>NC_059177.1:19889812-22289812 GCF_019923935.1 Bubalus bubalis | reverse complement strand
TCACTTTCATCAAGAGACTCTTTAGTTCTTCTTCACTTTCTGTCCTAAGGGTGGTGTCATCCACGTATCTGAGGTTATTTATATTTCTCCCAGCAATCTTGATTGTGGCTTGTGCTTCATCCAGCCTGGCATTTCACATGATGTACTCTACATATAAGTTAGATACTGAGGGTAACAATATACAGCCTTGATGTACTGTTTTCCCAATTTGGAACCAGTCCATTGTTCCATTTCCGGTTCTAACTGTTGCTTCTTGACCTGCATTTGACCTCCAGATTTCTCAGGAGGCAGGTCAGGTGGTCTAGTATTCCCAGCTCTTGAAGAATTTCCCACAGTTAGTTGTGATCCATATAGTCAAAGGCTTTGGCGTATTGAATAAAGCAGAAATAGATGTTTTTCTGGAACTCTCTTGCTTTTTCAATGATCCAGCAGATGTTGGCAATTTGATCTCTGGTTCCTCTGCCTTTTCTAAAACCAACTTGAACATCTGGAATTTCTCAGTTCACTTACTGAAGCTTGGCTTGGAGAATTTTGAGCATTACTTAACTAGTATGTGAGATGAGTGCAATTGTGCAGTAGTTTGAGCATTCTTTGGAATTGCATTTCTTTGGAAATGGAATGAAACTGACCTTTTCCAGTCCTGTGGCCACTGCTGAGTTTTCCAAATTTGCTGGCATATTGAGTGCAGCACTTTCACAGCATCATCTTTTAGGATCTGAAATAGCTCAACTGGAATTCCACCACCTCCACTAGCTTTGTTCGTAGTGATGCTTCCTAAGGCCCACTTGACTTCGCATTCCAGGTTGTGTGGCTCTAGGTGAGTGATCACACCATTATGGTTATCTGGGTCATGAAGATCTTTTTTGTATAGTTCTGTGTATTCTTGCCACCTCTTCTTAATATCTTCTGCTTCTGTGAGGTCCATACCATTTCTGTCCTTTATCGTGCACATCTTTGCATGAAATATCCCCTTGGTGTCTCTAATTTTCTTGAAGAGATCTCTAGTCTTTCCCATTCTATTATTTTCCTCTATTTCTTTCATTGATCACTGAGGAAGACTTTATCTCTCCTTGCTATTCTTTGGGACTCTGCATTCAAGTGGGTATATCTTTCTTTTTCTCCTTTGCTTTTAGATTCTATTCTTTTCTCAGCTATTTGTAAGGCTTTCTGAGACAACTATTTTGCCTTTTGCATTTCTTTTTCTTGGGGATGATCTTGATTGCTGCCTCCTGTGGAATGTCACAAACCTCCATCCATAGTTCTTCAGGCACTCTGTCTATCAGATCTAACACCTTGAATCTATTTGTCACTTCCACTGTATAATCATAAGGGGTTTGATTTAGGTCATACCTGAATGGTCTAGTGGTTTTCCCTACTTTCTTCAATTTAAGTCTGAATTTGTCAATAAGGTTTTTGTGATCTGAGCCACAGTCAGCTCCCCATCTTGTGTTTGCTGACTCTATAGAGCTTCTTCATCTTTGGCTGCAAAGAATATAATCAATCTGATTTAAGTATTGACCATCTGGTGATGCACATGTATAGAGTTGTCTCTTGTGTTTTTAGAAGAGGGTGTTAGCTATGACCAGTGCATTCTCTTGGCAAAACTCTATTAGCCTTTGCCCTGCTTCATTTTGTACTCCACTGCCAAACTTACCTGTTATTCCAGGTGTCTCTTGACTTCCTACTTTTGCATTCCAGTTCCCTATGATGAAAAGGATATCTTTTTTGGGTGTTAGTTCTAGAAGGTCTTGTAGGTCTTCATAGAATTGCTCAACTTCAGCTTCTTTGGAATTAGTGGTTGGGGCATAGACTTGGGTTACTGTGATATTGAACGGTTTGCCTTGGAAATGAACAGAGATCATTCTGCTGTTTTTGAGACTGCACCCAAGTACTGCATTTTGGACTCTTTTGCTGACTATGAGGGCTACTCAATTTCTTCTAAGGGATTCTTGCCCACAACAGTAGATATAATGGTCATCTGAATCAAATTTGCACATTCCTGTCCATTTTAGTACACAGATTCCTAAAATATTGATGTTCACTCCAGCCATCTCCTTTTTGACCATTTCCAGTTTACCTTGATTCATGGACCTAACATTCCAGGTTCCTATGTTCTTTACAGCCTTGGACTTTACTTCCATTACTGGTCACAGCCACAACTGGGCATTATTTTTGTTTTGGCTCCATCTCTTCATTCTTTCTTGAGCTATTTTTCCACTCTTCTCCAGTGGCATACTGGGCACCTACTAGCCTGGGGAGTTCATCTTTCAGTGGCTACAGCCCATAGGGTCACAAAGAGTCAGAAACAACTCAGCGACCAACACACAACATAATATCTACATTTCTCCCTCTTATTCATTGTGCTATTATCATATTTTATTCCTATATATTATATAAACTCTATAATACATTGTTATTTTTATTATAAAGATTATTTTTCAAAGAAATACATATATGGAGGAAAAGAGTCTTTTGTATTTTTTCACATATTTACCATATCCTCAACATTCCATTCTCTTTATAGTCCCAAGTTTCCATCTGGCATCATTTTCCTTCATCCTAAAACTTCCTTTATGATTTCCTGAAGTGCAAATATGCTGGCAATGAATTATATCAGCTTCTTTTTTTGGGGGGGGGGGGTCTGGAAATTTCTTTATTTCATTTTCATTTCAGAAGGATATTTTTACTGGATATAGAATTCTAAATTGATAGTTTTTTTTCAACCCAGCATTTTCTATTATCTTCTATTTCTATTAAAAATATATATTTGAGCTTTCTATTTCTATTTTCTTCTGGATTACTTTTTTTCTAATAAGAAATCAGTGATTTTTCTTATTTTGTTCCTCTGTGTGTGTCATTTTTTCTTTAAGCTACTTTAAAGGCTATTTAAATTATTTTTTTTTTCATAATTTCATTACTATAAGCTTTAGTGTAATTTTGTGTTTACTCTGCTTGAGGCCCATTGAGCTTCTTGGATCAAGGGACACAGAGATTTCTTCAGATTTGGAGAATTTTCAGCCATATGTCCCTGTCCCAACCTTTCTTTCTGGAACTCCAATTACATACGTTAGACTTCTTACATTCCTTGAGTTCACTGAGGCTCTCTCACTATTATTTTTTGTCATATCTTTTTATTTCTTCTTCTTTTTTTAATGAGAAGATAATTACTTCATGATATTGTGTTGATTTTTCCTTAAATCAACATGAACTTTTTTCCTCTCTGTGCTTCAGTTTGAATAGTTCCTACTGCTGTGTCTTCAGGTTCTATAGTCTCTTGGGGGGAAGCAGGGTGGTTAGGAAGGGTTGGAAGGTTATCATCTGCTGTTATACTCATTCAGTTAACATTTCACTTTTGATATTGTCCTTCTCAGTTTTAGAAGTTCTATTGGTTCTGTTTACCATTTAAGGGAACATTTCATGCAAAGATGGGCTCGATAAAGGACAGAAATGGTATGGACCTAACAGAAGTAGAAGATATTAAGAAGAGGTGGCAAGAATACACAGAAAGTGAAAGTGAAAGTAAAGTTGCTCAGTCGTGTCCGACCCTTAGTGATCCCATGGACTGCAGCCTACTAGGCTCCTCCATCCATGGGATTTTCCAGGCAAGAGTAATGGAGTGGGGTGCCATTTCCTTCTCCAGAATACACAGAAGAACTGTACAAAAAAGATCTTCACAACCAAGATAATCACGATGGTGTGATCACTCACCGAGAGCCAGACATCCTGGAATGTGAAGACAAGTGGGCCTTAAGAAACATCACTACAAACAAAACTAGTGGAGGTGATGGAATTCCAGTTGAGATATTCCAAATCCTAAAGGATTATGCTGTGAAAGTGCTGCACTCAATATGCCAGCCAATTTGGAAAACTCAGCAGTGGCCACAGGACTGGAAAAGGTCAGTTTCATTCCAATCCCAAAGAAAGGCAATGCCAAAGAATGCTCAAACTACTGCACAATTGCACTCATCTCACACGCTAGTCAAGTAATGCTCAAAATTCTCCAAGCCAGGCTTCAGCAATACGTGAACCGTGAACTTCCAGATGTTTAAGTTGGTTTTAGAAAAGGAAGAGGAACCAGAGACCAAATTGCCAACATCTGCTGGATCATCAAAAAAGCAAGAGAGTTCCAGAAAAACATCTATTTCTGATTTATTGATAGTGCCAAAGCCTTTGACTGTGTGGATCACAATAAACTGTGGAAAATTCTGAAAGAGATGGGAATACCAGACCACCTGACCTGCCTCCTGAGAAACCTATATGCAGGTCAGGAAGCAACAGTTAGAGCTGGACATGGAACAACAGACTGGTTCCAAATAGGAAAAGAAGTACGTTAAGGCTGTATACTGTCACCCTGCTTATTTAACTTCTATGCAGAGTACATCATGAGAAACGCTGGGCTGGAAAAAGCACAAGCTGGAATCAAGATTGCCAGGAGAAATATCAATAGCTTTAGATATGCAGATGACACCACCCTTATGGCAGGAAGTGTAGAGGAACTCAAAAGCCTCTTGATGAAGGTGAAAGAGGAGAGTGAAAAAGTTGGCTTAAAGCTCAACATTCAGAAAACGAAGATCATAGCATCTGGTCCCATCACTTCATGGCAGATAGATGGGGAAACAGTGGAAACAGTGTCAGACTTTATTTTGGGGGGCTCCAAAATCACTGCAGATGGTGACTGCAGCCATGAAATTAAAAGACGCTTACTCCTTGGAAGGAAAGTTATGACCAACCTAGACAGCATATTGAAAAGCAGAGACATTACTTTGCCAACAAAGGTCCATCTAGTCAAGGCTATGGTTTTTCCAGTGGTCATGTATGGATGTGAGAGTTGGACTGTGAAGAAAGTTGAGCACCGAAGAATTGATGCTTTTAACTGTGGTGTTGGAGAAGACTCTTGAGAGTCCCTTGGACTGCAAGGAGATCCAACCAGTCCGTTCTGAAAGAGATCAGCCCTGGGATTTCTTTGGAAGGAATGATGCTAAAGCTGAAACTCCAGTACTTTGGCCACCTCATGTGAGGAGTTGACTCATTGGAAAAGACTCTGATGCTGGGAGGGATTGGGGGCAGGAGGAGAAGGGGACGACAGAGGATGAGATGGCTGGATGGCATCACTAACTCGATGGACATGAATTTGAGTGAACTCCGGGAGTTGTTAATGGACAGGGAGGCCTGGCATGCTGCAGTTCATGGGGTCGCAAAGAGTTGGACACGACTGAGTGACTGAACTGACTGACTCGACTGACCATTTATTTCTTCATTATATTCATATTTTCATTTAAATTACTGTGCATATGTATCAGAGTTGCTCTAAATTTGTATCTGCTATAATTTCATTATTTCTGTCATTCCTAGATTTGATTCTACTAACTGCTTTGTCTCTCAGTTATAAGTCACATTTTCCTGCAACTTAAAATGTCCAATTTTTAATTGAATCAAAGATATTATGAATGTTATATTACTTAGTATCTGGATTGTGTTGTCTTCCTTTTAAGGAGTATTGAAATATATTTTGGCAGTCAGTTAATATTACCTATAAATGAGCTGATCTTTTCAAGGCTCATTTTTCTGCTCTATTAAGGTAGGTCAAGAGCAGACTTTATTGCTAGTTTAATCCTACTACTAAGACATAACCCTTCTGGGGTTTCTAATGACATGCCAGGTATTCAGTGAAGTCTCTTCAATATGACGGGTTGGAACTTAGTTCCTAGGCTGTGTGATGTCTGGAAACCACATAGCTCACAACTACCCAGTTACATCATTACCCAAAATTATGTAGTTTCATCATATATATTTACATCTTAGTACCCAGCAAAAAATTCAAGATGAATGCGATACAGATTTCTGGAGTGATTTTTGTACATAATTCTCTCCCCTCTGATGTTCTTTATCACAAATTTTAGTACTCTTGTACTCCACAAATTCCAACATTTTTCTCATTATCTCAGGAATACTGCTAGGTTTTGCTTTTCACCCTCTCTGAAGCACAGTACAGAAGGTGCCTGCAAGCCAAAAGCTTATCTCAGGGATCTTTTCTTTTTTCTGTTTTGTTTCTTTCAGCAAACACATACCTACAAAGCCTGTTGTCCAATAACCAAAAAGCATTATTTTATGTTTTATACAGTTTCATATTTTTTGAATAGTGAAAGAATAAATGGAAAATGAAGTGGCAACCCTCCCCAGTGTTCTTGCTTGGAAAATCATATGGACAGAGAAGCCTGGAGTCAGACATGACTTAGTGACTAAACAACAATAACAAAAGGCTAGACTTAGAAGGACTTGAAAAGGAAGTCCAAATCTTCATTTTACAGATGAAGCAACAGAGGCACAGAGAGAGACTGTGACACACTCAAGGTCACACAGCTACTAGTAACAGCATTAAGCTCAGAATCTATGTTTCCTAACTCTTAAGTCCAATGCCTTTCTATTCCAGCATGCTGCCTCCTACAGAATGCCTAATAGACAGAGCTGTATTCATTTCCTAGGGCTGCTGTAGCAAATTATCAACAAACCAGATGGCTTAAAACAGGAATGTATTATCTTGCAATTCTAGAGACCATCAATCTAAATTGCAAGCTTCTGGAGGCCAAGATGGAGAATTCATTTCATAACTCTCTCCTAGTTTCTGATGTTCCCTGGCATTCCTTGGCTTATAGAAAAATCACTCCAATCCCTGCCTGTTTTCACAAGACCTTGCATCTGTGTGTTTATTTCCTTTTTTTAAATTTATTTTATTTATTGAAGGATAATTGCTTTACAGAATTTTGTTGTTTTCTGTCAAACCTCAATATGAATCAGACTTGGTATACTTATAGTCCATCCCTTTTGAACCTCCCTCCCATCTCCTGCCCCATCCCACTCCTCTAGGTTGATACAGAGCCCCTGTTTGAGTTTCCTGAGCCATACAGCAAATTCCCATTGGCTATCTATTTTATATATGGTAATGTAAGTTTCCATGTTACTCTTTCTATACATCTCACCCTCTCCTCCCCTCTCTCCCCATGTCCACAAGTCTATTCTCTATGTCTGTTCCTTCACTGCCAATCTGTAAATAAATTCTTCAGTACCATTTTTCTAGATTCTGAATATATGCATTAGAATACGATATTTATCTTTCTCTTTCTGACTCACTTCACTCTGTATAATAGGTTCTAGGTTCATCCACCTCATCAGAACTGACTCAAATGCATTCCTTTTTATGGGAGTAGTATTCCCTTGTGGATACATACCATAGCTTATTTATCTAGTCATCTGTCGATGGACATCTAGGTTACTTCCATATTCTGCTGCTGCTAAGTCGCTTCAGTCATGTCCGACTCTTCACGACCCCATGGACTGCAGCCCACCAGGCTCCTCTGTCCATGGGATTCTCCAGGCAAGAGTACTGGAGTGGGGTGCCATTGCCTTCTCTGGCTTCCATATTCTACCTATTGTAAATAGTGCTTCAATGAACAATGGGATACATGTGTCTTTTCAATTTCAGTTTCCTCAGGGTATATGCCTAGGAGTGGGATTGTTGGGTCATATGGTGGTTTTATTCCTAGTTTTTTAAGGAATCTCCATACCATCTTCCATAGTGGCTGTATCAATTTACATTCCCACCAACAGTGCAAGAGCATTTCCTTTTCTTCACACCCTCTCCAGCATTTATTGTCTGTAGACTTTTTGATGATGGCCATTCTGGCCAGTATGAGGTGATATCTCATTGTAGTTTTGATTTGCATTTTTCTAACAATGAGTCATGTTGAGCATCTTTTCATGTGTTTGTTAGCCATCTGTATGTCTTCTTTGGAGAAATGTGTTTAGGTTTTTTTCCCCCACTTTTTGATTGGGTTGTTTGTTCTTCTGGCATTGAGTTGTATAAACTGCTTGTATATTTTGGAAATTAATCCTTTGTCAGCTGTTTCATTTGCTATTATTTTCTCCCATTCTGAAGGTTGTCTTTTCACCTTGATTATAGTTTCCTTTGCTGTGCAAAAGCTTTTAAGTTTAATCGGGTCCCACTTTTACTGTTGTTTTTATTTCCGTTACTCTAGGAGGTGGGTCATAGAGGATCTTGTTCTGATTTATGTCATCGACTGTTCTGCCTATATTTTCCTCTAAGAGTTTTATAATTTCTGGTCTTAAAATTAGGTCTTTAATGGGCTGGAAGAAGCACAAGCTGGAATCAAGATTGCTGGGAGAAATATCAACAACCTCATATATGCAGATGACACCACCCTTATGGCAGAAAGTGAAGAGAAACCTAAAAAGCCTCTTGATAAAAGTGAAAGTGGAGAGTGAAAAAGTTGGCTTAAAGCTCAACATTCCAGAAAACGAAGATCATGGCATCTGGTCCCGTCACTTCATGGGAAATAGATGGGGAAACAGTGGAAACAGTGTCAGACTTTATTTTTTTGGGCTCCAAAATCACTACAGGTGGTGACTGCAGCCATGAAATTAAAAGACGTTTGTTCCTTGGAAGAAAAGTTATGACCAACCTAGATAGCATATTCAAAAGCAGAGACATTACTTTGCCAATAAATGTCCATCTAGTCAAGGCTATGGTTTTTCCAGTGGTCATGTATGGATGTGAGAGTTGGACTGTGAAGAAAGCTGAGCACTGAAGAACTGATGCTTTTGAACTGTGGTGTTGGAGAAGACTCTTGAGAGTCCCTTGGACTGCAAGGAGATCCAACCAGTCCATTCTAAAGATCAGCCCTGGGTGTTCTTTGGAAGGAATGATGCTAAAGCTGAATCTCCAGTACTTTGGCCACCTCATGCGAAGAGTTGACTCATTGGAAAAGACTCTGATGCTGGGAGGGATGGGGGGCAAGAGGAGAAGGGGACGACAGAGGATGAGATGGCTGGATGGCATCACCGACTCGATGGACGTGAGTTTGAGTGAACTCCAGGAGATGGTGATGGACAGGGAGGCCTGGCGTGCTGTGATTCATGGAGTCGCAGAGTTGGACACGACTGAGCGACTGAACTGAACTGAAGTGAACTGAGCTGAATCCATTTTGAGTTTATCTTTGTGTATGGTGTTAGGAAGTGTTGTAATTTCATTCTTCTACATGTAGCTGTCCAGTTTTCCCAGCACCATTTATTGAAGAGGCTGTCCTTGCTCTTTTAGATACTCTTGCCTCCTTTGTCAAAAATAAGGTACCCATAGATACATGGGTTTATTTCTGGGCTTTCTATCTTTTTCCATTTGTCTATATTCCTGTTTTTGTGCAAGTACCATATTGTCTTGATGACTGAAACTTTGTAGTATAATCTGAAGTCAGGGAGGTTGATTCCTCCAGCTCCATTTCTCTTCTCAAGACTGCTTTGGTTATTTGGGGTCTTTTGTGTTTCCATATGAATTGTGAATTTTTTTGTTCCAGTTCTTTGGAAAATGCCATTGGTAATTTGATAGGGATCACATTGAATCTGTAGATTGCATTTGGTAGTATAGTCATTTTCACAGTATTGATTCTTCCTGCCCAGGAACATGGAATATCTCTCCATCTGTTTATGTCATCTTTCATTTCTTTCATTAGTGTCTTATAATTTTCTATGTACAGTTTTTTTGTCTCCTTAGGTAAGTTTATTACTAGACATTTAATTCTTTTTGTTGCAATGGTGAATGGGGCTGATTCCTTAATTTCTCTCATTGATTTTTCATTGTTAGTATATAGAAATGAAAGTGATTTCTGTGTATTGATTTTGTATCCTGAAACTTTGCTAAATTCACTGATTAGCTCTAGTAATTTTCTGATACTATCTTTAGGGTTTTCTATGTACCAGTCAGTATCATGTCATCTGCAAATAGTGAGAGCTTTACTTCTTTTCTGACCTGGATTCCTTTTATTTTTCTTCTCTGATTCCTGTAGCTAGGAATCCCAAAACTATGTTGAATAACAGTGGGGAAAGTGGACAAGTGTCTTGTTCCTGATTTTAGGGGGAATGCTTTCAGTTTTTCACCATTGAGAATAGTGCTTACTGTAGGCTTATCATAAATCATATATTAACATTTACTATGTTGAGGTAGGTTCCTTCTAGGAACTTTTTGAAGAGTTTTAATCATAAATGGGTGCTGAATTTTGTCAAAGCCTTTTTCTGTATCTATTGAGATGATCATATGGTTTTTATCTTTCAATTTGTTAATATGGTATATCACATTGATTGGCTTGCATATATTGAAGAATCCTTGCATTTCTGAAATAAACCCAACTTGATCATGGTGTGTGAGCTTTTTGAAGTGTTGCTGAATTCTGTTTGCTAAAACACTGTTGAGAATTTTTGCATCTATGTTCATCAGTAATATTGGCGTGTAGTTTTCTTTTTTGTGTGTTATCTTTGTCTGGTTTTGGTATCAGGGTGATGGCGGCCTTGTAGAATAGTTTTGGAAGTGTTCCTTCCTCTGCTATTTTTTGAAAGAGTTTTAGAAGGATAGACATTAGGTCTTCTCTAAACGTTTGATAGAATTCTGCTGTGAAGGCATCTGGTCCTGGGCTTTTGTTTTTGGGGGGATTTTTGATCACTGCTTTAATTTCAGTGCTTGTGATTGGGTCGTTGATAATTTCTATTTCTTCCTGGTTCAGTCTTGGAAGATTGAACTTTTCTAAGAATCTGTTCATTTGCCGGGGTCCAGCCCCAGCTGATCCAGGGTATTCAAAGGAGAGACGGCATAGGCGAGGGTCAGGAAACAGCTGCTTAATTAAATGTTAATTAAGGATATAAAGAGTAATAGAATGAGGATAGCTCAGTAGGAAAATTCAGTGGAGAAAAGAGGCTGAGTAGCTTGGTTTACACGGGGGACCAATAAAACTTCAAGACAAGAAGCTTGCACCACTTACGTAGGCCGCAGGCGTCCTTCCGTTCTCCCGAAGGAGAGGAGACACTGAGGCCTCCCCGGTCGGATCTTAGAAGCCCAGGCATAATTAGTAAGCATGGTGGGTTCCGCGCTCCAGATGGAGACTCAACCAGAGTGAGAGAGAGAGAGAGACATGGGGAGACCAGTCTTTCGAGGAACTGATCCCAATTCTTTATTTTCCATGGTCTACTTTTATACACTGAGATGTTATGCAAAAGTCACGCGGGGTCAGCAGTCCTGACTTTTATCAAAGTCAGGTGCTTCATACAAATGTATACAGAGGTCTTAGGGGTGTTACATCATCTTCTGGCCAGGGGGCCTGCTGACAATTTACAACCCTCTCCTTGTGACAGCGGTCAGTCAACCAGGACACTTATTTCTCCAGGGGTGATTATTCTTAAAACAGACGCCACCCAAATAAAGTTACATTCCTATAGGGTGAGGGTGTAGTGGGTTTTAGTTAAGGAAAGTATTTACTTAGCCTAAGGTCTAACGTGATTTATATCAAAGGTTAATACTTATTTCTTTTATATATTCATTAATGTGTGTAAGGGCAGGGGATATGGAGACTTAGCAACAAACATTGGCTCAACAAATGAAAAAACCCTTCACCAATACAATTTCTAATCAGCCCATTATACTTATACTAATAATTTTCTAACTTTTCTAAAGAACCTGTTTTTAGAAGGTTTAAAGCATCTCGTGCCTCTCACGGTTGGGAGGCTGTGAGCAATCACATGTGGCCGGACAAGCCTGTCAGGCAGGCTAGAGAACCTTCAGAGGAGTTTGTAGGTTGAAACATTCCTATCACACCCAGGAATTATTATTAACTGGAGCTCTAAGTTAACTCCTTCTCCGAAAGAGGTGGTGGGGAACAGCCCCCCGTAAAGTCAGAGGTGTAGGTGAGAGCACAAAGTAGTAAAGTAGGCAGGCTCTGGTTATGGGGGTAGATGCTCGAGGATTTCCAGGGGGACTCCTGAGGCTCGATCCCGCCTTTGCGTATGTCAAGCCTCCTTCCTCATGACCTTTGCCATGGGCGGAGTGCCTCACGCCGGCCCCCAACATTCATTTCTTCCAGGTTATCCATTTTATTGCCATATAGTTGTTCATAACAGTCTCTGACAATCCTTTGTATTTCTGCATTGTCTGTTGTAACCTCTCCTTCTTCATTTCTCATTTTCTTGATTTGATTTTTCTTTTTTTCTTGGTGAGCCTGGCTAAAGGCTTGTCAATTTTATCTTCTCAAAGAACCAGCTTTTAGTTTTATTAATCTTTACTATTCTTTCTTTCATTTCTTTCTGCTCAGATCTTTATGATTTCTTTCCTTCTACTAATTTTGGGGGGCTTTTGTTCTTCTTTTTCCAGTTGTTTTAGGTGTAAAGTTAGGTTGTCTATTTGATATTTTTCTTGTTTCTTGAGGTAGGATTGTATTACTATAAACTTCCCTCTTAGAACTGCTTTTGCCAATCCCATAGTTTTGAGTTGTGTTTTCATTGTCATTTATTTCTAGAATTTTTTTGATTTTCCTTTTGATTTCTTCAGTAACAAGTTGGTTATTTAGAAATGTGTTGTTTAATCTCCAATATGTTTGTGTTTCTTACAGTGTTTTTCTTGTAATTGATATCTAGTCTCTTAGCATTGTGGTCAGAGAAGATGCTTGATACGATTTCAATTTTCTTAAATTTACTGAGGTTTGATTTGTGATCCAAGATGTCTATCCTGAAGATATGTTTCCTGTGCACTTGAGAAGAAGGTGTATTATGCATTTGGATGGAATGTCCTGAAGGTATCAGTGAGATCCATCTCATCTAATGTATCCTTTATGACTTGTGTTTCCTTATTAATTTTGTTTTGATGATCTGTCCATTAGTGTGAGTGGGGTGTTAAAGTCTCCTACTATTATTGTGTTACTATCGATTTCTCCTTTTGTGTCTGTTAGTGTTTGTCTTATGTATGGAGGTGCTCCTATGTTGGGTGCATAGATATTTACAATTGTTATGTTTTCCTCTTGGAGTGATTCCTTGATCATTATGTAGTGTCCTTCCTTATCTCTTGCAATCTTCTTTTATTTTAGTGTCTATTTTCTCTGATATGAGTTTGCTACTGTAGCTTTTTTTTGCTTCCCATTTGCATGGAATATATTTTTCCATCCTCTCACTTTCAGTCTATATGTGTCTTGAGGTCTGAAGTGGGTTTCTTGTAGACAGCATATATATGGGTCCTGTTTGTGTATCCATTCAGCCAGTCTGTGTCTTTTGGTTGGAGCATTTAATCCATTTACATTTAATTATTGATACCTATGTTCCTATTGCCATTTTCTTAATTGTTTGGGGTTGATATTGTAGATCTTTTATCTTCTTTTGTATTTCTCCACTAATAAGTCCCTTTAACATTTGTTATAAAGCTGGTTTGGGGTACTGAATTCCCTTAACTTTTGCTTGTCTGAAAAGCTTTTTATATCTCCATCAGTTTTGAATGAGATTCTTGCCAGGTACAGTAATCTTGTTTGTAGATATTTCCCTTTCAGTATTTAAATATATTCTGCCATTCCCTTCTGGCCTGTAGAGTTTCTGCTGAAAGATCAGTTGTTATGTGTATGGGGTTTCCCTTGTATGTTACTTATTTCTTCTCCCTTGCTGCTTTTAATATTCTTTCTTTGTGTTTAGTCTGTGTTAGTTTGACTAGCATGTGTTTGGCACATTTCTCCTTGAGTTTACCTTGTATGGGACTCTTTGTGTCTCTTGGACTTGGTTGACTATTTCCTCTTCCATGTTGGGGAAATTTTCAACTATAATCTCTTCAAAGTTTTCTCATACCCTTTCTTTTTCTCTTCTTCTGGGACCCCCTATAATTCAAATGTTGGTGGGTTTGATATTGTCTAAGAGGTCTCTGAGACTATCCTAAGTTCTTTTATTCTTTTTACTTTATTCTGCTCTTCAGAAGTTATTTCCACCATTTTATCTTCCAGCTCACTGATTCATTTTCTGCTAGTGATTCCTTCCTGAGTATTTTTAATTTCAGTAATTGTGTTGTTTGTCTCTGTATATTTATTTTTTAATTCTTCTAGGTCTTTGTTAATTGATTCTTGCATTTTCTCCATTTTATTTTCAAGTTTTTTGTTCATCTTTACTATCATCATTCTGAATTCTTTTTCCAGTAATTTGCCTATTTCTCTTCATTTATTTGGACTTCTGTGTTTCTAGTTTGTTCCTTCATTTGTGTAGTATTTCTCTGCCTTTTCATTATTTTTTTTTAACTTATTGTGTTTGAGGTCTCCTTTTCCCAGGCTTCAAGGTTGAATTCTTTCTTTCTTTTGGTTTCTGTCCTCCTAAGGTTGGTACAGTGGTTTGTGTAAGCTTCATATAGGGTGAGATTTGTGCTGAGTTTTTATATGTTTGTTTGTTTGATTTTCCTCTGATGTACAAGGCTGAGTGAGGTGGTAATCCTTCTGCTGATGATTGTGTTTGTATTTTTGTTTTGTTCGTTGTTTAGATGATGTGTCCTGCCCAGGGTGCTACTGGTGGTTGGGTGATGCTGGGTGTTGTAGTCAAGTGATTTGCTTTGTGTGAGTTCTCACTATTTGATACTCCCTAGGGTAAGTTCTCTGGTAGTCTAGGGTCTTGGATTCAGTGTTCCCACTCCAAAGGCTCAGGGCTTGATCTCAACCTGGTGTCTCAGATTTGGGTCAATTAGTCTACCTGCTTGTTGCTGATAGCCAAGCCAGACAATGATCCAATTTTGCTGGATGGCAACATCCTTTTTACTCCTTAGTCCCTCTGCTCCTATTCATTCACTTGGCTGAGGTTTCTTAGAAAAGTATCATGCTGGAATTTCCATCTCCTGAGTGGAGTGTGGCTGGCCCTCAGCTCCAGTCACATCCCGAGTGAGGCACTGTTAAACTATTGCCATGTTGGATTCGGACTGTTACCCTTACATCCTGCCTGCCAGCCCTGTTGGTGACCAGCAGCCTAGAATGCTGTCCTGGACCAGGAAAGCCTATGAGAGCCAGAGTGTTTTTTAGTAAAATAAGAATGTCTACTAATGAGACTGCTAATTGGTCTCTTATCTATAATTTTTAACTAACCAATAACCTTTGTTTGTCAATTTGAACTCCTTTTTTCTTTTTCCCCCAACACTCTCAGCAGGTTCAGATGGTACATTGTGAGACAAAGGCAAAAACAACAGGGAGAACCATCTCACAAGAAAAATTAGCAGTAAATCTTCATGACTGGATAGCAAAGGCAGTTTGTTAAAAAAAAAAAAAAATCATTCTAGGATGGTGCAAAAGTAATTGTGGTTTTGCATTGTTAAAATTTGCTGTTTCATATTGAAATACATTCTTAAATAAATGTAGTTATATTATACATCATTATGGACTCTGTGGGAGAGGGAGAGGGTGGGAAGATTTGGGAGAATGGCATTGAAACATGTAAAATATCATGTATGAAATGAGTTGCCAGTCCAGGTTCGATGCACGATACTGGATGCTTGGGGCTGGTGCACTGGGACGACCCAGAGGGATGGAATGGGGAGGGAGGAGGGAGGAGGGTTCAGGATGGGGAACACATGTAAACCTGTGGCGGATTCATTTTGATATTTGGCAAATCTAATACAGTTATGTAAAGTTTAAAAATAAAATAAAATTAAAAAAAAAAAATAAAAAAAAAAAAATAAAAAAAAAAAAAAAAAAAAAAAAAAAAAAAAAAAAAAAAAAAATAAATGTAGTTATATTATACATCATTTTAATGCACATTTTCACTTTAGGCTTTTTTGCTAATGACTTATTAATTGCTATTCATTTTATATTTATCTTAGACTACAGAAATAATATTAGACAAAAAGCAAATTCAAGCAATTTTCTTATTTGAATTCAGAATGGGCTGTAAAGCAATGGAGACAACTCACGACATTAACAACACATTTGGCTGAGAAATTGCTAACAAAAGTACAGTGTAGTGGTAATTCAAGACATTTTGTAAAGGAGATAAGAGCCTTGAAGATGAGAAGCATAGTGGCCAGCCATTGGACGTTGACAATGACCAACTGAGAGCAATCATCAAAGTTGATCCTCTTAAAACTACACAAGAATTTGCAGAACTCAACGTCCACCATTCTATGATGGTTCAGCATTTGAAGCAAATTAGAAAGGCGAAAAGGCTCAATAAGTGAGTGCCTCATGAGCTGATCAAAAAATCGAAAAAACTGTTTTGACGTGTCATCTTCTCTTATCTATGTCTCTTCTCTTATCTATGCAGAAATCCATTTCTCAATTGGATTGTGATGTGTGATGAAAAGTGGATTTTATACGACAACTAGTGATGACCATCTCAGTGGATGGACCCAGAAGAAGCTACAAAGCACCTCCCAAAGTTAAACTTTCACCAAAAAAAATAATGGTCACTGTTTGATGGTCTGCTGTCCATCTGATCCATATAGCTTTCTGAATCCTGGCAAAGCCATTATGTCTGAGAAATATGTTCAGCAAGTTGATGAGATGCAGTAAAAACCACAATGCCTATAGCTGGCATTGGTCAATGGGAAGGGACCAATTTTTCTCCCTGACAATGCCTGACTGCACATTGCACAACCAATGCTTACCAATGCTTCAAAGTTGAATGAATTGAGCTATGAAGGTTTGCCTCTGCCATATTCACTTGACCTCTTGCCTCTTCTTCAAGCATATCGACAATTCTTTTGCAGGGAAAATGCTTCCACAACCAGCAGGAGACAGAAAATGCTTTCCAAGAATTCATCGAATCCCAAAGCATGGATTTTTTGCTACAGGAATTAACAAACTTATTTCTCATTGGCAAAAAAGTGTTGATTGTAGTTGTTCCTATTTTGATTAATAAAGATATGCTTAAGCCTAGCTATAATGATTTAAAAGTCATGGTCCAAAATCACAATTATGTTTACACCAACCTAATAACATGAGTAGTTTGACAGTGCTAATTTGTTAAGAAAAAAATATCTAGGACAGGTACTACCCAGAGATCCTTAAGTCATGCTCCAAAACTTCATTTGCTACAAACACAAACACATCCTAAGATGTTCAGAATTTATCTTCCAACCCACATTTCACCTGAGCTATAAGTCCTTTTGGGTACTGAGCAGCAGCCATCAATTTGGTTTGCGTTATGATATGAGCCAAACACAAACACTGACCCCTTTTATTCTTCAAATCTCTAATGCTGATTTAGAAGAAACAAGAATATTGAGTTGAATAGAAATAGCAAAAATAAAGGGCCTCATTTTTAATGAAAAAGGAAGCCTATCAATGAGAATCTCCATTGGGCCACAGACTCGTCTACTCCCAAACTGAGTTGGAATATCACAGCACAAATTGCCCAAAGAGGCACAAGCTGGGAATGGATGGCAAAGATTAGAGTAACTTAAGGCTTCCCTAGTGGCTCAGATGGTAAAGAATCCACTTGCAAAGCAGGAGACCTGGGTTCAATCCCTGGGTTTGGAAGATCCCCTAGAGAGGGAAACGGCTACCCACTCCAGTATTCTTGCCTGGAGAATTCCATGGACAGAGGAGCCTGGCAGGCTACAGTCCATGGGGTCATAAAGAGTCAGACATGCCTAAGCAACTTTTACTTCACAATGCATCAGAAATTAGAAGCATAAATTAGAAAAAGGTATTCTGGATATGCTAAACCTAGGTAAATAAAGAAAACAACAGATAACGGCCAAAGTAATTGAAAAATGAGCCTAACATTGAATGAGAGATGAATCGCAGAATACTGGCAATTGAAAAGAATTTAGGACTCACACTCTTCACTTTAAAGAAACAGATCTGTCAGTGAGAGGGCATGACTTGTTCAGTCATCAAGTTTAACACAGAAATGGGATCACGCCCTTTTCAGTATGGTCCTCTCTCTACCCAAAGAGGATACAAAAGATTATGTGCTGCCATTCTATGCCAAGGTATTCACTCTAAGAGAGAAGGAATGTCACAATTGAAAATTGTTAAATTACTAATGGTTGTCAGCCCTTTCTCCCTAGAGATTCTTGTTAAACAGTGCCCCATCCATCAAGGGTGAATTAAATTCAGCCCTGCTTGAAGACAGAACAAAATGACTTCACCCAGCCCCTTAGGAACTTATGATTTTATGAAAAATCCATAAGCTCTCATCCTTCTAACATACTGATAAACTAGGTAATTACCCTTTTGATGAAAAAGGAACCCTTTTAATATCTATCCTCACTGAATTATGGACTTCAAAATTGAATTGGAGTCTAATAGACATCAAGCACTACTATATACTGGTTCCCAGCAAAGATGAGAGAAAATCTGTTTGATAACAGGGGACTCAGGGACAGTGCTGTCAGAACATCCTTCCTGCCTTCTCTGGTGACTCCTTATTCTAAACATCAAGTCCATTAGGTGCCCTCCTCAGTTTGTGAGACAGTCCCTAACAGAGCAGAAGAGGCATTAGCTGCCCCACCTCAACTGTTCATTGTTTTTAAAATTAATTTCAGCTGAATTAGTCATTCAGTTGAAGTATTGTACAGACTTCTTTGGAGATGCAACTTTCTCCCTTACTACCATGTTGGCTGAGGTCAGAGGGCTCTCTGTCTCACAGCACATCAGTTCCCATACTGCAGTGGACCTGTCCCAGAATTCCAATATTTTGCAATATCCTGACATCAGTCTAAGTCCCTAATCCCTGTTTCCCCCATTACTGACTGAGGTCTTATATCAAAGGACTGATGGAACCACACCATCGGCTCCCCGCTGACTTGTGCCCAGAGCCCACAGTCTGTATGTCTGCCCCATGATCCTCCAGTCTATTGGTGCTGCTCAGTTATCAGTAATGATTCAAAGTAAGCTCTCACCTGCTAGAACCCCATTTCACAGCTAAGACTACTATTCTCACTCCTAGATTTCTTGCCTAACTCCCCATTTTCAGAAAATCAGACCACAGACCTTCAGGTGAGCCTATCCAAGTTATGCTCACAGTTAAGCCCACACTTTTATGAGATCTCTCCATATTAATCCTCTGTGTTTTATTTTTATATAACTGTCAGTTTAAAGATATATAATCTGTAAATCTTTACCTTCTGGACATTGACATTGGAAAACTTTATTATTTTTAGTTAACATACAACATAGAGTGACAAACGTAGCCTCAAAAAGTTGAACAAATTTTGCCCTTGAGAGTTCTTACATACTTTTCATATTCAGTACCCAAGGACACTTCTTTCCTCTGTCTGTGAACATGGAGTACAGCAAAGTTACATTAGCTAATAAAAGCACTCTGCTGACAAAAGACACTTTTGAAAAGTCACTCGAAAAGGGAGCACTGTCAATAATAGCTTTATGAAAATAAAATGCCACATCTTTGTAAAGTTAAAACTCTCTGGACTGTGGTAAAAATTCTGGTTAACCCCAAACAATGAAAAGTCTTTTAAGAGCCATGTTTTTCTCAAGTTGGCCTCACCATGCATAACAGCTTGAATATAAATCCAGACTCTTCCAGTCCATTTATCATTGCCTTTCCATGTCATATAGGGATTCCCATGTGAAGGAAAGATCTGCAGAGTTAGATGAAAGGCAGGTTATACTCTGAATACCAAATAGTGGAAATTATAAAAGTCATGATATTGAAACTATTTCTCAGAAGTTAAAATAACAATGAGGTACCATTTTTGCTTATCAGCTAGGCAAGAATGCTGAAATTTTAATCTTGGTTAGAATGCAAGCAAATGGTATTCTCATTCACTGTTACCATGAGAATATATTTGTACAGACATTTGGATAGCATGTATTAAAATATAAAATTCAGATACCCTAAAACTCAGTGATTCCTTTTCAAGATATCCTAGAGAGATACTTGCATATATGCAGCAAAGGACTTTTACAAGGATGCTCATTTATAGCACTGTCTATAAGAGTAAAAATATTGAGATTCACTAAAATGCCCATCATCACGGGAATGGCTACATGTTCATCTGCACAAAAATTGAAAATAATGAAGTAGATTCACATGTACAGTGACCAAGGAAGATATATACATGACAATACAAACAATATAATCCCACATGTACAAAAAATAGAAAAATTTTAAAAATACTTACATATGCAAACATATGACCAAAAAGCACATTTATTTACATATACATAAGAAGGTTGTACAGGAGACAGGGATCAAGACCATCCCCTTGGAAAAGAAATGCAAAAAGCAAAATGGCTGTCTGGGGAGGCCTTACAAATAGCTGTGAAAAGAAGAGAAGAGAAAGGCAAGGGAGAAAAGGAAAGATATAAGCATCTGAATGCAGAGTTCCAAAGAATAGCAAGGAGAGATGAGAAAGCCTTCCTCAGGGATCAATGCAAAGAAATAGAGGAAAACAACAGAATGAGGAAGACTAGAGATCTCTTCAAGAAAATTAGAGATACCAAGGGTACATTTCATGCAAAGATGGATTCCATAAAGGACAGAAATGGTATGGACCTAACAGAAGCAGAAGATATTAAGAAGAGGTGGCAAGAATACACAGAAGAACTGTACAAAAAAGATCTTCACGACCCAGATAATCATGATGGTGTGATCACTCACCTAGAGCCACACATCCTGGAATGTGAAGTCAAGTGGGCCTTAGAAAGCATCACTACGAACAAAGCTAGTGGAGGTGATGGAATTCCAGTTGAGCTCTTTCAAATCCTGAAAGATGATGCTGTGAAAGTGCTGCACTCAATATGTCAGCAAATTTGGAAAACTCAGCAGTGGCCACAGGACTGGAAAAGGTCAGTTTTCATTCCAGTCCCAAAGAAAGGCAATGCCAAAGAATGCTCAAACTACCGTACAATTGCACTCATCTCACACGCTAGTCAAGTAATGCTCAAAATTCTCCAAGCCAGGCTTTAGCAATACGTGAACCATGAACTTCCAGATGTTCAAGTTGGTTTTAGAAAAGGCAGAGGAACCAGAGAGCAAATTGCCAACATCTGCTGGATCATCGAAAAAGCAACAGAGTTCCAGAAAAACATCTACTTCTGCTTCATTGACTGTGCCAAAGCCTTTGACTGTGTGGATCACAATAAACTGTGGACAATTCTGAAAGAGATGGGAATACCAGACCACCTGACCTGCCTCTTGAGAAATTGTATGCAGGTAAGGAAGCAACAGTTAGAACTGGACATGGAACAACAGACTGGTTCCAAATACGAAAAGGAGTACGTCAAGGTTGTATATTGTCACCCTGCTTATTTAACTTCTATGCAGAGTACATCATGAGAAACGCTGGACTGGAAGAAGCACAAGCTGGAATCAAGATTGCCAGGAGAAATATCAATAACCTCAGATATGCAGATGACACCACCCTTATGGCAGACAGTGAGGAGGAACTAAAAAGCCTCTTGATGAAGGTGAAAGAGGAGAATGAAAAAGTTGGCTTAAATGAAGATCATGGCATCT
Organism: Bubalus bubalis; assembly: GCF_019923935.1. NCBI lineage: Eukaryota > Metazoa > Chordata > Mammalia > Artiodactyla > Bovidae > Bubalus > Bubalus bubalis. The sequence continues at coordinate 22,268,554 of NC_059177.1, read as the reverse complement.
GGTCCCATCACTTCATGGGAAATAGATGGGGAAACAGTGGAAACAGTGTCAGACTTTATTTTTTTGGGCCCCAAAATCACTGCAGATGGTGACTGCAGCCATGAAATTAAAAGACGCTTACTCCTTGGAAGAAAAATTATGACCAACCTAGATAGCATATTCAAAAGCAGAGACATTACTTTGCCAACAAAGATCTATTTAGTCAAGGCTATGGTTTTTCCAGTGGTCATGTATGGATGTGAGAGTTGGACTGTGAAGAAGGCTGAGTGCCGAAGAATTGATGCTTTTGAACTGTTGTGTTGGAGAAGACACTTGAGAATCCCTTGGACTGCAAGGAGATCCAACCAGTCCATTCTGAAGGAGATCAGCCCTGGGATTTCTTTGGAAGGAATGATGTTAAAGCTGAAACTCCAGTACTTTGGCCACCTCATGCGAAGAGTTGACTCATTGGAAAAGACTCTGATTCTGGGAGGGATTGGGGGCAGGGGGAGAAGGGGACGACAGAGGATGAGATGGCTGGATGGCATCACTGACTCGATGGACGTGAGTCTGAGTGAACTCCAGGAGTTGGTGATGGACAGGGAGGCCTGGCGTGCTGCGATTCATGGGGTCGCAAAAAGCCGGACACAACTGAGTGATTGAACTGAACTGAAAGAAGGTTGTAAAGAAAATATTAATGAATAAAATATCTAATAAGGTACTTATTTTTGTTGTTTAGCCATTAAGTCATGTCCAGCTGTTTACAACCCCATGGACTACAGCACTCCATGCTTCCCTGTCCTTCATTATGCTCAACTCATGTTCATTGAGTCAGTGATACTTATATTTATATTATATAGGTACTCATATTCAATATAGAAAGAATGCTTATAACTCAATAAAAAGACCAATTTAAAAACTTTAGACAAAGGATTGGAATAGATGTTTCTCCAAAGAGGAAACAAATATGGCAATAAATACATGAAAGATTTTCAAGATCATTCGTCATTATGGAAATAAAAGTCAAAATCACAATGAGGTATCATGACACACTCACAACAGTGGGTATGATAAAAAAGACAGATAAGAATAAGTGTTGACAAGGATGTAGAAAAGTCGTTGTCTTCATACATTCCTGGTAGAATATGTGAAATGGGACAGCTGCTATGGAAAACAGTTTAGCAGTTCCTCTAAATGTTAAATATGGAGTTACCATATTATCTAGCAATTCTACTCCTAGGTACATATCCAAGAAAAATGAAAACATATGTCTACATAAAAAGTTGTACAGGGATGTTCATGAAATATTATTCACAAAAGCCAAAAACAGGAAACAACCCAATGTCTACCAAATGATGAACAGATAAACAAAACATGGTATATACATAAATAGAAAATTATTCTCTCATAAAAAAGAATGAAGTACTAACACATGCTACAAAAAGGATGAATCTTGAGAACATCATTCTAAATGACAGAAGTAAAGCATGAAAGGTTTATCGCATGATTACATTTATGTGAAATATCCAGAGTAGGCAAATCCATAGAGACAGAAAGTAGATTAGTGGTTGCCAGGGGCTGGACTTACTAATACAGTGTTTATAATGTTCTAAAATTAGATAATGGTGATGGTTGTACAACTCTGAGAAAATGCTAAGAGCCACTGAGTTGGTCATTCTAAAAGAGTGAATTTTATGGTATATGGATTTTAACTCAATATAGGTATTATTAAAAGTAAATAATTTTGAAAAATCTTGAAGAGTACTTATCAAGCTAATAACAGTAATTTTCTTTGGGTAAGGGAATTAATATATTTTTTAATAAGAAGAATGAATTTTCATATTTATTACCCTGTAATTTAAAATATATTGAAAAATTCCTAAGTACTACACAAAATGGTGTTACATATAAGAGAAATGCATAGTACTATGTTTTATCCTTCCTGATTTACCACTGAAGGAGAGATATTCATTGTAGAAAATATGCTCTTTTCTAGGCACCGGGTATATAAAAATGAAAAAGTCATGTCCCTTTTCTTCCAGGAACTTATGGTGCATAAAAGAGTAGAGATAGGTATGCAGCCAGTTGTTAAATAGTGTGCTAGATGCTGCAGTAACAGCATGTACATCTAGCAATGAAAGTACAAGGCCAGGGACCCAGGGGAGAAAACCTGAACTTCAGAAGATAAGCAGAAGTTAGCCAAGGAGAGCAGAGGTGAGGGCAGACAGGCAATGAGAACAGCATGGCAAAGCCTTCATGGGTGCTGGGGCCTGGGGATGTTCAGAGAACTGTGGACATCGGCAGCTGTGGTGTGAATAGATGCTTTATGGGAGAGATTCTTGCCAATGGAAGGGCAGGCTGGAGTCAGACCAAGTCAGACCAAGAAGGACTGAAAACCGTGCCCTGCTAAGGAGTCAGGGCACTGTGCTGTAGGCAACAGAAAATGCCAGGGGATGGAGCAGACTGCTGAAGAGACTAGAAAAAGGGAAAACAAGTTAGAGATTCCTGAGTTAACCAGGCTGGAGTGAGGACGGTGAGAGAGAGAGCAGGGCCAAGGGAAGTGAAGAGGGAGGTCAGATTCAAGAAGTATTTCAGAGACAGAATAGGCAGGACTCAGGGACTCACTGGTGTAGGAGGGGAAAGGGGCAGTGACAATGACTTCCAGAAACCATTAGCTGTCAGAGCACATTTGAAAGATTCTAGTCAGACTTGCTTGCCCCTCAGAAAATAAAATGGAGATGAAAGTAAGGACTTCCTATCCAATAAGAGAAAATATGCCCTGTACTTTGTCAGTCTCTGGATAGATAGACTCTCTTGAGCTCCAGCTGTTGTGACATAATGTGTGGAGGCAAAGAGCATTTGTTCACATGTATCATATTCAAGACATACCAGAGTATGTGCCATGCACTGTGCCAAGTACTTCACATGTACAATTTCTCTGAACCCTCAGGACACCCCTTTTAGAGGTAGAAAATGGAGGCTTACTGAGATTAAGAAACCAAGTTCAAACGCAGGCAGTCTGACTTCAGAGGCCAAAGTTCTTAATCACTATGCTCTCCTGCATCTGACAGAAATACCTCTGAATGTTTGCGTTAAAAGCAGCTTTGCTTATTCACTTCCAACAAAGTCAAGTCAGATTATAAACTCATCCTCTTTTTCTTCTCACAAGACCCAGTGCACACCCAGAGTATTCAACACTTCCTCAGTTGAGATCAAAGCAACATTTCAACCTTCTCAGTGAGTTCCAGGATGTCTACAATGGCCATGTGAGGCAGGTACACCCATCGAGGGGCAGCGCAGCTATAGGATCTGCCAGGTAATCCATGCAAAGCCAAAGTGACTTCCAAAGTCCTTTGGGCTAGTGAAACTACTGGGGATTCAGAGACTCACTAGAGTGCAGGTAGGTATTTTGTTTTTGCTTTTATTTTTACCACCAAACATATATTTCTCTTTCTGCTTACATCACCCAATTTTCCTTTTGCGGACCACAGTTGGTGTGGGCTCAGTATGCATGGTTGGAGCAAATGTACTTCATCTCTTCTTTCAAGGGTAAGATTATGATTTGGGCTTGACCAATCAGAGTACCTTTTCCGTTTTGCCCCAGTAATTGGTTTCAAATTGGTCAAGAGATACAATTCAGTCCGAGACTCAGACCCAGGAAACTTTTTCAAACTGGGAAGAAAAAGTCCTGTTTGGACCTTTTAAGGAAGAATGGCTGAAGCTTCCAGGGACATCAACACAGCCAGACTCTGAGTGAGTAGACAAAACAGGAATGAAGAGTTATAAGACTAAAAGAAAAAGCAAGCTTTGTGTTCCTTAATCAAGTTACTCCTAAAACCTAAGCTGAACAGTTGGTTACACAAACTAATAAATTCCCCTTGATATCTGAGCTATTTTGAATTTCTGACATCTGCAACCAACAACAAAATCACAAGAAAGAGAAACCTAAACATCTGCCTCAGTAACAACTAGAGAGTGCTGAGTGGGCAGCTAGCTAGTCTTCCTGCAAAAGAAACATTCAGAGGAAGCTGCTACTTCTGAGGCATTTACTGCCAAGATGTGCCTGGGAAAAGCAGCTAATGTAAGAGCTGTCACATCTGGAGATGCTCAGCGTTGGCCTTGTAAATAGTACATTACATGGAGCAGCTGTGGGGCATAAGCAACAAAAGAAAAGGTTAAATAATCTCTGCTCACATAGCATGGATCTGCTGTCAGCCCCACTTTCTCACATTCCGGTAAATACAATTTCTTCTCTCCTGACATCTTGCATGAGCATTCTCCCACTCAAATGTCCTTCCAGAACAGCCCAGATGTTTAATCCTAGTCATTTTCAAAACTCTCCTCTAGTTTCACCTCCAATAAGGAATGTCCCCTGGTCATTGCAGCCTTTATGGACATTTTCTTTGAGTCCCTATAGAGCTTACACCTAGTACCTCCTACATGGGATCCAGGAACGAGTTGAGTTTGCATATCTAACTTGGGAAAATATTCCTGAGGCTTGATTTCCACATGTACTGCAAGCCCACAAAGAGGGCACAGAGGAAGAATTTGCATTAATTGCCAAATCTAAGAGGACTAGATTTTAATATTGCAAAGAAAAAACAACAGGGTCTCTAATATTCTACAACTTTATGTTTCTATAGAAAAAGAAGTTCCTGGGGAAAAACAAGTGCTCCTCATGAGCCAATGGCATTTATTTTTACAGAAGTATAAAAACACTCCTACAACTTATATGAAATCAGAAAAGCTAAATAGCTAAATTTAGAAATTTAGAAAAATTCAGAAAAGCTGAATAGCTAAAGAAATCTTAAGAAAGAAGAACAAAGTGTGAGGCATCATAATCCTTGATTTCAAGATATACAGGAGGGAGGAGGGTTCAGGATGGGGAACACATGTATACCTGTGGTGGATTCATTTCGATATTTGGCAAAACTAATACAATATTGTAAAGTTTAAAAATAAAATAAAATTAAAAAAATAATAAAGATATGGTAATAAAAACAGTATGGTTCTGGCATAAAAAGAGCCAAAATAGACCTATGGAACACAATCAAGAGATTAGTCTACTAATATATTGTCTACTAATATTTGACAAGGAGCTAGAATATTCAATGGAGAAAAGATAGTCTCTTTGATAAATGATACTGAGATAATTGGATATTCACATGCAAAAAAATGAAATCGGACCTTTATCTTATACCAGTCACAAAAATTAACTTGAAATGAATTAAAGACATTCTGACTCTATGACTATTCAGAGTATAACATCAGGATTTCAGCTTCCCTCACTAAATACCTAATGATAAAAACCCCTTCATGTATTATTGATAAGAGCAGCTAAGTAGACAAATAACAAAAATCTCCTGCCACTTCAAAAGAAAATGAAGAAAATGTGAGTAAATACAAAATCAACTCATCAGATGTATTTTAAAATCACAGCTGTTAGAAGGAAACTCAAGAAACTGTTTCATTCTGCTGGCTTTATGCTGATCAGATATTGCTCTATCCATGTGAGTATAAAGGAAGCCCCAGAAGGGTAAAAGGTGAGCCTTTTGGCAAACAACTGATTAGCACCAAGAAGCAACACGAAGTTAGATTTTTTCCAGTATTCTCATCAGACCTCTTCCCATTGCACCAAGCTGCTCCTCCTCTAAAAACAATTCTGTTTGGAGCATTACTTGTCATTCCTATATCCATTGTCAGACATGACTGGAGCGACTTAGCACACACGCACGTATCCACTGTACATTTGTTAAGCACGATGTTTGCCAGGCAGTATAACAGATAGTAAGTATACAAAAAGAAAACAATACCTAGTCTTAGCACTTGAAAAACTCATAATCCAGCAAGGAAAATGCAACATAAACAATGAGCTATACAGTAACTGCATAGCAAAATCAGTAAAGTGAACAGGGAAGAGAGAGCAATAAATTCTACAGAGAAAGAGGGAAGATGTTTTTGTTGTCATTTGGTTATTAAGTCACATCCAGCTCTTTTGTGACCCCATGAACTGTAGTCCACCAGGCTCCTCTGTCCATGGGATTTCCCAAACAAGAATACTGGAGTGGGTTTCCATTTCCTCCACCAGGGGATCTTCTCAAACCAGGGATCAAATCTATGTCTCCTGCATTGGCAGGCAGATTTTTTTTAGCCCTGCTGCTGCTGCTGCTGCTAAGTCACTTCAGTTGTGTCCGACTCTGTGTGACCCCATAGACGGCAGCCTACCAGGCTCCCCTGTCCCTGGGATTCTCCAGGCAAGAATACTGGAGTGAGTTGCCATTACCTTCTCCAATGCATGAAAGTGAAAAGTGAAAGTGAAGTCACTCAGTCGTGTCCAACTCTTAGAGAACTCATGGACTGCAGCCTACCAGGCTTTTCCAGTCAAGAGTACTGGAGTGGGGTGCCATTGCCTTCTCCCTTTTAGCCCTGAGCGGTACCTGGAAAGCCCAGGGAAGTTTTTACACAGGGGTTAAGCCCCAAAGGATGGGTATGAGTTTTTCCAGGCAGAAGGAACCATGAGAAAAAAGGCATGGGTGTGAATGGCATGTATGAGAAACAGCAAAAATGACACATGAACATTCCACATTATGGGCAAGACAGTCTTTGCTTATACACAAACCTAATAAGATAAAACATCCTCACAGCTGTGCCATGTAAGGTATTTCTACCTTCCAGAGGCCTTCTAAAGGGCATGACCATGTCCCACTTGCTTTTATCCAAGCCATGCTCACTGTCAGGAAAGGCCTTCCTCTTTTCCTCCATACCTATGACCCACTGTCCTTCCTGGCAGATATCGAACATTACCACTTCTGCAAACTCGGAGGAGTTTATTATTCCTTTCTGTGTGTTCCAATCCCTAGACCTCTTGCTAAAGAGCATTTTATTTATTTGTATACATACATGTCAATCTTCTTAACAAGTCTGGTGAAGGTCTCAAAAACAACAGAACTTTAGATAATTGTATGTTTGATAGATGTGAAAGAATGAATGACTTTTTAGATAAAAATCTAGGGGCTACAGGTGATAGAGAAAAAACATGCATAAGACAAGTCCTCAAGGGAAACAGGCACATTTATAGCTCATAAGTAGAAGAATAATTTTCAGAATTGAATCCCCCAGGGAAACATTTCCATTCAAATGAAGTCCTAACTGTTATCCAAAGATTTTCACATGCAACTGCTTTGGCATTGATTTAAAATTCTGCCTAGACAGAGTCATAAACTCAGATCTTGTTAGATCCTTAGAACCCATAAAGAGTCGTTGGCAAAGGTAGATTTTCATGTATAATTTAGACATGTTAAACACAAGTGTAAGGGGGAGAAAATGACTATCTGGTTTTTCTTTCATCACAGGGCATGTGATCATTATAAAGGTGTTAAACTCTTTGCTAAGTGTGAAAATGAGAGGAAATGAGGCTATTGACAAAAAATGCAATCGGATAGTAAATGAAAATTAATGCTGCACGAAACCTCATCTTCTCAGCCTCCTTGTCTCAATGTGTTATTCTCATGAATTAGGGTGAAGCACAGCCACCACTCCTAAAAGTAAAGATTTTATTAAACTTTATTAAGTGCCAAAATCCCCGCAGACATTGCCTCTCCTTTGACCTGCTCAAGCTACTCAGTCCTGGGGTTAAAGAAACATCTCATTATAGCACCTGATGTCAGCAGTTATTAAACTGCTTTGCTGCTCAAAATGGAAAAATACCCAGGATACCCTTTTACATAACCCTCTTCTCTTTGCAGTGTAACAGCAGAAACGGTAGTGCCTGGAATTGCCATTAATAATAATTTCAAAAACTTGGTCATTCCTTGGATGTCTTTGAGTTAATGGGAAAGAAGCTACTACCTGTCAGGTAAAATGCCACATACCACTAAGAGAGGAGTGACAGGTAGATGACAGATAGCGTGCTGATCTTCTCAGACTTACAGACTGGGAGGCCTAAGACACAGAAGTTTGTTTTCTCACAGTTTTGGAGACTGGAAGTTTAAGATCAAGGTGTCAAAGGGTTGGTGTCTCGTGAGGCTATTCTCCCTGGCTTGCAGGTGGCTACCTTCTCACTATGTCCCACATGGCCTTTCCTCTGTGCTCACTCCTATGTCTTTTCCTCTGCTTATAAAGACACCAGTCCCATGGGATTAGGGCCTCACCCTTATTATTTCATTTAACCTTAACCACCTCCCTAAAGAAGCTATATGTAAATACAGCCACACTGGAGGTTAAGTCTTCAACATATGAATTTAGAGCAGGGGCACACAGTTCAGTTTGGGATATCTAGATAGATAGACAGGCAGGTGACTAGAAGGATGGAGGCAGGAAGGGGAGAAGGGAGGGAGGAAAGGAGGGAGGAAGGGAGGGAGGAGGGGAGGGAGGAGGGGAGGAAGACAGAGGGGAAGGAAGGAAGGGAGACACTAACCTGCTCGAGAAGGAAGATTAGGATCCGATTTAAGTTTCCAACACTGCATACATACACACACACGGACACATACCCTTGCACATACATGAGCCACAATACAATACACTAATCAAACATTCCACAAATACTTACTAAGAACTCTGTCATTAGCACTTAGGTGTTATTGAGTGTGTTAACTGAATTTCTAGTTGAAGATGCTTATACTCTAATATAGAAAAAATAGTCTATGCATTAAGAAACTTGTTCTTTTGTGAAGAAAGAAATGGCAATCCACTTCAGTATTTGTGCCTGGAGAGTCTCATGAACAGAGGAACCTGGCAGGCTACAGTTCCTGGGGTCACAAAAGAGTTGGGCTTGACTTAGCAAGTAAACAACAAGGGAAGTCCCTAGCCTACAAAATAACTCCTAAAAATTCTAGTCCCTTGTTCTTTATTACAATAGGAGTGTACTTAAGAGACTGTATATATTATTTTTGTTACATCACACCAGACTTCTAAAAGACAAAATATAAAGGATATCACTAAAACTTAATTTACTTTAAAATTGTGAAAAGTCTCTCGTTTGACATTATTTAAAATCTACTAACAAAAATAAAACATATTTGGCCAAAAAAATGAAAGTTGTTCTTAGCCTCTATTGCTGAAAGGATCTCTGTGGGATTTTTTTTTAAAAAAACGCATATCCTATAATCAAATCTTCTGAATCTAAATAGCCTGAGGAGGACCCTGGGCATCTATATATATTTTTAAATCTCTCCAAGTGATTCTAAAACATAGGCAATATGGAAAGCCAACTCAATCCACTACAATAAACACTGGTCTTTTCTTCTCAATACCAGTGCCCCTGGAATATAATATGTGAAGCTCCTACCACCTCAATGTGAGTGAACTCATCCAGGTGGCTAATAACAAATGGTCCAGGACAATAGTAAACCACTGGGTAAGATAAGGCATGAATGATTTAAGATAAATGTATAACTATGAAATGCCCTTATAAATGTGAGAGATTACTACTATGCAGTAGAACTCTATTTTACAATTTGAAGTGCAACTTTCTTCTAATGTTTCTAGGAAACACTCCCTGCTTTCTCTAGAGGTTTTCAGGGAAGACTCCACATGTCTTTTGTCTGTGACCCAGCCCTATGGGATACCTGAGTAACTGTGAACCAAGGCTGATCAAGACCCCATGCTTAGCCCTGCAAACAGGTTGAGTCTGGAATTAATCCTGTAGCCATTACGCTGGGCTTCAAGTTACTGAAACCATTACGCTGGGCTTCAGTAACTTGTGAGCCCAGGGCGGCTGCATGTCTGTTGGACTGCATCCTTCCCGTCAACCTCACTCCACCCCACCAGATTAATCCATTCAACTGGACCTCTGTCTGGGCTTCCTGTTCTCTACCAAAACTCTCACTGGAACCCTAGCCTTCTTGGTGGGGGTACTGGCACTCTGCCCAGCCATTGCCACTGGTACACTTCAGGTCTGGCTTCTAAACTTCTTTACATCTCCTTAGGGGCTGTGCTGCTTTTACTCTTGGTGTGCCCAAACTGCTATATGATTCTCAGATGTAATGGTTCTGCCTCCAGTGGGGTGTTTAGATAACATGTTTGGTTGTCACAATAGAAGCTGCCTTCTCTCACATCATCACCCTGCTTTTATGAGCATTTAGAATGCGGGGGCCATTGAGAATAGACATCTCACAACATATCTGGGCAGTCTCACACAAGGATTAGTTGTAGTGTGTCTCTGTGAACATTTATGCAGGGGAAAAACCTCATTGATACTATCTGAGACTAGATGCTAACTTTTGGTTTACACATAACCTCAAAGGATATTTTGCAACAAGTCCTAAAAGCTAATAAATTTTCATTCACAGTTGAGTTTGTAAATGAAATGGAGACTATACCATCTAGCGAGGACCTTTACCAAGAATTGTTCATTGCTGCAAAAATCATTTCACCAATAATGCAATGACATTCTTGGTAGATGAGTCACAAGAGTATTATATTAATTTATTTTCTGTGTGAAATGATATGTGCAGCTGGATATTACTCTCTACGAATTATCTTTGAAAGTAAAGTGGGTGTTACCATGCGTGCCTTGAAAAGAGATGTTAGGTGTGATAGGTTTGAGATATGAATATTAGCCTTTATTCAGGATAAAGTAAGCATGCACAGTAACACTGTGCATCCTCGGCATACCCTCTCAGGGCTCAGCCCTTAGAGTTACACCAGTTCCTACCCTCCTGCTCCCTGCATGCCCAGGATGGGTCAGTATGCTATGCTGCCAAGACAACCCATGTACAGGTACCATCCTATAATTCAGAAAGAAATTCTAAAACTTGTTTATAATTCATTCAAATTAAAAGCTAGATTCATATTAATGATAATAGCATGTGAGAGATTAATGATTATTTTTAAAACCTAAATTTAAGAATGCTTTCACATGTACTGGTTGTATTTGATGCTCACAACCCTACAAGATGGAAGGAAAGATTCTGTATACGATGGAGAATCCCAATCCATTGAGAGGCTGAGAGGCTCAGAGTCACAGATCTAGCAGGGGAGAGCCGGGAATCAGGTCTACACCTCCAGAAGCCGAAAGCTATGTTCTTCTGGCCTAAATAACACTGCCTCACAGGTGAGACAAGCAACAGAGAGGAGAAAAAAACAACAGCAAGGCTAAAGTAAAAAGAATCAGTATGAAATGCTAAAATATGTAAATACAAGGATGGTAATGGTAACTTCTGAAAGCCTAAAAAGGGCAGTTCCAATCTAGGAGATATGATTAAGGTGGCTCTTTTGACATGTGAATGTACTCTTCCACTGCAACCCAACGCAGCCCATATCTATGGATCCACTGTGTACTAAGCCAGTGTATATACGCAAATGGCTCCCCAAGAAGACATTTGAAAATAATGTGCTGCCCTCTACTGTTGAAAAAGGAGAAGAAATGTAAATAGCAAATAAATTTGCTATTTGAGTTGTATCTCTGAGCTGATAATAAAAATAGGCAGCTGCTCCAAGTGCTACAAATACCACCTCACTTTAATCAGTGATTTCAGAGTAGCGTTTTCATTTAAATAAATATTTGATTCATTACTGAAATCCAGTGATTGCTTTAGCTTAATACAGATAATATAATTTCTACTTCTAATTGTTGTTATTTGGATTCTATGTTCAAGTCTAACAGATATCCTGTACTTGTAGCTAGTTTGCAAATTCTTATAATGTCAGGGCTGATGTCAAAGCCCTAAAGGTCAAACAGAGGCAAATGTTTATCTTCTGCATGACAAACAAATCTGACACGTAGGAGGCATCTGCCAGAAGAAATGTATTAATAAGGATTCTGAGACCCTGTTTAGGCTTAGAGAGAAAGAGTGCCTTACTTGACTAGCAATATCTTCCAAGGAAGGGAAAGTGAGATGATAAAACACAGACAACATTCTTGCTATCCCTGAGCTAGACCAACCCACTAATTATACAGATGGAGAAATTGGGGTCCAAAAATCTTGTCAAAGATCTCACTGCTGTTTGAAGTTAGGCTGGGTCAAGAATTCAAGCATCCTATACTCGGGACTGTTCTTCTTATCATTACATGTAAGTTTCTTAGCTAGACCTCTAAGAAGAGTGCTCAAGAAATTCCAGACCAAACTTTAGAATGTAAAAATGATGTTCATTCTTAACATAGCTTAAGATAATTCCTAGCAAGCAATGGTGTGCATGTTTTCTCTTTTCATAGACTGAGAGCTTTTGTGAAAGGTATGGGCCCCGGCAAAGCCCTTTCATCTTACAATTGATCTTTCTGATGATTGTTCATAAGGAAACAGAATTTCCCATTGTAGAGTCATTTCCATGGTTACCCATTGATTTCCTATAGGAAACATCCTGTTTACATGACCATCATGTCTTTATTGTAAAGGTAAATCACCTTCTGAGTTTTCACTTTATCTGCAACCTGAGGCATATAAAAATGAGCTCTGCAAAATTAGCAGAACAAGATAAATAAATGATTCATGTGAGTTGGTTTTGCATGAATAAGTGATTAATCCTCTCAACCCTGTTAGGAGAGAATGCAGAATTAATGTCATTCTATGCAAATAGAAGCCCACTTTTCTGAATCCTGACCTAATTATGAGTATTTGTTAAGTAAAATATATGTGAAATTTCGTGTAGCTAAAAAAGTCTGATAATATTCCTACTATAAATCAGAAACCAAACTTCTCTTTGTAGACCTTAACTGCAGATGCACATAGATGATATTGTGATTTACCCTAAAGGTTTTTTTCAAAACATCCCGTATTTTAGTATGCCAATGGCAGATTACCTTAGTGATCCAAACATGCCTTACCAGTACTTGCTAAATAGCCCAGCCCTTGATTTACAACAGACTCCATGTGGCAGCCTTAGCAGTGAACACTGACTAAACCCTTGGAAGCAACACATCCAGGATACCAGTATCTTGGCATAGTGAGTAATGACCACTCATTAAATCAATAGAACATTCAAGAATACAACATCAACAGAATAAAACTCCCTTAACTCAGGGACAGAAAATTCCATTCTATAGTGATATGGCTCTGTGCTAGAGACTCAGGTCTCTGTCTCCAAAAACACTTCACCTGTAGTCAGGACTTCTAACATAATCTCAGATCAACTAAATAATTCTAATACAAGTCACAAAATAAAAACACTAGAAGAATGAGGTCACCTTGAACTAGAAGATAGTAAAAAAAAAAAAAAAAAGACTTCCTGTATAGGAGGGAAAAGTGTATTTTCAGTGGGGGGCCTCAAAGAAGCAGTGAGATTTCAATAGGTTTAAGTGGGAAATTACAGAGCTAATAGTTAATGAGCATTTACTAAGGGCCATGTACTCTGCTAAACCCTTTATGCTATCTAATTTCATCTTCACAACTATCCAGTGAGGTGGTAAGCTATTATCATCTCTTTTTGTAGGTGAGAAAGCTGAAGTGAAACAAAGCTCAAGTTAAACTCTGCAACTAGTATTGCAGAGCTGGTAGCAATGATTTCAGTGCAGACGGTTTCCTGATTCTGTGGTCGCACTCACACCATTCCAGGGGAGGGGAAAAGGAACAAGAGTGCATGGGGATGCAAATCACACAGCATGAGAGTGACAGAGGGTAAATCACTCCATCAAGAGATGAGTGGTATAGTTAGAGGGAGGAAGGGCTGGGAAAACTGCAGGATGATGGATTATAGAGATTTCTGAATGCCATTCTTTGTAGCATAAGACATGTGAGAACTGAACTCCAGCTGAGAAGGTGCCAATTAATTCAGGTGGCACTGACCTGTGAGGCGGGGGAGGGCTTAATCACCAGAACACTAAATGCTCATTATCCAACCTTTTAATTGGCAGTCTGTAAAAGTTACCAGCAAAGAACCAAGATTTGATCACGCTGTTAAGGAAAAGACAAGAAAAGGAATAAATGATCCTCTAATCTCTCCCAGACAACAAATCTGTTTTTCAGATGTATGTTTTCTTATCTTCCTGTTCCCACTGGAGACAAAACCAACAAAAGGAAGAACAGATGGGACTAGAAGCAGAAGGGAGCTGATGAAAGAAAAAAGCAAAAGCTGAGGGAAGGGTGTATACAAAAGGACTCAAAGGAGAGCAAAGGATTTTGAAATGTAAGGTTATCTCCCCAGCTGAACTAAACATACTCCAGTGACTACTTTGCAATGTTAAGTGCCTTTATCAAGTATTGGTAGAGATTGGCGCCTAGGAATAATCACAGAGCTCGTTCAGCACAAAGGTCATCTGACAGAACCAGGTCAGCTGTAAGACCCTGGGGCATGTGAATCATCCCTTAGGTATAAAATTGCAGTACAGAGTCAGAGACTATTACTAAACCTTCAACTGGAACATGTGGAAAATTAAATGGGCGAAGTCAAGGGAAAAGGCATTGGAATGGGAACCAGGAAGGTGGTCAGTCCTTCTGAGAGAGGGGTATGCACACTTTCCCCGGATGACAAGGTAAGTGGTAGAGTCCCCAGATTCTACTTCCTGCCCCATAGGAATGCTTGTTTTCTTCCATTTCCTGAGCTTCTGAATGAGCCAGACCTTTATTCAAAGCCTAGCTCTGCCATTGGTTAGAGGTGTGAATTTAGGCAAGTTACTTTCTCATTGCCATCAAGATAAATAAAACAAGTTCTTCACGCTCAAAAAGCTAAGGTAAATCTGGCACAAATAGGACGATAAGGCCAAACAGGAGGAGCAAGCACTAAGTTACTTGACGTTTTGCTCTGCAACAAGCTCATTATACTAAGGAGGTAAAATGTACCATTTCCGCAAGAGAGGGATAAGTTCCTCTCCTTCTCCACAGCTTCCAGGCTAACTCTGGAATTGTTTGGGGGAAGGGTAGGAAATCAGGACAGAACCTTCAATACTAGATAATATTTATTGATCACTTGGAGCTGTCTACTGTACTACTGTTCTTAACAGTTTTATACACATGATCTCATTCAATTCACCGACAATCTTACGGATTACCATCTCAATTTACAGATGAGAAAACTGAGCTTCACAAAGATTAAGTGACTTGCCCAAGCCCCACTGGAATTGGGACCTAGCTCCAAACTACTGGCAAGCTGTTTCATGAACAACAGTACTGCTGCAGCAAAGCTGGTGTTTTTGCTGTGACCAAACTCAGGACTCTACATGCAAACAACAAAGTCCTGCCAGTCCAAATATACATCTTAATTCCCAAGCATCAAGGCCTTTCCCCTGGAGCTGAATTTTGGAATGCCCATTCAATACATTTTGCTGCATTCCACCAATTTTTGAGGCACTTTGGTGATACAGCAATTACAAAGAAGCAAGAGGTGCCTTTTTTGTCCTCAAGGAACTTATAGTGTAGCATGAAGATGACAAGGAAACAGGTAACAGCAAATTAAAGCATCCTCTTCTGAGATGTATTTGAACAGTACAGGTGTACAAAGGAGGGAGGAAGGGAGGGAATAGGGAAGGAGACACTGAAGAATAACAAGGAAAGAGAGAAGAAGACAAGAGGTCTTTGAGCACTAACTATACATCATGCACTGTGCTAGGCCTTATTGCTCAATTCTCCCAACACTATTGTACATAATATTATTCCCCAAATGTCCCTGCTCCAAACCCTGAAAAGGCTTTTCAGTACAATGAGAATGACCTCATCCTCCATGATCTGGTTCTTTCTTTCTTCTC
This sequence comes from Bubalus bubalis, assembly GCF_019923935.1. Lineage (NCBI taxonomy): Eukaryota > Metazoa > Chordata > Mammalia > Artiodactyla > Bovidae > Bubalus > Bubalus bubalis. The sequence goes on along the minus strand of NC_059177.1, from coordinate 22,252,959 downwards.
TGACATAAGTCTTACCACACACACCCCTTTCTGGAACATTCCAAGCTCTTTTCAACCTTCCCTGGTAGCTCAGATGGTGAATTTGCCTGTAATGCAGGAGACCCCGGTTCGATTCCTGGGTTGGGAAGATCTGGAGAAGGGATAGGCTACCCACTTCAGTATTCTTGGGTTTTCCTAGTGGCTCAACTGGTAAAGAATCTGCTTGCAATGCAGGAGACCTGGGTTAGATCCCTGGGTTGAGAAGATCCCCTGAAGGGGAGAACAGGTACCCACTCCAGTATTCCGGCCTGGAAAATTCCATGGACTACAGTCCATGGGGTTGCAAAGAGCTGGACACAACTGAGTGACTTTCGCTTTCACTCCCAACCTTAGAGCCGTTGATACTTGTTCTTTCCCAAGAAATACTCCCGCCCTACTGCCCAACAGCCATGTAGGCTGCCTCTCTCCTTCTTTTCATCACCGTTTCTACTCAAGTGTCACTTCCAGAGAGAGGCTCTCCCTGACTGTCCTAAAAACCCATCTCCCACCTTCACTCTCAGTCTCCTTGCTCTATTTTCATTGTCTTCACGGCACTTACGTTACCTAACCTTGAACATGAGCTCTATGAGGGCAGCAATATATCCCAAGTCTAAAGAGTATCTGGCACATAGTAATCACTCAAGGAAAGTCTATGAATGAGCTAAAAATTCTATCTTCACAAGATAAGGAAATAGGGACTCAGATAAGCTCCTTCACCAGGTCACGCAGAAAGATCTAGTGACTTCAGGGGGTTGTGATTATAGCGCATTCCTGCCTGAGGCCTTTACCTTGAAATTCTCTCCTCCACTAGCTCTCCACACAGCTGGCTCCTTCTCCTCTCTTTAGAAAGGCTGAGGTAACTCTGTCTAAAAGTTGCCTCCCTCACACACACTCCCAGTCACTCTCTATTGCATTACCTTATTTCTTATTCCTCATGCCACATACTACTCTCTGACATTATCTTATGGTTTACTTGATTTTTATTATCTCCCCCAATAGAATGTAAGCACCCTGAGCACTAAGACCACATCTTTCTTGTTTGCTGCTCCACAATGCCAGCACAGAATAGGCGATGGAAAATAAACGAACAAAGGAAAGTATGCACGCACATCACTTGGCACCATAAATGGCCCATAGGTGCTTGCTAGCTACTAATTATATATATATATATATATATACACATATATTTAGTAGTAGAGATGATGAGAAGAGTGATAGTAATATTTTAGCAGGCAATGATCACAGGAAAAGAAATTCGAAGCACAAAGAATAGTGTCAACAAAGGCGGTTTTTCTTAGATTGTATGCCCAAGGTAGTTTTTCCCCGTAAGTCTGAGTCTGTAAACTGGCCAAAGTAATCTCAGAGTTTCAGGGAGATGCTTTTATTCTTTATGGATCAAAAATATTGTTTCAACCAAAAGCATGGCTTTGGCACCTCCCTCCACAATTCCACATGTTTAAAAGACGTAAATATTTCAGTTTCAGGAATGGCATCCAATGTGCAGTTTAGTTTGGAGTCAATCTTGCAACTCTCTCTACTGAAAATTGACAAGAGAAGTCTTTCTTCAGTATCCCCTGAGGATTCCAGGACCCCTACAATACCAACATCTGTGCATACTCAAGTCCTTTGTGTAAAATGCTATAGACTAGTTGGCCCTCCACATCTTGGGCACATCCACAAATTCAACCAACCGCTGGTGGAATTTGATCCAGAACCTGCAGATAGGGAGGGCTGAACATAGTTATTCTCCCAACAAACAATTTGGCCAATTTATGAGTGATTATCCAAAAATGTCAGGAAGTAAAACACCAAATAACAAGGGAAAAAAACCCTGAAAATCCATAAGATGTGCAGCCTGAAACATTTAAATTTTTAATTCATAATTTAAAACAAGAATTGATTCATCTAAGAGAAAACTGAAAGAGGTGATAAAATTGAAGTTCTAACACGGAGTAAAATGAATGAAGTGTCCATATGTCTTCGAGATTCTCTTGCAGCCAACAGAGAGGGAAGGGCAACTTGTTGAGCCTAGAGTAAATCTTAACTTAATTTTGGAATTATTTAGGCAAAGCTGCTGTTGCTGAAAAGAATAATCCCTTCATAAAACTACACCCATTCTTGTTGATGTATGGCAGAAACAAACACAATATTGTAAAGCAATTAACCTCCAGTTAAAAATAAATATTTTTTTACAAATACTATACCCAACACCCAGAGGTTCTACAACCATTTTGCATAAAAACATACAAAGAGCTAAAGGATGGTGCAAAGAACAGTGGATATGAAATAAAAATATGTGCATTTAAACCTGGACTCTGAATATGTAAGACTGGAGGGATGGGACAGGAGGCCCGGGGTGTTGAATCTTGGCTCAGTTACCAAATCCCAAGCTACCTACCTATCTCTCTTCACTGCACTTCTACAATTTTCCTTGAGACAGAGTCTTAGCATGCTCAAGACTTATTCCTAGAGGGCAGGCCTCCCAGGAAAGAAGTTAGCTTTCTGAGAAGTTCCATGACACTCATCAATGGCCCATTGCTTAAGTCAGTTAATTCTGGTTGATGATAGCAAGTCTTAGACCCCAGTACCCCAATCATGCCAGCTTCCCCAGCCTAAATGTTGGTGTGGCAAATCCTGCCAATAGCTTGCTAGGTCATACAGCTGCAACCACAAGGCTTGGACTCTAGCCTGCTAGCCATTTGAGGATAGGGGCTGATGCTTCTACCCTGAAAAATAAACAGGGAGAAAATAATAGCAAATGAAGCAACTGACAAACAACTAATCTCAAAAATATACAAGCAACTCCTACAGCTCAACTCCAGAAAAATAAATGACCCAATCAAAAAAATGGGCCAAAGAACTAAATAGACATTTCTCCAAAGAAGACATACAGATGGCTAACAAACACATGAAAAGATGCTCAACATCACTCATTATCAGAGAAATGCAAATCAAAACCACTATGAGATACCATTTCATGCCAGTCAGAATGGCTGTGATCCAAAAGTCTAGAAGCAATAAATCCTGGAGAGGGTGTGGAGAAAAGGGAACCCTCTTACACTGTTGGTGGGAATGCAAACTAGTACAGCCACTATGGAGAACAGTGTGGAGATTCCTTAAAAAACTGGAAATAGAACTGCCTTATGATCCAGCAATCCCACTGCTGGGCATACACACTGAGGAAACCAGAATTGAAAGAGACACGTGTACCCCAATGTTCATCGCAGCACTGTTTATAATAGCCAGGACATGGAAGCAACCTAGATGTCCATCAGCAGATGAATGGATAAGAAAGCTGTGGTACATATACACAATGGAGTATTACTCAGCCATTAAAAAGAATACATTTGAATCAGTTCTAATGAGGTGGATGAAACTGGAGCCTATTATACAGAGTGAAGTAAGCCAGAAAGAAAAACACCAATACAGTATACTAACGCATATATATGGAATTTAGAAAGATGGTAACAATAACCCTGTATACGAGACAGCAAAAGGGACACTATTGTATAGAACAGTCTTTTGGACTCTGTGGGAGAGGGAGAGGGTGGGATGATTTGGGAGAATGGCATTGAAACATGTATAATATCATATATGAAATGAGTCACCAGTCCAGGTTTGATGCACGATACTGGATGCTTGGGGCTGGTGCACTGGGATGACCCAGAGGGATGGTATGGGGAGGGAGGAGGGAGGAGGGTTCAGGATGGGGAACACATGTATACCTGTGGCGGATTCATTTTGATATATGGCAAAACCAATACAATATTGTAAAGTTAAAAATAAAATAAAATTAAAAATAAATAAATAAATAAACACTGAGTTAAGAGCAAGTAGCTGGAGCCAGCTCATAATACTATTGTATTATGGCTGCCTCCCAACTGCAGCAAACATGAGTTGATATTTCCTTAAAAATTCAGCTTAAAGGCCCCCAAGCTCAAGGATGGGACTCTCCCTATCCCCCAGAATATGACTTCCAGTTATGTCAGATTACTGTGTGCAACCCCAGAATCAGATGAATAGAGAGAAAAGCCACACATCTACTTCATGATTTTGTTAAGTTTCTCTCTAGGACTGATATGTGTACTGTCTGACTATTTGCCCTGGTTACCATAATACCTCCATATAGCTAATACATATCAAGGGAGGGGAGTACTTCTTAGTAACCATTTGGAGTTTGCAGAAATAGAAAGTGAAGATTTAAATATGTGTGTGTGTATACAGCTGAAGACTGGGTTAGTCTATATATCCAACTCCATAATAAGCATTTATTGAATAATAAGCAATGTCCTGGATATTGGAGAAACACAAACAATAGTCATGGTCATATCAATCTTACTCTTAAAGAATTTAGATTCCAGTAGGAGATATAAGATAGAGACACAGAAAATTACAATATAGAATAGAAATGGATTAGTATCACAAAAAAGTATAGTCAAAATGTCACAATAGTTCAAAAAAAAAAAAAAAAGACATCAGTGAAATGATGACATTTAAGCCAGAGAATGGCATTAACAGACAGAGAAAATGGCATAATCCAACACAGAGAGAAGTTAAAGATTGACTGGACTACAGGGCATGTTTGGGGAGCTAGGAAATATGGATAGAAAGGTTATCTATATCTCAGTCACAAAGGATTTAACCACTAGACTAGGAACATAAGCTTTAGTCTGAAGACCAACAAGAGCCACTCAATGATAACTTCTCAGAGCTGTTGCTGGAGGAATTCCAGAGGCAAGAGGCCATCCTACCAGATGACTTCTGATGGCTCTCCTTCCTCTCATATTCCCTGAGTTGCTAAATTTATGCTGATGAAGAAATAATCCTCCAATTTAGGCATGATCACACTGGTTGAATTAGAGCTTGAGTGTGGAGAAGCTACTATTGCCTTCTGAAAGCACTTGTTTATCTGAGGTGATGCAGAGAGAGCGAAGTTCAAGCAACTAAAGGGAATAGAAAACCCAAGCCATAGAGGGCTCATCTCTTCCTAATGATCCCCTTGGGCAAGAAGCTAACCAGTTCAGAGATTCAGCTTGACATCATCAGCTTGTTTCCTCACAAACAATATCTCAGCAGGAAAGTAGTATTTTTCCTCTTTGCCCCACTGGTTGACACATAAGTGGTAGTCCCTTCCCATACCTGATAGTTTCATTAAATAGCTAAAGGGAAAATAACTATTGTGGGCTGGGAGGCATAACCTAAACTCTAGGCATCTTTAATGTGATTAGATCCATTTACAGTGAACTCGAGCCAAGTGAAGCAACTATTTACAGAGCGACTGGAAGGGATTCACTGAACTGGAATGCAGTGTACTGAGCTAATTCTACAAAACTGTGATTACAAAACTACAGAGCTTGACCAAGGAAAAGTTCATGTGTTTAATGAACTTGTATCTAAATTCACACACAATCTAAAATCTCCTTCCTTTCCTACTATAGAAATTAGCAAACTATATTGCTTTACTAACACAAGTTTGTGTCTGAATAATATGACTAATATGAACTGTGGTTTCTAGGAATTTATCATGAAGAAACAGACAAATATGCAAAGATGATGCAGAAGGATGTTACTGCAGGATTCTCTAAAATAGGGAAAGACTGGAAATAACATATATAATCCATCAGGAGAAATTAAAGTACAGTCACACACAAATCACAGCAAGATCCTCTATGACCCACCCCTCAGAGTAATGGAAATAAAAGCAAAAATAAACAAATGGGACCTAATTAAACTTAAAAGCTTTTGCACAAAGAAGGAAACTATAAGCAAGGTGAAATGACAGCCTTCAGAATAGGAGAAAATAACAGCAAATGAAGCAACTGACAAAGAATTAATCTCAAAAATATACAAGCAGCTCATGCAGCTCAATACCAGAAAATAAACAACCCAGTCAAAAAATGGGCCAAAGAACTAAACAGACATTTCTCTGAAGAAGACATAGAGATGGCTAACAAACACATGAAAAGATGTTCGACATCACTCATTATCAGAGAAATGCAAATAAAAACCACAATGAGGTACCATCTCACGTCAGTCAGAATAGCTGCTATCAAAAAGTCTATAAACAGTAAATACAGGAGAGGGTGTGGAGAAAAGGAAACCCTCTTACACTGTTGGTGGGAATGCAAACTAGTACAGCCACTATGGAGAACAGTGTGGAGATTCCTTAAAAAACTGGAAATAGAACTGCCTTATGACCCAGCAATCCCACTGCTGGGCATACACACCGAGGAAACCAGAATTGAAAGAGACACGCGTACCCCAGTGTTCCTCACAGCACTGTTTACAATAGCTATGACATGGAAGCAACCTAGATGTCTATCGGCAGATGAATGGATAAGAAAGCTGTGGCACATATACACAATGGAGTATTACTCAGCCATTAAAAAGAATACTTTTGAATGAGTTCTAATGAGGTGGATGAAACTGGAGCCTATTATACAGAGTGAAGTAAGCCAGAAAAAAAAAAAAACCACCAATACAGTATGTTAATGCATATATATGGAATTTAGACAGATGGTAACGATGACCCTATATGTCAGATAGCAAAAGAGACACAGAAATAAAGAACAGACTTTTGGACTCTGTGGGAGAAGGCGAGGGTAAGATGATTTGAGAGAATAGCATTGAACATGTATACTACCATGTGTGAAATAGATCACCAGTCCAAGTTCGATGCATGAAACAGGGCACTCAGAGCCAGTGCACTGGGACAATCCAGAGGGATGGGATGAGGAGGGAGGTGGGAGGGGTTTTGGGATGGGGGACACATGGCTGATTCATGTCAATGTATCAGACAAAATACCACCACAATATTGTAAAGTAATTAGCCTCCAATTAAAACAAATTAATTAATTAAAAATAAATAAAGTACATTCACAAAAATGAACTAGTAGCCAGCCAAAAAATGAATAAATTAGATGGAATAACAAGAAAAGATGTCCAGATATTGCTCAGAAAACTAGGATGCAAATAGTATGCATCGTTGTTGTTCAGTCACCCAGTCATGTCCAGCTCTTTGCCACCCCATGGACTGCAGCATGCCAGGCCTCCTTGTCCGTCACCATCTCCCAAAGTTTGCCCAAGTTCATGTCCATTGTATCGGTGATACCATCCAGCTATCTCAGCCTCTGATGCCCTCTTCTCCTTCTGCCCTCAATCTTTCCCATCATCAAGGACTTTTCCAATGCGTCGGGTGTTCGCATCAGGTAACCCAAATCCTGTAGCTTTAGTTTCAACATCAGTCCTTCCAACGAGTATTCAGGGTTGATTTCCCTTAAGACTGACTGGTTTGATCTCCTTGCTGTCCAAGGACTTTCAGGAGTCTTCTCCAGCACCACAGTTTGAAGGGATCAAATTTTTGGCATTCTGCCTTCTTTATGGTCCAGCTCTCACCATAGTTGAGGAAACAGAGGTAGATGTTTTTCTGGAATTCCATACTTTTATCTATGGTCCAGTGAACGTTGGCAACTTGAACTCTGGTTCCTCTTCCTTTTCTAAACCCAGCTTGGACATCTGGAAGTTCTTAGTTCACATATGCTGAAGCCCTAACATGTAAGATTTTAAGCAGAACCTTACTAGCACGGGAGATGAATGCAATTGTTTGAAGGTTAGCACATTCTTTAGCATTACCTTTCTTGGGAAATGGGATGAGGCTGGACCTTTTCCAGTCCTGTGGCCACTGCTGGGTCTTCCAGATTTGCTGACATACTGAATGTAACACCTTGATGGCATCATTCTTTAGGGTTTTGAATAGTTCTGTGGGTAGTAGTATAGTATAATATAATATAGTATGGTGGTTTGGTGGTTTAGTCTCTAAGTCAGACACAAGTGTCAGACTCTTGTGACCCCATGGACTGTAACCCGCCAGGCTCCTCTGCCCATGGGATTCTCCAGGCAAGAATACTGGAGTGGGTTGCCATTTCCTTCTCCAGGGGATCTTCCCAACTCAGGATTGGACTAGGGTCTCTTGCATTGCAAGAAGATTCTCTACCAACTGAGATATGAAGGAAGCACCATAATATAGTATAGTATGTATAACACAATCTAATTTTTAAATTTATATATTTTATATATAAATATACATTTATAAAATTTAAATGTACATATAAATTTGTGCATAAACATGTAGGATATATACACAAGATATGTTTAAAACAAAATATAGGCTACACATAGGTACATATATGCAATATATTTCTATAGATAGATAAATGTATTTATATACACAGAGAATGTAAGACAAAGAAAAGCCTAAATATTATGAACCAAATTAGCAAGTTAACAGTAACTGTCTCTAGGGGTGTGGTACACTGGAGAATTCTTATTTTCTACTTGTGTACTTCTGAGTAGATTTAATTTTGTTACAATAAGCATATATTGCTTTTACAATCAAAGAAAGAATATTTCTATCAAAAAAAGAAGATAGAAAAAGAGACTCCAATCCTTCATTAACTTTTCAAAATTTAAATATTACTTATATTACACATAATTTTAAAATCTTTTTAAGATTGTTGAAAATAAAGGGTTATACAAAATAAGCTCTTTGGTATACTGAAAAGAATACTGGATCTAAATTTCAAAGTCTTCAGTTTTGAGTCCTGGCTCTCCATTTTCTATTTCCAAATCTCAGCTTCTTCATTTATAAAACAGATTGTTATATTTACTGGCTCTCAAATTCCCTCTTAATATTTTATTATTCTAACTGGAAATAAACATGCCACGATCCAATTCTCCCTCATTAGAAATGGCCTGCAATGAGGCCTACAAAACTGCTATAATTCAAAGACAGGTGGGATTAGTCCTAAACCCTTGGAAGAACTGGGTCACATAATGGAGTACATTTCAATCTCAGGTCCCTGAATAGCAAACACATTCTAGCTCACTAAGCAAAGAATATGAGGGAAAAGGGAACAAGTCCTTTCTGTGACCTGCAGTCAGAATTTCTGCCAATATTTCTATAATGATCCCTTACCTACCTACACACACACAGAGATACATACATTCACTCACTCAGTCAGTCACCATTTTTAGAGATGAAACTTAGTCCAGAGAGGTAAAGGGGCTTGCATAAAATCTCACAGTTAATGAGTAGAAAATTCAGGACTACAAACATGTAATTATGTCTAGGCTGAGTGTAATATTCTTTAGACCTTATAGTTCTCACCTGATGAGTCTATTCATAATACCTCCTACAACTTAGTTTACTTCTCTGAAATTGTAATACATTAAAAGGGAAAGGCTCTTTAAGACAAATCATTTCCATCTCCCTTTTCCCAACCTCATAATAGGCAAGCTGATATATACTTATCTACTTTGAGGCTGCAATCACACCCAAGTGTAGATCTGAGCTATCCTAGCCACTTTCAAGGAACCAAACAAACTACTTTAAGATGGAAGATATTAAAACAGTAAACTTAGAAGTGTGATATCAAGTAGGCCTTAGGAAGCATCACTACGAACAAAGCTAGTGGAGGTGATGGAATTCCAGTTGAACTATTTCAGATCCTAAAAGATGATGCTGTGAAAGTGCTGCCTTCAATATGCCAGCAAATTTGGAAAATTCAGCAGTGGCCACAGGACTGGAAAAGGTCAGTTTTCATTCCAATCCCAAAGAAAGGCAATGCCAAAGAATGCTCAAACTACCACACAATTGCACTCATCTCACACGCTAGTATAGTAATGCTCAAAATTCTCCAAGCCAGGCTTCAGCAATACGTGAACTTCCAGATGTTCAAGCTGGTTTTAGAAAAGGCAGAGGAAACAGAGATCAAATTGCCAATGTCTGCTGGATCATGGAAAAAGCAAGAGAGTTCCAGAAAAACATCTATTTCTGCTTTATTGACTATGCCAAAGCCTTTGACTGTGTGGATCACAATAAACTGTGGAAAATTCTGAAAGAGATGGGAATACCAGACCACCTGATCTGCCCCTTGAGAAACCTGTATGCAGGTCAGGAAGCAACAGTTAGAACTGGACATGGAACAACAGACTGGTTCCAAATAGGAAAAGGAGTATGTCAAGGCTGTATATTGTCACCCTGCTTGTTTAACATATATGCAGAGTACATCATGAGAAACACTGGGCTGGAAGAAGCACAAGCTGGAATCAAGATTGCCGGGAGAAATATCAATAACCTCAGATACGCAGATGACACCACCCTTATGGCAGAAACTGAAGAACTAAAGAGCCTCTTGATGAAAGTGCAAGAGGAGAGTGAAAAAGTTGGCTTAAAGTTTAACATTCATAAAACTAAGATCATGGCATCTGGTCCCATCACTTCATGGCAAATAGATGGGGAAACTGTGGAAACAGTGGCTGGCTTTATTTTTGGGGGGCTCCAAAAATCACTGCAGATGGTGATTGCATCCATGAAATTAAAAGATGCTTACTCCTTGGCAGGAAAGTTATGACCAACCTAGACAGCATATTAAAAAGCAGAGACATTACTTTGTCAACAAAGGTCTGTCTAGTCAAGGCTATGGTTTTTCCAGTAGACATGTAAGGATGTGAGAGTTGGACCATAAGGAAAGCTGAACGCTGAAAAATTGATGCTTTTGAACTGTGATGTTGGAGAAGACTCTTGAGAGTCCCCTGGACTGCAAGGAGATCCAACCAGTCCATCCTAAAGGAGATCAGTCCTGCATGTTCATTGGAAGGACTGATGCTAAAGCTGAAACTCCAATACTTTGGCTACCTGATGCACTCATTTGAAAAAACCCTGATGCTGGGAAAGATTGAGGGCAGGAGGAGAAGGGGACGACAGAGTATGAGATAGTTGGATGGCATCACTGACTCAATGGACATGAATTTGGGTAAACTCTGGGAGTTGGTGATGGACAGGGAGGCCTGGCGTGCTGCAGTTCATGGGGTCGCAAAGAGTTGGACACGACTGAGTGACTAAACAGAACTGAAACTTAGAAGGATAGAGCAACTCTGTTTTAGAGAAATAAAACAATCTAGGAAATGGAAGCGGAGAAGGCAATGGCACCCCACTCCAGTACTTCTGCCTGGAAAATCCCATGGACACAGGAGCCTGGTATGCTGCAGTCCATGGGGTCGCTAAGGGTTGGACACAACTGAGCAACTTCACTTTCACTTTTCACTTTCATGCATTGGAGAAGGAAATGGCAACCCACTCCAGTGTTCTTGCCTGGAGAATTCCAGGGACGGGGGACCCTGGTGGGCTGCTGTCTATGGGGTCACACAGAGTCGGAAATGACTGAAGCGACTTAGCGGCAGCAGGAAATGGAACAGCTAGGTTCAAGTGCTAATTCTGATACTTGATTGCTGTAGGACCTTAGTCAATGTATTTAATATTCCTAAGCCTCAGTTGTCATTTGTATAATTTAGGAACCATTCATTCATATATTCAACAAATATTTGAGTGTTTCCTTGTGCTAGTCATGGTAGTAGATATAGAGGAAATGATGTTAAGCCAAAGTAGATACAGTTAGTACTTGTCCTCATGGAATTTGTAGTATTGTAGGAGAGGTTCTCACGGAATTTGAGGTATAGAAGGACAGTTGAACATTAAATAATCATACAAATAAATGAATGATGATTGTTAGAAAAATAATTATCATTTCAGAGTATATAGCAAAAGTACATGACCTAGTCCTGAGCAATTGATACTTCAACTTAGATTTGATAAATCATCAGTCATTAACTTGGTGAAAGGACAGAAGAGAATAAGGAAGTATATTCCAAGAATAGGAAGCACTGTGTGCAAAAGCCCTGTAATAGCAAAAAAGCAGAAATGGCTTAAAGAACTAAAAGGAGGCAATGAAAATGGCTATTGAAAAGTTTTAAACATGGGAGTGAATGTTACAGAGCAGTTGTGAGATAACATGAAATAGGACATAAAACATTGCTTTAATGATTGAGCAATGCTAGATGGTAACAGGTGGAGAAGGAAATGGCAACCCACTCCAGTGTTCTTGCCTGGAGAATCCCAGGGATGGGGGAGCCTGGTGGGCTGCCATCTATGGGGTCGCACGGAGTTGGACACGACTGAAGCGACTTAGCAGCAGCAGCAGATGGTAACAGGAGAAAAAGGTATAAAACTCATTTGAAACAACTCCCCATCCCCAAAACAAAGGCATTAATTATCAAAATACTAGCTGATGTTGTTCAATGACTAAAGTATTTCACTAGAAAAGGCAAGAATGGAATATCACAGCACCACAGGTTTTTGTTTTTTTTTTAAGTTGAAAATCTTCTAGTTGAAAGAGCAAAAAATATAAGGTTCACCATGTTTAAAAGAAGAGTCTGACTTTATGGAAAACAAATGACAGGATTTATCAGACATATCCACTGCAGAGACAACAATGAATGCTAATCTAGTTTAATACAGTAGAAATGAACACTCAAAAGAGAAGCCATCCAGGTTGTGATCAAATGTAGCTTCTTGGAAACAATTCAAAATGCAATCACCTGACTTCCCTGACTTCCTGGGTCAAGTTCCAATCAAAGAACTTATAAGCTGACTTTGCCACAACTAAAAATTTCTACTAAGGTAAAATGGATATTTTATTTTGAACTTAAATGAAACTTTAAGAAAAGTATCAATAGAATTGGTGGGTCTTTTTTCTTTCTTAAGAACACTGCTAGGGAACTTACTAATAGACTTATAAATGAGGGTGATAGAGTGTCAACTTTGATAAGGGCATTAATTAAATGAAAATCGACTGTTGACATTTCTACAAGCTCAAGCCAGTAGATCAAACACAAACCCAAAGGAAGAGAGAAGGTCAAGGTGATATTCTACTTGCCAGAAAGTAAGTTAAAAGTTTCTGAATAAGCTAAGACATATAAAGCTGCAGACCTGTGGACTTTTTACTTATAAGAAGTCTAATAGAACCAACTAAACGGCAAGGAATTTCTAGAAACTTATTAGGTAGCAACTAGCATGGCTTAATTTGTATTAGACCAAGGTAAATTTTCTTCTTTAACAAAGTAGCAGATCATAAAAATAAAGTAAACAAGGGTATGTAATCTATCATAACTTTAACAATCTTTTCAGTTCTACCACGCAACACAAAGTACCATGTAAGAGGAAATATAATGAGGTGGCCTAGAAGGTTATACCCAAAGAGTGGTTAATGCATCAGACTAAATTACAGATATATTAAAGAATTAAATATGCAATAATCAAATCATTAAAAAAGAAGTGAATAGTATTAAATCTTTGGAAAGGGCAACCAGAAGCAATTTGAAGAAACAAAGGAAAAGAAAAAAAAATAGGAAAGGGGCTTGCTAAATCACCATCAAATGGATACACTTCCAAATACAAAAAAAAAAAAAAAAAAAAAGTCAAAACCCAAAATAGATAAATAACAGATAAAGAAAAACTGGCAAATAATATGGTAGACACCAAATTACCATTTTTAGTTCACAGCAAGGTTACCAAGATACGAGTGGAAAAACAAGTGAAGAATGATGAAGACAAGAGAATTAAGACCTAGTTTCTAGTGAGGTTTTGGAGAAGGCAATGGCACCCCACTCCAGTACTCTTGCCTGGAAAATCCCATGGGCAGAGGAGACTGGTAGGCTGTAGTCCATAGGGTCGCTAAGAGTCAGACTCAACTGAGCTACTTCACTTTCCCTTTTCACTTTCATGCATTGGAGAAGGAAATGGCAACCCACTCCATTGTTCTTGCCTGGAGAATTCCAGGGACAGGGGAGCCTGGTGGGCTGCCGTCTCTGGGGTCACACAGAATCGGACACAACTGAAGTGACTTAGCAGCAGCAGCTAGTGAGGTTTTATTTGGGTTGTGGCTTTGATCCCTATGTATGTTTGTTCTCTATTATCATATAACAGATTACCTCAAAACTTAATAGCTTATAATATTAAACATTTATTATGTCACAGTTTCTGTGAATTAGTAATGTAGCAACAGCCAAGCTGAATAAGGCAGCAATCATCTGAAACCTTAACTAGGGCTCAAGGATCTATTTCTAAGATGACTCAAATACATGGATAAGACCTCAGTCTTATCACATTAACTTCTCTATAGGTTGCCTGAGTATCCTCTCAAAATGGCAGCTGAATTACCACTTAAGTGAGAGATCCAAGAAAGAGCAAGAGAGATAAGTCATAATGTATTTTATGATATAACCTCATAAGTCACACTCTATCACTTCCACAACATCTTACTGATTACAAGGGTCAGCTTCATCCAGTGTGGGAGAAGACTAAATGAAGGCTTAAAAGTCATAAAACTATCCACTGATTAATAGTAGAAAATACAAACCTTTCCTTCATTCATTAAATGTTTATTGAATATCTGCAATGTGCTATCCAGGATATTATGTGATACCTTGGTAAAAATAAATTCAAAATAGTTGATCTCAGCCACAAATAACTCTACCAATAGCAGGACATTTCAAACTGAGCAAGAGTGAGAAATGTAGTTTTCAAGTGGCCCAGCTTCTGTAGGCCACTGTACCAATGGGAATCTCAAAACTCTATTCAATGACCAGAGAGTTGTCCATTAATGTCAAGATACTTCTGACCAACACTACAACTGTCCCAACCATGTCAGTACAAATTTCAAAACTGAGTTGGTAGTTTTCTAGCCAGGACAACACAAGAACCATCAACTAATGCTTGAGAGGCTTAGATTTGAAGCTTGTAGAGACTCTTGAGAATGTTTCAAATCCAACTCATAAGCCTCCCTGAAGGTCTAAAACTCCATCCTGTGTACCAAAGATGATGCTTTTAGTCCACTAACCTTTGAGCAGGCATTCTGCTTTGTCTAGTACCCAATCAATAAATAGTTGTGGAATAACTGTTAGATATCAGGCCCTATACTAGCTGTAGGGAAAAACACATTGCCTTCATGGAAGAAATAGACAGTAAGCAAGCAAACAAACTAAATAGTATAGTTTGTTGGGCTCTGGAAATGAGACCTTTAAAAAGCAGACATTCCTAATAAACCAAATCTGGATTGTTCCTCTTGAAATCTTCATGAGGCCACATCCAAGCAGATCAAAAAATACAGAAAACTATAGTGAATGCACCAGTGTATCTGCTTCACTTGGAAATTCTTCTTGCCCTTTAAGTATTCCATTGCTTTATAGAGACCTTCTTTCTAAGAGTCCAGATCTGCTAATGATATGATCAATAATATTAACACAGTATTTGAAGTTTAGAATATTTTTCATAAATACTATCTTATTTAAAAAATAATAAGACA
Organism: Bubalus bubalis; assembly: GCF_019923935.1. Taxonomy (NCBI): domain Eukaryota; kingdom Metazoa; phylum Chordata; class Mammalia; order Artiodactyla; family Bovidae; genus Bubalus; species Bubalus bubalis. Next base: position 22,237,741 of record NC_059177.1, on the reverse strand, counting down.
ACATACTGTATTAATACAGCTTATTAAGCATTATGAAACTGCTTGGCAAGAGCTTGGACCTTGCAAAAAGGATAGAGTTTCTCAAAATGTCGTCATGTAGCTCTGAGATAAAGGTCAACCTATACAGAACTTTAAGGCCCATGGTAGTAATAATGTTACACGCAGTGGGAAAATAGTGAATGATTTTCATCAGGCAAGTGACAAGGTCAGATTTAAATTTGCAGTTTGTGGAATGCTGTACTACACCCATGCAGTCATGTGATAACTACTAAAGTGTGAACAAGTCAGTCAGGGCCAAGAAATCAGGCAGCCTGATTTGACCCATATGGAGACCAGGACCCTTGGCCTTATCACCATTAGAACAGTGCCATTCACCCTGGGCAGAGAAATAAGTGCAGCTCTTGCTGCTGATTGTTAGTTTGTCCTCATTTACTGAAAGTGAAAGGTCTTCTCCTGATGATTCATTCACAAATTCTGCTGCTCTTCCTAATTAAAAAGTTTTCAAACAATTTGATACATTAGTTATTATAAGCCTAGACACACCAGACATAAATCCTTTCTGCCACCCATATGCATGCCAGGATTTCACTGCTGCATCTTTCATCATTATGAGGGAGATTCTTCAACATAATTTTCATGACACTTTCTGCCATGTTCTCCTCTCAACATTTTTGGAGGGGGTGACTGCTCAGAGGTAATGAATATCATATCTGGCATCTTTAAAAAATAAAGCTCTAACAGAGACTCAAGGGAGAAAAAAAGGTTGATAAGACATCAGCTTAGAAGTGCTATGGAGCACAGACTTAGGAATGCACTTTGGGTTGTGCTTTTTTACACCAAAATCAATAACACAATAAGAAACAAACTGAATTTGTGGACATCTTAGGTTTCAGAAAATTAACTGACTCATTCTTGCATCCTTTTAACTATTGCACCTTTTCATCAGTATAATTGGTTATATATTGGGAATTCTTAAAGAGGGAATAAGCAATTATAAAAATTAAGCTGTCACTCCACTTACCTTAAACCTATTTATCCAAGGACAGGACTTTGAGATTCAACCTCCTCTGAGATAACTTCTCTAATTAATCCAGTCACATGACTTGCTCACATTATGTGACATTATATGTGGCCTCTGGCACAAAGCCACTAGCGAATAGGCATGTGTCTTATTTGATTTCTCCATTTCCCATACCACACCCCACACAAACACCCAGAGTCAAGGACTTGGGTGTAGGAATTTACTTTGAACATACTCACAGGAAGCAGCAGTTACAAAGTAGGGAGCCTAAGATATAGAGGTAGGAAAAAAGGACGTGCTGATAACACTGGGAAACTGATGATCAATGAATGTGGGGACTAATTCTTGAGAGACTACAAAGAATGAACCTAAGAATTTCCTCTGAAGGACAAGAGGTTGAGGCGTTTATCGCATTTTCCACTGGCTGAGGTTTGTCACTACAGGCATGAACTCCACGGTATTCTGTCCTGCCCAAAAAGTGGACCAAGAGAGCTTCAGGGACTTAAAAAATAAAAAGCCCTGAGACAGAAGACTGAAGAGAAGTAGAAGGCTCTTAAGGCAGGATGTGGTCAGCCTACAGGTAAACTGTCCAGTACAGCTGCAGTGGAGATTCATGGTGGATCAAAAGAATGTGGCACAGGACACAGAAAGTATTTGCTACAGCACAGAAGCGATGCTGCCAGTGATAACACTGAAAGCGTGAACAATCATTTCACTTAATTAGTGTTACAGAGAGACTGAGTGATCAGCTGGCTGAGTCTGAGAATTGCCTGACAAGTATTAAATGAGTATCTATTGAACAGTATGGGGAAATACATATGCTAAAGGAAAGGTGACCAGTTCTCAAGGAGTTTGCAATCTGGTAGGGACTATCAACAGCTACAAACAAACTAATATGTAACTACTGGTTCTGACCATAAAGGCACAAGAAGGGAAAATAGTACTGTAAAGGGATTAAGAAAATCCTTTCTGGAGTCAGATAGACCTAGCTTTATATTAAGCCAGGATGTGCTGTGTGATCATAGACAAGGTGCTTACTCTCTCTGTTTCATAATTTGTTTATCTAAAAATTAGGACAAAATAACATCATCTGCTTCACGAGATGGTTGTGAGAATTAAACATACATAAAGCACTAATCACAGCCTTGCACATATTTGGTAAATATTGGTTATTTTCATAAAAGTTTAATAAATGAGATTTCAGAATGAGAATAAGGATCACATTTCCATACCAGACTCTCTCTCTTTCTTAGAGCAATATTAACCACAATTCAAATCCATACATTTTGCCACTGCATGACTTTGGATAAATCTAAATGCCTACCATTCAGTTCTATTATCTATAAAATGGGAATGACATTATCTGCTTGATAGGCCCCTATGAAGTTTAAATGAGAGTTTCTCTAAAGGGTTCCCAACATATTTCATACCCTGAGAAATACTGATCATTACTAGTCTCTATTCATTCAATGGATGCTTACTAGGCACGTACTATCTACACCAGGTTTAAAGGAATAAAAAGATACAGGGCATGAATAAGGTATGGTCTCAACAGTCAAAGTCTTACAGATTAACGTTAATACTTAAACAAACCTAGCCATTTAATGGTATTCAAATTAATAAATTACCCTAATATCAATTTCTATTATCCTAATACCAAAGGGAAGGAGGGAGTAACGGGAGGAGCTGGAGAGGGAAGGAAAAAGAGAGAGAAGAAACTAATATAGTTAGCTCTGAGACAGAATTCCTGGAAATACAAGATATAGATCTACCTAAATTCACACCCTCCCCAGTGGTAATCAAAAGCTCACAAGGAGAACCAAACCCAGAGAAGTTTCCTCTAATATCAGGTTGGTAATGTATTAATATAAGGGATATCCACCCTGGACTTGGAACACATAACAAATCTGCTCTTCCTTAATCTTTCAATCCAGGTGAAACCAGGATGAAATATCTACTAATGACATCCAAGAAGGGAGGTGATGTCAGAATATTGATTATAGAGAGAAAAAAAAAGAATGAAGGTAAGGATTGCTTCCCCAGGTACAGTGCACATAAAGCCTCACCTACTTCTGAAGTTGGGCTGCCCTGGTGGCTCACTGGTAAAGAATCCATCTGCCAATGCAGGAGACACAGGTTCAGTTCCTGGGTTAGGAAGGTCTTCTTGAGGAGGAAATGGCAACCCACTCCAGTATTCTTGCCTGGGAAATCCCATGGACAGAGGAGCCTGGGGGGTCTACAGTCCATGGAGTTGCAAAAGATTTGGACATTACTTAGCAACTCACAGTAACTTCTTAAGTCACTGCCTTCCAAAGCTGTAGTAGGGGTTCTTCAAAGAGGAGGATCTAGATAGTACCCCAATTTTATTTTATCTCAAGAATGATCTTTACAGGTCTATGCTCCACATTGGCTCAGTAATGTTCCTTCCTCATATTTGCAGAACACTTTAGACCTGGGTTCGATCCCTGGGTCGGTAAGATCTCCTGGAGAAGGAAATGACAACCCATTCCAGTATTCTTGCCTGGAGAATCCCATGGACGGAGGAGCCTGGTAGGCTGCAGTCCATGGGGTTGCAAAGAGTCAGACACGACTGAGCGACTTCACTTATACATTACAAACTGTGTTAACGTCCATTATCTCATTTAATCTCACAAAACTCTGTGTGATATGAGACTTTTTATCTCCATTTCATAGATGAACAATCTGCGACTTGGAAAGCCTATGCAGCTTGTTTGAGGTCCCATCAAGGTCAAAAAGTCTCAGACTAAAACCCAAGTCTTCTGGTCCTATTTTCTGCTCATTTCTCACATTTGCATGGACCTCTGAGGAAAGGGGAAGATGAAATCTACGGAACTGGAAGGTAGTGACAACAGGAAGCAATCTGTCCTCAGAAATCTCGAAGGACCTCCCTCAAATGAGAATTCCTACTTAAAGAACAGGTGATTCCATCTCTGTGTCATCACTCCAGGCAGTTAGATGTGAAATCTTTTATGAGCATGAAGCACCATTAGATTCAAGACAGTAGAATTGATTTGAAACTAACTGGTGAGGAATTAAGTTGCTAAGGTTTATGCTGCTGCTGCTGCTGCTGCTGCTAAGTCACTTCAGTCATGTCCGACTCAGTGCAACCCCATAGACGGCAGCCCACCAGGCTCCCCCGTCCCTGGGATTCTCCAGGCAAGAACACTGGACTGGGTTGCCATTTCCTTCTCCAATTCATGAAAGGGACAAGTGAAAGTGAAGTCGCTCAGTTGTAGCTGACTCTTTGTGACCCCATGGACTGCAGCCTACCAGGCTCCTCTGTCCATGGGGTTTTCCAGGCAAGAGTACTGGAGTGGGTTTTCATTGCCTTCTCCAGCTAAGGTTTATGAGCCTTGCACTAATATTAATACAGAGGCACAGCGTCAACAATAAAACTGTAACCACTGGCAAAATGAGATTTCTGTGGAGAAAAGGCAGGTCTTTTCCTTTGGGCTAGAGGCAAAAACCGCGTTAGACAGTTTCAAGAATGACAAGATCATTTTCTCTTGTGTGATCCTAAATAGGGTATAGAAAAAATAGCTTCACCCTTCCAAATAACTCATTATTTGATAATGAGTCAAGGAAAAGTACAATTTTCTAGTTAAACTTCAAGCATTTACAAAAATGGGTATGTTCATATAATAACCTCAAAAGCATAGCCAGAGACAATATGAAAATACAGAGCCCCTTTACATCCACGTCTGTACATGCAAGTGGCTGCTACCACAGCAGAAGGCCAAAGAAATGTGATTTTAAGCAGAAAAGGACTAACCCCAGTGGACCTGTCAGAACACATTATCCACCTAGGCACCCCCTGGCCCCCATGTAGTTGATTCAATCAATCCATTCAATGTGAGGAAAATCTACTGCAAAACAACTATTTTGGTTCTTGCTTGTTTGATATTGAGTTGTTCTTCATTGTACTGACTAAGAGAAGCAACCCTTTCCAGAGGGCAGTCCTGGACAGTGCCAGCAAAGCCCCAGGATCCTGTCTGGGAAGGCCCTTGGCTTCACACCAGCTCTAGAGCCTTACTGTCAAACACCACGAGCCACACAAAGCTATTGAGCACTAAAATATGGCTGGTCCAAATGATACATGTGGTAAGTGTAAGCCATACATCAGATTTTAAGGACTCAGCATGAAAATAATGTAAGGTATCTCATTAATAATTTCTGTATTGATTATATATTAAAATGATAAGATTTTGAGCATACTGGCTTAACTAAAATAGCTTATTGAATATATTGTTAAAATTAATTTTACTTGTTTCTTTGTACTTTTTAAAATGTGGCCACTAGAAAACGTAAAGTCACAAATGCAGCTTACATCTGTGATTTGCATTACATTTTTATAGGACTATGCTGCTCTATAGGGTATAAAATGATGTTCAAAAAACTCTAAAAGGCATTTAGGTAAATTTAATAGGAGAAGGTATAGTGTCATATTTTAATACTCCTGTATTCAGGTAATTTGGAAGTAGCTTACTTGCCCTCCAGTGTACTTTGAAAATAAAAGGATGCAAAACATTGTGTGTGCTTACCTGGCTGTTTCAGCAGTTTGAGTTTTCATTGTCTCCAGCAGGCACTGTGTCTGTTTAACTGATCTGCAGAGGTTCAACACTGCGTGATGGAACATGTGGGTGTTTAACTGTAACACTTGAGAACACTACTCAGCTGTTAGAATGTGGTGCTGAGGAGTCTAAGGTGAAGAGTTCAGTCCCCATCCAGACACACTGAGCTCAGCTTCTGTGAACAAGGGAGGCACTCCCCACCTAAGCTTGCTTTCTTGCAAATGTTTGCTGCTGCTGCTGCTTACTCATGGTGAAATGAGGACTAGAACAACAGTGGTACTGCATGCTCCATCATCACAAGCAAACTGGCATTTGACCCGTAAGAAAAGAATCATCATCACTGCTATAAAGAGAGCCGAGTGTCATCCTCTGGGGGCAGTGCAGTGCATTCTTCTCTACCACTTTTCCATACAGAGGAAAGCATATTGTTTCCCTCTGTCAAAAAAGAGATTTAAAACCTACATAAGCTGTAAGTTTAAAAAGCCAAGCAAAGGCAAAAACTTATACAAAGTACTGTGTCCTTTTCCTCATTGCTTTCTGGGAAAATCATTCTCCAGGCACAAAAGGACCCAAAGCTTTAAATCCTAGCCATCTTGTAGATTTAGAAAGCTGTAGTGGAAAGCACATGCTTGTGTACTGTAGTGTCATATCAGTTTTAAAACTTTACAATTAAACAACTCATTATATTAGATTTTTACCTGATTTTTGCCCCTCAAATTACCAAAAGGCAGAATGTAGCGGTGCTGTGTAATAGAAAGTGGGGTCCAGAGAGCCAGATCATAGGCCTGGTTTTGCACTGATGGTTGTGTAGCCTGGAACAATTCATTTCCCTCTCTGGTTCTAAGTATCTCCCATCTCATAAAAACAGAGTTTTGACTCACATCTACTCTTATCCTATTATTCCAAAGCATCTGATCATCTTCAAAAGTCTACGTGTGCATGCTAAGTCGCTCAGTTATGTCCAACTCTTTGCGACACCATGGACTATAGCCTGCCAGGCTTCTCTGTCCATGGAATTTCCCAGGAGTGGGTTGGAGTGGGTTGCCATTTCCTTCTCTGGGGGGAACCTTCCCAACCTAGGGATCAAATCTACGTCTCCATTGCCTCCTGCATTGGCAGGCGGATTCTTTACCACTGAGCCACCCGGGAAGCCCCCTTCAAGAGCCTAGTCAGACAGTAAATTTTCTCAAATTCATTTTTTTCTGTTCATTTTCAAGATCAATAGAGGTGACACCTCATGCATTTGGCTGACCTTCATATTGAACAGCTGTGCCAGGCAGCTTTGGAATAGGCTCCTGTCTCCAGTGGCTTTTGCACCTGTGATCTGGCTGGCTTGAGCTCTCTGTTTTCTGTCTGCTCTGGCAGCAGGCTGGAAGTGACAGTGGTCGCCTATGTTGTTCTCTGAGCTTCCTATCCCTGATGACTGAGCCAAGAAATATCTAAGGGCCTTGTCAACAGCTCAGGCTGTCTCTCCTTCTCCTTGGCTCAAAACATAGTCCTGGGAATTACTTTGGCTGGATCTAGCTAAAGATCTGCCTTCTGAAGTAAAAGTTGACCTTCTGTTAAACACCAAACAACAAGAAGACTAGAATAAAGTGGTCTTACTGTAACTTGCCAACATTAACAGATCCATAGAATCTGGACAAAAGATGCCAAAAAAGTCATATAGGATAACATTCATAGAGCACTTACTATAGATGAGACACAGTTAAGTATTGTACATGTATTTCTAATGTAACCTTTATAAAACGTCTATGTAACTTAATAGATTGTGGTTGTTTAATCACTAAGTTGTATCCAACTCTTTGGGACAGCATGGACTGTAGCCCACTAGGCTGCTTTGTCTGTGGGATTTTCCAGGCAAGCATACTGGAGTGAGTTGCCATTTCCTTCTTCAGGGGATCTTCTTGACTCAGGGATTGAACCTTGCATTGGCAGGCAGATACTTTACTACAGAGCCAATGAGGAAGCCCTAATATATTACTTACACCATTATTATTATTGCCATTTTACAAATAAGGAAACTGAGGTTTAGAGAGAGAGAGTAACATTCCCATAGATGCATAGCTACTTAGTGACAGAGGCAGGATGTGAAGACAGCTAGATCTGTTTAATTATAGAGCTCAAAGAGATACATGCTTTACCATCAGGTTAGTTTCTTAGAGCCTATTTGATCTAACAAGTCAAGTTAGAGCTGCCTGACTCAGTCATTTCTTCTGCTTGGGATGCCTAAACATTTTAAACAGTTGTGCATTAGTTCAAGTCCATTGAGAAGCAGGCACTAAGGCAGATTAGATGTCACTATTCATTTCTAAGAGAAAGCAATGGCACCCCACTCCAGTACTCTTGCCTGGAAAATCCCATGGACAGAGGAGCCTGGTAGGCTGCAGTCCATGGGGTCACTAAGAGTCGGACACGACTGAGTGACTTCACTTTCACTTTTCACTTTCCTGCATTGGAGAAGGAAATAGCAACCCACTCCAGTGTTCTTGCCTGGAGAATCCCAGGGACAGGGGAGCCTGGTGGGCTGCCGTCTATGGGGTCGCACAGAGTCGAACACGACTGATGTGAGTTAGTAGTAGTAGTATTCATTTCTAATCTTCCTTCCACCCCTGTTTTTTAACCCTTCCTTTTCAGGAAAAAGGCTAGAAGGAAGAGGCCCACACAGGCCTCAGCAGGGATCAAGCTATTCACAAATTTCTACAGTTCAAATCTTCAGTACCAGTAGGCACAAGAGGGTTCACGTTTTCCAGGTATGTCCCTGAAAATCTCCTTAGAAAGAGCTCAGAGACTCAGATATTTCTGCATTTATGCTCATCTACCTATTTTTATCCTCTAAATTCATTTGATGTCTGCTCTTCCTTCCAAAGGTAACTCAGATCACACCAGGGCACCATGGAACATAAATCATTCTGAATAGAACTCTGTTTCTGGGCCACATCAGTGTATACTCAGGGGATCAACCTTTTAAAACTCCCTGCCAGTGTATATTTCAGTGCTCTACTCTTATACTTACAACCTGACACAGGCTGCAATCTTCAGCATTTGTTCATTTTCCAAAGCCATCACATTTTGCATAGCTTTCCAGGGCTGCTTTTGGAATCTTATCTTGTAGGAGGGAGATTATAATAAGTAGAAGAGATAGTAAGATATCATGTTTATCATTAGCTCATCTAGGGAAACAGCTAAGGGGAAAAAATGATGCTTATTAATAAGCCCCCAGGCCCCTGATTGCTTCAGATCTGCCAAGTTAACCAAAACTTTACAGTGGTCTCCTTCACTGCATTTCTCAGGTCAAGGGCACGTCTCTGAGGCTCTTCCTAAGCTGAGGCTGATTTATCAGGTGGTGCCTGCTAAAAGCCTATGGCTCATGTGAAAAATGATTGAGGGCTGCTTAGACAATTTCCCCCAACCAGTTGCAATTTCACCACACTTCAAACCTACCAGACCTGGACTCTCATTTAGAAAAGCAGCTGGTGTACTGGAAGGAGCTTTAACTAATAACAGCTATTAAACACATGCCAGTCATTTTATATACATTATTTCTATCCTGCTGACAATTTAAGGAAGTAGGTATGATTATCCCCACTCTATAGTGAATTGAATTAAAGACTAGAAGGTTTCCATGATTTACCCAAGGTCACACATTTAGTGCCTCATGGAGAAATGAACTCTTTCTGATTCTGTATCATTCTACTATATTGTTACCATCTCCAAATACAAGGCTGAAAACTTGATCCAAGTCCTACAGTTGTCAGCTAGGTAACATTTGATAAACCATATTTAATTTTACTCTAGGTCTTCATTGGTTTAGTTGAAGAATAGAAATAATGCTATTGAGTCTTAGTGTAGGATATACTCTCAGGAGTCAAATTGACAGGGTTTAAAACCCAATTCCATCCTTACTATTTTGGTGACTCTGAAAAAGTCTGTCAGCTTTATTTCTAAAATGGAGATAAGTAGTACCTACTTAAAAGGAGAGTGAGAAGATTAAATAAGGTAAAATGTGTAGAGTGTTTGACATTGGCATATGATAAACATTCATCATCATAATCATCATTATCATTATCTTGATAATGATATGACATTTTCCTTCACAGAATGTTTTTGAAGTTTGAATGAGAAAACATGTAAAAATGTGTTGTAAATGATATAAGAGCTACACATATGTAAGGAAATTATATGTCAGTTACAGCCCATGCTATGAGATTTATACTAAGGATTCAACTGGAATTAGGAGAAAGTTCTAGGCTCCTCACTTAAACCTCAGGAGTATAGTGTCTTATCTACACCAGGTTAAACACTATCAAAGTACTTTACCCTGCACTTACTTATGAATTAAACAGAGTTAGGGTAAAAATCTGAAAATTCTTCTTTTTAAAACAATTTTCACCTTTGCCTGGCCTAGCGGGTATGCAGGCTTTACCATTAGGGCATCATCTGTATATAGGAGACTAGCCCAAATGCCAAGATGCCTGGTATCAGATACCCCAGGCAAGGGGAAAGTGTGGAAACTGTTAAAGAGTAGAAAAGATACAACTATCTCTATCTTAGAAGAAAAGACTATAGTGGTCACAGAACAGAGTAGTTTGATGCCAGGCTTCCCAGGTTCAAATCTCAGCAAGTCTGTGTATCAGTTTCTCAGTTTCCTTGCCTAAAATGCCCAGCAATTAATAGTACTTGTAGGGTCACTAAGTGACAAAAGGTACTTCACAGAGATTAATATTAAATAAAGTAATAGATATGATCACAAAAGTATACCACTTATTTCCTGAAATTATATCTTTTGTTCCTAAAAATGTTTTCCTCCAACCTCTGATGAAAGTTTTGATGGTGATAATGTTGCAATGGAAAAAGTCTAAAATCAGGAGAAATCTGTGAAAAGAGCTACAAGATGTTTGTGCCCTATGTCAATAAGAATTGGCCACAAATATACATCTTTTATAGACTTAAGAGTTCTTTTAGGCTTTTGGACCATCTATGGATAGCCAAGTTATTGAATGTAGGTCATTGTTTTTCTTTTAAATTGTCCCAGGCCATAAGAAAGAATCTCTGGTCTTGGTAGCAGAACCCATTTTACAGCTTAACTTAGTTTAATTCCAAACTAGACAGATTTTGCTGGCAAAATGCCAAGATTTGAACCTTGGTTTCATCACTTACTGCAGATTTGATCTTAGGCAAGTTATTTAATCTTGCTAAGTCTCCCTTTGTCATTTGTAAAATGGGTATAATGAAATGTACTTCATAGGGACACCAGGAGAATTCTGAAAGTTTAGTTGCTCAGTCGTGTCTGGCTCTTTGCAAAGCCATGGCCTGTAGTCTACCAGGCTCCTCTGTCCATAGAATTCTCCTAGCAAGAATACTAGAGTGGGTAGCCATTGCCTTCTCCAGGAAATCTTCCCAACCCTGGGATCAAATCCATGTCTCCCACATTGCAGGAAAATTCTTTATCATCTGAGTCACTAGTTTAACCCAGGCTTCAGCAGTATGTGAATCGAGAACTTCCAGATGTACAAGTTGGATTTAGAAAGGTCAGAGGAATCAGAGATTAAATTGCCAACATCTGTTGGATCATAAAGAAAGCTCCAATGAAATTTCAGAAAAAACACCTACTTCTGCTTCACTGATTACACTAAAGCCTTTAATCATGCGGATCAAAACAAACTGTGGAAAAATTCTTAAAGAGAAGGGAATACCAGACCACCTTACCTGCCTCCTGAGAAACCTGTATGCAGTTCAAGAAGCAACAGTTAGAACTGAACATGGAACAATGGACTGGTTCCAAATTGAGAAATGAGTATGTCTAGGCTATATATTGTCACCTTTCTTATTTAATTTATATGTAGAGTACGTCATGCAAAATGCTGGGCTGGAAAAAGCACAAGCTAGAATCAAGATTGTCAGGAGAAATGTCAACAGTCTCAGATATGCAGACAATACCACTTTAATGGCAGAAAGCAAAGAGCAATTAAAAAGTCTCTTGATGATGGCTGTGATCCAAAAGTCTACAAGTAATAAATGCTGGAGAGGGTGTGGAGAAAAGGGAACCCTCTTACACTGTTGGTGGGAATGCAAACTAGTACAGCCACTATGGAGAACAGTGTGGAGATTCCTTAAAAAACTGGAAATAGAACTGCCTTATGACCCAGCAATCCCACTGCTGGGCATACACACTGAGGAAACCAGAATTGAAAGACACATGTGTACCCCAATGTTCATTGCAGCACTGTTTGTAATAGCCAGGACATGGAAGCAACCTAGATGTCCATCAGCAGATGAATGGATAAGAAAGCTGTGGTACATATACACAATGGAGTATTACTCAGCCATTAAAAAGAATACATTTGAATCAGTTCTAATGAGGTGGATGAAACTGGAGCCTATTATACAGAGTGAAGTAAGCCAGAAAAAAAAACACCAATACAGTATACTAACGCATATATATGGAATTTAGAAAGATGGTAACAATAACCCTGTATATGAGACAGCAAAAGAGACACTGATGTATAGAACAGTCTTTTGGACTCTGTGGGAGAGGGCGAGGGTGGGAAGATTTGGGAGAATGGCATTGAAACATGTATAATATCATATATGAAACGAGTCTCCAGTCCAGGTTCAATGCACGATACTGGATGCTTGGGGTTGGTGCACTGGGATGACCCAGAGGGATGGTACGGGGAGAGAGGAGGGTTCAGGATGGGGAACACGTGTATACCTGTGGCAGATTCGTGCCGATATATGGCAAAACCAATACAATATTGTAAAGTTAAAAAATAAAATAAAATAAAAAATTTTTTTTAAAGTCTCTTGATAAAGCTAAAAGAGGAGAGTGGAAAAGTTGGCTTAAAACTCAACATTCAAAAAACTAAGATCATGGCATCAGGTCCCATCACTTAATGGGAAACAGATGGGGAAAAAGTGGCAACAGTGACCAATTTTATTTCTTGGGTTCCAAAATCACTGTGGAGGATGATTGTAGTCATGAAATTATAAGAAATTATAAGCCTTGCTCCTTGGAAAGAAAGTTATGACAAACTTAGACAGCATATTAGAAAGCAGAGATGTCACTTTGCCAACAAAGATCTGTCCAGTCAAAGCTATGGTTTTTCCAGTAGTCATGTATGGATGTGAGAGTTGGACCATAAAGAAGGCTGAGCACTGAATATTGATGCTTTTGAACTGTGGTGTTGGAGAACTCTCTTGACAGTCCCTTGGATAGCAAGGAGATCAAATCATTCAATCATAAAAGAAGTCAACCCTGAATATTCATTGGAAGGACTGGTGCTGAAAGTGAAACTCCAATACTTTGGCCACCTGATGCAAAGAACCAACTCATTGGAAAAGATCCTGATGCTGGGAAAGATTGAGGGCAGGAGGAAAAGTGGGCAACAGAGGATGAGATGGTTGGATGGCATCATTGACACAATGGACATAAGTTTGAGCAAACTCTGGGAAATAGTGAGGGACAGGGAAGCCTGATGTGCTACAGTCCATGGGTTCACAAAGTGTTGAATTGACTTAGCAACTGAACAACAGGAGAATTCAATGAGACAACAAATGTGTGGTGGACAGAATAATGCCCCTTCCTTTTAAAAAAAAGTCAATTTTTTTTAATACCCAGAACATGGCAAAAGGAATGTTGCAAACGTAATTAAGGTTATAGACCTCGAAATACAGATACTGTCTTAGACTTTCCTAGTGGGCTTAATCTAATCACATGGACCCCTAAAAGTGCAAGAGGAAAGCAGAAAAGTAAGTCAGAGATGAAATGCATGAAAATTCCAAAGTGTGAATGGGATTTAACTCACCATTGCTGGCTTTGAATAAGGAGGAAGGAGTCTGCAAGCCAAGGAACGCAAGCAGTCTCTATAAGTTGGGAACAGTCTAAGTTGATAACCAGAGAACAAATGGGACTTTAGTCCTACCACAGTAAGAAACTGAATTCTGCCAAATACCTGAATGAGAAGAGAAGTAGAACCTTCAGAAAGAGACGTAGCCTCCCCAATACCTTGACTTTAGCCCAGTGAACCCCTTTTAGACTTCTGCCCTATAGACTGAAATAGAAATTTTGTGTTGTGTTAAACTGCTAAGTTTGTGAAAATTTGTTAGGGCAGAAAATGGAAAAGTGAGGTCGAATGTCAAGTACTTGAAATGTGCCTGATACAAAATAAATATTAATTAATATCCAGTGATTTAATGATGGTGAGGAAGAAGAGGAGGATGACAACAAAGAATTCAAGTTATACCTGGAATTATGAATATTAAACCTGGTTGATATCCACAAGATTAACCATTATTGAGGCCCTCTTTTTTTTTTCTTTTTTTTTTTTAATTTTATTTTATTTTTTAAGCTTTACATAATTGTATTAGTTTTGCCAAATATCAAAATGAATCCGCCACAGGTATACATGTGTTCCCCATCCTGAACCCTCCTCCCTCCTCCCTCCCCATTCCATCCCTCTGGGTCGTCCCAGTGCACCAGCCCCAAGCATCCAGTATTGTGCATCGAACCTGGACTGGCGACTCGTTTCATACATGATATTTTACATGTTTCAATGCCATCCTCCCAAATCTTCCCACCCTCTCCCTCTCTCTCAGAGTCCATAAGACTGTTCTATACATCAGTGTCTCTTTTGCTGTCTCGTACACAGGGTTATTGTTACCATCTTTCTAAATTCCATATATATGTGTTAGTATACTGTATTGGTGTTTTTCTTTCTGGCTTACTTCACTCTGTATAATAGGCTCCAGTTTCATCCACCTCATTAGAACTGATTCAAATGTATTCTTTTTAATGGCTGAGTAATACTCCATTGTGTATATGTACCATAGCTTTCTTATCCATTCATCTGCTGATGGACATCTAGGTTGCTTCCATGTCCTGGCTATTATAAACAGTGCTGCGATGAACATTGGGGTACACGTGTCTCTTTCCCTTCTGGTTTCCTCAGTGTGTATGCCCAGCAGTGAGATTGCTGGATCATAAGGCAGTTCTATTTCCAGTTTTTTAAGGAATCTCCACACTGTTCTCCATAGTGGCTGTACTAGTTTGCATTCCCACCAACAGTGTAAGAGGGTTCCCTTTTCTCCACACCCTCTCCAGCATTTATTACTTGTAGACTTTTGGATCGCAGCCATTCTGACTGGTGTGAAATGGTACCTCATAGTGGTTTTGATTTGCATTTCTCTGATAATGAGTGATGTTGAGCATCTTTTCATGTGTTTGTTAGCCATCTGGATGTCTTCTTTGGAGAAATGTGTGTTTAGTTCTTTGGCCCATTTTTTGACTGGGTCATTTATTTTTCTGGAGTTGAGCTGTAGGAGTTGCTTGTATATTCTCGAGATTAGTTGTTTGTCAGTTGCTTCATTTGCTATTATCTTCTCCCATTCTGAAGGCTGTCTTTTCACCTTGCTAATAGTTTCCTTTGATGTGCAGAAGCTTTTAAGGTTAATTAGGTCCCATTTGTTTATTTTTGCTTTTATTTCCAATATTCTGGGAGGTGGGTCATAGAGAATCCTGCTGTGATGTATGTCAGAGAGTGTTTTGCCTATGTTCTCCTCTAGGAGTTTTATAGTTTCTGGTCTTACATTTAGATCTTTAATCCATTTTGAGTTTATTTTTGTGTATGGTGTTAGAAAGTGTTCTAGTTTCATTCTTTTACAAGTGGTTGACCAGTTTTCCCAGCACCACTTGTTAAAGAGATTGTCTTTAATCCATTGTATATTCTTGTGAGGCCCTCTTAAAGGCCTAACATTGTACTAAATGCTTTCTATATAGTGAATTATTTTATCTAATCCTCACAACTGTCCTATGAAGTAGGCATGATTATTCCCATTTTACTGGAGCTCAGAAAAGAAAAATTCATCCATCTTATACTGAGTTATTTTGTAATGCAGAAGTTTTCAAGGACATAAGACATTTCTAAGAAGGAAGGTGGAAATTCCTAATGTCTCAAAGATAGAAACACAGCACATTTGGTTGTTCCTTTAATGGACATGGATGCTTATGCAGCCCTTTCTTTCTATCAATGCCTAAAGTAATGCAGTTAGAGCTCTTTGAAGACAAGTTAAACATGGAGAGGTACACAGAAATAGAACCTGTAACTGTTTAAGAGACAGAGAAGCATTTCCTCATAAGACAGTTCTGACCATGTATCTGATGAGAGCCCATGCATGTGCATTTTAAATAAGGAAACAAACTTCAGTCCTAAGCAGCTCAGGAAATATGAAATATTTCAGTTGGTCTGAGACAGAGTTTAGAAATGGAATCAAATATGCAGGCTCTTTTGACCAAAGTCATAAAGGATGATGTGATTCTTCTTTTCCCAAGCAGAGTGTGAGTTTAGATCACTCATATTCCAGGAGACACCCATAATGGTATTATTCAACAGGTGGACACCACAGAAGTTTCCAATCCAAATTTTAGAATACTATTTCTCAAAGTATAGTTAGCCAATCACTTGCATCAAAATTATTTGGATGATCTACTCTAAAAGCAATGAATTTGCAGAAGCCCAGAAATCTATATTTCTAACAAATATGTGTTCTTTAGGTGATTCTCTTACAAATTCAAGCTTGAGAAACTTTTGTATAGAGATTCTCAAGGGAATAGAGAGGTAAGTTAGTCTTCATCAACCATGAGACATCCATTGACTGGTACCAGGGGAAGCACCGAGATTCATTTAATTCCTACCCTACCTCCAGGATTTCATAGGCAGCTGCCTAACTACAACATAGGACAGTCAGGCAGAAGTCATACATGGAGAAATAAGTAGACTGCTCTGGGAACCCAGACACAGCAGTTAATTCTGGCTGGGGCTCTCTCTTCAGGATTTCAAGAAGAGGTATCATTCAGGCTTAGCTTGAGAATGAGATTGGCAGCAGAGTATGGAGCGAGACAAGCTAAGAACAGCCTTCCAGGGGTGGGGGTCAAGGTGAGCAAAGGCATGAAGCCATCTCCAGGATATTGTGCATAGACTGATACTACTGTGGGAAAGGTCCTTAAAGGTTACAAGTGGAGAAGAAGACAAAAAATTAGTCTAACTAGAAGACACCAAAGACATCAATGACCATAATAAAAAGATGAGGTAGTGAGGACTTTAAGTTTTTAAAGATACAATATGAGCCAGTCTATAGTTTAAAAATGACATAGGCCATGCATTAATTTTTTTTGTCATGAAAACAACTCATTATTACAAGATGGGTGGCTTATGACAACAAATATTTGTCTCTCACAGGTCTAGAGGCCAGAAGTCCAAAATCAAGAATTGTTAGGGTTGTATTCTGTCCAAATTCTATAGAAAAAAAGGTATTTCCTTGCCTCTTTCAACTTCTGGTGGTACCAGGCACACCAATACCTGCTCCTGTCTTCTTATCTTATTTCTGTGTCTTCTCCTCTCTGTCTCTTATAAGAACATTTGGGATGCGCCCAGATAACCCAGGATGAGTCCATCTCAAGGTCCTTCAATTAATTACATCTGTAAAAACCCTTTTACAAATCAGGTCACATTCACAGAGGGTAGGACATGGACATATCTTTTGGGGGCACCACTCAACCTACTACAGGCAACCATAATGTAATACAGACTTGTTTTTGAAGGTAGATCTATTTGAATTTGAATACTTATTCAAAACAAGTTTTGCTACTTATTGTGTCACCATAATAAGTGGAAAAAGTATGTAAAATGGTGATAATACATTTTCATGGGGTTGCTATAAGGATTATGTGTCATATACCAATCTAGGATATCTAGCATAGTTTCTGGTACATAATGGGTTCTCAAGAAATTATATTTAATGGCTCAGATCATGAACTTCTTATTGCCAAATTTAGACTTAAATTGAAGAAAGTGGGGGAAAACCACTAGACCATTCAGGTATGAACTAAATCAAATCCCTTATGATTATACAGTAGAACAGTAGAAGTGAGAAATAGATTTAAGGGACTAGATCTGATAGACAGAGTGCCTGATGAACTATGGACAGAGGTTTGTGACATTGTACAGGAGACAGGGATCAAGACCATCCCCAAGAAAAGAAATGCAAAAGAGCAAAATGGCTGTCTGAGGAGGCCTTACAAATAGCTGTGAAAAGAAGGGAAGTGAAAAGCAAAGGAGAAAAGGAAAGATATACCCATTTGAAGGCAGAGTTCCAAAGAATAGCAAGGAGAGATAAGAAAGTCTTCCTCAGTGATCAATGCAAGACATAGAGGAAAACAATAGAATGGAAAAGACTAGACAAATCTTCAAGAAAATTAGAGACACCAAGGGAACATTTCATGCAAAGATGGGCTCAATAAAGGACAGAAATGGTATGGACCTCACAGAAGCAGAAGATATTAAGAAGAGGTGGCAAGAATACACAGAAGAACTGTACAAAAAAGATCTTCATGACCCAGATAATCAATATGGTGTGATCACTCACCTAGAGCCAGACTTCCTAGAATGTGAAGTCAAGTGGGCCTTAGAAAGTATCACTACAAACAAAGCTAGTGGAGGTGATGGAATTCCAGTTGAGCTATTTCAAATCCTGAAAGATGATGCTGTGAAAGTGCTGCACTCAATATGTCAGCAAATTTGGAAAACTCAGCAGTGGCCACAGGACTGGAAAAGGTCAGTTTTCATTCCAATCCCAAAGAAAGGCAATGCCAAAGAATGCTCAAACTACCACACAATTGCACTCATCTCACACGCTAGTAAAGTAATGCTGAAAATTCTCCAAGCCAGGCTTCAGCAGTACATGAACCGTGAACTTCCTGATGTTCAAGCTGGTTTTAGAAAAGGCAGAGGAACCAGAGATCAAATTGCTAACATCCGCTGGATCATCAAAAAAGCATGAGAGTTCCAGAAAAACATCTATTTCTGCTTTATTAACTATGCCAAACCTTTAACTGTGGGGATCACAATAAACTGTGGAAAATTCTGAAAGAGATGGAAATACCAGAGCACCTGACCTGCCTCTTGAGAAACCTGTATGCAGGTCAGGAAGCAACAGTTAGAACTAGACATGGAAAAACAGACTGGTTCCAAATAGGAAAAGGAGTACATCAAGGCTATATATTGTCACCCTGCTTGTTTAACTTATATGCAGAGTACATCATGAGAAACGCTGGGCTGGAAGAAGCACAAGCTGGAATCAAGATTGCCGGGAGAAATGTGGCTCAGATGGTAAAGCATCTGCCTACAATGCAGGAGACCCAGGTTTGATCCCTGGGTCGGAAGATCCTCTGGAGAAGGAAATGGCAACCCACTGCAGTACTGTTGCCTGGAAAATCCCATGGATGGAGGAGCGTGGTAGGCTACAGTCCATGGGTTCGCAAAGGGAACTTATGACTGAGCAAATCTCAGCTTACGACTGAGCAACTTCACTTCACTTACTTCAGATATGCAGATAACACCACCCTTACAGCAGAAAGTGAAGAAGAACTAAAGGCCCTCTTGATGAAAGTGAAAGACAAGAGTGGAAATGTTGGCTTAAGTAAAGCTCAACATTCAGAAAACTAAGATCATGTCATCTGGTCATGTCATTTCATGGCAAATAGATGGGGAAACAGTGGAAACAGTGTCAGACTTTATTTTGGGGGGCTCCAAAATCACTGCAGATGGTGATTGCAGCCATGAAATTAAAAGACGCTTATTCCTTGGAAGGAAAGTTATGACCAACCTAGACAGCATATTAAAAAGCAGAGACATTATTTTGTCAACAAAAGTCCATCTAGTCAAGGCTATGGTTTTTCCAATGGTCATGTATGGATGTGAGAGTTGGACTATAAAGAAAGCTGAGTGCTGAAGAATTGAAGCTTTTGAACTGTGATGTTGGAGAAGACTCTTGAGAGTCCCCTGGACTACAAGGAGATCCAACCAGTCCATCCTAAAGGAGATCAGTCCTGGATGTTCATTGGAAGGACTGATGTTGAAGCTGAAACTCCAATACTTTGGCCACCTTCTGTGAAGAGCTGACTCATTGGAAAGTCCCTGATGCTAGGAAAGATTGAGGGCGGGAAGAGAAGGGGACGACAGAGGATGAGATGGCTAGATGGCATCACCGACTCAACGGACATGAGTTTGGGTAAACTCTAGGAGTTGGTGATGGACAGGGAGGCCTGGCTTGCTGTGGTTCATGGGGTCACAAAGAGTCGGACACAACTGAATGACTGAACTTAACTGAATGTTAATCATATAATATGACTTGTGGTATCATGTGAGATATGTTAGAAAGTCCATGTATTTTAGGGTTTAAAGGAACAGGATTGAGAAATAAGTGCCCTGGGAATAATTCTTAACTCTATAATAAATCTGAAATTGGTAAAAGTTAGGATTAAAAGAAGTAATATATGTAAAACATGCAGCCCCATGCCTGGCACATAGTAAGCCAGCTAGTAATGCTTAGTGATTACAAGGGTGAGACAAAGTATCACTTTTAAGAGAGAGTCTAGTCGCTCACACACAGAGATCTAGTGTTTAGAACATAAATAAAGCACTTTCATATGCAATAACTCATTTTGTTCTCCCCAAAGCTGTTTGATGTCTTACTATTCTGTGGCTTTGCCTGGGGCAAGAAGACTGCCCCTCCAGATGCTTAGGGAAAGGAATGAATGCTCTCTGGACTATATATATATATATATATTTTAACCAAGTTAAGTATTTCTGAGATTTTTCTGGTGACTTTTGGAAGGCAAAGTGGCCAAAAAAGAAATACTGACTGTGAGCAAGAAGACTTGTGTGTCGAGTCCTATAACTCTTTCCATAGGCCTGAGCAGAAGCTGTTGCACAAGGAGCTTTCTTACTCTGTCTCTTGCCATTTGCTTCCTTTTTATGATCCTTATACATAAATTAATATGAGAAAACAGGTCATATAGGGACTGTTTACAGTACAGGGGCTCTGCTCTTAAAAAATTAAAATAATAAAAAGCTAATTAATTGTCAGAGTACCCATGTGAAGCAGATCCTGGGTAGCATCTGTCATTTCCACCTGACACTGGTAACAGTGAGGTAGAAAGAAAAAGCCAAGGTGAAAGCAAATAGTGAAATGCTCAGAGAGCCTTCACACTCTTCTGGGCACTCTCAGGGTTTCATAGTATGAAGACAACAAGGTTCAAAAACAAATAGCTCTAAATGGTCAAGGAGACACAAATCAGAAAGGTGGATCATTTCAGAAGAGAAAACAAGTAAGTTTAAGTAGCCTATATAATAGAAAAATTTTAAGGATTCAGATCTAGTCAAATACATTGAGAGGAGAGTGACCTATTGGCATGAGTGAGGCAGAATAAAGAAATAGTATAGATAGACCACACTCTTTTCCAATGAAGAAAGTTCCAGAGCAAAGGTGAAATTAAAACTAGATTTCTAAACAATCTCAGATCAGGTCCCTTCCTTTTCATTCAGACATACCCGCTCCCTTCATTCAACTCTTAAAATAATTCCTAACTAGTCTTCTTGTCCTTCAATTTTAATCCATTCTTCATGTGTCTATCACTTTAGCATTCTTCCTAAAATACACAAGTAGAAAACACACTGAAATAGAGTTGCCCATGTGCTAATATAAAAAGAGATGAAGGTAGAGGGAGGAAAAGCGTGTACACAATCTCTGATAAAGGAAGGCCAGTCTGTTTATTTTCTAAAGTTGAAATATGTATAAAATAGATAGTCATATTATTAAAAGCTAAAAATAGACTCACTATGATAACTAGCAAAGAGTTCTTCTCACCCTGTCCTCACATGGCAGAAGAGGGGAGAGAGCTCTCTGGTGCACTAATCTTATCCACGAGGGCTCCACCCTCATGACCTAATCACCTTCTGAAGGCCCTACCTCCAAATACCATCACTTTGGGGGTTAGGCCTTCACATTTAAATGTATGGGGTTTGAATGACTTTTTTTTTTTTTTTTTTTTATGGGGAATACAAACTTTCTTTGTTTTCCCCTGGGTATCTTTTTTTTTTTTAATTGGATGAAAATTGCTTTACAATGTTATGTTGGCTTCTGATTTTCTTGTAGCACTTTATTTTGCATTTTCTACTAAGAGAGGAAGAGGAGGAGGAGAAGTCAAGAACAAGGCCCTTTTCTTTCTCCATTTTTTTCTTCCCAAGATCATGCTCAAATAAGAAAGAAGACCTGAATCATGGATGCTGTTCTCTACAGACCACATGAAAGGTGTGGTCTCAGGCTCCTTATCTGGAAACTTTGTGCCTTACAAAGACAATAATTGTCTCCCAAAACTGTCTGAAATATTGGACTAAACTGCACTTCAGTTTGATAAGAGAAAATTACAGTCAAGTTTTAGTCAAAAGAACAATTAGCCTTGTGACCATGAAGAAACACCTAATTTCTCTGACTCAATCATCTCAAATATTAAATGGAAATGATAAAACTTATCTTGGATAACTTAAGAGCTAATTTTGAGAAGCAAATGAAATAACAGACATGAGAAAGTTTCTGAAATTATAAAGTGCAACATAAATATAAATCAATGCAACAAATACATCTACTATGTCATCTGATCTTTATAACAACTCCAGAATACTGGAAAGATTTTTTATCCCCATTTACTGATAGAAAGAAAAAAGAAACAGAAAAGGGTTATTCTGTTTGTTTAAAGTCCCTTTGCAAGTTGGTTACCAAGCCAAGACCAGTACTTAGTACTCGGACATCCCCTACTTCCTGGCTCTCACCTGTCTGGTTACTCTCTCTGTGCTTTTCTGACTTCAAGTTGGACTGGCCAAAAGAAAGACAGCTAGGTGGGAGGAAAGAGAGCATTTGGGGGGCATTTCTTCTGATGCTCTCCTCTTGTCTCAGCACTGTGGTTCTGGCAATGACTGATCCTTCTACAACTCATGTCTAGAGCCTCATTCTATAGTGATAGGTCTCATGGGGCTCCAGTAACTTTGGGTCCCAATGTTCACCCCTTGCTCCTCACACCTAGAGGGTGTAAGGGCTTTTTATACTCTGCTGGGCACCTCATCATCTTTTCCTGGCTACACAACTGAAAAGTACCTTCATTAAATTCTCTAGAAAATTCTACTTAAGCATGCATTCTTTTATCTTCTAGGTTCCTCACAATTTCAAACTTCTTGCTCATATACCACCAAGGAAACTTCTACCCCCATCTCTAATTCCTCTGCCAGTCCTCTCCTCACTTTCCCAGACTCCTTCTGCAGGAATCCCAGACCACCTCCATTGTGCTCCCAGTACTACCTTACCACCAGTCTGAATCTTCCTTTTACCAATTATTCTTTACCAATTTTAAAGCTTCTAGGTGCTCTCCTTAGTTCCTTTTCCTCAAGCCTTTCTTTTTCCTGTCTCACACTTCATTTCCCCAGAGTTGACCTGTCTGCCATATAATCTGGGTAAAGAAATGGCATTAAATCACCCTCTGAGTACCTCAGGGGAAACATATTCTATTCAAATCATGCATTTGTTTCAAATTTGCAAACTATCCTTTTTTAAAAAAAGGTAATTCTGTCTAAAAGGGATAAAAGTAATTGATCACCCTATCAATTTTTTCCTCAAGGTTATATAGACTGTTCTTACACTGACGTTTAGATCAAGTCCATCTTCATTTGAACTAGATCACAATTGTTACTAGGCATGTGGACTGGTAACTATTTCCAAGGCTGCTATAAATCAGTGCTTCAACCCTCTTTTCTACCATCAAACTTTATGACAGAAAACAGGCACAGTATCCATTTCGGCCCCTAGGGTGCTTTTTTGCTAAAGTTTAGACATAGCCTATAATAATAGCTCTGTCTTCCTAGAGTGTGACTGGAGGGAAGAAAAGCAAATAAATGTGTCCTTGCCTTCTTACGTTAGAATGCACAACTGAAGCATCCAAAGGCCAACATTTCCTTCAGAATTCTGAGCTCCCTCCTCCTCTCCTTGATGTGAAAAGTAATGACCTGTTCGTCTCTGTTTGTCATTCAAACCGTGTACCCAGGAAGTCAGCATCTGTCTCCTCATTGGCCTCCTCTTCGCTAAATGTACTGACCATCACCAAAGTGAAACAGCACTTCTTGTGACGCTTTCCAAACCACACTAGTCATGAAGAGCAGACGATAATTACCAACAAATTGAAACAGTTGCCCCACATGATGACTGCACAGATGTACAAAATAACTGGTATTTTTACTGCAGCTCAAGAGTGTGAAACGTCATAAGTGATTTGATGACATTTTAGTACTGATCACAGGTACAAACTATCCATGCTCAATTAAAGAAAGATGAAAGTTCAGCCTTCTATAATTAAAACAATGACTTGTTCAGCCTCGGGGCTAGAAATAAATGCTAAGGTTTTCCGTCTCTTGCAATCCTAAATGAAGATTTAGAGAAGAAAACTCTATCATTGACTTCCTTAAAATCAAGGTTTTATCCAAACTGAAAATTATTCATGATAAGACTTTTAAATAGGAAAAAATAAGTCATTCTTATTATCTTTTGGCTGCTATACAGTGAATGACTTTCTTCACTATTATGTTTTGAATATTACATCATTTAGATCACTCTCGGTAAATCAATTCAGATATTTTCTTTGGACCCTGCTGCAAATATATGTAATTTAGGAAGTTGAAAAAATACCTAAAGTGTATTTTAGCATAAAATAAAAATCCTAAATATCCAGCTCTGCAACTTACTACATCTCTGAGCCTCTATTTCCTTATCTTTTAAATGGGTCATGATGATTAGTTTTATCTGTTAACTTGGCTAGGCTTGGTCTCCATTTATTCAATATAATCTAGATGTTGCTATAAAGGTCTGTTGTAGATGTGATTAAAGTCCATAGTCTGTTGACTTATGTAAAGAAGATTATCGGTCATCTGGATAGGCCTGATTCAATCAACTGAAGGCCTTAAAAGCAGAACTGAGGCTCCCTTGAAGAAGAAATTTTACCTGTGCTTTTATCTTATACCCAAGGTTCCAAACTGCTCTTCCTACCAGCCTGCCCTACTTGTCTAGCCAGCGCTCACTTGGGTAAGTCAATTCTTTGCAACCAGTCAATCAATCTACCCTGTTTTTCTGGTTATATATGACTGATGCCTGGCGATAATAATGCCTATTCTGTAGGAATGCTGTAGGAGTGAAATGAGGTAATGAGATTATATGCATGAAGTGAATTAACACAAAATGAAAGTAATGGAATATATGCAATACTACTTTTGGATGTGACTAACTCCAATACAGCTAATAACTTCATTAAAATGTCATCCTCTCTTAACAGGCCTTACCAAATCATTGTGCCTTTTAGATAATGCAAATCATCTTACATTCTAAGGCTACTTTTGAACACTACCAGATCCTGCTTTACAATCTCAAAGACTAAGACAGACAATCATATCCAAGTCCACAAACACCCCATCTAGATATGTTACTCTTCATAAGAAACTGATATTGAACTTGAGACAGAGTCTGTGGTCATGGATATCAGAGGTCAAGAAGAAGGCATAACAGTAAGGGTGGTATTCAGACAGGAACCTAGACAAGCCTGAGATAAAGAATGAGTCCAGAGTCAGAACTAAAGGATAAATAGAACTAAAGGATAAATACATGAAATCACAGAGGGAGGGGTGGACGTGTGGGGAGATCAGGGGCTACACCAGGTACTAGCTCAGGTCTTACCTGATCTGGACAAACTCAGCCCCCCAGTGGCTGGGTGAGGTGATGGACTGGGAAGGGAGGACTTCTGACCCAAGTTGTTGCCAAATGACTCTTGGGCTCGGGAGAGCACATACCAAAGAATCAGGTAAACAGCAGCACCCTGAGGGAAAAAGAATCACCACATTTATGTCATTTTCTTTCAGGCCACACAACTGAATTACATTCCCCAGTCTCCCTTTCAGTACTCTCTGGTTGTGAGACTGAGTTTTTGCAGAGCAGAGTTTCCCACTTCTAGCCCTGGCTCAAAAACACCACCCATGTACAACTCTTCCTCCCCTGCCATCTGGCTAGAAAGGAGTCAATACTCAGGGCAGCTATAAGAGCCACATATTGAAGATGGAAAAGCCACACAATACAAAGAGCCTAGATCCCTGAATTATTGCTTGGAGGAGAGACATTCAGGAGAGTTACCTGACTGAGAACAACTGCATTAGATTATTATGTTAGCAAGATAAGAACTTGTACTGTGTTAAGCCGCTGAGATTTGAGAATTTATCTACTAGATCAGTCAGCTAACAAAAATTGTGACCAAAGTTGCCATGCTGTTGTAATAAAAATACACAAGCCTTGGCTTACTCAGATAGCCAGTGGCAAGGGAACTAAGAATGCAATCTGAGAAATGGAACTCATACTACACAGTAAAATAACACAGCACTTAAGCCAAACACTAATGAGAGGTTTTTCCTAAAATCAGAACTATAATATGACCATTATTTTAATTACCCCTCCCCATTTCCCTCTCCAAATGGCCAGATTCCTTCCTCTCTTTCTGATTTCCCATTTCCTTCTTCAGTCCTTTAATCAGATTGCTTATCTCATCTGATGACACCATCTCCCCATTCCAATCCTACTCTTTCTCAAGGCCAGATCAAGCCTCATCTCTCCAGGATATCTAGAAATCCTTTAACACACTGCAATCCAACCTTCCTCTAAACATACTGTTGAGACCGTTTATTTGGACATTTAATCATACATAGTCCTGCACTTTCCTTTGATTCCACACACCCACCTGTCATAAGTATCCTGCTAACTTCTTTAGGGAGAGACTAAACCATATATTGATTAATTTACTCAAACAGAGCACCCTGCAGAGCAATGGACTTACATAGTAGCTCTTAGTAAGTGATGAAAATGAATCATATTTCACCAGCTCTAATTTTTACAATAAAACCAATAATAAAATAATAAGCTGAGATGGTTGGTTATGAAAAAATGCTAATACTACATAAAGGAAATGGCCAATAGATGTGTTTTTTGAACACCAACACCACTAGAGTAGTGGTATGGCTACCTGGAGCACTGTAAAGAGAAGGACCCCAAAGCCATACCCAGGCTCCTCAGGAAAGTGTGCTATAATCTATTAGAAATGTCTGTATGACACTGGAATTGGGAAGTGGCATCATGAAGTTTTAATATTTGCCATAGCTTATATAATCAATGGGGCTTCCCTGGTAGCTCAGCTGGTAAAGAATCCACCTGCAATGCAGGAGACCCCAGTTCAGTTCCTGAGTCAGGAAGATCCCCTGGAGAAGGGATAGGCTACCCATTCCAGTATCCTTGGGCTTCCCTCATGGCTCAGCTGGTAAAGAATCCACCTGCAATGTGGAAGACCTGGTTTTGATCCCTGGGTTGGGAAGATCCCCTGGAGAAGGGAATGGCTACCCACTCTAGTATTTTGGCCTGGAGAATTTCATGGACTGTTCAGGCCATGGGGTTGCAAAGAGTTGGACATGACTGAGTGACTTTCACTTTCACTTTATATAGCCAATGACTGGTGGTTAGACCTTTCAAGCCTTTTAGGGTCAAATATCCAATTGATAATATGACTTGGATGTCACCTTGGCATCTCACACTTTTTTTATCTGGGTTTCCCCCAGTGGCTCGGCAGTAAAGAACCCTCCTGCCAATGCAAGAGATGTGG
The DNA here is from genome assembly GCF_019923935.1 of Bubalus bubalis. Lineage (NCBI taxonomy): Eukaryota > Metazoa > Chordata > Mammalia > Artiodactyla > Bovidae > Bubalus > Bubalus bubalis. Next base: position 22,210,563 of record NC_059177.1, on the reverse strand, counting down.
GTTTGATCCCTAGGTCAGGAAGTTCCTGGAGAAGGAAATGGCAACCCACTCCAGTATTCTTTCCTGGGAAATCCCATGGACAGAAGAACCTGGTGAGCTACAATCCATAGGGTTGCAAAAAAGTCAGACAGAGGAAGTAAACAACCACAACACTCTTAATCCTATGCTCCCAACTCTTCTCTTTTCCCAGACTTCCTCATCTCAGTAAATGACACTAGCATATAGTCAGTTGCTCAAGGCAAAAATCAGGAGTCAGATTTTTATCTCCATTCCCTTTACCTTACACTCTCACAACATCCTGCCAATTCTACCTTCAAAATATATTTCTAGTTTGTCCATTTCTCTCCCTCTTCTCCAATCTATTACCTTAGTTCACTCCATCAATATCTCTCATCTAAGACTATTGAAATAAATTCCTAACTGGGCTCCCGGTTTCTATTCTTATCATCTAGTTTCACATAACAGAAGAATGACTTTATTTAATCATTAATCAAATTGTGTTATTCCACTGCTTAAACCTTTCCAGTATACGTCTTTTCCTTTATACTTACAATAAAATTTTATCTCTTTTTAGTAGCCTAAAACCCTAGAAAGTTTGACTTATAATTTATAATATTGGTCAAGAGATTCTCTGTGACCAATATTACCCTAGATTAGTGGGCTTCTGCTACACTCAGATTCAATCTATGAAATGTATCTTGCCTTACAAGCTTTAAACTTGCTGTTCCTTCTCTCTGGAACACTCCAGTCTCAGATCTTTGTATGGCTACTGCCTTTATGCATTTTGTGTCTCAGCTTAAATGCCACCTCTTCAGTGACTTCTCCGCAACTACCTTATATAAAACATCCTTCAAGTTCATTACTCTCTGTCATTACATCCTGTTTGCTTTTGGAATTGTTTTCTTGCATTTTGTCTCTCTTCTTCAATAGATCATTAGCTCCAGAACAGCAGGGACCTTTCCTAACTTTATCATTATTATATCCCCACCTGTGTGACCTGAGCCATCTCATTCTCCTTTCTAACTTTTATTATCCATCCCACCTTTAGGATGACATCTTGGGATTAGGTGCTCACTACAGACTAGTTCTGACATTTTTTTGCATCCACGGTGCCAAGAAGACTTTAGAGCTCAGGGCTTCCAAGACACTGACATTTCTAAATGCATTTTTCAAATGCAGTCAACCCCCTTGGGCAGCCCAGTGGGGAGGTCATGGAGAGCCAGAAAGAAGGAGGTCTGGTGAGCTGAATTACAGTTTCTTTGCCATGACACTCCACCCATACTGAGCAGATGCAGCTCATTAGGTACTAAATGTTTAGTGACTGTCACTATTAATTGGTTGGTATTTATACTCCAAGGAGACACTAAATCTCACACTGGACTCAATGACATTAGCCCCTTGCAGTCAGACAGAGCATTAGAAGTTTGAGTCTAAAACATTACAAAACAGAACCCAAAGCTTACAATCTTCCCTACTTGTAAGAGTAAATGCTGGCTGCTAGTTACATAGAGCATTTCCTCAGTTACTAAGATGGGTATTAAATATTTTACATGCCTTTAATTTCATCTTCATAACAAGTCTAAAGAATAGGTATTTTTACCTATTTTTACCTGGAAAACTATTTTCCATAGTTTTATGGAAGGAAAAACTTCCATATAGAGAAAAGAAGCACTTTGCCTAAAGATCACAAAGCTAATAAGTAATGAATCCTAGATCTGAAGTGAGGTCTGTCTCATTCTGAAGCCTATGATCTTGGCTGCTAAGTAACACTGCCTGCTTTTTATAATTACCACCTCATCATATGATTAAAATTATTTTCATCAAAACCATTTCCAGTCTCTTAAGTTCAAGCTCAAATGCTACTTCTTCCATGAAGACTTGATTAACTTCCAGACAGACTCATCCCTTACTTCATCTTTCTCTGCATTGGACATATGGAATCAGTCAGTCAGAAAGGGGAAGGAGGGTCAGTAATGCATTTATTAAGAACACATGATGTGCACTGTCACAATTAAAGCCTGTATCATTCTTACAACTATCCTATGAAGCCAGCATTATATCTGCTCTGAAAAGTGACATGCCTTGGGCAGGGTCTTATGGCTCAAAGCAGCAAAATCCAAATTTAAACCCAGATTTGGCTTGATGCCTGCCTGAGCCCAATGCATTTTTACAAAGTTACTGTGAGCTCTCCATTACATCCCTAGACTAAATAAAGGCTTCTCTCAAAGTGCCAAATACCCCTTCTTAATAATCTTTTTCATAGTTAAAAGTGTATGTATAATTATATGATTAATTTTAATTCCCTTTTTAAATCTTAACTCCACGAGGCAATGACTATAACTGTTTACGCTCTACTAAATTTCCAGAACATGACACATTTAGTAGTAAGGGACATAAATAAATATGCCAGAATAAATGAAGTTTATACATTTTATTGTATATATTTCATATAAAAATGTAGCCCATTTCTGCTAGACTGTAAGCTCCTCGAGGCAGGTTATCTATCTAATTTATCTCTGGATACCTCACGATGCTCTCTACATGGTAGAAATTCAATGGTGTGTGCATGCTCAGTCGTGTCTGACTCTGCAACCCCATGGACTGAACCTACCAGGCTCCCCTGTCCATGGGATTTTCCAGGCAAGAATACTGGAGTGGGTTGCCATTTCCTTCTCCAAGGAATTCAATAAACATTTGCAAAATGAATTTTCCTTAGAGGTAGGTCTGTGCCCTTTCAAATCCCATGTCATCGAAGGCTCTTAAGTAGGCACCAGACAAAATCACAGAGAAGACTATATTGTTACTTTGCAAGGGAAGTTTATCATCTGACAGGCACACGTTTGAAAGCCAAGACCAAAAATCTGTAATGTGAAACCCAATCACACAATTTTATCAGTCAGGATACATTAAGCTATGGTACTATGGTAAGCACTTGACCATCCCAGTGGCTTAAAGAAAAGTTTTAGTTTTCATTCTCATTATAAGATACTATAGGCTGAGGGCACTGTTCCATATCATCCTAACTCCAGGGCCCAAGCTAGCAGAGCATAACTGGTTGCCATGGCAGAATGCAAATGAGAGAAAAATCATGTAGCAGCTGTTAAAGACTCTACCTGGAAGTAACACTCTATCACTTCTACTCACATTTCATTAGGTACCTTAAAGAAAGTAAAAAGTATACAAATAATACATGCTGGAGAAGGTATGGAGAAAAAGAAACCCTCCTAAAGTGCTGGTGGGAATGTAAACTGATACAGCCACTGTGGAGAACAGTATGGAGGTTCCTTAGAAAATTAGAGTTACTATATGACCCAGCAATCCCACTACTGGGCATGCATCCATAAAAAAACATAATTCAAAACGGTACATGCACCCCAACGTTACTGCATTGCTATTTACAATAGCCAAGACATGGAAGCAACATAAATGTCCATCAGCAGATGAATGGATAAAGAAGATGTGATATATAAACAATGGAATATGACTCAGCCATAAAAAGAATGAAATAATATCTTTACAGCCATGTGGATGGACCTAGAGATTATCATAATAAGTAAAGTAATGCAAAGGTAAGTATCATATAACACTTATATGTAGAATTTTAAAAAAAGATACAAATGAACTTATTTACAAAACAGAAATAGACTCACAGACATAGAAAACAAATTTATGATTGCCAAAGGGGGAAAAGGGGAGGGATAAATTAGAAGTTTGGAATTAACATATACATACTACTCTATACAAAACAGATGAACAATAAGGACTTACTGTACAGCACAGAGGACTATACTCAATATTTTGCAATAATTATAAGGGAAATAATCTGAAAAACAGAATATATATTCAAACTTAATCACTAACTAACACAAAACTATATGCCAATAAAAATTAATTTAAAAATTTAAAAGAAGGATAAACCTGAAATCACACATACATACATACACACACACACAAAGAAGGTATGGGAAGCCCTCCTATTCCACAGCAGGAAAAAGAAGCAAAAAACTGGTGAATGTTTCTAACGACACCCACAATAACAGACCGCTTAGGAGAAAACACTGAGAAATGACTTAGAAACTGACATACCATCCAGAAAAAGCACTATTCTAAAAGCAGTCTATGGTTACTAAAGTGATGAAATTGATCGTTTTCCCATCAGCTCTTTGGAAGCTTCTCTATATCTATATCTGTAAAATAGGAATAAAAATAGAACTTCAGAACTACTTTGTAAGCTATAATGATGTATGTGAAAGCACCCATCAAGGGCCTTGTACAGATGATCACTAAATATTCGTCTTGGGAAACACAATCTTTAAACCCAAGTTTTGTCTGCAAAGTGTAGGAAAAATTAATTCCTCCAGACATCTGAAAGATAAAACCACCCACTTTCCCTTAAGCTTGGCAATGTTATTTGCTTGATATTGACTTGCTAAAATGACTTGCTGCATATAATCACTCACACACCCCTCTAATACCAGAACTCAAATAATTTAGAAAGGACTAACTGAACCACATTCCGTGGCAAAGGAGGAAGGAAGTCAGTGAAAGTAAATCATTAAATAATGAATGGGGCTTCCCAAATGGCTTAGTGGTAAAGACTCCCCCTGCCAATGCATGAGGTACAGGAGATGCAGGTTCGATCCCTGGGTTGGGAAGATCCCCTGGAGAAGGAAATAGCAACCTAATCCAGTATTCTTGCCTGGACAATCCCATGGACAGAGGAGCCTGATGGACTACAGTCCATAGGGTCGCAGAGTTGGACACGACTGAAGCAACTTTACGTGCAAAATAATCAAACTATCTGTCCTTCCCAGATAGAACCACACCACCTCCATTCAAAAGGCTGTGCAAGTTGCCGGGATTGCTCTCTTTCTGTGTTGTCTTCACATCCTTTGCCTGCACAGGGCTCAGTGGAGACCAGCAATGCACTTTTCCCAACTCCCTCTCCTTACTGCTAAGATTCAGGACCAGGTTCTACAAGCTCGTAGTATTTCCCATGGTAGATAGCATTTCCACCCTCCTACAGTCCACACTCATCCAAGTGTATGACTGAAAGAGCTTTAAAAGGTAAATACTCCAAAATTAAACATTAGCATACTCCCCATTCCATAAAAATGTCCTCAGGATGAAGGGAAAAGCACGTTTTACAGTCGTATTATTTATAAATAGATGTGCTATGTAAAAACCGAAGAAAGAAGATGCTCTCCTCTTTTTCCCTCCCTACCCTCACCTTCACTGATGCTTCTCAAGGTCATGGCCTGATTCCAGGACACTGGGCCATGTTTGCTACTGGTGGCAGACTGCTGAGCAATAAAACACCACAGCTTAGGTGTCTTCTCTCTCTTTCATGCTACTGAAATTATAAGGGTGTGGACATGCTCACTCATGGGAAGAGAGTTGGCCTTTTTATCTCTTAGTTTTTCTTCCTTTTATTCTATTCCTGCAGCATATGTGCTAAACTGGCTCAGAGAAAGGTCAATACTGCACTTAGAATCATGATGGACATAAAACAAGAGAGTATCATCTAATCACCACAGGGTATTTTAATTTTCAAAATGTTTTTCATCTTCTATCTGCATGGCCACCTGCATGAGTTTCCTAGGGCTGCTGCATCAAAGCACCACAAACTGAGTGGCTTTAAAAAAAGCAACTTATATCTCTAAGTTCTGGAGGTTAGAAGTCTGCAATCAAGATGTCAACATGGCTATGCTCCCTTTGAAACCTATAATGGAATCCTTCCTTTCCCCCTTCTGGTGGTTTACTGGAAATCACACTGTTCCCTTTGTTTATAACTGCATCTCTGCCCTCATCATGACAGCATACCCGCTGTGTGTCTGTGTCTTCAATGGGGCCATCTTTTTACAGAACACCAAGGATTAAGGGCCCACTCTACTGCTCTATGGCCAGATCTTAACTAATTACATTTGCAATTGGACCTTGCTTCTAAATAATGTAACATTCTGAGGTATGGAGGCTAGAGTTTCAACTGATTATTTTTTAAGGTGGGGATAAAATTGTACCCATAGAGCAACCCTATGAATAAGGTTTTTAGGAGGTATTATTGTCAATGCATCAAAAGAGTTTATTAAAAATTTCTAGATCTATAACCTAATTTTTTTATTCTATATGTAAGAAAGGTGACTGAGAAATGAAATGATATTCTCAGTGCCAAATGGTGGTGACAGGCGTGAATGGAAACGATGGAGAAGTGGGTGGGTGATTTGATTCAGTGAGGGTTATCTTACTGATCCCTCTTTGCTGATTCAGCAGGTTTGATGACTGTACAGGTATACCTTCCAAATATATTCTTTCCAAACATCATTAGTGAAAGAGAATGAGTATCCTGGATACAGGCGGGCAGGTTTACAGATGAGAGGTTTGTAAGTGATGATCCTTCCCTTTCTGGAACCACTGCTCTGGACACACATGCTTCACCCCACATGTGTGTTTCCCAGGGAACTTGCAGCTCATGAACTTGCAGCTTCATGCTTCCTGTGGCACTGTTATAAGACCACACAACTTCAGGGGAAGTTCCTCTCTCAAATGCAGTATCACTGACCTAGGTCTTAACTTGAAACCACTACATAACAATCCATCCTTTTCTTTGCATTTTTAATCCACTATTTTTACACACATGCTTTGCTTCTCACTATATCTCTGAGAGATACACAAAACAATTATTATTCGAAAAATTAAAAAAGATCAAAAAGTCTGAGCAGAAGGCACAAATTTACAGCACAATTTAGAAGCTGGACTAGAATCCCAGAATCCTCTCCTAATCTACAGAGACTGCAGTGCCCTCCCCTGTTCACTTGGCATGGCCTTTAAAAGTGGGGGAAAGAATAGCCATACGATTCCAGAACAGGAAGGAAACTAATCTTATGAAGTAGTTTAGAAGGGATAGGAGAGGACAGACAATTCCCACAACACACACTAAAACATCAAGTACCTGTCACTGCTCCACATGATCTGTGTCAGTTAATAATTTCACCTTTCCAGTGGAAGAGAAATATGAAATATGCATAAGCTTAGGAAGTAATATAATACCTTTAAAATCCTTACAATAAAAAGTAAAGCTTCACCATAATCACTGGCTCTAAAGCAATTTGGAAGCCTTACAATCACCTTTTCTGTTGGCTAAAAACTGCTGTCTTCCACAAAATTAGTCTCTATCAAATCAATTTCCACAACAATCAATAGTAACACATTCAAAAAGAATGTCTGAGAAATAATAAAGACCGATAAAACTAATCAGATCAGAGAAAACTCAAGCATGACCTTTTGAGCAATACTGTTTGTTATGCTGACATTCTGTTAAATAAATAACTTTAAAATAAATCAATGCAGGCCAACAGTGATAAGAATAATAGTATAAGAGCATAATTTCAAAGTAGATTCCTAGTACAGCTTTCACAACAATCATGCCTTCACCTGAAACAACACATTCAATGTAAAGAATTTATCATATAAATGATAAAATGTTTTGAAATGTCAGTGCTGGGTCCAGAAATCATCAAAAGAAACCTAAGATTAGCATAGACTGAAAAGTTTGCTGACAGCAGCAAAAATGCCATGAAAATCCACCACCTCATTAAATTACATTTCTTTTATTGTCTCTCTGACATCAGTATCCCATCCTCTGAAATCCCTCCAAATGCTGTAGCAAACAGTTAAAATATTTTATTCAGGTGTATGTTTATTTGCCTGCTTTTAAAGACTTCTTTACCCTCTAACCTCCATTTATCTGTCACAATCTTTTAGCATCAAGAGCATGCCTGTTCCCAATACTATGCAATATTTATGAGATACTCACAGTGTGCTAACTGCAAATAACACACTGAAGATCTCACATCTCCATACCCAACCTTCTTGACCCAGAATCCCCAAGAAATTGATCAACAACAATAATAATATCTCAATGAAACTAAGCCATGCCATGTGGGGCCACCCAAGACAGGCGGGTCAAGGTGGAGAGGTCTGACAGAATGTGGTCCACTGGAGAAGGGAATGGCAAACAACTTCAATATTCTTGCCTTGAGAACCCCATGAACTGTATGAAAAGGTAAAATGATAGGATACTGAAAGAGGAACTCCCCAGGTCAGTAGGTGCCCAATAAGCTACTGGAGATCAGTGGGAAATAACTCCAGAAAGAATGAAGGGATGGAGCCAAAGCAAAAAAAAAAAAAAAAAAATACCCAGTTGTGGATGTGACTGGTGATAGAAGCAAGGTCTGATGCTGTAAAGAGCAATATTACATAGGAACCTAGAATGTGAGGTCCATGAATCAAGGCAAATTGGAAGTAGTCAAGGAGATGGCAAGAATGAACGTCAACATTCTAGGAATCGGTGAACTAAAATGGACTGGAATGGGTGAATTTATGTCAGATGACCATTATATCTACTACTGTGGGCAGGAATCCCTTAGAAGAAATGGAGTAGCCATCATGGTCAACAAAAGAGTCCGAAATGCAGTTCTTGGATGCCATCTCAAAAACGACAGAATGATCTCTGTTCGTTTCCAAGGCAAACCATTCAATATCACACTAATCCAAGTCTATGCCCCAACCAGTAATGCTGAAGAAGCTGAAGTTGAATGGTTCTATGAAGACCTGCTGCTGCTGCTGCTGCTAAGTCTCTTCAGTCATGTCCAACTCTGTGCGACCCCATAGACGGCAGCCCATCAGGCTCCCCCACCCCTGGGATTCTCCAGACAAGAATACTGGAGTGGGTTGCTATTTCCTTCTCCAGTGCATGAAAGTGAAAAGTGAAAGGGAAGTCGCTCGTCGTGTCTGACTCTTAGCGATCCTATGGACTGTAGCCTACTAGGTTCCTCCGTCCATGGGATTTTCCAGGCAAGAGTACTGGAGTGGGGTGCCGTTGCCTTCTCCGCTATGAAGACCTACAAGACCTTTTAGAACTAACACCCAAAAAAGATGTCCTTTTCATTATGGGGGACTAGAATGCAAAAGTATGAAGTCAAGAAACACCTGTGGTAACAGGCAAATTTGGCCTTGGAATATGGAATGAAGCAGGGCAAAGACTAATCGAGTTTTGCCAAGATAACGCACTGGTCATAGCAAACATCCTCTTCCAACAACACAAAAGAAGAATCTACACATGGACATCACCAGATGGTCAACACTGAAATCAGATTGATTATATTATTTGCAGCCAAAGATGGAGAAGCTCTATACAGTCAGCAAAAACAAGATGAGGAGCCGACTGTGGCTCAGATCATGAACTCCTTATTGACAAATTCAGACTTAAACTGAAGAAAGTAGAGAAAACTACTAGACCATTCAGGTATGACCTAAATCAAATCCCTTATGATTATACAGGAGAAGTGACAAATAGATTTAAGGGACTTGATCTGATAGATAGAGTGTCTGATGAACTATGGATGAGGTTTGTGACATTGTACAGGAGACAGGGATCAAGACCATCCCCATGGAAAAGAAACGGAAAAAAGTAAAATGCCTGTATGGGGAGGCCTTACAAATACCTGGGAAAAGAAGAGAAGCAAAAAGCAAAGGAGAAAAGGAAAGATATAAGCATGTGAATGCAGAGTTCCAAAGAATAGCAAGGAGAGATAAGAAAGCCTTCCTCAGTGGTCAATGCAAAAATAGAGGAAAACAACAGAACGGGAAAGACTAGAGATCTCTTCAAGAAAATTAGAGATACCAAGGGAACATTACATGCAAAGATGGGCACAATAAAGGACAGAAATGGTATGGACCTAACAGAAGCAGAAGATATTAATAAGAGGTGGCAAGAATACACAGAAGAACTGTACAAAAAAGATCTTCACAACCAAGATAATCACGATGGTGTGATCACTCACCTAAAGCTAGACATCCTGGAATGTGAAGTCAAGTGGGCCTTAGAAAGCATCACTGCGAATAAAGCTAGTGGAGGTGATGGAATTCCAGTTGAGCTATTTCAAATCCTGAAAGATGCTGCTGTGAAAGTGCTGCACTCAATATGCCAGCAAATTTGGAAAACTCAGCAGTGGCCACAGGACTGGAAAAGGGCAGTTTTCATTCCAATCCCAAAGACAGGGAATGCCAAAGAATGCTCAAACTACCGCACAATTGCACTCATCTCACATGCTAGTAAAGTAATGCTCAAAATTCTCCAAGCCAGGCTTCAGCAATACATGAACCATGAATTTCCAGATGTTCAAGCTGGTTTTAGAAAAGGCAGAGGAACCAGAAATCAAATTGGCAACATCCGATGGATCATCAAAAAAGCAAGAGAGTTCCAGAAAAACATCTATTTCTGCTTTATTGACTATGCCAAACCCTTTAACTGTGCATCACAATAAACTGTGGAAAATTCTGAAAGAGATGGGAAACCAGACCACCTGACCTGCCTCTTGAGAAACCTATATGCAGGTCAGGAAGGAACAGTTAGAACTGGACATGGAACAACAGACTGGTTCCAAATAGGAAAAGGAGTACCTTAAGGCTGTATATTGTCACCCTGCTTATTTAACTTATGTACAGAGTACATCATGAGAAACGCTGGGCTGGAAGGAGCACAAGGTGGAATCAAGATTGCTGGGAGAAATATCAATAACCTCAGATATGCAGATGACACCACCCTTATGGCAGAAAGTGAAGAGGAACTAAGAAGCCTCTTGATGAAAGTGAAAGAGGAGAGTGAAAAAGTTGGCTTAAAGCTCAACATTCAGAAAACAAAGATCATGGCATCTGGTCCCATCACTTCATGGCAAATAGATGGGGAAACAGTGGAAACAGTGTCAGACTTTATTTTTAGGGGGCTCCAAAATCACTGCAGATGGGAATTGCAGCCATGAAATTAAAAGACGCTTACTCCTTGGAAGGAAAGTTATGACCAACCTAGATAACATATTGAAAAGCAGAGACATTATTTTGCCAACAAAGGTCCATCTAGTCAAAGCTACGGTTTTTCCAGTGGTCATGTATGGATGCGAGAGTTGGACTGTGAAGAAATCTGAGCACCGAAGAATTGAAGCTTTTGAACTGTGGTGTTGGAGAAGACTCTTGAGAGTCCCTTGGACTGCAAGGACATCCAACCAGTCCATCATAAAGGAGATCAGTCCTGGGTGTTCATTGGAAGGGCTGATGCTAAAGCTGAAATTCCAGTACTTTGGCCACCTCATGCGAAGAGTTGACTCATTGGAAAAGACTCTGATACTGGGAGAGATTGGGGGCAGGAGGAGAAGGGAACGACAGAGGATGAGATAGATGGCTGGATGGCATCACCAACTTGAAGGACATGAGTTTGAATAGACTCCGGGAGTTGGTGATGGACAGGGAGGCCTGGCGTGCTGCTGTTCATGGGGTTGCAAAGAATCGGACACGACTGAGTGACTGAACTGAACTGAACTGAACAGGTATTTAAGTTTGATTTTGTGCTAGGCAATATGCTATGGGCTAATGCACATAATCTTTGTCATTTACACAACAAACATGGCTCTAAGTATCTTAATTATTCCCATTTTACACAGAAGAAAACTGAGACTCACAAAGGTTAGGAAAGATCCCTAAGACCACACGGGATATAAACGAAGGTTTCCCCAGCTCCCACACTTGATGAACAGCACTTGATCAATATGTTGCACAGCTTCCTGGGCTCACTTTCCTCAGTGTGTGCCAGTGAACTAGACACTACAGTGAAGGGAAGATATCCTTTCTGTACTCTGAATGTTGCTGATCTCATCTGTCAAAGCTATCACAGCACACAGTGAAGAATAATTAGGAAACAGTCGAAAAGTACAAATGATATTATAGAAAAAATTATAAAGAAGCAGGAACATGTGAAAAGGAAAAATCATATTGTAAAACATTAGAAACATGCAAAATGGTATTAGCTAGCCTTTACTTCCCTGGTGGCTCAGAGGTTAAAGCGTCTACCTACAAGGCAGGAGACCCAGGTTCAATCCCTGGGTTGGGAAGATCTCTTGGAGAAGGAAATGGCAACCCACTCCAGTATTCTTGCTTGGAAAATCCCATGTTGGAGGATCCTGATAGGCCACAGTCCATGGGGTCACAAAGAGTCGGAGACGACTGAGTGACTTCATTTTCACTTTCACTTTTCAGGGCTTCCCAGGCTGCACTAGTAACAAAGAACCTACCTCCCAATGCAGCAGATGTAAGAGATGTGGGTTCAGTCTCTGGGCTGGGAAGATCCCCTGGACTAGACTAGACTAGAGATCTCTTCAAGAAAATTAGAGATACCAAGGGAACATTTCATGCAAAGATGGGCACAATACAGGACAGAAATGGTATGGACCTACAGAAGCAGAAAATATTAAGAAAAGGTGGTAAGAATACACAGAAGAACTGTACAAAAAAATATCTTCATTACCCAGATAACCATGATGGTGTGATCACTCACCTAGAGCCAGACTTCCTGGAATGCAAAGTCAAGTGGGCCTTAGGAAGCATCACTATGAACAAAGCTATGAAGGTGATAGAATTCCAGCTGAGCTATTTCAAATCCTAAAAGAAGATACTGTGAAAGTGCTGTACTCAATATGCCAGCAAATTTGGAACATTCGGCAGTAGACACAGGACTATTCAGTTCTCATTCCAATCCCAAAGATAGGCAATGCCAAGGAATGCTCAAACTACCATACAATTGCACTCATCTCACACGCTAGCAAAGTAATGACCAAAATTCTCCAAGCTAGGCTTCAGCAGTACATGAACCGAGAAATTCCAGGTGTTCAAGATGGATTTAGAAAAGGCAGAGGAACCAGAGATCAAATTCCCAACATCCACTGGATCACTGAAAAAGCAAGAGAATACCAGGAAAGCATCTACTTCTGCTTTATTGACTACACCAAAGCCTTTGACTGTGTGGATCACTACAAACTGTGGAAAATTCTTAAAGAAATGGGAATACCAGACCTACCTACCTGCCTCCTGAGAAATCTGTATGCAAATTTCTCAAGAAGCAACAGTCAGAACCAGACCTGGAACAACAGACTGGTTCCAAATTGGGAAAGGAGGATGTTAAGTCTGTATACTGTCACTCTGCTTATTTAACTTATATGCAGAGTACCTCATGCAAAATGCCGGGTTGGATGAAGCAAAAGCTGGAATCAATTTTGCCAGGAGAACTATCAATAACCTCAGATATGCAGATGACATCACCCTTATGGCAGAAAGCAAAGAGGAACTAAAGAGCCTCTTGATGAAAGTGCAAGAGGAGAGTTAAAAACCTGGCTTAAAACTCAACATTCAGAAAACTAAAAAGATCATCGTATCTGGTCCCATTCAGTTCAGTTCAGTTCAGTCGTTCAGTCGTGTCAGACTCTTTGTGACCCCATGAATCACAGCACACCAGAACTCCCTGTCCATCACCAACCCCCGGAGTTCACACAAACTCATGTCCATCGAGTCGGTGATGCCATCCAGCCATCTCATCCTTTATGGTCCCCTTCTCCTCCTGCCCCAATCCCTCCCAGCATCAGGGTCTTTTCAAATGAGTCAACTCTTCGCATGAGGTGGCCAAAGTATTGGAGTTTCAGCCTCAGCATCAGTCCTTCCAAAGAACACCCAGGACTGATCTCCTTTAGGATGGACTGGTTAGATCTCCTTGCAATCTAAGGGACTCACAAGAGTCTTCTCCAGCACCACAGTTCAAAAGCATCAGTTCTTCGGTGCTCAGCTTTCTTTATAGTCCAACTCTCACATCAATACATGACCACTGGAAAAACCATAGCCTTGACTAGACAGATCTTTGTCCCATTACTTCATGGCAAATAGATGGGGAAACAATGGAAACAGTGACAGACTTTATTTTGGGGGGTTCCAAAAGCACTGCAGATGGTGACTGCAGCCTTGAAATTAAAAGACGCTTGCTCCTTAGAAGAAAAGCTGTGACCAACCTAACCAGCATATTAAAAAGCAGAGACATTACTTTGCCAACAAAGGTCCATCTAGTCAAAATTATGGTTTTTCCAGTAGTCATGTATGGATGTGAGAGTTGGACCATAAAGAAAGCTGAGTGCCAAAGAATTAATGTTTTTAACTGTGGATTTGAAGACTTTTGAGAGTCCCTTGGACTGCAAGGAGATCAAACCAATCAATCCTAAAGGAAATCAGTCCTGAATATTCATTGGAAGGGCTGATGCTGAAGCTGAAGCTCCAATACTTTGGCCACCTGATGGGAAGAGCTGACTCATTGGAAAAGAAGCTAATTCTGGGAAAGATTGAGGGCAGGAGGAGAACAGGGCAACAGAGGATGAGATGGTTGGATGGCATCATCAACTTAATGGACATAGTATGAGCAAGCTCCAGGAGGTAGTGAAGGACAGGGAAGCCTGGCATGCTGCAGCCCATGGGCAGACACGAATTAGCGACTGACCAACAACACTTTATATGTAGTAGTATATACGTCAATCTCTATCTCCAATTTAGCCCTCCTCCCTTTATTCCTTAGTAATTGTAAGTTTGTTTTCTATATCTGTAACTTTACTTCTATTTTGTAAATAAGTTCACTTGTATCCTTTTTTTTTTTAATTCCACATATAACCAACATCATATTTGCCTTTCTGTCTGGCTTACTTCACTCAGTATGATATTCTCTAGGTCCACCCATGTTGTTGCAAATGGCATTATTTCATTCCTTTTTATGGCTAAGTAATGTTACATTATGTATATGTACCACATCTTCTTTATCCATTCCTCTGTTGATGAGCATTTAAGTTGCTTTCATGTCTTTGCTATTGTAAACAGTGCTGAAATGGACATTGGGGTGCACGTATCTTTTCAAATTATAGTTTTCTCTTGGTGTACACCTAGAAGTAGGATTACTGTGTCATAAAGTAGTTCTATTTTTTTTTTTAAACTTTACAAAATTGTATTAGTTTTGCCAAACATCAAAATGAATCCGCCACAGGTATACATGTGTTCCCCATCCTGAACCCTCGTCCCTCCTCCCTCCCCATACCATCCCTCTGGGTCGTCCCAGTGCACTAGCCCCAAGCATCCAGTATCGTGCATCGAACCTGGACTGGCAATTCGTTTCATACATGATATTTTTAATTTTTTAAGGAACCTCCATGTTATTCTCCATAGCAGCTGTACTAATTTACATTCCCACCAACAAGGTAGAAGGGTTACCTTTTCTCCATTTAACTCTTGATCCTCTTCATTTACATCTACAAAGACAGCAATGGCCTCTACAAAGAGGCCATGTCTTCCTCATGACACCCCCCTGGCTCTGTCTCACAATTCTCTCTTTTACTTTTAAGGACCCCAATGAGTCCACCCTGATAATCTAAAATACTCTATGGTCAGTTGGTTAGTAACCTTAATTCTCCATTGCTGTATAACCTGGGATAATCAGTTTCTGGGAACTAGTTTCACAAAGGAATGTGAAAGATGGCAGGGGAGGAGCAAGGGTAGCCTACCAGGTGCTCTGAGATGAGGGAATTAAGAGCCCTCTGAGAAAGAGTTTGCAAGATGAACAAATGGTCAAGAAGTCAGTATCCTAAGGCAGGCTAGACCAAAGAATGGGGATTGAGGGGATAGATGCAAAGGAGGTCACTTGCTATTCACTCTTGTCTCCTTCTCACCATCATGCACTGTGTCAGGCATGAATCAGGGGAAGGCAGTTGGCCCACGATGAGCTCAGATTTGATGAAAAGCACAGGAGGATCTAATAAAAGTAGATGGTATGGGTAAATAAAAGACTGAACTCACAGGCTTGTGTGCAATCAAAGTAAAAAGCAAGTTCAGGTCCCATCTTCACAATTTATACCTGTGCCAACTTGGCATAGTCTAGTCATCTTTCTGGCCCTCGGTTTCCATATCATATCTACAGTAAAACAGAAATGAGACTAATGTCCACGTGTCTCACACAGTTGTGAGGAGGCCTAAATTAATCACATGGCTTTGTGAAAAGCACTTTGAAACATATAAAGACTTATCATTGGGAAGAAAGAAGGAAGCTGTCAGTAAAGCAGCAGCTGCAGTGGCTCAGCCGAGTGAGGGAGGAAGTTGCAGGTAGTGGAATGGAAACTGGCCCTGGAAGTAACTTTTGAAAAGAGATGATTTTTAAAGAGACAAGCGCTCAGGCTCCAAAGATTTAATTAACTTGTCTCAAGTCACATAGAAATAATTGGTGGAGTTTGAACCCTACGCCTCTAACTTCTGTGCTCTTTTCTCTGTCTGTGTTGTTTTACGAAACCAGAGATTCAAGGACTTAGGAGAAATGCAGCGCAGGCTTTGAGGCCTAGATGTACCAAGAGTTATAACTGAGTGTTTTTTTCTATCCTGGACATTGTGATAAGCACATTGCATATAGTAGTTTATTAAATTCCCCAATGTCCATTTGAGTTCATTGTTCTTATTTTTAAAAATGAGAGAACTCAGGTATTGAGATGTTAAATACAACCTAAGAACTCATAGATAGTAGATGAATGAGCCAAGATTCTAATCAAGGCAGTATGGCACCAGAATCTGTATCCACAACCTCTAGGCTACACTGCTCCAAAGCAGGTGTGCACATAAATCCTACCAAACAGCCTTGTTACCCCCTTAAGCTCTGCCCACACCCCACACCCATTATAAAGGGTCATGTGCATAATAAATGCTCTTCTAATATTTGTTATGTTCAGAATAGGCCTTGGCTGCTGCTGCTGCTGCTAAGTCGTGTCAGTCATGTCCGACTCTGTGCGACCCCATAGACGGACGGCAGCCCACCAGGCTCTGCCGTCCCTGGGATTCTCCAGGCAAGAACACTGGAGTAGGTTGCCATTTCCTTCTCCAATGCATGAAAGTGAAAAGTGAAAGTGAAGTCGCTCAGTCGTGTCCAACTCTTCGCAACCCCATGGACTGCAGCCTACCAGGCTCCTCCGCCCATGGGATTTTCCAGGCAAGAGTACTGGAGCGGGGTGCCATTGCCTTCTCCAAGTGTAGTAATATTTAGTCATGATAGGGAATGAGGAGGAAGAAGCAGGCATTCTGGGAGACAGACTGGATTTGGCAACCAAGGAGAAATATATACCAGAAGGTGCCAAGTTAAGAGATGATGGAGCTGGCTGGATCCTTCCAGAATGGAAAAGAAGCTCTTTTGAAAGATGCCTGGGGAGGTAAGAGGGAAATCAGGTAAAGGTAAAAACACGAGGTTAGGGAAACCATTTGGTGACTGTATAGATGATGCATGCCTCAAGATAATATGTTGACCTAATATCTCTATTATGTAAAATAAAAAGCACAGCGAGGGAAAATAGTTTTATTAGAAATAAACTTAAATAAGCATGGTTCCTGGAAAAGATTCTGAGAGAAGAAAAGTTTTTAAACTATATTTAAGAAAATCCATGCCAAAAAAAAAAAAACAAAACCCAAACAACTCAATATTTCTAATTGTTAACCTAATACTCCTTTAGCATACAGATTTGGTTAAGAACTCTTACACTGCATTTAATTTTCAATTTGTGAGATGTCAATCTGGGAGGTTTTGTTAGAAACCAGTGGGGTGAGATTACTCTAGCAATTCCCTCCAAATAATGGATTATTGTATTCGACAAACCTGTAAATAAAACAGATCCCTTTCTTTTCATTAGAGATAATGAGCTTTAGAGAAAAGGGGAAATTTGGGACAGTGTGTTAGAATAGTTGATTATTCCAAACATACAGTAAACTTTAATATGACAGATTTCTAGAGGCCTTTATAATAATACCACAAATATACCTGCACTAAATAAAGAAAAAGGCAGTTTAATTCCCTCCAGAGAACTCCAGCTTTAGCATAAGGCTAGAATATGGACAGACAATGCCTTCACCACTCTTATACGAAAGCCAGCTGAGCACCTAATGTAACTTGGTCTGTTATCTGTATTTATAGGAAAGCAACATGTCAATACTTTCTCTACTGTTGCCCACTGTCAAGCCCTTCTATGTCAGTAAGAGCAGGAAAAGAAGGCCCCTGGAAATTGCCATTCTGCAAATAAAAGCTTTAAATCCTCCAGCCAGTCATTAACTTTGAAAGAACATCTGAAATTTTAACTCTACAATACCCGAGAAGGTGGTGGGGATAGGTCTGTCGAGGGCATGACACAGGCAATATCATGACGTAAGCAGTAGAGTGTGCCTGAAGACGAGGCAGCATGTGCAAAGGCCCTCCTACAATGCATCAAGGAACTGACAGGCAGTAGGGGGTACCTGGCGTACAGAGGTCTGGGGGGTACCTGGCATACAGAAGGCCTGAAGAGACAGGCAGGCTCAAACCGTGCCAGGTGTGAAGATTTTGGCTCTTATAAATGCAATGAAAAGGCACTGAAGCAGAGGTTGATAGAGGTGTGATAAGAATCAGATTTGCATTTTGAAAATACTCTAGCTGCTCTATGGCAAACAAATGGGTGGAGATAAGAATTAATGGCAGAACTAAAGTAGTGGGGGTAGAGATGGAGATTAAGAATTGTCCAAACTTACATGGAAACGTGCACATGGAGTAACTGGGCAGAGCAATGAAGGGCAGTCTCGTTTTAAATTTTTTTTGGCTGTGCTTGCTCTTTGTTGCTGTGCACAGTCTTTTTCTAGGTGCCAAGAGCAGGAGCTACTCTCTAGCTGCAGTAAACGGGCTTCTCATCGTGGGGGCTTCTCTTGTTGTGGAGCACGGGCTCTAGGGCAAACGGACTTGGGTAGTCATGGCTCTTGGGCTCTAGAGCGCAGGCTCAGTAGCTGCAGTGCATGGACTTGGCTGTCCCTCAGCCTGTAGAATATTCCTGGACCAGGAATCGAATTCATGTCCCCTGCACTGGCGGGCGAATTCTTAACCACTGGGAATTCCTAACCACCAGGGAAATCTGGACAGGTAGTCTTTTAATCTGTATGGTTGGTTTTGCAGGAAGGTACTGTGTGGTGAGGATCAGGAAACTTGTGTTGGTTAAAAATACAGACGTTGAAGCCAGGCTTCTTGGCTGAGAATTCCAGGATGTCAGTGTATACCCTTTCACAAGTTATGAGATTTCCTTGCCTCGGTTTTCATATCTGTAAAATGAGCATAATAAAGCAGTTTTCATAATCCCTTATCCAAAATCTTCAGAGTCAGATTTTTTTTTGAAATCTAGAATTTTTGAAGATATCAGGTTATATTAAATATTGTGTACTACCCCCAGCAGAGTCATATGCAGGAGCTCATCATCAAACCACTGATATGTTTCAAAGCAAAATGTATGGCTATTAACACTATGTGGGTTAATTAAGGCAATAACTAGAGTCATTGTATCAATTCAAATCAGGTTTTGCTACCAATGAGTTTGTACCAACTTTTGAAAAAACAGTTGTTTTTTCAGAGACTTTCGATGTTCAGAATTGCAAGTAAGAGACTGCAGACCTGTAGGACCTTCCTCCTAAGGTTATTAGGAGGAATAAATGAATCATTGTTTGTAAGCACTTGGGACAGTACCTGATACATAGTTAAATGCTATAGAAGCATTTGCTGAATAAATAAAGCTCTTGTGTACAAAACTAGCTACAAAAGTAGCTACTAGGAACTTCATGAATTTAGAAGTTCCTAATCTGAAAAATGCAATGAATTAAGGAGATGGCCTCTGAGGTCCTGCTGCTGCTGCTGCTGCTAAGTCGCTTCAGTCGTGTCCGACTCTGTGCGACCCCATAGACGGCAGCCCACCAGGCTCCCCCATCCCTGGGATTCTCCAGGCAAGAACACCGGACTGGGTTGCCATTTCCTGCTAGTTTTCCATAAGACCCCAAAATGTCTTGAGGAATGCCTTTTCTGAATGTTTTGTGTAGAAGCCTGCAGTGGACCCTAAATCCACTCTTTGCCAGGTAATGATAATACTATAGCAACTTTACCCTCTGCCCTCCCACCTCTTCTGTGCCTTTGGGCAGTTCAGTTACACAGAGTTCATTTATATTTCTTTCTCCTCCAATGCCATTTCACCCCCATCCTCTAGAATCTCAGGCTGGACAATCTCTTCTGTGCCTTTGGGCAGTTCAGTTACACAGAGTCCATTTTATATTTCTTTCTCCTCCAATGCCATTTCACCCCCATCCTCTAGAATCTCAGGCTGGACAACCTCCTCTGCCTTCCAGCACGATTACAATGGTTCAGTCATGAACCTAAGTTCCAAAATCACCTATAGCAAAAGTAAAAGTCACTCAGTCGTGTCCAGCTCTTAATGACACCATGGACAATAGCCCACCATGCTCCTCTGTCCATGGAATTTTACATGCAAGAATACTAGAGGAGGTTGCCATTCCCTCCCCCAGGGGATCTTCCTTCTCCAGGGGTCAAACCTGAGTCTCCTGCATTGCAGGCAGATTCTTTATCATCTGAGCCACCAGGGAAGACCTAAATCACCAATATGAATCACCAAGCTCCCAGAAAGGAGGAACTTCCGAAACGAGGATTCCCCTTGCCTAGGAAATGGAAGCTGATAGCTATCCTCACTCTGCTTCCCTTCAAGTGTGCTCGGGAAAGGGTCAAAGTTACTGTATTATCAAGGAGTGTAGCCACATAACTTTGGGAGAATCAGAAACTTAATTGCTCAAACCTTGATTATCTTATGTGCAACATCAGAATAATAAAGATAAAACCTGTTCTACCTTCTTCATACAGGTGCTACGAGGGTCAAACAAGGTGATTCAAGCAAAAGCTACCTTACAAAATATGGCTTATTGATATTATCCTCTGTTGCCTTAAAACTGAAATACTTGGTGCATGGGAACGATGTCCTAGTAATGGACAGTGCCCTCAAGAAAAGTCAAAATCTGCATTTCTTGGTAGGCACTTACAATGCATTTTCAATGCTTTATTAAAGGGGAAAACAAACATTTATTGAGGCTTCACCATATGCCAAGACTATTCTAGATATTTCTACATATGTCATGTAATCAGAAATCTCACTCTTCTGAACAACATCATATGTTGTATTCAACTACTAAATGTTTCTTAAATTTTATTTCAAGGTGAATACAGTTTAATGAAAGTCAGATTCATTTGTGAGAGATTGTTACCTTAGAAATAATAATCCCTTAAATCAGCATAGCACTTGACATTTTATAGAGGGTCTTTTCAATCACTGTTGCACTTGTTTGTCTCAATTATTAGTCCCATTAGACAGAGAAGGAAAAGGAGGCTGTCTGTGATAAAGCCTGATAAGGAAGAAACTCAGGAATCAAACCCAGGATTAAATGTTTCTAGAATTCATGCTCTTAATCACCAATCTCTACACAATTTCTGCAGTCCTGAGAAGGACTGTACTGCAGCCAAATTTTTAATGAACAAAGCTGATTTTCTTTGCTCAGATCATTTCTACAAACTATTTCATTTAGAAGGACAGTAAAACAGCATGGGACACAACGAAAAACAGTGAGTTTCATTAAACTGGTGTAGCAGATGCAAGCAGTACCCTGATGGTCACTTGCCACATGTGAATGGAAAAGCAAATCTTGGGTCACAATGCACCTCTTCACCCTCTCCCTCAGGTCCTACTAATAATGTAAATTAATGGTATTTAAAGTTCTAGAGCAGAGGATCGGTGCTTGTTTGCCTTCCCACACCATTTTCCTTCCTGTGTCAAAAGGTACTGTGGAAAACCACAGTGCAGACTTAATAGGTTCTTCCACATTTCAAGATGCTTTTTTTCATTGTCTTTTTTGGCTTTTTTCTGCAATAGGACAGAGAAGCAATTACATCTCCGTCTGCTCATCTTGATACTTAGGCTTCGTTGAGCTGGAAAGAAAAGGGAATGGGAATGGGAAATCTAAAACCAAAGACCTAGAGCCTAAAGAAGATGAACAAAGTTTTTAATTCAGTGAGATTGGCATAGAAATCTGCAGTTAAAGTTTCTACCCTACTCCATGTCTGAGAAAAACTTAATTGCATGTGATTAAGGCAAAATAGACATGACTGGCTTTGTTAAAATAATACTTTCAAGGTTTAGGAAGTCTAACGTAAATATACCTTGCATTTGGATAGTGATTTACACTTTACAAAGCACCTTCACATACATTATCTCATTTATTTCCTTAAACAGTGCTAATTCTCTAAGCACTCATTTGAATTTCGAATTTTCAAGCTTTTGGGAGAAAAAAAAAATTATCATTTTGAGTGCCTACCAAGAGCTACTTATAGTACTGACTGATTTGCATTCATTATCTCCACACATCAAAACAACCCAGCAAGGCAGGCACATCAGTAAGGGTCCCAGCAGAGTTTAAAGTCATCTAACAAGGAATGCAGCAGTAACTTGAGGCTACAAACAGCACTTAGGGACTCAGAGAAACTAGCAAATGGCAACAGAACTGTGACTTTCTGTGGAGTGAATCAGTCAACCCTAGTGATACAGTAGGAAAGTATCCAGAAAAACAGATACTCTGAACTCTCTGTTCACCTGCCCTCTGATCTTTTGCTCTTACCCCTCACCCTTCAGCCTCCACTGACAGAACACAATTAGAACCCCCAGGGGGCAAAGGATTCCATTGGTGGAACCTATTTGAGTGCCTGAGCACAGGGTAGGATGGAGAAGGTGAAAAGAGGACCTGGAGGGAAGAATAAGTTATCCAACTAAACCAACCTTTTTCATTTCCTCTTCATTTACTCTTATATTTAATTCTGTGAAAGGAAAATCAAAATGGAGTTGGAATTGCTAAGAGAGCTCTCTTAAATGAAGCCAGGAGGTCACTGAGGAAGTAGGACTTAATACAAGTCTCAGCCTGGATGAAATCTGAACTACTGACCAGCTATGTCTAATGCAGGCACCCAGAACATCTGCACAAGGTTCCAGAAACTCAAGATATTTATTGGACCCTTACACTAAACATAAATAACTTGCGATAGCCTGTGCCTTAAGGACAAATATTTTCTTTTTACATCAGGCCAATCATAATTCTTCCAAGACAGCTTTAACAACCTCTAACTTTTGCCTTTATAAGCTTCTGAATCTTTCCCTTTCACAAATGCTCTTTCCTTTTTACCCCAATTTGTGTCACCTAGGTTGCAATTCCTAAGACTTCAAATACAGCTCTTTGTTCTTTGAAGCCTTGTTACTAAGATACTAATAACTATTGTTTGACAATTCAGTTGAAAAGATGCCACATCAGGATGGTATGATGTCAGTTTCAGTCATCTTCCCAACTGAAACCCAAAACACAATCAACCATCAATGTTTTTCATAAAATACATCAGAGTAAAGGAGAGATTACTATTTAATATAAAACATTACTGTTAATAGTTTCTATAGCTTCTGTATTTGAGCATAAGGCCTCAATTGGTAAGCACAGCAGCCAACCTTCATCCACTGCTACTGCATGCTCCCTTTACCTGCTTCTCAAATGGATGGTGTGCTTTACTTATAAGATGACTCAAATCTTTACCTCTGAAGTATCTGAATTTTTGGAGGTTTGTCTCTGTTGGGTTCTGCAGTTGTCCTTTGATCAGGGCCTAGATAGCATATTCAAAAGCAGACACATTACTTTGCCAACAAAGGTTCGTCTAGTCAAGGCTATGGTTTTTCCTGTGGTCATGTATGGATGTGAGGGTTGGACTGAGAAGAAGGCTGAGCGCCGAAGAATTGATGCTTTTGAACTGTGGTGTTGGAGAAGACTCTTGAGAGTCCCTTGGACTGCAAGGAGATCCAACCAGTCCATTCTGAAGGAGATCAGCCCTGGGATTTCTTTGGAAGGAATGATGCTAAAGCTGAAACTCCAGTCCTTTGGCCACCTCATGCGAAGAGTTGATTCATTGGAAAAGACTCTGATGCTGGGAGGGATTGGGGGCAGGAGGAGAAGGGGACCACAGAGATGAGATGGCTGGAGGGCATCACTGACTCGATGGACATGAGTCTCAGTGAACTCTGGGAGTTGGTGAGGGACAGGGAGGCCTGGCGTGCTGAGATTCATGGGGTCGCAAAGAGTCGGACATGACTGAGCGACTGATCTTATCTGATCTGATCTGACTGGGTCAGAGGTCTCCCAGTGGATCCTTTCAGTCCCAGACATAGTCTTCCTCACTCCATTGTGTAACAGCAACCTAGTTGCCCCTGGTAATTGGGATCAGTCACCCTGCTAAGTACAGTGAACTCTTTTCTATCTGATGGTCCAGCAGCCCATGTAGCTCATAATGGCCAAGTGCAGTTTCAGCCTCCAGTTCACTGGAACTGTCTGTATTCCAGTTGGAAGCATTCTTTCTTTGAACATTAAGATCTCTGGTACATGCAGCAGAATTTCTTCCCGTGGGTTATTGGGTATATTTGTAGGAACATCCACTCCCATCTCCACCCATGGTTCTGACAAAGAGTCTTTTCTTGGCCAAACTTTAGTCAGGGTTCTCTGACTGCTTGTCTCAAGAAGGCCCTGAGTTTTGAGCTACCACGTTCATTTCTATATTGTCCATTTTTAGCAAGACTTCTGCTAACTCCATTTGACTTGATCCCCCATCCTCAATATCTGATCACCCTCAAATCTAGTCAGGTCCCTCATCCTCCATTTTCCCCCAGGTGATGTGTGAGGTGCCTAGGCCTGCAGCAAGAATTCTATTAGGTCAGTTTAGTCAGAGCCGTCCTTTTTCCTGATGCTTCCTTTTAGTAATTTTCTATCCGATCATCCCCACCCTGCTTCTTGGCTATAAATTCCTACTTTTACTCATTGTTTTCTAAAGTTTCTCCCCTATTACAAAACCCTATTGTAGAAGTCTCTCGTACATAAAGTATTCCTTACCCTCTTTAACAAGTATCATAAATGCATTTTGTTCTTTAACAGTTCCAAGATTTAGGCTTTCTGGCTTTAAGAGAAGACTATCCTGGACATTGGTTTTGAGGCATGAAGGAAGGAAGCATTTCAAACTTGTAGTTTATCTTTTTACTAGTAAGTCATAAGTCAAAAGTCAGTCAGTCATAAGTCAAAAGTCAGAACTTTTCATACCGTTCATGAGGTTTTTGCGGCAAGAATACTGGACTGATTTGCCACTCCCTCCTCCAGTGGACCATGCTTTGTGAGAACTCTTCACTATGACCCATCCATCTTGGGTGGCCCTGCATGGCATGGCTCATAGCTTCATTGAGTTACGCGGGCCCTTTCACTGTAACAAGGCTGTGATCCATGAAGGGGACTAGGCAGCCCACCGTGCTGTTAAGTAGGGGCTTCAAGGTGATGTAACACATAATGAGACCAGTGAATTCCATGGGCATGAGCTGACAATGGCATGCTTTTTGCTGGAAAATGTAACTCTGAGTCAGAGATGATATTGGGATACCACTGCAATGGCAGAGGAACAGAGAACAGGGACAGCAAATATACACATGAAATATATCTTCATCCAATGAGGACAAATCAAAGTCCTTTCCATGAATTAAGCAGTCTAACATAATGAATCTGTCACTAAGTAACCAGATGTTTCCTTTAAAAAATAGTCCCATGTAGATGGACCTGCTGTGGACACAGTAAGCACTTGGTCTTTTGCAGGGAAGTCTATGTTGTTGAGTCCATGAATAATAATCTCTTCTCAGCTTCATGGCCATGGCTTTATACAGAAGCCCACTGATCAAGCACTGGAGCATCCACAGAATGAATATCTTATCCATTGGTTACCTAGAGCCTCATCCACAGGCAGAGTTTTCAGTGGTCATCAACATGGAATACAAACATCTATGCTTACTCCAAAAAAGTCATCCACATACTTTCTCTCATGGAATTTTGACATCCAGGGGGTGCTCACTACCATTGTTCAAACTGAACCTGAAACCAGTGGGCAAGGATAGTAACTGATGTATTTCATAGGTCATCCTCCTAGAGTACAGAAGAGGCTAGAGAAGGATGAATGAAGACCATCGCCAAAGGGCAAAGAAACCCTGCTCAGTAGATATTATTGTCCCTTTTTCAGATAAAGAAACTGAGACATCAAAAGACTATGTCATTTGTCTGAAGTCACACAGCTAGATGAGAAGGCTGAGATTCAAATCGTCCATTCTAAAGCTTGTGCCCTTCCTTACGCCATGAAAAGCATGTGGAATAAAAGAAAGCCTCTCAACTTCCTGTCAAGGAGAATTAGGTTCATCTGAGATGCAAACCAATTACCAGCTTAAAATATTTTCTACATTGATAAGTAAAACCCAAAGTTTCCTCCTGTGGTCATTAAAATTAAATCTTAAAGATGAGTAAGGAATCCAAAGAGCTTTATTAGCTCACTCAGTGGAATGTGTTCTTAAAGATGGCTTTAGTTCCGATTGTCAGCCTCCACAACCACAGCCTCTTACGCAGCGCTGTCTTACAGTAATATAATACAGCAATACCAGTAACTTTCGTAATTAATTAATTTAATTGTAAGCTAATTACTTTACAATATTTTGGTAGTTTTTCCCATACATCAACATGAATCAGCTATGGGTGTACATGTGTGCCCCAATCCTGAGCCCTCCCACCTACCTCCCTCCTCATCCCATCCCTCTGGCTTGTCCCAGAGCACCAGCTTTGAGTACCCTGCTTCATCCATTGAACTTGCAATTGGTCAGCTATTTTACATATGGTAATATACATGTTTCAAGGCTATTCTCTCAAATCATCCCCACCTTCACCTTCTCCCACATAGTCCAAAAGTCTGTTCTTTACACCTGTGTTTCTTTTGCTGTCTTGCATATAGGGCCATCATTACCATCTTTCTAAATTCCATATATGCATTAATATACTGTATTGGTGTTTCTCTTTCTAACTTACTTAGCTCTGTATAATAGGCTCCAGTTTCATCCATCTCATTAGAACTGACTCAAATGTGTTCTTTTTTAACAGCTGGGTAATATTCCATTGTGTACATGTACCACAACTTCCTTATCCATTTGTCTGCTGATGGGCATCTAGGTTGTTTTCATGTCCTAGCTATTGTAAACAGTGCTGCAATGAACACTGGGGAACATGTGTTTCTTTCAATTCTGATTTCCTCAGTGTGTAGCCCAGAAGTGGGATTGCTGGGTTGAGCCATAGCAGTAATTTTGAAGTTGTTCTTATTTTTTTAAAGACATGGTTAAGTAAAAAGATGTGAGAGTTGGACTGTGAAGAAAGCTGAGTGCCGAAGAATTGATGCTTTTGAACTGTGGCATTAGAGAAGACTCTTGAGAGTCCCTTGGACTACAAGGATATCCAACCAGTCCATCCTAAAGGATATCAGTCCTGGGTGTTCATTGGAAGGACTGATGCTGAAGCTGAAACTCCAATACTTTGGCCACCTCATGCGAAGAGTTGACTCATTGGAAAAGACCCTGATGCTGGGAGGGATTGGGGTCAGGAGGAGAAGGGGATGACAGAGGATGAGATGGTTGGATGGCATCACCGGCTTGATGGACATGGATTTGGGTAAACTCCGGGAGTTGGTGATGGACAGGGAGGCCTGGCATGCTGCGGTTCATAGGGTTGCAAAGAGTCAGACATGACTGACTGAACTGAACTGAACTGAAGTAAAAAGAACATAGATGAAATTAATTTCAATAGTATGCTTTATTTAACCCAGTATATCCAAAATATTTTCATTTCAACATGCAATCAATATAAATATATTAATAGGATTTTCCCATCCTTTACTTGATATTAAGCCTTCAAAATCCAGTGTGTCCTTTATACTTATGCCACATCTCAGTTCAGATGAGCCACATTTCAACTGTTCAGTAGATGCATGTGTCTGATGCCTGCCATATTGGATGGCACCATTCTGGAGTCAAGGTCTTACACTGGCAGTCTGTGTCTCCTAGACATCTCTCATATTCCCCATCTTGAAAGTGGGAATAATGATACACTTGGGAGTTAAATTAATAATAACAATAAGAGTAATGAAATAATAAGAATAGCTAGATATATTTGTCATGTGACAGGTACTACTAACTCAGAGTAATTATGGCATTTAATTCTTATAACAAAATATAAGAAAAATCAAGGCATAAAATGATTAAGTATCTTACCGTATATCATAGCTAAGAAATAACAATTTGAGTAGTGCCAGTCTGATTTCAGCATCTGAACTCTTTTATTGAGAATAACAATAAAAAAAGCTCTAACAATGATAGCTGTATGCATGCTAAGTTGCTTCAGTCATGTCCGACTCTTTGTAACCCTATGGACTGTAGCCCGCTAGGCTTCTCTGTTCATGGGATACTCCAGGCAAGAATACTGGAGTGGGTTGCCACACCCTCCTCTAGAACAATGACAGCTACCTAGTGTTACATTTTAATAAGATAAGAAACTTGTAATTCAAACCTCAACAAGGCCAACGTTGCATGTTATATGGAGCCAATATGATGACTTTGTCTCAAGAAGCTTATAATATTGTAGAGAGATAGAACAGAGGTTAAGTGATAACTAATCTTAAAAGGCAGTTTGGAGCATCTATGGCAAGCAAAAAAAAAGGTAAACTCTACAGAAATCCAGGGTTGTGATCAATTTGGGCTGTCAAAATCATGATAGTATTTCCAGAAGGAACTGTTCCTTAGAGTCCCATGAGGTCATAGTCTATGACCTGCAGATGGAAGTAGGGTCAACTTCATGAACATGTGACTTGTACAATCACACAGGTCCTTTGATCCAAAATCCCCATACTTAGTATAATGCTGTCTTGAAATTCTTAATAATTTTATCTTGAACTTGTATTTTTAAATGAAGTATGTCAGGACAGTGGAGAATGTACATGAGCAGAAGTAATACACATAATATGCAATGTAAATATCCACCTCCATTTCTCACCACTCCGTTTGGATATTGCATTCATGATGTTTTATGAGCAAAGAATTGCAGTAGACTATGTGTGGGAGTTCAGAGAGACTCAAGTCAAGTACAAGCAACTACAACTGAGTAAGCAGACAGCTCCAAGAGGTCACAATTTTCATTTGAACCAAAATTTACTTCAAACACAGGAAAAACACAGTAGCATCCTAAGAAACACAAAAAACCAATGAACTCTATCATATCTTTTTTTATGTAGTTACTTCCCTGTTTTAGCCAACCCCTCGCACTGAAAATGAGGACATAGAAGAAAAGAGAAAGACAGAAGAAACTACAGTTTCTTTACCTTCTGGTCCTTTCTTATTCATCAATAAGTCTACATTTCTTAGTAAAATGTGTGCTCATCAACCGAAGTAATAACTGATGTAGTTTTGCACAGCATTTTCACAGTTCTGGATTGAGTGAAGCTATGAAAAACAAATTGAGTAATTTTAGTGATTCTTCATACAAGTTAAATGCCTTTATATTTACATTTGATACTGACATTTAACAATATTATATGAATGGTAAAATTCATGCTAATAATTTTTAAAATTAATTTTTAAATTTAGAATAATATTAAATTGCAAATAAAATACCATGACAAATCAAGAGAGAGAGAAATCAAGGCTGAAAGGAAAAAGCTTTGTATTTTACTACATGTAATGACATAGTAAATATATATATATATATATAATATAAACTCTCTCTATATAAAAATGTATAATGCAATAAACTGATCAATATATCTACAATGCTTTTTATTCTATGGTGCTGTTTTAAGTGATTTATGTATATCAGCTCACTGAATCCATACCTACACAGTAGGTTCTGTGATTATTCCACTTTTATATGTGAGGAAGCTGGAGCAGAGGGGTTAAATAACTGGCCCGCAGTCATCAGCTAATTAATCAAGAGCCAAGGAAGCATGGATATAGAGTCTGTACTACTATAATCTCTTGAAGGACCCCTCTGCAGAAGATGTCTATCACAAACAAGACAATATTTTACAAAAGATGCTGATCCTCTTGATGCTGTGGGTTTCTTGCAGTCTCGGGGAGAATGGCCTTCTCTCATTTGACATTGTCAACTGGACGTTAGAGCAGTTCTATATGAGCTACCTCATAAAGTACCTGATGGACAATTTCACCTGTTTTGGTCCTTCCTACTTTAACCAAAGGTTTCAAACTAAGTCTGAGAAATAAGAATATTCAGGACATCAGCTCAGCCATTCAAAACACCCTAATTCCAGTTTTTGTAAATATTAATATTAGCCTGGCGTGCTGCAATTCATGGGGTCACAAAGAGTCAGACACAACTGAGTGACTGAACTGAACTGAATATCTCATATCTTCCTTTAATCCTTAAAATCACAAACTAGAATTTTGGAGCCACAAGAGTCCTTAGAGATCATCTAATCCAGGGAAAATAGAAAGGATTATCTCACAAACCTATTCTGATCTGATTGATTGGTAGTAGATGCCTGGAGTAACTTGATGACAAGGATTTTGAGGCAGTTTTGGAGCATGTGAGGAGAGTGCATATCTCACTAGTGATGGGTCTACGGAGGGAGTAGCAGAAGCTCATATGCTATCCTGGCAATACAGTGGAGTACTGGAGAATTTTGTTCCTGGGGTAAGATTTCCAAAAGTCAAAGTCTTGCTTCACTGCTCTCTGATGGGGCAATTTTAACCAAGTTACTAAATCTCTCTAACCATCAATTCACTTATTTGTAAAATGAGGATAATAAAACCAACCTCACAAGTTGGTTGTGAGAATTTAACAATATAATATATGTAACCTGCTTACTGGAGCATCTAACATATCCTAAATACTCAGCCTATTATTATTATATATTGGCCATTTGTTGTGTCCAGCACGGGGTCCTAGAGGAGATGGGCAAAAACAGTGTCATGCATAGGCCATTTCTGATTTAGTACCATCTCTTTAAGCATACAGATGGAAAAACTGAAGTTGCAGCAATTTGGAGAGACATTCTCCCAATCACATTTGTTGTCTTCCTCGTAAGTGGAGGCCCTCAAAGAACACCGGGTTCTTGCCCTGACTTGGCTCACGATCTACATATAACCCCGGGCACATCACTGCTCTCTGGACTTCAGCATCCTTATTTACAAAATAAAGGAATTAGAATCTACTCCATCTCAACACAGCAGTCACTCCTAAAGGGTTCTGGATTTCCAAGGGATAAGGACACTTTTACCATAAATCAGTGGATGTTCACTTCAGTTCAGTTGAGTTCAGTCGCTCAGTCGTGTCCAACTCTTTGCGACCCCATGAAAGGCAGCATGCCAGGCCTCCCTGTCCATCACCAACTCCCGGAGTCCACCCAAACCCATGTCCATTGAGTCAGTGATGCCATCCAACCATCTCATCCTCTGTTGTCCCCTTCTCCTCCTGCCTTCAATCTTTCCCAGCATCAGGGTCTTAAAAATAAGTCAGCCCTTCTCATCAGGTGGCCAAAGTATTGGAGTTTCAGCTTCAACATCAGTCCTTCCAATGAACACCCAGGACTGATCGATCTCCTTTGGGATGGACTGGTTGGATCTCCTTGCAGTCCAAGGGACTCTCAAGAGTCTTCTCCAACACCACAGTTCAAAAGCATCAATTCTTTGGCGCTTAGCTTTCTTTATAGTCCAACTCTCACATCCATACATGACCACTGGAAAAACCATAGCCTTGACTAGATGGACCTTTGTTGGCAAAGTAATGTCTCTGCTTTTTAATATGCTGTCTAGATTGGTAATAACTTTCCTTCCAAGGAGTAAGCATCTTTTAATTTCATGGCCCCAATCACCATCTGCAGTGATTTTTGGAGCCCCAAAAAACAAAGTCTGACACTGTTTCCACTGTTTCCCCATCTATTTCCCATGAAGTGATGGGACCAGATGCCATGATCTTCATTTTCTGAATGTTGAGTTTTAAGCCAACTTTTTCACTCTCCTCTTTCACCTTCAGCAAGAGGCTCTTTAGTTCTTCACTTTCTGCCATAAGGATGGTGTCATCTGCATATCTGATGACATATTGCTATTTCTCCCGGCAATCTTGATTCCAGCTTGTGCTTCATCCAGCCCAGTGTTTCTCATGATGTACTCTGCATATAAGTTAAATAAGCAGGGTGACAGTATACAGCTTTGACATACTCCTTTTCTAATTTGGAACCAGTCTGTTGTTCCATGTTACAAACAGCAATTTTTTCTCTCCATTTTTGACAGCTTTGGTGTTAACTAACCACTAAGATATTCTTTTCACAGAACTTATGTTCCATTTGTTTTGTTCTGAAAATCCAGGTTTTCAGTAATGAAGGCCACAGCTGGACACCAAAAAATTACACAATTATGTCTTCAGCATGCCTTAGGAGGTCTAATAGGCTATGACCCACAATGGTCAAATCAGCAGCTTTTCACTTACTCTTGCATTTCAGCCAAGGTGGTGTTCTGCACTTTCCAGATTCTCTATTCAACTTTCTTCCTAAATTCATTCTTTCTGAACATATTCTAATAGTTTTGAAAAATTATTTTTATTGAGGCATATTTAACAAATAGATGGACCTATGACAGTGTTTTAATCAACCTTTTTCTTTTTAAACTATGTCCAGCATAACTGGATGCCCTGCTTCAAAATCCAACACAAGATCTAAAATACTGGGCAAAATCCAGGTTTTTATTAATTTTCTGATAGCCATTATTTTATAATAAACATACAAACAATGGTATGAAAAGAAAGGAAAAGAATAGATTTAGGAATAAGCATATATATGTCATGGGCTTCTCTGGTAGCTCAGCTGGTAAAGAATCCACCTGCTATGCAGGAGACCCCAGTTCAATTCCTGGGTCAGGAAGATCCCCTGGAGAAGGAATACACTACCCACTCCAGTATTCTTGGGCTTCCCTGGTGGTTCAGATGGTAAAGAATCCACCTGCAATGCGGGAGACCTGGGTTTGATCCCTGGGATCTTCCTGGAGGAGGGCATGACAACCCACTCCAGTATTCTTGCCTGGAGAATCCCCATGGCCTGGGAGGCCTGGCAGGCCTGGCAGGCTACAGTTTATGGGGTTACAAATAGTTGGACACAACTGAGTGACTTAAGCACAGCACACAGCATACATATGTCATAAAACACATATTTGTACTTGATGATTTTGTATATATGTTTTAAAGTCTTCTTAGCTCAAGAATTATTAGAGTACTGGTTTTGTAAACCAAGAAGCACATATTCAAAATTCACTAAGACCTTTGCAATATATTTCAGGGAAGGCTAACATACAGATTAAGAATTTGGACTCAAAAGCCTAGTTATTTGGGTTTTAGCAGACTCTTCTACTTTCTATCCTTGATCAAGATATTAAATTGTCTTATCTCAATTTGTTCATCTGTATCATGGGGATGATAATGAGTAGATTGTTATGAAGACTCAGTGAGATAATAACATTAAGTGCTTAGCCCTCTGATTGTACAAATTTCAAGACAATGGTGAGCACAATCCTCTTGGATCAATGACTTTCATAATCAATTTATTTCCTCTTATTTGGCAGATAAATTCAGAAAAGAGCTGTGTTACTTGCCTAAAGTTGAGCAGACCAAGGTAGGATGCTGTTTAGTAACAGAACCAGGAGCCCAATTTTTCTAAACTTCAGATCACTGGTTTCCTCAGGACAGTGCTCTCTCTGCCTCACTTGGTGTAGATATGTGTATGAGTAATGCTTCACTACCTCTTTCTACTCAGATGGGCTTCTTAAGAGGAGGATTTTTGTCACTGTATTCTTTTTTTTTTAATCTAAATTTATTTATTTTAATTGGAGGCTAATTACTTTACAATATTGTATTGGTTTTGCCATACTTCAACATGAATCCACCATGGGTGTAGACGTGTTTCCCAATCCTGTATTCTTATTGCTTTATACAGTT
Organism: Bubalus bubalis; assembly: GCF_019923935.1. NCBI lineage: Eukaryota > Metazoa > Chordata > Mammalia > Artiodactyla > Bovidae > Bubalus > Bubalus bubalis. Next base: position 22,176,930 of record NC_059177.1, on the reverse strand, counting down.
CCTGGCACACAGTAAACAAATAATATCTATTGAGTTGAATTAATTTGTCAGTTCTTTATACACTGGAGTTCTTTTGACATGTTGCAAATAAGCTAAAAGCCCGTTACTTTGTTCTGAGGGAGACAGTCTAGTGTAGTGGTCAGGAGAAAGGGTTCTGGAGTTAGGCTGCTGCTGCTGCGGCTGCTAAGTCACTTCAGTCATGTCTGACTCTGTGCAACCCCAGAGATGGCAGCCCACCAGGCTCCCCCATCCCTGGGATTCTCCAGGCAAGAGAACACTGGAGTGGGTTGCCATTTCCTTCTCCAATGCATGAAAGTGAAAAGTGAAAGTGAAGTCGCTCAGTCATGCCTGACTCTTAGTGACCCCAGGGACTGCAGCCTACCAGGCTCCTCTGTCCATGTGATTTTCCAGGCAAGAGTACTGGAGTGGGGTGCCATTGCCTTCTCTGAGATTAGTATAAGATGCCTATTTTTATAAATTGTGATATTATTTAATAAATTAATAAATAAGTTTTATAAATCCCTGATACTATTTAATAACCAACTTAATTTCTCATATTAATTTCACAACATCTCTATGAACTTCAATAAGTAGGGGCTCCAAAGAGAAAAAGATTACGTTCTGCTTAGGGAGAATGGAGGGAGAATGGGTATGATTTCACTGAAGAAAAATTAAAGAAGGGAGAGAAGTGCTTCTTGGGTAATTGAAAGAAGCTAAGGGAAATCAGTATGCTTCAGATGATAAAATCTATTATATCTTTAACATTCTTTTTCTTATATAATAAGTGCCCAGCAGATAAATGACCAGACTGGCTCAATGTCTAGCAGGGTCCATATATTTAAAAGTTTCTCCTCTAGGCAGAGTGCTAAGAAGTTTACTAGAAAATATCTAGCTGTCTCCTGGGTCTGGGCCCTTTTAATGGATCAAAGTACACCCCATGGATAAATGTGCCCAGACTGCAAAGGTTGAAATCTGGGGCCATCTGCTAGGATGTGGCTTTGTTCAACTGCATCACTTTTGATTAAGAGATAGAAAAATGACTTCTTATTAAAATTATACTTCAAACTTCGTTGGCGGCTACTCAATTAGAAAGAACCACACAGACAGGCTGCCTACCCTTTAAACATGACATTTGAGCTAATACTCTGTCCTTTTGCCAAGACACACATTACTAAAATCCACTAGAGGCTGAAGGTACTGAAAGTTCAGCAGTCAGACCCCATACGCTGACTGCCACTGCTCAGGGCACAGCAAGGAGTGGCACCTAGTGTCATTTATGAAGATGCATCAGTGGACCAGAACCATCACCAGGGCACCTGCAGGTTGCACCCCAGTGGGACTGTGAAACACCCAGGAGACACAAAGAAAACTCTATGTGCTTCATGACTTCATCTAATTTCCTTAATCTTCTGCTGTTACTGTCTTCTATTTGCAATCTGCTCCAAGGAAAGCAATGACTATCCAAAATTAGAGTCTTAAAGTAGAATTTATATATCTGACTTCTACATTTTATATTCTTTAAAACCTACCAAATATGCAGTGTCTTGTTAGATACTGCCCAAAGATATATGAGGTACCATCTCCATCTCTGTATCTAAAGAGAGTTTACAATCTATGGGAAATATAAGATCAATAAATATACACCAGAAACAAGGATGACATCATCTTTGGTAACACAGATATCCCCAAAAGAGAGAGATTAGAAATGAATCTTGTAGGATATTCACTATAATGTTAACTTGTTTTCTCTGAGTCGTGGGCACTGGGTTGATTTTTCTCTTCTTCTTAGTACTTTATACCTTGCTTAGATTTTTACAAAAACAATACTCTGCTATTTCAAAAAAGAGAAAGCACTTCATGGAGGAAACAGTACTATTGCAATGGTTATTATTTGAGATAATAGTAAATTCTCTGGGTACCTGGTCCCCATTCTGTCTCCTTGGGAAATCATTAAAGGAAGACAGGTACCTTCTCCATGATCCTAAGCAAATTCACAATTCCCACTACTTTTTCCTAAGTAGTCTTGCAATAGAGCCCAGGAAAATGCAAGCAGCACAAAAGCAATGCTCTTTTTAAATCAGCAGTTCCAATGGAAGGACTGCAGAAGAGACTGCACGGGAGCAGATGTTTCAGGAAATGCTGTTATTTCACAAAGAGAAAAAATTAGCTACTGAGAACCCACTTATGGTTCGGACCTGCCTATGAGCACCTGTTCACTCAGTAGTCAGTCACAGCAGCCAACAGAATGATGTCTTCTCAGAGAAAATAACATCTGTGCTGTAGAGAATCTGTGTACAACAGACCTCCCCCATCACAGAACTCTAGAACAGTAAATGCTTAAATTGCTTGACTGGTTAGAACTAAACCTTTTCCAAAAACAAGGCCAGGTCAAGAAGCAGACACAGCACAGAACTGAAAAACAGAAGTCATGAGTTTCTTTCCAACTTTGGCATATAGTATAAGGTGCAACCTTTGAGTCATGGAGCCTCCTTGAATTCAATTAGCACATTACTATATAAATTTGGAATATTATCACCTTGCCCTTACTATTTTACAAGGTTATCTATAAGGAACTTGTAAGGAACTTTACAAGTAACTATAAGTAAATCAAAGTTCATTCTTTTAGACATTCAGTCATGACCATGTTCCTTATACATCTCTAAAATCACCTTAGATAAGATTGATGTCATATGGCAACACATGGAAAACCAATAATGCTAAGGAGACTTGATATCCTTTGTTCCCCTTTATCTTTTACATTTCTTTTTAACTAAGAAATACATATATGAGACATGCAGCTTTTTTTACTTAATGTTTTTATTTGCTAAAAAATGTATCTAATAAGAGCAAGTTAGAATAGCATCTTTTATTTACAGTGTTATTTAAAGGTAGATGGCAAACTGCTTTTTTTTTTTAATTGGAAGATAACTGCTTTACAATGTTGTATTAGTTTCTGTTGTACAACAATATCAATCAGTCATAAGTATACATATATCCCCTCCCTCCTGAACCTCCTTCCTATCCCCCCACCCTATCCTATCCCCTCAACCGCATCCCACCCCTCTAAGTCGCCACAGAGCAGCGGGTTGAGCTTCCTGTGTTATACAACATCTTCCCACCTGCTATCTGTTTTACATATGGTAATATATGTTCCAATGCTACTCTCTCAATTCATCCCACCCTCTCCTTCCCCCGCTGTGTCCACAAATCTGTTCTCTATGTCTGCATCTCCATCCCTGCCCTGCGAATCGGTTCATCAGTACCATTTTTCTAGACTTCATAGTTATCATGTAGCTGTTTTGATTAAAAGCCCAAAATGAAACAGAAATGTTATTATTTTGATGTTACATTACACTTTCTTCCTACAAAATTACATGATGTCCCGATGATGCTGCTGCTAAGTCTGCTAAGTCGCTTCAGTCGTGCCCAACTCTGTGCAACCCCATAGATGGCAGCCTACCAGGCTCCCCATCCCTGGGATTCTCCAGGCAAGAACACTGGAGTGGGTTGCCATTTCCTTCTCCAATGCATGAAAGTGAAAAGTGAAAGTGAAGTCACTCAGTCATGTCTGACTCTTAGAGACCCCCATGGACTGCAGCCCACCAGGCTCCTCCGTCCATGTGATTTTCCAGGCAAGAGTACTGGAGTGGGGTACCATTGCCTTCTCTGGTCCCAATGATATGATATTGTAATTCATAATTCCTTCCCTTCTCCTTCTCCCAGAAAACCAACAAATATATAGACTACCCAGTAAAACACAAAAAGTGTATAAAACTTAAATTTGCAAATGTCTGAAATAAAGGTCAATCTGGGAAGCAACTGATATTTCTCTTGTTGCAAGTTAATGCCAACTGCCTCCAAAAAGATCCACAGCAGAATAAGGCTAAGATTTTAAACATACAAAACAAAAGAATAAGGGCCATAAGTGAAGAGGAACTAAAAAGCCTCTTGATGAAAGTGAAAGTGGAGAGTGAAAAAGTTGGCTTAAAGCTCAACATTCAGAAAACGAAGATCATGGCATCCAGTCCCATCACTTCATGGGAAATAGATGGGGAAACAGTGGAAACAGTGTCAGACTTTATTTTTCTGGACTCCAAAATCACTATAGATGGTGACTGCAGCCATGAAATTAAAAGATGCTTACTCCTTGGAAGGAAAGTTATGACCAACCTAGATAGCATATTCAAAAGCAGAGACATTACTTTGCCAACAAAGGTTCGTCTAGTCAAGGCTATGGTTTTTCCTGTGGTCGTGTATGGATGTGAGAGTTGGACTGTGAAGAAGGCTGAGCGCCGAAGAATTGATGCTTTTGAACTGTGGTGTTGGAGAAGACTCTTGAGAGTCCCTTGGACTACAAGGAGATCCAACCAGTCCATTCCGAAGGAGATCAGCCCTGGGATTTCTTTGGAAGGAATGATTCTAAAGCTGAAACTCCAGTACTTTGGCCACCTCATGCGAAGAGTTGACTCATTGGAAAAGACTCTGATGCTGGGAGGGATTGGGGGTAAGAGGAGAAGGGGATGACAGAGGATGAGATGGCTGGATGGCATCACTGACTCGATGGACGTGAGTCTGAGTGAACTCCGGGAGTTGGTGATGGACAGGGAGGCCTGGCGTGCTGCGATTCATGGGGTCACAAAGAGTCGGACATGACTGAGCAACTGATCTGATCTGATCTGAAACAACCTAGCTGATGAGGCAAAAGGTGCATCACCCCAACCACAATATGTATTTAAAACACTAAGCCAATAGTCCCATGGTGTTTATATTAATACAACACAGAATCAGGAGAAAATGGAATCATCATTACTAAATTTAGGTAAACTAAAATCTAAAACTAAGAAACACAAGAATCTGGACACCACATTCACTATTTTAGCTTCTTCTGCTCCTTATTTGGGAATTTGCACCCTTGGAAAGTCACTTCACCTCTCTGGGATTAATTTTCCTCTGTGACATTAAGTTAGACAATGTTTACAATGCTGAATAGCTATATAACACAACATAGGGGAGTTAGAAACCTGAGGTTCAATATCTGATCTGTCATGAAATGTTAGGAAAGTCATTTAAACTTCCCTGAGCCCCAGAATTTCTCATCTGCTAAATGGAGACAAATTCACATGCTCTTCCTACCTGACATGGCTGAATATAACTGAAAATGTTTAAATTCAGTTCAGTCGCTCAGTTGTGTCCGACTCTGCGGCCCCATGAACAGCAGCATGCCAGGCCTTCCTGTCCATCACCAACTCCCAGAGTCCACCCAAACCCATGTCCATTCAGCCAGTGATGCCATCCAACCATCTCATTCTCTGTTGTCCCCTTCTCCTCCTGCCTTCAATCTTTCCCAGCATCAGGGTCTTTAAAAATTAGTCAGCTCTTCGCAACAGGTGACCAAAGTATTGGAGTTTCAGCTTCAACATCAGTCCTTCCAATGAACACCCAGGACTGATCGATCTCCTTTGGGATGGACTGGTTGGATCTCCTTGCAGTCCAAGGAACTCTCAAGAGTCTTCTCCAACACCACAGTTCAAAAGCATCAATTCTTTGGCGCTTAGCTTTCTTTATAGTCCAACTCTCACATCCATACATGACCACTGGAAAAACCATAGCCTTGACTAGATGGACCTTTGTTGGCAAAGTAATGTCTCTGCTTTTTAATATGCTGTCTAGGTTGGTCATAACTTTCCTTCCAAGGAGCAAGCATCTTTTAATTTCATGGCTGCAGTCACTATCTGCAGTGATTTTGGAGCCCCCCAAAATAAAGTCAGCCACTGTTTCCCCATCTGTTTCCGATGAAGTGATGGGACCAGATGCCATGATCTTCATTTTCTGAATGTTGAGTTTTAAGCCAACTTTTTCACTCTCCTCTTGCACTTTCATCAAGAGGCTCTTTAGTTCTTCTTCACTTTCTGCCATAAGGGTGGTATCATCTGCATATCTGATGTCATTGATAATTCTCCCAGCAATCTTGATTCCAGCTTGTGCTTCTGAAAGGTTGTTGTTGAATCACGCGAATGTACCGGGATTCTTGGCCCCCGGAGGAGAAGAATTCAATCCGGGGCCAGAGACAAGGCTTGATCGCTCAGAGCTTTTGTGTAATAAAGTTTTATTAAAGTATAAAGGAGATAGAGAAAGCTTCTGACATAGGCATCAGAAGGGGGCAGAAAGAGCACCCCCTTGCTAGTCTTCAGCTGGATGTTATATAGTCACTAGCAGTCTGTTAATGAAAGAAAGGAATGTCTTAAAATTTAGAATGGCACCAAATGGTTTATCTTGGGCCATAAAATAATTAACTTGAATCTTAAAGAAGGACAGACCACCATACAAATAGTTTCATTTACATAGATTAGGGGAACAATATCTGAGTATAACATACTGGTTTGTCAAGTAGGTTTTGGGCCAAGAGGCGGAACCGACTTGGAGACAGAGTTTGGGGTAAAGGCGTAGTACATTAGCATAGCTTAAGACAAACATTTCCATAAGAAAAAGGCATTGGTTATCTCTAGGCTCAAGAATAGCTAACTTCAGGTGAAACCAGGTGTCATTATGGCAACACAGTATTTTAAGAGAAACCTCTCTTTAAATTTGTATAGAGAGGGAAAAAAATATTGTTAGTTTGTTTCCTCCTGCCGCTTAAGAGAGATAAAAATGTCTGACACTTGCAGGCTATTTCCTCCATTTGGAGACCCCTGGCCTTCCTGCCTGTTACCCTCTCACTTCCTCCAGCCCAGCGTTTCTCATGATGTACTCTGCACATAAGTTAAATAAGCAGGGTGACAATATACAGCCTTGACATACTCCTTTTCTGATTTGGAACCAGTCTGTTCCACATCCAGTTCTAACTGTTGCTTCCTGATCTGCATACAGATTTCTCAAGAGACAGGTCAGGTGGTCTGGTATTCCCATCTTTTCAGAATTTTCCACAGTTTATTGTGATCCACACAGACAAGGGCTTTGTAATAGTCGATAAAGCAGAAATAGATGTTTTTCTGGAACTCTCTTGCTTTTTTGATGACCTAGTGGGTGTTGGCAATTTGATCTCTGGTTCCTCTGCCTTTTCTAAAACCAGCTTGAACCTGGAAGTTCACAGTTCACATATTGCTGAAGCCTGGCTTGGAGAATTTTGAGCATTACTTTACTAGCATGTGAGATGAGTTCAATTGTGCGGTAGTTTGAGCATTCTTTGGCATTGCCTTTCTTTGGGACTGGAATGAAACTGTAAATATCATATGCTTATAATTAAGTACAGGGATTATGACCAAATAGAGACATCTAACAGAAAAGACCTTTTCTTTTCTTCTTAATTTCCAAAGGTAAACAAAATGCAATGATTCTACTGTTCTGAGCAACTATGGAACCCATAGCTGATGAAGTACGGAAAATCCAATGTGAGGTAGTAAGACTCAGAATACAAATTCCCACAGATTCTGTGTGACCTCAGGCAAGATATTTGGTCTGATCTTCTTCAGCTTCCAGAACTAGGCAAATTATAATATCTAACACTTACTGAATGCTTAATACTTGCCATGCATTGCTCCTCCCATATCTTCCTTCTGTTGCTACTGCTGCTTCTGCTAAGTCGCTCCAGTCATGTCTGACTCTGTGCAACCCCACAGATGGCAGCCCACCAGGCTCCTCCATCCCTGGTATTCTCCAAGCAAAAATACTGGAGTGGGTTGCCATTTCCTTCTCCAAGGCATGCATGAGATGCCATAGACGGCAGCCCACCAGGCCCCTCCATCCCTGGGATTCTCCAGGCAAGAATACTGGAGTGGGTTGCCATTTCCTTCTCCAATGCATGCATGCATGGTAAGTTGCTTCAGTCGTGTCCGACTCTGTGCGACCCCATAGACAGCAGCCCACCAGGTGCCTCTGTCCACAGGATTCTCTATGCAAGAATACTGGAATGGGTTGCTGTTTCCTTCCTTCTGTTACACCTCTAAATAGCTCTATAAGATGGATAATATCATCATTCTCATTTTACAGGTGAAGTAACTGACACTGCTCAGGAAGGGTCACCTGGTATCTCAGTGACAGGCAGTCTGATTTCAGCATCTACACTATTGACCTCTAACAGTTCTCAAACTTTTTCATCTGAGAACTCTTAAAAATTATTGAGGACCCCACAGAGCCTTTGTTCAGAATTATATGTCCAGATATTTATTATATTAGAAATTTACATTGAGAAAGCTTGAAGCTTTATGAACACATTTAAAAATAAGAATCATAAACCCATTACCATACTATGCCAAAGCCTTTGACTGTGTGGATCACAATAAACTGTGGAAAATTATGAAAGAGATGGGAATATCAGACCACCTAACCTGCCTCTTGAGAAACCTGTATGCAGGTCAGGAAGCAACCGTTAGAACTGGACACGGAACAACAGACTGGTTCCAAATCGGAAAAGGAATACGTCAAGGCTGTATATTGTCACCCTGCTTATTTAACTTCTATGCAGAGTACATCATGAGAAATGCTGTGTTGGAAGAAGCACAAGCTGGAATCAAGGTTGCTGGGAAAAATATCAATAACCTCAGATATGCAGATGACACCACCCTTATGGAAGACAGTGAAGAAGAAGTAAAGAGCCTCTTGACGAAAGTGAAAGAGGAGAGTGAAAAAGTTGGTTTAAAGCTGAGCATTCAGAAAATTAAGATCTTGGCATCCAGTCCCATCACTTAATGGAAAATAGATGGAGAAACAGTGGAAACAGTGGCTGACTTTATTTTGGGGGGCTCCAAAATCACTGCAGATGGTGATTGGAGCCATGAAATTAAAAGACACTTACTTCTTAGAAGGAAAGTTATGACCAACCTAGACAGCATATTAAAAAGCAGAGACATTACTTTGTCAAAAAAGGTCTGTCTAGTCAAGGCTATGGTTTTTCCTTTGGTCATGTATGGATGTGAGAGTTGGACTATGAAGAAAGCTGAGCACCAAAGAATTGATGCTTTTGAATTGTGGTGTTGGAGAAGACTCTTGAGAGTCCTTTGGACTGCAAGGAGATCAATCAGTCCTGGGTGTTCATTGAAAGGACTGATGTTGAAGTTGAAACTCCAATACTTTGGCCACCTGTTGCGAAGAGCTGACTAATTTTTAAAGACCCTGATGCTGGGAAAGATTGAGGGCAGGAGGAGAAGGGGACGACAGAGGATAAGATGGTTGGATGGCATCACCAACTCAATGGACATGGGTTTGGGTGGACTCTGGGAGTTGGTGATGGACAGGGAGGCCTGGCATGCTGCAGTTCATGGGGTCGTAAAGAGTCGGACATGACTGAGCAACTGAACTGAACTGAACTGAAACCCCTTACATATTAATACAAATAAAATATTTTGTAAAAAAATTTTATTTTTCCAAAAAGTAAAATAATGCGAAGAGCAGCACTGTTTCAGTGCTGGAGACTAGCACTAGCAGCACTAGTCTCTTTAAGGTCTGGCTTCATTAAAGACAATAAGAGATACGGATTACCTCCCAACTCCATCTCACACTGGCAGTGAAACAAAATAATATATAAACAAATGGAAAAGAAACTAGAAAATGATCATTATAATTATACAAGCACCATTTTAACATTTATCTAATAAGAATCTTAAATTTCTAAATTAGAAGGTCACCATATTTAGTGAATGAAATGGAATAATAATCATAATGAGATTTTAAATTGCATTTTATACTTCAGTGATAATCCTAGATGAATCAGCCGTTACTAGCAATTACTGATAATTTATTTTTGTTAACAGCCTGAAAAAGTTTTTAAAGGGAAATTAATGATCGAGAGTTTAATTAGAAAAAAAAATATATATATATATATATACACACGCCTATTTGATTCTAAGAAGGCCTAATACAAATCTTCCTAAATAGAAGCATGGTCTAGGGAGGAAAAGGATGATAAATGAAAGATTAATAAAGCAGGAAGACATAGTTTGGTTCCTGTGAGAAGATGAGGTTAGAAGCAGCATCCTAACTCAGTATTAAGTGAGGAATCTCTGCACAACTGTGATTTACTTCCACCATTTCCTTCCTTAAAGCTCTGCCATGCCATTATTTCTTTCCATCTATTCCTTCCACTCCCCATACTAAAGTAGGGCCAGTCTGCTCTTTATGATGCCATGAACTTAAAATTTGACCTCAGGAAATAGGTAAAAATAATATTCTGAATTCCTTCCCTTGCTTGATTCAACAATGTTAAACTTTTATTTAACAGTGAAACAATCTTTATTCAATCACTTCATTCACTTCATTCATAATGCTTTGTGGATAATGATTATCTGTCTTTATCTCCCTCAGGTCTTAATAAAAATATCACCTTCTCAGAGAGGCCTTCCAAGGACATCCATCTAAAATTGCAAGTCCCACCAATGTTACCACTTTCCTATTATTTCCCTCTCCTCTCTTCTTTCTCTATTTTTTTCTATGATATTTATCACTAGCACATTAAAATTTTCATTTATCTTATTTACTTTCTATCCTCCCAGTTAAAGCATTGTTACATGAAGACATGTATTATTTTGTATGCTTCCTTCATGGTTGAGTCCTTAGCACCCTGGATGAAGTCTGACACACAGAAATTGATTTCTGCTTTTATTGCACATAGCTCCTTCCTTATTGAAGAGAATTTGACAAACACAAGTCTTCAAGTTGGCTGCCCTAGTCAGATTCCTCTTGTGTGCTCAGTTGTATTCAACTCTTTGCAACCCCATGGACTGTAGCCCGCCAGGGTCCTCTTTCCACAGGGATTCTCCAAGCAAGTATACTGGAGTGGGTAGCCATTTCCTTCTCCAGGGGATCTTCCTGACCCAGGGATTGAACGTGTATCTCCTGTGACAACTGCATTGCAGGGGGTTTCTTTACCTGCTGAGTCATTGGAGAACTCAGTGGTAAAGAATCTGCCTGCAATGCGGGAGATACAGAAACACGGGTCTGGAAGATCCCCTAGAGAAGGAAATGGCAACCCTCTCCAATATGCAGTTCAGTTCACTTCAGTCACTCAGTCGTGTCCGACTCTTTGCGACCCCATGGACTGCAGCATGCCAGGCTTCCCTGTCCATCACCAACTCCCGGAGCTTGTTCAAACTCATGTCCATCGAGTCAGTGATGCAATCCAATCATCTCATCCTCTGTTGTCCCCTTCTCCTCCTGCCCTCAATCATTCCCAGCATCAGGGTCTTTTCCAATGAGTGAGTTCTTCGCATCAGGTGGCCAGAGTATTGGAGTTTCAGCTTCAACATCAGTCCTTCCAATGATTATTCAGGACTGGTTTCTTTTAGAAGGGACTGGTTGGATCTCCTTGTAGTCTGAAGGACTCTCAAGTGTCTTCTCCAACACCACAGTTCAAAAGCATCAATTCTTCAGTGCTCAGCTTTCTTTATAGTCCAACTCTCACATCCACACATGACTACTGGAAAAACCATAGCTTTGACTAGACAGACCTTTGTTGGCAAAGTAATGTCTCTGCTTTTTAATAGTCTAGGTTAGTCATAACTTTCCTTCCAAGGAGCAAGCATCTTTTAATTTCAAGGCTGCAGTCACTATCTACAGTGATTTGGAGACCAAAAAAATAAAGTCTGCCACTGTTTCCATTGTTTCCACATCTATTTGTCATGAAGTAATGGGACCTGATGCCATGATCTTAGTTTCTTGAATGTTGAGTTTTAATCCAACTTTTTCACTCTCGTCTTTCATCAAAAGCCTCTTTAGTTCCTCTTCACTTTCTGCCATAAGGGTGGTGTTATCTGCATATCTGAGGTTATTGATATTTCTCCTGGTAATTTCTCCACAATCTTCCTTCTTGTGTTTCATCCAGCCTGACATTTCACATGATGTACTCTGCATATAAGTTAAATAAGCAGGGTGAAAATATATAGCCTTGATGTACTTCTTTCCCAATTTGGAACCAGTCTGTTGTTCCATGTCTGGTTCTAACTGTTGCTTCTTGACCTGAATACGGATTTCTCAGGAGGCAGGTCGGGTGGTCTGGTATTCCCATCTCTTCAAAAATTTTCCCACAGTTTGTGGTGATCCACAGAGTCAAAGACTTTGGCATAATAAATAAAGCAGAAGTAGATGTTTTTCTGGAACTCTCTTGCTTTTTAAATAATCCAATGATGATCAAATGTTGGCAATTTGATCTCTGGTTCCTCTGCCTTTTCTAAATCCAGCTTGAACATCTGGAAGTTCATGGTTCAAATATTGCTGAAGCCTGGCTTGGAGAATTTTGAGCATTACTTTGCTAGCATGTGAGATGAGTGCAATTGTGTGGTAATTTGAGCATTCTTTGGCATTGCCTTTCTTTGGGATTGGAATGAAAACTGACCTTTTCCAGTCCTGTGGCCACTGCTGAGTTTTTCAAATTTGCTGGCATATTGAGTGCAACACTTTCACAGTGTCATCTTTCAGGATTTGATATAGCTCAACTGGAATTCCATCACCTCCACTAGCTTTGTTCATAGCGATGCTTCCTAAGGCCCACTTGACTTTGCATTCCAGGAAGTCTGGCTCTAGGTGAGTGATCACATCGTGGTCTTGAAGATCTTTTTTGTATAGCGCTTCTGTGTATTCTTGCCACCTCTTCTTAATATCTTCTGCTTCTGTTAGGCCCATATTATTAGGCTCTAGTATTAGTGCCTGCAAATGTACGTGGACAGAGAGCCTTGCAGGCAACAGTCTATAGGGTCGCAAAGTGTCAGACATGACTGAAGTCACTTAGCACATATGAGTCTTTGATTCCCCAGCTGCCATAATGCCTGCAAGGTCTTTAAAGTTTAATAGATGAGAGGAGAGAAAAACCACAAAACACATTTGTTCAATGGATGAGTGAATGAATGAACAAATGAACTTAACATTCTGTCTCTGTGGGGAGGAAAAGAAATAATTAGGTCATGGACTACACTCTTAAGGAGCTCATGGTTTACCAATGACTCTCAACCAGGCATGTGTGACAGATGACATTCACAACTGTCAGTTCCACAGCTATGCCCAACATTACAAACTCTGGCATTGAAAATGAACTACATATTATGTGTAATTCTCTCTCATGTGTCCTGAAACACCCTCCTTTTGCTCCTACTCGAGAAAGCTTTAGGAGCTAGGAATTCAAGAGATTGAAAACTATTTACACAGGAGTAACCTTGATTCTGTTGTATTTTATAAAGTAATTTTCCTAAAATTTAATCCTTTCATTGTGGTTAGTAATCAGTTACTTAGAACATAAATCATGAATGTTGGCTACATTCCAGAATTTTAACTCTGTCTTGTAAAACCGCTTGTCTAGAAGAGAAGATGAAGAATGTCACTTGAGAAATAAGAGAAGCTAGTTGGTGTATTAGAATAATACATAGTAAGTAACCGGAAAACACTTGGATGGTACAGGAAAAATACAAGATGTCCTTGAGTCTGTCTCAGAATGTAAACGTTTATTCCTCTTTGTCTATTCACCGGTGTCTCTGAAGTACAAAGTCTATCAAGTACCTGGAACTCTGGGGTTTAACAAATAAATAAATTATTGGGTGAAAAACTTCCTTTGCAATAAAAAGGAAGGACAATGGATTTGTTATTAACCGACATGCCAGAGATTCTAAAGGGCCCCAAACCTATATAGCTCACAACTCATTCTTTAAGATTCAGCCACTACCTTCTACCAAAGTCTATCTGAATTTCCCAATCCAAATCTCATTTTTCCTACTCCTTGATCACATCTTGTTAGTATCTTCTTTAATATATTCATCACATTTTACCTTATGGAAGTCCTTCAGCTTCAGCTCCAAAATATTTTCATTCCCTGACCATTCCTATTATCTTGGACTGGTTCCTTTGTTATACATACTCATGAAACCATGTTATTTTCCTTTAGGGCAGTTATCTCAGCTATAGTTACACATTTGTCTATAAAACACTTGATTTGGAAATGTCTCCCTGACTAAACTTTAAGGTCCATGAATCTAGTGACCACATATGATTTCATCATGTTTTCCCATCATGAGCATATGCCTGGCCATAGTAGTTGCTCTATTAATACTTGTTAAATTACTAAAATAATGATTAATATGTAATTCATATACATGCAGTATCATCCCTAGAAATTTTAAGCTCCTTATATCTCTCATAACACGTGTTTTATAAACATGATAATGGCTTAATGAATATTAGATTGAATATATTTTCTAAAAGCTGTGTATATGTGCATGAAAGTATATAAGGAACTAAATGCATCTTTAAAAATTCATCACTGCTTTCTGTCTTTGGCTTCCACCTTCCTTCAAAAGATTTCTTTTTCTACCTGTACTCAAACTGAGTACTTATTTAAACTATTACAAGATGTTATGCTGTTGACAAAAGAACGTGTTGCAGGATTTAAAACAACCTCAATAGGATAATAGTCCTTTGTCACTTGAACAGAAATTCATTCTTATTGAAATTAAGCAGCATTTACCAGAATCTAAAAGAAAAAAAATAATAATTCTGCCATACTTGGCAGCTTGGATGGACCAGTTTGTGCAACGTATTCACTGGTAATAATGGTCATATAAGAAGGCCCTTTGGGACCATCATTTACTCACAAAGATAGAAACATCACGGCCTACTGCAAACATTACTCTGAATGCTCCAATTTCATTTCAGCTATATTTTTGAGCATGTAATTTTTTTTAAAGAAAAAATCTTCAGGAGATGAGTAAGTAATTCTTGGATGCTTCAAAGGACAGATGAAATACATTAGTCTCTTTGTCATGTAGTCATTACCTCTTCTTCTGAAAGGCCAAGTCTGCACAGTAAAGAAAGACTGGAAAATCCTGCCCTGGCACCCTGGCCAGCTGCATGTACTTGGCCTGACATGTGGCACAGACCAACCATCAACAATCAATGCTTTAAACCCTCGTTAGGGCTGCTTGGCTACTTGTCCTGCTCTGTAGCTCACTGTCATAGTCTCCTTTGAAACCCTGTGGCATCTAAAAAAACAATTCCACATGGAGCCAAGGTTCTATTCTGGAACACTCTTCAGTGAAATGTACTTGCATTTGACCCTTTATATGTTCACTCACAGATGCTTCTTTTCATAGCAGTGCACAGGACCTGAAATATCCAGGAGATCCAAGTTCACTGGCCAGGCAGGCTCTGCTATATAAGCCAGGGGATTGTGAGCATTGCAAGTACCAACATAGGGTCCCCTCAGTTCCCACTCTGTTTTCAGAGGGAGGTGAATTTCATGACCTCCAAGGAGTCATTCAAGAACAGAAAGTTTATTCAGTTGGTTAGATCACTGTTTTGATGTGCCAGGCCTTCTTTTGTTTATGTTTCCTCATTGTTAATAATACATGAAGAGAATTTGACAAGGATACATCCTCAATTTGTTTAACACTATCAGATTCCTAGCCTACCTCGAACCCTGTCAGATTCCTTTCCTACCACAAAGGTCGGACAGAAAATAAATCTACACTGGTATTAAATCAAGAATTTTTAGCTAAGTGCTATTAAGTATCCATAACTGTAAAAAGTGTGTTACAGGGGGCTGACAGAGGCTTTCCTGGTGGCTCAGTGGTAAAGAATCCACTTGCCAATGAAGGAAATGTGAGTTCAATGCCTGAGTCAGGAAGATCCCCTGGAGAAGGAAATGGCAACCCCCTCCAGTATTCTTGCCTAGGAATCTCATGGATAGAGGAGCCTGGCAGGTTATAGTCCATGGGAACAACAACAGAGGGCAGGGAGTAGAGTGTAATTTAAATAAAGATCACAATTCAAGTCGAGAAATAATCAAGAAATGCATTTTTTAAATTATACATGACAAACCATTCATGTTAAAGTACTGAACTTTGTGAAATCTATGGCCAAATAATACAAGAAGGTATTGCTGCCTCTTGAGAAACCTATATGCATGTCAGGAAGCCATGGTTAGAACTGGACATGGAACAACAGACTGGTTCCAAATAGGAAAAGGAGTATGTCAAGGCTGTATATTGTCACCCTGCTTATTTAACTTATATGCAGAGTACATCATGAGAAACACTGGGATGGAAGAAGCACAAGCTGGAAACAAGATTTCCAGGAGAAATATCAATAACCTCAGATATGCAGATGACACCATCCTCATGGCAGAAAGTGAAGAGGAACTAAAAAGCCTTTTGATGAAAGTGAAAGGGGAGAGTGAAAAAGTTGGCTTATTCTGAAGGCTGTCTTTTCACCTTGCTTATAGTTTCATTTGTTGTGCAGAAGCTTTTAATTTTAATTAGGTCACATTTGTTTATTTTTACTTTTATTTACAATATTCTGGGAGGTGGGTCATAGAGGATGCTGCTGTGGTTTATGTCGGAGGGTGTTTTGCCTATGTTTTCCTTTTCTTACGTTTAGATCTTTAATCCATTTTGAGTTTATTTTTGTGTATGGTGTTAGAAAGTGTTCTAGTTTCATTCTTTTACAAGTGGTTGACCAGTTTTCCCAGCATCATTTGTTGAAAAGATGCTTAACATCACTCATTATCAGAGAAATGAAAGTCAAAACCACAATGAGGTACCATTTCACGCCAGTCAGAATGGCTGCTATCAAAAAGTCTACAAGCAATAAATCCTGGAGAGGGTGTGGAGAAAAGGGAACCCTCTTACACTGTTGAGGGGAATGCAAACTAGTACAGCCACTATGGAGAACAGTGTGGAGATTCCTTAAAAAACTGGAAATAGAACTGCCATATGACCCAGCAATCCCACTGCTGGACATACACACCAAGGAAACCAGAATTGAAAGAGACATGTATACCACAATGTTCATTGCAGCACTGTTTATAATAGCCAGGACATGGAAGCAACCTAGATGTCCAACAGCAGATGAATGGATAAGAAAGCTGTGGTACATATACACAGTGGAGTATTACTCAGCCATTAAAAAGAATACATTTGAATCAGTTCTAATGAGGTGGATGAAACTGGAGCCTATTATACAGAGTGAAGTAAGCCAGAAAGAAAAACACCAATACAGTATACTAATGCATATATATGGAATTTAGAAAGATGGTAATGATAACCCTGTATGCAAGACAGCAAAAGAGACATAGATGTATTGAAGAGTGTTTTGGACTCTGTGGGAGAGGGTGAGGGTGGGATGATTTGGGAGAATGGCATTGAAACATGTAAATTATCATATGTGAAATGAATCACCAGTCCAGGTTCGAGGCATGATACAGGGTTCTCAGGGCTGGTGCAGTGAGATTACCCAGAGGGATGGGATGGGGAGGGAAGTGGGAGGGGGGTTCAGGATGGGGAACACATTACACCCATGGCGGATTCAAGTCGATGTATGGCAAAACCAATACAATATTGTAAAGTAAAATTAATTAATTAATTAAAAAAAAAAAGAAAAAGTTGGCTTAAAGCTCAACATTCAGAAAACGAAGATCATGGCAAATAGATGTGGAAACAGTGGAAACAGTGTCAAACTTTATTTTTCTGGGCTCCAAAATCACTGCAGATGGTGACTGCAGCCATGAAACTAAAAGACGTTTACTCCTTGGAAGGAAAGTTATGACCACCTCAACAGCATATTAAAAAGCAGAGACATTACTTTGCCTACAAAGGTCTGTCTAGTCAAGGCTGTGGTTTTTCCAGTGGTCATGTATGGATGTGAGAGTTGAATTATGAAGAAAGCTGAGCACCAAAGAATTGATGCTTTTGAACTGTGGTGTTGGAGAAGACTCTTGAGAGTCCCCTGGACTGCAAGGAGATCCAACCGGTCCATCCTAAAGGAAATCAGTCCTGAATATTCATTGGAAGGACTAATGCTGAAGCTGAAACTCCAATACTTCGGCCACCTGATGCAAAGAACTGACTCATTGGAAAAGACCCTGATGCTGGGAGGGATTGGGGGCAGGAGGAGAAGGGGACAACAGAGGATAAGGTGGCTGGATGGCATCTCCAGCTCAATGGTCATGAGTTTGAGTAAACTCTGGGAGTTGGTGATGGACAGGGAGGCCTGGCAGGCTGCAATTCATGGGGTCGCAAAAAGTCGGACACGACTGAGCGACTGAACCGAACTGAACTGAACTGAAGGCTGTTACAGTCATGGAAAGAATGAGTAGGAGTTAGATTTTGACCTGTGCCTTTAATTTGATTTTAAAAAAATAGAAAAAATTGGGAAGTTCTTCCACAATCATGCCAATTTTTAGAGATAGAAATGAATAAATGTGTGCAGTGCTTAAAATCATGAGCTTTGCAGTCTGATAGCCTGACTTCTGAGCCTTGTTTTGCCATGTAGCTTTATGTCCTTAGGTAAGTTACTTAACCTCTTTGAACCTCTAAATTTCCTCATGTGTAAAATGGCCAAATTAAAAAGGCTTATCTTAGAAGGTTGGAATGAGGATTAAATTATATGAAGTTATACAAGGTAATATCTAGGACAAGCAGGTACTCAATAAATGTTCAGTTCAATTCAGTTCAGTCACTCAGTCGTGTCCGATTCTTTGCAACCCCACGAATCGCAGCACACCAGGCCTCCCTGTCCATCACCAACTCCCAGAGTTCACTCAGACTCACGTCCATCGAGTCAGTGATGCCATCCAGCCATCTCATCCTCTGTCATCCCCTTCTCCTCCTGCCCCCAATCCCTCCCAGCATCAGAGTCTTTTCCAATGAGTCAACTCTTTGCATGAGGTGGCCAAAGTACTGGAGTTTCAGCTTTAGCATCATTCCTTCCAAAGAAATCTCAGGGCTGATCTTCTTCAGAATGGACTGCTTGGGTCTCCTTGCAGTCCAAGGGATGCTCAAGAGTCTTCTCCAACACCACAGTTCAAAAGCATCAATTCTTCGGCGCTCAGCCTTCTTCACAGTCCAACTCTCACATCCATACATGACCACAGGAAAAATCATAGCCTTGACTAGACAGACCTTTGTAGGCAAAGTAATGTCTCTGCTTTTGAATATGCTATCTAGGTTGGTCATAACTTTCCTTCCAAGGAGTAAGCGTCTTTTAATTTCATGGCTACAGTCACCATCTGCAGTGATTTTGGAGCTCCAAAAAATAAAGTCTGACACTGTTTCCCCATCTATTTCCCATGAAGTGGTGGGACCCGATGCCATGATCTTCGTTTTCTGAATGTTGAGCTTTAAGCCAACTTTTTCACTCTCCACTTTCACTTTCATCAAGAGGCTGTTTAGTTCCTCTTCACTTTCTGCCATAAGGGTGGTGTCATCTGCATATCTGAGGTTATTGATATTTCTCCCGGCAATCTTGATTCCAGCTTGTGTTTCTTCCAGTCCAGCATTTATCATTATGTACTCTGCATATAAGTTAAATAAACAGGGTGACAATATACAGCCTTAATGTACTCCTTTTCCTATTTGGAACCAGTCTGTTGTTCCATGTCCAGTTCTAACTGTTGCTTCCTGACCTGCATACAGGTTTCTCAAGAGGCAGGTCAGGTGCTCTGGTATTACCATCTCTTTCAGAATTTCCCACAGTTTATTGTGATCCACACAGTCAAAGGCTTTGGCATAGTCAATAAAGCAGAAATAGATGTTTTTCTGGAACTCTTGCTTTTTCGATGATCCAGCGGATGTTGGCAATTTGATCTCTGGTTCCTCTGCCTTTTCTAAAACCAGCTTGAACATCAGGAAGTTCACGGTTCATCTATTGCTGATGCCTGGCTTGGGGAATTTTGAGCATTACTTTACTAGCATGTGAGATGAGTGCAATTGTGTGGTAGTTTGAGCATTCTTTGGCATTGCCTTTCCTTGGGATTGGAATGAAAACTGACCTTTTCCAGTCCTGTGGCCACTGCTGAGTTTTCCAAATTTGCTGGCATATTGAGTGCAGCACTTTCACAGCAGCATCTTTCAGGATTTGAAATAGCTCAACTGGAATTCCATCACCTCCACTAGCTTTGTTCGTAGTGATGCTTTCTAAGGCCCACTTGACTTCACATTCCAGGATGTCTGGCTCTAGGTCAGTGATCACACCACCATGATTATTTGGGTCATGAAGATCTTTTTTGTACAGTTCTTCTGTGTATTCTTGCCACCTCTTCTTGATATCTTCTGCTTCTCTTAGGTCCATACCATTTCTGTCCTTTATCTAGCCATCTTTGCATGAAATGTTCCCTTGGTGTCTCTAATTCTCTTGAAAAGATCTCTAGTCTTTCCCATTCTGTTGTTTTCCTCTATTTCTTTGCATTGATTGTTGAGGAAGGCTTTCTTATCTCTTCTTGCTATTCTTTGGAACTCTGCATTCACATGCTTATATCTTTCCTTTTCTCCCTTGCTTTTTGCTTCTCTTCTTTTCACAGCTATTTGTAAGGCCTCCTCAGACAGCCATATTGCTTTTTTGCATTTCTTTTCCATGGGGATGGTCTTGATCCCTGTTTCCTGTACAATGTCATGAACCTCATTCCATAGTTCATCAGGCACTCTGTCTATCAGATCTAGGCCCTTAAATCTATTTCTCACTTCGACTGTATGATCATAAGGGATTTGATTTAGGTCATACCTGAATGGTCTAGTGGTTTTCCCTAGTTTCTTCAATTTAAGTCTGAATTTGGCAACAAGGAGTTCATCATCTGAGCCACAGTCAGCTCCTGGTCTTGTTTTTGCTGACTGTATAGAGCTTCTCCATCTTTGGCTGCAAAGAATATAATCGATCTGATTTCGGTGTTGACCATCTGGTGATGTCCATGTGTAGAGTCTTCTCTTGTGTTGTTGGAAGAGGGTGTCTGTTATGACAAGTGCATTTTCTTGGCAAAACTCTATTAGTCTTTGCCCTGCTTCATTCCATATTCCAAGGCCAAATTTGCCTGTTACTCCAGGTGTTTCTTGACTTCCTACTTTTGCATTCCAGTCCCCTATAATGAAAAGGACATCTTTTTTGGGTGTTAGTTCTAAAAGGTCTTGTAGTTCTTCATAGAACTGTTCAACTTCAGCTTCTTCAATAAATGTTAGCCATATTGATATCACTATAAATTAATATTTGCTGATAACTTATTGTGTACTAGTCACTTTTGTTGTGTTAGTTGCTGAATTATGTCACCCATAGCCCCAAGCGATACAAATATGTAAAGTAAAACTATGCCCTTGACCTCAGAAAACTCTCAATCTGAAAATGAAAGAGACTAGTCAATAATTCACTGTAATGTATGTACTACAGCTACAAAAATTGAAGCACAGAGAATGGGTAACTAATAATGGTTGGGGAGTAGAGAAGGATGAGGAAAAAAAGACTGCAAAGAGTGTAATGATTATTTATAAGTCTAACAAAATGAATAGGAATATATGTCATAAGAGAAATTTCTCTAGACAGAATAAATATCATTTGCAAAGGCATAGATACTTAAATGATGTGAGAATTTCAAACAGTTTGGTGGTGAATAGAGTTCAGAGCATGGAGAAAACAGCAAGGAACAAGGCTAGAAAATTGATAGAGAACCAGATTTGAACTTTTTTTAAGAAAAGGAATCAGATGATGAAGACTAAGAATTCTAAAAAAAGGAATAAAAAATTCCAAAGGCAAGGTTGAATCTGTAAATTATACCCAGTTAATGAAGGGCTTTAAATGCGAATTTGATTATGAATTTTATTCTATGGGCTATTGGAAAGGATTCTTAGTTCTAAAATAGGGGGAAATACCAAAATTCTATTTTAGGTAGATTAGACTGTTGTATGTCCAAAATAGGAATTAAAAGAAATTCATAACAAGATAACTAGCTAGGAAGCTGCAGCATACATCCAAGAATAATACAATAAAGCCCTGGACCTGGATGTTGATAGTGGGAACGAAGAAAAGCAAACCCAAGGGATGCCTACATAGATCTGGATATAGCAAATAAATAAGAGAGTCAAAATTGCCTAGATAAAATAAAGTTCATGAGGGATGTGTGATAGTGAAATACACTGACTGCACACCATTTATTTTAAGAGGAAAAAAAGATAACAATAGAGAAGGCTATCAGACTTCTGGTATTAAACTCATTTATTCATCTATTCTATCACTCACTCAAAATTATATACTAATAAATTAGGACAGGCACTGGAGATAGCAAGATGGGGTAAATATAGATAGGGGAGACATGAAATGTACCTTGGTAGCTATCAAGACAAGGTAGAACGTTGCACATTTTTTTCTAGTTTTTTTTGTTTTGTTTTATTTGGAGCATGATTAACAGTGTTGTACTAGTTTCAGGTGTACAGCAAAGGGACTCCACTATTCATATATATGTATCTATTCTTCTCCAAATTCTTTAGAAAATTATAAATTTAATAAAAGTGGGATTTCAGTGTAGTGAAAAATTACCTTCAATTGAGTAAAACAGAAAAGTCTTTATGGAGAGGCTAGGACGTGAGTTAGGCTTTGTAGACAAAGTAAGTTCATCAAACCAGGGTAACCATATATCCCAACTTACCCAGCACAGTCCCAGTTATGGTTTTGGTCAAGTATAATTATTAGTTTTGCCCTTCTGCTGTCTCTGTAAAGTATTTTAGTTTAGATGATACATTATATGGTCACCCTCGTCATGGTGAATGGGCTCCAGCCTGTGCTCATAATCAACATCAATAAGAAGCTTAAACAGTGAAGTCAAAAGCCTGCTAATAATATACTTTCTTAAGCTAAGGCTGTAATAACTGTGCTTTGGTCCTAAAGTCATCTACTCACTTCTGGTCACCAATGATCATAAGGAAAGTAGAGAACTATGTTCAAAGGAAAGAGACCAAAATGTAAGCTGACTCCAAACCATGTTAACTCTGATTTCATCATTGAACCCAACTTTGAGGAAGCATCTTATGGAACTAGTGTTCTACAGAACATACTTCAAGAAACACAGGACCATATGACCAAAGAGCAGAAATGTTGAAAGAGAAAAACACTGAATAGGGTACTAATCACAAGTAATGTATTTCTTAATATGACAGTCTAAGGTAATTCTATGTCATCTACAATGTAATTTGAAAATACTTACATAGTACAAGGGCTTCCCTGATAGTTCAGTTGGTAAATAAGCCACCTGCAATGTGGGAGACCTAGGTTTGATCCCTGGGTTGGGAAGATCCCCTGGAGAAGGGAAAGGCTACCCACTCCAGTATTCTGGCCTGGAGAATTTTATGGACTGTATAGTCCATGGGGTCACAAAGAGTCAGACATGACTGAGCGACTTTCACTTTTCACAGAGTATAGTGTACCCATAGGCCCTACACTCTAGCTTTCACGATTTAAAATGGCTTTTAAAATGCTGACTATGGGACACTGTAAGTAACAGAATAAATCGTGTTCTGCTTTCTTCTTAAAAAGGATTTCTGTGCAAACCATCTCTATGAATGTAAATGCCAGAAGCCTCCTTAGCTGCAGAAAATCTAGTGCCTTTAAAAGTTTTCTTTTGAAAGCTCTGAAGAATGAGATTGATGATAGAATCCCTAATGTCTCTTTTCTTTGTAATCCACACCACACAAGATTTAAGAGCTAAACCAGAAAACATCAAACGACTTGTTCAGACTTGTTCAAGGAGAAACACTGATGTTTTTGCCACCAACAAGAAACACTAAAATTTTTATAAAAGGTAAAAGAAGATATGACCAGCAGCATGTCTACTGCATATACCTGCTACCACAAGCAGATTAATATAAAACAAATTCATATTTCTGACTGCCTGAACAGAAGAAGACTCTCACAAATTCACAGAGCATGAAAGAAAAATGCATTAGCAAATAATGAATATAAAGCTGGGTCTCAGTGACCTCCAAACCTATACAAATCAAACACATTTTTATATAACTTTATCATTTCTTGTTTGGAAGTTGTGGTAAATAACTCTGGCAATTCATTGAAAAAAGTACAGCAAGACACTCTTTTATCATTTTAAGACCTTACTTGCCCAATAAAGATACATCTTCTTGTAACCGAATTTTCTCTTTGGTCTTTAAAAATGGAAGCTACATCACCATCAGGAAATACAACTAAGTAGTGGAGATTACATTGGTCAATGAGAATTACCAAGACATAATCCACCATTTGAGGATTTCATATGAACATGATGACAAAATTTGTAAAGTTTTTATGGTCCTCTGCTAAGTCGCTTCAGTCGTGTCCAACTCTGTGTGACCCCATAGACAGCAGCCCACCAGGCTCCTCTGTCCCCGGGATTCTCCAAGCAAGAACACTGGAGTGGGTTGCCATTTCCTTCTCCAATGCATGAAAGTGAAAAGTGAAAGTGAAGTTGCTCAGTTGTGTCCGACTCTTAGCGACCCCATGGACTGTAGCCCACCAGGCACCTCGGTCCATGGGATTTTCCAGGCGAGAGTACTGGAGTAGGGGGCTATAGGCTGATTTATTTGTATTATTACATTGGATTCTCAGGGAGTTTGTGAGATAGAACAGGTAGGTGATACAATCCACATCAGAAGATGAAGTCAAGTATCACCAACTTAGTCTTCACACCTGACAATGTACAGTAAGTACAAAGTTGGGCTTATAACCCAAGAACCTTAATTCCCTAAGTGTCTTTCTCCAACATTACAGCTGACAAGCAACCAAGTTCTCTACACTTTCTCCTCTATACCAAAATTGACACATGCCTATTTCATATTAAGTTTTAAAATAAATGTAATAACATAAAGTGTTATATTCACCTAGTCAAAATTCGGTGAAATGTGGACATAGAGAGTTTTTGGATGTCCCTATCAAAGTAGCAAACACCAGCTTACAGGCTCAGTCTTCATATTGCCACTGCACACAGAAGCTTTTCTGCATACATTTAATATCCATACTTAAGTCAGAGGTGGCAAAGAGTCAGACATGACTGAGTAACTGAACTGATGTAAGGACTAGTTCTCAGAATGTAAAGGAATTGAACTCTATAGATTACCGTGACAACCATGTCTATAGCAGGGCACAAGACCAAAATGAGAAGGAAAGATGAATTCTATAAAGATAAGGCCATGATGCAAAGACAGAAATATAGATCAATGGAACAAAATAGAAAGCCCAGAGATAAACCCACGCACCTACGGACACCTTATCTTTGACTAAGGAGGCAAGAATATACAGTGGAGAAAAGACAATCTCTTTAACAAGTGGTGCTGGGAAAACTGGTCAACCACTTGTAAAAGAATGAAACTAGAACACTTTCTAACACCATACACAAAAATAAACTCAAAATGGATTAAAGATCTAAGCATAAGACCAGAAACTATAAAACTCATAGAGGAGAACATAGGTAAAACACTCTCCGACATAAGCCACAGCAGGATCCTCTATGACCCACCTCCCAGAATATTGGAAATAAAAGCAAAAATAAACAAATGGGATCTAATTAAAATTAAAAGCTTCTGCATAACAAAAGAAACTATAAGCAAGGTGAAAAGACAGCCTTCAGAATGGGAGAAAATAATAGCAAATGAAGCAAGTGACAAACAACTAATCTCAAAAATATACAAGCAACTCCTACAGCTCAATTCCAGAAAAATAAATGACCCAATCAAAAAATGGGCCAAAGAACTAAACACACATTTCTCCAAAGAAGACATACAGATGGCTAACAAACACATGAAAAGATGCTCAACATCACTCATTATCAGAGAAATGCAAATCAAAACCACAATGAGGTACCATTTCACACCAGTCAGAATGGCTGTGATCCAAAAGTCTACAAGCAATAAATGCTGGAGAGGGTATGGAGAAAAGGGAACCCTCTTACACTGTTGGTGGGAATGCAAGCTAGTACAGCCACTATGGAGAACAGTGTGGAGATTCTTTAAAAAACTGGAAATAGAGCTGCCATATGACCCAGCAATCCCACTGCTGGGCATACACACTGAGGAAACCAGAATTGAAAGAGACACGTGTACCCCAATGTTCATCACAGCACTGTTTATAATAGCCAGGACATGGAAGCAACCTAGAAGTCCATCAGCAGATGAATGGGTAAGAAAGCTGTGGTACATATACACAATGGAGTATTACTCAGCCATTAAAAAGAATACATTTGAATCAGTTCTAATGAGGTGGATGAAACTGGAGCCTATTATACAGAGTGAAGTAAGCCAGAAAGAAAAACACCAATACAGTATACTAACGCATATATATGGAATTTAGAAAGATGGTAATGACAAACCTGTATGCAAGACAGCAAAAGAGACACAGATGTATAGATGTGTAGATGTATAGACACAGATGTGGGAGAGGGAGGGGGGGAATGATTTGGGGAAATGGCATTAAAACATGTATAATATCATATAAGAAACGAATTGCCAGTCCAGGTTCAATGAGGATACAGGAAGCTTGGGGCTGGTGCACTGGGATGACCCAGAGGGATGGTATGAGGAGGGAGGAGGGAGGGGGGTTCAGGATGGGGAACATGTGTACACCCATGGCGGATGCATGTTGATGTATGGCAAAACCAATACAATATTGTAAAGTAAAAAATTAATTAATTAATTAAAAAAAAAGATAAGGCCATGAGAAAAAACCCAGGGGTATCATCACAAAAAATGGGTCACACATGGAAATGTCTAAAGACATCAGACAGATAGCAGTGAAAGAACTGGGCTGGGTGGGAAGTGGGGTGGGTCAAAATTGTACTATTTGAAGAGAGTAGCACTATTGAGCTCTAGTTGAGTATCGCCATGTAAGAGACCATGCTGGGTATTGTCAAACCTTCCGCTTTTTTTTTCCTTTTTTTTTTTTTTTTAAAGAAACCTGATTATTATGAGGAATTTACTTTACAAATTCTAGCAACCAACTGAAAAAAAATTAACACTGCATGGATCAAACTACACACATCTGTTGGTCAGATTTAACCTGTGTGTCAAAATCAGCCTGAAGACTGATGAGTTTCAACCTCATATTTCATTTTAAAGCTTTCAGTTTAAACAACATGAAGTCTTTTATCTTTTCTGGATTCATCTGTATCTAACTGCTCAAAGATACCCAATACATGAGCCCTTAAAAATAGACTAGAGTGTTCATTGGAAAAGCAAGAGAGTTCCAGAAAAACATCTATTTCTGCTTTATTGACTATGCCAAAGCCTTTGACTGTGTGGATCACAATAAACTGTGGAAAATTCTAAAAGAGATGGGAATACCAGATCACCTGACCTGCCTCTTGAGAAATCTGTATGCAGGTCAGGAAGCAACAGTTAGAACTGGACATGGAACAACAAACTGGTTCCAAATAGGAAAAGGAGTACGTCAAGGCTATATATTGTCATCGTGCTTATTTAAATTATATGCAGAGTACATCATGAGAAACACTGGGCTGGATGAAGCACAAGCTGGAATCAAGATTGCCGGGAGAAATATCAATAACCTCAGATGTGCAGATGAAACCACCCTTATGGCAGAAAGTGAAGAACTGAAGAACCTCTTGATGAAAGTGAAAGAGGAGAGTGAAAAAGTTGGCTTAAAGCTCAACGTTCAGAAAACTAAGATCATGGCATCCAGTCCCAACACCTCATGGCAAATAGATGGGAAAACAGTGGAAACAATGACAGATTTTATTTTCTTGGGCTCCAAAATCACTGCAGATGGTGATTGCAGCCATGAAATTAAAAGATGCTTACTCCTTGGAAGGAAACTTATGATGAACCTAGACAGCATGTTAAAAAGCAGAGACATTACTTTGCCAACAAAGGTCCGTCTAGCCAAAGCTTTGGTTTTTCCAGTGGTCATGTATGGATGTGAGAGTTGGACTATGAAGAAAGCTGAGCACCGAAGAATTGATGCTTTTGAACTGTGGTGTTGGAGAAGACTCTTGAGAGTCCCTTGGACTGCAAGGAGGTCCAACCAGTCCATCCTAAAGGAAATCAGTCCTGGGTGTTCATTGGAAGGACTGATGTTGAAGCTGAAACTCCAATACTTAAGCCACTTGATGCAAAGAACTGACTCGCTGGAAAAGACCCCGATGCTTGGAAAGATTGAAGGTGGGAGGAAAAGGGGACGACAGAGGATGAGATGGTTGGATGGCATCATCAACTCAATGGACATGAGTTTGAGTAAACTCTGGGAGTTGGTTATGGACAGGGAGGCCTGGTGTGCTACAGTCCATGGGGTCACAAAAAGTTGGACACGACTGAGTGACTGAACTGAACTGAACTGAGAGTGTTCATATACTCCCTGGGATTGGGTGGGGAGGAGGTGATCAGAATCTAGCCTA
Organism: Bubalus bubalis; assembly: GCF_019923935.1. Taxonomy (NCBI): domain Eukaryota; kingdom Metazoa; phylum Chordata; class Mammalia; order Artiodactyla; family Bovidae; genus Bubalus; species Bubalus bubalis. Next base: position 22,148,816 of record NC_059177.1, on the reverse strand, counting down.
CTATAACCTTATTATTTCCTTATAATCTCTGGTTTTATTTTAATTTTATGCAATGTTTGCCTTCTAATTCACATCTGTGTTGTTCCTTTTAACATCAAAAAATTGATTTGCACCTCTAATCATCTAGTAAAATTGACCCTCCAGGAATATATAACACATTTATCATATGGTTTTCAAAACTTCTGAGTACCATGTTCAAGAAGCATAGCCTTAGATTAACCAGAGTTCTCTCAAGAGTGTCACCCTTTCCCACCTCCAGCTGTCCTTGCACCTAAAGCTTTAGCTCCAGCTATCCATCAGACTGACAGCAGCCAAGGGCCAGAGGCTGGTGTGGCATACACAAAGAGAGACATGCTCCCAAGAATTTTCAGAGCTCACTGAAAATGCAGCCTGCTGGTCTTGCTTAACCTGATCAACACCCCAAAAGCTGTCAGAAACAACAGCCATGATTTTTCAGGCCTTTTCTGGCCTCTTGCCTTTCAAAACAGTGCCTCTGCCAAAGTGCCTAGAAGAATAATTTATCTTACCCTAGGGGTTGAGACTACAAAGCTTCCTTTCTCCAAAATTGTTTCACACCAATTTCATCTTTAATGCTAAAGTTCACAGAGAAGTGAACATCAGAATAGCTCGGTGAGAGAGCATCAGATGGAAACTGAGGGTCCCACAGCAGTACTGCTCACCGAAGGTGCTAAGGGGAGGGATTTCACTTACTCAGGCCATTCTTGGAGATGTCTTCAGAGGATTAAAAGAATTGTGGAATGTGCTAATACTTTAGAAGCATACTTGCTTCTGAGTAGTTGATGTCTCTAATAAGGTGGATTAAGGGCCAACATAATATACATTTCAAGGGTATAGACATATATGGACACACATCATTATATATTAAAATGCAGCAGAACCTGAAAATCTATTTCTTTGTTCCACTTAAATCTTGTTTTTTAATTCTCTATTTCATTTCAAAGAGAACTCTGAAATGTATTTCTCTGTATCCATCTCCAGATACAAGAAATATCCTTTGTATGGCAATGATTCATGGCTCTCAAAAGAAAAGGAAGCTGTTTCCTCTGAGAGATTTTTGGACCTCCAAATGCATACTAATTTTTCTGTAATAAATATCTTCATATTTTTATGCACAGTATCTTTTCCGCCTGACAATTGCATGATCATGTTAGCTAAATGTTCGTACAGTATTTTGAGACCTTCATAATTTTTCCTCTATCCATCCAAAAGCATTCTGAATATAATTTATTCTTCGTGGTTTCAAAGCAAAAGAAAAAAAATGTAAAAGTTAAAAATGCCAGAGAACCATAGAGTTAATGTACCTCCGCTCATAGGCCTCAGAGGAAGCCACAAAGGAATTTCTGACAATTGCAATTTGTCTTAAATATGTCAATACACTGTTCACATTCAAGACTCATTAAGCAGATTTGTAGCATGCCCGTCACATCTGATGTACTAGATTTTCAGAAAGTGGATTTTTTTTTAACCATTTGTAATAGAGAAACAGATTTTCACCACTGAAATCTTTAACAAAAACAAAATCAAGCCTATTCTCCATGGGTCATGAGATGACATAAGAAAAGATCAGAGTCTACCCTGATAGAATGCCCAGTTAATATAACTTGAGGAGAAACTACTTTGCTCCAAATAAGGAGCTGGATGAAAACAGATTGTTGTGGACTTTAAACTATTCACTCACTATACGCTTCTTCACTCCCACCTCCAGCAAGATACAATAAGAAGTAGTGGTGGTTGATAATCTGGGCTTTGGATCCAAAGACTAAACTCAATTTTAGTAGCAGTATATCCTTGGGGAAGTTACTTTACTTCTCTGGGCTTAAACATCTTTATTTTTTAAACGGAGATAATAACGTTATATACTTCACAGCATTGTTTTGAAGATGATGCGTATAAAACGAGATTAGGCAAGTGCCCAATAAATGGTTTTGTTATTTACTGAGGGCCTACTAAGGTTAGAACACTCTTCCAGGGATTATCAAACAAAAATAAGAATGAAAATGACTTCACCCTGACCTCACTCTGATTTAGGACACCTAGGAACAACCTCACCTTGTTCTACAACCTTCTTCAGAAGGTTCCACAACCTTCTTTCAGAAGCCCAAAATGGATTCTGAGTTTCCATGCTTTCCTGAATTGAGGGAATGATGTCAGCTGGCTAAAGATGATCTACTGCCCTAGAAGCCAGTACATGGGCTTGAAATTCACTTACCAACTCTGTTAGATATTGGCTGGGTCACATAAACGCTCTGTGCACCTGTTTGCCCAGGCAAAAAGTGGAAGAAAGATTATCTTACACAATTTCACTTGCACCTTCCTCCTTCTACTCCTTTTCCATCTTCTTTTCACAGCCACATTTCTCTAAAGAGTTGGCTCATGTTGTTCTCTTTCCCCTCATTTCTCAACCAATTTCAAGTTGCACTGTCTCAATAATGAATTAAAAACTTACTATATGTGTAAATAATGCTATTATATACGTTGGCTAACAGTGCATATTGTGAGCTAACAGTGCATATGTTGGTTAACAATGAATATTAGATATTCTAGAAATATCAGCTACTAATATCATTAATAGGCATTATGTAATAAATTGCTTAATAAGAGGCAGGCAACAGCACAAAGTGCCTTCTCTTTCTCCATGGTTGCATACATATTTATGTTGCATATTACATGCTATAATTGAAGAAGGTCTCCAGGTGTTTATCTAACAAGTCAATTATCTATGTTTCCTCCTCTGTTCTCTGTTTTCATTTATAGTAGAAATCTAGATAATTTTTTCAAGTTATAATTATTATATAATCGCTTGCAGCACACAGCCATGTGGCCCTCTCCTGTCCTTTTAGGTCCACAGATTCTGCTATAGATTGTTTTTCAGAAAGAGGAAGAGAATGTGAGTTTTTCTTAAAATATGATATGTATGTGTGTTAGTCGCTCAGTCATGTCCAATTCTTTGTGACCCCATGGACTGTAGCCCACCAGACTCCTCTGACCATGGAATTCTCCAGGCAAGAATACTGGAGTAGATTGCCATTTCTTTCTCCAGGGGATCTTCCCAACCCAGGGATCAAATCCACGCTTCCTGCATTGAAGGCAGTTTCTTTACCATCTGAGCCACCAGGAAAGCCCTAGAATGTGATAGTCACAAAAAATAATTTTGAGGCTATGCTCCTTAACATCATCAAACCCATACAAAGACATCCACTTCTACCAATTCATCACTCCAAACTTGACTGTGAAAAAACAGGGAATTAGAAACATCAATAATCATGGTTAGAAACATCATAATACTAGAGGATGTTCATCTGGAAAGTTTGATAAACAGGTCTATGCCAAAGAGAAACCCTGGGCTGTAATGCAAGCTTCTCTGCAGTGTAGCTGCTACATGCTCATTTGTATCTGACTTCTTGAGACCCTATAGACTGTAGCCTGATAGGCTCCTCTGTCCATGGGATTCACCAGGCAAGAATACTGGAGTGCCATTTCCTTCTCCAGTGGATCTTTCCAACCCAGGAATTGAACCTGCATCTCCTCTGTCTCCTGCATTGGCAGGCAGATTCTTTACCAGGCTAACATTACTGTACCAAAGATTCTAGAAACTTCACAGCAGTAATGGTATAGTCCAGCCTTCATTTGCCATTATGGTTCATTCCCCACTCAGCTAGCAGTGAGGGTATCCCCTTAATTTCTGGACATTCATCAACTCTTTTCTTGCCTATTCTTCAAAGCTTACCTTTCTATAGTTTAAATATTTAAATGTGATTTTCTAAAAGTGCTTACTATTTTCTACATTGTATACTATTACACATGGAACAATTATGACTACAGTTAAAATTTGCCCTATCTCCTTAAGGACTTCCCTGCTAGCTCAGCCAGTAAAGAATCTGCCTGGAATGCAGGAGACCCTGGTTCAATCTATGGGAGGGGAAGACCCCTGGAGAAGGAATAGGCTACCCATTCCAGTTTTCTTGGGCTTCCCTGGTGGCTCAGACAGTAAAGAAACAGCCTGCAATGCAGGTGACTTGGGTTTGACCCCTGGGTTGGGAAGATCCCCTGGAGAAGGGAACAGCTACCCACTCCAGTATTCTGGCCTGGAGAATTCCACGGACAGAGGAGCCTAGCAGGCTACAGTTCATGGGGTTGCAAAGAGTCGGACACCACTGAGTGACTTTCACTATTCACTATCTCCTTAACTACATCTTAAGCTCTATAAAGACAGAGTGTATGTCTTTTCCATTGTGTACATCCCTGTAGCAACAGCATAGTACCTGGCGGGTCCCGAATAAATTAATATAGCTTAATTGATAGGATGAAGAAAGGAGTAGAGAAGAGAAGGAAACAAGAAAGAGAAGTAGGGAAAGAGAAAGAGAGGATAGGAAGGACAGATAGATTAATGAGACTTCTATGAATTTTTTTAAAACAATTATATTCACCTTCCAAAAGCTTCTGATCTAACTGGGTTGATACAAATACATATTTTTGTGCATCAGGAAGCCTGTCTATAACCACACAATCTAGTATTTGGCTTCTAAAAGGAATGCTACAGATTCAAAGATGATGGTCTGTGGGTGTGCAGAACTCAGATAAGGCTTTATGTTATAAAAAGGTGCTTTGGGGGCTAGAACTTGAAGTGGAGAATTGGATAAACAAAACTGAAAGAGGACGGCCTGTCCTAGGATGCTCCTTGACACTTTGCCTCACTTCCTGTATTGACCATTAGTAATTAGTGACTTCTGATCTGAATAACACCATGATTGCAGTTTGACTTTCTTGCGCTTGGAGAATAGTTTTCATCACAGTAGAGGATAAATCCTAATATTTAATGGGTACATTGATTATGTATTGAGCCCTGTGCTAGGAGCTGAACATAAACTATTTAATCAAATCCATAGAAAAACCACTGTTATTATATCCACTCTACAGATAAGAAAACTGACACAGAGACACTTAAGCATCTTGTTCAAGATCACTCAGTTCAGTTGAGTTCAGTTGCTCAGTCATGTCTGACTCTTTGCAACCCCATGTACTACAGCACGCCAGGCCTGCCTGTCCATCACCAACTCCTAGAGTTTACTCAAACTCATGTCCATTGAGTCAGTGATGCCATCCAACCATCCCATCCTCTGTCGTCCCCTTCTCCTCCCACCTTCAATCTTTTCCAGCATCGGGGCCTTTTCCAGTGAGTCAGTTCTTCGCATTACATGGCCAAGCTATTTGAGTTTCAGCTTCAACATCAGTCCTTCCAATGAACATCCAGGAGTGACCTCCTTTAGGATGGACTGGTTGGATCTCCTTTCAGTCCAAGGGACTCTCAAGAGTCTTCTCCAACACCACAGTTCAAAAGCATCAATTCTTCAGCCTTCAGCTTTCTTTATAGTCCAACTCTAACATCTATACATGACTACTGGAAAAACTATAGCCTTGACTAGATGGACCTTTGTTGGCAAAGTAATGTCTCTGCTTTTTAATATGATGTCTAGGTTGGTCATAGTTTTTCTTCCAAGGAGCAAGTGTCTTTTAATTTCATGGCTACAGTCTCCATCTGAAGTGATTTTGAAGCCCCCAAAACTAAAGTATGTCACTGTTTCCCCATCTATTTGCCATGAAATGATGGGACCAGATGCATGATCTTAGTTTTCTGAATGTTGAGCTTTAAGCCACTTCCCACTTCCCTGGTGGCTCAGATGGTAACGTGTCTGCCTACAATGCAGGAGACCTGGTTCAATCCCTGGGTTGGGATGATCCCCTGGAGAAGGAAATGGCAACCCCCTCCAGTACTCTTGCCTGGCAAATCCCATGGATGAGAAGCATGGTAGGCTATAGTCTGTGGGGTTGCAAAGAGTCAGACATGACTGAGCAGCTTCACTATCCACACAGTTAGGAAGTAGCTGGTGTAAGGGTCAACATCCAGTGCTGAGAAAACCTGGAAAAGCAAAAATAGACCCTTCAATTCCCTCACACATTTTTCACCTTAGTGATAACACAGAGTTTAACTGATAGCAATGTTTACCATGATTGATAAGCTTTTGCTATACATTCTACATCTGTGTTGTCAAAAACCCAGAGATGAGAAGATGCGCGAGGATCCTGGGTATTCCTGTGCAGCCTTCCAGATCCACTCCCCACTTTCCTACACCCTGCTCTGCACCCCAGCTGCTGACCTGGGGGAACTGCAGCAATGGACCTGCTCTATTACTTCCCACTGAGCTTATCCAGAGAACTGCAAGGACAGGGAATCAGAAAAGTCAGGGCCTGTATTGCCCACACACCTTATTTATGTATCCTTTCAGACTGGCTGTGTCCTCTACTACAGGGAGAAGACTCCCGATAAGTTCCAATCAATTGATCAATCGATTAATCAACAAATCTGTCTCTCTCTCCCCTTCCCTTCCTCTTTCCGTTCCTCCCTTCCTTGCTCTCTCTTCTTCTTGCTCTTGCTCTCTCTCTCTTATTGTAATGGTTTACTCATTTAACCTTTTAGGTCAAAAGGTGGTACGATATATGATTTTCATGTTCCCAGTCCATGCCAACCCCTGTTGCTTTTTATATGTTTAGACATTTATGAAGTGTCCCTTTATTAAACTTTCCTCAATCACCCAATTTAAGTGTGCCATCTGTTTCTGGCAGGGAGCCTGTTATAGGTGATAACCTTGTGGATTAAAATAGTGATATTAAAAACATAAGAAAAGGTTCAATTCTGATGGACATTCTAAAAGAAGTAACATACCTGGATGAAAGATTGATGCAGATAATAAGACAGAAAAATATCAGAATTTATTCTTAGATTTCTGAGCCCAGGTAAACTAGAAAATGAGAAAACTGAGAGAAATGAGGACACTAATAAAAGAATCAGGAGTTTTTATGTTACCATGATTATCTGTCCCTTCATTTGAATATGTTTATTTGGAGTACTATAAGCCCTTTTTTGCAGTTTAAAAATAAATTACACAATACAGATAAATTGAAGCACCCTCCATTCTACACTCCAGTTTTGTTCTGCTAGCCCCCTTTCCCAGAGAACTCTCTATTATAAATTTATTGATAATATAAATATCCTTAGAAACTATTTTATACTTTACATACTATTATCATTACTTATAATGATATAATTTTAAAATTTCATGTGTTACATTTACTTTTTCCATAATTTGGTAACTTGAGATTTTCATCCAAAATTATATTTTGGAGATCTATCTATATTGACATATATAGATCTGTCATTTAACAGTTATGCAACAATCCTTAAAATGAATATGTCACATTTTCTTATCTGTTCTTTTACTGACAGACTTTTTACTTCACAATGTTTCAGTGAATTTCCTTGTAAAAATCTCCTTAGAAAACTGTCTCCAGGGCTCTTGTGGCATTGCTGGACCTAAAGAAAAATGAATCTAGATACCTTGACTTTGAGGTACAGTGCTATTGGCTGCCAAAATTAAATTTTAACAGTCATAAAGAAAACAAGAAACTAAGATAAAGATATTTCTGTTTGCAAAACTAAATTTCTATTTTTTCCAACTAGGAGATAAAAATAGCACCACTTAACCAGGCCCTAAATCAACTATCTTGCAATCGTTATCTCATTTAATCTTCACACCTACCCTTCAGTTGATAACTGAAATTCACAAATGCTTTACTGTAGGTAATAGTTGCAATCTTTACCATAGGTACATTTTTAAAAGACTTTTTTAAAGAGCAGTTTTATATTCACAGCAAAATTGAGAGGAAGATCCAGAGATTTCCCTCATAAACCCTGCCTCCACATGATATCAATGCATTATCAACATTCTCCACCATAGTGGTACATTTGTTATAAGTGATGAATATATACTGACACAGCATAATCACCTAAAACCCATAGCTTACATAATGGTTCACTGCTGACATTGTACATACTATGGCTTTGGACAAATATACATGTATCTATTAGTACAGTACATAACACAGTATTCTTGATGACTAACACTGCCCTACAGCTACATTTTTATGAAAATAATCTAACAAATATAAAATTCCAACTATCTAAAGTGTATCCTTCTTTAAAATTGGGTTTTCAGTACAAATAAAGAGTAAAGTCATTAACAAATTAAAGCAGCTTGCAAGAGAGATGAAAAGCAGAAGTTGGATAATCTACAAACTAATCAATCCCAGGAGAAATCAGGAATTGACTCTAGTTGAACTCAAGAATATTAATTTGTCCTCCCAATGAGGGCTTCCTAATTTGAGGCAAAAAGATCTATTCCTCAACTAACTGTAGATGTCAAACTTGCCTCAGAAGCCCTCCAAGAGGTGAAATAAATTAAGATTCGCTCTAGGTAAATATGAGCCATGTCTATTAGGACCTTAACAATAAAGATACATCATCAGATAAATAAATTGTATTTTTCCATGATGATTTATAACAAAGGCAAAATATGGTTAAAAAATTTTTGTTTCCTCCAAACCCATTTAGAAAGGAAGGATAAAATTACCTAGAGAGTTTTGTGGGGTGTTTTCTGTTCTCTGTTCTGTTATCTTTGCAATTTCATTATTCTGTTAACTCTTCAGGTCAATACCCCAATGGGGATAAAATGAGCTTCAGGGACAAGAAGCAGAAGCTAGTGCCTCTATTGTCACTAAAATCTGACCTGAGGTCACCCTCATTCTGTAGACATGGACTAAGACACCCAGAAGCTTTGATTTGCCAGATTGTCTGCCTCTCTCTGTAAGAAGTCACCCAGCTCCTACCAAGGGCAGCAATTAAGAAACTGCTGACACCCTACTTGGTTAAACGCAGAATAGAGTTTTCCTTATGAGAGCTATACAGAGTTGGCCTTAGAAACACAGGCAGCAATAATGCAACAATAACATTTTGCAGTGAGGTACTCTCTTAGTTACTCCACATGACAGCCCAAAAAGGTAGCTATCACTGAAGATCAGAGAACTGACAAAACTGGCAAATGACGAAATTCAGGCCCTCTGAGTCTGATTCTTTCCCCCACAACACTATGGTGCCCAGGTCTTCAGTTCAGTTCAATTCAGTTCAGTCGCTCAGTCGTGTCCAACTCTTTGCGACCCCATGAATCACAGCATGCCAGGCCTCCCAGTCCATCACCAACTCCCGGAGTTCACCCAGACTCATGTCCATCGAGTCAATGATGCCATCCAGCCATCTCATCCTCTGCCGTCCCCTTCTCCTCCTGCCCCCAATCCCTCCCAGCATCAGAGTCTTTTCCAATGAGTCAACTCTTCGCATGAGGTGGCCAAAGGACTGGAGTTTCAGCTTTAGCATCATTCCTTCCAAAGAAATCCCAGGGCTGATCTCCTTCAGAATGGACTGGTTGGATCTCCTTGCAGTCCAAGGGACTCTCAAGAGTCTTCTCCAACACCACAGTTCAAAAGCATCAATTCACTTCTTCACGGTCTTAATAGGTGCTTAATGGATATTTGTAAATAAAGACCTCTCTAACCCACCTATCTCCTAATCACCTGTCAGAATTGCCTGGCATTAAGAATTTGTTCTCAATCAAAGTACAAATATAATGACCATACTTTTAAAAATGTATTTTGCCCGAGCAATTCCATTCTTGGGAGTAATTCAGCAAAAGCAAACCACTAAATATATGAGTCATTTGGTGTAGTACGTTCTGTGATAACAAAAAGAAAGGAAGGTCAGAAAAGAAAAGGAAGAACTTGAAGAAATAACCTAAATGCTCAACAATAGGAGAGTAAATGATAGTATATCAATCTATAGGGAGTGATGAAAATATTTTACTTCGTCAAAGCTAGCAGTTTGTTTTTTTTTTTTTTCAAATGGAATGGATAAAAAAGAAAACAGAGTTAAATGGAATGGAAAATATTAGATTACATCACCCTTGATGAAAGTGAAAGAGGAGAGTGAAAAAGTTAGCTTAAAGCTCAACATTCAGAAAACTAAGATCATGGCATCTGGTCCCATCACTTCATGGCAAATAGATGGGGAAACAGTGGAAACAGTGCCAGACTTTATTTTTTGGGGCTCCAAAATCACTGCAGATGGTGATTGCAGCCATGAAATTAAAAGATGCTTATTCCTTGGAAGAAAAGTTATGACCAACCTAGACAGCATATTAAAAGGCAGAGACATTACTTTGTCAACAAAGGTCTGTCTAGTCAAGGCTATGGTTTTTCCAGTGAGAGGTGGACTATAAAGAAAGCTGAGTGCTGAAGAACTGATGCTTTTGAATTGTGGTGTTGGAGAAGACTCTTGAGAATCCCTTGGACTGCAAGGAGATCCAGCCAGTCCATACTAAAGGAAATAAGTCCTTGTTCATTGGAAGGACTGATGTTGAAGCTGAAACTCCAATATTTTGGCCACCAGATGCGAAGAGCTGACTCATTCGAAAAGACCCTGATGCTGGGAAAGATTGAAGGCAGGAGAAGAAGGGGATGACAGAGGATGAGATGGTTAGTTGGAATCTACCGAGTTTTGGTGGACTCCAGGAGTTGGTGATGGACAGGGAGGCCTGGCGTGCTGTGGTTCACAGGGTCTCAAAGAGTCGGACACAACTGAACTGAACTGAATGAATCTGTTGTTACTTTCAGTAAAAAGAGGCTATACTCTTCTTACTTTGGTAAGAAGAGGCAAGATGGGGAAAGGAAAGGGAGAGGAGGTGAAAGGGCTGTAAGCAGCATAAAGAGGAACTGCAGCTAGAGAAAGTAGAACAGTGAATTCCAGATTTCTTATTACCTGTTTCAATCTATGTCCTAATAAAGTAGAAACAATCTGTGCTTTCATACATTAAAAGTTGTAGATGTTTACTCATGCGCCCAAGTAATTTTCAAGGCTATCATTGTACCTGCTAATGTTTGTCAATCAGTCAAATACTAATTGAAGACAATCTGCATAAAAGGTTATAATTTCTAATGCTTGTGGCAGCATGTGGTCTTCTCACTCCACACCCATTTATCTCCTTCTGGATCTTATCACTGATTGAAAAGACGTGGTTGGTAAAGCTAACGAAGAGACTTTTTTTTTAATTAATAATGCTAAAAATGGTGGTCAGTACTAACAGAACATTTTGTTTGAAAGATGTAGGGAAAAAAAACCTCAGACTGTCTTTATGAAGAACAACAAAGATCCACCAACACTCACAGATCAAGGTCTGGAAAAAAGTCATCACAACCTGGACTTTGGGTAGGAGAGTTAGAACAAACCACTCAAAGTTATCCCACAGGTTCAAATGCCTCTCCCAAAAGATGATGCAATGTATAAAGTATATATGCCTTCTCTAAATTTCCTTTAGATGTTTGAAATACAGACGTTTATAATATGTCCTATATGGCAAACAGATTGAAAGTTACTCATTCTCTGAAAGCTTCTATCAGATTCAGCTTCCCCAGATTCAACTTCATCTGTTGATTCTTGGTAGAAATTTTATAAATTAACTTCTTAGGTGGGGGCTAGGAAATGGCCCTCAGTTAAATTGAGGGACTAAAAGCCTAAAATCAAGATCAAGCTTTCCATTATATCACTGAACTTTTTTCATATAGGACAGATACTACCAATGAACAGGGAAAAAATTATTCATACTGTGAAGGACATTAAGTCCTCTGGGTGACTTAGGTACCCTGCAGAACTCTCAATGGTAGAATCAAGGCTTTTACGTTCTCTATCACAGCCCTGTGTAATCTATACTACAAACTGAGGACAAAAGAAAGAGAAAATGAGTATAGACTCCCATGTAAAGAAAATAACTCTAAATTCTAAGAGTAATTTCCCCAATTAAGAAAAGATACTTTAAAAGCCCAGTTTTATCAAAGGTAAAGTATAAGTGTGCAGATGATTCCAGAGTCCTTACTGTACTGCCTTCATTGACCAAGCCACAGAAGTACACAAATGTAATCTATTGTTCCCATTATATAGCCTCTTAATTTTATACCTACTTTAAGTGGTCAAGATAAAGATTAATGAGATCTCTAGTGAATTAAACTTCATGAAGCCACCTCAGCTGTTCTATAGTTACTTTGGGTAAGAAGTTACACTAGGGAGCCTTACTTCTTCGTTAAAATTACAAGATATAGAAATATTTGCAGGGACAGATTTTATCTTCCTGGGCTCCAAAATCACTACAGAAAGTGAATGCAGCCTTGAAATTAAAAGATGCCTGTCCCTTGGAAGGAAAGCTATGACGAACCTAGACAGCATATTAAAAAGCAGAAACATCACTTTGCTAACAAAGGTCTGTATAGTCAAAGCTATGGTTTTTCCAGGAGCCATGTATGGATGTGAGAGTGGGACCATGAAGAAGGCTGAGCACCGAAGAATTGATGCTTTTAACTGTGGTGCTAGAGAAGACTCTTGAGAGTCTCTTGGACTGTAAGGAGATCAAACGAGTCAATCTTAAAGGAAATCAACCGTGAATATTCATTGCAAGGACTGATGCTAAAGCTGAAGCGCCAATACTTTGGCCACCTGATGCCAAGAGCTGACTCACTGGAAAAGACCTTGATGCTGTGAAAGATTGAAGGCAAAAGGAGAAGGTAGCGGCAGAGGATGAGATGGTTAGATAGCATCACTGATTCAATGGACATGAATTTGAGCAGTCCCAGAAAACAGTGAAGGACAGAGGAGCCTTGCTCCTCTTGCTACAGTCCATGAGGTCTCAAAAAGTCGGACCTGACTTAGTAACTAAACAACAACAATAGCAATATTTGAGAAGGCATTTTACTTATGTCTGGTATAAGACATAATATAGCTTTCAAAAATTTCAGAAGCTGAAAATATTGAACTATTTGTCCATGTGCATTAGACACACACACACACACACACACACACACACACACATCACGCACAGAAGAAACAGAGAGTTCAGTTCACAAACAAGAACAACAAATGCCTCTTTAAAATTCTTTTAACTTATTTTAAAATATGTAGCCTTTTTTCATGGGAAGAAATAATATAATCCTTGGGCTAGATGACCCAGTTTTTTAATTGTGTCCTGAGTGGGTTTTATTTGAACTAACTACATTCTTTCCATGTTTGAGTCTAATTTATTAATGAAAAGATATTATGTTTTAGACTACATGCCTTTATACAGATTTTCTAGACATGAAATTACATTTAAAAATACACAACAGAAAAAAAAATCTATCTTTTAAACAAATGACGCCTAACTCTGGGAAGATTAACTATTTGAGATGGTGAGTCTTCTACTGAGGAGCTCTAATCAGATAAACAGTTCTGATGCTTACGAACTGTATTCTGGGAACAAGAAAACCAGACACTTGATTGAACAGAAGTAAATAAATGAAAAAGTTTTTATTATCTTTCATGACCCCTTCATACGCAAAACTTAGTCTTTTTCAAAGTGTCTTCAAAGTCTTTATATCATTACGTCATTTGATTTCTACAATATCTATGAGTTGGATCAGACCAGAGTTAAAACCATCCCCAAATCTATAGATAAACATACTGAAATACACATACACAGAAACACAAAAAGTTAATGTAAAATAGGGATCAATCAGACCTGGTGGCTAATTTAATTTGTTTACATCATAAAGTGATGTGCTATATCACTTGAAATCCCAACATCAGGGTCCACATCACCTACATCCCCAAGATGTCTTCAAGAACCGCAGAAACACTCATTACTATTTCCCTGGATTTGGCTTTCTCCTTTCCTCAGAATAAGCAGTTTCCAACCACTAACACATGTAGTTGGTTTCCTGAAAAGTTTTTCCATGACCAGAAATTTCCAAAAGAGATATCAATTGCTACCTGGAGGTATGCAGAACCTTCTGGTTTTATCTTCTCATATTCCAGTTTTATCTACTAAATTTTTAACTCAGTGATTCTCTGAAGGTATTTAAGATTCAGTGCTCAAATCCCAAATTTCTGAAGGGTCAGCAAATCAAATTCATTTACACTTTGTCCCTGGGTTTTTTTCCTTTTTATTCCTTTTTTATATGAAAAGCAATAAAGCAGTGACCCTTGCTTTTCACTCACAGCCTTTGTGGTCTGTACTTTCATCACTTCTTACCTGATGTCTTCACTTAGGGTATCATGCTGAAAATAAGCACTACACAACTATTGGCTTCTCACTGGACAATTCCAGCAGTTTCTATCAAGTCAGTTCAATGCCTGGTGACAATGACAGTTACAAAATTTTAAGTCCAAACCTGTCACTACCTGGAAGTTCAAGGACATGGGATTGCCAAAGACAAAAGAAATCTATTTGGTATTTTGTACACAACAAAACTTGTGAACATTTAATGAATGCTGAGTGACCAAAACAAAGCTTTACTTATTATCATATAATGAAAAACTCTTCAATCATTAAAAGCAACTATATATATTTGTATTTACTGACATGAGTGCTCACAATAGTCTATGGAACTGTAAATAATATGGCTCCATTTTAAATTTTTATCCATGAATAAAAGAGAGTATGGAAATTGTGATTTTCTCTAGGCAGAGAAATTATGGATTTTTTTAATTTTTAAATTTTTATTTATACTTTTCAGTTTTTCCACAATGAACTTATATCTCTTATCTTATAATAATGGAAAGTCAAACCCTATCTGTGGCAAGCTAACTAAAGCAAAGGTTAATTAACAAAGCCATGGTCTACCCTTTCCAATCTTTCAAACATGGAAATAGTTAAAGAGTAAAATAAATGTACAGGAAAAGATTGCATGGCAATGTCCCTGCTGGTGCAGTGGATAAGAATCCACTTGCCAGTGCAGGGGACACCAGTTCAATCCCTAATTCAGAAAGCTTCCACATGCCACAGAGTAACTAAGCCTGAGCACCACAACTACTGAGCCTACGCTCTAGAGCCTGTGCTAAGCAACGAAGTGTAGCCCCTGCTTGCTACAACTAGAGAAAACCCACGCAGAGCAACAAAGACCCAGCACAGCCAAAAATAAAATAATAAAAATTAAAAAAAAAAAAAGACTGCTGCTACTGCTACTGCTACTGCTAAGTCACTTCAGTCGTGTCCGACTCTGTGCGACCCCATAGACGGCAGCCCACCAGGCTCCCCCGTCCCTGGGATTCTCAAGGCAAGAACACTGGAGTGGGTTGCCATTTCCTTCTCCAATGCATCAAAGTGAAAAGTAAAAGTGAAGTCGCTCAGTCATGTCCAACTCTTAGCAACACCATGGACTGCAGCCCACCAGGCTCCTCCGTCCATGGGATCTTCCAGGCAAGAGTACTGGAGTGGGGTGCCATTGCCCTAGGGAGAAACTAAAATTCTGATTTTATCAATAGGTAAACAGGGAGTTGAGGGCAGCCTCTTCCTCATCTTTTCTGCAACTTACTTTCTCTTCCTTATTGCCTTGGGAACAAATAGGTAGCATAGTGGATAAAATTTTGGACTTGGGAGTCAGAAGGCCTTTGGCTATCCTATTAGTCTCTATTACTTGGGTAAGATCTACCTCTTCTCTGAGCTTCAACTTATTTATTAAAAATGAGACAGTAATATATACTCATAGTATTATTGTGAAAATTTCCTGAGGAAATGTGTGTGAAATTTTGTAGCATGGACTTAAAACTCAAGAAATATAACTTAAACATAAATGTTTGCCCTTCTCTTCACTTTGGTTTTCTGCTCTGCCTGAAATAGAAATGGATATATTAATTTATAAGGTTCTTAAATCTCACTTCCATGGGCTACTTGGCTCTAACTAATATTCAAATTATGATCTAACAACAACTATGCTTTTCTAATCATCCCACTGGGTCAAAGTAGACATGGTTCCCATCAAGAGTTTGATATAGGTCTGAATTTTGTTCAGCATACAAAACAGAACCTGCATATGTGTCTTTGTAGCAGGATTCTTGGTTTGAACCTAAGCTGTGCCTACCCTTAATATTCAACCATGTCAGAACAAATTTGTCTGCCTGGCCCATGAGAATTCCATTTGCTCGAGAGTGGGACCCTTCACTACCAATAACACACAGAAATGTTCTACTTTGAATTCTTTGGAATTTTGAGCATGATTACTTCTAGTCCTTCTCTCCTCCCTCAGAAAGATAAAAGAAGATAGTATATATATATGAAACAAGAACAGGGAAGTATGAAAAAGAAACCAAAATACAAGGAAGACTCTTGACGATTTAAAGCATAATCATTTGTCCACATTTAAAATGCAATAGAAGAGTTTCATGATTTAGCCAAGGAAATTTTCAGAAAACAAAAAAAAAAGATTTTTAATAGAAATAAAAATGTTAATAAAGCCTTTCTAACTAGGCTTTTAGTAGTTTTTAAATTTTCTTAATGTGCACATGCATTGCCTTAATAAAATTTAATTTAAAAATATTATTTATACTTACTGTATCCACATTGTCACTTTTAATTTATTCCTTAATATTCCATAGTAATCACACTTATTAAGTCAACATTGACATGCTAGATGCCAAATCTAATGAGTTATTTTCAATACTCATACTATTGTAGAAATATACAACATTTGCATTTGACCATTCCCCAATCCTCTCTTAATTTCTTGGAGGGCAGTCTCACGTAGTTCTCCTGCTTTTAGGTCAACATCACCATTGCTGATTTTTCTTCTACATTACATTAAACTCTGATGTCCCTCAGACATCTGTCTTTAGTTATACTACTCTTAATCCATGCACTCATGCTGGATGACTTTATTCTCAAGTTTCAATTATCAATCTATAGGTCAACAATTTCCAAATCTTTATCTCATTAGCTATATTTCCAGCCTTTTATAGCTTTACTTGATATCCTTAAAAACACCTCAAACTTAACATGTGCAAAATTGACCTCAATATTTTCCCATTTCCCCCCTCCCTCCAAAACCCATATCCATTCTGCTATATTTTCCATCTGACTTAATGGTCTGCTACATTTTCCATCCAGCTTAATGGTCTGACCAAGTCAGAAACTGTGGGATCATTCTCAGTTCCTCCCTCAACCTTCAAATCAGAAATATCTTTCACATTCAGCCTTCTCTACTCATCCAGACTGCCCGGGGCCTCCTGTTTCTCTTCAAATGTCATTCTCTTCCTATGCTAATGTATCCTCTGCATTACTGCCTGCTATCTTCCTAAAAACTAAATCTGACCACATTCTCCCCCTGCCTAAAACCTTTCAATGGCTCATTATCAGTACAAGTTTCTTTTCCTAGCATGAGTCCTTCACAATCTGACTACAACCCGCACTCCAGTCAGTGTTGCCTTAATATACACACAACCTCTACTGCACAAACACACTGAACTCCTTGTTGGTTCCTGAATGCCACAGGCCCTTTCACTGCTTTCGTCACATTCGTCCCCACTGTCTAGCATTCCTTCAGCTTATTCAACTGGAAAACTCGTATTAATTTTCAAGACCTTGCTGAAATGTCACCTTTTCATGAAGCCATGCAGAGTAGATTCATCTTCCTCAGTACTTCCATAGCCATGCCTTTTTATCTCCTCAACACTGAAGGTCAGGCTCTGGAGCTGCAGGAAGAGGACATAGACACATACATCCCACAAAGTTTCCAATGCATTTCCCTAATGGATAAACAGAAAACATAACAGAAGTGGCTGCACAGAGCAGAAACACATGCAGCTTATCCTTGAGTAGCTTTTTCTGTTATTCTGTTCCCCACAGGTTGGGCAGCTACCACTGACACTCTCCCTTCTGACAGAATCCAGCTGTATTTGAAAAAGAAGCTGAAATCGTTGTACACCACCACCCTTTTATACTTGGACTTATAACCATTTAAGAAGAGTTTCTACTAGCAAGCTACGATCTTCCTTTTTAAGAAATGTTAACAAACAGGCTCTGTTGTTCTTAATCCAAACTCAGCATCAGCACAGGCATTTACTCACTGAAATCTGAGTCAGGACACAATGTTTCTCAATAATGTCTCTGCCTGAAGGTTTCCACACACAGAAAGTCTGTCTTCCAACACCACTAAGATAAAAGTTGCCAGTTTATATTGTAATTTATATATTTGTGTTTCCATCTCTACCACCGGACTGTGAATTTTCTGAAATCAAAGGTTATATATTATTCATATTTATATACTCAGTGACAAGCCCAGCTGGGTCACCTACTGGACACTCAATAAATTTTGTTGAATGAGCAAACATAATACACCTTTCAAAACCAAGTTCTTTGAAAATTCTTTCAGGTCTAAGAACTTGTTTGTAATTTTAGGCTTCTACAATTTGGCAAAGGATGTACACTTTACAAAAAAGGTATTTCAAAGAAGTATTCTCAGGCAGTCAAAATTACAGGGTATTGGTGATATCCTTGCACAAATATGACCTGGACTACCATCTTCTGTTTCCCCTGTGGGGAAAATAATTATGATGCTGCCTGGCCACCTGGAGTCACAATTACACCTGTGGGAAACTCAAGGCCAAATAGCAGGCCAAAAGAAAGAAAGGGCTCCTCTCTCACTAGAGGTTTAAGGTAGAGATATCTGCAGGAGGGGATTTCTATACTTCTACAGGAGGATGTTTGGGCAAAGCAACTTAGAGGTAGAGCACTCTAGCTGGACTGAGAAGCCTGCTGACTCTACACTCTACCCTTCCATTCAGTAAAATCTCCAACTTGTGGTGCCAGGAAAATTTCACAGTTTTGTGTCAGACACACTTGATTGTCAATTTTGGCTCTACCATTTAATAACTGCATGAACATGGTTGAACTGCCAAAACTCCATGAACTTCTGTTTCCTCTTCGTAAAATGAAGGGTTATTGAGGGCATGAGTTAAAGTATCTTAGTGCCAAGCCCAGTCTCCAGCTTACATTGGGTAATCAATTGTTGGAAGCAAGTAGGAAATAAGTTGACTCGAACTTACTTTATGAGATGGAAAACCCTGGACCAGACTCCAGACCCACAGGGTGATAAGGTCAGCAACAACATTGTGATCCTGGGCTAGCTGCATAATTATTCAAGGATATAGCTTCCTCAACTATATTTTCAGAAAATTGGCCTTGACTATTAAAACATTTTCTAGCCATTATTAAGTTTCTAAATTCCATTTATGTAGTTTCTTTCCCCAGGCTCTCAATTTTATGAATAAGATTACTTTTAACAATGAAACAACTGAGACCAGAACGCTTAAATAATCTCTCTAAAGTCAAGTAGCAAACATATTATGAAAGACAGGAATTAATATATATTGACCCTTACTATATGTTAGATTCCATGTATGATTCTTGGATCTTATAACAGACATTATAGATTGTAGCTGTTCAGGGAACACCAGGAGAGGTTTGGGGTTTTTTAATTCATTTTTTTGGCAAGGATAACTACCTTTAAAAATGAAGTTGTTTTTAACTGGTGAAATTTGGGATGTCAAAGGTCTACTTAAGGTAGAGTTTTTAAAGTAAATACTAAGTTTCTCAAAAATTTATATGTAGAGTTACCATGCTGCTGCTGTTGTTGTTCAGTTGCTAAGTCATGTACAACTCTTTGCAACCCCATGGACTGCACCACATCAGACTTCTCTATCCTTCACTATCTCCTGTAGTTTGCTCAAAGTTATGTCCATTGAGTTGGTGATGCTATCTAACCATCTCACCCTCTGTTGCCCCATTTCTTCTCCTGCTCTCAATCTTTCCCAGCATCAGGGTCTTTTCCAATGAGTCAGGTCTTCCCATCAGGTGGCCAAAGTATTGGAGCATAGGCTTCAGCATCAGTCCTTCCAATGAATATAAAATTGAGGCTAATTCTATATGTACTGAGGCACAGAAAGTTTGAGTTACTTGCTCAAAGTCACACAGTTACTGTGGCAAGTTGTTGCTTACCAACTATTCCATGCCCTCACCTGAGTTTTCCAAATTTGCTGACGTATTGAGTGCAGCACTTCAACAGCATTATCTTTTAGGATTTTAAATACTTCAGTTGGAATTCCATCACCTCCATAGCTTTGTTCATAGTAATGCTTCCTAAGGCCCACTTGACTTCACACTCCCCGAAGTCTGGTTCTAGGTGAGTGGCCACACCAACAATGACCCGTTGTTATCCGGGTCATTAAGACCTTTTTTGTATAGTTCTTTTGTGTATTCTTGCCACTTCTACTTAATCTCTTCTGCTTCTGTTGGGTCCTTACCATTTCTGTCCTTTATCATGCCCATCCTTGCATGAAACGTTCCCTTGATACCTCCAATTTTTTTGAATACATTTCTAGTTTTTCCCATTCTATTGTTTTCCTCTATTTCTTTGCATTGTTCACTTAAGAAGGCTTTCTTATCTCTCCTTATTATTCTCTGGAACTCTGCATTCAATTGGGTATATCTTTCCCTTTCTCCCTTGCCTTTTGTTTCTCTCTTTTTTTTTTTTCTCCTTAGCTATTTGTAAAGTTTCCTCAGACAACCACTTTGCCTTCTTTCTTTTTCTTGGCGATAGTTTTGGTTACCACCTTCTGTACAATGTTATGAACCTCTGTCCATAGTTCTTCAGGCACTCTGTCTACCAGATCTAATCCCTTGAATCTATTTGTCATCTCCGCTATATAATAATAAGGGATTTGATTTAGGTCATATCTGAATGTAGTGATTTTCCCTACTTTCTTTCATTTAAGTGTCAATTTTGCAATAAGGAGCCCATGATCAGAGCCACAGTCAGCTCCAGGTTTTGTTTTTGCTAACTCTACAGTTTTTCCATCTTCAGCTACAAAGAATATAAACAGTCTGATTTCTGTATTTACAATATGGTGATGTCCACATGTAGAATCATCTCTCGTGTTGTTGGAAGAAGGTGTTTGCTATGACAAGTGTATTGTCCTGCTTCATTTTGTACTCCAATGCCAAACTTACCTGTTACTCCAGGTATATCTTGAATTCCTACTTTTCATTCCAATTCCCTATGATGAAAAGGACATCTTTTTTGTTCCTATTGTTAGTTCTAGAAGGTCTTGTAGATCTTCATAGAAGCATTCAACTTCAGCTTCTTCAGTATTAGCAGTGGCAGAACAGACTTGGATTACTGTGATGCTGAATGGTTTGCCTTGGAAAGTTACCTTATGACCTAGCAATTTCCTCTCTAGGTATTGGGTAGGCCAAAAAGTTTGCTCGGGTTTTTCCATACCATGTTACAGAAAAATCCAAATGAATTTTTTTGCCAACCAAATATATACCCCAAAGAATTGAAAACAAGGACTCAAATACATGCTTGCATACATATGCTCATAGCAGCACTATGCAAATTAGTCAAAAGTTGAAAACAACTCAAATGTCCACCAACAAATAAATGAACACACAAATCATGGAATATCTATACAATGGAGTAATATTTAGCCATAAAAAGAAATTCTGCTGCTGCTGCTAAGTCACTTCAGTCATATCTGACTCTGTGAGACCCCATAGACAGCAGCCCACCAGGCTCCCCCATCCCCAGGATTCTCCAGGCAAGAACACTGGAGTGGGTTGCCATTTCCTTCTCCAATTCATGAAAGTGAAAGTGAAGTTGCTTAGTCGTGTCCGAATCTTAGCGATCCCATGGACTACAGCCTACCATGCTCCTCTGTCCATGGGATTTTCCAGGCAAGAAAGGGTTGCCATTGCCTTCTCCAAAAAAGAAATGAAGTACTAATATATTCTAAAAATATTAATGAACTTCAAAAACATGTTAAGTGAAACAAGCCAAACACAAAAGGCTACATATTGTATGATTCCATTTGTATGAAATAGGCAGACTAGGCAAATCGATACAAACAGAAAGCAGACTGGTGATTGCTAAAGAAGCTATGACAAACCTAAACAGTATATTAAAGAGCAGAGACATTACTTTGCAAACAAAGATCCATGGAGTCAAAGATATGGTTTTTCCAGTAGTCATGTATGGATGTGAGAGTTGGGCCATCAAGAAGGTTGATTGTTGAAAAATTGATGCTTTTAAATTATGGTGCTGGAGAAGACTCTTGAAAGTCCCTTGGACAGCAAGGAGATCAAACTAGTCAATCCTAAAGGAAATCAACCCAGAATATTCATTGGAAAGACTGATGCTGGAGCTCTATTACTTTGGCCACCTGATGCAAAGAGCTGACTAATTGGAAAAGACTCTTAATCTAGGAAAGATTGAGGGCAGGAGGATAAAGAGGTGACAGAGGATGAGATGGTTGGATGGCATCATGGACTCAATGGACGTGAGTTTGAGCAAACTCTGGGAGATAGTGCAGGACAGGAAGGCTGGCAGGCTATAATCCATGGGTTTGCAAAGATTCAGACACAGTTTAGTGACTGAACAACAATAGGGGCTGGGGGAAAGGATGTGACAATAAGAAATAACTGCTTAATGAATACATGGTTTTATTGGGGGATGAAAATAAATTGGAACTATATAGAGGTCATGGTTATAAAGCATTTTGAATGTTTTAGATGCCACTGATTTGTTGATTTTAAAATGATTAATTTTATGTTATATGCATTTCATCTTAATTTTTAAAAAGAGTTCATGCCTATTGCTATGAGGAAAAGGTAAAACTGGACATGAGACAGAAGGAAAACTTGTACTAGGAATCTGAAGTCCTTATCAAGATCTAAGTTCAAAGTTACTGAAACCTGCTGAGAGGGACTAACATGGCTAGGACTGGTTAACTAGAAGGAAAGAACCCCAGGGGCTCAAAGGGAAAACTGCCTTCAACAGAGGGGAGAATCCCAGGCTGTTACCCCAGTTCAACATCAGGATCTCAGTTGCTTTTGGAGAAGACCAGACAGTTAATGTTACCTCTGCACCAACCAACCAGGCACCAGGGGGAAAGTGGATGTATACTCAGTCAACAACAAATTCATTCATTCATTCATTCCATAAATAACTACTGAGAATCTCCTTAATACCAGGTATTCTTCTATATTTTGGGTAAGACAGAGATGATCCTTATTTTCATGAAATTTAAATAATAGTGAGGAAGATGCACAAAAGATGAGGAAAGAAAGAGGATAAATTCAGATAAGATCACAACAATGAAGAAAAAAAAGTAGAGTAATATACATGTGAGTAGAGGGACTAAGAGGTGCATCATCAGATAAGGTAGGCAAGGAAGCATCTTTGAAGAGATATTTTAGGTAAGTGAGATCTAATCTTCAGAGTGACGACTGGGGTGGGAGAGTGATACCAGAGCACAGCAGAAACTAGCTTTACTAATACAGACATTTTCTCTTACCACCTAACTTCTCACAAAAATTCCATATTCTGCATACAAAGGACACAATGAACATTGCTGTAAATCAGAATAAGAGGAAGAGGCTAAATGGCATTCAACTGTGGGGTGTTTTTTTTGGGGGGGGGGTTGTTTTGAGTTTTGTCTATAGGAAGCAAATTTGGGGCCCTAAAACACTTTTTTCTACTCAACTTACAACAAATCTCAGAAAGAAACACATGTATTATACTTGCTATATTGATTAAATGGTTGGAAGCAAGAATTAAGCAATTTTCAAACTTCTACATAAGCAGGACTAGAACAGTAGCACAATAGAGAGAAAATAATGCTGAACTAGAAAT
This sequence comes from Bubalus bubalis, assembly GCF_019923935.1. NCBI lineage: Eukaryota > Metazoa > Chordata > Mammalia > Artiodactyla > Bovidae > Bubalus > Bubalus bubalis. Next base: position 22,125,365 of record NC_059177.1, on the reverse strand, counting down.
TTGAGACCCTCAACTTTGTCAACATGCTGTGCAAACATAGGAAAATCACTATCTGCACCTCAATTTCCTCTGTACAATGAGAGAATTCAACTACAAAATATCTGAGATCTTTTCAAGTGTACTATATATATGAGAGAAGAGGAGAATAGTAATCAGACAGAGAAGTACAGCCAGGGTCATTGGAGATATTCACCAGATATGGAGACTCCATGAATGACTAACCCGCATGGGCGATGATTTTTCTGGGGCACAAATTGTTTTTTCCATCTTAACCTCAACCCTGGTACTTTTCAGATTCACCTCCTTTTCTAAAACTTCTCCTTCCCTTCCTTTACCTACCAGAATAAGAAAATTTAAACATATCTATAACCAGAGATTAAAAAAACATCAATGTCTTGGGGATATTTTTCCTCTCTGAAAAACAAAAGTTCCACTTTACACATAACCTCCCTGCACTTAAGGAGACAGGACAAAGAGATTTTTCTTTAAAATAGCATTAAGACAGTCCATTTCTCCTTTTAAATTATACAAACATGCATATGCCCATCCAATTTGATATTAGGAAGAGAAACTGTCTTATAATCTTGGAAAGTGGAAGAAGATATGAGTTTAGTTTGTACAAGTAATATTTGAAACACAGTTTTGTTCTTTCCTATAAATACAGACTATAAATCTTATTAATCAAACTTCATTTCCTCCCTTTGCGAACTAAGATTTTAATTGTTCTAATCCCTTCCCTGCTGATTTCTTGCTACTATTTCACACAGCAGCAGGTCATCTCTTTCTTTTCTCAGAAATACATTAGCACAGTGCCATAGTCCTAATAATATATTTTTTAATTGAGTGGAGAAAAAACAGAAGTCAACTCTGAAGTTCAGGGACCTAAAAATAGTCTTCCCAAGAGGACACACATTTACTCACTGGAAGCTAACGTTAATTAGCTTTGGCCTTCCCAACTGAGAAAAAAACTCAACATTTCATTTTTAGGACTCCCTACATACAAAAAGTCATTGTATAACTTCAGAATACTATTTATCTACTATTTACTATTTACTATTAGGTATTTATTTAATACCTAATATTAAAACAATTAAGAGGCAAAATTTTTTGCTGCTTGGTCACTGGAAGTCAATATCTAATATCTAATTTACATACATATAAAGGGCTATTTTCTACACTATGGTACATATGAAAATGCATTCACTGAGATTCAAAGAACCTTAGTTTGAGTCCCTGTTCAGTTGATAAGTGTGTGATTCTGAATAAATCATTTAATTCCTTTACATCTCATTTTTATCATCTGTAAACAGCTATAATATAGTTGAAGATTCTCTTAGTAAAACCATATCAAAATCCTACAAAATTAATCTTTAAATTAATCACAATAAAAAATATATACTTTGTGTGTGTTTCATTAAAATTCTGGAAACAGTGTAAAACTGTGCCATACAATAACGTATCTAGCCATATGGGGCTATTTTAATTAAAAGTGATTAAATATAAAATATTGTAAATTCAGTGCCTTAGTTGAACTAGCCGCATTTCAAATGCTTAGAAAACCGCATGTAGTCAGTGGCTACTGTACTGAGCAGCACAGTTACAGAACATTTGCATCATTACAGAACATTCTATTGAACAGTGCTGGTATGAAGGGACACAAAAAAAAGGATTGGGTTGTATCATCTTTATGCAGCCCTAAGAGAAATGTTTTTTTCATTCTTTTAACTGATTATTCCAATAGATATCAATCTGTACATAAACACTGGTGAGTATACTTTTTAACCAGTTATAAACTTGCCTGCTTTTTGCCATTAACCAACTCTCTTCTTACTACTCATAATAATGTCATGAGAGATATTATCAAATGTCTTGCTGAAATTCAAGTGCCCAGTGTCTATTGTAATGGACATCTGTAACTCTGCTGAAGGAAATAAACAGAGGATAGAAGGCTCTTCTGTCATGGTCACTGATCATTAAACCCATGCCAGTCCCTCCTGCCACCTTTTCCAAGTATGAACAAACCGTTACTAGAATTACATCTTCGCACCTCACAGTACTGTACTGTGGCTCAGATGGTTAAAAAAATCCACCTGCAATGCCATAGATCCAGGTTTGATCCCCTGGAGAAAAGAATGGTTACCCACTCCAGCATTTTCGCCTGAGAAATCCCATGGACAAAGGAGCCTGGTGGACTACAGTCCATGGGGTCACAAAGAGTTGGAGCAACTACAACTCATGACAGAGCAACTAAGTGCGTGTGCACGTGCATGCACACGTGCGCACAGACAGACAAACACACACACACACACACGCACACACAGTGTCATGTACAACCAGTGCCCTTCCAATCAATCTCCTTTCATTCAGGAGTCCATAAAGATCACTGACAATGGTCCAGTCATTTCTTTGCATCCATGTACATAATTTTTACATCCTAGATAATTTTAAACTCAGTTAAAATGAGATGTTCCCTGTGGATTTCAACTTTCTTCTCCATTAATGTTCTACTTAGTCAAGTTTGAAAATAATGATCCCTGACAGATTTTTCTCTTCCTTTTGTTAGCTTAGCCTTTCCTATTTTTTTTTTTTTTTGCTATTGTTATACCATTAAAACACCCTTCTTTACTCTTCTTTTGTAAACAAACTATGAGTAGAATTTTACTTCAGTTTACATTGTTTATGCTATGCTATGCTAAGTCACGTCAGTCGTGTCTGACTCTGTGTGACCCCATAGACGGCAGCCCACCAGGCTCCCCCGTCCCTGGGATTCTCCAGGCAAGAACACTGGAGTGGGTTGCCGTTTCCTTCTCCAATGCATGGAAGTGAAAAGTGAAAGTGAAGTCGCTCAGTCGTGTCCAACTCTTAGCAACCCCATGGACTGCAGCCTACCAGGCTCCTCTGTCCATGGGATTTTCCAGGCAAGAGTACTGGAGTAAGGTGCCATTGTCTTCTCCCTTACATTGTTTGGTGGACTTTAATCAAAATTTGTAATCAATATCTAAATGTGCATTCAACAAAAATAGTTTTCTAGATGAAGATGAATAACTGAGCATTAAACAAAATACAGGGGGCTTCCCTGGTGGCTCAGATGGTAAAGAATCCGCCTGCAGTGCAGGAGTCCTGGGTTCAATCCCTGGGTTGGGAAGATCCCCTGGAGGAGGACATGGCAACCCACTCTAGTATTCTTGCCTGGAGAATCTCATGAACGAAGGAGCCTGGAGGGCTATGTTCCATGGGGTCACAAAGAGTTGGACACCACTGAGCGACTAAGCACAGCACAAACAAAATTCAAAGAATAAAGAGTATTCCTCCTCATGCTCAAAAACCCTTGGACATTTTAAACATCACATATTTTTCTCTCTTGTCTCATCTTCTCTTTGCATGTGCTCTGTTTCATTCCTTCTAACTGACTTTCTACACACCTTAGTAAGCAAGGCAGAGAAAAGATAGCTTCCCAGAACCCCCATGTTCCTATGCTATAGTTCCAGATACACAGACTTATTCTCTCACAAATCAATGTCTATTAAAGGTTGGATCAGATTTCCTTCCAACTTGTAACTTGCTGTTCGCAGGAAGTACAATCACATTGTATGAAGATGGCTACCAGGAAGTTATGACCATGGACACGAGAAAAGGTTAAGGACATCGTTATAAGATAGAAAGACATGCCCAAATACATCTACTTTACCCTAATAAGTCTAAATTGGTAAGAGAGCACTCTTTGAATCGATGTCTTTTCTTTAAATCTTAATACATTTTCTTGTTCCCACTATTATAATTAGAAACTTTCTCGAGAATTGTCAACCCTCTTGAGTAATCCTTTAGCTCAAAATGCTTTCAATGAGGATTTTTACATGTGAATTCTTGACTTTTGAGGGTCATATCTGACTCTGACCAAACTTCTCTACTGCTCTCTCTAAGAAAAATCAATAAATTTCCCCCAAGGGCCTTGGTAAGTGCTAAGAAGAGGGACTTTGTTTCAATAAGAATACAGAAGACAGCAGTATCTCAATAATTTGAACATTCAAAGCCTAGATCATAGAGATATAAGCCTCACATGTCTTTGTGTAACCAATTCACTTCATAAAATTGATGATTTAATAAAATCTAGCAATAGAAAACAATGATTAAGTATAAGTAAAAGTCATAAATGATAGATTCTGACTTCAATGATGCCTTTTTCTCCTATTTTAATGGAAATAATAGCAGGTATAAACTATTATGGAGTTCCAATAACAAGCTTTCAGACCACATGACAAAGTTTCATATTCAAATTTACTTCTTCTGTAAATTTCTTAGATTAATTAAACTTCCTAAAGGTAACTGAGGTAGAAGAGAAAACTTTTTCTCGCTGTTTTTTCCTTAATTGCACATGTAATGAGGCAAAACCAAAACAGTGCACCTTTAAATGTGGTTTTTAATGAGGCATTTTCCACAGCTATAGTACTAATGCTTTTGTTGTTATTACTGAGTATTGCTTTATGGTTAATACTTTCACAACCACAGAAACCTCCCTGATCAAAAAAACAAGATGCTCATTGATAATATCTTTTGCAAACTAAACTTGAATTAGGATAGCCAGGCTACTGGATAATATATTAGAATATGCTCATTTTATATAGTAATCACCTGACTAAATTACATAAATAAATATACTAGGTACTTGACAATTTTTACTCTCAATTCAAGCTACTTATTTAAGATAATATATTGTGTGCTTTTAAAAAAGTATGTGGTAACTGATTTCTATTATGGAAGTTAATGTTTTTATTTAATCTTTTCCTGAAGGCACTTAGAATTATAACTACATTAGCACTCATTCAATCAGCAATGTGGGAGGCCTCATTCGCCAAAGTTGAAAATAGCATGTTAAAGTGAGTAAAATTGTCAACTTTACAGTAGTATGCTAGAGCTGGCTTGAACTGGCTCAAGTGCCAACTGTTACATATGAACTTTATAATCTGGTTGTTAAACACAACCACTATTAAAACTTAAAGTACATAAATACTCAACAAAGGAGGAAAAGAAGGAAACTTCCTTAACTTGATAAAGGGCATCTATGAATATTCTATAATTCACATCATATTTAATGATGACAGACTGAATCTTTCCCTCTAAGATCAAGAACAAGACGAGGCTATTTGCTCTCATCACTTCTAGTCAATATTATACTGGAGATTTAACCAGGGCAATGTGGCAAGAAAAAGAAATAAAAAGATTCGACTTGGAAAAGAAGTAAAACTATCTCCATCTGCAGATAACACAATACTGTATATAAAAAATCTTAAGGAACACATTTATACACACACAAATACACAAGGAGAACTGGTAAGCAAGTTATGCAAGGTTGAAGGATAGAAATTATGCACAAAAATAATTGTACTTTTATAAACTAAGCAATGAGCAATCCTAAAATAAATTTTCCATTTATGATAGCATCAAAAGGAATAACTTAGGAAAAAATATAACAAAAGAAGTGTAAGACTTGTTCAATTAAAGCTACAAAACATGGAAGAAAGAAATTAAAGACCTAAGTGAACATGAAGATATTCTGTGTTCATGGTTTGGAAGACATAATATTTTTTAACTGACAATACTACCCAAACTGATCTACAGTTTCAACATAACCTCTATCAAAATCGATACAGTGAAAAATTAACTTTACCTAAAAAGTGGTCACTATGGTTTTTCAGGTAGTCATGTATGGTATGGTTGTGGGCGTTGGACCATAAAGAAAGCTGAGCGCCGAAGAATTGATGCTTTTGAACTGCGGTTTTGGAGAAGACCCTTGAGAGTGCCTTGGACTGCAAGGAGATCAAACCAGTCAGGCTTAAAGGAAATCAGTCCTGAATATTCATTGGAAGGACTGATGCTGAAGCTGAGACTCCATTACTTTGGCCACCTGATGCAAAGAACTGACTCATTGGAAAAGACCCTAATGCTGGGAAAGATTGAAGGCAGGAGGAGAAGGGTATGGATGAGATGGATGAGATGGTTGGATGGCATCACCAATTTGATGGACATGAGTTTGAGCAAGCTCTGGGAGTTGGTGATGGACAGGGAAGCCTGGCGTACTGCTGTCCATGGGGTCACAAAGAGTCCGACACGACTGAGTAACTGAACTGAACTGAAAAAGTGGTCTTGTCTCTGCCCTCAGGTACTAGAAGATGATCTCTAGGTCCTTGCAATATCCTGCCTGACAGGAGTGTTTCCTGGGGCTTTAATCACTGAATAATCTAACTCTGTAATTTACAATGAGAACTTTGGGATATTCCTTATCAGTTTTAACTTCTGGAGGAAATAATACTTAAAGTATAGGCTGCATTTCCATGAGGGGATGGAGATTAAAAATCAGTCATGTGAGCAACATATGATCAAGCCCCAATAAAAACTCTAGACACCAAAAGCTCAGGTAAGCTTTCCAGATTGGGAATTTTGAGGGTTTTGAATACAGTTACACATCAAGGCTGGGAGGAGGTAATGCCACCCAAGATTTCACAAGAAAAAGACAACAAGAAGCTTCACGTTTGGATACCCTCCAGCCTTCATCTTATGCAAATTTTCTTTTAGCTTGTTCTAATTTGTATCTTTTGCTATAACTATAATAAGTATAGTGCTTTCCTGAATTCTGTGAGATGTTCTATTGAATTATCAAACCTGAAGATGACTGTAGGATTCCTCAAGCTTATAGCCAGCTAGTCTGATGCTCGGGAAGGTATTTATGTGTATTTTATGTGTATGCTGGATTTATTACATCATTGTTTGGTAACGAAGATCTCTTCCCAACTCCACATGCAATGATTCACATTGGTACCTTGAAATTTCACCATGTTCAATTCTCAATTGATCGTGAGAGTATTTATATAATAGAAAACATCAAAAGCTACAAATCAGGGCTTAATCAATTGTTTTGCTTATAGTGAAACTATTAATAATACAGATTAAACATAAAAGTTTATTGTATTCATTGTCATTTAATTGTGATTAGCACAGAGTTGAAAAAAATATTCTTCCAGTATTTAAAAATTATTATAAAATTCAGCAAAGAAATTGCTGACATCATTGAACAAAAAAGTAAAGTTCCAGTGTATGTCCTCATTGTTTCACCTCCATATCACTTATTATTGTAAATTAAAGTATCAACCAAATTTCATGTCAGAACCACACTCATTCATCAACTGCAACCATAACTTGGCTATTGATACAAGAATTTGGGGGAAAAAATCAACAAGAACATTCTGCATGAATCAGTTGGCTATATGGAATTTACAATAAAAAGTACTGTTAGTTTCTTATTATTTGTAAATTGTGTGGTAGACTTCTCTTATGTCAGTAAAACATGTAATAAACTTTACTAGATATCTATATGTACACTGTTTTTTTTGAGATCCATTTGGTGATTCACTTCAGTTCAGTTCAGTTCAGTCGCTCAGTCATGTCCAACTATTCGCAACCCCATCAGGCTTTTCTGTCCAACACCAACTCCCAGAGCTTGTCAAACTCATATCTATTGAGTCGGTGATGCCATCCAACCATCTCACCCTCTGTTGTCCCCTTATCCTCCCACCTTCAATCTTTCCCAGCATCAGGGTCTTTTCCAATGAGTTAGTTCTTTGCATCAGGTGGCTAAAGTAATGGAGTTTCAGCTTCAACATCAGTCCTTCCAATGAACATCCAGGACTGATCTCCTTTAGGATGGACTGGTCAGATCTCCTTGAAGTCCAAGGGATCTTAAGAGTCTTCTCCAACACCACAGTTCAAAAGCATCAAATCTTTGGTGCTCAGCTTTCTTCACAGTCCAACTCTCACATGCATACATGACCACTGGAAAAACTATAGCTTTGACTAGATGGACCTTTGTTGGCAAAGTAATGTCTCTGCTTTTTAACATGCTGTCTAAGTTGGTCATAGCTTTTCTTCCTAGGAGCAAGCGTCTTTTAATTTCATGGCGGCAGTCACCATCTGCCGTGATTTTGGAGCCCAAGAAAATAAAGTCTGCCACTGTTTCCATTGTTTCCCCATCTATTTGCCATGAAGTGATGGGACCTGATGCCGTGATCTTCGTTTTTTTAAATGTTGGGTTTTAAGCCAGTTTTTCACTCTCTTCTTTCACTTTCATCAAGAGATTCTTTAGTTCTTCTTCACTTTCTGCCATAATGGTGGTGTCATCTGCATATCTGAGGTTATTGATATTCTCCTGACAAACTTGATGACAGCTTGTGCTTCATCCAGCCCAGCATTTCACATGATGTACTCTGCATATAAGTCAATTAATCAGGGAGACAATATACAGCCTTGGTGTACTCCTTTCCCAATTTGGAACTAGTCTGTTGTTCCATGTCTGGTTCTAACTGTTGCTTCTTGACCTGCATACAGATTTCTCAGGAGGCAGATAAGGTGGCCTGGTATTCCCACTTCTTTGAGAATTTTCCACAGTTTGATGTGATCTACACAATCAGAGACTTTGGCATAATCAATAAAGCAGAAGTAGAAATAGATGGGGAAACAGTCGAAACAGTGTCAGACTTTATTTTTTTGGGCTCCAAAATCACTGCAGATGGTGACTGCAGCCATGAAATTAAAAGATGCTTACTCCTTGGAAGGAAAGTTATGACCAACCTAGATAGCATATTCAAAAGCAGAGACATTACTTTGCCAACAAAGGTCCGTCTAGTCAAGGCTATGGTTTTTCCAGTGGTCATGTATGCATGTGAGAGTTGGACTGTGAAGAAAGCTGAGCGCCGAAGAATTGATGCTTTTGAACTGTGTGTTGGAGAAGACTCTTGAGAGTACCCTGGACTGCAAGGAGATCCAACCAGTCCATTCTGAAGGAGATCAGCCCTGGGATTTCTTTGGAGGGAATGATGCTAAAGCTGAAACTCCAGTACTTTGGCCACCTCATGCGAAGAGTTGACTCATTGGAAAAGACTCTGATGCCGGGAGGGATTGGGGGTAAGAGGAGAAGGGGATGACAGAGGATGAGATGGCTGGATGGCATCACTGACTCGATGGACGTGAGTCTGAGTGAACTCCGGGAGTTGGTGATGGACAGGGAGGCCTGGCGTGCTGCGATTCATGGGGTCACAAAGAGTCGGACACGACTGAGCAACTGAACTGAACTGAACTGAGATGTTTTCCTGGTATTCTCTTGCCTTTTCTATGATCCAGTGGATGTTGGCAATTTGATCTCTGGTTCCGCTGCCTTTTCTAAATCCAGCTTGAACATCTGGTCTTCATGGTTCATGTACTGTTGAAGCCTGGCTTGGAGAATTTTGAGCATTACTTTGCTAGCGTATGAGATGAGTGCAATTGTGCAGTAGTTTAAACATTCTTTGGCATTGCCATTCTTTGGGATTGGAATGAAAACTGAGCTTTTCCAGTCCTGTGGCCATGCTGAGTTTTCCAAGTTTGCTGGCATATTGAGCCAGCATATTGAGCCATTTGCAGCACTTTCACAGCATGATCTCTTAGGATTTGAAATAGCTCAACTGGAATTCCATAACCTCTATTAGCTTTATTCACAGTGATACTTCTTAAGGCCCACTTGACTTTGCAGTCCTGTCTGGCTCTAGGTGACTGATTTACTTACCAGCACACTACCGGTTTTAGTGTTATTATCGCCGAGGAAAGAGGCCTAGTCATTTGACAAACAATTGTATAGTAAATCTAATTACATGATTGGTTTTGATAAATTCTAGACATAGAAATGAGGCTGACAACCAGATAGGTAGAAAGGTCACCATTATTTCATAAACAATGATATGGACCAGTTCTGCAATGACCCCAGCCTACTCTTTATAGACATACTGCAGGTTTATTTGCTGTTTAAACATGTGCACTTGGCAATGTGCTTCAATTTAAAGGACTGCTGTATCTCTTTCAGCCACTCAGACATTCCAAATAACCACTCAACCTTTGCAGAAACCCAAGAGGAGTGAGTCATAAATATCTTAGGGCATTTCTGCAACCTCTTAACTCATTTCTCTTAGCTCTTGCTCAGTCACTATTCTGACCTAACTCAAAACTTTCTCTACCAGTCACCAGCAGGCCAGAATCAGCCACAGGACCTCCCCAGGGCACTGCAGCCAGTTGCTGCTGAACCTGCCATGCCTATTCATCAGTGGACCATCACCAGTCCCAAACCACAAAGCTCAGGACTCAGTCATCCTGGGATCTAATCCCGTTTATTAACAGGCTGGCAGCAGCCCTAGGACTACCCAGGCCAGGTAGCAAGCTATACCACAACCAGCCCTGCCCACCCACGACTGGCAACTTCCACACAAGGGAAGAGCCAGCAACAAATAGAGAGAAGACGAGCCTCTCTTACCATCACTTTCACAGTAGTGGGCCCCATCACAACAGACGGGTCCATTCAGCCCATATAGGAGGCACTCCTAAATCATATGGTTCTGGTGACCAGAAGGGAGTGTGCTGCCAGGTCCCCTATGACATCTCCCACATAACACCACTTCTGCAAGATGGGAAAACATAATCAACCTACTTCATACATAGAAATAACAGAGAGAATTAAGCAAAATGAGGCAACAAAAGAATATTTTCCAAGGAAAGAAACAAGATAAAACCCCCCAAAAGAAGAACTAAATGAAATGGAGATACTATCTGAGGCAATCTACAGATTCAATGCAATTCCTATTAAAATATCAACAGCATTTTCCACAGAACTAGAAAAAATAATTATAAAATTTAAATAGAACCACAAAAAACCCAGAATAGCCAAAACAAACTTGTGAAAGAAGAACAAAGTTAGAGGAATCATGCTCCCTTATTTCAAACTATTCTAAAAAAGCTACAGTAATCAAAACAGTATGGTACTGGCATAAAAACAGACACAATGATCAATGGAACCAAATAGAGAGCCCAGAAATGAACCTACAATTAAATGGGCAATTAAAGAACAACAAAGGAAAAGATAGCCTCTTCAATAAATGGTATTTGCAAAACTAGACCTTTCATGCAAAATAACCAAACAGGATTTACTCTCTCACACATTTTGTACATTTATATACAGAAATAAACTTGAAATGGATTAAAGCTTAACTATAAGTCTTGAAACCATAAAACTTTCAGAAGAAAACACAGGCAGTATGCTTTGACATCAGTCTTAGAAGTAAGTTTTTTTGTGGTTTTTTTTGTGGTTTTTTTGGTTCTGTCTCTTCTTTCTTCTCCTAAAGCAAAAATCAACAAATAGGACTACATCAAACTAAAAAGCTTTCACACAATGAAAGAAACTATCACCAAAAATGAAAAGGCCAACTACTGAATGGGAGAAGATATCTTCAAATGATATATCTAATAAGGAGTTAATATCCAACATATACGAAGAACTCATACAGGTCCATATCAAAAAAATAAACAATGGACAGAGGACCTGAATAGGTATTTTTCCAAAGAAGACATACAAATGGCCAACAGACATATAGAAAGACACTCAAAATCATCCGGGAAATGAAATTAAAGCACAGTGAGATATCACACCTCATACCTATCAGATTGGCTATTATCAAAAAAATATGACAAATAACAAGTATCAGTTAGGATGTAAAGAAAAGTGAACACTTGCGTACTGTTGGTGGGAAAGTAAATTGGCATATTTACTGTGGAAAACGGTATGCATGAGCCTCAAAAAATTAAAAATAGAGCTACCATACAACCCAGCAATTTTACTTCTCAGTATTTTTCCAAAGGGGCTTCCCAGGTAGTTCAGTGGTAAAGAATCCTCATGCCAATGCAGGTTTGATTCCTGAGTAGGGAAGACCCCTGCAGAAGGAAAGGGCAACCCACTCCAGTATTCTTGAATGGGAAATCCCATGAACAGAGGAGCCTGGCAGGCTACAGTCCATGGGGTCACAAAGAGTTGGACAGAATTTTGTGACTTAAACAATAACAATAATCCTAATTCTTGGACTAGAATATATTCTAATTTCCACTGCAGTTGACTTAATTCTCCATAGGATACCTGGGCATGAACTTGCCCTTCTGGTTTTCCCTTTCTAGAATTCATACCTATCAGCTTTTCTTAAAGTGTAAACCCTACTTGACTAAACTTCTCTGATGCATTTGTAAGCATTCCCAAGGTCTAGGGTTTCTCTCTCCTTTCCACCAAACAATATTTATTTGAACATCATTTTTAAAAGGATTGAGAAAACTGCCTCTTACTCTGTTCTTGTGTAATTCTCTATTCCAAACTAGAATGCCATCATTTGTCTATTTCAGTTTTCAAAGCAGAGTTTAGCTCTTTGAAAAGTATGAAAAAATACTATACCTTTGAATCATCTATTCTTTGTTTTCCTTCCTACTTAATAAAGATGAAATACATTTCTGTCTCCTGTAGTTGATAAATCTTTTTTCTATTCCTCTATTCCTATTCCTATGTAATCCTTTATACCATTTCTTGACTTAACCCCACTCTTGTCCTTACTTCTCCTTTGAAACAACTTGACACTACTTTATATAGTATTTTTCTCCTAAGGATTTCAAATTATTTCATTATTAATAAATATTTAGTTTTCTTATCCTTTAAGCAGAGAATAGTTAGGTTGTCCTCAAAGTAGAGGGATACCCTTAGAAAGGGAAAAATTCCAACTATAAATGGAAAACAAAAAAGTTTTTGTTTTGTTGAAGATCACAGAGCTTTCAAAATGAGATTATTAGCAACCTGCAGAGATTAAAATCAAAGAAATGTGATAGAAACAAGGAAGAGGGGGGAAAAAAAACCCAAAGTTTCTAGAAAATGAAAAACCTTGTATGGCTTGGATTTTCACCTGATAAGCAAGTAAGAGACTATTTTAATAATTCACTTATTGACCTTTAGAAGCATCCATCTTCATGTATGACATTAGATGCACATAATAAGATTAGTATTTAGAAATTGTTATGAGAATAGGTAAAGTTAGTCATAGGCATAGTTTCGTTCTGGTTCACTGTATTTTCTGCCACAGCATTTTACAAGGCAATGTGCACTGGCTTTAAGAAAATGTAGCAGTGAGTGTACTGCCTTGATCTTTTATCTCATTTTCTTCCTCAACTGGAGGTAAACATCAATAAACAGGGAGCATATTGCAATTAGACATTATGGGAAAGCAAAAGTTCTGTTGGGATAGTCAAGAGAGAGAAGAAATTGAAATTCACCTCAATTTATAGAATTTTCAGAAGCTCTTTCAGAGTCTTTAAAAGACCTTGCTAGAAATGCTACATTATATTCATGCCACCACCCATAAGATAACTTGATCAGCAATGAAAACTAGCTTCCCAGGACAAGAAAAGCATGGTATGCCTCAAAATCTGGCCTGTTCATAAGGGTCATTTCAATGCCACGTCATTCAGGAAGCTGACAATGACTACGACTGTAGATATGATCTTTCCTTAAGAACACATCTATAGCACTTTTATGGCACTTTAACCACAGGCATCAAAGGCCTAAAATGTTTGGGTGGGGAGAAAGGTCCCAAGTCAAGTGATTCTAATCAGTCAACCTGGACAAGTCTATAAGGAATGTTAGAAACTGCTGCTGAGTACAACATAAAAGTTTGGGACCTTTACCACTCATCCAAATGATTAGGAGATCTTTAGATCTAGGCAGCCTATATGTTTTTAAGAGCTGCTCAAGCAAGACCAGGGAGCAAAAATTGTTGAAGCAGGGGCTACCACTTTTCTTCACAATCAATCCTCAATCCTCCAATATCAATACTATTTGACCTTTATAACTGTATGCATTAATTACTTTAATATTGAAGGAGGAAACAGAACAGGCTCTATCTTGAAAGCAGGACTCCATCTTGGGCCAGACTGTGGACTTTGAGCTATATGCCCAGTATCTTTGGAAACAATATACCAACTGGAAAACCAGACCCCCACCCCCGGATGGAAGAGACCCAGGGCTCATACCTAGACTCTCTGTCACCTAAAAGAATACCCTAATTATCTGTGTACATGAATAGAATCATAAATTCTATTATGCTTATTGGGGTATGACCACAGGCCTATTGATAATTGTCCACTGTTAACTACCTAGGCTTGAGGCATATGAATCACAGGTTAACTTTGATTGTATCTTTCTTTTCCTTTGTTCAGACTAATTTCAGGGAATTTGGGGAGGTGGGTTTGGGCACGTACACTTAGGGTATATAAGGTTTTCACAAAAACTGGTCAGGGTCCTTGGCTAAGAGAAGACTCTGCCTTGGGCCCGGTGGTGTAATAAACTGCCCTCCACTATCCGCATTGTCCTTCTGAGTGAGTTTGTTTCCCAGAATGTGTGGCTACAATATGTATTAATGAACAAAAATCCCTCCAAGTTTTTCTAATGTACAGCCAAACTTGAAAACTATTCAATGAATGTGGTTGCTTAGGGTATTTGGTATCCCCTAAGCTTGGGATACCTGTTAATTTCTCCCCAAACTTTCACAGGGAATAGTTGGTTTACTTTTATTGTCTCTCTTAATGAGAAACAAGTGGTATTTTTGTTTGTTTGGGTTTTGTACTGCTTCAGAATACACAGAATTGTGACTTAGGTTTCCCAATTCACAGAGCTGATTATGGAATCAGTACTTTTGGCAGTTCTAGCATATGTCCTACAGTTCCTCTGGGAAGTTTGGGGACATACAATACACTGATGTTTACCACTGCTGCTGCTGCTGCTAAGTCGCTTCAGTCATGTCCAACTCTGTGCGACCCCATAGACAGCAGCCTACCAGGCTCCCCTGTCTTTGGGATTCTCCAGGCAAGAACACTGGAGTGGGTTGCCATTTCCTTCTCCAATGCATGAAAGTGAAAAGTGAAAGTGAAGTCTCTCAGTCGTGTCCGACTCTAGCAACCCCATGGACTGCAGCCCACCAGGCTCCTCCGTCCATGGGATTTTCCAGGCAAAAGTCCTGGAGTGGGGTGCCATTGCCTTCTCCGTGTTTACCACATACGGCTATATGGTCAGAGGTCTTTATCTACTCTGTTTTACTAAGATCAGGGGTAGTGTCTTTTGTCTCTGCATCCCCAGTCCAAATAAGACATGCCATGTAATTTTCAATTGTTAACTGTTTGATAAGTAAATGAATAATATATTTTAAGACATAGGTAATAAATGATTATCCATTGCACTTCCTTGCACACTCCAGAGTACCTAATATAACCAATTTGTTGCTTGTTTAAGAACTATAAAACACAGATAAAGGCTAATTATTATTTTAGGTATTTGAAATGTCTTTGGGAAAGAGATACCCTTGATAGGATCAGAAGTCCTCAAAATTTTTTAATTATAGACTCTCTAAGAATCCGATAAATGTTTTGCACCTTTCTCAGAGCCCCCATATCCTCCAAAGTGTACAAACATTTTAAGAGGATCTTCAATTTAAGCCCCCCATAAGCCATCATGAGCTTATGGGTCATTAGACAAAGAAGTGAAATAGAATATACAATTTTTTAAAAACTCCCTGCAACAAAAGTGCCAGACCAGACTTCTCAGCTTCACTAGGAAATTCTATCAAACATACAAAGAAGAACTTATACCTATCCTTCTCTAGATACTCCAAAAGACTGAAGAGGAGGAAACACTCCTAAATTCATTCTATGAGGTCACTGTCACCCTGACACAAAAATAGACAAAGACATTACCAGAAAATAAAATTACAGGCCAATATCTTTGATGAACATAGATGTAAAAATCCTCAAAAAATTAACAAACCAAATTCAACAATACATAATAAGGGTCATATGCCACAATCAAATTGGATTCATTCCAGGAACACAAGCATGGTTCAACATATGCAAATCAGCCCACTTGATACACCACAGTAACATAAGGAAAGACAAAAACTACATGGTCATTTCAACAGATGAAGAAAAAGCATTTGACAAAATTCAACATCCACTAATGATTTAAAAAAAAAACTCTCACCAAAAAGGGTATAGGGGGACATATTTCAACATAATAAAAGCCATTTATGACAAACCCACAGCCAACATAATACTCAACAGTAAAAAGCTGAGAGCCTCCCCACTAAATTCAAGAATAAGATAAGAATGGTCACTCTCACCATTCCTATTCAACATCAGTTCAGTACAGTGCAGTCACTCAGTCGTGTCTGACTCTTTGCGACCTCATGAAACTCAGCACGCCAGGCCTTCCTGTCCATCACCAACTCCCCGAGTTGACTCAGACTCACGTCCATCGAGTCAGTGATGCCCTCCAGCCATCTCATCCTCTGTCATCCCCTTCTCCTCTTGCCCCCAATCCCTCCCAGCATGAGGAGGCCAAAATACTGGAGTTTCAGCTTTAGCATTATTCCTTCCAAAGAAATCCCAGGGCTGATCTCCTTCAGAATGGACTGGTTGGATCTCCTTGCAGCCCAAGGGACTCTCATGAGTCTTCTCCAACACCACAGTTCAAAAGCATCAATTCTTCGGCGCTCAGCCTTCTTCACAGGCCAACTCTCACATCCATACATGACCACAGGAAAAACCATAGCCTTGACTAGACGGACCTTTATTCTCTGCTTTTGAATATGCTATCTAGGTTGGTCATAACTTTCCTTCCAAGGAGTAAGCGTCTTTTAATTTCATGACTGCAGTCACCATCTGCAGTGATTTTGGAGCCCCCAAAAATAAACTCTGACACTGTTTCCACTGTTTCCCCATCTATTTGCCATGAAGTGATGGGACCAGATGCCATGATCTTCGTTTTCTGAATGTTGAGCTTTAAGCCAACTTTTTCACTCTCCACTTTCACTTTCATCAAGAGGCTTTTGAGTTCCTCTTCACTTTCTGCCATAAGGGTGGTGTCATCTGCATATCTGAGGTTATTGATATTTCTCCCGGCAACCTTGATTCCAGCCTGTGTTTCTTCCAGTCCAGCGTTTCTCATGATGTATTCTGCATATAAGTTAAATAAGCAGGGTGATAATATACAGCCTTGACGTACTCCTTTTCCTATTTGGAACCAGTCTGTTGTTCCATGTCCAGTTCTGTTGCTTCCTGACCTGTATACAGATTTCTCAAGAGGAAGGTCAGGTGGTCTGGTATTCCGATTCTTTCAGAATTTTCCACAGTTTACTGTGATCCACACAGTCAAAGGCTTTGGCATAGTCAATAAAGCAGAAATAGATGTTTTTCTGGAACTCTCTTGCTTTTTCAATGATCCAGCAGATGTTGGCAATTTGATCTCTGGTTCCTCTGCCTTTTCTAAAACCAGCTTGAACATCAGGAAGTTCACGGTTCACCTATTGCTGACGCCTGGCTTGGAGAATTTTGAGCATTACTTTACTAGCATGTGAGATGAGTGCAATTGTGTGGTAGTTTGAGCATTCTTTGGCATTGCCTTTCTTTGGGATTGGAATGAAAACTGACCTTTTCCAGCCCTGTGGCCACTGCTGAGTTTTCCAAATTTGCTGGCATGTTGAGTGCAGCACTTTCACAGCAGCATCTTTCAGGATTTGAAATAGCTCAACTGGAATTCCATCACCTCCACTAGCTTTGTTTGTAGTGATGCCTTCTAAGGCCCACTTTGCTTCACATTCCAGGATGTCTGGCTCTAGGTCAGTGATCACACAATCGTGATTATCTGGGTCGTGAAGATCTTTTTTGTACAGTCCTTTTGTGTATTCTTGCTACCTCTTCTTTATATCTTCTGCTTCTGTTAGGTCCATAACATTTCTGTCCTTTATCGAGCCCATCTTTGCATGAAATGTTCCCTTGGTATCTCTAATTTTCTTGAAGAGATCTCTAGTCTTTCCCATTCTGTTGTTTTCCTCTATTTCTTTGCATTGATCGCTGAGGAAGGCTTTCTTATCTCTGCTTGCTATTCTTTGGAACTCTGCATTCAGATGCTTATATCATTCCTTTTCTCCTTTGTTTTTCACTTCTCTTCTTTTCACAGCTATTTGTAAGGCCTCCCCAGACAGCCATTTTGCTTTTTTGCATTTCTTTTCCATGGGGATGGTCTTGATCCCTGTCTCCTGTACAATGT
The DNA here is from genome assembly GCF_019923935.1 of Bubalus bubalis. NCBI lineage: Eukaryota > Metazoa > Chordata > Mammalia > Artiodactyla > Bovidae > Bubalus > Bubalus bubalis. The sequence goes on along the minus strand of NC_059177.1, from coordinate 22,107,394 downwards.
CACGAACCTCATTCCATAGTTCATCAGCCACTCTATCTATCAGATCTAGGCCCTTAAATCTATTTCTCACTTCCACTGTATAATCATAAGGGATTTGATTTAGGTCATACCTGAATGGTCTAGTGGTTTTCCCTACTTTCTTCAATTTAAGTCTGAATTTGGTAATAAGGAGTTCATGATCTGAGCCACAGTCAGCTCCTGGTCTTGTTTTTGCTGACTGTATAGAGCTTCTCCATATTTGGCTGCAAAGAACATAATCAATCTGATTTCGGTGTTGACCATCTGGTGATGCCCATGTGTAGAGTCTTCTCTTGTGTTGTTGGAAGAGGGTGTTTGCTATGACCAATGCATTTTCTTGGCAAAACTCTATTAGTCTTTGCCCTGCTTCATTCATATTCCAAGGCCAAATTTGCCTGTTATTCCAGGTGTTTCTTGACTTCCTACCTTTGCATTCCAGTCCCCTAAAATGAAAAGGACATCTTTTTTGGGTGTTAGTTCTAAAAGGTCTTGTAGGTCTTCATAGAATCATTCAACTTCAGCTTCTTCAGCGTTACTGGTTGGGGCATAGACTTGGATTACTGTGATATTGAATGGTTTGCCTTGGAAATGAACAGAGATCATTCTGTCGTTTTTGAGATTGCATCCAAGTACTGCATTTCGGACTCTTTTGTTGACCATGATGGCTACTCCATTTCTTCTGAGAGATTCCTGCCCGCAGTAGTAGATATAATGGTTATCTGAGTTAAATTCACCCATTCCAGTCCATTTGATTTTGCTGATTCCTAGAATGTTGACATTCACTCTTGCCATCTCTTGCTTGACCACTTCCAATTTGCCTTGATTCATGGACCTGACATTCCAGGTTCCTAAGCAATATTGTTCTTTACAGCATCGGACCTTGCTTCTATCACCAGTCACATCCACAGCTGGGTATTGTTTTTGCTTTGGCTCCACCCCTTCATTCTTTTTGGAGTTATTTCTCCACTGATCTCCAGTAGCATATTGGGCACCTACTGACCTGGGAACTCCTCTTTCAGTATCCTATCATTTTGCCTTTTCATACTGTTCATGGGGTTCTCAAGGCAAGAATACTGAAGTGGTTTGCCATTCCCTTCTCCAGTGGACCACATTCTGTCAGATCTCTCCACCATGACCATCTTACTTGGGTAAGAAAAACCCAAGTAAGACAGTAGGTGTTGCAAGAGGGCATCAGAGGGCAGACACACTGAAACCATACTCACAGGAAACTAGTCAATCTAATCACACTAGGACCACAGCCTTGTCTAACTATTCAACATAGTGTAGCAATAAGATTAGACAAAGAAATGAAAGGTATTCAAATTGGAAGGAAAAAGGTAAAACTGTCATTGTTGATGACAGTGGTATACTATGCAGAGAACCCTAAAGTATCCAAACAAAAACTATTAGAACTAATAAATGAATTCAGCACAGGAAACAATACACAAAAATCTGTTGCATTTCTTTACATTAAAAATGAACTATTGGGAAGAGAAACTTAAAAAACAATTCCATTCAAAACTGTATCCAAAAAAAAAAAAAAAATCTAGGAATAAACTTCACCAAGGAGATGAAATACCTATATACTAAAAACTATAAAACATTGACAAAGACAGTTGAAGATGATTCAAAGAAATGGAAAGATATCCATGCTCTTGGTTTGGAAGAGTTAATATTGTTAAAATGGCCATAGGACCCAAAGTAATCTACAGATTTCATGTGATCTCTATCAAAATACTCATGATATCTTTCATAGAACTAGAATGAATAAACATACAATTTAGGGTTAGGGTTAGATTTCCAGAGCAATCCTGAGGAAAAAGAACAAAGCTGGAGGCATAATTCTTCCAGGCTTTAGACCATACTACAAAGCTACAGTAATCAAAACAGTATGGTACTAGCACAAAAACAGGCATATAGATCAATGGAACAGAATTGAGAGCCCAGAAATATACCCACACACCTATGGTCAAGAAATCTACAACAGCAACTGGCAATTTCTCCTGTTTTCTGTGCAGCCCCAGACCTCAGTTATGGGTGGTTGAAATTATTATCTTTGAGAAGACAGACAAGTGAAGTGAAGGGCAAGTGCCCAGGTAAACAGCAGGCAACATCATCCATGAAGGGGAGGTGGCTGCCTGTTTAATCTCCCCAGAGAAGGCTGAGGAAGTGAGGGCCACTGGAATCAGGGATGTCAGTCTTCTCTTCTGGAAGTCCCCATGGCCAAGGTCAAGAGTGACCCCCAATGATATGGAAGCCAGATCAGGTAACCACCCCAGATGGCGGCAGCCAGACCACAGCTGGAGTGAACCAACAATGATGGAGCCACTGGATTCCAGGATCCGAGGAATTCCAGGCTAATGGGCTACAACTCCCACATCATTGTATTAACATTAAAGGTATCTTACCTTTAACAAATAAATTTTTTAACCCTTAAAAAAAAAAAAAAAAAAAAAAGAAATCTACAACAAAGGAGGCGAGAATATACCATGAAAAAAAGACAGTTTCTTCAGCATTAGGAAAGCTGCATGTAAATTGAAGAAAGTAGAACACTCCCTCACATTAGATACAAAAATAAACTCAAAACAATTTAAAGACCTAAATATAAGACATGACGCCATAAGACTCTTAGAAGAGAACGTATGCAAAACATGCAAAACTTAAACACAAAACACGGCAACATTTTCTTAAGTCAATTTCCCAAGGCAAAATAAATAAAAGCAAAAATAAACAAATGGTACCTAATTAAAAGCTTTTAGGCAGCAAAGGAAATCATTAACAAAACGTAAAGACAGCCTACAAAATGGGAAGAAATATTTGCAGATGATGAGACCAATTAGGGGCTAAATTTCAAAAAATAAAAGCTACTCATACAACTCAATAACAAAGAAATAGGCAACCCAATCAAAAAATGGTCAGAGTTTCTAAATAGACATTTCTCCAAAGACATACAGATGGTCAACAGGCAATTGAAAAGATGCTCAACATCACAGATTATTAGAGAAATGCAAATCAAAAAAACAATGAGGTATTACCTCACACTGATCAAATTGGCTACCATCAAAAAGTCTACAAAAAATATATGCTGGAGAGGGTATGGAAAAAGGGGAATCTTCCTATACTGTTGGTGGGAATGTAAATTGGTGCAGCCATTATGGAAAACAGCACAAAGATTCCCTAAAAAAATAAAAATAGAGCTACCAGATGATCTAGCAATCCCAATCCTGGGTATATAACCAGGAAAAACAAAAACTTAAGTTGAAATGATACATCCACTTTAGTGTTTATAGCAGCACTACTACTACAACAGCCAAGAAGTGGAAACAATCCAGGTGCCAGAGTGCCCATCAACGGATGATTGGCTTAAGAAGATGTGACATGTATAAATATATATGCCATAAAAAGAAGAACAAAATTTTGCCATTTCCAGCAATATGGATGGACCTAGAAAATATTATATTAGTGAAGTAAATCAGAAAGAGAAAAACAAATTCTATATAATATCACTTATATATGAAATCTCATATACAAAATAGCAGCAGACTCACAGAAACAGAAAACAAATTTATAATTACCAAAGGTTAGAGGGAGGAAGGGAGGGACAAATTAGGTATACAGGATTAACAGATAAAACTACTATACATAAAATAGATAAGCAACAAGAATTTACTGTGTGGCACAGGGAATTATATTCAATAACTTGTAATAACCTACAGTGAAATATAATCTGAAAAACAATGAATCACTATGCTATATGCCTGAAACTAATGTAACACTGTAAATCAAGTATCCTTGAGCTAAAAAAAAGAATGACTAAATTAGGTCATCTCAAAGAATGTCTAGCTCTAAAAAGACCCACGATCCCAAACAATGGATGGCCACACTTGCCAATATCAAGTCCCAACAGGAACTCAAAGATTCAACCATAGAAATATGAAAAGCAATAGTTTCCAAGACAAAACCTTCTCTGACAAAGTTTAGGACTATCTGGAAGTAAGTGTCATTCTGCAAATAAAGGTTATTTATGTCCCCAGGCCTAGATCAGCTGTTGGTACAAGGCTGGTAGAGGAAAAGCATGTTTGCCTCAGGAGTTTATTGCAGGCAAATTACCACTGGAAAATACTGCTGGGGAAAATGCTGACCAAACAGCATCTATATTTACACAGTTAGATATTCATTAAAGCAGAAAATGCCCACTAAATTTAGACAGATGCTAAGTGCCAGATTCAAGAACAGACCAATGCAGAAAAGTTGGTTCAAATTCAGGCATAAGTTGGGTTCCATGGCATAACTTTTCCAAGGTGACCCTGACTATAAGAATGTCAAGTACATTTCTCACATGAAGAAAGTTTTGTTTTTTCCTAGGAAACATAATGAGAAAGTTAGATGGTAGGAATCTGATGAAGAACAATAGCCATTATGTCCGAACAGTTCACTTTTGACATTCCAATGCATCCTAATGAGGATAATCATTTAGTAGCTTACAGTCTGTATTATTTTGACATAAAATGTGACCTCGTGGCATACACAAGCCCACTTTATGAAAGAAGGTAGTTTTCTTTGTATAAAAACTAGTTGAACTTAGATTTGAGAATATGTAGAGATAAGGGAGGACTGGTGTATCTCCATTCTTATATAAGTTAGGCCCAAGGAAGAAAAGGTAACTTTTTAAAGGTTATAAAATTAAGTGAGAAAGTTTCAAAGTCTAATTCATCAAACTCTTGTTACGTACATTGTGATTCTCAGTGCAGTTGCAGCAACAGCATCTGCTTGCTTGTTAGAAATGCATAATTTCAGGCTCCAAGCCAGATCAGTTGAAATTTATTCCACATCCTAACAAGAGCTACAGTGATGTGTATACATTATATGATGTGTATGTTGTACTAAACAATGTGGTCTCCCTAATGCATCACGTTCTTATTGTTCTGAAGACAGTTTGAGAAGCAGGACTGAGGAAAAGAATATTTATTTGAGAAATGAGAGGAGAAGTGGTAGAAATGTATCATTTGGAAAGCTCTAGATGCTTTCAGAAAGATGCTGAAAGATAGGAGACAAAGTGAATTATGGGAGACTTGGACCCTGAGAGAACCACTATCTCTGAAGCAAATAAGAAGAAAATTCTGGAGCTGGAAGAGGAAAGAAAAATTGAAGGACAGGACTAAAAGTAAATATCCTTTTCTTTTTAGTTTCCTCTAACAATAGGTCTGTATATAATATAAATGCATTTCAATACTGCTGCTGCTAAGTAGCTTCAGTCGTGTCCAACTCTGTGCGACCCCATAGACGGGCTCCCACCAGGCTCCCCCGTCCCTGGGATTCTCCAGGCAAGAACACTGGGGTGGGTTGCCATTTCCTTCTCCAATGCACAAAAGTGAAAAATGAAAGGGAAGTCACTCAGTCGTGTCCGACTCTTCGCTACCCCAAGGACTGCAGCCTACCGGGCTCCTCCATCCATGGGATTTTCTAGGCAAGAATACTGGAGTGGGGTGCCATTGCCTTCTCTGCATTTCCATACTAGCCTTTAAGAAAAAACTAATAAGAGAGGTGAATACCTATGCCTATAATCCAAGTCACTCCAAAGCACAATCAATCAGCTTTTTTCTGGGACTTGTAACTGATATTTGTAATGATGACCCTATAGCACCTAAAATCCAGAGAGGAACTCATTTGACTTTTGTGTTCAATGTAATTTCAGTTCTGAGCAAGTTTTACTTCATTCTATTTTTGAAAGGAGAAGGCAATGGCGACCCACTCCAGTACTCTCTCCTGGAAAATCCCATGGGCAGAGGAGCCTGGTGGGCTGCAGTCCAAGGGGTCGCTAAGAGTCGGACATGACTGAGTGACTTCACTTTCACTCTTCACTTTCATGCATTGGAGAAGGAAATGGCAACCCACTCCAGTGTTCTTGCCTGGAGAATCCCAGGGACGGGGGAGCCTGGTGGGCTGTCATCTATGGGGTCGCACAGAGTCGGACATGACTGAAGCGACTTAGCAGCAGCAGCAGCAGCATTCTTGAAAAACAGATAGTTAATATGTGATGGCTTCATCTATTTTTAGCTTGTTAAACTCCTAAAAGCTGAACTACTCCCATAACTATCCTCAAGGTATGAGGGATCTTAAAGTCACATGGGTAAGTAATGTCTGAAACCTTAAGATATCTCTCTGCTCATTCCTGAGTCCCAGAACTGAGAAGAATACTTGACATCGAATAGGTACTCAGTAAACATCTGCAGAATGAGCAAATTCCTGGCGAGTGGTCTTCCTTCCAACTTCTCCTCAACTGGAAACTCAGAGATACGTTACTGAGCAGGAAGGTACACTTATTAGATAGTCTTTCCTGACACTCCACCAAATTCTACTTTCCTGCAATTCACATCTAATCACTTTGATTCAGAGGACAGCAAATCTGCATCTTCTTCTACATGACTACCCCTCAGCTATAAGCAAGTACCAGTGCTCTTCCAATTTACACATATATTACTTTGGGATTATTTTCATTTCTATACATAATACATTTAACTCATGATAGATATGAAGTTCACAGTCAACTTTAGCCACAACTCCTCTATGCCTCCTTTATAACTGTATCAAAAAAATTGATAGAATTCATATTCAAATCACAATCAAGGAGTTTGGGGAGGTTGGGTTTCATGATGAATAGGTTCTATTTGTTCTGTATATAAGACAATGGGGGCAGAAGACAAGGATGAATCATCAATGGAAAAATATTTTAATATTTTTATCATAAAAGGCTGCCTAGCCTATTCACCTCTTCCTTTCTCCTCCTACTCCTTCAGGTACAGTTACAAAGAACTTCACTGGTTCCAGTTATCTGAGTTCAGTTTTCAGGGAGGCATATTATGATTGATTTCATCATGGACTAACAAAAAATAAAATCCCACTGCCTCTCCCCATGGTGTTGACTTGCTCTCACTCTAGTTCAGTTCAGTTGAGTTCAGTCACTCAGTTGTCTCCGACTCTTTGCGACCCCATGGACTGCAGCACGCCAGGCTTCCCTGTCCATCACCAACTCCCGGAGCCAACTCAAACTCACGTCCATCCCATTGGTGATGCCATCCAACCATCTCATCCTTTGTCATCCCCTTCTCCTCCCACCTTCAATCTTTCCCAGCATCAGGGTCTTTTCCAATGAGTCAGTTCTTCCCATCAGGTGGCCAAAGTAATGGAGTTTCAGCTTCAGTATCAGTCTTTCCAATGAATATTCAGGATATTCAGAATATTCAGGATATTCAGAATATTTAGGATGGACCGGTCTGATCTCCTTGTAGTCCAAGGGACTCTCAAGAGTCTTGTCCAACACCACAGTTCAAAAGCATCAATTCTTCGGCGCTCAGCTTTCTTTATAGTCCAACTCTCACATCCATACATGACTACTGGAAAAACCATAGCCTTGACTAGACAGACCTTTGTTAGTAAAGTAATATTTCTGCTTTTTAATATGCTATCTAGGTTGGTCACAACTTTTCTTCCAAGGAGCAAGCATCTTTTAATTTCATGGCTGCAGTCACCATCTGCAGTGATTTGGGAGCCCCCAAATTAAAGTCTGCCACTGTTTCCACTGTTTCCCCATCTATTTGCCATGAAGTGATGAGACTGGATGCCATGATCTTAGTTTTCTGAGGCTCCATTTATTCCAGCAGACAGGTACTTGACCTTTGTAGGTCCATAAAACACTTAGCATTTGCCTAACAACTCAAGCAAAGGCATTTCACCTAAGGACCTGAGCACTGTGAGAAAAAAGAGAATCACAAGTGCGCTCTGGGGGGATTTCAAAACAAATCTGTGAAAAAGTGGAGGAGGATAAAAAGGGGAAAGAAAAAACGTAGGGGAGGGAACAAAATGGTGAAAAGAGCAGAAATAAATAGGATGGGAATGGAGGGGGGAGTGAACGTGGGGAGGTTTAAGAGAGTAATGACGGGGTGAAGGAATAGGAGGTAAGTCTGAGGAAAGGATGGAGAGTGGTGACACCTCCTGTAGAGACAGGGGAGGCATATAGCATATGGCTATTTTACTTTCGTACTGTGGCACTCACAAATTACCTAATCTGGAGCCCAGCTTAAACAAAAAAAGTCATCTCCAAGGATGGAGGGGATGGTGAATGGAGAAATCTGTACCATTTTCCAACCTTCTGCATGTAATCAACGCTGTCAGAGAATGAAGAAGTGGATTTGGAAAATTCATAGTCCTAAACAGCACTGACTATTGGAAGACCAGAAATCAAGATCCACATAAATCATCTATCTAACCTTTCATTTTATAGGTAAGGACTTAGAGAATGGAAGTTTCTCAATTCAGCTAGCCCCGATTGGTACCAGAGTTGAGATAATAAATGCCTTGGCAGAAAAGCTATTTGTTGTCAGAATTTACAGTCTTTTCCTAGCCGATTTGAAAATGACAAAAGCTGTAGGCCAAACCTACATAAAAATTCCTTTAGAAAATAAACTATGGCCACATATTGTGACTAACTTATTGCTGTGTGGAACTAGATGCTCCCCTCTAACACTTGTGATGGAGCACATAGATAAAAAAGAACCAGCACCACCATCCCTTTTTCCTGTATTCCTAAGTCTGCAGAATTATCACATCAAATGAGGACCCAAATCAGAGGTGGAAATAGTCCTATAATAAGCAATAATTTCCCCTTCCCTGATCTTAAGTTAGCCAGCTAACCATTAGGCCTTCTAAATATGATGCCTCAGCAGGAATCAGCTAATCATACTTTTTTTTTTTTTCCACCTCAAGATAAGCAGCTCTGCACTATGCTAGGAAATCTCACTCAGCTCTATTCAGGGAAATTGAGGTCAGATGAAATATAAACCTCCTTTGGCACATAAAGTTTAAAAAATAAAATTAAATTAAAAAAAAAAAAGAAAAAAAAATTTTTTTAAACTAAGTTTAATCACAAGGTTTAATATCAGCATTTCCACATGCAGGTATAGCTCCTACCCACACCTCTGAACAAACATTTCTTTTAATCTAATCTGAAATCTCCAAATGCAGAATTAAATTCCACCCTGGCTAATCACGCAGAGAAAGCTGGCTGTTGAGACATGGGACGGGATAAATATCTTTCTCTAAAGTCATATTCATTTGCGGAATTTCTCACCCAAAAGATGGGGGTTGATTTCTATTGACAATTTTGATGTAGTGATAAGCAGTGTTTCATAGACTGTTTTTATAGAAGTTCTTTGCTTCAATTTAGTTACTGGAAATACAAGTACTAATAGTCTTCTGGGTCAGAGTGCTTAGGCAGGTGAACTACTTCCCAGAATCATTAGAAAATTCTACCTTACAGGAAGCCATCTATGTGCAAGGAATAAGTACATGTATGCTTCCTTATTAAAAAAAAAAAAAAAAAAACTACAGCAAAGGTGAGCCAACTATTTCCTGTAAAGGAACAAGCAGTAAATAGTTTAGCCTGTAAGGTCCATACACTTGTCACTGCAACTTCTTAACTTTGCCACTGTAACTTGAAAGCAGCCACAAGGTATAAAAAAATGCACATGCCTGTGTTCTAATAAAACTTTATTTATAAACACAGGCAATGGGCCAAATTTGGTCTGCACACTGGGTCATCAATCCTGGGCTGTAAAAGTTAGCAACTTCTCAAACCAGATCTCTAGAGACCTCAGTTCAGTTCAGTCACTCAGTCGTGTCCAACTCTTTGCGACCCCATGAATCGTAGCACGCCAGGCCTCCCTGTCCATCACCAACCCCCGGAGTTCACCCAGACTCACGTCCATAGAGTCAGTGATGCCAACCAGCCATCTCATCCTCTGCCGTCCTCTTCTCCTCCTGCCCTCAACCCCTCCCAGCATCAGAGTCTTTTCCAATGAGTCAACTCTTCGCATGAGACCTAATGAGTAGAAATTGCAAAATCTCATGTTTGGAAGGATTTTCACAGAGGAATCGTATCAACTGTGCATTTACTTTCCCAAATTCAGTTCATATGTTCTAAGCTCAAAAACAGAGATAGAAGGAGAAAAACAATTAACAATTTAAACACTGTAGACAATTAATCTATCATTGCATTTAGTTTAACCTATGACTGGTGAGGAAGAAAGATCTAAGGGAAGAGGAGAGAAACGTCATGCTTCCTAAATCTCTCACCTTTTCTGATTCTGACCCCTCTGAAGTTCCTGAGGAATTCTAGAACTCTCCAGAGCTTTCATCACATGAGCACATTGCCCTACAGAGCAATGTCTTAGCTATATCATTTTACTTTCTTACTATGCCACTCACAAATTACCTAATCTGGAGCCCAACTAAAAAAAAAAAAAAAAAACCGAACAGCAGTTATCTCCAAGGGAGGGGAAAGAGAAGCAATGAATTTACTAGAGAGTTTAAGGCTCTCTATAATGGTGTCTTCATAATGGATTTCAAAGGGTTACTATAATGAACGATCTTAAAATCTACCTCTGCTGCTGTGCTATGCTCAGTCGCCAAGTCGTACCTGACTCTGCAACCTAATGGACTGTAACACGCCAGGATCCTCTGTTCATGGGATTGCTCAGGCAAGAATACCGGCATGGGTTGCCATTTCTTCCTTTAGGGGATCATCCTGACCCAGGGATCAAACCCATGTCTCCTACGTCTCCTGTATTGGCAGGCAGATTATTTACCACTGAGACATCTGGGAAGCCCTCAAAAAATCTATGTCAGCATAAAATGAATTGGCAATATACCTACCCCAGCCCTATTCAAGTCTTGTAACCCCTTGACCCCATCCCCACACAGCTCACTGAGCCTGTTAGATATGATGAGTCTGGTAGAGATGATGAAATATCTACCACAACAGGAAACTAATGACTTCTGGAGGTGACACATTCCTTCCTGAACCACTCCATTAGGAATTTCTTCCTCAGATTTAATTAAACTATCTAACTTCCATAAGCTTTGCAGCTACTATGGATAATCCCCAAACAGGAAGCAACTGTCCCCACTTGACACCATTGAAATCTATGGTCATATACAACCATTTTGAAATTTTATTAACTTTGCAATTTTGGGTGAGGAAGACTGGGTGGTTCTCACATATGGGGTTGCTTCCTTGCCTATAGGTTTGCTTTCCTACTTGGTGCCAAGAGGCAGAGCAAAGTAGTGATGGATAGAGTCCAACAGAGTTTTGTTTGCTTCAGCTGATGATCCATCTGAACCATTTGTCTATTTGTTCTGTCTATGAGAAACATCACTTCAGTAGGCTCATATTTATAACAGTAGATTTCCACTGGATATCTTAGACATTAAAATTTAGCCTCTAGAGATATGGTATACTGATTTATACTTTTAAAAAACCACTTCTGTGCATTTCACTGTTGAACAAAAATATGTAGATTGGGAATTACTCATAATTATCTCAACTTCATTTTCAATAAGAAAAGGAAGCAATGGTGATACCAGTCCTCTATTCCCTGTGAAAAGATGCACTAGGACTAGAATAGGACAACTCTAGGCATAATTTACCTTCTCATATAAGCATGGTAGATTCTATCATGTCACCCTCAAAATTCTCCTCTACTTGCTAGGTAGTTTCCAAAACCCTGCTTATGGGAAACAATGCCTTTGGTTCCCTAGTTCAAGAATTACCATGATTAAAAAGGAATCATTTATGATATAAATGTCACATAAATATCTAAATAGCTCATATGATTCTTGATACCAGGCTATGGGCCATAAAAGTGAATAAAGATTAGGATCATACAGAAGCACTAAATTAGGCACTGCAAGGAACAAAGGACTAGAAGAATCTGGATATTTAAAATAAACTTAGACTTATTTACAAACTTGCCTGGGACAAATCAGTGAGAGATGGAAAAGGAAGAAAGGGCTTGATCCAAGAAGGTATTTGGTCATTTGTCAGATGTTCTGGAAAGGAAGTTCAGTTTCTAAACCAAAAGGGACAGTATATGGATCCACTCCATAAGCCACTGCAGAGATGGGTTTCAACACAGACCACTTTTACATCTGAAAACCAAACTGCCTACACCTCACTGGGTCAATGGTTCATGTGGCCCATAGCCATCCTAAATCCAGTAACAGTGGTGATTCTGCTGGTCCCCATTCCCTCACTCAAAACCTCAGAAATTCAGCTCCAGAAGCACTGTTGAGTAATGTCACTGCTGCTCATGGATTCATGAATATACAGAAGAAATATTTCTAGAATTCTCTCTCCCTGACAACTGCTCTAGTTTCTGAAGTTTACGTTTTCCTTAGATATATAAAAAACACTGTCAGATTATAATCCCCACCAACACAATGAAAGCTAGTTGTATGGCATAAAACCTAGTCCTTCACCAAACTCTGGTCTTCTGAATACCCCAAACAAGCTTTCAGGGCTCTGTTAGGTTACTTCCATAGTCACAGTTGATCCTCACAACTATGATGGGAGACAGAGAGGTTAAATTCCATCCTCATCTCACTACCAAGGAAATTGGAGCTTAGGTTAAGACACCCACACAAGGAATCAGATCTGACTTGACAATCTAGCCAATAATCCATCCATTCATTTCTTCAACTTGTCATCTTTCATTTCATTCAGGAAGAAGTGATTTTCTTTCTCCAAAATATTTTTTAATCAATAGATTCTCTTCATACTTTTATATCATAATATTTTACTTCAGGGTCACTTTCTCAGAATCATTTGCATCATTATATGAATTGGAGAGCAAGCATTGACTGGTGAACATCCTGCTCTAAGTGGTCTATGCACCTTCTCGTCCCAGAGCTCTACCCTCAAATCATCAAGAGGATTTATATTATGTTCCCCTTATTGTTCTGCTTATCTCTATATACTTCTATATATATTCCCTTTTCCAACATGAGGCAATTCAGCTTTTAAGTTCTTGCCACATAAGTGAGACAGAAAGGCATCTACTAGCAATTACTTCTATCACAATACACCGAGGCTCTGCACCCTGTCATCAAGCCAAAAGCTATTTAGCTTCTGGGCACCAAGCCCATTTGAATGATACTTCTATACTTAGGTCATGCATCTAATACTGTATTCTGCATTTATACCTTCTGGGTCTGATAGCCCTGCTCAATACCTGGACCAGGGAAGTTGAACATATTACAGGAAAGCATCGATTTTATTTAAGCTAGTACCCTAATTTCTAGACAACCCAGGAGAATCCAATCCAATTAAGTTCAATTCAGACAGCACATACTCTGTGCCAGGTATTTCACTAGGTATCCTTCACAATTACTGAGAAGCCAAAAACACAGTCTCTACCTTCAAGGAGCTTATTATGGTCTTAGATGTTGACATGAATAATCACATACATACAAGGAAGAATGAGGTAAGTTACAATAAAGATATAAATAAAACATTTGCATACTAGTGAAGAAAAACTGAAAATGTGGAATGTTTTACAAAACTGCAAACTCATCACCTTAGGACCCCTTGCTGTAACTCTAAGAGAATAAAGTTATTATTTAGCCCAAGTGGGCGAGTTGAGGGGGAAAGAATGCCCAGGATTGATCAAAAACTTATAAAAGTCTGATGCAAAGTCACTGGGTATTAAACTATGCAGCAGTCTGTAAAATTCTCTGTGTACCTCTCCACCAAGGAAATGTATGCCACTTTCCTTCCGATAGACTGCCAGGATATCCAGGGCACTGCACATAAGCACACTGAACAGAAAAGGAACAAGAGCACTCAAATAATCATTCTCCCTCCTTGTTTTCATCATACCAAAAGCAATGTCAATCTTCTTCATGTCTTTTTTAGTATTCTTTTTCATGTGGATTCTCATTGAAGGAAGGAAGGAACAGAAGGAAGAAAGAAGGGAGGGATGGAGAGAGGGAGGAAGGAGAGAGACAGAGGAGGGGTGGGCCAGGAGGGAGGGGAAAGAAAAGACAGAAGTTTATAAAGACTTTTAAAAAATCTATCTTGTGACCTATGAACCTCGTGAAGACCTGTTCTAGGATCGTCCTTCAATTTGTTTGGTGACATTTTTGTTTTCCTGCATCAGCATCCTGGGATACTTTTCCTGGAACCACTTTCTTGGACACATCTTTCAGTTCCTTTGTATGGAAGGAAATTGAGGCCTAAGGAAGATATGTGCCCTGCTTGAGGTCTAAACTTAAGCAGAGTTGAAACAAGAGCCTTGGTTTCCTGACATCCAGTCCATACTCCTTCAACTCTTCCACACCACATCATGAATGGAAATCAATATGCATATTTGGGTTTAATATTTTTTCTTAATTTCTAATATCAGCCTTTTAATAGACAGCCATCATTATATATTTTTCTAAGAATTGCCTTCTAAAGAGGTGAATGGTATGTTTTATTCACGTCTGAGACAATTCTTCCATGGAACACACAGAAGCCAGTACTGAGAATCACGTGTGCAAAGCCAAATAAAAAGTCAGAAAACTGTCAGAACCACTACTTGTGTGATAGATACAGTTTGATGGTAGCAGTGGCAAGTCAAACAAAACAACTCTGCTCATTTCTTCATGCAGGGACCACAACAAAAAGGTCAAAGGAGCAAGTTGTGGGATTTGGCTTGCATTTTTCTGAGAATGATGAGACAGTCTCTTATTACTTATTTTTTAGGTATGGAGAAAAGGCAAAGTGGGCATCTGATCATCACTTGCTTCTCTGAAATCCCAGCATGAACTACAGTATTCCAACAATGGAGGACCACAGTCTTTCACAGGAAAATTTAATATGCTCACAAAGGTTTAGTACTAGCTCGGACACTTAGCAGTGACTACTATCTAGTACATAGAGCCTCTACTTTAAGGAGTTTATCGTGTACCAGACTATATGCCTTCAATAAGACAAGAACTAAGAACTTGAATTAATTTTGTTTTTATTTGGAAAGGTTTCCATTTCCAAATATGATCACAACCACCATATGACAAATTTTGGACAAAATCTCTATTATTACTGTACCAGTTCAGTTTAGTCACTCAGTGGTGTCCTACTCTTTGTGACGCCATGGACTGCAGCACACCAGGCCTCCCTGTCCATCACCAACTCCTGGAGTTTACTCACATCCATTGAGTCGGTGATGCCATCCAACCAGCTCATCCTCTGTCATCCCATTCTCCTCCTGCCTTCAATCTTTCCCAGCATCAGGGTCTTTTCAAATGAGTCTGTTCTCTGCATCGGGTGGCCAAAGTATTGGAGTTTCAACTTTAACATCAGTCCTTCCAATGAATATTCAGGACTGATTTCCTTCAGGATGGACTGGTTGGATCTCCTTGCAGTCCAAGGGACTCTCAAGAGTCTTCTCCAACACCACAGTTCAAATGCATCAATTCTTTGGCGTTCAGCTTTCTTTATAGTCCAACTCTCACATCCATATATGACAACTGGAAAAACCATAGCCTTGACTAGACAGACCTCTGTTGGCAAAGTAATGTCTCTGCTTTTAATATGCTGTCTAGGTTGGTCATAGCTTTCCTTCCAAGTAGTAAGTGTCTTTTAATTTCATGGCTGCAGTCACCATCTGCAGTGATTTTGGAGCCCAAAAAAGTAAAGTCTGCCACTGTTTCCCCATTTATTTGCCATGAAGTGATGGGACCAGATGCCATGATCTTGTTTTCTGAATGTTGAGCTTTAAGCCAACTTTTTCACTCTCTTCTTTAACTTTCATCAAGAGGCTCTTCAATTCTTCTTTGCTTTCTGCCATAAGGGTGGTATCATCTGCATATCTGAGGTTATTGATATTTCTCCCAGCAATCTTGATTCCAGCTTGTGCTTCATCCAGCCCAGCATTTCTCATGATGTCCTAACGCTGCCCAAAGCACATACACTAAATTTCAGTTTAATCAGGTCTCTATCCTACCTAAAAACCAATAATGACCCAGATTTGCTTAAGGATGAGTATGAACTCTTTAGTCTGGAGTTCAGGGTTTTTTGTGATCTGAAGACAGATGAGGCTATCTACCCTACTAAGTCCCAGCTCGCTTCAGCAGCATGGTCTCCACAGTAATAATCATTAAACTATTATGCAGTAGGTAGTCAATAAAAGTTTTATGCAAAAGAAGTACAGAAAGATAAAAGTAGCACAGTGGTTAAAAACATGGGCTTTATTTCCACTTAAAACATGTACACTTTTCAGTGTAGATGTTGTTGTTCAGCCACTAACTCATGTCTGACTGTGACCCCATGGACTGTAGCATGCCAGGCTTCCCTGTCTTTTACTATCTCCTGGGGTTTGCTCAGACTCATGTCTACTGAGTTGGTGATACCATCCAACCATCTCATCCTCTGTTGCCCCCTTCTCCTCCTGCCCTCAATCTTTCCTACCGTCAGGGTCTTTTCCAATGAGTTGGATATGTTCACATATTGCACTTTAAAAAAAAAGATTTTTTAATGAACTGTCAAATTATTTTCACTGGATTAAAATCTGTGCCTTGCAATCTTCTGGTCATGACATTGAACATGTCACTTCATACTTCATCTCTCTAAGCTTTATCTGTTAGAAGGAGATGTCATGGTGTCCAGTGTCGTGGTAAAGGTTTAGTGAGGTACATGGGAAGCACCTAGCATAGTGCCAAACACATGGGAAGAGATTAACAAATGGTGGCTGCAGTTAATATAGATGAATGAATGTTAATCTCCGTCTCAACTCCACACATTTCTCCACTTACTGAGTACATACTGTATGCCAGCAACCATATTAGACACTGCTCAGAGAACTTGTTGATTAAATTCCTCTTGATAATTTGATGCACCCCTAACATTTGCTATACAGGTAATAATGATCTCTCGCTTTCAAGCAAAAATTCAATTAGCAAATTGAGACTATTTTCTCTTTCACTGACAGAAAGCAAAGAGATTTATCTGTTCCTTTCCCAGAGGTAAATATTACGTGTTGTAGAGGCTTGAACAGATATGGCTTGCAAATTCATGAGCAAATGTTCTATCTAGAACAACTACTATTAAACCTTAGGTCTCACCTTTACCACTGTTAGGGGTTGAATTTTAACTCCACAAAAGATATTGAAGTCCTAAGCCCCAGTACTTGTGACATGGACTTTATTTGGAAAAAATATGCAGATGATCAAAAGCTTAAGATGAGGTCATGAGAGTATATCTTAATCCAACACTACTTGTGTCCTTTAGAAAAGGGGAGGTTTGGATGCAGAGATAGACATGTTCAGAGAAAACAAAAAGACACATGGCAAGAAGGAGCCATGTGACTGAAGTGATGCATCTATAAAACAAGGAACACCAAGGATTGCTGACAAACACTAGAAGCTAGAAGAGGCAAGAAAGATTCTCCTCTAGAGCCATCAGAGAGCATGACCCTGCAGGCAACATGATTTCAGACTTCTAGCTGTTAGAACTGTGACACAAATTTCTGTTATTTAAAGTCATCCAGCTTGGGGTACTTCAACCTGGCAAGCTAGTAAAATCACTATTACCAGTACGATCTTTGGGGCTGCTGATCTGAAGAAAATTAGAAGGTCCTGTAACATATGGTCAGTGTACAGGGCTCATGCAAGTAGCATGCTCAAGAGCAAAGCTAAACTGCAAACTGCCTGCTTTTACAATAAAAAGTACATATATGGTAGCAGGCCTTAAAGGTTAACTGGAATAGGTGAAATATCTGACCTCAGCACTGAAAAAGCCCTGTTACAAGAATTACTTATTATAGATTCACTGAGAGAATCTTCCTTGAGGAGCTTTAAAACAAAGAGGGCCCAAAATGATAGAGAATATGGATGAGCAAGAGAAATGGAACAAATGCTAAGATTTTAGGTGGGGAATAGGTAGAAATGGAATTCAGCAGAGATGGGCAAACTGTGGCCTGCAGATTAAATCTGCCCACCAGCTGTTTTTGTAAATAAAGTTTTATTGGAACACAGTTATGCTCACTTATTTACATATCATCTATGGTTCCTTTCATGCTTAAACAACAGAGTTGAGTCATCGCAACAGAGACCATATTGTCTGCAAAGCATAAAATATTTACCATGTGACTCTTTAGAGAAAAAGTCTGTTGAATTCTGAAGTAGAATGTTGTATATCAGTGATTCTCAAATATTAACAGGTATCAGAATCAGCCTGGTGGTCATGTTAAAACTCAGATTGCTGAGTTCACCAGATTTTTGACTCAAAAACATGTAGGGTGGGGCCTAATATTTGCATTTCTAACAAGTTTCAATGACCACACTCTGAGAAAAATGCTTTAACTTTACACTGAGTAGATGCACCAGTAAGAGTGATTTAAGGCAGAGGGGAGAGGTAAAGATAGTTGATCAAAAACTGTTTTATTTTGTAAAAGAAGACAGTTGGAGGGCTTAGACAGCCAAATCTCAAACTTACTATAAAACAAGTAATCAAGGCAGTGTGGTATTGTCAAAATGATAGACTACAGGCCTATGGACAGAATAGAGAACCTAGAATTAAGCCATCACATATATAAATAATTGATTTTTCACAAAGGTGAAAGTGTTTTTCAATGAAGAAAGAATTTCTTTCTAACAAATGGCACTGGAACTGTTGAATATCCATTAGCAAAAAGATGAACTTTAATCCATTATCCACACTCATACACAAAGAGAATAGCAGTTTTTTTCTTCATGGTTTGTACAAAGGGTAAACCCAGAAGCATATTAGGTCAGACACTGATGCACGGACTATACTTCACTGTTTTTATAAGAAAGAAAACATAAAAGAAGTTTGAAGAATGTAATAATGTATGTCTTTTATGCCATTCTCCCAAACTCATTAGCCTCATGAGAATACTTCTGAGGTTCTAAATATGAAGACTACTTAGTCCTAAAGATGAAAAAACAGAATCTTAACCTCAAATTCACACTTTAGTAAGAGAATTAGTCAAATATCCTTAAGGAAGAAATATACCCTATTTTCAAGTATTGCTGAACGAACACCTTGCTCCATATAACCCAGTCCCCGCTGCCACTCCTACCATGCAGAGTTTTGCCGGCTCCTAAAGATTTTGACATAAGCAGAAGCAAGAAGTATTTGCAGATGCTCTCTCTATAATCTAGTCTAGGATTCTCTCGTACATAGAGAAATCCCCTCGTCATTTATTTAACAAAATGTTGATCAGCACATGAGAGCCTATATAAGAAGTCGGTCCCCAGAATAGGCAATAAAGTTAAAAGTAAAGGGTAAATTGACTTTGAGGTGTTGGTTAGGGGATAGTTAAATGGGAATTTCATAAATGTATCTAAATGTGCCAAACAAATCCAAGAATCATAGGAACAATTCAGGCTGCCTGATTTTATCTAAATCAGACCAGACAACTGTGAAAATAAATTAGTAAATTGGTTCCTTGCCAAAGAAGGCTTTACACTTGAACTGGGTCTGAAGAATGACTGGCATTACAGGTAGACGGGCTTCTGAGATGGCAAGGAGATGGAACTGTGGGCTGGGGAGTATATGCTAAACAAAGGGAAGAGCATGTTCGGAGGTGATAGAAAGCACAATAAGTGCTTTCAGGAGTAAGCTAGTTCTTCTGTATATCTGAAACATGAGGCACCAGAGGATGTGGTAAGAAATGAAACCATGTTGTCCTTTTGTGCCAGGCTGATGAAAGCACACTTCATTCTTATAGGCACCTTCAACTGGAGGAGTGATGTCACTAAATGTGTATTTTAGAAAGATCCTGTCAAAAGCAAGATGATGTGTTTCATGCAGCAAGGATGGAGGCAGGGAGATTAGTTAGAAAGTTTCTATTGGACCAAGACTTCAAATAGGATGGTGGCAATGCAAGAACCTCAGATATGCAGATGACACTACCCTAAAGGCAGAAAGAAAAGAGGAACTAAACAGCCTCTTGATGAAGGTGAAAGAGGATAGTGAAAAAAGCTGACTTAGAACTCAATATTCAAAAAACTAAGATCATGGCATCCGGTCCCATCACTTCATGGCAAATAGATGGGGAAAAAATGGAAACAGCGACAGATTTAATTTTCTTGGGTTCCAAAATCACCACAGACAGTGAATGCAGCCACGTAATTAAAAGACGCTTGCTCTTTGGAGGAAAAGTTATGACAAACCTAGACAGTGTATTAAAACAGAGCCATCACTTCTCTGATAAAAGTCCATATAGTCAAAGCTATGGTTTTTCCAGCAGTCATCTATGGATGTAAGAGTTGGACCGTAAAGAAGACTGAGCACCAAAGAACTGATGCTTTCAAATAATGGTGTTGGAGAAGACTCTTGAGAGTCCCCTGGACAGCAGGGAGATCAAAACAATCAATCCTAAAAGAATTCAACCCTGAATATTCATTGGAAGGACTGATGCTGAAGCTGAAGCTCCAATACTTTGGCCACCTGATGCAAAGAGCTGACTCATTGGAAAAGACTCTGATGCTGAGAAAGATTGAAGGAAGGAGGAGAAAAAAGAAACAGAAAATAAGATGGGTGGATGGCATCATCGACTCAACAGACATGAGTTTTAGCAAACTCCGGAAGATGGTGAAGGACAGGGAAGCCTGGCATGCTGCAGTCCACGGGGTCACAAAGAGTCAGACATAACTAAGCCAATGAACAACAAATGCAACAACAGAATGTACTTAAATCTAAATCTTGATTTGAAGTGTTTGAAACACTCAATCCACAATGTTTAGTAATTGATTAGACTTCAGGGAAAGGGGAAAGAAGAGCCATCTAACATGATTCTCAGGTTTCTGGCTTGAGAAAACTGGCCAGTTTTCTCACTCGTCACCGAGTGAATGGTGACGTCAGTACCAAGATTAAATACCCGAAGGGGAGAAGAGAATTTTGAAAGATGAGAGGCTTGATTTTGGACGCAGGGAGTTTGTAAAGGCTCTAGTATTTACCTGTGTATTTTCTAGGTATATGCTAAAAAATAGGGCCTAAAACCCAGCCAAGAATAATGAATAGCACACTTTACTAAATTGCAGACATTCTTACAAGCATTTTCTATATACAATTCATTTAATCCTCATAACAACTCTGTAAGTTAGGTGCTATTATTAGCTGTTTGGCAGATGAGGAAATAGAGGCTCAAAGACATTGAGCGACCTGCCTAAGGTCACAGCTAGGAGTGGGTTTCATGGTACACTTTCTTAAACTCTAAAATATCTAGCCAAACCTTCACTCTACAAATGAGAAATTGCTATTTACCCAAAGTCGTATAACTAGCTATTATTGGCTAGAATTAGATTATGGTTACTCAATCTGGAAATTAAAACTTGAGTGCCATATTGGTTGATAAAAATTCTACTGCTAAAGCATATCTCTTTGATTATTCAGGGAAAATAAGCTTACGATTCATTTCCTAACCAAAGTAATAATAATAACAATAATAAATTGTGTTCATTTTGGAGGTTAGAGAATCAAGTAAAAACAGTGAAAACACATTTTATGAAATGGCCATCTATACCAGAAGGAGTCATAGGAATTTTTACACTGAGAATAACAGAGGAAAACACTGGCACGCAACTAAACACGTCTCCTATTGTGCTCCCATGTGAGGGTGGCCCCCTGACTTATGTTTAATAAACAATGAGTTCTTAACTCCTGTTTTCTTTGCCTCTTTTCCATTAGATCTTTTGTTCAAGGGAGTGCCCATCTCCCTACCTCTACCTGCTTCCTCCTTCCTGGTAGTGAATGCCACTGCCACCAAGGCTCCTGGCATACATCACAACCTACCCTGGGGAACACGGTTACTTAGAAGAATGCTTCTGTAGAGCAATTTTCCACCAATTAAAAATTTAAAAAAAAAATTTTTTTTAATGCCTGAACAACATTCTCAAACTGAAGAAGCAGTAAAAAGTACCCTACCTGGGGATATCATCATAAATAAAAAGGTTGGACAGAAAGGAAAGGGTTAGTCTTAGTTCTACCATTAGCTACAATGTGACCTTGGGCTAGTATATCAACTCTGCATCCCAGTTGCTTTGTCTGCAAAACGAAGGCCTTGAATCAGGTGATTTCTAAATTCCTGTTCAGTTTTATGAGTCACATATTTTGCAAGATTCCCAGAATTGTCCTTATACCGGGGCAAGAAGGGCCCTTGTCCTGGGCCCCATACTTTAGAGACTCCCTAGGACCAGAGGGATGAGCTGACCCTTGAATTCATTTCCAAACATCCAGGAGACTAGAATTCTCTGCTCAAAGGGCCTTGAGCTAGCTTCCAGAGAGGCTGCTGTCCACAGAGGATGACAATGCAGACTGCAGGATCCACATGCACAGATGGATCTGGACTGGTGGGAGAGGGCACAGGCTACTGAGTGGTTGCCTCTGCCACCATATACTGACACAACACTCTGAAGAGTACAGAACCTAGCCTTCTGAGTCATTATAATATTAATTTGTTAATGTAGGAGGAGAGAATATATTTGATAGTTGGCTAGTGTGATTTACAACTTTTAAATATTTATATACACAGTGAGTGAGCTATCTTTGGTATTCTTGCATTAGGGCCTAAAAATATGAAAGGCTGCCCTAGAGATTCATGTGCAAGAGTCCAGGTCTTCAGAGTTCTGTAAGTTTCAGTTAAAACTAGATTTTTGCCCATCCCTCTGCCCCTAGTTTTTTGTTTTGATTTTTCTTGGCCTATCCCCAATTTCCTGTAAACTTATATATTCCAATATATTAATTCACAAAAAAATGTTAATGAGTAATAGTGCTGACCCAAAGTATTGATATTTCAAAGTATTGATATTTTAACAGAGGTTTCAATGCCTTACTGGAGAGTTCTCAACTTTAGTATGCCTATAAGTCATCAAAAGCACTTGTTAAAATTTAGATTACTGAGTCCCAGCCCAGATTCTAATTCGGTAGGCCAACTGTGAGGTATAAGAGTCTGAACTTCTAAAAAGCACCTGAGAAGATCTACACATCTGTAGAATCACACACATTGAGAAGTGATAATTTATTTCAAAGAAATTATGTTTATAGTATAAATTTCAGGCACAGTGGGAAAATTTGGGCAGGAACCTCAGGTATAGTTTCAGAACTTCAGTTTATACTAGCAGATAGAAATCATAGTCAAAACCAGTATCGGGCTTCAGAGTTAACAAAACAGGCTCAAATCCGTAATTTGTGACATTCCTCATAATAACTCCATAGGTAGATTATATTATCTTCATTTTACATATGAGGAATCTGAGGCTGAAAGAGGGGGTAACTCAGCAACTCATATACTCAGCCCTAGTCATGAATCTCCAAGTATTCCTTCCATTGCTCTTACTCAGCACTCCTTCCATTATTCCTCAGGCAGACTCTCAAGGCTTATTTTAAACTAATGACTTAAGTAGACAATGGCATTTGCTTGAGGGTTTATTCATGTGATCTGACACATTTTTACCACTGGTTAGCTGGGACTAGACAGTTTACTAGCCTGGAAGTTGGAGAATATTTATTCCAGGTATGAGAAAAACTGAAAGCTTGCTGTCAGAGTTAAATTTACTCTGACACCAATGTATGAAATTAAGAATGCTTAGTAACATTTAGTGGTATTTTGAAATAACCGCATCCAGGTTAAAATAAAACAATAATAAAGCTAAAACAAAAGCAAGTTCATTAAAATCTAATCATGTCCTTCTCCTTTATATATTAAAATGGAAGCTCTCAGTGATGCCTTTAATTATAGATGTTTTAGTTGCTAAGCAGTTTATTTAAAGTGACAGCATCATTTTCTTATTATATAATTACTCCTACTGAATTTGTAATGTAAACAAATAAGATGCTAATAATTTAGAAACAGAAGTGAAATTGATAGCACTCATCAGATAACAATCTTAATGTACTTATTACAGATTGCTGATTCAGACTTAATTGAGTTTCAGAGTTAACTGATTAGAGGAAAAAGTGTCACTGGCTCACTTATTTGGCAGGATCTGCACCTAAAGAATCTATGGTGTTAACGACAAAGAAGATTCAAGGAAAAATCAGTGTTCATATTGAAAATCAGAATCAATATGATTTTCTTATTTTCCTGAAGCCTGCATATACGATTCAGGATACCCAAGACCAATGGAAGGAAGTTAAAAGGAAACAGAATTCTCATTAATTAAAGCAAATAATTAGGAGCTGGTCAACAAGGAAATGGGTTGCCTTATAAAAAGTAAATACCCCAACAAAAAAGGTACTAAAGAAAACAGACAGAGGATGAGATGGCTGGATGGCATCACTGACTTTATGGACATGAGTTTGAGTGAACTCCGGGAGTTGGTGATGGACAGGGAGGCCTGGCGTGCTGCAATTCATGGGTTCTCGAAGAGTTGGACACGACTGAGCGACTGAACTGAAAGAAAACAGGTAAGAGAGACTTGGTCTCAAGATAGTTTTGAAAGTCACTTAAACTTTTAATGTTCTGTGATCTCAGATTCAGATCATAATTAATTAAATCCAATTTCACCTCTCTAGGTATTACAGAAAAAGTATTTTCCCTGGTTTAAAATATGCTAGACATTTTCCCATGTGCTTTTAAAAATATATTATTAATAAAATCATTCTGTAAACTTCTCTGATTTAAAATAAGGTATGATCATCTTATGTCACATACTAGATTTTGTTGGTAAAATTTAGCTGTAAGACAGTCAGACTTATGATGCTGTCTTATAAAATAAAGAGTTAGGAGTTTCACATATCATGCTTCTTTTATGTATATAAATTTCCCTAGATAAATTATATTGTATGCAGAATTCAGAAGGTATAATCCTTACTGAATAATCCACAGTTGAAGCTTCAAAGAGATCATCTGAATACTATATGTATACTATATGTACCCCATCTTGCTATAAAGATGGAACTGTGTATGCTCTAAGTGCTTACATGTACACTCAATAACCAATATTGGGTGAATAATGATTTTTAGCTGCAGAAGATGATGGGCTTATTTTATTTTTCATTGTTTCTTTGGATCTCATGACAACTAAAGATACTGGTGAATTACTTAACACAAGATACAGTATCCTACTCCAGTCCAGTAACCACCATGAAAGCGCCCATGTTTCCCGTGTTCCAAAGCAAGTCTACTGAGAGTCTCTGATGTTCTAAGCCTCAGGTCTAGCAGACAGAAACACACACACTGAAGGTAACTTCAGAGTCAGTAATAACAAGAACTGAGCAATTGAAATTTAATATTTGGATCCAAAAACAACAATACAAGGGATGCCACAGTTAATAATGATTACAGTGATTGCAAATTAACATATTTATATATAAATATAGATAACCACAAACATGTGCTAATTATTAGGGTTGTGAATTATGCAGGCTGAAACAGGATTTTCTTGTTCTTACATATTCAGGAATGGTTTTTCCATGGAAAAAGTAGTTTATGGTAGGTGGGACTAAATTGAGGAATTCTCAGATTCAACTAGGATGGAACCACACTGGACATACCAGAAGCAAATGTCTGGCCCTGGATAGCTCAAACCTACCTTTATTCTTTCTCTTTCCCTATGGATAGTACCATTAAGATGACTAATTGTGTCATTATCTGTGGTGGGATAATTTTAAATACATTCAAGATATTACAAGTTCTGTGTTTAACAAACACTGAGGGAGTTTATCTCCTTTACACCAAGACATTAGGACAGTCTGGATCAACTTGGAAGCTTATGCCTATGGGCAGCTGCTTTATGTCACAAAATACCAAGACCCTACAAGACAATGATGAGAACCCAAAGACCAACACTGACAAACTTGAGGTCAAGTTTGTGTTTGGAGCTTCAATCCTTCCATTTTTTTCCAGTAAGACTACTCATGTGGGTTGTTACAATAATGGGGTATAGCTGAACTGCAAGAGAACTATAAGGAGCAGGGGCATAATCAATACAGTGGATTATCATCATGTGCTCTTTACATTTAGACAAATTCAAATATATGTTGCTCAGCAAAAGTAATAATAATAATAATTTAAATAATGTAGGCAATTCTGCCTACCATTTCATTCAATAAGTATATGGCCAAGCGTGAGTGGGAAGTAAAATGCAATGACCCACCATTTCTTAACCAATCTCAATTACTTTGTGCTGAAAAAGAAAGAGGAGAGTGAAAAAATTGGCTTAAAGCTCAACATTCAAAAAACTAAGATCATGGCATCTGGTCCCATCACTTCATGGCAAATAGATGGGGAAACAATGGAAATAGTAGCAGACTTTATTTTGGGGGGCTCCAAAATCACTGCAGATGGTGACTGCAGCCATGGAATTAAAAGACGCTTACTCCTTGGAAGGAAAGTTATGACCAACCTAGATAGCATATTCAAAAGCAAAGACATTACTTTGCCAACAAAGATCCATCTAGTCAAGGCTATGGTTTTTCCAGTAGTCATGTATGGATGTGAGAGTTGGACTGTGAAGAAGGCTGAGCGCTGAAGAATTGATGCTTTTGAACTGTGGTGCTGGGGAAGACTCATGAGAGTCCCTTGGACTGCAAGGAGATCCAACCAGTCCATCCTAAAGGAGATCAGTCCTGGGTGTTCATTGGAAGGACTGATATTGAAGCTGAAACTCCAATACTTTGGCCACCTCATGTGAAGAGTTGACTCATTGGAAAAGACTCTGATGCTGGGAGAGATTGGGGGCAGGAGGAGAAGGGGATGACAGAGGATGAGATGACTGGATGGCATCACCGACTTGATGGACATGAGTTTGAGTGAACTCCGGGAGTTGGTGATGGACAGGGAGGCCTGGCGTGCTGCAATTCATGGGGTCACAAAGAGTCGGACATGACTGAGTGACTGAACTGAACTGATATGATTAAGACCAATTTTATTGAGTATTTAGAGGTAATATTTATTATATCCAAATTTTGTCTTACACACTGACTACAGAAAATAGCTTCTGTGTAAAGATGCAAATTAACTATTTAAACTTAACTAAAATTTTCTCCATGAAGAAAATGTGAGAAGTTATCTGTTCCCATGATTCCAGGAATTCAGGAAGTTAGCAAAGTTTCTAAGAGTGTACTGAGTCAAACTCTTCTCTTTCTTCTCTATACAATGTTGGTTGAATTTTACCCAATTCCAGTAAAAGTTTAGATCTACTCCAGAATCTGACATCTACTGAAAATGACCCTGAAGGTAACAGATACAAACCAGTAAGTTATTAGCATCTTCCAGCAGGAGTGGAAAGTAGACCGTAGATCTTCTGAAATGGTAAAACAATTAAGAAGAAACACAGACTTTATAGTCAGGAAGCACTTGAGTAAATCTTTGTTAATTTTAAGATTTGTGCTGCACTGAAACATTGATTTTCTTCTTCAGACATTTGAGTTCTTGTCCAAACATGTGCTTTTTTTTTTTTTTTCATTCAGAATATGGTGAGCTTCTTAGGCCCAGGGACTATGTCTTATTTGCCGATATATAATTTCCAGTGCCTGCTATATTGAAGATACTCAGTAAGTTTTTAAAAAATGAATAAATAGAATCATGGATTTTAAACTGAAGAGGACACAATTTTAAAGAGGTTCTGAATAAATGAAAATCAAAGTTATTTTCAATGCAACAACTGTGAGTAGTCATTCATCTATACTCACCAAACACAGCAATGCACACAGGGATGATGGTATCTGAGTATGTGTGTCAATGATAATGAAAACATTAACTTATTAATAACATAGAAGAAATCAATAATTTCTTTTAATTTTGAATGTAATGTATACTAGTAGTTTATCTTAATCTTCCTCTGGACCTCACTTTGCCAAATAATGCTTGAACTTAACAGAATTAACAGTATTTTCTGACCATGCACCTGGACCTTAACATGTACTTCCTTGAGACACCCCAAAGTTACTATCTTGTACTGACCCTTGATAATAAAACCTTTTTATGCACAAGTGAGGTTTTCTCTAGAAAACCTTACCCAGGGCAGAATTCTAGGCAGTAGGTTTTGAATAAAACATTTGTTTAATGAGAGTACAACAGGCATACATAGGCATCTGAGATGATGTCTGTAGTGGTTAAGAGAGCAGACTGGGAGACATACTGCTCAGGATTAGATCCTGGATCATCTCTCAGTGCCTTTTCAAAGAGGTCACTCTTTGAGCCTTATTTTCTTCATGTATAAAACAGGATTAATAAGAATCATTACTACAGAAGCGTTTGTGAGGATTAAATGGGGTCATCATTGTAAAATAAAGCACATGGTGTGACCCCATTCTGCCAAGAGCTGTTCAGAGTGCTTTGTTTGTATTCATTTGAATAAATACCACTGTTAATACATGTTACTTGCAATTAAGGTTAGCTATTGCTAGTGATTACTATTATTAGTTTTGACTGTATGAAATTACCAATAATTCACCACTTTGACATACAAAAACAACAGTTTCAATGGGTTTTATCTGATATTCTATGGGCTTAAGACACATAGGTGATTTGGTCAAGTTAGTTCTGTTAAATCAGAAAATGGGATTTGTACAGCTGTCTGTACAATCACTACAGATGGTGACTGCAGCCATGAAATTCAAAGACGCTTACTCCTTGGAAGGAAAGTTATGACCAACCTAGATAGCATATTCAAAAGCAGAGACATTACTTTGCCAACAAAGTTTCGTCTAGTCAAGGCTATGGTTTTTCCTGTGGTCATGTATGGATGTGAGAGTTGGACTGTGAAGAAGGCTGAGCACCGAAGAATTGATGCTTTTGAACTGTGGTGTTGGAGAAGACTCTTGAGAGTCCCTTGGACTGCAAGGAGATCCAACCAGTCCATTCTGAAGGAGATCAGCCCTGGGATTTCTTTGGAAGGAATGATGCTAAAGCTGAAACTCCAGTACTTTGGCCACCTCATGTGAAGAGTTGACTCATTGGAAAAGACTCTGATGATTGGAGGGATTGGGGGCAAGAGGAGAAGGGGATGACAGAGGATGAAATGGTTGGATAGCATCACTGACTCGATGGACGTGAGTCTCAGTGAACTCCAGGAGTTGGTGATGGACAGGGAGGCCTGGCATGCTGCGATTCATGGGGTCGCAAAGAGTCGGACACGACTGAGCAACTGATCTGATCTGATCTGATCTGTACAATCAAATCCAAAATATTAATCCATTGGTAATAGTCTCTGAATATAATAAGTTGGTATTATATTGTATTTGTGTTCCTGGTCTGGTCTTAGGACAGAGGAAATTAATTTAGGAGGACTGAAATTGGGAGAAGTAGGAACTTGAATATGCCACATGAGCGTGTTTCTATACCTCTCTGATTATCACACACAACTGACTGCCCACTAGCCCACTCAAGTCTATCTTTGTCCATTTGGGAAGAAATGATAATGTCTATGGGAAGTGATTCCAGGAAAATTTTGAAAAGATAAGCATCTTAAAACAAAATGCATTACATTTCTAAAAGAGCAGTCATCATCATCTTGGGGTCAATAAAGATATTCCCGGGGCATTCCTGACAAATATAAGCTGATGCTATGCTCATTTATGCTATGCCCACTAAATAGGGTCTGAGTTTAGCCAACAGATGGCTGATGGACACGTGAGAACATGCATATGTTGTGATGAGACAAATGATAGAAAAGGTTAAATTTTACAAGGTAGGAGAAAATGAACAGGATGCCAGGATTAAAGACTCAGGTTGTCTAAGAAGTAAAGTCAGGAGAAAACTAAAAATAAATTATCTACCCTTATCTGAGCTGACACTATCTCCCCAGCCTCTCCCTAATCCTCAATCCCTTTGGATCAATGATAACACTTTCCACACCTCCAGCTGTCCCAGTGTGCTCCTATTCTTTGGCTGGCCTAAAAATCACATTTCTCTCATACTGAGATTATCTCAAACTGCCTTTTTCTGCCTAATATGAAGTGACTGCTTTCAACTGAGCATCTGCAAAATCAATTTTCTTCACCCTTCACTTTGGAACACATTTTTAAACATAGTTCCAGTAGCTGTTGTACTTAACATCAGTGAATTGCCCTCCAATTTAACTTTTCCAAATAATCATTGATATCTGTAGAGATTCTTAATCCCACACTAAAAAATGTCCCTGAGTTGAATAATTACTTTTTTTAACAAAAAAATAAATATTCTCTGTGCTTTAAACAGTTATTTAATTAACTAAGAATCCTTATTGGGAGGTGGTTTGTTTTTTCATTTTTGTTTTTAATGAAATGAACAACAAGCATTTACACAGGAACTGCTGGATGCTAATCATTTAGCTGGAAAAAGTATACTACCTGGCTAATGGAAACACTAGGGAAGCACAGAATAAGAACTACATGTTGGCAACAGCAATACATCTACAGGCGGCTCCAATTACCAAGTAGGCTTGCATTACTACAAACAGAACAGAAGCAAGAGTTATAACAGCCTTCCAGCCTCTCTAGAATTTACCATATGATGCATTCAGACCTATGAAAGCCAATAAGGAGTAGCTTTGGCATTACTGAGAAATGCACTGTTAATATAAGCCCCAAAGGCATGTTGAACAGAAAAGTGACCAATGATAGCAGTAACAATCCCCTACATTTGTAGAATACTGTACCCACTGACCTCCTTTAATCTTGACAATAACCCTAAGATATGGGCATTATAAATGAAGTTAAAAAGGTTAACAGACTAGCCAAGATCACGTAAGTAATAAATGGGAGCAGTCAAATTTTATTCAATATTACTCAATGAACTTTCATTGATTTCTCACCCTGTGCAACTCTTTGTGCTGAGCACTAGGGATACAAGAAAACAAGTCACAACACCTGCCCCCACAGGGTATATAGCCTGCTAAAAACAATAAGGGGTATTATTCATTCACAAACCTGGTGTGTTTGAGAAACAGGAAGAAATTGAGAGAGGCCAGTACGTGGACAGTGAGAGAGCCTGGTAAAAATGAAGAAGGGATGGGTACCATGATGTAGATTACTTCTAAGCACAGAAAGAAGTTTGGATTTTTTCAAAAAATAAATAAATTTAATTTTTTTAAAAAAGCATGTTTCTAGAGAAAGACAAATGTATGATATCTGTTAGATGTGGAATCTAAAAAAAAGGGTACACATGAACTTAATTACAAAATAGAAATAAATAGAGACACATACATAGAAAACAAACTTACGGTTAGTGGGTAAGGAGGAGGGAAGGATACATTGGGATATTGGGACTGACATATACACACTATTACATATAAAACAAGGACCTACTGCAAAGCATAGGGAACACTGCAACACTCTGTAATGGCCTATTTGCAAAAAGAATCTGAAAAAGAGTGGATACATGCACATCTATAACTGATTCACTTTTCTGTTCACCTGAAATCAAGAAGTTTGGATTGTATTTTACTAAAAGTAGACGCTAATGGTGAATTTAAAGCTACAAGTGGCATGAGATGCTTTTTATTTTGAAAGAACTCTGGTCACAGCTTGGAGAATGGATTGAAAAAAAAGCAAGAGTGGAAACAGACCAGTTTGAATGTGAGAGGTGAAAGTGTTGGTATATATTTAGGCTGTATAACCAAGTGACTTGCAGTTAATTAAATGTGCAAGATGAGGGCAAAAGGGAAATCAAGGTGACTTCTAGATTTTTGGATGGAGCAGCTGAGTCACTGATGATGCTATATCAGGATTGGAGAGACAGAGAGAGTAATACGTTTAGTGGCAACAAGGGTGAAATCAATAATTCTGTTAAGGTTTGAAATGTGGGAAAAGAATTTAAAATGCAGTGTGATAAACACCACTGAGATAAAGGCATATGCTAAATAATGTGAAAAGGAAGAGAAAGATTAACTCTATGAAAGAAGGTCAGGGAAGCCTTCACAGGGAAATGAGGTTTAGCTTATACATTTAAAAACAATCAAGAAATGACCAGTGAGTGAGAAGGACACTTGAGGCAGAAAGAATAGCACATGTGTAAAGGCAGAAAGTACAAAAATAATTTGTGCTGAAGCTTCACCCTATTGCACCAAAGCTGTTTCTGGAGGGCAGCTTGAGGTTTCTGTACCTAGCAAGGTGGTGAGAATAATATGAGGTGATAAGTATACGACTAATGTAAAGGACAAGCTTAAAATTATGAAGACAAGAAGAGTATTAAATGCAAGATTAAAAACCCTGAATTCCAGTCCCAACTCTGCCACTAACCAGCTGGGCAGATACTTCCTGTCTCCTGGTTTATTTCTTCATCAGAAAAATAAGAGCGTAAAACTAAGTTATTTCAAAGGCAATCTATAGATCTGGGAATCAATAAAACTGTGGTTAGTTCTTGTGCACCTATATTAAAAATATATATTTATACAGGTATACATAAAATGTTTGTTTCTATTTATACTCATACACACATACACATACACACACACATAAACATTTCACCTTACTTCAAAAAGGATTTGAGTCAACCTAAAGAAATATATGACAAACCTAGACAGCATATTAAAAAGTAGAGACATCAGCTTGCTGACAAACATCCGTATAGTCAAAGCTATGTACAGATATGAGAGTTGGACCATGAAGAAGGCTGAGCACTGAAAAAATGATGCTTTCAAAGTGCTGTGCTGGAGAAGACTCTTGAGAGTCACTTGGACTGCAAGGAGATCAAACCAGTCAAGTATAATAATCATTGGAAGGATTGATGCTGAAGCTCCAATACTTTGGCCCCTTGATGTGAAAAGCCGACTCATTGGAAAAGACTCTGATGCTGGGAAATATTGAGGGCAAGAGGAGAAGGGGGTGTAACAGCATGAGATGGTTGGATAGTATCACTGACTAATGGACATGAATTTGAGCAAACTCCGGGAGGTGGTGAAGGACCAGGAAGCCTGGCATGCTGCACTTCATGGGGTCGAAGAGTCGGACACGGCTGAGCTGACATGATTGAACTGAACTGATACATAAAAATAAAAGAACATTTATATAGATATAGATAAATACATATTTTTATACAGGTGCAAGAGGACTACTAATCACAGTTTTATAGATTTCCTGAACAAACATAACAAAACAGAAATAGATTCATAGATACAGAGAATAAGCTAGTGGTTTCCAGATGGGAGGAGGGAAGGGGGTGGGTGAAAGAGGTGAATGGGATTAAGAGGTACAAACTTCCAGTTATAAAATAGGTAAGTCACAGGGATATAATGTACAACAAAGGGAATATAGTTAATAACACTGTAATAACTTTCTACGGTGACAGATGGTAACTAGACTCACAGAGGTAATCATTTCATAATGTATAAAAATATTGAATCACTATGTTGTAAACCTGAAAGTAATATAATATTGAAAGTCAACTATTCTTCAATAAAGAAGAAAAATACCTACTGTTGTGTAATAAAGAATTTATCTTGTCTTGGTCCCTGGTCCCCCGGAGATAACCTCTAAATCTTTAAAACTTCCTGAGTGATAGGAGTGGCTTTGTTATTCATGAGTCTCTTGCATCATGCCTGATTTATACAAATGAGATGACTCAGGATGGGAGTTAGTCATAGGAAAGACCTACCCACAGGATTAGAGTGTTGAGGCTTTGAACCAGCCCAACCTCCAGGGAGGAAAGGGGGTGTTAAAGACTGAGTTCAATCACATGGCCAATGATTCAATTAATCATGCCTCTGTAATAAAACCCCAACAAAAACTATGGACACTAACTCTCAGATATGCTTTTCTTTTCAAATGTAATACTATTTATTTAACTTAAGAAACATTTCAGCATTCTAAACATACAAAAAAAAAAAGAGAACATTGCAGATGGTGTTTAGTACAGAAGGTTCTTGAACTTTCACTGGTGCAGTGGCTCTTTGCTTTGCTGATAATGAAGAGTTCTACAGCTTGTTTAAGAAAACAAAGAGTTTAAAACTACCACACTTCAACTAAAAAGGATCCAAAACACTTCTCATGCCAGCTGACCTCCCCTTCTCCACAGCTAAGAATGGCAGTGGGATGTTATGTGGCTATATACAAAAACAAGACAACCTGAAGCTAGATGGATGCTCAGTGCAGTGTCCACAGGTCCAGCCCAACAGTGCATGCCCTGAGCTACGGCCCCTCCAGAAGGCATAGCCCCCACAACCTCCACACCAAGCAAGGATGGTCAAGAGTGTAACTCAGTTTCTTTGATCTTTTTACAAACTATAGATATGTACAGTTGAGAACTTGGGATTTCTAGCCAATGACCATAGAGTTAACACACCACCTTACCAATTAAAAAAAAAAAAAAAAGCCAGAAACATCTTTAAATGCCTTGTCATACCAACAGCAAAGTGCACGAAATGAGGAGAACACAAGAGCCTTTTCATTTTAAAAATGTTTGGAAATATGTACAGCTTTGATACAGTTTCCGGGTGCTCCAAACACCCATGGCCACTTCATGTAAACCACTGACAATTGCTAGAGTGCTTTGAGAGACTACAGTATGATCATGATCCAACTGGGTAATTAAACCTAATGAGGGCAACAGACACATCTTGGGCAAGAGGTATTATAAATTACAGCGCTCCCTACTCTAAGGTATTCATAATAAGACAGATAACAGGGTTTTTTTTGTTTGTTTGTTTTTAATTCCTCCTCCTCCTCCTCTTCTTCATCTTTATCTTCCTCTTTCACCTTTTCCAGGCAAATTTAGTAGGACCCTTGGCACCATCAGACTTCCCTTTAGACTTATCGTCTGTGACATCCTCTCCTTCAGCTTCGCTGCCTTGTTGACGTATGGCTGCTTCTCACTGTCACTTAAGTTATTCCACATCTTGCCCAGCTTCTTTGCCACATCTCCAATAGAGATGCCAGGGTTTGTAGACTTGATCTTGGGGTGGAATTCAGAGCAGATGGTGGTCTCTTGGGGGCATTAGGGTCCTTCTTCTTCTTGCCTCCCTTAGCTGGTCCATAATCCTTCATTTCCTGATAATAGTGAACTTTATCCACCTTTGCCATTTCATCATTTAGACTTCTCTTTCCTGGACACGACATGGTCTTCCACCTCTCGGAGCATTACTTGGAAAATTCAGCAAAAATGACAGGGACCTCAGGGTTTTTCTTCGTATGTTCCTCTTTGCATGTCTGCACAAAGAAGGCATAAGCAGACATCTTGCTCTTTGGTTTCTTGGGATCACATTTAGCCATCTTGACTGTATTGTTCGCTAGTCAGCAGCACAGGGCATGACGTGCGGCTCAGCTCTCCACAGCCTTGCGCTAGCTGACTGGATGAGAGCTGCGTCAGCTAGCTTCCTCGTTGCTGAACACATCGAGTGTTGGGGAAGGGTAATGTATTCTATTTCCCTTCCAGGTATCATCCTAATTGTCTATTGGGCTGGTTCTGATTGACAACTTTTATAATAAAGCTGTAAATACAGTGCTTTTCAGAATTCTGTGAGTCACTCTAGCAAATCATCAGACCTAAAAGAGTTAAAGCAACCCCTATATTTATAGCCAGTTGGTCAGAAGTGCAACTGGTCTGAGGACTTCTGAAATTGTGGCTGGTATTAGAAGTGAAGGTAATCTTTTAGGGAATTATGCATTTAATTTGTGGAGTCCATGCTAACACTAGGTGCTTGGCATCAGAATTGCACTGCAGCATAATAATAACAGAAACTAAATAAACAAAGAGCTACAGCCAAGAGGAATAGGGATATAAAACTAAAGAGATAAAAATAATGAGGTCACTACTTATATCCTAAGAATGAAATCCAAGGAAGCTTTATAAGGATTTCAGAGGCAGCACAGTGTGGTGGTGAAGAACAAAGGTTTTAGCCAGACTTCAGGACTCAAATTCCACCACTGCCCTTTACCATCTGGGTGACTACAGGCAAGTCGCTTAACTCTCCAAGCTCTGTAAAATGAAGATAATAATAATGCTCTACCTCAAAAAACTATTAAAAGAATTTACTTAATTCATAAAAAGTGTTTAAAGCCATTTCTGACATCTAAGAACTCAATACTCATTATTAGAATGGACCACAATGGCAGGCCACTGTCAACACATCAAAGCACAATTTAATGAAAATTATTTTTTTTAAAGACGATGCAGTCCAGATGTGAAACCCTAACAGTGTATCACAGCACTGCCCAATAAAACTTTCTGAATGACCAGAATGTTCCATATTTATCCTGTCCATTATGAAAACTTCCAGCCACATATGGCTATTAAGCATTTGAAATATGGTTGTTTTGACTAAGGAACTGAATATTTATTCTATTTAATTTTTATTTTATTTAAATTCAAATAGCCACATGAGACTAATGGCCTGGACAGTGAAGAAAACTAGGGAATATGAGAGCCCACATGCCCTTTGAGTGCTCTTTCATGAACAATATTTATAACAGTCAAGCTTCTAGCAAGGACTGCAGATGAGGATTCAAGTCCAAGTTACTGGTTAAAGGCAGAACCATGCGTTCAGTGGGTATTCAAGAAAAGAACAGGTTTAATATTTTGTTATATAAGTCAAGAAGCCTACCAATCAAGCATGAGCCTGGAGAAAAGCGCACTGACTTTGACATGGAGTTGGGCCAAGGTAATATTTGCAGACAAGGTTTTCCTCAGAAAACAGCCCAGAATTTACTACAATTTATAATTAGAAGAAGCCCCAAAGTTCTACAAACTTTATCAGGTTGTGGTGAGAATTAAAAGAGAAAATGCATGTAACTGTTTAGCACAGTGCCCTCCACAACAAACATTCAATCAATTTTACCTCTTTTATTTAAGTGAAAGTGGAGAGTGAAAAAGTTGGCTTAAAGCTCAACATTCAGAAAACGAAGATCATGGCATCCAGTCCCATCACTTCATGGGAAATAGATGGGGAAACAGTGGAAACAGTGTCAGACTTTACTTTTTTGGGCTCCAAAATCACTGCAGATGGTGACTGCAGCCATGAAATTAAAAGACGCTTACTCCTTGGAAGGAAAGTTATGACCAACCTAGATAGCATATTGAAAAGCAGAGACATTACTTTGCCAACAAAGGTCCATCTAGTCAAGGCTATAGTTTTTCCTGTGGTCATGTATGGATGTGAGAGTTGGACTGTGAAGAAGGCTGAGCGCTGAAGAATTAATGCTTTTGAACTGCGCTGTTGGAGAAGACTCTTGAGAGTCCCTTGGACTGCAAGGAGATCCAACCAGTCCATTCTGGAGATCAGCCCTGGGATTTCTTTGGAGGGAATGATGCTAAAGCTGAAACTCCAGTACTTTGGCCACCTCATGCAAAGAGTTGACTCATTGGAAAAGACTCTGATGCTGGGAGAGATTGGGAGCAGGAGGAGAAGGGGATGACAGAGGATGAGATGGCTGGATGGCATCACTGACTCGATGGACGTGAGTCTGAGTGAACTCCGGGAGTTGGTGATGGACAGCGAGGCCTGGCGTGCTGTGATTCATGGGGTCGCAAAGAGTCAGACACAACTGAGCAACTGAACTGAACTTATCATCATTATCAGAATTATTCTGTGCTATAAAATATGCCTGTAACAACTTCAATTGGAGATGTTAATTCTCTCAATACAGTGCCCATGTAGCAACAATATTGAATTGAAAACAGTATTATTTACTGCTTAACTCTTAAGAAAACCTAGTGGTAAGTAAACAAGTTGACTTTCTATATAGGGTTCTTAGATTGTGACCAACTAAATGCTTGCAGAACTCTGTCAAAACTGATGATCTTTGGGTTTTGAAGTAACTAAAGTAATTATATCAAAGAGCCATTGTTTGTGGAGGCTACTCTAAATCTGAGAAAATAAACTATATCATCAGCATTTAGGCAAATGTTTATCTGCCTGATCCCTATAGCAGGGATGCATGAATTTGGCTCATCCAGGAATATTATCAAGTCATTAAGATACACCTTAAGGGGGAGAATTTAAAATACATTGTATTTCGTCTCCTTTAAAATACTATCTAATCTACCAAGAAACTTACTCATGCCAATGACCTGGAATCTGGGCAGTAGTGTTATAAGTCTTACATAAGTATTAATAGCTAGGATTCTGTATCTAGAGCATAGCCTATTGCTGTACATAAGCCTAGGACTGATACAAGGTCAATAAAATCAAGGTTTCTTCAAGGTTCCTAAGAAACTTATTTGCTAACTGATGAAACTTATGTAATGTTCCACAGTAAGACAAGAGCTGTGTCTACGACCCACATACTCCTGAAAAACACTGTCCTGAGAAACCTAGAGTAGCAGCTTATAAAAAACAAAATTGGTCTACATCTATATGGAATCATTTAGAGAGGTCACAAAGTATTTTTTACTAAAATCATCCTATATTTTTGTTTTTGTTTACCTCTAGCCAATAGGAGTAACAAATAGTGAAGTGAAAGTCACTCAGTCGTATCCGACTCTTTGTGACCCCACAGACTATATAGTCCATGGAATTCTCCAGGCCAGAATAATGGAGTGGTTGGCCTTTCCCTTCTCCAGGGATCTTCCCAACCCAGGGATTGAACCCATGTCTCCACATTGGAGGCAGATTCTTTACCAGCTGAGCCACAAGAGAAGCCCAACAAGTAGACAAGGATCTAAACCTATCATGGACAGCAATGCTGAATATTCCAAGCACAAGTGACCTTTTCCTGGGGCTTTCTTTAATCAGAAACTACATCTGGGACCCAGACTCAGGTCTTCAATTTCAAGGCAGTTGATGCTAGGAGTTTTGTCAGCATCACTCTTCTCTGAGTGGCAACAAATAAACTAAGAATTATACGGTTTTCATCTCTGGTGACTTAGCTACAAAAAAAGAAACACTGACAACTTCAATGTATACTTACCACCAACTCAGAATTGCAATAAGAATCAAAAAATACTATGACGGTAGCAGCTGCTGCTGCTAAGTCACTTCAGTCGTGTCTGACTCTGTGGGACCCCAGAGACGGCAGCCCACCAGGCTCCGCCGTCCCTGGGATTCTCCAGGAAAGAACACTGGAGTGGGTTGCCATTTCCTTCTCCAATACATCAAAGTGAAAAGTGAAAGTGAAGTCGCTCAGTTGTAGAGCTGAAATTGTTCCTTTGAGGTATCTCAAGTGATAAATAATAATTTAGATAAATATCAGTTATGGAACAATAAAAAACGCTGCATGATTAAATGACATACCAGTTAGGAATATTTGAGGCTACACAGAGCTGAAAACATGACTATGGTGGGTTAAATATTTAGAAGCTTATTTTTCCCCACATAAGAGGAAGTCCAAATGCATGCTCTTCTTGTTTCTGGTTTAGTTGACTCCAGAGTCTTTGAATTCCCTTCATATTTCCCTCATGGACACAGGTTGGCTGCTACAATTTCAACCAACAGGTCACATTCCAGCTTAAAAAAATAAAAAGGAGAAGAAGTGGAACCTACTGAAGAGTCCATCTCTAGATCAAAAAATCTGTGTATAATCATCCAGGCCCACCACAGGCAATTGCAAGGCTTTGCCCGACAGGCTTCATAGTGGAAGCTGCCCTCCCTGCACCAGACCTGCTTATCACCAATGCACTACAATTTTCTGGAGAGAGAGTTACCATCAAGGAAACCCACCTCTACTCCACCCATCTGAGCCAGCCATGTTCATACACATATCAGTATACACACATCTAGCCCAGGCGTTTCTCCTCAGAGGTCCCTTTATCAGAGGCCTTGGCTGAGGCGCTTCGGACACCTCCAGCAACTTCATTACTAGGACTGGATTAAGGCATTTTCTCCATGGTGAGTAGTACTTTTCTACTCCTTACCCTTTTCCCCCTCCCTCTACCATACTCCCTGGATCCATGAGAAGACAACAGCCCTCCTCAGCAGTGAAACACTTCCCCTCATCTGCACCACATGTATCTGACCCTTGTTAGGCATTGCTCCATAGGGAAAAATGGAGCACCTGGGAGCCAGTGCCCCTTTTGCCTCTTGCTTGCACTGTCACAATAAATAAAGACTTGACTGATACTTTCAGAACGGCTCATTGTCCTAATTGACCACCTCAACATTTGGCAGCCTGTCACCTACATAAGAAAAAAAACCTTCTCAGAGACCCTACAGCAGACTGCCACCATCATGGCCTTAACTGAGATACACATGGGCATTCTAAGAGAGTAGTATCTACAGCAAGAAAAGAGTTGGTGAACCAACCATCAGTGCTTGCCATAATTTGGAAATGAGTTCAATGGGGAAAATTAAGCTCAGGAGTTCAGAAAGAGGGAGAAGTGTGCTCTGAGCCACAGGGAGATCATTTCATCAGCCAGTCAATCCAGTTCAGTCACTGAGTCATGTCTAGTTCTTTGTGACCGCATGAACTGCAGCCCTGTCCATCACCAACTCCCGGAGTACACCCAAACTCATGTCCATAGAGCCAGTGATGCCATCCAACCATCTCATCCTCTGTCATTCCCCTTCTCCTCCTGCCCTCGTTCTTTCCCAGCATCAGGGTCTTTTCAAATGAGTCAGCTCTTCACACTAGGTGGCCAAAGTATTGGAGTTTCAGCTTCAACATCAGTCCTTCCAATGAACACTCAGGAACCATTTCTTTTAGGATGGACTAGTTGGAACTCCTTGCAGTCCAAGGGACTCTCAAGAATCTTCTCCAACACAACAGTTCAAAAGCATCAATTCTTCAACACTCAGCTTTCTTTATACTCCAACTCTCACATCCATACATGACTACTGGAAAAAACATAGCCTTGACTAGACAGACCTTTGTTGGCAATGTCTCTACTTTTTAATATTTGTCTAAGTTGGTCATAACTTCTTCCAAGGAATAAGCATCCTTTTATTTCATGGCTGCAGTCACCATCTGCAACGATTTTGGAGCCCCCAAAAATAAAGTCAGCCACTGTTTCCACTGTTTCCCCATCTATTTGCTGTGAAGTGATGGGACCAGATGCCGTGATCTTCATTTTCTGAATGTTGAGCTTTAAGCCAACTTTTTCACTCTCCTCTTTCATTTTCATCAAGAGCCTCTTTAGTTCCTCTTTACTTTCTGACATAAGGATGGTGTCATCTGCATATCTGAGGTTATTGATATTTCTCCCAATAATCTTTATTCCAGCTTGTGCTTCATCCAGCACAGCGTTTCTCATGATGTACTCTGCATGTAAGTTAAATAAACAGGGCGACAATATACAGCCTTGACGTACTCCTTTCCTGATTTGGAAACAGTCTGTTGTTCCATGTCCAGTTCTAACTGTTGCTTCCTGACTTGCATATAGATTTCTCAAGAGGCAGGTCAGGTGGTCTGGTATTCCCATCTCCTTCAGAATTTTCCACAGTTTATTGTGATCCACAGTCAAAGACTTTGGTATAGCCAATAAAGCAGAAATAGATCTTTTTCTGGAACTCTCTTGCTTTTTCAATGATCCAGCAGATCCAGATGATCCAGTGGATGATTTCATAAACGAGATCAAACTTCAAACTGTGTTCTGAATGATAGATAAGGTTTGGAGATCAGAGGGCATGACAGATGGACACATAGACTAAGAAAAGGTTGTTGCAGAAGAAATGAGCTCCTAGGATAGAGAAAGGAACATCCCACTCTTCTGAAAATATGACAAACAATATTTAGATTCAAGAAACTAAAAGTAATTGCCCAGCAAGGGTATGGGAAAGCCACTCTTATGGAAGAATCTTTAGCAGGTCTAGTGCTGGCAAGTAAAGTAAGAAATGCCTATAAAACAATTGCTATTGTTTAGTCAAGCATGTCAGTAAACATTTAAGCCAAACATGTCAGTAAACATACATGCCAAACAAGTGCCCTTAATACATGCAGATTACACTCTTTGGAAAAATCAAGTGAAAAATTCCTTGTGCAACAAAAGGAAGAAAGCACCATTCTGCAACTAGCTCAGCTTTAACTCCCGCTGAGATCCGCAGGGTGTCCATTCATAAGACCAAAGCAGCATATGGCTCTGAAAATCCAAGCCTCTGGTCTTACAATGAACAGAGTAATCTTAAAATTAAAACATCAAATCAAAAACACTTCTGAATAATAACTAGTTTAAGTAAATTGCTCTTATCTTTTTGTTTGTTTTAGGCTTTTTGTGTGAGAAGAGAAAGGGGGGCACTGGTCAAAGGGAAAATGTATTCAAAAACGGCAGCAGATAAGATCAAAGTAAAATTTTCTCTATATTCCCTAAGAGCCATGTTTCTCCTGTTTATTACTAATTGGCAGTGAAGGTCTAAGCAAACAGTGGTAACAAAACCAGTGAGTGGAGCTTTTTCACATAAGAGGCAATTGGACACCAAAAGCTCAAAGACTAAGATCTTTCCTGCTATGTCCAAGTAAACTACACCGGAAGGAAATCTATAGTGAAAGTCCCCATTCAGGACAGTTCTCAACAATCTCATTTAAAAACTAGATACTTTTTCTTACCTGACCCCAATTGGTAATTAGATATCCTGCTTATTAATCTATCCAAGTGACTATTTCTGAATATTAAAATGTGGGATTATTTCATCTTGCAATTATGTTGGCAATGGAAGGAAATAACAAACTGTAAACCTACAGCTGTAACCTCCTAAAAGTTAGGAGAATCACAATGGCCCACTGAAAAAGGAGACATTTTAATTAATATGCCTCCCTGTGGCTTTGCCTTTCTTCTTGTATGCTCAGCTGGAATAATTAGAGGAAAACCTGAGGGGCGCCTACCCCAGAAGCCTCACTCTGCCTCTCCAGCTGAGTCTCACCCTTGGCTGGCAACTGTCTCTACTGACGGAGAGACTCAGCATGAGCTATAATGTACATCTGCTCTAGGGAATGATCCCTCCAGAGAGCCACCAGGAAGTAGCCTGTTCAAAAGGCAAAAACAATTAAAACCCTACTCACTTTAAAGGAAGAAACAAGAAACAATCATTTAAGAAAGATACCTTCCAAGCTATTACCCTGTGATACAACTTTATCTTTAGAGTTTCTCCTTCTTTAACAGCTTTTAAAGTATAGTTT
Source organism: Bubalus bubalis (assembly GCF_019923935.1). NCBI lineage: Eukaryota > Metazoa > Chordata > Mammalia > Artiodactyla > Bovidae > Bubalus > Bubalus bubalis. The sequence goes on along the minus strand of NC_059177.1, from coordinate 22,064,631 downwards.
ACAATAGTATAAAATTTACCCATTCGGTGTATACAGATCAAATAACTTTTAGTAAATGTACACAGTTGTAAACATCATTACACTCAAGCTTTAGAACACTTTCATCATCCCCCCAAACTCCCCTTGTGTACATTTGCTGTCAATCCCTACTCCCAATCCCAGCTCCAGGCAACCTGCTTCTTATCTCTATAGTTTTGCCTTTTCTAGCAATTTCCCATAAATGCAATCACACAGTATATATTCCCATGTTAGTTTTATACTTAGCATGTTTTTGGAGTTTATCCATGCTGTTACATGCGTAATTCACTCCTTTTTACTGCTGAATGGCACTCGTTGCTTAGATATAACTGTTGTCCACCTATTCCCCAATTGATGGACATTTGGATTGCTTCCAAATATTCCAAAAAGAGATATTGTGTGTAACAAATATTTGGATACAAGTCTTTTCATTTCTCTTGGGCATATTCCTACCTAGAACGGAAAATTTTTTGGTCATTTGATAAATGTAAGTTCAACTTTGTAGGAAACTGCTAGGCAATTTTTCAAAGGAGATTGTATCATTTTACACTTCCATCAGCAACATATGAGAGTTCTGGTTTCTATGTATCCTCAGTAATTAGTATTCTCAGTCTTTTCTGGTAGCATGTATTTTAGAGATGTGTAGGGGATTCTCAATGGGATTTCAGTCTGTATTTCCCTAAGGTCTAACAATGTTGAACATCTTTTCATGTGCTTATTTGCTATTCACAGATCTTTTTTTGAAGGGTCTATTCAAATTTTTATCCATTTTTAATTGTGTTTTGTGCCTTCAGATTATTTACTGTATAAGATTTCTTCATACTCTGAATATAAGTTCTTTATCAGATAATTTAAAATATTTTTCCCATTCTTTTTACTTATCTTTGTCTTTCTGTTTTCTCAATGGTGTCTTTTGAAAAGTAAACATTTTATCTTTCATTGTTCATGTTTTTTGTGTCCTAAGAAATTCAAAGTTATAAGTGTTTTCTCTCCTGTTTAATTCTAGATATATAATATGTTAAGCTCTTACATTTAGATCTATGATCCATTTTGAATAGAACTTTGTGTATGATGTGAAGTCAGGGTCCAAGGAGTTTTGGGTTTTATTTTTGCTTTGCATAGAAACATCCAATTGTTTGAGCACCATTTGTTGAATAGACTTTCTTATCCCACTGAATTACCTACAAGTCTGAAAAAATCAAGGGGCCATGTATGGGTTTATTTGTGGACTCTATTGTTCCAGTGATTCATAGTCTAATGCTAACCCCACATTGTCTTGATTATTGTGGCTTCATACTAAGCTTTGAAAATTAGGTAGCACAACTCCTTCGACACTGTCCTTTCAAAATTGCTTTGTTTATTCTAGGTACTTTCAATTTTCATTTAAATTTTAGGATCAACTTGTCAATTTATATTAAAAAGTCTGCTGGGAATTTGATAGGGATTCTGTTGAATCTATAGATCAATTTGAGAAAAGAATTGCCATTTTAACTAAATGGATTCTTCAAATCCATGAACATAGTCTATCTCTCACTTACTTAGGTCTTCATTACTTTCTGTTAGCAAAGTCTTAGAGTTTTCAGCATACAGCTTCTGCTCCTTTTGTTAAATTTATGCCTAAGTATTTTGTTCTTTTTGATTACATAATAAATAATATTATTTTCTTAACTTTATTTTTAGATTCTGAATTGCTAATATATATATAAATTTTAATTGATTTTTAGATACTGATCTTGTAACTTGTGATCTCTTATTCTTGATTTATTGCACCGAGTAGAATTTCCAGTGCTGAATAAAAGAGGCAAGAGCATATATTTGTTCAGATATTAAGGAGAGAAAGCATTCAAGCTTTTAATATTAAGCATGTTGTTAGCTGTATCTCTTTATCAGGATGAGGAAATTTTTATCTATTCCTGATTTGTTGAGAACTTTTATCATGAATGCATGCTGGATATTAAAAAAAAAAATTTTTGTATGTTTACTGAGCTAATCACGTAGTTTGTGTCCTTTTTTTCTGTTAACATGGTACATTACACAAATCAATTTTGGGATAACCTTGCATTGTAAGAAGCTTAGAAGTCAGCATTTCATCCTAACAACAAGTAAAAAGATAAAAGAGTTAAAACATCAGCTCTTCTTGGATCCATCAGAGAAATGAGGCTACAGGACAAACTGCTGGTCTAAAAATTGGAGAGAATGACAGGCAGATACAGAGATACAGCTTACAACTTACTGGAGCAGAAACCCGCAGGCAGAAACATCCATGAAAACCAGCACCAGGGTAGGACTACTTGAACTGTAGTTAACAATTGCTGGTGGTTCAGTGTGCACAAGTCTGAGAGACCACAAACTCCAGGGGGACCCAGTCATGGAGTAGGAGCCACACTTTTCTAAGTTTTACCTCTAAGAACTTCATCCTGTTTTCAATGTGACTATCAGAGAAAAACTCTCTTGTGCTTCCAGCAGGCAGGGAAGGGGATTTTGAAATACATCAACCCATTCTGTTTTTCTTAACAAGGCCTGCCTTCAGGAGAAGCAATTTTACCAGAGACTAACTTACATGGTAGAAGAGAAGCACAAACTCCAGCTCTCTCTAGCCATCCTATTCCACCTAAGTGGTGGGGGAGGGAGACATGAGGTAGCAGGTACTAGGCAGCACTGTGGAAGTTCACAATCCAGGGGCATGGGCTCCCCAAAAGACTGAAACCAAATCACAGACTAGAATATTTCCCCTTCTCTCCACACATTATCACTACATTATTAATGCCCTACTTACCACAGTTTCCTTTTACCCAGTATATCATAATCACGTACACACACCAAAAAAAAGTTATACTGAATGTTAAAAAACACAGTTTGAAGATAGTGAAAACACATTAGAACCAGATTCAGATGCAGCAGGAATGCTGGAATTAAAAGATTTTTTTAAAACCTATGATTAATGTGCTAAGCGTTTTAATGGAAAAAGTAGACATTATGCAAGAGCAAATGGATAATGAAAGCAGAGAGATGGGAAATTTAAGAAAGAATATATAAGAAATGCTAAAGATCAAAAACACTGTAATAAAAATAAAGAATTCCTTAGATGTGCTTCTTAGTTATACTGGACACAGCTATTAATTTTATGAAGAAAGAATCTCTCAGCTTGAGGATATAACAATAGAAACTTCCAAAACTGAAAAGCAAAGAGGGAAAAATGACTCAAAAAAGAACAGAAAAGAATATCCAAAAACTGTGGGACAACTACAAAAGGTGTAACACATAATAGGAATAACTGAGGGAGAAGGAAGGGATAAACTAACCCTACATTCCTAGAATAAGTACCATTTAGATGATGATAATCCTTTTCACATGTTGCTAGACTCAGGTTGCCATTATTTTGTTAAGGTTGATTTTTTCTATGTTTATGAGAGATACTGGTCTATGGTTTTCTTTCCTCCTGATGGCTTTATCTGGCTTTGGTAATATGATAATACTGTCTTCAATTATATTAATTAAGAAGGTCTCACATCTATTTTTTGAAAAAGTTTATGTGGGATGAGTATTGTATTTTCTTTAAATATCTTATAGAATTCCCTAGTTAAACCATCTACACCTGGACATGTCTTCATAGGATACTATTCTTTTGATGATTCAACTAAATCATTGGGGAACTAGGATATGGGTAGCTCTACAGTTGTCTTTGAGAAAACACATATTTTTACTTTCATGAAGTTTACACAAGTCAATCACTTCATAATAAGCACTATTTCATTATGCACAGGACCATGGTGGACAATCATTGACTGGTATTCAAATTCAGCTTCTGTCTTTACCTGGTAGGTGGGACTCAGTACTCAGGCATCATAAGCCAGAGTTTCCTCATTGCAAAATGAAAGAGTAGAAGAGTTCTAAGATCCTTTCCATTTTAAAATAATTTCATCCATGAGAAAAAGAGTAAAAGTGAACTTTGCCACACGTGACAATCTAAGAAAAAATTTTTAAAACTCACAGCACAGACAAAATGTTATTCCTAATTTATAAGGAAATCCTAAAAATTAAGGAGAGGAAAGAGAACAAGATGGCTGAGTGGGTGGACGTGGAGTACATCTCTCTCCACGGATACATCAGGAAGACACCTTCAGACACCAGCTGAGAGCGGACAGGAGTACCTGACCAAAGGAAAAGAAAATATAGAACCACGCAAAACTTGGTAGGACAAAGGAACTAGGGGGAAAAATAGGAGTATTAGTAGGACTGGACTTGCTCTAGGAGGGTGGGGGAACCAAAGCAGGAGTTTGTTCCCACATCAGAGCAATTGTCTAAGTCAGAGGAGAAACATTTAAGGCTGAAAGTGAAACAGCTGATCTGTGGCAGCCTAAAAGGAATGAGAATCAGACAGTCCTTACTGCAGCCATACATACCCTGGACAGGGACTCAGGTCCCCTGGAAGACACAGTGGCTGGGAGCTGCAGTTTAGGGATTGTGGAGCAATCCCAGGGAAAGGGCTGCTGTTGACTGTGGAGAAACAGATAGAGGGGATGTGAGGGAAGAGATTGTGGTGGGAAATGCCTGTGGAGGAAAGCCAGGCAGTCATGGAAGGAAGGCGTTACTGCTGAGTCACGCATAGGGGGTGGAGCCATCACCATAGCCTCTCTCTCCCCACATGCCAGCATGGGCAGCTGAACAACAGACAGGCTGGCCCGTCAAACATGTGATGCACTGAACTACAGAGCAGGACCCCACCCAGGGTGCCCCTCTAAGTGCCTGACCCACCAATCTACAGAGTAAGACCCCAGCCAGGAAGGCCCCTCTATGTGCCTAACATGCAGAACAACAGAGAAGGACGGCAGGCAAGGGAGCCCTCTAAGTGCCTGAATGGGCGGAGCTACAGAGAAAGATTGGCCAAAGAGGTGTTCTGATCCCCAGCTAAAAGAGGCTCAGAAAAAGACTCTGATAGGGCCATAACTCCTGCAGCAGAGGCAGTCCATGTTCCTGCACAGTTGGCACTGCCAGGGTCCCTGCAAGCCAAGCAGCTGCACTATCTTCATGCTCAACTCTCACTGGGGCAGAGCTGCCACAGGCAAAAAAAATCTTGCATCTACATGCACAGGGTCACTTTGCTAAAGCCCAACTCTTTGCAACCCTGTAGACTGGGGCTTGCCAGGTCTCTCTGTCAGGGAGGGGGGTTCTCCAGGGAAGAATACTGGAGTGTATTGGCCAGTACTGGTTGCCATACCCTTCTAGAGCACTATTTCTCCTGCCACCCTAGCCACCAACTCCCCTGAGTACAGATGAATGGATAAAGAAGCTGTGGTACCTATACATAATGGAATATTACTCAGCCATAAAAAGGAACACATTTGAGTCAGTTCTAATCAGGTTGATGAACCTAGAACCTATTATACAGAGTGAAGTAAGTCAGAAAGAAAAAGATAAATATTCTAATGCATATATATGGAATCTAGAAAAATGGTAGTGAAGAATTTATTTCAAGGGCAGCAATGGAGAAACAGACATAGAGAATAGACTTATGGACATGGGGAGAGGGGAAAAGAGGGTGAGATGTATGGGAAGAGTAACAAGGAAACTTACATTACCATATGTAAAATAGATAGCCAATGGGAATTTGCTGTATGGCTCAGGAAACTCAAACAGGGGCTCTGTGTCAACCTAGAGGGTTGGGATGGGGAGGGAGATGGGAGGGAGGTTCAAAAGGGAGGGGATATATGTATACACAAGGCTGATTCATGTTGAGGTTTGACAGAAAACAACAAAATTCTGTAAAGCAATTATCCTTCAACAAAAAGATAAAAAAAGAAAAGAAAAGGAAGAAGAAACTCACGAACCAATAGAAAAAGAAAGTCCAGTTGTCATTTAGGATAAATATTTTCTATCCATGCAATTAAATACTATGTAATTGTAAAATTAATAAAGTCTTATGCATTAATACGTGCTGGATGAAATGTTATACAACTATAAAATACAACATGGCATAAAAAGAGAGAGAGAAGGGGGATGCTGCAGTACAGACCTCCAGGATATATTACTAAGTGGAAAATGTGATGTAAAACAATGAATATAGAATATAATGTTCTGAGAAAAGAAAGCAGGAAAGTAAGAATGTATATTCACATTTTTGTGTGTATAAAATAAAAACACTAGAAGTACAAACAAGAAACTAATAAAAATTATTAACCACAAGGTTGGGAATGAGGGGACCAAAGTAGATGAAAGAAGCCTTAATATATATTATTTGGAAACAATTTTGAAGTTTGAACCATGTAATGTCTTACTTATCTTTTAAAGAGACGTACTACTAATGAAATTCAGCAGGGGAAAGTTTAAAGGTTTATACCAGAAAGTGGTAGAAACTGAGAAAATTATTTCTAGAAGAAACAAAATTTCATGACTTTCCTATGGCCTGATTTGAGACACCTACTTTCACATTTCCACAAGGGATGGGAACTTCATTTTGAAATATTATTACTTGGTCAAAACATTCAGTTGAACCTCATGTTGCTTGCTTCATTAAGCATAGTGGCCACTTCTGGGAAGAGAGGAAGAGAAACAAGAATGTGGTGGGGAGGATTTCACAGGCGCTTGAACTGCATCTCCATTTTATTTGTTTTAAAAATAAAGATATTTATTATATAACAGAAGACATGGAGCAAAAGTGGCAAAATGCAGAGATTTGACAAACCTACATGGGTAAGGGAATTGTGTCCTTTTTACTGAAAACACCAGGACTCTGAGAAGAACAGTAGAGTTTATTTAAAACAAAACATTTCATTGTTTTCTGTGGACAAGACATACAGGGAAGAATAAACGTGTTTGAAACCAAAATCACGAAGACTTTGGCTCATCAAGAAGTCACGATATAAAGCCACGTAAGGCCGCTAAGCTGTGAGTGCTCAGAACAGAGCAAAACTCGGCCTACATGAGTGCCCTGCTGCTGTGAGTGGGGCCAAGGCCAGGACATCAAATGTCAGAATCCATGTGAGGGCATCAATTCACTAAACAGCCAGAAGCCTATTGTTCTTATAATTCCTGCAGGCAATGAGCATAGTTTCCAAATTGAAAACTAGACCAAGTAACCATGAAGTCTTCAGAGGCAACATTTTGTTCATATTTCATGATTTCTTTTTAGGGAAATGCACAAGGTCTAATTACACAAGCTGTTTATTCTCATTAGCCTTTTGGGTTTCAGCATGTGTGGGTTTTCTTAAGCTTTTCTCACTACTAAACTCAGCCAAATTCATGCTCACAGAGGAAGTCAGATTCCAGCTCTACAGCAGATCTCCAAGCTACCCAAATCCATGGGGTAATCAAAAACATTCTGCTGGCTGCTATAGGACTTATACCTTTTCTCCTGAAAATAACTGTAGCAGGATTGATGTCAATAACACACACTCCCTCCACAGGCTTAGCTTAGAGTATTTAACCACAATTACTCTCCTGAGCAAGATCTTTTTTGTCATTTTGCAAAGGTGAAGAGAACAGAGGGTGAAGAGAACAGACTACTAATATAAATAATTACCTCATGTTATTCAACACTTTCCAAGTTTCAAAGCATTTTCACACATTTGATATTTACAACAATGAGAGGGAAAGCATTTTTACATTCCCATTTTATGGATGAGAAAGCTGAGGCCCAAGGAAGTTAAGCAGTACACCTTTGTCTTCTGCCCTCATTCCAGACTTCTCACTGTGCCATATCTGGGAGGCTTAAGTCAAAAAAAGAGATGGCATGATTTTACAAATTCGTTTCCATCCATATAATGCAAATTCCCCCATAATCATGGTTGCCAATGTATCCTATCCCTGTGGATATTTTGGAGACCAGTCTCCCCAAACCACTCTTCCCCCTCTTTTACCTGCCCTAGAACTGAATTTCCAACATTAAAGGTCAGTCCTCTGGCTAAAGAGCTGGACTGGACCATGTAAGTAAATTTCTCTCAGTAATGTAACTGAGGTACCTGCATCAGAAATACACTTGGAAAAATATAAATTCTCCAGCATCATGCTAGATTCATGGGATCGGATTCTCTGAGGAGTGTGTTTAGGAATGTGCATTTCTAACAAGCGCCCTTATGTGTTGTTGGTAACAAGTTGAGAGCCACTGCTTTCAGCAAGGAAAACCTTGAGATGTTTTGAGCCAGAAACTAGAATCACCAAAGGATTATTATAAAAAGATAAACCTTGGAAGCAGTGTTTAGACTATTCTGGAGTGGAAAGAGGCTGAGATTACTGCACTAGAACAGTTTGAGGAGTAGGATGGGAGGAAAGGGTAAACATAGGAATAGAAAGAAAAATTGTAAGGAGCATTACAGAAGTCACTATAATTTCCTCTCTTCATCTTTTACAAAATCTTTCATTTCACCAAGTCTCCAATGCCCACCACTAAGAGGCCAAGTTGATTCTTTGAGCGTATTACACTGTGTCACTGTTCAGCTCATCTCCCCCTTGTGTGCTACTCTTCATGCAAGATGGCTTAATTAGTATCCCGTGATTAAAACTGAGTTCCTTTGCTAAATTCATTTATTTTTCTTAATATAAATTTATTTATTTTAATTGGAGGCTAATTACTTTACAATATTGTATTGGTTTTGCCATACATCAACATGAATCCACCACGGGTGTACACGTGTTCCCCATCCTGAACCCCCTCCCACCTCCCTCCCCATACTATCCCTCTGGGTCATCCCAGTGCACTAGCCCTGAGCATCCTGTATCATGCATCAAACCTGGACCGGCGATTCGTTTCACATATGATATTATACATGTTTCAATGCCATTCTCCCAAATCTTCCCACCCTCGCCCTCTCCCACAAAGTCCAAAAGACTATTCTATACATCTGTGTCTCTTTTGCTGTCTCATATACAGGGTTATCGGTACCATCTTTCTAAATTCCATATATATGCGTTAGTATACTGTATTGGTGTTTTTCTTTCTGGCTTACTTCACTCTGTATAATAGGCTCCAGTTTCATCCACCTCATTAAAACTGATTCAAATGTATTCTTTTTAATGGCTGAGTAATACTCCATTGTATATATGTACCACAGCTTTCTTATCCATTCATCTGCTGATGGACATCTAGGTTGCTTCCATGTCCTGGCTAATATAAACACTGCTGCGATGAATATTGGGGTACATGTGTCTCTTTCAATTCCAGTTTCCTCGGTGTGTATGCCCAGCAGTGGGATTGCTGGGTCGTATGGCAGTTCTATTTCCAGTTTTTTAAAGAATCTCCACACTGTTCTCCATAGTGGCTGTACTAGTTTGCATTCCCACCAACAGTGTAAGAGGGTTCCCTTTTCTCCACACCCTCTCCAGCATTTATTGCTTGTAGACTTTTGGATAGTCGCCATTCTGACTGGCATGAAATGGTACCTCATTGTGGTTTTGACTTTCATTTCTCTGATAATGAGTGATGTCGAGCATATTTTCATGTGTTTGTAGCCATCTTTGGAGAAATGTCTGTTTAGTTCTTTGGCCCATTTTTTGATTAGGTCGTTTATTTTTCTGGAATTGAGCTGCAGGAGTTGCTTGTATATTTTTGAGATTAACTCTTTGTCAGTTGCTATTATTTTCTCCCATTCTGAAGGCTGTCTTTTCAGTTGCTTCATTTGCTATTATTTTCTCCCATTCTGAAGACTGTCTTTTCACCTTGCTTAGAGTTTCCTTTGTTGTGCAGAAGCCTTTAATTTTAATTAGGTCCCATTTGTTTATTTTTGCTTTTATTTTCAATATTCTGGGAGGTGGGTCATAGAGGATCCTGCTGTGGTTTACGTCGAAAAGTGTTTTGCTTATGTTCTCCTCTAGGAGTTTTATAGTTTCTGGTCTTACGTTTAGATCTTTAATCCATTTTGACTTTATTTTTGTGTATGGTGTTAGAAAGTGTTCTAGTTTCATTCTTTTACAAGTGGCTGACCAGTTTTCCCAGCACCACTTGTTAAAGAGATTGTCTTTTCTCCATTGTATATTCTTGCCTCCTTTGTCAAAGATAAGGTGTCCATAGCTGTTTGGATTTATCTGTGGGCTTTCTATTTTGTTCCATTGATCTATATTTCTGTCTTTGTACCAGTACTATACTGTCTTGATGACTGTGGCTTTGTAGTAGAGCCTGAAGTCAGGCAGGTTGATTCCTCCAGTTCCATTCTTCTTTCTCAAGATTGCTTTGGCTATTCAAGGTTTTTTGTATTTCCATACAAATTGTGGAAATATTTGCTCTAGCTCTGTGAAAAATACCGTTGGTAGCTTGATAGGGATTGCATTGAATCTATAGATTGCTTTGAGTAGTATACTTATTTTCACTATATTGATTCTTCCAATCCATGAACATGGTATATTTCTCCATTTCTCCATTAGTGTCCTCTTTGATTTCTTTCACCAGTGTTTTATAGTTTTCTATATATAGGTCTTTAGTTTCTTTAGGTAGATATATTCCTAAGTATTTTATTCTTTTCATTGCAATGGTGAATGGAATTGTTTCCTTGATTTCTCTTTCTATTTTCTCATTATTAGTGTATAGGAATGCAAGGGATTTCTGTGTGTTGATTTTATATCCTACAACTTTACTATATTCATTGATTAGCTCTAGTAATTTTCTGGTGGAGTCTTTAGGGTTTTCTATGTAGAGGATTATGTCATCTGCAAACAGTAAGAGTTTTACATCTTCTTTTCCAATTTGGATTCATTTCTTTTTCTGCTCTGATTGCTGTGGCCAAAACTTCCAAAACTATGTTGAATAGTAGTGGTGAGAGTGGGCACCCTTGTCTTGTTCCTGACTTTAGAGGAAATGCTTTCAATTTTTCACCATTGAGGATAATGTTTGCGGTGGGTTTGTCATATATGGCTTTTATTATGTTGATATATGTTTCTTCTATTCCTGCTTACTGGAGAGTTTTTATTATAAATGGATGTTGAATTTTGTCAAAGGCTTTCTCTGCATCTATTGAGATAATTATATGGCTTTTATTTTTCAATTTGTTAATGTGGTATATTACATTGATTGATTTGTGGATATTGAAGAATCCTTGCATCCCTGGGATAAAGTCCACTTGGTCATGGTGTATGATCTTTTTAATGTGTTATTGAATTCTGGTTGCTAGAATTTTGTTAAGGATTTTTGCATCTATGTTCATCAGTGATATTGGCCTGTAGTTTTCTTTTTTTGTGGCATCTTTGTCAGGTTTTGGTAGTAGGGTAACGGTGGCCTCATAGAATGAGTTTGGAAGTTTACCATCCTCTGCAATTTTCTGGAAGAGTTTGAGTAGGATAGGTGTTAGCTCTTCTCTAAATTTTTGGTAGAATTCAGCTGTAAAGCTGTCTGGACCTGAGCTTTTGTTTGCTGGAATATTTCTGATTACAGTTTCAACTTCCATGCTTGTGATGGGTCTGTTAAGATTTTCTATTTCTTCCTGGTTCAGGTTTGGAAAGTTATACTTTTCTAAGAATTTGTCCATTTCTTCCAAGTTGTCCATTTTATTGGCATATAATTGCTGATAGTAGTCTCTTATGCTCCTTTGTATTCCTGTGTTGTCTGTTGTGATCTCTCCATTTTCATTTCTAATTTTATTGATTTGATTTTTCTCTCTTTGTTTCTTGATGAGTCTGGCTAATGGTTTGTCAATTTTATTTATCCTTTCAAAGAACCAGCTTTTGGCTTTGTTGATTTTTGTTATGCTCTCTTTTGTTTCTTTTGCATTTATTTCTGCCCTAATTTTCAAGATTTCTTTCCTTCTACTAACTCTGGGGCTCTTCATTTCTTCCTTTTCTAGTTGCTAAATGGCAACCCACTCCAGTGTTCTTGCCTGGAGAATCCCAGGGACGGGAAGTCTGGTGGGCTGCCATCTATGGGGTCGCACAGAGTCGGACATGACTGAAGCAATGCAGCAGCAGCAGAGTTAGGTTATTTATTTGACTTTTTTCTTGTTTCTTGAGGTATGCCTGTATTGCTATGAACCTTCACCTTAGCACTGCTTTTACAGTGTCCCACAGGTTTTGTGTTGTTGTGTTTTCATTTTCATTCATTTCTATGCATATTTTTATTTCTTTTTTTATTTCTTCTGTGATTTGTTTGTTATTCAGCAGCATGTTGTTTAGCCTTCATATGTTGGGATTTTTAATAGTTTTTCTCCTGTAATTGAGATCTAATCTTACTGCATTGTGGTCAGAAAAGATGCTTGGAATGATTTCAATTTTTTTGAATTTACCAAGGCTAGATTTATGGCCCAGGATGTGATCTATCCTGGAGAAGGTTCCATGTGTGTTTAAGGAAAAGGTAAAATTCATTGTTTTGGGGTGAAATGTCCTATAGATATCAATTAGGTCTAACTGGTCTATTGTATCATTTAAACTTTGTGTTTCCTTGTTAATTTTCTGTTTAGTTAATCTATCCATAGGTGTGAGTGGGGTATCAAAGTCTCCCACTATTATTGTGTTATTGTTAATTTCCCCTTTCATACTTGTTAGCATTTGTCTTACATATTGCAGTGCTCCTATGTTGGGTGCATATATATTTATAATTGTTATATCTTCTTCTTGGATTGATCCTTTGATCATTATGTAGTGTCCTTCTTTGTCTCTTTTCAAAGCCTTTGTTTTAAAGTCTATTTATCTGATATGAGTATTGCTACTCCTGCTTTCTTTTGGTCTCTATTTGCGTGGAATATCTTTTTCCAGCCCTTCACTTTCAGTCTGTATGTGTCCCTTGTTTTGAGGTGGGTCTCTTGTAGAAAACATATATAGGGGTCTTGTTTTTGTATCCATTCAGCCAGTCTTTGTCTTTTGGTTGGGGCATTCAACCCATTTACGTTTAAGGTAATTATTGATAAGTATGATCCCGTTGTCATTTACTTTATTGTTTTGGGTTCGAGTTTATACACCCTTTTGTGTTTCCTGTCTAGAGAAGATCCTTTAGCATTTGTTGGAGAGCTGGTTTGGTGATACTGAATTCTCTCAGCTTTTGCTTGTCTGTAAAGCTTTTGATTTCTCCTTCATATTTGAATGAGATCCTTGCTGGGTACAGTAATCTAGGCGGTAGGTTATTTTCTCCCATCACTTTAAGTATGTCCTGCCATTCCCTTCTGGCCTGAAGAGTTTCTATTGAAAGATCAGCTGTTATCCTTATGGGGATCCCCTTGTGTGTTATTTGTTGTTTTTCCCTTGCTGCTTTTAATATTTGTTCTTTGTGTTTGATCTTTGTTAATTTGATTACTATGTGTCTTGGGGTGTTTCGCCTTGGATTTATCCTGTTTGGGACTCTCTGGGTTTCTTGGACTTGGGTGATTGTTTCCTTCCCCACTTTAGGGAAGTTTTCAACTATTATCTCCTCAAGTATTTTCTCATGGTCTTTCTTTTTGTCTTCTTCTTCTGGGACTCCTATGGTTCAAATGTTGGGGCATTTAACATTGTCCCAAAGGTCTCTGAGATTGTCATTTCTTTTAATTCGTTTTTCTTTTTTCCTCTCTGATTCATTTATTTCTACCATTCTATCTTCTACATCACTAATCCTATCTTATGCCTCCATTATTCTACTATTTCTTCCCTCCAGAGTGTTTTTGATCTCATTTATTGCATTATTCATTATATGTTGACTCTTTTTTATTTCTTCTAGGTCCTTGTTAAACCTTTCTTGGATCTTCTCAATCCTTGTCTCCAGGCTATTTATGTGATTCCATTTTGTTTTCAAGATTTTGGATCATTTCCACTATCATTATTTGGAATTCTTTATTAGGTAGAATCCCTATCTCTTCCTCTTTTGTTTGGTTTGGTGGGCATTTATCCTGTTCCTTTACCTGCTGGGTATTCCTCTGTCTCTTCATCTTGTTTATATTTCTGTGTTTGGGTTGGCCTTTCTGTATTCTGGCAGTTTGTGGAGTTCTCTTTATTGTAGAGTTTCCTCACTGTGGGTGGGGTTGTACAGGTGGCTTGTCAAGGTTTCCTGGTTAGGGAAGCTTGTGTCCATGTTCTGGTGGGTGGAGCCAGATTTCTTCTCTCTGGAGTGCAATGAAGTGTCCAGTAATGAGTTATGAGATGTCAATGGGTTTGGAGTGACTTTGGACAGCCTTTATATTGAAGATCAGGGCTATGTTCCTGTGTTGCTGGAGAATTTGCGTGGTACATCTTGCTCTGGAACTTGTTGGCCCTTAGGCGGTGCTTGGTTTCAGTGTAGGTATGGAGGCGTTGATGAGCTCCCATCGATCAATGTTCCCTGGAGTCAGGAGTTCTCTGGTGTTCTCGGGATTTGAACTTAAGCCTCTGGCTTCTGGTTTTCAGCCTTATTTTTACAGTAGCCTCAAGACTTCTCCATCTATACAGCACCATTGATAAAACATCTAGGTTAAAGATGAAAAGTTTCTCCACAGTGAGGGACACCCAGAGACGTTCACAGAGTTACATAGAGAAGAGAAGAGGGAAGAGGGAGATAGAGGTGACCAGGATGAGATGAGGTGGAATCAAAAGAGGAGAGAGCAAGCTAGCCAGTAATCACTTCCTTATGTGTGCTCCACAGTCTGGACCGCTCAGAGATGTTCACATAGTTACACAGAGAAGAGAAGAGGGAGGAAGTAGACAGAGGTAGCTAGGAGGTTAAAGGGGGGAATCAAAAGGAGAGAGACAGATCCATCCAGTAATCAGTTCCCTAAGTGTTCTCCACCGTCCAGAACACACAGATTCACAGAGTTGGGTAGAGAAGAGATGGGGGAGGGAGGAGATAGAGACGACCTGGTGGAGAAAAAGGAGAGTTCAAAGGGGGAGAGAGCAGTCAAGACAGTAATCTCGCTCCCAAGTAAAAATGGGTACTGAAGATTGGGTTCTTAAAGGTACAAAATTGATAACAAATGCCAAAAAGCTAAGATTAAAAATCTAGAGTAGAGGTTGGATTTTCAAAAATACAATATTAAAGGAAAAAAAAAAGTCACAAAAATTATAAAATATATCTATATGAAGTTTGCTTTAAAAAATAGGGTCTCTTTTTTTTTTGCAAAGTAATAGTAGGTTATAAAAATGAAAATTAAGGGAGTAATAGAGGACTTAAAAATTAAAAAAAATTAAAGAATGATAGTAAAAATAGTAAATATATATATATATATATATATATATATATATATATATATATCTAGGACTTTCTCTGATGTTGTTGTGGGCAGTGTGGGGTCAGTTCATTTTCAGATAGTTCCTTGATCCAGCTTATATTTCTCAAGATCTATGTAGTCGGTACTAACTACAGGGTTTTAATCTATTGCACCTGTCACTTCTAAGGAGGTTCCCTCTGTCTTAGCTTCTGTTTGCTGGTCTCTTCAGTGTCTAATTTCTGCCCTGACACAAGGGGGCGGTGGTGGACACTTTTTAAGGCTCACTTCTTCAGTCGTGCTGTGGGGAGGGAGGGACACTGGAAACAAATAACACTGGCATGTGCTCGCAGTGTCTCAGCCACACTGGGTTTGCCTCCATTCACGTTGTGTGTGCTTTCCATGTCTACACTGCTCAGGCTCTAGGTTGCTCTTCTGGGAACTGTCTGAGGCCGGCCCTGAGTTGTATGCACTTCCCAGGTCTAAGCCACTCAGGTTCAGGTACTTGGGTAGTCCTCAGAAGTGCAGACTCAGTTGGGCCTGCATTTTGTGCCCTTCCTGGGTCCAAGCAGCTCAGGTGACCAGGTGTTTGGTGAGCGCGGTCGCTGCAACTTATCGCCTCCCCCGTCCCTGCCACTCAGTTTTCTGGGTGTACAACAGGCGCACCTTCTCAGGGGGATGTCCAGAATCCCGAGAAGTCTTGGTTAGCAAGGAAGCCTGCTTGCAGCTTGGTAGATAATGCCTCTCTGGGGCCGCAATTGCCCCCTTCCGAATCTGGCTGCCCTCGCCTGCCTGTCACTGGAAGGGGATGGGCTGGGCTGCAGCCAGCTAGCTCTGCTCAGTCCTTTGTTCTGTAAGTGGGCCTGACAGTGTCTTAGGTTAGGGCTTTTCACATGGTAGCTATCCCACAGTCTGGTTTGCTATCCCAAGTTAGTTCCCTCAGATTGCCCTCGGAGCATTCAGGCCCAGTCCTTACTCTAAGCAATGCAGCCTACACCTCCCTGCCCAGGCCCCGCTTGCTAGTGGCGGATGCAGGCATCTGCGCTGCTTCTCTGCTTGGGGAGTTACCCTTGGGTACGTAATCTGTGGGTTTTAATTATTTATTTTTCCTCCCGGTTATGTTGCCCTCTGTGGTTCCAAGGCTCACCACAGACTCGGTAGTGAGAGTGTTTCCTGGTGTTTGGAAACTTTCTTTTTTAAGACTCCCTTCACGGGATGGAGCTCTGTCCCTACCTCTTTTGTCTCTCTTTTTATCTTTTATATTTTTTCCTACCTCATTTCAAAGACAATGTGCTGCTTTTCTGGGTGCCTGATGCCCTCTGCCAGCATTCAGAAGTTGTTTTGTGGAATTTACTCAGCGTTCAAATGTTCTTTGGATGAATTTCTGGGGGAGAAAGTGGTCTCTCCATCCTATTCCTCTGCCATCTTAGGACCGCCCCCTGCTAAATTCATTTAGATTCAAAGAAAAGGTAGTGAGCTTCTGTTACTGATATCCAAAGCACTTCAAATTCATTTTAAAAACTACAACTCTCTGCTTTCTGTACACACTAGAGAAGTTCATGAGAGCATCACTTTACAAATCCTTTTGTATGACTCACACTTTGTTCCCTAGGAGCTGAAACCACAGAATGCATTACCTAGAAAAGTTCTCAATTTTTCATTTGTTTCCTTTATCCTTTGTCCTCATTTACCTCCTTTTCTTTCTTACCTCCTTTCTCTCTACCTATATATAAAACACACTCAAATTGTGGTCATGAGCTGTTCTTGGATATTTTGAGTTTTTATCTTTCTCACAGCAAATAGTCAGAAATCACATGAGCCTGGAACTCAGAATGCCTGAGTTCTAGTTCCAGCTTTTCCATTGCCTTGCTGAAGGACCTTGAGTAATTCAACTCTCCCTTTGGAACTCAGCTTCTTCATCTGTAAAATGAGAAGACTGCACCAATGTGTATCCAAGGTCCCTTCAAACAAATACTCTACAGTTCTACAAGTTGACCTCTCTGGATCCCAGCAACATGAACATTTAAAATCTCTAGATCCAAATTACTCTTTGGTTCATTTAAGTTCAGAGCATTTAAAATGTCTCTCAGAAAGTACACTAGAGTCTTATGCTAACAGCAGTGGAGCTACAATAAAGTTGGTTTAGCTACTTAACTGTCTGCCCACACATATTTCTCACTGCAACTTCTTTAATCAGGTCTAGCAAAACTAGATAAGGGAAAGGAATCCTGATGAAATAAGTAGTCATCTTAGCATCTGGTCACATCCGAGGAGTGTTGTATGCCTTTTATTCACCACAGGTCTCTCTGTGGATAATCTTCCTTTGCCTTCCTCCTTGTACCATCACACTCACCAAGAAATGTGCGCTGATGCCAACAGCGCATGTGGCACTGCATTAGCAATACAAAGATGAACAAGACATGTTCCTTGCCTTCCTAAAGCTAGCCAGAGAGATATAGACACTGAGAGAAGGAAGTGATTTAACTTGCCATGAATCTTATTACTCAAAGTCAAATTTTCATCAAACTAAAAGCAGCAAGTTTGGTTTGGCTTGGTTTGTGTTTATTTTTTTTTTGCTCTGGCTTTAAAAAAAAAAGCAAGGATGTTGAACATATATAAGGAAATGTCCTGATGTCCTGATGTCCATAGTTCTGAATGCTCTGCTCATTTCTCAGTGATTAGACAGCACACATTATCTCCTCATTTAAGATTCACCACAATATGGAGTTACCATTCACTTGTTCATTCATTTAATAAATATTTACTATTTGCCTATTATGTGCCAGGCAGTATGCAAGGAGCTAGGAATAATCTGGTGAATGAGAAAGACGATGTTTGGTTTACGATGTTTAAAATCTGGCTGGAAGGTGAATGAAAGAGATTAATCAAATATGTATAGGAATAAAACAGTATATATTATATCTATGAATTTTATATACATATACACACTTATTTGGATAAAAGTCAAGAAGAATATACACTCAAATGTTAATTGCAGCAATTGCCATGGGTAAGATTATGTGCTTTTTTTTCTCTTCCTTGTAATGTCATATAGTTGTTGATTTTTTTGCAAGCATTACACTTTTATAATAAGAAAAAAGCCTTTCCATTGTAAAAATTTCATGTGCTTAAAGATTTATGACATAGAAAAATGTCATATATTACTAAAAATTAAAGTTGCAAAACAGCATGTGTAATAAGATTTCATTTTTATTATAGAATGCAATAATAGCAAACTAGAAAGACATATACCAAAATACTAATAGCAATTATCTTTGGTGGTATAATAGGTCATTTTGTCTTTAATGGTTTTTTTAAATTACCTAAGCTTTCTACAATAAACATGTAGTAAATTTTTACTTTCTTTATCTTTGGAATCTCATTGCCCCTGGGAAGTCTTCTCTGACCATCTCCACCCTCGGGCCACACGTTGTCACTCTGCTAAACGACTATATATTTTGTTGAGTCTGTTGCCATTTTAACACCAAGCACAAGATACTGTTCATAATTTTTTATTGTGAGGGAGGTACCAGGTATTTAAGCTTTTTCACCCATACTAGTATCTGATCACCATCAGTGAACACCAGGAGCTTCAGTGATTATCTCAAATCCTGGCAGGACACATCGCCACCAGTGTTCAGGGTTGGGTTGTGAGTTAGTTATGCAGGCAATAGCACTGCCCCTTCTCCAGTGGCCCACCACCTTGTTCCTAGCTCTCTCCAGAGTGACTGTCAGGTTCATCTCCTCACAAAGAGGGCACCTCCAAGGGGTAGGTGTTCATTTCTAAACTCCATTCTTCTGCCTCAACCTATCAAGGTTCATTGTGAAAAGAACTAGCAGACAGAACAGAAGGAAGGTCTCATTATATAGAACATGATACATTTTACCCACAGGATTCCTGAGTCATTGCCGCTGGGCAGGAAAAGAGAGATTCAGAGAATCTTAAGTCTGGAAGCGTGGGAAGCAAAAAGATCAAGCTACGGATGAGGAAACAGGGTACAGAGATTTTTTTTTTTTAAAAGTGACATGCCTAGGTTCCTGGGCAAGTTAGTAATAGAGTTGCTCCCCCCACTGTAGCACAAAGAGATAAAATACAAAATACTCTGCACAGCATGAAGGGACACTAATAATAAAAGAAAAGTTCCACATTTGCTTCTGATTCTGTATTGTCTGAATCTCTGACAAGTAGACTGCACAAGATTTCTGAATTCATTATTAAAGCTCAAATCTGAATACTGGAGTGGGTTGCCAAGCCTTCCTCCAGGGGATCTTCCCAGCCCAGAGATCGAACCCAGGTCTTCTGCATTGCAGGCAGCTTCTTTACCATCTGAGCA
Source organism: Bubalus bubalis (assembly GCF_019923935.1). Taxonomy (NCBI): domain Eukaryota; kingdom Metazoa; phylum Chordata; class Mammalia; order Artiodactyla; family Bovidae; genus Bubalus; species Bubalus bubalis. Next base: position 22,045,220 of record NC_059177.1, on the reverse strand, counting down.
ACCAGGGAAGCCCACAGTATATTGTCTGAATCTTTGACAGGTAGATTGCACAATATTTCTGAATTCATTATTCAAGCTCAAATCTAATAAAGATACACCTTTTTAAAATAAAAATACTGGCAAACAGAATGATTTTTACTCATGGCATCAGCTCTCTGTCAAATCTCTGGACAGATTTCCAGGACTACTTGTTTCACTTCTTATCAAATTCCTGCCACATCCTCTAGCAGCAAAGACTTGTTGTTAAGAGAATAGACATCAGGATCAAACAGGTTCAAATCTGTGTACAAACTTTGCTTCTTACTAGCTATGTGATTCAGGCGAGTTAATTACCTTCTTTGTCCCTCTATTTCCTCAGCAGGAAAATTGAGATAGCTCAGGGGGCTACCTTAAGCATTAAACAAGATAACGCATGAAAGTGCTCAGAAAAATGCCTGGAGCAGGGCAGCTGCTCACTTTGCCCACCGGTTTTTCATCATCACATTCCTTGAGGCTACTGTTCTTACTATCACTACTCCCAGGCTGTTTTTCTGACACATGACAGAAGGCACTTCTTTTTCAGCTGCTTTACTCAGGTGGCTGTTGTTCCCAGGAATGGCCTCCCTTCCTGCTATACTATCAAAACCCTGAATTATATTCCAGACTCACCTCAAGATTCAGCACTCCAAAATTAAACCTAAATCACTGTCACAGATAATCTCCCTTTCCAAATTATGGTAATTCATTGGGAAGGTGACTTATATACTTAAATAAAATGACCAAGCACTATGAGAGAACTTGAGGAAGAGGAAAGATCCTAAGCTGTAGTGTCAGAAGGCTCTGAATAAAAACTGCTAATCTGCCAACTACCAGTTGTGTGACCTGGAACAAATAAATCACCTTAAATTCTCTGAGCCTTCATTTCTTCCATCTATTAGGCAAACGTCATAGTTCGTTCAGCCATTCCTTCTGTCAGGAACAGACTAATACAGAAGAGCATTAAAGGTAAAAGCAAGCAAAAAAGAACAGGGGGTTGCGGGGAAGGAAAATCAAGGGTAGACCAAAAACAAAAAAAAAAACGATGGGGAGTGAGCAGTGGTGAGGGCTGATGAAGATGGACAAGAATTCAGTTGAGGGGGAATACTGTGGGGGCCACATGTTCATAATTAGGAGAAAAGATAGTCATGATTCCTAGAGACAGAGACAGAGGGCTCATGCCACAAGACTGACAAGAAAATAGTTTCTATCAGAAAGCAAAGCAGAGCCTGGCATCAGGAAAGACCTGGAAGGGGTGAAAAGCAAGAACTTAGCCTTATAAGTACAGGGGACTTATAAGTATGGGGTACTAAATGGGGTACTTAGATATAAGCTGTCTAACTATGGGCTGTTTGATGTTGAATTCTGCTAGCTAATATTTGAGTCATATTACAGTGACAATAGCTTTGGGCTCCCTAGCCTATTTCTCCTATCCCTTATTTTTATAACAAATCATGCCATGTGTACCACCACCCTCAACCTGGGCTCACAGAGATAGATAGATGACCCAGCAGACAGAATACTATGTTTCTAAGGATGCTACTCAAAATATTTCACAATCAGCATAGCAAGGGCACCATCAGTCAGCATAAACTCCTACCACAGTTAACCAGTACCATGGTTAACCAGTACCACTAGTGTCAGCATTGCCCACTCCCATATGATGGGCGTGAGTCCAACATATGGGACTCACTTAACAACAACACTGTTGATTTAACAACAGTGGTTGTTGTTGTTCAGTTGCTAAGTCATGTCTGACTCTGTGTGACCCCATAGGCTGAGGCATGCCAGATTTTCCTCTCCTTCACTATTTCCCAAAGTTTGCTCAAATTCATGTCCCCCAAGTGGGTAATGCTATCTAACTATCTCATCCTCTGTCCTTCATCGATCACAGCCTCATCGTGGTGAAGATGCTTTCATAACTTAAAGAATCTATGAGCTATGGCATGCAGGGCCATCAAAATGGATGAGTCATAGTGGAGAGTTCTGATAAAATGTGGTCCACCAGAGAAGGGAATGGCAAATTACTCCAGTATCCTTGCCTCGAGAACCCCATGAACATGAACATTATGAGAAAGCCAGCAGTGGACCCATGACAAAATAGGGCCAACTGAATCCTTCTCTTGGAATGATAAATAAGATCTTTTAGGAAAAAGAAGCAAAGTTTTTTTACATTAGGAGAGCTAAGACATGAAGCCTGAGATACGAAAGCAGAATGAAAACAAAGACAGGCAGAAATGAGAGCTGAACAAAGAGAAAATCTGAGTGAAGTTATGCCCTGATTCTCAAGTTCCTGGATCCTGCAGTTCTTTCTTTAATTCTGTGATCTGTACCTTCATCCTTCCCAGTTACCTGAGCCAATCAACCCTTTATTTTCCCTTAAGCTTGTTCAAATTGGGCTTGTCACATACAATTGAAGTTGAAGGCTCTGAGGAAAATTCCTCTGTTCATTGTGGCAAAGCTTAGAAGTGGCCATATACCAAATTAATTATGGTAGAAAGACAAGGAACCATTAGAAGGTAAAAGGAGGGAAAGACCCTGCATCTAGGGATTGGCTTTGATGTGAAGAAAGCCCAACCCACAGCACATTTAGTCACTGGTGACAGTTAACGTTAGACATGTATTTGCCAGAATCTAAGAGGCTCTGTTTTTAACTCTCTGCTGCTGCTACTGCTAAGTCGCTTCAGTCATGTCCAACTCTGTGCGACCCCATAGACGGCAGCCCACCAGGCTCCCCCGTCCCTGGGATTCTCCAGGCAAGAACACTGGAGTGGGTTGCCATTTCCTTCCCCAATGCATGAAAGTGAAAGTGAAAGTGAAGTCGCTCAGTCGTGTCCGACTCTTAGCGACCCCATGGACTGCAGCCCACTAGGCTCCTCCATCCATGGGATTTTCCAGGCAAGAGTACTGGAGTGGGGTGCCATTGCCTTCTCCGTTTTAACTCTCTAGGCCCAGTCAAGCTTGAAACTCCAGATCCATCCCTGCGCTGCCTGGTTTAGAGACCAATGAACTCCTTTTTCAGCCTAATTTTTATTATTTTATCAGAAATAACCATTACAAGAATAGAAACCTAAATTATATTTAAGATCAATGTCTTTGGGCTTCCCAGGTGGCTCAGTGATAAGAATCTGCCTGCCAGTGCAGGAGACACAGGAGACATGGGTTTGATCCCTGGATCAGGAAAATCCCCTGGAGAAGGAAATGGCAACTGATTCCAGTATTCTTGCCTGGGAAATCCCATGGACAGAGAAGCCTGGTGGGCTACAGACCATGGGGTCATAAAAGGTTGGACATGACTAAACACACATACACACACACACTTCTTTGAACTAATGTTTGAGCTGAGCCCTAAAGAATGAGGAAGAGGAGTAGCCAAGGGAAGAGTTGGAGGTTAAGGTTCAAAGCACAGAGAACAATATATGCAAAGAACCTGAGGTGGGAAAGAGTTTTTTGAATAAACTAAAAGCAGGGTTTGTGTGGGATCAGTGTTGTGGGGGATGAGAATGGGGTCAGATTATGTAGGGTATGTGGTACACGTGGTAACTCATTTTTTGCATATTATGCATCACCATAAATCTACATTTGGTGGCATGATTTAAACTCAGGTTACTTTAGCCCATGTTAATTTTCCTTGGACTTTGCTGGTGGTTCATACAGTAAAAAATCTGCCTCCAATGCAGGAGACTTGAGTTCAATGCCTTCTCCAGGGGTCAAGAAGAACCCCTGGAGAAGAGAATGGCTACCTACTCCAGTTTCTTGCCTGGAGAATTCCAGAGGAGCCTATCAAGCTACAGTCACAAAGAGTTCGATATGGTTGAGTGACTAACACCTTCACTACTTTGAATTTTCCTAAAAATCTTCTCCAACTTGAAATATAGCTACCCCATACCAAGCCACTCTATCTTGTCTTCTTGACTCTTTCAATATACACTTGCCAACTGCATTTAGCTGATTCTGGGTCCAAATTTTCTCATCTTCTGCTAGAATGAAGTACACACATTCTGGTGGCAGATGGCAGGGGACAGAATACTCATGGCTGTTTCAATACCACGTTTATGGAAAGTGGCCCTTATGGGGCCAATTAGAGCCAATATCCAACTCTAAGTACTAGTGATGGCCATATTCTCTAATCTGCCCTCACCTTTATGCAGCTCTGTTTCATTGCTTCTCTAGATCAGATGTAAGGGAAATTTAAGAACAGCAGACAATGCAGTTACTATGTTCAAACACCTGCTCCCTCTAAGTAAAGGAAATTCAATATTCTTTCCTCCAGCTTTCCAAGGTCACAAATCCTAAGAAACACTGTAAATTCTTAAACCCTGACATAACAATTATTTTAAGTGGACCACTTTAGTTAATTACAGAAGTATCGGTAGGGGTAGCTGTAGTATTAAATGCTTTTTATAGACATTACTACATGTCAGGTACCTGGAACAGCCCCTACATCCTTTGTCTCATAAGCTTATAAAGTAGATGCTACAACTTTTCCCAAATTATAAAGAGGAAAATTGAGGCTCTAAATGGTAAATTTTTATGACAGAGGATGCCCAGGTGGTAAAAGTAGGAAATAAGACTCAAACCCAGATGCAAAATGTATGCCCATACCCATTGTGTTGTGTGACCTTCATCATCAAGAAACTGTGCTGGTTGATGCACAAAGCAATTTAGATCAAGACGACAGTTAGCCTCTAGGAACACAAGCTACAAATAAAATAAAACAAGTAAAGGACATACAAAGCAATAAGTAAAATGCCGAACAAATAAATATACTCTGTGTGGTCAATTTCTCCCTGGCTGTTCTAAACTTAGGAAGCCCTGTTCCTTCCTGAATTCTTCCCTAGTAGTCACACGGATATACTGCCCACCCCACCAATCTTCCTCTCTAATAATCTAGCATCTGACTGCTGCATACATTTTATTCCTCTAAAATCCTCTGGTGAGCTTTTGATAATCCACATCTTTTAAATGTCTACACCCCCAAAAGTAAAAATGAGAAAACACGACAGCTTCTTTTAAACATGCTATTTCTCCTTAAGAGTTTCAGCTCCACCCCTTTTTGACTGAATAATTAATATGAGGAAAATTACTAACTTCTCTGAGCCTTACTTCTTTCATCTGTAAAATTATTGATACCTTTCATATAGAGTTGCTGTGAGGATTACATGAAAAAACTCATACAGAGCATTTGGCAATGTGCCTGGCACATAGCAAACACTTAATAAATTCCAGCTATTACTTGTCATATTATTACATATGATCTACTCCAAGAAAATATAAGTATAAAAATCACAGTTTTCAAATAGATAAACTAAAGATTATTAACAAGATTAAAAGAATCTTTGTTTTACATGTATTTCCCATAGATAGAAAATTTTAGATAGAAAATATCTATAGGGTGTTACAAATGGGACCTGATGCTGTTTCTACTCACAACACTTCTGACACCAAATGTATGGGTTTTTTCCTTCACATTAACCAATTCTCTGACTCTCTGGACATCAACTGGGTGTCCTGCAATTCAATTCAATTCTGACATTAATACCTGGAATCAACACAGACTCCACAGGTCTAAGGGCACAGTCCCACAAGTCTATTTCCACTTCAGATGCAGATGCAAGGAATAGGTGCTCTGGGTACCCACACTGCTGTTCCTTGGGCTGCAAAGTTGAGGGTTCCTACAAATCTCCCTTTCAGGTTAGGTAATTTGCTAGAGGAGCTCAAAGAACTCAGAAAAACACCCCACTTAAATTTGTTGTTGTTTTTAAGTCACTAAGTCGTATCTGAGTCTTTGCAACCCCATGGACTACAGCATGCCAGGCTTCCCTGTACTTCACTATTTTCCGGAGTTTACTCAAACTCATATCCATTGAGTCGAAGATGCCATCCAACTATCTCATCCTCTGTCATCCCCTTCTCCTTCTGACATCAATCTTTCCCAGCTTCAGGGTCTTTTCAAATGAGTCAGCTCTTCGTATCAGGTGGCCAAACTATTAGAGCTTCACCATCAGTCCTTCCAATGAATATTCAGGACTGATTTCCTTTAGGATTGACTGGTTTGATCTCCTTGCTGTCCAAGGGACTCTCAAGAGTCTTCTCCAGCACCATTATTTGAAAGCATCAATTCTTCAGCACTCAGCCTTGTTTATGGCCCAACTCTCACATCCATACATGACTATAGGAAAACCCAGAACTTTGCCTAGACAGACCTTTGTCAGCAAAGTGATTTCTCTGCTTTTTAATATGCTATCTAGGTTTGTCATAGCTTTTCTTCCAAGGAGCAAGTGTCTTTTAATTTCATGGCTGCAGTCACCATCTGCAGTGATTTTGGAGCCCAAGGAAATAAAATCTGCCACTGTTTCCATTGTTTCCTCATCTATTTGCCATGAAGTAATGGGACAGATGCCATGACCTTAGTTTTTTGAATGTTGAGATTTAAGCCAGCCTTTTCATTCTCCTCTTTCACCTTCATCAAGAGGCTCTTTAGTTCCTCTTAACTTTCTGCCATTAGGGTGGTATCATCTACATATCTGAGGTTGTTGGTATTTTTCCCAGCAAGTTACATTTACTAGTTTACAATAAAGGATACAACGCTGACACAGTCAGATGGAAGAGATGCATAGGGGCAGGTACATGCAGAGCTTCCAGGCACCACCCTCCCAGTACCTCAGTGTGTTCACCAGCCCAGAAGCTCTCAAACCCTGTTGTTTAGGGGCTTCTATAAGTTTCATTTCATAAGCATGATTGATTAAATCACTGGCCATTGGTAACCATTAGTGACTGACTCAATCTCCAACCCCTCTCCCTTCAATGAAGGTCAGGATTCGGAATGAAAGTGTCAATGTTCTAATTATACCTTGGTCTTTCTGGTGACCAATCCCTATTCTGAAGCTGCTGGGAGTCCCCAGCCATCGGTCATTTTGTAAGGATACAAAATACACTCAGATCACTCCTCAAATAACAAGGGTTTTAGAAGCTATGTGCCAGGAACCTGGAACAAAGACCAAATATCTATTCCTTATTATATCACACTTGGGTATTTAAAAGCTAACTTACCAAAACTTCAGAAAGAGTCTATTGGGTAAGAGGAAGCACATTTAAATTACAGTGTTTAATAGACCTACATCCACAAATAATTTCTAGAAAGGAAAGAATATTATCAAAAAAAGACCCACTCATTTCAATATCTAGGTGCCAAGCCAGCTAATAGATATTCCTAAACAATTCAGCATTCAAGAGGATGACATAACACAAAATCTTCTACCCTGGAAGCAACTAGAGAGCTGGCCTGTTAAAAGCTGGGCACCATCCAGTTTTGAAAGGTGAGAATGAGTTTATTACAAAACACTGAGAAGGAGGAGGGTGATGTAACCAACTCTACAGTATGAGCGAGATCACATAACCTTTATAGACTTCACTTTTCTAGCTGATGAAATGACATAGTTGTACATGGATGGTTTTTTAGGCTCACTTTCGCTTTCAAATACAATAACCCTAGAAAGGCTACCATTGCCCATGGAAAATAATATGGAGAATTTGTCTCAAATAACCCTGTTCTTCAAATGGAAAGCCTGCTATTTTATGCCAACCTCTCACCAGGTTGCTAACTTTTATCCAAACCAACTTGGTCCGCAAGAAATGAAACCTGAACTGATGATTTTGAGGAGCAGGTCACAGAGGTATTTGCCATCATGATAGTTCCATTGATACGCCCTTTACTTTACATGCAAAGAAGGATGCATCTCCTCCAGTTTAAGGGATTAATAAGTTCTGGGAAAGAGATAACCTCTTGAGCAGGCAAGGGCAGGTATAAAAGCCTTTCCTTAAGAAAATACTGTTATCTTGATAACATATAATTCTTTTTTTTTTGTTTATCTGTTTTTTAATTTATTTATTTCTAACTGAAGGATAATTGCTTTACAGTATTACATCGGTTTCTACCAAACATCAGCATGAATCAGCCATAGGTTTTTATATCTTGATAACATATGCTGCTTCACATTAGAAAATCACTGCATTTATTGGAGGAGAAGGTCAACAATGCATTCTACTCTGGGCAAAGGAGAATCCTGGCAGTAGGATGTAAATATATGTGTGCTCACAGGGATCTAGGATATAAAACCACCCTACCTTTCTTTATGCCACAGTCATAAAGATATTATTGACACTCAGAATGATCTCATCATAGAGGACTTCATTCCATGTTTTATTAAGCTTAGGAAGGAAAGGAATTTCTTAATCTGTTGAGTGCCAAAGAGTATAGGTGCTGTTGGAGAGAATTAATTTACTGGGAATGATTAGGACAGTAACTAAAATTAGCAAGTGTCCAGTGTAAATTCCTCCTAGCACCTCGTCGATAAATGGAAGTGGAGTTCATGTTACACCACCAGACTCAGACACATGCATCAGTGTTCTGAACTGTAAACAACAGAATGGACATTGACTAATTTAATCAAAAGCCAGCATATTGTGGGCAGACAGTGTCACAGAACCAAGGGGAGTCTGGAGGAACAGGTTTAGCTCTGTGCAGTAAGCAAGGGAATCCCAGGAGCCAAGAAGCAGGAAACACAACAAGCTCATTGTTGCAGCCGGAGCAGGATGCCACTGCAGCTGCTCCCCATGATGAATGATGTCCAACTGTACTTTGTGTCCTTAAATCACTCACTCAAGAGAGAGAAAGAATCTGACTGCCAGGGCCAGGTTGCTTGTCAGCCCCCAGGAGGAGGAGAGGGCAGAAGGCTCTCTTTTTCAGATTCTATGGAGGCAGACAGGCACCTGAAAATTTACCATCCCAACAACACTACATGAAATGATAGAGGACAGTTCTCTCAACAGAAATCAGGGTACTATTCTGAAGGAAAGATTTATGCTTGCTTGCAGCCAAAAGAAAAAAAGAAGGAGAAAGAAAGCTATCAACAACAACATGTATGTGTGTTTGTCTATCATTTAAGAAAGACTTCAAGGTCATATGATATTATAAAGAAGACAATCTCAGGTCATAAAAGATCTCATCAGCCAGAAAGTACAATCTCGGATCCACTCTCACTACCTCAGATACCCCACCTGTTGTGCAGTAAGAAGGTGATTCTAACGTGGTTAGTATACCTGTACTCAAAACAAGAATGTCCAAGCACTTGGTTGCTGGACCAAATCCCACAGGTTCAGTGGGTTATTGTCCTTACTTCCCTCCTCATCTAAAGGAGGATAAAAAATACAGGTCTTACCGTCCCTAACATTCAAATTCAGGTACTTTGTATGTGTGGCTGCAGTTAACAAAAGCCTATGGATTAAAGTAAGGCCAATATCTGTACCCTATGCTGAGCCAGGTTTTCAAATGTGAATTCCAAACAAATGACCTGGATTTAGGAAATACACATCCTTAGATCCAGGCACAAATGGCTATTTGGCAGCAGCCTGCCCTTTGTAGATCATTGAGCAAACACTACACCTTCTGTGGGAACTCAGCCAGCATTTACTCTGAGATCTGCAGATGGCACCATGAGGGATGTCATTATGACCTATCACAGCAGTGTGAGTTGGTGCGCTTCAAAAACCCTCTGCTTCAAATCCTCCCACTTAACAGAACAATGAGGAGTAAGTTATAATGATAAAACTTGTAAGGAGTTATTCCCTACAATGGGCAATGTTCTTGTTTTTTATAACCAATTTTCATTTTTTAATATAAAATGATTACAAGCTGTTCTTCCTGGTCCCTGAGGAAGTAGTCAGCCTATGTGTTTTCAGTCAGCAATTACTAAACTATAAAAAAGTACCAATTTAATTTGGTGTGTTTTTGAATATCCAAAGAGGCTACCCTGTTCTAACAGAACACACAACCAATTTGAATTGTTTAATATAAAGTATGCAATTCAGTAAGGCCTTAAAATATCACACTGCACTTTCAAAAAGTTTGAGTCAGGAGAAACTACTAGAGTACAGATGAGCAGACATGAAATGCTGTTACAGAAGTTTCTAGAGGGAGTCCCTGAACCTGTAGGAGTTAGGTGAGAACATGAGCTATAAAATTGAAGTTAGTACTAAATGAGCCTCAGAAAGAAGGATATAGAAGGAAATCTGTGTACTGCTCTTTCCTTCCCCCAAACAAAAGCAACTGTGCTTCCAGTGATGCACTAATAAATATTTCATTATATGCAGAGGTGTCACAACATTCACCAGACTCTCCCAGGAACTATGTCATGCCTGCCTAGCTAGGCATTAACATTTTGTTGTTCATCAGTATGTTATAGGCACTAAAGTGGTCCCCTACTAGCCTGAAAAAAGTATGCCCATTTTCCTATAGTGCCCAAATTGGAAACTTGAACACTCTTTACAGAAAGCACAATGCTAACCATTTTATGGATGTTTAAAATCATACATAGCACCTGAGAGCCAAGAGAGTTGGAATTGGGTTCTGATTCTGTTTCTAAAACAAATCACTTCACCTCTCTGACCCTGTTTTTTTATTTTCAAAATTAGGGGTTAGACTATTTGAACTATTTTCATAATTAAACATTTCTATTTTATGAATTAAGATTCATGGAAATTAATCAGTTTATCAATATTCAGTTCAGTTCAGTCATTCAGCCGTGTATGACTCTTTGCAACCCCATGAATCACAGCACACCAGGCCTCCCTGTCCATCACCAACTCCAAGAGTCTACCCAAACCCATATCCATTGAGTCGGTGATGCCATCCAGCCATCTCATCCTCTGTCGTCCCCTTCTCCTCCTGCCCCCAATCCTTCCCAGCATTAGGGTCTTTTCCAATGAGTCAACTCTTCGCATGAGGTGGCCAAAGTATTGGAGTTTCAGCTTCAACATCAGTCCTGATGAACACCCAGGACTGATCTTCTCTAGGATGGACTGGTTGGATCTCCTTGTAGTCCAAGGGACTCTCAAGAGTCTTCTCTAACACCACAGTTCAAAAGCATCAATTCTTTGGTGCTCAGCTTTCTTCACCGTCCAACTCTCACATCCATACATGATCAGTGGAAAAACCATAGCCTTGACTAGACGGACCTTTGTTGGCAAAGTAATGTCTCTGCTTTTCAATATGCTATCTAGGTTGGTCATAACTTTCCTTCCAAGGAACAAGTGTCTTTTAATTTCATGGCTGCAATCACCATCTGCAGTGATTTTGGAGCCCAAAAAAATAAAGTCTGACACTGTTTCCACTGTTTCCCCATTTATTTCCCATGAAGTGATAGGACCAGATGCCATGATCTTAGTTTTCTGAATGTTGAGCTTTAAGCCAACTTTTTCACTCTCCACTTTCACTTTCATCAAGAGGCTTTTTAGTTCCTCTTCACTTTCTGCCATAAGGGTGGTGTCATCTGCATATCTGCTGCTGCTACTGATAAGTCACTTGAGTCGTGTCCTACTCTGTGCGACCCCATAGACGGCAGCCCACCAGGCTCCCCTGTCCCTGGGATTCTCCACGAAGAACACTGGAGTGGGTTGCCATTTCCTTCTCCAGTGCATATCTGAAGTTACTGATATTTCTCCCGGCAATCTTGACTCCAGCTTGTGCTTCTTCCAGCCCAGCGTTTCAAGGTGAATATTATTATTGCATACCATTTCACTTCAAATAGAAGCAGCAACTGAAAACTTTACTTTCAGTTATAAAATGTTTTCTTCTATGATCCTGTTTGCATTTCTTTTCCTTCTACAGACTTCTTTGTAACACCAAACCCTACATAGATGCTGAATGGAATCTTCCCATTTCTTATGCTCATTCAAGTATTCACTGAACAACATGGACATGAATGCTGGTATATATTCATATGAGGCTTCCCTGGTGGCTCAGTGATAAAGAATCCACTTGCAATGGAGATGCAGGTTCAATTCCTGGATCGGGAAGATCCCCTGGAGAAGGAAATGACAACCCACTCCAGTATTCTTGCCTGGAAAATCCCATGGACAGAGGAGCCTGATGGGGTACAGCTCATGGGGTCGCAAAGAGTTAGACATGACTAAGCAACTAAGTACACACATATATGATAGACAGATATATACATACACAGATACACATATATGGTTTAAGGAGAGTAACATTGGTTGAACTGATATTTTAAAAAGGTCACTCTGGGTACAGCACAGTGAATAAATTTTAAAAGTAACACTGAAGGGAGAGAAACCAAACAGAAAGCAGCTGCAACAATCCAGTTGAGAAACAATGGTGACCAATGGCAAGGAAGGATAACAATGATAGAGCTAGAAAAAAGTGAATGAAACAATTTAAAAAAAAAATGTACCAAGGACCAGCTATAGGATTTGATGACCAACTAGATGTGTGAGGATTCAAGGAGATGGAAGAGTCAAGGTTGGCACTTACTTTTCTCGTCTAAGCAATTAGTTGATGGTGGTGCCATTCACTATAATGTGGAAGATTAAAAAGTTCTAGAAAGAAAGGATAAGTACAGTTTTGAATTTCATAAATTTGAGGCACCTGTGTGATAATAAACTAGACTAGAGATAAGATTTGGGAGTCAACAGCATACCAAAGAGAGGTAACACTAAGAGCATACTAGGGAGAAAACACTAAGAAAGAAGAAAATAGGATCCAGAAGAAAGATCTTAGAGATAATCAGTCAGCAAACAACTAAATAAACTATTATATAATTCTATAGAAACTAAGCAGTAATAAAAATTATACTTAGGAAAAATGTTTTATGATATTCTGTATTTAAAAGGTACACCACAAAATTTAAAGTACTAATATTACTACTACATATCAATACTTACATGGAGGCATCCCAGACTCTTCTTTGGGAATTCTTGCAGAGCCTCATGCTTCTCATGGCAGTGGAAGGCTGGGACAAGAGGCAAGGCAGGTACTGCTTATACCCCCTGATTTTTGAACAGACATTACCAGAGGATAAGAGTACCATCACTCTTCCTTCTTTCCACACAGTGCTGCCCTGAATTATTGCATCCCTCCCCCACCACCATGCCAAGCCATCTCTGGGGAGGTTTTCACGACAATGGGGAGGTTTTCACGATAATGGGGAAGTACTGAGGAGGAAAGACAAATACACCACTATCCCAAGAGGTACACTATATTAAAATTAAGGTACCACAATTTAGTTTAAAAGCCACAAAGGAAACTAATAGGAAAACCATAAACCCACAAAAATTGGCAGAGGACAATATGTGAACTGAATTCCTCATCTTTGTTACTACAGCATCAATACGCATGAACAGAAATTTCCCACCCTGAGAAACTGAAGACTAAAAATACAAGCATCTTACAACTAACAGATGAGAAATGGCCAAAGGTGGATTTTTTTCCCTGAAGTGAGCCTGTGAGAAGCGGGAAAGAGGAAGGAGCTTTTTCTCAGATACAACCTATGTTTAGAGCAGTTTTAGGTACACAGCAAAACTGAGTGGAAAATTCAGAGTTCCCGTAACCCCTTGCCTCCACCCCACACACATACAGCATTCCTGCACCAGAGTGGTACATTTGTAACAATGGATGAACCAACATTCACACATGCTTACCATCCAAAGTACATGGATTACATTAAGGTTCACTCTTGGCGTTCTACATCCTATGAGTTTGGACAAATGGAAAATGACATGTATCCATCACTACAATTTCATACAGAATAGTTTCACTGCCCTAAAAATCCTCTGTGCTCCACCTATTAATCCCTCCTCCTACTCCCAAGCCCTACAAACACTGATCTTTTTACCCTGTCCATAGTATTACCCTTTCCAAGATATCTTATATTTGGAACTTTATAGTATATAGCCTTTTCAGATTGGTTTCTTTCACTCAATAAAAAATCATTTAAGACTTCTCCATGTTTTTTCATAGTTTAATAGTCAATTTATTTTTTACTGCTGAATAATATTCCATTGCGGGCTTCCCAGATGGCTCAGTGTTAAAGAGTCTGCCTTCCAATACAGGAGACACAGGTTTTATGCCTGGGTCAGGAAAACTCCCTGGAGAAGGAAATGACAACCCACTCCAATATTCTTGCCTGGGGATTTTCAAGTTTTGGAAGTTATTAATAAAACTTCTATAAATAGCAATATGGAGATTTTTGTGTGGATATATATTTTTAACTCCTTATGTAAATACCAAGAAATACAATTGTTGGGTCTTGTAAGAGTATGTTAGTTTTTTAAGAAAATGCCAAAGTGTCTTCGAAAGCGGCTGTTGCCTCAAATCCTCAGCAGCATTCAGTGTTGTCCATGTTTTGGATTTTTACCATCCTAATAGGCATGTAGTGGTAGTTCACTTTTAATTTACAGTTCCCTAATGACTTATGATGTCGAGCATCTTTTCACATGTTTACTTGTCAACTATGTACTTTCTTTGGTGAGGTGTCTGTACAGATCTTTTGTTCATTTTTCAGACTGTTCACTTTCTTACTATTGAGTTTCAAGAGTTCTTTGTATATTTTGTATAACAGTCCTTTGTCAGAGAACCTCTTTGCAAATATTTTTTTCCCAATCTGTGGCTTAGTTCATTCTCTTGACAATGTCTTTTACAGAGCAAAAGTTTATAAGTTTAATATATTCAGATTATTATTTCTCTATGAATTGTGCCTCTGGTGTTGTATTTTAAGAGTCACTGCCAAACCTATGGTAATCTATATTTTCTCTTATGTTATTGTCCAGAAGTTTTATAGGTGTACATTTTACATGTAGGTCCACAACTAATTTTGAGTTAATTTTTACAAGTTTAAAAAGAAAGTGTATACCTGTGGCAGATTCATATTGATGTATGGCAAAACCAATACAATATTGTAAAGTAATTAACCTCCAATTAAAATAAATAAATTTATATTAAAAAAATAAAATAAGCCTAAATTTGAGTCAATTCAAAATAAAAATTCTAAGTCCTAAAAAAAAAAGAAAGCTTTTAATTTTTATTTTGAAACCATTGTTACTATTTTATTTTTGTTTCCAACTGCATGTTTTAGAAAGATGGTGAACCTAATGATTCAACTTCTAAGCAATTATCCTAAGAAAATAACCATAGGTTTGGACACAGATATTTATTCAACACTCTGAATGTTTACTTATAATTATGAGAAATTGGAAACAACCTAAGTATCAAAAAATCACAAAGATGGTTAGATAAAGTATATTATACTCAGATGATGAAATTCTATAAAGTTATTAAAAATAACATTTTAAAACAATTTTTTAATTTCCTGGTAGGATATACAAATATGTTATCAGTTCAAAAATGGAATGTAGGTTATTTGTGTTTATTTTTATTTTTATATGATGTATACTAGTTTTACAATTAGAAAGGATTTAAAATTTCATAAAAGCCCTCAAAATAAGATTTACAGTGACAAATGACACTGGGACCAAAATAAAGATAAGATGCCTTTTCCCACTGTTATCACAAAACAGATTTAAGCACCCAAAACACACATAAAACTCCAGAGCAGAAATCAGTGGAACGTAATTAGGAGAGTTTGGTTTATTAGCAAGAAATCTGAGATAATTAGAAGAGAGATTTGGGGGTTAGGAAGGATAATTGACAAGATTATTGTCAGCAACCAGAGAAGTCTCTTCAAATGTCTCTGTGTAATATGGTATCTCAAAAGAGAGCAAAGGGTCTTCAACTTCTGAAACCCTGTGATATAAACTACACCCAGCCTATCCTGATATCTGTCATTTACCTTCACTGTGGGGCAAAAGGCTATCAAATGAAATTTCACTGACCTCTTGTTCCAAAATAATATGCCCAATTAAAGAAGGAGCAGCTTGGTAGGACAGGTTCTGGATTGAAGTCTGAAGGTCCAAATTTAAGGTCCAGCTCAACTACTTATCTAGGGCATGATTTGGGTAAAGTAATACAATCAATATGGAACAGTCATTTCATATGTTAATGATACCAGCTGTGTCTCTTTCACAGCATGGTCATGAGGACTGAATGAGTTCATATAAATGAGAGCTAAAACACATTAACCAAATGGATATATTTTATAATAAAATAATTCTCAACCTATCAACAACAGATTGTTTGGCCTCCAGTAATTCAGAAGATCAAAAATTGCATTCTTGGTTGAAAGGGCAAGTGACAGACATCTGGATGCCAAGGCAAGCAACCTCTTCCTCCCTGACAGCTCCACATACAGCACTCCTGAGGCTCAATCCAAAAGGCAGATGACCTTCTCAGGTAGACAAGGGCCACTCTTTGGCTGAAGTTCACCTGCAGCTGTGCTTCCCAGCTGGAACCAAACAAGCTCTCAAATGCACCACCAGCCATTTTTGTGTCATGTTGTTTTATCTACTCACTCATTTATTCATTCAGAGCAGATTATGTGCCAGGCACTGGAAACAAAAGCAATGAAAAAAAAGCAGACAAAGCCACTGGAGTTCCCACCAAGAGGGGGAAAGCAAATATCAATCACAGAATCATATAAATATAAAAGGAAATTTGGGATGATAATAAGAAGTAAGAATATTTAGTTGAAGGGGATGATCTGGACCTATTAACTTGGTGAAGTCTTTCCTGAGCTGATAACTGAGAGATGAGTAGCAAGGGAGAGGAAAGTAAAAGGATCAAGTAGAGGGATCAGCATTAGGAAAGGTCCTGTGGTACAGGACACTGACATTCAAGACGAAAAAAGGACAGTGTGTCCAGAGCACAGACATAAAGAAAGAAGGAAGGGTAAGATAAGAGTAAAAAAGCAGACTATGTTAAGTGGTTCTGTCTTTGTTCTGTGAGCAATAACAGCCACTGAAAGCTAATGAGCAGAGAAGTGACAAGATCCCTTTTGTATTTAGAAAGATTATTCTGCCCACAGTGTGTCAAGATGCTAGGTCACTCTATCTTTTACATATAGGTTTTTTTACACACAGAGGTACTCCCACACCTGAAAACTTTCTGTTAACATTCTAACTTCAAAAGACCATTGTATTTCCTTGACCCTATTACTACAAGGCAATATTGATGACCAAAAACAAGAGATTTCTGATAAAACTTAACCTAAACCTTAACCTAATAATATGTGGGAGAAATCAATAAAATGTAATGAGTTTTGGGTCTCATTTTTCTTATGCTTTTCCAATACAATATACCAACATATTTTGATTAATGAAAATAAGAAGATTAAAAGAGGCAAGGGCCAAAGTCTGGAAAAACTGGAAAATTCTAGCAAACACTGTAAGTTTAGACATCAACAGCTAGAATGGAGGTCTTATCCTCAGTATTAAGATACACTAGTGTGTTGATCAACAGTGACATGTCAAAAGCAACTAGATTCTAATAAAAGTTAAAGTACCAGTAGAAAGTTAGTACATGATCAACTACTCTGTGGATTTCCCTATAATAACTCTACTCTCACTCACATCCATCCTGAAATGCTTTCTTGAATGAAAGAGAAAGGAGCTGCTATAGCACTGGGACATTAAGCTCACACAACCTACACGCTTTCATTTGTGCTAAAACCTTCATTGTCCTCCCATCACTAATAATCACACCTCCATATCCATAGGTTCTACATCCAAAGATTCAGCCAACCACAGATCAAAGATACTTGAAAAAAAATTCCAGCAATTTCCAAAAAAGCAAAACTTAAATTTGCCAGACAATGGCAAGTACTGACATAGCATTTACATGGCATCAGGTATTATAAGTAATCTACAGATAATTTAAAGAACATGGGAGGATGTTTGTAGGTTATATACAAACAATACACCATTTTATACAAAGAACTTCAAGTGAAGTGAAGAAGCTCAGTCGTGTCCGACTCTTTGCGACCCCATGGACAGTAGCCTACCAGGCTCCGCCTTCCATGGGATTTTCCAGGCAAGAATATTGGAGTGGGCTGCCATTTCCTTCTCCAGGGGATCTTCCCAACCCAGGGATCAAACCCAGGTCTCCTGCATTGCAGACAGACGCTTTACTGTCTGAGCCACCAAGGAAGCCCATAGGGTATCCTGGAACCAATCCTCCATGGATACCGAGGAAGAACTATGTGCAACTGGTAACTGAAACTATTTCAAAATTTCTTTATTTTAATAAATAATTTTAAATTATTATTATTAGCATTAAAATGACACTATCTAGGCCAAAACTAGGGCTTCCCTTGTAGCTCAGTTGGTAAAGAATCTGCCTGCAGTGCAGGAGACCCGGGTTCAATCCCTGGGTTGGGAACATCCCCTGGGGAAGGAAATGGGGACCCACTCCAGTATCCTTGCCTGGAAAATCTCATGGACAGAGGAACCTGGTGGGCTGTAGTCCATGGGGTCACAAAGAGTTGGGCATGACTGAGCGACTAACACTTACTTAGGTCAAAAGTATGTGACAGTAGAAGTGAACTTTATTGTAATGCTATTCATACAGATAATTTATTTAAAATCTTAAAATTATAAGCCTTATAATCATCACAATAAAATAAAACAATAAAACAAAAAATTTTATGTTTATTTCTTGATGACATAGACTTGCTTTGTGAGGTAGCAGAGCAAAACTCCTCTTCTAAAATGAAGATACAAATCAGATTAATCATGTTAACTGATTTTCTTATGTAAATAATAATTCAAGATTATAAAATAGGTAAACTGTATTACTTACATCCAACAAAATATCTTAAAGAAAATCACACCAAATGAATACAAGTTGGTGGTACTATTTGCTTATTTTCTCTGGATTTTTATCCACATCTGCATGCACTTGTGGAAGGATGACATGCAGGGAATAACACCCATCCTTAAGCATCATGGCAGGGCAAAACTGAGGTCTTGGCAAAGGAAAGTGAAACTGGTGGCCCTGACTAGAGAGGCAGGAGGTTGCCACAGGTGAGAAGGAGCAGGTAGGCATCAAGAGGTCTCACAGGGCTCTGGATTTTAGCACACTGTGCAGAGCATAAACATATAGTGAGGGTACAGGGAACAAGAAGCAGGAACTTCAGTTAGAACACAGAAGCTGTGACCCAGACACTGGTGGTAATAAACATCCAGACTCAAAGAAACTAATAAAAGGAGCCAGAGACCAAACCTTGAGAGTACAGAGACAGGACTCAGGGGGAGCGGGAAGGTTAAACAAACTGACAGGAGGAACAGCACGGTGATGAACCTGACCTTAGTCTTAGTCGTGCACCCCTGGCTCAGAGCAGGAGGGCAAGGTGTATACACTTCCTGTGACAAGAGAGTTCAACCTTCTAAGGAAGTCTGACCTAGAGACTCAAGAAAAGTCAGGGAAAACTACAAAGACCAGAGCATCAACTGGGAAACATTCACTGTGTGAGATGCTTCAAATACAGAGATAAGGAATCATCTCTGAATTCAAATCCTGGTTCTATTTGCCAACAGCTCAAACTGAAGCTCTGGGTGCTTCGGTTTCCTTCTCTAATAAGATAAATAAGACCGACTTATCAAAGCAGCTAAGTAGATTAAACTAGGGAATACATGTGAAAGAACACAGAACTGGCAAAACAAATACCCATTACTGTACCTTCTGCCTTATGTCTACCAACACCTATTAGCAGTTCCTCCTGTCAAGTTATTCAATCTCTGTCTGTCCCTTCCAGCTCCGGCTAAAGTCCTGCTTATTTGTGTTCCATGTCCATATTAAAAAACCAAAAGAGCCTTTTCTACATTTGTTATTTCTTCCCTTGATTTTATGAGATACTTCTTTCCTTTAAACACATGTTATCATGATTTAATAATTATCTTAATCTTAGAAAGAGTGCTTGAAATAATCTGGTCACTCACTGAACAATGTGCTATCTGAGGAGTAACTGTAAAGATTCATTGGTCTGCAGTTCTCCTTTGTGTCACGGTGGCGCCAATGCTCAAAGTGGCTCTAGGAGACCAGTCTACCAAAACCACATCTCTTATTCAAAGGACAGGCAAGAGAAACAGCCAGATTATTCCAACTCCAAATCTACTGCTTCTAAAATAACTTAATTAAACTGCTCCCATTTTTGTATAAATGCCTTTAAACACAGGTAAGTGTAACTCGCTAAAGTGAAGCGAGTGAAAGTCACTCAGTTTCGTCCGACTCTTTGCGACCCCATGGACTATACAGTCCTTGGAATTCTCTAGGCCAGAATACTGGAGTGGGTAGCCTTTCCCTTCTCCAGGGGATCTTCCCAATCCAGGGATCGAACCCAGGTCTCCCACATTGCAGGCTGATTCTTTACCAGCTGAGCCACAAGGGAAGTCCAACTCACTGAAAATGTCAAGTAAATGATAGCACTGTCTAAACTAGCCCTGTTGGGGGCAAAACATTTCAGAAAGACATATAAGAGATATAGGATTTTTTTAAAAGGTTAATTGTAAATGTATTTCAGGGGGACAGGGCTACCCATCTATACTTTTTAATAGTAAATATATCCTTTTCTCCAAAATTTGTCTTTCTGAAACATCAAACTCTAAAATCAGCTCTGCCTTAAGTTTTGGTTATAAGCCTTAATTTTAAGGTTACAAGATCCGTAACCTTAATTTTTGCCTTAAGTCTGGCCATCAATAAGCAATCACAGCAAATATAAAACTGTGAGCCAGTAAAATAATGTAATTACTATATTTTCATAATTATTGAGTCCATCACTCATTCAATTCAACAAATAAGTGCTTACTATACACGTACCACCGGAGAAGGCAATGGCAACCCACTCCAGTACTCTTGCTTGGAAAATCCCATGGACAGAGGAGCCTGGTAGGCTGCGGTCCATGGGGTCGCACAGAGTCGGACACGACTGAAGCGACTTAGCAGCAGCAGCAGCATACATGTACCATTGTGCTATGACTTCCCTGGTGGCTCAGATGGTAAAGCATCTGTCTACAATGAGGGAGACCCAAGTTCGATCCCTGGGTCAGGAAGATCCCCTGGAGAAGGAAATGGCAATCCACTCCAGTACTATTGCCTGGAAAATCCCATGGACAGAGGAGCCTGGTAGGCTACAGTCCATGGGGTCGCAAAGAGTCGGACACGACTGAGCAACTTCACTTTCACTTTCACTTTCATACACGTACCATTGTGGCATTAACAAATTATAATTTTGTCCCTCAAATTACAAGATGAAACACAACAGCAAAACATATTGAGAGTCTACAGAGAAAAAATGAAAAACACAGCACTCCAAAGAACCAAAATACTTTAAAATATTTTAATTACCCCAAGTGACAGTGTGTTTCTTTCATTTACCATCTACTTCAAGTCCCTAGTCCCTAGAGGAGTTAAATAATTCTGATAACTAGTTCACTTAGATCACGATGCTGTTCCTTTAGCAGAGTTGAGTCTATCTTTCAGGGGTCTATTCAAATTTTCAGTAATTATCAGGACCTCTTCTCTTCTGGCACAGAATGAGAACCAGTTGCTGACTTGTATTACCTCTGTTAAATACTTCTGCCTTTGTTTTGTGATAGAGAACCCTATTAAAATGCTTCCCCCTGACTCCACAACCTTTTGCTACTCTGTCCACTGATGTAATTACATTCTCACATTTTTGCCACAATTTGTATAAAAGCTGGCCTTGGTATATGACTTTATGATACAGAGATTCATTAGAAACTCCCACACCTTTATAGCTGTCATTGTCATCTGAGACTTTTGCTTTTCTATTTCCTGATATCTTTTAACTGAAGCTATTGTACAAGCCATCAAGAGAAGTGGTTAAGCTGCCAGCTTTAGGCAAATGCCCCCTAACTTCTGACATTTTCATATTTTCCTATGACAGAAGAATAAAGGCAAACATAACAGTAACCTGAAGAAGCACAGCACTAATTCTGTAGGTCACGGATCTACAGTTTTTGTATTACATATTTTCTTAACACACAATTCATTTTTAGTTAAGTTCAACCCGTTTGTTTCAGGGTTAATGAGTTCCTATTATCTATGGAGCTTTAAGCATGGGCAATTGATTTCAAGGCATATCTATGAGTTGACTTTGTATTTTAAGTATTATCTTCTATCTTGCTACTTAAATGGAGTCTATGCAAATAGTAAAATAATATGACATACATGGTACAGGAGACATATAGTCTGCACTGCTCCACTGATTACATGGTGAAACACTGAGTCAGCAACAGCAGTGGGACCAGAGTCAAGGCCAGCTATTTAATTTACTATGCAAACTCCATTGCACAAAAGAGTCAGTTCTGAGAAATATGTTCTACAATTTCCACATGTGGCCCACTCTAAAGAACTTGCCTGCCAATGCAGGTATAAATGAGAGACACAGGTTCAATCCCTGGGTCAGGAAGATCCCCTGGAGGAGAGCAAGTCAACCCACTCCAGTATTCTTTCCTGAAGAATCCCATGGACAGAGGAGCTTGGCAGACTGCAGTCCGTGGGGATCACACAGAGTCAGATACAACTGAAGTGACTTAACACACATGCACACACTCGGAGCTAGTATGCCCTCAATTATCCAATGAAAAGCAAAAATCAAATCAACTCTTAACTTTATCCTAGAATGAAATCAATAGGATACAAAATACCAATAAAGATTTCTATGCAAAGCTATTAATACTAGGTTCTAAAATTAGAATTTGGGATTTTAGAAACTGGCATTGTTCACTATTCACTACATTAATCTTTCAGGAAATCTGATTATAATCTACTGTAGTAAACAAGCAGAGGAGGATTAGATGGGGTGAGAAGCCCAGCTGGAGATCTGGAATTCCAGTTAATCTAAGCAAGACAGAAGCTGGAGAAAGCAGCTGACATCCAGACTAACATAAGAGAAGCAAGTTTCAAAACAGACAAAGGAGTCAGTCAAGAACTGAAGGCCTAGAAAAGCATGAAGCAGAAGAATGTAATGACCCAGACAAGTTGCCACAAGACCTATTAATGCAGAAATCAAGTCTAATAAAATACAGAGTACCTGGAATCAGAATGCCTCCGTTCCAGTCTAGATTTGAAAACTCTCAACATAGATCATCTTGGGCTTGCCCCTTGATCTCTCTGTCTTAATCTCCTCATACAAAAAAGGAACTTTAGAAAGCTACTTTGCAAAGTTGTGGAAGGAATTAAGCATTTAATTAAAAATGGTTAGACACAAAATGACACACAAATGTGGAAGTGGTAGTGGTGGTATTTGTACAGCTTTTGCTATTAGTAGTATTGATTTCATGGAATAACATTTTGCATATTGTCTGATATATTTTCATCCTGCCTAAGTCTTATAGCCCCTGTGATCCTGTAGCCACTGTGAGGCTGAAGCAGCCACTACTAGAGGGCAGGAAACAGAGGAGTCATTGCTCAACCTCAACTTAAGTCATAAAAAGGGTAGCACTCATGAAAGTAATAGGCCTCCACATTGAGAACCACACACTTAGGAGGAAAAAAGGTTGCCTAAATTCCAGAAGCCTCTCTTTATATTAAAAACCAGGGGCTACTTTAAGGTATCTATTTTTTTTCCTGTGAGCAGTAGAATAAAAAAAAAAGAGGAGATGAGGCAAGTGCAATTTTCCACTACAAAGGAAAGCCCTCAAAACCATTCCTGAGCTGGATTAAGCAGGTGGAGGGAAAAAGGGAAGAGTTAGATGTAAGTGAGGGCTCCTTTCACCACCTCCCACCATCCCCATAGACCCAGGTTTCATTCCTAGATTCAGAGAATGGGTACTAAGAACAGCCCTGCCTCAGCTACACTTCGAAGATTCACGAGTAGAAGGGGCTTTTTTCCTGCTCCCACCTGGAATCTGAGGAGAATGCAAACTTTCAGCATATACTCAACCAACATGGGAAAGCTGTAGTAGAGAAAGAGGGGGTTATAGACAGGGAGACAAGATCCAGGCAGAGAAAAGGTCTATGAAAGTAACATATTCCTGGAAACTATACGTGGTACAGAAAAAACCAGACATGCCGAAACTGCCCCCACTGGGGCCTGCAGACTTGCTTGAGAGGATCCGTGGATTTAAAGTGTGATATACATTCAAAGAGGGAGACACAGAGGCCATGGTGGCTCATGTGTAAGAGCTTTCATTCCATTATTCCTTTTTCACTGACTGACATCTGCTCATGTGCCTTGAGCCACATGGCAGACAGGGATTCCTGTTCCCAATTCAAATGTCTTTCTAAAGGATTGGCTTGGAAAATTAGCAGGGAGATAAATAAGCTCTATGTTCTCTCACAGAGTTGGATGCCGTTTGTCTTTGACAAGTAGCAAACCAAATATCAAGGTAATTTTAGTTAACTATAAACTATGCATTCTACTGAGCCTCCAAATATAAAGAGCAGGAGTTTTCATCCTAATTTCCTCATTGTCCTTATACCACTGACATAATTAAGTGGATAAATGTGTAATTTGGGATGTTTTATGTGAAAAAAATATATTCTGAAAAAGATCCTAATCTCCTACAAAATACATAATATCTGCAAAACAGAAATATAATTAAATGTTTCAAGTATGTCCTTTTATTTTCTTTGGGCTACATAAGTGTCATTTCTGGGATAACCAAATCCCCTGAAAAGTAACAACAAAGTAGCAAATAATAGTTCCGCAGGGGGTTTTGGATTCCCCTTCAAACATGCACACACGTGCACACACATACACACTGAGCTGTTTAAAAAACATTTGTACAACCTCCCACATTATTTATTCTCCCAAAACACAAAAACAAAGTAATCCCTAAATAGATTTACCCTTCTGAAACTGCTGAACTTTCAAATATTGAAAAATAAAACCCTGAGTGGCAGGAATGGAGAACGAAGGCAGCCAAGCTCATTACCAGCCTGCCTTTTCTCCTTTTTCACGGGTACAATCAACTCAAAGGTCTAAGGGAGAGAACAAAAACTAGGAAAATTGAAAGTTACAACCTCAAGCAGTTTCTATCAAACCACTTTCTTCCCAATTTACTATATGCACCCAGCCAACCTCTTCAATAAAAGGGAAAATCTGTTCTTTCACCAGGTACAGTGGAAAATCATGGCACAGGAAGGAACTCTACCTCTAAGATGAAAAAACTGCAAATTGTCTGACTTGGTGAATATTCAGGCGGTGAACAGATAATTTGAAATTGCACCTCTGTTTCTTGATATTTAAACACAAAAAGATACCCTCTACAAAAGTGTTTATGGTATATTCTTTTGTAAAATGCCAACCTCTCCACTGGCTGCTTGCTCTTCTGAAACCAGAATTAGGGAACATTTGATTTATATCACCTAACTTTCAACCTAATTCATCACCAATTTGACTTAATTATGTACCTTTTCATAAAGGTTCAAATTTTTTAAGATCCAGCTAAATTTTACATGTTCAATAAGATGTAGTGTAAGACAAAAAGGCACTGTTAGAAAGCTTTTTAAGACATAAGTTCAATTTATGTAACTAATTCTTGGTTTACATTCCAACTCATGTTTCCTTCAAAAAACTGAGAATGAACATTGCTTATCTCTAGCAAAGTTTCTTTCCATTACTCCTGAACTTTCACAACTATCACAATTTGAATTTAAATGAAGAGCACCCCATTTGATCTACATATTTCAGAAGGCAAAAAGATAGCTTTTGTTGAGTATATAATTGTTTAAGATGATATCAGATCAGATCAGATCAGTCGCTCAGTCATGTCCGACTCTTTGCGAACCCATGAATCGCAGCACGCCAGGCCTCCCTGTCCATCAACAACTCCTGGAGTTCACTCAGACTCACATCCATCGAGTCAGTGATGCCATCCAGCCATCTCATCCTCTGTCATCCCCTTCTCCTCCTGCCCCCAATCCCTCCCAGCATCAGAGTCTTTTCCAATGAGTCAACTCTTCGCATGAGGTGGCCAAAGGACTGGAGTTTCAGCTTTAGCATCATTCCTTCCAAAGAAATCCCAGGGCTGATCTCCTTCAGAATGGACATCATTCAATACAGAATTAAAGTCTCAGATGCAAATTATTTACATGTTTCTGCTTTTTCATCACAGTAATATTTGGATTAGATGTGGGATATGTGACTTTTGGGGACTGTGGTTTGCTTGTTTTATTTTATTTTTTTCTATCAATAAATCTCAGCACCTTGCCTTTTGGGTTATAACTGGCCTTGAATAATCTAGGAAGGGAATTGCAAGTCTCAAAATACCAAGCAATGAATAATTTTCCATTCAATTCTCTTTGCCTAGAGCTCAGTAGTAGCAGCACAAAACATAGTGGCAAAAGGATGTTTATGAAATGAATAACTTCCACTAAATATTTTTATATTATAAAAGTATCACCTGCATTTTGGAAAGCTGGAAAATACATTTTCAAAACGGAGGCTATTAAAGCAACCAATAAATTACTACCTACAAAAGACAGTTACCATTTTTCATTTTTCTTTTATAAACAGAAGGAAGCCAATAATATTGAAAACCTCAATTAACTGAAATCCTTAAGGGAGGAGGTATAGTTGTGGTGATTTAGAAAGTTTTCTCAAATGCCATAATAGATGTATTGTTTTTGAACCAGAAAAAAAAAATAAAAGAGATAAAATACAGTAATCTGTTTGCCTAGTTCAATAATTAGTGGATAAATATAATTTATAACTCCAGGCATGTGCAGTACTTTTCAATCATCAGGGTGAAGAGCAGTTGTATAGTAGGGCTAAAGAAATAGAAGGGCTAGAACAGAGCTAGAAAATTCAAATGCTCACACAGAGACCAAACAAGTACAAAATGTCTGTCTGAAGAAGATAACCAATAGGCACTACTCAATTCTGGTTAAGGGCTGTCATGCAAAGGATAAAAAAAAAAAAAAGCCTAGTGTTATCAAATTCTCCTATTTTGCTGCTGGTGGTGGTGTCGTTGGCCCTTTGAGAGAAGCTGGAAATTTGTGTTTTTATGTGAAATTTCCAATGTAAAAATTTTCAATTAAACAGACATTTTTAAAACACATAAGCTAACTTGCATGATGATGAACCTAAATTGCCCTATCAATTATCAGTTTGGTTATCAGAGATTGAGTTGAACTTGAATTAGATTTAGATCATAGTCTTGATCTTTAGGACAAGATGGGAAGACAGGAAGCTTCCACAAAGAGAATTCAATATGTATAGAGACTTAGGGATCCACTAACACGTAAGCAGAATAATCGGAGAAGGCAATGGCACCCCACTCCAGTACTCTTGCCTGGAAAATCCCATGGATGGAGAAGCCTGGTGGGCTGCAGTCCATGGGGTCGCTGAGGGTCAGACACGACTGAGTGACTTCACTTTCACTTTTCACTTTCCTGCATTGGAGAAGGAAATGGCAACCCACTCCAGTGTTCTTGCCTGGAGAATCCCAGGGACGGGGGAGCCTGGTGGGCTGCCGTCTATGGGGTCGCACAGAGCTGGACACAACTGAAGTGACAGCAGCAGCCGCTGTTCCCTTCTTCAGGGGATCTTCCCAACCCAGAATTCTAACCCAGGTCTCCTACATTGCAGATAGATTCTTTAAAATCTGTGACTATGTTACCTTACAGGGCAGAAGGGACTCTGCAGATGTGATTAAGATTAAGAAGCTTGAAACAGGCGGATTATCTAGGATCATCCTGGTGGACTCAACCTAATCACATGAGTCCTTAAAAATAGAAGAGGAAGGCCAAAGGGTAGGTCAGAGAGATAGGACAGGAGGATCTGACCTGCTGGCTTTGAGGAAGAAAGAAAAGGGCAACAAACTGAAGAAAGCAGTGGCTTCTAGAAGATGGAAAAGGTAAGGTAACAGAGTCTCCCCTAGAACCTCCACAAAAGAATGAAACCTTGCTATCACCTTGACTTTAGCTCAAGAGTCTTGTATTAGACTTCTTACCTACAGAATGGTAAGATAATAAATTTGTATTAAGTTACTAAGTTTGTGATCATTTGTTAGAACAATGGTAACAAAATAATATAGTGTTCCTAGCTTTACATTTTATAGATTTAGAAACTAAGGTCCACAGAACATAAAGATGAAGCTAGGAGAAAAAGACATTTGGTGATCTTCCCTCTGTACCAGCCTGCCTTGACTGCTTTAGTGTTTGTTTGTTTGTTTTTAATTGTAATTTTCCCATAAGAGTGGAATCAATAACATGCACAGAAAAGAAAGAGAGGGTAGGGAAAGAGGAGAGGTGAGGACAGGAAAGAAAAGGGAAAAAAGAGAAACATTCTGTTTAACTAGAACTTACTGGAGTAGTAACATTTAGTTAGGGATTCAGAACTAGATAAAAGGACAAGTAAGTGAAAGAGAGAAAGAGATAAATTCAGTTTAAAATGCAAAGCCACTCCACTACATAATCAGCCTACCTCTTTACTGTTACCTAAATGCCTGCTTTTGATCCTTCACTGTCTAACCAGTTTGGAATTTGCAGAAATGAAAGCAGCTTGGGCATGGGTTGCATGTCCTGCTGTCTCTGGAGGATTTGTGAGGATCTGTTAGCCCATGGATTATGCACATTTTCTGTTGGCTTGGGTGTAAACCATCTGCAGTCTAACTGGAGCTGTGATACGCCTGCCGAGATGATGATTGCAATCACAGCTCGACGGCAAGAGAGATGCCAAAGTCAGCAGCGTGAAGGACATCAGAGCTTAAGCCTGCTCAGAAAATCTGTCCACTTTCACTCCTGCTTCCCCTTACAGGGTGCAGGAGAAGAACAGCCTCGGCGACACACAAAGACTTCTTCCAAAGGCGCCACAGCTAGTGCCTGTGCTGATGGCACTTGAGCCCTGATGCACAGAGACGGGGGATGACAGGAGACGTTTCTACTGTTTGGTTCTAAAGGTTCAGAGCAAGTATCCCACTCGATCTCTGTACACAGCCTACAGGTTGTTCTTTCCAGCTGACCTTGATGTTCATTTCAGCTAGATTCACCAGGAAAAATATTCTGGGATGAGAACAAAGGGAGAAACCAAGTATATAACATGGTCTGTCTCTCTTATCAAAATGGCCAAAACTGATGGCATCTCCAATCCTCTCTGTGCACACAGAGCTACTGTAAGCTGAAGTAGGTCTAAGCCATGTCTCATGCCAAGCAGACAGCACAAAGGCGGGGTGGCTGTCCCTCCTTTCCTAAAAACTGACCTTGAGGGTACATGGAAGTATGTCATCCCTGGGCCAGGTAGGAGGGTGCATACTACTCAGCACAAACCCCAGAGCATGATGGAGAGACTGTGTCTAATAAAACAATGTAATCCGAGCCATCCTTCAAAACTTTATAAATGCCATTGCCATCATTTTGATTTCCCAGACCACTACAGCTCCCACTGATAATCTTATTCCTCTGAGTTCAAACTCTAACACCTCTGGTATTTCTCTGTATGTTCATCAATGACAGAAATACAGTTCAAAATGGCCAAAGCAAAAAAGAAAATTATTGGCAGACATAACTAAAAAATATCCATGACTGTAATGCAATTCCTGGCATGGCTGCTTCTCAAGCAGTGCCATCAGAAAACACTTTCTCTTTCTCTCTGGCTCTTGGTTCTGTTTTCCCCCAAGTTGGCCCCATTCTTACTCAAGTGGTAGCAAGATAACTTCGGGTAGCTTTAGGCTTATATTCTATTATCTCAGCAAACTTCAGGGAAAAAGCATGCTTCTTTTCCAAAAGTTCTAACAAAAGTCACAGAATTGAGTCTGTGATTCTGAATAGCGTAGCTTGACCACATGTAAGTGAAAGTCGTTCAGTCATGTCCGACTCTTTGCGACCCTGAGGTCTATACAGTCCATGAAATTCTCCAGGCCAGAACACTGGAGTGGATAGCCTTTCCCTCCTCCAGGGGATCTTCCCAACCCAGGGATCAAACCCAGGTCTCCTGCATTGCAGGTGGATTCTTTACCAACTGAGCTATCAGGAAAGCCCTAGCTTGACCACATGTCCATCCCTAAACCAATCATCATAACTAGAATGATGCAACTGCCATGTGGCCATGCCATGATGCTTTCAGACAAAGCAAAAGGTCAGTCTCACACCAACCATGTGGTCCAAGAGTAGCTTGTTTCTTCAGGGAAAGTCAGAATGATACTCAAGATAAAAAGAGAACAAATGCCAGCCAGCCTGGCAAAAACAGCCAAAATGCAACTTTGCTCTAACCCAGGACTATAGTGAGAGAAGTAGCCCAATGAGAGGAGGGGACTTGTGCATATATTTTCCTTTCTGTTTCCAAATTTTCTTTAATGTTATTATATTGTCTTTATTCTTTAATGAAGGTGGAGGGTGTGGAATAAAGGAAAAGAATAACAATGCTAAGTTTTAAATAAATGTAGATATGATAATATAAAGGTCAAGGGTTTTCTTCAGAATAATAGAATCTACCATTTGACATTATTCTTTTTAAAGTGTCCATGTATATTACCTCATTTGATCAGTTTAAGTCACTCCTTCTGGAGATGACTAAATAAGACAAATGACATCATGGATATGTCTTCCAAATGATTTCTGCTTCACTAAAATGTATTGTTCTGAAACCAAGAGCATGACTCCAAAGTAATTCAAGTAATAGGTATATAATGTTTTTCAAAAAACAAATACAGAAATATTTCAACAGATTTCAAATATGATTGGGAGAGATCCAGTACTATAAAAATCCAGTACTATAAAATATTAAAATTCCTTAGCTAGCAGATTCAAGGCCCTCCTTGACTCTCTAGCTTTGTCTGCTAGTATATCCAATCATGTATGCCACATTCATCAGTGCTGGTCACCAAGCCTTGCCATGGCTCTTCTCAGTTCATTACTGGGAGATACCCCCAATCTACTCTTTGCCTAGAAAACCCTTTTCATTTTTAAAAACTTCACACACACAACACATTTTCCAGGAAACATTCCCTGATCCCCCTATTAAGCTCTCTTGAGTTAAAGTATATTATTAACATTAATTCTCCTCTCTGACCCTTATTTCAGTCTACCTTATATTATACTTAGATATACACTCTTAGTGGGCAAGGATGTGCTCTTTTCCATATATTTATAGCCTCTTTCCCACCCTGAAATTGCAACTGAATTGCTTGTTTTGTTTTGTATTATTTTATTTATTATATCATTCAGTGATAGAAGACCTGAATAAAAGAAGACAGAGTTGTTCCTGCAAGAGCTATAGACAGAGAAACACATAGCAAATCTTAAGTACTGTGCACATAACCTTTTCCAGAGAAGCCTATCATTTTACTTCCACCTCTTAGTGGCAAAAGAGAAGAACAAAATGGCTATGAGCACTACCAAGTAGGAAGCAAAGGTCTAGGAATGAAACCAAGTTCTCCTCACTATAGTCTAACTTTAGCAATCATCTGAAACAGGGAGTAGAGTTAAAAATAAAGCTCTCACCCAAAAGGCAGCCAGGATACAACCCAGTTACTTACGCTGAGCCAGCATCTTTTCAGAGCCACTTTCCAGGCAGTTAAATACAGCCATGCACAGTCCTCTGGGCCAGAGCCTGAGCTAATTAGGGAGTCACTGGAAAGGAACAGTGAGACTTTTAATAAAAGAGCTGCCACAAGCCATAGCATTAGTACTATGCCTGTTCAAAACGCCAGAGTCTGTTTCTTGCCATCACGCATTACCACACTAACAATTAAGGGAAAAGGGGTTTGGGGTAATGAGAATTTCATAAGCCATAAATGTTTTTGTAATTTGCAGCATCAGAACACTTTACTAAAGGGAAGACAGCATAGAAAGGCACATATTTTATTTTTCCATAGATATGACTTGCAAACATCTAAATCGGCTGCCCTTTCACTACCTTTAAAGTGCTTTTCTTTTAAGAAAAATAACATTCCATTTAGGTTTTCTATCAACCTTGATTAATTGGGTGATAAAATGGATACTATTTAAAAGGATATCATCAGAAAATAGGCTCATTGTAAATAAAAGGGGTATGTCAGAGAAGGAGCACCCTGACTCTCAGACTATAAAAGAGATACTTAACCAATATCAGACATCATTACAGTAGTAATTTGTAACACATCTGACCCCAACTCTCATCACTTAATAAATAGGACAAAAACATGTCCTCTGCATCTGATGGAAACATGGGCATCTCTGTGTTAATTTTTTTGTTTTACTTTTGAATTTCTGCTTGTGTTTTCAGAGACTCCAAGACTGATCATCTTAAAGACAATGTAGCCAAACACTGGGGGCTTCCCAGGTGGCACTAGTGGTAAAGAATCCACCAACAATGCAGGAGACGCAGGAGACATGAGTTCAATCCTTGGGTCAGGAAGATCCCCTGGAGGAGGAAATGGCTACCCATTCTGGTATTCTTGTCTGGGAAATCCCATGGACAGAGGAGCCTGGTGGGCTATGGTCCATAGGGTCACAAAGAGTCAGACACAACTGAAACAACTTAGCATGCACACAGCCAAACCTTAAACCAAGAGATTAAACTTGTGAGCCATATTTTTATTTCTCTAAAATTCCTATTGTTATTTATAACAGTGACTTCAAGTCTGGTTGTCAGTTTCTTTGGCAATAAGGATTCCTCATATAAATAACACTTTATAGCTTGCAAGACACTTTTTCACAAATGTTATCTAAATTCTCACAGTAAGTAAACTCTCACAGTAAGTATCTACCCCCAGATTATAGCATTTCATAAAAAGACAAAATATTTTAAATCTTCCCAATTTATTTTTAAGCAATTAAATAATACTTTTATTTTTAAAAAAATGAAAGAATTACAAGATAGTATTTTAGAAATCTGACGCTTAACTAGTCTGTTTTTTAGCAACACACACTTATCAAAGTATTGGAACTACAGCATTGAAATTTTCAAGCTTTAAATATATAAATAAAATTTTAGTCATGCATCATAATTAAAAGATATCTAGTAGATACATGCAATACAAAGCAATCTTTTAAAGTACCATGTTTCAAATTAGTTGATATATGCAAAAGATAGGGCACCACGATTAATAGGGGAGAAGAGAGTACAGGCCTGAAGCATGAGAAAGAAACAATGAATGAAATAGTTATCCTGACAATCAAAAATTCAAGTTTCCCAAAATTCAACAGTCATGCCCAAAGGCAAAAGAGGAAAACTCCTCATGTGGAATAATTTTGGAAGCCATGAGAAACCTAACAAAGACACTCCATCAGACTCTTGCATTTGATTGGTTGATGCCTGAAATTCTACCAGACATGCATCCCTGCTGTTTGACCCTATTAGAATTCCACCCATTTGGGGATGGAGTGGGAAACAAAGAGCTCATATAATAACATAAGCTGTTCTAGTTTCTCTACACTCCATGCAACTAACAGTTAAGCAGGAAATTTTTGAAGGTGAAGATCTTACAGTGAAGCAATGATACCACATATTGACTGAGTGTTGTGTGTTAAATATTTCATAGCTACCATTGCACACTGAAACTGTGAGTTGGGTATTCTTAATACATGTCATGTACAAGAGACCGAGGCTCAGAACAGTTAGATCATTTACTCAAAGTTCAGGGAAAACCAATGACAAATTAGAGGTCAGAGCTGGACCACTGGAAAAGCTAAATTGGTGCTAAACTGAAGATGTGAAGATGGCTTTGGGCTCCTTAAAAAGACACCTCAGTATTGAAACAATAACTGAAGCACAACCAACTCTGCAGGTGATAAAGGGACCACAGGTCTCAATACAGAAGAAAAGAAAACAAGCAGAGACCAGCAAAGAAATGGTCCCTTCCTTTCTTGTCTATCTGTCTCTCTCTCTCTCATCTTTCTCTGTTCTCAAACACACACACCACTAAAATTCAAAGCACATGATAAAGAGATGGAAAACTTAAACCATTGAATAAGCAATGCATTTATAATTACACATTGTAATTCTTTAGGATTCTGTCACAACAAGGGTACATGTTTACAGAGACAAAGAGAATTGAGTGTTAGGAGAATTTTAATTCACGGCAAGAAGATCATCAAAAAATAAATGGCACTGAACTTTGCCTACGATTTTAACAAAGGACACCAGTATGTGGGAAGCTCCCTAAATAAAACTAGTGTTAAAAACTTAGTCAGGTCTGGTGCAGGATATTTCCTGGTTTTGCCAAGCAAAGAGATTAGAAAACTTAATATTGATATTAACAAAGATGGTTATTTGATTTTTACTTTGTTAGGAACTCTCCCAGAGAGTTCTATATTCTTAAACAATATAATTTCACCAAGAGAAGAGTTTTGGGTACTACAAAGTAAAACCAAATCATCCAAAATAATAACTGGCCAATTAGATTTGACTGAACTAATTATGCTAATTATCAGCTATTGTTAAGAGTAATATTTTAAATGACTAGAAATGCAAAGAGAGAAAACAAATCCTGGAACATGCCAAACTCAGTCACTGAAAATATCATAGTCAGCCTAATTCTCTGACGTTAATACCCATCACTAATCCCATTCAGGGGGATTTCTGTAGTGTTTTTCTTTATGAATGAGTGTTTTTAACTCCCTGAAAAACTATAAATAACCAAAGTCCTACAAGAGAGGAAGAGGAGTAAGGTATAGAGAAAAAACGCTGACCAAATTTTAGTCATGGTTCTCCTTGGTACTCTTGAACTAACCACACCAAGTCTTTGACACCATGTATTTCTACCTACAAAATAGGGAGACTGAACTAAAGAAACCCTGGAGTCTAACATTATATGATTTTATAAGTCATCCATAACTATATTTTAAGAAGAATCCACTTTGTTCAAATGCTTCAAATGAAGCATTAATTAATTAAAAATTAAAACCACAGTCTGTGCTCAGAAGTGTCCTTTAAAAAAGGGAACTCATTGGAATTTTGCTTTATTTAGAGCATTTTAAATGAAGTTATTCCTAATATATCCTACAGATCTCTCAATATATAGGAAGAGTCAGCAAAATACATATATTTTTTTATTTTGGAGAACAAAGTACTGGGAATTTCTGTGATAATCAAACTGCTTTATTCTCAGCACAGTTCTGCTAGTTTAACTAGCATGTCACTGCCCTCTCTTGGTAGATACTGAGATAACAGAAGCTGATTTCTATGCAGGGATTAGAACGTAGCTTTAGGCTTCAACAAGATACTTTGATTCTTGTCAACAGAGGGATATACCTAATAAGACAAGTATAAATGTAATCTATATATTTAAAAGGTAGAAATTCATTGTTTTCAAGACTGGTTTCCTCCAAGAACCAATTCAGATGGACAGATACAGAATAATGTGCACAATGTTTACTAGAGAGTAGTCTGAGTAGCAATCCTCCTTCTGGAGGAAGGGAAGAAAGAAGACAGGGGATGGGGCAGTAATGCGGTCTCAACAAGGGCCTCCATCAGCTCCCCAGAGAACCCTGAAACTGGATGGACCCCTCAGTTGGGGCAAAAAGACAGTAATATGACTCATATCAACTAGTCATTGGATACATTCTGCCCTTTGGAAGCAGCCATGACCCTGGACAAGGTGACTGATTAGCCAAGGGCAGTTTCTGGAGAGGACTGACACACCTGAGGACTGTCAGCTAGCAGCACTTCTAGAAGGTAGAGGAATAGATCTTTCAGTCCTAAAGGAAAATCTGAGTATCATATCAGAGTGTCTGCTACATAATTACTTTATACTGTGGTTAACAACTTTCTGTTTCTTAATAAACAACAGACAATTAATCTTAAAACAACTCCAAAAATCAAAGGTAATAAATATAGGAAATAGTGCAACCACTTTGAGAAGCAGTTTGGTAGTTTCTT
Organism: Bubalus bubalis; assembly: GCF_019923935.1. Lineage (NCBI taxonomy): Eukaryota > Metazoa > Chordata > Mammalia > Artiodactyla > Bovidae > Bubalus > Bubalus bubalis. The sequence goes on along the minus strand of NC_059177.1, from coordinate 22,009,689 downwards.
TGAACAGTAAATATAAATTTACCATATGAACCAGTAATTCCACTCCTGGGTGAAAGACAAATGAAAATATACATCTACACAGAGACTTATGCACGCAGAATATTCATAACAGAATTATTCAAAATAGACTCAAAAATAGAAACAATTCAATGTCTATCAACTGGTAAATGGATATGACAAAATGTGTTATATTCATGGAATGGAATAATATTCTGGAATAAAAAGGAATTTAGTACTGATACATACATACTACAACAAGGATAAACTTTGGAAACATATACTAGGACTTCCCTCGTGGCACAGTGAATAAGAATTTGCCTGCCAATTGCAGGAGACACGGGTTTGATCCCTGGTCCAGGAAGATCCCACTGCCTCGGGCCAGCTAAGCCTGTGCACCACAACTACTGACCCCACGCTCTTGAGCCCACAAGCTGCAACTATTGAAGCCCAGGAGCCCAGGGCCCAGACGCTGCAACTAATGGACCCAGGTACTGCAACTGCTGAAGCACACACGCCTAGAACCTGTGCTCAGCAAGAAGAGAAGCCACCACATGAGAAACCCACGCACCCCAACGGAGAGTAGCCCCCAACTCACTGCAACTAGGGAAAGCCTACCCAAAACAACAAGAACCCAGCACAGCCAAAAATAACTAAATAAAGAATATAATGAAGCAACTGACAAACAACTAATCTCAAAAATATACAAGCAACTCCTACAGCTCAACTCCAGAAAAATAAATGACCCAATCAAAAAATGGGCCAAAGAACTAAATAGACATTCCTCCAAAGAAGACATACAGATGGCTAACAAACACATGAAAAGATGCTCAACATCACTCATTATCAGAGAAACGCAAATCAAAACCACTATGAGGTACCATTTCACGCCAGTCAGAATGGCTGAGATCCAAAAGTCTACAAGCAATAAATGCTGGAGAGGGTGTGGAGAAAAGGGAACCCTCTTACACTGCTGGTGGGAATGCAAACTAGTACAGCCACTATGGAGAACAGTGTGGAGTTCCTTAAAAAACTGGAAATAGAACCGCCTTATGATCCAGCAATCCCACTGCTGGGCATACACACTGAGGAAACCAGAAGGGAAAGAGACACGTGTACCTCAGTGTTCATCGCAGCACTGTTTATAATAGCCAGGACATGGAAGCAGTCTAGATGTCCATCAGCAGATGAATGGATAAGAAAGCTGTGGTACATATACACAATGGAGTATTACTCAGCCATTAAAAAGAATAGATTTGAATCAGTTCTAATGAGGTGGATGAAACTGGAGCCTATTATACAGAGTGAAGTAAGCCAGAAAGAAAAACACAAATACAGTATACTAACACATATATATGGAATTTAGAAAGATGGTAACAATAACCCTGTGTACAAGACAGCAAAAGAGACACTGATGTATAGAACAGTCTTATGGATTCTGTGGGAGAGGGAGAGGGTGGAAGATTTGGGAGAATGGCATTGAAACATGTAAAATATCATGTATGAAACGAGTCGCCAGTCCAGGTTTGATGCACGATACTGGATGCTTGGGGCTGGTGCACTGGGACAACCCAGAGGGATGGTATGGGGAGGGAGGAGGGAGGAGGGTTCAGGATGGGGAACACATGTATACCTGTGGCGGATTCATTTCAATATTTGGCAAAACCAATACAATATTGTAAAGTTTAAAAATAAAATAAAATTTTTAAAAAAAGAATATATTATGCTAAACAAAAGAAGCCAAAAGAGACTGCGTGTTACATGAGTTCCTACATGTAATACCAAGGAGCAACTGTATACACATTTAATGAGATCACATTTATTTTTTTTTCCTTCAAGATTGCCCTAGATGTTCATTTCAACTTCACCAAGACACAAAATACATAAGGGGAAAAGGCAGGAGTTAAAACAGAAAAAAAAATCTAACATCTATTGAGAGCATACTATAGTCAATACTGTCCTAGGTACTCTTCATACATAATTATTATTTAACTACAATTTCTGTGAGATGGATGTTTATTTTTATTCAATGAATGAGAAAGCTGAGGTTCAGAAGATTAACAGTTCACCTGAACTCATCAAGTATGGTTAAAAAAACAATGATGGATAAGACTGTATAAACCAAACAATATATTTATGAATTTCAGACTACTTTGTGATTGTCTTTTTGGAGCTATGCAGCAAGACTCTGTCCCCTATGTATAGGAATGGAGTTTCCCCTGAAAAAAACTGACTACCCCACTATAAAACATCCTGGGGAGCAGTTTTTCCTGAAGCTGGATATTTCTTTCAAAAACTTCCTGGCCCATTTACCTGGACACCAAGGTTCAAAGCAATGGGGAATGACTGTGGGAGATGAGGTGCTCCTGGCCACATAGAGACAGGACAGAAGGAAACAGCAAGCTGGCCTGGAATCACAGGTTGGGTTCTCCAGAAGCAGATACTGAGATGGTTGTGGGGAGGGGGCAAGGTGTTTATTAGGAAAGAACGTCAGTGAAAGGAAGCACTGGGAGGCTAGATAGGACAAAACAAGAAGTTCCACTGTGATGCAGGCCTGATAAAGCCCTGACCAACCTGGTGGGGCTCTCTGGAGCAAGCACTGCCCATCAGAGTTCTTGGATGTCACATCTCTGTGTCCACTGCACCTAGGGAGAGACCCCAGGTTTGATCTGTGTTATGAGTAGTTGAAAATTATTCTCCACACTGTACATCCTTTTCATTTTATTCTGGCCTCAGTTTGTGCTGAGTGATTAGAAAAAGAGCCTATAACCACGGTAGAATAACAGACAGGAGAGATGTAGGTGTCAGAATGACTTCGTCTGCAAGTACAGACAGACTCAACTTGTTGAGATAATATGTATTGTTTCTTATGTGGGGAAATTCAGAGTTAGAGCAATTTCAGAGGTTATATGACTGGGGCTCCAGCTCCACTTCCCTGTGATTATCTTGCTTCCTCTCTCCTCTGCGTTAACTTCATCCTTAGACTGGTGGTAAAAGAGGAAATAGATCCAGACAAAATATACAAACAAAATAATGTCAAGAGTCAGAAAATGAATGGTCTCTTCTGGTGCATCCTTCATAAAAACAAGAAAACTTTTCCCAAAACCCCCTACTTCCACCCCAGCAGACCTTCCCTCACATCTTATTGGCCAAAACAAATCGTTTATCACCTCTAAACCAATCAGTAGCATGTGGTCCACTTGGACTCACCATGACTGGCTCAGTCTAAACAGAATCTGCCTGCTCTAACTACTGCTGAGACCAATGACCTCTAAAGCACAAAGCTCTGGGGAGCTTTGTCTGGATATTCAGACAAAGTCAGAATTCTCTCAGGAAGAAGTAAAGGCAAAATGTTGGTCAGGTGTACAATCAACATAGTACCCTGCACAAATGCTCTAATTGCTGAAATCAGCAAGTGTCACCTTGCCAGCAACTATGGTGCAAAGTCCAGAAGTAGCAGAAGCTGGAGTTTGGGAACAAGAACAGAAAAAATCACATTGGCTTATTTCTGCTCATATCCTAGTATCTGAAGAGAATCTGTATATTTTAAGAACTCCCAGGAAGCTAATTTCCCAAATCAGTTTCATTTCACTGTGTCTCTAATTATCTTACACAATTAAAAAAAAATTGAACCCTGATTCTCATGACATCCAAGTAGTTCATGGGTACAAGCATATGACAGTAATTTCTCTCAGATCTCAAGACCCCTGGGGGATTTCACTGACCAGGAATCCACCTTCAATAACCAGAAAAGACATTAGGTGACTCACCAAACAAGAAATGTTTAACTGATTTCCATAAACACTGCTATTACATTAAAAATGTAACTACTTATTTTACAATGATAAATGAGAATTTTTGAGTATAATATCAGTAGAACATTCCACCAATACTTGGTTGCAATCCTATTTGTTTCCATTACAAGAAGGAAATGAAAGAAGAAACTCTTTCTCTGTGGAAACTGTCTGAAATTCTATTTCTACCACCCATTATATAGAAAAAAATAAACTCTCCACATCATTCTCTGTCCCTCAACCCCAAAAGAGACACATTAGTTCTAGAGTAAGGTAAAACAGGCCTTGATATTTTAATCAAATTCCTTGGGTGATACTGAGGCACAGGCAAACTTTGGGAATCACAATATAATCTAACTGCATCATTTGATAAATGGAAAAAATTTCAAATGGTTAAAGAAAAAAAGCAAAAGCAAAATATCTAAGTCCCCCTTACCAAAAGCCTGGTATTCTTTCCATTACCTCATCAGTTACATCATCAATACTGGGTTGGCCAAAAAGTTCCTTCAGGATTTTCCATCTTAATTTAAAAAAAAAGAACAAACTTTTTGGCCAACCCAATACACTAAAGTAGTATGCCAAACATTACATTAAGAACCAGTTGTAACTCTTGGGATCTAAGGAGAAAGACTGTTTAAGAGAGAACATGAAAATGAGGATTAGCTATAGGAAAACAGCTATGGAGTATGAGTTAAAGCAATAGAGAGACCAAGAGCTAATTAGAGAGACAGGGGAAACTGGAGGGAAAAAAAATTTGGAGATAGAACAGCAGGGATTCTATCCAAGTTAGTAAAGGAGACTAGACCAACACAGGAGGGCCTTGCAATGAGCTAAAAATGAAAACCACTAATGTTCTTTAAATCCAGAACTCAATGAAACTAGCATAAAGGATAATGACTTCATATGTACCATTTCTGTGTTATACTTTCCCACTCAGCATAATAATGTGATAAAGGCCAGTTGGATTGCAAAAGAAAGCTATAAGCAGTGTTAAAGTATCTCCACTAAAAATTAGGCCAATACACAGGTCACTGGAGCCATAGGAAGAACTTCCCCTGAGGGGCCACTATTTCCAGGGAAGTACCTTCCAGCAGGGCCCATCCAAAGTTTTAAGGTATAGATGCAGTGATTTCATCATCATCATCATCCAATATGTACTAGATACCCATCTACTGTGCTAACCATCCAAGATAAAGAGACAAAGGAGTTGCTTCCTTATTGATAGGAAGATTGAAAATATATGGAATTAACTCGAAGAGTCCTTAAAGCAGTGCTATTATGCTGCTGCTGCTGCTGCTGCTGCTAAGTCGCTTCAGTCGTGTCCGACTCTGTGCAACCCCATGGACTGCAGCCTACCAGTCTTCTCTGTCCCTGGGATTCTCCAGGCAAGAACACTGGAGTGGGTTGCCATTTCCTTCTCCAATGCATGAAAGTGGAAAGTGAAAGTGAAGTCGCTCAGTCGTGTCTGACTCTTAGCGACCCCATGGACTGTGGCCTACCAGGCTCCTCCATCCATGGGATTTTCCAGGCAACAGTACTGGAGTGGGGAGCCACTGCGGGCTAGTAAATGTTTAATAACCAAGAGAAAGCCCTAATTTACAGTGTTGGCTGATTTCCATGTTTTAAGTACTCTCATGATGGTCAGTTTCAAGCTACCAAGATGACATCAATCCAGCTAAAAAAATACCTATAAGTTTAACAATTGGCTCTTCTGAGATGGTATAACTGCCTCCAGCACACCACCGCCTACAGAGCATATAATTGATGTCTCTACCTTCCCCATGTCACAGATAGAAAAACCAAAGCCCAGAGATAAAAGGATTTGACAAAGGCCATACAACTACTAGGTTGCACCAAAACTAAGAGGAGAACCTAGTTTCTCATGTTTTCCACTGTAACTCACCCTGTAAGGCCAAAGACAATACTTTATGGCAGCAGTCCCCCTCATTTTTGGCACCAGAGACCGGTTTTGTGGAAGATAACTTTTTCACGGCTGCAGGGAGGGATTGGGGAGAGAAGGAAGAGGGGCATGAGGGGCCCAGGGGAGTGGTGGGGTTGGGAATGGGATGGTTTTGGGATGACTCAAACATATCACATTTATTGTGAGCTTTATTTCTACTATTATTACATTAACTCCATCTCAGATCATCAGGCATTAGATCCTGGAGCTTGGAGACCCCTGCTTTATGGCATTTAAGTTAGAGATTGAGAGCTCAGGTTCTGGAGTCTATAGGCCTGGGCTTAAATGCCAGGTCCACCTGGGAAGACTTTATGACCTTGGAAATTTACTAAACTACTCTGAGCCTTATTTTTGTTATCTGTAAAGTAGAAATGACAACACTATCTGTATCTTAATGAGGTATGGTATGGATTAAATGAGACAAACATGTAAACTTCTTGCCAAAGAGCCTGGCATAAAAATTTAATATACATTAGTTGGTATTATTGCAGCCCATTAATATCTGCCTGGCCAGCGTTACTCAAAGTGTGGTCTGTGAACCAGTAGTTTGTTATTGGTCCTTGACAAGATAACTATAGAATATGATAGTAAGAGTTTAGAAACTTACTAAACACTTTGACATTGCCACAACATCCAAGCATGGGATCAGTGGGCTCATTTTGATAAATAAGGTATAAACAAGTTTGGATGCTGTCATACTCAGTGGTGAGCAGCATGGGGACTAAACTGCATGCTTAGTTAAGCACACAATAAGACCTTGAAATATGTGATATTTCTAATGAATTTGTCACCTATAACCCACAAGGGAATAAAAATCTGATAAAATGCAGGTACTTATTTTTAAAACTTGTTATAATATTTTTATAATTGTTATGATTTTAGATTAAGCTTATTTTTAAATTATACTTTAATAAGCTAAATTAAGACATAAAATTATTTTAACTCTAACTTGCATATGCCAAGACAAACCTCACTGAAATATTTTTTCCAGAAGAGACACTCATTTTTCTGCATACAGCAGCAGCAGTAAATCAAGTGATAATGGTGAAGTTTACTCCAAGTAAATGAGGACCAAACAAATTTGTACCAACTCTATTAGAAATATGATACCTTGTATATTGACTTTAGTTAATATGCAAGGTATGTATATTAACTAATTTATATTATAAATTAACTTTATTAAAGTTATTAATTTTATTAAAGCTATTAACTTTACTACAGTTATTAATTTATTAAAGTTATTAATAACTTTATTAAAGTTATTAAATTTATTAAAGTTATTGTATTAACTTTAGTTAATATACAAGGTATGTATACTAACTACTTTATATTATATTTAACATATGTATATTAACTAATTTATATTATGACTTTGTGTAGTCATAATTGAGGGTAAAATACTAAAATCACAATGTGTTATTTGTGGAGACAAGTTGACTGGTCAAAACTCAAGTGGATCTTATATATAAATCAAAAAGAAATAAGCTCAGAGCCAAAGAATTTTTTGAAAGAAAGGGTGCTGAATTAAAAAGTTAATAGAAGCAGATGCTCAATATTTCACATATAAATATGAGTACTTTTAAGCCTTTTTTTATGTAGCACTCAGATTGCTAAGACTAAAAAAACACAAAAATGTTTTATTGGAAATGTAGGTGAATCTAGGGCAAAGAAAGTAGCTCAAAAACTACTTTTCAATAACACAATAGCCCAGCATAGCCATGCACTGGCTAATGATATAGAAGCTCAGTTTATAGAACAAATATAACTAGTAAAGTAATTTTCACTGTTAACATGGCAATTTTTTGTAGTATATTTATGATTACTTTCCAGCTACACTGCTGATTAACACAACTAGTTCTGAACTGTATAAACTTCTAAATTCTCAACATTGTCAACACATGTGATTTGGAATTTAAATTTTGTATATGACTGTGGTCAAATGGAATAGCTCCAATAACAGGAAATGCTTTTGGAATAGTTACTCAAATAAAGAGAGGGGGTGACAGAGGATTAGATGGTTGGATGGCATCACCAACTCAATGCACATGAGTCTGAGCAAACTCTGGGAGATAGTGAAGGTCAGGGAATCCTGGTGTGCTGCAGTCCATGGGGTCGCAAAGAGTTGGACACGGCTTAGTGACTGGACAACAACAAGGAATCTGAGTCAAAATATAAGTTACTGCACTACTTTCTTCACTGGAAAAATCTAGTTATTATGGAGAAAAAAGTTGGCAAGTTAAACAGTATACTTAGTGATAGAGGAAAATTATGAGTTGCCATTAAAGCCAATTCACTTAAATTTCACACTAGTTTCTTTTTTATGTAATGATAAAAAGCTTATAATAAAAAAACTGTATATGGACTAAATGGCAAAATACAGGTCATTTCTTCTCCCTGACAAGAACACTCACATCTATTCAAGATCAAAACACCAGTAAGAGAATCCCAGAACACAGTGGTGAGTCTGAAGTAACCCCTGCACCTCAGCCATCAAGGCAGACTGCATTAGAAGGGCGAGAGAAGTATCTGCATGTTGACCACATGGCCCCTTCTCCAGGGCAGGGCAGCACCATACAGAGAGGTCTCCCATCAGTTTCCAGTTCCTCCAGTGGGAAAAGAGAACCAGGGGTTAGAGGCAGGGGGGGCTGGGGTGGGGGGAACACTAGCTTTCCAAAGCACTGTGGGTCACTTTATGGGGAACTCTACTCTGATTTCTCACAGTAGAACTCTACTCTGATTTTACCACAGAAATCATAAAGGAATCTATGGGGCTTTGAATACTGTGAATCTGATTGTGACAGAGAAGTGGGGAAGGGCTTGCAACAACCAGCACAAGGATCTTGTCAGACCAAGTTCACATGTGTCGTGCCCAAGTATTAATAGTAATCCCAACTGGCAGCTTTGCTTACCTGCACAAATAAGCTGGGGGTGGACTCTGGCCAGGGAGCTTGACAAGATGCAGATCTGCTGATTTGAGTCCTCTAAGGATAAATTTTTTCTATCCTAGATCCCAGCTTCCCAAACTCAGGCAAGGTGCTGAGTCATACCTCCACCTATTGTGGAGAGAGTCTTCTGTCCAGAAGGGCAGGCCCACATCTGACCAGGACGGCAAGCGACAAGACCTAGAGGTTGTGTGTGCCTGTGGTGCTTAAGCTGAGAGAAGGGCAGACGGAACCAATAGTTTGTAGAGCAAAGCCAGGGGACCTCCTTAGCCTGGGAACATGAGATGTGCGACAGCTTGAGTTAAGACAACAAAAAGCTTTACCAGTTTTAGAGCTGCTTCTTTCACTGCACCCAGACAGGGAATTTAATTTGTAGCCTTGTTCATTACTGAATACAGCCTTCAGCTGTCTGACCAGAGAATCTAACCAGAGCACACCCGGAGTTGAATAGCCCATTCAACAGCCCTACATATAGTGGCAAGTGAACACAGAGCACCACCCGTGACTTCCCTCATCTGCAGAGCAAAATCGGTGGCAACATCTGACCAGGCTAGAATCAGGCCCACAAACTGTACATCTCTACAGGCCCTGAGCCCTGGCCTGTTGCCAGTGAACGGAAGCTATTAATAAGTTATAGTCCCATCAGCTACTGACTGTACTACCCAGTCCTGACCATGTAGTAAGCCTGACCAGAGAACTCAAGCAACCACAGAAATTGTCCTAAAACCTCACATGGGAAGGGAACCAGGCCAGCAGTCTTATCCAAGATGTTCTCAGCTAGTGGCACACCCCTCATCCCCATCCTCAGAGCTCCAATAGTTGCCTCACTCAAAAATAGACCATCTGCCCAAAGACATCAGCAGCAGACACACCCAGAAACCCAAACTAAGCCAACTGGTGGAGAACTATCTCTGCAAAGCAAACCTACAAAGTCTGGAAGAGGAGCCCCATTCCTCAAATGCACAGAGACTAGCATAACAAACCAAAGATCATGCAAAACCAGGTAAATATGATACCACCAAAGGAAATGAAGAAAGCTCTAATAATTGACCCTAAAGAAAAGATCTATGAACTGTCAAATGAAGAATATCCTCTGGACATGGAGATAAAGCATAGAGCACAAAAGAGGAATTACATAAAATAAGGCTGGACAGGTAAGAAGAGCCTAGATCATGAACAGTATCACATGATGTTCTTTGAAGTTCATCCTCTGTGCAGATGACACAAGTCACAGAAAGACCCCTCTACTTGCAGTGTGAAGAATAGATGGGCAGGGGCTAATTATGTGATTTGTGAAGTTATAGTACCTTTGTTTCAGGGAAGAGATGATGGGAAAGGGTGGTTATACTATGGGAGAGAGAAAAGGCCAAGGAAAAAAGGTCTGATACACACTGCCCACCATAGGCTCTCAGTCATAGATCACCTCATTTAATACTCACAGCAACCCTATCTCATAGGTAAAGAAACTTACATTTTAAAAGTAAAGTAATTGAGACCTTCAAGTTTAACTCAAGGTCACATACTTAGTAAGTAGTAGGGCCAGCACTTTCAAACAGGTTTGTCTAACCAAAAAGCCAAAAAGTCTGGGGAACATGTTTACAGTTCAGAGCGACAGAAAATAATTAGAAGAAATAACACAGAAAGATTTAGAATTGTCTACATATGAAGTGAACTTTGGAGGGGAAGAGGGGTGAATACGTATTTAGATAAAGAAAAATTGGAAGGATTTAAAGAAGATAATAAAAGTTGTTACCTGTAGAATAAAATGTTGGAACAGAGAAAGAACAAGGGTAAAAACAGGAGTAGGAATGAGAATCCTTACCACAAACTTTTTACATTGCTTTGATTTTTTAATCTATTTGAACACACTTCCTTTTCAAAAAGTAGCATAAAACACTTTATAAAGACAGAACAATTCAGTACAATAGTAAAAATAACAATCCAGAATGCAGAAGCTTATATAAGGACTTGGAAATTGGCTTTGACTTTTAGGTAAAAGCCCACAATCTTAATTTTGCTTACTTAATTTGCCTGTTTACTTAATATACCAGAAGTGGCCACAGTACTGGAAAATGTCAGTGTTTGTTCCAATCCCAAAGGCAATGCCAAAGAATGCTCAAACTACCGCACAATTGCACTCATCTCACACACTAGTAAAGTAATACTCAAAATTCTCCAAGCCAGGCTTCAGCAATACATGAACCGTGAACTTCCAGATGTTCAAGCTGGTTTTAGAAAAGGCAGAGGAACCAGAGATCAAATTGCCAACATCCACTGGATGGAACATTGAAAAAGCAAGAGAGTTCCAGAAAAACATCTATTTCTGCTTTATTGACTATGCCAAAGCCTTTGACTGTGTGCATCACAATAAACTGTGGAAAATTCTGAAAGAATGGGAATACCAGACCACCTGACCTGCCTCTTGAGAAGCCACAGTTAGAAATGGATATGGAACAACAGACTGGTTCCAAATAGGAAAAGGAGTATGTCAAGGCTGTATGCTGTCACTGTGCTTATTTAACTTATATGCAGAGTATATCATGAGAAACGCTGGGCTGGATGAAGCACAAGCTGGAATCAAGATTGTCGGGAGAAATATCAATAACCTCAGATACACAGATGACACCACTCTATGGCAGAAAGTGAATAAGAACTAAAGAGCCTCTTGATGAAAGTGAAAGAGGAGAGTGAAAAAGTTGGCTTAAAGCTCAACATTCAGAAAACTAAGATCATGGCATCTGGTCCCATCACTTCACGGCAAATAGATGGGGAAACAGCGGCTGACTTTATTTTGGGGGGCTCCAAAATCACTGCAGATGGTGACTGCAGCCATGAAATTAAAAAGATGTTTACTCCTTGGAAGGAAAGTTATGACCAGCCTAGACAGTATATTAAAAGGCAGAGACATTACTTTGCCAACAAAGGTCCATCTAGTCAAAGCTATGGTTTTTCCAGTAGTCATATATAGATGTGAGAGTTGGACTAGAAAGAAAGCTGAGTGCTAAAGAATTGATGCTTTTGAACTGTGGTGTTGAAGAAGACTCTTGAGAGTCCGTTGGACTGCAAGGAGATCAAACCAGTCCATCCTAAAGGAGATCAATCCTGAGTGTTCATTGGGAGGACTGATGTTGAGGCTGAAACTCCAATACTTTGGCCAGCTGATGTGAAGAATTGACTCATTTGAAAAGACCCTGTTGTTGGGAAAGATTGAAGGTGGGAGGAGAAGGGGACAACAGAGGATGAGACAGTTGGATGGCATCACCGACTCAATGAATATGAGTTTGAGTACACTCCAGGAGTTGGTGATGGACAGGGAGGCCTGGATGCTGCAGTCCAGGGGGTCGCAAAGAGTCGGACACAACTGAGCGACTGAACTGAATATGCCTGATTTGTATAATTATTATACATTTTGTTTAATATTATTTAGAACAAAAAGAAAACATCTTTAAAGACTCTGCATGAATTAAAAAGACTACTAAGTCCAATAACAAATGTACAAAAAGTAAAATCGATAATCCCTATTAACGTTTTGTTAAAACCACTAATCTCCATGAAACATAAAATCAATGTACTTATCTAGCCATGGAAAGAAATCACATTCAAATGAATGGGAAGGTGGGGAAAGCTTTTTTTGCAGTTTTACCAGAAGCAATACCTGGCCATTAATAAGACAACAATGCTAAGAATTCTAAACCTTGTTAAAAAGAAGCAATAGAGGGGAAGGATGTAGAGTTAACAGACTACTATTTCTATTTAATTTATACAATCACTAACTAGAATAAAAAATCTTTTCATATAAATCTTCCACAATTTCTCTAATTCCCAATTCTTGCCTTGTCAAAGCAAACAAACAGAACTACTTGGCCCCAAGAGTGGGAAAAAAATCTTTATGGTAATATGAATGGCTCTTAGCCACAGCTATTACAATTTCAACCCTTTTATGCTAAATGGCACTTTCAGGGAAAATAATGATACCCGCATAAGAGTATAAGGTGAAAGAACTGTTGCTCAGTCAATTCGTGTTTAGAAAAAGGTCTTAAAAGGAAATTTTAGTTTAAAACTTAAAGGTCATAGATCATTTCTCTTAAGATAAGGTGTCTCAATCATGTATTCCTTTTTCCTGTGACTACTTTTGGAGACATAATATCTTCAAACGTTGTATTATACAAACAAGAACACCAAAAATGTAATTATTGATTAGATACTCTGCCCAATGAAAAAAATTATTTTATTGGAGACTGTCAAAGCTATTTTTATTGCTCTTCTAAAGGCTCAATCTGTAATCATGCACTACACTTCTCTACTCTGAGAACAAAATGAATTAGATGACTGCCTCTCTATTTCAGATTGCATATTATACCATTCTAGGAGCTCAGACTGTGGGTCTGAAAGGAACTGACGTTCTGCATGGGGTGCCTTTTCCTGATAATCTTTAGACTCTCAGGGATAGAGAAATCACTAAGGAGATTTCTGTTTGCAAAGCTTCTGTTAAGTGTGCTCCTGTTATTTTAAATCTCTTCTGGAAAATTGCCCCCAAATTCAACTTCTGGAGGCAACAATAAAGTCTGTAAAACTTCATGGAAAAGGAATTTCCACATGTCTATTTGCATTAAAAGACACAAATAGCACTTCTCTCTTCTATTCTTGACACAGTAAAAGTATATATTCAACTGGAGTTGTTTGGTTGTCTATAGCATGAACTGAGGGGTCTATAATGTTAACCCAGTGTCTAAATACTTTTGTCGACTCATCTGAAAATGCGACATGAAATATTTGTTCTTTCTTGGTTAAAATTTTGCCTCTCTAAAAATTATCAAAATGCAAATAGGACTGAAAGATTAATAAATTAAAATATCCTTTAAATATTAACATTTTGGGGAGGATCAGAACACTAGTTTATTTTTCAACATGTAACAGAGAAAACAGCTGACAGTAACAACATTTCTGATAAAGGGAGAAAGCACAGAATAAGCCTAAGTGTTGGACACCATATAATGAAGACCAGTGTAGATATTACCCACTAGAAAGGGACTCTAGAAAAATAGCAAGGAGAGTTAAGAATGAGAAATGTTAAAATAAAAAATGGAAAAGTACAAAAAAGTGAGCTTGCCATGCTTTTCTATTTATTTGCATTCAAGTGGCCCTGCTATCAACTTTCCATTATCTACATGTGAATGATCCACTTTAAATATCTTTGACATATCTTTTGCTCCACTGTGATTAATTTCTTGCCATCAAAAATATCTTTTAGCTAGTTCCCTATGGAATTCACACTAGTTTAAATAATTACTTAAAAAAATGAAGAGGTGAAATAAAACTATCTTAAATACAAAGGTTTAACTGATAACATTTATGTGGTCATAATTGTGATAGTGGATTTGCTAAGCTTCTACTTCTCATGTAAGTATAATGCTGTTTCTAAGAATCAGCTGATAGTCCTTCCTCGAAGTAAAATGAGGCTTGCTTCTATTTCTCAGTAGAAGCTATCACATTCTCAGAATTCCATGGCTGAGAGTCTTCTGTCCCTAAGCCACCAAATAAGGAAGCTGCACTATTTATTTCAGCTCTTGGACACAATGGTGAAGTTACACACATAATCTCTGGTCAAATCACTATTGTCCATAAAACAACCTGTGCATAAGATAACTTGACCTAATAGCCTTCCTCTTACAGAAACACCAATAGCAAGAGCTGTATATATTATCTCCATTACTCCTAGAACTCTACCCAAATGTATCTTTACTTTTTAAAAGGGCCTATTTTGAACTGTGGTATTGGAGAAGACTCTTGAGAGTCCCTTGGAGTGCAAGGAGATCCAACCAGTCCATTCTGAAGGAGATCAGCCCTGGGATTTCTTTGGAAGGAATGATGCTAAAGCTGAAACTCCAGTACTTTGGCCACCTCATGCGAAGAGTTGACTCATTGGAAAAGACTCTGATGCTGGGAGGGATTGGGGGTAGGAGGAGAAGGGGACGACAGAGGATGAGATGGCTGGATGGCATCACTGACTCGATGGACGTGAGTCTCAGTGAACTCCGGGAGTTGGTGATGGACAGGGAGGCCTGGCGTGCTGTGATTCATGGGGTTGCAAGGAGTCGGACACAACTGAGCGACTGATCTGATCTGATCTGATATTCTATAAAGCCAAACACCAAAATACTAATAATGGCAATTGTTACATGAAATTATAAGCAATTTTTCTTCTGTGTGACTGTGTAAAGTTTCTGATTTTTTTCACCATGAGAGTATATGATTATAATAAGGAAAAAATACTATATATATGGTTAATTTCAATCTTTGACAATGAAATTTCTCAAACAAAACTATTCTATCTCTGTGAATGCAAATTACATATTAATACTTCTTTCCTAGTCTTAAGCATTTTCTTCTGTATGTTCTATTTGTTTATATAAATGTATCATATTTTACATGCTTTCTGAGTACACATTCTGGACCTTATTACATAATTATATTCTCCCACAGTGGTTCATTGTCCCTCATATTTGTAAAGTAATTAGTAGCTGTTTGAGGAATGAATGATACTTCCAAGAATGCAAAGATTAGAGTTCATGTAGTCATCTGATATACACTGGAACTGTTAAAATGTTCAAATACTTCCATACGGATGGGTAATCCTAGAATGGTGATGTAATAAGCAAAACAAAGTTAACAAAATTTATAAATTATAAGTTCACTTCATTAATTCAAGCCTATTGTTAGGGTTTGTCATAAAAACAAATCCTAACTGAGCCTCTTATACTAGTGACAGATAAGGAATATTTGCAACACCCATCTGCTTGGCCCATATTGCAGTATGCTGCAAGAGTATACTGCATATTCTTTACGAGACATCTTAAAAGCATCACCAGTTCACAATATTCCCAAATTACATAGTCATTCTATTTCTAAAATGTTTAGGTTTTTTTGTTATTGTTGTTAGTTTTGTTGTCAGTGCATTACAGTTCTTATGTAAGGAATAAATGCAGTTTTTTTCCATTTATAAGACTATAATAAAATAATAAAAATAAGTACTCAGAATAAAAAAACTACAAAGTTATGATACTTTCTTAATGTTCTTTTGAATATTATAAACGTTAATTTTATGAATCTAGAGGAAAACAAAGCAGAAACCATGTCAATGAAGAAACAAGACTGGGAACATCTAATACTATACAAAGTGATAACAGCCTAGAATGTAGAATGTCTTTTGACACTAAGCACAGACACTGCAAAGAGAAATAAATTTTAATTCTGAAATTTAAAAAATGACTTATTTGAACAAAAATGCAATTGACTCAGTTTCTTAACAAAATGTCATATAAAATGATGGTCAAATGTGTTATTGTTTATTTTTATCAGAATTCATTTTTATCAGAATAGCAATGATGTTAAGCCCATAGTCCCCAGATCAAATCCCTGAGGAAAATATGAAAGAGGCGTTCATAGACTGGTGCCTCTGTTCTACCTATTTTGAATAATTACTATGTGCCAAGTACTGTTCCTAATGTATAATTCCTCATCTGAATCTCAAAACTATCTTACACACACAGACTGGAAAAAAATATAGTACATATATTAAAGGATAATATCCAAAATATATAAAGAACAACTACAAAATCTAGCAACTTGATTTTTTAAATGAACAAAAGCCATGAACAAAATTCACAGAAGATGTACAAAGAATAAATAAGCACATGACATGGTTCTCATCATTGTCAGCCATCAGGCCAATGCCAATTAAAAAGAAAATATAAAAGAATATTATAAATATGGCCATTTCCTGGTTGCCTAATGGTTAGGATTCTGGGCTTTCACTGCCACAGCCCGAGTTCAATCCCTGGTCAGGGAACTGAGATTCTGCAAGCCGCACAGCGCATACAAAAAAAAAAAAAAAAAAATTTAAAGAATATTACAAATAATTTTCATATCCTAGAACATTTAAAATAACTATAAGTTCAAAAGATATTTTATCAGCGTCAATAAAGGAAATGAAAAATATTAAGAAAAATCTATCATAACACTATCATATCACATTACATTTATAATACTATATATTGTAGATAAAATTATTGAGCTTTTTTAGACATGAAATATTTACAGAGAACTTAAAAACAATTACTATGGGTGTATCACTACAATTCAGATTTTGGTTTTCATTTGCTTAAAAAAAAATACATCTATTGCAAATATTTTCAAACTGTAGTCTAGGAACTTCTGGGATCTCTGAGATGATTACAGAGGGTCTGCAAGGTTAAAATTATTTCTATAATAATGCCCAGATATCATTTGCCTTTTGTAACTACCATTCTCTGATTTTCATAAAACAGTAATACCTCCCAGCCTTGTATATTTAAATAGACATGTATATATGTCTTATAGAAGCATATCCTTGACAAATATAAAAGGATATATACGAGGTTGCTAACAACATATATCAGGTTCCTACCTGGTGAGGAAGTGGGGAGGTATAACGAAGAGGTAGAGAAAAAATCTAGCAGAAACAAAAAATAGCTTAAAAAATAGCTATATGATTACATTTAGGTAAAATGATGGGAAAAAATACAAAAGCTTTTAAGAAGAAAAAACACCAGAGCCAAAACCAATTTTCAAAAATGATTTAACCTATAGGTTGTCAAACTTTTTTGAGTCATGGTAACCTTGTATGTGTTAGTTGCTCAGTCACGTCCATCTCTTTTTGATCCCAGGGACTGTAGCCCACCAGGCTCCTTTGTCCATGGAATTCTCCAGGCAAGAATACTGGAGTAGGTTGCCATTCCCTTCTCCAGAGGACCTTCCTGACAAAGGGACCAAGCCCAGGTCTCCTGCACTGCGGGCAGAGTCTTTACCCACTGAGCCACCAACTTTAGTGCCTTACTAATTTTTTCATGACATTCTTAGGCCAGGAGAAAAATATAAGAGTTCTGTTACATCCAAACAGCTATTTATGTCTCAACCACTTAATAGCCATTTGGAAAGATAATTCACATAAAATGAAATTTTTTATTTTACTCTTAAGGACAGTTACTTACAAATGAGATGTGTGTGCCTACAGGTCACTACCCAACTCCTCAGAGGTTGAAAACACTCTCACTTCCTATTGCTTATCACTGGTACTTGTTTTATATCCATCACAGTAATCACCAAAACCCAACTTCACAAAGATATGACCTAATCAAAAGGAATATAGCAGAATTTGAGGTTGAAAATGAACTATCCTAGAACTAATAATTTGCACAGATGTTTAGTATCACTGTGTTCCCCTTGAATATTTAAAATAATCTGCAGTACCCCTACGAGTGCTCCTCACTTGCCCTAAGGTGTCTCAGTGCTTTTGGAAACAATATATTTAAATCATAGAGTGGTTTTCATTGTTACCTTAGTTAGTTCTGCATTAGACAGCCGTTTGTGATTAGAAAATTCCATTATTATCAACTAAGATCTTAAAATAAATTAGCAAATCATCCAGTATAGCAAAATAGGGTGATTTTTGACGTTTTTCTGATAATTCATGGATTTGGACAGTTCGTACTCCCCGTCTTATGAGTTCCCTTTCCCAACTCTGGTTCCTTGAAAAATTTAAAGATTATTCCACATAAAAGCAAAATAATGACCTATGAGAGTTCAGACACCTGCTATTTTCAGTACAGGTTCATGATCATTTAGAACTACCTCACCAGAAAACACCTAGGGAAGTTGAGGTCATATACAATAATATAACCAAGTTCTTTTTTTTTTTTTTATTTTATTTTTAAACTTTACAATATTGTATTAGTTTTGCCAAACATTGAAATGAATCCGCCACAGGTATACCCATGCTCCCCATCCTGAACCCTCCTCCCTCCTCCCTCCCCATACCCTCCCTCTGGGTCGTCCCAGTGCACCAGCCCCAAGCATCCAGTATCGGGCATCGAACCTGGACTGGCGACTCGTTTCATACATGATATTATACATGTTTCAATGTCATTCTCCCAAATCTTCCCACCCTCTCCCTCTCCCACAGAGTCCATAAGACTGATCTATACATCAGTGTCTCTTTTGCTGTCTTGTACACAGGGTTATTGTTACCATCTTTCTAAATTCCATATATTATAACCAAGTTCTTAATTGTTTCATCATTGGTGCATAAATGCCAGTTTCCTAATCTCAGCAAATAAATCTGAGCAGTATGCAAATAGTACTGACAAGTGGAGAAACTACATGTAGACAGAATATTACTCTTGGCATAGCACAAAAATATCAGCTTCAGGCAAAAAATTAAGCAGCAGAAATTACTGTTCTATATGTACTTCCACTTAAAAAATAAATACTCTAGAACTTTTGGGAAAGATTTTGAAAGAACTACAGTTGACCCTTGAACAATGAGCTTGCTAGGGAACTAACCCTCGTTCCCATGAAGTTGAAAACCCACATATAACTGTAGAATCTGCCTTCTGTATTCACAGTTCCACATCCATGGAGTCAAACATCTGCAGACTCGATCATGTAGTACCGAAAATGACATAAAAGAAGCCTGTAAAACTCAGACTGGAGGTAAAAGAGCAGTTGGAGGTGAGGACACTATCACCTGGGGATGGGGGTCAGGAATCTGCAGCTCTCTTTCTCCTCCTAGAATTCAAAAAGCCGTTTCCAGTTGCCAAAATACATCACACATTTCCTGCTTGATTAAATTCTCAGGCCCATCCTATGAAACTGAGAGTTCAACAAGAAGCATATTGTGCCACTTTGGTGTACATTGGTCACTTACAGATGATGTGTGAGGGAATGTTCTCACATTACAGCTTTAACATCTAGAAACTTGAAATGAAATTGGAAGGAACCTAAGAGACAGGGTTTAAACTCTAGCCTTCAAGCACATATAGGTCTTAATTACACATCCTCTGTTCCTGAAGACTTCCTGGAAGTCTTCCTGGGAAGCACCACCCTCCCACATACACCCACATTCCATCACTCATTCCAGTACCTCCTACACTATTATAGACTGGAACCACGATCTCTCTCAACTTAAACTCATTTTCTATGACACTATCATCCATACAAGGTAAATGTCTAGTTGTAAAGTTTCTAGCTGGAGCACAATGGCAACAAAGGACCACTTAAAATAGCACCTAGCACAGCTACCCACAAGGCCTGCAGCCAGCTACTTTAGGATCCAGTCTTGCCCACGTGTGGGCCAGAACTAGCCCTGGATCCCTAGGCCCCTCTGTCAGCTGACCTGTAACCCAGCCTTAACCACCTTCTGGCCAGCAGCCACCATATGAGGCAGCATCTGGCAGTCAACTGCCTATCAGTGTACACACAATTATCAGCCCCACAACAGAACAGCCCAGGCAGCCGGAATGGGGGGCACTCCTAGAGCATATAACTCTGGTGACCAGAGGGGAGTGTGGTACTGAGCTCCGCAGGAATCTACATAAGGCCACTTCAAGAATGGGATGCATAATCAATCTAACCAACCTAACTGGCAAGACTATCACTCAGATTTGAAGGGAAGATAGAGAGTTTTATAGACAAACAAAAGCAAAAAGAGCTCAGTACCACTAATCAACTTTAGAAGAAATGTTAAAGGGACGTCCATAAGGGGGAAAAATGACCACAATTACAAATTTGAAAATTATGAAAGGAAAAATCCGACTGATAAGTATATAGTAAAGATAGTAAATCGGCTACTTATAAAGCTAATAGGAGGGATAAAGAACAAAAGTAATATAATCATTTATAAATCATCTATATCCACAATAAGTAGTTAATTGTGGATCCAAGAATCCCTTGCATAAGGGATATGCAAAAGAAAAAGATGCAAATTATGTCAAAAACATTAAGTACAGTAGGAAAGTAAAAATTCAAAGTTGTGAGAATGTGTTTGAACTTAGGAAATTAACAACTTAAAATAATAATATATACTTATAAATGCTATTGTATATGAACCTCATGGTGACCACAAACAAAAATCTATAATAAATGCATACACAGAAAAAATAAAAGAATTCCAATATAACATAATCCAATTATCAAATGTAAAGGGGACAGAGAAAAAGAAGAACAGAACAAAGAAAAAACTATTTTTAAAACTCTGCAAACAATAAAAATGGCAATAATTATATACCTATCAATAATTACTTTAAACATAAATGGACTAAATGTTCCAAGCAAAAGGCATGGAGTGCTGGAATAGACCAAAAACAACAACAGGACCCATCTATATGCTGCCTACAAGAGAATCACTTCAGCCCTAAAGACACACACAGGCTGAAAGTGAGAGAATGGGAAAAAGTATTCCATGAAAATGGAAACAAAGCTGGGGTAGCAATACAAAAGGCAAAATACTTTAAAACAAAGAGTATAACAAGAGTCAAGGAAGGAATGATCAAGGGATAAATCCAACAAGATATAACAATTGTACTCAGAAAACTATTATATGATACTGATGAAAAAAATGGAAGGACACACTAGCAGGGGGAAAGATATACTGTGTTCATGGATTAAAAGATTTAATATTATTAGAATGACCATACAACCCAGGGCAATCTATGCTTTCAGTGCATTCCCTATCAAAATACCAATGACATTTCTGACAGAACTAGAAAAAAATAATTCTAAAAATTTTTATGGAACCACAAAAGGCCATGGGTAGCCCAAAACAATCTTGAGAAAGAATAACAAAGGTAGAGGTACAATGGTCCCTGATTTCAAACTATACTGCAAAGCTACAGTTTTCTGAAGACTATGGTACTGACACAAAAACAGACACACAGGTTAATGCAACAGAACAGAAAGCCCAGAAATGAATCCACACTTTGAGGGCAAAGGCAATGGCACCCCACTCCAGTACTCTTGCCTAGAAAATCCCATGGATGGAGGAGCCTGGTAGGCTGCAGTCCATGGGGTCGCTAGAGTTGGACACGACTGAGCGACTTCACTTTCACTTTTCACTTTCATGCATTGGAGAAGGAAATGGCAACCCACTCCAGTGTTCTTGCCTGGAGAATCCCAGGAATGGCGGAGCCTGGCGGGCTGCCATCTATGGGGTCGCACAGAGTCGGACACGACTAAAGCGACTTAGCAGCAGCAGCAGCAACCTACAACAAAGGCGGCAAGAAATAACAATGGAGAAAAGGCAGCCTCTTCAATAAATGGTGTTGAGAAAACTAGAAAACTACACGTGAAAGAATCAAACTGGGCTTCTCTCTCATACCATATATAAAAATAAATTCAAAATGGATTAAAGCCCAAAATGAAAGACCTGAAACCATAAAACTTTTGAAAAACTACATAGGCAGTATGCTGTTTGACATCAGTCTTAGCAATATTTTTTTGGATCTATCTCCTAGACAAAGAAAATAAAAGCAAAAATAAACAGTGGGGCCACATCAAACTAAAAAGCTTCTGCATAGAAAAGGAAATAATCAATAAAATGAAAAGCTAGCTAACTGAATGGGAGAAGTTACTTGCAATCAATATATCTCGTAAGGTGTCAATACCCAGAATATACAAAGAACTCATACAACTTAACATCAAAAAAAAAAAACTTGATTTTGTTAAAAGGCAAAGGTCCTGAATAGACATTTTTCCAAAGAAGACATACAGATGACCAACAGAAACCTGAGAAAATGCTCAACATCACTAACCAACAGGGAAATTCAAATTAAAATCACAATGATATGTCACTTCACACCTCTCAGAATGGCTATTGCAAAACAACAACAACAACAAATAACACATGTTAGCAAGGGTGTGAAGAAAGGGGAACACTCATGCTTTGTTGGTAGGAATGGAAAGTGGTACAGCTACTATGGAAACAGTGCAGAAGTCTCACAATAATTAAAAATAAAATACCCTACAAAATCAGCAATTCCACTTCTGGTTACTTTTTCAAGGAAAACAAAAAAACTAATTCAAAAAGATACATGCACTCTGTTCACTGCAGTGTTACTTTGAACAGCCAAGATATTGAAGCAACCTCACTGTCCATCAACAGAAAAATAGATAAAGAAGATGTGGTGTGTACACACTCACACACACACAGGAATATTACACACCCTATAAAAGAGAATGAAACCATGCCATTTGTGACATTATGGATGAGTCCAGAGGTATTATATTCAACTGAAATATGTCAGATGTATGATTTCTCTTATATTTAGAATCTAAAGAACAAAATAAATAAACAAATATAACAGAACAGAAATAAACCCACAAGTGTAGAAAACAAACTGGTAGCATATGGGAAGACGGAGGAAAGGGAGGGCAATAAGAAAAATAGATGAGGGAGATTAAGAGATTCAAACTTCCAGTTATAAAATAAGTAAGTCATGGGGAAATAACATATAGCATAGGAAACACAGTCAATAGTATTGGAATAACTTTTTGTGGTGATGGACAGTAACTGGACATATTGTGGGGATCATTTTGTAATATATAAAAACATCAAACTACTATGCTGAACACCTGAAATTAATATAATATTGTAAGCCAATTATACTTCAATTAAAATCAAATAAAAGTAAAGATACGCAGGGAAGAAGACATATAAATGAATGATTCTTGTGGTAACAGATTAGAAATGGAAACACCAGTATGAATTCATGTATATGTATACTATTTCATGTGTGTGTCTATATATATATATAGACATAAATATATCAACAACACAAAGATGTTGTTGTGTGTGTGTATATATATATCAGTTTAGTTCAGTTCAGTTGTTCAATCGTGTTCGACTCTTTGCGACCCCATGGACTGCAACATGCCAGGCCTCTCTGTCCATTACCAACTCCTGGAGCTTACTCAAACGCATGTCCATTGAGTCGGTGATGCCATCAAATCATTTCATCTTCTGTGGTCCCCTTCTTCTTCCACCTTCAATCTTTCCCAGCATCATGGTCTTTTCAAATGAGTCAGTTCTTTGCATCAGGTGGCCAAACTATTGGAGTTTCAGCTTTAGCATCAGTCCTTCCAATGAACATTCAGGACTGATTTCCTTTAGGATGGACTGGTTGGATCTCCTTGCTGTCCAAAGGACTCTCAAGAGTCTTCTCCAACACCACTGTTCAAAAACATCAATTCCTTGGCGCTCAGCTTTCTTTATAGTCCAACTCTCACATCCATACATGACTACTGGAAAAACCATTGCTTTGACTAGACAGACCTTTGTTGACAAAGTAATGTCTCTGCCATTTAATATGCTGTCTAGGTTGGTCATAACTTTTCTTCTAAGGAGCAAACGTCTTTTAATTTCATGCCTGCAGTCACCATCTGCAGTGATTTTGGAGCCCCAAAAAATAAAGTCTCTCACTGTTTCCACTGTTTCCCCATCTATTTGCCAAGAAGTGATGGGACCAGATGCCACAATCTTAGTTTTCTGAATGCTGAGTTTTAAACCAACTTTTTCACTCTCCTCTTTTACTTTCATCAAGAGGCTCTTTAATGCTTCTTCACTTTCTGCCATAAGGATGGTGTCATCTGCATATCTGAGATTCATATTCATAGTCATCTGCATATGAATATCTGCATATTGATATTTCTCCCAGCAATCTTGATTCCAGCTTGTGCCTCATCCAGCCCAGATTTTCTCATGATGAACTTTGCATTTAAGTTAAATAAGCAGGGTGACAATATATAGCCTTGACGTACTCCTTTCCCGATTTGGAACCAGTCTGTTGTTCCATGTCCAGTTCTAACTATTGCTTCTTGACCTGCATACAGATTTCTCAGGAGGCAGGTCAGGTGGCCTGATATTCCCATCTCTTTAAGAATCTTCCACAGTTTGTTGTGATAAACACAATCAAAGGCTTTGGCATAGTCTATAATACAGAAGTAGATGTTTTCCTGGAACTCTCTTGTTTTTTTGATGATCCAACAAATGTTTGCAATTTGATATCTGGTTCCTCTGCCTTTTCTAAATCCAGCTCAAACATCTGGAAGTTCACGGTTCACATACTGTTGAAGCCTGGCTTGAAGAAGTTTGAACATTACTTTGCAAGCATGTGAGATTAGTGCAATTGTGCGGTAGTTTGAACATTCTTTGGGATTGGAATGAAAACACCTTTTCCAGTCCTGTGGCCGCTGCTGAGTTTTCCAGATTTGTTGGCATAATTAGTGCAGCACTTTCACAGCATCATCTTTTAGGATCTGAAATAGCTCAACTGGAATTCCATCACCTCTACTAGCTTTGTTCATAATGATGCTTCCTAAGGCCCACTTGACTTCACATTTCAGGATGTCTGGTTCTAGGTGAGTGATCACACCATCATGGGTATCTGGGTCATGAAGATTTTTTTGTATAGTTCTTCTGTGTATTCTTGCCACCTCTTCTTAATATCTTTTGCTTCTAATGTATATATATATATATATATATATACACACATGTTGTATATACATATACATATATATGTATGCTGTATATCTATATACATATATATGTATAGATATGTATATACATACATAAAAATATATACACACATAAATATATATACACATATATATCAACAACAAGCCTAAGATCAACAACACTCCAGAATCAAGAAGCATACCTAGTGCTCAGATATCCATTTTTAATACCATTCTCTAATATAAAATATGAATACAATATGGAATTTATTATTACTTAAATTGGTGCATTAATTGTAACAAATATATCTTATAAATGTAAAGTGTTAATTAAGAAGTGAAGCTGGGTCTATGAAAACTGTACTATTTGCACATTTTTTTGGTAAAACTAAACCTGTTTGAAACACTAAAGTTAATTAAAAAAATAAAGCAAACATGAAAGTTAATTTAATTTAATAGCACCTTGCACAATGGCCAACATACAGATCAGATCAGATCAGTCGCTTAGTCATGTCCAACTCTTTGCGACCCCATGAATCGCAGCACGCCAGGCCTCCCTGTCCATCACCAACTCCCGGAGTTCACTGAGACTCACGTCCATCGAGTCAGTGATGCCATCCAGCCATCTCATCCTCTGCCGTCCCCTTCTCCTCCTGCCCCGAATCCCTCCCAGCATCAGAGTCTTTTCCAATGAGTCAACTCTTCGCATGAGGTGGCCAAAGTACTGGAGTTTCAGCTTTAGCATCATTCCTTCCAAAGAAATCCCAGGGCTGATCTCCTTCAGAACGAACTGGTTGGATCTCCTTGCAGTCCAAGGGACTCTCAAGAGTATTCTCCAACACCACAGTTCAAAAGCATCAATTCTTCGGTGCTCAGCTTTCTTCACAGTCCAACTCTCACATCCATACATGACCACAGGAAAAACCATAGCCTTGACTAGATGAACCTTTGTTGGCAAAGTAATGTCTCTGCTTTTGAATATGCTATCTAGGTTGGTCATAACTTTCCTTCCAATGAGTAAGCGTCTTTTAATTTCATGGCTACAGTCACCATCTGCAGTGATTTTGGAGCCCAGAAAAATAAAGTCTGACACTGTTTCCACTGTTTCCCCATTTATTTCCCATGAAGTGATGGGACCGGATGCCATGATCTTCGTTTTCTGAATGTTGAGCTTTAAGCCAACTTTTTCACTCTCCACTTTCACTTTCATCAAGAGGCTTTTGAGTTCCTCTTCACTTTCTGCCATAAGGGTGGTGTCATCTGCATATCTGAGGTTATTGATATTTCTCCCGGCAATCTGATTCCAGCTTGTGTTTCTTCCAGTCCCCCGTTTCTCATGATGTACTCTGCATATAAGTTAAATAAACAGGGTGACAATATACAGCCTTGACGTTCTCCTTTTCCTATTTGGAACCAGTCTGTTGTTCCATGTCCAGTTCTAACTGTTGCTTCCTGACCTGCATACAGATTTCTCAAGAGGCAGATCAGGTGGTCTGCTATTCCCATCTCTTTCAGAATTGTCCACAATTTATTGTGATCCACACAATCAAAGGCTTTGGCATAGTCAATAAAGCAGAAATAGATGTTTTTCTGGAACTCTCTTGCTTTTACCATGATCCAGCAGATGTTGGCAATTTGCTCTCTGGTTCCTCTGCCTTTTCTAAAACCAGCTTCAACATCAGGAAGTTCACGGTTCACATATTGCTGAAGCCTGGCTTGGAGAATTTTAAGCATTACTTTGCTAGCGTGTGAGATGAGTTCAATTGTGCGGTAGTTTGAGCATTCTTTGGCATTGCCTTTCTTTGGGATTGGAATGAAAACTGACCTTTTCCAGTCCTGTGGCTACTGCTGAGTTTTCCAAATTTGCTGGCATATTGAGTGCAGCACTTTCACAGCATCATCTTTCAGGATTTGCAATAGCTCAACTGGAATTCTATCACCTCCACTAGCTTTGTCCATAGTGATGCTTTCTAAGGCCCACTTGACTTCACATTCCAGGATGTCTGGCTCTAGGTCAGTGATCAGACCATCGTGATTATCATACAACAGGTGCCCAATAAGCATGTGTTAGGTAGCTAAGTGAAAAAATGCTACAAATGAATGCTACAAAAAAATGCTACAAATCATTTCTTATTAGAAATGATTCTAACATCCAGTAAACTGTATTGATAAAAACATGTTTTAAAACATGTTCTGCAACTTGTTCTTGTTCTGTAACTTATCTAGTTGCATTTTTGTAACTACTGGCAGATCTAGATATAATGAGACCCAGATATAAGCAAACTACATGAATCGCAGGTCATACTGACTGGCATACTTACCATTCCATCATGGTTAGTAAATTTAAATTATGTTGGTTTTGTTTTTTAAATCACAATGAAACTTAGAAATACCCAGTTCTTAGCACCCAGACAAATAAAACATGTTCCCAAGTTTAGTACCTCTGAATAGTATTTTATTTCTTTGTCAAAGTTATGCACTCAGTCACTTAAGAATTCTGTACTTAGTCAAGTTACACATCAAGTGTGACTTTCTCTTAGATTGCCTATAAATGTGAATCGAAACATGTCAAGGCATAGGAAAGCATTTCTCTGAAATTCCTCATCGCAATTCCTACAAGCATTTGAAAACTTTTTTCTTATTTTCAACAGTGAAACTTGAAGAAAAGGATAGAGTTACCCTACCACCTTGTGGACTGTTGGGGTATAGCTGCTTCAGAGCCAAAAGCACATTTTAAGAATGGGAGGACAGAAAACACTGAAGAGTAGTTGCTCATGCTTTCCATCACCTCCAGTTATTCTGCCTCTAATTCCTCATCTTTACATCTTACCCATTACTCAAAATGTAGTTTAAATGTCCTCACCATTATTCATGAATTATTTTATCACCAAATTATAGACCATCTATAAGTAATTTTACTCTGAGTATTATGCCTATCAACAGATGGGAATATCAGACTATCTTACCTGCCTCCTGAGAAATCTGTATGCAGGTCAAGAAGCAACAGTTAGAACCAGATGTGGAACAACAGACTGGTTCAAAATTGGGAAGGGAGTACAACAAGGCTGGATATTGTCACCCTGCTTATTTAATTTATATGCAGAGTACATCATGCAAAATACCAGGCTGGATGAAACACAAGCTGCAATCAAGATTGCTAGGAGAAATATCCATAACCTCAGATACACAGATGACACCACCCTTATGGCAGAAAGTGAAGAAGAACTAAAAAGCCTCTTGATGAAAGTGAAAGTGGAGAGTGAAAAAGTTGGCTTAAAGTTCAACATTCAGAAAACGAAGATCATGGCATCTGGT
The DNA here is from genome assembly GCF_019923935.1 of Bubalus bubalis. Lineage (NCBI taxonomy): Eukaryota > Metazoa > Chordata > Mammalia > Artiodactyla > Bovidae > Bubalus > Bubalus bubalis. Next base: position 21,981,355 of record NC_059177.1, on the reverse strand, counting down.
CCCATCACTTAGATTACGGCATCTGGTCCCATCACCTCATGGCAAATAGATGGGGAAACAGTGACAGACTTTTCTTCTTGGGCACCAAAATCACTGAAGATGGTGACTTCAGCCATGAAATTAAAAGACATTTGCTCCTTAGAAAAGTTATGACCAATCTAGACAGCATATTAAAAAGCAGACATTACTTTGCCAACAAAAGTCCATCTAGTCAAAGCTATGGTTTTTCCAGTAGTCATGTATGTATGTGAGAGTTGGACTAGAAAGAAAGCTGAGCATCGAAGAATTGATGCTTTTGAACTGTGGTGTTGGAGAAGACTCTTGAGAGTCCCTTGGACTGCAAGGAGATCCAACTAGTCCATCCTAAAGGAAATCAGTCCTGAATATTTATTGGAAGGACTGATGCTGAAGCTGAAACTGCAATAGTTTGGCCACCTGATGTGAAGAACTGACTCATTGGAAAAAACCCTGATGCTGGGAAAGATTGAAGGCAGGAGGGGAAGGGGATGACAGAGGATGAGATGGTTGGATGACATCACCGACTCAATGGACACAAGTTTGAGCAAGCTCCGGGAGTTGGTGATGGACATGGAAGCCTGGAGTGCTGCAGTCCAGGGGTCACAAAGAGTCAGACACAACTGAGCAACTAAACTGAACTTATTACATCTACTATATTTTTGACCAATTTCTAACTTAAATTTTTTGTTCATCTATCTCTCACCCCTATTTCGAGGCAGTGAATATACAAGCTATGGACTAGTACAGCAGCATCCTCATAAGATGCAGATAAAAAACAGTCATGTGATAAATATTTGTTAAAAGAATAAATATGAATGTGGATGGTATGAAACTTCATAGGGACATATGAGAGAAAATTCAGAAAGCAATTATGCTATATGCAATCAATACAAGAAGATTATTTTCATTTGGCTAAACATAAAGTTGCAATTAATATTAAAATATTTAAAATAATATTTTATGATATTTTAGAATTTTGCTAGAAAATAGAATAATTCATAAACAAGTAATTGTTGAAAATATGATAGGCTGAGGAATTTTCAATCATTTAACAAGATGGCAGATTTTTATAATGTTATATTCATATACACTTTGGGTTGACTTTAATAATTCTAATGAATAAAACCAATGTCATTGTTTTTAAATGTCCACATCATAGAATCATCTCTAATTGTAAATTAAAATTACAAGATAATGACTAAATGAAAATGTGTCTTTGCTCTAAACCTCCATGCTACCTTATATGGTTCCTCTTATTTTCCAACTGGTATTACAAAGTCTTACACTCACTGGAAGTATTTTGAGGACATGTAGACTGCAAGTACTGAAACCGGCTCATGCCTGCTCTCACCAATAGCTTACTATTCAGAAATTTTCAAGCCATTTGTTAAACTGTTGGTAGGCTGAAACTGGTCATGGTAGGAACATTTACACAACAGAAATCAGAAAACAAATCAAGATACTTTAAAAAATTTTAATCAGGTTTACCTTCTCCACATCTCATTTTCTCTACTAGCATTACGTAGTGAGGAGAGGCAGAGGAGTTCCTACTGCACAAGACTCAAAGGATTGAACAAAATAACCCACATAAAAGGCTGTGTCTACTGTCTGGCATATTAATCGTGCTCACCAAATACTATAATCATTCTCCTTACCGCATCACAGTGCCTTGCAAGCAGTAAATCCCTCAATAAATACTCAGTTGTTAAATGATAAATAAAATAAATAATATCAATGGAATATTTTAAGACATGTTAACACTGACAGTAAGTTCCAGGTTAAAAACAGGACAGATCATTACGAGGGATATAAGCTCTTTGCTGAAAAATAACCCAGACTTCTTTTCTTTGCCTCTTCCTGCTCTAAATAAATTGACAGATTTTTATCTCAAAAATTTCCAGTTATATTCATTTATATTAAAATTCTAGATATATTTATCTACATAAATATAGATATAGAGAGATATACAAATCTTTGTTTCCTTCTGCATTTTTTGGCCCTTCTGATTCAGTCTAAAGTGCCTTCCTTTCTCCTGTTCTTAGTTTATTTCACAATGCAAAATATATAATTTATGCCTCATTTTGCTCCAGAAAAGGTTTGTTGTAAATAATAGATAACATGGCTTCATGGTTAGTGAATAAGCTTTTTAAGTTTCTCCAATAGAAGAAAATGAAGTAGCTTTTTACTAAGTCTCTTTCACTGATAACATACTCCTGTTTGATTGGCAAATGGCAGAAAATGGGTTTTTTTAAAATGACCTTTGGGGAAAGACAAAAATTAAGTTTCCAAGTACAAAGCTGAAAACCAAATTATCAAGAATTTCAGACACTTTCCAAAAAGGAACACAAGAAATCTCCTTGTCCTTCAAAGTTGATGTCACCCTTTAATCTCTTTACCCACCTCATCACAATCCTAATACGGTGTTTCTTTAGATATAAGGCTGCTTCCAATAACTATATTTAAGGATCTGCTGTAGCTTCATTTGCTCACTAATAAAACAAAAAAAATGGAAATAACTTATTAGTTGTAACTACTTAGTTGCAAAAACAGACTGGAGTATGATTTACTCCAGATGGTTTGGAATAAAATTCCAGTTGCTCAGATGTAAATTTATTCATATAAAATTTTGTTCCCCTTACTTAGCTATTATTAATTAGCACAGAGATTTTTTAATGGGGGAAAAATAAAATATTGGCTTAGTAATATCACTAAGATGATCATTTGCCCTAGAGAATATACAATTCTGTCCATGATCATTTCTAGTTTAAAAATAAACAGAGACTGAAACAAACAGCACATCCACAATGCACTGGCTGATGCAAGCGCTTTGTTAAGTGAAATGTTTACTTCAGTCCTGGTCTACCCTTATCCAGGAACATTTCGATGACACAGTATGTCACAGAAGGGGCTTCCTCTAGAAGTACAAATAGGTGGGTGAGTTAGAAATTAAAATTTCAACTAACTTGCAGGCACTGATAAGATGAAACAATACACTGTATTTGATTGACCTCCTGGTCTGTTTCCAAAGGACACCATCAAACACAATGATTCTTTTTCCCAACAGCTGTCACCACCAAGTCGGCTATAATTTGTATTTTCCCTTTGTGTTTGAATTCAGACCAAGAGCAGATGGCTGGACTCAGTGCCAGGGCAAAGGTAAAATGAGCTGTCTTACCTAAAGAGGTACTGCCAGAGTTCATTAAGACAAAAGTCCCAGCACCAAATACCTACAAAATCTAGAGTCTAGAAAACACAATCCGAACTTCCTGTATAATTTACCAAATAAAAACAAAAAACTCACTTTGGGGGAAAACTTTAATAAATTTGCTAAGAGGTGAGGATAAGACTCACATATTTCATCTTCAGAGACAATCGGTTTCTCCTGTCATCAACTCTGTAATTTTCAGTCTCTGTAAAAAAGCAAATTATTATATTCAATGTTACTATAAGCTGAGCTCATGGGTAAATTCCAGGACATAAAATTTCACCTTCCAGAGCTAAAACTTTACTAAAGCAAATAGGTTCAAAAAATATTTCACTTTTCTAAAAATTGCAAATTAATATCACAAAGAAAGAGCTAAATGAAAGGTGAAACTTTTCAACTGAGGGGATTAAAGCTAGAATCAACTAGGGAAGGAAATTCAGACCTGCAAGATATAATCAGTCATTTATTAACCACGTAGTGTTTTTAAAATATATAACTGGAAGTAGGACTAGAATGACACTGAAAAAACACTACTACTATTACAAAGAAAGTTTTATTTCCCAGAAAAATAAACTTCTCGCCTTCTTTTCTGAAGGTGAAAGTTCTGGCATTCAAGAGGCCACTTATTTTGCCTCTCCTCAGTGGCTCAGGAATGGAGAATTTGGTTGCCTCCCTTTACTTAAAATGCCTAAAAGATAAAGACAGTGGAGCTAGAAATTGTTCCTGTGGCCCTTCATAAATTGATTTTCCCTACACTCTGATTAGTACCAAGAGATAGACAGAATCCCAACTTCAAATAGATTTATATTATTCAGTTCCTTCTCTCAGCTAACTCAAATTGGTAAAATCATAGTAATAACAGTTGACTGTCACAAGGCAGAGACCTCAGTAGCCTAAGAGGCTACTCTTAGTAGTCAGATTTCAGCACTAGAATATCCAGTAGTGAGATAAAGATTTTTTTTTTTTTTTGAGGCAAAACAATTAATTAACCTAGTTTTTTTTCAAAGCCCAAGGACACAGAACATAGGGGAAAAAAAAAACAACTCTCAAGTTAAATGATGCCATTATCTACATGAAAGAAAGTAAAAGTGTTAGTCACTGAGTCCTGACTGACTCTTTGTGACCCCGTGGACTATAGCCCACCACTCTCCTGTCTTTGGAATTCTCCAAGCAAGAATACTGGAGTTGGTGGCCATTCCCTTCACCAGGGGATCTTTCCGACTCAGGGATAGAACCTGGGTCTCCTGCATTGCAGGCTGACTCTTTACCATCTGAGCCTCCAGGGAAGTTCCTCATCTACAATGACTATACTTTCAAATAAGATAAAAGAGTGTGTGTGTGTGTGTGTGTGTGTATACACACAGTATATATTTTTTCAAGTTTCATCATTTCTAAACCTTTATTTCCTCCACAGTAGCTGGAAGAAGCAACAGTTAGAACTAGACATGAAACAATGGACTGGTTCAAAATTGGGAATGGGGTACATCAAGACTGTATATTGTTACCCTGCTTATTTAACCTTTATGCAGAGCACATTGTGTAAAATGCAGGGCTGGATGAGGCACAAGCTGGAACCAAGATTGCCAGAGAAATATCAACAACCTCAGATATGGAGATGACATCAACCTTATGGCAGAAAGTAAAAAGGAATTGAACAGCCTCTTGATGAAGGTGAAAGAGGAGAATGAAAAAGTTGGCTTAAAACTCAACATCCAAAGAACTAAGATCATGGCATTCGGTCCCATCACTTCATGGCAAATAGATGGGGAAACAATGGAAACAGTGACAGGCTTTATTTTCTTGGGCTCCAAAATCACTGTGGATGGTGACTGCAGCCATGAAATTAAAAGACGCTTGCTCCTTGAAAGAAAAGACATGACAAACCAGAGAGCATATTAAAAAGAAGAGACATTACTTTGCCTACAAAGGTCCGTCTAGTCAAAGCTACGGTTTTTTCCAGTAGTCATGTATGGATGAGAGAGCTGGACAATAAAAAAGGCTGAGCGCCAAAGAACTGATACCCTCAAACTGTGGTGTTGGAGAAGATTCTTGAGAGTCCCTTGGGCAGCAAAGAGATCAAATCAGTCAATCCTAAAGGAAATCAACCCTAAATATTCATTTGAAGGACTGATGCTTAAGCTGAAGCTCCAATATTTTGGCCACCTGAAGCAAAGAGCCGACTCATTTCCCTGATGCTGGGAAAGATTGAAGACAGAAGGAGGAGATGACAAAGAAGAGATGGTTGGATGGCATCACCAACTCGATGGACATGAGTCTGAGCAAACTCCAGGATATGGTGAAGGACAGGGAAGCCTGGTGTGCTACAGTCCATGGGGTTGCAAAGAGTCATACGTGACTGAGCAACTGAACAAGCTGGAAGAAAGGCAGTCTCTGAATATAGCTAAGATATGTTAACACAAATGGTGAGAAACTTTGTCTTTACAGGCAGTTTCAGACCTGGGCCCAAATTCCATTTTACCTCTCATACATATGGAAGTGAAGTGAAAGTCACAGTCATGTCCGACCCTTTGTAACCCCATGGACTACAACACGCCAGGTAATTTACTTAATTTATCTGAACTTCAATTCCCAAAACTTTTTTTAATAGAGATAATATTGCCTACTTCATGGACAAGAAATGTATATATACAATGTATATAATATGTAGAAATGTATATAGACAAGAAATGTATATAGTATGAAGTATAAAGCCTAGAAATATGCTGCCCAATATAGTAGGCACTAACTACATGTGGCTATTTAGATCAAATTTAGATATATTAAAATTAAATAAATTTTAAATTCAGTTCTACAGTCACACTAAGCATATACCAGTAACCATCACCTATGGCTGGTACAGAACATTTTTATCATCATAGAAACTTTTGGACACTACTAGAGAAGGAAATGGCAACCCACCCCAGTGTTCTTGCCTGGAGAACCCCAGGGATGGAGGAGCCTGGTGGGCTGCCGTCCATGGGGTCGCACAGAGTGGGACATGACTGAAGCAACTTAGCAGCAGCAGCAGCAGCAGAGAATCTAGTAAGTGCTCAGTAAATGTTCATTTGCTCTGTGGGGCATCTTTTCCCTCTTCCTCTTCAATTCCTTTAAATTCTCAGGTTTACCAAGGTATCTCCTTATCATGAAGGAGAGCAAGATAATAAGATATATACATGTTTATCTTTTTTTTTTTTTTTTTTTTTTTCCCTCTCCTAGGAATAATGGCTTTCTAAAAGATCACTGCAGGGAGAAAACAATGCTTATCACAAACAGGAGAAATTCTAACAACGGAGATTTCAGGCATTACAGCGGACACTGGGGAAGATCTTTCTGGACTGTGGGGAGCAGGGACAGGAAAAGAATCTCCACAGTATCCTCGATTTATATCCAAAGATCATCTCCTCAGAGCAACAACACTAACTTTGACACAGTAACACAGAGATAATGGAAAGGAAAGGGTTTTTTCCTCTGTAGGATTCTTTTCACACCAAATTTTTTCTCACTGAAATATCTAAAAATAAGTGTGAATAATCAACATTTCTCCAGAGATAATTTAACCGGTTAGTCTTGGGTACTTGAGTAGAATTCTTTGCATTAGTCTTGGTATTCTTTGATTTCACTTCCTTTCTCCTTCCAAATATCAGAATTGCAGCTGGCAAGCTACCAGAGAGAAAATGCTGCTATAGGTCCAGAAAGTTAAGGAATGAAGAATTATAAGAAACTGAAATTTAGTATGATCTGTAAGAAGAATTCTGATCTCAGATGATACTTAGGGGTATCTGATGTATATGTATGTCTGGGTCACATTGCTGAGTGCCTGAAACTATCACAACATTGTTAATCAGCTATACCTCAATATAAAATAAAAAGTTTAAATTTTTTAAAAAGCTATAAAATATAATAAAATTATTTGCTATCACACGGACCAAAAAAAGCTAGAAATGATTAAACTTAGTCAGGAAGGCATGTAAAAAGAAGCCTCTTGCACCAAACAATTTTCTAAGTTGTTAAGGCAAAGAAAAAGTTCTAGAAGGAAATTAAAAATGCTATTCTAGTGAACACACAAATGATAAGAAACAGCCTTATTGCTGATTTGGAAAAAGTTTGAGTGGTCTAGATAGATCAAGCCAGCCATTTCTGTTAAGTTAAAGCCTAATCTCTTCAATTTTATGAAGGGTGAGAGAGGTTAGGAAACTACAGAAGAGAAGTTTGGTAAGGTGTAAGGAAAGAAGCCATTTCTATAACATAAAAATGCAAGGTGAAGGAAGTGCTGATGAAGAAGTTGCAGCAAGTTATTCAGAAGATCCAGCTAAGATAATTACTGAAAGTGGCTACACTAAACAACAGATTTTCAATGCAGACAAAATAATCTTACTTTAGAAGGTGTCATCTAATACTTCAATAGCTAGGGAGGAGAAATCAATCCTGGGCTTCAAACCTTCAAAAGATAGGCTGACTCTTGTCAGGGGCTCATGCAGCTGGTGACTTGAAGTTGAAGCCAATATTTATTTACCATTCCAAAAATCATAAGGCTCTTTAGAAATATGCCAAAACTACTCTGTCTGTGCTCTATAAATGCAATAACAAGGTCTGGATGACAGCACATCTGTTTACACCAAGATTTACTGAATATTTTAAGTTCATGGTTGAGACTTACTGCTCAGAGGGGAAAAAAAATTCCTTTTAAAATATTACTATTCATTGACAATGGACCTACTATCTACTCACCCAAGAGTTCTAAAGGAGATGTACAATAAGATTAATGTTGTTTTCATGCCTGCTAACACAATATCCATTCTGCAGTCTACAGATCAAGGAGTAATTTTGATGTTCGAGTCTTACTAAGAAATACATAGTGTAAAACATAGCTGTCATAGATAACGATTCCTCTGATGGATATGGACAAAATAAACTGAAAATTTTCTATAAAAGATTCACCATTTCAGATATCAGTAACAATATTCCTTATTCATAGGAAAAGTGCAAAATATCAACATTAACAGAAGTTTGGAAGAAGTTGATTCCAACTTCCCTAATGACTTTGAGGAGTTCAAGACTTCAGTAGTCAAAGAAGCTACACATGTAGTGGAAATAGCAAGAGAACTAGAATTAGAAGTGGAGCCTGAAAGTGTGACTGAATTGCTGCAATCTCATGACAAAACTGGACTATAAAGAATGCTGAATGCTGAAGAATGGATGCTTTCGAACTGTGGTGCTAGAGAACTCATGAGACAGCAAAGAGTTCCAACCAGTACATCCTAAAGGAAATCAGTCCTGACTATTCGTTGGAAGGACTGATGCTGAAGCTGAAACTCCAATACTTTGGCCACCTGATGCAAAGAACTGACTCATTGGAAAAGACCCTGATGCTGGGAAAGATTGAAGGCAGGAAGAGAAGGGGACAGAGGATGAGATGGTTGGATGACATCACCAACTCATTGGACACGAGTTTGAGCAAGCTCTGGGAGTGGGTAATAGGAAGCCAGGTGTGCTGCAGTCCACGGGGTCACAAAGAGTTGGACACGACTGAGTAACTGAACTGAACTGAACTGACTTAATATCTAAAAGTGATAGTTATTAGAAAGCAAAGATGTTCCAAATTGTTTTATTAAAGCAGTCATTAACACCAATAAATATATAATTTCTGCTAACTTTAGACCTTCCATCATTGGCTATAAATATATCTCCGATTAAGCTCAGATAATGCTAGTTAGGTTTTGATGAAAGAATGGCTTCTAAATACAAAATCATGCAAAACTTCATTTAAACAGAGGCAAAAAGAAAAGGCCTAAGGAAAACATCAATTAAAGGCCATTATGGTCAAACTTCATAATTGAGCTAAAAATAACTGAACATATGAAATGCTACAGTTTATACTATATTGCTTTATTTTCTTTTCCTTTAATATTTTTCTGTTACTCATCAGATTATTTTCTCTTCTGCCAGTGAAAAAGCCAAAAGAAATTTGAATAATCAAGATAATTTTCAGGTCCAAGGCTTATTAATGTCAGTTGGGCAACTCATTATTGTTCAGAGACATATATTTTTTTCACCAAATAGCCATAATGGTTTTCAGAACAAATTTTGAAGATTCTGGCTCCTAGTCAAGTGTCCAGAGAAAATAAAATAAGTTTTTATACCTGGAAAAGATGAATGACTGCTTGGCACTCTGAAGATTGGTTATGTCAGCCTGTAAACATCCTCTCATTATTTTAATCTCACTACATAAAATACTTGGGAATCCTTTGCCAGGAAGACAAAAACAAATGAAGGGATGACATGAACTAAATATCTTACTGGAAGCACCATCACTGACAACTTTAGATATAAAAAAAAATGGAATGGATCTTTCAAAACAATTTTTCCAAAAGGCAGACAATATTCCCAAAAATCTCAAAAAGGAAAACAGCATAATAATCTAAAAATACAAGTGTGGTTCTTCTCACTGTTCTATAAGTCCTTTTTCAAAACATTCTTTGAGTTCTTATAAATTTCTGGGTGTTATATAGTCCTGTGCTGGAGTGGAAGCTGTACTTGGGCACCGTATCTTCTTGGACACCATATCTACTTGGGCACCGTACTGTGGGTACACTCCCCAAATTGGTAGGTAGCACTGTGCATGTAATCAGTGTTCCAGTGTTTCTTAAAATGAAAGAACAGCACGTTCTTTGGATATTTCCAAATTCCTTCATTGCTTACAATTCCTGAAAAATGAAATGAACCTGATCGCCATCATCTGATACGAAATTTTCCTTTTCTCTACACATTTCTCTATTCCACTCCTACTGTTTCTTCTCCTGCAATGCCCTTTCCTAATCTCATAAATCCTCTTCATTCTTCAAGGCCTATGGCAAATAACCCCTTCTCCATGAAGCTTTCTCCAAATTTCCCACCTACAAGTGATCTTTCTTCTGTTGTTCAATTCACCTAAAACTTCCTTACATCCTTAATTATACTCTAACCAACTGCATTGCATAAGTAACTGTCTCCTAGGTAAGAGCAAGTGCATAGCCAAGTCTGATAAAATATTTACTAGGTAACTATGTTCAAGCCTATACTTCCAATGGCATTTAAGACTCCTCATTCAGGATGATTCCATTTCCTATTAATAAGGATCTCCTCTTGCATTTGAATCATCCTCTGGGAAGACAAACAAAAACACTAAGGCATTTATAACCTACTGTGTAATCATCTACCATGTGATAACTGCATGCGCTATTCCCAAAGAACATCTGAAGCCTCTGTGGCGGCAGGCTGTGATCTTCGGAGTGAACCGGCCACGTGTGGCTTTATGACAGTCCTGTTAGTCTGAATATTTCAGTTCAGTTCAGTCGCTCAGTCATGTCCAGCTCTTTGTGACCCCATGGACTGCAGCACACCAGGCTTCCCTGTCCATCACCAATTCCTGGAACTCATGTCCATTGTGTCGGTGAAGCCATCAAATTATCTCATCCTCTGTTGTCCCCTTCTCCTCCCATCCTCAATCTTTCCCAGAATCAGTTCAGTTCAGTTCAGCCACTCAGTCGTGTCCGACTCTGCAACCTCATGGACTGCAGCACACAAGCCTCCCTGTCCATCACTGGAGTTTAATCAAAATCATGTCCATTAAATCTGTGATGCCAACCAACCATCTCATCCTCTGTAGTCCCCTTCTTCTCCTGCCTTCAATCTTTCCCAGCATCAGGCTCTTTTCAAATGAGTCAGTTCTTTGCATCAGGTGGCCAAAGTAGTGAAGTTTCAGCTTCAGCATCAGTCCTTCCAATGAACACTCAGGACTGATTTCCTTTAGAATGGACTGGTTGGATCTTAGTGCAGTCCAAAGGACACTCAAGAGTCTTCTCCATCACCATAGTTCAAAAGCATCAATTCTTCAGCACACAGCTTTCTTTCTAGTCCAACTCTCACATTCATACATGACTACTGGAAAAACCATAGCTTTGACTAGATAGACCTTTGTTGGTAAAAGTAATGTCTTTGCCTTTTAATATGCTGTCTAGGTTGGTCACTGGAGAAGGCGATGGCAACCCACTCCAGTACTCTTGCCTGGAAAATTCCATGGACGGAGGAGCCTGGTAGGCTGCAGTCCATGAGGTCATTAAGAGTCAGACACGACTAAGCGACTTCACTTTCACTTTTCACGTTCATGCATTGGAGAAGGAAATGGCAACCCACTCCAGTATTCTTGCCTGGAGAATCCCAGGGACAGAGGAGCCTAGTGGGCTGCCATCTATGTGGTCGGACAGAGTCCAACACGACTGAAGCAACTTAGCAGCAGCAGGTTGGTCATAACTTTTCTTTCAAGGACCAAGCATCTTCTGATTTCATGGCTGCAGTCACCATCTGCAGTGATTTCGGAGCCCCCTAAAATAAAGTCTCTCACTGTTTCCCCATCTCTTTGCCATGAAGTGATGGGACCAGATGCCACGATCTTAGTTTTCTGAATGTTGAGCTTTAAGCCAACTTTTTCACTCTCCTCTTTCACTTTCATCAAGAGGCTCTTTAGTTCTTCTTCACTTTCTGCCATAAGGGTGGTGTCATCTGCATATCTGAGGTTATTGATATTTCTCCTGGCAATCTTGATTACAGCTTGTGCTTCATCCAGCCCAGTGTCAAGATTGCCAGGAAAAATATCAGTAACCTCAGATATACAGATGACACCACCCTTATGGCGGAAAGTGAAGAAGAACTAAAGAGCCTCTTGATGAAAGTGAAAGAGGAGAGTGAAAAAGTTGGCTTAAAGCTCAACATTCAGAGAACTAAGATTGTGCATCTGGTCCCATCACTTCATGGCAAATAGATGGTGAAACAGTGGAAACAGTGACAGCCTATTTTTTGGCTCCAAAATCACTGCACATGGTGACTGCAGCCATGAAGTCAAAGGATGCTTGCCCTTTGGAAGAAAAGCTATGACCAACCTGGACAGCATATTAAAAAGCAGAGAGATTACTTTGCCAACAAAGGTCCATCTAGTCAAAGCTGTGGTTTTTCCAGTAGTCATGTATGGGTGTGAGAGTTGGACTAGAAAGAAAGCTGCGCGCCAAAGAATTGATGCTTTTGAACTGTGTGGTGTTCGAGAAGACTCTTGAGAGTCCCTTGGACAGCAAGGAGATCCAACCAGTCCATCTTAAAGGAAATCAGTCCTGAATATTCATTGGAAGGACTGATGTTGAAGCTGAAACTCCAATACTTTGGCCACCTGATGCAAACAACTGACTTATATGAAAAGACCCTGATGCTGGGAAAGATTGAAGGCGGGGGGAGAAAGGGACAGAGGCTGAGACGGTTGGATGGCATCACCAATGTGATGGACAGGAGTTTGAGTAGACTCCCAGATTGGTGATGGACAGGGAAGTCTGGCGTGCTGCAGTCCAGTTCAGTTGCTCAGTCCTGTCCGACTTTGCGACCCCATGGACTGCAGCAGGCAGCAAAGTGTCCGATAGAACTGAGCGAGTGAATTGAAGTGATCCACAACTGGACTCCATCTCCAGCTGAGCTGAAACCCTAATACTTTTATAAGAGTATGTGAAGCCAAAAAGTAGATGCTATCACTGAGGAATCCCAGAGAAAGTGACAAAGGGGCCCTGAGAGAAACCTGTGACAACCGCCCCCATTTCAGTCACGCCCGAGGACAGGACAATGAAGACGGTCTGCGCAAGGGAAGCGCACCCAGGACGGGGCCCCCACAATCTGTGAGAGGGTTTCACATAGAAGCAGCAGTACAGTCGAGTCAACGCGCTTTAGGAAAGTTCAAAATATTCCACTGGATTCAGCAATCTCGATGTTATCGGCATCCTTTGCGGAACCAGGCTTGGTTTTCTTAGAGCAGGGGACGTCAACAGGGAACAGAGATTCCAGTCAGGGAGCGCGCGGACCCCACACAGACTTCCGATGCCAAGTCAGGCTACCCGGCCTCCGAGCACAAACCCCGTCACACGCCCCGGAGCCGCTCCACAAATTTCAGGTTTTCAGAGACCTAGCGGGTGCCTTCCCCACCTCAGCGTAGGGCGCGCCCCTCCCCACCCCGCGCCAGGTAAAACTTCCAAACCCTCAGACAAGGACAAACGACCTCGGCTCGAAAGCCCTCCCTGGGCGTACAGGAAAACGTCAAGGACTTCACTGTGTCCCCAAAGCTCTGTCCGTACCTTACAAGGTTTTGTATTACTTGCTGTGCGTCTGACCCAAAGCAAAAAGTGAGCCAGACCATAAAGTGAAGGAAAGCTGAACGTGGAGGGAGGAGCCACTCGTGAGCTTCGGTATAAAAACTACCGCTCCCATGAGGCTGTGGGGCCCCAGGGCTAGACTCCCAGCGTCCTCTGCGAGGCTGAAGAGGTCTAGGTGGTAGGAGCACCGTGTCGGAGCAAAACGGCAGCTAAGGCCCTGAAGAACTGGCCCTGGCACAATGGCAACGTGTGAGGAGGCCTCTGAGGCCTTGAAGGACCAGCTGGACGTTGCGCGAGGCCTTGAAAATCTGCCTGTGAGCGCCTGGCCCCCAGGGGCGGAGCCTGAGCCCTTTCAGGTATGGGCGGGGCTCGGCTGGCCCGAGAGCCGCGCCTGGCCCCCCGAGGGCGTGGCCGGCATCGTTTTCTGTGGGGCGGGGCTAGGCGGTCTCGCGCGCTGCGTGCGCAGCGTCGGGGTCCGGGCTGGCGCCTTTCCAGGAAGCGTGCTAGACGGGTAGGTGGTCGTCGCGCTCGGTTCACAATTACCCTAAGTGGTCGTCTTTCGATGGTAGACGCTCATGCTTGCTTCGGGTTGTTCAAGTTTTTCGACCTTTTTTTTTTTTTTTCTTAGCCCAATCTCCAGCTATCTGCGCATGGAAATAGGTCTTAAATTGTCAGTTTTTCCGGTTTTTTTTTTCTCAGTTAACCCTTCACAGTGACCTTTACAAGGTCTTTTCTACCCTAAGAATGGCAGTTCACTTAAGAGAAAACCGGAAGTTTCTTGAGGTCCCTTGGAAAAAGCCTTGAGAACCTGGCTTTTTGTCCTAGTTCTGTACCCAGAACTCACTGAAAGATAGGGAGCAAATCACTGGCCTCTCTGGTCTCAGGTGTCTTGTTTTTAAGATCCCGGTGTCATGATTAAAATCTTAGCCTTTAGAGTCAGACTTAGTTGAGGCTTCCCCCATGCTGTGAGAGCTTTGGCAAATATAAATAGCCTTGGCTAAACCTTCAGACCCCTCTCGTGTGCAATTAAAATAATAGTACCTCTTTCCAGATTGCTTTGAGAATTACAGGTAAAATACAGTTACTGGTTTGCTGAAAGAACTCAATAAATGTTCACTGCTATTATTACCTCAAAGCCCTTTCTGCTCCAACTTTTCACTCTCTCTGAGCTTGTCCTGCATGTTGCTTAAGAAACAAGGAATGACCAAAAAAAACAAAAAAAAAAAAACCCACAAAAAAGAATGTTGGAGTGGAAACAGCCCTGTACATGGAAATATAGGAGAGCTAGCTTCAGGGTTTATCATCTTAGCCATGTCTCAGAGCCTGAGTTTCTTCATCTCCAAAATGAAAATAAAAGTTTTATTCCCCTTGTCAAACCCATAATCAATATCAAACCCTGCCTGTCCTCTTCCTAGGGTTATTTTGAGAATCAAATAAGACAATAAAGATTCATAGCGGTTTTCAAAGAGTAGAGCAGGATATTCATGTTGGAAATGGTTATTTTTCCTCAAACTGCCTTAGGCAGTTTGTGGTTAATAATACAGTTGACTAGCACCATATTAAACACTGATCCCGAAAAGCTTATTGAAGACCAAACATTGCTAAATTCCTGGTCAAAAACACTGATTTATGTTTTCTTTCTTCAAAAAATAACTGAGTGCCTATAATGTGCCTGGCATGTTAAACTAGGCATAGAAGATAAAATGGTAACAATACAGTTCCTGCCCTTGCGCTTACAAGAGCATACAGAAAGCACTATATGGGGGTGGGGTGGGGTGGAGGAAGCCCTGTGATTGATCCTTACACCTACAGTTGGTGGGCATAAATGAAAATCAGGAAACTAAGACTCAATTCCATGGTGTTCTAGCTTCCTGGCTGTGTGCACAGCTCTGGGACCACTAAGAGTTACAAATAGAAGACAAGCTCCCTTCCTTAAGAAGCTTATAGCCTTACCAAGAAGTTAAAGCATTTCTGAAACATGTAATGACAAGTCTAAAAGTGCCTTCAACTAGTTTGCTCCCATATATTCATGAAGCACAATAACAGTCTTACAAAAGGTCAAAACAGTTTGCTTGCCCCAAACCCTACCTTCACAGGCATATGTACACATAAGAATTAAGGCACAGAGAATTCAAGGTAAAAATAACTTTGTGTCTAGTTTGCTTTTGGGTCCTATATGAAAAGGCAAAAAGAACATTCAGATACTCTGGAAACAAGCACATCATAATGCTATCGGTGTTGAAACAAAAGTAGAAAATAAACTGATTTTCTTGAACTAAGAGCTGGATCTAGCCATGTTTTCAGGTTTCTAAAACCAGCCTCAGATATCCTTTTTAAGGTCTCAACTTGGCCTTGACAAGAATGATCTGGCTCACAGTCTCCTAATAGCTGCTTGGAGCAAAAACAAACTCACAGGGCTAGAGGCCAAGTACAAAGATTCTTGTAGCTGGTGTTTCAAAACAACCAAAAAAGGAATGAAGATTTTCACAGCACTTCCTTAAAATCCAGAATTGAGGCCTAGGGTTTAAACCTGGAATATTGTGCAATGACATGTTTTAGTTTCTGGGGCTGTGGTATGGAATGTGACTCAAAAACATCAGTCTTCCAATCAGAAATTATTAAGAGCTGAAATTAAGCAGTCAAATAACATTCCCTAAGTCACCTGCTCTGTGCCTAGTACCATGGATAGGAACCCAACACCTATCACCATTCCATACCCCAAAACTCATGACCATGCCTTTCCTTAAGATACATATACTTGTTAGAAGGGTCAGACCTACACACTTAGTACAACCAGAGAGCCTGACAGTCTGTGCCACTTAAGATTCCAAAGTTCATGCTATTAATAGGTGCACACATAGTTCAGAGAAGGGAGAAATTAATTGTATATGAGGATAGCCAAGGAGGTATATTTACTCTTTAACAGTCTTCTCTTTGCATTTTGGCTTCTTGGGTGGCTGTGTTTATAAAAAATTTTCTCTTAAGTTTTCTGTCAAAAAACGTGAATTCTCCACCCAGTTCTTCAAGGATCTGGTTTCTAGTGCATTTTGAACTGATCATTTTGTATTTATTTCCAACTCTTACCTGATCAATTTTGTGCTTTGATACATACATGGAAAAAGTAAAGCTTATGTTGTGACAACTGAAAAAGTGATAAAAATCCCATGTCCTCTTTTCTGTTTTTCTGAGTGATTCTTTCTAAACCCCAGCATGTGCATGTTGTTTGTTGATAAGTCGCTAAGTGGTGTCCCACTTTTTTGCGACCCAGTGGAACATGTGCATAGAGTAGACAATAAGGCAGTATTTACTGATGAATGAAGACAGTCTGTACTGGGTCAACTCTTGGTATTCCCTGCTCCAGATGGCTAAGTAATGGAGGTAGGAAGATAATCATATGGTTTCCCACACATATTTTGGTTTGAGTATGTTTAAACCTGAGAGGTTTAGCTGCAGAACCTGTTTGTTTGTTTTTCCACCACTACTAAATGGCTACTGTATAATTCATATTGAACACTTATGAGCCAGCCACTGGAGTAAGCTTTTTATGTGGTTTCTCACATTTATTTCCTTCATAGCAACCTGTAAGAGAGAGAAGATAGGAAGGGAATGTTTAGAGAGCTTAAGTAATATGCCAGAAATATATGATGTTTTAAATATAAAAATCTAGAAATAATGTCTAGAAGAATTTAAGAAAGTGACTATTTTAAAAGTATGAAGCGGCTGACACAGAGTACAATATTCTGTTAATTAAATTTGTTGAGAACCTTCCCCCCTCGAATATAGCTATTATCCCTGATTTATAGTTGCTAACCTAAAGTTTAGCAAATCACTTGCTATGTAACTCATGGTGCTAATACGAGCCTGGACCTGTGCGTGTCTCCTCTCGGACATTTCATGTTCTGCATTAAGAAGTTCTCTATTGCTTGCCCAGAGTTCCAGGCAGCAGTCAGAGAGTTCCTGGCTGGCCTCCCGCCCGCTTTGCTCTCATCTCACTTCCCAGCTGGAGACCTCATTGCTTATTAGCGTTTATATCTTTAACTAAATTTTCCAGCCATTTCCTGGAACCATGCTCAGCTTTCACCCTGGGTGTATTAGTCAAGACTCATTTGTTTGTAAGAAACATAAATACAATACAAACTGACTCAGGCAAAAAAGGGAAGCAATTGCCCCACATAACAGCAAAGTCCAAGAGCAGTAACTATAGGCATCTCTGGATCCAGAACGCTCAAGCTATCATCAGATATTTCTACCACCTCCCCACCTCACACCCCTGCTCCCATGTCCTGTGGTGGGCCACACACTCAGTAGGTCGAATGTCTGTGCTAGACCTTAGGAATGCCTAGTAGATACTCTATAGTTTAGCAACCCCTGTAAGAGGGTTTCCCCTGTGGCTCAGTGGTAAAGAGTCTGCTTGCAATGCAGCAGCTACAGGAGACATGGGTTCGATCCCTGGGTTAGGACGATCCCATGGAAGAGGACTGGCAACCCACTCCAGTATTCTTGCCTGGGAAATCCCATGGACCAAGGAGCCTGGCAGGCTACAGTCCATGGCGTCACAGAGAGTCAGATATGACTGAGGGACTAAGCACATACAACACATACATCTGTGTCAAAAAAGAAAATCGCCTTAGAGTTTAGTGATTTCTATAATACATTAAAATTATATGCACCTTTAATGAAAAGTGAAAGTGTTAGTTGCTCAGTCGTGTCTGACTCTTTGCGACCCCATGGCTCCTCTGTCCATGGGATTCTCCAGGTAAGAATACTGGAGTGGGTAGCCATTCCCTTCTCCAGGGGATTTTCCTGACCCAGGGATGAAACCCTGGTCTCCTGCATTACAGGCAGATTCTTTACTGTCTCAGACACCAGGGAAGCCCATATGTACCTTTAAAAACTCATCAATTGAAAAGAATTCTTCATGAACAGTTTAACAAAGTGATAGTAAAGTCTTCATTTTACAAGCACTTCTTAAAATGCCTCATTAACCATTTCAAAGTTGACTCTTAAAATCTGGAAGTAGATTCTGTATAAGACAGTAGTCACTGAATCTGATTGATAGGGTATGTTTTTCTAAGCCATCCTTTATCCTTTTAGGACACCTCTGCCAAGCTAAAGCTGTAAGAACCCACACAAACAAGAGAAGCTATTTCCGCTGTCCACCCACAAATCACTTTTTAAGCAGTATTGGCCTTCCCCCGCAGGTACACCCACTCACCATTCTTTCACAGGAGGATGTCAATCCTTCACCCCAGCTCAGCATTTTTTAAAATATAGGATTCTGCACCTAACTGCATAGCTCCTCCGAGGCCTCCACAGGGAGTGTAACTACATGCTGTTCAATACTTTTTCTGAAAGTATTGACACAGTATTAATAGAAAACTGACTGCAAGCTAGGTTGTTCAAATGTTCCTCTGGATGCACTAAAATCAATCCCTGAATTACTACAGGCTATTCAACTGGTCTCTTGCTGACAGGCTGTGGCAGCATGCCAACAGCCTTTCCTGAGGGTCAGAATGAAGGAGAGGAAAAGCAGTCCATGAAACTGCTTTCTAGAAAAGAACAATTTGACAGACTCATTGGTGACATTTCTCTCCCATCTCCATACTGGAAAAAGTCAATGCTTCTGAACAGTAAGACTGTTCCTTAGGACAGTACAAGCCATACATCTAACCACATTTCCCTCTTTGACTATCCTGGCGCACAGCCGGATGTCCAGTCTACTCCTGCACACTTAGGTATCTAAGCTCGCTTGACTTATTTTTCACTTCACCTTACTTTCCTTATCTGTTGTTTGTTTATCTTACTTCTTTCTAAGTCTCATTAAAAAGTTCCTTTTTGGAACAAAACAAGTATAAGTCAATGAATTACTCTATATATAAAGAAATACACTGGACTCACCAGAGATACTTTGATCTTCAGGGTTTGAGAACATGCTTCATTCTGCCAGTGAGGAAATAACTGGAGGTAAGGCTTCACACAGAGATTTTAAAGTTAGGACTTATTTTTCGTAACATGTTATAAATGTGACATTTTTAAAAGACAGATACATTTAAAAGACCAAGAAACTTTTTTGTTTTATCCCTTTCACACTTAATATGAACAAGATTTCTATTGTGTATATATGTATACAATATATCTACAATAAATTTCAGTATCTATTGCTATTATATAACCAGTTTTCGAATTCTGTCTGCAAGTTTTTTGCCAAATTTCTGCTTTGAACATTGTGAAGACTCAAGTAGAATTACAAGGTAACAGTGTTTTTAAAAAGATGAAAGAATACATGAGTTTAGGTAATCTTCAAATTTTAAAAATTCTTTCAAAAAATCAATGGAAGACTCTCCAAAAGGTCATTGATTTATCATTTATGACTTTCTTATCCTAAAAAAAGATCTCAGGTAACTCACAATAAAAATACATATGTACATGTATATTATCAGATAAATGTAAAAGAGATCAAAAACCAAAGAGAAAATACTTAGCTGTTTTCAAAAACTAAATTCAGCACCAATTTTCCTGACACTTAAAGCCAAGAGGGAAACAAAATGGATTACAAAATTTCCAATATCTGATAAGAAAGAAAGTGAAGTCATTCAGTCATGTCCGACTCTTCGCAACCCCATGGACTGTAGCCCACCAGGCTCCTCCATCCATTGAATTTTCTAGGCAAGAGTACTGGAGTGGGTTGCCATTTCCAGGGGATCTTCCTGGCCCAGGGATTGAACCCAGGTCTCCCGCATTGCGGGCAGACGCTTTACCATCTGAGCCACCAGGGAAAATACATAATTTTTTCCTAGTGTTATTCCAATACCTAAAAGGAAACCACCGAATTTTAAGTCTAAGAAATAACCTTATTTTTTTTTAAATTGGAGATGTTTTCAGACAATATTTTAATATATTTTGTCATTTTTGTTCTGTTTGTTGGAATCGGGAAGTGTTTCAGCAAGAGCTGCTTGAAATACAGATGAGATATATGATGTACCATGCTGACTTACAGTGTTTCTGCTTTTTGCAGTATACTCCTGATCATGTAGCTGGGCCTGGAGCAGATACAGATCCCTCTCAAATAACCTTTCCTGGATGTGCTTGTCTCAAAACTCCCTGCCTCCCTGGTACTTGCTCCTGTCTCCGTCATGAGAATAACTATGACGATCGTTCATGCCTCAGAGATATAGGATCCGAAGCAAAGTGCGCTGAGCCAGTTTTCGAGTGCAATGTCCTGTGCCAGTGCAGCGAGCGCTGCAGGAACAGAGTGGTCCAGTGGGGTCTGCAGTTCCACCTCCAGGTGTTCAAGACAGATCACAAAGGCTGGGGACTTCGTACCCTGGACTTCATACCAAAAGGACGGTTTGTCTGTGAATATGCCGGTGAGGTGTTAGGAATCTCTGAAGTGCAGAGAAGAGTTCAGTTACAAACAATACATGATTCGAATTACATTATAGCCATCAGGGAGCATGTCTATAATGGGCAGGTAATGGAAACATTTGTGGATCCTGCCTCTATAGGAAATATTGGAAGATTCCTTAACCATTCTTGTGAGCCAAACCTGTTGATGATTCCTGTCCGAATAGACTCAATGGTACCAAAGTTGGCACTTTTTGCAGCCAGAGACATTCTGCCAGAAGAAGAACTCTCTTATGATTACTCAGGAAGATTTCTTAATCTAATGAATAGTGAAGACAAAGAAAGGTTAGATAATGGGAAATTAAGGAAACCTTGTTACTGTGGTGCCAGATCATGTGCTGCATTCCTGCCCTATGACAGCTCCCTGTACTGCCCCACAGCAAAGCCAGACACGAGTGAGGAAGGAAGAGCCTAAGACAAGTGTGTCTGGCCTCGCAGTGGAAGAGAATGAGAAAGAACCAAGCTTGTTGACTCAGCCCTTCCTGGGTTCCCTTCTTATAAGCAACTTACCCTCGAGGTTGGTCCCTACTCTCCAGTAAGCAGCTCACTCACCCCTTACTCTACGGGAGGCCAGTGGTTGCCTGGCTGCATAAGTTTAATTTGGGAATGTGGCACAGACTACAGATTGTCCAGCAACACTTTCTCCCTTCCTATCAGAATTCTCAGTTTTTAGTTGGATATGTGACTATCGAGAACATAGTAAGTACTCTACATGCAAACCTTCAAGTTGCAAACTGTCAAAGATGCAAACATGCATTCCATCGTCAGGTGTGAGTGAAGTTGCAGCTTGCCCTCCATCTCCTATTGCTGACGAAGCTTCAGCTCTACCATCACTCACCTCCTTTAGTCAGTAACTCTCCTGGCCTGTGCACTCAGTGCCAGCCCCTGTATGCCAGCTATTGTACTGCACTAATGTACTTTTCAAGGTACTGTACTGTAAGATTAAAAATGTTTTATTTTGTGTGTATGTTTGTTTTTTATGTACTTGTGTGAAAAGTATCATAAACCTACCACAGTACAGTACTTTATAGTCAATTGTTTTAGTTGGGTGTGTGCTCAGTTATGTCCAACTCTTTGTGACCCCATGGACTATAGCCCGCCAGGCTCCTTCCTCTGTCCATGGAATTTTCCAGGCAAGAATTCTGGAGTGGGTTGCCTTTTCCTCCTCCAGCGGATCTTCCTGACCTAGCGATCGAACCTGACTCTCCTGTGTCTCTTGGATTGGCAGATGGATTCTTTATCACTACCACCACCCGGGAAGCCCATGTTAGTTGGGTACCTAGGCTAACTTTGTTGGACTTAATGAACAAATTGGACTTATTAACTCTTGGAACAGAACTCAT
This sequence comes from Bubalus bubalis, assembly GCF_019923935.1. NCBI lineage: Eukaryota > Metazoa > Chordata > Mammalia > Artiodactyla > Bovidae > Bubalus > Bubalus bubalis. The sequence goes on along the minus strand of NC_059177.1, from coordinate 21,959,225 downwards.
TCATATATTACTGTACTCATTTTTCCTAGTTAGATGTGTCTAAGGGACTATGTTGCAGTTAGTGAAATATGAGGGAAAATGTGTCCTTAAATTGAGACATCCTTCCCTTACCCACCTCTTTTTTTCTTCTTGGCTGTAAAGTATATATGATAACTGGAGCTGGAGCATGCATCCTAGTCCCCTAAATGAAAAGGAAACCATACACAGCAAAGCAGCAACACTGAAAGGAGTCTGGGGATGGTATATTGGGCAATGCTCTGTACCAGTCTTGATCTGACCCCTCTGGACTTGTAGGTGCGAAATAGTCTTTCCATCATTGATGCCACTGTTATTTTGAATTTTCCAGTACTAGCACCAAACCTAATCAATGATCCAAGGGAGCCTTTACGGCTATATACCTAAGCCTTGCTTTACAATCCATTTTATCAGCAATAAAGCTGATATTTTCATTTCTGTCTGACTCCTGCATTTTATTTCTCATTTGTTGCTGAACAAATCAAGGAAAAGGACATGATTGATTATCACCTACTAAAACCCTAACGATCACCACCGACAGTGAAAACTATAACCATGAGAATGACTTCCATGTGTATAACCAAAGTCATAAAAGGAAACAAACTAAAATTTTTGCTATATACCATGGCTATACTGGAAAACTTGCGAAGTTATGCTTCAGAACTTCAAACAGCTTCACTCCGTGTTTTAACAACATGAAAATAACACTGTCCACACCACTGAAGGTGGTGGAAATTTTATAATTGCATTTAAACTTACAGAGAGGCAAACATCTCTAACTTCCTTCCTTAAAGCAAAAGGGTTTGCTTCCTTAAAGCAAAAACAAAGCTACTGTGGATGTTTATTAGACTTTTTGAAAGCTAATTACTTGGGCCCTATAATTTTTCTTGTACATTTAAACTCTACCACCAAGAGACTGTGAGCTTTAAAAGGTATATCATGGGGTCCCATATTATATATAACATTGTACTCCTATATATCATAAAAAGGATTATACATATAAGTGAATGAAATGCATGGTATGTGAATTATATCTCAATGAAACTGTTAAAGTAATAACAATGTTACAGTGTGCATATCCGTACAACATCATCAGGAATGACTCCCTGTGAACAAATGACACTATATACACATAAAATGCCCCAAACTACAAACATACAAATCTGTTCTAAAAGAGAACAGATTTTTTCCTCCAAACTAATCATTTCTTCCTACCAACCTTCCTCTGTAACTCTGTTTCCTCTGAAGCAGTCCTGCTTTTTGTAAGGCAACTTGTAACCTGAACTTTAAAATGGCCTTTCAAGTGCTTCAAGTAAATAAGGTACTTAAGAAGCAATAAGGAGAGACTTCCCTGGTTGTCCAGGTTAAGATTCCATGCTTCCACTGCAGGGAATGCGGGTTTGATCTCTGGTCGGGGAACTAAGATCCTGCATGCTATGTGCCGTGGTCAAAAAATAAAAAGTAAAGATAAAATTTAACAACATAAAAAGAATAAGGAAATGGTCAGAAGGAACATGAGTGGGTCACTGATTCTACAAATACCTTTTCCTTCTTCCCTCTGCTCCTTATCTATTGACTATCACTGTCTGTATAAGCAGTTAGGAAATGAGCAGTATCTTCCATCGTGATGTCTCTTCCAAAGACAACTCAGCCTTGGAGTTTTTTGTACTCATACACAAGTGTATTCTTAAACAGCACATAGTCCTGGAAATCAGGTGGCACTAGTGGGAAAGAATCCATCTGCCAATTCAGGTAGACATTAAGAGTCGGGTGTTCACATCCCTTAATCGGGAAGATCTCCTGGAGGAGGGCATGGCAACCCACTCCAGTATTCTTGCCTGGAGAATCCCATGGACAGAAGACACTGGTGGGCTACAGTCCATGGAGTCACAAAGAGTCGGATATGACTGAGCACACGTGCACCTGGAAATCAGATTCCCAAAGTAAGAGTTGAAGACTCTTTTATAGGCACTAAATTAATTATATTTACTTAATTGCTATGTTCCTTAAAAAGCTGACACTTATACTTTTGAGAGCAAATATTAAAAGATATACTTCTGTTTGATTATTATAAAGATATATAAAATGAAAGTTGCTCAATCATGTCTGACTCTTTGCTTTTTACAATTATAAATTACTATAAAATTAGAATTTTAAAAGGTGGTGTGTGTATTCATGGAATTAAAACATAAAAATGGCTCTTATGTCAATTTCCACTGAATTCATTAAGAATGTGGAAATATGTACTTCAGAAATTGTTTTTGCCCAAGAATACTAAAAAACATACTTGGAGAACACAACTTTTGAAGTCTTTTTAAAATTTCAAATTAATAATCATGAAATATTAATATCAGTGGCTAATATATTTTATTCTTAACTAAATGGAAAATTTGCCTTAATTGAAATGAATATTCAGAGATTACTTTACTCCCTCTTGTTTTCAATATTGAGCCCCAATACAGCCTAACTCTGAAACGTAAGTCAGAAGCGGATTAAGTATACATCAACAGGAGCCTATCTTACATAGAATAGATAGTTTTATCTTATTAAATTTAGGAAGATCTCATTTAAAAGAGGTGAAAGTCTCCCCAAATTGTTATCATTCCCTTGAGTGTCCAGAGTTTTCTTTGTGTAACATATTCCTTGTTACAGCTCCACCACTCTCCAGTGCCTGAGTGTTCAGCAAGTTACTGAACCTCTCTGAATTCCCTTTTCTGGATATAGCATTATTGAGAGGATCAAATAAGTTAACACTTGTAAAGGGTTTAAACAATAATGCAGCACTAACATAGCTATAATGAAAAAGGCAACTACACGTGTTGACAAGCATGTGGAGAAATTAGAACTTTCCTATTTTGCTAGTAGAGTTGTAAAATTGCACAACTACTTTGTAAAGTCATTTGATTAGTTCCTTAAAACACTGTGCATAGAGTAACCGCGTGTCCTAGTAACTCCAATCCTAGGTGTGGACCCAAGAGAAATGAAAACATGTCCCACAAAAACTTGTATGCAAACCTTCACAGTGGCATTATTTGTAATAGTCAAATAGTACACAAACCTGAATGTCCACTGACTCATAAATGAATAAACAAAATGTGATATCCATATCACAGAGTATTCAGCTATAAAAAGCAATGAAGTGCTGACAATGCCGCAACACAGTTAAATGCTGAAAATATGTTAAATGAAAGAAGCCAGACACAAACAGCCACAAATTATATGATCCTATTTATATGAGATGTCCAGAATAATTCCATAGACACGTTAAGTAGATTAATTTTTGCCAGGGGCTGGTGGAAAGACAGGTACAGGAGGTGACTGGTAATGGGTTCAGAGTTTACTTTTAGGGTGAATATACGAAAAACCACTTTCCAGGGATGAGTATCATGTTATGTGAATTCTATCTCCTAGTGGCTCAGATGGTAAAGAATCTGCCTGCAATGCAGGAGACACAGGTTTGATCTCTGGGTCAGGAAGATCGCCTGGAGAAGGGCATGGCAACACATTCCAGTATTCTTGCCTGGGAAATTCCATGGACAGAACAACCTGGCAGGCTACAGTCCATGGGGTCGCAGAGTCGGACACGACAGAGCGACTAACACTTTCAAACACCCGTGGCGGATTCATGTTGATGTATGGCAAAACCAATATAATACTGTAAAGTAATTAGCCTCCAATTAAATAAATTTATATTCAAAAAAAAAAGCTGTCATAAGACAAATAAAGAAGATATGGGTGCCTCTCACATGGAAACTGGTAACCTGTAACTCTGAACTCTCAGGAATAAGCACTCTCAGAACCCAGGGAAATGCTTCTCCACTTGCTTTATTCATGTCCTCAAAACAAAACATCCAATGTGATTACAGTATACTACATCTAATGTGATTTTTTTGTGGCCATCACCACTATCAGAGATAGACTCTGCTCACAAGGCAGCAAGATTCTAAACAGTAGGAGTACTTAGTTTGGTAAGAACATGGATAGATTGATTAATTAGTCAGATCCTTCCTCTCAACATGAATGCCATTCTTAAATAACAAAGTAGGGTTCCTTGTAGTATTGCATATCAATCTTCTTGTTTTTCTTTCTGTTTGAGTTGTCGTTCCAGTGGTTTGTGTGGTTTCTTACAAATTAGCACAGTATGCATTACAGTTGCACATGGAGGCAAATATTTTGTAATTAATACTACTTTTAAATTTGCAGATGTGTGTGTCTAGAAGTTTGATATTGGTTCTTCACATTACATGGTTCTCCTCATTTTTTTCATTAAAGAGATAATTAAAATGACAAAATAAGTGATAGCAGTTTATGTGAGGAAGTTAACATCTTTTTCTACAATGATAATTCATCAGATATAATATCATTAAATGGACATGATAAGTAAATTTCATAATTTATTTTCAACTCTGTTTCAGCACAGTGAAGCTTTCTCAAACTTAATTTTAAAAAGACTATCGAAGAGCTACACTGACTCAAAAAAGATGTGTCTCATTTGGCATCACTGTTAACAGGACATCAACCATGTGAAAATCCGGTTTATAATAGCACAATTTATGATTTTACTGAAAGGAAGATAAGAAAAATTGATCCTTTAGAATAATTATGTAAAAAATTATGAATCACACAGGTCATTATTTTATTATCCATCCAAACACTGCCAACTCAACTTGATGCCAGGAATGAACAAGGATAAGTGAAAGTGAAAGTCACTCAGTTGTGTTCGACTCTTTGCGACCCCATATAGTCCATGGAATTCTCCAGGCCAGAATACTGCAGTGGGTAGCCTTTCCCTTCTCCAGGGGATCTTCCCAACCCAGGGATGGAACCCAGGTCTCCCACATTGCAGACAGATTCTTTACCAGCTGAGCCACAAATGAAGCCCAAGGATAATTAAATTTCATCATATATTATATTTTGCCAACTTCAGTCATATAAAAACCCTTAACTTTATACATGATGTCTATTTTCGTGGTTATGAAGACATTTTTGTCAAACTGGACTTATAAATTTTAAATATTTCGACATATTGCCTATGGTTCTTCCACAAGCTGTCCTGGCCTTGATGCTTATAAAGGAGGGAAGGAATTGGCTCCCCTGGCTAGGTTGTTATGGGACTCACAGAAAATAGTGGATTTATATAGGCTGTAAAGTACCATATAAATTTGGTTATCATTACAGGCATATTTCTGGGTTTACACTGTGCTACACAGAACCAAACATAAGCATATTATATTATCACAGTCAAGATTCATTTAGATTCCATATAATGGTAAGTCTCTCTTGGTAAATGTTGTGGAAGTATAAGTTCCCAAAGGAGGTCTGTTAATCAATTAATTAAAAGAATACTTGTCTTTGATCATTTAATTATAGCCAAATTATGAAGAGTATGTGAAGAACATCCTTGGAGTTTACTTTTACTTTGAGGATAATTGCTTTACAATGTCGAGGTGGTCTCTGCCATACATCAACGTGAATCAGTCATAATCATATATAGATATCGCCTTCCTCTTGAAACTCCATCCCCACTCCGTTCTACCCCTCTAGTTCATCATCCCTTTTACTTTATAATTATTTGGAATTTCCCTGGGATGATAAAAAGCCTTGCTATCTTTGTATATATTGTTACTCAGTTAATGGCATTACTTTTTGCCTCACTACCCAAAACTACAAGTCATCTGTGATTCTTCCTTCTCTTCCCCATAAATAATCAGTCACCAAGTGCTATACATTCCCTGCCCTACGCATCTCTCAAATCTATTGTTTTGCCCCATTACTGTTGCATTCCAGGCATCCATCATTTCTTCTCAGCCACAGCCTCTCTGCCTCCAGCCTCACCATCCCCACAGGGCATCCTCTGCCTTCAAACCCTTCGATGACTTCTTATCACACTCAGGATAGAGCCCAAAGTGCTCAAAGTGATCAGATGGCCCCTGCCTCCCTCTCCACCTCATCTCTCACTCATCTCTCTCTGAGGTCCAACTTGAAAAGCCATGCTGTCTCTTGTCTTCCCCTTCCCTTCTGGAAGAAGCTTAAAGAAGCAGGTTGCTTAACTTTACCTTCAGAGGGCACTAGAAGGTGTGTGTGTGTTTTTTTACTTTAAGTTGTTCTTACCTTCAGAGGGCATTGGAAGGGTGTGTGTGTGTGTGTGTGTGTGTATGATTTTAAATTGTTCTTACCCTTGCCTTTTTTTGCAATATACTCTGGATTGTCTTTTTGGATACTGTTGGTATTCTTATACTCCATCTCCCAGGCTACCTGTTTACAAGGCTCCCAGGCAGCTAAAGTAAGTAACAAGAGAGCCAGCAGTTCTATTTCCCTGTCTCTTCTTCCTTCCTTCCCTCCTACTCCTGTTTCGGTCTGTGGCTAGCCATCACTTCCATCAGCCTGCTGTCTCCTTGTTGTTCATCTTCCTCCAACCACCTGCCCAGCCTTGTCCTCACTGCCAAGTCTCCATGGTTGAACTGGGAAAATATAAATCATCTGATGTACCTCAGTACTATCCCTGCTGTGTACTTCGATTAGTCTTCTGGTTTAGACATATTCAATGCTCCCTGTTTACAAGGGCAGCCAATTAAAAAGGGCTGAAGCCACTAATTCCAACCCCGCATGGCCCATGGCCTCTGCTCACCATGTGCCCCTCTGACCAGACCACCCTCCCCCCACCCTCCACCCCCAGACCACTCTGTCTTTTTCTAACCTACCACTACCTCTAGGCATTTGTACAAAGTAGGTAGATACAGAAAAGTGCTTCCAAACAAACCTGAAATAGCCTATATTAAACATAATTTAAAAGCAGAGACATTACGTTGCCAACAAAGGTCTGTCTAGTCAAGGCTATGGTTTTTCCAGTGGTCATATATAGATGTGAGAGTTGGACTGTGAAGAAAGCTGAGAGCCAAAGAATTGATGCTTTTGAACTGTGGTGTTGGAGAAGACTCTTGAGAGTCCCTTGGACTGCAAGGAGATCCAACCAGTCCATCCTAAAGGAGATCAGTCCTGGGTGTTCATTGGAAGGACTGATTTTGAAGCTGAAACTCTAATACTTTGGCCACCTCATGCGAAGAGTTGACTCACTGGAAAAGACTCTGATGCTGGGAGGGATTGTTGGCAGGAGGAGAAGGGGACAACAGAGGATGAGATAGCTGGATGGCATCACTGACTCGATGGACATGAGTTTGAGTGAACTCCGGGAGTTGGTGATAGACAGCGAGGCCTGGCGTGCTGCGATTCATGGGCTCGCAAAGAGTCGAACACGACTGAGAGACTGAACTGAACTGAATCCCCTCAATTAGAACTTCCATTTACCCTCACAGCAAAGTGGGTTTGTTTTTGTCGTTTATTTTGGAAGTGTCTGTCTCCTGTTTCTCCTGTCTTCCCCAACTCTTAAAAATAACTTCTTTCTCCTTTCCTTTCCAATAACCAGTCTACCTCTTTCCCACTCCACCAACTGTACACTCACTGGAATACATTCTCAACTCCATCAAGCGTGGAAATTAAGGATGGTTCAGAGACTAATCTTTGATCTTTGGCAAACCCCAGACCCTCCCAGTACCCTACCTTTCCCTGCAGAAATTGCTCCCAAATTTTTGACTAGTTTACAACCATTCTGGTTACTAAATTGTTGATTTTTTTGGTTTAGTAAGAGGATTTTACAATCAACTAATAGTCACTACCACCACCTTTTCTGAAAGAGAAGGTGCAGGGAATGTGGGGAGGAGCGCATATAATCTCTTAAAATATCTCAGCAGTTCTTAAAATGAAATCAGTGTAGCTTTATAAACAACCTGACACTTGGTCCTTACTCTTCTTCCCCAAGACGAGTACTTGGGAAGTAGTTCTGGCTGATCCACCCAGTCACCTAAAGAATTCTGTTATTCATTCATTCACTGATTCCTCAGAAATCACGTTATCTAGTACGTGCTGGGTGGCGTGAAGTCGAGTCCCTGAACTCATATTTAACTCAGCAAAAGTTTCCAAGCACGTACTATGCTACATTTTGGAGAAATAGAGACCAAAAGCAATCTTCATTCTCAAAGCATGTACGGTCCAATAAGAGAAAAAAATAAGACTGAGAAGGTCTCAACTGAAAGATGTACATATTATGTCTATACTTCATAGGTCTTTAAAACACTTTAATCTGATGTGTGTGTGTGTGTGCAAATTTGACATTTGTATCAATTTCTTATTATGATACCAGACAGAAATAGGTTTTCTAAAATTTAGGAAGCTTATAAGGCTAAAGGCAAGGGAGACTTTTTGGCACCTATCATTTGAAATGGTTTAAAGTATAACAAGCATTCATTAGGCATCCGTTACTGGACAGCAATCCAGTGAAGTCACATTTTTTCCCTTTTAAAAAAAACTTTTGTTTTTTTTTTTACTAATACACCTATACTTTCACAGCTGTTTAGACACCTTGTCCACCTACTCCATCACTGCCATAAAACATCTATGGTGATAATAAATGTTATTCACACTTTTTTTTAATTAAGAAATTCAGTTAGAATTCTCCAATTGCGGTTTCAGCTTATTTGTTTATAAACAGTGCCACTCTGAGGACATACAAAGCAGTAAGTAATCATTTATCCCTTATCACAAAGCCAATTTTATTATTAGAATCTTACAGACATTATGGGACATAAAAACTCCAAACCTCCACGTTCATATTGCAAAACCCACAGGCCCCAAGAGAGAAAGCACATGCCAAGGGTAACCAAAAAGACACAAACCAACAAAGAGCTGCTAGCAGGCCAACTTCAGGTCCTCAATGCGAATTTCAAAAACTGAGGTCATTTGGCTCTTTCTACATTTATGAACATTTATAAAAACACTTACTACATACCAGCTATCGTTTTGGTGCTTCAGTACTATGGAAAGCCTTCTGTTGTTACTGTTTTTAAAAGCAAAAGCTACTGCTTAGTTTTGTTTCCCTGGCTTCGCCTCTGTGTTTACTTCAACAGGGACCCCAGTCACAGAATTCCAGAGGGAAGGGTCCCTCCTTGTGAAATGAGGGGTCTGCTATAGGTCTGTGCCAAGGCAGGTGCACACGTTTCCTCCCAACTGGTCTGTGTCATTCAGAAGGAAGCCAAAAAACAGAGCCTAAAGCAGAAGCAGTTATCAGCTGCCAATGTTTCCACCAAGATGGACATATGAGTGACTCCTTGGAGCAATGCTCCTCATCTACAGTCTCAGGCAGAATTTCCGACAACCTTCGCTACTCCTTTTCCCTACAGGAGAATCTGATCTACTTCAAGCCTTCATCTTACAGATAATGCAACTAAAGCTTACCTCTGGGGGTAAGGAGCCCCAGAGGTGAGAATGGGGATTTGAAAAAGTAAGTAATCCCAGGCCTCACTGGAGCCCTATTCACTTAGTCTTCTGGGCCGAGGGCTCAGGAAAGTGCATTTGTGAAAACTCCCGGGAGTACTTCTAACACAACAAGCTAGACGTGGCATAGGGACCAGGTCTGAGGATATCAGATGGAGTAGGGAGATGGGGAATACAAAGCTGCTGAGACGCAATAACAGGCAAAGTTTCTGACCTTCAGACTATGAGTTAAATTTTAAGCTTTCAGGGGCCCCTAAGGTCCGAAGCATCCCAACCAAGCCATATATAGGAAAGGTCAGAATTAATAACTCAAGAGACAGGGTCCAGATCACCAAACCACAAGGAGGAAAATAACATAGTAATTACAGGCAGTAAAGAGGTCACTGTGGATTGTGGGCAGGGGTAGGGAGTGGAAACAATTTACTCCTCAATACTGATTTCATTACCAGTGAATCACTTTTGCAGACTGGACTCATTTGCAATCAAAATTGGACTGATCACATAACCCGGGGTTATATTTCAGCCACAGAGAGTGAGGAATGCTGCAGCGGTGAGGCCAGATGAAGACCTCAGTTTGATTTCATTCATCACCCTCTGACAACTAGGTCTGACTCCTACAGGAGAATTTTCCTACACTGAGCTACCTTGGTTGTTCTCAGATTCGTTGTAGGACTAAAAAAAAAAAATTAGTACTGAAAAGCTGCAGCTTCACCGTGTGTGAGAACACAGATTGGGATAGCCTTTTTGGAGGGCTGTCAATATCCATCAGAATTTAAAATAACCATAAGCTCTGATACAGGAGTTAAGACTCCTAGGAAATTATCCTACAGAATCTATCTGCACAAACTGGCAGAGATATAAGTAGGCACAAAGAGTTTTATTGGAACATTTTTTAACAATAGAAACTGAAAATAATCCAAATATTCATCAATAAGGGAATGCTTAAATAAATTAAGCCAGCTATTTAAAAAGAGCTAGACCTATACAGTACTTTCATGGGGCATGCAAAACATGTAAAATGAAGAGCATTATAATATGACTCCATTTTGTTTCATAAAAAACAAATATAAGTTAAATACATTGTGTACGATTTCTGTGTGCCTCTATGAACTGGGTTGGCCAAAAAGTTCGGTTGGGTATTTTCAAAAACCTGACTGAACTTTTTGGCCAACCTAATACATATTGATGATCATCTGTACTCATTGTCTACCAACAGACATGTGTATATGTGTATATGTGTTTGTAAATGCATACAGAAAGTCTGGAAAGATACACTTACTGTTCGTAATAGTTACCTCCTAGCACAGATTTGAGAGAAGACCAGAATTCACAGAATGAAGGACACTTTGCATGTTTTTCAGAGTCTCTAGTTTTACCCGATGCATTTTATTGCTGTTATAATTTCTAAAAAAAAAAGGTTTTTCTAATGGAACTTGATGGACTTATTAATAAGATACTTACTAATAAAGGCAGTAGAAATTCGGAAACTAATCAGAGTAATAAGATGAGAGATCATTCTAAAACCCCTCCTCCCTTCCAAAGGTTCTCATCTCCACCAGCTCTTTAAAAAGCACGAGACTGGAGAGGACAAATATTTCCGATAAATTTTTCCTATGGAATAAATATTTGCACATTCTTCTTTATCTTTTCCCACTTGCCTCCCCAAATCCACAGTACCCCTCAATGAAAGGTTCTCCAACTTTAGGCATCATTTGTACAAAAACAGCAAAAACCAAAACCAATGTGGCCACTAGAGGGGGAACATTACATATAAAACCAGTTCAAGTTGCCATGGATGGAGGTAACAGGGCTGGCTCCAAAAGAGACCAACGCTCACAGCCCAGAAGCAGAAATCAACATGATTCACCCCTTGGCTTGCCTAATATATCCTGGAGCAAGAGTTTGTTAATAAATACAAAACTACAAATGTGAATGTGGTTTCCACATTAATGAGGTTTTTTTTTTTTTTTTCTCCTCCCCACCAAACTGAATATTTACAAATGTTCTGGAACAGAAGAAAATGCTAAGTTGGAAGCTGTCCTGAAACCACGTCTTAAGAAACAATACCCAGTTTTCAGTCCCTTGACAGAGTTAGGGGTAGAGAGTAAGAAACTTGTCACAAAGACCAGGGAATTGACTCTTATCAAGGAAGTCCTTCCATATGCTTTTTCAGAGCACTATTTAACAAGCACGGTGCAGGACCCTTTTCCTTTCGCTCTTCACACATGATCTCAGTCGTCTTATCAGCTGTAACTTTTTCATAAATTTGAGCTTGGTATGAATGAGCTGATAATGCACCCTTTGATCTTCATTATTTCCAGCAGAAGAATGTTTCCCATACTCAGCCTTCTCCTACCTTACCCCTAAAAATTCGCTTCTTTATGGAAAGATAATCACTTTGTAAAAACAAGCAACACACTTGAGGAAAGAAAAGGATGTGAAGAAAAACATGTAGTTCTAACCTTGGAAGTCTAATTGCTGTATTGAAAATGGTGTAAAGCCGGTAAAGATTTGCATGCAAATCTTTATTATACTAAAGATATACTATACTAACCCTATACTGGGGCTTCCCTGGTAGCTCAGCTGGTAAAGAATCCACCTGCAATGTGGGAGACCTGGGTTTGATCTCTAGGTTGGAAAGATCCCCTGGAAGAGGACAAGGCAACCCACTTCAATATTCTTGCCTGGAGAATCCCCATGGAGAGAGGAGCCTGTCAGGCTACAGTCTATGGGGTTGCAGAGTCCGACGTGCCTAAGCACAGCACAGCACCGTATACTGATGGTTTTAACACTCCTGCCTTAATTCTACCTTTTCTAAAAGTATTTCCATTTAATTTTCAAAATCTGAAAAAAAAAAAACTGGTTAAGGAACTCATATCAAGCAACCAGTAGGGGAACAATTTAAACCGAGACAGTCTGGCTCCAGGGTCATTCCTAACTACTGTCATTTTTAACTACTAAGCCATTCCACCTCCTCGATCTTTGCCTTTTTTTCTCCTTGAGGCTACCTTTCGCCCCAGTGATCTCCCCTCCTCAATCCACCCTTCCCCAACCCACACTTAATTTAAAACCACGGATCTAGTGATGTGGTAGAGAGAACTGAAGTCACAAAAACGGTGTGAGTCCTGGTCCTGCTTCATTCAGCTATGTCACCTGGATGCCTCGCAAACACCGAGTCCTAGCTTCCTAAGTGCACAGTGGGAATACTAACCAAAAATAGCCAAAATAATTACTTCTTCCCAAGATCATCTGCAGATCAAATTAGATCATGTACATAAAACAACTGGCATAGTATCTGGATAAGGAGTGCCTAAAACTATCGACTGGAAAACAAACCAGACAAGAAGGTAGAACCATCACAATTTACAGCACAACAAAGATGAATTCCACCAGGAGAAAGTCAGCTACTTCACGAAAGGAACACTGAGACCTTCCTCAATTGCTTATGAAACCACCACCATCGGAGGCGGCAGGCAGTTGACAGGCAGGGTCCCAAGACCACATCACCTTGAGCAGAGGCTGCAACAGTGGGGGAGCTTACACTGTGTGTACCTGATATTCCAAAGCCCATCTGAGGAGTCCTATTGATATATCAGAGTGATTCTGACTACAGGATGGTACAGGGCCGTCCACACAGAACTGTCTCTCAGGAGCCAACTCCATTATCAGCATCTCTGGAAATGTGACAACCCGTGGTGGGGCTGCCTGCCTGTGCTCCTCCCCAAAGTTTCCTCTTTCTGACCCTTCCAGGTGACTGCTTCAACTAAATCACTGGTGGGTCTTCATAGAACCAGGGCCACAAATTCTCCTCTGCATTTACTAGGTATCCCGGAATGAAGAGGAAGAAGCGCTTCTTAACAGATTGTTTTACTTTCTCCTGCAGCCATTTACTGGAGAAGGCAATGGCACCCCACTCCAGTACTCTTGCCTGGAAAATCCCATGGATGGAGGAGCTTGGTGGGCTGCAGTCCATGGGGTCGCTAAGAGTCGGACACGACTGAGCGACTTCACTTTCACTTTTCACTTTCATGCACTGGAGAAGAAAATGGCAACTCACTCCAGTGTTCTTGCCTGGAGAATCCCAGGGACGGGGGAGCCTGGAGGGCTGCCGTCTGTGGGGTCGCACAGAGTCAGACACGACTGAAGCAACTTAGCAGCAGCAGCAGCGACCATTTACACTAAGTTCTTCTGGATTGTCCTCTGAAGAGATGGAGAAAAGCTGCTCATTATTCCCAAGACAGACTCGGTCACCATTAGACCTCACTTTTCTCCTGGATCAGCAGTCTTTAAATCTTTTGCTCTCGGGACCCCTTCATGTGCGAAATCACTTGAGTCATGTCCTACTCTTTGTGACCCTATGGAACATAGCTCACCAGGCTCCTCTGTCCATGGGGATTCTCCAGGCAAGAATACTGGAGTGGGTTGCCATGCCCTCCTCCAGGGGATCTTCCTGACCCAGGGATGGAACTTGGATCTCATGTTTCCCGCATTGGCAGGTGGGTTCTTTACCACTAGCACTATCCGGGAAGCCCCAGGATCCCTCACATGCCTATGACTGAAGACTGCAAAGAGTTTTTGCTATTTGGGTCAGAGCTAACATTTAGTACCTTAAAAATTAAGACTGGCAACATTTTTAAACATAAAACTACACAAGCTCGTATTCTATGAGCCATTAGGCTGTACATCCTTAAGTCTCTGGAAAATCCTCCTGTACACTCATGAGACAATGAGAATAAAAAAGGCAAATCACATTTTTGTATTATTATGAAGATAGATTTGATTCAACTCCCTGAAAGGGGTCCAGAGGCTGTGTTTTAAGAGTTGCTGTTCTCAAAACCTGTAACACCGATCCCTATAAACACTGTGAAACCCTAAACTGTTCTTTGAGTGTGGTTTTGAGTTTTAAATGTGGTAATTTATAAAGTTAGAATCTACATCCTGGACCAATAATTTCAGAAAAGAATTAAGCAAGAAGAAATAATTCAAATGACTTAGTAGAATTACCTAAACAACTATTCTCTAAAACTGGCATGTAAATTAACATTAAAGGTACCACAGAAAACATTAACAGGCTGACCAGAATATTATGAGCCAACAGACTGCCCTCCCTTTTCTGTTTTCTTTCTAATTATTGCTAGGCTAACAAATGACATTTTCATTGGTATTAAACCTGCCAGAGGTTCTTTGTGAGGTAGCTTGAAGAGGAAAAACTTCATAATTATACAATCTATGTAGCAATAAGCAGATCTAATATTTTTCCTTTAAAGAGAACTTTGGGGAACAGATGGACCACACACTATCAAAATATTTTCAAATTCAAGTATTGGGTTGGCCAAAAACTTCATTCCAGTGTTTCCATAATATCATACTGAAAAACCTCAACAAACTTTTTTTAGCCAACCTAGAATTAACAGAAGTTTGGGGGTCATTCATGTCAGTTTTTTCCCCTGTGTTTTGATATTTGAGATAGAGGTCAAGTTCTGCTTTTAAATTCAGCCTCTTTGTTTTCTCCTTCTTGGCCCTCTGTTTTGCTCTCTCAACTTTGCTCTCTGTTCTAAGCTGAAACCCAGAACTGACCAGGACGGTCTGGTGGTACCTTCCTGCTCCTCTGATCCTAACAATCATACTCACTAGAAACAAGTACCAATAGCCAGGGAGTTTGGGATGGACATGTACACACAGCTATATTCCAAATGGATACCCAACAAGGACTCACTGAATAGCACAGGGAACTTTACTCAGTGTTATGTGTCAGCCTGGATGGGAGGGGTGCTTGAAAGAGAACGGATATGTGTATATGTATGGCCGAGTCCCTTCACCATTCACCTGAAACCACCAAAGCATTGTTATTGGGCTATACTCCAATACAAAATTAAAAGTTTAAAGTCTGAAAAAAAGAAACAAGTACCAAGCAAGCACTTACCCAAGTAATTTCTACTAAACACTTTATTTTTGCATTATTTCATCTCTCCTCACAACCCCAAGAGGCAGGTGCTGTTACCATCCCCATTTCACCTGAGAAGATGTTACCTGCCTGAAAGTGGCAAGGTGAGTAGGTGGAGGAGCAAGGAAATGATCCCAGATAATCTGATTTTGGTGTTCTCTCCACACAATGCTAAAGGCTTTTTATTTTTATTTTTTTTTTAAGACTTATTTTGATGTGGACCATTTTAAAGTATTTCTTGAATTTGTTACAATATTGTTTCTGGGATTTTTTTTTTTTTTTTGGCCATGAGGCATGTGGGATCTCAGCTCTCCAGCCAGGGATTGAACCTGCAGCCCCTGTATTGGAAGGCAAAGTCTTCACCACTGGACTGCCAGGGAAGTCCCTAAATTACCTTTTAAAGATCATAATGGAGGAGAGGAAAAGGGCATCCTTCCATGTCATTTAAAAGTAAAGAAATTAAATTTCATTTGACAAGTTCTCTGTCTGGAGCAGAGAAAAACTGTGGCCTTCAGAAAAGCAATCACACACATGTATACCTGTGGCGGATTCATTTTGATATTTGGCAAATCTAATACAGTTATGTAAAGTTTAAAAATAAAATAAAATTTAAAAAAAAAAAAAAAAAAAAAGAAAAGCAATCACAAAAGGCCCCTCTTCACAGGCACCAGACTAAACGCAGGTGAACCTTTGATCAGCACCACCTGACAAGGAAAGCTTATCTCTGGTCCCCTGATTGATTGTCAGCTGGTTTCACTTTCCCCGTAACTGTTGATTCAGAGCTACTAATGTTACCCCGATGAGGTGCCAAACTGACATGCTGGAAAAGGGTTACTCTGATCGGCCTTCCATTTCCTCAGCAAAGAAAACAAGGAGTTTGTCAAGCATGGCCCAGACCCAGGCGTGGGACAGAACCCTACCCGACCTTCAATGACCCTGAAATGGAATCGCCTTTTTTTCTGACAATGGTGACTAATTCCAAAGGTCCAACCAGCTTTCTCATAATGGTGACTGCGGGGTCAATTACCATTTGGGGGCAGATTAGAATCTGATCTGAAGCTGAAAAATTCCACCCCCTTGGTGCTAATCCCTCCAACTTTCCAATCCTAAATAGGACAAGCTTCAGAAAAGGGCCTTTCTCATTTTACAGTCTACCTGAATATTATCTGTAATGATTCTGCTTAATCAAAAAATTAATTAAACTCCTGCTTAATGGTCTAAACACAAGAGTCAGAGGAAGGAAGGAGTTCTGGCCTGCGGCCAGTGCTCCATCTGAGGCTCCTGGAGTTAATAATTTCCACGGTGTTTCAAGCACATGAAACAACCAAGGCCAGCTTTTCACTAAGAGTATGACTGATTCTGGCAAAACCTATAAAAACAAGGCCTACTCTGGGGTAGTTTGTTTTACAGACAATTAAATTTTAATACATGAAACCAATAGTTAAGAAACTGACATTTCTTCTATTCTCTGATATTAGTCTGAACACTTATTAATAAGTGCCAAAGTTAATGAAAATGAATTGTTGATAGCACTGCTGAGATTGTCTGTGGCTGTTAGGTGATTTTAGGTGGGGTGGGGATGGAGAGGAGTTTCCTAAGGCAGGGGTCCCCAACCTTGGGGCCACAGATCTGTTAGGAACTGGGCCACACAATAAGAGGTGATCAGCGGCTCAGTAAGCGAAGTTTCATCTCTATTTACAGCTGTTCCCCATTGCTTGCATTACTGCCTGAGCTCCACCTCCTGTCAGATCAGCAGCAGCATAATAAATGTAATGTATTTAAATCATTCCAAAACCATCTCTGCCCCCTCACTTCCATCTGGGGAAAAACTGTCTTCCTCAAAACTGGTTCCTGTTGCCAAAAAGGTTTGGGACCACTGTCCTAAGGCATTTCTAGATAAGATGATGACCTGGGGCAAACCACTGCCCTTTCTCACACTTGGACATTTCTAACTGGTATGTTACTTGCTTGATCAGTCTTTTTTCAGAAAGAAATATATGAGATTTTTTTGCTGCATGAAATGAATCAACTTTTCATAATTTCAGTTGACAAGTGGCACCCCACAGGCTGAATCTGGGCACAGAAGTAATTTATTAGGTCCTACAGTATTTGTTTTTTTAAAAATCTGAATTTAGTTGCCAATGTTAAAAACTCAGACTTCACATGAAAATGCACATAGTCAGGTACCCTCAGAAACTGGACGATCCAGCAAATTTGGGCTCACGTTTCTGTATGGCAGTCACAGGAGGGCAGAGCGGTGACAGCACATTAAGAATGGGCACCGCTTCTCACATGGCCCCTGTTCCCACAAGAGCCAGACTCTGCACCTCCTGTGACTGCCTAATAGCCAGCCTGCAAGTTAACTCCCTGATGAGAAATATTGCCAACAGTAAGGTAAGTATTTGTTAGAGAGGAGGAGGAAGAAATGCAAGCAAAATATCATTTTATAAAGAAAAGATAAATCCTATCCTAGTCTCTTGTATGAAATTCCTGAAGTCTCAGAACAGAAAACATCATATTTCCATGTTCTTTTCTCCCCCCAAAATACTCCTTTCATTAAGTCAACTACAGACTTTACCACATACAACAATTCTATCTGTAGCTTGACAACACGATCTGTTTTGAAAAGCTGATCAGCAACGGGCCTAGAATCCAGTGGAAAACAGAATTAACCAACACATTAGCTTGGAGCTACTACCCCACACCATCCCAGCCCAAATCAACACTTACTAAAGCATATAGCATCTCTGAATCTTTGATTTCTTCTTTTCCTAAAGGGTCATATGGACAATAGGGATACTTTGTCAAAAAAAAAAAAAAAAAAAAAAGGTGGGGAGGGAGGGGTAAATGAAGAAAACACAGTGTCTACATTGATGCAGGTCTGTATTTCACTTTAAGTTGTAGGCTGAACCACACAGAGTTTGAGGCCTCCATGTAATTTGATGTTTTCCAATAAAGAAATGCCACTCTTGATCACGACAACCATAGCCCCCCTTCACCTACCACCTTCTAAAAATGTTTACAAAGCTTTAAAAAGAAGATAAGACTTGCTCCTAACTCAATCCTTCATGTGTATCCCTGAAAACAAATTAAGGTTGGAGAAGGCAATGGCATCCCACTCCAGTACTCTTGCCTGGAGAATCCCGTGGACGGAGGAACCTGATGGGCTGCAGTCCATGGGGTCGCTAAGAGTCGGACACGACTGAGCAACTTCACTTTCACTTTTTACTTTTATGCATTGGAGAAGGAAATGGCAACCCACTCCAGTGTTCTTGCCTGGAGAATCCCAGGGACGGGGAGCCTGGTGGGCTGCCGTCTATGGGGTCACACAGAGTTGGACACGACTGAAGTGACTTAGAAGCAGCAGCAGCAGAATTCAGGACCAAAGCAGATTTGAGAGCAAATCTTAAAATTCCCCTATGCTTCAAAGGAACAAAAAACTGAACTAGAAACATAGACCCAATATATGAACTCCTGAGGGAAAAAAACAAAAACAACAACAAAAGCAGAATTTTCAATACTGGTATTGACACATCAGCCAAGCAGTCTGCTCTGCAACGATGAATATTTCTTAGAAGCAGAGATAGCTCGTAAGTGATTAGTAAACAGAAATTGGAAGATGGTAGATTATAAAAGTCATGTTGGGGTGTGTGTTATTTGAAATGTGTTTTGAAACAATTGGGGTAAACTTTCTTGCAATTTAATAGAAAACTAAAGCAGTATGTGAAGATCTCAAACAAAAAATTATTTTTTAATCCAACGGAAGCACAAAAAGTGGTTTATTTAGTGGCTTCAAAATTGCTAAAATTTGCCCTATGTTAATTAAACTCTGAAAATCTGAGCGTTCAAATGAAGATACTACAAAAATACTGCTTCCCACACTCCCACCAATCTTAAAGAGACTGATGCAGAAGTCTAAACCACAATCAGATCTTTAATTCTGACCTAAGTGGTCTGTTAAAGAGCAAATGCCAGATGTCCCCCGTCGTCCAGTGGTTGAGAGCCCACCTGCCAATGTTGGAGTCCATATGCCAAGGGGAAGCTGAGCCAGTTCACCACAACTGCTGAGTCCATGAACAACAACTACTGGATGGGCACGAGAGCCTGTGGTCTAGTAACCAGAGAAGCCACTGCGATGAGAAGCCCCGAAGCCCCGCCCACCACAACAAAGCGCAGGCTCCACTCACCGCCCGAGTATAGCAATGAAGACCCAGCGCAGTAAAAAATAAAAATAAATGATAATAATTTTTAAAAGTAAATGTGATTAAAAATTTACATCTTGGAGAAGAAAGATGGAGGAACCCCACGGCTTAAGGCAGCAAAAGACTGACGGGTTGTGATGCTGCCTACAAATGTGAGTGCAAGTTTAACTTATAGTTACAGGATAGTTACTATTTCTGTTAGTGCTTTGGTTACAAGGTTCCTTAAGATTAGAGTTGTCTGCCCCACCTTTATTTTTCCCTTTCACTCCCTATTTTTCCGTTGTGATTTTGCAGAAGGTGAGGCATTTCAGGAACGCATATACGGAATTAAAGCTGCAGTTATTATACTACAATCTTGGTCTGTTCATAAATCAACATACAGTTTTATAAAGCATAGTGGCCATGGCTGTCTGTAGTCTGGTGCACTCTGTAGCTGGTAACTTGGAGTCAGTGAGTGAAAGTCAGAATGTGGGAGTGGATAGCCTGTCCCTTCTCAAGGGGACCTTCCAGACCCAGGAATCAAACCAGGGTCTTCTGCATTGCAGGTGGATTCTTTACCAACTGAGCTATCAGGGAAGCCCTAGTAACTTGGAAGTGTGGTTCTTAAATGAAGGATTTGTTAGGATTTTGTTTTAATGCTTTTTAACATTCTGCTACTGCTAAAAATGCAATTCTAAAGACTAAGCCAAAACACACCTCAAAATATTTATGCCATATAACATTAATTACCAAGAGAAGAATCTAAAATATACACACTAGAAGTACAACCATGTGAAAAATCCAAGCAGGTGGGAGGTAATAAGTAAAAACAAAAACTGTGCTTGACTAGTGGTGACTTCAAGAATAAAATACCTTATTTCCTCTATTAGCTTTTTTAATGAAGCAAATGCTTTTTGTTTGTTTTGCCTGAATTAATCATCACTTGATGAAAGTCTGTAAAGAAACATTTTATATCCACAAAGCGACAGATTAACAAATGTGGACAAACATCCCAGCAACATGACTATTTTTCAAGATAAACGTTTTAACATTAAGAGGCTAGGCACAGAAGTTGGAGTCAAGAGTTGGCTGAACCCTTCAGAATATTATTTGACTTAGTTTTTGAATAACCAACCTCAAGATGAGCCTTTCCTTTCAAACGATAGACTAGAAATGAATTTGAGGTCTTCAAAGAATGGGGCATCAGGCTGGGATCCTGATGACAGAGATCTCTGGTTGGAAGCCATCACTGTGAAACATGGTGCTTTCCCTGCCTGTGAAGCACCTGTCAGTTTTTACAGGATGGAGTCACTGTACTTTGGAGTCAAAGTCACTTGACTTTGTCTCATCCACTGAGGATGAAGAAGCAAGGTCATAATGAGGTTTCTGGCATAATGCAGCCTTGTGTTTTGGAATAAACACTCCCACAAATTATTCCCATATCAAAGTTACCAAGCAGCTAATCGATGTGAAAGTTCTAGCAAACAAAACACATGTATATCTAAAAAACTTTTTACATAAAAAACATGTACATCTCACATAGCACAAAGTCATTTTTTAAAAAGAAGACATTAATAGAGTGAAATAGAAAAGGAACCAATGAGAGGGAAGGCTGATTTAGCAGATACCAGTTTATTCGACATAGTGCATGATCCAAAGCATGGGATACTCCACAGACAACAGGATTTCCTACTTCCCTATTACAAAATACTAGATACCTTGAAAATAGTTGATTCAAGGCTCCTGCTCCTTTTGTCCTACATCTAGAATTAAACAGGCTTCTCTGTGTGGCACACAGTTCACATTCACCGAAGGCTTTGGGGAGAGGGGGAAAATAGGGCTTACAGCTGCCCCCCAAACCAAAGGCACTTAATGTTAAAAGATAAAGCACAGTAGAGTCACCCCACAGACATTCCTGCGTGTTCCGATGGCTGAACTTGAGTGTGCCATCGCTGGCCCAAGTGGGATTCGTCATAACAATGTAAAGACACTGATTTCCTCGAAAAAGCAAAGTGCAGTATGAATATAAAGACTCATCCCCACCACCCCACCCCATTCTTTTCTGAAAATAATACATAAGAGAACAACTATTTTACATGATTAGTATCACCCAAGGTTCACAAATGGGGAAAATATAGCTAAAAAATCATCTGTCATAAATTCTCACTATGAAATCACAATAGAATCTAATATATCCAGAGGATCTGCGAGTCGGCAGTGAGCCTCAGACATCATGCTGTGCATCCCCTCACTGGACAGATGAACTCACTGAGGCCCAGGAAGGTCAAGAGTGGGACCCTGGGGTCTATCCAAATGGGCAGACCCTGGGTAGAACACAGGCCTCCTGAAGCCTAGCTCAGGATGCCCTCCACCTCCTTCCTCTTTAAAACACTCTCAAAAGTAAAACATGAAACACATCACACAATAAAGCGCACATGCTGATGCAGGTCAGCGATTTGGTCTTGCCATATGGTTCCTTTGGCCACTGGGCAGGTATGTGACCCACCTTGGGGTGGGAATTCTTCACAGCAGGTTGTTCAGCCTTCTGAGGGAAGCCGCGTGCAGAGTAGACACGACTTCTCGGGTTCGGGAAGGCTCTTTTTGGCTCTTAGCCTGTGGTGGGCAGGTGGTCAGCTGCACAACGGAATCCCAGATTCGAAGCAGAGCTGTCAGGTGTGTTCTGGCTTCGAGCAGCACAGCGATACCTGTAGCAATAGGACTTTGCAGAGAGAACCAGACAGGTGAGTGCTCTTGGACTCGAGATTGAAGGCTCTCAACTGTCAGATTCATGTGGTAACCAAGTACCAGCTATGGAGAGTTATGCCAACTTGTAAACAGTGCCTCGCCTATAGGCACCCACCCCATGCACATGGAATATGTAGGTTTCAAAAAAGGTACCACATTTAGAGCTCACCAATGTCCTTTACATTATAAACTTGACACAAATATAATACAAAGATGTTGCTGTCAACATTACTTAGAATAGTCAAAAACCATGAAACAAGTACTGGTTACTTAAGTTGTGGCACATCCAGAAGTTGGACTAGTAAGTAGCCACTCAAAGGCATGTTTTCATGGAACATTTAATGACACAGGAATGTCTCAGGATACAATGTTACATGAAAAAGTTAGGATACGAAACCTTATATGTAGTGTGATCTCAATCTAGATCATCATGTATGCCAAAGAAAAACAGATTGAAAGATTCAAAATGCACCAGAATCTGAATGGTGTCTGTGTGAGTCACTCAGTCGTGTCCGACTCTTTGAGATTCTGTGGACTGTAGCCTGCCAGGCTTCTCTGTCCATGGGATTCTCTAGGCAAGAATACTGGAGTGGGTTATCATTTCCTTCTTCAGGGGTTCTTCTCAACCCAGGAATTGAATCTGGGTCTCCTGCCTTGCAGGCAGGTTCTTTACTGACTGAGCTATGAGGGAAGCCTTCAGGCAGTGGAGTTTTAAATTTCTGATAATAAGTATTACTTTTATAATTTGAAAAGTTATCTTTACATTTAGAATAGTATTTGCCATGAAACCAAGTAATAAAGCTAAATGGCAAGTAAGACAATATTAATTAAGAACAACATTAAGATACTACTTAATATACAGCAAGTTGGCAAAAATTAAATTGCAAACCCAGGAACATCAAGAGTAGGAAACGCTGTGAAAAACACTTTTCTTAACACATTGCTTTTGGTGTTTAAATCACAATAACTCATAAAGCTATATATTTTTGTGTGGGGGATTTGTTTTGTATTGTTTTATAAGCACAGACTATGATATATATATACATACACACAAACACATACAGACATCAAGTTCTCCAAGCACAGTTCAAGGCACCTTCATCACATATCTTTATTCACATTTGATTATACTAGCACAGAGGAACTAAATGAGTTACCCTAGATGACACATTTGTTCAAAGAAGTAGAATTCAAACCCAGATCTAACTGTGGTATACTTGCTTCCCTAGCAAGATGGAAATGTATCACATCTCATGCTTCTTTCCCACCCCTGATAAATTCTCCTGCATGTGCACAGATACTCACAAATAAGAAAGCCTAACATATTCCTGGCCACCTACTAGATATTCAGTGAATAACCACAAGATGAGTTGATTTAAACACTTCAAAAACTTCCATCTTCCAAAAATAACCATGCAAGGAACTCTTAGGTCCAAAGATTATGCTTTAATCCAAAATAACAGAGAATGAAAATAAACTAGGTACCCAATGTTTGAAAAGCATCAACTCTGAGTGAACCCTGTGAAATTAAAGTCCCTGCTGCTGGTTAAAGAAACTGAGCAAACAATCATTTAGTGTATACTCTGGAACTCATGAAGGAGAGATAATTTGTGGAGGGGAAAATAGGTCAGCATGACAGAAGTGGTTCCCGACCCCCTTAATTCTTATTATTCTCCTTTCTCTCACAAAAGTTGAATGTTTCTAATCTTCATAAAAATTATCTCTAAAAGCTGACAAAGAAATTGGAGCACTTCTCTGGAGCACTTCTACCACAGAAAGAAAGAAAAAAAAAGACATGCTTTTCTTTTATAGATAGTGAAACAATAGCAACCAATTTTCTCATTTTCCCCACCACCAGCGAGGAATATAACACTATTACCAATATTCAGGCAGGCAGAGGGACAATGAATAAAAAGTATGCTTGAAATAATGAAAAAATTGATGGCACCTGCTACGACCTGTGACTGGGATGCAATGGAGGCTCCAAACTGACTAGAGGTGACCATGCAGGAAGACACAGCAGAAGCTCTGGTATATGCAGGGCTTACTCTTTGGGCTGCTGTGAAGCAAAAGCTTTGGGATTTCTAGAATCAAGATCCTGTGGATAATGCAGGGCCCCATGCTACCACTGTCTGTGGTGGATTCCACACTGAAGCAAGAATGCAGTTCAGGGGGAGGCAGTCATGTTCCGAAACTGTACCACACATGACAAAAAAAACCAGTCAAGCGTCTCCTGAGCCTTCAGCGTATACTGTCTGGCTGGAGCTCACAGGCTAGTTGAGGAAACAATGATTACACATCTAAAAGACAAAACAGGCTGGGGTTAAAAGAATCTGGGGCTATTACTAACTCAGGGGAAGAAATGGTTGCTTGTGGATGTCTATGTTTTTAGGAATGATTTTTGGAAAGCAGAACTTGGTCAGAGTGGGACTTATCTGAGGTCTTCTGACCTGGGCTTCCCAAGTGGCTCAGTGATAAAGGACCTGTCTGCCAATGCAGGAGAGGCAGGTTCGATCCCTGAGTCAGGAAGATCCCTTGGAGAAGGAAATGGCAATTCACTCCAGTATTCTTGCCTTATAAATCCCATGGACAGAGGAGCCTGTCAGGCTATAGTCCAGGGGTTGCAAAAGAGTTGGACACGACTTAGTGACTAAATAATAACAACTTCTGACTTGAGGATATAGAAGAATACCTGGAGAACTCATTTAAATATCTGTTTCCAGGTCACAAACACAGAGATTCCAATTCAGTAAGACTGGTCTGGGGTCCAGGAACCTGCATTTCTAACCAGCCTGTGGGTGCTGTTCATGCTATCGGCCCATGAGCTACAGATTAAGTAGCACTGATTTACAGGACTTAGAAAGGAGGAAAGAAGGTATATTAAGTGGAGAAAACAATGATGTCAGAGGCATGAAAATGGAAAAATTCAGGTAAGTGAAAAGAACAGCAAAGCCATAGGCTGATGGCATCAGAGCACAGTTTATTTAT
This sequence comes from Bubalus bubalis, assembly GCF_019923935.1. Lineage (NCBI taxonomy): Eukaryota > Metazoa > Chordata > Mammalia > Artiodactyla > Bovidae > Bubalus > Bubalus bubalis. The sequence continues at coordinate 21,934,025 of NC_059177.1, read as the reverse complement.
TCATTAAATATTTGACAGTTTACCACACGCTAGATGCTATTATAGGCAAGAGGGATACAATGCAGAACAAGACAGTTCAGTTCAGTTCAGTCGCTCAGTTGTGTCTGACTCGTTGCAACCTCATGGACTACAGCACGCCAGGCTTCCCTGTTCATCACCAACTCCTGGAGTTTACTCAAATTCATGTCCATCAACTTGGTGATGCCATACAACCATCTCATCCCCTGTTGTCCACTTTCCCTCCTGCCTTCAATCTTTCCCAGCATCAGGGTCTTTTCAAATGAGTTACCTCTTTGCATCAGGTAGCCAAAGTACTGGAGTTTCAGCTTCAACATCAGTTCTTCCAATGAACACTCAGGACTGATCTCTTTTAGGATGGACTGGTTGGATCTCCTTGCAGTCCAAGGGACTCTCAAGAGTTTTCTCTAACGCCACAGTTCAAAAGCATCAATTCTTCGGTACTCATTCTAGTCCAACTCTCACATCTGTACATGACTACTGGAAAAACCATAGCCTTGACTAGACGGACCTTTGTAGGCAAAGTAATGTCTCTGCTTTTTAATATGCTGTCTAGGTTGGTCAAAACTTTCCTTCCAAGGAGTAAGTGTCTTTTAATTTCATGGCTGCAGTCACCATCTGCAATGATTTTGGAGCCCCCAAAAAAGTCTGCCACTGTTTCCCCATCTATCTGCCATGAAGTGATGGGACCAGATGCCATGATCTAAGTTTTCTGAATGTTGAGGTTAAGCCAACTTTTTCACTTTCCTCTTTCACTTTCATCAAGAGGCTCTTTAGTTCTTCTTCACTTTCTGCCATAAGGATGGTGTCATCTGCATATCTGAGGTTATCGATATTTCTCCCAGCAATCTTGATTACGGCTTGTGCTTCATTCAGCCCAGCGTTTCTCACAATGTACTCTGCATATATGTTAGATGAGCACAGTGACAATAAACAGCCTTGAAGTACCCCTTTTCCTATTTGGAACCAGTCTGTTGTTCCATGTCCAGTTCTAACTGTTGCTTCCTGACCTGCATATTGGTTTCTCAAGAGGCAGGTCAGGTGGTCTGGTATTCCCATCTCTCTTAGAATTTTCCACAGTTTATTTGTGATCCACATAGTCAAAGGCTTTGGCATAGTCAATAAAGCAGAAATAGATGTTTTCTGGAACTCTCCTGCTTTTTCGATGATCCAGCAGATGTTGGCAATTTGATCTCTGGTTCCTCTGCTTTTTCTAAATCCAGCTTGGACATATGGAAGTTCACGGTTCATGTACTGTTCAAGCATGGCTTGGAGAATTTTGAGCATTACTTTACTAGCATGGGAGATGAGTGCAATTGTGTGGTAGTTTGAGCATTCTTTGGCATTGCCTTTCTTAGGGACTGGAATGAAAACTGACCTTTCCTAGTCCTGTGGCCATGCTGAGTTTTCCAGATTTGCTGACATATTGAGTGCAGCACTTTCACAGCATCATCTTTTAGGATCTGAAATAGCTCAACTGGAATTCCATCACCTCCACTTTGTTCATAGTGATGCTTCCTAAGGCCCACTTGACTTCACATTCCAGGATGTCTGGCTCTAGGTGAATGACCACACCATTGTGGTTATCTGGGTCATGAAGATCTTTTTTGTATAGTTCTTCTGTGTATTCTTGCCACCTCTTCTTAATATCTTCTGCTTCTGTTAGGTCCCTACCATTTCTGTCCTTTATTGAGCCCATCTTTGCATGAAATGTTCCCCTGGTATCTCTAATTTTCTTGAAGAGATCTGTAGTCTTTCCCGTTCTATTGTTTTCCTCTATTTCTTTGCACTGATCACTGAGGAAGGCTTTCTTATCTCTCCTTGCTATTCTTTGGAACTCGGCATTCAGATGCTTATATCTTTCCTTTTCTCCTTTGCTTTGGCTTCTCTTCTTTTCACAGCTATTTGTAAGGCCTCTTCAGACAACCATTTTGCTTTTTTGCATTTCTTTTTCTTGGGGATGGTCTTGCTCCCTGTCTCCTGTACAATGTCACAAATCTCTGTCCATAGTTCTTCAGGCACTCTGTCTATCAGATCTAGTCCCTTGAATCTATTTCTCACTTCCACTGTAAAATTGTTAAGGATTTGATTTAGGTCATACCTGAATGGTCTAGTGGTTTTCCCTACTTTCTTCAATTTAACTCTGAATTTGGCAATAAGGAGTTCATGATCTGAGCCACGAAATCTCAGCCAAGTCAGCTGCCGGTCTTCTTTTTGCTGACTGTAGAGAGCTTCTCCATCTTTGGCTGCAAAGAATATAATCAATCTGATTTTGGTATTGATCATCTGGTGATGTCCATGTGTTGAGTCTTCTCTTGTGTTGTTGGAAGAGGGTGTTTGCTATGACCAGTGCATTCTCTTGGCAGAACTCTGTTAGCCTTTCCCCTGCTTAATTCTGTACTCCAAGGCCAAATTTGCCTGTTACTCCAGGTAGGTCTTGACTTCCTACTTTTGCATTCCAGTCCCCTATAATGAAAAGGACATCTTTGGCTTCTTCAGCATTACTGGACAGGGCACTGACTTGGATTACCATTAATATTGAATGGTTGTCCTTTTAAACGAACAGAGATCATTCTGTTGTTTTTGAGACTCCATCCAAGTATTGCATTTCAGACTCTTTTGTTTACTATGAGGGCTACACCATTTCTTCTAAGGTATTCTTGCCCACAGTAGTAGATATAATGGTCATCTGAGTTAATTCAAGTCCATTTCAGTTTGCTGATTCTTAAAATGTTGAAGTTCACTCTTGCCATCTCCTGTTTGATCACTTCCAATTTGCCTTGATTCATGGACCTAGCATTCCAGGTTCCTATGCAGTATTGCTCTTCATAGCATCAGACCTTGCTTCCACCACCAGTCACATCCACAACTGGGTGTTGTTATTGCTTTGGCTCCATCCCTTCATTCTTTCTGGAGTTATTTTTTCATTCATCTCCAGTAGCATATTGGGCACCTCCCGACCTGGGGAGTTTATCTTTCAGTGTCCTATCTTTTTGCCTTTTCATACTGTTCATGGGGTTCTCAAGGCAGGAATACTGAAGTGGTTTGCCATTTCCTTCTACAATAGACCACATTTTGTCAGCACTCTCCATCATGACCCATCCATCTTGGGTGGCCCTACACGGCATGGCCCATAGTTTCACTGAGTTAGACAAGGCTGTGGTCCATGTGATTAGATTGGTTAGTTTTCTGTGACTGTGGTTTTCAGTCTGTCTGCACTCTGATGGAGAAGGATAGAGGCTTATTATTGAAGCTTCCTGATGGGATAGACTGACTGAGAGGGATACTGGGTCTTGTTCTGATGGGCGGGGCCATGTTCAGTAAATCTTTAATCCAATTTTCTGTTGATAATGTACCTGTTATCATGAAGCTGACTTATATTCAGTTCAGTTCACTCGCTTAGTCATGTCCGACTCTTTGAGACCCCATGAATCGCAGCAGGCTAGGCCTCCCTGTCCATCACCAACTCCCGGAGTTCACTCAGACTCACGTCCATCCAGTCAGGGATGCCATCCAGCCATCTCATCCTCTGTCATCCACTTCTCCTCCTGCCCCCAATCCCTCCCGGCATCAGTCTTTCCCAATGAGTCAACTCTTCACATGAGGTGGCCAAAGTACTGGAGTTTCAGCTTTAGCATCATTCCTTCCAAAGAAATCCCAGGGCTGATCTCCTTCAGAATGGACTGGTTGGATCTCCTTGCAGTCCAAGAGACTCTCAAGAGTCTTCTCCAACACCACAGTTCAAAAGCATCAATTATTTGGCACTCAGCCTTCTTCACAGTCCAACTCTCACATCCATACACGACCACAGGAAAAACCATAGCCTTAAGTAGACGGATCTTTGTGGGCAAAGTAATGTCTCTGCTTTTGAATATGCTGTCTAGGTTGGTCATAACTTTCCTTCCAAGGAGTAAGCGTCTTTTAATTTCATGGCTGCAGTCACCATCTGTAGTGATTTTGGAGTCAAAAAAATAAAGTCTGGCACTGTTTCCCCATCTATTTCCCATGAAGTGATGGGACCGGATGCCATGATCTTCATTTTCTGAATGTAGAGCTTTAAGCCAAATTTTCACTCTCCACTTTCACTTATATTCAACAGAGAGTAAATAGTCAGACAATAAATAAATCGATAAATTCAAGAGTGTTTCTGGCAGCGGTCAGCTTGAAAGAAAGTTAAATAGGGAGAGAGGACTAGGCATGACTAGGTGCTACTTAGATAAGGTGGCCTGAGAAGGTCCCTCTGAGGAGGCACGATGGGCGCTAAGCCGCCTAGAGATTTACAGAATGAGAATTCCAACGACTGGTACAGAGAGGAAAAATGATAAAAAGCAGGAAGCACGGGTGGGTAAATAGGATGGAGTTACTTTAAAGGCAGTCTTCTAACCAGAAAGAGGTTGGGCTTGACACAGATGAGAACTGTGACATTTTGCTGATTTACCCACCCAAAAAGGCAAAATTCAAGACTCATTAGCTATTTAACCTTAGGCAAAGCTTTTCTAAATCTGCTCCATTGATAAAATGGGTCTGCTGCTGCTGCTGCTGCTAAGTCACTTCAGTCGTGTCCAACTCTGTGCGACCCCACAGACATAGGCCCACCAGGCTCCCCCGTCCCTGGGATTCTCCAGGCAAGAACACTGGAGTGGGTTGCCATTTCCTTCTCCAATGCATGAAAGTGAAAAGAGAAAGTGAAGTCGCTCAGTCATGTCCGACTCTTAGCAACCCCATGGACTGCAGCCTACCAGGCTCCTCTGTCCATGGGATTTTCCAGGCAAGAGTACTGTAGTGGGTTGCCATTGCCTTCTCCAAAATGGGTCTACTAATGGGATAATGTCAAAATGCTTCATCTTATCTTTACATGAAAAAGTTAAGTAGTAGACGTGGAGATTATTTTAACTGTTACTTTATAATGAACCCAATGCTGTTAATTAAAGGAACTCACTTTGCCTGTCTTATCTGACTTCTTTGGGTTAACCCACTTCCTAACTAAAACAAAAGCACTCATTAGCTTTCCTGTAGGCCTTAGATATCTTATGTTGTAAAGATGAAAATTCTCTTGCCAGCATCTGAACAGTTATGTATTTGCTGGGCTTCCCTGGTAGCTCAAATGAAAAAGAATCTGCCTGCAATGCAAGAGACTCGGATTCAACTCCTGGGTCAGGAAGACCCCCTGGAGAAGGGAATGGAAACGCACTCCAGTATTCTTGCTTGGAAAATTCCATGAACAGAGGAACTGGCAGGCTACAGTCCATGGGGTCACAAGGAGTCGGACTGAGCGACTTTTACTTTACTTTTTCGGCTCCTCCAGTGACTCAGCAGTAAAGAATCCGCCTGCAATGCAGGAGGCACAGGAGACATGGGTTAAATCCCTAGGTTGGGAAGATGCCCTGGAGAAGGGCATGGCAATCCACACCAGTATTCTTGCTTGGAGAATCCCTTGGACCAAGGAGCCTGGTGGGCTACAGTCCATAGGGTTCCAAAGAATTGGACATGACTGCAGCAACTTAGCATGCATGCATTTGATACATAAATAGGAAAATTATTTGCTATATAAATGGGAAAGGTGAGGCACTATCTCTGGCGACAAGCATTAGGGTTCAGGTTAGGGTTAGGTCTTTGTTGAATGGCACAGTTCTATATGTAACTTATCTCTCAGATTATATGACAAATTATTTTAAAATTAGGTGTTCATATGCCACAAAATACAGGCTGTAGCAACTGTAACAAAGTGTGCTTGCCTGGAACACTGTGGTCAGAAAAGACACTTATGATGTATAAGAGATTTTGCTTATAGCCATACTTGAAGACCCTGGTACATACAGCATAATTCCATTTGGGGAAGAAAAATTAAAACTGCACCAAAAAGTTGAGTAGAATACTATCAATATACTCTTTAAAAAGCAAGGTAAATTATTTTTTTCATTTTTATGTTTATTATTTATTTTCTAATTTTTATGGAAAGAAAATGTTTTGCTTACATAACAAAAAAAGCTTAAAATAAGTGATAAAAAGAGCTACTCTTTCACTGGATCACAGCAATACCTAAACTCTTCCATTTACCTAAATGATAACGAACTAAACCCTACAAAGCAAGTCTTACTACAAGTTACTGTTGAAAAGGTCAGGACGATCACATGAGACAACAGTCAATTCACATTATCATTGCATTTTAAATGTATTCATTCACTCAGCAAACACTTATTAATATAAGTACTTCATTTTAAATTCCAATAATGGACAACTAATGAAATACATAATTAAAGAGGAAAATGGCCTGATTTCATATGTCCTCATTGCTCTTTCTTTTTTTCCAACTCTACTTTTAGCACCAAAAATGGTTATTAATGATGTTAGGACTTTGAGTGGCTAAAATATAGGTCATTTTATTAATTAAGAACAGAGGTAGTGGTGAGGACCTGTTTTAGCCCCATTTCATCAAAATAGCTAATTACTGTGTGGAATTGATCTGGATAGCTGCACTCAGCACGTGAGCCTGGATTCAAGAACAATCCATTTAAGATAATGGCTTACTAGCCTTGGGGCACTGGAGTCAAGTGGGATGGCAACATGGCTTTCATGAGAGGAAGAGGTTTAGGTATAAAGAATAGTTTTGAGGTATCTGTAGCTCATTAGGAAAAAAATGGTTATAGAAAAATGACACAGTAGAACCCAGGTCTCTCAATTTCCCATCCACTGCCCTTGTCAATACACTTGATCAACTCCTTTTGCTAGTAATCTTGGTGTAAAATGGTGGGGTTGTGGAGGCAGCAAGTAAGAATTTCCTCAATGTTGTGGGTTGGGCTAAAGATGTCATGGGAATTAATCTAACAACTTCAAAAACAACTAATATTTCTTGAGTACTTACTATGTGAACTGTTCTAAAATCTTCACATGTATTAAGTGACTTAATCCTTCTAATAACCCTGCTGCTGCTGCTGCTAAGTCGCTTCAGTCGTGTCCGACTCTGTGCGATTCCATAGATGGAAGCCAACCAGGCTCCCCCATCCCTGGGATTCTCCAGGCAAGAGTACAGGAGTGGGCTGCCATTTCCTTCTCCAATGCATGAAAGTGAAAAGTGAAAGTGAAGTCGCTCAGCCGTGTCCGACTCTTAGCGACCCCATGGACTGCAGCCTACCAGGCTCTGCCACCCACAGGATTTTCCAGGCAAGAGTACTGGAGTGGGTTGCCATTGCCTTCTCCCTAATAACCCTGAGGTAGGTATTATTATACGTGCATCATATATACAAGGAAAAAATGAGGCACAAGTATGGCAATGGTGTTCCTAAGATCACATGGCTTATAATCATGAATCTAGGATTATAGCTTTTTCAATCCCATTCTAGAATCTGTGCTCTTAACACCATGTTGACTCACAGTTGTTCTTTCTGTGCTCTCTTACCTTACTGAAGCCATACTTTGGACGGACTCTCAAAAAATCAGAAATAATCATCAGTGACTTACTTTAGTCATGCAGACTGCCCCTGATAATGATCAAAAATAAGTCACCTTCTAATTAAGGTGATTTTTTTTGCAAAATGAATTAACCATTCTTCTTTTTATTGATTTTCTTTCTTTTACTGATTTTCACCTTTGCCATAAGAATTATTTCCAGAATTCTGCCTATCTAGTTAGTAGTTCTTTTGCTGGTTCTTTATTCAGAAGAGAAGATGGAGGGGAGACAATCTTAATAAAGATGATGATTAAGAATGGTGGCGCTGTTTGGAAATAATTATGTCCTCCAAGTTCTTATGTATGAAGCCCTAACCCCTGGTACCTCAGAATGTGACTGTTTGGAAGTGGGACTTTAAGGTGATAATTACATTAAAAGTAAGCTGTTAGGATGGGCCTTCATTCAATCTCAGTGGCATTCTTGTAAGAAGAGGAGATTGGGAGAGAAGAGCCCTGCGTGCAGGGAGGAGAGACCTTGCAAGAACACAGACAGAAGGCTGCCATCTTTGAACCAAGGAGTGAGACCTCAAGAAAACAGATTGGTAACACCTGAATCTTGGACTTCTAGCCTCCAGAACTGTGAGAACATAAATTTTTGTTGTTTTAAAAAAAAAAAAAAAAAACAAAGAATGATGGTATTAGCAGCAACTAACTTACTGAGTCTTTACCATGAGCTAGGCATGTGTGCCTATACTTTTGTTCGGTACATTTGTTCCTCATAAAAACCTTATAGTAGCTGCAATTATGATGCACATTTTACATATGTGAAAACTGAGACTTAGAAAGGTTAAGTAATTTGTTTAAAGTTACAGGTAAAGACTAGCAAAGAGAAGTTACAGAATTCCAACCCAGATCTAATTCTAGACTCCACAGTTTAATGCACTTCCTATACCTAGTGGCAGTTAAAGCTGTCACTCTTAACCTAGTGGAAAGAAGCAGCACTCTGAAAGTAATTCACAATCAACACTGTGCTATTTCCTTGACCTCATCAAAATAACCAGACTGAGGTTACATACCTACATCATTTACAATTAATTTGACTGAGATCCTAGAGGTGCCACTTCTCTCTGGAAAATCTTGTGGTTCCCACTCAGTTATTCTCTCTGCTATTCTCTCTTCTAGAACACTCTCTCCACCCCTCTGATCCTGACTAAATTAAAACTTATCCTTCAGGGTGACTAAGAAAAGTTACAGATGTGTAATATAAACTCTAAATCAACCACAAAAATTTTAAAACAAAGCTAATAAGCCAAAGAAGAGACAATGAAGTGATTAAAAAACTTAATCCAAAAAAGTTTAAAAAACAAGAGAGAGAGCAAATGGAAAAGAACAGATGAGACAAAGAGAAAAACAAATCTCAAGATGGCAAATTTAAACCCAACCATAACAATAATAATGTTAAATGTAAATGGTCTAAACAGCAAGTGCAAATGCAAAGATTATGTGAATAAATTCATTAATTCAGATGAAATGGATAAATTCCTTGAAAGACACAAACTCCCAAAGATTAATCAATAACAAACAAATAAATTCACCATATTAACAGACTAAAAAACAAAAACCACATAAACATCTCAATAGCTTCAAAGAAACATCTGGCAGAATCCACATCCATTTCTGCTAAAAATTCTCAAAAATCTAAGACTAGAAGGAAAGTTGCTCAAGCTGGTAAAGGGCAGCTTTGAAAACACTATAGCTTATATCATAGCTAATTCTGAAAAGCTGAATGTCTTTCCTCTAAGATCAAAAATTAGGTAAGACTGTTTGTACTTATCACTCCTATTCAACAATATACTGGAGGTTCTAGCCAGAGAGAAATACAGCAAGAGAAAGTAATAAAAGATATCCAAATTAAAAAGGAAGAAGTAAAACTGTCTATACTCCCAATTGGTATAACCATTTATGTAGAAAATACAATAGAATCTACAAAAACATTACTAATACAAATGAGTTTAACAAGGCTACACAACACAAATATACAAAAATCAACTCTGCCATGTAACTGTATTTATTAAAAACATGTATTAGGTTAAAAGATATTTTAAAAGCATAAACTAAGAAGCTTATAAAAATTTAAAACATTTAAAATAAGCAAGCAAAATGAAATGGTAAAATAGGCACATTTATATGTATGGCACTGGAATATTTTGGTGTTCATACTTGAAATGTGTTTTACAAGTTTCATTTGCTCCACTTATCTGTGAAGAAAAAATCTTCTGGTCCTCAATTCTTATAGAGTAAATGGATTATCAATTAAGAAAAGTGCCATATGTCAGAGACATAACTGGTGGCAACTAGAGTTTTGAACTACTGCTGTGCGAAAAGAGATTCACCTGTTTTTCATGGAAGTCTGGTTCCCCAGCAAGAGGATTCAGATACACCTGCGGTAACAGCTTGAATCAGAGAAAAAGAAAATCTGGGACTACAGACAGATGGGTATATGAACATTTTAAACTACTCGAATGGCCTAGGGCAATGCTTTTAATTTAAAATTAAAATTAGAATTTTAAAGATAAATTTGTCTACATCTTGTTATAAAGGTAGGTGTAAAGCATAGTTTGAGTCAACTCTATGAAATTCCATCTAAATGATTATATTAAAAATTCTAAGAAAGGAAGAAGGCACACATACCTATGAACTCTCTCATACACATAATTTAAACAGAGTCTTTTTAGGCCAGTGGTTCCCAAACTTTGATATATGTTATGATCACCTCGAGAGCTTTAAAATCCTGATGCCCAGGTCATAATACAGAAAAATCAAATCAGGATGAGGTGAGTGAGGAAACAGGCGTCAGTACCTTTTATAGATCCCAGATGATTCTAATGTTCAATAAAGTTTGAGAACCATTATTTTAAGGCAAAGTTTGACAATGCCTCCATTATCAAATTAATAACTTAATTTGGAGCCATTACAGGGTATTTTAAGTCTCTAACTGCCTAGACTGACTGAATTATCATAGGATGCTTCTTGGAGGAACAATCTGCGAAATGCCATCTTTGCATAGGGATAGAAAGACAGAAGTTGAAGTGCTGGAGACACTAAAAATACATGATTTAAAGAAAAAAAGGGAGAGGCGTGCTATTCAATTTCTGAACTCCTTAAAAAAGGCTACTCATGAAACACTGAGTCACTTCTACTAGCCAAGAACAACTGTCTCTGACACTGACATTACAGCCCAAAGAGAAAAAGCATTCTCTGAGATTAATCTTTATTCTACAAAGCACATTCTATATCCCAAGAACACTTGGGATATTTCCATTTTGATATACCACTATCTACCCTCCATCTATAATCCTTACCTTAATAGCAATAGAGAAGCCAAAAAAATATCTGAAGCCTCAAATAAATTAAGGGTGTGGTTCCAGACTTCCATGATGGAAAAGGTATACAGTCCACCCAGATTCGTGCGACAACAAAGATCTCTTAAAGGGTCACAATACAACAGATGGAATATGGTTGACAACAGACCATTTATAACCTCTGCTTCTTGCATCACTTATTGCCATGCCTGTGCCCAAACTTCTTTTTTTTCTTGCTTTGATGGAGATGTATTAATAGACATGGATGGGACATTTGGGGGTTAATGATTACAATTGATCCATACACCTGCTGTTAGAACACCAAAGCAGAGATTAGTGACTCGACTTACTTTATGGCACATGTAGGATCCACCTTTCTTCACCCGGTCTTTCCCAGAAGGGGGGCCTTTCTGTGGATGAAAAGAAGAGAACTCATTAGTTCAGATAGTACAACTGCCCTTCCAAGGTCAGAGAGAGAGAAAGAGAGAGAGAGAGTATGTGTTAATCACTCAATCATGTATGACTTTTTGCAACACCACGGACTATAGTCCACCAGGGTCCGCTGTCCATGGGAATCCTCCAGGCAAGAATACTGGAGTGGGTAGCCATTCCCTTCTCCATCCACAGAGCATTTATTTTAATCCAGCCAGCTCTCTCTCAGTTGCCTAAATGGGGCACATGCTTTTCTGTCCCTGGGTCTTGCATCTGCACCCATGCACCTTCTCGAATGCCTTCCAAATCCTATATCCTCTGAGGTCCAGCTCAAGTTCCCACTCTTCGGTGAACTCTGTGACTATCTTAAACAACCCAAACCCCTACAGGGTTTCCTTCCTAGATGACTAATAGGCTGCCTGGCAACATCTCTTCCATCAGCTTCTCATGCTGACAGGCAAATTTATCCTGAATTATAACTGGCCTGCAGACCTAGACTGGCAAGCCTTTTTGAGTTATGTTTTTAAAATCCTACTATGCAACACCTTATAAACCCTTTCCTAGCTGAATAAATAGATATAATTTTTCTCTCCAAAAAATTTTAGGTCAGGTTTACTGAGGTATAATTTATATAAATTTATACTTCTACAATGTTTAAATGCACACTTATAATGAGTTTTGAGTTTTTGAACCCGGGTCTCCCACATTGTAGACAGACACTTTACCGTCTGAGCCACCAGGGAAGTCCTATAATCATATAACCACCATCACAATCAAGACAAAGAATGTAGTTTATCTTTTTCAAAAACATTTATATAGTGCTTATTATGAACTACTGCCTGGAAAATCCCATGGACAGAGGAGCCTGGTAGGCTACAGTCTATGGGGTTGCAAAGAGTCAGACACGACTGAGCGACTTCACTTTCACTTTCACTTTATTATGAACCAAGTAGGGCTCGAAGTATTTTGCAAGTATTAACTTACATGATTTCCATAACAACTTCTGAGATTAAGCAAGTGTCAGAATGAGGATTCACCCTGAGACAGCCTGGTTCCAGACCTTAGAGACCAAGAGTATAGGAAACTGAACGATGGTTTCCACTATAATGAAAACTGAAGCCAGAAAGAGCAAGCCAAGATGTAAGACTATTTCTTCTAAGGAGGGCTTAGGAAAAACTGCAATAGAAATGAACGTTGTAAAGTTTTAGTTGCCAGGGTCAAAAGCCTCATGATTACGTTAGCCATGCAAAGAGTATCTGAGAGCTACCAGTAAACTCCTACAAACCAGAACCACATCTGGGAAGTCTGAGAGGGATAAGAGTTTTTTGCTTTTCCTTTGTTACACAAAAACAACTAATGATACAGATGTGGAAAATTCTGAAAGCAATGGGAATACCAGACCACCTGACCTGCCTCTTGAGAAACCTATATGCAGGTCAGGAAGCAACAGTTAGAACAACAGACATGGAACAACAGACTGGTTCCAAATAGGAAAAGGAGTACGTCAAGGCTGTATATTGTCACCCTGCTTATTTAACTCATACGCAGAGTACATCATGAGAAATGCTGGGCTGGAAGAAGCACAAGCTAGAATCAAGAATGCCGGGAGAAATATCAATAACCTCAGATATGCAGATGACACCACCCTTACGGCAGAAAGTGAAGAGGAAGCCTCTTGATGAAAGTGAAAGAGGAGAGTGAAAAAGTTGGGTTAAAGCTCAACATTCAGAAAACGAGGATCATGGCATCTAGTCCCATCACTTCATGGAAAATAGATGGGGAAACAGTGGAAACAGTGTCAGACTTTATTTTGGGGGGCTCTAAAATCACTGCAAATGGTGATTGCAGCCATGAAATTAAAAGACGCTTACTCCTTGGAAGGAAAGTTTTGACCAACCTAGACAGCATAATAAAGAGCAGAGATGTTACTTTGCCAACAAAGGTCCATCTAGTCAAGGCTATGGTTTTTCCAGTGGTCATGTATGCATGTAAGAGTTGAAGTGTGAAGAAAGCTGAACACCAAAGAATTGATGCTTTTGAACTGTGGTGTTGGAGAAGACTCTTGAGAGTCCCTTTGGACTGCAAGGAGATCCAACCAGTCCATTCTAGAGGAGATCAGCCCTGGGATTTCTTTGGAAGGAATGATGCTAAAGCTGAAACTCCAGTACTTTGGCCACCTCATGCAAAGAGTTGACTCATTGGAAAAGACTCTGATGCTGGGAGGGATTGGGGGCAGGAGGAGAAGGGAACAACAGAGGATGACATGGCTGGATGGCATCACCGACTCGATGGACGTAAGTCTGGGTGAACTCTGGGAGTTGGTGATGGACAGGGAGGCCTGGCGTGCTGCAATTCATGGGGTCGCAAAGAGTCGGACATGAATGAGTGACTGAACTGAACTGAACAGTGCTTCTTATTTCAGTTTTGTTTTTTCTTTCAAAGTGTGAGTTGCTCAGACATGTTCAACTCTTTTCATTCTCATGGACTGTAGCCCACCAGGCTCCTCTGCCCATGGGATTCTCTAGGCAAGAATACAGGAGTGGGTATGACATTCCCTTCTCCAGGGGATCTTCTCAACGCAGGGATTGAAACCAGGTCTCCTGCATTGCAGGCGGATTCTTTACTGTGTGAGCCAACATCAAATCTAAGTTTTCCTTTTCCTTGTCAAAGGCCCAGATCTAAGTGGCAGAACCTAAAAGAACCATGTTTTCTTCAAGCATAATTAACACGCTGACTGGAAAACAGTATGTTACTGTTTTCCAAGAAAACAACTTGTGAGCAGAACTTCATGTTTTCTTCAAAGCATTTTCATGTACTTAAAAACTGTCCAAGACCAAGCCACTGGCTATCCTTCATTCCACTGCAAGGTCAAAGTTATTTCCATGCCCTTAACTGCTTTATGTTACACTGTTAAACTTTTATTGATTACAAATGGGCAAGCTATAAATGAGAAGAACTACATCTGAAAATAATGACTTCATACCACAGCATCCTTTCCAGGACTATCTGGAATCTGACAGCCATTACAACAGAATCTGCTTGGTGTGTTTATTATTGTATAAAAGTAGCATAATCACCCAGAATTCACCAAAGCAGAGATGAAAGCATTTATAACTGTGCTGTTATCCCACAGAATGGCCACTCTCTCCTACATTAAATTTCTTGCTTGGGGATTCTTGCATGGCACTGCTTCAGGTGGTTCTCTGCATGCTGGGTTATGATGTACCAAATGGCAGTCTAAATTCTGATTAAAGTTGCTCACAGTATATGCTGGCATGCAAGATTCAATTCTTTTGTCAAGTTAGATCCAAGAACAAGAAAGACTGATTTGCTAACAGGAAGGAGTGAGAACAAAATAGTTCCCTTTCATCACCATCTCATATGAACCAAATCTTCAATCAATAAAAATGACATTTAACAAAGTGACACACAAGTCCTAATGAGAGTCACCCCAGGCTGATAAGACCACAGCAGTTAATACAGTCCTCTAGGTAACTGCTCAGCTGATCCTTATAAATAAAACTATTTTTGCCAGAAGACATGATGCAGGATTAGCTACATCTGTTTGAAATGCTCACCACTTTGCAAAACAAACAAAAAAACAGAAAAATTACTAGCAGTGTGCAATGAGTTGAATAGTGCCCCCTCCCTCAAGTTCATGGTCACCCAAAGCCTCAGCATATGACCAAATTTGGAAATAGGGAGGGTGCACATTTGTAAATTTTGTGTTAGTTATGGTGAGGTCATATTGGATTATGGTGAGCTCTAAATCCAGCAACTGGTGTTCTTGTAACAGGAGGAAAGGATGCAGAGAAGGTCATGTGAAGATGGAGGCAGAGACTGGGCTGATGTAGCTACAAGCCAAAGAATGCCAAGGGCTCCAGGGAACTGCCAGAAGCTAGGAAGAGACAAGGGAGGATTCCAGAGACTCTGAAGGGAATATGGCCCTGTGAGGACCTTGGTCTCAGACTTCTAGCTGCCAAAATTGTGAGAGAATAAACTTTTGTTTTTTCAAGCCACCAAGTTTGTGGTAATCTGTTATAGCAGCCCTAGGAAACTAATATAAGGGGGAAATGCTTCCATTTCTTTTTGCTGAAGAAAGGATCAATAAATCAAAATTAACATCATCTCTCACAGTCAAGCCTGTTGTTGTTTAGTTGCCAAGTAGTGTCTGATTCTTTCTCAACCCCTGGACTTTCAACCCCTGTAGCCCGCCAGGCTCCTCTGTCCATGGAATTCTCCAGGAAAGAATACTGGAGTGGGCTGTCATTTCCTTCTCCAAGGGATTGTCCCAGACCAGGGATCGAACCTGGATCTCCTGCACTGAAGGTGGATTTCTTACCACTGAGTCACCAGGGAAGCAGGTTAAAACAACTTAAAGGAGCTACAGACTGTAATGTCTAAATACCTCACCTTTCTGCCTATATACCTGGTAAGAAGAGAGGCTGCTGTGCCCAAATGACCTCCACCACCAGTATTCAAGAATCAAAGTAAAAATACACACTGAACACAGAGATTTTGCTCAGAAACAGATAAGAATCCATGAGAAAGCTGATGATGGTTTTGAGTTCTTCTGTATCTTTGCTGATTTTCTATCTAGTTATACTACCAATTGCTGAAAAATGAGCATTATCATCTAGACTTAAAACTGCAGGTTAGACTATTCTTCCTTTCAATTTTATCAGTTCTTGCTTCATAGGTTTCAGGTCTTTTCTGGGGCATGCATATTTATCATTATTACGTCCTCTTGGTAGATTGATCGTTTTATCATCAAACAATGCCCTTCCCTGACTCTGGTAATTTTGCTTTTAAGTCTACTCTATACAACATTAAAATAGCCATTCCTGCTGTTTTCTGATTAATGTTTACATAAAACATCTTTTCCCATCATTTTGTTTTCAATCTATTATATCATTATGTTTGAAGTGAGTTTTTTGTAGAACTGTATCTAGTTAGGTTATGTTTTTTAATCCACATTGCCAATGTGCCTTTTAATATTTAGACCTTGTGCTTTAAATGAAATTCCTGATATTTTAGGACTTAAGACTGCCATTTTGTTGTTGCTTTTGTCTGTTCTCTACTTTTTGTTTTCCTTTTTCAGCATTCCTGTGGCAGAAAGATTTCTCTAAAGAAATTCATTTTTATTCATTTATAATGCTTAATTACAGTTTTACATATATATTTAATATATGTATATTCATTAAACATATAACTTAAATATATATTATATAGTATATATTACTATACAAGTATTAAAAATATATAATGCTTACTTTATACATATATAAAACTGATAAAATATAAAATATTAGTCTACTGGTATTATTTTACCTATTCCAGTGAAGTACAGAAAATTTACCTCCCTTTATATCTCTTTAGCTTCCCCTGTTTATAACTACATTAAATAATTCTTCCAAACATATTTAGAAACACATCAACATCATAATTTCTGCTTCAACTATCAAACAAAACTGGGAAATCTTGAGAGGACAGCCTACTATATGTACCCATATTTTTCCTACTATGTTCGTTCTCCCATCCTGATGTTCAAAGGTTCTTTCTTGAATCATTCCCTTTCTGTTTAGGGAACTTCCTTTAGACATTCATTTAGGATAGGTCTGCTGATGACAGATTCTGTAGTTTTCCTTCATTTGAAAATGTCTTGATTTTCTCTTATTCCTAAAAGACATTTCATTAGATAAAGGATTCTGGGTTGGCAGTCTTCAGTTCCAGAAAAACATCTATTTCTGCTTTATTGACTATGCCAAAGCCTTTGACTGTGTGCATCACAATAAACTGTGGAAAATTCTGAAAGAGATGGGAATAGCAGACCGCCTGACCTGCCTCTTGAGAAACCTATAGCCAGGTCAGGAAGCAACAGTTAGAACTGGACATGGAACAACAGACTGGTTCCAAATAGGAAAAGGAGTATGTCAAGGCTGTATATTGTCACCCTGCTTATTTAATTTATATGCAAAGTATATCATGAGAAATGCTGGGTTGGAAGAAGCACAAGCTGGAATCAAGATTGCCAGGAGAAATATCAATAACCTCAGATATGCAGATGACACCACTCTTATGGGAGAAAGTGAAGAGGAACTAAAAAGCCTCTTGATGAAAGTGAAAGAGGAGAGTGAAAAAGTTGGCTTAAAGCTCAACATTCAGAAAATGAAGATCATGGCATTTGGTCCCATCACTTGATGGCAAATCGATGGGGAAACAGTGGAAACAGCATCTGACTTTATTTTTGGGGGCTCCAAAATCACTGCAGATGGTGATTGCAGCCATGAAACTAAAAGACGCCTACTCCTTGGAAGGAAAGTTATGACCAACCTAGATAGCATATTCAAAAGCAGAGACATTACTTTGCCAACAAAGGGCCGTCTAGTCAAGGCTATGGTTTTTCCAGTGGTCATGTATGGATGTGAGAGTTGGATTGTGAAGAAAGCTGAGCGCTGAAGAATTGATGCTTTTGAACTGTGGTGTTGGAGAAGACTCTTGAGAGTCCCTTGGACTGCAAGGAGATCCCACCAGTCCATCCTAAAGGAGATCAGCCCTGGGTGTTCTTTGGAAGGAATCATGCTAAAGCTGAAACTCCAGTACTTTGGCCACCTCATGCGAAGAGTTGACTCATTGGAAAAGACTCTGATGGGAGGGATTGGGGGCAGGAGGAAAAGGGGACAACAGAGGATGAGATGGCTGGATGGCATCACTGACTCGATGGACGTGAGTTTGAGTGAACTCCAGGAGTTGGTAATGGACAGGGAGGTCTGGCGTGCTGCAATTCATGGGGTTGCAAAGAGTCAGACACGACTGAGTGACTGAAGTGAACTGATCTGAACTGAACACATAAAAAATATCATATCCATAAGGAATATGGGGGCTTTCCCAGTGGCTCTGGGGTAAAGAATCTGCCTGCAATGCAGGAGACCCGAGTTCGATTCCTGGGTCATGAAGATCCCCTGGAGCAGGGCGTGGCAACCCACTCCAGTATTCTTGCTTGGAGAATCCCATGGACAGAGAAGACTGGTGGGCTGCAGTCCATAGCATCACAAAGAGTCAGACACAAGGAAGCAACTTAGCATGTACCATAAGGAATACAGGGGGAAAGTATTGCATCACTTCTTCTGTTCTTTATTAGGATCTCTGATGAGAAACCCACACAGTGTCATTCACACTGGCTTATCCCCTACAGGTTAAGTGTTGATTTTCTTTGGCTTTTTTAAGATTTTCTGTCTTTGGTTTTCAGAAGTTTAATTATGGTATGTCTTGATATGGATTTCTTCAGGATGATCCTATTTAATGTTCACTTAGCCTCTTGACTACAGATTTAAGTCTCCTCCCAAATTTGTGAAGTTTTCAGCCATTATTTCTTTGGGTAACCTTTCACCCCATGCTCTTTCCCCTATCCTCTGGGACTCCCAAGACAAAATTTTAGATGATCTTTTTTAACAATCACAAAGTTCCCTGAGACACCATTTATTCATTTTGTATTTTCTCTCCAATATTTATATTGAATAATTTGTTTTTGTTTCCAGTTCACTGATTTCTTTTCCCCTCTGTCCCTTTCATTCTGCTGCTGAACCCATTCACAAAGCTTTTATTTTGGTTATTCTGTTTTTCAGTTCTAAAATTTGCTTTTAGTTCCCATTTATATTTTCTATTTCCTTTCTGAAGTTTCTATTCTCTTTTTTCATTTGTTTCAAACATGTTAGTATCTATTTCTTTCATCTAGTTTGGTATCTCCCCTGTTCTTGGTATGACAATTCATTATTCAGTTGAAACCTGGATAATGTTTATATGTTACATGACTCTGGCTCTTTTTTTCAAAATTATTGTACTACTGAGTTTCATTTCAATGTTTTAAATTATTTATTTGTTTGTTTTTGGCTGTGCTGGGTCTTCATTGCTTTTTATGGGCTTCCACTCATTGCGGTGGCTTCTCCTGTTGTGGAGCACTGGGCTCTAGGCGCACAGGTTTCAGCAGTTGTGGCTTGCATGCTCTAGAGCGTGGGCTCAGTGGTTGTGGCACACAGGTTTAGTTGCTCTGTGGCATGTGGGATTCTCCTGGACCAGAGATCAAATACACGTCCCTTGCACTGGCAAGAGGATTCTTATCCACTGTGTCACCAGGAAGTCCCTCTGGCTCTTACTTAAACATTCTGTTTCAGTTGGCTTTCTTTAGCACCACGCTGACAGGAAAAGGGAGAGAGCCATCTCATTACTGCCAGGTGTAAGCAGAAGTCCGAGCTCCCCACTCGGTCTCCACTGTCACCTCAGAAGGGACACTCTTCACTTACTGCTGGAGGAGGTGAGAGTTTGCTCCCCATACAACATCCACTTGCACCATGGGAGGGTCGGTCTCATTACTGTTAGCCAAGGATGAAAGGCCTGGCACCCCACCTGGCCTTCTCTGACACCATCCTGGCAGGTAGGTTATGGCACCTCAACCAGCCTGATGAGGGTGCATGAGGTCCCTCTTGGCCTGTGCAGGCACAGAAGAACAGTTGTTTTTCTATGGTGCCTACATGGAGTAGGGTGGTTTAGTAAGTCTTTAACTAGAAGTCTACTGTGTTTTTAGACTGTTTCCTACTTTCTCCTTTGGCTGGAGAGAGTAGGCTTTTCTCGAGACTTGGTTTACACCTCTTGGCATCTGGAGGTTGGTGGTTTCTTCAGCTCCAAGTCTGGGATATATGGGGCAAAAAGAAAAATCTATGGAATTCACCACCATGTCATTCCTAGGGTCCAAGGTCTGCAGTTACTCTGCCGTCTTTACACCTTTCAGGGACTTTTTATGCTCCTTTTCTAGATAGGGTCCAGAGTTTTAATCATATTTAGTAGGAAGAACAGGAAATCTATGTCTACTCCATTTTCCTAGAACCAAAGTCAGACTTCCTTCACATTCATTTTTTAAAGGATAGTTTTGCTAGATATAGAAGTCTTAATTTGTTTCTTTTCCCCCAGCCTCTTGACTATATCACTCTACCATTTTCTGAATTCCATGGTTTCTGATGAGAAAACAGTCACTAATCACACTATTGTTGGCCTGTATGTGATAAGGTACTTCTATCTTGCTGTTTTCAATATTTTGTCTTTCAGCACTGTGACTATGACATGTCTAGGTATACTTCTCATTTGTGTTTATCCTGGTTGAAGTTCACTAAAGTTCTTGGATCTGTAGATAATTTTCATCAAGTTTGGTATTTAGATAATTTGGCAAAAATGGTTTGTCCCTTTCTTGCTCCCATCTCCACCTGGGACTCCTATTATACATGTGTTAAAATCATGTTCAAATGTTTGATACCGTCACACAGGCCTCTGCTGATCAGTCCCAATTTTTTTTTTCCCTCTCTGTCATTTGGTTTAGAAATTTTCTTTTGACTTACCTTCAAGGTCACTGATTGAGGCATCCTACCATTTCTAATCTGCTACATGTTAACTCTTCATTTCAGTTATTATATTTTCAATTCTAGAAATTTCACATGGTTCTTCTTTTATCTTTTCTATTTGTCTGTTGTGAGTCTCTGTTTGTTGATTCACATAGTATTTTCTACCAATTCTTGATTATATTTTCTCTTAGTCCTTTAAATATAATAGCTGCTTTTAAGTCTTTGTTAAATCCAATATCTGTGCTTACTCAGTTTCTACTTAATCTTTTTCCCTGGTATTGATCAGTTTCCTGTTTGCATATTTATTGCTTTTTAGGTGAAAACTAAACATTTTGATTACTTAATATACACATACACATATGTAGTGAAAATATTATTTGACTTTGCACTACTCTCTGTTCCCCTTTCCTGGTACAAATGACATCACAAACACCCAAGGAGAAAACTGAAATTCACTATCTTCAATTTGACAATGACAGCTGGCCTGTATTTAATAACATTTGTGAGAAGACCTAGCAATTTGGTGAATATCTTAAACACTAAATACTGTTTTCATCTGCAGATTTGATACTGCCTCAGATCAACCAATGATAATAATATCTTTGAAAAAGCAATGGACACCCAGTAAAGGATGAAATTAGGACAAAGTCAGGCCTATTTCTCAGAGTCTTCCTCCATTTCACTACATCCTACCCATCTGCTCAAGCAAGAATCATGAGGAGTAATTCTTGATTCCTCCCTCTCCCTCACCCCCACATCCAGCTGGTCTGAGCTCTACCTCCAAAGCAGATCTCAAATGGATGGCAGCTATCATCTCCATAGTAACCACCCTGCTCCAAACCACCTGCTCCATGTTCCACCTGGACTATTACAACTGTCTCCTAAGAGGTCTTGCAACTTCCAAAATGGTACCCAATAGGAGCACAATGATATCTGTTAAATAAATAGAAACTACACCACTGTGAGAGAAGCTAGACAAAAAAACATAGGTACACACTGTACATTCCATTCATCTAGAACTCTAAAACATACAAAATACAAATTAATCTACTATGACAGAAAGCAGATCAGCAATTGCTCAAGTATTAGAGGCAGAAAGGGCAAAGTGGAGCATAAGGGCATAAGAAAATTTTGGGGTGATGGTTATGTTCACTACCTATACTATGGTGGTTTCATGGATACATGTGTATATATATTTATTTTTTGATCAGTATATACAGTTATACTCAGGTGGTACAGCAGTAAAGAATCCACCTGCCAATACAGGAGCTACAAGAGACAAAGGTTCGATCCTTGGGTCAGAAAGATCCCCTGGAGAAGGATATGGCAACCCACTCCAGTATACATGCTGGGAAAATTCCATGGACAGAAGGGCCTGGCAGGCTATAGTTCATGGGACTGCAAAGAGTCGGACATGACTGTGCATGGCACACACACATATATTTATTTATATATATAAACTGGTCAAACTGTACACTTTAAAAATGTACAATTTATGCAAATTATATCACATTAAAGCTATTTTAATGAAAATAAACAAATTTTTAAATGATGGTATTTTAAATAAACTATGAGATATGGAATTGACTTCAAATAATCCAGGGGAGAAGGAGAGCAGGGATGAGTGGACAGAAATACAGATGAAATTAAATTAGCCATGAGCTGATAATTATTAAGTCTGGGTATGAAGGACATGGGGATTTAATACACCACTCTCAACTTCTGCATGTTTGAAATTTTCTATAATAAGAACAATTTTTAAGTTAAATGACAGAAAGCATACACCAGAATAAGCTAAAAGAAGAAAAACTTTCAGAGCCCCCAAATGTTAGGAGTCCAAAGTTTCCTCAGAAGTTTATTTATAGGGGGTTTGGAGTTTAAAAGGACAGGTTTCATTCTCCACCTTCTGATCCTGAGACGTGTGCATCTTCCCTTGAGAGCTAAGTCATCCTCGCCCTGACTAGCTAAAAGCTGTGCTCTCTGCACACCTGACTTCTCATCAAGCCTTTAAGCTATCTTATCATCCAGGTTTCCATAGGTTTAATTTTGGCATTCTTAAGTTCAGGATTAAAGAAAAATGATCTTATTGCTGATTTGAAGCACTTCATGCATGTTAAAGCAAACACCCTTGTTAAATCACCCAGTACTATAGCAATAGGCAGCTCAGAAACACACCAACAGGGGCAGTTTTTTTAACCTTTTTCTTCTAGCATCTGCTTGTGTGTCTCCTAAAAGGAATTTCTTTCCAATCACCTCAACTATTTTTCAAGAAATGAACTCTGGGACTTCCCTAGTGGTCCAGCAGGTAAGAATAGCCTTGCAATGCAGGGGACGTGGGTTCCATCCCTGGTTGGGGAACTAAGATCTCACAAGCTGCAGGACAGCTAAGCCCATGTGCAGCAACTAGAGCACCTGTGTGCAGAAACTAAAGAGCCTGCAGGATGCAAGGAAGATCCCACAGGCTTCAACTAAGACCTGATGCAGTCAAAAACACAAATACTTTTTAAAAAGGAACTCTGCCTACATTTGCTTAGAGCATACTACCATAATATCTCTTCACTCATTTGATCCTCAGAAAAGCCTTGGGAAGCAGAAAGTATCATGATCCCCATTTCAGGGATGAAGAATAGTGAAGCTCAGAGAGATGGAATAAATGGACAGATCCAGCTCACACAGCTAGCAAGTGACAAAGCCAGAAGTCGAGGTTCATCCCACCCCTGTGCTTGTTCAGTTCGACTCTTTCAGACTAGCTGCACCTCTGACCAAGGCACATTTGTGAAAAACAAAGTGTAAAAAAAAAAAAAAAAACCAAAATTCACTTCAGTTACCTGATGTCAAATGTGACAAGGGATTTTAAGAGTGGGTGGCTGAAACCAGTACTTCAAATAAAGCTGTTTCAGTTATGTGTAATTTTATTCAACCCCCAGCACAAGGACCAACATAAGGGACTGCAATTAGCTTTAGATGTTGCATGAGGAGAGGAAAAGGAGGGTGACACCCAGAGAAAGGTCAAAGAAAGGAAACTAGAGATCAGATTGGAAAGAATAGCACATTAAACACACAGTCCAAATTAACAACCCCCGCAGTATTTTCTCTGTAAAACCAGCATGCACTGTATGGTGATTACCCTGTTAGAGAAATGAATGAAAACAGTCATTTCCTCCATGCTACTTGTTTCGCCCACGCCCGGCTAAAAAGGAAGAGAATTCTCAACACGATATTAACTTGCTCACAGTGTCCGTGGTCCTCCATCTTCCAAAAAAATATGTCCCTTTCATAGCCCAAGGACTACAGTAACAGTTCTTGCTTTGGGGGATAATACATAAAACTGGTTATTTAAAACACTGATTCCAACTGTAACAGCTAATAATAGCAGCTAATATTTACTGAGCACATATTAGAATCAGGTATTGTTTTAATGTTTTGAATTTTTAAAATGATATTCTGATGTAGGTTCTATTATTGGGAGGGCAACTATATAATCAATTGTCCAAATAAGGATACCTTGGGGAATGAATAGGGCATCTATTAACAACTGTGCCAGGCATGAGCACAGGCTAGGGATGTTGGACACCCCATCATCAGGGCCATCTTACAGACGAAGACTCAAAGAACAGAAAGGTTAAACTGCCTGTCCTGTGTAACACAGCTAGTAATGGGAGGAGCCAGGGTTCAAGCCGGGCCATCTGGTTCCAGGCTCCCACTCAGCCATTCAGCCATGTGCCCCTTATGAGCTGATGTGGTATATTTTTAATGAAATAATTCCACTGTTCCAGTTTGAACAGCATAAGCCCTTCCATATTTCACAAGTTCACTGCAAGAAAATGGCTAGGCCCAAGGGAAACTGAGTTGAGAGTTCATATTTTTAAAAAATAAAGACATTCATCAGCTTTGGGATAGAGCTGATACACCCGTTAGATGTGCTTCTCCAAACGCGCTTCTCTCAGCACAGGGCATCTGCTTTTTTCACTTAAGAATAAATAGACATTTAAAGTAGCAACACTTACCACCTAAACAGACATCCACATACAGAGGATGCCTTCAGTAGTTTCTCTGGCTCAAATCCCCTGGGGTTTGGGGATCTCAATCTCAACCTCATACCATGGAAAAAACTGTTCCATTTCATAGACCTACTTTGTAAGGTCTCATCTTCCCTTGTGTATTACTGGAAAAGTTTTCAAATACCTCCAAGGGAAAAGCATGCCTCAGAAATAAAGTGATAACAAGGAAATCCAACATCTTCCTTTCATTACAGACTAAATGACAGGTGCCATGAGATCTCAGCAAGTCACAATGTCAGGTGCATAGAAAGTGTCTTTATGTAAACACACAATAGCGTGTCGATTTGCTTCTTTTTTTTCTAATATTTTGTCATTTATTTATTTATTTGGCTGTGCTGGGCCTTAGTTGCAGCATGCAGAATCTTGGTAGTTGGGGCATGTAGGATCTTTTTGTTGTGACACGCAAACTTTTAGCTGTGGCAAGTGGGAGCTAGTTCCCTGACCAGGGATCAAACTCAGGCCCCCTGCATTGGGACTGCAGAGTGTTAGCCACTGGACCAGCAGGCAAGTCCCCTGGTCTTGCTTCCTAAGGCAACATGATGTTGGTCTATTTCCCATTATCCCTTTTCTTCAGTCCCTCATGACATCACTGTCCATTGCACTTAGTTCTTTCTGCCTCTTCCCTCAGCCTTCACACTCCATTTAGTGTCTCTGTCAAATGACAAGCCCCCAGACAGCCTGAAAGATCACACCCCCTCCTCCACCTTCCATCACTGTCTCTCCTCCTACCCTATATGTCCCCCTTCTTCCTTGCTGTTGTAGCAAAACACCAATATTTGGTCTTTGTCCCCAGTTCCTGCCTCAGAGCTCCTGAGATCCTTGGAAGAGAAAGACGAGAATCTTTCTTTTGTTGCCTCTTCTGAGTTGTATACTTTAAATTAAGCCCAGCAATCATAAGTAAAGTGTTTTCCTAAGTTTTGTGAGTTGTCCTAGTAAATTACCAAGCCTGAGCAAAGGGATCATCTGAACCGCCAAATTCGCATTCTGCCAGGCAGAAGTGTGGGGAGCCTGGGTACCCCATTTTCAGCTGGTATATGAAGTATTGGAAGACTTGTAGGATTGTGTTCATAATCTGTGGTGTCTGTGATAACTCCAGGAGTAAGCATCAGAACTGGACGGAATCTCTGGACACCCAGCTCATGTTAGAGATAAATTACATATTTGGTATCAGATAAAACACACACATGTGGTGTCAGAACGGTACAAGAAAAAATGAAATACACTAACACTTACTACTGGTGACAAATTACAAATTGCTTTCCTTCTCCTAATAGGAGGCAGGCACCTTGACACCACAGACTTTGCTCTATTCCCTGCTTTATCATTTGAGCCTTAAACAGTGGCTGAGACTATAGATATCGATTTATTTGAACCAGTGGATATATGCCTCGTGCTTACGTTTCTATATAATTGCTCTTGGTCAAAAAGTAGAGACTCAACAAAAAAGGGGGGAAAGGTTAGAATGAAAAATAAGATGGTAGAGACCCCTGTGATACAATGGGAAATTACATATTTGGTCTTTGTACTGATTCTCCAGAGTGACTTGTGTCTACTGTGTGCTGATAAGATGACTGGTAACTGGGGAGCCCTAGGTAAATTCTGGATGGGCCCTGGTCAGGCAGAGAGACCTAGGCATGATTATCAAGTTGGAACATTTAGCTCCACCCCTTGATCTCTGCGGGCTTCCCTTGTGTCTCAGCTGGTAAAGAATCCGCCTGCAATGTGGGAGACCTGGGTTCGATCCCTGAGTCAGGAAGATCCCCCGGAGAAGGGAAAGGCTACCCACTCCCATATTCTGGCCTGAAGAATTCCAAGGACTGTATAATCCATGGGGTCACAAAGAGTCAGACATGACTGGGCAACTTTCACTTTCTTTCACAGATCTCCGGGGAGGGGAGGGGTTCCGGTGATTGGACCTAACCACCAATGGCCAAGGGTTTAATCTATTATACCTACGTAACGAGACCTCCATAAAACAACCAAACAATGGGATCTGAAGAGCCTGAGTTGGTGGACACATCTATGTGCTGGGAGGGTGGGACACCCCACATTCACAGGGATAGAAGTTTCTGTGTGTAGGACTCTCCTGGACCCCACACTGTGTATCTCTTCATCTGGCTGTTCATTGGTATCCTTTATTATAAACCCGTGATAGTAAGTAAAGGGATCTGGATGGTTCTAGCACATTATCAAATCTGAAAGGAGGACACTGTGGGAACTCCTGACTTAGCAGCCACCTCAGACAGAAGTGCAGGCACCCAGAGCACCCAGTACTTGGACTGGCATTTAAAGTGGGGGCAGACTTGTGGGACTGAGCCCTTAAACCTTGGAGTCTGTGCTGACTCCAGGTGGTTAGCGTCAGACTGAACTGAACAAAAGATATCCAGATGGTGTCCAGGGAGTTGGCGTGGAAAAAAGTTACACATCTGGTGTCAGAAGTGTTGTGGCATTTTTCACAGAACTAAAATAAATTTTTTTTTTAATCTGTACAGAAACACAAAGACTCTGAACAGCCAAAACAATCTAGAAAAGGAAGAAGGGAGCTGGAGGAATCATGCTCCCTGACTTTAGATTATACTTCAAGGCTACAATAATCAGAACAGTATGGTGCTGGCACAAAAACAAACATGCAGTTCAATGGAACAAGACAGAGAACCCAGAAATACAACCACACTTACAGAGGCAATTGATCTATGACAAAGGCAAGAATACATTGAACAAAAGACAATCTTTTCAATAAGTGGCAGACAGCTAACATGTAAAACAATGCAAATGATGTGAGTGACAAGGGATTAACTGCCAAAATATACAAATAGTTCATACAGCTCAATATATTTAAAGAAAAAAGAACCCAACCAAAAAGTGGGTAGAAGATCTAAACAGATACTTCTCCAAAGGAGATATATATATATATGGTAAAAGACATATGAAAAGATGTTCAACATCATTAATTATTAGAGAAATGCAAACCAAAGCTATGATGCAGTAGAATGGCCTCACACCATCCAGAATGGCCATCATCAAAAAGTTTGCAAATGATAAATGCTGGAGAGGGTGTGGAGAAAAATGAACCCTCCGACATTGTTGGTGGAAATGTAAATTGGTGCAGCCACTACAGAGAACAGTGTGGAGGTTCCTTAAAAAACTAAAAATAGAGCCATCATATGATCCACCAATCCCAATGATCCAACACATACTCGCTGGTATGTATCTAGAGAAAACTATAATTTGAAAAAATACACTCAGGGAATTCCCTGGTGGTCTAGTGGTTAGGACTCTGTGCTTTCACTGTTGTGGGCCTGGGTTCAATTCCTGGTGGGGAACTAAGATCCCACAAACTGCGTGGCAAATAAATAAATAAAGCCAAGTTAAAGATTTCAGGATTTACAGAAGACTTTTTTAAAAAGAAAAAAAAAAATTACACCCCAATGTTCATAACAGCACTATTTCCAACAGTCAAGATATGGAATGAACCTAAAAGCCCATTAACAGATGCATGGATAAAGAAGATGTGATACATACACACGTATTACCCAGCTATAAGAAAGAGTTAAATAATGCCATTTGCAACACAATGAATAGACCTAGACATTATCATACTAAGTGAAGTAAGTCAAACAGAGAAAGACAAATGATATCATTTCTGTGTGGAATCTTAAAAAAAAAAGATACAAATGAACTTATATACAAAACAGAAACAGACTCACAGACATAGAAAACAAATTTATGGTTACCAAAGTGGAAAGCAGGAGGAGGAATAAATGAACAGTTTACAATTAACACAGACACACTACTCTACGTAAAACAGAAAATCAACAGGGACCTACTGTATAGCACAGAGAACTAGACTCAATATTTCATAATAATCTATTATATAAGGGGAAAGAATCTGAAAAAGAATATATATATATATAGCTGAATCAGTTTGCTGTACACATGAAACTAACACAATATTGTAAATCAACTATATTTCAATTTTTAAAACTAAAATGAAATACTTGTTAAAAAATTCTGTGGGGCATATATCCAGAAGTAGCATTGTAGGATCACAGAGTTCTATTTTTAACATTCTGAAGAACCACTATGTTCTTTTTCTAAGAAGTTGCATCATTTTTTTTATAGCAGTCATCCTTGTGGGTAAGAGGTGGCCAAAGACCTCCTTCTACAGTCACGCTATCCAACTTTTCGCGAGGAAGGAAAGAGAGGAGAAAAAGCAGCAAAGTCCCAAGAAAATGGTTAACACTATGACTTCTACAATGGTAGATACATATGTTTTATTTGAGATATGGATCATAAAAATTGTGAAAATCCATGGTAGTTTTTCAACACAAGGCCATAAAATAAATAAATGCTAAAAACCCATCAACCTAAACACAGAGGAAGCAACTATTAAGAGAAAATAAGTAACACACTGGATTTCCACAACCAAGAACTAACTTTCTCATCATCTGCTGATAGTATACATTGCTAAACAGAATTTGTCATCTAATAATGCAGGTAGTTCTTTAATTTCAGAAAGCTTAATATGCTAACATACTACACAAAAGAGCATTCACAGTCTATCTAATCCTGAAGAGGTTGGTTCTGAAGGACAGAGAAATCAGTTTATTTCATCCTAAACAAGGCATGGTATATAGATGTTGTTGTTAAATCGCTAAGTTGTGTTCCGACCCTTTGTGATCTTATAGACTGTAGCCCACCAGGCTCCTCTGTCCATGGGATTTCCCAGGCACGAATATTGGGGCAGGTTGCCATTTCCTCCTCCAGAGGATCTTCCTGACTCAGGGATTTAACCCACGTCTCCTACACTGGCAGGTAGATTCTTTACCACTGAGTTACTTGGGAAGCCCTTATGGTACACAGTAGCATCATCCTAAAGAAAGGTGACTTCTGGGTCAGTGAAAGTGTACCCAAGATCAGAGGGTACAGACTACATCTGCTGAAAGGTCTACTCCACAGTCACTCACTTGCTTCTTTCCGAATGATTCTGTGAAACTGTTCAGTCCTGCCTGCAAACAGATATGGCTCTAAAGCATTTGAGAGGTGAGAAAACCAGTTTATAGTCTTCATAAGGATTTTGTTTATCACATTCTCTTATACTCACAATCTTCAGTGACAACTCATTAGCAAGTTATGAGAGAGTATAAGCAATTAGTTTATACCAAATCATATTTTTAGTTAAACATTTTCTGCAAAGAATACTTGATTACTTCCATGATTTTACTTCGTATACTGTGAAAGTAGACAAGTGCTAAGTGCCCAATTCTGTACATTCTGTCACTTCATTAGAAGCAGTGTTTACTTTTCTTAGTGTGTATAAAGCAGAAACTGTCCACAGAAAGAAGTGTACAGTTGTGTGCTACCGGGCGTCCTATCTTGTTTCCACATCCCTAAAAAGGTCCAGAATAAGTATCTTTCATGAATTAGATTTCAGAGTCAGCTGTCATTTCATAGCTCACTGAAACTTTCATTGCATATTAAAAACTAGTCATGATTAAGATTTATCAAGTGTTTACTACATACCACTCACTACACTAAACAATTTCTTTGTGGTATCTCACTGAAATCTCTCAGTCTCTCCACAAGGGGTACTGTTATTTCTCACTTACTGATGGGGAAGCTGAATGAGGATTTAAGTGACTTGCTCCAGCTTAATCAGCTGGTAGGTGACTAAGATAGGAATTCAGGTCCAACTCCCAAACTGCCTGAAGTTAACCATCACGTTAAACTTCCTCCTCACATATAATTAAAGACATGACCACATATATGTAATTACATGCATTTGCTTGACTCCTTCACATCTGCAGGCTCCAGAGGGCAAAGGGATAATGTCTGTGGGATTCCCAGAATCCAGCTCATAAGTCTGGCATTCAGTAGATTGCCAATAAACTTTGCTGAATGAATAAAAGCATGTATTTATATAAAAATCACATATATGGATAGGAATATACCTAAATATATTCACATATCCACATGAAAATCCTCCCCAGAATAACCTGATGTAAAAGATAATCAGATTGTTCTATTTCTTCTCTTCTCAATAACATGGTTTAATTTCCAGATCCTTAGGGAAAGAACAAATGAGTCACACTACGGCATAGGGAAAGACATGAAAGGTGAAGCTATAGAAAGGGAAAATGACACCAAATTATTTCACAATTCATTAACAGGCTAAATGTTCAGTGCAAAAACTGACTTGCCAAATCAATAATTTTTAAGAACAATTTAGTGGAAGGAAATAAGAGATTAAGAAGGTAAAAAGGCCAGGAAATTGATTTAAAATCTCAAGATATAAAAAAACCATAGGCATATAAAAAACCATACTGCCTCTCACTTGTTTTTGGAAGAAGCCAAGTATGACTCAAGTACGAAACAAGTATGACTCAGCAATTCATATCTCTTTAAATTATCTTTCAGAGTTACCACACTTCCTGAAATTCCTGACTTAACGTGTGCCGTCTGTGGTAAAATACTACATGGAAGTAAGCAGCCTTTCAAGTTCTGCATCTCAAATAACATCTGGACACTGGCCAAGACTGTACGAGCTTCAAGATCAGAAGACCTGGGATTTCATCTTGACTCTGCAAACCAAATTCAAAATCTGGGGCAAAGCCAGAACCTCTCTCCACTCTATGAATTATCATAAGAAATGACACTAAGACCACCTGCCTCCTTTTGCACAATCAGCAATATTCTGCAGGTATGAGAAACACAGAAGGGTCTCTGAGAAAGAGGGAGGGAGACAGAGCACTCTGAGCTCTCTGAGGAGAAAAAAAACAAATATAAATGTGAAGGATAAGGACTTTGACTTGGCTCCTCACACAAGCACTAGGTGGCCTTGGGAACAAGTCATGCTGTGGACAAGGGTCTGAGGCACACCTGTTCTTCTGTAACGCAAACATGTTTCATTGTAAGGCTCTAGAAAGCCAGTGTAGGGAAGGGCTTGGGGGACCAGCTCCAGACTGACAGGGAACACACGTTTTCTTCCCAATGTGTAATGATTCCACCTCTGGTTTAGGAGTGCTGTGGTCAAAGTATTTATGACTATAGGCTACTGTATATGAGAAATTGTAAAGAAGAGAATTATTCTGTGTACCGGAATATACACATATATTAACCTTTGCTGACTGTCAAGCATGATGAGATAGAGGCCTTAGCTGAAAATGTTAAGCATAAATTAGGGTCTGTGATACTGGGGGAGTGCTGGGGGATTCACATGAAAAAATAATCTGTCCAGGGAGGCTAGAGTAGGAAGAACATGGGAAGGGAGGGTCACGGAGGTGGAAGATGGGATGCCAAGCCCGATGGAGAGGATCTGGCTCTGGATACAGCACCTAAACTTCTGGCTGTCAATTCATACTTCAAACCACACCAGGAACAGAGAAGAAAAACCTTAGGCAACTGACCAGTAATGGAGGCCTCCTAACACTTAAAATCTGGTGAGTATCCCCTCTGACCAGAAATGCTGCTCAGACCTGGCCTGTCAACTGTAGACCCAAATAAATAAGGGAACCAAGTGACAGAGACCCTGTCAGCTCTCCACCCTCCCTTCCCTCTGTTCCCTTCCAGTTAAACAGAGGTGCAGGGAAGGAATAAACAAATCTGAAGGGAAACCAAAAAAACCTGGGTTTTAGTTCTGATTTCCTAAGCATCAGTGAGGCAAAAGCTTCCTAGTACCATGGAAGGAGGGCTTCCCTGGTAGCGTAGCAGTAAAGAGTCTGCCTGCAATGTAGGAGACATGGGTTTGATCCCTAGGTTGGAAAGATCCCCTGGAGGAGGGCATGGCAACCCACTTCAGTATTCTTGCCTGGAGAATCCCATGGACAGAGGAGCCTGCCAGGCTACAGTCCATGGGGCCACAAAGAGTCGGACACAACTGAAGTGACTTAGCATGCACACACCATGGAAGGAAACATAATTAGGGATTCTGAAAATCAAACTCTTTGTAGACAAGGATGGTGTGATGTTTATATCTGCCCCTAGCCCAGAGCAAGTGCTCTGCTGCTGCTGCTGCTAAGTTGCTTCAGTCGTGTCCGACACTGTGCGACCCCAGAGACGGCAGCCCACCAGGCTTCCCCGTCCCTGGGATTCTCCAGGCAAGAACACTGGAGTGGGTTGCCATTTCCTTCTCCAATGCATGAAAGTGGAAAGTGAAAGTGAAGTCGCTCAGTAGTGTCCGACTCTAGCGACCTCATGGACTGCAGCCTCCCAGGCTCCTCCGTCCATGGGATTTTCCACGCAAAAGTTCTGGAGTGGGGGCCATTGCCTTCTCCGAGCAAGTGCTCAGTAAATGCTTATTAACAAATAAAATGGAAGAAAAGAACACAATTTGGTCTAACAAGTAATAAAGCATGCTGAAGGGGAAGGGATTTTCAAAAAGGATGTTTTGACTGAGAGGTGCCTGGAAAGTAATTAGCTCTCTTTTACTGTGTGGCAGATACAGGGTCACATGCTTGAATCTCTTGTGAATCCTCAGAACAACCCAACGTCCTTAAATTTTCCTGTTACTCCCACTTTATAGACAAAGAAACAAAATCAAAAGATGTCACCCCTTTCTCCTAAGGCCACCATGCCATCAAGGGGCAGAACTAGAATGTGGAACAACGGACTGTGAATCATTTTAAAACCTGTCCTCTTAAGCACGTTCCAACAGCTTCTTCATCCTACTACTTCATCCCACTTCATCCTACTTCCCAAGCCAGCACCAGACCCCAGGGCTGTTGTCCAGACTGACTGTGTCCTGGGAATGACTTGCTACATCCCTAGCAACATTTACAGATGAAGCAGAAAGCCAGACAAGGGCAAGATGACTCACCCAAGGCCCCTGGACATTTTCAAGCTAAATCTCAGGTGAAATTCCAGGCTATTGACCTCTGCTTTCATCACCAAGCCATGGTTCTGTCATTCAGCGCAGCCGGAAGAATGTGACAGAGGATGGCAAATAAGCACATGAGCAAACTCTCTGCCTGTTATGTTTCTGTTATAACCCCAACCGGCGATGCTGCCCTTCTGTTACCCCTATCTTAGAGCAGATGTCTCTCCCCTCCCAGAAGTGCTCTACATTGTGAAACAGAGTTCATAAAGCCCTTTCACTGAGCATGCCAAATGAAGGAAGACGATTTACCAGTCACTCTCCTAAGCCCCTAAATGGTCAGCTAACGGAAATTCTTTACACAGCTCAGTTGTGCCCATAAGGATGGGAAAAATACACTGCAGCAAAATCAGAAGAAAGAAACACACCCCTCTCACTGCTTTTACTGTGAGTATGAAAAGGCAAGACACTCGGGAATGAAGGGCAAGCAGAGGGCAGCTATGGCTTTGGGGCTTTACTTCAAGAAACTGAAGCTGTTGTTGTTTAGTTGCTAAGTCGTGTCTGACTCTTTGTGACCCCATGGACTGTAGCCTGCCAGGCTCCTCTGTCCATGGGATTTCCCAGACAAGAATACTGGAGTGGGTTGCCATTCCCTTCTCCAAGGGATCTGAAAGCAGCAGGGTAAAGGATGAAAATCCTTCCTCTGCTGACCATGAATTCCTCACGAGGCCACACCCTGGCCTTCCTGTGTTTGGATGCCAAGGACCTGGCACACAGGTGCTGCCACCCTTCCTAAGGCCACCACCTCAGAAAAGCCTTCTCAGCTCCAACCAGCAGAGAACAGAGCTCAACGAGGCCCCATCACAACCACATCAGCAGCAAACTCTTTTCCTGAATATTTATTTATTTAGCTTTGACTGCGCTGGGTCTTTGTTGCTGGGAGGGTTTTTCTCTAGTTGCAGCAAGTGGGTGGGGGGGCTACTCTCTACTTGCGATACATGGACTTCTCATTGCAGTGGCTTCTCTGGTTGCAGAGCACAGGCTCTAGGGCACCTGGGCTTCAGCAGTTGCAACACGCAGGCTCTAGAGCACAGGCACAGTGATGGTGGTGCATAGGGTTAGTAGCTCTGCAGTATGTGGGATCTTTCTTGACCTGAGATCAAACGGGGGTCTCATCTACTGCAAGACAGATTTTTAACCACTGGACCACCAGGGAAGTCCCAGCAGCAACTGTGACCACAGCACATCTTGATTTACCTGATCGCCACCTCTCCCTAGACTAGACATTCCCTAACAGCAAGGCTATCTCGTGCATCTTTGAATCCCTGAGAGCCAACACAGCCCCACAACACAGTAAGTTCTCAGAATTCGGGCTGAGCCCATGGCTGTAGGGCTCTGCCATCAGCCTTGTCTCATTTATGCAGCTATTGATGACAAAAAAAAAAAAAAAAAAACAGCTGAACTGGTTGATTCTAGTAAGTTGTAAGGGAAAACCACTACCATAAATGACAGGGCTGATAGTCACAATGAAGTCTGTAAGCTGCCTCTCAAGGCTGAAACTGATTTAAAAAAAAAAATGGAATTTGATGGAAAGAAGAGATAGGCTCTTCATTACATTTCAAAATAGGGCCACTAAGATAAGATTCAAAACAGTTTAATAACTACCTATAAATAAATGCATAAAACACAGCTGTATAATAATAATATTTAAAGAGACTCAGCCTAAAGTCAATAAACATGGGGGGCAAAGTGTGTGTGCTAAGTCGCTCAGTCATGTCCGACTTTTGTGACCCTATGGATTGCTGCCCACTAGGCTCCTCTGTCCCATGAATTCTCCAGGCAAGAATACTAGAGGGGGTTACCATGACCTCCTCCAGGGGATCTTCCCACCCCAGGAATTGAACCCAGGTCTCCCCCATTGCAGGCAGATTCTTTACCACCTGAGCTACCAGGAAAGCCCAAGAATACTGGAGTGGGTAGCCTATCCCTTCTCCATGGGGTTTTCCCAACCCAGGAATTGAATCGGGGTCTCCCCACTCCAGTACTCTTGCCTGGAAAATCCCATGGATGGAGGAGCCTGGTAGGCTGCAGTCCATGGGGTCGCTAAGAGTCGGACACGACTGAGCAACTTCACTTTCACTTTTCACTTTCATGCATTGGAGAAGGAGATGGCAACCCACTCCAGTGTTCTTGCCTGGAGAATCCCAGGGACAGGGGAGCCTGGTGGGCTGCCGTCTATGGGGTCGCACAGAGTTGGACACGACTGAAGCAACTTAGCAGCAGCAGCAGCAGCTCCCACATTGCAGGCGAATTCTTTACCGTCTGAGCTACCAGGGAAGCCAGGAGAAAAAGAGGAAGTACTCTTTGGCTACTGCAAGCTTATGAGAGGTCAACGGTGAGATGCTGCTCTTCCTGTCGCTGCTGCAACTGCACGTGATAGTGAGAGGCCACATGGCAGAAGAGGGACAGAACCAGCAACGTTGAAAACCAAAGCTGGATGTACCATATGCTTGCTCTTTGCCAAATGTTGGTCTAAGTAGCTACCAACACTCTCAATCACAGCAACTCTGTCCCCACTGATGAAAGAAGCAAACCTGAGTCCCGGAGTAGTTAAGTGACTTGCCCAGGGTCACACGTTAACCACAGTGACAGAAACAAAATTCAACAATCCTCGACTGGATTCCACTGGCGCAGCCTTTAATGGCTACCACAGTCTGAGACCCGATGACAGAGAAGGAGGGAAAAGGACTGCTGCACTATTATTTGCATCTATCAGGGAATATAGATAGAATGCTGTGTACATTTCTGGATGCTCATGTAGAAAAGGGGACTTTTTTCCCACCCATATTATACAGAGGACTGTAACCCCAGTTGCCCTGGATTAGAATCCAAGTTATTCCAGGTGCAATTGAAAGGATGGGGATGTTCATCTAGAAAGAGAAAGATGAGGGGGCACAGGTTGTGAATGTTTTGGGGGGTCTGAAAAGCTTGCATGCACAAGACAGAAGCCATGTTCTGTGTCCTCACCAGCTGTACAATGACGACCAGTGAGCTGAAGCTCTGGGGGTGAAAATATTCGGTTGGCCGTGGAAGAACATCAAACAGTGGGCACATCTGATGACACAACTAGATGCCCTAGGTATCAGCGAGTTCTCGGGCCCAGGACGTTTGAAGCTCAAGGGTGCAGGACCACAGGTGCCACTGGGATCAAAACAGGGGTCCTACAGTGGTAGGGGCTGGAGTTTTTCATTTCCCACCAAGATCCACTGGTCCTCCAAACTAAGAGAGGGGGCCACGATATATCTGGGTGTCCCGCTCTGTCTACTCAGGAGTCAAGAGCTATAATGTAAGACTCTGTAGGTAATATTATGAACAAACACAGCATTTTTACCACCTTCCAAATAGCAACTGGAATTAGCATTCACTCTTTTCAAGCAAGAAGCATGTGTCTGGATACTGTGTTTGAAAATCCGTTTACAGGATCTAAATATCTGAGCCATATATACTCAAGTTTATTTCCTCTATTTCTCAACAGTTTTTTGTGGTTGTTGAATGACCAACCTCACTCCACAACCACAAATAAAAGTGGCTATAGATCAACATCAGCTGTTCCTCTGGAACAATTTCCATCTTCCACTAGGGAGAAGAAGATGAAATTCTTTTCATAAACATGGCCTCAAGGGATTGATGTTGTTTGACCACTCTGCTTTTCCTTTGGGACTTACTAAGTATAATTTACAACCATAGTAATTTATTATCAAGTTTAAGTCAACATCCTTAATATTTTCATGTCTTTTTCATTTTGAACACCAGGTTACTTTTCCATCAAACTGATTTATTCTAAACTGTCCTCATTGAAAATACATGAATAAAGGGTCTTATGTGAGATAAAAATCCTTAACCAACTTCTCCGTGCACTACTACCTGGAAGTGGAATTCCAGGAATGTGAGCTGCGTTGAATAGGCTGCCAAGGGGGCAGCTGAATGGGTGAGACAGTCTCAACTCAGGAAGATGTGATATTTACTGTCTCTTGCCAGGCTGAGACAAGGCCAGTCTCATGCCATAGGCAGAGGAGGTCTGGGAAACAGGCTAAGCAGGAGTCTAACATTTCTGATGCACAAAATTCATTGATTCATATAGTGGTATGTGGCCAGAGGAGGCATTATTGGGACAAGGAACAAATAAATGCAGAATTTAGAGAATGGACAAATGCAAGTCCAAGTTCCAAGTCCAATCACCCAATTGCAAAAACAGGACTGACCATGAGGCACCTGCCAATATGTGGTCTTTTGACCTCGGGTCAGAGGTTGGCACGTGTCCTGTGTGACAGGCAAGGGTCAGAGGTGTGTTCTTCAAAACATGCAGAGTGCAAGCTCCAAACCACAGCCAGCACAACAGGAAGGCTTATGTTTTCTCTGGTCAGTTCCACACCACAACACCACAGCCTTGCAAAACAGAACACATTTCCCAACATGTCTAGAGCTATATGATCTAACTGAACAGTCAAACTCCACATTGACAAAAACAGAACAAACAGAATCTCGGGCTAATAGTGTCTGACAAGCATCAGGGATTCATTCAGAGGAGGAATACTTTTGGGGAAACTTTATTCCCAATGGACTCTAATGAGCCACAAAGCAAGATTTTCATTGTAAGGATGACTACGTGATATGTTAACAAAAGGTAAGGACAGGAAGAATATTAGGCATTCATTATTTATAAACATCATTTTCTCATCCTCTGCTCCCAAAGGCTAACATTTCTTGTTAATTCTGCTGAATAGAAGCATGTATTTGTGTGTGTGCAGTTGTTCAGTCATGTTCAACTCTTTTGCAACCCCATGGACTGCAGCCCACCAGGCTCCTCTGTCAATGGGACTTTCCAGGCAAGAATACTGGAGTGGGTTGCCATTTCCTCCTCTAGGGGATATGCCCAACCCAGAGACAGAACCCACGTCTTTTGCACTGGCAGCTGGATTCTTTACCACTGAGCCACCTAAGAAGCCCAAAAAGAAGCATATAATCTTCCAATTACGTAGCAAAAAATAATGAAGAAAAAAAAAAAAAGTAAATCACTAGCACAATAGTACTTTTGGGGTCTAAAGTTATATTTTCACATGCAACATTATCAGATCTAACTTGCCAACAATTTCATGAGATAGGTATAATTATTCCCAATTTGTATATAAGGAAACTTAAGGTATGTCCTAAGCTTAGAGAGATTCCTTTAATATCAAGTGGTAGAGCTAAAATCCACATTACTTTGACTAATTCTAAGGCTATATTTCTTTCCCTTAGGACAGAAAAAAAGCTGCCCAAATGAAACTGTGTACCTTAAGTGAGAGTGGCAAAGATATTACAGATTACTCCATCCTTTTATATCACCAGTGAACCAGGGTACCATGGTACCCCGGGTATGGTACTAGGGTAGTGAAGTAAGGATGTAGGTGTGGG
This sequence comes from Bubalus bubalis, assembly GCF_019923935.1. NCBI lineage: Eukaryota > Metazoa > Chordata > Mammalia > Artiodactyla > Bovidae > Bubalus > Bubalus bubalis. Next base: position 21,895,111 of record NC_059177.1, on the reverse strand, counting down.
AAATTAGGATACTAGATAAGTGCTATATAGTCTTTGACTGAAAGTACCACACTTCTGGGGGATTGCCATGTGGCTCAGTGGTAAAGAATCTGCTTGCCAGTGCGAGATGTGTGAGCTCGACCTCTGGGTCAGGAAGATCCCCTGGAGGAGAAAATGGCAACCCGTTCCACTATTCTTGCCTGGGAAATCCCATGGACAGAGGAGTCTGGAGGGCTACAGTCCATGGGGTCACAAAGAGTCAGACATGACTGAGCAACTAAGCATACAAGCACCACCACACACTTCCAGAGATTAATCTGGGTTTTTAGGTAAAGTAATTACAAAGGAAAACACACACACACACACATACAAATTACTTCTTAACTGGGTTAAAAAAGTAGCATCAGCGGCCACACTCTGGATTGCACCTGTGTAGAAAGACAGGCTGTCAACCTAAGCAGTTTCGAAAATTACCCACATGCATGCATGGACACTCCCCAGAACCTTCTACCAGGCAAGACCAAACTGACCCTCACTCCATATGGCCCAATACCTCCGCCTCTCCTAGGATTTTGTGTACAAAGCATACAAGGTGTTACTAGCCAATAAAATAAACACTAATGATTAACTTTTGCTCCCTGGAAGTCACTGAAGAAGAAAAAGGTATTCTCTGAATAGCCTCTGCCTACAGAGCACTGACTGTTCCCAAGTTCCCCAAAGAAGCTTGAAAGGTATTTGCCATTATGAGTTAGTCTTGGAGCTAAAATATACACATGACACTGAAGAGGTCCGTTCCTGGGTTGAAATGTTTACTTTGGTTCAAAACTTACCCTGAAAATATATGTTTTTAACTAGCTTTTGCTTTTGAAACACCTCCAGTATGAACAGTGATCAAGCTCTCTTTGATTCGATTCTAGGTATCTGGAACTGGCTTTATTACAGGACCAGGTTCTTTGCTAGGCGCTGGAGACACACAGCCCTTAGGGAAGAAAGGCAGATAAATTAAGACCTCAAAGAGAAATGGGAGTTTAAACCAGCTCAGGTGAGAACTATCAAGAGCTGTGAGGAACTGCTGAGCTCAAATCCCAGACTGAAGACAAGGCCAGAGAGGTGAGCTTATTTTCCCAGAGGTCAGCTGATTCCAGCTGCAGCAAGTATAATACTGAGAAGCTGAACAGAACTTTGCATAGACTCATGGGCCCCAAGGAAACAATTGGAGCTTAGGGATTCCATGGTGGCTCAGCTGGTAAAGAATCTGCCTGCAATGCAGGAGACCTGGGTTTGATCCCTGGATTGGGAAGATCCCCTGGAGAAGGGAAAGGCTACCCACTCCAGTATTTTGGCTTGGAGAATTCCATGGACTATACAGTCCGTGGGGTCGCAAAGAATCGGACACAACTGAGCAACTTTCACAGGGCCCTCCAAGGAAGAAGAGTCGTGGAAACCCCCTAGCCCACTGGCTGGCACCCTGAGGAGCTATATACATCTAGCCCTCACAGGGACTGAAGCTGAGCTTCAAATCACCTCAATTACCCACTCCAGTGTTCTTGCCTGGAGAATCCCAGGGATGGGAAGTCTGGTTGGCTGCCGTCTATGGGGTCGCACAGAGTCAGACATGACTGAAGCGACGCAGCAGCAGCACTGGCTAGAATAGCTAAGATAGTATGTAAGTTTCCAGAAGCAAAGATAAGCCTGCTCTAGAGAGAGATTCCACTCTCCAGATCTCAAACAATCTCTACAGTTTATCTCACACAATGTCTGGTACTCAATCAAAAATACTGAAGCATATGAGAAAATAAGATGTAACCAAAACCCAAGAACGGCACACAACAGAAGCTGGTCAACAGAGTGGCATGCTATGACAGTTATCAGATACAGACTTCAATATATGATGACTAAATATAAACTCATATATAAAGAATGGATAAACAACAATATAGCACAGGGTATTGTATTCACTATCCTGTGATAACCATAATGGAAAAGAATATGAAAAAGAATGTGTGTATATGAATATATATAAAGTATGCATATATACATATATATAAAAAGAATATATGTGTATATATATATATACATAAACTGAATCACTAGGCTGTACAGCAGAAATTAATATATTGTAAATCAATTCTACTTCAATAAAATAAGAAAAAAATATATATATATACGTAATGACTAAAAAACCACAGTGAGATAGCACTATACACAGACCAGAACAGCTTAAATTAAAAATACCAACAAATATCAAGTGCTGATAGAGTAGTTTTTGTTCTTTCTCTTTGGTTAAAAGAAATACAGTGAATACAATAAGGTGTCAGTATATGTTAAATCGTAACGGCAGATACATGGGTCTCTGTTATGCTATTTTCTGAACTTTTGTAACGTTTCAAAATGAAATGTTGAAAGGAAGAAAAAGCTGTGGTCATTGAGTGATCAGCAACAGCTAAATTATTTTAGCCTTCAGAAGTCATGTTCAAGAGTCTGTACTTCATTTATTCTTTAAACAGAGGAGTGAGAGCGTTAACCATATTTTCTATAAAGATCATTCCAGCTGCAACAGAGCAGAAAGAATGAAGCCAGGGAGCCCAACTGGGAGGCTGATGTGGTGACACAGATGAGAGGCAACAGTGGCACTGGTTGTCAAGATTGGAATGATAGAGTCGGAGTTTGCAAGGGAATTGGGGTTCAGTCCTCCAAACTGGTGAATTTAATCCCAGTCAAACCAGGAAGCAAATGAGGCCTCCGTGACAGAAACCTACAAGGCTAAGGATTTACAGAGCAAAGACAACATCCAAGATCAGAGCCTGGGACTGTGAAAACAAGAATATATGGATTTTTCTGTAAATCCTTAGAAGCAACACAAGCAATTATAAAACTGAAAGCTAATAAGCACTCAGCTCGACAACAGATGGTCACAGAAATACATTCACAACTTGCCAGAATTTTGAAGCCTTGTGCACCCTTTCCAAACATGCAGATGCTTTCATCTAAGGGGAGAAAAAAATTCTATTTCTGCTTTTGACAGCAAACGCCAAGTCACATTGTGCCAGTAGAGAATGGCATCTCCCAACCTCAAACCCACCGAAAATTTCACCTTATTCTCATGTTAGAGAGATGGGTTGCCTTTGACCACTAATTCCACCAGCCCTGCCAAGGAAGCCAAGGAGGAAATGACCATTTCTGAAGAACTCAGCTTTTTCATCTGCCCCCCAAAAAGGAGATTTCTGTCTATAGATTATTCAAGAGCAACTAATGTGTTATTCTGTGAAGAAAAATCAAGCATATCACACAAATTTATGCCTAAATTCTGGAAAAAAAAAAAAAAAAAAAGGCCGGAGGCATGGAGTCTGAAAATTTCTTCAACTACTCTGAGCTGTTTAACCTTCCACTGAGAAGAGATCAAAGAATTAACTGTCTTTATCATTACCTTTTGTAAGTTTTCAAGAGGTTAAGGTTTAAAATTAAGCATATTAAGTTCCCAGTCTAGCTAGTTTGGGTATAAATATATATTCCTGGATCTGACTTATGAATGTCTAGTTTGCTAGAGATAGGATTTTTAAATGGCATTTCCCCCCCAATCTGTTCACACAAGAAATACTCAGACATGTTCTTTTTAAAGGAAGTACTTCCCACTCACACACCTAATTCTTATAGTGTCTAAATCATTATATATGCTGAGAGAGCTTGGCTTTAGAGGCAGAGTAGCCCACTAGCTGCAGTCAATAGTCCTCCCATCCTACCTCTCTTTGCCAGAGAAGGTAAAATTTAACTTAGTTTTGCTACATTCCCAAGGTTTATGAACTGACATACTGTGGAGTTCAGGAAATAATCACCAAATGACTCAACTTCCTGATTCAGCATTCACCCAGAAAACATCCTTCTCATTTTCTCCAAACAATGTTCTTCAATCAAAATTTCAGCCAATGAAAACTCAGGCAATTAGCAGCACAATAAATACCATCTACCAGATCTCACTAGTTATTAACAAACATTAATGAATTTTGCTAGTTATTTATATATCTCATTACTTTGATCACATTTATGAGGCTGAATATAATTTCTAAAGTTATAGGCAGATTTCCGCAAATTATTATCACCAAAACGATCCAGCAGCATATAAAATGTCCACGGACATTTCTACACAATGCCTTAAGGTTGGGGAAAAAAAAAAAAAAAAAAAGATGTGCTTAATATTCCTTGGGGAAATTCCAAGATTAATTTCAATAGTACATAAATAGCCAAAACACACGAAATTCCTACCATAATCTGTCCAAAGGATGGGTGTAACCTTTTCATAATACATATTCTGAGACTAATACTCACTGGGTTAATCGTTTCTTCAGCAGAATGGTGAACAGTCCACCAGTCTGAAGTCCACTCCCAGGCGTTCCCTACTATATTGTATAAGCCATAACCATTGGGAGGAAAGGCGTCAACCTGAAAATTAAAAAAAGGGGGAAATGTTGTCAATCTACTCACCTTGTCTAGAAAGCCTCTTTAGTATAAAAATGCACAAAGACCTCTTACTTCAAAGTATGAATATGAATTCTCATTCTAACAGTGAAAATACAATCTGGCCAATATAAAAAAAAACAGAGGAAGATATTTTTCAGCTTTGAGTTCTCAAAGGGAGTTCAGAAACCTAAGAAGAGTTTATGTTACATGGTAAGAAAGTCAATGAAATAATTCTTAATAGAGAGACTAGTATTGATCACAAGTCAAATCTGTATCTCATTGAGAAGTGGCAAGTAAATTATCTGTAGACCTTAAGAAGCATAAGAGAAACAGCATTATACCCAGTATCAGTCTTGTCATCACAGCTGAGCTCTGCTGGCCACAACATCTTTAGGCACAGAAAGACCTCAAGCCAATTCTGTCCTCTCCACCAGCCCCCTCCAACTCACCAGCTTATCTTTAAGCCTGAGTCATTATTGTCAAAACACTGATGGGACTTATTACAGAGAAACCACAAATTCATTATCAAGGGCTATCCATAAAACAAAGAAAGTTTGCAATCCCTTGCACCTGGAAGTATGAGGTAAGCTGCATGGGCTCTTAAGCCAGCAATTACATTACATTCAAAGGTAGATCAGACAGTCTGCCACATAATTATGTCACAGACATGATACCAAAGTGCAAAGCTTGTGTACAAAGGAAGGTGGGGAGGAGGACCAGAGAAAAACCTTTGACTGAATAGTAAATGCATACAGAACAAGTTTTGCTATTTTAGGGACTCAAAACTTTTTCCTAACATATTTTACAAGAAATGCTCATACATGAAGGAAACTTTTATTTTTTAAGTGAAAAAAATATTAATTTATCGTTGAGATTCTTTTTAAAAAATCTTTTTGTAAGTTCATGTTTTTTCTCAATTAATGAAGTAGAACTAAAAGGAATAAAATTAATTTCCTACTTGGCTTCAGAAGGTTTTAGATCTACACATAAATATGGAGCCATGTGATATGTGGGCAATCCAGGGCACGTCAATAAAGTTATGACACTACTCTGAAAAAAAATTAATCCAGATGATGGGGAAAGCTGAAAATTTTTACCATTCTGCTTCCAAACTCAGCATTCATTATGGAAACAGCAGTACCTATTCACTGCTTCATTCAGTAATTCCATGCATGTCGACTGAAGGCAGAAAGGGTTTGATGACATAGACGTGAAAGAGTTTTAATGAGGGAGAAAAAATGATGATGCCAAAAATTAAAAATATCCAATCTAGAAAGGCAGGGTGGGATTAGTAGGGTAAGAGAATGAAAGAAAATATGCAGAAACTCCCTAGAGGGAGAGATTTTGAGCTGAAGATGAACCCTCCTCCACAAAGGTAGAAGCATCTTATGGGATTCAAGGTCAGAGGTCAAAGGTCAGAGAGACAGTGAAGGAGAAGGGGTCAGAGGCATAAACTGTTCTTTTAAGAATTTGGAGATAATGAGGAAGAATAAGACAGAAAAATAGTTGGAAGGAAAAGAAGAAAATAATTTGTTTCAGTGAAAAGATGGGAAGGAGCGAGGGGCATGAGAGCAACTGAAAGATGGAATGAACAAAGTGGAGAAGTGGAGGGAGGAACCATTTCTCAGGCTTAGAGAGCAGACTAATGGAGGTCAGCCAGCCTAGGGTCTTCTTTACATGACAACACACAACAAATGCTGGGCAAGCAAGTTAGCCTATGAGGTGCTGTTAAACCCTAAGATGAGGAAACATTAATAACAGCATCTACTGAAAGGTTTGAGAGGTTTTCCTTCTGTAAATACCTGGATGTTTAAGTGAGGTAAAATCTGGAGGTCACCACTCCCAAAATTACCACATGAGAGTATAAAAATTTTAACTGCTCTTTGTTCAGTTAATCACACCAACCAAAACTTCCTTCCAGAAAGCTCAGAAGAAATACTTCCAACATGTTTATTTTCAGGTGAATGAGCAGATATGCATGAAAACCAAAACATACTAATAACTTACAACAGAGGCCCAATCAAACAGAAAACCAATTCTTTAGGTTCACCGCGGTCAGAATAGTTCACTAAATTTAAAACCAGACTGAAACTAATAAAATAAAACAGCAGGTGACGGAGATATTTCACTGTAGTCCATTCCAACATTGGAAGTTCGATCCCTGCTCTCAAGGGACCAAGGCCTGTGGATCCAACAAGGAAGCCAAGGAGGACCTGAGATAAACAGTCCCACTTTAAAAGTACAAATCTTCTGTCAAGACAAAGGTGGAAGTGACCTCTCTACAACGTGCTGGTTTTTTTCCTCTTCAGGTCATATTTCTCATGTCGGCTCCTGGTAAATGTTCTAATTTTGTCTTAGGAACTTCCATGGCAACTTATTCAGGTAAGTTCTGTTGAATATCCTCCAAGGCAGACATCTGCTACACATCCCCAGTTACATATTCCAACTCTGCTGCTGCTGCTGCTGCTGCTAAGTGACTCCAGTCGTGTCCAACTCTGTGCGACCCCAGAGACGGCAGCCCACCAGGCTCCCCCGTCCCTGGGATTCTCCAGGCAAGAACACTGGAGTGGGTTGCCATTCCCTTCTCCAATGCATGAAAGTGAAAAGTGAAAGTGAAGTCGCTCAGTCGTGTCTGACTCTTAGCGACCCCATGGACTGCAGCCTACCAGGCTCCTCCGTCCACGGTATTTTCCAGGCAAGAGTACTGGAGTGGGGTGCCATTGCATTCTCCACTCTAAATATCTGTAAAGTATCTTTATTTCATATGGAAATTGTTATTTTCTGAGAAGATGCACTGACTTGAGAATAAATGACTTTTTCCTTGGAGGTTCATCTGTCTAAATAGTGATGTGAAATTCTGTAGCCATTAAGTGCTGTAAAATATTCATAGCTGTCCAGTACAGATTCTCATGGTCTTTTGACTGCCAGGTGCTTATGTAATTTGCCTGGTCTATCAGAAGTCTATGCTATATCTGCTTCAACGCTAAGTGTCCTGCTTCTACATCATGCGTCACCTTTCCTGGGGTCTCCTAGGCATCTGCATCAGGCTCCTTATTGTGTTCATCCTGCAGCACAGGTTCTGCCAACAGTGGCCCATGAGATAACAGCTGCCCTTCTTACCCATGTACAGTTTGAGAAAAAGGTTGAGATCTCTTAGACCCCAAGGTCTCTAATAACTCATTTTACTGAATAAAACTATGTGCCCCTGAGAGTACAAGCTATCCAGAAGGAAACCTGAAAAGAACCAACTTCACTTTGCTGTATAGTAGCAAATAAATTTGCCTCTGTTGAAAAATACATCCAATTCCCACTGGTTTGTGTTGGTGCTTTTATCATATACCTAACTCATACATATGAAATTTCAGAAGCACACACATGCGAGTTCCTATGCCTATTTAAAGGCAACATATTCTCATGTAACTTTTTTTTACATTACTTCTGCATCCCTGCAAAAACAACTGTAATGTTTTAACTATATGGCTCAAAGTATGTTTGAAGTTCTGAAAAGTCAAGTGTCTTCTCATCCCTCATGTCTTCCAAAAACTGTCTGTCTTTTTCACTTGTTTATTATTTCAGTTGAAATTCTGGAATCATTTGGTCATGCTCTAAATAACATATGTGTGTTACGTTTATAAATAAATTTTGGAAGAATTATTTTTGTGTGAACAAATATTAAAAACACAAATTTTTTTTAAATGACAACTGTTTGAAAGATTGTTGAAAGAATATTATCTTCTGTAACAACAAACCCAGTAAAGTGCTATTTCCCCACTACAAGACATCTTTGCTCAATGTGTCAAAAAAAAAAACAAAATGCTTTTATCATTGCTTCATTAGTGTATGGTTCTGCTGACAAAAAAGAAAAAAAAAAAAAACAGACAGAAAGGAATACTCATGGAGGGAAACATGCTACATGCGTTCCAGAAAACAGTTTGGTTATGTTTTTGAAACTCTTACCAAGAAAGTTTTCTAGTGTTTGACTCATTAATTTCACTGCTAGGAATCTACCTATTAAAAAAAAACCACCACACTATTAAGGGTCTACTGTATTGCACAGGGAACTCTACTCAATACTCAGAATTGATCTGTATAGGAAAAGAATCTAAAAACAGAGCAGATATATGCATATGTGTAGCTGATTCACTTTGCTGTATAGCAGAAACTAACACAACATTGTAAATCAACTATACCTCAATAAAAACTATTTTTAAATCATCAGAGATACAATTTAATATTTATGCACAAGATGTTGTTATTCCGCAAAAAAAATATGTAACTTTGCAAAAATAAGGGGCAAATAAATTAGGGTTAATTCAAATGACAAGCTATCCAGCTGCTAAAAGACATGTATTTGTGAAGAACTGCTAATGCCAGACAAAATGTTCCTGATATTACACAGGGAAAGGAGAGTAGGATTTTAAATATAATAGTATGACCCCAAAGCAATATGTAAAAAATATATACGCACACAAACACAAGAAACATTTACACTGGCACCTATATGGTAGTTAAGAGCATGGGCTTTTGAAACAAACAGACCTGGTTCAAATCCCAGATGTGTGGCTTTCCAGCTGTGTAACCCTGGGCAAGTCAGTTAACCTCTCTGTGCCTCAGAATGCTCACCTGAAAAAATGGGGATAACAGTGCCTACCTCACAGAGTGGAACATTAACTGAGATAATTCACGCAAATACCTCAGTATCATGCCTGGCACACTGCAAGTATTAACTCCTAGCAATTATTAGTACCATTAACACCGAAAAGGAATGGGAGGAATTGCACCAAAACGCTAATAGGGGTTATCTATCTTGAGATAAGATTCCTCCAGGTTCTTTCAATTTTCTCCTTTGCAACTCTTCTGGTTTTTTTCAAAGTTTCTATAGTATTATAGAATCGGAAAGAAAAAGGTGTCACGAAAAAGAATGTCTAAGTATTAGTATTTGCCTCGTGCTGTAGTGGATGAAGGCAGAAAGGGTACAAGACGTAGAGCGGAGAGTGAGCAACATTCTCCCTCATGTCTAGCGGTTTCTAGTGGTTTCTCCATGTGCTGTGGCTGCAGCCCTCTGAACCTCGCTACTCACAGGCGCGGTCCCTCGGAAGCCGTCCTCCCCGGTGTTGGTCACAGGAAACTCGCCTTGCCAGATGTTGGCATAATGCTGGCCTTTTGGCTGCAGTTTGTTGCCCCAGGGGAAAAGTCTGTCAGAAGAGACACAGGCATCAGCCTGTCAAACATGCACAGGCTTCTGGCCACAAGTCAAGAAGAGGAAGGCAGTGAAAGGGAGAGAGCACACTGCTCGCTTGTTCCAAGTGAGTTATTTTATTTTTTTAATACATAAAGCTTTTAATCAGGAATTTTTTTAACTTCCACACAACCAGATCATGTCAAGCTCACAACAACATCAGTCTCTCCCGAGGCCTCAGGAGGCCTGACATAAATCACCTCACTAAAAGACGGGCTTATAGGAGGCTGGGAGAGCAGCCATCATTCTGGACTTATATGGAAGCATAACGGGGCACCATAACATCGCACTTTTTAATAAAGCCTTCACTATTTTAAGGAGCCTTTTTAGAAGCTGAGGCCCAATCGTGAGTTTTCTGTCTCATGGCTCTGGAAGCAGAGAAATACTGCTGTTTCAGGAGACGCCTAAAATAAGAAACCCCTAAAAGCGAAGGCAGCCTGCCAGAGGGGCTCGAAGGAGGACCACATGGCACCGGGATGGGGCTGTGTGGCCGGCGCCCACCCCACCAGTCATGCGCCCACCTCTGCCTGGGTGTTTCCTAAGGAACTTCACCAACGTGAGGAAAGCCCAGTAGGAAAGAGCTGCCCTGGTGGTTGTGGTTTTAAATCAACTGTCCAGAGTAAGTTCCTGTGGATTTAGAAAGAAGTTCCACATACTATTAAGCAAGGGGAGACCCTCCAAGTACCTATTTTGCAGGCCTCCTCGACAGCTGTATTCCCACTCGGCCTCCGTGGGCAAACGCTTTCCCGCCCACGTGCAGTAGGCGACGGCGTCGTTCCAGGAGACGTGGAGAACCGGGTGGTCCGACCTGGGGAACAGAGAGCGCAGAGTGAGGAGGGCGGAACCAGAACTGGAAACAGGGACCGGCTCCAGCCAACCGCCCGTCTTCGCCTTTACCTCAATCCCTGACCCGGAAGTGGGCCTGGTCCCCAGGTCAACGTCCCCCACCCTTCCCCCCCGCACTTCTGTCAGCCTCCACCAGGGGTCTCTGACATCCCAGGCTCCCAAATAGGTTATGATCCCTCCTCCCCCAAGACTCGAAACATTACTCCAGTTTGCTGGCAGGCCTGAACCCCCAGAGAATCTCACGTGGTGCAGCAGGGTGTGAAGATGCACCAGCCAGCTGCACCAACCAATGCTTTCTTCTGTGAGGAAAGAACGATTATGCAGCTGCTGGACATGGTATGAGCAGAAGCTTCCAGCGCTCAGCTCCTTCAGGAGAGTTGCGAAGAACCACCTCACAGTCACCAACAAGCAACCACAGCAGGAGCATAAAGGCACAGCCATGTGGGTTCACCCATAGCGCGATCCTATGGGTCATTTATACCCCAGAGCCCCACCCCCACCCCACCCCCGAGGGACTGGCTGGGACTTCCTGGACCTGCCTTGCAGTCTTGGCTTCTCCCTCTGCCCAATCCTGCTTCCTCCCCGTCCCTCCCACAGGTGCGGATCCCTAATAAATAGTCTGCACACCAAGCTCTGTCTCAGCATCTGTTTCCGAAGAATCCAATCTGTGATACTTGGCTTTAAACTCTTGTCTTTCTGCTGTAGATGAGTCTGCTCTATTTGCCTCACTCCAGCATATTCCAAGTAAGCCTCTATTTTTTCTACCAGTATAGCCGGGCAGGGAAGATTAGGGGGAAGTTTGAGAATAAGGGGATAAACATATTTATTCAGCACCAATAACTTTAATTCCTGCTCACTCTTTCTCCAGTGGACTCTACATTCCTGGCCCATTTCTTAAACTTTTTTATTCTTTTTTTTCTTTTTGCAGCACTGGGTCTTTGTTGCCGTGCAACAACTCCTTTGCTTCCTCTAGTTGTGGTGGTGCCTGGGCTTCTCATTGTGAAGCTGCTCTTGTTGTGAAGCATGGTCTCTAGGGTGCACCGGCTTCAGTAGTTGTGGCATGAGACTCTAGTTGCCCTGCGGCATGTGGGATCATAGATCCGGGATCAGGGATCAAATCCACATCCCCTGCATTGGCAGGCAGATTCTTAACCACTGGACCACCAGGGAAGTCCCTCTTAAGCATCTTTGAATCCCCTATCGTAATTACACCATGACTTTCACTTATTCTTTCCAAAGTGTCTATTGAGTACCTTTACATGCCAGTCACTGTTTTCAGCATTGATGTTTTAAGACATGCACTTTTCTCAAAAGGACTCATTGGATAGAATACATTTCATTCTGGGTCTTCCTTCTGTCCTCAGCTTTTCCTTCTACTATGATACTTCAGAAAGAAGCTATATATTGGGAACTAAGAGGTCATCAACCTGAGGTATCTGAGAATCCTACAACTTTCTACCTCAGAGTCTATTTCTACCCCGGGGCCTACCAACTCAAGAGTTTGAAAGAATGACATTTATCAAGGAGCTGTATCCCTAGAGCTGAACGTCATGTACTTCCAGCTCCCCCACACTGAGGGCAGTAAGCAGGAACGATGTTGAAAACGGAGACTCGAGAATCCCATCTGAAAAACTGGGTTAGGAGAACAGTTTTCTTGGGCTGTTGAGACGCTGAGTCCTGACCCAAACCTTTCTCCGCCTCCAGGGCTTAAAGTGCTACTCTATTTTTGCTTGAGATAATTATTTCTTTGCCACCCTGGAGACTTGCTGACCGACTTGCAGCTCTGTGGTTTTTCAGTCAGATGGTGGCTTCAAAGTATGTCAGTCCAGGACTGCAGAGAACATGAGTCCTGGACCCAAGGCCTAGCTGTTAAGCAGTGGCCAACTGGCAAGACACCACCGCTTCTCTGTGAGGCAGTCTCCATCCTCATAATGGCCTACTCATGAGGAAGAACAAACAATCTGTAAAGGTTACATGTCATGAGATTTGTAAGAGGTCTATCAAATGGGGAAAGAATGACAGGAGGGAACCCTCTAAAAGGCCAAATGAGGATGGCAAGAGGCCACTTATTATGAGCCTTCCAGAGACTTCCCTGGTGGTCCAGTGGTCCTTCCAATACAGGAGGTGTGGGTTCAATCCCTGGTCAGGGAGCTAAGATCCACATGCCTGGCAGCCAAAAGACCACAACATAAAACAGAAGCAATATTGTAACAAATTCAATAAAGACTTTAAAAATGGTCCACATCAAAAAAAAAAAATCTTAACAGAGTGTTCCATGACCTAGGCACAATGTTTGGGTCTGTACATTGACTCTTTCTAGCCATCCTATTTCCCTTCCAACTGATTAGAGTTCATCATACTCTTTTATAGACAATGGACATTGAGTTTCTCTTCAACATCATAGGAACTGATTTTGAAATGAAAGTATCATCTAGGCTAAGACCCACCAGTCTCACCTGTGTAGGACAGTAGAGTCGGGCCCTTCTGGGTGTCTCCAGTTAGCACCTTTCACAGGTAACCACCACGGAGCAGCTGCAACCTCAGAGAAACACAGGATAAGCTGAGGTTAGCTCTAAAAAAACACTGACTCGGTCAATGCAGAAAAAAAAACAATCTCACTTAAGGTCTTCAACTTCCATGGAATTACCAAATCATTTTCCCAGAATATCAAAAATATTTATATGTAATTAAATTTAACAACAGTGTCAGACTTTATCTTTTTGGGCTCCAAAATCACTGCAAATGGTGACCGCAGCCATGAAATTAAAAGATGCTTACTCCTTGGAAGGAAAGTTATGACCAACCTAGAGAGCATATTGAAAAGCAGAGACATTACGTTGCCAATGAAGGTCCGTTTAGTCAAGGCTATGGTTTTTCCAATGGTCATGTATGGATGCGAGAGTTGGACTGTGAAGAAAGCTGAGTGCCAAAGAATTGATGCTTTTGAACTGTGGTGTTGGAGAAGACTCTTGAGAGTCCCTTGGACTGCAAGGAGATCCAACCAGTCCATTCTAAAGGAGATCAGCCCTGGGTGTTCTTTGGAGGGAATGATGCTAAAGCTGAAACTCCAGTACTTTGGCCACCTCATGCAAAGAGTTGACTCATTGGAAAAGACTCTGATGTTGGGAGGGATTGGGGGCAGGCGGAAAAGGGGACGACAGAGGATGAGATGGCTGGATGGCATCACCAACTCGATGGACGTAAGTTTGAGTGAACTCCGGGAGATGGTGATGGACAGGGAGGCTTGGCGTGCTGCAATTCATGGGGTCACAAAGAGTCGGACATGACTGAGCGAATGAACTGAACTGAACTGAAATCTATCCCAAAAAAAAGCATTATCTCTTGAATTCCCTGGTGGTCCAGTAGTGAGGACTTGTTTCACTGCTGTGCTCCAGGTTCAATCCCAAGTTGGGGAACTAAGATCCAGAAAGCCACACATGCACCCAAAACAAACAAACAAAAAGGCACAGTGTTATGTGGCAGGTTAGATGGGAGGGGGCTTTGGGGGAGAATGCATACATTTATATGTAAGGTTGAGTCCCTCCGCTGTTCACTTTAAACTACTACAACATTGTTAATCAGCTATACCCCAATACAACATAAAAAGTTTTTTTAAAAAGGTATTATCTCGCATCATAAAGCACCACAGTGATTAAATAAATATGTATCTAAATGGTGTATCTTTCCAAGAATCTTAAAAAGACACTGCTAGCTAATCCTCTATAATCTCTAACAACTGGGACAACTGGTACCACTCTGATGTAAAAGATGAGGAAACAGCATTAATCTTACAACTTGGTGCCAGGCTGAAGGTCAACCAAGGTGGTGGGAGACCAAGCTGAAGCACCGAATACAGAGCTGCAATGTGTTCACAAAAGACCCTGGTTAATATCCAGTCCAACATGAGGTGTGTGGCTCTGGGCAAATTCACTGCTTGTCTGGCCCCAAAGTCCTCATCTGTGAAATGAGAGCAGCCTCCCAGTTCCCCACCTCAGACTCAGAGCAGGGTGAATCTAAAAGGATTGGGAAGTGCTCAGCCCACATCCTGTTCCCAGGACCTTAACTGCTACTTTACAGCTCTGTCAACACATATACCAATATCAAGTGGCCTTTGTTTTGTTCCTTTTCATTCATTTGTGCTTTCTCTGTTGTGTCTGACTCTTTGCAATCCCATGGACTATAGCCCGCCAGGCTCCTCTGTCCATGGAATTTTCCAGGCAAGAATACTGGAGTGGGTTGCTATTTCCTCCTCCCGACCCAGGGATCAAACCCACATCTCTTGCATCTCCTGCATGGGCAGGCAGATTCTTTACCATTGGGATTGTTTAGAGATTGGTTAAAAACTTGATTTTGGAGTCAGTCAAAATGAGATTTGAATTATGACTCTGCCATGCAGAGGGTAACCCTTGGCAACCTCCCTACTGAGGTCCCTACATCTGTTTTCTCAACTGTAAGATGAAGGCAGTAACAATGCCTATTCAGAGATTATTACAAGGAAACCAAACATACATCCAGGGCTTAGGACTATGCCGAGCATTTAGCAAGCACTCAGTAAAGGGAAGCAGTCAACCATGGACCTCATGACAATCAAGGAGAGAGTTACCAAAAAAAATTACCGTCATCAGTGATGCTAATACTAAGTAAAGAACAGAAGTTTGCAAATGATTCTTCTGCTGTAAACCGGAACGGACTCAAGTTATCCCCAAGACAATGCTGCTCTCAGTCCTCTGCGTCCTGACGAGCCGGGCTGAGTGGAAGAGATGGGGGATGTGTTCCCGGCTAACAATTACAGCAATCACCAAGAACACCAAACTCTGTTCTTGTTCTTTTTCTCACATCAGCACAATCAAAACATTCACGGTATTCCAATCACAATTTGATGGGAAAAGCCAAATTCTTTTATATCTCAATGAAAGAGGCATTATGTCCTTTGAGGACACTACTGCAGAGTGTTTTCTCTTTCAGAGAGCAGGAGAGGTGAAAGGCAGGGCTTCTTCCTCTTTCTTCTGTGGCACTGTGGAATCTTTAATCAGGGTGGGGGGTGGGGGGGGTGGTGTTCTCGCTCACTACACTGCTTGATATTTGCCACCAGGGAAGCCCGTTTAAGTACCAGCGACAGGTAATTCATTCCGCGTCAAGGGAAGATGTGCAGAGAAAGCCCAGGTCATCCCACTCTTAACATTTCAAGATTTTCAGATCACTCACCCAATTCTACCCCATTCCCAACACTAAGGTCACCAGAAGGTTCTATTTCTCAAATTTAAAAAAAAAAAAAAAAGAATTTTTAAAAGGCAAATATGGCAAATGCTAGCTTTTGTTACATCTGGGTGGTGGAAACTAGAATGCCTATTTTTCTTATACCCTATTATGTTTTGAAATATTCCATCATTAGCAACTTTTTAAATGGATTTACTTATCTCTTCTACTGCGATGGGCATTTGGGCAGTTTCCAGTTTGAGCTACTGTGAATGGTGCTACTTCTGTGAACATTCTTGGTAGCTCATGACTCAGGAAATATGCAGAAGCATTCCTGCTGAGTGCACGTTGTGGAGTGGAATGGCTGGATCCCAGGGTCCACACATGCACAGCATTAGTAAAGACAACCAAACACAAGCCTTAATGGCAGAAGTCCTCCAAGGTTCCCAACCTTCTTCAATGGGAAAATTCCACAGAGTTGGCTTGTGTGGGGAAGACCCGGGGCAGCTGCCCCTGTGGCCTCTGAGTCCATTCCCTTTTCCTCTCTGCTTCCCCTCAACTCACTCTGGTTGCACATATTTATTGAGTGCCTACCGTCTGCCAGGTTCCCTTTTTAGGAACCTCATTCCTAAAGGAAATCTTCAACTCCCAGAATCCTGAGAGTATGACTTAAGATTTTTGGTATATTGAGAGTTTCTCAATTATTTATTGTACATATTAATATTTATCTTACATGGTTAACTACTCACTTTATCTTCTTCCAAAAATATCTGTAAAACTCAGATTGGTGGGTCCAGGTACACATATCAGTGCTATAGTTCCTACTCAATTTCTTTCCCATCATATACACACACTTTCTCATTTTACATATCTGCTTTCCAGTTCTCTTACTATCATTCTTTCCTGAAAGCTTTTACATTTCTTAATAACCCATCCAATACAGACCATCTCAGCACTACTGATTTATTGGGCCACACAATTCCTTGATGGAGGGGGTTGTTCCATACACTGTAGGAAGCCCTGCAGCATCCCAGACCTCTCCCCACTAGATGCCAATAGCATCCTACTCCCCACTCAACTGTGAGAACCAAATTACGACTCAGCCATAAAACATATTTTGAGTCACTTCTAATGAGGTGGCTGAATCTAGAGCCTGTTATACAGAGTGAAGTAAGTCAGAAAGGGAAAAACAAACATCGTATATTAACACATATATATGGAATCTAAAAGGATGGTACTTATCAACCTATTTACAGGGCAGCAATAGAGACACAGACATAGAGAACAGACTGTAGACACAGTAGGGGGAAAGAGAGAGTGGGACGAGTAGAGAGAGCGGCATGGAAACATATAGTTACCATATGTAAAACAGAGAGCCAGTGGGAATTTGCTGTATGACTCAGGGAGCTCAAACCTGGTGCTCTGAGACAACCTAGAGGGGTGGGGTAGAGTGGGAGGTGGGAGGGAGTTTCAAGAGGGAGGGGCCATATGTATGTATGGCTGACTCATGTTGACGTATGACAGAAACCAACACAATATTGTAAAGCAATTATCCTCCAATTAAAAAACAAATAAATTTTAAAAAGAGATAAAACAAATAAAAAAATTGTCTCCACATTCATGAAGCTCCAAACGAGACAAAGCTTGGGGGCCTATGAGAGGACCTTAGGACACCCGCGCCGATGAGAAAGACTGTAACTCTACATCACAATGGTCAGACGCAGAGTCAGGAACCACTTCCGCACCAGACACGTGAAGAAGGAAAGATAAGCAATCAAGAGTCACCCACAACAGAGGACTTAGCTTACAGGCAGAACATCATTCTTCTTAGCCAAGTTGTACTGGAAAAGCCATCTTTTCTAGACAAACATACAACAAATCCCATCTGATGTCACCAAATAACTTCTTTCAAATATCACTGCTAACTCCATATTTTAAGACTTGTTCTTGAACTCCTGGTCATATCTTCAAAATAAATGCTCTTCTACTATGTTTAGTAATTTATGAAATAAGCAACTTTTGAGAGTCACACATAAGCCAGTTAAACCAGGTTACACTGCAAATTATAACATCTATGATTCCTTTTAACAGAAAGAGTCTTCATATGCATTCTTTCCAGAGTCACAGCAACAACATGAATGGTTTGGCACCTGTGATAAGCCTCATCCTAAAAAGAGAAACTGTAGGGGGCGGTGGATGTGGTTGCCCATCTACGTATTTTCTGTTCAACTGAGACACTTCTAGTTGAGTTACAGCACTCCCTTACATCCAGGGAGAAAAGGACTTTACTTGACCTATTTCTAGTCAAACCATCTCCATAGCAACTGTCTTGAGTTTAAGTTAAAACAGCTGTACCAGACAGCCAGCAACCAATTACAATGTAAATAGGATCCGTGTGAGTACTGACGTCCCCTTGAGACATGGACTTCAGAGGGCAAAGACATCTTTTCCCACCTCTCCCAAGGGACATAGCCAGACTTGGAGTAACAGCTTAAAGAAAAGAAAAGGGGGAAGACAGCGAAGGTGCCTTTGTTTTTGCCAGAAGTGGTAAATTATGCTTCTTATACACACACACAGCCCAGAATAAAGTCGGCACAGGAAAAAGACAAAGCACTGTGTTAATATGCACATTCAAGTGTAAAAATGTCAAGTTCACAACTTTACAACTGTTCTCTTAAAAATTCAATGCATTTAGACAAGCAAATTAAAAAGATGGATGTTTTTTGAAATGCAGTATAAACATGACAGTTACCCCTATAAAAACAGCCTGGGAGAATTTTTCAACTGGCACCAGCGAACAATAAGAAATTGCAGATCTGTTCAAATTCATGAAGTATAAATAAAACTGGATGAGAATCAAATGCAACTGAAGGAATCAAGTGGAATAGGAAGCACACAATGAGTAAAATCTCTTTCTTCAGCACCCAATACAATTTGTATTTTCTACAATACAAATGTAGAAAATTGAGAAGTAGGCTTGAATAAAGAGTAAAAACAAATTCATCATGAAAATAGATAGGTAGTCAGGTCTGACAGCTTATTTCAAATTAAATCCTAAATCAGGTACCTTGACTACTTAATAGAATATGTGAGAGAGAAAAATGCATGCTTTGTCATAGAGTACAAATATTTATGAAACTTAAGGCCAATCTGAAAATGTTCAACATTTTTGCTCCAGTTCTTAATGAAATTCCTCATTATAGAATTCACTGCCTTCCTGAAATACCAGTTTGTACACTCTAAACATTTATTACATGTCCTTATGAGAGGAGCAGAAATCCTAGAGTGTCACTTGTTAAAGACAATGTATAAAAAATGCAAAAAGGATCGTTAGCATCCAAGAACCCTTTAAAAGTGAGGTAGTTGACTCATTCTCCATTGAGACCTGCAGAAATATGGGGAAAGTAGATTTGGGGCTTTTTATTAAAAATTGTTTATTGAAGTATAGTTTATTTACAATATTGTATTCATTTCAGGTGTATAATATATACTCCACTTAAGATTACTACAGAACAATGGCTATAGTTCACTGTGCTATATGACATATCCTTGTTCCTTATCTATTTAGTTTCCAGGAGTTTGTATCTTTTAATCTCCTACCCCTATCTCGCCTCTCCTCCCTTTTCTCTCCCCACTGCGAATCACTAGATCGTTTTCTACATAGGTGAGTTTGGTTTTGTTTTGTTATATGTATGTGTTTGTTTTATTTTTTAGATTCTACATATAAGTGATAACATACAGTATTTGTCTTTCTATGTCTGACTTCTTTAACTTAGCATAATGCTCTCTAGGTCTGGGATCTGAGGATTTCTAAAAAAAAATTCTGAAAACAAGAGAAATAATTTTTTATTTTTTTAAATAAGTTATTATTTCTTTAGGCAAAGAAGCTTTTATTACAACTCTTTACAAAAAGGCTTCATTTAAGCTCCTTAAATTGCTACTGGCTTACCTACGAGCCTTTCTCAATGTCTAAAACAAGGAAATTACAGAACATCTGAATGACATTTTATTGGTTCTGTACTTTGTTTTCGTGGCTTACAAGTTCTGAGGCTTCTGAGAAAAAAGGTCAAACAGAAGACAGAAAATAGAAAAGGCACCTAAGAAGCTCTCCCAGCCTGGATGCATGCTTAACACAGGCAGGCTTACAATGCCGCCAGGTTTTAAAGGTGAGAGGATAGGGAGGCCAACTCTTTAAATTCCCTCATTTTAAGGATGGAAAAATAAGCCCTGAAATGTGGCAGGTAGTGGTAGGGCTAGGCAAGGAACCCACAGCCGCAGATATTCAATTTATAAGTCTGTTCTACTACCCAGGCTTTTCCAAAAGCTGTTTCCAGAGTCTTCCACAAGATGTTAATAGCTATGGAGGGGAGGAGGGGGCAGGGCAGTAGGGGGCGGGTGGAAGGAAGTTCCACAATCAAAGCAGTCCATCTAGCCAGGAAAGCACTCAGGTAATCAAGTTAAACTTGTTTTTTTAATTGCAGAACTCCTCAAAATCTTTGAACCGCTAACATTAACAGTCATGGTTAAGTTCTGAGTAATGGGAGATGGTCTTTGAGCCAAGGGCTTGGTAGGTTCCAATCCTGACTATTGACTACTTACTAGCTCTGTGACAGTGGGCAAGTTACTAAACCTCTCTGAGTTTGGTTTTCTCAATCAGCAAAATCAGCCTAGTAAGAGAACAGACTGGTTCCAAATAGGAAAAGGAGTACATCAAGGCTGTATATTGTCACCCTGCTTATTTAACTTACATGCAGGGTACATCATGAGAAACACTGGACTGGAAGAAGCACAAGCTGGAATCAAGATTGCCGGGAGAAATATCAATAATCTCAGATATGCAGATGATACCATCCTTATGGCAGAAAGTGAAGAGGAACTAAAAAGCCTCTTGACGAAAGTGAAAGTGGAGAGTGATAAAGTTGGCTTAAAGCTCAACATTCAGAAAACGAAGATCATGGCATCCGGTCCCATCACTTCATGGGAAATAGATGGGGAAACAGTGTCAGACTTTATTTTTTTGGGCTCCAAAATCACTGCAGATGGTGACTGCAGCCATGAAATTAAAAGACGCTTACTCCTTGGAAGGAAAGTTATGACCAACCTAGATAGCATATTCAAAAGCAGAGACATTACTTTGCCAACAAAGGTTCGACTAGTCAAGGCTATGGTTTTTCCTGTGGTCATGTATGGATGTGAGAGTTGGACTGTGAAGAAGGCTGAGCACGGAAGAATTGATGCTTTTGAACTGTGGTGTTGGAGAAGACTCTTGAGAGTCCCTTGGCCTGCAAGGAGATCCAACCAGTCCATTCTGAAGGAGATCAGCCCTGGGATTTCTTTGGAAGGAATGATGCTAAAGCTGAAACTCCAGTACTTTGGCTACCTCATGCCAAGAGTTGACTCATTGGAAAAGACTCTGATGCTGGGAGGGGTTGGGGGCAGGAGGAGAAGGGGACGACAGAGGATGAGATGGCTGGATGGCATCACTGACTCGATGGAAATGAGTCTGGGTGAACTCCGGGAGTTGGTGATGGACGGGGAGGCCTGGCATGCTGCAATTCATGGGGTTGCAAAGAGTCGGACATGACTGAGCGACTGAACTGAACTGAACTGAACTGAAGAGAACGTATCTAACAGGCTTACTACAGTGCGGATTTAGCATAAGCATTCAGAAAACAAGCATGTATAAGTGTTGGTACAAGAGAGCTGAAGAACTCATTTACAATGCTATTCCTTCATTCACTCATTTATACATTTAGCAAACATTTGATGAGTGCCTGCCCTGTGCAGCCCTGTGAGAGGCCTGAGGGGTGGAGAAGCCAAGCCCACTATCTCGGGGTGAAGACAGACAAATAAGCACATTAATTCAAGGCTGTACTAAGTACTGTGGCCAAGAGGGGCTTGATGAGCTATGGAAGCCCAAGGATGGGCACCCGACTAAAGTCAGGGGGTGTCACTCTGCAAATGTGTCCCACAGGAGGGGAGAAGGAGGAGCAAGTGAGGCAGGATGGGTGTGGGAAGGATGTTCCACAGGAGAAGCTGCCCTTATTACACGTCTACTTCACTTGATCTCCCTGTATTGTAAGAGTACTTCACTTAATCCAGAAAAGACAAACATCAACTTTTTCCGTGAAATAAAATACACCAAAGATATTCAGAATCTTAGACCTGGAAAGAAGCCCAGAGGACACCTGCTTTCAACCCATACCCAATCAAAGACATCCCCTCTACAGTATCCCTAGGATGAATATGTAAGACAAGATGAACAACAGTCCTCATTTAACCAGGACAGTCCAGACGTATACTTGTTATTCTGGCATACTTAAGAGCAACCCATTTTCTTCTCAAAAATATCCCAATGTGGACCATAAATTATAATGGTCACTCTACTCGTAGATGATCCCCCATCTTAGCTTCAACAATTTAGGGGACAGACCTCACCTCCTTGCAGGTACATACTCAAGCTCAGATCATTCTAACAAACAGAGCTTTTCATCAACAGTGCAAGAGAAATGCCTCCCAGAGCCCTTCCGTCTGCTGGCACTGATCAAGCTCCAAGGATCATATGGAACAAGTTAAATTCCCTTTGGATCACCTTGCAGACATGTGTAGAATAATCATAATTCTTTCACCTCTTAGTCTTCTCTAGGTTCAATCACGTATTCACCCTTCCCCAGGCTCTACCATCTCAAGTGAAGGGAATCACAGCCTCCCTAGTTGCTCAGGCCAGTACCCAGGAGTCCTACTTTGCCCCCTCTGCTCTCAGATGTCCAACACCAGACCCTTCTCAGCATCTCTCCTCCTGCCAGCCTGCTCCACAGCCACATCACGTCACACCTGGCACATGACAAAACACACGCAGAAGCCAAAGTGCTCTCTTTAAAATGTTAACTAGAGGAGACTTCCTCAGTAGTCTGGTGGTTAATAATCCACCTTCCACTGCAAGGGACACAGGTTTGATCCCTGATCGGGGAACGAAGATCCTACATGCCGCAGGGCAACTACAGAAAGCCCATGTGCTGCAACAAACACCCAGCATGGCCAAAATAAAATAAATTTTTTAAAAAATGTTAACTAGATCCAGTGGCTTCCAGCTGCACTAAAGAAGAAACCCAAACTTCTCTGAGGCTCACAAAGTCTAGGTCATCCACTGCTGCTATTTCTCCAACCTAAGCCTAGCTCCTATCCCAGTTCCCCCGTTCATCACTCCCTCAGTACTGGTCATGCTGGATCCTACTCACCAGGTAGGTTTCAGCTCAGGTGTCACTTCCTTAGAGAGGCCATCCCACACCCCACACATAAAAGAGCCCAAGGAGCCTAAACATACAATACACAACCACTCTCTCCCCCATTACTGTGTTTTATTTTATTCACAGGCCATTAGCACAGTCAGTTAAAAGTTCACTTGTGTAGAATGTGTTTCTCCCTGGAGCTATAACTCCCAGGAGAGTGAGGATTTATATCCACAGTACTTGGAACACTGTCTGGTACATAGTATATATGGGACAAACATTTATTTAACAAATAAGTATCTGTTCCTGAGGCTTCCATGGTTTCCAAACCCCTCCCCACCACAGGTGACCCTCTTCTGGATAAATATCGATTAAAAATTCAGTGTTTCAACAGGACATACTTTTATAGAGAGGGGGAATCAGCCCTCGTCTTAGGGGTTTTGCAAAAGGGTCTCTGACAGGAAAGGTACTAGGCTGGTCCTCAGGTTGCGCTAGTGGTAAAGGACCCACCTGCCAATGCAGGAGACACAGGAGATGTGGGTTCAATCCCTGGGTCAGGAAGATCCCCAGGAACAGGAAATGGCAACCCACTCCAGTATTCTTGCCTGCAAAATTCCATGGACAGAGGAGCCTGGTGGGCTAAGTCTGGGGAGTCGCAAAAAGTCAGACACAACTGAGTGAGTAAGAGCGCGCGTGCACACACACACACACACACACACAGAGGTACTCCTAGGTGCCCCCCTTAAACATTTCCAAGAACTGAGACAAGCTATTTCCCCTCCTGGGCCATGGCTGCCTCATCTATAAGAGGAAAGTTTTTCACCAGATGATTCTGAAAGTTTCATCCATTCTAAATCCTCTTTTTTTGCGTAAGTTTTTCCTAAAGCTGCATATCCCCTGGGCAGAACTCCCTACCTTACAGTCTTTGTCTCACTGCAGAGGTTTACAGCACAAATGCCAACACCTGGGAGGTAGGAGATGAGAGAATCATCTTTATTTCCTAATCCAAGTCAGACCTCAAAAGACCCATGACTTGAAAAGACACTTAAGAACCTCTTAAACAGATATTTGAAATCTGAGCCTTTGGGAGCCCACCGTACCTCACTAACACTCATTCTGCTCAGGGGCCTTGTTTTAGAACTGGCTGGAATAAAATACTGTGCCCCGTTATCCTACTTTATTGGATTCTCACCTTCCAGGGTTATCAATTGCTTCCTGAGTCTACACCACAAACTGACTCCCAGAACAGGCAGACAAACAGCCTTTTCAAAACCAGACATAGAACACAGTTGTGTGACCATGTTCTCTTCTTATCCAATCAGCCAACCCTGGATCGCACTTCCTGAAAAACTCAATTTCTGTGAACTCACCTTCACCCTATTGATCAAATCAGCATTCTCCTGCCAAGAAAAACCTGCCTTTCCAACATGAGACAGGTCATACCAGGTCTGAGCCCCACAGCTCTCAAAAATGAATGCTCCTGTAGAGGATACTCAAATGGCATTCTTTCATTTTTTGGCAAATATTTATTAAGTCCTTATTAAGTGACAGGTATTATGCTCGGGGGATGGTGAGTAATACGGAAACAGCTTCACCCGCCATCGCAGGACGGTTCGGGTAAAGAAAAGGACATTCAACAAATACCTACACAAATAATGATGAGTGAGATAAATAATGTGAAATGAAGGCATAAGAAGCCGTAAGAACAAATAAATGGAAGCATCTCAATCTGCAATGTTGGACAACAGCCGGGCATTTCAAATAGACTGCCCAGAGTAAGTTTAGCTGAAACCTGACCATGCAAAGCTGAATATGGACTGTCAAAGCAGCAGGACAATGGTAGGCACTCCACCAGAGCTCTGTCCTAGTTGATCCCAAGACAAGTACTTCCTCACCTGAAAGGCTTCCCTAAAATGCCTTTTCCTCACACAGGCATTCCCTGATCAACCTAACAAATTCAACTTTGCAGGCATCTCTCCCCACTCCTCACCACTTCTCTTCATCACAGCACTGCTGAGGTACTTCCGCTTCAGGATGGGATGGACTTCACATACTCTTACTCTTTTTGATAAATTTTAAACAGATGATATATGTGTTTTCATTCTTGTTTCTCTAATATATTTCATATTAAAAAGTCATAATTCAGAAAAAAAATCACCCAATATTGGTTTGAATTCGATGTTACTGCATTCCTTAGACTTTGAGCAGTTAAAAGACAGGGAAGGTATCTTCCATCTTAGTATTCCCAGGAAGAGTACAGTACCTAGGAGACAGCAGCACATTTCTGATGGCTGCTAAACAAACAGGCTACATATAAATCCAGAAAGGAAATCTTCAAACAGAGGGAGCTAAGCTCATTTCTTCTATAAGTCAAAAAACAGACCCCACTGATGGATGGCAGACAACCAAGGAGGCATGAATTTAAATAAATGTCACTGCTAAGTCACTTCAGTCGTGTCCGACTCTGTGAGACCCCATAGACGACAGCCCACCAGGCTCCCCCACCCCTGGGATTCTCCAGGCGAGAACACTGGAGTGGGTTGCCATTTCCTTCTCCAATGCATGAAAGTGAAAAGTGAAAGTGAAGTCGCTCAGTCGTGTCTGACCCTCAGCGACCCCATGGACTGCAGCCCACCAGGCTCCTCCATCCATGGGATTTTCCAGGCAGGAGTACTGGAGTGGGGTGCCATTGCCTTCTCCATAAATGTCACTATATACACCTAAAAGAACTGAAAGCACAGACAAAGACAGACACTTGTACATCAACGTTCATGGCAGCGTGATTCATAATAGCCAAAAGCTGAAAACAAACCAAATGTCGACAGACATATAAAATAAACAAAATGTGGTATACGGAAACAGTGGAATATTATTCAGTTTTAAAAAGGGAATAGAATTCGTTTTTCATTGATTACAATGTTGTATTAATTTCTTCTGTACAACAAAGTGATTCAGTTGTACATATAAATATATTTTTAAAAAATACTCCTTTCCATTATGGTTTATCCCAGAATACTGAATATAGTTCCCTGTGCTATACAGTAGGCCTTTGTTGTTTATCCAGGATTGAAACTCTGATACATGGTACAACATGAATGAAGCTTGAACACGTTATGCTAAGTGAAATAAGCCAGTCATAAAAGGACAAATATTGTAAGATTCCTTCTATGAGGCACTTAGAACAGACTAACTGACACAGACACAAAGTAGAATCAAGGTTTACCAGGGGCTAGGGGAGGGGAAAATAGGAAATTATTGTTTAATGGTACAGAGTTTCTGTTTGGGATGGCAAACAAGTCCATTAAGTGCATAGTGGTGATGAGGGTTGCACAACATTGGGAATGTACATAACTTTAATGAATTATCCATCTAAAAATAGTTTAAATGGTGAATTTTATGTTACGTATATTTTATCTCACTTTCCTACCAAAAAAGATGTATCACTTGTATATTCCTCTAGCCAAGGCCTCTAAGATAATCCAAGAAGATTTATCCCATGACAGCAAATCCTTTGAAAATATAACTGTAATTTTGTACAATGCTACATGTGGCAATGCCAATTCTTAAGAATGAGCCAAAGTAAAGCAAAGGAAATTTAACTAAATTTTCAATTAGGCCAGGCAAAGAGAATCTGAAGAAACCAGAGCAACATTTACTAAAAGGCTCTTTATGTGCCAGACATTGTACTACTAGGCAGTTCCATGAACATTACTTCATTTGATCTTTACAATACTCTACGAGGTAGGTTCAGTGGACATGAGTTTAGTGAAGGACAGGGAAGCCTGGCATGCTGCTGTCCATGGGCTCACAAAGAGTCAGACATGACTTAGCGACTGATGACAACAACTAGGTAGGCATTAATATCCCTATAAGAAATTGATTAAACAAGTAAAATGAGATAAACCATACTGAAAAAGGATATTTTTTAAAATATTGTATACATATATCTGAATCACTTTACAGCAGAAATTAACACAAGATTGTAAATAACTATAATTTTTAAAAAACTTAAATTCTAGTTAGGATGAAGAAAAAATAAAGGCACTACGCTAGCATAAGAAGGATGAACAAACAGAGCTACAAAGTCACCTACTAGCAGCAGACAAGGCAAAACTTCTGATTTGTACTTAACCAGGTTACTAGGTTAACTGCCTCAAAAAAAAAAAAGTCAACATTCTCCAGAGTATTATAAGAGGACCCAGAGACCCAAAAGTGAAGGGAAAAGAAAATGAACAGGTGCAAACCCCAAGATGACCCAGATGTTGGAATTATTGGGCAAAAAACAAAACAGCTATTATAACTATCAGCTATGACATAAAGGTGAATGCTCTTGAAATAAATAAAAAGCTAGGCATTCCTTCTCAGCAGAGAAACAGGAGCTATTTTTTTAAAAGGAAACTTTAGAATTGCAAAATACAGTATCTGAAATTCACTGGGTAGGCTCAAGAGCAGAATGAAAATGACAGAGAAAACAGGAAGCTTGAAGACATATCACTAGAATACTAGATTGTATCACTAGTATACTATCTAAAAACAGAGAAAAAAAAATTTTTTTTAATGAACAAAACCTAAGGAACCTCTTCAGTAATAAAAAGTCTGACTAAAGTGTCGGTATCCCAAAATGAGAGGAGAAATTGGTGTTGAAAAAATATTTGGAATAATGGCTGGACACTCCATAAAATATGGTTAAAGACATAAATTTACAGACACAAGAATCTCAACAAACCCCAAACAGGATAATCTCTAATAAAACAATGTCCAAAAGCATTATAATCAAACTGCTAAAGATAAAAGATTTTTGAAATATCTTGAAAGAAGTCAGTAAAACAAATGCCACAATACATATGAGAGATTAGTGGTTCAAATGTCTATTATTAGAAACCACATGAACAGAAAACAGTGACACAATATTTTAAAGTCACAAAAGCAAAGAAGTGTCAACCCAGGACTTTGTATCCAGTGAAAACATCCTTCAAGAATAAAGGTAAAATAAACACATTGCAGATGAACAAAAAGTAAGACAATTCATCACCATAAGAGTTGCTCTAGAAGAAATGCTAAAGGAAGTTTTTTCAGCTGAAGGGAAATATGGAACTTTAGGAATAAAGGAAGAACAACAAAAATAGTTTCGGTAAATAGAATAGATTATTTTCTCCTTTAAATTATAAAAAAATATGTATGAGTGTTACAAGCAAAATTTGGGGGTTTCTTTCCCCTTTATGAAGACGTACTTACTATATATAACAACTATAATATAGGGAGTCAGGTAAAGGAACCTACATGGTAATAAGGCTTCTATAGTAAGTCTTAAAATGTTAACTCTGTAGAAGACTGTGAAGAGTTAGGTGTGTATACTCTAATTCTTAGAGCAACTTTAATTTCATACTTAAAAATTAAACTTTAATTTTATACTTAAAGATACTTAAATTATCTTTCAATAATGAAGCAACATATATTTGAAGACTAAAAAAATAACACCAAAGATATAGCCAAAAGCTAACAGAAATTAAAATGAAATATACATACTAATGTATATAGTATAAAATATATACATATATTTAAAAATAACTCTGTTAAGTATATATAGTATAAATATACACACATACATACATTTACTCAAAAGTGAAGTTAAGAGACATGGAAGACTGAGTGACAAAGTCTAACCAGCATCTAACTGGAGTCCCAGAGGAAAGAATGGAAAAAAAAGCAATATTCAAAAAGATGGTGGTTAAGAATAATCCAGATATGATTTAAAAATACTTGTCCTCAGATTCAGGAAACTCAATGAAACTGAAGCAGAAAAATGGAAAGAAACCAACACCTAGGCATATCACAGTGAAACTGCAGAACGGCAGACAGGAGATCATTTTAAAAGTGGGCCCAACTCGATGACCTACAGAAGAAGAGATGACCCCATGGACTGCAGCCACCAGGCTCCTCTGTCCATGAAATTTTCCAGGCAAGGATACTGGAGTGGGTTGCCATTTCCATCTTTTAGTAATGAAGCAAAATATATTTGAACACAATTAATAAAAAAAAATTTACCAAAAGATCTCCTTTAGGCAGAAGAGACATTTTTTTTTTAATTTGAAAAAAGAAGAAAAAGGAGAAGCAGTCTTCATAATTCTGAATCCTTAATGAAATTGGCTTTCAGTTGAAAAGACAGTCTCAAAATAGCTTCTCATCCTCCTTTTTCAAGGACACTTACTCAGCAATTTGTTTCCTTAAACTGTTAACAATTTTGAAAGTATTAAACCACAAATAGATGATCATTATTTCTCAGGTTCCCACCAAGAGGAATTGTTTTTTCCCATCTCACTGCTATTCCTCTGTCCAAGATTTAGGAGATACATTAATGACACAAGTATAAAAATGAAACATACTCTTTAGAAATTATATATTTTAAATACCATCCTTTTAAGGTATTTTAAGTTATCTAGAGTTAAAAAACAAAAACAATAACAAAAGCTAGCCTTAATCCCTTCTAGGATTTGATATCTATAGTTTTTAAGACACTGTTTTAAATGAAACATCCAAGTAATAATCACAAGTAGGTAAATTTCTACACACACATATACTCTGTTTCTCACCGTTAAATTTACCATTTATCTCTACAAGAAAACCCTGAGAGCTAGATGGATGCTTTACCTCTAAACGTTACACATTAAAAAACAAACCAACCCAAGAGGACAGCAGCATCAGCAGTTTTTTAATCTCTCCAAGTCGATGTGTAGAACCAGACACAGCAGTTAGATAACCACTAGATAAAACACCAAAATCCTAAGCACACATGCACAGCCAATCTATGTGACAAGGTACCTTTACCAAACCAGAATACAAACAGGTAAAGGAAAACCGCCAACAGCCACACAATCTGCATGGTTGTTACAGCTGTATGGAGAAAACAGAAGAAAGCAACAAGTCATCAGAGCTGTGACGAGGAAAATCCCAAAGCAGCCAGTGGGCATCCCTGGAAAGCAGAGAATTACAGTGTGAGGAAGCAGTGAAAACAGGGATGGCTTCTGCCCACTGTGGTGGCTAGTGCGCGTTAGGGACCCGTGGTGAGAAAGTACAAAGGCCATTGAACAGTCTTGCCCCGAGAATTCTTGACACTGACCTGCTAGGGTTCCCTTCCAGAACAGAGTCCCTCACCAAGGAGAAAGCTGAGAGAATAAAATCAAACTCTAGGAAACAAGGGACAAGAGAGAAAAGGAGGAGAAGGAGTGGAAAGGAAGAGATGTAGGAAATCTGAGGGAACAGGAGATCATATGTTTGAGGCCCATGTGAGCACAACTGAAGATAAAGGGTTCTTCAAGCGACAGAAGCTACCCTGGACCACGCCTGCTTCTAAAGGGTAAGTGATGCTCAGAACGCCATGTCAAAATGAGGTCAAGGGCACTAAGAAAATGACTCATGAGAGAATAAAAGAACAGGATCAGCAAACTCAAATGAGCAGATAAATCAAGGAAAAAAAAAAGAAATAACTAAATCAAAAGAAAAGGCCACTTCAGAAATGAACACAAGAATACCTAAGAGACAAAGAAGATGTAAAGGAAGAAAAAATTTTAATTACAAAAAAAAAGAAACGATTCAAAAGAAGTAATAAACTCTGAAAATGAATCCTACAAACAGATATATTAAGAGTTCCTAAAGAAAACAAAGAATGTTTAAGAATGTTTAAATCCATAGGTTTATGACATTTGTTTTTTAAAAATCTGGTGATTATACAAATCTACATTTGTGATAAAACGATATAGAACTAAATACACACATACCAATGAGTACATATAAAACTGATAAAACCAGATGAAGGTAAGTGGGTTGTGTCAATTGTCAACTTCCTGCTTGTGAAACTGTTCTATGCTTACGTAAGATGCTAGCACTGGAGGAATCCAGGGGAAGGGTGTATGGGATATCCGTATTATTTCTTACAACCACATGTAAACTTACAATATTCTTTAAATGTTTAATTAAAAAAAAAGAAATCGAATTGGTTATTTCTAGAGAGTAGTAGGGGATCACTTCTTTATTTTAAAACCTAGTAAAGAATCAAGCATTTACTCTATCTTTCTTGTATGAACAGTATCAATGGTTAAGAAAATAGCAGATGAGGGAACCACCTCTTTATAAAGTCTCAATTAATTAAAAAAAAAGAAAAAACTATTATATTCTCAACATCTTTCAACCCCCAATGAACTCGTGGATCTAGACACTAACATTAACAGCATTAACAACAGGTAACATTATAAAAAGAGAGACAGGAAGGTATTATGTGCCTTGTGGTGTAAGAACATGTCACTATCTGAGGTCTTGCAATGGGGTCCAAACGTGAGTCTGATCAGGTCTATGGATCCAGACACCACTGGCAGGAAATGCACAGGACAGAGCGAAGAGCTGAGGTCCAACATGAGAGGGCAATCCAGAAAAAAACCCTGGATTCTTTCACAGATAAATTGTTGGGGGGTGGGGGAGGGAGTGGCAGACAGGGCCAGGGGCTGGGGAGGAGCAGGATAATGGAAGGGAAATCCATAGATTAAAACAGTCTTAACTAAGTCAAAAAAAAATCTTAAAAGACACAAATTTGCTTTAAATGGGCAGGACTAAACATTGGCAGTCTTAGGGATACATGCCTGCTGATAATACTATAAAGAAATGCAGAGAAGTATCTAAAAAGTATCTTAAAGTATCAAGAAGTATCTTAAAAAGCAAGATAGGGACTTCCTTGGTGGTGCAGTGGTCAATACTCCACACTTTCAATGCAGGGGGCACAGGTTCGATCCCTGGTCATGGAACTAAGATCCCACCTGCTGCATGGTGTGGCCAAACAACAACAAACAAACAACAACAACAACAAAAAAAACTATTTAAAAAAAAAGCAAGATAGTGGGTAATTCAGGGACAGAGCAGGTGGTGATCAGGATGTGGCACATGGTTGGGGTTGCTATGTCAGGTGGCAAAATTCTAATTCCTGACTTAAGACAAGGTTACAGTGATGCTCGTTTTAGAGTAACACAGTAAAATGACACACTTGATTTGTGTGATCTGTATTTGATTTTTCTTTTACAATGAAAAGGCTTTTTCTGAAAATGAAAAGTTATAGCCCTAGTGTTTCCTATCATGAGAGAACATTTATAACATTTAAAATAATTAATTTAATTACATTATTTTAAAGAATTATCTGAAACATAAAATAATCACATGATCGTAAATATCTAAAAAACTGCATGAAAGTAAATAATCTTATAAAATAATTACATTTAATATATACATAAGAGTAAACCACATTAATAAATTCAAGCCAGCCAGTGAAACCTGGGGAAGCTTCTGAGGCCTATTTGTTATGTTAAAAAGGAGATTAACAAGTGCTACTGGGTTTCAGGGGCTTCCCTGGTGGCTCAGCTGGTAAAGAATCTGCCTGCAATGTGGGAGACCTGAGTTCGATTCCTGGCTTGGAAAGATCCCCTGAAGAAGGGAACTAAGAATCCACTCCAGAATTCTGGCCTAGAGCATTCCATGGACTGTATAGTCCCTGCGGTCGAAAAGAGTCGGACATGACTGAGCAACTTTCACTTTCACTGAGTTTTAGTGACAAGCAAACACTCAGATGAGACTTTCTTCTCAACTTACAAGAGCCCTGAGCCTGAGACTGTGTGATCTGATGTTTGGCCATGTACCACCTTGATTCACCTGCTTCACGTAAAGTCACCTAGTGGCCCATCTCCTCTTCTACACTCTTGGAAACACCAGGTTAAAAATAGGTCTAGTGCATGAGGGTATGCCAAGACCTAAGAGGAGGCTGAAAAAAACAAAAACTTAGCTCCCTCAAATCACTGACAGATTCATTTCACTCATTCCAGCCCTTTCTAATCATGCTTAAAAGGTTTGCTTTTTCCATTATGAGCACTTAAGTGAGTGCCCAACACTATGACCGGGTAACAGATGCTTCTCCTCGTCCTGGTTACCAGCACACACACTTCACTGTGGATTTAACAGGGCACCAGCAGAGCCTAGTAATGATCAGCCTTTATGCCTAAAGCGCTCAGAGCTTCTCAACTGACAAGAGGCCTTGTATCTGACAGCACAAAATACAAAACTAAGTGCCCTCCCCCATCAGAACTCCCTATCACAAAACAAGACCTCACAGCCTGAGCTGTTCGCTCATCAACACTAAGCCAATCTGACCTCAAACCCCTTTAAAAAGGGGGACAGGGAGGGCAGGGTATATCAGATATATAACAGACTTGTAATGTAAACTTGTGAAGAAAACTTTGAGATTCAGATGGAACTTGGTCATGTTTTTTAAAACATTGGGACTTCCCCGGTGGTCCCCTGGTTAAGACTCGGCACTCTCAATGCAGGGGGCATGGGTTAGATCCCTGGTTAGGGAACTAAGATCCCAAATGCTGCAAGGCAGCAGGACAAAAAATAAAATGAAAAATAAAGTAATATGAAATACATATACAAAGGAGGCCTGATTCTCCTATAAAATGGCTTGAGAGCAAGTCTGGTTTTACCTCATCTTTCCCCCTCACTCCCCCAGGTTTTCTACATGAGTCAAACCAGGATGGTTAGCTCACAAGAGAGAACGGTGAGGCCAACACATAAAGATGAGATTCAGGCAGGAGTTGAAAGGGAACCTGTATAAGAAAGGAAGATTAGTGCTGAAGTCCTATCTTCCAAGTCGGGGTCTTTATTCAGTCTCCCTGGGGTCAGCTGACCCCGTTTCCTTTCCTCTCTCACCACCTCTTGCTTCTTCTGCATCCTCAGCCCTGTTTCATGAACCTCCCGCTTTCCAGCTTACCCTACCCCTCCCTCCTTCCCTTGTATATTTTCCGCCTTCTCATGAAGCAGATGAGTAAATATATACTCAAATATACACAGACAGTAAAGAATCCGCCTACAAAGCAGGAGACCTGGGTTCAACCCCTGGCTTGGGAAGATCTCCTGGAGGAGGGCATGGCAACCCCCTCGAGTATTTTTGCCTGGAGAATCCCATGGACAGAGGAGCCTGATGGGCTACAGTCCATAGGGTCGCAGAGTCAGACACGACTGAGTGACTAACACTTTCACTTTTCACTTTCACTTCAAATATACACAAACCTACTAAAATGTCTGCAACAGAAACCCTGAGCTCCCCTCACCACACAGGTGCTTCTAGAGGCCTCATCCACTGCTTCCACGACTCCCCTGGGTCCCCCTAAGAGAGGGTTCACCCCAGATGGTAAGAACCAGGTTCTGGCCTCAATTTCCTGTGATCATCCAGAGCAAAGGGCCCCTTTCATAAATGCTACTCTGATCATGTGAATTCAAGAATCCTTTAAAAGGGCGCTCTCTCTCCATACCAACACCTGATGAGCCCAAGATTTTAAGAACAGAAGTAAACTGAAGAAAAAAAAAATACACATTTAACCCTCCACTCTAGAAATGCCTGTAAGTAAAAGAAACCCAGAAGGGTTTAAAGCCCAGGTACAAGACAGCAGCTCAAGTCAGACTCCACACGTTAGACACTATCCCAGGTCGGTTATTTTCTTCAAGACACAGTGTCCTGGTCCATAGGCCTGTCCTAGGGGAAAACCTATAGCAGGAAAATGGTGAGCTACCTGGGGGGAGGGGAAGGACTTGTAGTTTGGATTTTTCACCCAAGCCGTTTCTAACGCGCAATAGAGAAATATGAGCCTGTTAAAACATTACTTACTGCCTGCTGGATGTCAGACTTCACCTGCTCACTCAACATGCCTTCAAAAACGAAGGAGTCACCAAACTTCTCAGCCTGAAGGAAAGAAGGGAAATAAAAATGCAGAAAAGTTTGCAGTAACACATTTCACAAGTGCCATTTTCTGTGTACGCTACTCGAGTGGTTCTTCTTGTCCAAATGAACTTAATTTTGTCATATGACCTCCCAAAGGATTCAGAAATGACATTAAAGCATCTGGCTTCCTATTAAAACAGGTTAGTGTCACTTACAGAGCCCATTTTCATTTTAGGCTCATGCAGCTGATAAGGATGCAGACTGGAAGAGATTAGCTTTTGAGCCTGTGATTGTCTCTGTTGATGGAAACACATCTCCCCAAGTATTACAAATGACTTTGGAAAATAACAGGATTCTTTACATATCAGATCACATATCAACCTTTCCTTTGTTCTACTCCAGGAATTTAGCTAAAAGAAGCAAATGGCACTGTTTGCTGCTATTCTGACACATTCTAGCTCCACTAAGGTGTCCACTGTGCTGATAAATCTCAAGTGGCCAACCTGAACACCAGGTAGAAATATGTATTTTAATCATTTTTATTTAACGTTACTGTCTCAAGTCTGTATCTACTTGGTTTTCTTTGCTGCATGTGGCCCCAGTGAGCAAATGTGCAAAGTAGCCTCTTGGTTTCCAGGGTTCTACTCTTCCGGTTTTCTTCCTCCTTTGGATTCTTCCTACTCATCTCCTGAAATACGTGGGCTCTCCTTCTAGCCCCTAAAACACTGTTGCTCCCTGATATTCTACCCTGCCTCTCTGCTCTTCTTACTCTATTCCAGCGGCTCTTGGGCTCTGTGCAGTTGAGATCAGCTGGCAAACTTGTTGCCACTACACATCACAGCTCCCCAAGCCCAGAGCTTCTGATTCTGGAGGTCTAGGGTGAGGCAAAGGAATCTGCACAGCTAAGCTGGTGACTCTAATATAGGTGGTCTAAGAGATCCCACTTGAGAGACACAGACCTGCTGCTGGACAAACTCTGGCAATCTCATCATTTTAACCACTGCCAGCACTTGAAATGATGCTCAGATCTCTACCTGCATACATATCCTCTCCTCACTAGATGAGCGTAACTTCCCGCTACATCCCTGGATTTCAGGCCTTATGAACACCTCAAATTCTTTTTCCTGATTCAAGCTCATCAACTTTTATGCATCCCAGCTCTTCTTCCTGTATTCCCTTGTGGCATCACCATGTCTAAAAACCCGAACCAGTCCCTCATTCAACAACATTGATCAAAGACCTACCAGATGCCCACCTTTGGGCTACATGACATAGATACAAGGTCAATATTACATAGGCATGGACTCTGACCTTAGAGCACTTATATATGGAGCACTTAGAACAAAAGTCAAGTTGAAAAAAGAATGGAAGAAAATAAGTACAACTTTATGTGACATTGTAAAGTGGAGAGTACTGAGAAAAGTCTCCTTTTGAGAGAGTGGGCAGAGGAAGCCTCCCTGAGAAGGATATTTAAGATGAGATGACTCGAGAATGAGAAGAAGCCAGCCATGCAAAAGAGGGACAGGCAGGAAATTCCAAGCAGGGAAGAGTATGGGCTGTGCCCCAAAGATGGTAAAGAGTGTCCAGTTCGCAAAGAACAGAAACAAGAACAGCAGGATCAGAATGTGATGAGCAATGGAAGTGGGATGTAAAATGAAGCTGGAGAAATGGAAAAAACAAAAACAAAAAAACAACTGTATAGTGGCATAAAAATATGAAGTATTTTATCCAAAGCCAGGGCTTTAACCCTTTTAGTTCCCTAGGCCCTTGTGGCAGTCGGGTGAAGTGTATAAAACAAAATCAACACAATTACAAAGAAAGCGAGTTATATCAAAATATTCATAAAACAAATGTGTGCTATAGTAACACATACAGGTGTGTGTCTATATGTATATGTCTGCCTTTTTTTATTTTTTAATATATTAAATAAGATCTAGTGGCAGGTCTCATAATTATCATTTCTAAGGTGGGGATGGAGAAGGCAATGGCACCCCACTCCAGTACTCTTGCCTGGAAAACCCCATGGACAGAGGAGCCTGGTAGGCTGCAGTCCAAGGGGTCGCTAAGAGTCAGACACGACTGAGCGACTTGACTTTCACTTTTCACTTTCATGCATTGGAGAAGGAAATGGCAACCCACTCCAGTGTTCTTGCCTGGAGAATCCCAGGGACAGGGGAGCCTGGTGGGCTGCCATCTATGGGGTCGCACAGAGTCGGACACGAAGCAACTTAGCAGCAGCAGTAGCAAGGTGGGGATGAATACAAGTAATTTTAAGGTTAAGATCTCTGAGATAAGAATAATGTGACACAAAGTGTCTGTGATTTCTGCTGAGGACAAAGACACAGGCATTGCTGCCATTTCTGTACCACATTGTCTACTTCCTAATTAAAGGACATGCTCAATTTCAGTTAGAGGGTAACAGAAATCCAGATGTAGTATTCCATCATCCATGTTCCTATACGTCCTAAATTCTACTCATTCTGTCTAATCTCGATGAAGAACCCTAGTCCATGGGAAACTTCCTGCCTTAGAAGCCATCTTCTAACTTCAGCAGACTATTAAGGAACTTGATCTGAGAGTATTCTCATGAAACAAAAAGTACAGAAACTTCTCACTAGGAATGGGATCAAAGAGGCAACCATTCTGTATATTTCAGGAAATGCCAAAGAAATGCAAAACCAAATTTGGAAGTTGTCTTGCTTTCAGCATTCACTCTGAATTTTTTTTTTTTAAATAAAAAAGATGTTCTACCCTGAAACAAAAACAAAACAAGGCAGGGACTCCACAAACTGAAAGCAAGGGAAGAATCTTTTGGTAAGAAAAATGGGAAACCTATATATATATATATGACAAGGATATTTGAGCCACTCAGAAGCTTCCATCATCTAGAAAGCCTCCCTCTTCCTAGTGCCACTGAGTACAAACAGCTGCTTTCAGAACACTGCTCTGTGATTCAGCAGCCACAGCAGACGTTGGAATTGCCGAAGGAAACCTTCTGTGTCTTCAGGCACTGGAATAAAACCACAAAAATGAAAAGCTGCACTTCTTCATCTATCACTTATGAATTATGCCATGCTTCCAAAACAGACGAACTATAATTTTTTGAGAGGGAAGAGTGGCCTTACTTTACATGC
The DNA here is from genome assembly GCF_019923935.1 of Bubalus bubalis. Lineage (NCBI taxonomy): Eukaryota > Metazoa > Chordata > Mammalia > Artiodactyla > Bovidae > Bubalus > Bubalus bubalis. The sequence continues at coordinate 21,857,284 of NC_059177.1, read as the reverse complement.
TGTTATCTCAAAAAGCCTGAGCGGACAGTGGCACCCTTTGGCATATTAGAGCACTGACACACCAGAGCATCAAGGCTAAAAAGACAGGTGCTGGGGTCACACTGGCAAGGCCTGAACCTCAGCCTCACCACTAACCAGCTACGGGACTCAGGGCAAGATGCTTTGATAATCCCCCGTTTACCACTTGAAAAGTAACCTGCCTCGCTGGGTTTCTATGAAAACAACAATTAGATGAAACATATATAAAGTGCTTGGCACAGCACTGGGAACACAGTGAAAAGTGGCCAACAGATGAAGTCGTTCCTCCCCATCCCAATCCCGTTACCTCTGTCAAATAGCCAGTTGAGTTCACAAACTTCTCAAATTCAGCATTACTGACTTCATAGGCATCCATGTAAAAGGCATCAATAGCAACTCTCCTCGCAGGTGCTTCCCCATCCTGCTTTATCTGAGGATCATCTGTGCCCATTGTAAACACGCCGGCAGGGATGGGGACCATCTGCAGCGAAAGGGGAAACACGGGAAGTCAGGCCACTGCAGCCAGAGTAAACCCGGGCCACGTGTAAAGTGCCAGCACGCGGTGAGCACCAGACGGGGAGCGAACCCCGCCACAAAAGCCACTGAGAGATGAGTAAGGTAAGTCCACACTCCAGCGAACGGCTAGTCACAAAAGGAAGTGAAGAGTCTTTAGCACAGTAATATATCTAGAAAAAACTCTTCATAATATATATCTGCACACACACACACAAATAAATAAATGAAAAATAAAAAGGGCTTCCCTGTTGGTCCAGTGGCTAACACTCTGTGCTCCCAATGCAGGGAGGGGCAGGGTTCAATACCTGGTTGGGGAACTAGATCCCACATACTGCAACTAGGAAGTGGCGCAGCCAAATAAATAAATAAAAATTAAAAAAAAAAATACCTGCACACACCATGGAAGCAGGTTTAGAGCAAAAGTCACCAAGCTCCTAATGACTGGAGGTCAGAGGCAGGGAGCATATTCCACTTGTTTATACATCTGAAGGAAATGGCACCCCACTCCAGTACTCTTGCCTGGAAAATCCCAAGGACAGAGGAGCCTGGAAGGCTACAATCCATGGAGTTGCAAAGAGTCAGACACAACTGAGCGACTTCACTTCGCTTCACTTTATACATCAGTGTGTTTTCCTCCTTTACTATGTTCTTATTCCTTTTAAGCTGTTTTAAAAAGCAAATATAAAAATGCCACATGTAATATCTTTTAAAACCAACTCAGTCAATCGAGGTTGCCAATGATAATGGAAAAGACCTAAATCACTCAAATGGAAAATCTAAAACATTTACTAAAGGACTATGCCTTGTCCTTTTTTAACACCTTAGCAAAACTCTAACTGCAGTTACTTTGTTTCTATCTATTAGACAGCGTATTAAAAAGCAGAGACATCACTTTGCTGACAAAGATCCGTATAGTCAAAGCTATAGTTTTTCCAGTAAGTCATGTATGGATATGAGAGTTGAACCGTAAAGAAGGCTGAGCACCAAAGAAATGATGCTTTTGAACTGGGGTGCTGGAGAATACTCTTGAGAGTCCCTTGGACTGCAAGGAGATCCAACCAGCCCATCCTCAAGGAGATCAGTCCTGAATATTCATTTGAAGAACTGATGCTGAAGCTGAAGCTCTAATACTTTGGCCACCTGATGTAAAGAGTTGATTCACTGGAAAAGACCCTGATGCTGGGAAAGACTGAATGCAGGAGGAGAAGGGGGGAACAGAGGATGAGATGGTTGGATGGCATCACTGACTCAATGGACATGAGTTTGAGCAAGCTCCGGGAGATAGTGAAGGACAGAGAAGCCTGGCGTGCTGTAGTCCATGGGGTCGCAAAGAGTCAGACATGACTTAATGACTGAACAACAACTGTTTTCTATAAATTCTAAACCCCTAGAGGGCAGCAAGAGAGGCTACCTTGTTCACATGTTGTCCTAGCACTAAACATAAGATCTGAGGATCACACCTAAAATTTTCAGTTAATAAACACAGGTCCAAGGTCAGCATCATTGGGGAAATGCAGACAAAATCTACAGTGCGATTCCACTTCACACCCACCAGCACAGCTGTAACCAGAAACACAGATAAGAACAAGCATCGACAAAGATGGAGGAAAATTGCAACCCTTTACAGTGCTGGTAGAAATGTAAAGTAACACTGCTGCTTTACAGTGTTTTTACACTGAAAACAATGTCAGTTCTTCAAAAAGCTACATAAAGAGTTAACACATGATCATGCAATTCCACTTCTAGCATTATACCCAAGATAAATGAATACATATGTCCATGAAAAAACCTGTACAGTAATGTTCATAGCAGCATTATTCATAATACCCCAAAAGTGGAAACAATCCAAATATCCATTTGTCCACTGATGAACAAATAACATGTCACACATCCACAAAATAGAAATCAGCCATAAAAAGAAACGAAGTACCACAGAGGTGAACCTTGAGAACATGATGCTAAATGAAAGAATCCACTCACAAAAGGCTGTATATTGTATGATTCCATTTATACAAAATGCCCAGAGCTGAAGCCAGAGAGACAGGAAGTAGACTAGTGATTGCCAGAGCCTGCAGGGAGGTGGGCAGAGGGAATAAGTGCTAATGAGTATGCGGTTTCTTTTCAGAGTGATGAAATGTCCTAGAATTAGTGATGATGCTTGTGGAAACCTTATGTCTATACTAAAACAAACACTAAATTGTAAACTTTCAAAGGGCGAATTTTGTGACATGTCATTTGTATCTCAATTTCTAAACAGCAACACAATCATACCATCTATCAGAAATATACTCTGCAGACACAGTGTCTTACATGCTCATCATTTGAGTGAAAAAACAATTCACTCACTTCTCAGCAGATTAGGATTTGTCAGATCTCTGATCTAGAAAACAAAAGTTTGACTTGAGGAAAAGAAAAAAGAAACTAAAGAGTAATAGCTAGTAGGAACAAAAACAGAAAACATGGCTTAGCAATAAGAGCAGAAAAGTTCGAAAAACAAGATCAGAAGTAACAGAAAGTAATGATCAGTAATCATGGTTTCCTACGCTCTATTTCCACTCTCTTTACTGGTGGTTGCTTTCAATTTTGTGCATGTATTTCCCAATGAAAATGGAGCTGCTTTCATCTATGACATAAGTAATAAATGTTTTAATGTCCAATGTATTAAGAAGTCATCCCGACCTCACCATCTGCTAATCCCAACAGTACAGCAATCACCCAGTTTTACTGGGTCACCTAAATATATATCCCTCTCATCTCTCCCCTTTACTGTTTCTCAATAAATGCAGTAGCCTCACAATTGGCTCCTTTGCCTCCAGCTTCATACTTTCACATTTCTCCTAGCTCCTCTCTAAGCCATCAACCCTCCACTCAAATCATTCATACAACAAATATCCAAGCCCCTACTGAACCTTCCAAAATATGTCTTCTATATCCAACACAATTTATTGAAGCTCTGCTTGGAACAGAAAAAGGTGGGAAACAACCGAAATATTCTTCAGTATTGGAATGATTAACTAAGTTGTGGGCCACCCATAAAATGGAAAATTAAGCAGCCACAAGAAAAGAAAAAGAAGGAAAATTGAGGGAGAAAAGACAGTTTTAATATATAGATATGGAGAGATCACCTTCACTTTTCACCTTCATGCATTGGAGAAGGAAATGGCAACCCACTCCAGTATTCTTGCCTGAAGAATCCCAGGGACAGGGGAGCCTGGTGGGCTGCCGTCTATGGGGTCATACAGAGTCAGACACGACTGAAGCAACTTAGCAGCAGCAGCAGCACCAGGATAAAGGGATAAGGAATGGAGAGGACAATGGCCAATTCGTGGCCAATTCATGTTGATGTATGGCAAAAAACCATCACAATATTGTAAAGTAATTATCCTCCAAATAAATAAATAAATTAAACTTTAAAAAAAAAAAAGAAAGCATGGTATGTTATCATTTGTGTGAAAAGGAGGTGAGGGGGAAAATATAGATTCACATCTTCTTTTTGTATTTGCTTACATTTGCAGAATACCGCTCTGGGAAGATATTCAAGAAACTCACACAGTGGTTGTCAGAAGGTAAGGTTATTACGTAAGTGGAAAAATTTTCACCATACACCCTTCTACACAGTTATTTTTTAATTTTAAAACCATGTAATGTACTCTCTATTCAAAAAAACCGTATAGTGTCAATCTGATTATGCCATTTTCCTACTTAAATTCTTTAGGGTTCTCCATCACCTTTCAGAGTAAAATATCGACGCATCAGAGCCCATCTCTCTCACCTTGGACTCTATCTGTACTTCTCTCTGTTAATGACATCCATGTTCAAGGATCATCTCCTACAGAAAGCCTTTCCTGCCTGCATTTCCCTCTGCTGGCTCAGCATACACCCCTCATTAGGGGTCCTTTGTTAAACACCATTCTATCCCAACACCTGCCCTTGATCCCAGGCTCCTTGGGGACCAGAAATAAAGTTTTCATTTCTGTATCCCCAGCTCCTAGTATGGTGCATAATTCAAGGAAGGAAGGAAGGATGGAAGGGAGGAAGGAAAATGGGGAGGAAGAAACTTCATTGACTGAACAGATGACTTCACAAGTACAATGAAAAATGTATCATTTGAATTATTCCTAATTATAAAAATTCTCGGGGAGGGAGGTGGGAGAGGGGTTCAGGATGGGGAACACATGTACGCCCGTGGCAGATTCATGTTGATGTGTGGCAGAACCAACACAATATTGTAAAGCAATTAGCCTCCAATTAAAATAAATAAATTTAAATTAAAAAAAATTCTCCTTCTTCTATAACACCATCCCAGACATGGATAGCATGTCTGCATCACAGTGAAACCTGCTGAACAGACTCTGCTCAGAGACTGAACTAGGTTCCCACATTATTCTCATCATTTGTCAAGCGTCTGGGACACAAGATCCCTTGGTCCTAAGATGAGAAATCAGAATGTTAAGCAGCTCTGCAAAGAAGTAGAAAAATAGAAGCCTGCAGATGAAAGCTTAAAATGATTATTTAAATGATCTAATAGAAGGTTTCATGTCTCATAAAGGACTTAAAGGAAAAAAAAGCTTCCAGCAGCAGACAAGGAGGTCCTTTTCTAAGAACAGTTGTTCATACCTTCCTACAAACACAAGGGCCACAGGAAGCCGTGGGCTTCATTGTATCAAATGAAGTTTTACAATTATCTCAGTTTCTCATCCCACTCTCCCTCCAGGTGAGTACCAACAATGCCAACACAATCAGGACTTCCACTGTGGACTCCTGGCCTGGTTGTTTTTTTTTTTCCCCCTCTTTTTCATTGACTGTCAGAGATAACCCACACTGAAGAAGCCAAGTTTCTACTCTGGAGGAGAGAGACAAAAATAGCCCACAAAACTCTGACTAGATCATAATTCCCAAATTATACTAATGAAGTGAAATCTCGGTCCTGCAAATGTAAAGTGCTGTTCCATTGAAACCCGGAGCATCAGGTCTCACAGCTGTAAGCCAAATACAAAGAACCACTTTAACCACGTCTTCATAAAGGTCCAGGTTCAAACAGTCCACTCCTCCTTGGCAGTCAGCTCAAACCCCGCTGCCACCACAGTTTCTGCTACTGCCAAGCCAAAAGCACACGTGAAGTCAAAGTGACCCTCTTACTACTAGGACTGTATTCGGGCTACACACTCTGCCCAGGTGCAGTGAACATCTATTATTTTTGCTCACCTGGCACCCATTCCTTCCTGTGCTTCTAAGAGCAAGTGACATCTCTTTGAAAACCACTTCTTCAGCTGAAAGTATGATGCCAGGTGTTGGGGGGAGCTGGATAACTGCTCCACCTCCCGTGACTCAGGTCTGATGATTTTCATCACCACAGTCTTTTGACCATAGGGATACAATTAGAGACAGACACACAACCCAATCACAGTGAATCTCAGAACTTCTGCTGGTGCTATGAGGGGAAAAAACCTCTTTCTTCCAGTTTTTTTTTTATCAGTAGAAAGGATGCTGAAGCTGAAACTCCAATACTTTGGCCACCAGATGCGAAGAACTGACTCATTTGAAAAGACCCTGATGGTGGGAAAGATTGAAGGCCGGAGGAGAAGGGGACAACAGAGGATGAGATGGTTGGAAGGCATCACCGACTCAATGGATATGAGTCTGAGTAAACTCCGGGAGTTGGTGATGGACAGGGAGGCCCGGCGTGCTGCAGTCCATGGGGTCGCAAAGAGTTGGACAGGGCTGAGCGACTGAACTAAACTGAACTAAGAAGGGATACTACCCGAACGTGAAGCCTACACAGAAGAAAGAAGAGTTGCCAAGAGAGAGCCAGAAGGAGAGACCTTGAGATGCTGCCTGAGGTCCTGGATCCAGCTTTGTCTGGGGCCACAGCTGCACTTGAACTTCCCAGTCGTGAGAGCCCCTCCCCCAGTTTTTTATCACTCTTGAGGGTCCCCTGGACAGCAAGGAGATCAAACCAATCAAGTCTAATGGAAATCAACCCTGAATATTCATTGGAAGGACTGATGCTAATGATGAAGCTCCCAACATTTTGGTCACCTGAAGCAAAGAGCAGACTCACTAGAAAAGACACTGATGCTGGGAAAGACTGAGGGCAGAAGGGAGTGGCAGAGGATGAGACCGTTGGATGGCATCACCGATTCAATGGACATGAGTTTGAGCAAACTCTGGGAGACAGTGAAGGACAGGGAAGCCTGGCATGCTGCAGTTCATGGGGTCAAAGAGTTGGATACGACTTAGGAACTGAACAACAATAAAAAGAAGCTAGTTTTAAGAATCTTTTCTTTCACTTGCCTCTGTGTTGTTTTTTTTTAACAGAGAAAGTTAGGTATATTTAAATATTATAACAGTTACCTCGTGTGCTGCTGGCATACTCATATGCACAGCTTAAAAGTAAAAAACCTAAACTTTTAAAGTCAGCTCTGAAATAGATGCATTTTCATCAATACATTCACTAGGTCTGGTCTTCTGAAAGGAAGTAAGTCAAATAATTGAGATTATTTGTTAAAGAACAAACTCCACGTGTCAGCAGCATATTTCAGTTAAAGTAACCTGGAAACCAATGTTCCCATAACTGCAGAACAAAGTTCGGGCTTTTGTTTTATACACAAAAACAAAATTAACTTATATGCAGCTCTTTTGTGTAGCACTCTCCTTTTTCCCTCTTTGCTCTCCTCAAACCTAAGCAAAAAGCTAAAAGATGTGGAGGAAGCTGAGTGGACAAGAGAACCAAGCTCCTTGGTTCTGCCCACAAAGTGCTGCCTTAACTATCTATGTAAGACTTATCTACCTCCATCATCCTCTCACTCTGCTGCCACTAATCGCAGATTAAATGACATTAAAGCCCCTTTAAGCCCTGTGAGTTTATGATTCTATTCGGCCTCAGTTGTTACATCTGTAAACTGGGGGATAATATCTCGCAGGATCCTTGGGAGGATGAGATACAGCAAAAAGACTATTTGCCAAAGGTTTCTTTAAAAAGTATGTGATACCCTTTATTCCCTTGGCAGTTTCTCAGTATTGTAGCCAGTAACAACAAAAAGGTAAGCTCATTCCAGAAATTGTTATACCATCCTTAAATGTGTAAAGCACTCAGAGGATACAGAGATTAAAGCAGGACTAAAAAATTGCTTCCCATGCAGAATGAGACATCAAACAATTACACAAATAACACTACTTTAAAGAAAATATACACGTTTCCCTCAAACAATGACAAAATACTTGAGAACACAGAGGATTAAAAACACTACTTCTTCCTGGAGGAAAGGGGTCAGAGAGGAGAGGGCATTCAATCACGCCTTGACACCTGGGTCAGCATTACCCTATCAAACCATTCTCAGACAGGAAATCAACTGACTTCACCTATACAAACAGAGATGGCACATACAATTTTATCATCTCATTATCCTCAATGCCACATCAAACAACTATTGTAAATGATACATGGAAATTAAAATATTTTGATACCTTTTTATAAAATAATCAGCAGTGTAGAACACTGTTAGAAAAGCTTTCTCAAAGAGCACTGTATATTTTGTTAACTGGAGGGAACTTAAGTAAAATTTGAAAGTATCTCTGTTGTTTCCCAGACAATTCTTGCTGCCTTAACTTTCTAGTGAAACTAAATTCCTTGAGAGTAAAGCCCAATGCTATTTACTTCTTTGTGTACCTCATCTTGCCAAGTGCTCGTTAAATTAAAATATATCAAAAAAAACACCTCACACCTAAAAGGTGTTACATGAAATAGGGTGAAAATGTCACCCCCAGAAACCTTAAATTACTTACATTTCCTAGAATACACCAATGCATTTGTAAAATGATTTGTCTGTACCCATGCTATTCTCCTTCTTGCAAGGTCCTTCAAGCTGCCCCGCCATCCCCAACTGCTGAAAATGTTTCCTCCAAAGCCTAGCTTAATGAATCTTTTCTTTGAGCACCTCCTAACTGCTTTGTACATACTCCTCCTAGAGCGCAGTCACGATAGAAAAATGATGCTTGCATGTACTCGTGAATCTGTGTGTGTGAGAGAGAGAGACAGAAAGAGAAGAAAGAGAGACCTACCAACAAGTAAATGCCTTGAGGTAGGGCATAAGTCTTTCTTTTCTTTATGCCCATTACACAGGACACAGTCTTACGTGTGTATTAAATAAAAATTTGTTGAATTAAACTAAATAAAGAAAAAACAGATTCAATACAACCTCAATCAAAATCCCAGCAGGTTATTTGATCGATATCAATAATATGATACTCAAGTTTATAGGTAGAGGCAAAAGATCTAGAAGAACCAACACAATATTGATGAGCAAAACAAAGTTGGAGGAAAGATATTATGCAACTTCAAGACATACTATAAAACTAGAGTAACCAAGACATGCACGGGTTAAAGAACATACAACTAGATTAATGGAACTGCAGAGAGAGACCAGAAATAGACCTTCATACTGCTGCTACTGCTAAGTCACTTCAGTCGTGTCCGACTCTGTGCGGCCCCACAGATGGCAGCCCACCAGGCTCCCCCGTCCCTGGGATTCTCCAGGCAAGAACGCTGGAGTGGGTTGCCATTTCCTTCTCCAATGCATGAAAGTGAAAAGTGAAAGTCAAGTCGCTCAGTCATGTCCGACTCTTAGCGACCCCATGGACTGCAGCCTACCAGACTCCTCCGTCCATGGGATTTTCCAGGCAAGAGTACTGGAGTGGGGTGCCATTGCCTTCTCCGATAGACCTCCATAAACACAATCAAATGATCTTTGACAAAGGAGCAAAAGCAATACAACAGAGCTACAGCAGTCTTTTCAACAAATGTTGGTACAACTGGACATTCACATGGAAACAAACAAAAAATCTAGACACAGACCACTCTTCAAAACATGATGTCAAGGAATTGTGAAGACAAGCAACAGACTGGCAGAAAATATTTGCTGATGACACATCTGACAAAAGACTGTTATCCAAAGTAAACAACTTTCAAAACTCAACAATAAGAAAACAATCTGATAAAAAAAGCCAAGACCTTAACAGACACCTCATCAAAGAAGATATACAGGTGGCAAAGATGCTCAGCATGTCAACCAAAAAATGCAAATTAAAACAAGATACCATTATAACACATCTTAGAATGGCTAAAACTGGAAACACTGACAAGACCAAATGCTGACAAGGGTGTGCAGCAACAGGAATTCTCATACACTGCTGGTAAGAATGCACAATGGTACAGACACTTTAGAAGACAGTTTGGCAGTTTCTTACAAAACTAAACATACTCTTGCTATATGATCCAATAATCACATTCCTTGGAATTTACCCAAAGGAGCTGTAAATTTTATATACACACAAGAAACCTTCACCCAGATGTTTATAGCAGCTTTATTCATAATTGTCAAAACTCAGAAGGAAGCAAGATGCCCCTCAGTAAGTGAATGGATAAACTGTGGTACATCCAGACAATGCATCATAATTCAGCACTAAAAATAAATAGCTATCAAGCTATGAAAAGGCATGGAGGAAACTTAAATGCATATTCCTAAGTGAAAGAACTCCACCTGAAAAGGATATATATCGTATGATTCCAAATATATTACAGAAAAGGCAAAACTTAAGGAGACAGTAAAAAGATAGTGGTTGCCAGTGGGGAGGAGGAAGAGGGATGAATAGGCAGAGCACAGAGGATTTTAAGGGCAATAAAATATTCTGCATGATACTATAGTGATGAATATATGTCACTGTACATTTGTCTAAACCTATAAAACGTTCAACACCAAGAGCGAACCCTAAAGTATATTACAGTTGATTGCTGAACAACACAGGTATGAACTGCGAGGGTACAATCATATGTATTTTTTTTTCAAAAGATACATACTTCAGTACTGTCATACATGATCTGCAGTTTGTGGAATCCTGGAATGCAGAACCGCAGATATGGAGGGCCAACCATAAAGTTATACAAGGATTTCTGACTGCACAAGGAGCCAGTGTCCCTAACCTATATGTTTTTAAAGGGTCAAATGTAATGACTTTGGGTGATTATGATATATCAATGTAGGTTTATCAGTTGTAACAAACGTATCACTGTAGTGGAGGATGTTGATAATGGGAAAGGCTATGCATATGTTGAGGCAGGGAATACACAGGAAATCTCTTTACCTTCCTCTCAATTTTGTTCTGAACCTAAAACTGCTCAAAAAGAAAAATCCTTTTTCTAAAAGAAGAAAGAAAATCAAGAGGAAAAAGTGTTATCACTAGGACCACGTATCTCTCCCATAATACTGGACTTCCAAAATTCAGAATAAATCGGTGTCAGAATGAGACTAAAGTCATTTGCACATAAACTAAAACACTGAAAACCAAGGAAAACAGAGAGACAAAGAATAGCCTCCCAAGAAGTCCTTCGTCTTGATAAGAAGTCCATTTCATGTTCAAGAATTAAGTTTAGGAGTCCTTCAAGGCTTGTGAGCTGTGTTCTCAACAATTGTTAATTTATTAATAACTTGAGATGCTGCCAAACATTATAGAAACTGAATGGAAGTAAAAATGAACATAAAATAAATGCATGAAAACAAAATATAATTAATTTAATTAATGTTTAAAGTGAATGCAAGATATGGCCAAAGATGACCCATACAATACTCAATCTGCACATGAAACCACTCTAAAGGGCTAAAAAAAAAAGCGTATCTTAAAAATGTAATTCAAAAGATACCTACATCCGATTCTGGGATCAATCAGACATTGGACCTTTTAAAATGAGGAATGTTCAGTACTGTCCAGAAGGTCCTTGGTAAAAGTTTGACACAGACCAGTGTACATGCAAATAAGACAACAACCCTGTCACAGAGCAGAGCAACCCATGGCTTTCTCACAGGAGAGACAGACTATCAATTACCATTCAAGTTAGAGGAATATGGCCAACACACACTGTAATTGTAACCAAAGCTCCTTACCACACAAAAGATAAATGCTAATAATCCAGGGCATCCTTTGAGGAACAACAAAAATTTAAATGCCAATAATTACAATACAGGATGGAGAAACAAAAAGAGTCCAGCTACCAACCTCCTAACACTCTATACAGAGTCACGAGATTATGGTCCTGACCCCCATCACTCTCACAACCTACTTGGGGCGAGACACCAGCAGACAAGTATCTTTGGTAATCATTATATCAGAGTAAACAGATATTACTGTGTCCGCATATGGAAATACTGAAGGGACAGAAAGGAAAGAGATTCGGTAAGGTCTGCAGGAGACTTCCCGGGCGGCTCAGTGGTAGAGTCCGCCTGCCAGTGAAGGAGACCCGGGTCCCATCCCTGAGTTGGGAAGATCCCCTGGAGCAGGAACTGGAAACCCACTCTAGTATTCTTGCCTGGGAAATCCCACAGAGAAGTCTGGCAAGCTACAGTCCACAGGGTTACAAGAGCTGGACACGACTTAGCAACTCAACAACAACAACTACTACTACTGTTTTACTTAGTTCTTCACATGTGCTAAAGTGCTAGGGACAGCAGAATAAATAGGACAAGTCCTCAAGAAGCAGAGTCTACAGTAAGAGACTACCAGTAAGTATACAACATTGTTACAGATACTGACACCCAGTGTCCTGATTCCTTCACAATTAATGAGAGGAACCTAGGACTCCTCTGTCCATGGAATTTCCAGGCAAGAATACTGGAATGGGTTGCCATGTCCTACTACACTGGATCTTCCCAACCCAGGGATCAAACCCCAGTCTCCTGCATTGGCAGATGGATTCTTTACCCTGGCACCACCTGGGAAGTCTAACCCTACATCTGTCTAACTTAAAATTCGGAGAACCTCATCAAGAAGACGGGGTTGAAAGAAGAGGAAGTAGGAAATAAAAGACAAGAAAAGGAGAGACAACTGTCCTCAAACCTAACTATCTAATGCTCAGAATTAGGCAGAGCCCCAAGACCCAGCTGTTTTGGAGGGCGAAGGAACTTCTCATCAAACTAGATCAGCCAGTGCGCGACTTGGCGATGTGATTACAATCTTTACTTGCCCTCCTCCAACCACTTGGTTTATCCATCCCAACCCTGTCGAGGAACCTGGGGACCCCCACCCATCATCAGGGAATAGAGAGAGCACCTTGGTGGGTGGGGATGGCCGCCCTCCGGGGACCGAGCCCGGGGCGTTCGCCTCCCGGGAGTATCGGTGCGCGGCTGCCGAGCTTCCCTGGGCCCCGGGCCGCTGGGGATTGCCACAACCGCAGGAGCCCGCGAGGGACGGCGCGCCTGCCTCAGGCCCAGCCTCTTCGCCCCCCGCCGCCCAGCCTAGCAGCAAGAACAGCGACAACAAGAGGACGAGAGTGAGCCCGGCGCCGCATTCTCGAGCTGGCCCTAGCGCGGGCGCAGCCATGTTGTCCCGCGAGCCATGTGACCTTGTAGGTCACGTGTCCCCGCCCTCCTTAAAGGGGCCAAGCCCCAGGCTGACTTGAGAAGTGGCCTTGAGAGCTGTCCTCTCTCCACTTCTCTCCAGGTCAGGTCAGTTCAGTTCAGTTCAGTTCAGTCGCTCAGTCGTGTCTGACTCTTTGCGACCCCATGAATCGCAGCACGCCAGGCCTCCCTGTCCATCACCAACTCCCGGAGTTCCCTCAGACTCACGTCCATCAAGTCAGTGATGCCATCCAGCCATCTCATCCTCTCTCGTCCCCTTCTCCTACAGCCCCCAATCCCTCCCAGCATCAGAGTCTTTTCCAGTGAGTCAACTCTTCGCATGAGGTGGCCAAAGTACTGGAGTTTCAGCTTTAGCATCATTCCCTCCAAAGAACACCCAGGGCTGATCTCCTTCAGAATGGACTGGTTGGATCTACTTGCAGTACAAGGGACTCTGAGGAGTCTTCTCCAACACCACAGTTCAAAAGCATCAATTCTTCGGCGCTCAGCTTTCTTCACAGTCCAACTCTCACGTCCATACATGACCACAGGAAAAACCATAGCCTTGACTAGATGGACCTTTGTTGGCAAAGTAATGTCTCTGCTTTTCAATATGTTATCTAGGTTGGTCATAACTTTTCTTCCAAGGAGTAAGCGTCTTTTAATTTCATGGCTGCAGTCGCCATCTGCAGTGATTTTGGAGCCCAGAAAAATAAAGTCTGACACTGTTTCCACTGTTTCCCCATCTATTTGCCATGAAGTGATGGGACCAGATGCCATGATCTTTGTTTTCTGAATGTTGAGCTCTAAGCCAACTTTTTCACTCTCCTCTTTCACTTTCATCAAGAGGCTTTTTAGTTCCTCTTCACTTTCTGCCATAAGGGTGGTGTCATCTGCATATCTGAGGTTATTGATATTTCTCCCGGCAATCTTGATTCCAGCTTGTGCTTCTCCCAGCCCAGCGTTTCTCATGATGTACTCTGCAGGTAGATCTTCTTTAGAGCCTTCCTCCTTGGCTCTGCTTATGTAAAAACAACAAAAGCCCAGAAGTCATGAGCTTCCACAGCCTGTGCACCCCATTATTATTTTTTGGTTGAAAAAATTATAGTCAAGTTTATTGAGCATTTGTTATGTGCCAGGCTTCCCTACTAGCTCAGTCATTAAAGAATCTGCCTGCAATGCAGGAGACATGTGTTCAATTCCTGGGTCAGGAAGATCCCCTGGAGAAGGAAATGACAACCCACTCCAGTATTCTTGCCTGGAGAATCCCATGGACAGAGGAACCTGGCGGGCTACAGTCCATGGGGTCGCAAGAGTCGGACACGACTAAGTGACTTTCACTACTATGTGCCAGGCAATAGGCTAGGTGAACATTTTACTTTTTGAAATTTCATTTACTCCTCAGGAGGACCCTGAATATTGAGTTCACGGAACTATTAAGTGATCTGCCCAAGGTTACTCTTGCCTGGAAAATCCCGTGGATGGAGGAGCCTGGAAGGCTGCAGTCCATGGGGTCGCTGAGGGTCGGACACGATTGAGCGACTTCACTTTCACTTTTCACTTTCATGCACTGGAGAAGGAAATGGCAACCCACTCCAGTGTTCTTGCCTGGAGAATCCCAGGGACGGGGGAGTCTGGTGAGCTGCCGACTATGCGGTCGCACAGAGTCGGAGACGACTGAAGTGACTTAGCAGCAGCAGCCCAAGGTTACAAGGCAAATAAATGTTTGAAGAGATTTAAACCCAGCCACACTAGGTCTCTAACACATACCTTAAATCCTTGAGGGGTTTTGTTTGTTTGTTTACATAATTTTGGCTGTGCTGGCGCTTTGTTGTGGCTCTTGGGCACTTGGGTTTCTCTAGTTACCTCAGACAGCGGCTTCACTTGCGGCGCAAGGGCTTCTCAACCAAGCGCTTCTCTCTTGGAGGACGGGCTCTAAAACGCGCAAGCGCAGTACCTGTGGCGCTGGGCTTTGTTGCTCTTTGCCATGGAGTATCTTAGTTACCCGACGAGGGATGGAACCAGTGTTACCTGCATGGGAAGGTGGATTCTTAACCCCTGGACAACCATGGAAGTCCCAAACCCTCATTTTTAAACCATTATGCTGTTATGTAGGCATCTCAATAAGCTTCACGTGTTCTTGCCTAGAGAATCCCAGGGACCGGGGAGCCTGGTTGGCTGCCGTCTATGGGGTCACACAAAGTCGGACACGACTGAAGCGACTTAGCAGCTGCAGCAGCGGCAACAGGAAAATGGAAGACGACGGTGTTGAAGGAACCCTCTCCAAGGGATTGTTGTTGTTGTTGCCCTTGTTTAGTCACTGCGTGGGGTCCGACACTTTTGCCACCCCAAGGACTGTAGCCCCGGCCAGACTTTTCTGCCCATGAGATTTCCCAAGCAAGAATACTGGCGTGGGTTGCCATTTCCTTCTCCAGGGGATACAGTTAGAGAAATCCAGGCTGTGGCTCTCAAAGTGTTATCCCAGACCAGCAGCATCAGCATCACCTGGGAACTTGTTAGAGATTCAATACTCGATCAGGATATCTGGAGACCAGACGCAGTAATCTGTGCTTTTAACAAGTTCTCCAGATGATTTTAAAGCACACTGGTGCACACTAAAGTTTGAGAATCACTGTTTTATAGGACCCAATTTCTTCAAGGGGAAAAAAAAGGCAAAACAAAAACCTACAAGTGGGGACCTATAGGTTAAAAATGAAATCTCAGCCAATTGCAATATATATGAATCTTGTCTAAATATGGATTCAAACCTATTTATCTCAATTTTTTTAGGATAATCAGAGAAATATAGCCATTAAATAAAATTATAATATCTTGTAAAATTAAGAATTACTGTGAAGTTTGTTTTTAGTTCTTTAAGAGTGATAATGGTATTTGTGGGGTTTTTAAATTAATATAATTATTTTGGTTGTGCTGTATTTTCTTTGCTACATGTTGGCTTTCTATACTCGTGGAGAGTAAGGGTTTACTCTCCATTTGCAGTGTGCAGGCTTCTCATTTTGGTAGCTTGTCTTGTTGAGGAGCACGGGCTCTAGTTGCATGGGCTCAGTAGTTATGAGGCACAGCTCAGTTGCACCGTGGCATTTGGGATCTTCCTGGATCAAGAATGGAACTCAGTGTCTCGTACATTGCAAGGTGGATTCTTAACCACTGGACCACCAGGGAAGCCCTTGTGGATATGTTTATTTTTAAATTGTTTATGTTTGTTTATTTTTATTTTTAGCCACACGGGGTCTTGTTTTCTCTAGTTGCGGTGCCTGGGCTTCTCATTACGGTGACTTCTCTGGTGTTGCAGAGCACCAGCTCTAGAGCACAGACTCCACAGTTGTGGCTCATGGGCTTAGTTGCCCCATGACATGTGTGATCTTCCTGAATCGGTGGAACCCCTGTCCCCTACATTGGCAAGCAAATTCTTAACCACTGAACTACAAGGGAAGTCCCTGAGGGTATGTTTGTTTGTTTTTTTTAAAGAATCTCTTCCTTTGAGATATATGTATTGAAATAGATAACAGATAGATAAAAAGACATGCTGTCGCCAAGGAGTTACTTCTCAAAATCCAGTAAATAGGGGGATGGCTAGAGATGAAGCACAGTTAGCCATGACTTGGTCATTGTTAAAGCTGGTTTATGGTTTTGTTTTGTTTTTGAGTGTTTATTGTTCTATTCTTTCCAGTTTATGTGTGATTTTTTTTAATATAAAGGAAAGTTCTTTGGTAACCATTTTGCAATATGTACAAATACGGAATCATTCTGTTGTACCTGAAACTAATGTCATATGTTAGTTGTATATGATTTGGGGGGAAAAAAAGGTGAAAAAAGTGTTTTAAGTCCTTTCATACTTGCTAACTATTTTGCAGTTTGCCGAGAGCTTTCACACATTTCCTCATTTGAAATCACAACCACTTGACAAGAAACCTACTATTACTATACCCATTTAACAGTTGATGAGGCTAAAAGGTCAATGCTTTAACCAAGGTTTTACATATTAACTGTGCACAAATATAGATTCCAGGTCAGAGATTATCTTCATCAGTCTCAACACAAGCCTGTTGCCCTATCGAGCCCTGAATTCCTTTGATTCATGGTCCTGCCCCACTGTTAGGCAATAAGCTTCATAAAGGCAAGTATTCTGCTTATTTGATCACCATTATATCAGCAAAAGTGCCAAGACGTGGCATTTAACAAACAGTGAATATTTATTTAATTAATGGAAAAGTGAATGGCAATAATCCTGACCACTTTCTCATAAAGAGAAGCAAATTGTTTAGAAAATAATACAGATTTTAGACTCAGAAAGAGTTGTGTTTAAAGCTAGCCACTTATAAGAGGTATTTACCTTTTAACCCACTATTTATTCACCACAGAAATGGGAATAATAACGGCACCTTATTAGGTATTTTATGAAGATTAAATGAGGTAAAGATGTACAATGGTTAGCATTCAACAGTACCTCAAAAAAAATTTGCTATTGGAACTTCCCTGGTGGTCCAGTGGCTAAGACTCCAAGCTCCCACTGCAGGGGGTCTGGGTTCAATCCCACATCAGGGAACTAGATCCCACATAACAACTAAGACCCGACTGCAGCCAAATAAATAAATAAAAATAAATATCTGTTGCTGCTGCTGCTAAGTTGCTTCAGTTGTGTCCGACTCTGTGCGACCCCATAGACGGCAGCCCACCAGGCTCCTTCGTCCCTGGGATTCTCCAGGCAAGAACACTGGAGTGAGTTGCCGTTTCCTTCTCCAATGTGTGAAAGTGAAAAGTGAAAGTGAAGTCACTCAGTCGTGTCCAACTCTTCCCGACCCCATGGACTGCAGCCTACCAGGCTCCTCCGTCCATAGGATTTTCCAGGCAAAAGTACTGGAGTGGGGTGCCATCACCTTCTCCGAAATATCAGTTAAGTGTTTGCTATTATTAATCATCATTATCAAAGATAGAAACTTTGTTGATTCTCCAGAAGTATCAACCTTCTCTCTCAATTCCAGGAGGCCTTACAAATAGCTGAGAAAAGAAGAGAAGCTAAAGGCAAAAGAGAAAAGTAAAGGAACTCTGAATGCAGGGTTCCAAAGAATAGCAAGGAGAGGTAAGAAAATCTTCCACAGCAACCAATGCAAAGAAACAGAGGAAAACAATAGAATGGGAAAAACTAGATAACTCTTCAAGAAAATTAGAGATACCAAGGGAACATTTCATGTAAAGATGAGCACAATAAAGGGCAGAAACAGTATGGACCTAACAGAAGCAGAAGATATTAAGAAGAGGTGGCAAGAATACACAGAAGAACTATCCAAAAAAGATCTTCGTGAGCCAGATAACCACAAAGGAGTGATCACTCACCTAGAGCCAGACATCCTGGATTGCGAAGTTAAGTGGACCTTGGGAAGCATCACTACGAACAAAGCTAGTGGAGGTGATGGAATTCCAGTTGAGCTATTTCAAATCCTGAAAGATGATGCTGTGAAAGTGCTGCACTCAATATGCCAGGCAATTTGGAAAACTCAGCAGGGGCCACAGGACTGGAAAAGGTCAATTTTCATCCCGATCCAAAAGAAAGGCAATGCCAAAGAATGTTCAAACTACTGCACAATTGCATTCATCTCACACACTACTAAAGTAATGCTCAAAATTCTCCAAGCCAGGCTTCAACAGTACATGAACCGTGAACTTCCAGATGTTCAAGCTGGATTTAGAAAAGGCAGAGGAACCAGAGATCAAATTGCCAACATCCACTGGATCATCAAAAAAGCAAGAGAGCTCCAGAAAAAACATCTACTTTTGCTTTATTGACTACGCCAAAGCCTTTGACTGTGTGGATCACAGCAAACTGTGGAAAATTCTTCAAGAGATGGGAGTACCAGACCACCTGACCTGCTTCCTGAGAAATCTGTATGAAGGTCAAGAAGCAACAGTTAGAACTGGACATGGAACAACAGACTGGTTCCAAATCAGGAAAGGAGTACGTCAAGCCTGTATATTGTCACCCTGCTTATTTAACTTATATGCAGAGTACATCGTGAGAAATGCCAGGCTGGATGAAGCACGAGCTGGACTCAAGACTGCCGGGAGAAATATCAATAACCTCAGATATACAGATGACACCACCCTCATGGCAGAAAGCAAAGAAGAACTAAAGAGGCTCTTATGAAAGTGAAAGAGGAGAGTGAAAAAGTTGGCTTAAAGCTCAACATTCAGAAAATGAAGATCATGGCATCTGGTCCCATCACTTCATGGCAAATAGATGGGAAAACAGTGGATCAGTGACAGACTTTATTTTGGGGGGCTCCAAAATCACTGCAGATGGTGACCGCAGCCATGAAATTAAAAGACGCTTGCTCCCTGGAAGAAAAGTTATGACCAACCTAGACAGCATATTAAAAGGCAGAGACATTACTTTGCCAACAAAGGTCCATCTACTCAAAGCTGTGGTTTTTCCAGTAGTCATGTATGGATGTGAGAGTTGCACTAGAAAGAAAGCTGAGCACTGAAGAATTGATGCTTTTGAACTGGTGTTGGAGAAGACTCTTGAGAGTTCCTTGGACAGCAAGGAGATCTGACCAGTCTATCTTAAAGGATGCAATCAGTCCTGAATATTCATTGGAAGGACTGATGTTCAAGCTGAGACTCCAATCCTTTGGCTGCCTGATGCAAAGAACTGACTCATTTGAAAAGACCCTGATGGTGGGAAAGATTGGAGGTGGGAGGAGAAGGGGACGAGAGAGGATGAGATGGCTGGATGGCATCACTGACTCAATGGACATGAGTTTGAGTAGGCTCCGGGAGTTGGTGATGGACAGGGAGGCCTGGCATGCTGCAGTCCATGGGGTTGCAAAGAGTCAGACATGACTGAGTGACAGAACTGAACTGAAGTGAATCAATGAGTAAGTGGAAAAAATTGACGAGAAATCCCTAGGTGAGAAGGTTGATTTAGAAATTAGAGTTAAAAGTACAGCTCAGCAATCAAGTCTGCACCACCTAGGACAATTTATCTAGAATTTTGCTCACCCTCCAGGCTTCCCTGGTGGCTCAGACAGTAAAGAATTTGTCGGCAGTGTGGAATACCTCGGTTCTATCCCTGGGTTGGGAAGCTCCCCTGAAGGAGAGCATGGCAGCCCTCTCTGAAATTCTTTCCTGGAGAATCCCCATAGATAGACAAGCCTGGCAGGCTACAGTCCATTTCCAACTCCCACCTAAGGTCCTACTGCTGACTACTCAAACTCATGTCCATTGAGTCAGTGATGCCATCCAGCCATCTCATCCTCTCTCGTCCCCTTCTCCTCCCACCTCCAATCTTTCCCACCATCAGGGTCTTTTCAAATGAGTCAGTTCTTTGCATCAGGCAGCCAAAGGATTGGAGTCTCAGCTTGAACATCAGTCCTTCCAATGAATATTCAGGACTGATTGCATCCTTTAAGACAGACTGGTCAGATCTCCTTGCTGTCCAAGGAACTCTCAAGAGTCTTCTCCAACACCAGTTCAAAAGCATCAATTCTTCAGTGCTCAGCTTTCTTTCTAGTGCAACTCTCACATCCATACATGACTACTGGAAAAACCACAGCTTTGAGTAGATGGACCTTTGTTGGCAAAGTAATGTCTCTGCCTTTTAATATGCTGTCTAGGTTGGTCATAACTTTTCTTCCAGGGAGCAAGCGTCTTTTAATTTCATGGCTGCGGTCACCATCTGCAGTGATTTTGGAGCCCCCCAAAATAAAGTCTGTCACTGATCCACTGTTTTCCCATCTATTTGCCATGAAGTGATGGGACCAGATGCCATGATCTTCATTTTCTGAATGTTGAGCTTTAAGCCAACTTTTTCACTCTCCTCTTTCACTTTCATAAGAGCCTCTTTAGTTCTTCTTTGCTTTCTGCCATGAGGGTGGTGTCATCTGTATATCTGAGGTTATTGATATTTCTCCCGGCAGTCTTGAGTCCAGCTCGTGCTTCATCCAGCCTGGCATTTCTCACGATGTACTCTGCATATAAGTTAAATAAGCAGGGTGACAATATACAGGCTTGACGTACTCCTTTCCTGATTTGGAACCAGTCTGTTGTTCCATGTCCAGTTCTAACTGTTGCTTCTTGACCTTCATACAGATTTCTCAGGAAGCAGGTCAGGTGGTCTGGTACTCCCATCTCTTGAAGAATTTTCCACAGTTTGCTGTGATCCACACAGTCAAAGGCTTTGGCGTAGTCAATAAAGCAAAAGTAGATGTTTTTTCTGGAGCTCTCTTGCTTTTTTGATGATCCAGTGGATGTTGGCAATTTGATCTCTGGTTCCTCTGCCTTTTCTAAATCCAGCTTGAACATCTGGAAGTTCACGGTTCATGTACTGTTGAAGCCTGGCTTGGAGAATTTTGAGCATTACTTTAGTAGTGTGTGAGATGAATGCAATTGTGCAGTAGTTTGAACATTCTTTGGCATTGCCTTTCTTTTGGATCGGGATGAAAATTGACCTTTTCCAGTCCTGTGGCCCCTGCTGAGTTTTCCAAATTGCCTGGCATATTGAGTGCAGCACTTTCACAGCATCATCTTTCAGGATTTGAAATAGCTCAACTGGAATTCCATCACCTCCACTAGCTTTGTTCATAACTTTGTTCGCACACTTTTCCTGTTAATCAGGGTCATTTTCGCTGCCAAGTTAGAGACTCCCTGTCTTGCCTGGTGACCCCTGAATACAAACAGTCCAAAGTGCCCCGATGGCAGTCATGGCCTGTAGTCCATTGGAAACTTTCCTGGGCACAGAAAGAGTATACTCCCTATGGGACCAGGACAATGTGAGCCTCTCCTGTTGAGCTGCTGAGTGATGCTGTCGCCCCCTGCCCCGTGCATGTCTTGGCAGGTAGCATGTCCTCAGGACCTTCCCATAGAGTATGGTGCTCGGTGGGTCTTCTAGCCTCTCAGAATAGATCCAAATAGCATTTCTACTTCCCTGAACTATGAAGTCCTTTCTTCCATGTGACTCAGAAACCCATGCATTTCACCTTCATTTAGATTAGCCACAGAGTTCTCACAGCTTCTAGATCCACACCAGCAGTGAGTCTGTCCCTATCCCTGGGGTCCTTGCTGAGGTATGAAATCCCAAGTCCAAAGTCAGTCCTTCCAAGTCAGTACATTGTTGCCTATCCATTCTTATATTTCAGACCATTAATCAGATGCTTACATGGTTCAGGCCCAGGGTTTTACTCCCCTGGCTATAGTTCCTGTGTGCTAGTTAATTCATTTTAAAACAGCTTTATTGAATTATACCTCATACATCATACAATTTACTCTTTTATAAAGTATGTAATTCAGTGATGTTTCATATATTCAGATTATTATATGACTGTCACCACAATTGAAGTTTGGAACGTTTTTATCACCCTCCTCAAAGAAACTCCAAACCTCAATAATTGTCATTTTATTTCCTTATCCCCCAACCCAGGCCTGGGTAACACGCAGTCGACTTTTTGTCTCCATAGACTTGCCTATTCTGGAGATTTCTTGTGAATGAAATCATAAAATATGCGGCTTTTTGTGCCTGTTTCCTTTCACATGGAATAATATTTCTAAGTTTCCTCCATGTTGTAACACAAATCAGCACTTCTTTCCTTTTTATGACCAAAATACCAAATTTAATTTATCCATTCATCAGATGATGGACATTTGGATGGTTTCCACTTTTTAGCTATTATGAATAATGCTGCTTTGAATAGCCTATGAACATTTGTATACAAGTTTTGTGTGGACATATGTTTCACTTCTCTTAGATATATCCGAGAAGTGGGATTGTTTGGTTCTATGGTAATTCTGTGTCTGACCTTTTGAGGAAGCTGCCAAATTGTTTTCCTAAGTGTCTATACCAGTTTACATTCCCGCTGACAATGCCTGAGGGATTCTAACTTCTCTACTGTGCTAGTTAATTCTTGCATCTCCTTTAGAGTTAAATCTCTTTTCTTCTTCATGAGACCCAGCTTTTCTTCACTTTGGCCCTAGTGAGACTTAACCAGCATGATGCCTGGCAGGCAAGAGGGTGGGGGCAGTGCCTGGGGCAAGGAGTCCTTCAGGGTCTTCCCACATCAGGGAACTGCTGCTTCTCCATACTCAATACTAGTTCTCAGCAGGCTCTGAAGCTCAGGGAAGTCTGCAGGGCCACATTTCTCAAGGGCTTCCACCTAGATGTCCCTGCCCCATGTTTTTGGCCTTTGGTTTTTCCAGTCTGAATGAAATTAAAACCTTCTTTAACATCATATACAAAAATAAACTCAAAATGCATTGAAGACCTAAAACTAAGACTGGAAGCCATAAAACTCCTAGAAGTATTGGAATTTCAGCTTCAGCATCAGTCCTTTCAATGAATATTCAGGATTGAATTTCCTTTAGGATTAACTGGTCTGATCTCATCAGAATGGCTATCATCAAACAGAACACAGATAGGAATGTTGGCAAGGATATGGAGAAAAGTTCATCTTTAAACACTGTTGGTGGTTTAAATTGACACTCAATATGTCAATTGGTGCAGCCACTGTGGAAAGTAGTATGGAAAATTCTCAAAATCTAAAAATTGAATTATCATATGGTCCAGCAATTCTACTCCTGGGTATACAGCTGAAAAAATAAAAAATACTGCTGAGACTACATACATACACTCCAGTGTTCATAACAGCATTATTTACAATGGCTGAGATATGGAAGCAACCTTAGTGAACATCGGCAATGGATAAAGAAGATATATATATGCTATGCTAAGTCGCTTCAGTCATGTCTGACTCTGTGTGACCCCATAGACGGCAGCCCACCAGGCTCCCCAGTCCCTGGGATTCTCCAGGCAAGAATCCTGGAGTGGGTTGCCATTTCCTTCTCCAATGCATGAAGGTGAAAAGTGAAAGTGAAGTCGCTCTGTCGTGCCAGACTCTTAGCGACCCCATGGACTGCAGCCTACCAGGCTCCTCTGTCCATGGGATTTTCCAGGCAAGAGTACTGGAGTGGGGTGCCATTGCCTTCTCCAAGACATATATATATATATATATATATATATATATGCTACACACAGACACACAAGATTCACCAGCAGAGTCAATAGCGTTTGGAGGGAACTTATTAGCAATGCAAATTCCTGGGCCCCACCTAAAGACATCCTGAGTCTGAGGGTAGCCCACCAACCATTGCTGTAAATGTTACTGGTGCCCATGACACTTTTGCCTGAACTTCCAGTTCCAGGTGATCTGACTTGGGATGGCAACGTGACTTAAGTACAGCTAAACCATAGACTCCCGTGGGCCTGCAGTGGAGCTATGGGCGGAGAAAGAGCAGATGGGTGAACCAGGCTTCCTCTTTGTGACGGCTGAAGGGGAAATACAGACACCCTGAGTGTTAGCCGCAGTCAGAGCTGGATGATGCCGAGTCTCAATGATGAGGACACCGAGAGTCCTGAGCAGGCTGGTGTCCGTGTCCTCATCACTAATGTGCATCATTAATCAGCTCTGAAGGAGGGAGCAAAGTGAGATGAAACAACTTGAACAAGAAAAAAAAAGAAAAAAGAAAACAACATAAAGTTCTCTCTGTATAAATTTTTCTCATTGGCCGCAACACAAACTAGCAAAACTTTTCAAGCCTTAGTTAGGGAATTCCCTGGAGGTCCAGTGGTTTGGACTCAGTGCTTCCACTTGCAGGGGCCTGGGGTTCAATCCCTGGTTGGGGAACTAACAACCTGCAAGCTGTGCAGCACAGTCACAGATAAATAAATAAGCCTCAGTTAACAGGCTTTCCAAATCAGTGGTTTCACCACATGATGATGCTAAAGAATGCTTAATGAAAGAACCCCACGGCAAAATGTTTCTGCCTCTTTGGACTTCTCATTTCTCCTCTGTAAATATACAGAGGAATGTGTCCTATTTAAAAAAAAAAAAAAAACTTAGAAAGCTCATTTTAGATATTACATAACTTGATAATTATAATAATCATGAGAACTAATAATTCTCCAGCTATTCCTCAGAACCAAGCAATGTTCTAAGTATTTCACATGTTTTAAGGGTTTTAATGTCAATTCCACAAGGGCAAGAATTTTCGTGTTTTCTTTTCTGCTATAACCTCAGTGCCTGGAATTGCACTTGACACCTAGTGGATATACTAGAAATTCTTATTGGATGAATTAAAATGGATTGTCACATAATTATTGAATGGAGGTGCTGGTACATCTATCTGGTTGACCCTCCTAGCAGCTGTAAAGATGGAAAGTTAAAAGAAATGACAAAGAAAAATGATTCCCAACTTTTTCAAGAAAAAGGTAAACATATATTTCTATTTCAGATGCTCATACAAGGGAAATTTTACTTTTAGTACCCCACTTAATTTGGAAAATGAAATGTCAGGATGCTTCTCTGAAGGCAGTACATTAGCAAAGGAAACTGCATATTCAGTCATACCAGTTCCTGTGTATATTTGAAAGGTTCAGAAATACATTACCTTTTCAGGCTTCAGGCAATGCTTAACATCTGAATGAACTCCCAATACTTTTAATTACTTGTTTCCCAGGGGTCTGTGACCCAAAGCTCGTTGATCACTGTGGAAATAGTATCTCTCTGTAAAGACATGCCTCCAAAAATAGAGATTGTCCTGGCATCAGACCCAAAGATTGGCTTTGGGTCCCAGCATTTGTTTAAGGAACTTTAAGGTTAGTCATTAAGCGTCTATGTGCCTTAATCTCCTACCTTGCCTACTTCAAAATCATATCTTATTGAGACCAAATATGCAGGTATAAAAAGAGAAGTAGACACTAATATTATTATTGTATCCTTTGATTTTGCGACACATTTCCATCCCATTGTATTGTTTCTGAATTCTGGATATATCTTGTGAGCTAGGGATACCTATAATATGGTTGAGCTTCCTTTTCCCTCAAAAAAAGATTTTCAAAGAAGGGATATATATTTCAGTAAACGGTCTTGGAATCAAGGAAACAAGGCTTGTTTAGTCCTCTAAATGATATATGAATTCATTTTCTCACCATGTTCCTGTCTCTTGCAATTTGCAACTATAGTCTCTAAAATAGAATATTGTGCCCTGTGCTACAAGAGGAAACTCTGGTAGGCAGAATAATGGCCCCAGAGATGTCCACATCCTAATCTCAGAATCTATAAATATGTTACCTTATGTGGCAAAGGGGATTTTGCAGATGTGATGAAGTTAAGGTCCTTGAGATGGGGAGATAGTCCTGCTCAGCCTGATCACATTAGGTGAGCAGAACTCTTCTTGTCTTTGGTCAGAGGAAGCTGTGACTAGGGAAGAAAGATCAAGAGAGATGCAATGTTATTGATGTTCAAGGTGAAGAAACGGACCATCTTCCAGTGGGCAGCCACTGGAAGGGAACAGATTTTCCTGCAGAGAGCAGAAGGGAACAGATTTTCCTGTAGAGCCCCCAGAAAGAAAGGAAGGGACATTGTTTTTGGATCAGTGAGACCCTTATTGATCTTCTGACCTGTGAAACCCTAAGATAATAAATCTGTGTTGGGTAAGTCACTAAGTTTGTAATCATTGTCTATGGCAGCAATAGGAAGCTAACATTAACACATATTTCAGTTCCGGCATTATCCCTGGATGCAGTCTGGGATTGTAGCAGAAGGTCAGCAGGTGACAGGGCATCCTCTGAAGAGTCAGACCGTGTGCCTTGGCTGGGGACGCAGCTGGACTTGGTGAGTCTGAGCACTAGCAGGAGTCTACCCCTCAACATTCATACTTACTCCTCTCCCTTGTCACTAGAAAAGTGTGAGAGTGGTTTTGCATGGGATCAGGGCAGGAACTGGAGGTTGATGATAACCATTTAGGGTCCAGGCACAGGCAGTTTGAGCTCAGAGGATGGCTTTTGAGGGGAATTCAGAGAAAGGCCAACCACCCAGCCCCTGGAGATCTGGGGGCCTCTAGAATCGGGAAAAGTCCGAGACCTCCCTGTGAGAGACAGGAACCCACAGGTCCCAGCCAGCCCCTGACCAGGCAACCAACCCAGAGTTCCTGGAGTCACTTTCCAGAAAACCTCCCAATTCCCTCCTCATAGGTGTGATGCCTTCCTGCCTAAAAAGCAGGGGTCCCCAATCTCTGGAATGTAACACAGGATGATCTGAGGTGGAGCTGATGTAATAATAATAGAAATAAAGTGCACAGTGAATGTAGTGTGCTTGAATCCTCCCCAAACCAACCCCTCTGCCATGGTGTGTGGAAAAATTATGTTCCCCAAAACTGCTCCCTGGTGCCAGAAAGGTTGGGGACCGCTGCTATGAAACACAGAATGCTGCAGCTGATGCTCTCTACCTTCAGCATCCACCAGAATCACTCAGAGAGCTGCTTAAAACACAGACTACTGGGCCCCACTCCCTACATTTCTGATTCAGCAGATCTGGGATGCAGCAGGAAAATTTGCATTTCTAACAATTTCCCCAGTCTATGGCTGGTGTACTGCCCTGAATGCGCCAGATCTCTTCTAACAATTGCCCCGGTACTGCTCTTACTGCTGTTCTCAGAACTACAGTTTGAGAAATATGGATGTAATGAGTAAGAGCTTAGGACTCAGACAGCCCTTGCTGCTTACAAGTTGAAGGATCTTGGGCAACTTAATTAAGTTCTGGGATTCATCTATGAAATAGAGTTAGAAAATCCACACTTTAGGACTGCGATGAGGATTAAATAGAATGATCTAGGTAAAGCACCTAACACATTGTAGGAGCTTCCCTAGTGGTTCAGTGGTAAAGAATCTGCCTACCAATGCAAGAGATAACAGATTCCATCCCTGGTCCAGGAAGATCCCACATGCTGAGAGCAACTAATCCCTTGCACCACAGCTACTGAGCCTGTGCTCTAGAGCCTGAGAACCACAACTACTGAAGTCCAAGCCCTAGAACCTGTGCTCAGCAGCAAGAGAAGCCACCGCAATGAGAAGCCCATGCACCGCAACTAGAGAGTAGCCCCTACTTGCTGCAGCTAGAGAAAAGCCTGAACAGCAACGAAGAGGCAGCACAGCCAAAAATAAATAAAAATTTTTTAAAGACCTCTGTAAATGGTCTCTATTACAATGGGTTTATCATCATCATCATTATTGTTAATGAAAACTTACTAAGTCTAGCATAGCAGACACCAGAGGCACATCCATAGATAAGCCAGTAGCACACAATAAATGTCATCTCACAAACTGTCCTCCTACAACTGTCAAAACTTTCTCCAAGTCTCCCACCCACGAATTATCATTAAACTTCATATCTCAAGAGGATTCAGAAGGAAGTGTCTGAATAAAGTGCTTCACCCACAAAACAGAACGGAGAGGAAGTAGCAAATTTTAAAATATTTTGAGAAAGTTTGTCTAACAATAGAAAGAGGAAGTTCATTTGGGTATGATGCAATGGCCATAGAAATGAATAAAATTAAACTGGACCAGGAGCAAATTAATTAGAAAATAATTGCAGAAAAGAAAAAGGAACTGTGTCATACTTGCTCCCCTGGGAAATCTGACCAAAAAAGTAAGGATTTTGGATTTTTTTCTCCTCCCATTTCTCAGATAATTTTTATTATTGTTGTTATCATTTTTTGTGTGTGTGAAAAAAAAAAGTCACTCATGGAATGACTCCACTGTTGTTCTTTGAGGAATTTTTTCTCTGGGTCACAGCAACAGAAAAAACAGTTGGGAATTCAGGACATTCTTGTGATTTCACCATAGAAAAGTGTCTCTTTCCTGTTGGAACTTGGCCCTGTTAATGGACAAGCCAAAAGCTCAATGGAATAAAACCTAAATAAAATAAATAGTGGATTTACTATAATGTATAGAATAAAATTGACATAATTAGAAGTAAATAGCATTGGAATTGTAATCTTGGCTTCTGTTTTAAAGCTGACAATAAAGAGCCAGTTAAGAGACTAGATAGCAATTTTGCTATATTAACTTAGTAGTTTCAGTCTTAGATATCTGAGTCAGTGGACTGAGGTCCTGCGTAGGGTCACGAAGCATGGCTTCTCAACCCCACATGGCCTCTGTGTATCTCTGTGAACTGGAAGGGTCATTGAATCTTTAGATGTCTGTTCCCTCATCAGCAAAAGAAAAGAGTGAGTAGACCAATCCTTTATAAAATTTCCACTATTGGGAATTCCCTGATGGTCCAGGGGTTAAGACTCCATGCTCTCAGTCCTGAGGGCCTGGATCCAATCCCTGGTTGGAGAACTAAGATCCCACAAGCCTAGTGGCCAAAAAGAAAAAAAAAAAAAATTCCACTGTCAAGTATCCTTTTATAGAAACTACTTTTCAACTAAAGGACTTCACTGTGTACATAGCTTTGCATACCAGCTATTTGATTAAATGCCTTTGTGTGCAAGGAGTAAAGTAGCATTAATAATGATAATAATAGACTGGAGCATTAACTAATAATCTCTTGAGTATTTACTGTGTGCTGAGCACTTAGATAGGGCTTTCTTGGTAGCTCAGTTGGTAAAGAATCCACCTGCAATGCAGGAGACCCCAGTTTGATTCCTGGGTCAGGAAGACCTGCTGGAGAAGGGATAAGCTACCTACTCCAGTATTCTTGGGCTTCCCTGGTGGCTCAGCTGGTAAAGAATCTGCCCACAATGCAGCAGACCTGAGTTCGATCCCTGGGTTGGAAAGATCCCCTGGAGAAGGAAATGGCTACCCACTCCAATATTCTGGTCTGGAGAATTCCATGGACTGTATAGAGTTGGACACAACTGAGAGACTTTTACTTTCACTCTCAAGGCAATGAGGGAAGTTCTATAATGATACAAATTGGACCGATGGGAAAATTGAGGATCAGAGAGTTTGGGTAAATTACTTATCTGGAAAGGGGCCAATACAGGTCTTGCCCAGAGTCATGGGGCTCGTAAGTGGAATACTGGGATTGGAAAGTGGGACTTGGATTTCTGCAGTGAGAAGGGAGCACACAGTGGTAGTGGCACGTTACATAGCTACGAACGGCTTGGGATTAGACAAGGAAATGATCAGGACTTTAGACGGTTCTGGATATTGGCCACCCTCAACTTCACTCCCAGTATCTTACTTTCTATTGAGCATCTCCTCTGCATTCCCCTCTGTTCTCTCCTAGTTATTTTTGCAAACCTCATCACTTTGATTTACACAGTGCTTATCCAACCCCTGTGACCTTGAAAATTTAGGCCTCACAGTCATTTACTGAAATCTCTCTCTTTATTTAAATGTAAAGAACATCAGTGTTGGTAAAGATACAGGACACAAAATTAATAATCAGAAATTTCTGCTGTTTCCATATACTAACAACTGTCAGAAAAAGAAATTAATAAAACAAGCACATATTTAATAGTATCAAAAAGAATAAAATACCTAGGAATAGATCCATCTAAGGAGGTAAAAGACCTGTTCTTGGAAAACTGTAAGACAGTGATGAAAGAAATTGAAAACAATCCAAACAGAGGAAAGATTTGTCGTGCTCATGAATTGGAAGAATTAACAGTGTTCAAATGACCACACTCTCCAAGGCAACCGACAGAGTCAATGTACTTCTATCAAAATGCCAGTGACATTTTTTCAGAAAACTAGAACAAATAATTCTTAAATTTGTATGGAACCACAGAAGACCCTGAATAGCCAAAACAATTTTGAGAAAGAAGCACATGTTTCTAGCAGGGCGTTGCATCCAATGAGGGAAAAGTTTCCCAAACTTCCAACAGGCCTCTTCTCTATGGGAGAAGGATGGGAACCTATGACCTCATTCCCCTCCCCCTGCCCCCTGCGCATAGACTTTTAAGGCAAACTCTTCTGTTCCCTCATTTCCCCAAGATTTTTATGCTTTCACTACATTTTAAATGAGATAGTAACAAAAAAATTAGATTATAATTTAAATTATATATAATATAATTTAATAATATAATTTAAGATTATATTATAATTTAATACTATATAATTATAGGTAAGATTATCATTAAATTATAATTTAAAATTACAATTTAATTAAATTAATCAAAATTTAATTACTTGCTGATTAAGAGTTATTCCATCAAACACATGACAGTATTTTCCCTCTTTTATTTTGAATGTGGATTGACATGTCACCGAGCGCCACTTTATGGCTTCAAAACATGGTTCCAAAATAGGTTAGCATTATAAGAAGTCTTTTTTTCTCTTTTCTTTTTTAATATTGGTGCCTCTTCCCTTGTGATCATGTTCTGAAAATAAGAAGTGGAAAAGAAATAAAGGCTAATTTAATCTGAGAACCTAATTTCTAATACTGATTTGAGGTCAGAATGTACACTTCTTTTTTTTTTTAAATCAAGGGCAACAGACACAATATCTTTATAATAGCAACTTTTCACCCTACTTCTCAAGCCAAGTGAACTTTTTCAAAACCGGGTGGACTCAGACATTTTGGTCTTTCAGAAGGTCAAATGATCACTCAGTTATGTACAAGTTAAAAATAATTGGTAGGGACTTCTCTGGTGGTCCAGTGGCTAAGATTCTGCACTCCCAATGCTGGGGCCCAGGTTCGATCTCTGGTTGGGAAAATAGATCCCACATGCCACAACTAAGAGTTCACAGGCTGCATAAGAGACCCAGTGCAGCCTAATAGATAAATACTTTTTTAAAAAGAAAAAACATCAGTAAATCCTTACTGGAATCATTTTTCGGAAAGATCAGATCTATTACTTGTTGCTATATGGAATTATTTTCATGGAGCCATAATATATGTTGTTTTTTTTTTTTCATTCAGATAGAAAACAGTATATCTGGAAACTCAGAATGGCCTTGCTTTTCCTATGAATGGTATTCTTTTGGAAACAATACTGTTTCTCTTTTACAAATCCTTATTTATTTTTGATGATGGGAGTACTATATGCTTGTTGAATTTTTTTGTTCTTATAAGATAAGAGAACACTTGTCTGTATAGAATTGCTCATTGGCATCAAAGATTGTCAGTTTCATCTATTAATACTTCTCAAAGTACCTAAGGTACTGAGTGAGACTTTGCCTCTAAAATAAATGTACTGCTTCCTCCTCATACCCCTAAGTAGCACAGATAAGTGTAATTTAAAGGGTTTGTTTGAGGGAGAGTTGAATAGAGAAATTACTCACAAGAAACTATTCCTCTCCTTCACTTGCTATATTATATTCAGTATAAGTGTTTCCATGACAAAGGATCATCTTGATAATGTGCATCTTTATCAAGGGAGAAATATTCCCTTCTTTAATCAGTTCACCACCCTCGACGGTAGTAAAGTAATTAAAGAAGGCCAGAGGACATGGACAGCATCAAGCTGATCTCGGTCACCACTGCTAGGTCTGCAAAATATTACTGGATTGAAGAACAATGAAAGAAATGGGATGAAAGACCATCTGAGGGCCACAACTTATGGTTAAAAAGCAGCCAGACTTCCTATTTGTTACCCTCAAATTCTGCCTTTAAAAGTCTGAAATTCCTTTGGAAGGAAGGTAATGATAAAGGAAAAAACAGGGACTTCCCTGGTGGTCCAGAAGCTTAGACCTCACACTCCCAATGCAGGGGCCCCGGTTTGATCCCTGGTCTGGGCACTAGATCCCACATGCTGCAACTAAGACCTGGCAAAGCTAAATAAATAAATGCTGCTAAGTGACTTCAGTTGTGTCTAATTCTTTGCAACCCCATGGGACTGTAGCCCACCAGGCTCCTCTGTCCATGGGCTTCTCCAGGCAAGAGTGGGTTGCCATGCCCTCCTCCAGGAGATCTTCCCAACTGAGGGATTGAACCGTCATCTCTTATGTCTCCTGCATTGGCAGGCAGGTTCTTTACTGAAAGTGAAAGTTGCTCAGTCATGTCTGACTCTTAGCAATCTCGTGGACTGTAGTCTATGGAATTCTCCAGGCCAGCAAACTGGAGTGTGTAGCCTTTCCCTTCTCCAGGGGATCTTCCCAACCTGGGAATGAAACCCAGGTCTCTCACATTGCAGGCGGATTTTTTTTTACCAGCTGAGCCATGAGGGAAGTCCAAGAATACTGGAGTGGGTAGCCTAGCCTTTCCCCAGGGGAGCTTGCCAACCCAGGAATTGAACTGCATTGCAGGCAGATTCTTTACCAACTAAGCTATCAGGGAAGCCCCCAAATAAATAAATAAGTAAATAAATATTAAAAAAGAAGAAAAGCAGACAGCAAAACACTTTGTATTCTACTCAGTTTTTTTTTCTCTCTTCTCAACGCCCAGTATAGAACCCAGTAGATAGATTATGTATGTGCTCAGTCACTCAGTTATATCCCACTCTTTTGCAACCCCATGGACTGCATCCCACCAGACTTCTTTGTCCAGGGGATTCTCCAGGCAAGAATACTAGAGTGGGTTGTCATTTCCTCCTCCAGGGGATCTTCCCCACCCAGGGATCGAACCCATGTCTCCTGCATTGGCAAGCCTGTTCTTTACCACTGAGCCACCAGGGAGGCTGGTCCTAGAGTACGTGAAAGTGAAAGTGAAGTATCTCAGTCTTATCCACTCTTTGCAACCCCATGAACTATAGCCTACCAGGCTTCTCTGTCCATGGGATTTTCCAGGCAATAGTACTGGAGTGGATTGCCATTTCCTTCTCTAGCGGATCTTCCCGACCCAGGGATTGAACCCACGTCTCCCACATTGTAGACAGATGCTTTACCATCTGAGCCACCAGGGAAATATCAGTTCAGTACTGACCGACAGCTACTTGCTGCTGCTGCTGCTGCTAAGTTTATTCAGTCGTGTCCAACTCTGTGCCACCCCAGAGACGGCAGCCCACCAGGCTCCCCTGTCCCTGGGATTCTCCAGGCAAGAACACTGGAGTGGGTTGCCATTTCCTTCTCCAATGCGTGAAAGTGAAAAGTGAAATTGAAGTCGCTTAGTCGTGTCCTAGAGTACGTAGGTACCCACTAAATATCAGTTCAGTACTGACCGCCAGCTATTTGCTGCTGCTGCTGCTGCTAAGTCGCTTCAGTCGTGTCTGACTCTGTGCGACCCCATGGACTGCAGCCTACCAGGCTCCTTCGTCCATGGGAGTTTCCAGGCAAGAGTACCGGAGTGGGTTACCATTGCCTTCTCCGGCCAGCTACTTAAGCAGCCAATAAAATGTTCCTGTATAATTCCTCTACTTGACCCCCCACGCCTCCAATCCCACTTCCCTTTGCTGACCCCCCACCTCACTGATCTGTTTCATAAAGGATTAACCTCAAACTCTCCATCTGGGTTGAACTCATGATGTAGATTACCCATATCCTAAAACTACAATTAGAGGAAAATACTACTTTAAATCTGGGAACAAAATTAAGTGGGAACAAAAGGAAGCAGTTTACTCTCTTGAGTCTGGATATGCTGATGCAACACAGGAAGTGCAAAAGCTGCAGGTTCTGCTTGATTGGTAACTGAATTAAGTAGATTTCAGTACTTGCTTTAGTGACCAGGTCTATTGATCATTAAGTAACTTTCCCAGGACTAGGGAAAAATGAAGCCCATAAAAATTCTTAAGTTTTCCACTTCTCTTTTCTTATGCATTATTTGCTTTGCTTTCCTGGTTGACTTGAAAAACCCTAAAAAGAATATATTGCGATGAATTACTCATAATTTGGACACCTTTGACACCAATTTGCCTAGTTACAGTAACTAACTTGTTTTACATTTTACTTAAAAAGCTAAATGGAAAGTTTAAAATAATTTGTTGCACTTAACTATCACCTTTAAAGGTATGAAATAGTTTTCTAGCATAACTGTGAAATGATCAGAAAATGGTCATAGAAATATCTAAAATTTGGCAAGATTTTAGACCATTTTGGAGTAAATGGACAAGCACAAATACATAAACATGATTTTTTTAAGATTGCATACATATGCATGTTTTGTGAGTAAGTTTCAGAGACCACAAGATGCCACTTTTAAATATTCTAGGGTACATCTCCTAAGGACAGGGGCATTCTCCTCTATAACCACAATATCATTATCACACCCAAGAAAATTAGTAATTCCACATGCTCAGTCATTTCAGTCATATCTGACTCTGTGACTCCAGGCTCCTCTGTCCATGGGATCCTCCAGACAAAAATACTGAAGTGGGCTGCCAGGCCCTTCTCAATAATTTCACAAATTTTTTTAATATACAACCTAGATTCAAATTTTTCCAGTTGCTGAAAAATGTCTTCCATAGATTTTTTTTGTTTCTTCTGATTCAGGATCCAGTCACTGGTGACATGTTGTATTTAGTTGTAGTATTTAATTGTAATATTTGTTTTAGTCTTTTAATATCCAGATAGTCCTCCTGCTATTTTTTTTTTCCCATGACATGGATTTATTTGAAGAGTTTATACCAATGGTCTTGTGGAATGCCCATATCCTGGGTTAGT
This sequence comes from Bubalus bubalis, assembly GCF_019923935.1. Taxonomy (NCBI): domain Eukaryota; kingdom Metazoa; phylum Chordata; class Mammalia; order Artiodactyla; family Bovidae; genus Bubalus; species Bubalus bubalis. The sequence goes on along the minus strand of NC_059177.1, from coordinate 21,822,031 downwards.
TTGACTGTATGGTGAAATATTATGGGCAAGAGTGTTTCACGTGTGATATCATGGGCTTCTTATAGAAGAATCATATCAGGATGTAAATAGTGTTTGCTTGTCCCAGTATTTTTGATAGTAAATTTTATTACTTGGTTAATGTTGGGCGATTGCCATATTTCTTCACTATAAAAGTCCACTTACATGCATGTGTGTTCAGCTACTTCAGTCATGTCTGACTCTTTGCAACCCTATGGACTGTAGCCTGCCAGCTCCTGGTGTCCATGGGATTCTCCAGGTAAGAATACTGGAGTGGGTTGCCATGCCCTCTTCCAGAGGATCTTTCCTACGCGGGACTGAACCTGCATCTCTTATGTCTCCTGCATTGGCAGGGGAGTTCTTTACCACTAGTGCCACCTGGGAAGCCCCAAAAATTCTTCAAGAGATGGGAATACCAGACCACCTGACCTGCCTCTTGAGAAACCTATATGCAGGTCAGGAAGCAACAGTTAGAACTGGACTTGGAACAGCAGACTGGTTCCAAATCAGGAAAGGAGTACGTCAAGGCTGTATATTGTCACCCTGCTTATTTAACTTCTATGCAGAGTACATCATGAGAAACGCTGGGCTGGAAGAAACACAAGCTGGAATCAAGATTGGCTGGTGAAATATCAATAACCTCAGATATGCAGATGACACCACCCTTATGGCAGAAAGTGAAGAGGAACTAAAAAGCCCCTTGAGTGCTCGCAGCACATATACTAAAATTGGAACGATACAGAGAAGATTAGCATGGCCCCTGCGCAAGAATGACACGCAAATTTGTGAAGCATTCCATATTTTTGAGATGGCTTTTGGAAAATACTCAAAGATGAGGGCTGGTTTCCAGGGGAAAGAACCATATGATCTGAAGGTTGGAACTTTTTGTCCTACCCCACTCCCTGACCTCCAGAGAAGGAAGAGGAGCTGGAGGCTGAACAATGAATGGCCAATGACTTAATCAATCTTGTCTATGTAATGAGGCCTCTGTAAGAACCCAGAATGATGAGACTCATCACTCTCTCAGAGAGAGTTCAGGTTGGTGAACATGTGGAGGTGATGGGAGAGTGGTCTGCCTGGAGAGGGTGTGGAAGCTCTGTAGAACTTCTCCCATACCTTGGCCCTGTGTATCTCGTTCAGCTCGCTCTTCCTTAGTTATATCCTTTTATAATAAACCTGTGATCTAGTAAGTAAAAAAAAAAAAAAAAAAAGCCTCTTGATGAGAGTGAAAGAGGAGAGTGAAAAGTTTGGCTTAAAGCTCAACATTCAGAAAACGAAGATCATGGCATCTGGTCCCATCACTTCATGGGAAATAGATGGGGAAACAGTGGAAACAGTGTCAGACTTTATTTTTTTGGGCTCCAAAATTACTGCAGATGGTGACTGCAGCCATGAAATTAAAAGACGCTTATTCCTTGGAAGAAAAGTTATGACCAACCTAGATAGTATATTGAAAAGGTGCACTTACCCCTTCATAATTACTGAATGGTGAGGAGGCTGAGTTTTACGGACCATATGAATTTATTTTTCCCCATCAACATTTTACCCAGGAAGTTTGGTATTTATTGATACTGTCTAAACAAATGTTTACCACAGAAGCTGCAAAATGGTGATTTTCTAATTTTATTATTCCTTCTACATGTATTAGCTGGGTACTTCTATAAGGAAGAGCTTTCTATTTTTCTTTTGGCAAACAGATTTTCTTTCAGTTCAAACACTAGGATAAGATAATGAGGGCTTTTCTAAGGTTTCTTCAAGTCCCGAGATCTAACTTGGCTACCAGAGTAGTTTAGGATAATAGTCTTACAGATGGGAGGTGGGAGAGGGAGGGAAATGTCTGAGTTGATAATAAAGCCTTTGTTCTGCATGTGTCACAGGAAGATAATGGGTAAGAAAGCAATAATGCTTTTGATTTGCTCACAAGGTTCTTGATAATATTGGCAGCAATAGCCAGAGATGGTATCACTTTCATATAGTTTAAAGTTGTAGTAAGTACTTCATTTTTGTGTTCTATAGCTATAATGTTGCCTCCTGGATTTTATATCATTGACAATTTGCCCATACTCCCTCCACATGCAAGGTTACTGACGAAAAGTAAATGTATGTATGTATTTATTTATTTATTTGCCTTGGATCTTAGCTGCTGCACACGTGAGCTTGCTTGCATCATGTAGGATCTTTTGTTGTACCACACAGACTGAAGTTGCACGTGGGCTCAGTAGTTGTGGTGCACAGGCCTAGTGCTCCATGGTATGTGGAATCTTAGATCTTAGTTCCCTGACCAGGGATCAAACCCTTGTTCCTTACACTGCAAGATGGACTCTCAACCTCTGGATCAGCAGGGAAGTCCCCAACAGTCTCTTTTAAACTCCAGACATAGGACAGCAACTATAGGGCCTCTTCTGGTTCATCCCTTCTCTTAGTCTCAGAGGATGCCCAGAGCCTCAACTCAGAAAAAACATTTTGCTTTTCCTATAGCTCCATGCTTTCCTGGTGGCTCAGATGGCAAACGAATCTGCTTGCAATGCAGGAGACCCTGGTTCGATCTCTGGGTTGGGAAGATCCCCTGGAGAAGGGAAGGGCTACCCACCCCAGTATTTTGCCTGAAGAATCACATGGACAGAGGAGTCTGGTGGGCTACAGTCTACAGGGTTGCAAAGAATGGACACAACTGAGCTACCAACACTCTTTTCCTAGCTCCATACCAAATTGTTCTCTCTCTTGCTCTTGTCCAAATGCCAACTGTACTTTTCCCATCTCAGATAGGGCTGCTGTGTGTTTCTGAGTCATTTCTTCTGGCCATCCTTATAGTTTCAATAGTGAATTAGCCAGTAAATGCTGAGCACCTACTCTGTATGCAAAGCTGAGGTAGATACTACACAAATATAGGGATCTGGTCTCTATCTTCAAAGAGTTTATCTGGTTGGAGAGACAAAGTCACAGAAAGATGGAGCTAAAAGCCAATCTAGTCTTGCAGGAGTATCTGTGAATGAGTGGCGGGGGTGGTGGTGGTGGTGGTGGTGGTGGTGTTGGTACAAGGAATTCCAAGAACTGGTGCTAAAATTGTGAACATTTGTGTTGTGCTGGGGCAAATGTCCGTGGGTTTTGAGATTCCCAAAAGGGCTGTGAGTACATCCTTCCACCACAAAAATAAAGTAAGATGTTTTGATAAAACCTAAATGAACTTTTTGGCCAATGCAATAGAATCTTTTACCTGTAAGAAAATGGGGACTAATATTGCTAATAATAATCTGAAGTTTGTTTTGGAGGTGAGTCCTCTTTCATCACAATCAACATTTTCTCATGCTTGTTGACAGTATTGTCTTGGTACAGCTAGGGTGAGCTTGCAAAGCCACTCATGTCCAATGACCTGTGTGATCTGGTGAGGTTGTCAGAACAGGACCATTGGCTTCACTCTATCAAAATAACTGTGACTGGCCACAGTTACATGGATATTAAGGGTGCAGCTGGGGGCCACACCCTTTTTTTTTTCCTGATCTTTGCTTTCTCCAGCATATCTTGCTCTCTTAATCAGGGTAGCATTTGAGGGTGGGCTTCTAGGAAGATTAATTCAGTTGCAGTTTTTAGCTAAATGCCACTGATGAGAACCTGTTTCTATTTGTAGAGTTTCCCTGGGGTAGCTTGTGTGCTAGTTTTAGATGTTCTTCAGATGTCTGCTCAGTTTCTCAAAGTGTCCTGACTGCAGAGCCCTTCTACTTCCCCACATAGGGCATTTTCAAGAGCAGAGTCATAAATGGCAGCTTTCAGGGCTGGTCGTCATCTCAAAGTGGATCTTCAGAATCAGACTCTCGGTGCTCTAGACCAGCACAGTCCAGTTGTGTATGATATAAGCCTTGTGCATAATTTTGAATATTGTATTAATATAGTAAAAAAGTTTAAAAGGAAACAGATGACATTCATTTTTTATTTCAAATAATGCTTTAGTAAATGTATTAGTTTAAATAGAATTAAATATCTAACATAATTTTTAAAAAATGAAATATAATTTATATATTGTGTAACATTAAGGTACACAATGTGAGATGACATTAGTTTTAATAGTTTAACTCATATCCAAATATTATCATTTTATCATGTGATCAATATTAAATATTGATGAGATATTTTAACTTTTCTGTCATAAGTGTTTGAAGTTTAGTGTGTATTTTACACCTTCTTCACATCTCAGTTACAAATAGCTACATCTTAAATCCACTCCAGTACTCTTGCCTGGAAAATCCCATGGACGGAGGAGCCTGGTGGGCTGCAGTCCATGGGGTAGCCAAGAGTCGGAAACGACTGAGTGACTTCACTTTCACTTTTCACTTTTATGCATTGGAGAAGGAAATGGCAACCCACTCCAGTGTTCTTGCCTGGAGAATCCCAGGGACAGGGGAGCCTGGTGGGCTGCTGTCTATGGGGTCGCACAGAGTCGGACATAATGGAAGTGACTTAGTAGCAGCAGCAGCAGCAGCAAGTGCCCAAATGTCTTGTAGCTACTGTATTAGAAAGCACAGATCTAGAAAATTTTTCTAGGAAAAAATACAACTAAGACAAATAAGCCCCCTTACCTCTATGGATGATGGAGGATGAGTTGGGCAGTGGCCCTTTTATTGTGATATCAATCACCAGTCATACACCATCGCAGAGAACTTCTGAGCATCATTGCAAATTTATTACAACTACCTTCTGGTGACCCAGTAGCTTCCAGAACTTGAGGTTAGTTGCATAATGTTGAAAAGGACTATTCATACACACAGGTAGAGGAAACAGTCTGTGACGCAAATGGGCTACAAGGTGTGTGCCCAGAAAATATGTTCATCGAGCTTGCCACACGCCTGCCACACCTCCTGTCAAAACACCTTTTTAGAATGAACATTTTTTTTTTTGGCATATGTAAAAAAATACACAGACAAAGGACTAAGGCTTTCTGAGTTAGGGATGGTAGGGAATACAACCATGAATAAAAGATGGTCTCTGCCTTTAATGAAACTTGTCTTCTCGATGAGAAGACAGTGGAGATAACAGTTAAAGGTCAGGCATCCACAATATGGTAAGGATGAATATTACCCAACTCCAGCCCTCAGACATGACCAAGTTTTCTTAAGAAAACCCACTTTAAAATCCCACTGTTTCTCTGAGTTAGAAGCACAGGAAATAATCACCCTTTAATATTTACCAGTTATGTTAGCATAGAATGATTTGTTGAATTAAAACATAGAGCCACAAACCATTTAGAAATGGAACAGATTGTTTTCATGAAGGAAAAGAAGAAAGGGGACAGATATGTAAGGTGTGGATTCATTTTTTGTGACACGTAGGGGGAGCTTCTTGCTGATGGGACTGGTAGCTTGAGGCTTTAGGCACAAGGCTGTGGTGTCCAACAACCAGAAGATGATGTTGAAAAAGAGGAGACAAGAGTTAAAGTGATAACCATTCCTGCTTGAATAAATGCTTACATGAGCAGACAAATACACTGTAAATCTTTACATTGGGGAAGCTGTGGATGGCAGTGGTTAAGAACCAAGGATTGGGAGACTTCCCTGGTGGTCCAGTGGTTAAGAATCCCTTGCAAGGGATATAGGTTCGATCCATGGTCAGGAAACTAAGATGCCACATGCTGCAACTAAAACCTAAGGCAGCCAAAACAAAAAAACAAAAAAAAGAACCAAGGTTTGGCAGTCAAGACAGCCTATGCCCCTGTGTGACTTTGGGAAAGTTATTTAACCTCTCTATGCCTCAAATGTCTCATAAGTTAAAAAAAAAAAAAAGTTCATTAATAGGACTTGATGAGAGAATGTACATGAGGAGTTTAGAATAATGCCTGGCACATGGCATGAATCCAATAATTATTATCTAAATTATTATTAGCCAATAATTATTATTAGTTTGGGCATTATTATGTCAGTAATAATTATTAGCTATGGTGCTCCCCTAATTTGTTCCTGAAGTCCACAAGACTGTGGACTCTGTATCAAGCAGTCCTGACAGAAGATTGGCAAATTCTAATGATTTTTCTCCCTCTCCGATGGCAAAACTAGGGCAAAGAGATAAAAAATGACTTGCCCAAGGGCTCAGAGGCTGCTCCCAAAATGGGGAGGGAGGCCATTTAAAGTAGTGCTGATGGATTTCCCCAAAGACAAGGACTTAGTACACTTATAGACTGGAATCCAGGCTGCACTACTTAACTGATGGTGTCATCTTGAGAATTTATCTGATTTCTTTGTGCTCTCAGTTGTGCATCTGTCAAATAGGAACAATAAATAAGTCAAGGGTTGTTAAAACTCATGAAAAGTGCATGTGGGCTGGGCTCAAAAAAGTCTAACTCCTCGATTATTATTATTGCTGTTGTTGCTGTTGTAGCAGATTCTTTGCTGCGGTAGGCAGTGCCTATCCGGAACACCGTGGAACACTCAACACCATGCCCCAGTGCCTGGCACCCAGTACACTCTCAGGAAATGTCTGGAGAATGAACGCACATCTGAGGCTCGACTTGCCCACCTTCCCAAAGCGGGAGCCTGAGCAGATAGCCCGGGATGTCCAGGCATCACTTAGCAGTGAACTGAATCCACTTTGTGTCCCCGGAAGCCCCTGTAGGACCTGCTGGAGGGCGCCCCGCCTAGACGTGCATCTTCTTGTGACCGGCTCGCTCCAAAGCCCTTATTTTTCTGGTTTGCGGTTTATTTACTTAAGCATTTACAGCTCCCGGGAGGAGAGAGGCTGCTTGTAGCAGGGTCAGGACCGAGGTCGTGATTCGTATTTATTTTCTGCCTCTCAATCTCAGCGCTGGCAAGTCACAACCTGGCTCCTTTATATGTGCACGGAGACGCTTGCGTTTCTTTACCTCCTGCGGGGCAAGGAAAGACACACGCAGTTCGGGTTCAGGAAAGTCCTCTCAAGCCTCTTGCCTGTGTTCCCACTTGCGTTGCTCCCAGACTTAGATTTCTGTGCAAACCCGAAGAGAGCGGAACAGCTTAAATAAAGACAATCTCACGCCTTTAATCCTTGACCGCAAAGACTGGAGTTTTTGTGCCCTGGATTTCTGAAATTCTTGGCTGGGTACTCAAAGCGGGGGAAGGGTGGGTAACAGCTTGTAAAAACTTCCCAAAGCAGAAATCCGAGCTCTTCCCCGCCCCCTGCTCCCAATGACACCTGGATTCTAGAGAAATGGGGCAGCCGACGGAGGAGCGTCCCCAAGGGTTGGGGGCGCCCCCAACGGGTGGTTTTGAGTCTCGGGTTCCTAAGTCAGCGAGTTCTCGGCGCAGAGCCGGGTTTGAAGCCCGGACTCCTCGCAGGACGCCCCTCCCTGTCCCCTTGCGCGTCTATTTAGAGCCCAGCCTGGGAACCCATGGGATTCTGGGACTTGTAGTTCACCTTCGCAGCCCCAGGCGCTGCTACGACCCCGGACTCGGACTACATTGCCCAGGGAGCGTCCCGGCCTATATAAGCTGCCAGGAGCTGCTTCGAAGTGCAGAAACCATGTGGATGTGCTGCTGAAGCGTTTCCTCTAGCTCGCTGAGGTGGGAGGAGAGGAGGAGGAGGTGGTGGTGGAGGAGGAGGCAGAGGGTGGAGAGAGAGAAATCGCACGCCGAGAGGAGGTGTGGGTGTTCCGCTTCCATCCTAACGGAACGAGCTCCCTCTTCGCGGACATGGGATTACCCAGCGGCTGCTAACCCCCTCTCCTCGCCCTGCTCCGCCAAAGTGGCGTGGCTCCCCGGGCACTAAGGTAGCGGCTGGGGCCGGGTAGAGGGCGCGGGGAGTTGGTACTGTCCCCAGGAGCAGAAGTTTTTGCCTCGCTCTGTGGGAGTTCTTGGTGGATTTGCATGCACTTGCATGCATTTTGGGGGTTCTTTTACTGAGGGCATTTTGGGGGTGTTCATTTGAGGTTAAAAAAATTCTCGATTCCATCGACTGGCTTTGAGGCTACTCATTCTGGGTTGTAAAGGCATTCCCCCAAGTTGGAAACTAGCAGCAGCTGCAGGAAATAGTGTTTTTTTTGGGGCGGGGGGGGAGGTCGTGGAGATGTCCTATGTGAGTAGGCTAAAGGAAACAATCTTTCTTAAAATGTAGCCTTCCGTTGTGCTGCAAGGGAGAGGAATGCATATGTGGGGGCCCCAGTGGGGAGGTTTTAGAAAAACGGAAGAGAACCCGGGGAGCGGTGACGGATGAAGTGTGGACGGAGCTCACGCCCGATGGGGATGCGGGCTTCGGATACTTGGCCTCCGCTCCTGGAAACAAGTGCTTTGGAATCTGCCAAACACTTCTCTTAGTTTCAGCCCCCCGGCGCGTTCGAAGTTTGTGCGTACTTAGTCTCACTTGTCAGTTGTATATTGGAAACAGATGAAATGACCAGTAATCTTCACCTAAGTGAACCCACCAACCTACCTGTCAAATTTGGTGGTGGTGGCGGTCCTGCGTGTGTATGTGTGTGTTTTGGTGGGGGGAGGAGGGTTGTCTCTCCAGGAAGGAGGTTAACTGAAAGTGGAAGTGTAGAATTTGAAAATTTCTATTAGGGACCCACTTCTGTCCAATCTCGCATTCAGCTTTCTTTCTTTCTTTCTCAATTACTTAGGAACTGACCGCCAGGGAGCAGAACTCACACCCCTGGCTGGGCGTGTTTTGGCAACAGAGTGCCTGACCTGGGTCAGGTGAGTGCGGAAGCCTGAAAGCTGTAGTTAATAATGAGTTTTGGTCCTAAGCCTATTTTAAGTTCTCGCTAAGGAGTCATGGAGATGGGGAGTAGGAAGAGACAGGAAAGTCCATGGCAAAGTCTCTGAAATTTGTCACTGCCTGTGGCAAGGGCTTTAGGGAATGTATGAGATCCAGAGGGCAGTCCTGTCTAGTACTTTTGTCCCTGACTCAGAAGTGAAGCAGCCTGAAGGTTTATGGGAGCAGGGGAAAAAAAGAAATAGATGGAGCAGTAAAAGGGATGCCCACTGGTGATCTGAGAATTGAACTTGCCAGGAGGTGTGCTGATTATTTAAATTTTGAAAGATGCAGTGCATTTCATCTGCCAAGATACATAAGCAAAATTTATCTGCTTCTCTCTTTCAAAAATAGTCACTTTCCTTTTTTTTCTCCTCTTATACTGTGAATATGTGTTTAATCAGAGTAGGTTGTGTGGCAAGAAATTAAAATGGGTTGCTGGCAAATTGAACTTGAAAAAGGGAAGTTCTTGAAGCATAAGATAGTAACATCCAATCCTTGATGCCACCTGAGCATCAAGGAATCTGGTGGATTCCTCTGGTTTAGGTGCCTGTCATGGGATATGAGCTGAGAGCATCATTTATCTGTAAATGCAAGCAGCTCTTATGTTTTCTCCTGCAAATGTTCAGACTGCACTTAAAGAGAGGGAGGTTTTACCAGGTGCACAAATGCCCATTGCTGCAGATTTGAGCATCACAAGCTTTTTCTTCTGAAATGGTCAGGGACAGGATAAACAACAGGGTAGTAAAGGTGGGTGGGGCCTGGGTCTTCATAACTTATTTAACATTCTAAATATTTAGCTGTTCCCTGGGCTACAATCTTTGGGCTTTTTTAATTAGAAAAGAAGTCAGACACTTCATTATAGTAGTATTGTGCTTTTGTTTCCTGTTGATAAGATCCTCCGGAGTGCTGGTGGAGTGGGAAGTATTTGGATGTGTGAGGTCCACTTCCTTTTTGGAGTTCTCTTGACTCACATGGCTACGTGGGCATTCATAAGGCCAAGGATTGGGTTCAGAGGAAGCTGCAGGCAAGGAGAAAGTGGTCCACAAAATCTTCTCTGACTGGTTGCTAAAAATGAGAATAATACACATGAAGTACTTGTAAGCCAGGTCCACAGCTATACATCACAGGAACCTGTGAGTCAGGTACGGGCGAAGAAGCTGAGGCGCAGAGAGTGCGATCACTTGTCCAGTGGATGCAAGCTGTAACCCCAGGCTTTGGGACTTTGCTATTTCCCACAAATGCATCTCAGTTGAGGGGGAATATGAGGGTAACTAAGAAAAATGGTACATGTATTGCTGTTGAAGAAATAACTCTTCATTGTGTCCCACCAATGATAAAGGAACAAAGTGACCTCGATGTAGGAAGAAAACAATGTAGCCGTAGGTGTAAAAATGAAAGACTCTGGGTTTTTGAGGAGGTCTTAGGTATTGTACTGAGTTCATTTTAGAAAACTGTGTGCTGAAAGCCTACATGAGGAGAGTAAAAGAATCCAAACTACAAGTAACACTGTCTAGATTCAACTTTGGGTTTATTTCACACATGAAATGCATCTTGATCAGCTACATCAAAGCATCTGAGTAGGTTACAAGAATCAGGTGTTGCTCTATTGGAATAATTTGTAAGTTTAAATTGCAGTGACTCTGAACTGTGAAATGTTGACTGTCGTTTCATATACTCTTCAGTTTGCTTTGTGGCCAATTGTGCAAGAACACTTTTATTTTTCGTTTCTTACTTTCACTTGCATGTGTGTATGTGTTGAAAGTATAATCTGCTTTTTGAATAATTCAAATTGAAACAGTATCCTATCAAGATTTCCTTATCAGGCAGGCAAAGTTCTTCATGCTCTAAATGAATTACTCCTGGTCTCCAGTTTGAGACTCATGGAAGTTCTTTGGGATTGACAATGGTGTTACCTATTTAAACAAAGTGGTTGCCTTCTGGAGAGAATTAGCATCTTTAGGAAGGAGAGGGGGAAAATTTGCTTAGAGAAGAGATAGGTGAACTGAAATCAGATCCATTGCTTTATATCTCAAAGTATTTTCAACTGAGGAAGACCATGGTCTTAAAGAGAGAAAGAAACTTCTAATACGATGGTGTGCAACCAACTGACTTGCACAGCAAAAAATCAAATGGCTTTTTAGTTCATTTGTAATGATTGAATGGAAAATCTGATTTATTTACGAGCAACTCTTAAACCAGAGTGAAACAACAGACACCAAATTTGAACAACAGAAAAAACTCAAAATATTAAAATTAGGCCTGTAGTTAAGTTTTCAGGTCAAGCTGTCCTTGCATACATCTGATTAACAAGCCTACCCAAGGCCAGTGTCGGTCTTCTTTGCTGTTGGTTTGATCTTTTAAAATAAAACACATTGCTTTCACAGGCTGTTTATTAACTGTAAATATTAATACATACAGTTTTTTTTTTTAGTTCACTTAGGCTGTTTTAAGTTTTTGCCTGACTCTTTTGATGAAATCAACTAAGGCTTGAAGTCAGTGACATGAATGACATAATTTCCATGATTCCTACCAGTTGTCATAGTGTTTGTGGTTCTGAGGCTATTGCTAATGAGGATGAGCTGAAACCACCATCCACTGAGCTGTTCCTTGTATTGAACTATGTCTGGATTCTTCCCTAAACTGGACATAGTTTAAGGCACTTGGTGTGATAAATCTATCCTAACAATTCTAATGCTGATTAAAATTATGGTTAAACTATTGTATTCCTTCATTGAAATTTTTTGAGTACCTGCTATGTGCCAGGGTGTGTTCTAGATGCTGAGGTTACAGCAATAGAAGTCCTATACCTTTTATTTTTTAAATTTTGGCTGCGTTGGGTCTTGTTGTGATACACAAGCTTTCTCTAGTTGCAGCATATAGGCTAAGTTGTAAGTGGGATCTTAGTTCCCTGCCAAGGGATTGAACCCTCATATCCTCTGTAAGGAGAGGCAAATTCTTAATCACTGGACCACCAGGAATAGTCCTCGAGCATCCTGTTCCTAAGAGGTCTTAAATCCTAGTTCAGGGGAGGCAGCCAGTATAAAAAGCAAGTATTATAGTATGACAGGCAGTAAATGATTTGAGGAAAAATAAAGCGGAGTAAGAGAAAACAACAGTGTTGCTGAAGAAGTGGATAAATTGGGACCCTTATGCACTGTTGGTGGGAACATGCAATGTTGCAGCTGCTGTGGAAGACAATATGGCTGTCCCTCAACAAATTAAGCATAGAAATTACCAGATAATCCAGCAGTTCCGCTTTTGAGTATATACCCCAAGGAATTGAAAGCAGGAACTCAAACATATTGGTACAGCCATGTTCACAGCAGCATTATTCATGATAGCCAAAAGATGGAAATAACCCAGATGTTCACAGAAAGATGAGTGGATAAAAAAGGTATGGTATATCTGCACAGTGGAATATTATTAGGCGGTAAAAAGAAATGAAATTTTGATACTGGCTGCAACAGAGATGAGCCTTGAAAACATTCAGTTAAGTGAAATAGAAAGTGAAAAGTGTTAGTCATCACTCAGTCATGTCCGACTCTTTGTGACCCCATGGACTGTAGCCACCAGACTCCCCTGTCTGTAGAATTCTCCAGGCAAGAATACTGGAGTAGGTGGTCCTTTCCTTCTCCAGGGGGTCTTCCCAACCCAGGGATCGAACTGGAGTCTCCTACTTTGCAGGCACATTCTTTACTGTCTGAGCCACCAGGGAAGCCAGATGCAAAAGAGCAAATAGTATATGGTTCCACTTTGAAGAGGTCTCTAGGGCAATCACGTTCACAGAGGCAGAAAGCAGCATAGTGGCTGCCCTGGGTGGGGGTGCTGGGGAATGAGTTTAATGGGCACGGAGTTTCCTTTTGGGGAAGATGAAAAGGTGCTGGAAATGGATTGTGGTGATGGTTGCAGAACAAGGTGACTGTACTTAATGCCTCTGAATCATACACTTAAAAATGGTAAATTTTATGTTATGCATGTGTATTTTACCACAATAAAAAGGAAGGGTAACAGCAACAGAACAGGGTAAGGGGGATCAGGGAGTACTGTGGTGGGGGTTGGAATCAGGAAAGGGCTCATTAGTAGAGATCTGAAGGAAGTGAGTGGGTGAGCCAGGTAGGTGTCTGGTTGGGGATGGGTGTTCCAGAGGGCCCAGCGGCAAGTGGCAGGACCCTAGGGTGGGAGCAGGTGGGGCGTGTTAGAGGAAGGGCGAGGAGGCCAGAGTGGCTGCAGCTGAGGGAGAGTGTAGGCGTTCCCACCAAAGGAATCCAGGACAGAATGTGCAGGGACCAGGTCTTTGCCAGTTAGCCGTTATTTGTTCCCTGAGGATTTCTAAACTCGAGCAGAATTCTCAGTGGTTCTCAGCATCACTGAACCACCTTGTCCTCTCCAGAGAGACTTTGGGAGGCTGTCAGGATCACCCGGAACTTGATGGGCGTGGTGGTGAGTAAAACCCAGATTTCTAGACTGTCTAGTTAATCACCCGATATGTGTGGGACTGTAATTCATTTCAGGAGGAAAGGCATCTTTGATAAAATAGGTGAAGTTACAGTTGGCTTAGATAACAAAAATGTTCTAAGAACCTAATGATATTCCTAGGGATTTATCTGCATTATGAATCTTTTGCCCTATGGCCACCCTACAGTCTGTCTAGTTTCATATTAAGGAATTACAGGAAGAGGATTCATGCTCTGCTATCTAATATCATCCTTGGGGAATATGAAGTTCCATGTAAGTGATTCTCCTTGATGAGTGAAGTCGACCCCTCCATGTGTACAAACTTGTAACAAGGATATATATCGTTACTTTTTGCATAAGATGTACGTATTCAGTTGTGAAACATTAGGGTATATAAACAAAAACAAATACAAAAAACCCAGTCACTCCCAGTCCCACCAGCCAAGATGAGAATTTCAGACTTTCCTTCTAAGTATAGACATAAAAATTACATGTATGTTTAAATTTCATTAAAAGGGTGTCATGCCTCCTGTTTGGTACCTTGCCTTTTGCACTCTGTATTGTGAACATCTTTTCTTGTTAAGAAATAGATGTCTAAGTTATTTATCTAAAGGTACTTTTGATGGGATTTCACTGGAATGAGGACATGTATGGAATCATTAGGGTAGAAAAAGTGTATCGTTCACGTTCCATCACCGTCATAGAATCCAGGTTTTCTCACTCATTTTGTACTGTTTTTATAACTGATTCACTTTGCTGTACACCTGAAACACAACATTATAAATCAACTATACTCCAATACAAATTTTAAAAAAATAGGGAGAAAAGAATTTAAAAGGAAAACTAAATGGGTGGTAGGGCACTATTCAAATGTCAGTTATCATATTACGGAGGTAAAGGCTAGTAGTCATTCATTTAAATAAAGAATTTCTCATTTGTTCTGCAAAGTCACCAAACCCTGTTAAGGCCAGGCACTTTTTTTTTTTTTTTTTAATATTTATTTGGCTCCTTTGAGTCTGAGTTTCAGCACAGGTGATCTTTGTGGATCGTGTGGGACCTTTTGTTGCAGCAGTTGGACTGTCTACTGATGGCCCTGGGGCTCCAGAGCACTCAAGCTCAGTAGTTATGGCATGTGGGCTTAGTTGCTCCACAACCTGTGCGATCTCAGGTTTCTGACCAGGAATGGAACCTGCTCTCCCTGCATCGCAAGGCAGATTCTTAACCACTGGACCACCAGGGAAGTCCTCCAGGCACACTTGTTTGTTGGCACTTAAAAGGAAAACTGTACTGTAGAAAGTTAGAAACACATGTAGTAGTAGCAGTCTTAGTGTTATGAACCCCTCTTTACTCTTCACCCACCCTCCATAGTTTATCAATTCATCACCCATCTTTAGCTGCATTCTCAAACACCCTCCTGTCTCTTATTGGATGACATTGAAGGAAATCTCAGATATACTAGTTCATCTATATTGTAGTATATATTGCTGACATCGGGAGTCTTAAAAAAAACATAATCACAATACTATTATCCATCTCAGGGTGGGGGAAAGCAAATTTTAAAAACTAGTCTGTGTTCTCACCTCCTTGATTTAAATAAACTTATTATTTCAACATATATATATATCAATAACAGATACGAATACTTTAAACAGTTTGAATAAGGAACCAAATAACTGGGAGTTGGTGATGGACAGGGAGGCCTGGCGTGCTGCGATTCATGGGGTCGCAAAGAGTCGGACGCAACTGAGCGACTGATCTGATCTGATCTGAAATTACAAATGATTGATGTGTCTTTTAATTTGTATATTTACTTGTTACCTCTCCCCCCACCCCATGCATTTTTTGGTTGTTATTAAAGAAACTCATTTCAGTCGCTCAGTCGTGTCCGACTCTTTGCGACCCCATGAATCGCACACGCCAGGCCTCCTTGTCCATTACCAACTCCTGGCGTTTACCCAAACTCACATCCATCGAGTCGGTGATGCCATCCAGCCATTTCATCCTCTGTCATCCCCTTCTCGTCCTGCCCCCAATCCCTCCCAGCATCAGGGTCTTTTCCAGTGAGTCAACTCTTCGCATGAGGTAGCCAAAGTACTGGAGTTTCAGCTTCAGCAACAATCCTTCCAGTGAACACCCAGGGCTGATCTCCTTCAGAATGGACTGGTTGGATCTCCTTGCAGTCCAAGGGACTCTCAAGAGTCTTCTCCAACACCACAGTTCAAAAGCATCAATTCTCCGGCACTCAGCCTTTTTCACAGTCCAACTCTCACATCCATACATGACCACAGGAAAAACCATAGCCGTGACTAGACGAACCTTTGTTGGCAAAGTAACGTCTCTGCTTTTGAATATGCTATCTAGGTTGGTCATAACTTTCCTTCCAAGGAGTAAGTGTCTTTTAATTTCATGGCTGCAGTCACCATCTGCAGTGATTTTGGAGCCCCTAAAATAAAGTCTGACACTGTGTCCACTGTTTCCCCATCTATTTGCCATGAAGTGATGGGACCGGATGCCATGATCTTCATTTTCTGAATGTTGAGCTTTAAGCCAACTTTTTCACTCTCCACTTTCACTTTCATCAAGAGCCGTTTTAGTTCCTCTTCACTTTCTGCCACAAGGGTGGTGTCATCTGCATATCTGAGGTTATTGATATTTCTCCTGGCAATCTTGATTCCAGCTTGTGTTTCTTCCAGTCCAGCGTTTCTCATTATGTACTCTACATATAAGTTAAATAAGCAGGGTGACAATATACAGCCTTGACGAACTCCTTTTCCTATTTGGAACCAGTCTGTTGTTCCATGTCCAGTTCTAACTGTTGCTTCCTGACCTGCATACAAATTTCTCAAGAGGCAGATCAGGTGGTCTGGTATTTCCATCTCTTTCAGAATTTTCCACAGTTTATTGTGATCCACACAGTCAAAGGCTTTGGCATAGTCAATAAAGCAGAAATAGATGTTTTTCTGGAACTCTCTTGCTTTTTCGATGATCCAGTGGATGTTGGCAATTTGATCTCTGTTTCCTCTGCCTTTTCTAAAACCAGCTTGAACATCTGGAAGTTCACGGTTCACGTATTGCTGAATCCTGGCTTGGATAATTTTGAGCATTACTTTGGTAGCGTGTGAGATGAGTGCAGTCGTGCGGTAGTTTGAGCATTCTTTGGCATTGCCTTTCTTTGGGATTGGATGAAAACTGACCTTTTCCAGTCCTGTTGCCACTGCTGAGTTTTCCAAATTGGCTGGCATATTGAGTGCAGCACTTTCACAGCATGATACCTTTTCTTATAGGCTGGATTTTGCCGACTGTATCAGTGTGATGCAGTTGAACAGGTTCCTCTCTCCTCTATATTTGTTATGTTTAATTTTATAGTTAGAAGTAGGGCCTTGATCAGAGTCACTTGCCCCCACCAAGTCTGTTTTGTGAGCTCACTCAGGGGAGTGTGTGATATGTATGGATATGCCTTCTTGTGATTAATATCAAGTGATGCTTACTGCTTCAATCTGTTAGTTCAATTGAACTGTAAAGCTTCTATTTTTCTGTATTTATTAGCTGGAATATTTTGTGAAATGAAACTTTCTCTACTTAGTATATTTGCCAAAAGGTTTACTTGGGTTTTTCTATATGATGTTATGGAAAAACCCAAACAAACTTTATGGCCAACTTAATATTTACTTCCCTAGGCCATGTTGTTGGAGAAGGCAATGGCACCGCACTCCAGTACTCTTGCCTGGAAAATCCCATAGATGGAGGAGCCTGGTAGGCTGCGGTCCATGAGGTCGCTAGAGTCGGACATGACTGAGCGACTTCACTTTCACTTTTCACTTTCATGCATTGGAGAAAGAAATGGTAACCCACTCCAGTGTTCTTGCCTGGAGAATCCCAGGGGCGGGGGAGCCTGGTGGGCTGCCGTCTATGGGGTCGCACAGAGTCGGACACGACTGAAGTGACTTAGTAGCAGCAGCAGCATATTGTTGTTTAAGTCATTTAGTCGTGTCCGACTCTTTGTAGCACACCATGGGAATTCCCAGGCAAGAATCCTGGAGTGGGTTGCCATTTCCTTTTCCAGGGAATCTTCCTGACCCAAGGATCGAAGCTGAGTTTCCTGCATTGGCAAGTGGATTCTTTACCACTGAGCCACCACGGAAGCCCTCCCTAGGGTATAGTTAAAGTATATAAACAAAAGACAAGATCAGTACTTCTGTCTCCCTGTGTTTTAGTTTTCAAAGGTAACGAGTTGATTCCCTGAGCATGATCCATAGCAGTGGTTCTCTAGTGGGGGATGTGAGGCAATATCTGGGGACATTTTTGGCTGTCATAACTAGGGAGAGGGTGCAACTGGCATCCAGTGCTTAGCGGCCCGGGATGCTACTCGGTTGCCATCATTCCGTCTCACGGCCCTGAGGAACAGAAGGATCCAGTCCAAAGTATCAGCAGTGCCACTGTTGAGAAAGTCTTTACCGGGTTGACCGATTTGTGTGTTTTTTTTTAGTATCATAGTAAACTCATGGATTTAAACATGTTTCCTATGCTTCATTTTCTTTCGTTATCCTTACAGATACTCAGATTATCCATCTCTGCTCAGTAAGAGAGAGGCTACTCAAGTCAATTCAAAAGACACCACCCCAGTGGTCTTAGACTTCCTGCTTGTATGATGAGACGTTCCAGCCTCATTCTCTCTATTCCATGATGCAGACCTGTCATGAGTCATTTATCCAAGAAGCCCTAGTTCTTTTGAGTACTCTTCTCATTCTCATCATATGGGTCAGAAAATAAGTTAAAATGAAGGAAATTTAAAAGCTGAACTTTTGCTTTTTAGATCTAATCATCATTTTTTAAATATTTTATTGGAAGATAATTGCTTTACAGTATTTTGCTGGTTTCTGCCATACCGCAACCTGAATCAGCCACAGGTATACATATGTCCCTCACTCTTGAACCTCTACGCCATCTCCCATCCCATCCTACCCGTCTAGGTTGTCACAGAGCACTGTAAAACCTGAACATTTTTATTTTTTAGAATTTATTTTTAATTGAAAGATAATTGCTTTACAGTATTGTGTTGGTTTCTGCCGGACTTCAACATGAATCAGCCGTAGGTATACATATGTCCCCTCCCTCTTGAACCTCCCTCCCGCCTCCTTCCCCATCCCACCCGTCTAAAACCTGAACATTTTTCATGAAAGGCTTTCCAAAATGTAATTGATATATCCTTACCTTTGGGGGAAAAAATTCTAAACACACTCTTTTCAAATTGGTCTCAGTTTTAGTATGCTGAGGCTGAGATTCATTTCTCCCCGGACAAGCAGGAATGTTACTCTTGTTCTACATCCATGTTTTTCAAACTGTGGCAGCCCATTAAGAAGTTGTGACATCTCTCTGGTGGACCTTAATAGGCAGTTTCTTGGATAAAGTAGACCAGAATAGAAAACATCAAAGTATGGGTACTTAAGTGTGTGTGTGTGTTGCAACAGATTTCTCATTCTGTGTCTCTGTTTCTCTTTTTCACACACACACACATACACCATACACACAGAATAAACTTTGGGTTGTTAAGTTCAATGCATTTCTTATTGTGAGTCGCTGCTCAAAGTCTGAGAAACACTGTCCATTGTCCTACGTTATTATGGCCCCATTTGTGGCCACCAGATCTGCATCACTGGCTTCAAACTGAGAACTTGTTAGAAATGCAGACTCTGAAGCCCCACCCCAGATCCACTGAATCTGAAACTGCACTTCAGCAAGATCCCCAGGGGATTCTTAACGCATGTGAAAATATGAAAAGATCTGTGCCGGATGGTGCTTGGCGGCCCTGTGCTTTTTCAGAATTTATTTTTATAATTACTTTGTTTTTGCATGGCTAGCTTTCACCTGTTGAAACTGATCTTTGTACTTTTCCCTCACAGCCTTCTCATGTGCAGTTAAAAGGAAAAGTAGGTAAAATGACCAATTTAGGTGAGTATATGGAAGTCTGGCAGGATTCTCGATAATAAAAATGGGAGCTTTCCGTGCTTACATTGAGACAGTTTTTCAACTGGCTGTTCAGACAGAGGTAGAGACCAAAAGCTTCATATAAAAGCTACTTAGGATTGTGAAGCCACAGATATAAAGAAAGTTGTAACTGGTTGTTGCAAACTTTGAAGAACTTGCAGTTTATAATGTTCTATGACCCTTTGAGTCAGCAGAACTTCTAGACTGGTATAGTGTTGCTCATCAGAAAAAGATGAACAGATGAAAAAAATATTACTAGCCTCCAAGTTCTTCAGTGTTCATTTGCATTTCAGGAGCAGTTTTTTCTGGGAAGTGATTTTGTTTTGCAAAAACAGCTTAAAAAACTCCCCATAACCCCTTCACTTGCACGTATTTCTGAACAGAAAAAGCTAATTCAACACCCAGACTTGGGGACATTCACCTATATTTGCCTGCCATATGTACAATCACATCCTGTCTCTGTGCCTTTGCCCATGGGCTTTCCGCAGCTGACCCTGGTCCCAGCCTCTCTGTCCACCTTGCCAGATGCTTCTCTTCTCAGCCAGCTCTTCCTCTTCTGGGAAACCTTCCTTGAAACTTAAAAGTCTTTGTCATTTGTGGGACTTCCCTGGCAGTCCAGTGGTTAAGACTCTGTGCTTCCAATGCAAGGGGCTCAGGTTTGATCCCTGGTTGGAGAACTAGGATCCTACGGGTCAGGTGGTGCAGCAAAGAAAAAAAAGCAAAACAAAACAGTCTTTGTGATTTGTAAGGCCTTGGCACTTTCTGTCTGTGGGCCTTTTTGATTTTTATTCCTCCACTGGAGTACCTGGCACTTAGTAAGCACTCACAGTTACTTGTGAATGAGGTTATTTATCTATGTTTTATCTCCCTTTGAAGGTTGTAGGCTACTTCTTTTTTTTTTTTTAATTAAAAAAGTTATGTTGGGGCCTCCCTGGTGGTCCAGTGGTTAAGACGCAGAGCTCCCAATGCAGGGGAACTGAGTTTGATCCCTGGTCAGAGAACTAGGTCCCACATGCAGCAGCTAAAAATCCCATGTGCTGCAATTAAGACCCAGAGCAGCCAAATAAATAAAAATAAGTATTTTTTTTTTAATTTTGTTTTTTTTTTTTTTTTTTATTTTGGGCTGTGCTGGGTCTTTGTTGCTGCAAGGGCTTTTTTTCTAGTTTTGGCGAGCAGAGGTTACTCTCTAGTGATGGTGCTCAGGCTTCTCATTGGGGTGGCTTCTCTTGCTGCAGAGCACATGCTCTAGGGCACTCAGGATTCAACAGTTGTGACACACGGGCTCCATAGTTGCACTTCCTGGGCTTTTAGAGCACAGGCTCAGTAGCTGTGGCACATGGACTTAGTTCCTCTGCAGCATGTGGGATCTTTCTGGAACAGTGATCAAACCTGTGTCTCCTGCTCTGGCAGGCAAATTCTTTACCACTCAGCCACCAGGGAAGCCCTGTAGGCTACTACTTAATCTAATTTTTTGTACCCCTCTCTTGATGACGTAAGGGTTTCCCAGGTGGCTCAGCTGGTAAAGAATCCACCTGCAATGCAGGAGACCCCAGTTCAATTCCTGGGTCAGGAAGATCCTCTGGAGAAGGGATAGGCTACCCACTCCAGTATTCATGGGCTTCCCTGGTGGTTCACAGGGTAAAGAATCTGCTTGCAATGTGGGAGACCTGGGTTTGCTCCCTGGGTTGGGAAGATCCCCTGGAGATGGGCATGGCAACTCTCCAGTATTCTTGCCTGGATAATCCCCATGGACGGGGTGCCTGGTGGGCTACAGTCCATGGAGTTGCAAAGAGTCAGACATGACTGAGCGACTAAGCACACGCTTGATGACCTATCTCTTGAGTTGGCCTGTTGCTTTGAAAAGCCCCATCTGCCATGAAGAGTGAAGTTAAGGACAGGGTATAAAGGTCTTCAGCATTTCTTTGTGGTCGCTTTGAAGACTGCTCAGCACAGCTGCCTTTAGGGCGTCAGCTTGGGAAGTTGGTGGTGGTTGCTGAAGGGGAGTGGAAGTAGGAACGAGGCAGTGCAGGAGCTGGTCTCAGGGTGAAACGGTGCTGCGTTGCTCATCTGAGGGATGGGGACTCCCGGGGACTGGGTGTCGCCTGCCTGTTCAGTAGAAACAAAACATGTGACATCTGTGCATCTGTTTCCTCTTCTGTAGCATAGGTGTAAAAATACCTGCTTTGGGGCATTACTGCCAAGTTGTAGAATAATAGATGGTTGCACACGATCTCAGAGATCAGAACAAAACCAAACCTTTCCAGCAGAGTGGTTCAGCCCCCAGGGGACATTAGGCAATGTCTAGGGACTTTTTTTGTTGTCACCGCTGAGGGGGAGAGGTTGCTAATGGCGTCTAGTGAGTTGAGGCCAAGGATGTCCCTACACATCCTACATCCTATAGTGCATAGGACGGGTCCCCCACAACAAAGAAATTTTCTACGCGCCCCCCTGGCCCCCCACCACCCGGCCCATGACAAAAGCCTTGAGACTGAGAAAGCTTATCCTGGAGTGATTTTTCCCAGACTTAGTGAGACTTTTTATCTCACTCTAAGGATATTAATCTAACTTGCTTTTTTCTTTCTTTTTTTTGTGTGTGTGTGTGTGTGGTTCAGGTTGTGGGCAGAGTGGGGTCTTCTCAGGCCAGGACTGACTTTAACTTTTTAACCAAATAAACACTCTCCTCATCCCTTCCCCCAAAGCACTAGCCTTGGTTCCCAGAGCCCTGTGGTCTGCAGGCTTTAGCTACTAATCGGGTATGTGACCTCCATGAAATCACTCAGAAGGTGTTTGTTTCCACCTATAAAATGAGGAATTTTGGCTAAATGACCTCTCCGCACCAAGGGTAAAGTGCTCTGACTGCCAACTTTGAGCTCTCAATGGGCTTCTGTTACGTCGGCCTTTAGGAATAGGCATGGAGGCATATGTCAGCACTGACATCTTTTCTGAAAAATAACTCTGTAGATCAGTTACCGTTTTGGGGAAGAGTTTATTTAGTGGACATGTCTGTGAAAAAGCAGGTAGGTTTATCTGTGTGTGTGTGTGAGACATCTGAAAGAGCAATATTTAAACTAGAGAATGGTTCCGAACTTCAGATTTACGACTGTTACTTCTGAGATTGTCACGGAGGGCCCTGCTGAAAGTCGAAATCTCTGAGTCGGTGATTTCCTTTGGGACTAGCTGAAAATGAAAGCACAAGGCTATTTTCTGTGCTCCGGGGAGAAGTGCTTTGTGCAATAGAATAAATTATCTCTTTATGGGGACATGCTGCGTGTCTGAGGGATAGTCTGATTAGACGCTAAGGGGACAAGAAGGCAAGGAGGGGGCTGCATGGAAGTGTGGTTGGTGGTGGGGGCATCTGTCCAACTAAAAAACGGGGTGCTGCTCATCCTCATTTCACAATAAAGATGATGATATCGGCAAGATAGCTTTGCTCAAAGGAAGTTCCAAAATTAACTGTGAGAGTCCCCAGTAACAGACGCAGAGGTGATTGTAAAGAGAACCTCTTCTCTTGCAGGAGTCCATAGTGAACAGGATGGGTTTTTCTCTCCCGCACCCCCTTCCCGGATTTACAGCCATATTACCATATATGTGCCTGGGCGAGGGCGTCTCACCGTGACTTGTGCCTCTCTGGAGGGAGCGTCCTTGGCTACTAGCCAGGAGATTGATCAAATGCTGGCCACTCTTCCTTTTTCTGGGCATACTCTTGCTTTTCTTCTGAAAGCCCTTATGGTTTGCCCAGCTTTGCCCACGGGAGGGGCTGCTTGACCTAAAAGTGTAGTGATGCCTTTTTGTGTTGGTGTTGACTGTGGTCCCTCACGTTTGCATGGGGCCAGCTGCCTGTGACCTCTTGGATCTCCAGGCACTTGTCACTTGTCAATCTTTGTACATGAGCCCTCTTCTTCACAGCCTAACTTTAAAGGGGGCTTCCCTGGTGGCTCAGATGGTAAAGAATCTGCTTTAAAGGAAGCTTTATGCCTTTATTCTTTTTAAGCGATCATTTTTAAAGCAAGCAGCAATGAAACCAGCCCTGAAAGACTTAGGCAAGAGCCCTTTGTTTTTTAGGGGTGGAGGCGATGTGGATATGCCAAGAAAGGGCAGGAAGGGCTGGTGGATTTCCATTGGCTGCATTTTTTCAGCAGAAGAATGACTTTCCAAGAGTATGGTGCTTTGGGGCCGAGTGACAAATCTTGGTGATGCCAGGGTGGACTGAGAAGGGCTGCGTGGGTGTTGTGTAGTCATCTGTTCTTCACCTGGCGGTGCTTGGGTGGTTCCGGTCTTCCTTGAAATAGCTGGAGAACCTTTTGCTGGAATTGGCATTGGCATATTCAGATAAACGCCATGTCACAGTGTGTCCCCTTGTCTACATTCATTTGGACTTGCTGGTTGATAGGCTGATTGTCAACTGATTATGAGCCCTAAAAAGTTTAATGTGAGTGGTTTATGAGAGTAGAAAAGAGAACAGATCAGAAAATATTAGGTAGCATGACAGCAAAGAGAAATGTTTCCTGTGTTTTGCTTCCTGTGTGCTTAGTCCATTGATTTGCTTTTTCTCATTTAATCCTCAACACAATTTTATGATCCCCATTCTGTAGATGAGGAACTCGAAGCCCAGAAAGAGTACGTATAATACTTTGGTCAAGGTTACGAACATCCCATCACAGCTGTAGTAAAGTCACACGTTTTACCCTGGTCAAGTCCCACTGGAACTGGCTTTTTTCCCCCTAGCCTTACCCAGTACTTTCCTTCCTTTCCCCATTAATGCTCTCAACTTTGTGGCTGGTTGTCTTGTTTCATGGACTTATCAAACACTGCTCTGCTATAGGGCCTTTGTACCGTACAGAGCTATTTTCTCTGCCTGAAATGCTCTTCTGCCTGTCTTTTTTTTTTTTTTTTGCATGACTGCCTCTGTCTTGACTTTCAGCTCTTACTTGCATGTCTCAACTTGTTCTCTGACCAGCCATAATTGGGTGACAGTTTTAATTCTCTGCATAGTACTTACCACTGTTTGACTTGATTGTTTTATTTTTTGTTTGTTTACTGTCTTCACTAAAATATGCGTGTCATGAGAGCCAGGGACCTTGACTGTCTTATTTGACCTCCATCCTTAGCACCTAGAGTAGAGCAGGGCTAATATCTAGTAGGTATTCAGTATGTTGAATAAAAAGGATTTAGGTTTCAAATCAAGGAATCCTGTCTAAAGCCCTGGCTATTAAGTTGTATATTTTGCATTTTAATCCTGTTCGATCCAGTTTTTCATATTTGTACTGTATGACTCCTCACTGCACAGCCAGCCAGTGCCAGAGTAAATCTTAAAATTTGTTGAAGCACTTTTTTCAGACTTCAGGTTTTGATGCTTAAAAATTAACTGAGGTTATGTTGAATTTGTTTTCAGGTCTCCTGTATCCTACCTCTCTGTATATTCATTCTGTTAATTTTCGAGAGTTTGATACTGAAACTCCAACTAAAGATATTATCTACTTAAAAATAATTATAGTATATAGTGGAACTATATGTAACCTTGTTCTGTATTTTCTAAGTCACCTGTAAATGTGTTTTCATACTTTCATAATTTAAGAAAAAAATAGATGAGGACCGCAAAGAACTTCTATTGACGTCAGTTATACCAATCTGTATTTATAATATTCAAAATTAACACTTAGAAAATTCACACAGAAAATATGAAAAGTAAACCTATTGCACATTAATACAGTAACATATTTTTTTATGGGCAGTAATTATATTTCCCAAAACAAAAATTCAGCGAGAAGAGTGTCATTATTTTACATTTCTCTGTAAAATGCTTTTGTTGTTGTTGTTTAGTTGCTAAGTCATGTCCAATTGTTTTGTGATCCTATAGACTGTATAGCCCGCCAGGCTCCTCTGTCCATGGGATTTCCCAGGCAAGAAAACTGGAGTGGGTTGCCAGACCTTCCTCTAGGGGATCTTCCAGATCCAGGGATCAAACCCGGGTTTCCTACATTGGCAGGCAGATTCTTTACCACTGAGCTACCAGGGAAGCCCAAACTGCTTTTAGATCTAGCTTAATGGAAGGTAACTGGACTCAGACCTGCCCCTGCCTCCAATCTGTTGTGAATCACATGTCTTGCAGCTTCTGGAGAATTCCACTCTGCATGAGAAAAGGCAGTGACACCTTGGTGATCTTATGAAAATAGTTTTGACTTTGAAGATCCTCTGAAAGGGTCTTGGGAGCTCTTAAGAGTCCCTGGGGCACCAGTAAAAGCCACTGGTAGGATAGGTAACCACTTATAGAATAGGTAGGCTTTTCAGAAGGTTGGGTGGTGGCATGGAACATTTGAGAGGGGAAGCTGAAGGCTTAAGTAGCAGGATGCAATTGAATGTCCCTAAGTCTGGGTATTGTATCAGAGCTTTCTATTCAGACATAAATGCACGGGAATGCATTTAAGCTGTTCTTGCAAAACTGAAGTTGCTTCCCAGCTAAAGCTTCTCCTGCACTGCAAAGGAACATTGCGAACTTGGAAGGCAGTGGTGTGTGTGTTCATTATTTTTAGATGAGCAAGATTACACCAACCAGTCCAGAAGTTCTGTAGTGGGTAGGGTCATTAAACAATGAAAAAGCGTGGGTTCCTCTCCGTGTCTGAAAACAGTCACTTCAAATGCAACTTCCTTAATGGCTGTTACTCTACAACCCCTTACTTGGTGGTAGTTGAAGCTTCTGGATTCAGATGAAGTTGTTTTGTAGGATAGAAGTTAGATTGTCTTTAAGTTTTATTGCCCATGGGTTCCCTCACAAATGGTTTTAAAAGTGTCAGGGTGAAGCTGTTAGAAGTACATGAGCTACTCCATGCTAGCCAATTTCAGTGTTTAAGAAGGAAAGTGAAGTGAAAGTCACTCAGTTGTGTCCGACTCTTTGCGACCCCATGGACTATACTGTCCATGGAATTCTCCAGGCCGGAATACTGGAGTGGGTAGCCTTTCCCTTCTCCAGGGGATCTCCCAACCCAGGGATTGAACCTAGGTCTCCCGCATTGCAGTCAGATTCATTACCAGCTGAGCCACTAGGGAAGCCCTAGGTGAGTGCAAATGCAGGCCTCTGGGGAGTAGTTTGCCTGTGTCTTGGGTGATGTGTACAAGATTGTCATAGTTAAGGCGAGTGGGCAGTACAGCATTTGGGATAGCTGGTCATCAGGGAGTGAGTGATGGAAGGGAGAGGGCAGGCAATATGAGGGGGTTTTCTACCTGACATCAGAGCTTGGAAGGGCCAAACTTTAATTTATTTTAAAATTATAATTGAGTATAGTTTTAGCTCAGACGGTAAAGCGTCTGCCCACAATGCAGGAGACCCGGGTTTGATCTCCGGGTCGGGAAGATCCCCCTGGAGAAGGACATGGCAACCCACTCCAGTATTCTTGCCTAGAAAATCCCACGGATGGGGGAGCCTGGTGGACTACAGTCCATGGGGTCGCAAAGAGTTGGACACGACTGAGCAACTTCATGGATAGTTGATTTACGGTATCGTGTTAGTTCAGGTGTATAGCAAAGTGAATCACTTATATATCCACATGTTTTTTTAAAGATTCTTTTCCCATGTAGGCTATCGCAGAGTATTGAGTAGAATTCCCTGTGCTATATAGTAGGTCCTTGTTGATTATCTGTTTTATATATAGTCGTGTGCATATGTTAATCCCAAACTCCTAGCTTATCCCTCCTGTGTTGGAAAGGCTGAACTTAAGGGCAGTGTCAGTGGGTTTCTTTTTGTCCCCTGATGACTGAAAGGCTGTTCAGTCCCAAAGATCAGGTGGCTTCATCTTAATGAAATAAAAAGGCTTGCTTCTGTGGTCAGTAAAAATGTGGGAGTCTGTGGCTTTGGGGTATGTTCACTGCTGTGAGGTCACGATTCTGATTTCCTCCTTTGTCCATCCACCCTTGAGGTTTAAGTGATAACCTTAGTTCACTTCTTGGTTAATGAAAGTGTTCTAATTTGGTCTCATTTCAGAAGTTGCTAAGTTTTAAAGTCTTGAGTGGTGAGTAGGCGAAAGTTGAGATTACTATTTTTTTTTAGAGAAATGAATATAAGGCATTAGTTAAGTGTATACAGTAGAAATAGATGGAAGAAATGACAATAAGTGAGTTTCAACCACAAAGCTTTTAGCAAAAGAAAGAAAAAAAGAGAAATCCAAATCTATCTTGAACTGCTTAAAATGAAATGAACATACTTCTTTTTGGATGAGGCTGTGCTTTAGCCTGTCTCAATACCAAAGTGAAAGAAAGTTCTAAATATTGAATTATCATTCCTTTGAAGAGATTTCCACCCCCACCCCTCTTCCAGCAGGGGCCTGGTTTGATGTTAGAAGAAGGGGAAGTGGAGTTGAGGTCTGGCTGTCTCAGGTATTTTGAATCTGGGGGCCAAGAAACAGGACCTTGGATGATCTGAGTGTCAGCCACCTGATGGGCCTGCAGAGGACTGAAACATTTCTGAGACCTGTGTTTATTCGGGTATGTTTCCAGCAGTGCTGACAGAGTGAGAAGGGTCTATCAAGTAGGAGAGAAGCACAAGTTACAGGCAGTAGGGAGGGAAGACTTCGAAGGAAGTGAAATGAAGGTTCTCATTTTAGTCTCACTTGAAAATTAAAAAGTGAGCCCTTAGTAAGGGCCAGGTATTAGGCTGAGCACTTTGTGTGGGGTTTTTGGTTTGTCCCTCATGATGACCCTGATGGGAGGCAAGGTCCTGATGAGCAATAGGAATGGTACCCTCCTCCCACCATCCACACACACAATTTATTTTTTAAAATATGCACAAGGGAGTTGAAATTCAGAAGTTATGTAAGTTGCTTAAGTACACACAGCAGGTAACTGATGAAGATGGAATTTGAATGCAGGTGTTCTAGGTTGATGTTTCTGGCCTTTCTGAACATGCCAAGGGATGGTCAGTGGGAGACAGGTACTTCTTTCCAGGGATAGATGTTAGACGTTTTGTTTCTGGCTCCCAGTGTCTCAAAAATCTGTTGAAAAGGGCCAAGAGGCCTTTCTTCTCTGTTTTTGATCCAACAACATAAACTTGGCTTTAATTAGTTTTAGAAAAACAATCCCCTAAGAAACAGTGTAATTTCTTTTAAGCAGCAGATAAGTTGACGCTTTAGTACATTGAACCCAAATTTGACTGCTTACATGTTCCAGACAATGTGCTAGGGGCTGGGAAGCAGTGGGAATGAATCATTCTGCTGTCCTGGCCCTCGTGGCTGTGCTGTGTGCTGTGCTGAGTTACTCAGTCGTGTCTGACTTTTGACCCCATGGACTGTAGCCCGCCAGGCTCTGTCCATGGGCCTTCTCCAGGCAAGAATACTGAAGTGGGTTGCCATGCCCTCCTCCAGGTGATCTTCCCGACCCAGGGATCAAACCCAGTTCTCCTGCATTGCAGGCAGATTTTTTACCAACTGAGCCACCAGAGAAGCCCTGCCCTCCTGGACTCATGGTCTGGTGGTGAAGACAGGTAAACTAGCAAACAAGTGAATATGGGATTTTTGGACAGTGGGAGTGGGCCCAGATAGTGTAATTGGGGTGCTATATGTATGGAGGTGAGAGTTGGACTGTGAAGAAAGCTGAGTGCCGAAGAATTGATGCTTTTGAACTGTGGTGTTGGAGAAGACTCTTGAGAGTCCCTTGGACTGCAAGGAGATCCAACCAGTCCATCCTAAAGGAGATCAGTCCTGGGTGTTCTTTGGAAGGAATGATGCTAAAGCTGAAACTCCAGTACTTTGGCCACCTCATGAGAAGACTTGACTCATTGGAAAAGACTCTGATGCTGGGAGGGATTGGGGGCAGGAGGAGAAGGGGATGACAGAGGATGAGATGGCTGGATGGCATCACTGACTCGATGGACGTGAGTCTGAGTGAACTCCGGGAGTTGGTGATGGACGGGGAGGCCTGGCATGCTGCGATTCATGGGGTCGCAAAGAGTCAGACACGACTGAGCGACTGAACTGAACTGATAGAGAAATGTGTTGCCAACGTAGAACTCAGGTTTGGGGTGTCAGGGCTTCCAGGAGGCAGTGACATCAAACTGGGACCGTAAAGGTGACTGGGAGTTAGCCCCAGGTGGGGGACACAAGGAGTGTTAGGCAGCTGGAGCAGCGGATGCCAACACCTGGGGGACAGAAAGTGTACACAGTATGTTGGGGGAATCAGGAAAAATGCATCAGTGCTTGAGGGTAAAAGCAGTGGGGAGAGTCCAGAGAGATAAGGAAGAGATAGACAGGGACCAGATTATGGAGAGCCCTGAAGAGACTTGGGAAGGTTTTAAGCAGAGGAATACATGGTCTGCCTTAGGCTTCTAAAAGGTCATGCTGGCTGTACATGTAGAATAATGGAGGTGAGAGAGATGAATAGGATGGATGATCTTATTTGCAAAGCAGAAGTAGAGACAGAGACATGGAGAACAAATCTGTGGCTACCAAGGGGGAAAAGGTGAGATGGGAGGAACTGAGAGACTGGGATTGAAGTATATATGTTTTTGACACTATATATAAAGTGGATAACTAGTGAGGATGTATTCCCAATGGTAGCACTGGGAAGTCTACTTAAGGTACTGTGGTGGCCTGAATGGGAAGGAAGTCCCGACGGGAGGGGGTGTATGTATACGTATAACTGATTCACTTTGCTATGTAGTAGAAACTAACACAACGTTGCTTTACAGCAACTATACTCTAATAAAAATTTTTTAAAAATGAAACAACAAAAAAAAAATCAAGGAGCAGAATGAAGCCCAGTTGAAAAATGATTTTGCCTGAGATTTGTGGATTGGGCAGAGGAGTTAAAAAAAGTAGAGGCTTTAAGAAATATATTCAAGCTTAAAATCAGTAAGATTTGATGTTCATTTAAATGTCATAATTCATATATTTGACATATTTACTAAGCACCTACCACGTGGTCCGCACTGGTGATAGGAATGCAGTGATATGCCAAACAGATCCCAGACAGATCTGGGCTTGTATTAGGGCAAGAGATGGAATAGGAATGAGTGTATTCTGGATCTGAGGGACCAGCATGAGCAGAAGTCCTGTGACAGGGATAAGGTGAGAGAGGATGGGAGGTGCCCCCAGACTTGTGGAGGTCGATGATGTGAGTGTGGAGGAGGAGAAGCAGATTGGGCAGACGGGTGAGTTCCTTTTGGTCCATTGAGATGCTTGTCCATTGTGAGCTGAACCCCAGTAGCTCTTGGCCAGGAGATACAGACTTGTGGCTCTTCGTGGTATAGAAGCCGCTGGAGGCAGCAGAGTGGACAAGAGGACCAAGGAGGTGTAGGAAAGGCCGAGAGCAACACAGGCTGTGTGGCCTCAGAATCAGAGGACCATTTCACCCCGGGTTTCTTTTCTCCAAGGGGAGCTCTGAATCGGTGCATTTTTATCCCCACCTTTCTTAACAAATAGAATCCAGCATCCCGTTTCTTTCCGCTCTGCTCAGGGAGCAGTTTCGGGGAGTGGGTGATGTGAGGCTCAGCAAACCTGCCCCAGCTCCATCTGCCTGTGGACGACACAGAGGCCAGAGTGGTCTACCTTTCTCCACCCGGGTCAAGCCTCGGTGAGAAGCCTATTTCAGGTGTATTAACTGATCAAAGCAGTGGTGGGAGGTGGAGGTGATATAGAAATACTGATAATTTTCATAGATGGCATGATTTAACTTCCTGCCAGGTATCAGGTTGGCCAAAAAATTCACTTGGGTGTTTCCGTAAGCACTCATGGGAAAAGCCGCATGAACTTTCTGGCCAGCTCAGTACATCAGCAGGTGCTTTATAAAGACGATCTCATGGAGCCTTATGACCACCTGCCGAGGGAAGCACTCTATTTGTCCCCCTTTTACAGATGGGAAAAGTAAGGCTTAGGGAAGGTGTGGATCTGGCCCGAAGCCCTACAGAGAAGAGGTGACAGAGCCAGGTTGGAACCCTGACAGGATGGATTCTGACAAGCCAAGTCTCAAGGAGAAATGAGAGTGTGTGCATGCGTTCAGAGGTCTTGGAGCATCAGAGGACAGATCAGTAGCAGAGATTCTGGGAGGCGCTTGTCATTGTGGGGAGGGGTGGGGACAGGAGTGTTTGCCAGCCAGGCTCTTTGAACCTAGAATAGGCCTCATTGCCGGTCCACACGGAAGACAAGACCATCCCTTAAGCGACATGGTGGGGGTAGTTCTATTATTGGGCGAGACGTGGAATTACAGGGTTTACAGGGTTGCTTCCGACCTTTATTCTATGATTTTGTATATTTGGAAAGTTCAGAATGCTCTGTGGTTGGGAGTTTCAGTATAATTCTACATTGTTCAGCTTTTTCTCAAGGGGTGAATTAGGCAGGATAATTACCTTCCTTAAAGTAAAAATATGTCGTCATAGGACACAAAAGAGTCCATTTGTGTGATACCCAGCTGACTTCTTATGCAGGAGATCCTTTCTTTTACTGAATTTGATTTTTTTTAATTTATTAATTTTTTCCAGTTTTATTGAGATATTTGACAGGCAACATGTATAAGTTTAAGGTGTACAGCATAATGATTTGATGTATGTATCTATTACAAAATGATCACCATAGTAAATTCAATTAACGTCTGTCACCACACAGTTATAAATTTTTTTCCTTGTGAAGGAAACGTTTAAGATCTACTCTTGATAACTTTCAAATATACAATACAATACTATGACCTACGCTTGTCACGTTATCCACTGCATACCCAGAAGTTATTTTCTTAGACTGGACAAGGAAAGTTTAATATAAAGAATTTTTTTTATTTTTAAAAATTGAAATGTAGTTAATTTGCAGTATTACATAAGTTTCAGTTGTACCATGTAGTGATTCACGATTTTGAAAGACATTTGAAGCCCTAAAATCAGCCAGAAATAACAGCTAGTGGACAGAGAGATGGTTGGAGCTCTGGAGCTGACCACCTGGGCTTGTTCTCATAGATACCTGCTGACCAACTCAGAGTTTCTTAGCAGCGAGCCCTAGGTGTCAGATGTACCAGGGTCCTGCAGCTCACTGGCAGGGTGGCACCAGCTGTTCTTCCGTGAGGTGATCTCCAGCCACTGTTTGAGGACACTGGGGCCCTGGGTACGGTGATGAGGAGTTCAAAGGCACAAGTGGTCCAGGATCAGATCCATGGGCAGGCTCTCCCATCCTGCTTCTGAACAACAGGAAGTCTTCCAAAGATGGCTCCCAGGATGACTTTCTACCTCCTCCCCTCCAGACCCCAGAGGCCTGTTCTGTTGACTATCCTGGTGTTTACTTCCAGGACATCACTGATGGTTGTGCCCCTCCCTCCTCCCCTTTACTCCTTCCTCATCCTTTTCCTCCACTTGGCTAATGGTAGGTGAGGGGAAGCTTCCAAAGGTTTTCCACCAGACCAGAGAGGGTCTGCCTGGTCCTTTGTGAGGGTACCCATTGTTTGGGACCCTGGGGAAGAATCTGTCCCTGCCCTCGCCCCCATCTTTTTTAACTAGGATGCCTGGCAGATTGCTCAGTTGAGGACCATTAACTTTGGTGGATGCATTAACCCATGTTTTCAGGAGGAAATATAAAGTATGCCTGAAGTTTATTTGTTCAACTATCTACTTAATAAGAATATTGATTAGGAAGAAGAAACTTAATTTCCCCCCCAACTTATCAAAAGTATTATATGGCAGCGACAGAAAAATTAGAAAATACCAAAGAAAAATTAGCAAATGGAATTGTGCACGTAAAAGAAAATCAGTTCTTA
This sequence comes from Bubalus bubalis, assembly GCF_019923935.1. Lineage (NCBI taxonomy): Eukaryota > Metazoa > Chordata > Mammalia > Artiodactyla > Bovidae > Bubalus > Bubalus bubalis. The sequence continues at coordinate 21,789,148 of NC_059177.1, read as the reverse complement.
ATATTGTCACCAAGAATAAGAATGGTTAACATATTAATCCATGTTCCAGGCATCGCCATTGATGAACAGCTCTGTTTACCAGTCATGTGGACCAGAGTTATAACTCTGGCCTTCCTGCTTGTTAATTATATATGTCTTGGACATCCTAGCCTTTTGGCAGCTCAGTTTCCCAAGAGCAAAATGATAATAATGGTAGTTCCTGCCTCATGCTGTGGTCCTGAGTATTTGAGAAGATTTGTAAAGGTCTCCGCACAGTGGTGGGCGTGATAATGCTTGCCAAATGCTAGCCATTATTATTAGAAATGGTGGCAATGGAGAACCTTGCTGCATGGGCCTGGCGCCCAGACTTCTGTTGCGATTATCAATGCAAGCAATACTGAGTATGTCATGCTTTGTCATTCCAGGACACTGAATAGTGTCCAGTGCTTCCCATTCAGGACCTAAAGCGTTTAGTAAGGTGACCAGGTTGTGATCAAAGTTCAGAGACTCATGGGCATGCTGCTGTTTCCCGGCTTGATCTCCACTGGGGCCAAGAGGGCTGGGAGAGACTCAGTCACAGTAGACAAGTCCCTTGCCCTCCTCCCGAGCCTGTATCTGCTCGCCTGCATTCATCATCGTCCCTGGATCCTTCTGGAAGTTTCTAGTGTGAAGACACAGATTCGGTCTGACTCAAAATTCAAACAGAACTTGTTTCCCAGTAATCAGTCCCAGAAGTACACTGACTTCCTTACCCTTTATAAGACTTTTAAATATAAGCACAGAAGGGAAATACCAATGCTCATGAGTGGTTTTGTTTTGGGTGTCTTTTTGGGATGTTGTTTAAAACGGGGGTTCCCAACCTCTGGGATCTAATGCCTGATGACCGATGTAATAGCAGTAGAAATAAAATGCCCAATAAATGTTATGTGCTTGAATCACCCCCAAACCATTCCCTCCTCTCCCCTCCCTGGTCCATGGAAAAATTGCCTTCAGCAAAACCAATCCCTGGTGCCAAAAAGGTTGAGGACCGCTGTTTTAAAACATCGGTTTGCCTATAGGTGTGAAATACACAGTTAAGAAGAAATGACAGGATGATAGATTTGATTTCGGAGAGTGGGATGTGGTGAGCCGAGTCTCTGCCTGTTGTTTGTGTATCTCTCCCCAAGGTCTAGAGATGCTGGCTCTTTCGTTTTGAGAGTTTGTGTTCTCAATTGCGCGCAATCTCTCTACGTAAGTTCATGTTCAAGGCAGTGCTCTTTATTTCTTGCAACATCTTGGCTGCTGGAAGGACAGATGAGTTTTTCCTTACTGTTTCTCACAAGCAGAGGTTCTTTCATGGTTTGTTTTCAGTACCTGCCACTCCTACTAAGGGAGGAGAAATGCTTCTTGAGGTTTCCCGCTGATCACTGAGGCATAATTCTTCTGAAAAGAAAACTTGGCACCCGGAAAGCAATTTCAGGAGAGCATACTTCTCCACGCCATTCCAAGTCTTGTGGCGTGGTGGGGTGAATGCTTTCTGGAAGGGAAACTGGAGTAAAGAGATGGGCAAGGATGTTTAAGGGGGTCTGGGTTTGGAGGAGATGTCTGGGAAAGACTGAGGTGACCCTAAACATCTATACACCAGGTGCCTGAGGAAATGATGAGGAGCTACTGCAGTCCATGCCAGCACACACTCTTTGCACAGAACTGAGCTTGTTTTTTATTTTTACTTTTTAACTATGCTGTGTGGCATGTGGGCTCTGAACTTCCCCAACCAGGGGTTGAACCCTTGCTCCCCGCAGTGGAAGCACTGAATCTTAACCACTGGACCACTAGCGAAGTCCTTGAGCTTGTGTTGTAAATTTCAGGTTAGATTTTTTTTTTTTTTTTTTATAATTGACTCCCACTCCTCAATGTTTATGGCCCTGATGAAAGCTCTTTCTATGAGTCATGTCAATATTTTTGTTAATAATTTGTGTGTGTGTGTTGTTTGTGTGTGTGGTGATTACTGGGCTGTGCAGAGATTTACTGAATTTATGAACATGTTCTAGCACTGCCCCTCACTGTGTGTGTTCCTGACCAGGGTTCTTAAGGGACTGCAGCCTGAGTCTTCAGTTGTGTTGGAAGGGTTTGGACCAGGTGCTGAGTCTTTCTGCCTCTGCATGGGTTTCATGGTGAAGGAAGAGAAGGAAAGACAATGGAATAGCATTTGCGTGAAGTGTATAGGTTGTTGAATTCTTAAAAGGCCCCTAGAGCTTTGTGGTATTTATTGCTAGGCTTCCTCATATTAATTCTGTTCCTTTGGTGCCTCAGCCCCAGGCCCTGCCGGACCAAGTTTTATACCAGGTGTTTCCTTCTGCCTGAACATTCCCTGAGGCAGATTGAGCATGTTAATATTTCCTAAGTCAGACTTTCCAGCTCCTAATCATTGCAGAGTTCTTGGCAGACTTCCCTGTGGTCTTTATATTCACTATTTATTATCGAGGGTCTTCAACTTGGAGAATTGGATTCAGTCATAGTTTTGTTAGAAACAAGCCTTACTGTGGTTGGAATACCCTGAAATGAAAGAATAGATGGGGAAAAATGTGGCTGCATATGTCCTGCTTGGCTCAGCGAATTGCCTGCCTGTCACACACTGATTTAAATTTGACTTTTAAGCAGAATGCTTTGGAAAATTGAGCTAAGCCAATTCTCAGTGACTCTCCCACCCCCCGTCCCACCCCGAGCATTTCTTTCCTTCTAATAATGTTGCATATTTTACTTTGTCTAGGATTCTCAAGAAAGACATGTCTGACAAGATGTCTAGTTTCCTACACATCGGAGACATTTGTTCTCTGTACGCCGAAGGATCGACAAATGGATTTATTAGCACCTTGGGGTAAGAGCACCTGGTTTCTTGTGTGGCAGGGTTTGTTTAAGACATCAGAACATCAGCTTCAACATTGTGATTTTTCTAGGACATGAATGTTCCCATTTTATTTGATTTTTCCAGTGATGGTTGGAATCACAAATATCAGATCTTGTATTAGCCAGGTTTAACCTCTTACACAAAAATGTCATTTGCCCATCAGTTCTGCAAGAGTGAAATCTCATCAGTTAGAACTGTTCATTCAGAATTATTGTAATAGCCTCTTCTTTCATACGTCAGAGGGAAAGTGCTAAATGTATGGAATGAACGTTCAGATTAGTATTTACAGACCCCAGGGAAGTACTTTCTCTTTGTAAAAGCACTTATTTTTAAATGGTGACTTGTTTGTTGTACAAGTAGAGACCAGAACTTCTCAGGTGCTTCTCTCTCTTCTTTGAGGCACAACGTTTTCTGCCTCAGATCGCTGTGTGCATCTGAAAGTTACAAATGGCACCAAGTTCTTTAAATCAGATTTCTGGTGTTCTGTTCTTTCTTCAGTTGTTTTTCTCCCCCCAAGTCCGTATAAATACATTCCCTAATGTATTCATTTGATTATCTTTTGCCTTCTCCTCCTTCTATTGTCTGGAAGAGGAAATGAGAGGTGAATTAGTCCCGAAGGGCAGGCACAAGCAGAATGGGGAGTGAAGGTGGTTATCTTTGTAAGAGTTGTACATGGTCTGTAATGTCTTTGCATGAAAAGGAGTGGTGGGTGGCCTTGTGGTGTTTGGCAAGAGCTGATCTCAAATGTGGGGGCGGGGGAGTAAGGCAACAATTTCTCTAAGAACCTCATTGTCACAGCCCCCAGAACCATCCTTTTTAACCAGACTTCCTATTTAAAGTATGCTGATTCTCTGGTATTTTGTAAAGTAAGTGTATTCCCAGGCTCTTATTCAGTTACTCCAGCCTCAAGGAGCAAGTTATTTCAGGTAAAGAAGTCTATAGCTCAGCTGGATCTCTCCGAATAAAGATTTTATTTTCAAAAGTCATCCAGTAAAAATGAGTGATCCATGACTGCTTGATCACCAGTCAAGTGGCTTCTTTTTTTTTCTTAAGCCTTTTTTAAACCTTTTTATACTACAGACCTACCCTTCACAATATACTTTCTGTTGTTCAGTCAGCAAGTCGTGTCTGACTCTTGCAGATCCCATGGACTGCAGCACACCGGGCTTCTGTGTCCCTCACCATCTCCCGGAGTTTGCCCAAGATACCTTCTGTAGCTTTTGGCAGAGTCCTGCTGCTTGTACCTCTCTGTTGTCCTTTTTTTCTTCTTGGCTGATTCCTTGCTTTTTCCATCTCTAGTTGAATCTTGCATCCTCTTATTTTTCTGCAATAATAAGTAGCAGTGGTAACTACCTATATGAATCCTGTCCGTGTTTACAGCTCTGTGCTATGTACTGTATATCCACCATCCCTTTAATCCCCAAACAGCTTTTTACAGTGAGCATTATCATTATTGCTATTTATGGGGGCAAAAATCTCTGAGCATCAGAGAGGTGAAGTCCCCTGCCCAGGGTTTCACAGCTACAAAGACTGAGAACTTCAAGACCAGCGCTTCTAACAGTTGCCCTTGGTGGGGCCAACTTCCCCTTCCCAGCTCGTCTGACTGCGCCTCTCTGGCTGAATTTGCTCACCCCCATCCTCATGGTCTGCCCACAACTCTTACCTGAGTGCCTTGTTAAGCCTCAGGCCCACCTTATGCTCCATCTCTGGTCTGTGGCCCTAATTTCTTTTAATGGTGCCCCTGCCTCTCCAGTCACCTAGGCTCACTTCCTGTCACTTGCTGAATCCACCGTGCCAGCCCCTAAAATCTTAGTACCTCTTTTTCTTCCAGAGCATCTCCTCTTAGATTTCCTATGAGGTACAGAGTTTTATAAGAGTTTTCATAAGTATTGTGAGCAAATTAATAATAAGGTCTTCCCCTTTAACATGAGAATGACCCCTCTTTTTTTTATGTTAAGTTTTGGGCTCTAGTCTTTCCTTTAGATGAATATTTTATTCCCTTGGTTCTCTGCACATATTTGAGGATAACCGGTATAAAAATGGATTTGGAAAATAAAGTTTGACCTCTTTTTCCTTCTCATATTTTTTACATTTATGGAGCGCTACTCATGGATGACGATGAGTGGCTGCCAATTTTTGTGGAATCAGCATCCAGCGCTATTTATGTAACCCAGTTCCATTTATATAGATGGAAGTTACCTCCAAATGGCTTTATTGACGCACTGAACTTTAAACTCACCTAGGGCCTTGGAAGGCCCAAGTGTGTGACATGTAGTGTCTAGAGAAGTGCTTCTCAATCACGTGTGAAACATAAAGATTCTTGGATCCCGTCCTGGAACACAGCTTTAGTAGGCCTAGGGAGGATGGGCACTTGGTATCACTATATTTAAGAAACAAAAAGTCTCATGAACATCTCCCTACTTAGGAATCCTTGAGACCAACTCTTCAATTTTACAGATGAGGAAACTGAGACTGGGGGAGTGAAGTGATACAGTCTGTGTCATGCTGCTAGCAGGTAGCTGAAGGCCATCTGCAGTTCATTTTCTTCCAGCCTAGAATGGGACCCTTTCTCCTACCCATACCTCCTTGTCTGAGAACTTGATTAATTTACCAAGCCCTACGTTGAATTCTAAGGCATGCCACCCCACTCCCCACCCCTATCCCCAGCTCCTGCCTACACGTATTAGATCTGATGGCGTTTCCTTGTTTATACTTGGAGGGGCTCTCAGTGGGCAGGGGTTTATGTATACACTTTCTGCTCTTGATTTGTGCATGAATGTTGAGGCTGTGACCACACGGTCCCTCTTGTTAATGAAGAGAGCCTATGTCTTAGAGCCAAAGGAGGCAAGTTGCTGGTGGACTGTTCTAGACACTTCGATTCATCCACTAAATAGATACTGAGTACCCAGCCTGGTTAGGAAGTGTGCTGGCCCTGGGTGAAGGGTGGAACCTTCTGGGTCACAAAGCAGGCACGCTTTCTGTCCTCAGGGATCTTGTTGCCTAGTGTATCATTTGTGTTTCAGCCCGGGGAGATGGGGGGGGGGTGGGGAGGGACAGAGACCCGGCAGAGGGAGCCTGGGGCAGGAAAGACTTGGGGTCTTCATGAGAAGATGGGGGTTCCGATTTAGGATCTTGAAAGATGTGTGAAAAATTTTAGGATGTGTTGGCAGACTTTGGAAAAGAAGCAGTAAGAGTTAAGGCTGGTTATTTAATGGTAACTTGCCTTCGGGATAAGACATATATTAATGGAAGAACCCCTGGAAAACCATATTAGCTGGGATCAAGTCTTGTGGCCACTTGAAAAATGAGCCAGTCCTACCAATACCAGTTCTAGGAACTTGGAAGAGTCATGTAAACTCCTCAGAGCTTCAGTTTTCCTCATCTGTTCAAACCAAAAAAAAAAAATTTTTTTTAAACAAATCAGTTGTACAAAAGCATTGTACAAGTCATATCGGTCAGTTGGAATTTTAAACATGGGGTCTTTATATATAGTTAGAGGCTGGTTATTTATCTGTAATTTTGTGCACTTTCCCCACTAGTCTTTTTGAAGCTCCAGAGTCCTCTCTTACTCCCATGCTTGTGTACGTAGGGTTCCTTCCCCTTGAAAATGCTCCCTTCTTCTTCATCCTCTGCCTCTTTTTCCGTCTCCAGTAGTTCCTAGTTTGGCCTCTTCCACCGGCAGCTTCTCAGATAGCTTCAGGCACAGTGAGTTTCTGGCTGTATTTTGTCCTCTTCTCTTACAGCCTGCAGGTGATATGCTCCTTGTCAGTTTGTCTTTCTGGCTCCTGCATGAACCAGCCTTGAGCTCCCGAAGGGCAGGGGCCTGCCTCCCACCCATGTTCACATCCCAGGGCCTAGCTCAGTGCCTGGCATGGAGTGGGCCCCTTGGCTACCATTGGTTGGGTGCAAGGACCTTTTGTTGTGCCCCCGACCTGAGCTTTAGTACATGCTGTGCTCACATCGGGGCTTTCCAGGTGCCTCAGTGATAAAGAACTCGCCTGCCAATGCTGGAGATGCAGGTTTGATCTCTGGGCAGGGAAGATCCCCTGGAGGAGGGCATGACAACTCACTCCAGTATTCTTGCCTGGAGAATCCCATGGATGGAGGAGCCTGGTGGGCTACAGTCCATGGGGTTGTAAAGAGTTGGATGCAACTGAGCACGCACACGCTGTTACGCACACGCTCAGGTCTCTTCTGGACATGGTTAAGTGAAAAGAGCCACAGAAAACAGTACCTTAATGTGTCCATTGCAGAAGCAGAGTCTTAGGCTCTTGAAGGAGGTTTCATTCCCTGGCTGGAGACTAGGGCAGCCTGTTTTGCATAGGAACAGCCCTGAGTATTTGAGTTTTGCCTAGTGCTTAGGGTTTTATTTTCTTAGACTTGGTTTGATGCAACATTTATCTATCTTCTCTTTGCAGCCTGGTTGATGACCGTTGTGTTGTGCAGCCAGAAACCGGGGACCTTAACAATCCACCTAAGAAATTCAGAGGTAAGTTGGGGACCATTCCAAGGTGGGCCCCTTGCCTCATTTGAAAATTCATGAAGTCTGTTGCTGTGTGTAGATATAGTTGTTGTTTTTTTTTTTTTCAGTCAGTCATAGGTTTATTTGCCTCATATTTTTAAGATGTATGAGGCCAGTTTCAGGCTTTCTGAACTCTTAAAAGGCATAAATAAGTTCAGTGTCAAGATCATGAAGGCTTGTATTAGGACCTTCATTTTTTTTCACTTGAATACATGCTGGTAAGCACGGATTCAGTTTAAAGCCTTACACTTGTGTTCGAACAAGTAGGATTTATGGATTGAGTCTCAAGGAACATGTGGTGTTTCAGCAGAACTTGCTGTTCCATTGGGAGCTTTGCTATCCTTACATACTTCACCTCGCAGTGAGGAGTTCTTATTATTCCCACTTACCTTTTTGAGTTAAAAGGCACAGGTGGGACAGTCTTCCTGCTGGAGGCTTTGCACTGTTGGCTTTCTTTGTAGACCTCTTGTGTTTGATGTCTTCCTCGGAAGGTAGATTAGTGTATTGCAGGAGGTGTCTAAAATATAATGGTATCTTAAAATGAGAAATATTTTGTTGTTAGTTTTTGCTGCTGTTGTGGTTAGCGCTTCGCAGCTCTGGCTGCATAGTAGAATTATCTGGGAGAGATATTAAGTTACATGGCTGCTCAGGGCCCCTCTCCAAACCAGTTAAAGAATCTTTCAAGGTTGGGGGCTAGGCACTGGCATTTTTAGGGCAGTGATTTTTGTTTACAGCCAGGGCTGAGAACCCAGCGGGTTAACTATTTGACTGATGGCCTCTGTCCCAGAGAGTTTAAACCTTGCTGTTTGCAGATTGTATCTTTCAAGTTATGACTTCTTTTTGTTCTTACGTGATTTAGAAACTGTTTAAGGTTTTTGAATAAAATCTCCAGAAATTAGAATAAAATAGGCGGTTGTTCAGATGGAGAGAAGCCACTTGGAAGGTGTTCAGTGTTGCGCTGCATTCAGTTGGCGTGAGGCTCCCAGGAGCATGTTTTCACCTGGGGAGGGGGCTGGTGGGAGTCTGTTTTAAAAAAAAAAATTGGCATAAGCCTATACACCTCTGTTGCCTTTTTCTTCTCAGTTCTTGCTCCATGTCACCTTCCAAAACAGAATCCTGAATGCAACAGAAAGATTTGATCCAATGATCATAATCCTGTCACTCACTCATAGAATTAAGCCCTTCCTTCTGAATTATATAATGCGTTGCAGTTTTACCATTTAAAAGAGCCAAGCATGAGGGACTTGGTGCCAACATTGAGTGTGGCCGCACTCATACTGTGCTGAGGGTCTGCCAGCATCTCTAGCCGATGTAGAGGGTGTACTCTCCCTGGGAGGGGATTGAAGCCCTGGAAGGTGGAGGTTTAGTAGCCTGTCTGGAATCATAGACTTGCTGACAGATGGACTAGGAGCTGGGATTCTCAACTTGGGCTGAGAAATCACCCCGGGGACGTTCAAAAACACCCACTTTTGAGTTCTACCTCCAGAGATTCTCATTTAACAGGGTATTTGAGATATTTGGAAAATTCCCTGGTTGAGTCTCCCATGCAGCCTAGGTTATGAACCACTGCTGTTAGGGCCTGAGCTATAAACTCGTGGCTTTATTATGTAGCAGGAAGCTGGTCCACACAGTGCTTTTACAGTTGGGACCAAGTGGAAGAGATGTGGAGCCTATTGCTTGGGTCCAACATGAGCTCCTATCCTATTCTGCACCCGGGCTCTGGGAGCTGGGAAAGGAAGCTGAGGAAGATGTTAGCATACTATTTAGAGTTAACCAGTGGCTGTCTGAATATAAGTTTGCTGCTGCTGCTAAGTTGCTTCAGTCGTGTCTGACTCTGTGCGACCCCATAGCCGGCAGCCCACCAGGCTCCCCCATCCCTGGGATTCTCCAGGCAAGAACACTGGAGTAAGTTGCCATTTCCTTCTCCAATGCATGAAAGTGAAAAGTGAAAGTGAAGTCGCTCAGTCGTGTCCGACTCATGGCGAGCCCATGGACTGCAGCACACCAGGCTCTCTGTCCATGGGATTTTCCAGGCAAGAGTACTGGAGTGGGGTGCCATTTAGAACATTGAAATAAACAAGATAATAGCCAGGGGAAGTCAGAAGAGATGTGTGTTTTCCTGGCACTAGGATAAAAGTGCCTGGTGCTTAGATGTATATCTGGTGGCTGATTGAAAGAGATTTTTTTTGAGATAAAAGTGACAATTCCTGTAGAGGCTATTTGGAAAGAACCAAACTGGCAACCCACACCAGTATTCTTGTCTGGAGAATTCCATGGACAGAGGAGCCTCGCAGGCTACAGTCTTCGGGTCGCAAAGAGTCAGACATTACTGAGTGACTTTCACTCACTCACTCAAACTCTGTTTATGGCCTGGCTTGGGTCCACCGGTGGTCATGTGACAGTGACTTGATTTGTTGACTGTTTTTCTCCAGAAATTAAAAATAAAGTGTTCTAGGTTGTGAGGTTCTTTGTACTTGTGGGAAATCTGGTTCAAAACATGCTTTGCAGCAGGCTTTGTGAATGTAGGTCACGGCTGCCTCAATTCCTCGTGGTGAGTGGGAGGCCGTCTGCACACAGGTGAGGGGCCCTGACCCATCTCCCGTTGCAGCCACTGGAAGGTCTCTTGCACCCTGGAACCTGGGTGATGTTTTCCAAAAAGCAGCCCTTCAATTGTGGTGTAGTGTTTGAAACATTTTTCTCTAAAACAAAGAGAAAGATGTTTCTTTTGAAAGGGATTACTGCATTTCCAAATACAGATCCGTTTTGAAGGTTGAAGTCATTTTGATGTTTAGAAATGGTGCATTGGGCAGTTGGGTGGCATTTCTTGTCCATTTCCTTGCTGTGCCAATGCACCCTGAAATTTACCAGACACGTATGGAAAAGTGAGATGCTGGCAAGTGGCTGGTTAAAATGATGGAGTCTTTACATGAGCAATCAGCCAAGCTACACATAGTCATTTGGGTTTGCTGTTGCTTCCTTGCCAAGTTACTTCCTATATTGAGAACCATCATAACTTGTTCTTAAGTAAATGGAAACCAAAGGCCGATTGATGTTAATACTCCATGTGGCTTCTGACTTGGGGTTTTAATTCTGGGAGCTCCTCTTGAAATCTGCCAACCTAGCGGTTAATAACATAGCCTGGAGGATCGGGCTTCCAGGGTTCAAATCCAAATTCTGCTAATTCTTAGCTCTGTGACCCTGGACAAATGGCGTAACCTCTGTGAACCTTCGTTTTCTCATCTGTGAAACACGCGATAATGTTAGTCCCTTGCTCAAAAGGTTATTGTGAGGATTAAATGCGTGTTCCAAATTTAGTACTGATGGTCCTTAGTTAAGGGCTTGGGAAGCCTTAGTTACTCCTGTCTTTTCATTCCCAGTTCTCAGTACAGAGCCTGATCCTCAGAGGTGGTGGCAGAAGGGACAGAAACTGTATGTGAATAATGATATGAGAATAATTATAGATGGTTCCTCTTTTTGTCTTTAAATGCATTGTGGGTAGCAGTGTGTGCATGGACCACATGGGCCTGGATTCGAGGTTCAGTGTTCCCATATGCAACTGAGTGACCCTGATAGATTACTTAAATCTCTGAGCTTATGTCTTTACTCATGAAATAGAGGGAAAAGAATTCCTTCCTCATAAAGATATAGGGAGGAAGGTAATATGGCTAAGGAGCCGAACAGAGTACTTGAGTACATGAGGCTTGCTCAAGTGACTGGAAGCTATTATTTTTTCATGGTAGATGCTGATGAGTTAAACTGTTGAACACACTTGCTTCTTTCTGATGAGTAAAAGTACACTTCCAAGTGAATTGCTTTCTTTGCGATTCCTTTGAATGTATCTCCTGCCCCTGATGTTGTTGTGAGTAGGAAGAAGAGATTGGCTGCAGTTCTGTTTCATGGAAGCCAAGGCATTTTCATTATCTGAATGAATTTTGGACCATATCCTTGTCCTCTCAGTGACGAGAACTGAGGTGTAGAATCATTCAATTACTTTAGTCCTTTTGTTAATGTGGTACCATTTTAAAGCATCCGTGTCAGTGGAAGGTAAGGCAGAATCTCTTTTCTTCCTCATGGGTGTCATTTTGCCCGTAGTTTGAAAATAGAGAAGGCAAACATCAGATTGAAACTGGGAATAGAAACTTTGCGGTTAGTGATTTCCTTTCTCTGGATTGTCTTTTCCTTTTCATTCCCACCCTTCCCTTCCCTGTCCTAAATACACTGGCATCTTCTGCAAAGAGAAGATGGAAGCTAACAACCATTGTCCATTTCCGTCCTAGAAGGACTGCTGTTGTAAGTTGAACCTCCAGTGTTGTTGGAGTAGAAGTAACTGGGGCTTCTGGGAAACAAGATCAGCTTTGGTGATGATGACATTTATTGTGTAATCTCTATTTTCAGATCGGGGAAATTGTCCAGTTCTTGCCCTCAAAACTTGATCTTCTCCATTTAGGTCAAGAGGCTAACTTTGACCTCACATTCTTGATCTTGTACGGGATACTACGCCATCAGTGTTCCCAATGTGTGAGAGATTTTTAATCTTGTAGTTAAACCTTTAGTTTTAGAAAAGAAGCTGTTTTGAATGGTAACTCAGAGTTAAAGCTGTGGGGAGGAGCTTGGGCAGGGAAAGGTGAGGAGAAAGGAAGCATTCTGCTATCTTTGGTGGTTCATAGGAACTGGGGAAGAGCTCAGAGATCAGGCTGAAAGTGTGCATATTCTAGATCAGCATCTCCCTTGTCCTCTGTGTTTCCTCTTTCTCTCCTAATCAAAGTTGGTTTCAAGTGCAGTAATCCACTATGTTAATCTGTTGTGAAAATGAGTCAAGCATTGAGGTTCTTCTGTGTTCCAGCTGCTGGCCTTGATGAAGAGAGGTGAAATGACTTGAACACGGTCTCCCTGGTGTCACAGAGAAATAGACCCACATTATAAATAACAGTACCAACTACTAGGGGCTTCCCAGGTGATGCATTGGTAAGGAATCCACCTGCCAATGCAGGAGATGCAAGAGACATGGATTTGATTCCTTGGGTTGGGAGAATCCCCTAGAGAAGGAAATGAGAATCCACTCCAGTATTCTTGCTTGGAAAATCCCGTGGACAGAGGAGCCTGGTGGGCTGCAGTCCCTGGGCTCACCGAGAGTCGGACATGACTGAGCATACATGTCACGTTAACATTGATAGAGCATTTACATTTACATTGTGCAAGGCACAATGTGGATTGTGGATTCTCTCTTTTAATCTTTGTAACCTTCCTGTGAAGCACAGATATTGGTGTTCCCATTATATAGATGAGGGAATGGAAGCCTTGAGAAACATGGTCAGTTAAATATCCCTTCTTAGAGTGATTGTTATTCATTCCACAGACATTTATTGAATGCCTCCTATGCACCAGCCATTTATACTCCAGGGAAGAAAGATACATTCTCAAGGAAGTCAGTGCGAGTTCACAGTTAAAATCTTTAAGAAACATGTTGAGAGTGATTTGTTGTTCACATGACAGCTGTTTGTAAGGGAGTAGAGGCCCAGCTGGTAAAGTATCCTTCTATAAAGTATGAAAGTCACCCCTGTTATCTAGTAGTTCATTGGGGCAAAGTAGATAATGCCACTTGATGTGCCTTCTCTCCTGAGCTTTGCAACACCTCCTCAGCCCAGGGTGTGTCTGTTTTATGCCTGATGCCTTTTGGGCTGACAAAGGTGGAGGAACTGGCTCAGCATCACATGGCTTGTGAGTGTCAGAGTCAGACCAGAACTCCCTTGCAAAGGCCTGAATCCAGTGCTTTGCTCTCGCTCTTCCTGGCGGAACCTTCCCAAAGCATGAGGGTACCTTCAAGCCATGGTCCTATTACCTGCTATCTCTAAATGAGAATAGACTAGGTTATTATTTCTCTGCTGTCTGTCCAAGCTCTTTTTAACTTTAATTTAGGACCGTATGAATGAGGAAGATGGAAGCCTTGGACTCTTTGACTTAATGCATTTTTAACTTTTTACCTGTCAATGGGGCAAGCTGTGGCGTACGCAATCTGTGATCTGCAGCATTCTTTGAATTCTATTTGTAGTGCAAATGAGGGTCTGTCTCCTGAGTGAAATGTTGGCTGAAGACTCTTGATGGCTCAGTATGTGTTCACTTTAAAACAATGAGAGTGTAGGAATCATGGTCTCAGATGATACTGGGATGACGAAGAGTGTGTTGGTTGGTTATGGTAAACCACTCTGGATCTAAAGGCATGGCTGTGAACTTGAGGATCAGACTTCTGTTCTTTTCATTTTCAATGAACTCTTCTGTAGTCCCAGAACGCTTGTACTGTCAGCCTACCTTTTAGAGAGCTTATGGATTTATTTATCTATTTTTGGCTGTGCTGGGTCTTCACTGCTGCCTAGGCTTCAATGGCAACCCACTCCAGTACTCTTGCCTGGAAAATCCCATGGACAGAGGAGCCTGGTAGGTAGGCTGCAGTCCATGGGGTCACTAAGAAGCAGACACGACTGAGCGACTTCACTTTCACTTTTCACTTTCATGCATTGGAGAAGGAAATGGCAACCCACTCCAGTGTTCTTGCCTGAAGAATCCCAGGGACGGGGGAGCCTGGTGGGCTGCCGTCTATGGGGTCGCACAGAGTCGGACATGACTGAAGCGACTTAGCAGCAGCAGCAGAGAACAGGGGCTACTTCTCTAGTTGCGATGCATGGACTTCTCATTTCAGTGGCTTCTCTTGTTGCGGAGCATGGGCTGTAGGGCTTCAGTAGTTGTGGCTTATGGGCTTTAGAGTACAGGCTCAGCACAGGCTTAGTTGCTCCAGGACATGTGGAATCTTCCCGGACCAGGAATTGAATCCATGTCTCCTCCATTGGCAGGCAGATTCTTTATCTCTGGTCTACCAGGGAAGCCCCTCCCTTGTAACAGCTTTGAAGAGGGCGGAGGGGGGATGCTCAACTAAGAATGGCATTTTTCGTGATCAAGTGATGAGAAGTATTTGAGTACCAGCAACCTACTTATCTGATAATAATCTGACCCAAGATTTAGTCCGAGGTGGGGAGTAGCTCTTGTAGGAAAGATGTAGGAAAAGCACTAGAACTGGAGTAAAGAGCCCACCTAACCTGAGAGCTAGCATCTGGCCCAGGCTCTGCCACCAACCACTGTGACAACGTGGGGGAAATCACTGCATTTTCTCCAGGCTTCGGTTTTCCCATCTGTTCAGTGGGCTTTAGCTTGAAGCCGTGATCAGCACCAGAAGCAGGCTGGTTACCATTTCACAAGGCAGCACTGGTGTCCAGGAGCCTCATCTGTCCAGAAGTAGGTTTCTCTTTCTTTGGGATTATAGGTCTTCTTTGTCAAGATAAGACAAGTGGATGGAAACACCAAGTCTTATTCTAAGGCCAGGTGGGGACATGGCCAGGATCTTGGGTCACAGGGTCACCTGGACTAGGGTGGCGGTAACAAACTCAGCACTCAACTTTCTTTCACACCTGCTGTCCTTTGCTGCCCGTTGTCTAGTTGTTGCTAAGCAACATTATTTCTGCTTTTTTTTTTTTCCCTCCCTTTTCTTTTGGCAAGGCCTTGAAGGCATGAACTGGCATCTTATTTAGTTTTTAAATACCCACATGCCAAGGGGAGGGCTGCCCTTAAATTTTGTTTGTTCTTTTGATTGTAATCCATGATGGGCCTTTCACAGTGGGACTCTGTTTCTGCCTGTCGTGTTAAATAAGGCAGAGAAATCAGTCTATTTAAGGTGCTTGTCAAGTATATGCCTTGAGGCACATTCAAGGTTTTGTGTGTGTGCGCAGCTGCTTTGTGGGAAAAGTCTCTGGCAACTTACTCCGTATTCACAAAATCAATTCAAATTTAATAAAAAGATTAGTAGGTTTTTTATAATATTCATTTCAGATTTACCCGCTTATCCCAATCTTGCACCAACAGACTCCATCTAAAGGGAACAACACTGTAATTTAAATCAATTCCCCGGGCAACATAGAAGGCTCCCAGCATGTCACACAGTCACTGGTGTGATGCCTGCCGCTTGATTATACCAGAGTCCCACACACTGCACGTGGCCCTTGCTGGATTCCTGCCTACTTGCTCAAAGCTTTGAGATGCTTGTCTGAAGGTGCTGGGTGTCCTGCGCATGGGCATAGGAAAGCTTTTTGCTCCGTTGCCTTGGATGGCTTTGTTTTTGAATAGCTGAGTCACCCCTGGAAAGTAGACCTTAGACCCCTGTTGTATATTCGTTGACTCACAATCATCTATTTGCTAATGGAGAGCACATTTCAGCTCTGCATGCACAGAGCGCTTCCAGAGTAAGGGATCTGTTTTCTTTGTCATCTAATTGAATCTCAGGTCTGCTGTTGTGGCTTCCTCCATTGAGGGCAAAATTAAAGTGGACAGAGAGCACGTGTAATTGGGTCATATTTTCATACTGCTCTACAGTTCTCCTGAAAGCATAACCTAGTGGTTGATGAAGGACTTTCTTTTGGCAAAGGCTTCTATAATCCTGTCTTCAGAGCATTGATGAAGATGTGCAGTGAATCACTTGAGTTTCTGGTAACATTTTTCCCTTCCTTTTCTTTTTTTGACATTTGAGGAAATGAGGGAGATTTAGGAAGTCTCCTGGGGTCAACAAAGCAATTCCGTGTCAAAATTGGGATTGGGACACACCTTGGATCTCCTCCCACACTATCTTTTTTGTTCTGTCATCTAGTGTAAATGATGATCTAGTTTCCGTAAGTGCAAATAATAGTGAATACCATGTATTGATACAGTGATTACATACATTAATGAAATTTTATCTATTTAATTTTGATAGTTTCCTTTCATTATTTAGCCCTCATCACAACCCCGTAAGGCAGCTACAGAGCAATGAAGTCTTCCCCTCCTTTTATAGATGAAGAACTGATACACAATAGGTTGAGTGGTGGTCCAAGTTACATAGCTCAAAGTGGCAGAGCCAGGATTTGAACCCAGACAATGTGACATCAGAAACCTTCTTTTTAATACCTTCTCCAAACTATCTTTAGAAGGAGATGGGCCTTTGAGTATCCTTTGCAAAATTACTGAATTCCTTCTTAATTGGTTTCTTCCTCTTTGTTGTTCAGTCACTCAGTCATGTCCAACTCTTTACGACCCCATGGACAGCAGTATGCCAGGCCTCTCTGTTCTTCACTATCTCCTGGAGTTTGCTCAGATTCACGTCCACTGAGTCGGTGATGCCGTCTAACCTTCTCATCCTCTGCCATCCTCCTCTCCTTTTTGACTTCAGTATTTCCCAGCGTCAGGGTCTTTTCCAATGAGTCAGCTACTACAAACTCTACTTCTTCTTCCTCTACTACCCTGAAAGATGACATTCTGAGATGTGCTACCCAGGAGCAAATGTCTGCGTACGAGAGGTACATGCTAACTGCCTACTTAACAGTCTTGAGCATAGTGTTTATAACAGCTGTCTTCTGTTTTTGTCTCTGCAGCTAGATTTTGCAGCACCTGGAGGGACCAAATCTTTTGCCCTGCCCTCCTGGCCCAGTGCCCAGCATAATGCTGGTCTTTAGTTAAAAGCTGGTTGAAAAGAATTTCATGCTTGTTCTAAAATGGTTTTCACTGTTCCCAGCTCTTGCAGTGTTTTTGCTGAGGACATTTTAGGTTAGCTGAAGGCTGATTTTTTTTTTTTTAAACAAGGATGCCTGATGCCATCCTATAATCTCTCCCCAGAATACCTGAGTCCAGAAAGCTTTCTGAAAACAGATTTCTTATAGTTGACTTGTCTTCTCCCAGGAATGTGGACTGACTTCATCCTCTGAGGGCATCTTCTCCTTGATGCCTCCCCCCTGCCCCTGCCCTGTGTTGTATCTTTTTTCTCTTTTGTGCCTATAGTTTTGAGATTACCTGACTTCATTCAATACATGATCATGAAAAACAATAATTCCCTTCCTTCTTTGTGCCTGGCCTTCTGGCAGAGTCATGGCATGCCTTTGCTCTTGACTGTTGGAGCATCCCTGTGGTGTGGTGGTGTATCATCCCCATTTTACACTGGGTACCCTGAGCCCAGAGAGGGTTAGTAACTAATCTGGACTAAGCTGGGATTTGAACCCATGTCTGGAGGGTTCTTGACGGTATCTCTACTCAACCACTTGAGTGAATTAATAGAGTTGTGCTTCTCCAGAAATGTTTGGGGCCGCTTAGCACCTCCTGGGGTTCCACATTTAAGTCATACTGCTCCGTGGGGATAAATCTAAAGGAGGGATAACTAGGAGAATAAGATAGTTCTCGAAGCGATGATGTTTGTGCTGAACTGCAAAAAATGGGAGAGACTGTGAGGCATTTTAGACTAGTTGGGTGACAATATTTCTCACCTAAGTTGCTGCTGTGGCCTCCTTGCTGGTTTCTGCACTTGCCTCTTGATCCTTTGTGTCTGAGCATGGGGCCCGTCCCATCTGTTCCCCATGGCCAGAGGAATCAGTATAGGTCTCATGATGTTACCTCGTTGCATGGCACCCTCAGTGGTCCCCCACTTGTGCTTAGGATAAAGGACATGCTTTCGGGGTCCACAGGGTCCTGCATGAGTCACCCCGCTTACCTCCCAGCCTCACCTGCAGTCCCCACTCCATGATGTCTGCTCCAGCCACACTGAGTCATTTCGTCCTGGCTGTCAGGGAACTTGCTCTGCACTCTGGGTGTTTCATGTCCTTTATCTTCTCTCTGAAATGATCTCCCCATCTCCATCATGCCTCCTGGGACCCCTCATCGTCCTCAGTCCCTGGAGCCAGACTGCTTGGGTTTGGCCCTCAGCTCTGGTTTTTGCTGGTTATGTCACCTTCAACCTCTCAGTCTCTCCATTTTCTCATCTGGAAAATGGTAAGATTATTTTATGTGCCTCACGGTGTTTTGATGAGAATAAAAAGAGCCTGTCCACATGAAACACTTAAGGAGTACGTGGCCCATATTAAATGCTCTAAACAGTTGGCTGCCATGGCTGGGTTTTGCCTTCGCTCTTACCCACCCCATTCATTGTGAGCTCAGAAACCATGCCTATCTCCTCTAAGGCTTTGCACAGGCAGGCTCTTCCATATTTGTAGAATGAATGAGGAAAAGAATGTGCATCCAGGGATCTTGCTACAACTCAGGTCCTAATTCAATAGGTCTGGGTGAAGCCTGAGAGTCTGCATTTCTGACAAGCTGCTGTGCTGATGCAAGGCCCTAAGGGACAACGGCCAGTTGTCTTCTCTCTCTTTAAGGCTGTCATGTGGACGAGGGATGTTCAGAGCCCAGAACAACAGAGAATTAGGGCCAGCAGAGGCCAGTGACCAGAGGCAGAGTTTCAGATTTTAGGAACATGCTTCTGACTGTCATCAGTGCTGAGCGATTGCTCAAGGAAGAGGCCTGCTTCAAAGGACGGGTTTCCCCTCATTCACAGGAGACTAAGCATTTGTCAGAGATGTTGGAGACAGTTTCTACCGTGGGACAGAGATTAGGTAGATGATCCCATCTGTCTGTGTTTTCCCATCGAAGGACCCAGCTGTTTCTTCTCTTTCTGCTTCCCGTGGAAGCACTGTGTTTGGGGACATTGGGTCAGCAAACAGCTGGGGAGAGTACAGACATGCTGTCCAAGTGAGAAGCTCTCAGAGAACCAACTGTGTTCATTTCATTTTGTTGAAGACCATTGGTCATAGTGGAAAGATGGGATTATTGAATATTTGAAAAGGTGAGCAAATATAAAGAAACTTACCTATCTGAATCAAAATCACCCCTAATCTGGTTTAAATGAATAGGTAAGATGTATTGGGCAGGGGGAGGCAGTGGGTGACTGTAGGCTTAAGAAGTTCTGGCTCTGGGGTCAGACTAGGGTTCAGGTCCCTCTGCCCCACCTGTCATGAGCTGTGTGACCATAGGCACATCACTTAACCTCACTATACCTTAGTTTCCCTGACTGGTAACTGTGGTTCATAATAGTACGGAACTGATGGCATTATTTTAGGGTGAGGTGAGTCATGTAGGGAACACAGTTGGCCGCCTGCCTTGCACGACCTAAGCACCTAGTAGCTGAGTAGCTGGTGTGGCTAAATTTGCAATTGCCAACTTTCAGAACATCTCTTAGGAAGATCAAGATCAAACACTGCCCTTCAGACGTTGATACATCTCTTTTAAAGCTTCAGGATGTGGACTGTTCAGAGGTATCCACTGCCAGACACACTTTAACCTTTTTGAATTTCTTATACTTTATTGAGCGAGCTTATGATCAAGAGGAGCTGGAGAGCTGTAGCCTTTTGAAAAGGAGCCATCAGGCCCGTCTCTGCTTGCACAAGCCTCGATCGCAGCCTCAGTTACTGATGGGGCCTTTGCTGGAGATGGCAGACCCATCTTATGTATAAAATTACAGGCCCAGCTGAGAGAGGAAGTTGTATTTATCTTCACGCACGCAGCAGGCATTCCGGCCACTCTTGACAGACAGGAGGCAGATATTGCCAATCTGCTCTTTTCCTGAAACTCCCCACCCCACTGTGTGTTCTTTGTGAGTTCAGAGGGGTGCCTGCCACTTGGCCTGCAGGGAGACATTCTCTACCTGGCTGTGAGCACAGTTGAGCTCCCTGGAGAAAGGATGTCCAATAGCTACTTTTCGGTATTGGTCGAGGCAAGGGCCAGCGTGGCTCCCAGAGAAGGCAGAAATTGTGCTTGTGTCCTCTGATTTGGGGAACAAAGTGGAGAGTGGCCACAGGTGTGGGGAGAAGAATATGTCCCTTCAAAGAGTTCCATGTTTATCCCCCTGACAAAGCCATAGCTGGAGGTCAGTGCAGAAAAACTCCAATAAGAGCAGTTGCAATAGTAGAGAAAATAAGTTGGGCAATTATTTCTCTTATTGACATTTAGAAGTTCTTTCTTTCTTTCTTTTCTTTTGGTCTGGTATTTTTCTGGGTACATTTGAGTTCCAATTTGGGTGCTTCTGAAATGTCTGAATGTTTTGTGCTGCTAAAATTACACGTGTCTAAAAATGTTATCAGCGATTACACTTATGTATAAGCTCACTTGGACTTCTGCTAGCAAGTTTCAGAGACTGAGGTCACCGCTCCCCATAGCCATTCTCAGAAACATGGCATTTTCAGGTAAAGGTAGAAAACAGAATAATCCAGCCTAGTTTAACCATCAAGTAAGAGGCCTGCTCTTGAGAACTTTGCTTCTGTCTTGTCGACAAAGAATACTGGGGTTTTGTTGCCATAGTTTCAGTGAAAAATTTGACCTTAGCTACAATAACATAAAGTTAGAAAGAACTAGCTAATCGGTTTTCTAAAATTAGTGTTCTCTAGTACATAAACCAGTAAGAACAGAGTATTTAATTAAATATTACACAAGGATATAAAAGCCCAGGGGAATGCAGTCACTTGATCGGGGCAGAGAGAGGAAGGAAACCCATAATCGACCTTTACTGGTCTCTTGCAAGCTAGAAGAACTTTTTTTCTTTTTAATGTTAGCATTGACTATTTTCAGATCTGTCAGGAATGAATATGTAAAGCTGAGAGAATGAAGCAGAACATTCAGCATTATTTCCAGTTGTCCCTTGCGGGGTACAGACTCGCAAGGCAAGAGCTGAAAAGGATGTTGGGCCATTATTCTCTCCAGGACACTTGTTGGTGGTCCCATAGTCAGCTTGGAAAGGAGATGCATGTTGAAGGTTATTTACTGTCTGCAATCTTAGCCACTAGGTTCTAGACTTTAGCTCCTTTGAGTGCTGAGTGTGTGATTAGGGGACCAGCACCCTTTGTTCCCTCTACCCCACAATTAGTTAGACTTTGAGTGCTGATTGCTGCTGCTGCTAAGTTGCTTCAGTCATGTCCGACTCTGTGCAACCCCATACACGGCAGCCCACCAGGCTCCCCTGTCCCTGGGATTCTCCAGGCAAGAACGCTGGAGTGGAGTGCCATTGCCTTCTCTGTGAGTGCTGATTGAGCACTCCCAAAATGCTGATTGAGCACCCCAAAAATGATCTGTATGTAGATTATGTAAAATTTGGCATTTCTCATCACCTACCTATTAAGACCCCCTGCCTTAGCTGGTCTTTTGGTGATGGCTGAAAATGTTACTGATATTGTGTCAATCCAGAAAACTGTGTTAATATTTCTGGAGTGAAGTAGGTTTCAGGCTCTGTAGTTTCAGGACATTTATTTGGATCCCTGAGGCATCCCTGTAAAGTGGTAAAAAAATCTACTCAGTAACGAAGAATCCGGTGGCCAGTGCAGGAGATGCGGGTTTGATCCCTGGGTCAGGAAGATTCCCTGGAGAAGGAAATGGCAAGCCACACAAGTTTTCTTGCCTGGAAAATCCCATGGACTGAGAAGCCTGGAGGGCTACAGTCCAAGGAATTGAAAAAGAGTCAGACACAACTTAGTGACTAAATAACAGCAGTAACATTTAGATCCCTAGTTGACATTCTTGTCTAATTTTTCCACTGCTTGCTGTGGATACTACAGAGGTGCAGTTGAGTTCATCTCTTTGCCAGGATTATTACTGGTTGAAAACATGGTTCAGGGTTTTCTGGAACTTCCATTGTTGCATCTTCTTATCAATAACATTGTGATGATTGTTCTCTATTAGTTTTGTTTTTATGATTTCAGCCTTTTCTACTTGAAAAAAAATCCTGTCATAGAATTTGAAGTGTAGGCCATATTTTTTTTCACCATTTTGCATGTTTCTGTATTGGTGTCTTAACTATTACAATGGAAAATATGTCCTTGGCAAGACTCAGAAACGTAGTCTCAAAGGTCATTGGATTGTGCAAGCTTCTTGACTATTTACGAGGTCATCTACCTGAACAAATAGAAATGGTCCCTGCCCTTAAGGAATTTTCAATCTTAGGAGAGATGAGTGAGGAATACTTTAGGGATTAGTCTTGGAGAATGTTGAATCCTAGATATGGTTTTTATACCTGTGATGTTCATTGTTTCCATCAGATCAGTATGCCCACATCATTTGAATTCATCTTAATAATAGCTTTTAAAAAAATTGCAGTTAGAGAGCTTTCTGAAAAGTGACAGCATAGGTTTTAAAGTACTTCCAATTGACCTAGCTTTCACTACCCATGTGTTCTCAGGCCTTGGCGTTAATGCGGATAACTGAATTGATTATAGTTAGCAAATGGCATTGAAGAGGTTGAGTGTCTGTCTGGCTGGTGGAATGGTGAACTAGTCAGGACTCTTGGTTGTGAATAATACAGCCAGCTTGAATTATCTCAACATAAAGGGGCTTCCCAGGTGCCATTAGTGGTAAAGAACCCGCCTGCCAATGCAGGAGACATAAGAGTCCTGGGTAGGGAAGATCCCTTGGAGAAGGAAATGGCAGCCCATTCCAGTATTCTTGCCTGGGAGATCCCAGTGACAGGGGAGCCTGGTGGGCTACAGTCCATGGGGTCGCAAAGAGTCGGACACAACTTATCCACTAAACAACAAAACAAAGGGACTTTTTACTGGCTCAGATAGCTCTTCATTGCATGAAGGGCAGGGGTGCAGTGGCGGGCTCAGGAATAGTGCCATTCAGGCACTGAGTACCTTCAGCAGCCTGCTCCTTGTCTCCTCCTCTCTCTGTACTTCAGTTACTTTGTGTTTTTCCTTGTCCTCATCTAGTTTTGGTGTCAGGGTTATACTGTGCTACTATAACACGTTGTGCAGTGTTCCCTGTTTCTCAGTTCTTTGGGAGAGTTTGTGTAGCATTGGAATTATCTCTTCCTGGAAACTATAAAAACCTTTATGTTTTCTTTATGGCAAGATAAACAACTTACCAGTAGACCATTTCTTTATGTCCCTAAAGGGCTGTTTCTCCTTGGGTCAGTTTTACAAGTTGTCTTTTTCTAAGAATGTAGACATGCCCTCTCAATTTTCAAACTTATAATATCCTTTTATTATCTTGTTCATCTCAGAAGTGTCTGGTTTGGTCCCTGTGGTAGGTTTAACCGTCTCCCTCTCTCTTGTAACGTCCACTTTGTAATCCCCAGAACCTGTGAATATATTACCTTATTTGGTAAACGGAACTTCACAGACATGGATCTTGAGCTGGGACGATTATCCTGATGTAATCACAAGGGTCCTTATAGGAGGGAAGCAGGAGGGCTGGGGTGAGTAGTGGATGATGTGAGGATGGAGTCAACAGGAGCTTGACTGACTATGAGCCAGGGAGTGCAGGAAGCTGGAAAAGGCAAGGAAATGGATTCTCCCTTGAAGTCTCTGGAAGGGATGCAGCCCTGCTGATGGTTTACTTTTATTTTTTTTTATTTTTATAATTTATTTATTTTTTA
The DNA here is from genome assembly GCF_019923935.1 of Bubalus bubalis. Classification (NCBI taxonomy): domain Eukaryota; kingdom Metazoa; phylum Chordata; class Mammalia; order Artiodactyla; family Bovidae; genus Bubalus; species Bubalus bubalis. The sequence goes on along the minus strand of NC_059177.1, from coordinate 21,765,508 downwards.
AATGAAGGATAATTGCTTTACTGAATTTTGTTGTTTTCTGTCAAATCTCAACATGACTCAGTCATAGGTATACATATGTCTCCTCCCTCTTGAGCTCCCTCCCATCTCTCTCCCCGTCGCACCCTTTTAGGTTGATACAGAGCCCCTGTTTGAGTTCCCTGAGTCATACAGCAAATTGCCATTTGCTGTCTATTTTAGATATGGTAATGTAAATTTCCATGTTACTGTCTCCAAACATCTCACCCAATCCTCCCCTCTCCCCATTTCCATAAGTTTGTTCTCTATGTTTGTTTACTTTTAAATTTCGTGATATCGAGAGCAGTAGACGTGTGTTACTCTAAGCAACTAAATTTTGGTAGTTTGTTACAGTATCAACAGGATTACTATAATATTCCAATATTATATATTTGTTTGCTGTCTTTTCTGGATAAGTATGGGCATGTTTGGGCTTCCCTCATAGCTCAGTCGGCAAAGAATCTGCTTGCAATGCAGGAGACCCAGGTTCGATCCCTGGGTCAGGAAGATCCCCTGGAGAAGGAAATGGCAATCCACTCCAGTATTCTTGCCTGGAAAACCCCATGGACAGAGGAGCCTGGCAGGCTATAGTCCACGGGGTCACAGAGTTGGACATGACTTAGCGACTAAACCACCACCACCACTGGCATGTATTACTGTTGTGTTAGTCATCAAAAGGGCTTCCCTGGTGGCTCAGATGGTGAAGAGTCGGCCTGCAATTCAGGAGACCTGGGTTTGGTCCCTGGGTTGGGAAGATCCCCTGGAGAAGGGAATGGCAACCCACTCCAGTAGTCTTGCCTGGGAAATCCCATGGACAGAGGAACCTGTCAGGCTCCAATCCATGCGGTCCAAAGAGTTGGACACGATTGAGTGACTAACAACTTGCGCTTTCTTAGTCATCAAAAAAAACACCAAAGTTTGGCCTTACTGATTCTAAAATGGGTTGGCCTTGAAGTTCATTCATTTCTGCCCCTTATTATTGTCGTCTTTCTACCATCTTTGGATTTATTCTGTCCTTCCCTTACTGCTCTCTTTTTTTTATTTTAATTGAAGAATAATTACAATATTGTGATTTTTTTTTTTTTTGCCATACATCAACATGAATTGGCCACAGGTATACATGTGTCCCCTGCTTCCCACCTCCCTCCTGACCCTGTCCCTCTGGGTTGTCCCAGAGCATTGGCTTGGGGTGCCCTGCTTCCCTTTACTACTCTCTTAGGTTGGATAATTAATTCCAAATCTCAAGCCCTTCTCACATTGTAATTCAAGATCTAAAGCTGTAAATTTCCTTTAAGATTATTTTAGCTGTATCCTACATGTTTTGACATGTAGTATTTTTTATTTTTATTGAATTTGAAATACTTTCTTGTATCTACTATCATTTCTTACATCTATGAGTTTAGAAGTATTTCACATTTTCAGTTGTATGGGGGATTTCTGGTTCTGTCTGTTTAAAAAAATGTTTTATGACTTAGTTGTATATTGGTCAGACAATATGATCTGTATGCTATCAGTTCTTTAAAACTGGAGAGCCTTGCTTTATGGCTTAGCTTGTGACCTATTTTTATGCTTATTCCAGTGTGCTGGAAAGAATATGCTTTTTCCAGCCTAGAGTGCAATATCTATTATATGAGTTCATTAGTTTTTTGGGTTTTTTTTTCCGATTGTTGGTTTTTGTCTGTTGCATCTTTTAAGACAGTTGTTAAAATTTCCCACTGTTAATTTTCTGGAGTTATAAAACTATTCTGCATCCTATTTATGTTGGTGATTATATAATATATGTATGTGTTGAAACTTGTAGAACTATATACCAAAAAATGAATTTTACTGCATATAAAAATTTCAAAAGGTTTAAAAACTTCCCACTATTACCGTGGATTTGTAATTTTGCATTGTATTGTAATTTTCAAGTTCTTTTGGCTAGATTTTTTAGCTTTTAGTTTAGTGACATTATGTCAGTAAAGGCTAACACTTGTAAAATTGTTATAACTTCCTGGTGAGCTAAGTGTTTTATCATTACGCAGGGAACATTTTTATCTGTTTTATGTCTTGAGGTCTGTTGTTTTCTGTTACTAATAAACCCACACCAGAGTTGTTTTAGTTAGTATTTATTTGGTATAACATTTTAAATTACATCATTATGCTTTGGAGGTGTCTCTCATAAGCTGCACATAACCAGATTTTTAAAACTATTCTGACCATCTTTGTCTATTAATTCGAATGTTTAGTCCATATACTTTTGTTGTAATTACTGATGGTTTTGGATTTACAAAAGTAGTTTTGTTTTTCTTTCTTACCTCATTTTCTTTCCCCTTTCTTGCCTTCTCTAATTTCATGGAAGGCTTTTTATGTTGTTGTTGTCCATTCCATTTTTTTCCCTTCTACCAGGTTGAGGGTTATACTTTGTTTATTTTTTATTTTTTTTAATTATAAATTTATTTATTTTAATTGGCGGCTAATTACTTTACAATATTGTATTGGTTTTGCCATACATCAACATGAATCTGCCATGGGTTATTGTAGCAGTTACTCAAGGTAGTTCAATTGTGTGTATCTGATTAGGCCTAATGTTAGTAACTATTGCTATTTTCTGCTACAAGACAAGCACCTTAGATTTTAGAACATTTTGATTTCCCTCACCCTGAGTATGCTCTTTCTAGTACCTTATATTTTATGTAAGCTTGCATATTAGATATGTTTTTTATATTGACTTATAAGTCTTTTTCACATGGACTTATATTTTAGAATTCATCAAGCTGTATATCTGGGCTAATTGTCTCTCTACTTCAGAAACACTATAGAATTTAGAGTGTTTGTTAATGGTAAAATCTCTTATTTTCTTTGAATATACTCATTTTTGTTTGTTTGTTTGTCTGAAAACTTGGCTTTTATTCTGAAGTGATAGTTTTGCTTGGTATAAAATTGTGAGTGGGTGAGTACTTTGTCTTAGCATTGTTTTTTGTTTTTTTTTTTTTGAAGAGGGTTCCATTTTTACTGTTAAAAGCAATTGGCAGAAACTTAGAATTTTTCTCTCTGATTGACTTTAGGATCTGCTCTGTCTTTGCGTTTTGAAGTTTTTTATTTGTTTGCTTCCAGGTGTTGATTTTTTTTTTTTATCCTGCATAATACTTGTTAGATGCCTAGAGTGAGGTGTTTTTTTTTTAAATAATAATCATTGAAAATTCTGAGCCATTATCTATTGGAATACTTGCTTTCCCACTGTCTGTTGTCTTTTGGAACTTTAGTTGGATTATGTTTCTTAATCTCTTCATCTTTCCATCTTTGCTTTCTAGCTTGTACTCTGAATGGTTTTTTTTCTGCTCTATCTTTGCTAATTCTGTTTTATTCTAATCTGTTTTTTGTTGTTGTTGTTGTTGTTCTTTGAGAGTTTGACTTCAATTCTGTCAATATTTTTCATTTCTGAAAGCTCTCTTTGTATCTTCTAAAAATGTTTAATCATTCCTTCATATTCTGCCATATTTTCTAGCCTCTATTTTACTTCTGTTGCATAAAAAACAGCATAGGTTGTTTTTTAAAGACAATGCTAAATTTTAAAAATAATTTTATTTATTTGTTTCTTTTTGGCTGTGCTGGGTGTTTGTTGCTGCACAGGCCTTTTTTTTTTTTCCCCTCTAGTTGCAGAGAGCAGAGTCTATAGCAGCAGTGTGCAGGCTTCTCTTTGGGATGGCTTGTTGCAGAGTGTGGTCTCTAGGGTGGGTGGACTTCAGTAGTTGCAGTGTGTGGGCTCAGTAACCGTAGCTCCTGGGCTCTGGAGCACAGGCTCAATAGTTGTGGCACATGGGCTTAGTTGCTCTGTGGCATATGGGATCCTTCCAGATCAGGGATCCAACTCATGTTCCTTGCTTTGGCAGGCAGATTCTCTACCACTGAGCCAGCAAGGAAGCCCAAATCATAGTGTTAAAATACTCTGTCTCTAAAAATTGTAAGAGGTGAATTCTCTACAAGTCTTAATCTATTTTCCATAGAGGCTGGTTGTAAAACTGATATCTTATTTCCCTGTATGTCTTGTGATTTTGACTATTGCCTCTGTTTCTTCCTCAGTATCCCAGTTTCATTTCATTTGTCAGTACTGGGTTCTATACTGTTTCTAGCTGCAAGGAATTTGGGGGAAGCAGCCAGGGAAAGAGATGTTAGAAATAGCTGGGGTAAACAATGGGACTTCCATAATGTGATATGCTGATTGCAACAGAGGGCTCCACATGGTTTTCCTTTATCTGATTTTTAGTGTTTTCAGGGGTTAAAGAATACTGACTTTTATCAAGAGTAAATACTTCAATGTATCTATGTGTAAGAACAAAGTTTTTTCCCAGTTGAAGTTAACCTTGTATAGCCATCTTAAACGGAAGCAGGCAACCAAGTGTGTTCACCAGATGCCAGTATCCACCATTAATACTGTGATTATTAATGAGATCAGCCATTAATGAGTGATAGCCATTTGATATTTTTATTTTTTGGCTGCCATATGAGAGGTATGCCCCAAGTGAATAATTTTTTTTTTCTTTTCGTTCATAATTCCTTTGTTTGGCCAAATGAGTGGACTAGGTGAAGACAAGCTTTTCATACACATGACTGGGTTTCCACTGACCAAGTCTGGGGGCCATCTATCTCAGTTATTTTGGAATGACACTGCCAGTTTGCAAAGGGAAATGGATAGTCATAGATCTTATCGTCATCTGTCATCCCTCTTATATGATGGTGATGTTGGAGGGTCATTCTGTGAGCTTGCCCTTTGGTTTGCTTTCATTGGAACAGGTTCATAGGGACCAAAAGCTTACTTACAGTATCCAAAACAGTTTGCTCTCGGATCCTCAAAAAGATTAAGCTGGAGAGAAAAACCTAAAATAAATTAGATGATCTATTTCAAGTTCAATGTTTTTTTCTTTTTTCAACTTGAGGAGGAAGTCATTTTTCTTGGAAAGCGGTAGGGAAATCTTTTCTCTCTCATTTCTAGTACTTATGTATGGAGGCTGCATATGGTATAGAAAAGAACTTGGCTGTGGAAGCATCATTATTGGGTTCAAATCCTGATGAGTGTATGATCTTGGGCAAAGTATTTAATTTTTCTGTCTTGGTTTGCTCATGAGTAAAATGATAACAACTTTAGAGGATTTAGGAGACTCAAGAGTATAAGAAGCACTGTGAGAGCAAAGCCAAGGTCACTGTAAGTGGGTACCTAGCCCTCAACATTATTATCATGATGATGATAAGGATTTTTTTTTCCTTATTTTTGAGTTCTGCTTCTGAGCTGGGAAAGGAATTCTCCATTTTGGGGGGAAAATAGAGTTGGGGAGCAGAAGATACCTTCAGAAGTCACCATAAGAAGACATTGGAATTTCTCATGTCTGAGTGTGCATATACTCAAGACTTCCATTCACCTTTGTATATTCTGATCATCATCTCAACTCGGCGAAGATGGTACATTATAGTCATTTTCTAGTTGAGGGAAGATGCCCATATAGGTTATGCTAAGTCACTTCAGTCTTGTCCGACTCTGTGTGACCCCATAGATGGCAGCCCACCAGGCTCCCCCGTCCCTGGGATTCTCCAAGCAAGAACACTGGAGTGGGTTGCCATTCCCTTCTCCAATGCATGAAAGTGAAAAGTGAAAGTGAAGTCGCTCAGTCGTGTCCGACTCTTAGCGACCCCATGGACTGCAGCCTACCAGGCTCCTCCACCCATGGGATTTTCCAGGCAAGAGTACTGGAGTGGGGTGCCATTGCCTTTTCCGATATAGGTTATGAAACTTGCCCAAACGCAGAATTTTAGCAAATGATACATATACCAAGTCTTGTTGCTAAGAGGGAACTCCTGAACCTTTCCTCCGCTCAGAAGTTCTTGCCTCAAGGCTCTGCCTTGACTCTGGGTCTCACTTGAACTGAGTTCTTCTGTCCATTCAGTAGCAAATATGTGTTTGGCCTTCAGCCCACAAGTCTGCACAATGTAGTATACTTTTGGTTGTTTCCTCTTAGCCTTAATCTCCACAAAAGGATTGCATGTCTGAAGATGGGACCAATAATTCAGGGAGTGAGGGGGCTGACTGGGAGTGTCCAGAAAGCAGCCTGGAATTACGAGTCAAAGGACCTGAGTCCTGGCCTTTGCTTTGTCCCTGACTATCAGCGTGGCTTCAGGCAGTGCTCTTGACCAGTTTGGGCCTTTGCTTCTTCATCTGTGACGTGAGAATGCTGGGCAGGAGAACGAAGCATGACAAAATTTTATTGAGTGGCAATCCCATGCAAGGCCTGAGCTAGGCACAGTTTGTATTACAATTGTATTTACAACCTCTTAAATCACTCAGATCCCCTCTATGTCTCTGATTACTTTTAATCTCTAACTGATGAAAGATTAGGCCTAACATTTTGTTCTTGTATCTCGGTTGTAAGAAGCACATACCAATCCCTCTAGTTTATCGCCTGTGATTTCTTAATGTGGATAAAACCCCATATATGCAGTTAAAAAAAACACTTGGCTAAGAAGTTATAGCAGTGTCTAAACTTACCCAGAATGGAAAGCCTTAACTAATAGAAGCAGTGAAAAAACTGATTTCCTTATATTATGTTTCTGGGTTCCCTACCTCTTTGTTGCCATTGATGACATGGATTTGCCTCTCTTACTTGTGCCCTGGTCCAATATGGCTCCAGAGGACTTGGCCATGTTGGTGCATGGTGGCATGGTGGTGTACGGTGATGATAACAGATATTTTACAGTGGAACCTGGGTTCAAATATTAGTCTTGCCATTTACTATGTGCTGGTATCTCAGGACTCAGTTACTTAAGCTATAAAATGTAGCTCGTAAAAACCCTATTGAAAACCCTCATTTATTGAGCACATATTATATGCTGAGCACTGTGGTAAGTACTTTTCTATACAATTTAGTCCTCACAATTAGCCCATGAGATTTTTTTTTACTGTTTTACCTTTCAGAAAACTAAGATCAAGTGTTAGTCACCTTTCAGTTCAGTTCAGTCGCTCAGTCATGTCTGACTCTTTCTGACCCCATGAACTGCAGTATGCCAGGCTTCCTTGTCCTTCTCTCTCTCCCAGAGTTTACTCAAATTCATGTTCATTGAATCGGTGATGCCATCCAATCATCTCATCCTCTGTCACCCTCTTCTTATCCTGCCCTCAATCTTTCCCAGCATGAGAGTCTCTTCTGATGATTCAGCTCTTCGAATCACATAGCCAAACTATTGCAGCTTCAGCTTCAGCATTAGTCCTTTCAATGAATATTCAGGACTGATTTCCTTTAGGACTGACTTGTTTGATCTCCTTCGAACCCCTTCCTACCCAATCACATTGGGATATAAGTCACTCTCCCAAATCCATGCGGTTGAGCTTCCAAATGTCCCAGAGTCATCTTCCTCCTTCCCACCCTGCAAAGATTTAGAGTTGTAGTGTGGTGGGAAGCATATGAAACAGGTTACCAGACCATTTCTTGGCAGGAGAGCCTGAGATAACATTTAGATAATTTTACTTCACTCTGTTCAAGTCACATTTTCTTCTGTACCCACTTCTGATGCACATACAAGCCTGGCTCTGTCTGGGGACTGCCTGTGACAGTCATCCTACTTCTTATTTCCCATGTTGAATTAGTAACCAGACCCTGTCTTAACTTCAGGCACTGGTCAGGGTTATGCAGGGTGATTGAATGAGTACTGGTCCAGGGATTGTTAGAAAACATCATGTTTTTATTCCTTTAAATGAGATCTGCCCCCCGTCCTGCCTAGATTTGTCTCCAGCAGTAGATAAAGTTAATAAGACCTTCATCTGACTGTAAATGGCAGACACTTCCAAGATTCAATTGCAGTTGAATTAAAACCAGTGGAATTGAATTTGCTTAATTAATTGGGAATTATGTCTCAGTCCGTGTTCATCATCAGTTTTCTGCCTCTTGATTCTGCTGCTTTCTAAAGCCAAGTTTGAAATTCCTTTTCCATGACATGTTCTAGCCACATGAGTCAAGAATTTGAAGTAAAAGAGGGGTATGCCTGTCAGTGAAACTAGGGTATTCTCATCTTTCTAGTAAACACTCAGTACTTTACTTCTCATTTCTCGGATGGCACGTCAGTTTAATATAGTTCATGAATTTTTGCGGCTGTTTGATTTCCCTCATGCAGAAAATAAATCTCAGCACCTTTTCCTGAAGCCCGTATTTCTTCTCTGGAAATGTACAGGTAGCGATGAAGGAAGCCTTTGTCCTGTTGATTGGAGTTGTGCTACTCACCTTTATACTGGTTACTTCCATTTTTTCAAGGACACAAAAGACATTATTGGGGGAAGAAGAGTGTCTTGCTCAAGTCATAAATTTCATTTGGGGGCTAAATTTTGAAAGTAATGATTAAGATATCTTTTCATCTTAAAGAACTTCCCAGGGAGCACAACCCAGTGTCACAACCTAGAGGGCTTGGGTCGGGGTGGGAAGTGGGAGGGAGGTTCATGAGGGAGGAGACATATGTATACTTATGGCTCATTGTTCTGAGACAGAAACCAACACAACATTGTAAAGCAATCATCCTTCAATTAAAAAAAAAAAAAAAACAACTTCCCAGGACCCCACATTCTCTGTAAGTCAGAGGGACAAGTTTCAAGGAAGTGTTTGCTTTTTACCACTTGGGGTACTGCTCCAGTTCTCACCTAATCTGTAAACCCTATTAAGAAAATCTAGGTTGTTAACTCGTTTTTCTCAGCAAAAAAAAAAAAGAACAGAAAAAAAGTCTTCGTGTTTCTAAGGAATCACTTTTCAGGAGCACATGGCTTGTTTTTCTTTTTGGTCACAGAGGGCAAGTAACACAAAACCCCTTTGGTTGTCCATTTAGCAGAAAAAAATTCTTAGTTTCTCTGGATTTTCTGATTTTTAGAAATCATTGTTTTAAAAGAGAATTATAACATGAAAATATATTTTTTTAAAGTTTTCAAACACTGACTTTCTCTGTAGTGAATGTTTAGATAAATATGGTGGATTGCTTTTTCATAATTGACAAATGCACTGACATGGCTATATACTAATCTTTCTGTTTCATCCTGGTAGTTTTTAAAATTAAAGTCACACAACTTAAAGACTCACCAGGGCTGTTTAAAGCAGAGGTGCTCGAAATAATTTTTCTCTTGCAAAAAAAAAAAAAGAAAAAAAACCTTACAAGTTTCTAAAATCCTGACAGTTCCATGGTGAACGAAGGATTCAAGTGCTTTATTCATTTCTCACAAACATCTCTATTGAAGTTGGAGAGATTTTTTTTTTTTAACCTGAAACGTTATGACTTTTTTTCCCCCCCTCCAAACTCGAACTTGGATTGCTGAGATGTAGCAAATTGTCAGTGTTAGCTATTGGTTTCTCTCTGGACCATTTCTCTGCATTTTGTCTGGTGGAGTTGAATCTGGTCTAGTCAATGCTCTGCACCATGTGGGCATTCAGAGGAAGGAAATGGGAGAAGGGAAAGGAGGTGGCTATTTTCTACTAACTGAAAAGCCAACGGTGGTGGTTTTTTCCCTGCCCCCAAGGAAAAAACACAAGATTTTCTTCTTGAGACATCCCTTCAATGCCTGTGTTTTCTTTGCGAGGCCGTTTTTTCTTGCTGATGAAATCAGTGTCTGCAGCATTTCCTGTGCTTTCCATCTCTCTCTTTATAGTTATAACATTTACCTGTCATTGAATCAGCTAACAGCTTGCCACATACAGATAGAAAATCGTTCTTGGGGAGTGGGTTGATCTGGCTATTAAAATTCCCCAAGACATCATCATTCTCTGAATAGGGCCGTCTTGGAGTTTTCTGGTACCTGTGTTGTTAATATTTAGACCCTGCTCCAAAGGGCCACAGACAGCTCCTTCTATACAGTTGGAACCCATTAAGTATAGAAGCCTCAAGCCCAAGTGACAGCATAAAGGCACTGATACATCTGCCACCTGAGTGCAGAGTAACCATCTAACCCACTGACACACTGGCTCCCACCTCACAGCCTTGCAGTGATGATTTTCTTGGCCATTTCAGATAAATCATTTAGTGCCTGGTACATAATAAATAATTGAAACTATTGGGTTTCTGGTGTCCGGCGCATAATGTTCCTAAACTGTTCAAAAGCAAAATAGAAAACTTAAGCACATTATCAGACCAATTATCTTTAAGTTAGATTTTATCCATACAAGTGACATGCTTTGCCAACATGGGCTTGAAGTATATTTGAAACATTGATTTGTGGAAGTTTGAGATGACTCCCTTGGGAGCCAAAATGGCTGCAGAAAAAGAGGAGGACCAAGACGAGAACAGGGCTGTCTGGCCTTGTGTTTACGTCTTACACGGAGCGCTTTCCCCACTGTGTCGAGCAGACAGAGCCGCAGTGCTTGTGTGTATGTGTGTAAGGGGGTGGCGACTTGGCAGAGAAGATGCCAGCTGTGGCGTCTCACAGCAGAGGTTTGGAGGCCAAGGACGGGGCTCCAGGGAAGTCCCTCCACCACAGAGTGTGTTATTTTGGTTTTGTTCTGGCCTTGGTTTGCACAAAGAAAGAAAAGAAAAAAGACAGAGACCAGCTGCTGGAGTCTAGAAGGGAGTAGTGGAACTGGGGAAAGTGTTAGAATCAGCCAGTGTCTTCGTGTTTCGGGGATGAATCTCTTCCTCGCCCCTCCCTGTTGCTGAGATTGAGAGATGTGAAGTCATGGGACGATTCAGAAACGTCTCCTTAGGAAAACACCGTCTTCTCATCGCGTACAGGGCGTTTTGTGAGGACAGAGCTTTCTAATCTCTCAAGCACCGCCAGGAAATGCTTACGCTTCTTATCTCGAGAGTTTATTCCACATTTTAATTATAAAGGATTGAGTAGATGTTGCACAATTGACATTGGTCCTTGCCTTGATAAAAGGTCGTAAGAGAGCTAGCCCCAGCCTTGGCCAGTGATTTAGCACCAATGCAATGAATACTTCCCCAGTTCTTGACATATTAATAATATATGCTAATTGAAGTGGGGTAGATAAAAAGATAATACTCCATGTGCAGTTCCTTTAATAGTTTCTAAAAACTTATTCTCTTATATGAATGAGGAATTGGAAAATCAAAGAGGTCAGGTCGAGGTTATATCAGTGGTAAGTCAGAGTTATGGCTGCAACTATCCTGTTCTTTTTCTCTTCTGTCTGAGACATGTTCCCTACTCTCAATCAACTTAACTTTTAATAGAAAAGACAATTTGGTGGACTCCCATAAATGTTTATGAAGTACATTCCGGAGGTACCGTGTTGTAATAGATTGTGTTAATCTGGATCTCAGTATAGCAGCAGCAATCCTATTTGTACTTTTTATCTGTTTGTAAAGGGTACTTATCACAATTTTAATGAAAAAATAATTTGAGTAGCAGTTTATTCTATGTGTGCCCTCTGTGGCTACACCATGGCCAGAGGTTGATCTTTCTTGTTGACCTGAGGATTCCCAACTCAAAATGAAGTACGGAACAGGTCCTCAAGAAAATCTTATTGAAATCTGTAAAGAACATAGAGGAGGTGCTGTTTTATTGACATATCAAGTGCCATGGGAGCATAGATGAAGCCTGTTGGGGAAAGGGTTATTGACAAAAGTAGGAAGACTTTGAGAGAAGACCTACTAAGCTAGATGATGAAGGATGGATGGGAGTCAGAGATGAATGGAATGACAGGGGTTGCGGTGCATCGAGGGGAGAGGCATCAACTGTCTCTCATTAGGGCGCTAATCCCATTCACAAGAGCTCGGCCTCATGACCCAGTCCCTCTGCAAGTCTCTCAACATTGGGTATTAGGTTTCAACGTACAGTTTTCAGGTGACACAAACTTTGAGACCACAGTAGTCTGTGAACAGCAGAGTTGGTGATAAATTCTATTCTTTTTGGTAGGTACAGAGACTCACTGTTGTCCATGAATCTGGCATTTCTCAATAAGGATGGGAGCAATACAGCATTCTTCCTATAATCAGAAGAGAGTACAATGTTTGACACGTTACACATTTTCCAGGGTTTATATAATCAATACTTTCCTTTAGGAACATTAATCCGGTAATACTGGGTATTGACTGAGTTAATAGTTTTTGTGTGTGTGTATAGCATGAATCAATTGAATTAATATTTTTGATGCCTGCTGTGTTAGGCATCATGGTAGGAGCTGGGGACATAGAGTGGTGAGCTTATTGGTGGAGCGGGCTGGGGAGACAGAAGGCTGTAGGGAGGTAAGAAAGCTAGATGGGAAGGTGTGAGGGTGAAATTGCAGGTCTCATCAGCAAGATATATGGAGAGTAAAGGAGACTGAGGACTGAGGTTCTGGTTCACTCAACAGTGACCATGAATCAGGACTAGTGTCAGTGACAGAGAGCGTTTCTCTCATTGGTCATCGGGAGGATGATGGAAACATGTTCCTGATTTGCAACGGCAATGTCGTGTCTTCTTGTTTGTGGGTAGATTAATTGGACCACATATGTCTGTAAATGATGGTGTAAATATATTTCTGATTACAATCCACAGAAAAAGCAAAGATGGCAATAAAAGAGCTGTTGCTCGTGTATCAATTGATAGAGCACTTCTCTCTAAGAACACATGGCTCTGGTGTGGGAGCTGGGAGTGAAGAAAGATTTTATTACCAAGAGCATGATCTACTGATGGAACTGAACCCACACAGAGCGTGTTTCCATCTGGCAGGGGCTGTGCTTTTGAAACAATGTGCCCTGTTCCAGAGGGTTTTTGATAAATACTGAGCAGAGTGGAGTATTAGAGAATTCAGTGTTATTATTTATAGAAAGCACCAGAATCTCATAGTCAAAACCAGGGGATTTGAGGGCTTGGAATTGATTGCAGAAATTGCTGAATCCAGTCATCCCTAATTCTCTCTGTCTTTTAAGTTAAGGAAGCTCTTCTTGTGGGTTTACTAAGTTTAGGTGGTACAGCCAAGGTTGTACAGCTAATTATTACAGCACCTAGACCAGAACCTAGGTCCTCAGAGGTAATGGATCACTCTTCAGCAGTTTAGTGTCTATCCTTCCAGAATGTTTCCTGTTCTTTGAAAAACATATACGAATATATAAACTTGTACGTTTTTGTGAGTTGTCTTCAAGTTGTAATTATTCTTCTGCAACTTGAGTTTCTCACCTGGAAGTATTTCTTTAACCTGTATTTTTAAAAAGTCAGTGCCTATTTATGTTCAACTGTTGAGGGTTATTCCACGGTATGGATATGTCAGAGCATGACTAAGCATTTGCTGAATGATATATCTGTATCTATATGAACAGTACTGAAATTTATGTATCAAAAATTTATACAGCCCACCCCCTACTTTGTGTCAGATGCTGTACTAAAATTAACTAATTTAATCTTTTAAGTGCCTCATGAAGCTGATCTGGTTTACAGATGAGGAAACTAAAATAGATAAGAAATTAAATAATTTGCTTAGCACTGATGGCTTGAAGCCAGGCTTTGAATGCAGGCAGTCCAGCTCCAAAGCCTGTGTTCTTAACCACTGCACTGTGCTGCGTTTTACCTTACATTGCTCTGTGTTCACATATACAACTATTTTTGTGCATGAGTAGCATAGAAAAGGAATTATCAAAGCAACTTTTTTATGAAGAAATGACCAACATTCAGACACAAGATGGCTTCTGAGTTTTTTTTTAATTGGAGTATAATTGCTTTACAATGTTGTGTTTCTGCTGTACAAAGAAGTGAATCAGCTAAGCTTATACATGAATCCCCTCCCTTTAGAACTTCTCTCCCACCCTGTGCTATTTTTTAAAACTTACTATTATTTTTTAAATTTTTTGGCTGCATCATGTAGGATATGGGATCTTAGCTCCCCGATCAGGGATTGAACCTGTGCCGCATGCAATGGATTCTTAACCACTGGACCCAAATGCTTTTTATGGCTTACCACTCTTAGTCCCCACAGCACCTAGTCAGACAGAATCGCTTACTTTAAGAAAACTACAATGTGGTAAGGTTTTTATGGCCTCAGATCACTCAGTCACTCTTTTATTTTTTCAACTTTGTTGACCTATAATTAACATAAAACATTGTGTAAGTTTAAGGTGTGTAAGTTTAAGGTGTACAACCTGTTGGCCTGATGGGTTTATATTTTACAAAATGTTACCACCATAGCTAACACCTGCATCATGTTGCAGGATCACTGTTTGTTTTTTTGTAGTGAGAACATTTAGGATCTTACTGCCTAGCAACAGCCCATTATATAATATAGTATTGTTAACTGTCATCACCCTGCTGTGCATTACATCCCCAGAGCTTATTCATCTTACAACTGAAAGTTTGCACTCTGACCAACATCTCCCCTTTTCCTCCATCCCTTAGTCCTAGTAACCACTCTTTTGGTGTCTGTTTCTATGAATTCAGCCTTTTTAGATTCTACACATAAGTGATGTCATACAGTATTTGTCTGTCGTCTTCTGATTTATTTCACTTACCATAATGTGCTCAAGATTGATCCGTCTTGTCCCAGATCAGTATGCCCTCCTTTTTCATAGCAGAATAGTACTCCATTGTGCGTGCATGCGTGCGTGCATGTGTGTGTGTGTGTGTACACAGAGACATACACACACACTACATCATTTTTATCCATTCATAGGTTGATGGACACTTTGTTTCTCTTTGTTAGCTATTGTGAGTAATGCTGCAGTGAACATGGGAATAAAGGTAACTCTTAAAGATAGTGATTTTGATTCCTTTGCATATATACCCAGAAGTAGGGCTGCTAGATTGTGTAGTAATTATAAATTTTTTGAAGAATCCCTGTACTGTTTTCTGTAATGGCTATCTCAGTTTATATTCTCACCAACTGAGATCATCCATTTAGTGAGTGGCAGATGGTGGCTTGAACCCAGGTTTTGCCAACTCCAGAGCCTCAGTTCTTAATACTGTTTAATTTCCTTTTGACTGTGGTCATTTGGGCCTCCATATGATGAACTATTTTGGCTAAAGCTTTGATTTGACTTTTAAACAGTCATCTATGCCATTTTAGCTTAATTTTTTTTTCTTTAGCATTTGAAATTAAGCTTATGGAGTAGGAAATGGCAACCCACTCCAGTACTCTTGCCTGGAAAATTAAATGGACAGGAAAGCCTGGCGGGATACGGTCCATGGGATTGCAAAGAATCGGACATGACTGAACATGCACACCCTCCCTTATGAAGTGAAGTAATTTTGTTTGAGATTTCTATTTCCTACAGATTATTTTTGCAGATTATTTTTCCCCTCTATCAAAGTTATAGTGCATGGTTACGACTCATAAGTTTGGATGAGAGTAGGATTGTTCTAAATGTAAACATAAATCAGGAAATTCACGTGGATGTATACTTCACGTCTCTAAAAATGCAGTGGTTTCAGCATTCATTGTAAATTCACTGATGTTTATAAATGCATGGTGTGAATCCACTGAGTTTTAACATAAGCTTTGCTAGAACTGCATAAGCTTCTCCCATCACTCCCTACCTCCTCTCCTATAAGGACATTTTCTGCCCACTCTGAATAAGTTTATAGATATGTTTGGACAGTCCTCAAGCAAATGAACTTCTCAGTTCAGTTTAAAAATGGGTAAAATAGGCTTTGAAATCTATTTTCTGAGTGAGAATTTCTTCTTTCATGTGACAGATTTAGTATGTATAAAACATAGGAAGAAAAACATCTTAATTGGAATTAAAGCCATCCTGTTGAATGCTTGATATGATGACGGGTTTGAAGAAAGTGAAGGATATGCTAAAGGCAAATAGTGTGAGAAAAAAAGAAAAGCGATTAGAAACTCCAAGGACAAACTAAAACTGAACTGAATATGAAATATATTCATACTACTTTATCTGATATGCTTTGAACAATATTATATGATCATAGTAATAAAAACACAGTCAATCTGTAGACAAAGTAGAAGGCTCATGGTTTAAAAACATTATCACTAATTAATCTTGATGATGTAAACATTATATAAGGTAGATGATAAGAGATGGAAAGACACAAAGTGGAGGAGGAGCACAGTAGTATCACAGCAGACAGTTAAGAGCCACTGAATGTGGTGGAGCAGCAATTAAAAGGGGCTACATTTAAAAAATAAACACCCACAGGCAAGGAAATACTAAAATAGTCTTTTTAAGAAAGAAAAACTAATAAATAATAAACAAAAGAGTTAAAGAATGCCTCCTATCTGAGAGATGTTTAGGGAAGGTGGCTTCTGATGCAGGATGAGGAATTTTTGCTTTTCCTTATTATTTTTAAAACTTTTTTTTCTGGTGGAAATTTCCAAATCCCTCCAAAATAGATACAGTAAATCCTCTGAACCTGTCTGCCAGATTGAACACTCCCATGTTTTACCATTTTTATTTCATTTATCTTTTTTTTTTTGGCTTGGATACTTAAAGAAAAAGTCAGGCTTTTTCACCTGTAAAACAGTTGTATCTCAAAATAAAAATGATATCTTGGATCAGCATGGTATTATTACCATACCTGATACAACTAACAATTTCTATTATTACCTTATTTAATTTTCTGATTTTCTAAAAAAAAAATGTTTTAATAGTTACAATGTTCAAATGAGATTCTAAACAAGGCCCCCTCTTGTATGTGGGCATATATCTCTTCAATCTCTTTCCAGTCTCTTTAGACTAGTTTCTTTTTGTTTGTTTGTTTGTTTATTTTTTACTATGTAGTTGACTTAATGAACAATATTCTATATTAAATATATGTGTCTGAAGCACTTCTAGTACTTTGGCTACCTGATGCGAAGAGCCAAGTCATTGGAAAAGACCCTGAAGATGGGAAAGATTGAAGGCAAAGGAGAAGGGGACAGAAGAGGAGGATATGGTTAGGTAGCGTCACTGACTCAATGGACATGAAATTGAGCAAACTCAGAGAAACGGTGGAGGACAGGGGAGCCTGGTGTTCTGCAGTCCATGGAGTCTGCAAAGAGTTGGACATACCTTAGCAGCAGAACAGCAGCAACATGATTGATTCAATGAACAATATTTGACATTAAAAATATGTGCTTGCATTAATTTGATTGAAAACTTTAAAGCTTTATATATTTAAAAGCCTTAATATGTTCTCCTTAACTTTGAGTATATTTTAGTAAAAATTCCTTTGTAATGAATGCTTAATCTCTAATGCAGGAGCGTTTATTTATCAACTATTTTGGCAGGATTCTTTGCTTACGAAAGTGAATAAAAATAATTTTTTTCCTCAAGGATTTTCAGATTAGTCATCGACGGCACTATGTGGACATCCCTGCTCAGGCATTTTGCCATATGGAATTGTAATTATTTTTTTAAGCTTAATAGCTAATGGACACCTTACTAGGTGCCAGCCACTAAGTGCTTTAAATATATTATTTTATTTAATCTTTACCGTACTCTTTGGGAGAACCTCCAGTGTACAGACCATGGACTTGAGACCCAAGGGGACTGAGTAGCTTTGTATGGGACATCTAGGTTAGTTTGTGACTCAGCCTGTATGTGAACAAAGTCTTTCTGATGCTGGGCCCTGAGGTCTTAATCACTACACCATACAGGGCCTCTTAGTTTTGATGTCCTAGTCACCTCTTCTAACAGACAGCATCATATATTGGTTCAAGTATGGGTTTTGGAGCTAGTCTGCTTGGTTTCCATCTTGGCTGTGGTACTTAATAGCTTTGTGACCTTGAGTGAGTTACATAATCTGTATCTCAGTTTCTCCATCTGTGAAATGGGGATAATAATCCTGCTCCATAGGCCATTATGAGATTTAATGACTTCTTATTTGTAAAAACCAGGAACAGCATGTGTCACATACATAAGCAAAAAATTAACTGCATCTGGAAGCACTGTGCTTGACTTAGCGTGTGAATGGAGAGGTGAGTGGTGGAGGACAAATAAGAAAATGGAGAAGCAAGTAGTGGGCAGTGTCTTCTTAGAGTTATCTCATCAAGGAAGGAATTTATTAATGTAATGAGCTTCTCTGTTAGATTCATAATATTTTGTTGGTAGATTTCTTGATGCTTAATGTTTGTGTCAGTTTTTCTAACCATTCCTTTTCGTTTTTAAATCATTTGAATTATCAGGAAGCATAAAAGGTAACTATTATGTTAAGCTTTTGGTGGAAGGAGAGAGAATGGGGTTTAGATTTTCTTGTCAAAAATAAAGAAAAAAATCTTAGTCACATTACAGAGTTGAAATCGCAAAGGTTCTGGAGGCACAGATAAGCTATAGTGTCTGGAGAGCAGATGCAGCTGTTTAGCCTCTGTCACTTAATCTATCCCCGAAGTCTCATGAAGGGAAGTAGAGGCGACAGTGGATTATAATGTGACTAAGCAGTTAAGGATGGCTCCAGAGCTCCTCACTTGGTTTGACTGATTTTTTTAACCTGTTGAACTTGGCTAAAACGCAGTTGTTTATAATCTGGAAGACTAGAGCAATATGGAGACCAATGAATTGTTTCGAAGATGGCGCTTGCTGTGTTGCAGATGCAGGCTGATAGGACTTGAGGTCATCTGTGGATTCTGCTGGAGATGTACACAGAATGAGGTGGAGAGTCTTGTGTTTAATGCCTCCTGATCCATTTCCTGGAGAAGGCAATGGCACCCCACTCCAGTACACTTGCCTGGAAAATCCCATGGATGGAGGAGCCTGGTAGGCTGCAGTCCATGGGGTTGCTAAGAGTTGGGCACGACTGAGCGACTTCACTTTCACTTTTCCCTTTCATGCATTGGAGAAGGAAATGGCAATTCACTCCAGTGTTCTTGCCTGGAGAATCCCAGGGATGGTGGAGCCTGGTGGGTTGCTGTCTATGTGGTCGCACAGAGTCAGACACGACTGAAGTGACTTAGCAGTAGCAGCAGATCCATTTCCAGCAGCTGACCTGGTTGGTTGTGATGTCCTGATTACTGTTGTGTAATAGGTGTTGCTGCTGCTAACTCACTTCAGTCGTGTCCGACTCTGTGCGACCCCATAGACAGCAGCCCACCAGGCTCCTCCATCCCTGGGATTCTCCAGGCAATAATACTGGAGTGGGTTGCCATTTACTTCTCCAATGCATACATGCATGCTAAGTCGCTTCAGTCGTGTCTGACTCTGTGCGACTCCATGGACAGCAGCTCACCAGGCTCCTCTGTCCGTGGAATTCTCCAGGCAAGAATACTGGAGTGGGTTACCATTTCCTCTCCAATAGGTGTTAGTGAACACCAAATGTCTTTTGGATTCATAGTGTCAGATGGAGGGAGATGATCTTCTTGGTCTAGTAGCTGATTGTTCCTGAAATTGGTAATGATGTGAGTGAAATTCTATCTTGCAGCAGAAGAAAGTGACCTCATTGGAAGGACAGTGTGGAATTTCTCATTGTCCTCCTTTATTCTCCAAATGGCATATGACCGGTTCCTGTGACCATAATGGTCCTGTGACTGAGTGGTTAATGATGGCTCCAGAAATCTTCTCTTGACTAGACTTCTCTTCTAACTTCTTGAACCTTACTGGTACATAATTATTTAGCATTTGTGTACTTATCAAGATACATGTATAGCTTCATACTTACTAATATTTTTGAGTCTAGTGTGATAACTGACCAAAACAGGAAAAAAAGAAAATAAGAAGAATGCGTATTGGACAGTGTTCCAGGTGGCCAGTGGTAAAGAATCCACCTGCCAAGCAGGAGATGGCAGGATGTGGATTCAATCCCTGGGTCGGAAAGATCCCCTGGAGAAGGAAAGGCAGCCCACTCCAGTATTCTTGCCTGGAAAATTCCATGGACAGAGGAGCCTGGCAGCCTACAGTCCATGGGGTCGCAAAGAGTTGGATGTGACCGAGTGACTGAGCACACACACTTGCCTAAGGGTTTCTTTTATTCATGGCACTGGTTTGTAATATTTATGGTTCAGCCTAAATGACTTAAAGGTTTATTAATTTTTTTGACTGTAGCTTTAAAAGACATGAGTAATAGACTTGCCAATAACTATTTTAAAATACAAACAGATAATTGTTTGTTTTTCTATAAAGGTCACATTCAGGATTCAGAGCTTGTGACTCTGAGGATGGCTATTTTTCTTAGAACAATTATTTAGCAAGTTGAAATGGATAGCTCCTAGGTCACTGACATTTATTCAACTTTGATTTTAATGCTTATTTAATTTCTGATTGTATAAAACATTGGAATTTAGGTACATCTTTTCAAGATATCTTGATGTTCTATATTTCTTTAATTGGGTTTTTATAAGAAAAACTATTAGATGGAAATATTAAGTTTCAACAAGTAGCTTTGCCTTTTGAGTTATGATAATCCCCAATTTTATTAAAAGCTTGTTTTGTGGTAATTGTGAAGTGAAAGTGGCTCAGTTGTGTCTGACTTTTTGCGACCCCATGGACCATACAGTGCATGGAATTCTCTAGGCCAGAATACAGGAGTGGGTAGCCTTTCCCTTCTCCAGGGAATCTTCCCAACCCAGGGATTGAACCCAGTTCTCCCGCATTGCAGGCGGATTCTTTACCAGCTGAGCAACAAGGGAAGCCCAAGAATACTGGAGTGGGTAACTTATCCCTTCTCCAGCAGATCTTCCATACCCAGGAATCAAACCAGGGTCTCCTGCATTGCAGGCAAATTCTTGACCAACTGAGCTATCGGAAGCCCTGTGGTAACCATATATATATTTTTTTATTTATTTAATTTTTTTACTTGATGGTGTGTGAAAAAAAATACTGAGTGGGTAAAGCAGTTAGACTAATTATTTAAGCTGAGATTACTTAGGATATGTGACATGTTTATATTACCCTGAGCAAATTGTTTATAGGAGGATCATTTAAATATACATTTCCAATATCTTAGCTTTTAGGTTTGCCAACTCTATAGATGTTGAGACTTTCCAGAATCTTATCATTGTACCAGCTAGTGGTTCTCCCTTGAATAAACTGCAGGACTTTGCACCTTACTGGAAGTAACTCACCTTTGAAGGCAATATTCAATTATTCTTTCAGAAAAACATTAAGTGCCTGTGTGCTGTGTTTATCACTGGGAATGTAATATTGAATGAGACAAGTCTCTGCCCTCATAGAACTTAAATTCTAGTGGGATGAGATTAACACCAGCAAGTAAACAATAAATAATAAGCCAGGTACACAGGAGAGTGCTAAATGCCATGAAGAGTATAAAATAAGATGGTAGAATGCACTGTTGCCGGGATGGAGTGGTGTGGCCAGCCCTGAATAGAGTGGTGAGGGAATCTTCTAGAGAAGGTAATGTTTGGGTTGATATCAAAAGTCTAAGAGGGACCAGCCACGTGAGCTGATGAGAGATGGTGTGCCGATACCAAGAACACTGAGAGTGAAAGCCATGAGTTAGGTGCTAAGAATGTTGGAGAAATAGTTAGAAAGCTAGTTGTCAGGGAGCCCATCACCATGCCCTAACTGATTCCCACTAATGGGAGTGTGCAGGAGCCTTCTTGTTGCTGTGTTTAGTCGCTCAGTCGTGTCCAACTCTTTTGAGACCCCATGGACTGCAGCCCACCAGGCTCCTCTGTCCATGGGATTTCTCAGGCAAGACTACTGGAATGGGTTGCCATTTCCTTCTCCAGGGAATCTTCCCAAGCCAAGGATCAAACCCATTCTCCTGCATTGGTAGGCAGATTCTATACCACTGAGCCACCAGGGGATCCCGCACAAGACCCTGCAAGAAGCAATTTGGTCCTTATCCAGATGTTGAGAAGTATTGGGTTGGCCATAAAAGTTAGTTTAGGTTTTTCGTAAGATGATATGGAAAAACCTGAATGAACTTTTTGGCCAGCCCAATATTATGTACTTGGAGTTTTGCTAAGCAAGTTTAGGTGACTCAAGTTTGATTTCCTACCTAATTGTAGGAGCTTTTACCCCCATCCCCCAAGGCGTGTGGATTTCCAGCACCCTATTTCCTGTTTGGCTCACTGTTTCTTTGGTGAGGGGAGGAAACTGCACCAAATTTGTTCATCCATCATGTTTTGGGTAACTGTGAACCAACAGACCAACATACTTGCTTTCAGAATTCGGCGGGTTCATGGTGGTTTGTTTGTTTGTTAACAAATTAGAGTTTTTAAAGAGAGTATGTTAGTTTGCAAGCGCTGTTGTAACAAAGCACCACAAAACATATTGCTTAAACAATAGAAATCTATTGTCTCGCTTAAATTAAGGTGTTGGCAGCTTTCTGAAAGCTGGGGAGGAAGAAATCTGTTCCCATTGTCTTTTTCTCCTGGCTTCTGATGGTTTGCTCTTTGGTATTCCTTGGCTTCTGTTGTGTCAACCTGATCCATACCTTCATCACATGGCATTCTTCCTCTGTCTGGGTGTCTGCATCCCCAAATATCCCTTTTTTATGAAACGCCAATCATACTGAATTAGGGCCTACCCTGCTCCAGTCTGACCTCATCTCTGCAGTAATCCAGTTTCCGAAAAAGGTCCCATTCAGAGGTGCTGGGGGTTAGACCTTCAACGTAGGAATCTGGGGCGGGGGACACAATTCAGTCTTCAACAGGGTTGTGTATAGTTTGACTGAATTCATTGTTTCTCACAAATGGAAAAATGAACAATGTCTGCAGATTTTCTGAAGCTGTTTAACCCATTTTTCAGTTCAGGCAGGGGGAAGCCATGGCTCCTTCTTGATTAATACACAGCTTAGTGTTTATTGAGCACTCACCAGGGTCCTTTGTGCTAAGATCTTGATGCGTGTTGCCTTGTTGAATCCTTGTACGCACTGTCTGGAGATTATTCTACAGTCAACCTCACTTGCCCTGGAGGGAACTGAGGCTTAGTTGTGTAGGAATCTTGGGCTCTGTCGCCACAGCAGCTCTTGTTTCAACACCATTTTTCATACTCATCTTTTTAAAAAAAATATTTATTTATTTTTTGGCTGCACGGGATCTTCCTGGCTGTGCGGAGTCTTCGTTGCTGCACATGGGCTTTCTCTAGTCATAATGAGTGGGAGCTACTCTCTAGTTGTGGTACTTGGACTCCTCACTGTGGTGGTGAGGCTTCTCTTGTTGTGGAGCCTGGGCTCTAGGCATGCGGGCTTAGTTGCAGCACATGAACTTAGTTTTCTTGAGGCGTGTGGGATCTTCCTGGACCAGGGATCGAACCCATGACCCCTGCATCGGCAGGCAGATTCCTAACCACTGGACCACCAGGGAAGTCCTTTCATACACAACCTTAAACTGCTAGCCTTGGTGGAGTACTGGGAGCCACCAAGAGCGCTAACAATACCTCCAGGTAAAAGGAGTTTGTTGTCTTCCTCATTCTATTCCGCAGCTGTTCCATGCCTCCCTTGGTCTTTATACTTGAAAGATCTTCTGTCATTGTGCATCAGGGCTGTGAAGATTAATTAGTTAATATTTGTGAAGCACTTTGGAGATGAAAAGCCCATGAACGCTAAGTAGAATTAAATTTGGTCTCCTGGTGCCAAGAAATAAACAGTTCTTTCTTGCCTGCTTGGGGTCAAGAGGTCACCTTAAGATGCAGGAGAGCCTGTCCAAACATTGAACAGCCTGTATTGATTACCACTCCCCACCCGGAGGAGAAGGTCTGGATGGTACCCTGATTCCCTTTGAACCCAGATTGGATTCTGCAGGCTATTGAACAGTTGCCTCTCTGGAAAATAAAAAAGGTGATCGATATTGAAACAGGTTTTAAGTTTTAACAATTTAAGGTTGTTAAATTGAGTGCAACCCCAGAAATTCAGAGATGAATGTCCAAGTAGTGTGAAGAGTGATTAAGTATATTAAGGCTGGAAGTGACACCGTTCAGAACATGAGGTTGCAGTTGTTTCTTTCTCCTTTTTGTTTGTTACAACTTTGGCCCAAGGTGTGTGCCAGAAAGTTCCAAAGTCTCACTCTTAATGATTTGAGTGGCTCAGTGTTGGCCCTGACTTGCCCATTGTCCTTCCTGGTAGCCAAAATCCTATACAACAAGCTGTAACATATCCTCAAATGAACTTTGGCAAGAGTGTTTGGCGATGGAGGAGAAGATAAATTCACAGAACAAATAACTATAAAAAGGCATGACTTGTAAGAATTTATAAGCCACAGTTCAGTTCAGTTCAGTTGCTCAGTCATGTCTGACTCTTTGCGACCCCATGAATTGCAGCACTCCAGGCCTCCCTGTCCATCACCAACTCCCGAAGTTTACCCAAACTCATGTCCATCGAGTCGGTGATGCCATCCAGCCATCTCATCCTCTGTCCCCTTCTCCTCCTGCCCCCAATCCCTCCCAGCGTCAGGGTCTTTTCCAATGAGTCAACTCTTCGCATGAGGTAGCCGAAGTATTGGTGTTTCAGCTTCAGCATCAGTCCTTCCAATGAACACCCAGGACTGATCTCCTTTAGGATGGGCTGGTTGGATCTCCTTGCAGTCCAAGGGACTCTCAAGAGTCTTCTCCAACACCACAGTTCAAAAGCATAGGGGCTTTAGTATTTTCCTGTAGTCAGATATATTGGCATTTTTCTCTATTGTTAATTTCATTTGTAGTGTCCTTTTAACTCTCCACCTGCTTGGAGATGATTCTGCATGACATTTTTTATATGTCCACAGGCAGGAGATATTGAGCCAGCATCTATTCAGGTAACTGTGAAAG
The DNA here is from genome assembly GCF_019923935.1 of Bubalus bubalis. NCBI lineage: Eukaryota > Metazoa > Chordata > Mammalia > Artiodactyla > Bovidae > Bubalus > Bubalus bubalis. The sequence goes on along the minus strand of NC_059177.1, from coordinate 21,740,935 downwards.
AAATGACATTAGGAGCCAAATTGGAAACTGAATCTTGGACTTTTAATGACTATTCTTTCATTCTCCTGTTGGATAGATCTTCTGAGCACTGCCCTCAACTTAGGTATTGAACAATTGCGTTTCTAAAGGACAGTGTATTGAATGACCCCTGACTATTTATCAACAATCTTTTTACCTTTTTTTTTTTTTTGCAAAGGATCTGTTTTCCCAGAATATATTGACCTTTATTCCAGTATTCTCTATAAGCCAGCCTCTGTCTGTTGAATTCAGCTCCTAGAACCTCAGCTTTGAATGAATAAATAGGTAAGGTGAGGAATCAGTGACTCAGTTCCACCAAGAATGAGACTGGATAAGGTAAGAGTTGGGAGTGGAGAGAAGTAGCCAGTGGTATTTGGGTCAAGAGACAGATACACAAGCACATACTGAGTGCACAGGTAGAGCTATTTCCCAGGTTCTTAACCTCCTGAACCCAATAAGAATGGCTCCTGTTCACTTCCCCTGCATTTTTCCACCTGTCTAACCCGTGTGACTCTGGACAGTTACCAACCTGCCCTGATTTTGGCCACTACTAGATATTCTCCATGGGCTTCCCTGGTGGCTCAGTAATGCCTTTGAATTGTGGTGCTGGAGAAGACTCTTGAGAGTCCCTAGGACAGCAGGGAGATCCAGCCAGTCCATCCTAAAGGAAATCAGTCCTGAATATTCATTGGAAGGACTGTTGCTGAAGCTGAAGTTCCAATACTTTGGCAGCTTGATGCTGAGTCATTGGAAAAGACCTTGGTGCTGGGAAAGATTGAGGGCAATCAGGAGGGCAAGAGGAAAAGAGAGTGTCAGAAGATGAGATGGTTAGATAGCATCACTGATTCAATGGACAAGAATTTGTGCAGACCCTGGAAAATAGTGGAGGACAGGGAGACCTGGAATGCTGAAATCTGTGGGGTCACAAAGTGTTGGATGTGACTGAGCAACTGGACAATAGCAATAACAGATACTCTCCTGGCACCCACAGCAGGTTGAGACTTCTCTTAATTTCTCCTCAGGAGACTTGCATGCTCATTAGATTGCTTTCTTATCCTGTCTTCCCTCTGTTCCCAGTTCAGCTCTCTTTCTCCTAGAAGTGTATTTTGGGAGGTAATTCAGGATAGTTGCAGATTACCTGAGTTCGAATCCTGGTTCTGCCACCTAGAACACGTATGTAGACTTTGGGGAAGCTATTTAGCCTCTCTGTCTCAGTTTCGTCATCCGTAAAATGGGGGTATTAATAATACCTATTTGATTACAGGATTAGATGAGATAATGTGTTCAACTCTTAGGTGTGGCCTGTAATGTATTCAGTTAGTGTTAACTGAAGAGAAGGTCTATTGTCCTGTTTATTTCCTTCAATTCTTACCTAGGTAACGCTGGACAGTCACTATCTATTTTGCTTTGTGGTGGTTTAGTCATTAAGTCGTGTGCAACTCTTTGTGACCCCACGAACTACAGCCTGCCAGGCTCCTCTGTCTATGGAATTCTCCAGGCAAGAATACTGAAGTGGGTTTCCATTTCCTTCTCCAGGGGATCTTCCCCATCCAGGGATCAAACGTGGGTCTCCTGCATTGCAGGTGGATTCTTTACCAATGGAGCTTTAGTTCTTCCTTTTTTATTTGGTCCTGTACCACTGGTGATAAGAAGAAAAGTCCTAATTGCTGATAGATCAGTTCCTTGTTGAAACTTGTAATACTCCAGGTTGAAAGTGAAAAGATAAGGCACAATAAGATAAATTCTCTTTTCTTGTAGCTTAGTGTATCAGGAAAAGAGATATGCCAAGAAAGGATTACGGTGTAGTGTAGAAAGTGCTGGACCCCAAGAACAAACCAAGATTAGAGACAGAATAAAGGAAGACAATGTTGAACTATATGGAGTAGATTTGGGAGCAAGGGTTGATCATGGAGGGCTTCACTGAGGATGTGACACTTGAGCTAGTTCTTTTTAAAAATATGTATTTATGTCTGGCTGCACTGGGTCTTCTTTGCTGCATGAGTTTTTCTCTGCAGCGCATGGGCTTTCCATTGCAGTGGCTTCTCATGTGAAGCATGGGCACTCAGGCTTCAGTGGTTGTGGCATCTGGGTTCAGTAGTTGCAGCTCCCAGCTTCTAGAGTTGTGGCGCATGGGCGTAGTTGCTTCGAGGCATGTGGAATCTTCCCAGATCAGAGGTCAAGTCCATGTCCCCCGAACTGGCAGGCGGACTCCTCACCACTGAGTCACCAGGGAAGCCCTTGAGCTAGTTCTTAAAGGATGAAGAGCCATTTTCTAGTCATACAACATAGGAAGAATTCCAGGAAGCAGGAACCTCACAAGTAAGACAGTGGACATACAAATAGCATTGGGAAGACTGTATAAGAGCGACAGTGATGTATGTGGCTGGAGGGAAGGTTGTGGGGTCATGCTCCAGGGAAGGTGAGGTTGGGCGATCAGACACCCAAATCACGGAGAGTGTTGTGGGCAGGGAAGCAGCTTGGCCTTTACCTTTAGTCAGGGTTGCAGTTAAAGGGCTTTGGCAGAGGAGTGAGTCTGCATTTATATTTGCATTTTAGGTGGGCAGCCATACTAGCATTATGCATAAGATGTGTGGGGGAGGAATGATTTAGAAAGCCAACAACCGTAACCATGCTGGACAGTATGGATGGGAGATGGTGAGGGACCTGGGCTGGTCCTCTCCTGTGGAGAGGAGAGAAATCAAAGCAATACTTTGACACAGGACTCAGTATCTGATGGGTACGAGTGCTGATGGAGAGGGAGCCTTGAGAAACATTTCCTGAGTTTCTGCCCTGGGAGCTTGATGGAGTGGTATGCAGTTCACACCAGAGGGAGCATGGGAGGAGAGGATGAGCCTGTGTTGACTCCATTTAGGGTTGTGTTCTGTAGCCAATAGGCAGGAAAAGGGAGCTTGGGTGTGAGATGGGGCTGAATTCAGGCACACGTTCAGAAGTCAGTAGCGGATGATACTTAAAAATTTGGGGGATAGATGAGACGGCATTGATAAAAGAAGGGCAGAAGAATAAAACCTGGAAATTCAAGAAATAGCAACATCTGGGGGAAGTAAAGAGAAGGTGGGGGGAACCCAGGGGCAGATGCAGTGGGGGAAAATGCAGAGCATCTGGGAGAGGATGAGATCCTGGGTGCCAGGAGGGATCAGAGATTCAGTAATGAAGGTTCAACATCATCATCAACCCCACACACCAAGTACATTGAAGTGAGAGCTTCCCATTGGATCTAGCAGATGTGTGGTCACTGGGAGTCTGTGGCAAAGCCATAGCCGGGCATGGAGTGGGAAGAGCAGGACATTAAAAAGTCCATTCTTTTTACAAAATTGGGCCATGAACATGCTGGTCCTTACTCTAGAGTTTTATGTGAAAACTTTTGGGTGCAAGTGACGTTTTAGAGAAACACAGAAGACAAAAAACCATCATAAGCTTTGTGAACTGAGACACAGTGAAAACTAGCCATCCTCACTCCTGAGGTCCGTACTGCTCTTCAGGACCTGCACATGGTTTTATGTTTGTTTTTCTTCTTTTCCTTCTCCCTCCCGTTCCACAGAGCTTTATTGAATACTGATTATATGCCAAGTACTGGGGGCTGCCAAGCTGAGTGGAGAAAATAGCTCTTCTCTGGAGGTCCTCTCCTCTGAGGGTGAAGATAGTGGTCTGCATTAATGGCGATGGAGTGTGTCTTGGGCTAAGAAGGGTGGGGATGGCTTCAGTTGGGGTAGGTCTTGCAACATGGGTAGATGGTAACCAGAGCACTTCAGCAAAGCCAGTAGAGCCTGCCACATCGAGAAGATGCAAGAGGCCAGAGCTTGAGTGAAGAATGCGGAGTTTTGTGGCTGGAGTGGAGGGTGCTTGGCTCTTGATGTCAGGAGTTGTTACAGATGAGGCCAGAAATGCTGATGAGGGCTGTATGGGACAGGTTCTTTTATGCTCTTTTCAAGACATGGACTTTGGAAGAATCCTTAAAAACGTGAAATTGTTTAGTCAGAAAAAGTCTTAAAAATCATTACAGTTTGGCTTAAAGTTAATTCAGGTGATAATGTGGAAGAGGTGTTTTCTTACATCCAGTCTTTCATATAAAATTTAAAATTTGATTTTAAAAATGTGTTGTTTCAAGCATTATGATAGTATATATGTATATGTATTAGAGAAGGAAATTGCACCCCACTCCAGTATTCTTGCTGGGATGATCCCATGGACAGAGGAGCCTTGTGGGCTACAGTCCATGGGATCGCAAAGAGTCAAATGCAACTGAGCAACTCACACACACACACACACACACACACACACACACACACACACGTGTATATGTATACATGTCTATAAAATATTTCTTACAGTGTGACATTATAACATTAGAGCAATGCTTTTATACATATTTAAACAGTATTCTTATCTGGAGAATCCCAGGGACAGAGGAGTCTAATGGGCTGCCGTCTATGGGGTCGCACAGAGTCGGACATGACTTAAGCGACTTAGCAGCAGCAGCAAACAGATGATATTCTAGGTTTCTATAAGTGAAGTCATTTTTGTGACCACTTTTTCTATAGAAAAATGAATATGAGTGTCAGAGGACAAAACTGTGTGTGTGAGAACCATAAGCTAAAAGATCCTAATCTCAGATCTCTAATGTCTTTTAAAAATGTTTACCTTTCTCTCTGTGTATTATGAGAAATTTCAGAACTCATGATCCCTAAACTGGAAACCTGTGATTCCATGTGTTTGCCAGCATAGGTAACAAAGCTGCATTATGGACGCCTTTTAAAGGTTGCATGAATGTTTTGGTATTTAAGGAACAGGTCTTTGAGCTTGTCATGGGAGTCACATAGTTTTGGAAACCAGTTTTTAACCTTAAACTTTGCTCACATTGAATTCTAGAATACTGTGGTTTTTGAAGACCAGCTGCTGAATGCATTCAGGCATATTTAAGTTTTCTGAATGGCTATTAAAGACCTTAAGACAATCAGACTCAGGTTCAAGGAAAGGACCTCCTGTAGGAATTTAATATTTTTAAACTGTGGGCTGACCATGGACTAGTATTTATTGGTATTCTTGACTCCAGGAGTCCCAAGGATAATAGCTAAGGGTTTTGTTGCTATTTATTTTTTCTCTTCTCCCAGCTCTACAGTTGAGCTACCCTTCAATTTGAAACATTGCGAATTTTCACACTTCAGCTTTGAGGCTTACTATTTCAATGTACAATACAAATAGTTACTAAGGGAAAATGACAAAATTTCAAACTTGATCTGAGGCAAATAAGTTGTTAGTTGACCTTCTTTCAATCTTCATAAGTTTCTGAGCCTCATGATGTTATCAGAATAAAAGAATGGACTGCTGAAATATTAATTTCAGTTTACTGAGAATTTTTGTACTTCTTATAAAATAGGTTTATATATTTTATGTTCACAACTCTATGTTCATAATTTCTTACAGTCTGTGAATATTATTTATGAGAGCTGTACTAACTTGAGTTTCCTAAAATCATTCTCTAATGTTTTTGGAATCAATGTACAGTTTGACGTAACAGTACAAATAGACCATGTAACCACTCACTGAAGATAAATGATGTTTTTATGCTGAAAGAATAAGACTGTTTCTTGGTTTTCAGCCACATGTATAGCAAATCATGAGTTGAAGAGTCTGAATACCTCAGTCTTTTTTTCTCTATTATACTTATTTAATAGAGCTTTTCTGTTTCTTTTTTCATTTTTTAAGAAAATTTTTCATTGGAGGATAATTGCTTTACAAAGTTCTGTTGGTTTCTGCTGTACAACAATATAAATCAGTCATCATTATATATATATATATATATATATATATATATATATCCCCTCCCTTGTGAGTGTCCCTCCTTTCTCCTGTCCCACCCCTCTAGGTCATCACAGAGTGCCAGGCGGGCTCCCTGTGTAATACAGCAATTTCCCATCATCTATCTGTGTTACAGTTAATAGTGTATATATGTCAATACTACTTTCTCCTTTCTTCCCCTGCTGTGGCCACAAGTCCATTCTCTACCTCTGTGTCTCCACTCCCTCTGTGCAAATTGATTCATTAGTACTATCTTTCTAGATTCCATATATATGCATTAATATACAATATTTTTCTATTTCTGACTTATTTCATTCTAGACAGCAGGCTCTAGGTTCATCTACCTCACTACAACTGACTCAAATTCATTCCTTTTTATGGCTGAGTAATATTTCATCACATCTTATTTATCCATTTACCTGTTGATGGACAGCTAGTGAATACCTCAGTCTTTTACATGATTTTATTTGTTTCTCTCTTTATTTATATGTCATTTATTTTGCCAAGAACTGTAAAATTGTAGTACAGTAGTTGGGGTTCATGATCAGTCAGATCATGAACCCCCTAGATATTTTCAAAGGTCCTTTTTTGTTCTGTCAATTACTTTTTGTCCATATTTGGCCATTTTGGGGGCCAAGTTTGTCTTCATTTGTCAGTGGTGATAATTGTGAATAGAAGATAAGTCAATCAAGTCCAATTAGCATTATTGTCTGAAAGTGTTAGTTGCTCAGCGGTGTCCTACTCTTTGCAATCCCGTGGACTGTAGCCCATGGGAGCCCATGGGACTGAGCCCATGTACGCTCCTCTGTCTTTGAGATTCTCTAGGCAAGAATACTAGAGTGGGTTGCCATTTCCTCCTCCAGGGGATCTTCCCGACCCAGGGATTGAACCTGGATCTCCCACCTTGCAGGCAGATTCTTTATTGTCTGAGCCATCAGGGAAGCGCTATTGTCTATGATGTATCAGTTATCTTTACTACATAGTGACTTGCAATTATAAAATTGTGACTATAGCAATTAAAAAACCTTACGGGCACACGGGCTTCCCGGGTGACAAGGTGGTAAAGAATCCACCTGCCAGTGCAGGTGATGCAGCTTCAGTTCCTGAATTGGGAAGATCCTCTGGAGAAGGAAATGGCAACCCACTCCAGTATTCTTGCTTGGAGAAGCCTATGGACAGAGGATCCTGATGGGCTACAGTCCATGGGGTCACCAAGAGTCAGACACAAGTCTACGACTAAACAACAACAACAAGGAGCACACAACAGTAAGTGTTCACTGCTCATGTGTCTGGTGTCCCTGAGGTCCTGCTGATCGGGTGAGTTACCTGTGTGCCTAGGGTTGGCTGGCTGTAGGATGGGGTGAGGTGACTTTGCTCTGCCACACCCATCTCTCCTTCTCCATCAGTCTTGGCAGTAACAGTGGATCTAGAGAACCAGCCCCAGCGTACAGATCCGTAAAGCCTCTGCTTACATCAAGTCAAGAGGCAGCCCAGGGGCCAGCTCACCCATGGAAGATGTGCACTGCAAGGTTACAAGGCAGAGGGCATGGCTCCAGGGAGAAGTGAAGAACTGAGGCCAAATGCTGCAATCCATCATGTAAAATACAGAATTTTTGATTGAGACCAGTTGGTTTTACTGCTTACCCATCACCTGTATTGTCTGCTTGCTTTAGCATTTTTTAAAGACATATTTATTTGGCTGTGTTGGGTCTCTGTTGCAATCTTTTCTTGGGGCATGCAGGCTCTGTTGCTCCACAGCAGGGCTCTTAATTTCCCGACCAGAGATCGAATCCACATCCCATTCATTGCAAGGCGAATTCTTAACCACCAGACGGCAAGGAAGTCCCTTTCCTTTAGGATTACATCAGGGATTATTTGGTGGTAAAGAACAGAAACTCATTCCGGTTGCCTTGAAGGTTACTGCAAACAGAACAGGTAAGCTCACAGACACCGAAAAGTAGAAAACCAAGAACAAGCAGTTCTCGCGGGTACTGAGACGGCTAAAGAATTTGAGGCCATTTTGTCTGTGAGAGTCTGAATAGCTCCTCTTCTGTCTGCTTCTATTTCTTCTCTCTTGCTCATGACCCATCATGGACTCTTCAATGCCAATTCTGCGTGGCCTTTCAGTTCAAGCACCCATCATATCTCTCTGAATCTGCCAGTCTCAAATTCCTCTTCCGGCCTCCTGCTCATGGATTGGTTATTCTTGGGTCTACTCTTTCTGTCTCCCAGGGCTGAGTTCTCAGATTTTTATCTCTGTCTTTACTCCTTCACCTACTGAGTTGGTCTAGTCCCATGATTTTAAACACTGTGACAATGCTGATGACTCATACACTTCTGTCGCCAGCCTAGACTTCTCCCTTGAACTCCAGACTCACATAGACTGTATCTTATTGCACATTTCCAGTTGGATATATCTTAAAGGCATCTCAGACTTAGTCCACTTCATTTCCTCCTTATAAACCTTCACTTCTCAGACTTTATCAGTAAATGGTAATTCCAGTTTCCCATTTGTTAAAGACTTTTTCTTGGAATTTTTTTTTTTATGTTTGGTCATGTATTTATTTTTATATGCATATACTACAGTTCTAATATGTATATAGTATCTATATTATAAAAGGAAGCAAATTTGCAAACTTAATATGATACAGATGAAATCTGTAGTTTTGTTCTTTAGGATGCTTCGTAATTTCATTTATGGCTATCTTAAACATAATAGATGCTTCAGTTCAGTTCAGTAGCTCAGTCGTGTCCGACTCTTTTCGACCCCATGAATCGCAGCACACCAGGCCTCCCTGTCCATCACCAACTCCTGGAGTTTACTCAAACTCATGTCCAAAGAGACACTGATGTATAGAACAGTCTTTTGGACTCTGTGGGAGAGGGAGAGGGTGGGATGATTTGGGAGAATGGCATTGAAATACATATAATATCATATATGGAACGACTCGCCAGTCCAGGTTCGATGCACGATACTGGATGCTTGGGGCTGGTGCGCTGGGATGACCCAGAGGGATGGTATGGGGAGAGAGGAGGGAGGAGGGTTCAGGATGGGGAACACATGTATACCTGTGGCAGATTCATTTCGATATTTGGCAAAACCAATACAATATTGTAAAGTTTAAAAAAAAAAACAAAAAAACCCTCATGTCCATCGAGACGGTGATACCATCTAGCCATCTCATCCTTCGTCATTCCCTTCTTCTCCTGTCGCCAATCCCTCCCAGCATCAGGGTCTTTTCTGATAAGTCATCTCTTAGCATGAAGTGGCCAAAGTATTGAAGTTTCAGCTTCAGCATCAGTCCTTCCAATGAACACCCAGGACTGATCTCCTTTAGGATGGACTGGTTGGATCTCCTTGCAGTCCAAGGAACTCTCAAGAGTCTTCTCCAACACCACAGTTCAAAAGCATCAGTTCTTCGGCACTTAGCTTTCTTCACAGTCCAACTCTCACATCCATACATGACCATTGGAAAAACCATAGCCTTGATGAGACAGACCTTTGTTGGCAAAGTAATGTCTCTGCTTTTTAATATGCTGTCCAGGTTGGTCATAACTTTCCTTCCAAGGAGTAAGCTTCTTTTAATTCATGGCTGCAATGACCATCTGCAGTGATTTTGGAGCCCAGAAATATAAAGTCTGACACTGTTTCCACTGTTTCCCCATCTATTTCCCATGAAGTGATGGGACCGGATGCCATGATCTTCGTTTTCTGAATGTTGAGCTTTAAGCCAACTTTTTCACTCTCCTCTTTCACTTTCATCAAGAGGCTTTTTAGTTCCTCTTCACTTTCTGCCATAAGGGTGGTGTCATCTGCATATCTGAGGTTATTGATATTTCTCCTGGCAATCTTGATTCCAGCTTGTGCTTCTTCCAGCCCAGCGTTTCTCATGATGTACTCTGCATATAAGTTAAATAAGCAGAGTGACAATATACAGCCTTGACATACTCCTTATATGTGCCTTAAACATGAGTTTCATTTTTCATTTTGTGGTAGTTTACATTTAATGTAAACTTTACCCTCTTAACTATTTTTATGGATAATAATTCTGAAACTGTATCCATTAAACAACGACTCCCTTTTTTTAGTTCCTCCAGCCTCTTTTAAGAACCACTCTACTTTCTGTTTCTATGAATTTGACTACTTTAGATGCCTCATAGAAGTGGAAACATATTTTTTTTGTGACTGGCTTCTTGACATAATGTGCTCAAAGTTCATTCATGTTGGAGCACGTGGCAGCAGTTCCTTCCTTTTTAAGGCTGTGTCATATTCCAGTGTAGAATAGATCACACTGTGTTCATTCATCCATGAGTGTTACAGTTGCTTCCGCCTCTTGCATATTGTGAATAGTGCTATGAACATGGGTGTGCAAATATCTATTTCAATTCTTTTGGGCATACATAGCCAGAAGTGGGATTGTTGGATCATATAGTAATTCTATTTTTAATTTTTTGAAGCACCTCTGTACCATTTTCCACAACAGTCACCCTATTTTACAGTTCTACCAACAATACACTAGGGTTCCAATTTCTCTTATCTCATAATTGGAGTCTTCGTAACTGTTCCCATCTTAATCTGTGTTAGATGGGTAATGATATCTGTCAGCTAATCCTCCTGATTTATGTTCAAAATGTATCCCCCGTCCAACTACTTCTCATCTCGTCCATCACTGTCACTTTTTCTCCAGCCACCATTGGCTCTTGTGTGGACCACTGTAGTAATCTTCTAGTTCCCTGGCCAAGGATGGAACCCAGACCTCCTGCATGGGGAGCTCGGAGTCTTAGACAGTGGACCCCCAAAAAAGTCCCCAGAATGGTAATTTAAAAATATAAGCCAGGTTTTATCACCCTTCTTCTCATAACATTTGCATGGCTCCTATCAGACTTTGGATAAAATCCAAAGTCTCTTCCTTAATGTATAATGTCATAAAAATGCTCAAATACTTAGACGGCTGCAGAGACACTGACCTCTTACTGTGCCTTACAACACACTAAGACTGTTTCTGCCTCAGGGCTTTTGCCTCTGTTGTACTCTCATCCTGGGTGGCTTTACTCATAGGCAATTACTTGATTCACTTCTTCCTTAATTCAGTTGTCTGCTCAATTGTGACCTCTTCAAAGAGACTTTCCCCAACTACCTGATCAGAAAAGGCACTCGTTGTTAACCCTCACCGAGCACTTACCACTCTGACGTCATGTGTGCTGTGTACTCAGTTGTGTCTGACTCTCTCTAGCACCATGGACTGTAACCCACCAGGCTCTTCTGTCCATGGAATTTTCCAGGCAAGAATACTGGAGTGGGTTGCCATTTCCTACTCCCGATGACCTCCCCAACCCAGTGATTGAATCTGCATCTCCTGCATTTTTACCGCCTGGGAAGCCCCTCTGACATCATACTGTACTTATTTGTGATAGTATTATTAGTTTTCTCCTCCAGGAGAATTTGAGCACTATGAATTCTCTCTGGGCATCTGCAAGAGTATCTGGCACTTCAGAGATGCTCAATAAATATTTGTTGAATGAATGAGTAAGAGACTCTGTACCCTTGTATCTAAACAGCTTTGGTCATGGTGACAGAGATACCTAGTATACACCTGGTGTCCTAGTTGGAGGCTTCTAAGGAGAATACCTGTAGGTTTTCTTCCTCCTCAAGCTGATTACACCAGCTGTTATCCACTTGATGACTGTTGCTCAAGAGACCTGAGTGGGAAAGTATAGATAAATGCCTCATCCAACCCCTTACAGAAAAAAAAAAATTCAAGAATTGGTGGGAATTGTTTGCTGCTGTCCTCTTGGCCCCAAATCACCTTTCCTAAGTTGAGTTTTAGCTGCTTTTTATTACCTGCAAGCACATTCCCTGCTGTAATGTGGGGGTAATGCCTCATTTGCACAGTGAATGCCAAAAATGGGTTTTAAAACAGAAAGCAAAGCCAGAAATTCCTCTGCATGGGAGATGGTAGTTTGACAAGTCTTTGAATTACATAATGGAATCTCCTCTTACTTTCTTTATAAAATATATCAAATTGTCAAAAACAATGAGCTTTTCTTCCCAGGTTGTTTGGGATATTCCTGGCACTTCTAGCTGCCATCCTGTCCTAGAGGGGCTCTGGGATTAGAATTATGTGTGGTAGCTTTGTTTTTCCCCCAGCTGGGTTTGTGATGGAGTTATTTTGATGGAAGTGCTCAGTTGATTCTAAAGGAGGTGCACATGCTCGCTGAGCTGAGCGCTTCTACCTTAAATGGTCTTCCATGCTGTGGAAGAGAGCTTCCCTTGCATCGTTGTAGCGATCGTGTCATAGGGTTGGAACATGATCTTTGCCTATTTCACGCCTCCTCATGGTTTTGAGAAGTCTCTTTCAGTTTTACTAGTCTGTTAGAGACACTGATATTTAAACATGGTCTGTAGGCTCCTGGGGTCTTTGGATAGGTAACCAGGGGTCTGTCAGTTGTGAAAGTGTGAAAGATGACTGCAAACACCGTTGTTAGTTTCTCACTTTGGGCGCTGCTTACACAGCATGTTCACTTTGTGAAAATTCAGCTCATCTGCTTACGAGCTGTGTACTTCTCTGTGTTTTATACTTCAATAAAAAGACTCTCTTAAGAAAACAAACCAACCATATTTCCTATCTGCAAGAACATCTCCTCTTGGTGGAGATATTCAAATAGAAGATCACATACTCAGATTGGTGCTGGGATTAAAGAAAGCCTATTATAGGAGCACAAATACAAGGGTTCATTCTCATCTTTTAATGGGATAGAGGAAAATCGAGAGAAGATTTTAATGGAATTTATCTATTACCTTTTCTTGGCTTCCTCCATACACGATAAGATTCATATAGAGAAAACAAGAATAAGTCAGTTAGATTCTAGTGCTGTGGTAGCATGCTTAGAAGATAAAATGTTGCTTAAAAAAGCAAAAATTGTGCTAAAAATATCATTTCCTTCAGGGAACTTGTTGATAATTGTCTTCCCAGTCCTGCTTCATTTTTGGCATGGATGGGTGAGTGTTGAAACACATGGCTGTGGGTTGGTTGTCCATTGGTGTGTTTTGTTACCGTAAAATAGTTGGTATTAATGACTCGCAGTGACCCTGTGTTGGAGGAGAGTGGTGTTAGTGTTGTGTGTGTTAGGGGTAGTGGAGTAGTAATGTTTTTGTTGTTTACTTGTTTATATGTCCAACTCTTTGCAACCCCATGGAGTGTAGCCTGTTAGATTCCTCTGTCCATAAGAATTTTTCAGGGAAGAATACTGGAGTGAGTTGCCATTTCCCTCTCCAGGGAATCTTCCCAATTCAGGAATTGAACCCACATCTCCTGCATTGGCAGGCAGATTATATATTACTGAGCCACCAGGGAAGCCCTTTTTGAGTACTGTTGACTATGAAAGAGTCTGATAAGAAAGAATGTTTTTATTGTTTCTTTTCATCATTATAATTGAAGAGAATTGTAATAGGCAATAATTAGCCAGCCTTCCAAGGTGATATAAAGCTGATTTCTCAAATGTAAGTGCTTTGAGCTCATAGTAGGTACTGACAGGCAGAGATTGGAACTGTTGGACAATCGAAATCCTTTAGAGTAGATAGCACCTGAACTGGTCTTTGAACAGTGGGCTCCAGACATGTGGGTGCAGAAGAAATACCTTGTTAATGTTTAAAGTAGATTCCTAGGTTCTGCCCCCAGGTTCTGTGGGTCTCAGAAAGGAAGCCCAGCATTGAGAATGTGTGGGCAGTCACAGAGGACTCTGTGAGAAGTGATGACAGGAAGTGAAGGTAGGGGGTGAGAGGAGGATTGGTGGAAGGCAAGTGCTTGGAAGAAGGAAGAAAAAAACAGTGTTCAGTGAGGAGGCAGGCTGATTCCCAAGATAGAAACAGAGACTGTTTCTGAGAAGTAAATGTGGTGTATAGTCTCTGACATTGGAGGGACTGATGCTGGAACAGATAATAGCAGTGGAACCTGTCAACCATAGGATGCTATGATCTGTAATTGTTGACTTTATTGGAAGGTGACTTAAGAATGAGGTTAATATTTAAATGAAAATGTCACTCTAGTGGAATGTGTGCCTTAAGACATCAGACCTGAAACTAATCTCAGAGTAGCTTCTTATTCGAACCTGTCATTGGAAGGAGGAAAAGACTGGGAGCCCCAGAGCCAGGGAAGTAACTTGGTGGAGAGGTCAGCAGAACTTCAACTGAAATTCAGAAATAGCTTGATGAGGGACCATTCCACTTACTTGTTCACTAATCACACACTTAATGAGCACCGACTACATGCTCAGTCTCCTGGGCAGGGCCCTGAGATTGAGCTGTAAAAGAAAAAATTGATAATCTTTGTCCTCAAAGAGTTTGTAGTCTAACAAACAAGTCAGTTGTAGAACAAGCACAGAAATTTCTCCTGCTGTGGTTCTGTCTCCCATGATGACAGTTAGATATAGCAAGGTTGTTTTATTAGGAAATAAGCTGCTTGGCCCTGAGATTTTTGACTTAATGCAAGCTTCTGTGATTTAGTGGGATATTGCATGGCTCTGCTACTTGAAATGTACTGTGCAAGGCTATCACCTAGGTGTCTTGTTAAAAATGCAGGTTCTGTGTGTTGAGAGTGAGGGCTAAGGTCCTGCATTTTCAGCAGACTGCCTAAGGGTGCTGATGCTGGCAGTAGGTGGACCACGCTGAATAGCAAGAATCTAGAAACTTGGAGATATTTAGAGGCTCTTCTGAGTCACTGAAGAGCTCCTCCAATGTAAGTAGTTGGGTTTTTGTTAGTTTGGATCAACTGATTTTTTTTTTTTCAGCTTGTAATTATAAATAGGTCCATTGTAACTACAAAAATACCTTTGCTGTTGAAATTCATCCAGAAAAACAACTTTATGATTGCAAGTCCTTTCTAACGCATTTTCATTGAAAAAAATTATAACCTCATTTTGGAGAAAACCAGATTTCTTGAATTCACCAACTATCACATTATAGCAGCACAGACTGTAATTACAAGTGTGACAAATGTTATAAAGTAAATTGGAAGAACCCTGGGGATATCTATATTGGGGTGTTCTGTATGTGTTTGGATAGAAGCCACGCTGGTTTCTTTTTCTGCTCCCTATCTCAGTCCTATATTAGTACATAAGTTAGCACATCCTGGTGCAGAAAGTCTTGAAGCAGAATAGCATTATTACCTGAACCTCTTCCAATAGCCAAAGCCAGTGAAACCACACATTCCGTACACATTTTGGAATATTAGCCCTTTCACTTCCGGCTCATAGTTTGTTTATAACAAGCAGAAGGAGAAAAATTATTACTCTCAGATTGCTATCGTGCTTGACACTATTGGGCTTTTTAAAGGTGGTAAGTGAATATATTGAGTTTTTGTGTAGGCGTGTTTCTTTTTTTAAGTTGTTTGATATGAGGGTAAAAACTTAATTGCAGAAGATTCTATAGAAAACAGATTCTCTCTGGAATCTTTTTAAGAGTGATTTTCTCATCTTTTGAGCAGCAGTATTGAAGAGTACAAACAATCGTAGGGAGATTTTCTGTTCGACCTTCTTGATTAATTTCCTTCCATTGTATGTTGGCCTCCATTTTCAAATTAGAAATTTCCATGGCTGATTACAGGGGCATTAATGCTGTTGTTATTCCAGATTCCTTTGACACTTAAAATTGCAGAACCTGGCGATATCTTTATAATGAGAAAGGATCTTGGTACTTAACGTGACTCAGTAGTTCAGCATTCTGTGGTGGGCTCAGCTATGGAGTGACTGACGTTTGAATCCTGCTTCCTTAAGGATGTCTGTGATCAGTAACCTTCTAGTCAACATCTGTATGTGAGATTTGACATATCAGTTCAGTTCAGTCGCTCAGTCGTGTCTGACTCTTTGCAACCCCATGAATCACAGCATGCCAGGCCTCCCTGTCCATCACCAACTCCTGGAGTTTACCCAAACTCATGTCCATCGAGTCAGTGATGCCATCTAGCCATCTTATCCTCTGTTGTCCCCTTCTCCTCCTGTCCCCAATCCCTCCCAGCATCAAGGTCTTTTCCAATGAGTCAAGTCTTCTCATGAGGTGGCCAAAGTACTGGAGTTTCAGTTTTAGCATCATTGCTTCCAAAGAACACCCAGGGCTGATCTCCTTCAGAATGCACTGGTTGGATCTCCTTGCAGTCCAAAGGACTCTCAAGAGTCTTCTCCAACACGACAGTTCAAAAGCATCAGTTCTTTGGTGCTCAGCTTTCTTCACAGTCCAACTCTCACATCCATATGTGACCACTGGAAAAACCATAGCCTTGACTAGATAGACCTTTGTTGGCAAAGTAATGTCTCTGCTTTTATGGCCCCTCATAAAGACCATAATGAAATATGTAGTATTTCCAAGGAACAACAGAAGAATTAGAAAATGACTACATTTCAAAAGGTTTTTTTATCGTAGATTTTTTGGGAGGAGTGCCGTTTACATTTTTCTTGTGTAAGCATGGAGTCCTTATTACTGATCTATGTAGAGACAGATCAAATGAGGTAGATGACAGTGAACTTGACATTGTCATTGAGAGGATAGGACTCAAGGGGTCAAGGTATCTTTTGTTTTGCTTGTAGTATTGAGGCTTCTATCCTTCTGACTGTAACAAAATTTGACTCATGTGACACTGCTGGTTTTGACCTATAAAAGTATTTCATTTGGTTCTACCCAATTTTATATTATTGCATGGCTGTTAGGACCTGAACATGTTGATGCTAAGAAGCTCCATTTGTGCAGTGACTAGGAAATGACTGTGCTGTGGTTAGTCGCTCAGTCGTGTCCAACTCTTTTCGACCCCAAGGACTATAGCCTGCCAGGCTCCTCTGTCCATGGGATTCTCTAGGCAGGAATACTGGAGTGGGTGCCATGCCCTCCTCCAGGGGATCTTCCCAACCAAGGGGTCGAACCCAGGTCTCCCGCATGGCAAGCAGATTCTTTTTACCGTCTGAGCCACCAGGGAAGCCCATGAAGTTCCTGCCAGGGTTCAAATTGCCTGGGTGTGATTTCTAGCCCAATAGCATCAGCTGTTTAATATTGAGAAGGTTACTTAACCTCTTCCAGCCTTGGTTTTTTCTAAAAGATGTGTCCCTCTGGGGATGAAATGAGATGATGATGTGAAGTCCTTATATAGCCAACATCCAACCACCCCCAGCGATTCATCCTAAAAGGAGGAAAGCTTTCCATGAAGACTGCTCCGGCCAAGTTACAGGATCTACTTGATCTAATAGATGCTAACCTATTATTCTAAACATTAAAGCTATATAATATATAACATTTATTTCATATAATATATAAAACAGGTATTTAGAAATATTTATTGATATTAACAAGGTATTATATTATGTGAAAAAAGAGTATTAATAGAGCTCAACAAATGCTCATTAGCACTACTATTAAGTGCATATAACATTGTAAAGTGCTTAATAGTAGTGCTAATGAGCATTTGTTGAGCTCTGTTAATACTCTTTTTTCACATAATATAATACCTTGTTAATATCAATAAATATTTCTAAATACCTGTTTTATATATTATATAAAATAAATGTTATATATTATATAGCTTTAATGTTTAGAATAATAGGTTAGCATCTATTAGATCAAGTAGATCCTGTAACTTGGCCGGAGCAGTCTTCATGGAAAGCTTTCCTCCTTTTAGGATGAATGGTTGGGGGTGGTTGGATGTTGGCTTGGAGGTGCTTAGAGAGAGGAAATACTGGTCAGTCACTGACTGAGTACATCCTTCTTTGGTGTTTTCCCTTTAATAGAAAGTCTATTACTGATCTGAGTTCCTTTCTGTAGGAAAGTTCACTTTAGTGACATTGAGCTTGAGTTTTTATTTTAATGATAAGAGAATTGAAAAGTGGCATTCTCAGAAGGTATGGTGGGTTCTTTCCAGTGTTATATGAAATGAGGTTTGACATGGACCTTAAAGAGGAATTATTTGCCTTCATTGCTTTGTCTTTAAAGTACCTCCTACCTTCTGCAGATTATGAGAATATTTTGTCTGGATTGGGTAATTAGGTATACCTGCATTTGGAATGTTGAATCAAATTTTTTTTTTTTTTTGAAGCCATATGATATGTTGCAAGACCTCCTGATGGAGAATCTTAATGGTAATAAACGTTAGTGAAGAGGAAGGGTTAAGGTTCAAGTCAGTTAAATAGAAATAGGTTGGTTGATGGTTCAGAGAAGTGGTTTTCAAATTTACTCATCCAGTTGTTCCTTAGGACCCATGTCATATTTTCAAAGGGAAGTCAGAACAAGAGAACCCCGCAAGTTCCCCACATTTTTCGTTATAAAAACTACCAAGCCTAGTTATCTAATCTGATGTTCGTGGCTGCAAGACTGAGTGCCACAGGGAGGTTATAGATGAGAGAATGGAGAGCTTACTGCTCTGGGGTTCTACAGCGCACTGATGGGATGAGTGAAGGAGGTGGCTTTCACCTCTCTATCCCACTGACTTGTTAATAATCCCCCACAACCGTCTTTATCCCCAGCCCCTTGCAGGGACAGAGTTTCGCTGACTGAACTAATGATTCTCTCTGTGGACAAGCCACAGGGGCTGAACTGAGCATGCTCAGCTTCTCCCAGTCCTCTCATCCCTGAGTGGGACTTCCTCCTGCCAAGAAGAGAACTCAAGGGGGACCGAGAGAGGCTACGAGTGTCACCTTTGGGAAGATTCCCCTACAGAGGGAAACATCAGGCAAGAAGAATGAAGGTTCCCACCTTGTCCAGCAAATATTTATTGTTTCTCTAAATAGTAAGCAGTATGTTAGATGCCAGAGCAGTTCATTAAACTCTGTACCTCTGGACTCTGTAACCCTTAAGATTTAAATGTGTTGATCCTGGAATATAAACCAGTCCCCTCTCCCCCACAGACCAAAGTGAAACATTTCAGAAACTTCAAATACTCCCTGTTTCAGGTACTGGTAAAAATTCAAAGTAATTCCCCTAAGAAACGTGTAGAAGCGACCCAGATCTTTTCTGATAGCCCAGTCATCTGGCAGAGTGTTTCTGTTGAGGCAGCATCAGTGAGGTGGGAGGAGGAATGTCAACTGACAGTCCTTCCTGAGCTCCGGAGAGGTCATGCGATTCCCGTCCAAGGGGCCACCTGTATGGATGAAACACATCTACAGTGACACTCTGTGCTCATGTCCCAAGGTTAGTCTGCTTGGAAGGCTCAAAACTCCGAGGAAAGCCTTCTTTGTTGTTCCCAGACTGATGTTGTATTATGTCGGTCATTTTTACATAATTTTAGATTGCTTGCCATAGTCTATATAAACCGCTTTTAGGAAAATTTAGCTTGGTTTTGGTAGTCTATATTGGGAACCATCCCTCCTCAGTATTAAATGAGTCTAGGACAACAGGCAACACCCACCCCATTACAAGACTTTTTATGAAGCAAACATCTATTTTTGCTTTGTGCAGACTCCACTGTATGAAGGGCTGAAAATAACCAAATGCTCAGAAACCGTTTGTGATGCAAAAATGACTGTAGGGGGAACCATGTTTCTCACTGCCCTGGTTATGACTGACTAGTATAGGTCAGAAATTGTGCCCTACAACCAGTTTTGCTAGGTCATTCTGAGGTTTTTTGCTGGTCTTGGAGGGACCTGCATTTTTCCCTGTGGACCTGAAATGTCATCTTGCCCACATAAACCGTTAGGGAAGCTGAAAATAATTTAGACAGGCAGGCTTTTTTTTTTTTTTTTTGATTGCCAAAATGAAATAATTTAGTATTTGAGTCTTGAAGATTTTTTTTAGTTTTTTTAAGGACTTAAAGAGAAATGGAAATAAACAGACCACAGGTTAGCATAATCAAGGGCAGGGTTGTTAATGCCTTTTCTGATCTTCACCACATTTCCTAATGCTGACACTGTTTCTTTTTTTAATTTTTATTGGACTACAGCTGATTTACAGTGTTGTGTTAGTTTCAGTGGCGTTACAGATGTAGATGATGCTGTTTCTTAAGCTCTGCCACGTGCCAGGCTTGCAGACTCCAGTGCACTCTCACTGGGCTGAGTCGTATCCCCAAGGAGTGTGTTTGCCAGTGTTCTCAAACCAGCATCAGAAATCAAGCTTTGCACACAGAGGATATACACTTCTGATATTTTATCAAGAAGGCAAATTCCCTCTCCCCCTAGCAAATATGCAAGCTTTTAGATCCAGAAAAGTTGGAGCGAGCCAAAGGAACAGCTGGTTATTTTAATGCCTCAAGGCTGTTCCTGCCCCATCTATAGCACAATGCTCTACTCCCCCCTACCCCCCCTGCCCACTGCCACAGTCCGAGTATTTCCAGGGGGAGCCAAGATGACCCACTTCTCTGGGTGCTGTGGAAAATGGCTACTTGCCAACTCCATGTCCCACCTGCCCCAGAGGTGCCTTTGGAGATGGATGAAGACTTGGGCGCCTCTCTATAGCATTTTTTTTTTAATTGAAATATAGTTGAGTTACAATGTTGTATTAGTTTCAGGTATGTAGCAAAGTAAATCAGTAATACATATACATATATCCACTCTTGTTTTTTTTTAGATTCTTTTCCCATATAGGCCATTATAGAGTATTGAGTAGAGTTCCCTGTGCTATACAGTACATCCTTATCAGTTACTTATTTTATATATAGTAGTGTGTATATGTCAGTCCCAATCCGTTTCCCACCCCCGCCGCCACCCGGTAGCATGGTGATTTGTGTTATCATCTCCAAACCTCAAGGAAAAAAAAGATCCAAGTTGATAAGTGATTGGTCCAGTTGCATTAGAAGGAAGTGACCACAGAGGACTCACATTCTGGATTTCAAGGGACTAGATTGGACATGGCATTTTCTCTGAGTCTCTTAACCTTTTCGTGACTGTGAAAGTTCCTTACCATCTGTTGGATTTTTATGTGAGATGATGAGCTTTCAGAAATGTAAAGGACTCAAGGAAAGTGAAAGCAATACTAGACATTCTGGAAGAATTTATGGAATGTGTCCTCCTCCTCCCCGTGATGTGCATGCTTTAGGGTGGCTGCCTCCTCCACTGTTAAGAAGTCTGTCCGTGAACTTCGGGCTGGTCACCTGAAAAACTGCAGAAGACATTGGCAAAGTGTAAATCACAACCCTAAGGAGAATTGTTTTTACCTCTAGCCCTTATTTGAGCAAACTCTGTCTCCAATATTTATTTAAAATTCATCTTTGGCATATAAAAGACTCATGGCATAAGGGGGGAAAGAAAAGATTTTCTAGAAATCAAGCCATTTCTCTTATAAAGGAGATGTGCTAAGACAGGAAATTGTATTTGGAACTTCTTTGGAAGCAAAGAAAATGCAGTTAAATAAATGTTTAAACACAGGTAGTCCCATAAATATTTTCACTGGGGGGGTGGGGGGAAGAAAATTCACTGGATAACCTTATCTACAATAATGTCTAATTATGTCAAAATTTGCAATAAAGCTGTTCACATATGACATAGAACAAAAGGTTAGGATTTGAATTGCACTAGACTTGTTCGGTTTGAGTTACTAGTTTCACAAGAGAACGTTCAGCCGCTCAGCAAATTTGAAACTTCTGAAAGTGGCAGGGGCTGGGATCAGTGCATTTACGGGCCTCTCCTTGGCAAAGGATTCTTCCCTCTGTGGTTTCTTCACATTTTCTCTCTGCATTTGCAATCCGTGCTGTAGGATGGGATCCTCACATTTCTGTCATCCAACTGGCTAGTTTGAGGAAAGATACAGCTTTAGCCTGCACTTCCTTGGCTTTTCGCTTTCACTTGCCTTATTTGGTAAAGCTGTGGGCTTCGTTGTTCCTGGAAAGGGCTGTTTCACCAGTTTCCAGGACCATTTCCCACTTGCATCTAGTTCGGAGCTGGGAAGCAGAGCTTGCCTGCTGCTCTGGGGTATCCGTTCAGAGCTGGGGCAAATGCAAGGTTGGCGTGTCCTTAAGAATCCTCAGTGTATACAGGGCTGGTGGTGATACATCCCTCACTAGTGAGATGTTTGTACGTAATGTATATAGTGGAGCGTAAACTTCCCTTTGAAAGTGGAACTCTGGAAAGGTGCTGGCTTTTTAGCTTTGTCCAGAGCCTGGGATGGGCATGCCCTTCTCGTTTTTCCCTGTATCTTGTCATCTAGATGACCTTTCCCCTAATTCTTATTTCCGGTTTTGCTTTCTTCCAATGCTTTTGGAGCTTTTTCCTATCCCTTTTAAGGAATAGATAATTTTGCTCACCCGAGAATGCCACATCCCAGGTTTTAATAGAGCTCATGGCTTAATATTCTCTAAGTACCTCTTTTCATGTTATTTAAAGGGAAACTTAACTCTTATCATGTTTGTGGTGTATGAAGTCACGTTCTTAGCACTCCCTACCCCAACACCTTCGTTCTGACAACACATCTTTCTCTTGTTTCTAAGTAGTTTTGTTTTTAAAAAACCTAACTTTTAGACAGATGAGAAAGTGTGGCTTGGTTCTTGGAGCTTAAGTTTGTTTTGTGTTTTAGCCTAAAAAGGAAGTTTGCGGACCCCTAGTCCTCTGAATGATAGTTACGTGTTTCTGATAAAAGATGAGGATGGAGAGGGTGGAGGAGAGGAAGTAAGGTTGCTGTAAGCTTAATCCTTTGCTCTTTGCCAAAAGAACACTTGATTTTTGTTACTGAGGGTTTTTTGTTTTTTTAAATAGAAGGAAGCCGAATTCATTAAGAGTTTGGAGGGAGGGGGCAAAGGAAATTTTTTTTAACCTCCTAGAATGTGGAGGCTGCCCCTTAGTGGGAGAAGCAGCAAAACTCCCGAACTGAGCTCACTTTCATTTTCAAGAACCTGTTGGTGCAGCATTTTTTCATCTTTGCTGCAGAAAGGCAGGCTCCTCTTCTTCCTTAGCCTGCAGTTAATTTTGGGGGCATGTGGGAAAGTAAGGGATACTCACAGCTGAGGGCATCCTAGAAGGCTAGTGGAGAAGCACATATGTGCCATCTAGACCTTTATTGGGACAGAAAGCCAGAAGGAGGGAAACAATAAGGGCACCCTCTGAATGTTAAACACCAGAGTTAAAACTGACCTGACCTCGGTCAGAGTATTGCTCACCTACCCAAACAAGTTAGAGGCACACAACTATCCCTCACCGTCCACACAGATGAATTCTGGGCTTTTCTTTGACCGGACACTTGTTTTGTTATTTATTAATCTTTGTGCTGGGTCTTCCTTGGTACTTGTGGACTTTTTCTAATTGCAGTGCATGGGTTTTTCATTGCGGTTGTTGTTCTGTCGTTTAGTTGTGTCCGACTCTTTGCAACCCCATGGACTGCAGCCCACCAGGCTTCCCTGTCCTACACTGTCTGCTGGAGTTTCCTCAAACTCATGTGCATTGAGTCAGTGATGCCATCTAACCATCTCTGTCGCCCCCTTTTCCTCCTGCCCTCAGTCTTTGCCAGCATCACGGGCTTTTCCAAAGGGTTGGCCCATTGCGGTGGCTTTTCTTTTTGCAGAGCACGGGCTCTAGGGCATGCGGGCTTCAGTAGTTGCCGCACGTGTGCTCTGGAGCAGAGAGTCAATAGCTGGGGCACATGGGCTTAGTTGCTCTATGGCGTGTGGGATCTTTCTGGACCAGTGATGAAGCCCACGTCTCCTGCATTGGCAGGCTTATTCTTTACCACTGAGCCACCAGGGAAGCTCCGATCCTGCATTTCCAGCAAGAGCCCAGGTGATGCTAAAGCTACTGGTTCTCAGTCTTTGTTTTGAGTAAGTGGTATGGAGACCAGTGCATCTCGACTCTGCTTCTTTTCCTTTTCAGATTAATTGAGTTGTATCTCATTGTGGCCAAAATGTGTGGCATCCAACAGCCTACTGGAGGTAATTGCTCCTGGGATAAATCTGAGAAAAAAGGGAGCCAAAGGGAAGGATATTGAAAGAGAAAGTGCCTTAGTTGGGAAAGGACTCGATAAAAGGGCTGCTGCTGCTGCTAAGTCACTTCAGTCGTGTCTGACTCTGTGTGACCCCATAGACAGCAGCCCACCAGGCTCCCCCGTCCCTGGGATTCTCCAGGCAAGAAAACTGGAGTGGGTTGCCATTTCCTTCTCCAATGGATGAAAGTGAAAAGTGAAAGGTAAGTCGCTCAGTCGTGTCCGACTCTCAGCGACCCCATGGACTGCCGCCTACCAGGCTCCTCGGTCCATGGGATTTTCCAGGCAAGAGTACTGGAGTGGGGTGCCATCGCCTTCTCCGCGATAAAAGGGCAGGTATTCTTAATTAGTAGCTTAGTATCTAATCTTTGTCACTGAAGCCTGCACATCAAGCTGCTTGGAGTCTTCTTGAAGACAGTTTCTAGCTGCAGAGGTTTTTAACACCTCTCATCTAACTCTGTTAAATAGCCTGCTGGGATCCAAAATAGAAGCTGTGTAGGGAGAAGCTCCCTAAGCATACCTCAGCTGCCAGGCATGCTCTGTATTGACTTTTTTTCCCCTTGATATGAAATCAGTGATATCTCAAAGCCCTCCAAGACATTTGGTTCAGTCTGATATCTAATGTTGACTCCTGTTGAGCATCCCCATCCAGTGATCCCTAGCCCTGACTGCCAGCAGAATCATTTAACAGCTTTCCATCCTATATGGAATAGATAACTACAGTGGCTCTATAAACACCTAAGATATTGATGCAAAGACTTGTCTCCTTCTATTTATTCCCTTCCTGACCCTAGCTGTTTTCTGATGGTAGAGATTTTTTCTCTGTGTTTAGTTACATATGTGTGTATCTTTCTTAAGTCTAATATTACAATGGGTTTTTCTTTCTGTCTTGGCCAGCTTGCATAGCATGTCGGATCTTAGTGTAGGGATTGAACCCGCACCCCCTGCATTGGAACCATGGAGTCTTCACCACTGAACCACCAGGGAAGTCCCTACAGTGGGTTTTTAAATCTCTATTATAATAGACAGCAATAATGAAGTCCCTTTTTCACCTGGCTTTGCACATACTCTGTTGGCCAGCTATTATTCACTTGATGGCTGCTGTTTAAAAGATCCGAGTGGGAAAGTATAGCTAGATGCCTCATCCAACCTCTTAAGTTAAAAAAAAAATCAAGAATCGGTGGGAATTGTTTGCCTGGCTATACCTTCCGGGTCTCCCTATCTCTCCTCCCTCTTTCTTATCATCTTAGTCTGGTCCAGGCCTTTGTTCTTGGCCTTCATCTCTTCTCTCCCTATGTTCATTCTCTCAATGATGTCACCCAGTTCTGCGAGGTTAGATAGGCTGACCACTAACAAAATGTTTCTCCAGCCCCCATATGCCTCCCAAGGGCTGAATATATACCTCCGACTTTCTTAGTGACTATTCTATTTGATTGGCTCTCAGAAGCATCTTAAACTTTGAATCTGTCTCAAACAGAAGGTTCTTCCTGCCCCAAACCTGCCCCAACCCTGGTGTTCCCCAGCTCTGTGTATTGGTGACTCTTTTTGCTCAGACCACATCCTCACACTGCCTGATTCCTCTCTTTCCCCCCACATCACATCCGCAGCTGAGACCTTGCTCTGCTGTCACTCATATTCCACTCCTGCCTGCTTCCCACCACCTAGCCTACAGCTTCCATCATCTGTTACTTGCATTGGTATTTCTCAGACTTCTCCATGGATCTTAATAGCAAGAAATACATTTTCTCTTGTAACCTAAGAAACATATTCATATATGTCTGTATGTCTGACTGGAACAAAAAGTTCACACCATAGCACTTAAATTTACTGTTTGCAGTGTACCCTGATAATTCCTTTTCTTTTCTTTTATGAAAAATAAGGTAATTGAGACCCACTGATATGATTTCATGACCAAGTTTCAGTTATGACTCACAGTTTGAAAAACACTGGTCTGGATCCTTGTGGCTGGAGGTGATGTGCAGAGCCAGTGACCTTGGCATTTACCAGGAGCTCTTCAGTAATAACCATTTCAGCCCCTCTGCAGGCCTGCTGGGTCATACTCTGCGTTGAAGGGGATCTGAGGTGATGCACCAGTCCTTGAAGTTCAAATGCTACAGTATGGACGACTGCTCTGGTCTTCCAGTAGCTCTCTTTCTTCCGAGATGTGCCCCCTGCCATCCTCTCCACTGTGTATGGGGCTGGAGTGGTTGTTAGAAAACTCTTTGGGGTCAAGTATTGCCCCTGCTTACCGGGCTTCTCAGCTCACTTAAAATAGAATCCTACAGGATGCTCCATCAAGCCAGGTTCTCAGCCTTGGCTGGCTGCACAATAAGAGATAGCCTGGAGAAATCAAAAAAGGACAACAAAAAACCCCTTAGTGCCTAGGAAGCATCACAGAAGAGCTGGATCAGAATAGCTGCACGTGTAACCAGGACTGAGAACTGCTATTTGACGGGATCCCTATGGCACCCCACTACAGTACTCTCGCCTGGAAAATCCCATGGACGGAGGAGCCTAGTGGGCTGCAGTCCGTGGGGTTGCACAAAGTCGGACACGATTGAGTGACTTCACTTTCACTTTTCACTTTCATGCACTGGAGAAGGAAATGGCAACCTACTCCAGTGTTCTTGCCTGAAGAATCCCAGGGACGGGGGAGCCTGGTGGGCTGCCGTCTATGGGGTCGCACAGAGTTGGACACAACTGAAGTGACTTAGCAGCAGCAGCAGCAGTTCCTGCCTACCTGCAGCTCCCCGGCTCACTCAGCTCTAACCATACTGGCTGCTTTACATTTCTCTGCACACAGTGAGCTAGTTTCTGCCCCACAGCCTTTGTCCTGCCCGGAATTTGTACCTCTCTCCACTGTCCTCCAGGACCCACACTCCCTTCCCTCATGTGTCCCTCGTGCGTAGATGTCACTACCCCAGAGAGACCTACCTGACCTTCCTGTCTGATGACCTTGATCCCTTTAGCTGCTTCATCTCTCTCCATGCTTTATTCTTCTTCATAGCAGTTATTATTCCTAATAATATGTTTGCCATTGTTTTCTGACTTGTTCACTCTTTTCCCTCTCTAAAATTTAAGCTATGTGAGGAGAGACAGCTTAATCTGCCATGGTCATCACTGTGTCTCTAGTACCTAGAACAGTGTCTGGCCCAAAGGAGTTGCTGAATCAATGTTTGTGAATGAATGAGAGAAGAGAAAGTGGATGATGGTGTCATGGTTTTTCTGGCTTTTCATCACTGAATCTGCCCTTGCTATTTTAAGACAGTGAAGTAAAAAGAGTGCCTCTCTTGTGACTTTGGTCCTCTCCATGCGTTTTTTTTTTCCCCCCAGCATCACCACATCGATCAGTTGACTCACCATGTATTTTGATTCAGGATGGTGTTTCTTTGATTCTTTCTAAGAAGTGTAAACAAGAAAAAGAATGAATGGCAGCATAACCTAATTATTTCCCCCAAGTGACTTGACTATGTTCAAATCAGCAGATCTTTGCCTTGAATTGGTTTTGCTTTTGAGGGGAGTGTTTGGAAGAGCTTTTCATTCAACCTGAGCATTTAATTTTTTTTTTTTTTTTTTTTTTTAAGAAAAGCTTATGATGGAATAACAGAAACCAACAGCACTTACTCTGGCTTGGGTTTGGTGGTATTTATTTAAATGATGGTTCTTTCGACTTGAGTTTTTAAAGTCCTCATTTAACAGTGTCAGTTTAATAGATCTGACATAACTCTGTTACATAATCAGACTTTTTAAAGATGCAAATTGAAAAGGCATTGCAGTTAAGGTTTAGAACTTCTTTTATGTTACATGCTTTGAGGATTGGTCTTCCTGCTTTTGATCTCTTACTCTTGATCCCTCCTTCAGTAGGTTAATTCAGAGCTGGGGCTCTAAAGAGTTTTTCAGCTAAAAACAGAACACAGTGAGGATCATGTCTTTGTGTAATAATGACAACATTTGAGTTGAGGTCAGGGGACTGTATCATTCTTATGTAAACGTGGCTGGTGCCTCCCTGTCATACCTGGGAATGACGGTCAGGTGTAGGAGTAGTATGCATACTTAGGTTGACTCTCCTGTCTTTATGTTACATATTTAATCATCATTGGTCTCTTTTATGCATTTTGTATTTTCGTCTCAACACATTGGTAATTCATTGTACCTTAAGTGTTTGCATCAAATTTTGCTCACTACGTATAAAACATAAAGCCTTCTGTCTACAGTGAGATGCGTTTCTGGCGATTTAAGAGAAGCAGTGACTCTTGCTTTCCCTTCGTGGCTTTTATATGAATCATAATCCTTTAGGGTCAGGACAACCGGAAGTCCCACTTGTGTGTAGGAGTTTGTTGGCTGATGTAAACCAGCTGGAGCCCAGGGGCTGAAATGATGCTGTACTCTCTGCTTTCACCACGGTTTGTCTCTGCTTCCTGGTGGCTTGGCCCCAGGCTCAGGCAGCCTTTTCCTTTGTGGTGTCCGAACTGTGGCATGCAGCTCTGGATTTGCAGGCTTGTCTCAGCTGGGCCTGGGGAAGGAAGATATCTCCCATTTTTTCCAGCTGGTTAAATCCCGCCCACTCAGAGGCCCGGGCTCCTAGCCCTATGACCAGGGTAGACCATCCCCTCTTTGATCAGAGTCCCATCTTCAGATCAGAAAGATTGAGTGAATGCCATCCAAGCACTGGACTCTGGTGTATCTGAGGGCCGGTTCCCCCTGGAAATGAATCACATAGTCGGAAGACTCAGGGAACAGGCTTAGCTGTGCCTGCTGTGAACCACTGACTTCTCTGGTGTCATCGTTGGAAAGTGACCCATGGTCTGATAGTGTAGGACATGCCTTGTGTGCTGGGGTGAGAGCTTGCTCAAAGCCAGGAGACCTCGACTCTTGTGACCCTTGCTCTTGCACTTGGTACCCGTCTGACGGTATATGTCATTGATGCTTTAGCTGTAGCCTCCGCAGGTGGATTTTGTTTGCATGTTTGTGAACTGAAACATATCATTTCCCTTCTCTGAGTAAGTTTTGGTCTTATTTATAAATGGGAGGCTGAAATAAGGTCACCCTTCACTCTCAAGCTTTACGTCATTTAGGCTCCTCCCTCCATTTTCAGAGAAGGAATGTGAGAGTCCGGGTGAGTGACCCGAGCTGGTGGCAGAGTCTGGTTTACATTTCATACTTGATCTTGATCTAAGAGCTGAGATTAGAAAGAAGTGAATGCAGCAGTGAGGTAAATGATGACAATTTTTTTTTTTACCTAATAGCCTTGAATTGGATTCAGCATCATAAATCGAAAAATTCTGTTTAAAGTTCTGATGCTACTTCCTTGGGGGAGTATAAAAGTGAGTACGATGGTCATGCTTCCTTCCGTTCAGGTGAAGAGAATACTGTAGGAGACAGAGGGCAACTCTTTTATCATAGGTCTATTATAAAGCGTGAGAAAATAAGTACACCTTTGTGTTTATATGAACAGGCTTGTGTAATATTTCAGAAGTATGGGGAGGGATAAATTGGGAGCTTGGGATTGACATATACACACTGCTGTATATAAAATAGATAACTAATAAGGACCCGCTGTATAGCACAGGGAACTCTACTTAATACTCATCGTGACCTATACGGGAATAGAATCTAAAAAAGAGTGGATATACGTATGACTTGATTCACTTTGCTGTACAGCAGAAACTAACACAGCATTGTAAATAAGCTCTAAATGAATTTAAAAATTACACCAGGGGAGCCCAGAGCAACAGCACATGTGAGATGTGTTATTAAAGATACACAGGATGAGGTGGGAGGTGAAACTGGAAATGTGGCTTGAGGCCCCATCACTGTGGGTGCTGGTTTCAGACATTCAGATATTTGCTCTTGGTCTCTGAAAATTGCTGGTAGAGAGAGCTATGGTCAGCAAGTGTTTCAGAAGGCCATGCTGCAGGGTGCGGTGGAGACTGGAGCTATAGCGGCTACCAGGAGAGTCCCTGTACAGAAGATGGGACTGAAAACCAAGGCAGAAAAAGCCCTGAAGGTGGGGTGTCTGAAGGTGGAATATACATGCACTGGGACCTCTTTCCTCCTCCCTGGGAGATGTGAGGGAGAGAGTGAGAGAGGTTGAAATCATTTAAGTGTTCTTTCCTGATTTACCAGGAGAAGGTGGTGGTGCCGTGAATGAAGGCAGATGGTGAGGAGAAGAAACAGATTTTGGGTGGTGAGAGGGGCAGGGAGTGGTTTCTCACATTGGTTTATGTCACCGTGGCCATGAGGCTGATGTCAGCTGCCCATATCCTTGAAGGAGCTGGATGAGGTGGGAGCAAAGGTGGAGAAAAATACCAGGCACATGCATTCTGGTCTGAAGTTCAGGAGAGCTGTTTGAGCTGGAGATGGAAGTGTGGATGTCTTCAGCCAAGACTGCACCGCTCAGGATTAGGGCTGGCCGTTACAGAGCAGAAATACAAGTCACAGATGGATGTTGTGACAGCTGTCCGTGCTTGGCCTGCGTCCCCTGGGGTCCCCACGTGCTCCTCCTCGGTTTTGTGAGCATTTGCCTCCTACCGCTCAAGCCCCCAGTTTATCATGGGAGGACTGCCTTAAGGCTGCAGGAGCCACTTTGCTATAAGACATGGAGAGCTCAGAGTATCTGAGAGTCTCTGCAATTTCCCACCCTCACCAGCAACTGACTGACACAGAAGAGTGAAGATGTAGCAACCCAGTCTCAGGACAGGAAAACAGGAGGTATTGTTCATACCCCAGGGTTCCTCATAGGATCTGGATGAAGTCATCCTCTGTAGAACTGGGCTTAAGAGTCCACTCAGATGCTTTCCTCTCTTTCCCGTCTTGCATCCCCCACTTCATTATGGGTTTATTTTGGGAGCATTCCCTTAATAAATCATTTGTATATGAATTCTTGTACCAGTATCTTCTTCTCAGGGACCCAGTCCAAGGTAGGGGCTCATCTTTTTTTTTTTTAACTTTTTATTTTGTATTGGGATATAGCTGATTTCCAGTGGTCATGTATGGATGTGATAGTTGGACTGTGAAGAAAGCTGAGTGCCAAAGAATTGATGCTTTTGAACTGTGGTGTTGGAGAAGACTCTTGAGAGTCCCTTGGACTACAAGGAGATCCAACCAGTCCATTCTAAAGGAGATCAGCCCTGGGTGTTCTTTGGAAGCAATGATGCTAAAACTGAAACTCCAGTACTTTGGCCACCACATGAGAAGACTTGACTCATTGGAAAAGACTCTGATGTTGGGAGGGATTGGAGGCAGGAGGAAGAGGGGACGAGAGAGGATGAGATGGCTGGATGGCATCACCGACTCGATGGACGTGAGTTTGAGTGAACTCGCGGAGATGGTGATGGACAGGGAGGCCTGGCGTGCTGCGATTCATGGGGTCACAGAGAGTCAGACACGACTGAGCGACTGAACTGAACTGAATAGCCAATTAGCAATGTTTTAATAGTTTTAGATGAACAGCAAATGACTCAGCAATACATATACATGTATCCTGCTGCTGCTGCTACTAAGTCGCTTCAGTCGTGTCCGACTCTATGCAAAGCCCATAGATGGCAGCCCACCAGGCTCCCGCATCCCCGGGATTCTCCAGGCAAGGACACTGGAGTGGGTTGCCGTTTCCTTCTCCAATGCATGAAAGGGAAAAGTGAAAGTGAAGTCGCTCAGTCGTGTCCGACTCTTAGCGATCCCATGGACTGTAGCCTACCAGGCTCCTCCGTCCATGGGATTTTCCAGGCAAGAGTACTGGAGTGGGGTGCCATTGCCTTCTCTAGTACATGTATCCATTCTCCCCCAAACTCAGTAGGGGTTCATCTTTATTTCAGGTAAATGAAGTCCAGATAAAGATGTTCCAGGTCCGATGTGGTAGTCACGTGGTTAATGAGCACCAGGCCACTTGTGTCTTTTTACTCTCCCATCCCTAGTGTGTGCCTGTCCTCAGATTATCACTTTATCATAAGATGGCTACTCTTGCTCCAGCCATCACATTGACATTCCAGGAAATCGGAGATAGGAAAGGGCAAAAGGATGCACCTACCCACTAATTGAACCTTGTTTAAAGCCCTCAGCCAAACACCCCTCCCCAAGACCATCTCACTGGGAGGCTGGGAAATGTCTGGGTGTGGCTTTGTGTGTTTGAATCTGGGTGTAGTGCCATCCCAATGATAAAGCATTCTGTTAGTGAGAAGAAGGGAGAGTGGTTACTGAGTAAGCAGCCAACAGTCTCTGCTGCAGAAATTAAATTAAAAACTGAGCTTATAGACAGTATTGCCTAGGTGAGGAGGCTTAATGTACAGAGAGGTTAAGTATTTGGGCTCTCTGGATTTAGACCTGGTTGTTAGACCCCCTCCCCTGCTCTCATGGTTACATGATGTAGAACTTGAGTCAGTTACTAAGCCTCAGTTTTCTCTTCTGAAAAAATGAGGATGGTGATAATAATGCAGTCTCGCTAAAAAGAGGGTTGTGAGATTTTCTTAAAGTAGATACAGTATAAGAAATGTTTCACATAGTACCTGGTATGTATTAGTTATTTGGGACCAGCATATGTGGGAAGCAGGGGCCTCAACTTAGAAATGTTTTTAAGAGGGAAGAAGGGGGTGGTAGTGAAGAGGCCTGAAGAGGAGCAATGAGACAGAGAGAGGGGGCTTGGAAATGGCAAGGGAGTAAACACTTCCAGGGAGGATGAGGGAAGGTGTCAGATGGTGCCTAGACTGGGGAGAATGAGATCTGAAAAGTCACTTGACTTTAGCCTCTAGGTCACTGATGATCTTTGGGAAAATTTTAGAAACGTGGCTGGGGCAAAAGGGTCTTCTTTTGAAATAGAAGGACAGGTATGACCCTCATTTCATCAAAGGTCAGTGTGTGTTTTTCCTTGGATTTTGCTTAAGCACACCCTGCCCTGCCATCCCCCCACCCCATTGATTACATTGAAACCAGAAAGTAAATCCAGATCCCCTGCTTATGAGAGCCTCACTAGCATGCCAGTTTAATCACTTAAATTGGCACTGGTATCTGTATCTTGCTTGTAGGTAAGTCTCTACAGTAAAACTCCTTTATAAGCCAGGAGATGAGAACAATGTTCTTTAGGATTTCTTGTGAAGAGTCTACCTTTGTGGTTGAAAACCAGGTTCATAAACAAATAGATAAAATCTTTGTGTGAGTTTTCATGCCTGCTTTTAAGGTATTGCTTTTAATAATGTTTATAACTGCCTTATATGTCATCATCTTTGTTTACAAATCTCAGACTTAGTATCAAGTGAAATGATACTCTCTTATTCATGTTAAGTGGTGTTTGTACTCTGCTGATCTCGTTTTTATAGGTGGCAGAGGTGGAACATGGGGTTTGTTTATGTTCAGGGGACTTTAGTCACTGGTCACAGATGGGTTTTCAATTCTCCAAAGCAGCCCGTTACCCTAACGAAGGTGTGAAGTGTCGCCTTTCCAGTTTTGGGGTTCTGTGGGTTAAATGACTGCCTCTTTGCTAGAATCCTCTTAATTTTGAAAAATGGAGATCTCTCTCCTCTTGACAGTTTAGCTTCTTGTGATCAGAACTCCTCATTAGCTGCCGGGTCTTTCCAAGGTCACCTTTCATTTGTGTGCCTTGTCAGGGTTTAAACCCAGCAACTGCTCCATGCTTATTACACAGGACAAGACACAAGTCACTCTGTGGGGAAATGGGAATGTGGTTGAAATTCACATTAAAGCAACTTGACTTCACAGTGTTTGTCTGGGTCAGTGAAAAGCATGTAACTTTTAGAGGTTGGTATTCTCGGTGTGCTGATGTGTCATCAGGGGTTTGCACTTAGTTTATTATATTTAGTAAGCCTGAGTGATGCCTGTAGAGCAATCTGTGGGTAAATGAGCTCAGAGACGATGAGGGCAGACGAGGAAGTAGGAGTATGTCCTGTCAGAAGGGATCTTCTCACTCACCTCCAGCCACTTGTTGCCATGCAGAAATAGGGGCCCACGTTGCCAATTCTTGTTTTTGTTTGTCTTTTAATAGAAAGCTGGAGAGGAGGATTTTTATGTGAAATTGCCTCCTATTAAAATTGTGGCAATTAATAGGAGTGTTTGAAACACTGAGCCAGCCAGAGAGAACATGGTCCGTGAGCCGGATTTGGCCTGAAGTCCACCAGCTGGCAATTTTGGCTTAGGATAATGCTCTTAAGTGAAGCCACTATTGGTTCAGCAGATGCGTTCTTAAGTCAGAGCAGTGAGCAGGGTTTTCTGGGGTGGGGAGTGGGGGAAGTGTAGGTGATGAGATGTCACTTGACCCCTGTGGAGCTCACAGTGCGGTAGATCAGTGAGGCAATAATCCAGGGTTGTACCTGAGAAGAGTTGTGAGAGAGAGTGGGCAGGTGTGTCACAGGATTTCCAGGTTGGCAAGATGACTTCTGGCTGGCATCACCAAGGAAAGGGGGCATTTGAGTTCTGTCGGGATGGACCAAGGAGCTGTTCTAGGTACTGAGGAGCACAAGGAAAGTGGCGGACCTGAGACCAAGCTGTATTCAGGTCCATAACCGGGTTTGGCTAGAGGTCAATTCATGATTAATTTTTACCTGGGGGTTCTGATGTGTTGTGATATGGAATCCTGCTTAACTGTGCTCATTGCAGGCTGCTCTTCCTTGCTCAGCGGCCCATTCCTTGCTGTGTGGTTAAACTCCAAAGTACACAGAGTCACAGTGGTCATCTCCCTTGTGTTAATCCCTGTGTTTGGTTTTGCAAACATCTGCAGAGACCCACGCATTGGGAGGCTAATGGTGTTAGTTGACTTTCAGATCGAAAGCACAGTCTCCATAAACCATCTTGGAGCTTGCTGGTCATGTGTTTCTGTGACTGATTCCCACTGAATCTTCTTTTACTTTTATTTATATAAAAAATCACTTGTATTTATTCTTAAACTTTGTAGTTTATATTGGAGTGTACCTGATTAGCAATGTTGTAATAGTTTAAGTGGACAAGAAAGCAACTAAGCCATATATATATATATATATATATATATATATACATACACACACACACACACACACACACACATACATACATGTATCCATTCTCACCCAAACTCCCCTCCCATCCAGGCTGCCACATACCATTGAGCAGAGTTCCCTGTGCTGTACAGTAGGACCTTGTCAGTTACCCATTTTAGATATAGCACCCTGTACGTGTCTATCCCAAACTCTCTAACTAACCCTTCCGCTCATCCTTCCCGCCTGCAAATGTAAGTTCGTTGTCTAAGTCTGTGAGTCTGTTTTGTAAGTTCATTTGCCTCATTTCTTTTTAGATTCTGCATATAAGGGATGTCATATGATATTTCTCCTTCTCTGACTTACTTCATTCAACATGACACTCTCTGTGTCCATCCATGTTGCTGCAAATGGCATTATTTCATTCTTTCTAATGGCTGAGTAATATTGCATTGTGTATATGTACCACATCTTCTTTATCCATTCCTCTCTTGATGTACATTTAGGTTGCCTCTGTGTCTTAGCTAGTGAACATTAGGAGTATTTTTATTAGGCAAATAGCAAGACCTTTCAGCACCTGTCTTAGGTCTACATGGCTGTGCACAGCCCTGGATAGCAAGGGGTGCTAAGCTTAAATTCTCCTCCTGGTTCAGAGGTGTCCCTTTCTTCTCACCCCTGGTTGCAGGGAAGCAAATGCTTTAGACTACCACCTGTCATGGCCCTTATTCTGCACACTTCCTATGGATGTTAAGTCCTCCTAAAAAGGTCGTGTGATTCTTGAGGGCAGCAGGGAGGTTTTCTCCCTACTTGGTTCTGTGGGTCTGTTTCAGGAAAACTCAGTTGGACCAGAGGCTTAAAAAAAATGAAGGTGGAAAAGTTTTAGGAAACACAGTTGTGGTCTACCTTTCAAGATGTTCACAAAACATGGGAGTAGAGTGAAGGCTCTGTCATGTCTTAATAGTTTTAACTTTGTCCAAATGAAGTTTTCCAAAAGAATGTCTAGAGTCCGGCTCTGGGTTTGGAGTGTCTCAGTTCAGGAGTGATCTCATGTAAGGTCCTTAACTTCTCTGAACCTCACTTTCCTCTGGAAACATTGTCAAGTAGCCGAGTGTCCTGGTACCCTGTCTGGCTGTATCGCTTTCACTGTGTCTCCTGCAGAGTGGCTTCCAAAACTAAAGGTAGTATTCAGATGTCATCTAATCAGTGCACAGGATCCTTAGTAATGAGTTTCTCCCCCCAGCCAACATGTTTTGGTGTTATGTAATGCTGATGCATTCAGCTCATATCCCTATATTGCTGGTATCTTAGTGAATTAGGGTTAGTTCCCCAACACACACAGCTTTACACCTGAATCCGCGGTGAGGTGTGATGAGGTTTGTTTTGTCTCTTCCTCTGGCCCATTGAAGCCTGTTTGCTTGAACCAGTGTTCTTAAGATCACTCCAAGCTTCATGTCATCTACAGCTTCAGTATGAAGGAAAAATCTATTTTTGAAGAAGTCTGTTGAAGTGAGGCGTGCTCTCATGTGGAGAATAATACTGGTGATGTGTACGGGGAATTTTCTAGGTGTAAACATTTCATCTTGACTGCACCGCTCAGATGTGGATCCTTGATGATTAGCCTCATTTTACAGGTGGGAATATGGGCTCTTAGGTCGAGTAAGTCACCTGAAGTCCCAGAGTAAGGAGGATTTAGAGCTGGTGCTGAATCCAAAGTCTGTCTTCACAGCCTCTCTGTCCACATTTGCACAGCAGCAACCTATGGGCTGACTTCTGCTCTCACTAGTTTCTGTTTAACCTGCACGATGTTTTAAAAATTGAGTTTGGGGTTCGTAGATGCAAACTATTATACATAGAGTGGATAAGCAACAAGATCCTACTGTTAGCACAGGGACTATATTCAATATCCTATGATAAACCATAATGGAAAAGAATATGAAAAATAATGTGTGTGTGTGTGTATGTGTATACCTGAATCACTTTGTTGTACAGTAGAAATTAACACAACATTGTAAATCAGCTATACTTCAATAAAAGAAATTTTAGGAAAGGAAAAAAATGAATTAGTTGGTTCACCCCGAAAGAAAATTGCATGCTTTATATAAAAACACAAAATTCTGGCTTTGGGGAAAATTCAGAAGATCCAGCCAGTTTTAATGAGTATTCTCAGGTGGCAAAATGGTCAGAAGCTGACAGTTTTTTTTGTGAGGGGAAAAGCATCCCACATTTTACTAACATACCTTCTTTTCCTGTGGTCCTCACCTTCTTAAAATTCTTGAGTGGTTGCTGCATGCTGTTGGGGTTGTGATGCCATACTTCTGAGGTCAAGAAAAGTAAGGAAAATTTTCAATTGCGAGTTGAAAATGAAATGGAAATAAAAATTATTGAATGAAAATAATTGACTGAAGCGCTCACCCACCCAGACAGCGGTGGCAGTACAAAACAGTATTTTACAATACAACTTTTTTTTACACTTGCAAGCCCTCGGGGCCATGGCATTACTTCCCTGGCACCGGCATGAGTCAGATATCCTTTGCCCTGAATTGATTTTAGGCTTGACAGTGTCAGATTGGCATGTCAGCATGCACTATTGTGAGCTGGTGGATATAGCTTTTATGTTACTGTTATAATTGGCAGAAAATAAACTCCACATTTAAAAAATGTATAATTTGAGAAGTTCGGACACATGTGTATACCTATGAAACCATCACTAAATTAAGATATTAACCACCCCTAAAAGTGTCATCCTGCCCCTGTTCCCTCCTCCTTTACCCCTCCCTAACTCCTACCTGAGGAAACTCTGCTTCATCACTGTAGATGAGCGTGCATGTCCAAGAATTTTATGTTTAAATGACATCGTACACCATGTACTCTTGTCCAACTTCTTTTCATGCACCACACCTATCTTAAGATTCATTCATGTTGTGGTTCTGTCAAAAGTCTGGTCTTTTTTTTTTCCCCACTTCTGAGCACAGTCCCATTGCATACTTCAGTTTATCCATTTAAAGCAGATTTTTGGACGTCATGGCCCCAGTTTCTGGCCACTTATCATGCTCCCTCATAGATTTGGATTGGCATCCAGGATTTCTGAGGTCTTACATAATTCTGTGATTCTAAGGAGAAGCCATCCTTGGTCTTATGGGTTGCCTTGTTGGGGGAATGTGCAGGTGGGCTCTTTGAAGGTCAACAGGCTGAAGCTCAGAAAGAACGCCTTCTCTACCGACCTTCCTATTTTGTGTTTTTTTTTTGAGAAGGGTTGAAATAGCTTCAATTTTTGGCTTCTAAATTGAGAACACTTTCCTGGCATTTGTCAACTATATGTTGTCTGTGTAAAATGATAGTCTGTGGCTGTTCGAAAATTGTAGTGTGGCGATTATGGTGTGAAAGTTGGTATTCTGGGCATATAAAGTTAATGGTGGTGGACACATTCCTTGGAAAAAGGTCAAGATAGTATCAAAATAGCTAGCTTCTATGTCTGTCACCCTAAGACTGTTTTGCTCCCCAAAGATGAGTTCAACAGAACCTCAGTAGCCATCACAGCAAAGGAGTGGAGAAAAAAATGAGAGTCCCACTTAATTTCTTGGTTGGGTAGTACAGCTCATGAAACCACATCATAATTTTGTGGCCTTTGGAGAAATTCATTCAGTGTTACAAGTTGCGTTTATTCCTGGAAGAGGACTTCATCAAAGCTAACTTCGCCAAGTATGTTGTCATATCCATTGTTTAAAAAGTTATTGACAGTAAAGAAAATAGCCTGGGAATGTAATCTCACACTGCCTTATATGTCAGCAAGACCCATTCTGAAGACCTTCCTTCTTCTCCCAGTATTTGAAAAGTTGGGTTTTCAGACCCAGTATTTCGGCTCACATTCTTACATACTAAAGTGATTATAGCTGGTGTGTGTGTGTGTGTGTACTCAGTCATGTCCAACTCTTTGTGACCCAATGGACTCCTCTGTCCATGGAATTTTCCAGTCTGCATTGGGTTGCCATTTCCTACTCTAGGGGATCTTCCTGACCCAGGGATTGAACCTACATCTCTTGAAACCTATATATGTGTGTGTGTTTAACTTGCAGAGAAATGATGCTAATTTTAGATTTTCAAATGTCTTTAATTATATTTGTAGACTTTCTTGGTGTTTCTAGAACTTTTTTTTTTAATAAATATATTTTTCTTCCCTTTTATTGGTGGTAGTTGAATGTGGGAAGTGTTAGGTGGACATTAATTGCCTGTTAGAAGTAAAGGAGGAAACCCGTGATGGGTAAGTCAGTTGATTTTCAATATAGTTACCAAGACAAAATGGGTAAATGATCTTTTCAGCAAGTAGTAATGGAACAACTGGATTCCCAGATACACAGGAATGAAACTGGACCCTTACCTCACACCATACACAAAAGGTAATACAAAATGAATCAAAGATCTAAATATAAGCACTAAAACTGTGAACCTCCTAGAAGAAAACGTAGGTATAAATCTTCACAAACTTGGATTAGGCAGAAGTTACTTGATGCAATACCAAAAGTATAAGCAGTAAAATGAAGAATAGGTAAAGTGAATGTCATCAAACTTAAAACTTTCAAAGGAAATTATGAAGAAAGTGAAGAGACATCTCACAGAAAGGGAGAGAATGTTTGCAAATCATTTTTCTGTTAAGGACTAGTATCTGGGAACTCTTAAAATTCCACAATTAAAAAAAAAAAAAAACTCTTAGAACTACATAGCAACAAATCCAGTTTGAAAATTGGCAAAGGATTTGAATAGAAATTTCTTTTAAGAAAATACACAAATGACCAATTAGCACATGGAAAGATGCTCATATCATTGGTCATTAGAGAAGTGCACACAGAAACCACTAGTATGACTAAAGTAAAAAAGGTGGGCAGTAATAAGTGTTGGGGAGGGTGAGGAGAAACTGGGACCCTCATACAGCTGAGACTGTAAAATCTCACAACCATTTTGTGAAATAGTTTGGCAGTTCCTCAAAAGGTTGAGTATAGTTACCATAATAGTCATCAGTTCCACTCCTAAGTA
This sequence comes from Bubalus bubalis, assembly GCF_019923935.1. NCBI lineage: Eukaryota > Metazoa > Chordata > Mammalia > Artiodactyla > Bovidae > Bubalus > Bubalus bubalis. The sequence continues at coordinate 21,701,248 of NC_059177.1, read as the reverse complement.
CATGCCCAAGAGAAGTAAAAAAAAATACGTGCATAAAAACTTATACCTGAATGTTTCTAGCAACATTATTCATAATAGCTAAAAAGTATGCTTTGCTCAAACATCCATCAACTGAATGGATAAACAAAATGTGATATATTCACACAGTGGGCTATTATTCAACCATAAAAAGGTTAACTACCAGCAAAGGTCCGTCTAGTCAAAGCTATGGTTTTTCCAGTGGTCATGTACAGATGTGAGAGTTGGACTATAAAGAAAGCTGAACACCGAAGAATTGATGCTTTTGAACTGTGGTGTTGGAGAAGACTCTTGAGAGTCCCTTGGGCTGCAAGGTGGTCCAACCAGTCCATTCTGAAGGAGATCAGTCCTGAATATTCATTGGAAGGACTGATGCTGAAGCTGAAACTCCAATACTTTGGCCACCTAATGTGAAGAACGGACTCATTGGAAGATACCCTGATGCTGGGAAAGATTGAAGGCAGGAGGATAAGGGGACAACAGAGGAGGAGATGGTTGCATGGTATCACCGACATGATGGACGTGTGTTTGAGTAGGCTCCGGGAATTGGTGATGGACAGGGAAGCCTGGCGTGCTGCAGTCCATGGGATCACAGAGTCAGACATGACTGAGGAACTGAACTGAACTGAAAAAGGAATGAAGTACTAATAGATGCCACAATGTGGATGAACCTTCTAAACATTATGCTAAGTGAAAGAAGCTAATCACAAAAGTTCATGTATTTTATGATTACATTTATGTGAAATGTCCAAAATTCATAGAGACAGAGGTAGACCAGTAGCTGCTAGGTCCTGAGGGGAGAGGAGAGTGGACAATGACTGCTAATAGGTTTCTGGAATTAGACAGTGGTGATGATTATACCAAGTCTGAATTAGTTAAAAAACAAGAACAACAACAATTAAACTGTATACTTTAAAGGGGCTTCCCAGGTGGCACTAGTGGTAAAGAACATGCCTGCCAATGCGGGAGATATAAAGAGATCTGGGTTCGATCTCTGGGTCGGAAAGATCCCCTGGAGGGGAGGGCATAGCAACCCACTCTAGTATTCTTGCCTAGAGAATCCCTTGGACAGAGGAGCTTGGATACAGTCCATGGAGTCGCACAGAGTCAGACATGACTGAAACGAGTTAGCACAGTACACATGAATTTTAAAAGTCTAAATTTTGTTGGCTATGAATGATATCTTGATTTTTAAGATACAAGATACAAATGGATACATATTCGTATAAAACATTCAAGCTTTCTGGTAATAAAACATATGAAAAGAAAATAGAAATACTAAATAAAATAATAAAGTATCAAGAGTTGACTAAACAAATGGGAAAAAAAAAGAAAGGAGATGGAAATAAGGCAAAACCTACTTTTCAGATGACGGTTTTCAAATGTGTTTGAAGATGTGTTCTAGGTGGCAGGTACATTATAACCCAACAGTGGTTGTGGAAGGCGTATGTGTCTGCCAGGCCATTTGGAACACAGTGATGAATAAGCCCCTGGACCTTTGTTTGCAGGCATTTGCAGAGTTATGGAGGTGGGAGGGGGGAGGCAGGTCAGGGAGATAGACAAGTCAGAAGTCTGCTGAGGCACTGGGACACAAAGGATGATGCATCCCTGTTGAGGGGTCAGAGCCTTTGTAAAAAGCATTAGAAGTTACAACTCGATTACTTGGAGAGTTGGATGTGTGTCTCCTCTGCTTGGGGAGAGGGTGGGGGTGGCTGATTCCAGCCAGGGAATATATATATATACGGGGATGAAAGGGAGAAGGCAATGGCACCCCACTCCAGTACTCTTGCCTGGAAAATCCCATGGACGGAGGAGCCTGGTAGGCTGCAGTCCATGGGGTCGCTAAGAGTCGGACACGACTGAGCGACTTCACTTTCACTTTTCACTTTCATGCATTGGAGGAGGAAATGGCAACCCACTCCAGTGTTCTTGCCTAGAGAATCCCAGGGACGGCGGGGCCTGGTGGGCTGCCATCTCTGGGGTTGCACAGAGTCCGACACGACTGAAGTGACTTAGCAGCAGCAGCAGGGGATGAAAGAGGCTGTCTAGCTCTGTTGACAGTACAGTAAAAGCATTTCTGCTACATCGGCATCCATTTCCCTGGGCAAAGAAGGTGTGATTTTTCCATTGGGCACATAAGGGTGACGTGTGTTTTGTGTGTTGGGGGGAGCTGCTGTGGGGGTTGTCTGAGCCAGAAAGGGGGCTCCATGGAGGAGAAGGGAGGGTTGATGGATTGGGTCTTCAGTGGCTGGAAAGGGGTTGTGACTGCCCGAGGAGATGCTTTTCCCCCTGAGGAGGGAATACAGAGGAGGGATGTCAAGCAATGGCAGGTTAATCTTCAAGGTTCCTATTAAAGTGCCAACCAGAGCAGATGGATACCATGTGCCGCCAGATGTCGCCTTACGAAGCCTACAGCATCCCTTATGCAGAACTCCAGCTAGAGTTGAATCTTGAGGAAACATCAGACAAACACCTATTGAGGAATACTCTATTTTTTAAAGTGGAGAATTGTGTTTTTGAAAAATGTCATCATCATAGAAAGTGAAGAACAGCTGTAGTCACATCACAACTAAAGGCAATCCCTGGTCCTAAACTGGACCCTGGACTGGGTCAGGAAGTGCTGAACAGGACATTATGGGGCCAAATGACAAAATGGAAGCGAGGACCATAGATGAGATGAAAGTACAGGATCAAAGTTAAATTTACTGCAGTTGACAATTGAGCAGTAATCATGTTAGAAAATATCCTTATTCTTAGGAAATGGACACTGAAATAAATTTCAAAGGGCAGTAATATATGTAACTTCCAAGTAGTGCAGGAAAGTATGTCACAGGTACAATATACACCATGCATATGCAATATTATATGTGTACATGCAGAGAGAACATGAGTGATAAAGCACATGGACGAAATGGTAACAGTAGGTGACTTTGGGTAAAGAGTAGTCTGCTTGCAATTATTTACAAATAAAAATCTAAGAGAAAGTGCTCATGGAAGAAGCAGCTCTACATATCTGTCGGTCATGCAGGGCTGGAGTGTGAAGCCAGCTTGATTCTTCCAGCCAAGGAGGGACTCTTCTGCTCTCCTTGTCCTTCGTCTCTGTCCAAATCCCCTGCATCCACCACGGGGGGACCAGAAATTGAAGTGGGCATGATGGGGATACAGTAGGAAGGATGGGGGTGTAAGTGAAAAACCTGGCTTGAAATAATACTGGCAGCTTTGATCATTTTAAGTGTTTAGATACTCTGAATTTCTGAATTGGTACTGTTGGCAACTGGTAATTGTCGATGTCTTGCTGTTTTTTAAAATGTAATTTATCATTTTTGGCTGCACCGGGTCTTCATTGCTGTGCACGGGCTTTCTCGAGTTGCGGTCAGTGGGGGCTACTCTCTAATTGCAGTACACAGGCTTCTCACTGTGGTGGCTTCTCTTGTTGCAGAACACGGGCTCGAGAGCATACTGGATCTGTAGTTGTGGCACATGGGCTTAGTTGCCCCGCAGCATGTGGAATCTTCCTGGACCAGGGATTAAACCCATGTCCCCTGCACTGGCAGGTGTATTCTTAACCACTGGACAACCAGGGAAGTCCTTTTTTTTTAACATCTAGGGACAGAGGGAATAATTTTTCCCACTGAATAGATGAGTCTTTAATGTTCCATGCACCTGTTACACAGGTCATAAGGGGAGGAGAAGGGGACGACAGGGAATGAGATGGTTGGATGGCATCACCAACGCGATGGACATGAATTTGAATAGACTCCGGGAATTGGTGATGGACAGGGAAGCCTAGCGTGCTGTAGTCAGTGGGGTCACAAAGAGTTGGACACGACTGAGCAACTGAACTAAAGGGAGAAAACATTGTTGGGGATCCTGGAGGAAGGAGCAATGACAGCATCATGGTGTGGGGGTAGGAGGGGGAACAGGGAAGCCTCTCTAGGGACTTGGGTGCTTTGAGGTGAGCTGAAGGCATGAGGGATGAAGACTAGGCTAGTCAGAAAATGGCCATGGTGCTGGCGCAGTTGGTGACCTGGGAATACAGTTTCAAGCAGAGAGAACAACTTGATAAAAATACAGAAGGTGACATATGGTGCATGTTTGTGAGAACTGTGTTTTGGAAGGGTGAGAGCTGGGTGTTGGTGGAGGAGCATTTTAAAGAAATGAAACTGGAGAGCTGGATGGGCCAAGTGAGGGACCACCCATCCTCGGCTGATGTCCTTTCTGCCACACTTACATCTGAGGCATCTGAACGCTTTGCTTGCCAAACACCCTGAAGGCTGTACTGGCAGGACTAGGGAGTCCAAGCGGCTGGCAGTGACTTCAGTCTCTTAGAATGTTGCCACTCAGAGCAGTCCCCAGGCCAGGAGCTTCTCAGACCCCTCCCCACATCCACTCAATCAGTGCCTGCATGTCAACAACAGATGATTGGTCTCCATATCAATGTTTGAAAAATGCTGCTTTGAGAATTAATTTATTCTGTGCGTTGGTGTTTCCCAGGGTACAGCTGGGGACAAATCACATTAGAATCACCTGGCTGATTTCACGTAGTGGGATAATCTCTTAGTCCATCCATATTGTTGCCAATGGCACTATTTCATTCTTTACTATGGAAGTAAGTCAAGCAAAGGCAAATATGATATGGTATCATTTATATGTGAAGCCTAAAAAATTATGCCAGTGCACTTATTTACAAAACAGAAATACACTCACAGACATGGAACACAAATTTATAATTACCAATGGGGAAAGGAGGGGGAGGGATAAATTAGGACTTTGAGATTAGCAGGTACATATTGCTATGTATAAAATAAAAAGCAAGGAAAAAAAAAGTATAGCACAGGGAACATCTTGTGATAACCTATAAAGGAAAAGAATCTGGAAAAGATACACATGTGTTATATATATATATATGTGTATGTATGTATGTATGTATAACTGAATCAGTCTGCTGCACACTTGAAATTAACACAACATTGTAAATAAACTATACTGCAATAAAAAAACAGAAGAATCACTTGGAGAAGAATCACGAAGAAGAATCATATAGTTAAAAATAGGAATTCCTAGGCTCCAAACCTACAATGTTGTATTAATTTCTACTGTACAGCAAAGTGAATCAGCCTTATGTATACATATATCCCCCCCATTTTTGGATTTCCTTCCCATTTAGGTCACCACAGAGCACTGAGTAGACTTCCCTGAGCTATACTCCCTGAGCTATAACGAGTAGATTCTCATTAGTTATCTATTTTATACGTAGTATCAGTAGTGTATGGAGAATTCCCTGGTGGCTCAGTCGGTAAAAAATCCACCTGCAACGCAGGAGACCTGGGTTCGGTCCCTGGGTCGGGAAGAGTCCCTGGAGAAGGAAATGGCAGCCCATTCTAGTATTCTTGCCTGGAGAAATCCCATGGACAGAAGACAGTCCACAAGGTCACAGTAGTCGGACTCAACTTGGCAACTAAACCACCACCATCAATAGTGTTCAGTTCAGTCTCTCAGTCATGTCCAGCTCTTTGCGACCCAATGAACCACAACACGCCAGGCCTCCACGTCCATCACCAACTCCTGGAGTCCACCCAAACTCCTGTCCATTGAGTCGGTGATGCCATCCAACCATCTCATCCTCTGTTGTCCCCTTCTTCTCCTGCCCTCAATCTTTCCCAGCATCAGGGTCTTTTCCAATGAGTCATCTCTTTGCATTAGGTGGCCAAAGTATTGGAGGTTCAACTTCAACATCAGTCCTTCCAATGAACACCCAGGACTGATCTCCTTTAGGATGGAGTGGTTGGATCTCCTTGCAGTCCAAGGGACTCTCAAGAGTCTTCTCCAACACCACAGTTCAGAAGCATCAATTCTTCAGCGCTCAGCTTTCTTCATAGGCCAACTCTCACATCTGTACATGACTACTGGAAAAACCATAGCCTTGACTAGATGGACCTTTGTTGACAAAGTAATGTCTCTGCTTTTTAATATGCTGTCTAGGTTGGTCATAACTTTCCTTCCAAGGATCAGTAGTGTACATATGTCAATTCTAATGCCTCCCCCTCTAAGTCAGTTTTAGAAAGAGAGCTCTAGCCATCAAGTAGAGTTTCGTATACAGCAAACAAAGAAGGTGGTTTTGTGACATGGTAAGAGTCTGGGATGCTTCCCTCTCCACCACCTACTTTGTCCATTTTGTCAATTTGGGTCATTTTAGCACATTGATTCTTAAGAATAAGGGAGAGGAAGGTTTAATCCTGTGGTTCTCGAGGTGTGGGGGGGAGCATTCTTGACTGTAAGACCTGGAAGATGGTGTGCTACGATACCTGGAATATAGAGACCACAGCTGCTGCCAGGGTTCTCCCCACAGAGAATTAGAGATGATTCCCAGAGTGTCAGAACTGGCTCTCAGAAACCCTGGTGTGATCATTTTGAAGGGAGGTGTCATTTTTGAGGTGACTTCCTGGAGAATTGCTGCTCTACTAAGTCACTATTTTGCATGGAAATGTGTTGTGTCTTTCAGGCAGGTGTTCTGGAGGAGAGAAAAAGCTCAACAGTCATTTTTTTTTTTTGAGATATTTTGACTTAAAAGGCTATATGATGGTAGGCTGTGTTTGCTAGGATTAAAAATGTAAATAAAGACAACATAAGTCATGATATAAATGAAGACAGTAGGTTTTTTTTTTTTCTGTATCTAGGTTAAATATATGACATCTTTGAGTGGCTCTTGATTTGTTTATTTAGTTCCTTTGCACTGAATAAGGGTGAGTGAAAGGGTCCCTTTGGAAGCAGTCTCTTCACTGTGGGTATGCTTTAGTACGTAAAAAAAAAAATTTTTTTTTAATATATGTATGTAGGGAGTGGTCCATCTGTTGCAGGGAAGGGGCTGGTTGGGGAACCCTGGGTTGGAAGCACAGAGGGACCCAGAGTGGGGTCTCTAGGTCTGCAGTGGAGACCAGGACAATAAAGGAACAGAGAAAGCAAATGGGGCTGTGTCTTCCATTGGTTGTTGGTGTCCACTTGCCTTCTTGCCTCTCTGTGGAGAAATGAATGCAAGCCAGCAGTGACAGCTTTGCTCAGTCGGCTAAGGGTGCCTTGAACACCACATGGAGAGCATGGGAGGGAGGGGCGCACGTGAGGTCAAAGGGTGATGGCCTTCTTCCCCGGGTAGGGGCAGGAGGAGAGCCGGCAGGCTGGCGGTATTAGCCTTTCTCTTCTAGACCATGGTCCTGATCAGGAAGTCTGACCCACTTCGTAGAAAAGCAGGATAATTCTGGGGGTGATGTGATTATACATTACAGATTTCTCCAGCTTCTCACTCTTCCTACATTATCCATCCCTCTTCCTGCCTTGCCCACTGGCCCGAGCAATAGATGCTTCAGACACCCTGCAGTTACCTGCTGGCTCTTCTGTCTTCCTGAGGACCCTCGGGGACCAGGTTTTCCAGCACACAGAGGCTTAAGAAATGTTTGTTGAGTGAAGTAGAAATCAGACTCAGGAGAAACAGTGTACACTGTCTTTGTGTTATGGGAATTTCTGGTAGCAAACGTATTTTTCCAGGAGGATCTTGGAATGACCAACCCAATAGCTTCTGTAAATCTTTCAGGCCAGATGCTTAAGACCTTCTGAATGCGCTTTTGTAGATGTGACATATCCTCAGAGGTTCACACGTGCTATAATTTTTGAAATAGCCAGGGCTGTGCGCTGTGAGATTGCGTTTTCCTTGAGAGAGACTGAGCATGTAGAGTTCTACACAGCAAGGTTTTTAACCCAAAGTCCCCAATTTTGTTTATTCGTATATCTAACATAGAGCTGGGCGTCCTCTCTGTGCATTTCTTAACTTTTTGACAAGTGCATCCAGCTGTTTACTCATTTCCAAAATATACTGGTTTTCAGATAGATTTAGAAATTACACCAGATTCCATATATAACAGGCTTTTCTCCTTCCCCCTTCCTTCCTTTTTTTTTTTTTCCCCTCTCTTTCTCTGTCCCTCCCTCTTTCCCTTCTTTTTTTCCCTTTGTTTCTTCTCTCTTCTTAAAAATAGCCTTGTTTTGAACTTGGTGAATATTTGATGGATTTTTGTAGAAGGTTCACACTTGAAAATAAATTTCATAGATGATTTTGAATATACAAAAAGGTCTTTCAGTATAAAAATTGTAAAGTACATATACAAATTGAGAGAATAATAATATGATGAACCACCATGTACCCTCTACACACCTTTACTGTTAACATTTCCTGGTTCATCTCGTGTCATCTCTCCCCTCCCAGCTCCCTTTCCCCAATTATTTTGAAGCAAGTGTCATCATGGGCCTTCATTACAGATTGCATTTTTCAACTGCTTCCTATTAATGGTTTAAAACCATATGAATAGAGAAGGGCATCAGTGGGGGAAAACCCTCCTCGGTCCTAGTCCCCCTGGGCATCAGGCTTGGGGCCAGGGAATGCTCACTGCCCTCCGTGCCCAGAGTGTCCTGCAGTGAACAAATAACGGAGGCCCTTTGGGGAACCAGTGATGTCATCTCCCTCCCGCCCTTCCTCCTCTCCATTATGTACCAGCAAATACCCAGCCCCAACCCTGGCAAAACAAAGCATGTTTTTGCAGCCACGGAAGTCAGACACTATTGTTAACCTTTTACATGAAGGAAAAGTTTGGTTTTCTATTATCAGCAAGACCATCCTCCTTATTGTGAGAACAGCTACTACTTCATTTTTTTTCCCCTTAAGGTATTACACACACACACACACACACACGCACAAAGATACACAAATCTTAAATCTCAGCGCTGTTCAATTTTTAAATCCAACTGAACCCCCATGACCCTCGTCCACATTGAGATAGAACATCTCCAGCACCCCAGAAAGTGCCCCTTCTCCAAAGGGCACCCCAGAAATACCCCCCTCAAAATGTGACTGCTATTCTGTCTAGCTCTTGGTAAATTTTGCCTCTTGTTGAACGTCATGTAAATGGATTCATTCAGTATAAATGGATTCTTTTTGCCTTGGTTTTTTTCACTCCAAATAATGTTTGTAAAGTACATCCATGTTGTTCCATGTAACAATAGCTTGTTTCTACTGCAGCATAACCATCCAGCATTGCAGTTTTGTGTGAAGACGTGATGTGTTTATCCATACTGTCTTAGCAGCTAATATTTGTTTACTCTGTGCCATAATCTGTACTAAGTGCTTTAAGTGAAATAGTTAATCTTTTAGGTTAGTTTGTGTTACCCATTGTGATTATTGCCCTTTTATAGGCAAGAGATGAGCTAATTTCCCCCAGGGTCATACAACTAACATATAATAGAGCTGTTTAAACCGAGTCGTCCAGTTTCCAGACCAATGCACAGCTCAGTGCTTCCATATTGGGCTTTCTGTGACTTGTCTGACATGATCTGTAAGCTTCCAGAGACTAGAGCAGGTCTTCGGGCTCTGTGGTCCTTGGGGATGATCTGTTTTCTAGAGGAAGACCTGTGGACACAGAGAGCTTAAGTAACCTGGCCATGGCTGCTTAGCTAGTGAGTGGTGGAGCCAGGGCTGGAATCCTGCTTCCCAGATTCCTTGTCTCTTATTTTTGTTGGCATTTGTTTATTTCTATCACCAGCAGAGTGCAATATGTTTTATCACTCAATGGGTCAGCTCACACTTTTAGTTGCAAACAACAGAAACTGACTAACCTAAGCCAAAGAGGAAGTTATTGGGGGAATATTGATCACTCGCAGAGTCAATAGGGCAACAGAGAACCAGACTGAGGTGCTGAGAGAAGCAGGCTCTTGGCACTTCCCCAGACATCCGGCCCTGCTCCCACAAGCAGTCTTTAACTTGCAGTGGGAGTTCATATCCGTCTGTCCAAGTGCAGAGGCCAGGACGGAGGCCGTAGCTGTCTAAGTGAAGACAGCTTCCTGTGTTCCCTGGAAGGGATCGCTGGTCCCTTCTGTCAGCCACAATGGGAAGCGGCCTTGCCTTCCCCATTAATTTTTTACTTTTCTTCTCTGGGTTAAAGTTGATCTATATTCAATAATCCTTGCAAAAAGGTGAGTCAAAATTGAATTGGCCAAGTTCAATGATGACCTAGATGGGTGGTATGATAGGGAGGTGATATATGTATACATATGACTGATTCACTCCGTTGTTCAGCAGAAACTAACACAACATTGTAAAGCAGTTATGCTCCAATAAAAAGCAAATTAAATTGGCCAAGCCAAAGAGGTCAAAAAGGGAAGTGTCTCCCTACATTTCTGGTTTTTTTAATGTGTTTATGGATGATGGTTCTGCAACCGGGAAAGATGATAAAGTTTACAGGATAGCAACCGTGGGTGTCCTCAGTCTAAATAAGCATCTGGTCACTTACGTGGGAAAAAATTACCTTGTTGTCCTTTGTCCCTCAGGAACAGTGTCTGTTTTCTGCAGACAAGTAATGGAAGGTTGATTTGGCAGTTCCATTTGGAAAATGTCACCAGACTTCAAAGAGCTTCTTCTGTCCCGGCTTGGGAAATGTGGTTCGCATGCAACAGACACAGCAGTGTGCTGTGCTGGTTTCCTCTTTAAGTGAAGTGGACTTAATTACTTGTTTGTGGAAGGCTTTTGTTGGAAGTAAGAGGTTTTCCTTTTGTGAACTGCCACTGAAGACTGTTCTTCCACCTTGAGTGTCCACTCATTCATTCATTGATCCTGAATTTACTGAGTACACTTGAGACAGGATGATACAGAAGTCAGATAAGGTCTACTGTCGTGAAACTGCTGGTCTCGTAAGTCGAGTTGGGAAAGTCCTTAACACCCAACAATTTTTGTTTTCCCCTTTCATTGCTTCTTTGGACTCTTAACTCCCTTGGTGGGAAATTAACATTCCGCTTTCTCTTTGTTGATCACATCGTCGGTGCCTTCTGAAATGTCGGTGCCTTCTGAAATGTTTATTCTGTTGCCTCTTAACCTTTTTCAAAAAAAGATACGTATGATCAACACTTAAAATTTTTCTTATATGAGTTCATGTAAATTTACCCTTGATTTCTCCCAACACAAAATTACATTTATGTATGCTGGCTGAATGAAGAGTTTTTTTAAAAAATAACTTGTTGACTATTTGTCTCTTTGATCAGTGAGGTGGGTTACAAGAGCTCAGATTCTTTGCAATAAGGGCCTGTTTGCCTAGTTAACTACCACCACATCAGCCAGGGGGTAGGGTAAGAGACAGTGAAATGGATGCTTGGCAAACTGGAGGACAGACTGCAGCAGGGGATGGTTCAGTCTTTAGCAAACTCATTTCTTCTTCCTGAGCATTCAACTGAAGTGCATTTCTTAGTTCCTGACATCACGGAGGGGTGGAAGGGCCGTGTGATTGGTTATCACTGATGACCTGTGAGCACGAGTTTAATATTTCTTTCAGGCCAGTGAGCTCAAGAGAAGATGTGCCTTCTCATGGCTCTTTTTCCTAGAGAATCCTTCCGCATACCGAAGTGCGAGATCTAGTGGCATAGGAGGGATTTCTCAGAAATGTTTTGTCTGGCAGAGAGTTGCTGGATTATATATTAGATTATATATTGCCTTTTGTCACCCTGTAGTATAAAATGATATCTCAGTATGATATTGAACAGTGCTTTAGTATTAAAAGGTCATTTATAAAAGTTAAAGACTTTCATGGGTACATGGGTTGGGGGAGGAATTGCTTCATAGATACAGGTTTTCCTCTTGGGAGTGATTAAAATGTCTCAAAACTTAGAAGTGGCGATTCTACAACATTGGGAATGCATGGAATGCCGCAGAATTGTTCACTTGAAGCCAGTTAATTTTATGTGAATTGAACCAAAAAAGTCAAATATTGATAAAGTGCAGAATAAAAATAACACTCCTATGTCTGGCACCTCACGCCTTCCCACTTTGTAGAGGCAACAACTTAAAACATGTTGACATTTTCTTTTGGTATTTACCACTGTATTTCTGGATGATATGTGTCTCTTAATGCCTGTAGATTAATCTCTTTTAAATATCACCTGTTCACACCCTGTTATTATAGATGAAGGTGGCTTCTCACACCTCCCTGTGCACCCTCCATCCTCTAGGTAAGGTTATATCACATCTTTTAGCTAAATTTATATCTAGTGTTAGCTTCTTATAACTGTAAGTGTTGTTCACTGTTGAGCTAAAGACATACTAGATTTTTTAAAAAGAATATTGAAGTATGGTTGATATACAATGTTTTGTTAGTTTCAAGTGTATGACAAAGTGATTCAGAGATACACACACACACATTCTTTTTTAGATTCTTCTCCATTATAGGTTATTAAAAGGTATTGAATATATAAACCAAGATGAAAAGAGGATCCCTCCATTGATCAGTTCCACCCATCCATATTCTTTCCATGTTCATTTATTCCAACTTGGGAAGATGTACCTAAGATTCTTAGGAGATGAACTTGCATTTTTTTGTTTTTAATTTTCACTGTATTGGGGTTGTGTTGGGGGAAGGGGAAAAGGAGAGGGAATGTCTTTATTCTGTCCTCTGAAAACTAACTTCGAATCAAGTTCAAGCCTTTGTAAGCCTCAGTTAACATATTCTCTAGGTTTAGTTACGTCTCCCGACCCAGGGTGGGTCACTGCATCGTATTTGTTGTACTGATTTCCTCGACTCGCCTCTCCTCTCTCTGGCACCCCATCCTTCCTTCTCTTCTGCCCCCATCCCCTTAAATTACTGGCTGTCCTGTATTTTCAGTTGACCGACAGCCCTCTGAACATTTCAGCTTGGTTGTCTCATACGCATCTCAAACCAACCATAGCCAAAAGCAGATTCTTGACTTCTGTTCTCCTCTAAATCCACCCCATCCTAGCCTTCCCTTTCTTATAGGCGCCATGATCAAGAAGAAAGCTCCCATAGAAACATCAGCCAGGTTCCTCTTTGCTTAAAGTCCTTTGCTACTTTCCCACTGCTTTTGTAGGACAGGCATTGCCTCCCTGTGGCCCACCTACAGAACAGATACAAGTGTCTGCCATCAGGGACCTTCCATTCTAGAGTTCAAGGTTGTGGAGGACAGCGAGGAACTGGCTTTCAAGTGTTCTTCCGGCAGACTTTATTTTCTCGCTAAGTCTCTGATGTGTGTTCCCTCCGAGGTTGGCTGCTTTGCCTTCTCACCCCACCCCAGGACCCCTTACATTAAGGTGGGCTCCAAGCACACGTGTGGCTCCTGTTGCTCCTGTCTTCCGCAGCCGAGCACCACAGTCCTTAGGCCACGGTTAACACATCTGCAAAGCAGTTGAGTGTTCTCCCTCCAGCTGAGTTCTAGAATGCTGTCTAAACCATGGAGGACCACCTCTGGCCCCCTTTCAGGCCATGCACCCTTTAACACTTAACCCAGCCTGTCCATTCAGCTAACTTCTCCTTTGCTGGCCCAGTGTGGCATCTGCTAAAGCTTAGGAATATTCCAAAGTAATTTTTTTGAAAGCTGAGTTTAGTTTATTCTTCAAAGACCTGAAAAAAACACTTGTCACATAAAAGATCTTTGTGACATTTCTTTGGGGCGAAATCAAAGCGCAGGGTGGGCATGTGTGTGTACATGCACATATATAGACACACATGCATACTTGCTTCCCCCAAACAGGTAAAATTTTTGCACTGAATTTCCTATATTTGTGCATTTCTATACTTAGCACAGTATTAAGATCCAGCAGAACTTTAATTTTGTCCTGTTGTGCCGTCCAAATAGCAAAGGGCAATACAGAGCCGCGGAAGTGCAGAATTTCAGAAGGTTACTTTAACATCCCATTTGAATTGCTTAATTTAATTTTCACTTAGAATCAGTTGCTAAGCAACTGGGAAGGCAGGACAAAATCAGCAAGGCTAATTTGGTTCTGTTACTAGTGTGTTAGCATTGCTTATATTTACATAGATGGTTAGTTGTAAAAATGCTTAACCCAGTACAGTGCTCTGTTTTATCCAAGAAAAATAGTTGCTGTGGAAGTTACAGCAAGACTTTAATTGGATTGACAGTGCTTCAGTTCACACTGTCATCTTAGGTAATGGAAATTATCTGAAATTTTGAGCCTATTGGTAGTCCATTGGTTTGTTAAGTGGGGTGCTTGACTTGGCTGTACTATGAACAGTTGTAAAAGGATGCTATCCAATGCATGTTAATCCTTTGATATTATAGATCCGGTTGATCCTCAAACCAACTGAAGTCAAATTATTAAGGGGGTGGTAATGCATATACTTTAGCTATCATCATATGAATTGTTTTAGAGGAAAAAAACAATTTACTCAGTATCTTCTTACTGATGAAAATTGAAATTGTTAACCTCAGTTGACCCATAAAGTAAATCATATATCAGATATGAATACTGGTGACTTAAATGTTATGAATTTTTTTGTGTGATGTCATACGCTTATCAAGGAAGTCACTGTGGCCCAGTACATATGCCGCCCTCTATCCTGTGTCAAAGATAAGACGTTTAACGCTGGCCAGTGGTCTCATGGTTGTGTGTGATTGTTCTCAGGGCAAATGGAGAGTTCACATGGTTCAAACTGGTAGAAAAAACTGTCTTTCAGTGATGTTGTGAAGTTGCCACTTATGGAGTAAATAACAATGACCTGTGACTTTCATTGGGATGGAGAGAGCAGTCCTATCTTTTAAACCAGTTTCCTCCCCTGCCCTTTGTTCTGTAAAGACCTGGATAGCGTCTTTCATGTTCACTAACAATTACTTTCAATAGATGAATTGTATTCTTGATAAAGATGGCTTGTGACTGCATAGAAATATGTAATGAAGAAGGAGATTTGTAGAAATAGTAAAGTACCTTTTATTTCTACAGTTACCTGATTTCAATTTTTTTTCTGAATGATGTCAATTATTTGTACTGGACTTAGTAAAAGTTCATTGATTCCACCTAGAAGAAAGGGTGGTCTGAATTAGAGGAAAATCTTAGTGTCTTAGTCTAAAGTCTTAATTCTACGGCACTTCCCAGGTGGCGCAGTGGTAAAGAATCCACTTGCCAATGAAGGAGACACAAGAGACATGGGTTTGCTCCTCAGTCCAGGAAGATCCCCTGGAAAAGGAACCCATTCCAGTGTTCTTGTCTGGGAAATTCCACATGAACAGAGGAGCCTGGTGGGCTCCAGTCCATGGGGTCACAAAGAGTTGGACACGACTGAGCAGAGACACTTATCATCTGTGTACTTGAGAGCAAATGAGTATTTCTTGCTTTGAGATCATTGTTTGGCTAAGACAGTAACTAGGTATTTACTTGTCCTGTCAGAAAATGTTTCTGTGGACAGATAAGAATAAGTCTACCGTTAGGAGGCTGAATTTCTTTAAAGGTTTGGTCTGATCTACTTTCTGAGTACAGTTTTTCCAGATCTGGGTGTTAATTCCAAATTTATTATTAATTTACTCTATAAATACCATTTGAAAATCCTTTATATCAAATGGTAGAATTTTTAGGGAGTGAGTATAAATTTTAAGATTAGTTTTTTAGAAGTTATTTCTAAACGTTTTTGATGGCATATCACAGTGAAAAATGTTACATGAAAATATCCCTAAACTTTGTGTATGTGTGTTTAAAAGTTACATACATGTGTTACTGTAATAATGTATACTTTATAAAAACAAGCAGGAAAACAGACAATGAAAAAGATTGATTAAACAAAATAATGCAGTGTCCTCTTAATCATGATTAGCACACTATCAGGTATATGAATGCTTAAGGCATGTGAATGCTTTGAGTAAAGTTTATCATTAGAGGCAACATGTTAAGTATTTTATTTATTTATTTATTTTAGAGTTTCTTATTTATTTATTTATTTAATGTATTTTATTTTATTTTTTAACTTTACAATATTGTATTGGTTTTGCCATATATCAACATGAATCCACCACAGGTATACACGTGTTCCCCATCCTGAACCCTCCTCCCTCCTTCCTCCCCATACCATCCCTCTGGGTCTTCCCAATGCACCAGCCCCAGACATCCAGTATCGTGCATCGAACCTGGACTGGCGACTCGTTTCATATATGATATTATACATGTTTCAATGCCATTCTCCCAAATCATCCCACCCTCTCCCTCTCCCACAGAGTCCATAAGACTGTTCTATACATCAGTGTCTCTCTTGCTGTCTCGTATACAGGGTTATTGTTACCATCTTTCTAAATTCCATATATATGTGTTCAGATCAGATCAGATCAGTCGCTCAGTCGTGTCCGACTCTTTGCGACCCCATGAATTGCAGCATGCCAGGCCTCCCTGTCCATCACCAACTCCCAGAGTTCACTCAGATTCATGTCCGTCGAGTCAGTGATGCCATCCAGCCATCTCATCCTCTGTCGTCCCCTTCTCCTCCTGCCCCCAATCCCTCCCAGCATCAGAGTCTTTTCCAATGAGTCAACTCTTCGCATGAGGTGGCCAAAGTACTGGAGTTTCAGCTTTAGCATCATTCCTTCCAAAGAAATCCCAGGGCTGATCTCCTTCAGAATGGACTGGTTGGATCTCCCTGCAGGCCAAGGGACTCTCAAGAGTCTTCTCCAACACCACGGTTCAAAAGCATCAATTCTTCGGCACTCAGCCTTCTTCTTAGTCCAACTCTCACATCCATACATGACCACAGGAAAAACCATAGCCTTGACTAGACGAACCTTTGTTGGCAAAGTAATGTCTTTGCTTTTGAGTATGCTATCTAGGTTGGTCATAACTTTCCTTCCAAGGAGTAAGCGTCTTTTAATTTCATGGCTGCAGTCACCATCTGTAGTGATTTTGGAGCCCAGAAAAATAAAGTCTGACACTGTTTCCCCATCTATTTCCCATGAAGGGATGGGATGGGATGCCATGATCTTCGTTTTCTGAATGTTGAGCTTTAAGCCAACTTTTTCACTCTCCACTTTCACTTTCATCAAGAGGCTTTTGAGTTCTTCTTCACTTTCTGCCATAAGGGTGGTGTCATCTGCATATCTGAGGTTATTGAGATTTCTCCCGGCAATCTTGATTCCAGCTTGTGTTTCTTCCAGTCCAGCATTTCTCATGATGTACTCTGGATATAAGTTAAATAAACAGGGTGACAATATACAGCCTTGACAAACTCCTTTTCCTATTTGGAACCAGTCTGTTGTTCCATGTCCAGTTCTAACTGTTGCTTCCTGACCTGCATACAAATTTCTCAAGAGGCAGATCAGGTGGTCTGCTGTTCCCATCTCTTTCAGAATTGTCCACAGTTTATTGTGATCCACACAGTCAAAGGTTTTGGCATAGTCAATAAAGCAGAAATAGATATTTTTCTGGAACTCTCTTGCTTTTTCGATGATCCAGCGGATGTTGGCAATTTGATCTCTGGTTCCTCTGCGTTTTCTAAAACCAGCTTGAACATCAGGAAGTTCACGGTTCACATATTGCTGAAGCCTGGCTTGGAGAATTTTGAGCATTACTTTACTAGCGTGTGAGATGAGTGCAATTGTGCGGTAGTTTGAGCATTCTTGGGCATTGCCTTTCTTTGGGATTGGAATGAAAACTAACCTTTTCCAGTTCTGTGGCCACTGCTGAGTTTTCCAAATTTGCTGGCATATTGAGTGCAGCACTTTCACAGCATCATCTTTCAGGATTTGAAATAGCTCAACTGGAATTCCATCACCTCCACTAGCTTTGTTCGTAGTAATGCTTTCTAAGGCCCACTTGACTTCACATTCCAGGATGTCTGGCTCTAGGTCAGTGATCACACCATCGTGATTATCTGGGTCGTGAAGATCTTTTTTGGGCAGTTCTTCTGTGTATTCTTGCCAACTCTTCTTAATATCTTCTGCTTCTGTTAGGTCCATACCATTTCTGTCCTTTATCGAGCCCATCTTTGCATGAAATGTTCCTTTGGTATCTCTGATTTTCTTGAAGAGATCCCTAGTCTTTCCCATTCTGTTGTTTTCCTCTATTTCTTTGCATTGATCGCTGAAGAAGGCTTTCTTATCTCTTCTTGCTATTCTTTGGAACTCTGCATTCAGATGTTTATATCTTTCCTTTTCTCCTTTGCTTTTTGCTTCTCTTCTTTTCACAGCTATTTGTAAGGCCTCCCCAGACAGCCATTTTGCTTTTTTGCATTTCTTTTCCATGGGAGTGGTCTTGATCCCTGTCTCCTGTACAATGTCATGAACCTCATTCCATAGTTCATCAGGCACTCACTCTATCTATATGCATTAGTACATGTTAAGTATTTTAAAACAATTTTTAATATCTGGGTGTCTTTTTTCGGACCTTCTTAGATCATCATTTTTTTTTCCTTTTTCTGATTTGTGGAGTTTGCATTACTCCTGTCTTTGATGTTTTTATTTCATTGCAGGCATCTTTTGAAGCCACTAGTCCATTTTGTGAGTTAGTTCTAAGTATGTGCTAAGTTGCTTCAGTTGTGTCTGATTCTTTGTGGCCCCATAGACTGTACCCTACCAGGCTCCTCTGTCCATAGGATTGTCCAGGCAAAACTACTGGAATGGGTTGCCATTTCCTTCTCCAGGGGATCTTCCTGACCCAGGAATTGAACCTGCAACTCTTATATCTCCTGCATTGGCAGTTGGGTTCCTTACTACTAGCTCCATCTTCTACATAAAACAGCGTAAAAAGTTACAAGCCCAGGCAGTCCTATACAGAAGCATATCACCGTGCACTGAGAAAGAGGGACAAGGTACAGAATGTCTGAGTGCAAGTTCATCTATTTTCTTCCTACTCCCCAGAGAATTAAAACAACACTCAAGAAACCATTGCCCAGGGAAGTGCCTCCTAATAAACTTCTGTTTTTCTAAAAAATTTTGTTGAATTGAGGAGAGTTGGATTTATATCCAGAAATGCTTGTATATACTGATATTGCATATGATGCAAAGAGCTGACTTATTGGGAAAGACCCCGATGCTGGGAAAGATTGAGGGCATGAGAAGAAGGGGGTGACAGAGGATGAGACAGTTGGATGGCATCACCAACTCAATGGACATGAGTTTGAGCAACTCTGGGAGAGAGTGAAGGACAGGGAAGCCTGGCATGCTGCAGTTTATGGGGTCGCAAAGAGTCGGACACGACTTAGTGACTGAACGACAACAGCTGTTGTTACATATAGTGAAAATATTGCCCTTAAATTTGTTCATTATAAGGGAAACGAGCTAACTCTAGGGCAGCATCAAGACTTCTGGATTTGGACTCTGAGTCCCAGCTATGCTACTAATTGGCTTTGTAACAACAAACAGTTGACTTTCTAAAAGTTTCATTTTCCTCATCTCTATTCTTACATGATGGTGATGAGAATTAACCATCAAAGTAGAGGTTTGTAAAAGGGCTTTGTAACTTGTCACTTATATTTACATATAATTGCTAATGCTTTAATGCAATAGAAGGATAAAGTTTTTTCCATGGGTTGAGTGTATATACATGCATCCTCAGTGACAATTTTTTGCTTATTTGTTTCACTTCTAGATTGCCTCTTTAAACTATGTCCCATGAATCGCTACTCTGCCCAGAAGCAGTTCTGGAAAGCTGCTAAGCCAGGAGCCAACAGCACGACAGACGCAGTGCTGCTCAACAAATTGCACGTATGTACTGGGGTGGGACTCCATGGCGTGGTCTCATGAGCCGCCATATGGCTGTGTCTGGGTGGAATGGGTTGAGAAGATGAATTTTGAAGCCCTTCAGCTCTGGATACTGACTTTCATATGTTCTTTAATAAAGGGATAAAAGAGATCCTCTGTGATCCTAAGGAAAGGTGGGGCTTGTCCATCCTGAGATGTCTTGAGAGTTACTTTTCTCGATCATTTCGTTTCTTTTTTCTTAGCCATTTCCTTTTCAGAATGGCTTTGAGTAGAATACTGGTTATGAGCACAGGCTCAGCAAGCCAACTGCCTAGATTTGAATGCTCGCTCCACCCCTCACCAACTGGTCATCTTGACTGAGTTACTTGGCTGTTTTGCGCCTCTGTTACCTCATCTGTAAAATGGGAATGATAATAATATCCACATCAAGAGTTTGTTGTGAGGATTACATGAAATGAACCATGAAAGGTTCATGTCAACAGTGCCTGCCATATGAGAAGTGCTCAGTAGACTTTAGCTGCTATCATTGTATTTATCTTGTCTGTTGGTTGGCATATCAAAGAGATGCTCATTCCACAGCCACTGTGCTGTGTGACCATAAGCAAATTTTTGAGCTTCTCTGAGCCTATTTCTCCATCTGTCAAATGATGACATAATTCCTCTAGTGTCTAGATGACCTAATTCTTCTGTGAGGCTTATCTGTGTGGAACTTCTTTGCAGTGTGGAGAAAAAAGATATGACATATATCCAATGTGGTATTATTGAAATTTCAGTCCATTCCACACCCCCCTATTCTGCTTTATTTTTCTGCTTGTCACTTCCCATGATCTTTCCAATTTATTTATTAGCTGTCTACACTGATTAGAATGTAAACTACACAAGGACAGAAATTTGTGTCTGTATCCCTCTCCCTCTTGCCTACAACATGTGGGGCACTCAAATATTTACTAACTGGATTTTTAAAAATCTTTCTCGGGTGATGATCATCAAGGATGTACAGTATCTGTGAGCACGTGGGGCTCATGCCTGCCCAGTTTGTGACCAGTAAGTGGCAGAGTCACAGCCAGCTGCACTGGGTAAGGCGGGACTCACGGAAGGGACTCCTTTACTCAGCACATGCTGTGTTAGATGGGGCTGAGGGCTCCGGGCATGATAAGACCAGGTCCCTGATCTCCCTGAGCTGAGCCTCTAGTGTGAGGATGCACGTGCACACAATTGCCTTTATTTATTTTTTTTTTAAATTTAAATTTATTTATTTTAATTGGAGGCTAATTACTTTGCAATATTGTATTGGTTTTGTCATACATCAACATGAATCCGCCACGGGACACGTGTTCCCAATCCTGAACCCCCCTCCCACCTCCCTCCCCATACCATTCCTCTGAAATGCAGACCTTGTGCCCGCTGTACCCTCTGAGGCGTCTGAACTGTCCTCACTATGCTCTGGCCAGACTCACTCTATTTCCTTTCATTTCGTTTGTTTTGGAGCACCACAGACTCGTAACAGTCTCAAGATATTGGCACTTACAGCTTATTCTACTGAGAACATCCTTCTCCTGACTTTGCCTCGGTTAAGATCTCTGCCTCCTTCGTTTCTCAGTGCAAGTTATCTCAGCAGAGTCTCTCCCCAGCTCCTTATCTAACCCTTGTCTTGCTTCCCTGCATCAGGCACCCTGTTTATATCTTTCTCAGCACTGATCACAGTCTGCAATTATATTAAATAGTCCCCTTAATTATCATCTGTCACTCAGTAGAATGACAACCCCACAAGATGAGGAGCAATGTCCGTCTGGTTTACCGCTGTATGCCCAGTGCCTTGTAATAGCGTTTGGCACATAGTAAGCACTCAAGAAATATTTCATGAACCGATGAAAATAAAACACTGTGCTTAGTGACGGCGGTGAAGCTCTGGCAGTGTCTTACCCTCTGGGAGCTTAATAGCTGACTAAGAAATAGAGGTAGTGACACAGCTGTGGCAAATACTATTATAGGGCAAACCACCAAAGCTTTGTGAGCACCTAGAAAGAGCTTCACTGGTGGCTCAGTGGTAAAGAATCCATCTACAATGCAGGAGACGCAGGTTCGATCCCTGGTTTGGGAAGATCCCCTGGAGGAGGGCATGGCAACCCACTCCAGTATTCTTGCCTGGAGACAGAGGAGTCTGGGGGCTCCATAGTCCACAGGGTTGCAAAGAGTCAGAAACGACGGAAGCGATTGAACATGCAGAAGGAGCTCCCAATTCCTCTAGTGTGAATAAGGGTTAGTGATATGGTAGTCAGGGAGGACTTCCTGGAGGAAGAGGAGGTGACAAGTAAGCCTCACAATGAGGCATCTTTGGCAGTGACAGGGCAGGAGAAGGAAAAAAAGCAGAAAGAAAGAGATCACTTTGGAGGCTTCCAGGACTGCATCATTATTTTAACAGTTTTAGGGCAGATATTCTCAGCCTCAGCAGACCCATTTCTCCCTCTGAATAGCAAATATTATTAATATGTAACTGTATGAACAGGAAATAAAATTTATAAATAATATAGCCTCCCAAGATACCAAATTTTGAAAATGAATTGTAAAGGTAAAATAAAAGGAAAGGTATTTTGTTAAGTTACTGCTCAGGCACAATCATTCTAGAGGACATAAGAAAATAAATGCTTGTACCTGTTTGTATAAGCCCGGTGAATAAGGCAGCCAAAGACTGGCTGATGTAGGTCTCTAGTTCCAGTGGCCCAAAAAGCATGTTTTCGATAAGGTGATTTTTCAAAATGGTTAGCATTTCTTCATAATGTTATGAAGAATGCATAGCACACTCTCCTCTTTATTAAAGAACACTCCCATTTTTGGAAAATTGTTAATAATAACATTAATTAAACCATGCAAAACCGTGCTTTGTGTGAATGTGTAAAGTGGAGTTAGGGACTTGGCTCAGAAATGGCAGATAGCCGGGACTTCCCTGGTTGCCCAGTGGTTAAGACTCTGCCTTCCAATGCCGGGGCGGGTGCATGTTTGACCCCTGGTCAGGGAACTAAGACCTGCACATGCCATATTGGGCAGCCAAAAACTTAAAAAAATAAGTAAATAAATAAAAAGACATTGCAAAAAAACCAGCTTTTTAACCCCTGTGACTATCCACTGGAATACCAAATTGTGTGGGAGGAATGATGCTTCTTTCTTGAACAGGACTGTGCTATGCATTTCTGGCACCCAGCATCCCTGGCTCTTGTCCAGAGTACCAGTAGCGATCCCCTCCTCCTCTAATATTTGTGATGATCCAGGGTGTCCCCGTAGTCTGTGCTGGGAGCCTGGGAATTGTGTTGAATGGGTAGAAAGGGTTGCTCAATTCTGTACATCTCTTCAGGAGAGCTATTTAGCACGCACGCCTGTGGGATTATCGTGATGGAGGCGATGCATGTCTTTAACAGTCCTGGCTCCCCTTTTCTCTAATAACAATGATTATGTTCAGTGAGTTCTTGCTGTTGTTGTTTAGTTGCTAAGTTGCATCTGACTCTTTGTGACCCCATGGACTGCAGCATGCCAGGCTCCTCTCTCCATGGAATTGGATACCCATTTCCTTCTCCAGGGTTCTTCCCAACCCGGGGATAGAACCTGCGTCTCCTTCGTTGGCAGGCAGATTCTTTACCACTGAGCTATCAGGGAAGCCTCTTGTAAATAGTGTAAACACTATTTACAGCAAGGGTTGTAAATTGAGGTTCCTCATGGCCAAGCAGGAAACCAGTTGGAACAAAGGGGTCTTGGTGGGCCAGCTTGCTCAGTGGCTCGTGCCTGTGTGCAGGTCTGGGGGCACCTCCACCTTCCAGCTGCTGCTGCATGGGAAGGTGGGCCTAGAGCTGCCGTCACATATCAAGAGAAACTAAGGACCCATCCTTTGCTGTGTTATCTTTCAGTTTTTTAAAACTCTTGGCAGCTAATTCCATTAAAGTTTAAAACACACACTCAACACCAACACCAGAATGGCTCAGGCAGGGTAAGGTTCTTGGCCACCCATTCGCAGCCTGTGATACACATGTCATTTCATCAGCAGTTCCTTTTCATGCTCCTTCCCACAAATGAACCCTGAAAAAAGCCACACAGTTGAAAACTGCAATCCTAAAGGTGACAGAGAACTTTGAACTCCTTACTAAAACAAACAACAAATGTTCTCTTTCATGCTGTTCTTGCTTTAAATAGATTTAAAAGGAAACCAGCGCTGTCCCCTGATTTAGGATTACCGACGTGACTTTTGGGTCTTAGTTACTCTGTGCAATTCCTACTTTCCTTGCTTAGTTGGACATTTTTCCCCCCCTCGTGTCTGAGAGTCATTCACATGCTCTAGTGTCGTCATTAAAATGCTGTATTTTGGGAAGTCGCTTGGCTTTGGGGGTGGATGGCCGGTCTCCGGGGGGTTTTCATTTTTATTTTTGTCAACTACTGTGGAGCACCCCAATCAAAGGTCAGATTATTTTAAATTAATGCCATTTAAGGAATTAGTTGTCTAGACCACTTTGACTTCCTTTTGCCTAGGCTGTGCAACATGCCGCCAGCTCTCTGAAGGACAGTGACATCTAGTGGCTGGTCGCTGTGTGTGTCTTCTTTCAGAGAGAACTGGATGCTAACCCTGCTGGTCATGATTTCCCAAGACTCTTGGCAGAATGAGGTTCCCCTACCCTTAGCAAATCATATAATTTGTTCTTCGGGCCTTGACTGCATTTCCTGACAGTGTTTCTGTCTGTTACCTTGAAATAGCACCTACATTGTTTTGGTTCTGAGAAATGATCTGTTACTTTAAGCTGGGAAGAACCAGAGGAGTGATGAGTCTTTATTGTCTTCTGAAGCCTGGGTCCTGCGTTGCTTATTTTCAGAGGCCTTAATTCAATATCATGTTATGTAATTCAGAGTTTTTTGACCTTAAATAACCTTTCCCCACTGCTCCAGTGACCTCTCTGTGGTAATGTAATAATGGTTTCTCTATTTCGGAAATAAAATAGCAGGTGACTGTGATGGGATTGGCCTTGATGTTGCTTAGGGAAACACAGTAATGTCCATGGTGAATAGTGGTGGTAGAGAGCATAGCATGGAGTGCCATTTCTTCTTTAGAAATTCGGAACTGTCCTCAAGTCATTGTGCAAGGAAAAGAGCAACAGGTACTTGATTTATTGGGATTCTTTTTAAATATCAAAAAGGTAGCACATTTAAGGTGGCTGTTTATTTACTTTTATTTTTAAATTAATTTTTACTGGCTGTAGTTGCTTTATGATGTTGTTATAGTTGCTACTGTACAGCAAGGTGAAGCAGCTATAGGTTTTCATATATCCCCTCTTTTTTGGATTTCCTTCCCATTTAGGTCACCACAGAGCACTGAGTAGAGATCCCCGTGCTGTACAGCAGGTCCTCATTAGTTATCTATTTTACACTCAGTAGTCTATATATGTCAGGCCCACTCTTCCAATTCATCCCACTCTGCCTCCCCACCCTTAGCGTCCATATGTTTGTTCTCTACGTCTGTGTCTCTATTTCTGTTTTGCTCATAAAGCTTTTTAAAAACCCAGGCTTCTTGCCATGGAGATAGGATGAAGATGCTTCTGAAAAAATGACATGTGAGTATTGTAAGAAGTGAATTTCAAAAACACATGAGTAAGAAAAGGGAAAAAAAATGGTATGCTCTCTAAATCTAAATTACCTCAAAGATAATCTTGGTTTTATATTTGGTGTGTGTCCCAGTCTCCAACCCCCTATTATTCCTGTATCTCTGTATGTTAAAGTATTAATAGGGGCATGCCGTCTCACTTCTCTTTCTTTCACCTGCTTATTTCCCCACTTACTATGTCATGAATAAACAAGTAGTTCTGTATTTTTCATGGCTACTTGATAACTCCATGGTATAGCAGTACTGTAATTTTAGATAGGCAATCCCTATGGAGTTCAGAAATACTTAGGATCCTGACAATTTTTTTCCATTCTGGGGGAGGGGAAGGGAGTGGTTATGGCCTCATGTGCATGCCTGTTTACTTCTTAGAAGAAATTCCTGGAAAAAGGATGGCTAAGTCAAAGTTATACCCGTTGACCAACTTTTTGGTGGATATTGCCAGATTATCCTTCAGAAGGGGTAGTACAAATCCACTGTCCAAGTGTGGACTCATCTTTAGAATACACTTGAGAGATTTAATATGTTTTTTCCAAGGTTAAATCAACCTTGATCAGTGGGCCTGGGTATAGGTTGTACCTTACTTCCTTTTTATCAACCTTTTGCTTTACCTGTTGAACTAAAAATCAGGATGGATTTTTTTTTCCTGAAAGCCAAATTATATGTCAGTTATATCCATAAAACCAAGGGAAGGGAACTAATTTATTTCGTGGAGGGAGTTACCTAAAGACTGACTTGTGAACTCAACACATATACAGTATTTATGCACTTAGTAAAAGATGACATGAATGGGAGAGTTTTCTTCTTAAAGAGCCCTTATAGCAAAACTGAATTCTTAGAATGGTTCATAAACTTAATTCATGAAATGTTTACTTAGTAGTTATGTGTGGGCTTGGTCATCATTAAATCTTTTAATGGAGTTTCAGATATGATATTTGATATTCTTAGATATTTATTTTCCAGTTGTATATTTTCACTTATGATTTTACCTTTTGCCATTTAATTTAAGATTAAATTTATTTAAAGATTACCATTTAATCTTTAGAGCTACTGGTGTTAAATTAGTCTTAAATATGAAATCCGGGCCTTCTTGGTGACTAATCTGACATTTTCTTTTAGATATGCTGGTGACCATTGGATGACCACTTTTATCCTTAATCTGAGCATAGGCAGGAACTTAATATTTTAGATTAATATTTCTTAGATTGAAGCCACTGGAAATCCTTGAGAGAGGAATATCCACGAGAATTTTCCCTCTTAACCAGGAGCCCTTATATTAAGTCCAAGAAACACTACTTTAAGATTCTCTAAAGGTGAATCCTTTCAGTGTGACATGTTGAGCAGAAGGAAAAAAAAAAAAACATGTTTGTTGGGAAAATGTTGTTTTATTTTCCTTAATTCATTGATTTTTCCACCCTTTGATATATTTTTTTCTTTCTCCAATTTCCTGTCCTTATTAGCTGAGAACTGCTTGGCAGAAAGAATAAATGGCTTTCTCCAAAGTATAAACCTGCCTTCTAAGTAGATTCAGTCCAGTGGTGTTTTTTTTCTTTGGAAAGTACCTGTGGTTACTGGAGAGCTCTCTGGAGAGGGTACAGCTTGGGCATGAAAACAGGGAGAAGGGAGGTGGGAGGAAGTGAAGGGAAGGTGTTTGTGAAGAGGAAGAGAGAGTGGGGAAGAACCGTGCCCAGGGCAGTTGCATGCCAAGGATGGCTATGGTGTCTGCACTTCTATTGTTTCTGGATGTGTCTTGAAACCATTATATTTTTGTACCTGAGAACAGCAGACTGGTAACTAATTCCAAAAGAGCAAGAGGGAAGCCTCTGAATAGACCATTGTTTTAAAGGGTTGAGATACATAGGGTAAACTTGCAGTCATCTATACGAACATAGGTAGACCCTTACCTTCCTTTAACGTGGTTTGTTTCCAGTTTAGGATTGCTGCCTGCAGCTTATTTTTCTCAAAAGATATGCCTTCCTAAAAATACCTATCTTTCCAGTAGAGGCAGAGTGGATGCTGAGCTTAATGGAAATGGGAAGATTCTTCATCCAGCCAACTTAGTCAACTTTTTGAAATTCTCATCATTAGGACATTTCTTAGTTACAGAGACTTACGCGTAACAATCACAGTTAAAATGTGTTGAATGCCTGTTTGGTGTCTAGTATGCATTTTCTCTAATCTCCATGATGAGAGAGAGAGGGGAAAAAAAAAAAAAGGCTTATTTTTGTCCTCGTTTTGTGGATGAGAATGCTTAGTGAGGCTCAGTGAGATTAAATAACTTGGCCAAGATGGTAAAGTTGGTTTGTGGTGGAACCAGGATCAGGTCTGAAGGGTCCTGTGGAAACAGGGACCTGGGAAGGAAACCCGTTACCCCGTGGCATCTGCTAGCATCTTGTCTCAAGGCCAGGGGAGACTCAAGGCAGAGAACGTTGGAAACAGTTCTGAAGGATACTACTGGTCATCATCAGGCATTTATCACCCATCAGATTAGAAGAAATCCCTGTTTTTTTACTTTGGTTTTACTTCGTCTGAGTTTGGGAGTCAGGGGTTGGAACAGCAGTTTAATTGCCTAGGATGAAGCTAGTTCCCCTTGAGCATGGTTATCATATGTTAACAGTCCTTACTGCGTTCTACAGGGAAATGAAGAAAAAGGACTGTGCAGGCTGGTGGCCTTGGCTGACTGTTTTGGAAACTCTCTATTCAGCTGTATCATGTTCCCTAGGCTGCCAGAGTTGGGCTAGTAGTATCAATCTGGAGTTTACCCAAATGTGGGTGTGAGATTGTCTCTTACTTACTTAGTAGCTGTGTAATTTTTTTTAAATGACAGTATTAAGCAAAATTTCAAATATACATAGTAGTAGAGAAAACAGGAATAACTCCTTTTGTAGCCATCATTCAACTATGCATTGTCAACCAAACTTTTTCATCTCTCCGTGTCTGTTTCTTCTTTATTAAATTAGAATAATCATCTTCTCCTCAGGGAACTGCCATGAAAATTACATAAATTATAATTGGTATATAACAATAAAAATTAACACTCCATGAATCCTTCTGTGATGAGATGCCATGCTAAGTGATTCCTATGAGGTGAGAGTACTGTTTTTATTTTCATTTTACAGAAGAGGTAACTGAGGCTCACAGATGTTAAATAACACATCCAGCTCACAAAACCAGTATTTAAATCCTGTTTTATTTGACTCCAGAGCTATAAAGACAACCTTTGCAAATCATAAAAGGGCTATGCAATTTCCCTTCCAACCTTACCCTGTTTTCTTTAAAAATATATAAGCTTTTGACTTAGTCTTACCCTAAGCAGATATCTGTGAAGTCCTTAAAAGAAAGAACACATTTTTGAAAAGTCAAAAAGGCCAACAAGCCAAAGGTGTAGTGAGTTGGAATGTTAAACCCCTTGCTCATTGCACTTAGCCTCTGGGTGTACTTAGGTAGTAATATTGACTTATTTCTGTGGTTCCTGTATGAACTGGCTATGTTGGTTCTGCATCACTGCAGAGAAATGAAACGCATTGTTGCCTCTTTGTGACCAGTCTTCCTCCTCCATAAACAGCATGCTGCAGACTTGGAAAAGAAGCAGAATGAGACTGAAAACAGGAAATTGCTGGGTACCGTGATCCAGTATGGCAACGTGATCCAGGTAGGCCAAAACCACGCTTCTGTCACGAAGCTGAAACATTACAAAGAGTGAAATGAAGAGCAAGCACAGTAAACCCTATTTGGACACATAAAACTCCATGGAGACAGCCAGTTTATTGGAAAAGGTCTGGCATTTCTTCTGATTAGGCTGGGTTTTCAGTTGGTTCATTTTCAATGTGAGAGTCCACTTCTGTCCTTGGAAGCTGTTAATTTACACTGTCCACATTTTTCAGATGGGAAGCTCCTAACTAAAGAGAAGCCTGACTGTTGCGGTCTTGCCTAACTTACATTCCTAGAAAGTTCCTCATATTTGGTAAAAACTGATTCAAGGGCTGGTCACCAGAAGTAATAAGAGCAATTCTGTATCTTCGGGTAGAATATTGGATGATGAGTCTCAGGTCTTACCTAATGGGTCATGAGGTTTACTTGTTTATCTCTGGTACCTTTACATTTGAAAGGATTAAACACAATTTAAGAAATAGCTACCACAGGTTTTGCTGGAAAGAAAAAGTCCGCCTGGGTCTGTCCTTGCAGAAAACAGTCTGTGAGAAGTCCAGTGCCAAATATGGCTTTTAAAAAACCATTAAAAAAAATTGAAGTGTAGTTAGTTTACGATGTTGCGTAAGTTTCAGGTGTATAGCAAAGTGGTTCAGTTATACACATACATGTGTATATATATTCATTCTTTTTCAGACGCTTTCCCGTTAAAGGTAATTACAAGATATTGAATATAGTTTATTGTACTGTCCAGTAGGTCTTTGTTGTTTATCTGTTTTATATATTGTAGCGTGTCTGTGTTAATCCCAAGGTCCTACTTTGCCTCTCTTTACTAATGCTAATATTAAATTTACAACTGACAGAGGAGTTCCTTCCCAATTTTTCTCCTCTGAGATTTAGGGCAAGAATTCTTGCCATGCCTCAGCTGTCTCACTAGCAAAATGGTAATAATAATGGTGTCTGCTGCCTATGATGATTGACAGGGACCTGTCACAGAGTATCCTCTGAGCACACATTACCTCATATTTCTTATTTCCCCTAGATCTTGACATCCACTAATAGGTAATATCAGGTTACACACCACCCAAATCCAACAACTCAGTAGGTGCATGGAGGATCAGGGCTACTCATCAGAGTAAGAACGAAGGCTTGGGAACGCATTAACTTCCCCATGGGTATCATGCCTAGGGGATGTCAGAGGCTCATGGATCAGACAAGTTACTCCTCTACTTCCAGTAACCCTGGCAGTGTGTAAACCTCCTGGAGTGTTATAGAAACTACCTGTGAACCTGGAAAGGGGGATACTGGCAGTTGGCAGTGGTGTCTCCTGCTAGTCTTATCGTGTCTCCAGAGATTGGACAAGCTTTCATATTCCCTTCTATCATCTCTTACAGCCTGTTGAGTTGGGAAGCGTTGGTTAACTCTTCCTGCTCTAGACTTACCAAGGGACATTTCCCATCTAGATCTTCAATCTTTCCATCCCTTTCAAGTACCCACTTGCCAAGTATTAAGAAGAGAAATTCAAGGTGGAAAACCATAGCACTCATGTTTTTTCAAATGAATTGACAATCCCCCTAATGGGGTCCTCTATTAAATTGAACTGTGTCTCTTGTTCAGAAGTGCCCTTCCTTAGCTCCACCTTTGTGTCAGGGCATATTCAGACTGCAGTTCTTTAGACCCTTTACGTGGGGTTAGACCCCTTCCTGGTAACCAATGGCAAGAGTGCTATTCTATCGGACAGCGCCCTTTACCTACCTGAGTGACATCCATCTCGTCCAAGGCTGTTTTGTGGGGGAAATAATTTTCTTCTCCTTTTCCTTCTACTTCTGCTCCCTTTGCTCTTTCTCCTTTTCTAATCATCCCCTTGCCCTAGGCACTTCTGTGGTTCTCCAACTTCACAGGCAGCTCAGTGGTGGGAGGAGTGTTTGATACATATTTTATATGGCTGAAAGAGAAATGGTAAAGATTCAGAGACATGCTGACAGGCACCTTATTCTCTTGGTGGTTTTCAGCTACTGCATCTGAAAAGTAATAAATACCTAACTGTGAATAAGAGGCTTCCGGCTCTGCTGGAGAAGAATGCCATGAGAGTGACATTGGATGAGGCCGGAAATGAAGGGTCCTGGTTTTACATTCAGCCATTCTACAAGCTGCGATCCATCGGAGACAGTGTAAGTGCACATTCCCAGCCCCGGGAGTGCTCCATGCCAGGCCTCCAACCATAACTGCATGCTTGAGTCAACTAGAAGAAATTTAAAGCTGGAGCCAGAGGCTTATCCTGTAGGAGGAGAAGGGACTCACTATGGAAACCAGTGTTTGGGAAACAGGGAAATTTGGAGTGAAGTGTGACCTACATACAGTAGCTCTATTTTTCCTACTGGGCTTCTGAAAAAATTCATACAAGCAGCCCATTACCTCGGTAACTTTACCATGAAAGCCGCTGTCGTGTATTACTGTCCTGGGGACTATGCCCCTCCTTCTATATCAGTGGTAGAGTAGAAATGCTTTGCTATTTGGGAAGTAAAGTTAGAACAGAGGATGGAAAAGAAGTAGATTGAGCAGAGAAGGAGAGTGGATTTTAGGATTAGCCTCAGTTGTTCTTTGTCAGTAACTCTGCGGGTTCTTCATTCCATTTTGGCACCTGTGTTTGGCTGTGAGCTGCGCTCTTCTGGGTAGGGGAGGTCATTAAGTTATAAAGCCCCAGAAAGTTATAAGTCATCCTTCCCAGGGCCACTTAGAACCGTCCTGATACTATCTACCTTACTGTGAGCTTATGTGGTCGTATACTTACCTATCACTATGTATAAATGCTATCAGCAGTATTTCTAACCTTGTTAAGATTCTAAAATAGTTGTTTCTACCAAAAGAAATATGGGTTTAAACAGTGTGAAATTCTTACCAAAATGCTCAGCTAGCCTCCACCTGAAACTGGATTTTGCCATTTTTTAATATTTAAGTATACAAACTCTGGGTAGTTTCAAAATGTTTTAGTTTATATGTGTGTGTATTAAAGTATATACAATATACCTGAAGCATCTAGTGCCAGGGCACACCACCCACCCCCACCCGGGCAGCTGGTATACAGCAGTGATCATCAGCTGAGTATAAAAGAACTCGTCCAGAAAAGCTTACATTTCAGCCAAAGGTTTGGGTTTTTTTTTTAATGTACTGAACATAATTATATTCATTTGGAATTAGAGAAAATTTGATAGTATGTCTTCCCCAAATGCATCAAACTGAGAAGAGATGGGTTTTACATCTTAGGAAACCATCCTTTCCATTCTTTTTCCTTCTGCTTCCGTGATAATAGACAAGGAAGGGTGCTTTGTTCTGAACTTCATCTCTAGCATGTCCTTTGCTTTCCTGTCCTTTATGCTTATCTTTTTATCTGTGCCTTGGTTGAGAAAATTAGATGGTTTTGAATTCTTACCCTTGTAGAATAGTGTTTTTTTGAGCACTTGTAGAATAGTGTTTTTCAAAGGACAGGGTATCTATCTACGTATAGGCTAAGAGATCAATTTAGTAATTTGTGACTATTATTTTAGAAAGTGGAATAGAATAGATTGTATCAAGCTGTGTTGAACATAATGGGGATAAGATTGTTTGGCGTGGGTAACTTTTGTGTTAGATAAAGAGATATGTATATCTGTGCATACATGCATATATGTATGTATACACACATACATATACACATATATCTACATAAGTATGTATGACCAGGTCATAATAGAAAACATATTTCTTAATATGACTTTTCAAAAAAGTATAAAAGTCATTGCTTTATAAATGTATAGCTTTATTTTCTCAAAGGTAAAGACTTACTTCAGACAATATTCTGCTTCTACCCCTAAAACTTAGTGCCTTAACTGAATCTAACAGAGGGAGGGCTTTTTTCTTCCTGCTTAGACTAACTTTGAAAGCATCTTTAGGTAATCAATAACAATTGTGGGCAAAAATTTACCTTTAGTCTTGTAAATATCACCCCCTCCTGATCAGGGTCAGGCTTTTAAAACTGTGCCTTTGTGCTGTATCATTCTACCTGCTGGAAACTGAGCCTTCTTCTATGTAGACTCTTATGGCTTCTCCCCAAACTAGCCACTGCTCATTCTGCAGTCCTGATGTTTTTTTTTTTGTGAAACGCTCTGTGGGTTCTTTGTTTTTCAGGTGGTCATAGGTGACAAGGTTGTTCTGAACCCCGTGAATGCCGGCCAGCCCTTACATGCCAGCAGCCATCAGCTGGTGGATAACCCAGGCTGCAATGAGGTAAGAGAAATCCAGTTACAACTTGTGAGCAGCATGTGCTATGGGAGCCCTCAGCCTTCCTGAGACCAGAGCATGGGCATGCTGACAGTGACTTGAGTCCTGACTCAGGACAGTGTACCCATTTTACAGGCGAGGAAACCAAGACTCAAAGCCAGGCCTGTCACACGAGGCTGTGTAAGCCTGTTCCATCGGTGGGAGCTGATAGTCATTTCAGGCCTCAGTTTGCTAAGCTTTGTATCACTGGGAGACCATTTTTCTAATTTCTTAAACCAGAGGAGGCTCCCTTGTACCAGTGCTTTTTGGCTAGAGGAGCACCCTTTTCTAATTAGTCCCCTAAAGAGAGACCCTTTCACTAATTCCCCTACGTTGGCAGCTATGAACACACCTGCAAGAGTAACATCTTGCTTTTGGCAATACATCTACTTAAAGTAATTGGCAATTATAGGACACAAGGACAGTAGCTTGATTGTGACATGAATATTTGCTTAATGGTGGAGGGCACAAGGTCTGGAGTCAGATATTATGGATTCAGATCCCGAATCTGCCCTTCTCTACCTCTGTGACTGTAGATTCATTACCCAGTCTCCCCAGGTATCAGTTTTCCTACCTCTGAAATGGACATGATGGTTATTGCTATTTTTCAGGGTGGTGGTGGTTGTTGTTTAGTCACCAAGTCACCATCCATTTTGTGACCCCATGGACTATAGCCCACTGGCTCCTCTGCCCATGGGATTTCCCAGGCAAGAGTACTGGAGTGAATTGCCATGCCCTCCTCCAGGAGATCTTCCTGACCCATGGATCCACCCTGCATCTCCTGCACTGGAAGGCAGATTCTTTACCACTGAGCCACCAGGGAAGCCCTTTTAGGGTGTTGCTAAGGATTAAATATATTAGTGAATGTTGGCCCGGTGCATAGAATGTCTTTAGTGTACAAACAGTGGCTGCAAAGAAGATGTCATTCCAGAAGGGTGAAACTTACTTGCCTTAGCCACAGCTGGAATATACATAGCGATTGGTAGAAATTATCCATTTATTACCAGAGACTTCTAACAGGTCAATTGAATGTGCAAGTTCTATGGTCTTAATGATGCCAGTCTTTACGCTTGGAGGGCTGAAGCACAATCTTGTTTCTTGGACAGAGGTGAGGCCCTTTGGGGCAGGAAGACATAGTTGTTGAGGGATATGTGAAAAAATAACTCTTAAATTTGCTTTCCAGGTCAATTCCGTCAACTGTAACACAAGCTGGAAAATAGTCCTTTTCATGAAATGGAGTGACAACAAAGATGACATATTAAAGGGGGTAAGTTGGATACATGACTGGCTGGGCAGCACTTGGCTCGTCTTCAGTTCTCTCTTAAAATGCACTTTCCTTAACCCCTCTGTGTGTCGACTTGCAGGGTGACGTGGTGAGGCTGTTCCATGCCGAGCAGGAGAAGTTTCTTACCTGTGACGAGCACAGGAAGAAGCAGCATGTCTTTCTGAGAACCACCGGCCGGCAGTCTGCCACATCTGCCACCAGCTCAAAAGCCCTGTGGGAGGTGGAGGTAAGGGACGGCGCAGGGCAGGCAGGGAGAAAGGACGCATGGGTTTATAGGAATAAAGTCAGATCCAGGTACTTCAACCTACCTTGTTCCAAGGGATGACTTGGGATAACTAAGAGAAACAAACACATCACGCCGTATCAGAAGGATGCACGGTAACCCAACTCTCACCTGAAAATTTCCAATTTCCCTTCTCTGGGTCATCCAATCATCTCTTGCTTCTGTATTTTTCTTTCCCTTGCTCAGTTACGTATCACAACAAGTGATCAAGTGCCTAACCAGCATGATGGTAGGTGAGTGCATATTGGTGACAGGACAAAAAGATGCCCATCTGATAACTGGATGGTGAAGGTGATGGGAGGCACATTCCTTGTCCTCTGGAGGTGATGAAGGAGTTTGAGGTTGGGCAAGGGTTTAAGAAAGACTTCCTGAAGGCACTAGCATCTGAGCTGCTACTAACAGGATAACCTATATTTCAGAAAGAAGAGATGAACAGAGTAGGTCACTTCTTGTAAGATGCTGATGTGGACTTGGAAATAGCAGGCAGCCTTGGTTTAGAACTCAGTAACCTCATTTGAGGAGGAGCAGAGGATCGTCCTGCGAAACAAAACAGAAACTGTTCTCGGAGACCAGATCTTGAAGGGCAATATATCCAGGCTGTAGGAACCTGGGACTTGACACATAAAGCAAAAAACTATTAAGAATATCAGAACCCTACAGAAGTAACTGTGACTGACTTTAGAAACTTAAAGTACTGCATCTTCTTCACTTGCAAATTAGTTGAAATGAATGAAACATGCAACCTTTTGAGGAGAGTTTCTGTCGTATAGACTTTGAAAACGTTGGTTACTTACAAGTCTACTTCAGAACATCTATATTTTTTCTTCTAATAATAAACAACTGTCTTAATTTTTACTCCCCCCCAAAACCTTTTCCTGCCAGTTTTCCCTCTGAATAGCCTAGGGAAACACTGAATTTATTCCTTTTTTATTGTTTTCTTGAAGATTTTAGAAACAAAAGGGCCCCTTCAAAATAAAAGAAGGAAGACAACACCATGTATCTTATATTTCTCATCATGATTTAGGATTTTCATTATACATCTTCGGCATATTCCCTGTCAGTTTTACATAGTGTTAATCTTTTCCCATGTGAAGTAAGAACTTTACAATAGTGTACAGTTGAATCTTGAACAATGTGGGAGTTAGGGACACTTGCCCTCTGCATGGTTGAAAATCTGTGTATAACTGATAGTTGGCCCTCTGTGTTCATGGTTCCTCTGCATTGTGAATTCATCCAACCATGTAGAACTGTAATATTTAATATGGAAAAACCCATGTGTAAGTGGACCCATGCAATTCAAACCAGTATTGTTAAAGGGCCAACCCTACTTCTCTTTCTCCCTTCCTGTCCTCTTGGTGTTATTCTCTTATGTTTTACCACTGTGTGTGTGTGTGTGTGTGTGTGTGTGTGTGTATATATATATATAAACTCAATAGTGCATTTTTACTTACTTTGCCTTGTTTAAGGAGTCATTTGTATGCTAAAAACATGGGAAAATGAGAAATTAGGAGTCTTTTATCTACATATTTGGACTTCCCTTGTGGCTCAGCTGGTAATGAATCCGCCTGCAATGAGGGAGACCTGGGTTCAATCCCTGGGTTGGGAAGATGCCCTGGAGAAGGGAAAGGCTACCCACTCCCATATTCTGGCCTAGAGAATTCCATGGACTGTATAGTCCCTGGGGTCGCAGAGTCAGACATGACTGAACGACTTTCATCCACATAGTTATCCTCTCCAGCACTTCATTCCTTGGTGTAAATTGAGTTTTCATCTGGAATTATTTTCCTTCAGCCTAAAGAACTTCTTTATCATTTCTTGTAGGGCAGGTCCACCACTGGCCAACTCTCTCAGCTCTCATTTGAAAATAAGAAAGTAGCTTTATATTTGTGAAGATACCTTTATTTCACCTTAATTTAAAAAAATATATATTTTTCCTTTTTTGAGATAAAAGCTGCATGGAGATACAATTCATACATCACACAGTTCCCAAATTTAAAGTGTATAGTTCTCCATGGTTTTTAGTAGATCCAAAAGAAGCCCTGGACTCCTAGCAATCACACCTCATTTCTCTTCAGACTTGCCCCCTCCCCGCCTCTGGTGACCACTGCCCCACTTTCTATCTCTCTAGATTTGCCCGTGTTGAACATTTCATATACATGGTATCCTACAATATGTGGTCCTTTGTATCTGACTTCTTTTACGTAGCATATAGTTTTCAGAGTTCATCCATATTGCCCTGCATATCCATATTTAATTTCCTTTTATGTCAAACAATATTCCATTGTATGGACACGCCATATTTACCATATTTTATTTTTCATTGGCATTTGGATTATTTGTTCTTTGGGGCTGTTGTGAAGACTGCTGCTGTGAACATTCGTGTACAAGCTTCTGTGAGGCGTTTCAGTTCTCTCTGGGTGGGATTGTGGGGCATATGGTAACTTCATTTAACCTTTTGAGGAAAGGCTGCTCTATCTTGTTGGCACTATTGTGTGTTCCAAACTGCAGTGTATTAAAGATTCTGATTACTTCATACAGCCTTCATTCACAAAAGGTATTTTTGTTGACAATGAAATTTTATGTAAACAGTTTTCTCTTTTCCTACTTGAAGATGCTAATCCATTGTTGTCTTGCATGCATTATTTCCTGATGTGAATTCACTGGTTTTCTTTTCTTTTTTCCCTTTTTTGTCTTTTTTTCCCCCGAAAGTGAA
Organism: Bubalus bubalis; assembly: GCF_019923935.1. Taxonomy (NCBI): domain Eukaryota; kingdom Metazoa; phylum Chordata; class Mammalia; order Artiodactyla; family Bovidae; genus Bubalus; species Bubalus bubalis. Next base: position 21,663,867 of record NC_059177.1, on the reverse strand, counting down.
AGTTTCTCAGTCGTGTCTGACTCTTTGTGACCCCCGTGGACTGTACAGTCCATGGAATTCTCCAGGCCAGAATACTGGGGTGGGTAGCCTTTCCCTTCTCCAGGGGATCTTCCCAACCCAAGGACTGAACCCAGGTCTCCCACATTGGAGAGGGATTCCTTACCAACTGAGCTATCAGGGAAGCCATAGCTTTCTGCCTCTTAGCTACTTAAAAAAAAAAAAAAAAAAGCCCTAGTTTTTTTCCCCTATCTACTTAAAAAATTTTCTTTTTATTTCTGGTTTATATTTATCTTATTATGTGTCTTAATGATTGTGTGAGTGTGTATGTATTTATGCTACTTTGAAGTCATTGAGTTTCTTGAGATTTGTGCATATGTATCAAAGTGGGAAATTTGAGGGTTACTATTTCTCACGTGTTTTTCCAGCCCCCACCAACCCCCGTGGACAGACTGAATCCTTTGTGTCTGAAGGGTCACATTTTTCTGATTCTTGCCTGTCCACTGCTTTATGATAATATGCCATACATTGTGATGTCACTGTGTTGAGAATCCAGATTCTGCTGCTTTCCTTTAAAGAGTATTGACTTTTGTTTTGTCAGACAAAGAAAGTTCTGGATCGCTTTGATCCTTTGGAGGTTTGTTGCAAAGCTTCATTAGGTCACGTGTACTGTAGCATTTGTTTTGGGGGCTGTGCTAGGCCAGCTCCTAAGATATGACCCTTTCATTGTCTATACTGAATGCCCCAGGTGTTCAACTAGTCACTCCTCTAGCTGGGTAGGTCAGAAACCTTCTAGCCGAATGTGATCTCCCAGATTGTTGAGCTTACCACTTCCCTCTCATTTTATATTAGGCCTTGGGCGGGGAGGGGAAGAGTCTTGCTGTACACACATGCAGCTTCATGTTCAACCAAAGACTATAGGAGGCCCCGTGCAGATTTCTGGAGTTTCTTTCTGGGGAGCTCTGTATTCTCCCCTCAGTCTCCTTGAATTCTGACGTATCTACTCAACCCACTGAGACTGGAGCACTCTATGTGAGTTCTCCTTCCTGATGCTTCCATCCGAAGAGGACCTCCCAGCCGGAAACTGGAGCGGTCATGAAGATCACCTTCTTTCCCTTTCCTCAGAGAGCACAGTTGTGAACTCTGTGTCATCCAGCATCAGTACCCAGTCGTTTTGTCTGTTTTATGTAGTTTTCTCATTGTCTGTGGCAAGTCCCTGTACTGTGTGTACTGTCTGATTATGGCACCAACTACCATTGCCAGTATTCCATCCTGAGCAGATGCCAGTTACATTTATTGTTGTAGTAACTTGTTCCAGGCACTGTGAGTGTCTGGCTTCAGAGCACAGACTTGGGCATGTGCCACAAGGCACAAGGGCATAGATAGGTTGCTGTTACAGGTTTTCATGAGACTCATTTTTGTTTGTTTTACCTTTTGTGGATGAAGTCCAGAATCTTAGCTTCTTCCTTATGATTAAGGCAGATAATCTGAAAACCAATTGAACTTTGTTTTACAACCATTTCATGTTAATTAGGGGACTCTACTTCTCCTTTGGAGAAATATTACTTAAAATTACATGAGATCCTTGGAGCAGTTTTATTGGAAGATAATAATTGTTTGTCAGCTAGGAAACATCACTTCTGAACTATGACTTCTATGTGATATTTCAGATTCAGTGTCATCCTTATATGGGTTGACATTTCTTCTACTCCTATTAATCATTTCTCTTCTTGCAGGTGGTCCAACATGACCCATGTCGGGGAGGAGCAGGGTACTGGAACAGCCTCTTCCGTTTCAAGCATCTTGCTACCGGGCATTACTTAGCAGCAGAGGTAGGTGGCAGCCCTGTGATTTTTCTCTTTCTATGGTAATGCACTTCTCTTTCCTCACTTACCTGTAGCCGTTGGGTAGTTAGAGACTTAGGGTGCTGCTCTGTTACCTAGCTTTTCCTTCTGTTTCTCTGTTTCCTTCCACCTTATTTCCCTACTTATGAACAAGAAGCAAAAATAATGAACACATTTTAACATTTGACAGGGATTCTGATCAAGATGTGGGGAGAAAGTCAGTTAGAAAACAATGCTGTCATGAGAATGTCATGTCCAGCATGCTGACTATAGTTAATAATACTGTATTGTTTATATTTGGCTCTTGAATGACATGGATTTGAACTATACAGGTCCAGTTACCTGTGGTTATGGCAGCCCATTCCAGTATTGCCTGGAAAATTCCGTGGACAGAGGAGCCAAGTGGGCTATGGTCCATGGAGTCACAAAGAGTCGGACATGACTGAGCGACTGAGCACATTCTTCAATAGTAAATGCTGCATAACTAAACAGTTTCTGTGGCTGGTAGAATTTGAGAATGCAGAAGAACTGCAGATGTGGAGGAATCGCAAATTTGGAGAAAGTGAAAATGTTAGTCATTCAGTTGAGTCCAATTCTTTGCAACACCGTGGTCTGTTGATGGATATCTCCAGGCAAGAATACTGGAGTGGGTTGCCATTCTCATCTCCAGGAGATCTGCCTGACCCAGGGATTGAAGCCGGGTCTCCTTCATTGCAGGCAAATTCTTTACTGTCTGAGCTACCAAATTTGGAGGGCCAACTATAAATTATATACCCATTAACTTCAGCCTTGTTCAAGGGTGAGATGTATTTGAAGGTGGCTAAGAGAATAGATCTTAAAAAAAAAAAATCACACTAATCTGGGCTTTAGGATTATCTTTCTATTTTGCTCTTGGATACTACTCTCCCCACATCTTATTGTTTACCAACCCTAATCCTAAGGTAAATGACCAAGACTCGGCTGTAGTGCAACATGGTATGTAAAGCTAGACGCATTAAAACACATAAAGAATTACGTGATTTTATAGAGCTTGCTCACAGAATCAGTGGATTCGCCAAGATCCTTTACTTATAGGAATGTAAAACATCAAGGAAGTGTGTTTTAAATGCCCATGAAGGGTATTTGAGGAAAGCAAGACTCAGCGCTGAAGCATGGGAGGAAAATTTCCTTTTAATTTTTGTATTAATTAAGGAGTCATCTTACCGTGTGGCAGCTGTTGCACTTTACTCTGACCTGCTGGAAGATGTACGATGCATATTCATACCCGACTCTAGCCGTACATCAAAAGACTCCTGCTGTTGGCTGGCACCACTGGTGAGACTGCTCAGAGATTTGCAAGGTGATGTGTGGGCATCAGACTGTGGCAGCTGACCTCAGTCTAAATGTGCCAAACCCTCTGGGATGCCTGACACTTGTGTGAACCGATGATTTTTGATATACTGAAGAGCCGAAGATCAAGACTAAGTTGAAATTTATAATGGAGCCATAGAAACTGGGCCCAGCTAACCAGCTCTGAGAAATGTCGGTGACATGGTTTGCCGGAGGTCACTGGATGTTGCATTATCTGTTATGTTCTGGGGTGAATGTAACTCTTGCTGAAAGCCAGACCACTTTTTTTTATTTCTAACTTGAAATAAGCAGGATTATCAATGACTGGATACTGATCTTTTATTTATTTCAGGCTTTTAACTGTTGCTTTGCTAGTGGATTCTCTGTGTTCCTCTGTCTACACTTGAGAGCCATCTGTCAGTTACTGGTAGATTGTTGTTCCGTGTGTGTTGTACTCATGTGACGTGTGTTGTTGTTGTGGCATGCTGGTTTCGTGAACAGAGGGAAGGGATAGGTTCTTAGCTGTCCAAAGATGTTCGCAGGCCTTGATGTCTCCTGCAAGCGGGGCCGAGTCCTTGAGAAAGCAATGGATGTTTTAATTTCCTAATGATTCTTTTTCATCAGGTAGACCCTGACTTTGAGGAAGAATGCCTGGAGTTTCAGCCCTCAGTAAGTATGGGCAAGAGCCTTCTCGTCTTCGTCTGGTAGGGTGAGGCCATATGATCTGGAACCCCATGTAAGAAGCTGCCCCTGTGATCACTAAGTGCTGGGGAAGGGGAGACCTCCACTGCCCTAAAAGAGGGTCTTGTTCTGTGCTTCCCTTGCGGGCAGCCATGTCCCCTTGTGTCCTGATTGGTCCAAGAGACTGTTGGTCATGATACTCTTTCTGTGTGCTTACTCAGGGGGTTTCCATGTCTTAAGTTGCAGAAGTTCAAGGTATCTCTTGGAATACTGCTAGGTTGGACACAGTGATGGTCTCTGTAGAGCCAGCCTTTTATACATGAATGTTCTGTTGCTGTTGACCTGAAGCTGTGACTCACCAAGATTTCTTCAAGGAATAAGCATGTAGGGTGGACACTGTTGTTTAGACCGTGGAGGTAACATGTGAGGCTTTACCTCTGGTTAGGCACTCAGTGGTCTAACTCTCTGTCCTCTCTGCTAAGTCAGAAATAGATTTTGTTATGTGATTTAGAATTTTAATGCTGGATCTTTAAGCTGGATCTTTCTTTGGAGGCCTTATTGCCAATCCTGATATGGAGGGATTGGGGGGTTTTGGTGTCCACAGCGTGAAGAGGGCAGCGGTTGTGTTACAGGGAAATGGTGGGTGTTAGTCATGGAGTTCTCTTGTGGAGTGCTTCATTCTGGTCTAAGATGAACAAAACAGAACCAAAACCAAATAGTTGCTGCTCTGTTCGACATTGTGTGTCCATGTGATCATCTTGATGATGAATATGGTAGGTGGTATTAAGGGTATTATCTTTTAGTACAATTTGGAAAACATTGGATGTTGACATTGTACATTAATGAAGGGATTGAGGCGGAGATAACACACAATGTAGTTGTCTTTGAAAGTGTTGTGAATTCTGCAGGAAGCCATGAACTTTCTAGTTAGATTTGAGCAGAGGTTAGCTTTTAAGAAATGCAGAGGAGTTCTCAGTGAGAATTCCTGCCCTTAGTTCCTGGACTTGCTGGCGGAGTTCATCTTCTCTTTCCACCCCTTGTGGGAGCACTGGACGGCCCTGTTCCTTCCGTTTATGCCCTTCACCCTCGCTACTGGAGCCCATTTGGAAAGCTGACCTTCTACAACTGCTGTGAGCTGAAAAAAAAACACTGACCCAGTCGTGCTCTCCACCCCCACGCAGGGCAGTCTCTGCACATCATCCCAGCATTGTCCTCACCAATCATTGTTCCAACACTTGGACTGGAAGGGGCCTCAGTTTTCAGAAGATAATTCATCCTGGCACCTTTCTTATTTTGAGAGTCAAGATGGCCTTTGGGTCACTTGCTTCCCTGGGTCTTGGTGCCACTATCTGAGGCTGCACAGAGTAAGACTCCCCTTGGAGGTGACTTTGAGGGGGACCTGTGGCTTCTTTAAGTGTGAGCTGATGTCCGAGTGAACCTTGAGCGCTGTGGGGAACAGGACTGCTCTCCCAGCCTGTCTGTGTGTGAGGGAAAGACAGGCATGTGTGTAGCGTAGGAGGAAGAGCAGAGTGATCGAAAGTAGGGCAAAGAAAGAGACAGACTTGGGTTTATTCATTTTTATTTTGTTTATTTGTTTGGCTTTACTGGGTCTTTGTTGCTGCGCGTGGGTTTTCTCTGATGTGGTGTGCAGATTTCTCATTGCAATGCCTCTTCTCGTGCAGCACGGGCTCTAAGGCGTGCAGACTTCAGTAGTTTCAGTTCCCGGGCTCTACAGCACAGCCTCAGCAGTTGTGGTGCACAGGTTTAGTTGCTCCACAGCATGTGGGATCTTCCCAGACCTGGGATGGAACCCATGTCCCCTGCATTGGCAGGTGGATTCTTAACCATTGGACCATCAGGGAAGTCCCAGACTTGGGTTTAAATAGCAGTGTGCATGCTCAGTCATGTCCAACTCTTTGCAACCTCTTGGACTGTAGCCCTCCAGGTGCCTCTGTCCTTCGAGTTTTCCAGACAAGAATACTGGAGTGGGTTGCCATTTCCCACTCCAGGATGCACTGCTTGTGCGCTGTATGGTTCTGGACAAGTTCCGTTCCCTCTTTGAAACCGACTTCCTTTATCTGTACGTGCGGACAATATGCTCATTGTAAGGATGGAGTGAGATGCTCTGTAGATGAAGTGCCTGGCCCCTAGTAAACACTTGGCATATTTGTGAGTTGCAGAGGATAATAACTGTTTTCAGTGCCTTTTCCCCACTGGTTTGTCTGGGCTGCCCAACAGCTCCACGAAGGAGGTAGAGCAGATCCTTCCATCTTCATTTGATGCGTGAGGAAGCAGGAAGTGGTCCTCACTGGCCACATGCCTTGGGTCTCTGGAAGTGCATTCAGCTGTCTCCTCTTTCGTGTTTCTCTGTGCCAGGGCAGCATGATGTGGCAACGGGCCTGGCTGCAGATCTGGACTGTGTTGCTCCAGCTGCTCAGGTTGTTGCATGAGTGGGGGTCCTCGTGGAGGTGGGGTGCCAGGAAGCTCACGGTGCACCTACGAGCTCCTGCCTCTGGAGGGGATGGTGTCCACGTCGGGAGGGTCCTTCACCCTTCACCCTCTTCTTGGCTGGGACCCCTGGCAGTTGGGAAGAAGAAGCTTCTCATTCTGCTTATTGATCATGTATTTCCTGAGACTGGCACCCCAAACCTGTGGTCTTACCTGGGACTGCACTCAGCTTTGTGGTTCTCCTCTTTCTGAATCCAGTGGCCTTTGAGCCATGGGCTTGATGCGCAGGGACAGAAAGAACTCCTCGAGTATAGCTGTGGGCTGACGGCCTTGTGCACATGTGCCTCTGCTCCCACTAGGTGGCACACGCCGACTGCACACAGCAAGCACGGGACGCTTGGCTGAGTCACAGGCCACGGGCCGTGGACTCAGTGCAGCTGTCCATTTTCTCTGGATGTGTGGCTGGTCTGGAGATTAACTGCCAGCCTGTAGCTGAGCTCCATGTCTCACACTGGAACCAGGTCAGGGTTTTTTCTGAGAGTGGTGTGTGCAGCACTGGTTCGAAGAGGACAGATTCCATTCAAAGTGATTTCTCGTGAGTGGAGCCCGGGGAGATGCTCTGGTGTCCTCCAGCTGATGTTTGTGTGGGTGTAGATAGAAGAACCACTAGGGTGGCGTTGTTCAGATAGAGGTACAGGGCGTGAGGGCTTCCCAGATATGTCAGTGGTAAAGAATCCACCTGCCAGTGCTGGAGACTCGAGTTCAATTCCTCGGTCTGGAAGAGTCCCTGGAAAAGGAAATGACAACCCACTCCAGTATTCTTGCCTGGAGAATTCCATGGCCAGAGGAGCCTGGTGGGATACAGTCCATGGGGTCACGAAGAATCAGACATGACTGAGCTACTCAACAACAGCAATAGGGTGTGAGCGGAGGAAGACAGAGATGTGTGATATTAGAAGAGCTGTTTGCATTTTCTTTTCTTTCTTTCCTTTCTTTCTTAATTCATTCCTGTATCCCTCCCTCCCTTCTTTCTTTCCTTCCTTTTTTTTTAACAGGCAAAGGTTGATGCCTCTGATGGACTAAAAAAGCAGACTTGCCCAGAATCCTAGAACTCAGGCCCCATGGAATGAAATTCTCTCACGCTCTCTCCTTTGCCTGTTAGATTTGCTTTTCTTTTCTCCATTCCATTTGGAGAGGAAGCAGGGCCTCAGCCCAAACAAAGCAAGATGGAGACAAGGGAAATGTGGTTTTCCTAGTAGTTGCAGGTGGATACTGTCATCTTGCAAGGATGTTAAACTTCAAAAATAATCTGGTGCAGAGTCACAGGGCAGAGCGCGACCTCGTGCAGCCTGTCAGAGCAGACACCAGGCTCGGCACACTACTGCAGTCTTCTTCGGCAGATGGGCTTCGGAGACTGGTTGCATCTTTACAGCTTTGTGGGAAAGCTTTCATTGTTGTTCATCAGCCTTCATTGTCAGAGATTGTCTTCAGTCTCTGCCATATCCCGCATGTAGCAGGAGAGGCCCCTTTTCCCCCTGAATGGTCCTTGGCAATTACTTAATTAGGAGCACTTTTTCAGGGCTAGTCTGACATCTCAAATATTTTTCTTGGCCACATGGGGATAACTGCTTACGAACACTTGGATTCAGGTTTATTTCATTGCATCTTTTTTTCCTGGGAAATAACTGTGTCATCTTCTTGCTAGACGGTTTCACTGGAGGCTAACACCACCACCCGTAAACCACACCCAGAGGCTAAGTTTTCTCAAAGTGTTTCTCCTCTCTCCCACCCACTGCCCAAGGATGTACCACATAGAACACTCTACCCGTGGACAGTTATATAGCATTGCAGCACAGGGAGGCAGGGTGTAAACATTCTTGGCATGGGTGGCCAGCTCTCGTCTTTGGTGACCGCTCTGAAGCTGTGGTACTTCTCCTGACAACTGCTGATGTTCACGAGTGCTTCTTCCCCGTTCCTGTGGACAGAGCAGTGATTGTAGTGAGGCAAGGGCGTAGCGTGCAGAATCCTTGACCTGATGACTTTTCCTCCCCAGGTGGACCCTGATCAGGATGCCTCCCGAAGCAGATTGCGAAATGCCCAAGAGAAGATGGTGTACTCCCTGGTCTCTGTGCCCGAGGGCAATGACATCTCCTCCATTTTTGAGCTGGACCCCACGACGCTCCGTGGAGGCGACAGCCTCGTCCCGAGGTAGGAGTCCAAAGAGGCTTACCACAAGTGAGTTTGTGTTGCCTGACTGGGTTTCTTGGAATCCAGAATATCATCTTCTTTCTTGGAGCTTTCATACAGGATTTGGTATAGGATTTGTTTTGGTTGCCTATTGAAATGATATCTAATTTTTATTTTTCAAATGGCTCATCGGTTGTAAGTTCTCAGTAGTTGCGTGAGATGTGCTGTGTTTAGGTGAACAAGCCAAACCCTTAAGCTCAGGTAGCTCAATATTTCTAGTTTTTTTACTCTCTCGCTTCTTTTCCCAAACGTGAGCGATCTCGTGAATTGAATAAACCCTTGAAAAGAAATTCTAGAAAATGGAACATTTGAAATGCACTCAGTCCATAGTAAATTTTATTAGTGATATTGAGAGATCAGATCAGTCTTCTTCAGTTATTTTAATTAACTTTTATTCTTAGTTTTGTTGCATAAAAATGCATTCTAGGGGAAAATAACTGGACCATAAATGGAACAAAAAACTCACTCTTAACAAAATCAACAAAAGTATTAATAGTGACTAACACTTCAGTGGTGACTTCATGCCATTTATAATGCTAAATGCTCATGTTATATATATAATTTCATCTTCATCAAAACCCCTGTGAGATAAGTAGTATTATTTGCCCCTTCTTAGAGGGTGAAGACAGAGGCTCAGAGAATTGAAACAACTTATCACAAGTAAGTGAGGCCCATCACAGAGCCCAGAATCTTAAACATTTAAGACAGACAAGGCTGTTCTGGCGATTCAGACTCTTCAACACATTCTTGGGTAGTGGAGGTCTCACGGCCCGTGGTAGGTTGTACACAAGGCCTGTCTCTCTGAGGATTCCTGTGATTATTCCTGTGTATCATTGCCATTTAACTGCTCAGCCAGAGTTGGGCTGTGAAATTGTTAAGTGCAGCTTGGGTGCTGTCAGAACTGGAGGAGAGGCTTCTCTTGTACTGGGTCCTCTTCCTGTCCCTCTCAGAGTCATACACTGAAACTGTGTCCACACAGAAGAGAACCTCACAGGGAGGCCATTAATTACCGTTCAGTGCAATGATCACTGGCTCCTGTCCTCTGCTGGGTCATGAACGCCTTGAGAATCTGGGGAAAACTTAAGATGTCCTCCTGTTAGATCCCAAATACGTGCACAGCTTCACGTACTCCCAAGTTTGTCCCGATGTAGACTGCTTCTAAAGAAATGTAACAGATATACTGAGATACAATTCATGTATCATACAAGTGACCTGCTTAAAGTGCTCAATTCATTGATTTTTATTAGATTAGCAGAATTGGGCAGCCATCATCAGAATAGATTTTAAGAAAAATTTCATCACTGCAAGAAGGAGCCCTGTGCCTGTTAGCTGTCACTCTCATCTCTCCATCCTCCATTCCCCAGCCTTAGACTAAGCTACATTTTGTCTCTATTGGTCTACCTGTCCTGGACATTTCATATAATGGAATCACTTGTGGCATTTTGTGACTGACCTCTTTCACTTAATGTATTTTTTTTTTAAGATTCATCATTTTGTAGCGTGTATTCATTTCATTTTATTCTTGAATAATATTCCATTGTGTGGTTATGGCACATTTTATTGATGGACTTATTAATTGTTGGCCATTTGGGTTATTTGCCTTTTTCTGGCTGTTGTGTGAATACATTTTCTTTTCTCATGAGTCTAGAACCTAGGAGTGGAATTACTGGGTCATGTGGTAATTGTATGTCTAAACTTTTGAGGAACTTCCAGTTTTACATTTAGGGTGTTGTATTCTCGCCAGCCATGTCTGAGGGTTCCAGTTTCTATGTTTCTCTCCAATGCTTGTTTATCTGTCTTTTTTTTAATATTTGAGCCATCCTAGTCAGTGTGCAGTGGTATCTCATTGTGGTTTTGACTTGAGTCTCCCTAATGGCTAATGATGTTGAGATAGTCTTTTCATTTCTTCATGTGTTTATTGACCATTTGTATTGATATATCATTTTTGGAGGCATATCTATTAAGATCCTTTGCCCATTATTTTTTTGCACTTAAAAATGGATTATGTCTGTTTTCATGATTGTGTTAGTGTTCTTTATTCCAAACACCTTACCAGATATGATTTGCAGGTATTTTCTCCCATTCTGTAGATTTCTTCACTTTCTTGATGGTGTCTTGTGAACCACAGAAGCTTTTAATTTTTAGGTGAAGTCTAGTTTGTACACTTTTTCCTTTGCTTGCTAATGATTTTGGTTTCTTAAGAAACTGTTGCTTAATACAAGGTCACAAAGATTGATGCTAATGTTTTCTTCTGAGAGTTTTATAGCTTGTGCTGTTTTTCATTTAGGTCTTTGATTGATTTTGAGGTCACTAAAAAAATATTAGGTTTGGAGTAGGATAGATAACTTTTGTAACGTGTCCTTTCTCACTAACTACCTAGATAAAGATAGGGACTGTAGAATCCCATTGCATTTCTGTTAAGTACTTTTCTGTATGTTGTGTTCTCTATTCCAGAAGTTCTTGAGTGGATTTTTTTAGGCACCTGGAAGACAAAGGAATGACTTTTATTTTATTTGCTATGTATTTTATTTTGTAAGGGATAACAAAGAGCAGAACCATGTGATATAAAATAGCTATCAAATATTTCATGACATTCCCTTGGTGAATAGGAATCAGGGGCCAGTTGGCCACATTCCCCGATGGGTTGGAAATCCCCATGATCCCATGGGAAGGGGAAATTTGAACTTGGTCAACAGGTCAGCTTGCCAAACAGCTTTGGTTGGCTCTAGACCCCTGCTTCTCTATCCCCTTGATTCATTACCGTTTCTCTGTTGGAAAACATTCTTTGTGGGCAGTTGTCCATAGACAGACTGATTGTAAACTCTTAAGCAAGGGAAGCCTAGTGTTCTCCCTGGAAAAAGTGTCTGGCATGGTCTACCAGTGTGTTCATTAGTAGTTTTGATCCTGTGGTCTTAGCTTTCCAAACCTTTATCTGTTTTTGCCCTTGGCCACCAACCTCAGAGCCAGAGTGAACAGGGCCTCTTATTCTCTGATTCAAGGCAGTCATAAAAAACTGTTTGTAGGAGTACACACTCATTTCCCGCCATCTTAAAGTAGTGCTAAATTTTATTTTTCTGAAGATCAGAAAGTCTGGGGGTAGATACATCAAAGTACCTGAAATATTACCAGTAAAGAACTTTTTATGACAGTCATTGGTTGAAAGAATCCTTCCAACCAAAATAAAAGGGATAGTGGCAAATCCTGGATGTAATAATCAAGATAATAAAATTGCAGTATGCGCAAATGAAATGCATTAAATAAACATCAGAAGAGCATCCAGCTTTGTGGCTCTTTTGAAATTGTCCTGGCTTTTGAACTAATGATTAGGGATGAGACTTTAAATGAATAGATAGAATGTCCTTGGTATTTTACATGAACTTCGACGTACAACTCTAGAATGTAAAATCAGTCATCCAATTAAACCCAAGCTTTGCTTAAACTTTGAGAATAAGAAAATGCATCCGAATTCCTCAGAAGAAAAAATGCAAATTTCTGTCAAGTTTCTTATGCATGTTGTTTAATTTATATTCATGCTATTCAAAGTCAGTATCACTTGTAATGTTCAAGATAGTTAAAGTGAAGAAAGGCAGAGAGTCTACTAAAGAGATGTGACTGCTTCGACATGCCCTTCCCCTTGCCTCTTTCCCAAGAACTCAGGATGCTATTGTTTATAATTCTTTTTAATGCAAATCACTTCCATGCTCCCCTGTCCGCTCTGGTCCCTCCAGTATTTTAAGTTCCAACTTAAGTTTCCTATTAAAAAAACTATATATTCCATGATTGCTGCTGCTGCTGCTCAATCGCTTCAGTCGTGTCTGACTCTGTGCGACCCTAGAGACAGCAGCCCACCAGGCTCCCCCGTCCCTGGGATTCTCCAGGTAAGAACACTAGAGTGGGTTGCCATTTCCTTCTCCGATGCATGAAAGTGAAAAGTGAAAGTGAAGTCGCTCAGTCGTGTCTGACTTCTAGCAACCCCATGGACTGTAGCCTAGCAGGCTCCTACGTCCATGGGGTTTTCCAGGCAAAAGTACTGGACTGGGGTGCCATTGCCTTCTCCCCATGACTCGCTAAAGCCTCCTTAATGTCTTCCTTTAAAACTCCTTCAGTACTTACCTTGACTGTTCCCCATTTTAATGCTTTTTAATGTACATCTCCTGTTACTTATATTTGCGTCTTGTGCACTCATCTCATCTCACTAATGCTACTGTGGACCCCTTAAGTGCATGATTACTTCTTTAAAAGAGAAGCAAAATTTAAAAACACTGTAAAGTGATTCATGCTCACTGTAAAAAGAAACAACACACTACTCTATATAAAATAGGTAAGTGATGAGAACTTACTATATAATACAGGGAACTCGACTCAGTTCTCTGTCATGACCTAAATGGGAAGGAAATCTAAAAGAGAGGAGATACGTGTGTGTGTGTGTGTGTGTGTGTGTGTGTATGGCTGATTCACTTTGCTGTACAGCAGAAACTAACAAAACATTGTAAAGCACCTATATGCCAATAAAAATTAATTTAAAAAATATCATATAAGAAATAACAAAAAATATTTTAAAATATTTCAAAATCTCATGGAGAACCAACTGGGAATTAAAAAAAACTCACATAAAATTTAACCATTCAGAGATAACTATGAGAAATATTTTGTTCTCTGTAGTTTCAGACAGGTCTCTGGGCACACAGATAACCTGTATATTATTTATCACAAATGAATCATAAGCTATTTGTAGCATTTTTTTCCATTGAACAATATGTCCTGTTCATATTTCCAAGTAAATGAATATCAACTGTAACCATTTTAAAGAGTGTACTATTCTGTCTTATATACTATAATTAACTATTTCATTACTGAAACATTGGGTAGTTCATAAGTTTTTGGACTTCCCAGGTGGCGCTGCTGGTAAAGAATCCACCTGCCAATGCAGGAGACGTGAAGATTTTACTGTTATAAATAATGCTTTGTTGAACATCTTTATGCTTCATTTAATACCTGTGCCGTAATCTCTTAAAGAAGAAATATAAAAATGAGATTGCTAGGTGAAAAGATAGATGCGTTTCACATGTTATACAAAGTGCCAGACTCTCTTCCAGAGTTTAAGGTGTTGACACTCTTACCATGAGTGTGTAGAACTCATCTTTCTAAGCACTGGGGGAGATCCAAACTCCCAGACCTTTGGAATATAATACAATAAAATGATATATTGTTTTAATTTTATTAGTTGAGAAAGTTGAATATGTACTTGGATGTTTATTGGTCACTTAAGTTTCTTTATTAAATTACTGGTTTGTGTACATGTTCCATTTTCATTTCCAGTATTCATGATTGTTTTTCTTACTGTTTTTCAAAATCTCTTTATATATCTGGATGAATACTCTTTTATTCTATACACTAATCTTTTACTTTCCCAGGTCATTTTTCTTTCAATTTTTTTCCACGATGGGTTTGAAAAATTTAAATTTTGCTATATGGAAGATGTAACATTTAAACTATGTAATAAGATATATCCATCTTTTACTTTTGAGGTTAGAAATCTTGTCTTCTTATGTGCTTCAAAAGACTTTCTGTCACACAAGATTTCTAAATTTGTATTTATATTTTCTTTCACACATTTTATGACACCATTTTTTGCTATATTGATGCATATGAGTCGTTCCATTACTGCTTGATCTCTCATGATAGGCACTAGTAGATACTCAGTAAATATTTCCTGTTACTCTGTCTTGTGCTCAGTTTGTTCTGAGATGGTCATTCATGGGATGTAATTTTATACACAGCATACTCAGACGTCGTAGATTCAGTTCCAGACCCCGCAATAAAGTGGATAGCACAGTAAAGTGAGGCGCACAAAGTCTTGGGTTTCCCAGTGCAGTCATATGTGACGTGCGCAACAGCATTACGTTTAAAGAGACAGTGTACATATCTTAATTGAAAAATACTTTATTGCCAAAATGGAACCAACAGACTTGCATGATGAGTTTGCAAATTCACAAACTGTGAATTTGGAAGGAGAAAACACACACACACACACACAGACACACACACACACAGTATCTGTGAAGGGCAAGAAAACAAAACACAGTAGAGTGAAACATGCCTGCATTCCGAAATACAGCACAGCACAGTCACGTGAGAGTCGTTGTGAATGATGTGCAATTGTAGACACATCCGAATGTACATTGGACCAGAACCTTTCCCTCTTAAGTTTATGTTGTCCACTGTATATAGCAGAAAGCCATTTTGGTATCCTTTCTTTATTCTTGTAGGATGTATTCTAGGCCAGTGGCTATGGAGAACCTCAGTAGTCCGGTCCCTGAAGTCCTTTTTTCTTCCCTTTAGAAACTCCTATGTCCGGCTCCGACACCTGTGTACGAATACCTGGGTTCACAGCACAAACATCCCCATTGACAAGGAAGAAGAAAAACCCGTGATGCTGAAAGTAAGTCCACGAGCTTGGCTGCCTCCCTTGGTCTCATGGTTCCCGATGAAAGGGCTCCTTTGAGGGCAGACGGGGGCGTATGGATCCCTGAAATAGTTGTTGCTTTGGCAAGAGTGTGGTTGTGGACAAACGTGTATGGGATGAAAGAGTTCTTTCCAAGGGACCTGGCTAAAGCAGGGCCAGGGCTTTGAAATAATTAGAACCTTTTATTTTATTTCATGGCTTCTGCCCTAAAGGTTGAGCAATTGTCTGGATTTCTTGTCTGTCTGGAGGCTGATTTTGGCTGAGGGAATGTTTGCTTCTGCCTTGAGGTGCGTCGCGTACCTAGTTGGTTCCCTCCAGTCTTTATTATTTACTTCTTGTATTTAAATATGCACTTTTATTTCTCGAAAGTTCTTCCAACCTAATTTCTCTCCCCCTGAAGCCTACCCCTCCTTTCTGACCTTCTCTAGGATCATGGAGCATATATTCACATAAATAGGGTTTGTCTGTTTAAAAAATGAAATGATACTCTCACATAATACTTTTTGGTGATGGGGAAGATTATTGGAATTTTTTTCTTCTATTTCCATGAACATTGTCCTATATACAGAAAAGTTGAAAGAACAATGTAACATCTACCCTTAGAATACTCTCAAGATTGATAATTACCATTTTGTATATTTGCTTTTTCCCTATGAATATATGTTTTTAAATTACAAACGTATCAGATGCTCTATGTAACAAATGAAGCTGTAAAATCATAGTACTACCCCATTTCCTGCCTTAATTTTCTTCACGTTACCAACCTCTAGAGGTAACAACTGTTGACAATTTGAGGTTCATGTTTTCAGGTGTTTTTCTGTGTCCACTTTATTTTAACAGTAAGAGAGCTCCAAGTTTTTTCAGTTGCCCAGAGTTCTATAAATCCAGCATTTGAGTAATATCTTCCCCTCTCAATCTAGTAGAAAGTTAAAGTGTTAGTCACTCAGTCATGTCCTACTCCTTGTAACTCCATGAACAGTAGCCTGCCAGGCCCCTCTGTCCATGGGATTCTCTAGGGAAGAATACTGGAGTTGGGTTGCCATGCCCTTCTCTAGGAGATCTTCCCGACCCAGGGATTGAATGCGAGTCTCCTGCATTGCAGGCAGTGGACTCTCCCACAAAGCCCATCTTTTATTTCAGATTGGCACCTCTCCCGTGAAGGAGGACAAGGAAGCCTTTGCCATAGTGCCAGTCTCTCCTGCTGAGGTTCGGGATCTGGACTTTGCCAATGATGCCAGCAAGGTGCTGGGCTCCATAGCGGGCAAGCTGGAGAAGGGCACCATCACCCAGAATGAAAGAAGGTGAGGGCTCCCTGCAAGAACCACACATGCCCGTTCTCACCCACTGTGGATTTTAAAATCCCTGGCAGAGAGAGAAGTGCTCTGAAGAGCTCTGTGGAAGAGCGCCAGGCCTTAGCACTTACCCGTGGCTTCAACTTGTGGTTTTCAATAGTTGCTCTCACTATTCTGAAGGTCTCTAAACAGTAAAGATCTCCTTCCTTCTCTGTTTTCCTGCCTCCGGCTTGGTCTTTGGAACTACCTTACTAAATATCAGTGGTGGGGGTTGTGTGTGTTGGTTGCTTGGTCATGTCAAACTCTTTGCAACCCCATGGACTGTAGGCCACCAGGCTTCTCTGTCCATAGATTCTCCAGGCAAAAGTTCTGGAGTGGGTTGCCATTTGCTTCTGCAGGGGATCTTTCCTACCCAGAGATTGAACCGGGGTCTCCTGCATTATCCAAGATAAAATGTAATGTCTACTATTTTGTCAAAGTGATAATCTTTTTTGGACAGTGAAATATTGTCTCTGTTTTACTCTTACTGGTAATTGGCCTTAACTAACAATTTCAAGGAATCTGGGAAGAATGGGTTTGCTTCTGTGTGACTGGTTCCTTAGGCCTGAGAGCTTGCATGGTGGTTTTGATTCTGTTAAACATCAAACACTTCCCATGTCTAATTGCTTCTTTCCTCCTAAGATCTGTAACCAAGCTGCTGGAAGACTTGGTTTACTTCGTCACTGGCGGAACCAATTCCGGTCAAGATGTTCTTGAAGTGGTCTTCTCCAAGCCCAACAGAGAGCGGCAGAAGCTCATGAGAGAACAGAATATTCTCAAGCAGGTCAGTGAGAGGTGACATACTGGGTTGGCTCTAGCAAGAATCCATATTATCTGGTCTTATAGAGGAATGTAGATGATTTCTACTGGGAAGGCTTGATCTGTTGACTTTAAAAAAAAAAAAAATACACAATTTTTTAGAGCAGTTTTAAGTTCACAGCAAAAGTGAGTAGAAAGTATAAAGAATTCCCATACCTCCTACACACATACAGCTTCCCCTATTAGTAGCATCCCCACCAGAGGGATACATTTGTTAGAACTGATAAAACTACATTGACATACCACAATTGCCCAAAGTGAATTGTTTCCATTAGGGTTCACTCTTGATGTTGTACATGCTGTGAGTTTGAACCAATGTATTACAATATGATCCATCATTATCATATCATCTAGTTTCATCACCCTAAAAATCCTCTCTGCTTTGTCTATTTGTCCCTCCCTTTCCCCCAACCCCTGGCAACTAGCCATTGATCTTTTTATTGTCTCCACAGTTTTGCCTTTTCCAGAATGTCATATTTTAACAGCTAGAATCATACCCTATGTACCTTTTTCAGATTGACTTTTTTTCACTTAGTAAATTTCCTTCATCTTTTCACAGTTTGATAGTTCACTGGATTGTTAACACATATATTGAATATCAGCTGTGTGAAAATTTACCTTTTGGGAACTCCAACAAGAATTGCAGTTGACACCTTTATTTTCCTCACAAATAATATCAAGGGCAGTGCATCCTTAAGCTTATTTAATTATCTGGGACATTTGGAGTGTATGATAAACTCAGAAGGCCTTTAGAGGCTCTTATAAGGACCACTATAAATCACCAAAAAATCTTTCCATAAAGAATGAGTAGAAAACAAAGTTAGCTCACAGAAAATACATATATGGTGGAATTTGGTACAAATTTAAATAAACTAGAGTATAAGGGAATTAGAGGGAGGAAAGTAACAAGTCTGAGGTAGATGAAGCACCCAGAAGTGTATACCACCTAGTTCTCTAAAACTGTTGGAGATGGGGCCGCAAGCTTGGCTTGGAAATTGCTGGCCGCTAGAGCCGAAAGAAAAACATGTTAATTATAAGTCCTAGAGTTATCCATAGGAACTTGGGTTTGAGGTTTCTTTCTCCTTTTAAACTATGGTTGGACCAAATTCATTAATGCTGCATCCTGTTTCAACAAGAGTTTCAAGTCTTGAAATGAATTATGCCCTGCTGTTTGATGTGATGACTCCCAAGTTAGACCTCTGGCTTAAGGCTCATGCTGTTTTATGCAATAGTGATTCCTATAGGGTCCAAAACTGTGATTCAGTGGAGGAGCCTTTATTCAGCACTTGCGGTGAGCACTATACTCATGACCTGACTATCTACTTTCATCATTATAACACCCTTGTGAGCTAGGTATTATTCTCTACATATTACTGCTGGGAAAACTGAAGGTTACCTTGACGATGATGTATACCTGTAGAAAAGTAATAAAGAAGTGTAATTTTGACCTAGAATCTACTGATTCCAGAGTCTGTGCTCCCAAGCACTACTGGGAATACCACATTTTCAAGTATTTGAGGATCAGTAATGTTCAGGAAGACTGAGTTTACCGAGGAGCCTGTGCCAGTTGATGGAATGAACACAGATTTCACATTCATGATCATTTAGATAGACTTTCCTGTGTAGTCCACCCACCCTTGAGGTTCTCTTCTTTCCACAGGGAGGCTTAGCCGTTAAAACAGTAGGTGATGGCAGTTTTCATTCTTTTCACAAACAGATCTTCAAGCTGTTACAGGCCCCATTCACAGACTGTGGTGACGGCCCAATGCTGCGTCTGGAGGAGCTGGGAGACCAGCGGCACGCACCCTTCCGACACATCTGCCGCCTTTGCTACCGGGTCCTGAGACACTCCCAGCAGGACTACAGGAAGAACCAGGTGAGCTCTGAGGACCCTGGGAAGTGCCAGACAGCTTCCTCCCTCGAGTTCACTTTCCTCAATGAGTTTTAAGTGTCACGTGTATATATTTACTTAGTGGCTAGAGACTAGTTCATTGTTCAATTTGCTCTTCAAAAGGAAACAGATATTTTTGCAAGCCTGGGAAGATGCATGAGTGAGTTGAGAAGGATACATCAAAATTCTCCTTTTACAGCATCCTTGGAATGAGATTTTTTTAATATGTTGATATTACAAGTACAGTATTTTTTAAACTTATTTTATATTGGATTATAGCTAATTAACAATGTAGGGATAGTTTCAGGTGGGTAGCAAAGGGACTCAGCTGTACATGACATATATACATTCTCCCCCAAACTCCCCTCCCATCCAGGCTGCCACGTAATATTGAGCAGAATTCCCTGTGCTATACAGTAGGTCCTTGTGGGTTATCCGTTTTAAATATAGCAGTGTGTTCATGTACAGTATTTCTTATGGCACATTTCTGGAAGGTGTAAGGGTGCAATGGTTCCATGTGCTTTTATTGGAAATGGAGTGAAATCTGTTCTTCCTGCGCCATCTATTCCCTCCATCTCTGCTGGTAATTTCCTCTTTGTTTTGGCTCTGGCTCGTGTTTTAGACATTCTAAGTCATCATCTATTGTCATGACAAGTAAACACACAAACACAAACAATATAGTCTCTCTACGAATTAAATATTTAAACCTCTGTGAGGGTTCCAAACAACTGGAGATGCTGAGGAATCACTATGTCAGTGGTTGTTAACTGGGAGCAAATTTACCACCCACCCCCACCGCTCCCTGGGCCAGGAGGACGTGTGGAAATGTCTGGAGATGCTATTGAGATGCTCTTGAATGTCACAGCTTGGGAATGCTACTGGCATGAAGTGGTTGGAGGCCACGGATGCTATTTAACATCTGGGCAAGCCCAGCCCAGTCCCCCCACCCCCAACAAAGAATTATCTGGTCCAAGAAGTCAGTAGGTACTGCTGAGCTCAAGAAACCTGCGTTCCATAAACTCCTGTAAGCGCACGGTGGTGCCTCTTACAATACGGACTCCAGTCCCTGCTGTGTGTTACAAAAGGTTTTGTTTTTAAGCTTTGACCGCCGCTATATCTGGCCTTTAAATTTAAGCTGTTCTCTGTAGCGAAAGCTTTTTGAGTGTCATCATACAGTGTTGGTCCTAAGCTCTGAGATATTAGATACAACTTTATTAGCAAGTATTGGGCTGGCCAAAAAGTTTGTTTGAGTTCTCCACAAGATGTTATGAAAAACCCAAACAAACTTTTGGCCAACCCAGTGTTTCTAAATCATTCACTTTCCCTTTGCTACTGTTTAGATATAAAGCATCACACACTGGTGATGCTATGTTCATTCGTTAGCATAGGTTGCCATCAGGCACTATGGTCGGTTTAAACCCACCTCTTGTGTGTGAGTACCGTACTTACACCATACTTGTGCTAAAGAGATTTTATTCTCTTCCTATGAGGATGCGTCAGAGTCTATAATGTGTGCCGGGACCTTTTGCTTGTACATCAGAGGACTAGACCAGTCCTTCTTGTTGCTGTTGCTATGGGTGTCTTGGCTTGGTTGATTATGGACCCTGTGCCTTTTGGCAGTACTGCTGACATATCCCTGGGGGCTGATGAATTCTCAGACACGCATCCTTACTGAGTGAGGGCTGAAAAGTGGCCCAAGTCCACTCTGTTAGTCCTTAGTCACTTTTAAGATTTTGAAATTAATGGATTAAAAGAAACGAAGTTTCAAGGGCCTTTTGAACTTTGAGCAAGCAGTCTGTCTTGGACAGGGAAAATATCTTTGAATAACAACAAAGTATTTATATGAGGCTTCCTGGCGTTCTGAAATATTTCAATGGGACATCATGTCTGATCCCAAAAGAGAAGTCAGAGATGTTTTCATATGTTCTGTGAATGTAATTGACTGGTTTATATATTCCTGGACTTCCCTGGTGGTTCAGCTGGTAAAAAATCTTCCTGCAATGTGGGAGACCTGGGTTCAATCCCCGAATTGGGAAGATCCCCTGGAGAAGGGAACGGCTAACCCACTCTAGTATCCTGGCCTGGAAAATTCCATGGACTGTATAGTCCAGGGAATCACAAAGAATTCAACTCAGCTGAGTGACTTTCACTTCACTTTTTCACATATTTCTAATTACCCACTGACTTTAATTTTCATCCCAGATAAGGAAAACACAATGGAGTGATAACGTTTAAAATATCCAGGTAGACTTCACCGTGTTTATTCAGCAACACAGGGCAGTGAGGCAGAGTTTAATCCTCTTGAATGAGTAATAAAATCAGAGCTGGAAAACAACTCTTGACCTTTAGAAAAATAAGTCACCACATTAAAATTTATACTGTGGACTTAATAAAATGCCCATGTGTAAATACAGGAAATGTTACTTAGTGATACCTGTGTGGCAGGTTTAGTAAACTAAAGGATGTGAGAGAGTTCGTGGCTGTCACCCTGGGTTGGGAAGTGGGGAAGGACGCTCCCCTATGATTTTCCTCAAAGGGAGTAGCTCTCCTCGGGGGCTGCTGCCCCTTCCCTTGCTCTGCACCTCACCGAACTGTCCTCCCTGCTTACCTCTCTTTCCTCCCTTCGAAGGAGTACATAGCCAAGCAGTTCGGCTTCATGCAGAAGCAGATTGGCTATGACGTGCTGGCCGAAGACACTATCACCGCCCTTCTGCACAATAATCGCAAACTCCTGGAAAAACACATCACCGCGGCAGAGATTGACACCTTCGTCAGCCTGGTGCGGAAGAACAGGGAGCCCAGGTGAGGCGGAGGTGGGGTTGATCGGCAGAAGGTGCCTCTGTGTTTACGATGCAGGCTCTGAGCTGGTCATGGTGGTCTTTTTTGTTTTTTTGTTTTTTTTTTTTAACTAGATGTCCTTTGTTTGGGCCTGCTAGGCCCCACGTCTTGATTGAGCAGGTCTTGAGAGGCACTTTGAGTCATGGAAAGAGCATGGTATGGAAATGGGACCAGGGTAGAATCCTGGATCCAGAGTTTACTAGCTGGTGACCTTGAGCTTTAATCTCATCTACTAGATTAGTTGTTATGAAAATTAAATGAAGATAAATACATGTGAAGTGCCTGGCACTTATATGTAAGTGACAGCTATCGACCCCTCATTTACTTTGTAGCACCCTGTTATGACCAGTCAGAACTTCCCCAAGTATCAATAAGTCTTTTGCACACGTAGTTATTACCTGAGTGTTTGTATTTACAATAGTGAAATCTGTCGATTCTATTGCATTCTTACAGATCCCACCCTCCTTGTACACTTTCTTCTCTCTTTTCTTCTCCTTTTAATTAAGATCTACCCCGTGTCAGGGGACATGGGAACTAGTTTACAATGTGGATATTAGAAACACTGATGCTAGAGAGCTGAAGGTGTTATTATGAAACTGACTCCTCCCACCTATTAAAAACAGCTAACATCTTATGGATCCTCTTGTGTGCCAGGGACTGAACTGAGTAAGCACGTCACATGAATTACTTCATTTAATCTTCAGAAGAGCCCTCTGGGGTTAAAGGTTATCCATTTTTATTGATGAGAAAACTGAAACATGGTTAGGTTAAATAATTTCCCCCAAATAACAGTACATATTAGAATGTAGTGGAGAAGAACCAGAACCAGGATTCTGATTTAGGCCCCAAGCATCAGACCTCTCCCCACTCTGAGTACCCAGCATCATCACCACATCTTCCTTAGGTGATCTTACTTGATGGGTTCTTCTGTTCATTTTTACCTCATCACCTCTTCCTTATAGCAGTCACACCCATCCTTCTTGTGTTTTTCTTTCTTTCTTTCTTTTTCCCTCCTTCCTTGCCTCCCTCTGCTTTCTTCCTCCCTCCTTTCTCTTCCCTCCCTCCCATGTCTGGGTAACTGGTGATACCATGCACACAGACACTGAAACCCAAAGCCTCTCTGACTTGTAAAGGTAGCTTGGGTCTACCCTTTGGAGGGAGAGCCACGTCCCCAAGACCTAACCCTTGCTCTGGCTGCAAAAAGCATATGGTTTGGTTTCTGTTTCCCCACAGATTCTTAGATTACCTCTCTGACCTCTGCGTGTCCATGAACAAATCCATTCCAGTGACTCAGGAGCTGATATGTAAAGCCGTGCTGAATCCAACCAATGCCGACATCCTCATTGAGACCAAGTGAGTGGGGGTTGGGGAGTGACTATAAAGGTGAGAACGGGAATTAGATGGAGAGCGTGTGCCTTGGTGGTTGTCTGTGCCGTGGGGAGTTAAACGCAGCCCCTTCGCTTCTGAAGTCAGGTTGGCTGGCCTTTGATTATCTTCACACCAGCATCTTGATTAGGGCAGTTACTGGATTTGCTTTTGCTGTGGTGGCCTCCTCTGTATGGTGATGTCACTCACTTTGCTTACTGAGTTGAAAATGATGTGGGCTACTGGGGAGCATCTTACACACCCTTGATTTCATTTTAAGACTTGAAAGTTCTCCAGTTAGGATCATCAGGTTTAAATTTTAAAGAAGGTAATTCATTGTCAATATTAAGACAGGGGTTGCTAAGAGTCGGACACGACTGAGTGACTTCACTTTCACGTTTCACTTTCGTGCATTGGAGAAGGAAATGGCAACCCACTCCAGTGTTCTTGCCTGGAGAATCCCAGGGACGGGGGAGCCTGGTGGGCTGCCGTCTATGGGGTCGCACAGAGTCGGACACAACTGAAGCGACTTAGCAGCAGCAGCAGGGAAGAGCTTGTGAAATTACCACTATTCAAAAAGTGTTCATTGGTCTACAGAAGTTTGGAAAGGAGTAGTTGATTCATTTGTAACAGGGGAGCATATACTGCCAGTAACATACCAATGTTAAAAAAGAAATGTTTTTTAAAAACACTAACTTATGCCCTAAACTTGTGATTTTTTGGGGCGGAGGGGTCTCATGCGTAACTTAATTTTGAGCTTGGGCTGAATGCTGACTTTCTCAACCTTGGCCTTTGACATTTGGGACCAAGCAGTTCTGTGCTGTGGGTGCCGTCCTGTGCCTCACAGGAAATGCAGCAGTCTTCCTGTGTACGCGTACCGGGTGCCAACAGTACCTCTCCCATTTAGCTGGGACAACCAAAGACGTCTCCGGACATTGCCAAGCATCCCCTGGGGAGACACAGTCGCCCTAGTGGGGCACACCTGAGCTAAAGTATATGAAGTCGATGTTTGCCTCTCCCTGTGGTTCTGCCAAAGGGAGAAACAAAGTGGCTTTCTGTGTGTGTGTGTGTGTGTGTGTGTGCTGAAAGCACAGCTGGAGTTCAACGCACAAATATAGTTAATCAGCGACAAGCAAGGATTTCAGACATAATGAGTTTTCCCGCTTCCTCCTACGTTTTCAGGTTGGTACTCTCCCGTTTCGAATTTGAAGGCGTTTCTACCGGAGAGAACGCTC
Organism: Bubalus bubalis; assembly: GCF_019923935.1. NCBI lineage: Eukaryota > Metazoa > Chordata > Mammalia > Artiodactyla > Bovidae > Bubalus > Bubalus bubalis. Next base: position 21,639,376 of record NC_059177.1, on the reverse strand, counting down.
TGGAGGCAGGCGAGGATGAGGAAGAAGTATGGCTCTTCTGGAGGGACAGCAACAAGGAGGTTCGCAGTAAGAGTGTCCGGGAGCTGGCGCAGGATGCCAAGGAGGGCCAGAAGGAAGACCGCGACGTCCTTGGCTACTACAGGTGCGCGGGCCTGTGCACGGGCGCCCTGTGATGTCCTCTCATGAGACGTCCAGCAGAAAGACAAATGTGTATTTCAGGAGTTTGTAGAGTGTGAGCTGTCGGCAATACTTACATAGTAGGGCAGTGCTACCTGGGCGTGGCTGGGTCACAAGGAAACTGCTTGGTTGCATCAGCCCCGTCTCACAGTTGTTGGTCTCTACACGGTGTAGCACGTGGATATAGTTTGTGGTAGATACGAGTCAGGCTGTGGGGTCACCTCTCTACATACTGACTTTTAAAAAAATTTTTCATTTTATGCTAGAGTATAGCTGATTAATAATATGATAGTTGCATCACTGTCAGGGACGCAGCCATACATGTTCCCATTCTCTCCCAAACTCCCCTGCCATCCAGGCTGCCACATAGCATTGAGCAGAGTTCCATGTGCTATACAGTAGGTCCTTGTTGGTTATCCATTTTAAATATAGCAGTGATACTAACTTTTGGACTTTGGTCCAGTTATCCACCTCTATGTCCCAGTTCCTTTACCTGCAAAACAGAGACAATAGTGCCAACCTCTTAGAACTGTTACAGGCAGAGCTAAGAAATGTGCGTGTGTATGCACACATCTGTTGATGTCTCTATCTGCATACACACACACACATTTGTTTCTGTATTAACGTATATGAATGTAATAAAACCCCTGAGTTCACATCACGACTTTCAGCTCCACTCCAGCACCATAGGGTCGTTCTCATCTTCACCCTCTGTATCCACAACTCCTTCCTCGGACAGCAAGAACCTGCCGTGTTGATTGGTTTCCACCCCCATCCTGGTGTTTCCTTGGTCCCAGCTGTAAGACCTGTTGACTCTGCCACCTCAAGGGAAGGGAACCAGTAAACACTTGAAAAAGAAAAGAAAACAGGAGATGGTTGGAGAAGTGCTAGCAGCATTTTCTAATAAAAACTCAACTTTGCAGTTCCAGTGCCCTTTGTGACCCTCCTGTATTTTGTTCTCTCCATTCACGCAGATGGTGGGTGACCTTCCACACTCTGTGTACGTTCATATTTTACATTTCTGTGTATTCACAAATAACACATTTTATTTTATTGTATTTTATTTTATTTATTTATGTAAAGTATTTTATTGAGCCTTGAAATTTTATATAAATGGTTCCATACTCAGAGTTTTTCTCTGAAACCTGCCCTTTTTATTCAGTATTGAGTCTGAAATGGATTCGTGCTAATGGTGGTAGATCCATTTCTTTAATATTGACTGCTGAATGTTATTCCATTTATTACTATGCCAACATTTTCTTTTCTCTTTGAATTCATTGTGTGCCACAATTTAGTTGTTCATGTCAGGGAACATCATTGTTCAGATTGGTGCGTGTGTGTAGGAATTTCCATTCCATACCAGGAAATTATGAGATTGGGGCGTATGCATATTTTAAACTCATTAAGCAAGCCATCCTAGATTGGATGTTTTGGTGCACACTCTCACCAGTTGTAAATGAGAACTTTTGTTTCTCTTTGTCTTTGCACTCTCTGAATATTGTGATAGTCTAATTTTTGTTGATGTTATGAGCATGTAATAGACCAAGTTTGGAACTTCACAGAGATCACATGTAATTGGGTGAGGAGGAAACCTTAAGACATTTTGAGGAGTCCCCTACTTTTTCCACTATGTTTGTCACATGTGTGTGAAGTCAAAGAGCAGGGCTGTATGAGATAAGACCCCGAAAGTGTCATAAAATTTCTAAGTAGACTCAGTGAAGGTGTGAAACCTTTACCATTTCCTTTGTGGTCTTTAATGTGCTTGTATAAAAGCCAAACTAAAGTAGGGCTTCCCTGCTGGTCCAGTGGCTAAGACTCTGAGCTCCCAATGCTGGGGGCCCGGGTTCAATCCCCGGTCAGGGAACTGGATCCCACATGCCACAGCTAAGAGTTTGCATGCCACAGTGAAGACTGAGAATCCTTTGTGCCCCAACTAAGACCAGGCACAGCTAAATAAATATTTTTTAAGAGGCATAACTAAGGAAATAGATAATCGTTTTCACCCTAATGAAAATGATTTTTCATTTTTTCTCCCCCGTTTTATAAAATAAGGGCAAAATGGAATCCACTAGCCACGTAGGTACTCCCACATGGGATAGACATGTGTGACTGTTGGCATGGCTTGAACTGTTCCTTTTTCTGCCGGATACAGAAGCTAGACTTATGTGTACATGAGCAGGTGAAGAGTGTTGATGTACAAGTTCACGTGACCATACACCACTCCTATGAGATCTGGGCCCCTCCTCTGACTCTCCCGCTGTGTGTTTCTGGAAGTGTGAGCTCTGTGCAACTTTCCTTTTCTCAGGTACCAGCTGAACCTCTTTGCGAGGATGTGCCTGGACCGCCAGTATCTTGCCATCAACGAGATCTCGGGCCAGCTGGACGTGGATCTCATTCTCCGCTGCATGTCCGACGAGAACCTGCCCTATGACCTGCGGGCGTCCTTCTGCCGTCTCATGCTCCACATGCACGTGGACCGAGACCCCCAGGAGCAGGTCACCCCCGTGAAATACGCCCGCCTCTGGTCTGAGATCCCCTCCGAGATCGCCATTGATGAGTGAGCCTGGCTCCTTCGACCTGTTAAGACCTTGTGTTGCTTTAAAATCTCTTAGCTGCAGTGTTCTGTGTAGCAGAAGACAAAGGACTTATGGTCAGGTTAAGTCTAGTTCAATCAAAGAAGAAAGGCTTTTTTTTTTTTTTTTTAATGAAAATGTAATTAAAGGTAGCAAGCATTATTTGTTCCCTCAAGAAGGTAAAAGATGGTATGATTGCCCTTTTATACCTTGTTTGTCTATTTTATTCAGCAAATACTTAAGTGTCTCCTGCCTGCCAGGCTTAAAGAATCTATCTGGGAACAAACAAGAAAACTATTCTGGACTTAGTGGTTCGACGGTTAAGCCTCTGCACTTCCAACGCTGGGGGCGCGAGTTTAATTCCTGGTCGGGCAACTAGAATCCCACATGCTGGGTGATGTGGCCAAAAAAGAAAAAAAAAAGAAAACTATGTTTACACTAGTGGGGAAAGACAGGCAATAACTAAGATAAAAGACTAAATATATATGTTAGTGGTGGCTGCTGAGCAGGGAAAGTAAATAGGGACAAGAGGGTGGAAAGTGTTGGGGTGGATGGTTCTGGCTCTAGGGGCTAAACAAACAGGGAAGGCCTCACTGGGAGGAACCTGACCTTTGCCTTTTCTTTCTCCTTTCCTTTTAGCTACGATAGTAGTGGAACCTCCAAAGATGAAATTAAGGAGAGGTTCGCTCAGACCATGGAATTTGTGGAGGAATATTTAAGAGATGTGGTGTGTCAGAGGTTCCCTTTCTCTGATAAGGAGAAAAATAAGCTTACATTTGAGGTAACTCATGGTGAAGTGATCTGTATGTTTTGTAAGAAACATACATGTGGGGAACTAAATCATGTAAAATGATAGAACATTATGTATGCTCTGTACGTTGTATTAAAAGTGACAGGAAAGAAACCAGACTGTGCTTAGGATCTGTCGTAGATTAATCGTTTGAGGGACAGAAATTCTTATCACCTTTGAGTTGAATATTTCTCCTTGGAACCACTTTGCCTTTTTAGGGGTTAGATTTCCAAGCTTTGCAATGTTATCTGTGTCCTAGTTGGATATACCTTGGCTTGCCCTCTATTATCTTTGGGAAGCTACACAGACCCAGTGATGAGGTTGGTTTTTTATTCACCAGTCATCAGAACAGATCAGCAGCTTTGCACATTTTCATTTCTTATTTTTTCTCCCTATGAAACTAAATTAAATTTCATCAGAAACTGCAAGTAAATTAAATGACTTCTCTTACGGTAAAGAAGGTCAGAATCAGTCATTTATAAAATAGTCCACCTGAAATGGAACTGAAGGATACTGTTTAATTAATCCATCTCCCCCCTGTCTCTTTTAAATACAATAGGTTGTCAACCTAGCTAGGAATCTCATCTACTTTGGTTTCTACAACTTCTCTGACCTTCTCCGATTAACCAAAATCCTCCTGGCCATATTGGACTGTGTGCACGTGACCACAATCTTCCCCATCAGCAAGATGGCAAAGGGAGAGGAGAATAAAGGTGAGAACAATGTGGAGAAGCTGAGGTGGGGGGCTCTGATGGTGCCCACACGTGGGGACACGCTTGCCCCTCCTCCTGCCTCTGCTTACCACATGGTGTTGCATTACCACGTGATGTCACATCCTTTCTTCGTCCTTTTCTTCCTGACTTTTCATTACGAACATTTTCAGATATAAACAAAAGTGGAAAGAATAGTAGAGTGGACACCAAGGACCCATGACTCAGAGTCAATGGTTGTTAACACTGTGCTGTATTTTTTACATTTATAAATGAAGTTGCATATTCCACTGCACCATTTGAAAGTCGCCTCACAGCTGGAATGCTTATTCACTGCTCTTGATGTGCCATGATGTTCTGTGCTTACGTTAGTATGTGAGTAAATGAAATCCAGACTGTGTCTGGGTATCCTGTTTCCAATTTGTGAGTAGGAAAATCTGCCTTGATGTGTTTGTTTTTCTCCTCTGTTTTAGTGTCGTAATAGACACATACTGGGTACTCATGTGTGGATTATTGTTCAACTAGTCTCTTCAGCTGGAATAGAAAAAGTACGTTTACTTGCATTCTACTGCCTGTTAGGGCCTGTGCGCAGTCATTTGCCACGTGACCCTGTCAGTTGAGCTGGGTTTCCTCCTTTTATAGTTGAATAAACTGACCCTCACAGGTGGCACAGTGCCCTCAAGATCAGGTGGCTGTTGGTGCAGCACCGGATGTGTGTCTTGTTAACTCCTGTATTAACACAGCACCAGATGTGTGTCTTGTTAACACCCACAGCAGGCATGCAGTGGGTGGCCATACAATTGGGCAGGTTATTTAACCCATAAAATTGCTCCTTTGGGCAATTTCAAAGCCCACACTCTTTCACCTACTTCCTTAAACCCTGAATTTTTTTTTTGCCACTTTATTTTTTTATTGAAGGATAATAGCTTTACAGAATTTTGTGGTTTTATGTCACACATCAATAAGAATCAGCCATAGGTACACCCATGTCCCTTCCCTCCCGAACAGCCCTCCCATCTCCCTCCCCATCCCACCTTTCTGGATTGTCACAGAGCCCCTGTTTGAGTTCCCTGAGTCATACAGCCAATTCCTATTGGCTATCTATTTTACATATGGTAGTGTAAGTTTCCATGTTACTCCCTCCATACATCTCACCCTCTCCTCCCCGTCCCCGTGTCCATAAGTCTGTTCTCTATGTCTGTTTCTCCATTGCTACCCTGCAAATAAATTCATCAGGACCATCGTTCTAGATTGCATACATATGTGTCAGTATATGATATTTATATTTCTCCTTTTGAGTTACTTCACTCTATATAATAGGCTCTAGGTTCGTCCACCTCTTTAAAACTGACTCAAATGCATTCCTTTTTATGGCTGAGTAATATTCCGTTGTGTATATGTACCACAGCTTCTTTATCCATTCATCTGTCAATGGACATCTAGGTTGCTTCCATGTCCTAGCTATAAATAGTGCTACAATGAACATTGGGGTACATGTGTCTTTTTCAATTTTGGTTTCCTCAGGGTATATGCCTAGGAGTGGGATTGCTGGGTCATACGGTGGTTTTATTCCTAGTTTTTTAAGACATCTCCATCCTGTCTTCCATAGTAAGCCCTACATTTTTGATAGGTATTAACCCATCAGGTTCCCAGGGTCATAGAATGTATTGGGACAGAGACATGTGAAATGACTTGTCCTGAAGAGCCTCTGCCCCTGGCCAGGTGTGCCACAGAGTGTGCTCCAGGGGTCTGTCGTGACCAGGGTCTGTCCTGGCCCTTCCTAGGCAGTAACGTGATGCGATCCATCCATGGGGTCGGAGAGCTGATGACCCAGGTGGTGCTCCGGGGAGGAGGCTTCCTGCCCATGACACCCACGGCCACCGCCCCTGAGGGCAATGTGAAGCAGGCTGAGCCGGAGAAGGAGGACATCTTGGTGATGGACACCAAGCTGAAGATCATTGAAATACTCCAGGTAATCATGGGCCAGAAGTAGGGGCAGGAGTGTGCTGCATAGGGGAGCATCTGTGTGCCGTGGCCCTGCTTTGATGGAGCCCCAGGCTTTAGGGAAGAGAGTGGAGGTCGATTCTTAGCCTCGGGTGCCATTTCTGAACCAGCTCTCTTACTGCTTGTCATCTCCTGTCCGTCCCCAACATGCCCTGTCCTGCCAGCCATGCCAGACTGTCAGCAGTTACCCTCGCTTTCCCTCATCATTGCTCTCTGTTGTCAGCCATACTTTTCGTTTGCTCAGGATTCACTCACACTCTGTCCATAGCTGAGATCCCTGCTTTTTGTTCATAACTCAGTTCAAAGTTCCATAAAGTTTGTAACTCCTCCCTCAAGCCTTCCCTTTCTCCCTCCCTCATCCATTCATATATTCAATGAATACTTATTAATACTGATTCCATGCCAAGTACTTTTAAGCACTGAAAGTCCAGCAATGAACAAAATCATTCCTGCTTACATTTTGATAGGGGGCATAAGCGTGTAAGGGCTTCCCAGGCTGCAGTAGTGGTAAAGAACCCTTGCCTGCCGAAGCAGGAGACAAAAGAGATGTGGGTTCCATCCTGGGTCAGGAAGGTCTCCTGGAGGAGGGCATGGCAACTCACTCCAGTATTCTTGCCTGGAGAATCCCATGGACAGAGACACCTAGCGGGTTATAGTCTAAACGGTCACAAAGACTCAGACACGACTGAAGCAACTTAGCACACACAACCCATAGGCATGTAACAATGTATATACCAAGGATGTTAAAATATAAAAGAGACTCAAGACTGTTTGGAGGCCCTTGGGGGGTACATGTTTTGATGAGATTGTCAGAGAAGGTCTTCCCATTCAGAGAGCAGTGAGGGAACTCATATTTAGGGAAAGAGTCTCTGAGACTCCAAGAGGGAACAATAAATGCAGAGACTCGAGGTGGAAGCACAGTTGGCAAGTCTGGGAATAGATCACGGTCAAGAAGGAATGGGAGAAGATGAAGTGGGGAGTCAGGGCATAAAATTGTTTTGAGTGGATTTGCTGTAAAGATGCACAGAGAAAAGTCGGGGCGGGGGCTAAAAGGTGATTGTTGGTCATATTTAAGTTAAGGGATATCAGCAAGATTGTATGCAGAATGGAAGTGATCACATTGAGAGGGGGGACTTACTGAAAAAGGAGAGAGAGAATAATTGTAGAAGCAAAGTCCTGGCCTAGGGAAGTGGGGATGGGAGCCCTCTGCTTCCTATGCGAACCTTCCGGCCTTCCAACAAATTATGTTTTCTTCTTTCTGCTCCCTGGGAGTTTTAAATTCATTAACAAAATTAGCTGCTCCTTAATGAAAAGAATGCTGTAGTCACTTTTCTCTTTTATTTCACACTGCCTGATCTCAACTCCAGAAAGGATGGAGGAGATGAGGAGTTGAGATGGAGGAGAGAAATAGGCATGTTTACAGATGGAAGGACTTTTAAAAATTCTAAAATCACAGTTAACTGATGGTTTGAAAGCAACAGTGGTACTCCTCAAAATAATTACTGAAGCCAATAAAGAATGATTTAAGTACAGGAAACTCATTGAATTTATGTCAGCAAAAGTAGAGAAAGATTTCAAGGATTTCAGGCCATGGCTTACAGGTCCCAAGTATGTGGATATCATGTGTGTTTATCAGAATTGATGTGATGTGAAAATTGGTTACATCTTGAGGTCTACTCACTGTAGTGATTACTGTAATAATCTGAGAACATTTAATTGATGGATTCTTTCAGCAAATACTTACTGATCTACCATATGCAAAGCACTTTGCCTGGCTAGATGAGGGGCTGTATGAAGAATGCAGAGACAATTAGGACAGGGGCTCTGTTTCCAGGGTGTTTAAAGTCTAATAGGAAAAGGAGGTGTGATGAAGCTGTGTGTACATGGAAATAAAGCCATGAGAAAAATGTTCTTCTGAGATAAGGGTGGGTCTGGTGATCCCATTCAGTAAGGACCAGAGGAGATTTTAAAGAGGAGGTAAGATTTTATCCAGCCTTTAGCCATGGACAGGTGTTGTGTAGAAACAAGGTGCTGTTCTCAGACAGGTGGAGCAGGTTAAGCCAGAGCATCATTGTTCAAGGTCAGTAAGCCCTTCTCCTTGGGCAGGGGCGTGGCGTGTGCTGAAAGGAAGTTATCAGAAAGGAGGTTGGAAAGGCAGACTCTGGAAAACTTTGGGTGCCTGAAGTGTTAGGACTTGATTCTGGGGGAGCCTTTGACTGTTTTCAAGCGGGGAGCTAACCTAAGAAGAAATACCGTTGGGAGGTAGACCTGGTAAATTTGGTAGTGTAATGACTGAGGTGGGGGAGAGAGGCTGTGAGCGGGGTAAAATACAGCAGGGGAGAGATCCATGAGGAGTGGCAGAGGCAGAGCCAGCAGGGCTTAGTCATTGATGAGACGTGTGCGTGTCGAGGAAGGTCCTGAGACTGACTGACGGCAAGAAAAGCCATGCAGAATGGACAGTTAGTTTGATAAAGAGAGAAGAGACTGTCGGTAAGGTCCTTTTACAATTCCGACTGGTTGGCTGGTCTTTCTTTTTTGGCTCCAGCCACAAGCATGGAAAAAGCATCCTTGTCTTGGAGCGGATGGGGAGGGAACACAGAGAGTGAAAGAAGAGGGAGCCTAAGAGTTTGCGTCTACATCAAAGGAAACAGTCATTCATAGAAAATAAAGAGCCAAGCTAATTCTCCTACTGAAAACACATTTTTCTCTGTCAGTTCACTTAAAAGCTGCCAACTTCGCCCTTCTTAAGGCCTAGCATCGGCATTCGATACTTGCTGAAATTAATGTTTTATAGAGGATGGAGTGGGGAGTGAGTGATTTATTGTTCTGATTATTAAATTAATTGCCGGGATGCTGAAGCTTTTACTAGAAGCTTAAGGTGCTGCGGGCAAAATTGATGTATCCCATGCAAGTCTTTGAAGACTGTTGAAATCTTAAGCCAAATATTTGGCTCACTTAGGGTTTAAGGTAATTGATGCAGCAGATGCCAGGCCCAGCCAGAGTGCAGCGGTTTGGCGGGGTGTTCCAGGTGGTGTGCTAATGTAACCAATCTGTTTCCATTTCCATTGAATCTCTAGTTTATTTTGAATGTGAGGTTGGATTATAGGATCTCCTGCCTCCTGTGTATATTTAAGCGGGAGTTTGATGAAAGCAATTCCCAGACTTCAGAAACATCCTCCGGAAACAGCAGCCAAGAAGGACCAAGTAATGTGCCAGGTGAGCGATGCCAGGATGGGATTTCTGCCATAAAATGGGACCCGGGTCTACTGAAAGCTGAAAGTCCAGAGAGTACGTTCTAGAACAAGGATAGAATGTGAATATATTTGAAGGTGACTATATTTAAAAATGACATCCTGGGAGTTACCCATTTGGGGCAAACAAATAATCGCAAGAGCCCAGATTCCTTCTGAAGTAGATCTTATTTCTTCTGTCTTTGAGTGTCTGAGTCGTAAGACAGCTGAGGATTCTAATGTTATGGTTGTGTGAAATACTGGGGGAAAACAAAACAAAACAAAACAAAATTCTCCAAGAAAATTGACTGTCCACTATCAACTTTTACTCTGAGTAGAAGTTTTTCCTGCCCAGGATATAGTGGTGATGAAGAAGAGAAAGATAGTAGTAGAAATAAACCCACCTAGCAAGGTCTGAGCTTCCTTGAAAAGAGGTAGTGCCTCTCACAGGGTTCATGCACTGAGGAGAAACCTGGAGCCAGTGGACAGTGTGATCCAGGTTGACCTGGCTTCAGAGCTTTGCAGTAAAAGAAGCTGGAAAACTTGAGGTTAATCCATGAGCAGAGGCAAGGCTCTTTGGGGGCGACGTTCACAGGCAGCACATTTTCATAACTTCCTGCATCTAAAGTTCTGTTCTCTCTAACTCTTCAGGTGCTCTTGACTTCGAACACATTGAAGAACAAGCTGAAGGCATCTTCGGAGGAAGGAAAGTATATTTTCAGTTTCTGTTTTGTAGGTGGTTCTGAGATGGAGGAGACTCCTCTCTATTAGCTCTCAAAGACTTCTCGTTGGACTCGGAAAGGTTTAGTCCTTGGGTTTAGGTTGTTTGCCTCCTCACTTTATAACTTCTAGAACTCAGGTCAGAGTGATCTTAGTTGGCTTCTATATATGTGTTTCCTGCCTACAGTAGAAAGAATTAAAGGAGGTTTCCCAAAGTATACACATTATAAGGCTCTTTTAAACAGTGAGGAAATAGGGTTGAAAGAAAGAGGGGGCTCAAAACAGAGTGCAGAAAGCATGCTCATGGGTGCTACTGGGCTGCAGTCACCCCCAAGCTCTTTAGGAGCCAAGCAGCCACAAGAATAAAAACAGGCATGCAGTTCTTTCATTGTCTGTAACCTGAAATTACTGTATGAACCCTTTCCAAAAAGATGAGATTGCTCACTGTTGACTGAAAACATCATTATGAGACTCAAATCCCTATAAGGCTCAAACACCTGCAAACTTGGTATAAACACCCTGTATGTATAACTCTTGGTATATACACATTTGCTTTGGTTATGTATTGCTTTTGACAACCAAAACTTAATGGATTAAGGACTTCCCTGGTGGTCCAGTGGTTAAGAATCCTTCTGTCAGTGCAGGGAATGCAGGTTCGATACTTGGTCGGGGAAGATTCCACATATCACGGGGCATCTAAGCCCATGTGCTGCAGCTACTGAAGTCCACTCTCTGGAGCATGAGAGTCACATCTACTGAGCCCATGCTCGCACACGATAACAAAGACCCAGGACAGCTAAAGAAAAATGGATTAAAACAGTCATTTTATTGCCTCTCACAACTCTGTGGTTGACTGGGGCTCAGCTAGATGGTTCTTCTGCTGATCACTGTTGGGTCCGTCATGCGACCATAGTAGCTAGTGATTGGGGTTGGCATATCCATGTTGCTGTCTCTGCATTTCTGGCTCCTTGGAGGTGATACCTTTAAGGCTGGGACTTCTCTCTTTTTCTCTGCACATGGATATTTTGGGCTTCTGCATAGCTTGGTAACTGGCTCTATGTGCAAAGGCCCCAGGAGCCTAGACCAACAGTGTACAAGCACCAAGCAAGCCTCCGCTTGCATCATGTTGCTGATGTCCTATTGGTCCAAGCAGATCGCCTGGCTGAGCCCAGTGTCCATGTGGGAGGAACCTACATAAGGGTGTTTAGACCAGAGAGGGTGAACTGATGTTCACTGTCTTAGTGCTTAATGTAAAATCTGTCACGTTTGAATCAGCAACATTATTTACTCTGTGGAAGAGATTGCTGTTCTGAAACTCAGGGAGTTTTGAGTTTAGCCTGGTGCCACTTCAGTCTGCTGGGTGGTGTCTTGGCTTTCTATTGCTTTCCTGGTGTGGAAGGGCTATGAAAGCTTCTTCACACCTTTCTGGAGCGCATAGCATGAACACAGGATTTATGTACCAAGTCCTATCTATGCCTCCCTTGCTGGTCTGCAGCCATGAAGGTCTCAGCATTTGACCTTCATTTGATTGTAAACACAATACAGGCCCAGAACCTGACTGCCAGTGCTCAGGTTCACGGTGGCCTGCCGTTAGCGCCAGGACTTGCTTATTAAATTTTTGGTTGTGTAAGTAGCACACAATCAGCGTAGCGTAGATAGTGGGAGAAGCCTTGATAATATACTGATTAACCCCAGCTAGGAAGCTAGAATAGCACTGAGTGGGGATGACTCACAGCAACACTTCTCAAAGTGGGGCCTGAGGGACCAAACTACTTGCTGCCAGTTTGAGACAAGATAAGTGAATCTTTGGGCACTTTCATGGCAATTGGGGGGCTTCCCAGATGGTGCAGATGGGCTTCCCTCATAGCTCAGTCAGTAAAGAATCTGCCTGCAATGCAGGAGACTTGGGTTTGATTCCTGTGTCGGGAAGATCCCCTGGAGAAGGAACTAGCAACCCACTCCAGCATTCTTGCCTGGAGAATCCCATGGACAGAGGAGCCTGGAGGGCTACAGTCCATGGGGTCGCAAGAGTCAAATACGACTTAGCGACTAAACCACCATACCTGAATAGGCTAGTGATTTTCCCTTTTTCCAGGTGGTGCAGTGGTAAAGAATTTGCCTGTCAATGCAGGAGATGCACGAGGCAGGTTCGATCCCTGGAGATAGTGAAGACCCCTCCCTGGAGAAGGGAACAGCTACCCACTCCAGTATCCTTGCCTGTAGAATCCCATGGACAGAGGAGCCTGGAGGGCTACAGTCCATGGGGTCGCAAAGAGTTGGACATGACTGAGCACACACATTTGTTGGCCCCTGTGACCCTATCCAAGTGCATGATCGGGGATATGGTACAGGCTAGGCAATGGCACCCCACTCCAGTACTGTTGCCTGGAAAATCCCATGGATGGAGGAGTCTGGTAGGCTGCAGTCCTTGGGGTCGCTAAGAGTTGGACACGACTGAGTGACTTCACTTTCACTTTCCATTTTCATGCATTGGAGATGGAAATGGCAACCCACTCCAGTATTCTTGCCTGGAGAATCCCAGGGACGGGGGAGCCTGGTGGGCTGCCGTCTCGGGTCACACAGAGTTGGACACGACTGAAGCGACTTAGCAGTAGCAGACCTCAAAAACCTGGCCCTCCACCACAGATGGTTTCTTGGGACTAGCATCTTAAATAAAAAACAAACTAGTAACTCGGGAGAAACACAGCTGTGTGCGGCTCTGAAACCCCCGGCAGCAGAACATCTGGTGGGAGAGTGTTTGCAAAGCCAGGCCTGTCACTGGGGGAAGGTGGGGACTTTGGTTAAACATTGGGCAGCTGTGACACCGTAACTGTCCCCTCCCCTCAGAATACAGTTGAAGATGAAACAAGATGGTATTGTTAAAGGAGTTATTTAATACCCAGGTCTGCTGAGGTTGGCCATAGAGTTGGGGATCTCATGAAGTGATGTGTGTCTGGGCCCATGGGTGCGGGTGGGGGGGTGTCTGTGGCTCACATGACCTCTCCCCTCAGTGAGGAGAACACCCCGCTGGACCTGGATGACCACGGCGGCAGAACTTTCCTCCGAGTCCTGCTCCACTTGACGATGCACGACTACCCACCCCTGGTGTCGGGGGCCCTGCAGCTCCTCTTTCGGCACTTCAGTCAGAGACAGGAGGTCCTCCAGGCCTTCAAACAGGTAGCTTGGGTGGCCGTGTGTGCACACATGTGTGTGTACGTGTGTTATTGGTGGTGGTGTCATCTGTCTCAGAGGGTGTTGAGTGCCACTGGTCAATTGCATTCGTTCAGGTTCAGCTGCTCGTTACCAGCCAAGATGTCGATAACTACAAGCAGATCAAACAAGACCTGGACCAGCTGAGATCCATCGTGGAGAAGTCAGAGCTCTGGGTGTACAAAGGGCAGGGCCCCGACGAGGCCATGGACGGCGCATCTGGGGAAAATGAACATAAGAAGACAGAGGTGGGTGACCGCAAGTTAGGTTGCCGGAGGAGATGCGTGGGTCCTGGGAACAAGTGAACGTCCTCCTCTGGTCTTAGGTAAAAATGCAGATGCTAGGATGGGCTGGGATCTCAAGAGGTCTGCTTGTTACCAGGGTGATAGCCATTCTCCAAGGAAGTGCAGCACCAGGTGCCCCTTGCAGAATGAACCTGTTCTCCAGCTATGCCTGGTCCACCGTCCTTTCCCAATCAGTGAAATAACATCCATCATGGGGAGCTGAGTGTGAGCAAGTGATTGACTTGGGCATAAACCTAGCAGGACAGCTGGCTAGTGCTAGTGCTCAGTCACTCAGTCGTGTCTGACTCTTTGCGACCTTATGGACTGCTGCCTACCAGGCTTCTCTGTCCATGGGATGCTCCAGGCAAGAATACTGGAGTGGGTTGCCATGCCATCCTCCAGGAGATCTTCCCCACCCAGGGATCAAACTCACATTTCTTGTGTCTCCTGAATTGGTAGGAAGATTCTTTACCACTAGTGCCACCTGGGAAGTCCCTTGATGGCCGGAAAACACTGCAAAATTCCTATTCCTTCCGAGATTGTGAGCTAACCCTAACAAATGGACAGGAACCCAAGAGTTGTGCACACCCCAGTCACGTTCGTTTTGGTTCCTAGGAGGGGAATAACAAGTCACAGCAGCATGAGAGCACCAGCAGCTACAACTACAGGGTGGTCAAAGAGGTATGTGCCCTCCCCCCAGCCTTTCCCGTGGTGGGAAGTTTAACAGAGAGAAAGGGACCTCTGAGGTCAAGTGCATAGGTCTTAGTGTGAGGCCTCAGTTCACATCATGTGTGTTTCCTCACCTTGTATGGAGGCCGCCAGCACCTACCTATACTTCTGAAGGTTTACAATTGAAGGAAGAGTGAAGTGGTAAAATTATCAATGATTTATCTTGATTGCTGACATACAGTATCACCAATGAGAACTGTAGTTCTTTAGAAATCTTTGCAGAGGATGATTCAAAGTTGAGAGGTTGGAAGCTTGGTGTTTTTTATTTGTTTGTTTGTTTTTTACCCCAGAGCAAGTTCTTCCCAAGTTTTTGGCAGTGAAGCTGAGTCATACCTTTGTTGTTGTTGTTGTTTAGTGGCTAAGTCATGTCCAGCTCTTTTGCAATCCCATGGACGGTAGCCCACCAGGCTCCTCTGTCCATGGAATTTGCCAGGCAAGAACACTGAGGTGGGTTGCCATTTCCTTCTCCAGGGGATCTTCCCAGACCAGGGACTGAACCTGCGTCTCCTGCATTGACAGGCAGATTCTTTACCACTGAACCAACAGGGAAGCCCCCATATCATTTTAGGATACCTGAAACCATCCCACTTGCTGATGGAGCCATAATCCAGTCATTAATCTAGAAGATTTGTTCTTAGCCATATGTGGATTTGGTTCAATACAACCAGTAAGGATCCTACAAGTTAGAGAACTTTCCCTCTTACTATGTTCTTAATGGGCTGTGATCCCTTTTACCTTCCTGCCACACCACCCCCTGGCAATCTTTCTTCCAACTATGCTTCCTACTTTTCTGAGATTGATTTTTGTTTCTTACAACTTTTTTTTTTTTCAAACTTTGAGGTATAAGTGACAAAATTATAAAATACTTGACAATGTGATAATTTGATATATACATAGTGAAATCATGACCACAATCAAGTTAATTAACACATCCATCACTCACAGAAGTAACTTTTGGAGGATGGTAGGGGGAGATAAGAATGCTTAAGATCTATTCTCTTAGCAAATTCCATGTACACAATGAGCTATTAGGAACTGTAGTGGCCAGGCTCTAGGTTAGATCCTCAGAACAGAGATGTGAGTTGACGAGAAACTTTGACCTTTCTTCCTTCCAGATTTTGATCCGACTCAGCAAACTCTGTGTTCAAGAGAGCGCATCCGTGCGGAAGAGCAGGAAGCAGCAACAGCGCTTGCTCCGGAACATGGGCGCCCACGCCGTGGTGCTGGAGCTGCTGCAGATCCCCTACGAGAAGGTGGGCATCGCCCCCTCCCTGCAGCCAGACCCCACGGCTGCTGCTCCAAGGGGGCGGGTTCCTGGGTTTCCCCAAAACCTTCACACTTGGGGACGGTTGGTGAAGAAATGAAGCTGATGTGTGATGACTGTCACTGTGAAGCAATCTTAGGTAATTGATGTGAAACAAACAGAGCATGGTAGAAATACAGTGAAGCCCCCCATAACCTCCCTCCACTTTTAGAACTCTATAAAGAAGGAGGAGTCTGTTCTCTCCTTACTTCCCTGCCAGGCAGCTTGGTCTGAGTACAAAGGTCCGGTGGACAGAGCTGTCTCTGCACGTGGACTTGTACCGTACACTTGTTTTCCTTTTTTTAAAGAGTTGTAAAAGCTGTTTATTGTTTTGAATCCAGTGTGTTTTAGAAGAGCTTGTGACATGGCCATCAATAACTCCCCCAGATCACATGTATGATTATGAAATCAGATTAGTGTAATGATCAATTATGAACCCCCCCCCCCCCCCCCCCCGCCCCCAGTCACAGGGACTGCAGTTTTATACTTTCAGAGCAGGGGGATGAACTGGTGAGTTCAGGAGAGCCAGAGAAAGCTGTCTTCCCACATCAGAGATACTGGATCACCAAAGCTTAATAAGTATGTGCAGTACAGTTTCGTCTGCCTTGTTCCTCAGCCATGCAAGCTATAAATGCATGTGAGGACATAGGACTTGTCAACTCGAAGTCCTCGCTGTGTGCTGACAGCTGGTTAGGTTCCATCTGTTGGATTCTGCTCAGTCTAAGTCGTCTTTTCTGTTGATAGAAATTAAGCTACATCTCTCATTTTTCGTGTTAGCATTTGGCATTGCTAGTGATGGGATGGAGGGAAGCAGGATAGCATAGACCTGACAGAGCACTTCTAAAAGCATTCATTCGGGGCTTCCTTGGTGGCCCAGTGGTTAGGAGGACTCTGTTCTTTCACTCTAGAGAGCATCGGTTCAGTCTCTAGCTGGGAAATTAAGATCCTACATGCAGTGTAGTATGGCTAAAAAATAATAATAAATAAATACAAAGAATAACAGTGTCCAGTAGAACAAAATGAAAGCATTCATTCAAGCTTCTAAAACCCAGTGTGGCGCTCATGGCGTTTCGACTTGATGGATGAGGGGACCGAGGCTAGGGAGGTTTAGAGTTGAGACTTAGGTGCTGGGCTATTGAATTCCCCAGTGACTCCCAGAGGCTCCCTAGTGAAGTCATCTGAAGGAGGTTCCCTGCCCACTGCTTGCCAGGTACCAGGCCCTGTGCTGAGGCTTTTACATTATTCTCTCATTTAATCCTCAGGACACCCAGAGGAGATAGGTGCCCCATTCTAGATGAGAGGACTGAAGCCAGAGAGGTTTAGAAACTTGTCTGGAAGGCCCAGCTGCACGTAGCAGAGCCTGCTCAGCTCATCTGTGGGAGCCTGGGCCTTGGATGGCTCGCCTTCTGCCCCACCTGCTCCTCACTTTTACCTGCTACCCTGCACCTTAGGAAGTTCCCTCCCGAGGCCGTCTCCTTAGTCACGGGGCCTGTATGAATCCGATGGGTCAGGCTTTTCACCAGCCACAAATAAAAGTACAAGTTTAATCCCTTCAATAGATCAGGGCCTTCAGTAACCTGGAATTAATACAGATGGATGTGGCTGTCATCCAAATTTGGCCGATGTTTGGACTCGAACCAGCAAGTGGATTCGTCTCCATCGGTGTGAAGAATGTCAGGAGAAAGGTTGCTGGTCTTGGGTTTGCCTCATAGTAACCTGTTTCCTTAATGAGACATTCATTCTCAGAGCAGTGTTGGAGGGTTCTATAGGAACCAGATTCAGCTGGAATTGGTGACTCAAAGGCAGAACATTGTGTGTATGTGTGTGTATACCTTGTCTGGTTTTTGGATGGATACAGCCATCCCATTGTGTAAGGACAGCGGAGGGACTCTTACTAACAGGTAAGTTCGTGTTATGTCTTTGTGAGCTCCTTGCCCTGTAAAAATCTGCTTTGAAGGGCAGAAGCTTTTAGTTAGCTTGTCTGCCAGCAGATTCCTTTAGCAGGTGAAGAAAGGGAAGAATGCACGGTGGTTCAGGGTTGCTGTGGTGTGTCTCTGTCCAAGACCCTCTGATTTCTTAGAGCTTAGAAACTTTGCCCCTCTCTCTGTAAATGAGAGACAAATGTAATAAGTCCTTAGTTGTTCTGAGACTTGCTGTCAGCGTCCTCTTTAAACCTGCTTTGTTCATCTGTCACCCTGGGAGTCTGGGTTCCTTCCATCAGTGTTCCTGGCAGAAGTGTTCTATTTTCTCTCAAGGCTGTGGTCTAGATCAGAGTGGGCAGACTGCAGACATGGATCGCCTCCAGCCTACTGCCTGTTTTTATATAGCGCTGGAGACAAGAATGGTTGCTACATTTTGTTTTCAATTTTAGCTTTATTTATTTTTAATTGAAGGATAACTGCTTTACAGTATTGCGTTGTTTTCTGCCAAACATCAAAATGAATCATCCATAGGTACACATATGTACGTTTTTGAATAGTTAAATTTTTAGGGGTTATATAAGTGTGTGCATAATGTCTTCTGTTTTGTTTTTTGACCCATAAAGCCCTGAAATATATATCTGGACCTCTAAGAAAAAAGTTTGCTGACCCTTAGTCTAGACCAGTAACAGTAGCTAACATTTCATGAGTCGTTATGGTCTAAGCCCTTGACATGAATTTTCTCATTTAATCTTCATAACCACAATAGGAAGCGTTTCCTTTATCAGCTCCTTGTTACAGATGAGGAAACCGAAAGGTTAAGTCCCTTGCCCGAGGTCACACAGCTCAGAAGTTGTTCGTCTGGCCTAAGGGCTATGCAGCCTGGTGTCAGGCCTGCATTCCCAACTGCGGCACTCTGCCTCTAAAATGAGGGGATGTATGTGAGGTGACTGAGGAAGATGAAGTGGGCTCTATGAATATGAGGGGTGATTTCCATTTGGGGAGCCTTCTCGTTTTGTTTTTACTCTTGTAAGTGGTGGCTTGTTTAGAACTGGGTAAAGTAGCAAGTAGTACACTTACTCCTTGGAAGGAAAGTTATGACCAACCTAGACAGCATATTAAAAAGCAGAGACATTACTTTGCCAACAAAGTCCATCTAGTCAAGGTTATGGTTTTTCCAGTAGTCATGTATGGATGTGAGAGTTGGACTGTGAAGAAAGCTGAGCACCAAAGAATTGATGCTTTTGAACTGTGGTGTTGGAGCAGACTCTTGAGAGTCCCTTGGACTGCAAGGAGATCCAACCAGTCCATCCTAAAGGAGACCAGTCCTGGGTGTTCATTGGAAGGACTGATGCTGAAGCTGAAACTCCAATACTTTGGCCACCTGATGCGAAGAACTGACTCATTTGAAAAGACCTTGATGCTGGGAAAGATTGAGGGTGGGAGGAGAAGGGGACGACAGAGGATGAGATGGTTGGATGGCATCACTGACTCAGTGGACAAGAGTTTGGGTAAACTCCAGGAGGATGGACAGGGAGGCCTAGCGTGCTGCAGGCCGTGGGGTCACAAAGAGTCGGACACGACTGAGCGACTGAACTGAAAGTAGCAGGAGGTTTCTTTGTTTTTAAATGTCTGTCTATTTGGTTGCACTGGGTCTTAAGTACAGCATGTGGGATCTTCAGTCTTCATGGCAGCATGCGGGTTCTTTAGTTGCTGCATGTGGGATCTAGTTCCCTGACCAGTGTTGCACCTGGGCCCCCTGCATTGGGAGCTTGGAGTTTTAGCTATTGGACCCCCAGGGAAGTCCCAGGAGGTTCTATAAAATTGTCCTGTCATAGGCCTCTTTGTTGTTGCTCTCATTCAGTTGCTCAGTCCTGTCTGACTCTTTGCTACTCCATGAACTGCAGCACACCAGGCTTCCCTGTCCATCACCATTTCCCAGAGTTTGCTCAAACTCATGTCTATTGAGTCAGTGATGCCATCCAATCATCTGGTTCTCTGTCTCCTCGTGCCTTCAGTCTTTCCCAGCATCAGGATCTTTTCCAACGAGTCAGTTCTTCTCATCAAGTGGCCAAAGTATTGGAGCTTCAGTTTCAGTATCAGTCCTTCCAATGAGTATTCAGGGTTGATTTCCTTTAGGATTAACATAGGCATCTAACTCTTTACAAACATTGAGTGTATTTTTTTGAAGTGTAGTTGATTTACAATATTAGTTTCAGGGGTACAGCAAAAGGATTTGGTATCTTTACAGATTATATTGCATTAAAAGTTATTGCAAGATGATAGCTATACTTGCCCATGCTGTAAAGTGTATCCTGGTTGCTTACTGAGTATGTGTTTTTGATACATGACATGAGAATCTCGTAATCAGCCATGTGAAATGCCTGAGACACACATTTTCCTGACTGTGTAAGTAGGAAAGCTAAGTCTTAGGTTAAATCATGTGTCAGGTGACAGGGAAAGGAGTCAAGACAGGTACATTTGCTCCAACTTAGAATCTAGAGTTCCACTTTGCTGTGTTAACTGCTGCCAGCCTTTAGGGTATCCATAGGTTAAGGCAACTTGAAAATGTGTGCCTGAGAGCTGGGAGATGTGCTTATAGCCAGTGATGAAGTTGGCCCCTGCTCTGCTGTCCATCCGTATTTTCAGAAGTAGGGGGTTTAGAAATTTCAGCAATTGCTAGACAGTGGGATCTCAGAGACTCCCTCTTAGCTTTCATTCTCTATGTCCTTTTTCCGTGATAAAATCATTTCATTTGACTGCCCAAGGCTAGTGGGAGAGAATTCATTTTCCTCCATGAAGCATAGACAAATTTCTGACTTCTCTGCAGGAGTCAGCGGCGCAGCACCCCCCAACGTTTTTATACAGCCAGCCCCTTGAAGCACCCCCAGAGCCCCACATGAGTCGAGGGGATGGGGGCATCATGGAATCCTGGCCTAGAGATCACTGCTTTCTCTATTTGACCTTCTCTTGCCAAAGACCTAGCCGGGTCTTCAACCTGTTTTTCGTCTGTCTTCTCCCTCACAGGCTGAAGATACCAAGATGCAGGAGATAATGAGGCTGGCTCATGAGTTTCTTCAGAATTTCTGCGCCGGCAACCAGCAGAATCAGGCTCTGCTCCACAAACACATAAACCTGTTTCTAAACCCAGGGGTAAGACTGGAGGCCTGTCTGGGACTCTGTGCTGGGAGGAGGACCGCGGGGGGTGGAAGCAGGAAGAGAAGAGAACAGCTTGTTCTTTTGCTGTTGTGGCCACTGGGACTTGTTATGATGCAACCTTCATTCTGATGGGGAACATTTTGATCAGCTCTCAGGAGGACGTAAATACTTTATGGGAAAAAAAGGTAGAAGGAGGGAGGAAGTGGTGGTAGATGCAAGATAAATGTATTTTCTCTTAGTAGCATTCCTCATTACATCATACTCCAGCTGTAGCAAAGTACCAATTCTCACTGTCCAGCCACATCCTCCTGAGGTCCTGCATCAAGTTTTCTATGTTTACACAAAACCTAATGCGTCCGTGTAAAACATAATTGTGTTACATTTTAATTACATATGTTTTTAATATGTTACATACATGTTATGCTTTTTTTTATAGGAAAATGGTGGTACACTTACACATTGTTTTTGTATTTTGCCTTTTTCACTTACACATCTTGGCTATCTTTGTAAGTCAGAGATATATAAATTTTTCTCATTGATTTTCATGGCTAAATACTTCCCCGGTGGCTCCGCAGTAAAAGAATCTGCCTGCAGTGCAGGAGATATGGGTTTGATTCCTGTGTTGGGAAGATCCCCTAAAGGAGGAAATGGTAATCCACTCCGGTATTCTTGCCTGGAGAATCCCATGGACAGAGGAGCCTGGTGGGCTACAGTCCATGGGGTCACAAAGAGTTGGACACGACTGAAGCAACTGAGTGCACATGGACAGAATGGCTGTAACTTTTTTGAAACCATTTCCTTATTAATGGACAGTTCAGCAGTGTCTGATTTTTGGCTCATGAACAGTACTGCAAAGGACAGCCTTGTACATTAATACACACTCACATGCACACACACAAACACACCTAAGTACTCATCCATACTGCTGGAGCTTTCCAGAAAAAGAACTGCTGCATTGTAGAGTCATCTTCCATCTTTGTCATGTTAATGAAAAGGCAAAAGATGAAAAGGTTAAAGCCCCTTACCTCACACCAGTCATTAAACCTAATAACTCTGTAAGTCTGGATAAAAAGTAGAAAATGAAGCTCCTGAAGGAAAACATGAAAATAATCCTCATGACCTTATGGAAAGGAACTTTTCTCACACTGAATGCAAAGAGCACTAGTCATGCAGGAAAATATCAATAAATCAGACTTTTAAAAAAAATCAATGCGGAACTTCCCTGGTGGTCCAGTGGTTAAGCCTTCGCCTTCCAATGCAGGGGGTGTGGGTTTGGTCCCTGGTCAGGAAGCTATGACCCCATCCACATGCCTCTTGGCCAAAAAACCAATACGTGAACAACAGAAGCAATATTGTAACAAATTTGATACAGACTTTAAAAATGGTCCAAGATAAAAAAAATCTTTAAAAAACAATCAAGAACTTCTATTAGTCAAATGACACTGTAAAGAGTAAGCAAAGACAAGCCACAGTGAGAGAAAACACTCAGTGTTCAAGTCCAGGAGCAACTTCACTCCCAGTAGAAGCAACAAACTCCAGAAGGTCCATGAGGAAGATCACAGCCCACTCTTTCAAATGAGCTAAAAACTTTAAAATGGGACGCTCTGCCGTAGAGATTATCCAAATGGCCAACAGACATCACAAAGCCCTCAACATGGTTCATCATCAGAGAAATGAAAATTGAGGAAGATACTTACAACAAATTATGAAATTAAAAAACTGACACTACTCGGTATTGGCAATACTATGGAGTAGCTGTAATGTAGAATGTAAATTGTTAATTTGTTTCAAAGCTATTTGGGAGTATATTCTAAAGCCAAATGTATTTGAACTCTGCAACCCAACACTATTCCTGGGTATAAAGCCAACAGAAACGCATACATTTCATTTATCAGAAGACATTTAGAAGAATGTTCAGAGTGACACTGTTCATCACATATGTCATAAGAATTGTGTCACTACTTACTCTTAAGACCGGTGGTGGTGGTGGTGGTGATTTAATTGCTAAGTCACTCCCCCGAATTACCATCAACAGTAGAACAGATAAATGCATGTGGTATATTCATGCAATGGAATGTGTGTAGTAGTGATAATCAACAAGCTAGTAACACATACAACAACATGGATGACACGATTGCAATGTGAACAAAAGGCAGGTAGAAGAGGATGCTTGAGGTTCAAGACTGGGCAAAACTAATCTGTGGTTGTGGAAGCCAAAATAATTGTTAAACTTGGAGAGAGCGGGCCATAAAGGGGTCTATTTTGTTTCTTGATCTGGGTGCTGAGCTTCCCTCTGAAATTCATTCAGCAGAAAACTAATGATGTGTTTACTGTCCTGTGGTTTTATTACACATGATTGAAAAAGCTGAGTTAACAGGAACACCCTACAGAAGCGAGGATGGAGAAAGATGCTCTCGCGGGGCTGAAGGGCCCTGTCTGTGTTGGGGTAGACTCTTTCTCGCCTCGCCCTTCCTTTGACCCTGTCGCTGTGCCCTTGCTCTCGCGTCAGATCCTGGAAGCCGTCACTATGCAGCACATCTTCATGAACAACTTCCAACTGTGCAGCGAGATCAACGAGCGGGTCGTCCAGCACTTTGTTCACTGCATCGAGACTCACGGTCGAAATGTCCAGTACATCAAGTTCCTGCAGACGATTGTCAAGGCTGAAGGGAAATTCATCAAGAAGTGCCAAGACATGGTCATGGCCGAGGTGACAGCTATGTATTTCTAAATATCTTCATCCAATGTTCTCAGGGACTTACAAATTATTTAATTTTATTTGTATAACCTGGCACCATGTCCAGGGGCCATTAAAAAAAAAATAATGTATGTGTGTGCACGCACAAGTGTGTGTGAGCTTAAACTGTAGAAACAGCCAAGAATCCAATCTACTTTTTCATAGCAATAAATCTATTTTAAGGATTGTTGGCTAGGATTCTTCTGAGAGAGTAAAACAGCCCAGGAAAATTGAACCAAAATACAGTGAATTGAGGTTAAATGTGGATAGAATCCTTTGAGCCAAAGAAGTTCTTCTTGTGAATTCTATAACTTAAAAAAATTATCCACCTAATTAACTAGCTGGGAATATTGTTTGATGCTTTACGAGAAGCTGGTCAGTAGAATCGGGGCAAAGTCCCCCTTGGGTCTCTGTCAGACGTCAGTGCCCATGGATGCCATCTGTCCCAGGAGGGTCCTCTGTCACCCTCGGGACTTCAGCTTCTGTAGGTGCTTGCTGTCATCTTTCCATCTTTAAAAAATAAGTGGAATCTCAAGTAAATCCAGCTAACACCTGAAGTTGTGGTCTTATCTACATATATGAGTTCAGTGAAAGATGGTATAGTGTCGTTAAAAGTGTTGGCTTGACCTGGGATACACGTCTTCTGGTTCATGTCCCAGGCTGTGTGATTCAGGATTGAGAAACTCACAGGCTAGTTAAATGAGATAAAGAAGACAGTGATAGCTACCATTTATTGGAATGGCTGCTCCACTTGGTATTGTAAGCTATTGTGGGAACATTCTCAGAGTTCATAAAGGTTAGCTGTTATTAAGTGAATAATATTGACCGTATTTATTTTGACTTCTGTGTCAGCCCTTTTTGGATCTTTCATATTTCATGCAGTGCTGAACAGTTTCAACACTTAATTCTTAAGTAGATTAATGAGAACCCCCAGTCCCCAGCAGACAAGTTATGAATAGGAATGCCTTGACTCTTTGAGTGCTGAAAGGAAGGTGTATCTTACTTAGAATTGGATTATTTGTGATTGTGAAGAAATAAGGCAGTGTATGAAAGAGCTGTAACAACAATACAAAGCGTGAAAGGAGATGGGAACATTTTTAAAAAGAAAAAAAAATCATAGCCCAATTATTAGGGGAAATACAAGGGCAGGCTTGAAATCTACATTTTGCTTGATACATGAATGCTGGTATGTAGACTTTCTCTTCCTCTAATAATGTTTAGGACTGCTGTGATATTTTTATATCTGAATGAAAATGCTGCTGCTGAATTTTTTAGTTGTTTAGTAATAAAAATGAATGAAGTGTAGATGAGTTCAGTAATATAAATGCAGCTGGATTTGGAAGGTAAATGCTGACAGAACCTCTCTTTCTGTGTGAATAGATATCTTTTTTAATGCTTCCCCCATCCCAGCAAGCTTGTGCTATAAACAAGTCTTGCTCTCTCACTGATCACAGCTGGTTAATTCAGGAGAGGATGTCCTCGTGTTCTACAACGACAGAGCCTCTTTCCAGACCCTGATTCAGATGATGAGGTCCGAGCGAGACCGGATGGACGAGAACAGCCCCCTCATGTACCACATCCATCTGGTGGAGCTCTTGGCCGTGTGCACGGAGGGCAAGAACGTCTACACGGAGATCAAATGCAACTCCCTGCTCCCGCTGGATGACATTGTCCGCGTGGTGACCCACGAGGACTGCATCCCCGAGGTGAGCGACTGTGTCCTCAGGGTGGGTGGGCTCTGCTCGTGACTCTCCACATGGTGTGTATGTGGAGGGGGTGCAGCTGGATGGGAGCTGACCCGGGTGGGACCTCACAGCTTTGACACCCACGGCTCACTTAGCTGTGAGACTTCCAGTAGCCAAAACAGCATCCTCTTGAGCCTTGATTTTGTGTGAGAGGGATGACAGGGGAAGTAAATCTTTCTTTTTGTCTCCTTGAGAAAGAACAGGAAACTGCTGCAGTCATTTCACCTGTTGAAACAGGAGCGTTGAGCTGAACGGACTTCTCAGAAACTAGATGAACGGTGGCTAGGGAGACAGTTCACACCAGTGTAAAACTTAATAGGTTTATTCTTTAAAACAAAAACTTGCGATGCAAAAATCATGAATGACAGCTTTAAAATATTCAGGAACAGCAGGTAACCAGTAAGAAATGGAAAGTAATCTACAATTTTACCACCCATAATAAATACCTGTTAGGTTTTTAGTAAATCCTTTCAGCTTTTGTTTTCCCTATTCATACACATTAACTAGTAACAAAAAAAATGGATCATGCAATATATATTTTTTGTTCATGTTTTAAAATATATAGTATTAGT
The DNA here is from genome assembly GCF_019923935.1 of Bubalus bubalis. Taxonomy (NCBI): domain Eukaryota; kingdom Metazoa; phylum Chordata; class Mammalia; order Artiodactyla; family Bovidae; genus Bubalus; species Bubalus bubalis. Next base: position 21,613,514 of record NC_059177.1, on the reverse strand, counting down.
TTATATTATTAGTATATATACATATGCATTTGTGTGTGTGTGTGTGTGTGTGTGTGTATAGAGAGATAGCGTGCGCGTATTTTCAGCTTCCTTGGTAGCTCAGCTGGTAAAGAACCCGCCTGCAATGCAGGAGACCGCGGTTCGATTCCTGGGTTGGGAAGATCCCCTGGAGAAGGGAGAGGCTCCCCACTCCAGTGTTCTTGGGCTTCCCTGGTAGCTCAGATGGTAAAAAATCCACCTGCAATGCAGGAGACCTGGGTCCGATCTCTGGGTTTGGGAAGATCCCCTGGAGAATGGCATGGCAACCCACTCCAGTATTCTTGCCTGGAGAATCCCATGGACAGAGGAGCCTGATGGCTACAGTCTATGGGGTTGCAACAAGTCAGACACGACTGAGCACAGCACAGCATAGATTATGTAGTATGTATTAAATATATACTGTTTTTAGACTACTTTTTGGAAAAGTTATTGCATTTTTGCAGGGTGAACACTTAGAAGTGCTGTGTCATGCAAGGTGCATTTCTTTCTTTTGACTCGACAGTGTGAAGTGCCTTCCAGCAGTTTGACCTCAGCGGCCCCACACCAGAGAGCTCTTATCACTCCAAATCCTCCAAATCCTGCCAGCTCTTATTGTTGTTATGCCCTTTATTATTTATTATTTTTCAGTCTGGAGGCTGTCTTCTTGATTACTAAATGAGATTCAGCCCCTTTCCATATATTGTTTTTGATATTTACTATTCCTTTAAGTAAATATCAGATCACATTTTTTGCCCCTTTTTTCCATCTTGCAGAGATCTGTAAGGATTCCTTGTGGAGATATGCATTGCAAACAGCTTCTCTCAAATTGTGTCATTTAACTCTTGTAACAGAGCCATTTCATGAGTAGAAATTCTTAACTTTAATGTAGTCAAACCTATCCATCTTCTGTGGTCCCAGTGTTTTGTTCCATTCTTTACCTGGAAGTCATGAACATTTTCTCTTCCAAAAGCTTTGTTTTCAGATTTCATCTTGGTGAATTTTGACCATCAAAAAGCCATAGAAATTCAGTGGCCAAGAGAAAATGGAATGGCCATCTTGGTCTGTCCTTGTCATTGTTAATTTGAGGGAACTAGTCAGTCCCACATGTACTACGAATAAGTTGATTTTTACAGAAAAATCTGTTTCTCTTTTTCAGGTTAAAATTGCCTACATTAACTTCCTGAATCACTGCTATGTGGATACGGAAGTGGAAATGAAGGAGATTTATACCAGCAATCACATGTGGAAATTGTTTGAGAATTTCCTCGTCGACATCTGCAGGGTAAGACTTTCTGGAACTAAGGAGACAGGGGAAGGGGTATGTGTGGGTCTGGGTCTCCCTGTGCAGACGTAGGGATGACAGTCACGTCATTACAACTTGCTAGTTGGTGGCGCAAGGAGGTACCTGGCTCTCTTACCGCGTCTTATTTCTTTTGATCTTTTACTCCTAGCTTGAGAATAGATTTTATTCATCAGGCTTCAGGGAGGGTAGGTTATTTCTGGTTTTCATTTCATCCTTTATGGGTTGATTTGGGAATGATAATCTGGGACATATTAAAATCAGATATATAAAGTTTTGTCTTTTTTGACAATGAGTCTCTCCTCGAAGGACACCCTCCTGAGTGTGAGCATTTATCTCCTAAGATCTGGTGTCAAGGATCCTTCAAATCACATCACTTTCTCACCTATTGCTTTCCTGACCCAGCCCTCGGGATGGCTTCAGTAGTCTTGATTTGGTTTTGCAGTGAACTTAATATATGTTTGAAAGCCATGGGACTACATTCTCACAAGGCACATCATGGATTTAATAGGAGTTGTGTGGTGGTCAGGTTGGGGGAAAGTAACTCAGTCCTTGACAGAATAATTGTGAAATGAATCCCAATTTCAGAAACATTGTGATGCTAAAAAGGAAAAAAAAAAGTGCATTGTATAAACATAGAATGTGGCATTTTCTCCTGACTGTACAATTACCAGTATAAAACAAGGAACCTACAAGAACTTAATTTCCTTCTAATCAAGGACTGTGTTTAATAATACCCTAGTGTTGGCATCACAAGATATATATTGTTGTTCAGCAGCCCAGTCATGTCCGACTGTTTGCGACCCCATGGACTGCAGCACGCCAGGCCTCCCTGTCCCTCACCATCTCCCGAAGTTTGCCCAGGTTCATGTCCATTGCATCAGTGATGCCATCCAGGCATCTCATCCTCTGACACCCTCTTCTCCTTCTGCCCTTGATCTTTCCCAGCATCAGGGACTTTTCCAGTGAGTTGGCAGATCGCATCAGGTGACCAAAATACTGGAGCTTCAGCTTCAGCATCAGTCCTTCCAATGAGTATTCAAGGTTGATATATATATATATATATATATATAATTTAAATATGTATATATTTTAATCTCAAGCTCTTCCTCGTCTTTTAATCCCATAAATCTAGGGGTTTGGCTTGAAATGAAAATCCTGCTTTGCTTCTTTAAATCAGGACTCAACAAAGTTTTCTGTGAAGCCCCAGATAGTAAACATGTTTGGCTTTGTGGGCCGTGTGGTCTCTGTCACAGCTACTCAGCTCTGCTCTGGTAGCGTGAGAGTGACCACAGTGGTATGTAAACAGATGGGCATGGCTGGGTTCCAGTAAAACTTCATTTATAAAAACAGCCACCAGCCCTTCACTTCGCTCATCCTTGCCATAAGTTATTCAAAAATGCTTTAAAATTCATTGCTGACTTCACTTTTGGATGTGTCTACTCACTGCTCATCACTGGACTCAGAACATGACAGTTAATAAAATTTGATGGTTTTACCCTTCATAATTTTCAAAATTATATATCACAAAAAAAAAAAAATATATATATATATCTGATTTTATATCTCAAATTAGAGGGCTAATGAGTTTGGTAATAAAATGGATGTTAAATATTTGGGGAGAATTCCTCAGTAGACCAGTGGTTAGAGCTCTCACTGTCACTGCCAAGGGCCCAGGTTCAGTTCTTGGTTGGGGAACTGAAATCCCACAAGGTGCGTGTTGTGGTCCAAAAAAAAAAAAAATGAATTTCTTAAACCTGTTCTTCTAAATGTGTAATTGTATTCTAAGCAGCAAAATTATCTAAAGTCCGGGTGAAACCTGAAGTCTCCCTTCACCCCCAGACTTACACAGACAGTTATTCTGAGTCACAGCCCACTCTTTTCAGCAGTCCTGTGGCTCAGTAGAGTTTTCACTGAATGGAAAGGAGTGTTGTAGGTTTGGAGAATATCATGCCCAGTGGACTCAGTGGTAATACTTGATTAAATATCTTGATGATCTGTATTAGTTACGTATGACCTAGAGAAGAATGACTTAAACAGTTTACTTTTAGGGTACCTAGAGGCAACGGTAGGTATTAAGCTATTAGTGCCTTTGGGGGCTTTAGACTGGCCACAAGTTGGTAGGAATTAGGAAGTAATGGCCTTGTAGGTCCCATGCCAACTTTAATGTTTTATAATTCTTCACCATGATATCCAAGCTCATCTGTTTCTCTTTTATCATGATTCTTTTCTTTTTTTTATCATTGTTCTCTTTTATTTATTCATTTATTTTTATTTTTTGGTTGCACCACACATGGCATGCAGAATCTTACAGGGATCAAACCCATGCCCCCTGCATTGGAACCATGGAGTCTTAACCCCTGGGCCACCAGGGAAGTCCCTAATTGTTCTCTCTTAGGAGGAGGAATACTCACTCGCAGGCTTTTGCCTTTCCTTTGTTAGGGGTAATTAGCAGAAATAGTCATCGATTTCTTAATTTTACAAGGAACTTGCGGGTTTTGGTACAAGGTCTAAAGCGTTGACTTGTCCTCCAGGCCTGTAACAACACGAGCGACAGGAAACATGCAGACTCGATTCTGGAGAAGTACGTCACCGAAATCGTCATGAGCATCGTCACCACGTTCTTCAGTTCTCCCTTCTCAGACCAGAGTACAACTCTGCAGGTAAGAAATACGAACAGAGATGCAGGTAACTCCCAGGAGATCCTCGGCAGACGGACTTGGTGCTGATTCTGGAGTGAGCGGCTGCGGATGAGCCAGCCCTCCGTGAAGCATTAATAACAGATGCTTTTCTCTTCGTGGAGAATGGTTTTTACAGGAATTGCATGGATAATGAAGTAGCTGAGAATGTTTTTCTGTATCAGATGGTTCTATGGCTATTGATTTTTTTTTCCTGAAAATGCCTTCTTTTTTCCCCCTCTTTAATCTTGTTGATTCCTTACCTCCAACCTTAGAAAGACAAGCAGCTTTCAAATGAGTGGTAGCATGTTAACACTTTTTAAGAAAATTATGTATTTTTTTTTACTTTTGGCCACACTGGGTCTTTGTTGTTACACGTGGGCTTTCTTTAGTTGCCGTGCTTGGGCTTTTCATGGTGAGGGGGCTTCAGTAGGTGCGTGAGGGGGCTTCAGTAGGTGCGTGCGTGGGCTCAGTGGGCACGGCTCCTGGGCTCTAGGGCACAGGCTCCGTAGTTGTAGTGCACAGGCTTAGTGACTCTGTGACACGAGGGATCTTTGCAGACCTGGGATGGAACCCATATCCCTTGCATCGGCAGGCAGGTTCTTCACCACTGGATCATTAGGAAAGTCCAACACTTAATAAAACATGTCTGGGAGTCTCCATTATAACCCCACATGTGTGCCTACAGTTCATCAGAAGGGGTTACGTGGCCAGCAGGAATGAGACGTCCTTGAGCCTTGATACTGTGGCTACCACATCCCACCAGCCCCAGCATGTGCTGATCACTGGTGCCCCCTGGAGTTGTGCAGCAGCCCTGCAGGCTGATTGTCAGTGTACTTAGGAGTTTCAAACATGTGAATCCCCGGACCTGGGAGATGTTTTCATTATTCTTGGAAAAGTCACTCTTCTTTCTGTAACCGAGGTCTGGGTCATTGGCCGTGGGAGTCTTACTGCGGGTCCGTGTACACAGCCTGCAGGATGAAAACAGGACTTGGTCTCCAGTGGCCAGAAGAGCAGCAGTAACCATCCTTGTCATGCCTATAGATGGAGGGTGTCCTGGGGTTGATGCGTGGCCCAGGCTGGTTGAATTGTAGACAGATAACCTTAATTAAGGTACATTCTCCAAGAGGAGAGTGATTCATGGTCAGTATGATATCACTGGAACATTTATTAGAAACTGCTATTCTGTTACTCATGCAGAGGAGTTCATATTAACTTAGTACTCGTGGTATTATCCCCATTTTTCAGGTGAACAAATTGAGGCTCAGGGGACTAAATTACCATCCTCAACCATGGTCACCACTGCTAATTGCAAAACCATGATTTCAACCCAGATCTGTCTGACTCTAAAACTTGAATTCTGGAATTTTTAGTGAGATATGTTTTCTTAGGAATTGTTGGTAACCTGCTATTTAATTTAGCTTCTTTGCTAGCCTTTGGTTATCTCTAAAGTGTCATTAAGTAAGAATACCACCTTTAGAATACCTGTGGATGGTTTTTGTGTCATTGGGGAATAAGAACTTGCTAGATCCCAAGCACGTGAGTTGTTAGAGGCCAAAATGTGCGCCTTACCAAGAGCCATTCTACTCGGAGCCAACTGCTTTGGTTAATCAGGATGAACTTGCTTCTCTTGTAATTAAAAGTGACCATTGCTGTGAGGCAATTCCCATTCTCCTAGAGACTGTGAAACAGTGTTGCAAAAGCAAATGTCAAGCTCAGCCAGTCAAAGTAATTGGAAACCATTGAAACTCCAATACTTTGACCACCTCATGCAAAGAGTTGACTCATTGGAAAAGACCCCAATGCTGGGAAGGATTGGGGGCAGGAGGAGAAGGGGACAACAGAGGATGAGATGGCTGGATGGCATCACCGACTTGATGCACATGAGTTTGGGTGAACTTCGGGAGTTGGTGATGGACAGGGAGGCCTGGCGTGCTGCGATTCATGGGGCCGCAAAGAGTCGGACACGACTGAGCAACTGAACTGAAACAGGAATTTGTGTTTTGTGTTTTTGGTCTTGGTCCCTGTTCTCTCCTTCCATTGCCCTTGCTCTGAAACCACATTTAACCCAATTATTAGGCAGTGGGGGCCAGAGAAATCAACTTCAACCTTTTACGTCCGGAGTGAGGCCCCGGTTTTCCAAGTATAATTAAAATACATAGTCCAAGCTGGATTTCTAGAATAATTATTTTGAAGCAATACTGTTTCCAAAGCTGTCCTTACCTGTCTTATTTGCTGAAAAGCCTGCGTCTTGTTTCCTCAGCTAGATTTGTACCTTCATCCTTCCTTCCTCCCATGTTTTGTATCTTCCCTTTCTTTCTTTAGCCTGTGTTTCTGGGGGAGGAAAATGGTGGACTTGGAGTTTTGTTGCATTTAAGGCACCAGTGAAATGTCCAAGGGGCAGCTAGAAATGTGGGTTCTGGGAGGAACGACAGAACTTTGAAGCCGTTTGGAGCTTCCCGGGTGGCACTGTGGTGAAGAATCTACCTGCCAATGCAGTAGACGTGAGTTCCATCTCTGCTCTGGGAAGATCCCACATGCCGCGGAGCAACTAAGCCTCGCACCACTGCTGAGCCTGGGAGCTGCAGCTATGAAGCCTGTACACCCTGGAGCCTGCGCTCCGCAACAAGAGAAACCACCACAATGAGAAACCTGTGCGCCACACCTAGAGAGCAACCCCACCTGCTGCAGCTAGAGAAAGCCCGGGCAGTGACAGGAAACCAGCACAGCCATAAATAAGTAAAGTTACTTTTTTAAAAAAATCTTTGGAGGCTTTTAAAGCAGGACAGAGTTGGGTTCCAGTCCTTCCCAGTTCTGTGAACTTGAGGAGATCTCAGAGCTTCAGAACCCTTTTCTTACATGCTAAACAGGGTTCTAGTATGACTGGGATGATGACCCAGTGTGACCTGCGGATGACTGGGAGAATTAATGTTTATGAATAGCTAGCACAATGCCTGGTACACACAGGAGTTGCTTAACAACTGGCAGCTGGTACTGTGTCCTGCTAGACTGCAAGCTACAAGGGAGTGGGGTGAGGGGGGCAGAGACGTGTCTCAGATGCTGTTCTATCCTGAGCACCATGCCTGGCCCCTGGGAGGTGCTCATTTGATGAGTGAGCAAATGAATTGTGTAGACTCAGGAGAAGGGAACTCTGAAGTCCAAGTATAAATGCTTGCTAGTGCACGTCTTGGCAGGAAAAAGAAGAGGTAGACTAGAAAGGACCTAGGTAGAGCACAGATAATTAAGGACAAATTATACAACAGGCCAGAGGGAGATTAAGGGGTTATCTTGCCCTCAGGGTGGAATTCATGAGCAAAACAGAGCCTTGAGAACTAAACAGGGGAGAATCTCAGGCAGAAAGTGCTGGGCAGCCATGTTCATTAGCCCAAGAGGTTGTGTGAGCTGGTGCCCCCAGATTGGCCATTAGAATAGGAAATTAGGAATCAGTTGCTCTGGATGATTGACTCATCTTTTGTTTATTCAAGTGCCAGATGGGAACAGAGCAGATGCTCAATAAATGTTGGCTCAATTGAATTCATTTAGTTGAAGGATTCTTCTTCCTTTAAGTTAGGCCATTGAGTCCCCATCTCATGCTCCATCAGAGGGGACCAAGAACTACAGGTCCAAGGCGGCCTCATCAGCTGGTACATCCTCCCCAGCTCCCTCAGCCCAAGCACAGTCCAGCCTTGGGACCCAAGCCTGCTCAGGCTCGAGGGATGTGACACCAGCCCGGGTCACTGAGGTTTGATGGGTTCAGAGTAGGACTTATTTTCATTGATTTTTATTGTTTCTATTGTAGTACAGTTGATACGCTATGTTGCGTGTGTTTGAGTTCTACAGCAACTTGATTCACTTACACTCTTAGCTCTTCTTTTTCGGATTCTTCTCCCACGTAGGTTATTACAGAGTGCTGAGTAGAGTTCCCTGTGCTTCCAGCAGGTCCACCTTGACCATGAATTTTATGAATATCATTGTGTTTATGTTAATCCCAACCTCCTAATTTCTCCTTACCCCTTGCCCAGCTTCCCCCTCATTAACTCTAAGTTTCCTGTCTATGAGTCTTGTTTTGATTTGAACATTGGTTCATTGTGATCAGTTTTTAAATGTGATGTATAAGTGATATCTGATGTTTGTTTTGCTCTGTCTGACTTATTGGACCTGGTGTGATCATCTCACAGTCCATTCTTGTTGCTGCAAATGGCGTGATTTTCTCCTGTTTCCTGGCCGAGTCTTAATCCACTGGGTACATATAGCATATCCTCATCCATTCATCTGTGGGTGGTCATTTCAGTGTGCCCATGCCTTGGCTATTGTAAATAGTGCCACAAACATTGTTGGGGTGCTTGTGTCTTTTGGAAGGATGGTTTTCTCAAGACATGCCCACCCAGAAGTGAAATCTTGGAATCTCATGGGAGCCCTATTTTTTTTTTTTTAAGGGATTTCTATACTGTTCCCCATAGTGATTGTTACCATTATATATTTCCACCAGCAGCGTAGTAAGTTCCCTTTTCTTCAGGCCCTCTCTAGCATTTATTCTGTGTAGACTTTTTAATGACTGTTGTTTGGGAATAACCTCCTCATCATTTTGATTTGCATTTGACTGCAAGGAAATTCAACCAGTCCATTCTGAAGGAGATCAGCCCTGAGATTTCTTTGGAAGGAATGATGCTAAAGCTGAAACTCCAGTACTTTGGCCACCTCATGAGAAGAGTTGACTCATTGGAAAAGACTCTGATGCTGGGAGGGATTGGGGGCAGGAGGAGAAGGGGACGACAGAGGATGAGATGGCTGGATGGCATCACCGACTCGATGGACGTGAGTCTGAGTGAACTCCGGGAGTTGGTGATGGACAGGGAGGCCTGGCGTGCTGCGATTCATGGGGTTGCAAAGAGTCAGACACGACTGAGCGACTGAACTGAATGGAACTGAATCATTAGGGTGGTGTCATCTGCATATCTGAGGTTATTGATATTTCTCCCGGTAATCTTGATTCCAGCTTGTGCTTCTTCCAGCCCAGCGTTTCTCATGATGTACTCTGCATAGAAGTTAAATAAACAGGGTGCCAATATACAGCCTTGATGTACTCCTTTTCCTATTTGGAACCAGTCTGTTGTTCCATGTCCAGTTCTAACTGTTGCTTCCTGACCTGCATACAAATTTCTCAAGAGGCAGGTCAGGTGGTCTGGTATTCCCATCTCTTTCAGAATTTTCCACAGTTTATTGGGATCCACACAGTCAAAGGCTTTGGCATAGTCAATAAAGCAGAAATAGATGTTTTTCTGGAACTATCTTGCTTTTCCAGTGATCCAGCGGATGTTGGCAATTTGATCTCTGGTTCCTCTGCCTTTTCTAAAACCAGCTTGAACATCTGGAAGTTCACAGTTCACGTATTGCTGAAGCCTGGCTTGGAGAATTTTGATCATTACTTTACTAGCATGTGAGATGAGTGCAATTAGAAAGTGAAGAGGAACTAAAAAGCCTCTTGATGAAAGTGAAAGAAGAGAGTGAAAAAGTTGGCTTAAAGCTCAACATTCAGAAAACGAAGATCATGGCATCCAGTCCCATCACTTCATGGGAAATAAATGGGGAAACAGTGGAAACAGTGTCAGACTTTATTTTTTTGGGCTTCAAAATCACTGCAGATGGTGACTGAAGCCATGAAATTAAAAGACCCTTACTCCTTGGAAGGAAAGTTATGACCAACCTAGATAGCATATTGAAAAGCAGAGACATTACTTTCCCAACAAAGGTCCATCTAGTCAAGGCTATGGTTTTTCCAGTGGTCATGTACGGATATGAGAGTTGGACAAGAAGAAAGCTGAGCGTCGAAGAATTGATGCTTTTGAACTGTGGTGTTGGAGAAGACTCTTGAGAGTCCCTTGGACTGCAAGGAGATCCAACCAGTCCATTCTGAAGGAGATCAGCCCTGGGTGTTCTTTGGAAGGAATGATGCTAAAGCTGAAACTCCAGTACTTTGGCCACCTCATGAGAAGAGTTGACTCATTGGAAAAGACTCTGATGCTGGGAGGGATTGGGGGCAGGAGGAGAAGGGGACGACAGAGGATGAGATGGCTGGATGGCATCACCGACTCGATGGACGTGAGTCTGAGTGAACTCCGGGAGTTGGTGATGGACAGGGAGGCCTGGCGTGCTGCGATTCATGGGGTCGCAAAGAGCTGGACACGACTGAGTGACTGAGCTGAACTGAACTGAATCATTAGGGATGCTGAGCGTGTTTTCATGGGAGTTTTCTTTTAAAAGAATTTGAGGATAATTTAGCGCTTGAAATTGGCTTCTGAGAGTCGGCCCTATTTTGAATTCATCTTCAATTACTTCCCATAGAGCATTTCTTGAGGGCAGGGTTCCTAAGTGCCCAAATTGAAGGGTTTTCAAGTTGTAGTTGTGGGAAGCGTCCCCAAGGCGGCAGCACTTCTTCATTCCCCACTGATGTAACTTGGGTAACCAGAGCCTTAGAGAAAGTCATGTTTCTGGGTTGTAAATTAGAGTGGAAATTCCCCGAACAGACACCTAAAGGCTTAATATCTCATTATCTTTCCCCACTTACCCTTGCCCACCACCCCCAAACAAATCCCAAGCCCTGCAGAAGTGCCGTGCTGAGGGTGCTGTAGGTAGATGGCAGGTAGGTGGGGCGGTCCAAAGGAAGAAGGCTGGAAGTGGGAACCCCACCACCAGGATCCTGGAGACCAGGTGAGTTTGCAGAGGTCTTCCTGCCCAGCAGGTCCACCATCCTTTGCAGGCACTGGGTTTGACTTAGGTCTAAGAGGGCCAGCCTGGATCTGGGGATGGTGGTTCCATCCTGGGGGGCCCAGGCACTTCAGGTCCAAGGGAGTCTCTTGGCTGGTACGTCCTCCCCACCTCCCTCAGCCCCAGCACAGTCCAGCCTTGTGACCCTAGCCTGCTCAGGCTCCAGAGATGTTCCACCATTTCTTTCTTTCCAGGAATGTGATAGGTGTTTCTTTCTTTTTAATTTTTATTTGACTAAAGTTGTATTTGACTTTAGTTTAACTATATCCTTTGCTGTATAGTTTTTATGGGCTTCCCAGGTGGCACTAAGAACCCACATGCAGATACTGGAGACATAAGACACGGGGTTCAGTCCCTGGGTTGGAAAGATCCCCTCGAGGATAGTTTATATACATTGCTGTGTTTGTGTTTGTTGAATTTGATTCACTTGTATATATCCACATATCTGCTTTTTAGACTCTTCACTTATTTATGTTAGAGTGCTAAGTGGAGTGGAGTTCTCTGTGATATATAGTAGGTCCTTGTTGATGTCTATTTTATTAAAATGTTTCTATTACTGTGCATATGGCATGGCATATTAACATGCCAACCTTCTGATTTATCCCTCATCCCCTACCTTTATCTCTGGCAACTATCAGATTTTTTAAAAGTCTTTGAATCTGTTTGTTTTGTCAAGTGGTTCATATGAGTCAATTCTTAGATTCCATCTCTAAGTGGTATTTTATGATATTTGTCTTTCTGTCTCTTGTTAGTATTATCATCTCTAGGTTCATCCACGTTGCTGCAGATGGCGTTATTTCATTGTGTGTGTGTGTTTTTTTAATGCCTGAGTCATATTCCATTGTCCGTATGGACCACACCTCCCGTGTCTATTCACCTGTCACTAAATATTTTGGTTGGTTCCTTGTCCTGACTATTGTAAATAGGATTGTAGTGAAAGTTGGGGTGCTTGTGTCTTTTTGAGTTAAGGTTGTCTTTGGATACATGCCTAATAGTGGGATTGCTGGATCATTTGGTAGCTCTGTTTTTTTAGGATTCCCCATGTTGTTCCTTGTAGTAGCTATACCAATTTCTGTTCTGTCGAACAGCATAGGAGGGCATCATTTTCTCCATGCCTTGTCCAGCATCTATTCTTTGAAGACTTTTTGAGGATGACCATTCTGAGTGGTGTGGGGTGATACCTCAGTGTGATTTGATTTCCATTTCTCTTAATAATTAGTGAAGTTGAGCATCTTTTCATGTGTTTTTATTTTCTTTAAACAGTGTAAGATTTACCTCTTGAAATAGGGTTCTGGAAAATTCTGCCGTTTTTTTAAATAATTTTTTGATGACCTACACCAAGGTATTTCTTGAGGTCGGATATCATTTATAGCCCCGCTGCTGCTGCTGCTGCTGCTGCTGCTAAGTCGCTTCAGTCGTCTCCGACTCTGTGCGACCCCATAGACGGCAGCCCACCAGGCTTTCCCGCAGGGCTTGAATATTCAGTGCTCATCCGCACTCCTTTTAAAGTTGTTACGAGAAATGGCCACAAGGCGGCAGCATTTCTTCGTCCCCAACAGGCCTTGTGTCTTTTCGTGCCCATCGGCACACGTTTAAAAGTTGTTGTTATGAGAAATGGCCACGAGGCGGCAGCATTTCTTCATGCCCAACTGGGCTTCCTTGGGCAAGCAGAGCCTTAGTAAGAGTCAGGTTTGTGGCTTGTAAATTAGACACAGGAGCTTGTGTCTCCTTACTTCCTTCCCCGTCTTTTCCGCCTCCCAGACAAATCCCAACCCTTGCAACACCGCTCTCCTGAGGGTTCTGTCTTCCGTGGGTAGGGTGACTCTAAGGATGGAGTCTGGAGGTGGCAACCCCACCTGGAGACTGGGGGACTGTTCCGAACTCATCCAGTCCAAGGGATCTGACTTCCTTTGGGTACACTAAGCTTTGTTTGGCTATAGGTGGGCCTACCTGGATCTGGAGATTGGGGGAACCGGGCACCACTACTGGTTTTGAGGGGTGGGTTCACTTGCCGCCACTTCCTCCCCAGCTTCCTCAGCCCCAGGACAGTCCAGCCTTGAGACCCAAGGCTGCCCCGTCTCCAAGGATGTGACACCAGCCCAGGTCACCAAGACTTGACATCCCCTCAGGAATACTGCGCTCTCCCCTCAGCAGAGTAGGCATTTGTTTGCTGCTTCTGTTTTTTGTTTTTTTTTTAATTTCACTTTTATTTTATATTGGAGTATATTTGATCATTTGTTTCAGATGTACAGCAAAGTGATTCAGTTATCCATATACACTGTCTATTCTTTTTCAGGTTCTTTTCCATTGTAGGTTATTATAAGATATTGAGTATATTTCCCTGGGCTATACACTAAGTCCTTGCTGGTTATCTCTTTATATATACATTGCCTTTTCCCTTGCATATTGGGAGAAGGCAATGGCAACCCACTCCAGTACTCTTGGCTGGAAAATCTCATGGACGGAGGAGCCTGGTAGGCTGCAGTCCATGGGGTCGTTCGGATATGACTGAGTGACTTCACTTTCACTTTTCCCTTTCATGCATTGGAGAAGGAAATGGCAACCCACTCCAGTGTTCTTGCCGGGAGAATCCCAGGGACGGGGGAGCTTGGGGGGCTGCTGTCTGTGGGGTCACACAGAGTCGGACACGACTGAAGCGACTTAGCAGCAGCAGCAGCATGTATATTTTAATCCCAAACTCCTAATTTATCCCTCTCCCCTTTGGTAACTGCAAGTGTATTTTCTATGTCTGTGAGTCTACTTATGTTTTGTACATAAATTCAGTTGTATCATTTTTTTAGATTCCACATATGCACGATCTCATAACCCATTTTAATTTCTTACATTGATCTTCCTTAGCCCCAAGCACTTTATACTTGTTTTCCTTTCATCTAAGAAACTTTTGTAGTATATTTTCAGTACTTTTTTCTTTGCTATATGAAGTCCTCCTGTGTTTCAGAGGGGATAGGCAAGTACATCCTCCTAAAAATTGCAGACCAGTGGAGTAGTGTCCCATCCATGGTGACCTTTACCATGCAGGTCTAAAGCTACCCTGATGCAGATAGCTTCAGATGGAGGCCAAAATTACAGTTTGCAGATGCCGTCAGGAAGTCAGTGTCAGATTGCTAAAGTCCTTGTTTGACTTCTTTTAAAATGAGTACAAATTTATACTATCATGGAAAGGGATAGATCTTCCTCTGCAGTTAACTTGTAAGCACTCACCTGTGGCAGATGAACACTTGTGCATAGTCACCATGAGAACCGTATTCTCCTTTTATCATTGGAGACACTGCCTGAAATAAACAAGGAGTATTCTAGGTGAGATCCACTTACCAGTTTATCAAGGCTGATTAAAAAATACAGTTCTACTCATATAACATCTGAAAAGAACTCCGGGAGTTTGTCAGCCTCAGTCTTTGTATTTTATATATTGCATGAAGTTAAAGGTCAGAGAAGTAAAGTGACTTGCCTACAATCACACAGCCAGTTGGTAATGAGACAAGAATACCAGCGTTGAGGCTGTGATTCCACTGCTCCGTCCAGTGGTCAGACTTAGCATCGAGTTTGTGCATTGCCTTAAAATGCTTCTGACTTGGTCTCCGTTGGCTCGGCCACTTCTGGAATCCTGTTCATCACCGGCCACCCCCTCCCACTCGTGCCTAAGGGTCTGTGAACCTGTGGTTCTGGGCAGTGTCTGCTTCTGACCAGCATCTCAGTCACTCACAAATAAATGTCTTCACACGGCCTCCTCCTTGTCCTCTTTCTTGCAGACTCGCCAGCCCGTCTTCGTGCAGCTGCTGCAAGGTGTGTTCCGGGTTTACCACTGCAACTGGCTCATGCCAAGCCAGAAGGCCTCGGTGGAGAGCTGCATCCGGGTGCTGTCTGATGTAGGTAAGACTCCACCTCGGTTTGGATTCCACATGGAAACAGGCCACCCAGCAGTGATCAAGGCCGCCCTGGACAGAGCACCAGCTCCATAGCTCTGCAGAGCTCCCTCACACCGGAGGCTGCAGACCCAGAGCTGGAACCACGATCTTCTTGATTCTTAAACCTCCCTTTCATCTCTCCAAGCTAGCACCCCCCAAAGTTCAGAGCCAGCAAGTCCCAAAGAAAGGTAGGCTTTGAAAAGCCAGATTGTGTGGTTAAATGTTAGGCAGGTCTTGGTGAGTTCCAGCGTGCTCAAGTGCGTCCAGGGGCCTGGGAAGCCCCTCATTCGAGAAAGTCATCTGTTGAATCCGGTAAACATAGTTGACCATATGGGAACTTTCTTTTCATGCAAAGCTCATGTCCACCCCCGGGGAACATCCTTTGTCAGAGATGGCGGCCTGCTTCCTCCTGCCTCTCGGTGATAAAGCTTCTCCATCCCCTGCCCCCTCCCCTCCTGCTCCCCATCGCCCCTTGTCGGCAGCTTTGAAAGGAAATTATGACCATTACTTCATCCTGATTTTGTCGGTCTCTGATCTGTTGCGCTCTTCCACTCCCTCCCCTTAAATACTATGAAAAGGGAAAGCCTTCCTTCCTAAATTGAGAAGGGTTATCTGCCTCTAGTAGCTCTTTAGCTCCCTGGAGACCCCAGAGAAGATGAGTAGGGCTCTTAGCACTGTTGAGCTGTTGTGTTCCATTGGGCTTGTTGCCCGATCGCAGTCTTCCCCGCCTAATTCCCTTTATATGCGTATGGCAAGCACTCGTGTCTTTTTATTATTTACATGGCACAATTTCACAATAAAAGATTATGCTTTTGAAAGGGTGTACATTATTATAGGTTCATGATGTGATAAAATAGGGCTCTGATCACCCTGAATTCTGCCCATATATGATGGTGCCTCTTGAGGTTGCTGGTTAAAAGTGGGGCAAGTTGCTGAGTTCACTAGCTCAGTGATCATCAGAGAGAGGAAATGTTTTAACAGTCTTGGCAGTGATGAGAAAAGGCAAGGAGCGTTGGTGTTTGTGAGACAGTGGACCATGAAAACTGCACAGCCCATGAACCCCAGCCAGCACTTATGTGCTTCTGCTGCATGGAGCTTTGAAGACAGGCAAGAATTGTCTTACTTTTTTTTTTTTTTTTTTTTTTTAACGTTATTGGATCTCCCAGATAGAAAGGATTGTTCGTCTGGTTATCTAACTTAATTTTTAAATTAACTTTTTATTTGGCAATAAATTTAGACTTTTAAGAACACTGCCAGGATAACACAGAGTTCCCATATACCCTTCAGCCGGTTTCCCCCAATGTCTGCATCTTACATTACCAGCTATGTTTGTCAAAACTAAGAAACTCAGATTGGCCTATTGCTATGAACTAAACGTCCAGACTTGGTTTTCAGCCCTTTTCCCACTAATGCCCTTTTTCTGTTCACAGTGCCATGTAGGCCGCCACATAACATTTAGTTGTCTCTGGTCTGTGACAATTTCTCATGTGTATGCTCGGTCATGTCCGACTCTGCAACCCCATGGACTGTAGCCGCCAGGCTCCCCAGTCCATGGGATTCTCCAGGCAAGAATACTGGAGTGGGTCCAGACCTTCCTTATTTTCTGTGGCCTCGACCATCCTCAGATGTCCTAGTCAAGTATCTGTAGAATGTTCCCCCTTTTTGGATTTGACTGGTTTTCTCATGATGAGACAGGAGTTGCCCTTTTTTTGAAGGAGGTTAAAAGGAAAACAGCAGCTTGTCTGGACAGCATAGCTTATGTCATAGTAGATGTTGTCTTTTGTACTATGTTTGGCTTAAAACAGCATTTTGTAGATGGTTGAAAGAATACAAAACCAGAGAATTTTTCAAAAAGCAGTTTACTGGTTAGATGAGTTCCCTGTCTTGATAATTCTTAAAATGTATAGCTATATCTGAGCCGCTAAGAAGCCATTCACTGAAGAAGCCCATTGGACCTACCTGAACCATATGACCTTGGAGCATGTAACTTTCCTCACAGCAGCTGGCCTCAGAATTCACATTGGAAAACCCGACCTAACAGATAGTGAGGTTCAGCTGAACTGCATATCCACGCTAACGCTGTGGGCATGGACACGCCTACCTGTGGGATGAGGGGGGGCAGTTTGTGTTTCTGGGGGGTCTCTCATCAGAGCTGTGGGCTCACAAGCCCCATCTCTCCTGTGTAGCCAAGAGCCGGGCCATTGCCATTCCCGTGGACTTGGACAGTCAGGTCAACAACCTCTTCCTCAAGTCCCACAACCTCGTGCAGAAAACCGCCATGAACTGGCGGCTGACGGCCCGCAATGCTGCCCGCAGAGACTCTGTCCTGGCCGCTTCCAGGGACTACCGGAACATCATCGAGAGACTGCAGGTAATGCCCAGCGCTGATGGAAGCGACCCGTAACCTGGCCCGAGGCGGCTCCCCACACTGAAGGGCTTCCTTGAGCCAGGGAAAAATCCAGGGTTGGCCCCAGGGGGATATCAATGTGATGAGTGGGTAGTCAAATGCAGATATGTCTGTTGGGCCAGGAGAGCAAAGCTCCTCGGGACCCAAAAATACTCCCGACAAAGTCATGGTCTTCAGAGGTTGTTCATGGATTTACAAATCTCTTTTTCAAGAATTCCCTTGTCACTTATTAGGAAGGAATAAATCAGTGTTAGAAGAGGATGCTTAGAATAAGAGTGTAACAGCTCCTACATTTTTCCCCATCATCTTGGGATTTTGGCCTCTTGAATCAGTAAGTAAACAAGTGTAATCGTAACTGAGAGAGGAGTTTTCTCCCAAATGAGCCAAATGAAAATAAAAGTGTTACTAAATTCTAGCTAGATTCTACTCTGTTTACTTAGTGCCTACAAAGAGACGTGCTCTTCTTTTGTTAAGAGGGATAGTGAGGATTAGATGATGTGAAACATTTAAACATACTCCGTAATATTAGCATCTTCCTTTGAACAAGCACCTCAGGTGATTTCCTCACAGATGATGCATGGACCATGGTTAGAGAATCACAGATCCTTCAGAGGAGCTTGGTGCCATGGTGCAGAGTGTGATCTCAAGCCAGCGCCCGATCATGGCTCCGCGGCTTAGAAATGCATAACCTTAGGGAAGTTACTTAATTTCTCCAATTTCCTAACTTGTAAAATCATCTAATAGTAACACCTACGTCATGGGGCTGATACGAAGATTAAGAGACTTAAGACGTTCCGGTCACTTGTGACTGCCTAAGAAATGACAACAGCAATTATTTTATTCTTTGACTGTTCTGGAGGTTACTGGGCTCAGCAAGGTGTTTCTTGCTCAAGTTCGTTCATGCAGTTGCAGTCCGATGGTGGTTGTGTTTGGACTCACCTTGAAATCTCACTCATCCACACGTTTGGCAGTTGACACTGATCGTTAGCTGGGACCTCAGCTCTCGCCTAAATTATCTACACGGAGCCTCCCCATAGAGTATGGGCTTCCTCACAACACGGTGGCCGGGTCCCAAGATAAGTCTGGAGAGATAGATAAGTAAAAGCTATACTGCCTTAATGACCTGGCTTCAGAAATCACATGGCATCCTTTCTGTCATATTCTTTGGGTCAAGATAGTGACATATGTCCACTTAGGTTCAAGGGGAGAGGACATAGACCACTGTTTGATGAAAAAGAGCTTGCAAAATCGTTTATACTGCAATGTTTGTACAGCAATGGAAAATGCAATACACTTAAAGCACAAAGAACAGAACCTGGCATGTAATGAGCCAGGCCACATGATCAGTGACCTGCTCTTCTTAATATTATTATGGTCGTTATCCTTATGACCATAATAATTATCATTAATAAGTGAAGTAAATGAGTCTCTGAGGGTGACACAAGTTACCTAAAGACAAAAGAGTTCATTGATGCATTCATCAGCCCCACCCTAGGCACAGGGGATACAACAACCAAAGCCAGAAATAATCTTGACCTTCATAGAGTCTCCAGTGTTGGAAGGGAGAGAAACAATGAGCAAATCACACAGATAGAAGTAAAATGGTAAGAGAGACAGACACTGCAGAGGAGTGAGCAGTGCTATGAAACATACTGATGAGGAAGCTCATCTTGCCTGGCGCTGGGGGTGGTGGTCAACAAAGGCATTGCTGGGGAAGGAACATTGGAACCAAGACCAGGGGACAGGGGGACTGACTTAAAGAATGGAAGGGAAGGGAAGAGCTTGTGAGGAGACCATTCCACAGGGGAGAATACAGCGCAGAGACCTCAGGAAGGTTAGCTTGGCTGGAGCCCACAGAGCTGGGTGGATGGAATTTGAGCCTTGTCATGACGGAGCCATTTCTTAAACAAAGGTAGCCTGATTCCCCATGGAGTGTTTCCTGATCTCCACTATGGTTTAGAAGGAGGAAGGTCACTGTATTGTAGACTCGTAACTGGATGAGCACACAGCATTTTCTCCTGCTCAAACTGAATTATCTGTGGCTTAGAAACACACCAGTGCTCTTCTTAGATCATTACACATATTCTTGGGTAACAGAATAAAATACATAAGTTTAGGCAGTGCTTGTTTTAAAGACTTGGCCAGTAGCCAAAGCGATCCTCATTTATCTAATAAGTTATTGTCTGTCTGAGTCCCTGCAGTTACGAGATTGCTCAGAACGGCAAAAGTTGTCATAATGTGAGAACATGAACTTGCAAATGCAGTGCTTATATAATTAACCCCCATTCAGACATCCCCCTCACTTAACACTGGCATCTCCCCCTGCCCATCGCTTCGCCACCCTTGTCTGTTGGTCTCTCCCCGATTGCCGAATGTTCTACATTTGACAATACAATGCAAATCAATTGCAATGTGAAGTTCCAACCTGGCAAAAGATGCAAGATTTCGTGAACACGATGCCGAAGAACTGTTTCAATCTTGTACAAAAGCTGGAGACAGATAACGAATTGCCAGAGTTAGGACCAGTCACTGTTGAAGAAGAGGAAATTGGGTGCTTTCCCAGAGAGAACTGTTAGGGAAACTGACAAAATTCTCAAAGAATTTTGCCAAAGCGACCCTCTTTCTGACTGTGGTGTGAAAGTCATTCCAAACTAAGGGATGTTGCAGGGTACTCTCATAATATTGTTGGGAATATCGCCCCCTGCCCAAAGCAGTTTGATTTATTCATGCGTTCTTGAATGCATCCTAAATACGATTGAGTGATGACAAATTTTGTTACATGTAAGATGAAGTAGAATTGTATTCATAAGTTTTAGTTTCTAGATAAAAGATCACTCAATTCTTTGTGAATTTGGGGCCTAGGAAATTTGGGTCCCTGATTGAGATGAATGCAATTAAAGTGGGCTTTCTCCATGCAAAGCTTCCTGGTGAATTATCTGATCTTCCCCAGCGTGTCGTGTTCTGCCCTTCGTAGCCAGCTTGCTGGTAGCTTGGTTCTCAGTTAGCAAGCCAGACGGCAGACTTTAGCATCTTTTGGAGATAATTTCTCATCTGTTTTCTGCCATTTGCCTTTATATGGTGTTTGTTGTGTTGGTTTTGCTGCTCTTTCAACTTCTCTCTGTTTTCCTTTCCTACAGCTATGTGTTTTGCATTTGAAGACCATCATGCTATCAGGGTACATGTATTTAGCATGTTGATACAGCATGTTCATTCATTTGTGTTCTCATTTTTATATGATATTTTATTATATGAATAATTCATGCTCATTGGAAATAATTTGGCAATACTCACAAGTACCACTAAATAGAAGAAAACTGGAGTCACCTGTAATCCCACCTCTCAGAGAAAACCACTAATGATGTTTTAATGTTTGCTGCGTATCCTTTAGACATTAATGTTGCGGATAAAAGGTGGATCGTAGAGTCCATACTATTGTTTGGCCATTTTTTTTACACTTGTAATGTAGACACCTTTCCATGTTGTCGAATGTACTTTTTGCATCCTATTTTAAAACATATGGAATGATCCCTTGGGTAGCATAAGGACCATCTCACAGAGCGGGTGGGGAGGATGTTACGTCTTTGTTATTTCTCTGTTTTCCGCATCAGGGTCTAATGCTTCAGGTAACCGTTGGGCAATGTCTAATAACTTGAGGCACATACCAGACGGTGCTGAGGTTACTGTAACCCAGCCTAGTCTGTGGTCATGCCTCAGGTCAGAAATGAATGTTCCCGCCCTCCCGTGGTCGCCTCGGCCCGAGCTGCTCACCCGGGCTGTGCTTCCGTTCCAGGACATCGTCTCGGCCCTGGAGGACCGTCTCCGGCCCCTGGTGCAGGCCGAGTTATCTGTGCTGGTGGATGTCCTCCACCGGCCCGAGCTGCTCTTCCCGGAGAACACGGACGCCAGGAGGAAGTGTGAAAGCGGGGGCTTCATCTGCAAGTAAGCAGCCCCTCCCGCCGAGGTGCTCGCTGGGGCAGAACCCCGATGACCAGACGCGGCACTGTTCCCGGGAAGGCGGGGCTGGCCTGGTGTTCGGTGAAAACAGCAGGGCCTAGTGCGGGGGGTCCGTTCTGACTGTTCTAAAGGAAGTGCGTAGGTGCAGTCCTACTTAGCAACACTGTTGTTGGGTGACAACTTCTGCTTTGAGAACCGCACGCCCAGTTGTTCATCTTCCACTCACCACATGCAGGCAGGATGACCCCCGTGGACTGACAAGACTCCAAAAGCCACGGCCCACGAATCCTCAGCAAGTTCAAACCTACCAGGGCCTCACGGTCTTTTCCCAGCAGCTTTGTAATTTCTCGTTTTATGCCGTGGGGCATCATCTAGAAGCAACTGGTCCCATGACCAGAGATCGCTCTCTGATTTTCACCCTAAGGTTGGTTGGTTAGCTTGAGCATGAATTCTGCTGCTTTTTTATTTTTCTGGGCCCGTCAAAGGCTAAGACTGGATAAACAAAGCAGTGGTTGGGATGTGTTTATTCCAACCATAATACTCTTGAGGTTCTTTTTTTTTTTTTTTTTTTTTTTTAACACTGCTGACATATTTTGGCCACATTACTGACAATCCTCAGTGGGTAAATAACTGCACTCCATAAACAGCAGTTTGGAGTGGGCCTCTGTCTCCCTTCGGACCTGTTTGCTGCTGCCGACCAGCAGGTGTCGCTATTGAGACACCGACTGGCTGTTAGTGAAGGGACTGCCCGGAAGTCTGTTTAAGTCTGGGAGCCTTTGGTAAATATTAGTTCATTAACAGACTAGTTACAATAAGTTGTTTTGTTTTGTTTTTATGTAAAGATGTTTCAGGGATGTAATCCGTGGTTTTCCCCTCCATTCAGGTTAATCAAACACACTAAACAGCTGCTGGAGGAGAATGAGGAGAAACTCTGCATCAAGGTCCTTCAGACCCTCAGAGAAATGATGACCAAAGACAGAGGCTATGGAGAAAAGGTACTGCCTTTTATTTTCATGTGAAAACCAGGTGTTGCTATTAGATAGAAGCAGAGTGGGGGCACTTAGAAATCCACCTTAGTTCAGGCATATTGACTGGAGAGATAACTTAAAAAAAAAACAAACCTATTCATCTTGCCCTTGAGGTAATTAAATCATATGACTCTCTCTTTAGAGTCATATACACTTAAGTGTCTCTTTTAGGCTGCTTGCCATATAATCTATATTCAGAAAAATAGGAACAACAAGATGTTCCGTCTGTTTAAATTCCCAGTGAGAATGCAAATGCCTCTCGTGTACCAAGGTGTGTATGTTCCTGAGTTTTGGGTTCCAGCTGAGCATACCTGTGGGTTTACTTGCTTCTTTCTGGTGAGACGTTACACAATCCTCCCAGTGTATGAAGAAACTGCCTCCAGTTCTAACTGGAATGAAGACAGACAGACATGTCACCTTTTCTAACTGAGATTGGGAAATGGACCATCCCTGGGAGCTGAGACTTCTGATCACATGCAGTGAGCCATGATGCACAGAAAACAGCCCTCACACCCCCGATTTTGGTCCAAGTGGGATAAAAAGAGCCCCATTGCTCTTCCTTTCTGCCCCCAGCGAAAAATAGGGCCTGAATTTAAGTCTCACCAGTCTTCTTTGAAGGCAGTAATATTCATTTACTATCTTGAAGCCACTTTTATCCGCATTTTCCGAGTAGGTAAATGTGCTGATATCATTGACTTATCAAATACACAGTAAATAACTTTTATTCATCTCTGCAAAGAATGCTTGATAATTAAATCACAGCCTCCCTTGTCAAAAGAGATGGTGATAAGTAGATTCTTGCAAGTCTAAAACACTGTCGGAATCTTGCTTTCTAACCTAAGCAGTGTCCGTCCTTAATATTAGAGCAATTCAACATGTGCGGATCTTTGGATGAAAGCAAATAAAACAGAAAGGTACACAGTCCTTTTTGCAGTTTACATTCCTCCACTGGCCCCAAACCACAATGCTTTTAAACATCAATCTAAACTTGTAAAATGTACAAATTCAAACTTGAATAAATGTTACTTGGAAAATAAGTGTTTATAACTCAGGAGGAATTTCGCAGTGGAAATATGCCAGAATAGAGTTTATAAATATAAAAGCAAGGAACGCTGGTACAAATGGGAAGTAACGAGATGACCAGTCTGCACTGTGTAGATACCCAGCTAGGTCTTGCCCTTGATAAGGTGAGGAGGACAGTAAAAGAGAATACACTTATCAGATAGGTAAATAATAGCCATTTATTCCACAGGATGTTTGTTTTTCTTCGAGTGAACTGTAAGAAGTGTTTTTAAAAAATTGACTCTAGTTTTAAAAACTCGTGTTTTTAAAAAATTGACTCATTCACTTTCCCTAATAAGATAAATTCTACCAAAGGGACCTTAACCAGCTGTGAATTTATTTGTACCTTTGGGGCAGAAAACACAATTTTAAACTGTAGGGACCACAGTTTTCTCCTCTTGAGAATGTCTGCTTCTTTCTTAGCCAAGGTACTTGAGGTAAGCTTTGCGTCTCTACTCCAGTGAACTTGTAAGTTGTGCTTATACTTTCAAGTGAGTTTTCTTTTTAGAGCGTGGAAAGTATAAGTACAAGGAGTTGGTTGAGAGTCTGTTGCTGGGCAGAAAAGTGCGCGGGGGTCTTCGGGGCCGTGTGGAAGGTGTGCTTCCTGCCGCCTTTCCCTCCCCATGGTGGACCAACAGGGAGAACGCTGTCTTGGCACCTGGGGACACGATCCGAGATGCTGTCACCCTGCCTGTGAGAAAGCTCGTGGAGAGCGATAGAGCCAGGGCTTCGCGAGGCCAGTAGATGATGCAGGCCGTTGTGAAAGAGTTACGAGAGTTGAGAGGAGCTCCTGAGGGTGCAGCTCAAATCCCTCTTCATCTGGTGAAGAAATTAGCCACATCCTGGCAGAGAGAGGCTTGGCGGCAGGATGACAGTTCCTTCCCGTCGGGCTGGAGCTGTCATCCCCCTGGTCAAAGTGAAAATACTAGAAGCCAGTACGGGAAATGCTCTGCCACCGAGGAGGACATTCTAGAAACCTGTGCTAGTCAGCAGCTCCGCAGACCGCACAGACATGCCATGCTGCCTCTGGCCCCAGGCTCGGACTGCGGGAAAAGGCTGCTTAACCCTTCACTTTAAAGGGGAGCAGGGGGGCGTTAAATGATTTGTGTTTCTTCCAGTTTCATTGTTAGTTTGCACTCGGTCCTGTTTCACTAAGGCTTTTGGAAAATGCCTTTGATGGGTTACTGGCTGCCGCTGTTTGAGTAAAGAGGCATGACATGCGGGAGCCAACTCTTTCAAGGATGGGAAGAACCCAGACCCAAAGAACTAACCTTTCTTAGGCAAACCAGGGCGGGGTGTTGTTCAGTCGCCAAGTCATGTCTGATTCTGCGACCCCATGGACTGCAGCATGCCAGGCTTCCCTGTCCTTCACAGGGGGTGTTATTCGATCAAGTGAAGTGAAGTGGCCTTTGAACTGGGTGCTCAGGACACAAAGGCAAGTGTGAATGCCGAGTCTGTCGTCTTGGCCTAGTTTTCCTATTCGTTGCCTCTTGAGTGGAGCTTGTCCCATGACTAACACCCTGCTGGGATGGCCAAGGTTGCTCTGTCTCCCTGCCCTCTCCTGAGTCCTCACAGTCCTCTCTCCTGGTCTGCGGGGCCCTCACATCACCTGAGGTTTGGATCAGGCCTAAGAGTCATATCTGAGAAGCCAGTGGT
Source organism: Bubalus bubalis (assembly GCF_019923935.1). NCBI lineage: Eukaryota > Metazoa > Chordata > Mammalia > Artiodactyla > Bovidae > Bubalus > Bubalus bubalis. The sequence continues at coordinate 21,588,720 of NC_059177.1, read as the reverse complement.
CAGCGCACTTGTCCTGGTCCATTGCCTAAGATGTGCCCGTCCAAGAACTGTGACACGTGCTGGAAATGTAGGGGTGGGGCACAGAGGATGGTGACAAAATTTAAATCATGATCATTTAGAAATTATGTTTTACTGTGGTGTCTCCAAATGGGCCAGCAATATTTACCAGAGAGTGGTATTAAGATATAATATAGGATAGTATAATATAGTGGAATATTAAAAAGGATCACCAGAATAATGATGGAATACATTTTCATGTGATTCTTGTGTCTTTCTCAACAATGTATTCAAAGTTAATAAACTATAAAATCAGGGCTTTGCAACCATTCTGTGTGTGCAAGGCCTAGCCAACTCTGCTTTTAATCTACAGATTTAACCATGTTAAATAAAATGGTTACCTCCCATCGCTAAACATCTCTTAAGATTTACCCTGAATCTCTCTATAATTCATAGAATATATTTATGCCCCTAGGCCCTGCTTGAAGAGAAAGCATGGTTATTATATATATCGGCTGCTCTATTACCTACCGTACGATTTTTATTAAGATATTTTTGATTCAAGAGTCAGAGTTTTGGAAAGAAATTCAGAGGCCAACAGATAATGTGAAAGAATATCTCAATTTATTTAAACTCCATTTTTCTTCTGAATAATGGTACCTGTTACACTACTAGAGAGTTTTTGACCTCAAGTAATATCAGGATTTTCATTTCTTATGATTTGTCAATCCCCTGTTAATTACTAGTGCCTCTTTTCTCTAGGCAAATAAACTATTAATATTTCCAGCTATCAGTGTTTCTAGTAGGAGTTTAAATTTGCAAAAGTAAATATTAATGAAACATAATAAAAAAAAAATCAAGGATCCTCCATCTATCATTAAACATGCATAATCGTCATTAATCCTCTTTTTCTTTCTTTTGAACTTGGTGCTAATAAATCATTTCATTGTTCCTAATATCACTCAGGTAGGCACTAATCACCTTGGAGGGATCTAGTCTCTTTAATCAATAGTATCAGGATTTGGAATATCTGGGCTGGGGAACATGTTGGTCTTATTGCTTGCTTAAATTGAATCTGGGTCTGATTTATCCCACTGCTTGCTTAAATTGAAGATGGGTCTGATTTATCTCAATGGTAGTTTGGACTCAAGATACCCCACTCCCATTCAATGGTATAATGAGTCCAAGGAGAGAATTTTCTCCTAAGCTGAGTTGATAGGAGTTTAGCTTTTAACCCGACTCTCTCCCATCCTTTTCTGAAAGGACATGGTTCTTGATCGGGGATCTTGCCCTCGTTCACAGCTCAGTTCAAGTTTTCTTTACAAGGGAGTACAACGGTGCCATTCAGGGCTCTTGGTTCAGTGACCTGTGAGGTTTTTTGTTTGTTTTTTTCCTTGGCCACACTGTGTGGCATGAGGGATCCTAGATCCCCAACCAAGGTTCGAACCCACTCCCCTTGTATTAAGAACATGAAGTCTTAACCACTGGACCACCAGGGAAGTCCGGACCTGCGAGGTTTGATACCTGGCATGTAAGCAAAGTGTGGCAGCATCCTGCCCGAGATACCAGGGTGCAGTGGTGTCCAGAATGCCCACAACTCTCAAGACGGTTGCGTTCTAACGATGCTCCAGCCTGAGTCAGCGATGAGAAATACAGTGACAAAGCTTCTAACACTTAGCTCGCTTGTATTTCCTGTTCTAACATTGCCTTCTTTTTCTCCCCCCTTTTTTCTTTTCCAGCTCATCTCCATTGATGAATTGGATAATGCTGAGGTCCTAATTTCATTTTTTTTCAAGTGTCCCATGGTGATGTTTCCATGACCCTCTCCCAGTGAACTCTGTGACCCGTCTGTCCCCTAGTCTGTGCAGCATCTAGTATCTGACTTTGTGTAGCATGCCTCTGGGAGTGAGTCAAGTCCTTCGTGTCTGTGTTAGCGTTTCCCATGAGTTTGTTTGCCATTTGTCCTTGGAGCCCATCCGAGTCTAGATAAAGATTTTCTAAACTGTGATAAAATTTCGATCATTCACTGTCTAGAAGCTCAGCTGAATTTGTGGTTGGCGCTGGCTATTAACAGATCTCTGAAACTCAGTGCTGATGCTTCTCTCTCTCTATGTGAAGCACTCATGCAAACAAGAAATAACTATATGGGTACAGTTTGCAAGTGGTGAAAGAAAAAAACAAACCACTGCTCTCTTGGTCAGCATGTTGGAAAGTGTTAAGTGTGAGGGGGTCATAGAAAATTTTGTCAAAGTGCAGAGCGAATTCTACAGCAATCTCGAGACTTTTCAGCTGCTGGCTTGCAGTGGAATTCAGAATATACTATATCCTTGGCTTCTCAATTCTAGGAAAACCACCTCAAGATCGAGGAACTGAAATGTCATCTGATGGTTTCTATACTTAAGTATCAAATTAGTTTCATTTACTCAGAATTAGCCTGGAGACTCACGAGTGGCCATCTTGTTTGGGATTTGAGGGCCTCCTAAATATTTTCTCTCCGGTAAACATTTTTCAAGATTTCTTGCCACATCAATTGTATGTGATACATGTTTGGTAAATGATAATAGAAAGGATTAATTGGGGGAATTAATATATGTAGTTGAGGGAGTCTAATTGCTTAGGAAAAGGAGGCACATTGGAAAAATTTTTTATCTGACTTTTAAAAATTAATTTTCTTGTCTACTTCTTTAGATATCTGTTTGCTCTTTTGGTAGACCAATGGATACCTTCTTTTGATGCAATAGAATACAAGCCCTGCTTCTATTCTACCAAATAGAATATAAGCCCTGCTCTAATAGCTACCACCAGAATTTCAGAAATACTAAAAGATGGTTCAGATACCCCTAAGGAGAATTTGAATCACAGACTTTTTAAAGCTGAAAGCGACATGAGTGGTTATGAATTTTCAGGTCCCTCAGGAATGGAGGCACTCAGAGAGGTAACGTGAGTGGCCTTAGTTCTCACGGCTGTAGCGGGTGAGGCAGAACTAGCGCTGGGCTCAGCTGCTGGCCTGGAGGGCTTACTGCTCAACCGCAGTAGATTCTGCAAGCTCAGGCTTTTCCTTAAACCGATCAGCATGAACAGGTGAGGAGGCCATGCTTCTCTGGGGTGAATAGAAAGCAAGAAAAACAGCAGGCTGTCCAGGGGGTTCACCCCTTTAACTACAGTGATTTTTGCTACTTCCTGTTTAGTCCTCTCTCTTCCGGGTTATTTGTTTGCCAGCAAAACGTCTAACGCTGAATCTTCGTGTTGGCAGCCTTCGACTCTTCTTCTTTCTACCTAGAGTTGTAAATGCTTCCCTGACTTGAATTTTTCCTCTAGAACATTGAGGTTGAGTTCCTATTTGTTTAAATACAGATGAAGTCAGGAAAGGAAGGCCCTCCCTTATCGGAGTCTGCAGTGTTATTAATACTCTGTTTTGCACCATAGTAATCATTTGATGTGTTTGCTTGCTCAAGATAGAACTTGGGTCTCCTGGCTGGGAGTTTATTGCTCGCTTATGGAAAGATTCCACAGTTGGAGCAGGTGTGTTTATAATTATACGCTAGGAAATAGAATACTGTCTGTTTATAAAAGAAGAATGTTCTGGCAACCCCTTGGATTCTTTGAAAATTCCCTGAGGAAGCAACTGTGGATCCCCTCTCTGTTGTTACCCCTGGCAACCATCAGTACCCTGGGACACCAACACTGTCCCCAGGCCCTCAGGCTGTTGGATCTGGCCTTCTAAGCAGAGATGCCTGACCGCCTTTTGTCATCCATGGCTGTTCTGGAAATGAGTACAGCTCCTGAGGTTTCCCCTGCCAAGCCTGCTGTCCATGTGTGCGGGTGGAAACCAGCAGCCCACAGCTGGAGTTCTGCAGCAACTCCATTAAGAAACTTAATGAGAGTTCACGCTGGCCCACATTACAGGCAAGGCCTCCCACCTAAAAATTGCAAACCAGCGCTTCAGACTTGACCCTTGCTGAGGAATCGCCCCTGAGCCAGGGTTATGACATATCTGGAAGAGCCGTGATCCCTGGGATGGGAGGGGACCACTACTCTTCAATGATAAAGGCCTCTCGGCCGTTGTGAGAGAAGAGGCGCAGTGAACTGCTTGGGGAAATAGCACAGCGTCTTCTGAGTCTCTGTGTGTGCTCTGAGAAAGGAAGATGAAGTGAGGACAGGTCAGAGTCTCTGTAGGAAGAGTGCATGGTGGAGGCCTTCTTGGCTATCCTGGAGTGAAATTTCATTTGAAACCAGTAAGAGAGGAGGGTTTCCTTTTTTGTTTTTTTTTTTTTTATTATGATGATCGTGATTTTTTTGTTGTTGTTGCAAATCAAGAGGCAAGGTCTCCATCATTACCACCTGATTTTACCTTTTTCTTGGGGTTCAGGAAGAGGACAGATGAGGGGAGAGGTATAGAATGTTTCTGTCATCTCCAGAAAGAAAACACCCCACGACCCATTCTTGGCTTTAAACAGACACCAGTGACTGCCCAAGACATTAGTTTATCTAACGCTTAAGTGCCTGTTCCATTCCAGGTGCTTTGCTAGGGGTTTTGGATCCAGCAGTGCCCCAGATAGGCACAGTCTGCCCTTCTGGAGCTTATGGTTTTGCCACAGCAGCAGACAGTATTATAAGCCAATGTTAACTGAGACATGTAGGAAGGTGAAGTATAGGGAATCATGTTGTTCAGTCACTAGGTCAAGGCTGACCCTGTGACCCCAGGGACTGCAGCATGCCGGGCTTCCCTGTCCTGTTCTGTCTCCTGAAGTTGCTCAGATTCGTGTCCATTGAGTCGGTGATGCTATCTCTAACCATCTCCTCCTCTGTCCCCGGCTTTTCCTCCTGCCTTCAATCTTTCCTAGCATCAGGGTCTTTTCTAATGAGTTGGCTCTTCACTTGAAGTGGCCAAAGTTTTGGAACTTCAGCTTCAGCTTCAGTCCTTCCAATGCATATTCAGGGTTGACTTCTTTAGGATTTGGATCATGAGAACATGGGGGTCACAAGAGTATGTAGTTTAGGGACTTGGACCTGAAGAGGTGAGTTCACATCAGGCGAGGACCACTGCCCGTGAGCCTGTTAGTGACTCACCGCAATGGAAAAGCGAGATGGGTGCTCCCACTCCTTAAGGTGGCTGCAGCCCGCCTGTATCTGCCAGTATCGAGTCCTCGGCTTCTGCCACCATGCCACCAAGAGCTGCTTCTGCAAGCAAGGGAGACCCCTGTCAATAATAAAATTCAGCAGGGGGGCAAGGGGGAGAGAGAAACAGAGAAACACGAGAATTATTCAATTTCACCTTCAGGGGGCGTTCTCATGACGTCCAAGCCAGAGTGGAGGTGTCCTACTTTTTTACATCGCTGTGAACTGCTGGGTTGGGCACCTGCCAACATTCAGGCGGCAGTTACATAAGAGCTTCTTTTTTTCCTGGAATTTAGGCTCGCTGCTGATGTGTGACCTTCAACAGTAATTGCCAATAAATGCAGCGGGGCTGTTTACTGTTAGACACTGGCAACCCTGGAGCAAGCGAGCTCAACTCAGAGCATAGAGAAGCTATTGCAGAATCTCGGGAAGTTTTTTTTGTTTTTTCCTTTCTTTTTCTTTTTAATGCTGAGATGATTCCATAATGATCGAAGTTGTATAATTCAGTCAAGTCAGAATGATTTTCACTTTTGGGTTCAGTTCTGATGAACTTCTTCTGTAAAATATATGTGAAACTGCATCATCAGAGCCAAATAATGTCTATTTCTTGTTTCAAAAAGCCAATGCAGTTAGTAAAGGGTATTATGCTAGCTGATGTGAAGATTCAAAGTTGTCCTGCTAAAATACTAGGTAACTTCTCTCTTTGCTCAGCTTTCTTTCAGGTGTTCTGTTCTCTTAATGTGGTTTACAAAGGCTTGTGAAAGGCAGGACCCAGCAAACATATTTGCAAACCCATTTGCTGTTTGTTTGTTTATTTTTTCCCTCCTCTGAGATGGAGTGGGTGAAAAGGGACTGAAGACTGATTCATGGCGTTGGAGATGATAAATTCTCTTTGCTGTGCTGAGAATTCGGTCCATAATACAGTCTTGTTTCTTTGGTTGTTGTTCTTTTTCTTGTTGCTTTAGGTATAAGGTTGGGTTGTTTATTTGATTGTTCAGTCTCATTTCTTGAACTATCTTCAGTGTCTGCTAGGGGTGGTCCATGAAAGGAAGACATCTTATTTCAAAGGAAGATTCTAAAAGCCTAGGGGTAGGATTCTTGTTGATGACCTCAGGAAACAGAGAGTCTCAGTGGCTGTGTCGTGTGCTGGCCTGTATCGGGCACACACAGATGCCTGCGTGTATGTGTATACGGTACGTATGCATGCAAGTGTGTGCTCTTGTACACACACCACAGATAGGAACCCTGGGAAGCCTGAGGGCTTCTTTTTATTTAAGAATGACAAAGTATGATTTCCCTTCAGTTGTGGTAGAAATTTATCCCTGGGTAAAATGGTAGGTACAATATGTACAGAAAGTGAGCGTTTCAGCGTCTCCTGCGTGACTCTCCTTGCTACTCCAGTGCTGCAGTTAGGATAACCAGTTGGGATTCTCTGGCTTTCTGCTTCAAAGCCAGTCGTTTGAAATCTTTTTTCCTATGAAGTTTGATCTTGCTAACCTTGTGTAAAAGCTCTGGGAAGACTTCAGATCCTAGAAAAACGTGAAGAGGCAACAGAGAGCGATAGTCAGTTTCTAAGTTCAAAACCAGGCGGCGTCAGATCACTGCCCATCAACTGTTGGTCTGGAGAGACTTCACCTTGACTGGAGGTGCCAGCACCTCAATATCCTGAATGATCCCGGGGTGAGGTGGTAAAAGACAAGACATGGGAAACACTGGCATGCTCTTTTTCTCAAAACAGTCTCCATTACCGTATAGTCACTGAACATGATCTTTCATGTTAGAAAAAAAAGTTACTTTGATAATAAAAATGTGCCGAGAAAATCAGTTCATTCATTTACCAGAACTATCCTTTGCTTTGGGTAGTATGTATATGTGTTTATGTAGCTTATGTAGTTATGATTTGAACATATATGGCTTATTAATATGCTTATTTTTTTTTTTCCAAATTGTGGCTGACTGCCTTAAAAGAGCCAATCCTCCCAGAAATACAGCTGAAGTCCTCCTAGGAGGAAGTGCTAATAGAGACCGTTGGTTATTTTGCCAAATCATATGCCAAGCTTGGTTTGGCCTTTCCCATGCCTGAAATCATTCTGTGTTCTATTGGGTTGTCTTATTTAGGGAACTTAGCTGTTTGATGTTACAGAATAAAGTTTACTGAAAATATACCAAGCATAACTTAATGTTTTAGCTGGAAGGAATCCTTATAATACCTGCTCCAGTCTCCTTGAACTACAGGTCAGGTGTGGAAGCCCAGACAGGTTCAGTGACTGGCTGAAGGTCATACAGCACCAGTCCCTGCATGAGCCGCCATCAGGCAATACCCATCCATTGTTCTTCGTTTTTCCTTTCTTTTTTATGAGTGGATGACATTAAAAAATTGTCCTCCTGTATAAATAGTGGTTCTTGAAGAAGAAAAAATTTTCTATTGTCTCAGAGGTCTTCCTGTAACATTCTAGGAGAAAAGGTCATTAATCTTAATTTTCATTTCAAAAACTAAACACCAATATGACAGCAGTTAAGGGAGGCAGTTGAGTACCAGTCCAATCATAAAACATACCAGAAACCACTGATCTCTTGAGTGCTTAAGAAACAATTCTGTGAACATTCTGAAAGAATTCAAGATGCTTCTTTGGACAGAAGGGATATCAAACAAGAGAATTTTAAAAAGACACACGAGTTCCACTCCATCTTGTTCTTTAACTATTATTTTGATTGGCAAGGCAGTAAGAGGGTAGCTGTGTGGCTTCCTGTAGTAAATCCGTGTCTGTAATCCTTTTGTTCTGATCATATAGAACCGGTATGAAGGATATGTTGGTGGAATGTGGCCAAAACTGACTGTAAATGATCGTACTTTTCTCCATCTGTGTCTCCGACTGCTCCAAAGCGCATGGGAACTTGCCTTCATTCTTCTTTTCCTCGTGTGTCCTTTTTGCACGAAGGGCAGATGGTACATGTGTGTGCACAACTTTACTTCTTCAGCCTAAAGCCTACAGAACGCAGGGGTGGGGTTAAAACGCAGTCTTGGCTCATGATATCATTTATATTATCTGCAGAACACATTCCCCTGAGCTCTAGTTTTGTTTCCCTCACCACACTCAAATCCTCTCTTAACACCCTGTGCCTCCCGACCCCAACAGGAAGCTAAACACACTGGAGAGAAAGTTGCTCCTTGAGGCAAGTGGAGCTGCACTCATGTCTGAGGGCTCTTCTGTCCAGAACTGAATGAGCAACTCTCCACATCTGCCTCTTCGTCCTTCATAAACTAATTTAATCTTTGTGGTTGAAGAGATCCCTTATAGCTTTACTTCATTTTACCTGTTGGCAAATAGAGAGAAAAAAAAGAAATTATTAGGTTACAAAATAGCAGTCTTATAGTAAGAGCATTTTTTCCATCTTGAGGGTCACACCATGAAAGGGGTATCAAGTGTTGAGCTGGGTTGTGAACCCACAAGATTTCCCAGCTCCCATCCCCACCCCACGCTTTTAGCACCTGTCCAGCTCACCGCTGACAGCCGCCCTCTGGCCTCGGGAGAGGTCTGCTGTGTCGCTGGAGCCCCGCCGAGGGAGGCCAAGGTCACTCAGCGGCAGTGTGAGCCTTGGCTTCACTCCACGGCCCCAGACCGCACCTTGAACCCGCCAGCCATGCCTGGTGTGTGACTGCGGCCCAGGGTGGGGTCCGGCAGTTCCATCCGACATCCGTCCCTGCCCCAAGCACGTGCCCTTCGGTGGCCAGATTCGTGGCACTGCCGTCACGTGGAGCTGTGGGCTTTTCAGCCACTGCATCCTCTCCATGGCCAGTCCTTTCCCTCAGGGCCGTCATCTTGTCTCTCATTTATGGGTTGGACATAATGAAATTCAGAAGTCATCAGAGGTGTGGGGTGTCCATGTGGTATGGCAGGGGCGGACCAGGGAGCCTAGTATCCCTGGAGCCCTGAGGGAAGTGTGTGGAGGGAGGAGAAACCAGCCAAGAAAGCTGCAGCCAGGAGCCTTCCTTTCTCCTCCCAGAGCCGCAGGAGGGGAGAGACTTTTTCAGTCCCTAAGCCAGAGGTGGGGTGTCACCCTCTGATGCAGGGCCAGGATATGGGGAAAGGAGAGGCTGGGAGGACGCACGTGCCCACTGGAGAAGCTCATCACGGGCAGGCAATGGTGCAGACCTTGCAAGGGCTTTGAGCCCCCAGGAAGGGGAATGCACCAGAGGCCCCTGTGGTCATCACCCGCCCACCCTCCCTTCCCTGAGCCCCGGGGGCATGTACTGGATCACTTTTCCTCTGTGGACAAACAGAACATAGACATGCAGTACCTCTGCCTTTGACATCTTTCATTATTTAAGACATAGTTCCTTCTTGATCAGTGCTAGGCTTTTTCTTTCTTTCATTCAGATGTGTTTCCTCATCTCAGGCCACTCATCTCTCCCAGCGCAACCACGTTAAGTTCATTTTAGAAGTGAGGGTGTCTTCTGCCCTCCGCAGCTGAAACCCCCTTCAGTGGGTGTGACAACCCAGTCGTCTCATCGTCAATTTTGTCCCCAAGTGTTGGTCTCTGGACTTCTTTGTGGTCACCAGATGCATGTGCTGTAACTAACCTGCCTCCTTTTACTCCCAACTAGCTTCCCCAAGCTCCGGATTCTGAGAACTCCACCGAGGTGTGTGTCCCTCACCCGTATTTGCCATGCCAGCAAATACAGGCACTTGTCATTGTTGCCGGTTGGGTGTGAACTGTCGTGGTGAAGTGTCTGTCTCTTGGGACGGTGCAGGAGGGACGTGTCTAGCCTGGATGGGATCTGATCATTGCTATAATTGGGTGGCCCTTGGTGTAGAAAGTTCTGACAAACTTAAGCCACAGTGTCCTGCCGGTGAAGGCTCATGGACTCTGAAGGTTTTACACAAAACCCTTCAAACTCCACCTTGGCCGAGAAACTCTGGACGGTCCAGACCTTTCTGCTGTTACACAAAACAGAACTTTGGGTCCTGTGCAGAGGGGAAGCAGAGTTCAGGTTCGCGGTATCTGTGTTATCGTTTGGGTGACGCTGTTGATGAAGGAGTAGTTCACAGCAAACTGTCTCTGTTCTTCCTGTCGCTAGCTCAGCTTGCTAAATGCGGGACTAGAATTCATTAAGGCGTCTAAAGTTACCCAGAAGCTTTTTGTGGGAGGCATCCTTCCAAGGATCAAAATTTACTCTCCGAAACTGTTCTAGAATCACAGGAGTCAGAGCTAAAACGTGTGCTCAATCTGAAAGGAGATCTTAGAAATGAAACTGATGATCAAAGAGCTGAGTTCCAGTGGTCATGCTTTGTAATGATCACTCCTCTAATATTCTAATCAGAGCTCTTCAGCACTGGTAGCCTTGATTAGAATGCTGTGGGCTGGGGCGAAGCGTAGGTCTCACGTGTGTGTTGGGAGTGTGTGCGTTGACGTCCTCATGCATGTGCTGAGCAGTAATCCGCGGATGAGTCGTACAAGGACCTGCCCGGTTGCATCTTGCATTACACCCCCGTTTTGGGTTCATGTAAATGTACATAACATTGAACTTCATTTTCATAATGTTTGCGAAAAATAATATTAACCAGACATTATTGGTCATGTGCCTGCTCGTTTCACATGGTGCTCTGGGGTTGGGGAAGGGCCAGTTGTTCAGTAGTAGCCAAGGTCATGAGCACTGGTGTGCGTCTGGGGAAAGCCACACTCAAGCCTGCGCTCCTTCCATGTCAGTCCTCACTGCGTACACGCTCTCTGTGTATTTCATTTGTGACCGATCCTGAAGATGAGGGTGTCTTAGTGTCTTACTTAAATGGAATTTCTGCCTGCTTAGCAGGAGCTCGAACCGAGTCCACCGCTGAGGCAGCTGGAGGATCATAAAAGGGTACGTAGTCCTGGGAGCTGGGAGTGCCGGCGCAGCTCCCCCCTCGGCCACGCGTTCTGGCGCACACACGGACAGTTTTTGTTCTCGTCATTGTTGCAGCATTAATTGGCTCAGAACCAGTCACAGCCTTTTTATAAATGAAACTAACTGATGGTTCTACGTATAATCTACCTCTTCACACACTGCTTCCAGCCAGTCCCCAAATAACAACCGAGTCACTTGTCACATCCTCTCTTCTTTTGCTGGGTTAGATTTTTCCTCATGTGTATCCTTAAAAAAAAATTTTTTGTGTGTGAGTAACTGGTGATCATTATGGATAATGTATAGTAAACAAAAAAGTATAATGGTAAAACTGTCCATAATTACACTGCCTGGCTATAAAGCTGCTTAAGATTTACTATTTCCTTCTACCCTCTTTTTTCATACACGTGAGAATATGTGCCAACACACACACACACTTTCATTGTCACTGGGGTTCTTTCAAGTGTGCAACGTTTGTTCCTTGCTTTTGTCACGTATCTGAGTATTTTCCTCCTTGAAAGTTAACAGCTGCCTAAAGTTCCCGCTGATTAACAAGCCTTTTGTAATATTTTCCTTCGAGGGAATGAACAAGTGTGTACACAAGTGGATAGACGCATAAAAGGGGAATTTCTAGGCCAAAGGGTCGAAACTGTCTTATAGTGCTAAACCATTTCCCAGAAGGCTACATATACCATCCGCATGCTGACTACTGATTGCGTGTAGTCAATGGAAAATACCAGATATCCTGGTTCTCTGGGTGTCTATCATGTGCCAGTGACTATGCTAAGACTTTTACATGCGTTCACAGCGTAAATGTTTATAAATGCTGACGGTGACCCAGTGACACAGCTTGCAGCCCCATTTCACAGATGAGGAAACTGAAACCCAGCGAGCTTGCATACCTTAGGCAAGTCATGGGGTTAGGAAGTGAGCAGTCATGACAAGAACTGCTGTGAAATTGTGGTCATCAGCGTCCTGGAGAATGTTTGCCTGGGCCACCTTTATTAAGCTCACAAGCTTTCAGTACCTGCGGAGTTCCATCGCTTCTTGGATCCTTTCATTTTTCTTGCAATGGTTCTTTCTCAAATAATAACCAAAGATGGCCTTCTAGGAAATTGATAGTCAGCCCTCCCCCTTCCAGCTCCCAGTGCCTCCTGCCATTCATTGATCGGGTACCTTGCCTTCCTGCTTTTTCCACCCCTGCCTGTTCCTCAAGAGTTGTCCTGGGTCTTAGAAGTAGCCAGTAAAGGCTCATAGCTGTCCCTTGTGCCCTAAGTTGGATGTTGCCCCAGGGCATGAGCTTTGGAATTAGAAACTGGGTCAAGCCTGCTTTTGCCAGGTGCTCACTGTATGATTTGGGGCACTTTTAACTCAGTTCCTCCTGCTGTAAAATGGGGACAAGAGTCTCCGCACTTTCCTGCTCTCTGGACTCTTCTCCAGAGCCATGCACTGGAGGCACTTAGCAGCGTGGCTGGACTCTGAGAAGGGATGTTAATGACCCCAGTGGTCACCTTGCAGACTGAGATACAGCTGTGATTTGACAGAAAACAGGAGTAGGAAGAGGAAGGTATTTTTAAATCGAGGCACTGCCCTAGTGCTGACTAAGTTGTGAGAGGCACACTGCTCATGTGAGAGGCTGATCTTTCCTAAAGCACCTGACTTTTTTAAGTGGCTGGGACCTTGGAGCCCAAAGGTCACCTCTCTCCTTTGCGATCTTAACTCTTGGTGCCCTGTTCAATGCTGGGCTGTATATCTCCACACAGTTTATTAGTCACTAGTTTAATGGACAGAATGAAACTCATGACTTGCAAGGCAGGAACTTGGTTTCTTGCCTCCACATCACTGACCTGCCATTTTCACCATTTTTCCCTGAAACTGAACTGCAAGTGAAACTTTGCCTTTCTTTTCTCAGTCTTGGGTAATCATGCGTGTGGAGTTTCTTACCATGACACAAACATCTGATATTTGTTTGCATACTGTAGGTGTAAACTGCTGGGGAAGAAAACTAGTCTTCTTTTTGAGGGGAAAAAAAAAAAAAAAAAAAGGGCTGCATGGCCAAATGTGAGAGCTGGAGAAGTGGTGTTGTTTGGCAAGTGACATTTTTTGCTTCTCTACAATCAGCTGTCTCAACCCGGTACTCTGTGAACAGCTTAGTGCTGTTGAGTAATTTATATTAAGATGATTAGGAATGCCTTTGTCTGTAGATTTTAATTTTTCCCAAATTAAACCACGAGCTCAGAAAAAAAGAATTTGCCTTGAACCTAAGTTTTCACGCTAGGATTCACATCACTTTTAATGATACTTATCCATTTTCTGTCTGTCCCCCTTTTTTAACCTAAAATTTTCAGTCTTTATTCTTTCAGAAAAGAAACAATTCTCATCTTGTTCTTGTTTTTTTTTTTTTTTTTAAAGCAAACCCCACATGTTCTCTTTTCCCCTCTTGCCTTAAAATTTATTTACTTTTGGAGAGAAGATGAGGTACTTATATGCCAAAAACCTTATAATTAAGGGGGAAGAATTAAAAGTTTGTGGGGTGGATCGTGTGTGTGTGTGTGTATGTTCCCATAATGAGCACATTTTATGATATTCTCTTATGGGGGAAAATGTACCATTTGATGCATCGGTTGCTATGGTAACCGCTAGGGTTTGTCTGTGCAAAGAGAGGCAAAATGGTAATGTGAGATCCCTTGGTAACTTCAGTTCGGCATCCAGGCTACACACATGTGAAGTTCCTGTTCCTCAAGTCCATGTGTTCCTGGAAGACACATGCTTCCTTCCCCACCCCCTGCCTCCTTGATTGCAGATTCACCAGGGTCTCAATGATGAGACCCTCAAAACCTGGAGAAGCAAAAAATCTAAGCCAGTCTGGTCCTAGGTAGAATCCTAGGGTGAGGGCTCTGGTTGAGTCTTCCTTGACAAGTACATGTCTGTTGGCTGGTGACGGTCACTCAGCTATTGACCATTCAGCCCTGTGATCTTCCAGATTCTTGCCGTGATGGAGACCTGGACTCTTCTCTGTGGGCTGCAGCTCATTGCTCTCAGCCCAGTCATTTACCTCCCAGACAGTGTTCTTGTGGTACCCCAGAGGATCCCATAGAAAACTGGGATGGTTTTCTAACCATCCCTCTTGGGAGAACTCAAAGTCTGTATCTTCTGAAAGAAACTCCAGTAGATGCATCATTGAGTTGAGAAAGGGACGTGGTATTTAATGTTATATTCTATGTGGAGGTGATCTTGTCGTTCCTCCTTTTCTTGACCATTCCTTTGACATCTGTGTTTCTTCTGTGAAGTCAGCCTTTTTAAATCACCGCTCTCGATGACTGTTTTGGAGAGTGTTAATATGTTTGTACTGGTGCAAAGTTATGTCCTTATACCAAAATATGGTTTTCTAAGCCATTAAAGGATATTATACTGAAAATAGTTTATTTTGAAGGTATTTTTAAGGATCACAAATAGCTTCTCCATGGAAAGTTCTCTCAGAATTTTGAATTTACTGATGGTCAAGGTACGAAGTGATATTCTTATCCTAATGAGAAGAATTCTGCTTTAACTACAGTGAGATGCATATTTGTGGATGGAATGGAGAGAAGAAAGACGAGATTTTTTTCATTTCTGAACTTTTTCTTTTAAAAATCAGGCTTGCCTCCCTGCTTCTCTCACTTTTCCTGTTTACCCCATCTCCCCACTTATCCCTGGAGTCTTTGACCAGCAGCATGAATTTAACCAAGGAGAAAAGCCAGCTGGGTCACCTTGGGACCTTGTATTATTTTGACAGTGGGACTGAGTTTTCAGCTTTGTCCTCCTTCCCCAGTCCTGCCTCCGCAGGGCACCCCGGGCCTCCACTATCCTCAGGACGTTCTGCTCCCTCCCATCTTGTCTTGCAAACACCTTCCTCGAAATCTCCAGACTTATTCTTGAAGCTTATTAACAAATCACTTTTAAGTTCTCCTGATTCTTGGTACAGTCGCAGGTCTCTTCGATAGAACTCTGGAGTCTCTATTTCAGAGACCAGCTGTATTGCAATGCATCTTCCCTCTGCTAACTTCTCACTTAACCTCTCTCCGGGATGTGCCAGAGGAACTCCAGGACTTACTACCTTGTCCCTCAGAAACAGTCCAAGGAAATCTGTACAGCCTTTAACTGGTAAAAAGTTCCAGATTGGCGGGGTGGGGGTTAGGGGGGTAGTCCCTTAGCGAACGAGACTGCCATGGTATAGAGCTGAGAGTGAATCCTGCTGCTTTGCCAGTGTGCGAAGTATTTGGGAATAGATCAGAGTGGTTTCTTTGCTCTGTTTTGGTTGGAATTGTGGAAAGAGTTGTTTTATCCCCTGCCCAGGATTCTTTTAATATTTATATTTTTTAAAAGTTTTTTTGTCATGGAAATGTTAAAAAATATCCCCAAAATACATGTTTTGAAGAGTTTTGAGAACCCTCATTCATAACTCAGATTCCATGACTATCAGCTCATGCCCACATTTATACCCAACTAGGCCCTTCCTCCCATATTCTTTAAAAGAAAATCTCAAATGTCATTTTCATCCATGCTGCTTGTTTGTTGATTGACATGTCTGATATCTGCCAATAATTTATTTTCTGTTGCATTTATTTTCTTTACCATTTGGCTCATTGACTATTTCTGTAAGAAAGGCTTACTTTCAGCTTATGATTTAATTTATTACTCTGATATTGTAAGATCTTAGAATGGTTGGAAATAAATCCTGTGGTTAGAGTAACATTTTCATATTGCTGTGTGGAAGTTGACCCGTAAATTTTTTAATTTGTCTGAATCCTACTGACTTACCTCAAAGGGACTTTTTTATTTGTTTTGTTTTGTTGTTTTATTAATCCTAGTTATCCTTCCAGATTCATATTCTATCTTTATCAGTGTGAGAGAGTACTTTCAGATATTTAATATTTTAGATTGATGCTTTTTTATGATCTGATTTCCTGAGAAAACATTGAAGAAGTTAACTTTAGAAGTTTCCAAGTGCTCTTATTAATAATTTATTTTTTCATGGAGTGAGACTGAGCCAATTATAACTGGGTACCCCTGTGTCTTTTTTTTTTTTAATGTGAGTCGCTCAGTTGTGCATTCAATTCAGAGCCTGATTTCATTATCCTGTTTGAATTAAGGGTGAGGCCCTCAGGCAGATTTTGGTCAACCGTTACTATGGAAACATCAGACCTTCGGGAAGAAGAGAGAGCCTCACGAGCTTTGGCAATGGCCCGCTGTCACCAGGAGGACCCAGCAAGCCTGGGGGAGGAGGTAGGCCCCATGGTGTGCTAATGAGCTGCACGTGTGAACCAAGTGTGCCACTCCAAAGCTGCGTGTTTCTGCTTAGCAGGTTGAGACTCTAACAGATGCATTTGGGTTGCTAGTGTGTTATTTTAGCAACTTGTTTTGTCTTTGGTCTACCATCAAATTGGTATCTAAAAATGTCCCCCTGCAATGTGATACTGGCTAAGGCTTTCCCTCTCTTTCCCATGCAGCGAACCTCTTGGGGATACTTGAAGGACTCCGTGAACTTAACTTGATCGCACATTTTCTCGTGGTCATTCAGACTCATGTTTGCCCATAAGATGACGATGCTGTTGGCAGTGAGGAGGGCGAAAGCTATCTTTTATAACACGTGTACCAAGGCGAGGGCTTTCCCAAGCGCTTTACCTCCTTCATCTCCTCTTCTCCTGTACATTACCCACTATCCGGCATTGAACAGAGTAAGGGGAGCTTGCTAGTGCCTGGGCGGTAACTTAAGGCAGGTGTGTCTAATCCTAGTGTCGTGCTTTGTGCCTCCCCAAGCCTTAGGGGACTTTACACACACACACACACACACACACACACACACACACACACATGCCTGTATTATTTTTGTTCAGTTGCGAACTCATGTCTGACTCTTGCAACCCCCTGAACTGCATGCAGCGCACCAGGCTTCCCTGTCCCTCACTATCTCCCAGAGTTTTCTCAGACTCATGTCTGTCAAGTCAGTGATGCCATCCAGCCACCTCATCCTCTGTTGCTCCCTTCTCCTCCTGCCCTCGATCTTTCCCAGCATCAGGGTCTTTTCCAGTGAGTCGGCTGTCTTCATCAGCTGCATCCCTGTATGGGATTGTTTTAAAGCACATCCCGTAAGGTGACCCAAAACATTGTAAGCACAGTGACAGATAAAAGCTGCAAAAACATTGAATTCAACTGTGGGCGATGGTGTTGGTTTTAAGGGGGCTGTAGCTCTGTGCTCGAAGCACAAATGTGAGTTGCATGATTCCTAGTCTGTAGTGATGACTCTTGAGAATGTCTGGTCCTTGCTGGGTTCTGCTCATAGCACAGAAACACTTGGTGCTTAATAAATTAATCCCGGCAACCTCTGGGGAAGAATCTTGGGCTTCTCGCCAAATGAAAATGTGGAGCAGATCTGCTCCCAGAGAACCCCAGAAACAGATCTTAGCTTCTCATCCAGAAGTTCCCAGTGATTGTCGAGCAGCTGTTTCCCCCACAACATCTCAAAACTATTTGTCTTTAAGAAGCTGTCAGAGAAAAGACGTGACACCCAATGTCCACCTGGGATGACAGGTGCAATAGATTCTAGGCAGTCAAGGACAAGCAACGTAAAGGAGGTGGCATTTGAGTTGACCCCTGCAGGGAAGGACTGATGGTTTTCTGTTTTTCAGAAAATGACTGCCCCATTTCCCCATGTCCATTAATATTTCAATTTTTGTGAATAATAATGTGAAGTTCTCAAGCTTTCTAAATCCAGTTGGAATCTGTTCCACTAAGTGGCACAGGCCATCTCTTCCTAAGTATATTCATCTGAAGCTCAATGAGGTGAACTTTTTTTGGTTCATTCCCCTACCCCCAGCTCTTGACTCCATGCCAAGCTCTGAGTCAATAGTGAATGAATGAATAAATGAACAGATGGAAATTATGTGAAAGGATGAGTTTGGGGCCAGGCTGGGTTTCTTAAAAAGAGGTCTAAAGTGATCAGTATAGGCTATGCTTCTTAAGAGTGCTTAAGTTCAGTTTGTCTCTTAAAATTGGATTGGTTCTTAATTCTGGCCCAGGTCATTGTATTTTGATGTAACGGAGAGTCTTGGCTGGATGGCTTTAGGTCTTTTGCTCAAAATGTATTACTCTTCCTTCATCCTATCTGTCTGCATTCAAGTTCCATCTCTATTACTTCCCAGCTGTGCTGGGTGTTGTTGGACAAGTGACTTCATCTTGATGCTAATAATGAGTTACCTGCTTTGTGGGCTTGTTAAAAAGGTCCAGAGAGATAGTATCATTAAACTGTTGAGTGCATAAAATGTTGGTATGCAGTAAGTATGCAATAAATGTTAGCTGCTCTGAGTGAGGTTGATAAGGGCAGTGTTGCGTCTTTCCAGGGGGAGGTTCCGGATCCAGCCCCATGAGCAGGGGTGAGATGAGCCTGGCTGAGGTTCAGTGCCACCTTGACAAGGAGGGGGCCTCCAACCTGGTCATCGACCTCATCATGAACGCATCCAGTGACCGAGTGTTCCATGAAAGCATTCTTCTGGCCATCGCCCTGCTGGAAGGAGGCAACACCACCATACAGGTAGGAGGCAGCATGGCTGCCAGGCAGCGTCCCTGGAGGCTCTGTTCCGGGAGCCAGAGATGGGTGGCGCTGAGACTGGTGTACAAGAGAGCTCCTTCTTAGGGCACAAACTTCTGTTGTTCTGAATAAGCGAGTTCTGTTGCTCCTTTGCTGTGGTCATTCAGTCATTATTCAGACTTGCTTCTAATACATGGAGTACATTCTGAAATGGATAAAAAGCTGAGGATGTGCAAAGAAAATTGGCCTGGGATTTGGTGCATCATAGGTAATCCATAAATGTGTATTCAATGAATGATTGAATGTATTATATTTAGTTTGTAATCCAAGATCATAGAGGATCCCATCACCAGATGACCAGAAGGAGCCTGAACTATGTGTACTAATTAGACTTATTTATCCATGAATCTTGCAGCTCTTGCTAACTGTGTATTTATCTTGTAAATGAAAAGCTCAATAAAACTGAACCAATTTGAACTAATACGTGCAAAGAGGGGAAAGCCAGGCTAGGTTAGTCAGACATAAATGGATGGCTTTTTGTTGGCTGGTGATGATACATATTTTAAAATAATAATGAGTAGAATTCTTAGGCAAAGTCCTTAAAGAAGCAATTTTAATAACATATACATAATTTTCATATAGACATGACAGTGAAGATGATTCTTTTAAATATTTTAAAATATTTGTAATACTCCCTTCTTCATACATTCTTCATTCTTTGTTGGCTCTGAATAAGGGTTTACTTAGCTCTGTGTGTTTGTGCATACATACACACACACATATTTTGATAATAGCTTTTGATTGAGATATAATGTATATATCCACAAAATTCCCCTTATGTATATATTTGACTTCGCCTTATATTTTTGGTCTTGAATTTAAATTCAGAGTCTGGATTAATGAAGTTTTGGTCCTTTGTGCAAATGTATCAAGGGCTTTTCTTCTCATGGGCCTGAGACAGGGTGCCTGGGTCTCAGCCCGGCGCCCTGTGCCCGCAAGGCAGCTGTGGCCGCCCCGTCTGCTCACCCTCCAGCCCCACCTTCCCCAAAACACACCTGGGAAGTTCATTATATGTGCTGCCCTCAGTTGAGGCTTGTACCATGGGAGAGTCCGCTGCATGGGCACCTGTGACCTCTGGGGTTGCCGTTTGAGTCTGTCCCACGTGAGTCTGGCTGTGCACCCACGGGCGGGTCCTGTGGGTCCCCTGGTCGAGAGGATTTGTGCACCCACTGCCGTGGTCCTGCTGGCTGGGTGCTTGTGTGGAGTGGGAGCAGGGCTGCAGCACTCCTGGTCTCTGAACCATGTCATTTCCAGGGACTGGAGCAGTCAAACTAGACATTTACTGAGCATGTGCTGTGTGCACGGTTCTCCTCTAGTGACTCCCAGGCCGTGGTTTCCAGACACTGGGGCCAGTCAGTCTCTGAGAATTTTCTCCAGGCACAGGCAAGTGTGGAAACGAGGGCAGCATGGTCAGTTTCATAAATCAAATGTATGAGTTTGAAGGACCATCTGACCAGTTTATTCTGAGGTTATATCCTGTCCAATTTATTTTAAGCTCTGATGTCTTTTCTCGGATGAAGTGGTGTTGATAGTGGTGTTTTTTTCTACTAGCCACATCAGAAGTTGGAAACCCTAGGTTATTCCATCCCCTCCTAAAAAGCAAAAAAAAAAAAAACAAACTGCTGTGCTAATTTGCTAATCCTGGAAGGTCAGTCTTTAAGCAGTTGAAATCTCGCAAGGGTATAAGACTTAAAATCCTTGCACATAGGAAGAATGGCGTGCAGTGCCATCCAGGAGGCGGGAAGGATACTACAGACCACCCCCCCCACCCCCCCGCCAGAAAGAAGTAGCTACAGCTATGTAAGGGGTTGGTGAAAGACTTTTGGATGACCTGGTCTCTGTTGGATGGGTGTGGGTCTGAAAGTTGGAAATTGCACCAGGAGCTCGGGTGTGGGTGGCTGGGTCTCATGCATGGCAAGGAGGCCCAGTGGTGCACGCGTGGTCAGTGCACTTGCGGGACAAGGCTGGGTCCTTCGGAGCAGCCGAGTTGGTGGAAGAGACAGGGCTGGGGATATACTAGGGGCAGGCAGCCCCTCAAGGGGCCTCAGAGCTGTAACGAAGGACTACAAATCTGACAGATAAATTGAGCGAAGCAGAGTCTAGAAGAAATCCAATAATTTAAAAGTTAATCAGAAGTTATTTGGAGAGAGCTAATGAAAGCCTGAATTCAAAATGAATGTGTGGTAGACTTCGTCATATCGCAAGAGAGAATATGTTTTAGGAGGTGCATAAGGGGATATTCCGGGGTGTTGGAGATGTTCTCTGGTGTAGTTTACCTGTGCTGGTTATGTGGGTATAAGTCTATTCTAACAGAACTGGTGTGCTTTCCTAGCCAAAGTTCTACCTCAGTAAGAAAGAAAAAATGGGGAGAAAAAGTACCCTCAGCCTAGTGAGGACAGGATGTCATGAATGGAGACTCTGCACCTTCCCGTCTCACGCCTGGCACCTTGGGCTCATGTATAGCTAATGCCTGTTGGCCAACATGTCGCTGAGGGGATGCTAGAAGTGAGAAGGTCAGAGGGTCCCTGCCCCCATTGGCTCTGGAGGTTTTTTACTGAGTCTAGATGACAAGACACCATTAAGTAAGGAACAAGGAAGCCTGGGGAGGGCTCGAGGGGCTGAGCCTGGCTGGCATGGCAAAGTCTTGAGTTACTGGCGAGCTGCCGTGTTTTTCACAGTGTACCCCTGATGGTGATGGCAAGACACACAGAAGCTATTTCTCCTTCAAGTTCTTTATCTTGTAAAGTAATTATGAATATTAGTTTCATGTTTTCACACATTCATTACTCATATGCTCAGGCTCCAGATGAAATGCCACGATGGAGTTCCAGGACCAGCCTCTGAGGGAGTTGGGCCGCTGTCTCTTGGAGGAGCCGCCAGTATGCTCATGGGCGGGTGGGCCTGGATGGGGTGGCCTGCAAGCCCCCCGCCAGGAGCGGGGGCACAGTACTCAGCATACGCTGGTTCTCCCCTCATCCCATCTCCCTCTCCTTCTGCGATCTCAGGGGTTGCTGGGAAAATCTCACTCACCGCCTCATTAGAAATCTGGGGCTCTAGGAAAACTGATTCTAGCCTGGAACGGACTTGTAAGACGCCCCCCGTCCACCCCCCCACTCCTTGTGAGCTCTGAGCTTCTCTTTCTCTGGAGAGAATAATCTGGAATTCAGGTTGTCTGGGGCCAGCTGCGGACAGACACCCTGGTGCCCCTGGGGGAGTGATTTCAGTTTCGTCTTGCTTTGGAGAAGCTGGTTCAGAGTAGTCAGTGAGCAGCTGGGAAGTTTGTGTGAGGGGGGCGCGGGCTGCAGTGGTGAGTGTTAATGATTGCCGAGGGCTGTCGGCCATGACCGGCAGGCGGCTTCCAGCTGGAGCTCACTGCCCCTCTCCGGCTCTTCCCGTGCACAGCGCCGAGTCCCCGTCCCAGGAGGGGGAGTCGGGCTGTGGTCAGGTGGGCTCCCCTGGATGCGTGCTTCTCAGTGACAGGTGGTGGACAGGGCAGTCACAGGGGAGCATGCAGGGCTGTCCAAGAAGACGGCTGCAGAAGAGCTCTTACCTTGATCAGCGTCTCTTCCCAGGCTAGCTTCACATGGAGAAGAAGGGGAGGGAGACCCACTTTCTGAAAGTCTAGTTCATGTGGGGTTAGGACGGTCATCCCTGGGCTTGTGTCCTCTGTCTGTCAAGCATGAGACACATAAGCAGGTGGACTCCTGGCTTCCTTACTGCTTTGGATCGAGATTTTTTTTTTTTAAGCAATTTAGATATTTTCTTAAAATCCAGCAGTGATGACTGGCTGGCTCCATTTCTGAACTCTTTTCTTCCCTGACTTGCTTTTCTTCCCTGACTTGTGAAAATAATGATTTTAAAGTATGGTGATTGGACCAACTGTGGTACACCCTTGCAACAGATTCCTACTCAGCAATAAAAGGGAATGAACTGTTGATAAATGGGATTACATAGGTATACCTCAAAGGCCTTGTGCTAAGTGAAAGACGCCAGTGGCAGAGGTGACGCCCTGGATGGTTCTGTGTACATGATATTCTCAAAGGACAAGACTGTGGTGCGGGAGAACAGAGGAGTGCTTGCCAGCAAAGGATGGAGCGGAGACTCTGACTTTAAGGGAACAGCTCAAAGGAACTTTTTGGTGATGCCACTCTTGTGTGTCCTGCGCTGGACACACAGATCTATACATGTTTGAAAATGTGTAGAACTGCACACCCAAAAGGCCAGCGTGATCATTAAAAAAAAAAATGAAGTAAAAACCATGATGATGACAGTGACCAACATTTATTAAACGTTTCCTGTGGACCGTGAACCATGCTTAAGTGTTTTCTCATCTACCATCCCATTTAATCCTCACAGTCTCCCTAGGAGGTAGGTGCCTGATTATCTCTCTTTTTTTTAGATGAGGAAGCTAAAGGCCTGAAGGGTAAAGAACTTGCCCCTCAGACAAGCAATAAGTAGCAGAGCCAAGACTGGCATCAAGTCGTTTTTAGGGCCTGGACTTGGAATGCTTGGTACTGCCATGTTCTACTGGTTCAAACCAGCCGTGAGACCAGCCCAGCTCCACAGAGAAGGCCAAAGGGTTGCACCTCTTGCTGTGAGTTGACCACATGCACTAAGAGAGGGAGCTGTGGAGGGCCATTTGGGCTCCTGGCCCCCCAACACCCCTGCTTTCATTAGTTGACCACCTACCAGGGGTCAGTCTAGCCCCTGAGTTGGGTGCTGCAGCTACAGAAAAGAGGCACCATTGTCTCT
Source organism: Bubalus bubalis (assembly GCF_019923935.1). Classification (NCBI taxonomy): domain Eukaryota; kingdom Metazoa; phylum Chordata; class Mammalia; order Artiodactyla; family Bovidae; genus Bubalus; species Bubalus bubalis. Next base: position 21,565,345 of record NC_059177.1, on the reverse strand, counting down.
GCAGTGGAGGAGCTCAGTTCTCCCTGGAAGTTCAGTCCCATTTCTGCAGAAGTGTCGACTCCTGACCTTCCCCTTTTGATGGTGTATGAAATTCACGCTTGTACTGAGGATGGGTCACGGGGGACCAGAGTTCTTCAGAAGCTCTAAACGTCAATGTCCAGACCTCAGTGAACTCAGTTTATAGTAATTCAAAACTAAGGACCTAGCTGCCTGCTAGGAACCCTGCCAGGGAGAATTTGCTCTCTTGTTCTGAAACTTTGTAATCATCATTTAAGTCCTGAAGTGTCCCAAAGCTGAATCAGGAGGGTAGTTCCTGGCCTGGCATAATGGGCTCCGAGTCTTCCAATATCTTCTGTTCCTGCCCTGGCTTCTCTGATGGTAATAATGTCTGAAGATAATGTCTCCAAAACTACTACCTGGGTGCCATCAGAGTGGCTCAGGCTTCACAGCAAACCCTCTGCTCACAGGCAGTGGTGCCCTGCCCCTGGGGTTCTCCAGGGACGGGTGACACCGGGGAGCCCTGGAATCAAGCTTCTCTTTAAGAGAAGCTCCTTCTGTCTTCCTGCCCTCACTCGTGCCACCTTGCTTCCTGCCAGCCCCCAGAAGAAATCTTCCCTGCTTGATGTTTTGTAAGCGAGTGGGAAACTATGAAATAAGCATTTGCTTATGAATTAATTTTTGGCACACGCGGGACTCAGCAGGTCTCATGGCACCCGCATATCCGTCCTTCGAGTCCTTGCCAGTTTCTGTGTTCTTTCCTCCTGAGATGTTCCCACCAGCACCGGAGGGTTCTCCCCCACTTCCTTTTCCCTGAGGGAGGGCGGAGGCTGGCCTCACCTGGGGAGCAGGAGGAGGAATCTTAGAGCACACCCAGTGTTTGGGGTTTGGTTTTTTTTTTTTTTTTTTCAAGCACATGCAGATGTTCGGAGATCTATGTGCTAACATGACCATAGAAAACCCCACAGCAAATAAAACAGGACAGATCAAAAAAAAATTTTTTTTTTGCTTAATTGCTTCCGGTTGCAGAAGCGCAGTGAATTGTATGTATCAAATGGCTGCCCACGGCTCTTCCTATGCCAAGTCTAGCCTACAGACACACCCAAAAAGGATTTTCTTTTCCGCACGTACGCAGCTTGAGTTGGAAAATGTGAGAAGCGCTGTTGGGAACCTGGCTGTGGGTTCAACTGAGAGAGCTCCCTCGTCCAGTGGCCTTTCTGTCACCACACACTGATTTATTTTTTATTTTTTTGAAGTTGGCTTAAAACGTCATCCCAGGAGCCAGTTTAAGATAGGAAATCTCCCATTGCCTCCAAAAGAAGTCACGGCAAGAAGGCACTGGCGGGGGCGGGGGAGCACGTGACCTGGAGACCCACCCTGACCCCAGCGAGTGGAGAGGAGGGTGGGGAAGGCACTTTCCTTAGCCTTTGCTGGAAATGGAGGGCCAGCTGGTGAGGAAGATCAGCCTTGGTTTGACAGAGCACCACCCCAGGAGGAGGAGGAGATTGGTGTGTGAGCGAGTTACAGTTACGTAAAAGGGTGTTGTATTTGGCAGGGGAGTGAGAAATGAGTCACTGGTGAGCGGTGTTTTCTGACCTCGGGTTTTATCCACGTGGGAGGAGAGCTTGGCCAGCAGTGGAGTCGGGAGGCTGCTGTCTCCCTGGCCTCGGGGGGCGGGTGTGAGAGCCGTTGCCATGACAATAAGAGGAAGGCAGGTGGCTCAGTCCCCTCTGCCCTTCGGCTGAAGCCACGCAAGGTCTGAATGGCGAGGCTTCCCAGGCTGGGTTCAGGGAGAGGCTGTAGGCACGGCCAGTCGGCCATGCTTGGAGAGTGGGTGGTGTGGGGTCAGGGAATTTGAGGGATGTCGCCCAGAAGGGCAGGCAGAGAAGGGAGCTTGGCCTTCGTGGTGGAAACACCTGGGCCAGAGCCCCAGCCCTGCTCTCGCCAATGGGGTGACCTTGGACTTTCTCAGGATGCTCAGAAACGGTTCTCTCATCTGGGAGTTAGAAGAACTGAGTCCCTTCCTTACGCAATTGTTGAGAGGATTTAACGGTCACGTAGGGCTAAGAGTGCGAGGCCCAGTTGAGTTGCAGGAAAGGACTGCCCAGCGCCGGTTTGGTGGAGGAAGGCCAGTCTACCTCGTCTCATCACCTCCCTCCGCAGGGCTCAGGGCAAAGTCCTAGACCTCCCCGCCCAGCTCCTGCACAGCAAGGAGGACAGTATCCATCCCCACTGCACAGGGCTTCTGCGGCGGTTGGAGAGAGTGATTCACTGAAAGTGCCCCACTCAGGGCCCAGGTCATAGAAGGACCTCAAAAGGAGGTGGTGATTATTTATATGAATGCAGTCTTGATTATTTAAAATGCGCTTTGTTTTATTTAGTTTGTTTTCTATCAGAAATCCAACTTCTGTCTAGTGGTTGACGATCCAGTGGGCCTGGGAGGGTGTGCTGTTTTATGTTCTTCTCACATACAGTTCATTTACGTCCTTCTCACCGTGTCTATATTTGAGATGATTTTAGAGATCCAGGAGGATGGGAGGCTTCCTTGCCTTGGGTACTAGTTACATACTCTGACAGACATTCTGGGTGAAATAGAAAGCAACGGGCAGTCCAGTTGCCTGCACCCTGACCCAGGACTTTTTTTTCCTTCTCTGTTTTATTCTTGTTATCGTTACTACTTCTTGGTCCTAATCATCCTTGGACATGGACCCTTCCTCTCCATTCCCAGGAAACTGACATGTCATTGAACAAGCATCTTTGGGGATTATTGGTTTAGATACATGTTTTGAGGTGAAGACTCAGGATCCACAAATAGTTCCCATTGTTGGGAATATAAGACTTGAATGGACACTCCCCCTCCTGCCCAGCTGTCCAAGTAATGGGGCCTGGATGCCATAGGGACCTTCTATATTTCAGGGCAAGACATTGCTGCACAGAGCATCAGCGTGCACCTTTTCACTTGGGTTGGAAAAGCTCCGTTCAAGGGTAGGATATGCATGCTGGCTTGTGCTGGTGGCGGAACTAGAGACCCAATGTTATTTTCCTTCTTTCCTGAGTAGCAAAGCCAGCAGTGTAGGCAGCAGTGGACAGTTCCACACAGCTGTTCACCTGGCCTTCCCTAAGGGAGGGGACTGCAATTGACAGGGAGCGGGGGAGAGATCTTTGGATGGGCTTCCCTGGTGGCGCTAGTGGTAAAGAACCCACCTGCCAATACAGGAGATGTGAGACTAGGGTTCGATCCCTGGGTCGGGAAGATCTTCTGGAGAAGGGCATGGCAGCCCACTCCCGTATTCTTGCTTGGAGAATCCCATGGACAGAGGAGCCTGGCGGGCTACAGTCCATGGGATTGCACAGAGTCAGACACAACTAAAGTGACTCAGCACACATGCACGCATTTTGGATGCAAAGTGTTAATCTCCTTTCCTCCAAAATCCACAAGCCAGTATTAGTTTCTAAGAGGAGATGTCTTCAGGAGACCCTTTGGGTTTTCCTCGGTCTCCAAAATTTGACTAAGAAGAAAAAAATGTCAGAAAATTTGAAAATGGTTGTCCCATCATTGTCTCCTGTTAAATCCATGATAAGTCTCAATTGTCCTTCTTTCTTTCTCTTCCTTCAGCTCTAGCAAGAGGTTCTTCCTAACTTTCCCTAGTGCCTTCCAAGGATGGAGTTCCTCTTACAAACTTGTTAGCCCACACCAGTTTCTGCTCTGTTGGCTCATGATACCTTAGTCCAGGGCTTGGCAAACTATGGTCGGCGGGTCGAATCCAGCCAGGTGCCTGCTTTTGTAAATAAAGTTTTACCAGAACTCAGCCAGCCCTCCAGTAACCTTTAGTGTCGTGTCTGGCCACTCTTATGCTACCGGAGCAGAGCTGAGGGGTTGCGCCAGAGACGGAATGGCAGCAAATCCTGGAATATTTACCATTTGGCCTTTTACAGAAAGCCTCTGCCAACCCTTGTGTTTTTTTAATCTTTGCTGACTAGATAGGAAGCTGCCGAAGAAAGAGCCTTTTTTTTTTTTTTTTTTTTTTTTTTGGCTCTACTGGGTCTTCATTGCTGTGTCCAGGCTTCTTCTAGTTGCAGGGAACAGGGGCTGCTCTCTAATTGCAGGGTGAAGACTTCTCATTGTGGCGGCTTCTCTTGGTTGCAGAGCACAGGCTTTAGGGTGAGCGGACTTCAGTTCTTGTGGTGCATGGGCTTGGTTGCTCTGAGGCATGTGGGATCTTCCCAGACTAGGGATCAAACCCGTGTCTCCTGCATTGGCAGGAGGATTCTTTGCCACTGGAGCAACGGGGAAACCCAAGAACCATGTCTTAACTGCTTTGTTCTAGGTTCTTCGCTCCCTGGTAGAACAGCGGTTTGCAGTAAATATTAACCAGGTGATTAATATCCTAAGTACCCAGAGAATTTGGCCATTTACTCAACTAATAAATGGAAATTCAGGGAAAGAGAGGCCTCTCCTTTTTCTTGCCTGCTTTAATCAGTGGGGAATCCCCCATTCCCTTCCTTACCTCTAAAGGCATATATTCTCTCCAAGAATGTATTCCATCATCCTGCTTACCACCTTTCAATGCAGATTTGCAGGGCAGGCTCGGGCAGCTCCTTCCCCGGTGATACATGTGTGGCTCAGGAGTCCTGAGTTTTCATCTGAAAGCCTTCTCTGACCACCCCAGGGCCCCACATTTCACGTCAGTCGCTCCCTGGTGGCCTGATGCTGTGTAATTTCTGTGTCTCCTGCAGAGGTTTTCCTTGCGGTGAGCACAGGGACTCCTTGAGACACCTACGGTTAACCCTAAAATATGTGAGATGCTGGCACCCAGTCTACAGCCTCTTTGTCATCTTTGTCCTTCAAGTTCCCTGGATGACCTCCATCTCTGTGGCTCCCAGCTACCGTCTGTGCCAACAGCTCCAGGCCCCACCTCCCTGCCCATCTCTAGATTTCTGCACACACCCCTGCTGGGCATCTCCACGCCTGCTAGCTCTCAGTTCACATAACCCCAAGCCCGCCCGTCCCCTCTGGTCCTCCACCCCCTGCCTTCTTGTGTCCTGTATCGAGGTCAGCGGACTCCCCACCGCCACCCTGCAGTCACTCACCCGAGCTGGAAACAGTGACATAATCCGTCTCCTCCCTCCTGATTTCCATCAGGAACTCATACCGCGCCCACTCTGCCTCCCAGTGTTCTCATAGTCGGGACTTCGTTAGGACTTGTCACAAGCCAGACAGTCGACACCCGGAAGGTACATGCGACACGCCCCAAGTGGCCCGGCCAGGGCTGGGGGAGCTGCGGTTGGAAGCAAAACGCTCTAGCTTCAGAACTCCTGTCCCTGACCAACATACTACACCCACTGCTGGCTCAGGGCCATCTGAGTTCTGAGCCTGAGATGGGCTCTTCGCAGCCTCCCTGCTTCGGGACATTTCTTTGTGCCACACTGCAGTCAGCCACGCCTGGACCACCTGGTTCCCTGCCACGGAGGATGGAATCCATGGGCCGCTGGGGTGATCTGCCGGAGCCTGAGTGCCCGGCCCCCTCTGGTTCTCACGTTCACCTCCGAGCTCATTGTCCTGTGGCCACACCTGCTGGTTTGCCAGCCCTGGGCCCGTACAGAGATGCCTGTGCTCCGTGTGGGACGTGCCCAGTTCCCCTCTGCCTGGCATGCTCCCCGGGCCCTGTTTGAACTGCCTCCTGGTCTGGAAGCATCTTAATCCCCTGAGGCAGAGGCAGTGGTCTCTGTGTGTGGGCAGTTCATTTACTTAGCAGTCAGCACACTTGACATGGAGGCTCGTTGTTGGACAAGGGGAGGCAGAGATCAAGTCAGCCTTCACCCCCAGGTTCCCCAGGGAAGTCTCTGCATGTGTCGGCTGAAGGCAACTCGAGCTGCCCATAATGAATAAATGCAGAGAACCCTGCTCTCTAGGCTTATTCTGGGGGTTATATGAGAAAATATATGGGGGAAAAAAAGAGAAAATGAAAGCCCTCAGCTCAGAATGCTGCCTAATACATACTCCTTGCTCGTGGTTTCTTTTTTGGTTATCTATCTTCCCTCTCCTCCTGTCCCCTCTAGAGTGATAATTTCTCCCAAGTTCAAACTTTGGTCTTACTTACTCTGTAGCACTTAGACCATGGTCAGAGATCAGTGAATGTTCCCTGAATGAATCAAAAGCCTGGACTCTATGTGGCCAGCATATTATGTTCGTCTGCTTGTTCTTTCCTGAATATCAACGTGAGGATGTGAAATGTGAAGATGTGTTGTTGACAGTTATCACCATTTTAGAGAAGCACCTTCTTTAAGCATGGGAGGGAGTGAAGTTTATTTGAACCCAAAGAAAACACATAATGTCAGTGTGGAGAACCCTCCTTGTGATAAGAGAACCCTCCTTGTGATAAGAGACACTTGTTGGGTCTTTTCTTCCTCGTAATAACTATAGATGGTGGTAATCATCTGTGTGTGTGCACACATTCAGTTGTGTCCGACTCTGCGACCCCATGGACTGTAGCCCACCAAGCTCCTCTGTCCATGGGGATCCTCCAGGCAAGAATACTGGAGTGAATTGCCATGCCCTCCTTCAGGGGATCTTCCCAATCCAGGGATCGAACCCATGTCTCTTACATCTACCTGCATTAGCAGAAGGATTCTTTATCACTGAGCCACCTGGGAACCCCGGTGGTGATCATAATGGATACTAAAGTCTGAGCACTCACGTGCCAGGAGCGAGGCTCGATGCCCTCTATGCATGGTCATGGGTGGGCAGGTCCTGCCTGGATCCGTTTTTGCTCAGTAGGAGATAAGAGGATTCGAGAGGTCAGGGTACTTGCTTAGGGTCACAGTGCTCGCTGAAATCTGGGTCAACTTTTGTTTTCTGCCAGAGCCTGAGTTCTCAGGCCCTTTGCAAGGCTGCCTCCTGTATGAGAAGCCTCCAGTTGCCTCCCTGGCATGGCCTCTCCCTGAAGACCAGGGAGATGGACCAAGGGCCCCCCCTGGCGGACCCTGCTTCTTTTTTTCGGGCACATTAGAATTGTGGCTCCTCTTTGTTCTTCTTTTTGTTAGTGTACTCATTTGGAGGGGAGTCTGCCTTCCAGAGAAGCCCCAAGATGGCTTGTGTGTGTTTGGTTTGGTTGTATCACCAGCCTGTGAATGACAGAGGAGAGCACCGTGAAGGACTTTACTTTCAGGCTGGGCATCTCATTTGCCAGATAAAAATTACACACATCATACATGCTGCTTCCCCTCTGGTGGCCGCCAAGGTCTCAGGTCTTTGCAAGTTAATGGGAAGGAAAGTCTCTTGCATAACTTCCTCTCTGTGGAGACAGAGGGCAGCTCATTTAATGGGGCTCCTAAGAAGAGTTGGATCATATTACTACAGTTTTGGGTTTTGCTTGGCTCTCAAGGAGCATATGTAGTTTGGTGTAATGTGAGGCTTATTAGAATTCTTGCCCATTTTGCATGCCCTGGATCCTCCCCCTATTTGAGTCCTGGGTAGGTGGAAGGATATTTATGTTTTTGCAGAGGGCAAAGGAAGTGATTGGTTGCCTCCATTTAAGTGCTTCTGGGGCAGGCACAGCGCGTGGTGCCTCTGTGTACTTGATCTGGGCTGGGCAGGGGGGTAGCCCTAATCACAGATGGGAAAACTGAGTCCCGAAAGATCCAGGGGGTCTTTCCCACAGTCACCTCGTTAGCAGAGCTGAGACGTGGTACCCAGGTCTGTCCGTCTCAAAAGCCTCTTGACTTTCTACCACACTGGATAGCCTTGCAGTTGCATGGGTCCAACACCAGGGAGCTAATGAGGACCCCACAGCCACAGTGGTGTTTTTCTTATTTATTTATTTATCATGGTGGTGTTTTGCATCTTCCAGAGTAGCATCTGCCTTGTTATTGATGGGGGCAGGGTAGGCAGCGCTCGTTATTTGGTCAGAGAAGCAAGTGGTCACTGCTTGGTTATGCAGTGATTTCTCAAAGTCGACTTAGCCACACAGTGAAAGTACATTCGGCCTTATAACAATGTCTGAACTCTTCCGTAGTTTCTACCTGTGTCCTTTCTCTGGTCAGAGGGGAACTTGCCTCTCACACAGTACAGGTTCTGGCTCAGTTATGTTTCGATGAGTTTTCTGGAATCCATGTTGGGGGAGCAGAGGGGCAGGAGAGTGAAGCCCGGGTGCACTGCACATGGCTGTTGCTAACCCCTCTACTATTTCCAATTAGCGGATGCATGTGTGAGTTGTATGCCTGTCTTCTATTTACAAGAGGAAATATCCCATTTAATTTTATTTTCACACCAAGAGCCCAAGTGTTAAGAGAACATAGTGTTCTAGCACTCCCTCGGTTATCAGCTGCAGAGCGGAGCTTGTATATTGTCACATACAGTTTTCCGAGTGTATTTCTACATTTGTTACCTGGCAACCTTGCCACGTCGGGACAGGAAGATGTATGGCTTCCTACCAGATCCACGCTGTTTATATTGCAGAAGGTAGGTGGTGTCTTCCTCATGGGAATATAGAAGAGGAGAAGGCTCAGGCTCACAGGGCTCAGTTGAAAGGCTCGGGCTCACGGGGCGGAGATGTTTCGGTGGCTGACCGAAGAGCAGGGCTCCAGTGGGAGGATGGCTCTTATCCTGCTTGGAGGGATGACTTACTGTGTCCTTGACCACTTCCCAGTTTTGATGAGAAAGGCAATTCCCAATATAGGGATGACAGCCACGATATCCCCTTTCAAGCTGCTTATAGCCCTTCAGGGTCTTCTGTTGAGCGGATCAACTGCATGGAAAGCAGTGTGGCATGGGATTTGCGTGCTCAGTGGGCCCTCAGGGCATCATAGCATCCCACCCCCCACCTATGCCCTGTGTCATTAACCTGCATCCCCAGAAGATACTTGTATTCAAAACCCTTGCAGCTAGGTTTGAAAGTCCTCTGGGTTGAAGCCACACGTTCCAAGACTCAGGAAAAGCTTGCTGAGACCAAGGACAGTGAATTCTCCAGCACCTGTAACATTGCTTGAGAAATGCTTCAGAGGGAAAAGTTCCCATGGTAACAGTTTTTTGAGAGAGTCTTGTGGCCTCCATAGGTTAGACAAGATAGCAGAGTGGTGGGACCCGGCAGCATAGCCTGTCTGCACACGCTCCTTTAAGTCTCCCTCCTGGTGATGCCAGAGCTGGAGTCTGTCCACAGGGCCCACAGCACTCACAGGGTTGAGTGGATCCCAGGGCTTCCCACCGGTGTTTCCCTCTGCAGTTCTGCCCTCTGTTGGCCTCCCTAATGAGAAGCCTTTGCAGTCCACTCGACTCTTACTGTCTTGCCTGTTGAGAAAGAAGACAACAGCTGAGTCCTCCTGGAGTATTTAGAAACCATCAGTTAGTTTATTATTTCTTTTGGCTCTGCCCTGCGGCACATGGATCTTAGTTCCCCTCCCAGGGGTCAGACTTACGCCCCCTGCATTGTAAGTGCAGAGTCTTAATCATTGGACCACCAGGGAAGTCCCCATCAGTTACCTCTCAGTATATGTATTTTGAGTGTTCCAACCTCCTTTAGAAAACCCAAGCCTTTTATTTGGTTTCACATGGTTCTTTGCACTTGGGTGTTAATGTCATGCCTGGTATCATCAGGAAATGTCCTGAGAGGAAGCCACACGATTCCTTCCGGTTGTATTCTATAGCAAGTGGATTTTTTTTTTTTTTTTTTTAATACCTGAGGAGGACTTGATCCCTGAGGGTTCTGAACTTGGACAGTCATCCTGAGTGTCCTTAACGTGGAAATCTATATCCTACTGTTTAAACTTTAAGATGATCCCTAACTGGCTTAAAGTCCTCAACCCACAGTGGAGGAAAACGTTGCAGAAAAAAAAAAAAAAAAACAAGGTCATGCTGCATTTTTTTGGTAAGCACAGGAATCAACATAGAGATGTTATATAACTTCTATTTATATCCTCCTTGCTCACTATCTGCAGGCAGACAAGAGTCGCTGAGAAGGGATTTAATGAGCTCTCTGGGTTTGCTCACCTTCCTGAGCTGGTAGGAACCAGCTTGTTCTCAAGTGCGTCAGCAAAGAATCTGCCTGTGGGTGGGCGGCTGGGGTAGGTGGACAGACTTGTTGCCATGGTGTTCTTTAATTCCCCTGTCTCTCAGCCATCTCACTCCCCCCTTCCCTGACTCCTTCCTCTCCCTCCTTTTCTTTTCTTTCTTTTTGTCCCCCTGTCTATAAGCTGGCTTGTTTCTCACACCTAACTCAGGATCCTTGGAGCTGTCCCCAGAAAGAATATTTTCCTTTCCCCCTAAGCATTCCCCATTGTGTGGCTCTAAGACATCAGAAAGGTTTTGCCTACGGCGTCTTTTCCCCACACCCTCACCTATTTCTCTTCCTAGGATATTTTTTTATTACCAGCCCCTTCATTGTAGGCACCTATGCTAGGAGTCTTCAAGCTCAAACAGTAAGGAGCTTTCTCGTAGCTATCGGGTTGCCCATGAACCAGGTGGATTCCATTGCCAGTTGCCCCAGAGAAGGAGGGCGGTCGGCATTTCCATCATCCCCCTTTGTGCTCTTGGCCTGGGTAGGGTGAAGTCTCCTGTCTCATCTAGCACATTATTAAATGGAACCGCATGAAAACAAGAGAATGTGTTTGTCCCATGGTTGATAATTCTTGGAGCTCAGGCAACATCTGTTACCTGAGGGTTGCGATTATTCAGCCTGCCTTTAAGAAACAAAGAAGTGGCTGCTCCATCCAGTTCTCAGCAGAGAAGCAGAACTGGCCTTCTGAGAAGCCCCAGGGGTGCCCACCTGCACCCAGCTGCTCTGATGGCTTTGCCTGTGCGTCACATTCTCAGCAGAACCTAGGTATTTAAAAGATGTGCTTTCAGGAGGTTATAATGAAATTGTTCTTAGAAAAGAATAAGTAGTTCCCATGAGGACAGGCTTAAACAAACAAACAAAAAAAAAAACAGAAAAGCCAAAACCCACCCCTGCCTTGCCCAAGAGTTGTGCAATCCTTAATAGCAGTAGCCTGTTTGAATAATCAAAGGCGAGCTGACTTCCCCTTAGTAACTTCTGTTAGAGACATCTGCATAAAATATCCCCGGATTCCAGACCAAGAAGGTAACTTTTTTTTTTCCCCTCTGAGTAACTGGAGGGACTTTCCCTTTGGAAGGCTTCCAGCAGAGCTAACTTCATGGTTGAGAATATTTTCTCATTAGAAACTAGGACTCCAGTGGCTAGAGTCCTGGCCTGGGGGCATTACAGACATGTCACACCCAAGCCCAGACCCAGAGCCTCTGAGAACAACCTCCATGACATCCGTAGCTGTCTGCGACCCTTGGGCACAACCCTCCTGCTCCCTGAGTGATCTGTGCCCCGCGTGTGCTTCCTGCGTCCTCCGAGTTCCTTCGTGAAAGTGTCAGAGCCTCCCTGATGGCTCTCCCAGTTTCCTTTGTCTGGGTTTTACACTTGTCATCAAGATGTCCCAGACGCCGAAGTGGGGAGAGTCCTGTAAACCATCTGACGTCTTCAAGCCACTTGTTTCCCTTTGAACCCAGGACTTAAGAAATTTTTTTGTTTTTTAATTTCTGTTGGAAGAGGCTGGTTCTTCAGTTGCCCTCACCATACGGTGTTTGAGAAATGTGTTTTCATTAGCCCGCCTTGCAACACAATCCCGCAGACTGTTCAGCCCTGGGCTCATAGCTGTGAAGTCAGGGGCGGGAGCCAGGTTATGAGATGGCAGGTCCACGAAGGATTGTCCTTCCGACCCCACAGTTAATAATGCAAGTGTCAGCGAGGCAGAGCAGTTAACAGTTAACTAGATGGATTAGGGTCAGCAGCAGCCCGAGCCCAACACAGAGGCCTGGGCACAAACCTGATAAGCCTCTCAGAGGCTAGAACGCCACATCAGCCTCCTTCCGCTGGTCTTTGGCATTCGGCGTTTTCCCCGCTTGGCAGGACTTTGAGCTTTCACGGACAGGGACCTTCTGGTTATTGAGTTAAACTTCAGCTGCCGTAGCTGCACAGCTCAACTCGATTTCAGTCTCTCAGGACTGCCCCTCCCTCGGAACTCTTGGGCGTTCACTAAGATAGCAGGTCTTGATGGAGGATGAAGTGGCTGTGAGACAGTCCAGACTGAGGTCACGTGGGGCCTGCCCTCAAGGAGGTTCCAGTCTAGCAGGGGAGATGGATTATAAGCCCGTTAACAATGAAATATGTGAATTGAGAGACGTGTGAAGAGGGAAGCAGCCAGGATGCAGAGCATCACAGGAAAGCCATTTAAGATGGTCAGGGGAGGTTTCTGTAGGGAGTTGCACTGATGCCCAGACCTAGCAGTTGAGAAGAGACCTAGGGGTGTGAGGAACAGAGGGCAGGAATGTTCAGACAGAAGGGTTGGCGTGGGCTTGGCATATTGCAGGAACCGAAGGAGGCCAGTGTCGTTGGAGCATGAGCTGGGTGGGGAATGGGGGTGGACGCAGGGCAGGAGACTGCTGCTTGACCCATCTGTCATCGGGTGAGCGGCTCGATCGGGTGGTCTCAGCAGCCTCCGCCAAGCCTTGTCAGTGCTTCTAAAGGCTCCACGTTGGCTTGGCTGTGACCTGCTTGGATACATGTCACTGATGCCAGAGCGATGATCTGTGAAGCAGCGCTTAGCGCAGATGAGCGCTGGGTACTCTCGTCCCGCCATCCCCATCCATCTGGCCCTCTATACATTTAACTTGTGGATCCCCAGGATGTTCTCTGCTGCCATATGGAAGCTCCCCCATGGGCCGTCCCCAGTGAAATGGGCCTGCAGGTTTGGGAGGAAGGGAAGCCCTGGAGCGTATGTACGGGGTTGTGACCGGAGAGGTCATTGGATGGAGCGGAGGACAGCAGGTGACGATTGGCCCTCCATTAGGAATGCGCTTGCTTGGCTGGATGTTTTGCTATTTGCCAGCCATCATCCTTGCCTCCTGTGGGCCAGGTCTATTTACTTCTTTTTGGATTTTATGGTCCAGTGGGTGGGTCACAGTTGGGTTTCTTTAGAGCAGGGAAGGGAATGTGTCTGGTTAGAATACCTACCAGGTGCAGGCCTGGTGCTGGGCTTCCCCCATGGCAGCTCCTAACTCCATCCTCCCGGCCTCTCGGTGGCATTTCCCCTTCTCCTTCCTTGGTTACAGATGAGGAAACGGAGGCTGCAGGTTAATAAATGCCGTGTCCACACCCGCCCGGTTCCTCCACCAGCCTCATCCATCTGTTTGGACCTGAGTGTACAGGACACGAAGTCCTTTGTCTGAGTCCCTGCTGCTCTCCGTACAAACACAGAGAATGGGTGTGCAAAAGATGCTTCTTGACATCAACTTAAGGCTCAAGCTGGATGCCCTGGGGGAACCTTGGTGCTTTTAGGGCAGGAAGTCAGTCAGTGTTGATTCATTGGCCCGCAGATACCCAGGATGGAAGTCAGACCAGAGAGCGAAGGTCCTACTCTGTGACCTGTACGTCAGTTCTTTCTTTTCTTAATTGGAGTATGATTGCTTTACAGTGTTGTGTTCATTTCTGATGTACAGTGATACAAATCAGCCGTATATATATATTCAGGTATCCCCTCTGTTTTAGACCTCCCTCCTAACGCCTCACCATCCCATCCTTTTAGGTCATCACAGAGCACCGAGCTGAGCTCCCCGTGCTGTGCAGTAGCTTGCCACTAAGTTCTTTCTTGCTAACACAGATGGAACCCCCAACTAAAGTGGGAAGGCACAGTAGCTGAGTGGCCCCCAGGCTCTGGCCGGGGGGCCCACTGGAGCCCTCCTTGGCTGATGCCCAGGGCGCGTTTCTTGGTGATAGCGTCTCTCCAGCACCTCTTGCATCATTCTTTTCGGGTCTCACAGTACACATTGGAAGCTCGCTGAGAAGGCCTCCGTCCCCCAGTCACAGACCCCACGGTGAGGCTGTCGGCGAGCTGGCACAGGATCCGAGGGTGTCACCTGAACCCCTACAGGGCCCTTTGGTTGAATCACAGAGTCACCGCTGGAGGGGACCCTGGCCCCAGACACGCACTGGAGATGGATTTTCTTCATCTCTAGTTGAGTAGAGGTGAATGGAACGAGATTCTAGAATGTCTTGTGTTTTCACAAGAGTCCTTCCTGGGGTCTCACCAGACTCTTGTTTGCTTCAGTGGCTTCCTTTTGTGTAAGCCGCACATTGACTTGAAGAGTAACCAAAACGCTGCCTTGCTCTGCAGAAGATGGCCTCTGTCCAGCCTTGGCAGGTCAGAGGAGTTGAAACATGCTGTTTATCTCTGAGTTATCAAGAGACGGCTCTACAGTTTGGATGAGGGAGCAACTTTTTTCAGAAAAATGAAGTGTGGATGTCTTTCCAACCCATACTTAGTACACTTCTTCACTTCCTTCTCTACTATTTTAAAGTTTATATTATTCCTGAACTCATGAACGCTGGCAACATCCTCAGAGATGTTGCTAAGCCGAGACTTGTAGATGTTTACTGGTTTAAACCCGTCAAACCTTGCTAAAAAACATCCACCTTAGAGTGAGTAGTCATTTATATCAGGGGTACGTTTGATTCTTAATGTCCACTTCACTCGTTATTAGATTCTTTTCAAACATCATACTTTTCCTGAAGTGTCGAGCATAGTTGAAAATACTAGAAACACCATTCATGTTGAAAGACTTGGGCCTTTCCAAGGGGGTAGGGGGCGGTGTTTGACACCAAGTCTGTATTCTGCATTTGGGTGTACTAAACTTGGGGAAGTGGAAGCTAAAACGTTTATCTCTGTGCCTAGCAGAAGCTGAGTGGCTTCTAGAACTAGTGAGATTCCAGCTGGATTTTTATTTTCTTTCACTTCCTTCATTGTGATGGTTATTGGGAAATGCTCTCCAGTGTGTTTTTGCTGTCATTCTGCAGGCCGTCTTGACCTACCAGTCCCAGCTGGGATTGTTTATCTTTGGATATTTTGGGGATACTAGACTTTGGTCATCACATAACACCCAGCACATGAGCCAATCCACTGTCTTACCTGCTGACTTCTCTCTTTGGAAGAGTGTGTTGATAGATTCCATGCCTCATACTGGAGTCGTTTCCCATAGGAATCGAACTGTGCTGTTTCACGTTGCGTTTCATAACTGCACCCTTGATGGACCCCGGCCACGTGGTACACACGGGCAGGTGGTAAGAGTCGTGCTTTTCAGATAAGAAACCCAGGGCACAACTGCAGGTAAGCAAATTGCCCAAGTTCACCTGGCTGGTTATCAGGGAGCACTGGCTAAAATTTAGGTTTCCAGACTTGCAGTTCTTTGGGCTCCTCTGCCTGAAGCACGTGTGTTTTATCACCTAGTTCCTGGTGCTTGATCTGTGGGTTTTGATTGTTGTCAAGGGTTTCTAAGAAAAGGATTCAAGACCTAGAGTGATGACAACAGTTAGGTGAATCGTCTATAATGCCCAGCCCTGGCAAAGCTTCATCTAGCAGAAGGGGCTTGTTTCGGAGCCCATCTTCACAAGTGCATCAGGCTTCGCAGGAAACACAGGCATTCACATGTGTTCCTACCACGGCTATTCTTTACTGTGAGAGAGTCCGTGTCTGTGCAGCTGAGAGACTTAGGGTGGTAGGTGGGGAAATAGATTATAAAAAGCCAAAAGGTGTTTGGAGTTTGACACACTCCTGCTCAGGGGAGAGGTGCTGAACGAAGCAGGGGAGCTGAAAGCATGGGCTGAGGCATCAGACCAATGGGGCTTGAGTCCTGGGCACCACCACCACTTCCCAGCTGTAGGACTTGACAAGTTATTTAGCTTCTTTGAACCTCAGTTTCCTCATCTGTAAAGTGGGGAGAGTGATAACCCCTACCTCCTGGGGTAGTTGTAAGGGTTAAATGAGATACTGTGTACAAAGCACTTAGGCAGTGCCCGGTGAACCATAAGCCTTAAGTTACCACTCGCTGTAATTTACAAATCAGGGTCCCCAGGAAGCGGTGAAATCTCGGATAGCCACGGGGCTTGGAAGAGAACCCCACAAGGTAAACCCCACGCCTGGGTGGCCATTGCTGTCACTCTGTAACCCGCAGGGCCTCTGTGTGAGCTGGACATGAATGGGCTGCTCTGTTTGGAGACCCCAGGGCCAAGACTGAGGTGCGCATGTGCCGGAAGCACATGGAGAAGAGAGAAATCCAGGGAGGAATTTCCAGCAGCCCTGGGAAGCTCAGGGATTCAGCATTGTTCAGCAGGTCACATTTTTCAAATTTTTGCCCTTTGCCTGAGAACTTAATTCATTCTGCAGCAGATAAATGAGCACCCAGAGTGAAAGTCATGGGCTGTGTCACTCAGGGACATGGCCCAGGCAGTCAGATAGAAAAGCTCATTCTCTGGAACCTCAGAAGGCTCAGTGGGAGGGTTTCTGGACGGTGAATGACTGCAAGGTGAAATACTTTCTTCTGGGGAAGTTTCGAAGCTGTCCCAGGAGCACAGAGGACTGCTCCCTCGACCCTCCCCCGCTCCCCCAGACCAGGCCTAAATCACATCCACCTCTGCTTCCTGCCGCTTTCCCTTCTTTTATCTGAGATGCTCATAAAGGGCTCCTCCCATGTCCCTGCGAACTTCCCAGGAGGCTCAGTGGTAAAGAATCCGCCTACCAATACGGGAGATATGGGTTCAATCCTTGGGTTGGGAAGATCCTCTGGAGGAGGAAATGGCAACCCACTCCAGTATTCTTCCCTGGAGGAGTCTGGCAGGCTACAGTCCATGGGGTCGCAAAGAGTCAGACACAGCTGAGCAACTGAGCGCATACCCGTGTCCCTGCAAGTGCAGGCTGGCTGGCTCTGGGTTCCAGGGTACAAAGACTGTCTCCCCCACTACGCCCGCCCCACCCCAAGTCTCTGAACTCTGGGGAAGATGGCTTTTCAATAAGGTGCTCAGTCACTCACCTTCCCTGGTGTGTGTCCAGCACCTGGGGAAGGCCCGTGTCTCTCCTTCTTCTCCCCAGACAGACCCCATCCTGCACAATGCGACCGGGCCGTGACCTCTTGCATCTCAAGAAAGGCATGCCCCCACCCTCTCCTGCACACTTCCGGCCTATTGTCTAGTGGAGCTGCCAGCCCTCCGCTGGTCCCTAACTTTGGGGCCTCTGGTTTCAGAAACTGGGAGGGCTTGTCATAAATCACACTCTGTTTCTTTGTAAGAACTTGGCCGGGCATAGTAGGTGGCTGCCAGGCTCATTAAGAGATGTCTTAACTATTTTCAAGAGTGATCTGAAAGGGCGGTTTCCTTATTATTTTCAGCTGAAGAGCTCATTCCTGAGTCCCATACAGCTCGGGCAGCCCGAGGAGGGCAAACTGTGTCCACTTGACATTTATCCCAGATTGGGAATGCAACTCAGGTTAGGTGTCACCCACCCACCCCCGATCCTGGTCAAGGGGACTGACTTGAACTCAGGAGACGTGGTTCTCTGTGTTCATTTTCGCTCTGGGCCTCAGTTTCCTCCTCTGTAAAAGATGGAGGGCTGGACTAAGTGGGTAGTTTCCAGACAGTGTTCTGTGGAACCCTGGAGTTGCAAGGAGGATTCCAGTGGTGATATGGGGTCCTCCCCGCTCTGTCTCAGGCCGAGCAGTTGTGCCTGTATCTCTCTAATACCCGGTCCTTACCCCAGTGTTAGGGGAAGGAGGAGGAGCGAGTTTCCTTGGTGGGAAAAGCATCTGGAAGTGGCTGACATAGGGTGCTTCCAACTTTAACTTTCTCTGATCTGTGGTTTCTTTTTTGTGGTGGTGGTTTTTAAACCCGGCTTACAATGGCCATACCTAAATGCCCGCCCCTCCTCTGTCCTCCAGAATTCCCATGTAGGTGGTCACTTTCTCACCTGGTCCAACCCCGACTACCTTCCCTCAAGCCCCTCCAAACATGTACCTGTTGTCTGTGATGTTGGCACTGGTGCTGGGTCTGCCCCCAAACCAGTCTTTGCTTTTTTGGAGTTGCCTGCCGACCCCTGGGGCTGGTGTTCTGTGTGATCATTAAGAAGGTAGGTAGTGGAGATGGCCCTGAGCACAGGGGCAGGGAGCCAGCGAGGCTCTGCCCCCTGTCAGCTGACCTTTCCCGACCCCAGCTCTCCTGCCTCTAAAGTTATTATGAATGATGGATTTATGAATGATGGTATCTATCTTGACAATCTCCTAAGATGCTGATAAGACAGCTTATGTGAAAAGGGCTTTGGAATCTAATGTGATTTGGAGATAAGCAGAGAGAGGAGGAAAGGGCGGTGGTGAAGAGAGATGGGCTGTGAGGGTGTCAGACTCAGATCCCTCTGCTGGGGAAGGTAGCCTCTGAGGGTGGCCCCCAGTCTGGACCACTTTGACCAAGTTCTCTAGCCTTCTGGAAGCAAAGCAGTTGCTTTTTCCATCTCTCTTTTCATTGTGATATGACTTACATACAATCATATGTATAGATTTTAAGTGTAGACTTTGATCAGATTTGACAAATACCATCAGATTTGGTCATATTTGTGTGGCTTCTATAACAAATCACTAAAAATAACAAATTACTAAAATCTTACCCAACTGCTAAAATTACTAAATCTTACAAATTACTAAAATTACTTTCAGCAATAAGTTACTAAGAATAATAAATTACTAAAATCTTAGTGGCTTTAGACAGCCAGATATTTTATCTTACAAGTTCGACATGAGTCTTAACCAGACTAAATCAAGATTCAGCAGGGGAGGGGGCCCGGGGGGAGGGAATTTGTTTTCCTGCGTTTCCCAGTTTCTAGAGGCTGCCCGCAGCCTGTGGCCCCTTCTTCATCTTCAAATTTCAAAACCAGCCACGCTGAGTGGAGTCCTTCTCATACTGCATCCCTCCACCCTCCTCCTCTACATTTTTTTTTTTCTTTCTTTTTTGGCTACACCACATGGCTTGTGGGATCTTAGTTCTCCAATCAGAGATCAAACCCGTGCCCCCTGCATTGGAAGGGCAGAGTCTTTAACCACTGGACCGCCAAGGGAGTCGTACCCCTCCTCTTCTACTTTTAAGCACCCTGGTGATGACACAAGCCTTTTGACTAATCCAGAATCATCTCACAGTTTTAAGATCAACTGATTAGGAACCTTAGTTCCATCTACAACTTCCTTCCCCTTTGCCATGTAAGCTGGCATGTTTTATAAGTCCCACAGATGAGAGTCTGGACGTCTTTGCAGGGCTGGGGGGCATTCTTCTATCTGCCACACCTGTGCAGCCTCCATCCCAATCAAGACATTGTCTTCACTCCGGAAAGTTCTCTTGTTTCCCTTTTGGTCACTTCTCACTCACGACCCACCCCCCTGCCCAGAGGCAGGCAGTTTTGCTGTTACTGACGAATCATGCACTACACTAGTTTTATTTGGAAGGGTTACCTCAAACCTGCTGGGTGGAGTGCAGTGAAGTTTGGAGAAGTGAAACAGGCTCTCTGTGACTCTTGGTTCTAGGTTTGGGGAACAGTGGGGGAGGGGAGAGCAATTCACTGAAACACATTCGAGGAGAGCAGTGGGCAGGTAGCCACGAAGAGCCTGAGGGGGTTGGGAGCCAGTCCCTGCCTGCTCTGGTCCAAGGTCCCACCTGCTCCTGGAAAAATGGTCCAGAGGAGGGCGCCCCTTTCCCCTCCCGGGCCCTGTGAGGCCCTTGTGACAGAAGGAGGTGGAAGGAGCAGGTCTGTGAACGGTGTACAGGAGCTGAACTCACTGCCTCTGGGTGACACCAGGCACAGCCTACCCCGGGGAGGCGAGGGGTGAGTCTTAGCTCCTCTGCATGCCGTGGCTTTCACTTCTCCTGTACAAGGTCCTCTCCTTCCAGCATGTCTGCTGAGCTTCCCACTCAAGAGACCTGAAAGTTCTCCTCTGTCCTCCCCTTGCTGCTCTGCCGCCCCCAGTGCCCCGGCGTCCTGGGAAGATGCTGTGTGTCACAGCGCCGGCCTCTCAGGGGTGCTCCCACAGGAGGCACGTTATCTCAAAGACCCAAAAGCTTCTCCTGATTTCCGAAAGGAGTGATAGTAACAACTTCTTCATCGGAGACGGGCGGTGGAGGGTATTAGGTGACAGGCACAGAGGTTCACCCACGCTCCCAGCACCTCGTCAGGTCAGCCATCGGGAGTGTCACTGTGATTAGCTTGCTGGGTCTTCATAACCATTCATGAAGGGCACACCCTGTTACGATGCCCATTTGGTAAATGAGAAGATTTGCATTTCAGAGATGTCGTCACTTTCTAATGTGGCACTGGCTTGTGAGCGGTGGAGCCGAGGCCTGTTCTGACTCTGGAGGTTGTTCTCACCACTGAGCCCCTCAGGTGATGGCTTTGCTGTGGCTTTTTCTCGTGATAGTTGGTTAATGGTGGTGCAGAACCAACTCATTCTGTGGGCACTGTGCTAAGCGCTCGGTGTGCACCTCAGCAGCCTTTCCACGTGGGTTCAGAGAGGTTGGGTACCTTACTCAGGGTCCCAGAGCTGGTGGGTAAGGGACCCCAGCCTCAAACCCAGGAGGTCCAGCTGGAAAGCCTGCCCTACTAACCCTCCGTTAAGATACGTCTCCTTCCTTTGAGGCACTGGTGTGATCTCTCTCCTCTCAGTTCTTGCTGTGAGGCATGATGGGGTTTGCCTGTCTTTTCAGTTTTTTGATGTCCAGCACCCAAGAATCGGCTGGGTCTCCTTTCACATCTTCTAGCACCATCCTTGTCTGATGTCAGTTTTCTGTGCTTACTTGCGTCACCGTACCCCACTGTCCACTTGACCATTTCACTGACCACATTTTGTTTACAAAGCAGCGTCAAATCCTTGAGGGACTGAGGACTGTTATAAATAACGCAAAATAAATACACTGGCCATTGCAGAAACATATATAGAAGCGTGTAATCCTCCGTACCTTGCCCTCCTCTCATTTTACCAGAGGCCTCCTTGCCCTGACCCTGTCCAGTGACATCTGGCTGGATGTGACGCAGTGTTTGTAGCAGGTGTTGGGTATGCACTGTTACACTCTTACAGATGACAGTCGGTGGGCTTTGGCTATTCACTGACTTAAAGTGCATTTGTTTTCCTGCATGACCAGATTGCCCACAGATGTTTCTTAAGTTGCCTTCATACCATGGGAAGACAAATGGGGCAGCAACTGAACTTCATTGCCCTGAGCAGCCACCTTCCCGCAGAGTCTCCCCGTGACCCCTGTGGCTGAGATGTTGTGTGACATCTCTGGGAGGAAAATGTCGTCACTGTGTTTGGGTGGCTGTTGGTTGAGGTCTTGCTTAGTCCCCTGCACATCTCCTCTTGTTTGTCTGCAGACACATCAGCTCTCAAAGAAGTGAACAAGTAGAACTTGCTTTTTCACGTGTGAGCAATTTTCCAGAGTGAACGTATGTTTTCCTTACCAAGCTACCAGTTTCACGGGGCACAGACTCCTTTTTGTTCATTGTTGTTTCTCCTCTAACAGGCATAATGCCCAACTCATGACAGATGTGCAGTAAATAGTGGGTGGCGGATGGATGGATGAATGGATGGAATACTGGTTGGATGGATGGGCAAAAGAGAAACCTAAAAATAAAGTAAAGGGCAGTGGAGGGCTTCCCTGGTAGCTCAGCTGGTAAAGAATCCATCTGCAATGCAAGAGACCCCAGTTCGATTCCTGGGTGGGAGTGATCCCCTGGAGAAGGGATAGGCTATCCACTCCAGTATTCATGGGCATCCCTGGTGGCTCAGTTGGTAAAGAATCCACCTGCAATGTGGGAGACCTGGGTTCGATCCCTGGGTTGGGAAGATCCCCTGGAGGAGGGCATGGCAACCCACTCCAGTATTCTTGCCTGGAGAATCCCCATGGATGTAGGAGCCTGGTGGGCTACAGTCCATGGGGTCTCAAAGAGTTAGACACGACTAAGCAATTAAGCACACACATGCGCATACACACACACATAAGCACACACGTGCGTGCACACACATACACAAGCACACATGCATGCATACACACAAACACACAAGCACACATGCACGCATACACACACACACACACATACACACACATGGCAGTGGGGCACGTGAAAGCCTGGAGCTTGGCTTAAAGAGCGGGAGTGATAGAGGGTGACACACAGAATGATAAGGCCAAGCAGGAGGCAAGCAGGGGGTTGGAAACTGGCATTTGGGAGTGGCTGAAGAGAAAATGTTAAGACCAGGGAGCACAGGTAGGAGGGCTGTATCTTGTGTTGTACGTAAGAAACAACCAGAGGTGAAGAACAGGGAGAGGGAGAAGGGCAGGACTGAGCAGAGCTCTGTGGGCAGGTGACACGGGCCTCTGTCAGTGTAGCGTGTAGACTAGTGGCTGGAAGAGGCGCCACAGTGGCTGAAGCTGCGTGTCGGCAGATGGACACGCAGTGGCTTTCGGGCCGGCGGGCTGCTCAGTCAGGCTCAGGGTGTGCGGGGGTGAGAGGTGGAGGAGTCGAAGGGCTTTGTGAAGCTGGTAAGAGTTTGTTTTTTTCTGGGATTGCAAGCTTAGGGTTACCTTCTGTAGGGAAGTGCCATCTCTCCAAATGAGGGTGGAAGTGAAATTGGCAGAAAGCTCCAACCCGGAGAAGCAAATACATTGTTTGGAGCTTTGTTTTATTCCTCTGGAAATTGACCGTATTGTATTTTTATGTAAATAATCCACAACAGCGTGGTATTTGCAAAGGGGTGAAAAGAGAATGCTCGTAAACGAAGTTGAGACACCATATTGTGTTTTCACATCAACAGTGTATACTCTTGCTTGCAGTGGGTCCAAAAAAACAAGTGCGTATCCAAGAGGCGAACTACCTGTAACTGTAAGCTTGTTCATCTCTACCTGCCTTTTAAGACCTCATTTGAAAACCACCTTTTCCTTGAAGATCTTGGGATCACTCCAGACCTATGTCATCCTTGCCAGCTCTGAACATCTCTAATATAATTGTCTTTGTAGCTTCTGGAGCACTTTTTACACGTTTCAGTCTTCCTTACAGGCATGTCATTGTAATCTGGTGTGGAGCCCTAGAGGGGCGGGTTGCATGTCTTACTTATCTGTATATATTCATAGGGGTTTGCAAAGAGGAGGGTTCGTAGATGTCCTTAAACATGACTGACCGTGCAACAATTACCAAAAACACATTCTGCTTTCATTGTTACTGGAGTTGATATCTGTGTGTGTTGGGAGTTGTGCTCAGTTAGCTAAAATCTGCCCACCACCCCCTAGCAGGCTTCCCAGGCCGGTATGGCTTCTTCAGCCAAGACGTGACAGTTTTCTCTCAAAGCTCCTTGTAGACACACTCAGGCTGTTGAATCGAGGGAATGACAGTGCAAGAAACAGTGTTGAACCTTGGTCCAAACTGAGATGGGTTTTCAGGTTTTGTGTCTGGCTCTGATCCTCGTGAGGTTTTGGTGTCCTGAGTGGGATTCAGTAACTGGTGTGTCACAGTGTCAGGAAAAAAACCATGGGTTTTCCTTGGCAGCACTCCTTTTTCTGCCGGTTGACAGAAGACAAGAAGTCGGAGAAATTCTTCAAGGTTTTCTATGACCGAATGAAGGTGGCCCAGCAGGAAATCAAGGCAACAGTGACCGTGAACACCAGTGACTTGGGAAATAAAAAGAAAGACGACGAGGTGGACAGGGATGCCCCGTCACGGAAGAAAGGTAAACACTCACCTGCTCGCAGCTCTGGGGTCAGCTGAATTGGGAACATGGGAGGAACCCTGGTTTTCCTTTAATTTTTACAGGACTTCTAGACTCCCAGATGGATTCTGACTGGGGCTTTCAGAAGAATAAAACCAGTCTGATTGTGATAAAACTCTTCCTGTGTAACCTGGAAGAGTGGTTCAGTGGTAAAAGAATCTGCCTGCAATGCAGGAGACTCAGTTTTGATCCCTGTGTCGGGAAGATCCCTTGGAGGAGGGCATGGCAACCCACTCCAGTATTCTTGCCTGGGAAATCCCATGGACAGAAGAGCCTGGCGGGCTACAGTCCATGGGGTTGCAAAGAGTCGGACACGACTTAGTGACTAAACAACAGCAACAACATGTAACCTGAACTGAATTCCTGCTGCTTGGGAAACTCCTAATGTTTAATACACTGATACTTTCTTGGTCAAACTCAGGGTTTTATTGGCAGGAAATCCACTGATAATCTTTTCCTGTAATTTTCATTTAATGTCCGAGAAAGTTGAGGAAGATATACACTTTAAAACAAAAGGCATTATCTAATCCTCCCTTATTTTCTAAAATATTTGAAAGTTCATGAAGCTTTTTATCCATTACCTTCCTTGAAGAGAAGTAATACTGGGGAGTGGGTAGACTCAAAAGTGCTAGAGTCAGATGGCCTTGAGCGGATCTGAGCCCTATTTTTTTAAGTTGAGACCTGGGTTTCTCAGCCACAGCACGTGGGACATCTGGACAATCCATTGCTGTCAGGGCTGTCCTGTGCATTGTAGGCTGTGTACCAGCACATATGGCCTCAACCCAGTAGATGCCACTGCGTGTATGCTAAGTTGCTTCAGTCGTGTCCAACTCTTTGTGACACCATGGACTGGAGCTCACCAGGCACTTCTGTCCATGAGATTCTCCAGGCAAGAATACTGGAATGGGTTGCCATGCTCTCCTCCAGGGGGACTTTCTGACCCAGAGATCAGACCCGCCTCTCTTATGTCTCCTGCTTTGGCAGGTGGGTCTTCACCACTAGCACCGCCTGGGAAGCCTGCAGGTACCAGTAGCCTATCTCCAACTTGAAATCTCTCCAGATATTTCCTGTCATCCCCTGGGTGGAATTGGGGTCAAAATCACCCCTAGTTGATAACCACTGGTGTAGAATGGGGATAAACAAAAGAAAAAGGAAGGCTTACATTTACTGAGTATTTCCTACGAACCAGGCACTGTCCAAAGTCCTTTACATGTGTTACTTCATTTAGAATTCAAGTCAACACTGTAAAATAAATTCTTTTACATCCATTTAACAGACCAGGAAACTGAGGCATCAGAATGGTAATTAACTTGTTAAGAACATGAAAGTAGTAAGTAAACCAGAGTCAGGATCTGAACCCAGGCAGTCCGGCAACAGAGTCTAATGCCCCTAACTCTAGTACCTGGTTACCTTACAGGGTTAGTGTGAGAAGTGAGCCAGGTAATTAATACACATCAAGTGCTTGATCAAATCACGGTGCCCTGGGGCTCCGTAAAGGATTCCATCGATCGTCATACAGTAACAGTAATTACCATTTGCTTAGCTTATGTTGACCCTCTCGGGAACCCGCTCAGAGAAAGACTTCAGTGATGTTCTCCCCATTTTACAGATGAGGAAGCTGAGGCCCAGAGTCATAGGTGTGTGAAGCTGGCAGAACCTCTACCACTGTTCCTCTAAATGAGAGCAAGCTGAGGTGATGCCTTAGAGCCACGATGAGCTGGCAGAGCCCGACTCAGTTTTAATTTTAAGGGCTGAGAGAAGATGGTGCCATCTTGGAGCGTTTTGCCAACCTTGAGGGGCTCTCTAATGATGGCAGAACTTAGGTCTCTTAACATTGTCTCTGGCGTGGTGAATAGCGTTCCCGAGGATTTGGCAGCATTGACCATCTCACGTTTGCGTTCTAGCCAAAGAGCCTGCGACGCAGATTACGGAAGAGGTGCGGGATCAGCTCTTGGAGGCCTCTGCTGCCACCCGCAAAGCCTTCACCACCTTCAGAAGGGAAGCTGACCCCGACGACCACTACCAGTCCGGGGAGGGCGCCCAGGCCGCAGCGGACAAGAGCAAGGACGACCTGGAGATGAGCGCGGTCATCACCATCATGCAGCCCATCCTCCGCTTCCTGCAGCTGCTGTGCGAAAACCACAACCGGGACCTCCAGGTGAGGGCGGGCAGGGGCGGGGTAGGGGCGGGGCGGACGTGAGGTAGGGGCGGGGAGCCCAAGCTCCTCACAGCTCCGCCCAGCTTCTCTGTGACTTGTGGGCTCCTCTCCCTTCAGCTAGTCTCCTCCAACTGAGGGCCCAGACTGCTCTTGACCTCCGAAGCGTTTCTCTGTCTCATCTTCCCCACCGTCTCCTTAGGGATAAAATCTCAGCCTTATCTGTGTTGTTGCCCCTGCTACACATATGTATTTGTAATGTGTGTGTGTGTGTGGGCAC
The DNA here is from genome assembly GCF_019923935.1 of Bubalus bubalis. Classification (NCBI taxonomy): domain Eukaryota; kingdom Metazoa; phylum Chordata; class Mammalia; order Artiodactyla; family Bovidae; genus Bubalus; species Bubalus bubalis. The sequence continues at coordinate 21,539,299 of NC_059177.1, read as the reverse complement.
GCCTGTGTCTGTCTGGTAGCCTGCCACTTTTTGATGTTTAGGTGCACAGGTAAATCTTGACTTGGTGGTGGGGTGGGTGATTAAATATACTTACAGAATCTGGTACATGGAAAGTTCTAATCAATATGTTTTGGTTGAATGAATGAAGTGGTCTTCTGGTATTTTACATTTGTTGTTCAGTTGCTGAGTTGTCTCCAACGCTTTGCAACCCCATGGACTGCAGCACGCCAGGCATCCCTGTCCCTCTTTACCTCCTGGAGCTTGCTCAAACTCATGTCCATCGAGTCTGTGATGCCATGCAACTATCTCATCCTCTGTCACCTCCTTCTCCTCTTGCCCTCAATCTTTCCCAGCACCAAGGTATTTTCCAATGAGTCAGCTGTTTGCCTTAGGTGGCCAAGTATTGGAGCTTCAGCATCAGTCCTTCCAGTGAATATTCAGGGTTGATTTCCTTTAGAATTGACTGGTTTGATCTGCTTGCTGTCCCAGGGACTCCCATAAATGTTCAAAAATATTTGTTGAACTGATGATTCCAGAAATGCTTTGTTCACTTTTTGTTATTGTGGCCAAGGCTTATTGGGCACTTAGATGATTCTGGATGCTAAGTGTCTCCTGTATTATTACACTTGTTTTATAGATGAAGAAACTAAGATACACAGGACTCATTTAGGGTATGCAGAGCTCACATTTGAGCCCAGGCAGTCTGGTGGGTAGAGTTTGTGCTGTCTACCACCACATTAAGATAGAGGCTGTTTTCTTCCTTGCAGAGTTTCTCCAGCAGCACAGGCTTTTCAGGAAGGGCCAAGGATGGGTTCTAGAGATACACTCTTTGTTTTGAGTGGACACAGATCTGTAGAAGCTGTCACTTCCCAGAAGCGTGCTGGAGCCAGGCTCCTTGGCCATTACCTGGTTCTGCTGCTGCTGATTGTTAAGGAAAATACTCCTCTCTGCCTAAAAGGGATGAAGCCGAACCAAAAGAGTGTGCCTGAACTCCTCTAAGATAGAATGTTTCCTCCTAAAGTAAATAGATTAGCAGTGGTAGTTTTATTTGAATCATGATGGTTTGAAAAGAACATAATTCTAGGAACTTGAATGGTGGTCCAGTGGTTAAGACTTCACTTCATTGCAGGGGGTGCATGTTTGATCCCTGGTCAGGAAGCTAAGATCCCACATGCCTCCTGGCCAGAAAACCAAAACTTAAAACAGAAGCAGTATTGTAACAAATTCAGTAAAAACTTAAAAAATGGTCCACATCAAAACAAAAAAGTAATAATTGTAGTCCAAACATAGCAAGGGGAAGGTGCAGCCTTGAAATGTTGCATTGTTGACTTGACCCTCCAGGGGGGTTTGATGACTTTTCACGTGTTAGCTGTGGCCAGACCATTTGATGCCACAGCTAGAAATGGCTCGCCCTTAAAACCTGCTGCAGACTCTCTACCTAGGTAAGCTGAGTAATGAATTTAATTGTTAAACAGTAAGAACAGTGAGATGGTACTGGATGAAGTTTGCAGTATTAATACCATCTGTACTGATTTTTCAATCCAATGAGTCTGAAGAGCCTGGGCTTTGAAAAAGCATTCAGATCCAAGGTCATCAGCCAGCCAAGTCTGGCCCGTACTTCAAAACGAAGGGGTTTCTGTCAGCCAGGCAGTGACTTCAGGCTCATTCTAGACTTTGACACCCGCCCATCTCCTCCACTGACATCCTCGGCTTCATCCCTGTCCACAGCTGAGTGTGAGATCTTGGCTGTCAGTCTTCTTTTTCTTGCTTGTTGCTCAGACATTCCTACTTTGGACATAGAACACGTCAACCCTTGACGCACTGGCCTGACGCCTGCATGCTGAGCTCAGTGGGCGGACAGAGCTCTCATGACCCAGAGGTCAGGGTCTGGTGACTGTCTCCTTGGCTGGCATTTCTCTGTTTGAAGGGAGACTGTATTCGTTCCACCTTCCGTATCTACACCATCCATCATGGAGGAGACAGGCCAAGGGAGTGTGAGCGACACCGTGGGAAACCCGGCTGTCCCACCAGTAGGAAAACAAAGCCTTCAGCTCGACTGTGGCGTGTTTGTGGCTGGGGGCCCCGCCCTGCTGCTGGGGTGATTCCTAGGCTGAACTTCGTGGCCATTGCTCTGTACCGTTCGCCTGTACCAGTGTCCCTGGTCTCCACCAACCTCAGGCTCCGAAGGAAAAGTAGATTAAGACTTTGCATGTGTGTATTGATTTCCTCACCTCGGCAAGGACCTGCTCTGTGCCCTGAGCCAGGGCGATGGAGACCCCCCTACCCCTGCTCCCCACAAAGCAGGAGCCCCTGGTAAGAGGGAGACGACCACGCAGCATGCTGAGGGCTATTGTTGTGCCATCTTAGGGGTTTTGTAGATTCAGAGCAGGAGAACCAACACAGTGAGCCAGGTCCAGGAAAGCTGCTCAGAGAAGCTGATGTCTGCTGAGTTCTGAACTAACCAAACACAAAAACCCCCCTTGAGTAGAGTCCCGTCCATGAACGTCAGAGGGGCAGTCCCAAGGTGCTTGTTTCCTGAGTGTAGCTCGGGTTTCGTGGATCTGTTCTTCCTCCCCTCCACCCCCTGGAACTCCCATCTTCACTGGGGAAGCAGAGGGAGGCCCTCATTGTATGAATTCACCCTTCCTTGTGGGGAAATCCTCACAGATGTTGTTTTGTACCTTACTGTTGTTCAGTCGTGGCCGACATGACTGAGCCTGCAGCCTGCCAGGCTTCCCTGTCCTCCACCATCTCCCAGAGTTTGCTCAAACTCATATCCATTGAGTCAATGATGCCATCCAGCCATCTCATCTTCTGTCGCCCCCTTTCCCTTCTGCCCTTAATCATTCCCAACATTAGGGTCTTTTCCATTGAGTCGGTTCTTTGCATCAGGCGGCCAAAGTATTGGAGCTTCAGCCTCAGCATCAGTCCTTCTAGTGAATATTCAGAGTTGATTTCGTTTAGCATTGACTGGTTTGATCTCCTTGCTGTCCAAGGGACTCTCAAGAGTCTTCTCCAGCACCACAGTTCAAAAGCATCAATTCTTTGACGCTCAGCTGTCTTTAGCTCTTCGCAAAACTCTGAATTAATTCTCCAAGCCCTGTGGCCAGAAGCACCTTTCCATGAGTCCTTCCAAAACTCCATTCTCCAATATACTGGTCTTCCAGAAACAGTGGTATTGTGGAGAGAAGGAGTGTACAGTATAATATATTAAAAAAAAAACTTAACAATTTAACCTTTGAGGGTACCATAACGCCAGTAATTTTAAACTATTTAAGGCTGCAGAATTCTTTGTTTGAACAGCTCAGAAGGTACAAGGTAAAGCAAATGAAAGCAAGGCTGCTTTGTTCATAATAGAAACTACAGAGTGCTCGAACTTTGCTTTCTCATCTATAAGAGCTCTGAGACATGGGGCATTCCTGGGGTCCCCCAGGGTTTTGCAGGGCCCGGCTGGCAAACCAGCAGTCTGGACCAAGGGTTTAGAAGCATGAAGCTTGCACTCATCTTTACAGACTCCCACTAAGTCAGACAGCCTGAGCTAGTTAATAAAATCTCTCTGACAAGAAGATGCTTGTAGGAGTCTGGCTCTCAAAATGATAGTTTTAAGCGGGATTCGGCAGCTCTGAATGCCATCTTCTTGGTAGTGTTCTGGATCCGATGGTGAATCTCTGGGTCAGGGTTTCCTTTTGGATCTGAAGGAGAAGACATTTTCATGAGGAAAGAGGGACCAGCTCCCTGGTAGAAGGAAGTGCAGATAAGCCCAGAGAGGGAGGGATTCTGGCCTTTTGAAGTTGCCCAGAGTTTCTTGTCATGTTTATAACCTTAACTCTCCTGTTGATAAATGTTCAATAGAGATAAAGCCACCGAACTTGACTTTGCTGAATGGGCAGTTGCTGCCTTAAGCAAGCTTTGTTCACAGTAGCAAGAACCTTGATGGGAAGGACTGTTTTTGAACCATTTTTCCATTGCTTTTGAACCTTCCCCTGAGAGGCTGGCTTTGCTTTGATCTTGGTTAAGGGATGCAGATTCTGATTTCTGTCCACTGAGGTCTGTTTAAGCCCAGACTTAAAGTCTTTGATTTCCTTCATCTTCCCATCCTGACTTGGTCCCTGGCACTCCAAGGAAGACCACAAAAATAACAGGATTTTTCTAGCCTAGGCAAGGTGGGGTGAGTGGTATGTGCTGAGGGTAAACTGTATTCCTTAAGCGTGGAAGTTCCCATGGGCCTTTAGCAAGTGGCACAGCAAAAAACCTCTGTTTTTGTAGAGAATAAGAGAAAATGGATGTGAGTTAGGAGGGAGAAATTCTGGGTGGACACGCTATAAAGATCATGAGAAATGGGAGAGGCTTTCAAGAAAGGGCTGCTCACTGTCCTTCCTGGAGGGTCTGAAGCATGTCAGCCTTGATGACTCCCCAAGTCCTCTTTCTCCCATTCATTCAACTTAACTCAGATATTCAGGCAGTGTTGGTGAAGCCCCTGGCCCGACACAGTCCCTGTGCTAGTCGGCTGTTGCCAGTGCTGGTGCTCCAGTCCTACTGGAGTCAGGATGGAGGGCTTCCTGAAAGAAGTAACTTGAGACCCCAACCTGAAGGAAGAGAAGTTAATCAGAGAGTTACTCTCTGATTAATCACAGGAGATAGGGAGAGCGTGACAGACAGAGGGAACGGTGCGGCTGAAGCCCCAGAGATGAGAGAATGAAGGGTGCTTGAAGAGCAGAAAGAAGTTCGTGGCTGCCAGACAGAGACGAGCACGGCGGGAGAGAGGGTGTCCCCGAGCAGAGGCAGGGGCATGGCAGGAATGATGACGCAGGAGTAGGGGAGGAAATTGGACCTCAAGAGCCATGCTGTGCATTTGAGCCTAGGACAGTCTGGTCCTCCCCTATCCTCTTCATGAATATTCCTCCACCCCACCATGGCATGGCGTGGGGTTCAGCCAGGCTGTTAACAGGTAGAATCTTCTTTGAGGGACTGGAGCAAGAAATGGCTGTGGAGCCCTCCTCTGGCTTCCTGTGGTCCTTAGAAATGTAGTCACGGGCAAGCGCACGTGGTTCTCAAACATCTGTCCTTCCCCCACCTCCCACCCGGACCTGAGTGATGGCCCAATTTTTAGACTTGTCAGAAAGGCTTAAGCATAAGGGACTGAGCTTAATTTGGGGTTGGGATGACAGTGACGGGTGGTTAGCTTGTTGACAAGTCAAGCATTAAACTTGATTACCAGCTTTTAATCTGTGCATTTATAAATGTTTTAATTGTACAAGGAATATATTCTTTGTACATAATGAATGAATTATACAATGAATATATTCTTTCTGTGAAGGCTTAAATGAAAATAAGTGTTTGGTTTTAAAAAAAAAAAAAAAAGGTCCCTCTTCGCATTCCCACATTGTTCTGCACTGAATCCTTCCTGTCCTTTTCCTGTATCTTTAGATGGGAGCACTGGATCCCTATTAATCTGCTAGTTGCCCTTTTTGTTTGCTTAACTCAACAGTATATCCTAGAGATCTTTCCATATTGATACACACGGACCTGCTTTGGTGTTTGCAACTTACAATATTAAAGACTGTTGATGGATTATCGTTTGTTTATGTCCCAACTGATGAGCCTTTAGGTTGCTTCCAGCTCTTCTCTGTCTCAAACAGTGCTTTCTCAAACATCCAATACGTACTTTGTGAACAGTAACAGAGGTGGAATTACCGGGTCAAAAGTTACATTCATTTTATTTTTTAATTATCTTTTTAGAAAGATAATCCAAAAAGATAATTTTCTGATTTTCTACAGCAAACATATGTAACTTTTATAACTATGCCCAAAAGCATTTGTGGTTAATCTTTGCCTCTTTTTAAGAAGAGATTACTGGAGTCTATGACCCAAAAAAAAAAAAAAAAATCTCCATATGAAAATAGACATTGTATTATGGAATGTGCCTTGGTTTACTTCATTGAGAAAGTATCTGCCCTTAAGTCTTGTTAACATTGTAAGTTTACCTTGAGAATACATACTCGGGCACACGCACACAAGCATACACACATTTATTCACTTTCGTTCCTTCCTTTAATAATGGAAGTGACCCAACGAGGTAATCCAGATCCCCACCAGGGCCGTGATGTAAGCCCTCCTGTGGCACTTTATGCTGTGATGATTTACCCTCAGGACTACACTCTGGGCATTCAGCATCCAGACCACACCATCATCTTTTCAATAAAACCACTGTCCTTGGAAATGTCAGAAGACTCTGAACTTAACATGTGGTGGGCAGGGAGGTGGGCTGGAGTGAGGAGGAGAGAAATGAGAAACAAGGGTCTTGGAGTCTGAAGTGGGTTGTCAAAGAGGAGCTCTTCTCCACTGCATCCCATACAAAAGCCAAGTGTTCGTAGCTGTTGCCAAGGCTGCATCCATGGCTGACCATCGTGGGGGCTGACTCTTCTGTTCTAACCAACGCAATCCTGTGCCCCAACCGACTACACATGATCACAATGGCAGGCTGAGTGACCGTTTCCCTCTCTCTTTGCCTCTGCTCCCTAAACCTGGGGACGCCCCAATTGCAGAACTTCCTCCGTTGCCAAAACAACAAGACCAACTACAATTTGGTGTGCGAGACGTTGCAGTTTCTGGACTGTATTTGTGGAAGCACCACTGGGGGTCTTGGTCTTCTGGGACTCTATATCAACGAAAAGAACGTGGCCCTCATCAACCAAACCCTGGAAAGTTTGACCGAATACTGTCAAGGACCTTGCCATGAGAATCAGGTAATTCCATTTTTCTTTGAGGAGGTGGGGAAAAAGAAAAAAAGGTGTATCATTTTGAAGCCTTGATGACATGGACTAGTTCAGAAGTCATATAGCATCTGGCTGTAGACCTTGGGAGTCAGGAGAACTAGAGGCCTCTGTCCAGCAGTGAGGAAGCAGCCACTGGATTTTATTATGTTCCAGGATGTGACCTGATCCCAGGCATCAGCGGGCATCCTGGTCTGTGCCCAGTTTGATTTGGTTTGAATGGCCCAGCTCTTAACTTTGCTGGGAATACATGGTAAAGTTGGAGGTAAATGAGTAAGACCAGAAGATTGGGCTCTATTTCAAATATTAGGGAAGACACAAAAAGGGACCACCTCACAGAAGGAGGTTTTAACTTAAGAGAGAAGAGCCTTGCTGGACATGAGACCATTTGAAAATAATATGAGAAAAACATACAGTTAACATTCGGAGAAGAGAAAGACCCATTAGTCTTTTTTAAAAATAATTTTTGTTTATTTATCTTTGGTTGTGCTGGGCTCACTGCTGCAAGGGCTTTTCTCTGGGTGCTGCGAGTGGGGGCTGCTCTCCAGTTGCAGTGCGCAGGCTGCTCATGGCAGTGGCTTCTCTCGTTGTGGAGCACAGGCTCTAGGTGCGCAGGCTCAGCAGCTGCAACTCCCAGGCTCTAGAGCACAGGCTCAGCCGTTGTGGCACATGGTCCCAGTTGCCCCGCGGCACGTGGGATCTCCCTGGATCAGGGATTAAACCCATGTCTCCTGCATTGGCAGGCAGATTCTTTACCACTGAGCCACCAAGGACGCCCAAGACCCCTTGGTGCCTCTCAAGAAGCATATTTTTGGAGTGGAACCCAGTAGAGTCATTGCTTATCCATGACATCTTATAGATTTTGTGAGGTTTTGCACTGATGCTAGAACGAGTGTGGTTTTTAACTCAAATTCTAGCTGTCTCCTAGTTGGAAGGGATAGGCCAGTGCTTAAAATAGCCCATGATAAACCCAGTGGCCAGGACAGGTATGACATGCCATGTTACTTGGGATCCAAGGCCAGAACCTTGGCTCAGAAGAGAAGCCTGGCTTACGAGAGGGGCCACTCACTGGATGTTGAGAATCTGATCGTAGTTGTCCATGACTGTGAGGCCAGCATTTTGTTAGATCCACTTTCCTCTCCAGGTTTCCTGATGAGACAGATGATATAGTTGGAGTTAAAGTGAAAAGAAACAAACAAACAAAAAAATTATAACAGGCTTGGGGGGGAGAGGTTTTATCTGACATCTAAGTGAATTTCCTTATAACCTCAAGTTGGCTTTTCTGCCAAACTGAGGTCTGTGCAAAGGAGCATACTGGTGTGAATTCTGCTGCAAACGGGGATCTTACCTGGGGGAAGGTGATTAATTCTGATATTACGTGAATTAAAACTTGCTTTCCAAGCTCGAGCCTGAAGCAAAAGTGTGCGATATGAAAACCGAGTGATGTAGAGAGAGTGGAACACACCTTTCAAGGGGAAACCGGTGCTCAGAGCCCAGAATCAGTCACACACCATATTTTCCCTTAAGAACAAAAGCCCACTGCGCTGTTTGGATTAGATGCGGCCAATTTATCAGTTACAGTGCATGGGGACTTTCCTACTGTTTACTGTTAATTCTGAAACTAGAGATTTTCATCTGTCTTTTATTTTTACCACTTTCTCACGGAAAATTTGCTGCCCTCCCCTAGAGACATGACTGGGAGTGGCAAACCTTGTGTTGAAATAGCAGTTCAGCCTGTTGGCCTTTGACGTCTGATACATGACCAGCCTTGTGTCAATGTCTGCATGTGCTTCTTTTCTCAGAACTGCATAGCCACCCATGAATCCAATGGCATTGACATCATCACAGCCCTGATCCTCAATGACATCAACCCTCTGGGAAAGAAGAGGATGGACCTTGTGTTAGAACTGAAGGCAAGTAGGAATTGAAAGCAGAAAAACAGTAGCATTTGGAAACTTTGTTGTGTGTTGCCTGTGCACGTGACGTGGTCACTGCTGTGAAACTAAATCCTGGAGACAGTTGTTTTAAACTCAATGAATGATCCACGTTGCAAGTTCTGAGTAAAAGGCAGAACTTCGGTTTTTCCCTTCCAAATAAGGTCTTGGGAGAGGATATCAGTTTTTCGACTCACAGGTCACATGGAATGGGAACTCATCACCCAAAGCTAAGAAGCAAATTCAGACAGACTCAGAGAACTAACAAGCTGATTCTGAAAGGTGAAGACAGAGAAACAGTGGAAACTCCATTCCCTCTGTGGTCTCTCATTTCCCCTCCCCCCATTGCAGGAAAGGGCCAGTTGAAGAATAGTACCACTAAAACTATCGAGGACCAAAAAAAAATGTTGTATGTTGATCGTATCAGGGAACACCTTTTTCTGTTTCGTGATTGATTTAGCAGAAGGGAGGTTCATCAATGCTGGGTTAACATAAGGAAAAGTTAAACCGCCCAGTATTGTGCCTCCCGGCGTCTGATGAGTTTCTTTGCATCCTATACAAACAGATGGCTGATGTAGAAGCACCTTTGACATGCTCACTCCCTCTGATACCAAAAGAGTTTTATGGGGTGAAAGCAGTCACTTCAAGATGCTTAAGCCGCTGGGTTTACAAGCCAGCTTGTTGAATATTTGAGAAGCTGTTGGGCTACTCCTGATGTTGATTTCTTGAATGTACAAGAAAATTAGTTAAAAATAAAGTAAAAACAGAAGAACAAAAAACCCTTACTCCTGTCTTAGGGGTTCCAAAGATTCTCTGAGTCCAAAGTTTTACTTTTGAGAATTGAGCTTGCAACCCAGTCTGGTGTCTAAAGTGTGTTTTGAAACGTTAGCCTCCCTGAGCACATTTCCTTTTTAACCGTTCCCGTGTTGGGGCAGGTTGAGATCTGCCCTCCTTCTCACGCCCGCATGGAGCACCGGGTGCTTTGTCATTGTCATGGGAGAGCCTGGACCTACAGGGTTTAGCTGAAAAGCCAGTCTGTGTTTATGGCATCATTGGTGCCAGAGGAAAGGTCGTCAGGGAAGGTGGTAACACAGAAGCCCACAGGAATCACCCAGTTCTTTTTATTTTATTTTAATGTTTCTAACCGGGAGTCCACGCTAATGGATAGTTTGGGTCTATCATTTAAGTGGATTTGTTTCTTTGGGCTATTTTTAACTCCTTTGACAAATCCTATTGTAGAAGGATCACCTCATTCAGGCTCATATCCCTGGCAACCATTTATCAGGATATATAAGAGGAGAACCTGAAATAAACTGAGACCTTCAGGTGCTCCTCATCAGCATTTCAGTGGCATTTGTAGCTAGTCCAGTAACCTGAAGGTTATTAGAGACATTTCTTCCCTGTGAAAAGCCATCTTTCGATGGCATAACAACCCGATGGAACTGCTGTGATCTGTGCTTGGGGAGAAAAAAAAAAAAAAAGATACTGCCCCCTCTCACCAAAACAACAGCCTTCGAGTCCAATACACGAAGAAGCATGTGGATTATCATAGTCCTGGAACCTAAAAGCTGAGATGTGCAGGGAGTGGTTATGTAAAAACTTTGAACATAGTGGGAAATGATGGTTTAACATGCGTACGGTGATCCCTTGGGTCCCTTTTGTTAACTGGCATTGGCTGTACTCTCATGGTAATATTAGGGGCTATAGAGCTGATAGTGCTATTTTAGGTCACGGAAGTATAAGTATTAGTCAGTCATGTTCGATTCTTTGTGATCCCATGGACCGTAGACCACCAGGCACCTCTGTCCGTGGAATTCTCCAGGCAAGAGTACTGGAGTGGGTTGCCGTTTCCTTCTCGCTTAGGTCAGGGAGGAATTACCTTAATTGTCAGCCTTCTCTGACCTGCAAGGCTGAATCACAGTGTTGATAACAAACCCCTGCCCCCGAAGGCATCTGGGTCTATGTCTCAGGGGCTTCCTGACCGCTGTCATCATCAGGATCCCAGTGGATCCACCAGGCTCCCTTGTTTAACTGTCCCATGTCCACTAGGAGTTGGACCAAGTGACTGTAAGGGTAAACTGTACCCAAACAGATAGGTGCCTCTTTGACCATCATCTGTTCCTGTGGACGTGTTTTTGGGGTCGTAAGTGGCACCTTCTCAGTTGGTGCAGGTGGTTTTGGATGTATCGGGTTGGCCAAAAAGTTTGTTCTGGTTTGTACACTCTTAGGGAAAACCCCTAACGAACTTTTGGGCCAACCCAGCGCTGGACCCACACCCTCCCATGGAGCGGAACATTTGGATGCAGCCCCTGATCACCCGTGGTTCAGGCCGGCCGCCCCCTGGCAATTCCTCCTCATATCTTCCTCCCTTTGTGTCTCCAATTAGAACAATGCATCCAAGTTACTCCTGGCCATCATGGAGAGCAGGCATGACAGTGAGAATGCTGAGCGGATCCTCTATAACATGAGGCCCAAGGAACTGGTGAGTCGGACGACTGAGCCCCTGGCCCTGGCGCTGAGCAGCATCAGAGCTTCGTGGGAGCCGGAGCAGAGTATCTACTTCCTTGAGCTTTCTTTGTGATGCCAGCAATCAGAAGTGCAAAGAGAACATTTGATTCAGGCCACTGACCAGGGCAGGGGAGTGACCCCTGTATGGAATAGGTGGCCTCTGCCTTCAGCACAGCCCCCAGGGAAAGCCTCCCCAGGCTGTTTCCCTCGGGGAAGGTGGCACCAGGAGGGGTGTGGGAGCCTGGAGTTCACATCCACAGCTCTGCCCTTCTCTGGGTCACCTTGGTGATTCTCTGAGCTCCACTTCCCTGAAAGGAAGAGGATGGTATCAGCTAGTCCAGAGGGTTGCTAGGGAGACTAAGCAGATGATTCCTACAGAGCTCTGTGCATGGTGCCCGCACGCGGTAAACTCTTCTGGAATGTGCTCATTCACGGCTACTCTTTGCTGTGGCTTTGTCCAGGGATCAAGAATTCACATCTCTTCTTGGTATCGAGAACCTGGGCAACAGAATAGTGGGTTTTTTTTTTTTTTCCTGGTGGGGGGGGGGTGGGGGGCGGTGCTGATGTTTTGGGTCTTTTAAAAAAGAAAACACACTTGTTTATTTTGGGGGGTGATGTTCACAGCTGGCTGTGACTTCCAGGCCGGGAGTCAGGGCTGTAGACTGCGAGACAGCAACTGGCAGAGATGCTGAACCGAACTGAGGACGGAATTCTCTATTTAGACTTTTTCCCACGCAAATAAACTGTAACTGACAGACCTAAATGAGGGCACTAAAACTGTCCTGCCGCCCGGTGACCCAGTGTGTGCTTGGGGCCGGCTGAAGTCCCTTTATGTGTCCCTTTAAATAAAGTTCACAGCGAGCCCAGCACTTTGATCTCTGAGGCCAGGAGTGAGTTCTCAGCCTGAGGCGGAAGTCCTCTCCCAGTTTACGTAAGGGCTTATGTAACTGGGGCTGGGGGTTGGGGAGACTGGGATCTGTCACTCCTGAGTGGGGATGGATGACTGAGCAGGGACCCCACTCCAGTTCCCATCAGTCAAGAACACACCCCATCCTGGGTGGGAGACATGGCAGCCCCCCTGGGTACCACCGGCTTCCAGGTTGTCCCCTTGTGGCTGAACAGCTTCATTCCCAAATCGCAGGGCAGAGTCAAAGGCTTCCTAGAACAAACGCAGTTCTGAGAAGGAGTGCAGCAGAGACACCCTAATGTCGGGAGCACGTGTGCACATATGTGTGTGCACACATACATGTTGTGCGTTCAGGCTCCCAAGTCCTGTGCGACACGTTGTCTGTTCAGTTTGTTTTTAAAGAACCGACAGGAAGACAAGCTCGGAGAGTGAGGGCGTTGTCTCCACAGTTATTTCCAGGGCCTGACCTGGTGTCAGTGCAGAAATGTGTGGCCCTCTGCGTGCTTGATCTCCAACAGTGAAAAGTAATTCACAGTATTGTCCTCGTGGCGATGCAGGAGGCGGAAATGCCTTTTGAGTCGTTAGAGAAAGTGATCAATTTTTAGTGCAAATTAAGGGTTGAAGGCATTGTGTTCTTTTTCTCTGAATGATTGATTCTTGATAGGTTCATTTGATGAACGTTGACTGGGCCCTGTTTTGTCCAGGGTGTTGTGCTGGGTTCCTGGGAGGAACTGAGAAAGGGGCAGAACCAACCCTACCCCCTCACAGGAAGCTGAGGCCAGCAGATGGGAGCAGGAAGGCCGGCACCCAGATGCCCTGGGAAGCATGCTCTGGGCGTGAGAAGATCAAGGTCAAAGCTCAGCTCGCTCGTGTGAATTTTGTCACGCCCCTTTGCCTCTCTGAGTCTGCTTCCTCATCCATAATCAAGGGGAATCTTTGACACCTCATAAAGCGTGGATGAGCCTTCACGTTTCTGAAAGAATAGTGCTCAGCGCATAGAAAGTGCTGGTAGATGTCATCAGTTAAAGATCTTTTCTTCATGTGGTGTAGGCTGCAAGGGACAGGGAAATATCTGAAGCCATAAAATAGTTTCATCAGCTATTCCTAAAGGCGAATGGTTTTCTTTTCTGTTTTTCCTGAAATGGCAAAGGTACGGGATGGGGAGAGATGACAGGAGGAGATGAAGAGATAGGACAAGACTGGTTTCTATGCTTCATTTGTATCATGTTATCGTTCGGGTGCATTTTTTTTTAGCCACCGTCCCGTTCTAAAGCAGAAGGTCATAACAGGGAGTTCTGTTCAATGTTATGGGGCAGCCTGGAAGGGAAGGGAGTTTACGGGAGAATGGATACATGTATATATATGGCTGAATCCCTTCTCTGTCCACCTGAAACTATCACAACATTGCTTATTGACTATGAAAAAAAAAGTGAAAGTCGCTCTGTCGTGTCTGACTCTTTGTGACCCCATGGATTATACAGTCCATGGAATTTTCCAGGCCAGAATACTGGAGTGGGTAGCCTTTCCCTTCTCCAGAGGATCTTCCCAACCCAGGGATCGAATCCAGGTCTCCCACATTGCAGGTGGATTCTTCACCAGCTGAGCCACAAGGGAAACCCAAGAATACTGGAGTGGGTAGCCTATCCCTTCTCCAGTGGATCTTCCCGACCCAGGAATTGAACTGGGGTCTCCTGCACTGCTGCAGGAGGATTCTTTACCAACTGAGCTATCAGAGAAGCCCATTTATTGGCTATGCCCCGATACAAAATTAAAAGTTAGGAAAAAAAAATAAAAAAGATAGACAGTCATAGATCAGCCACAGGATGTCTGTTGGTTTAGGGAGAATGGATGGGTTTCCCTCTCTTGTCAGTGGAGGCTGATTGGCAGTGGCTGCCTGTGATTGTATTAAGAAGGATTCTGAGGCTGTGTCCACACCTGGAGGAAAAGTGTACTGAGCCTGGTGGGCAGTGTCTGTCCCTGGAGGGGAGACTCCATGTGTGTGCTGTCGTTGCCCGTCCTGTGTGGGCCTTCCTGAGACAGGGGCTCTGTGCTATGGCCCTTCTTGCAGGTGGAAGTGATCAAGAAAGCCTACATGCAAGGTGAAGTGGAGTTCGAGGATGGTGAGAATGGTGAGGACGGAGCCGCCTCCCCCAGAAACGTGGGACACAACATCTACATCCTAGCTCATCAGGTGCGACCCCTCCCCAGGCCCCCCTGCCCAACAGTCAACGCCAGCATTCCATGCATGCGCCCTTAAACTTGCTTTTCCTGTAAGGATTCAGCCTGAGGTTGTTTGGGCGCGTGGTAACATGGCTCACGGGTACCGCCAGCCACCTGACCCCGAGTGTGAGGTCCAGGCTGCTTCCAGTGTTCCATTCCCGCAGGGTCATGTCCTCGGAAACCCCCACATTTCTTAAAAGCGTTCCCACTGAGCCATGACACTTGGATAGTTTATGACTGTGTCTCCAGACACTTGAAAGGAGTCCTAGTCTTTTCATAAATATTGATGAGTCTGTCTTAACCGTCTCAAGAAAGAAACCTCAGCTGCCTGGCCTATCACACTTGGAAATCTTTGGGAACTTGTCACTCTGCCTTCTCTTTGTTTGCCTTTCGGGGGATGGAGTAATACTTCCTACCCTGGCACCAGAATGCCCTGTTTCGTAACTCGCTTCCCAAGTGGCTGGGCTTCTGAAGACACTTCCTCTTTCTGGAGGTTGACGTGCTTGGAGCAGGCTGAGGTGTGTGGGCAGCTGGGAACTCAGCTGCTTCTGGTCCCCTCCACCTCTCTTAGGTGGAGGCGTTTGATAGAAAACAGTGATGGGATTGGGCTGCAGGTTGATAAGTCTGTGCTCCTTGTCTCCTCCATTCCTGGCATTTAATTTAGCCCCTGGGAGTTTGGGAAGGTCACGTGCACACTGCTATATTTAAAATGGATAACCAACAAGTACCTACTGTATAGCACTTGGAAGTCTGCTCTGCGTTATGTGGCAGCCTGGATGGGTGGGGGATTTAGGGGAGATTGGTTACATGTATATATATATGGCTGAATCCCTTCACCATTTACCTGAAACTATCGCAGTATTGTTAACTGGCTATACCCCAATACAAAATAAAAAGTTTAAAGTTAAAAAAAAAAAAAGTATATTCCCAAATCAGCTTACTCAATCTTAATGAGCAAGAACATTCATTATCAAATGAAATGATTTAAGCTTTAAAAAAAATGATAATGTAGCCCCTGTGAGGTTTCAGGGTGTTCCTTAAGGAGGCTCTGTGGGGTTGGATAGAAAACCCCACCTTCCTCCTGCCTGGCCAAGGAAACCAGGGCAAAGTGGGCCCTTGAGTGGACATGCGCTCTCCACGCCACTGCCAGGCTCCCAAAATAGCTGCCGTGCAGAGCAAGCCTCAGTGGGGTGCAGGGGGGCCCCCCTTCACCCTCCAGCTTGCTGCTTGTTCCCATGCGTCTTTTCTACCCAGAGCCAGGAGGCAGCTGTGTGTTGCTGTTGCAAACAGAACTGACTGCCCTGCCTGCACTTGTGTTCTAGTTGGCTCGACATAACAAAGAGCTTCAGACCATGCTGAAACCCGGCGGCCAGGTGGATGGAGACGAAGCTCTGGAGTTTTATGCCAAGCACACGGCCCAGATAGAGGTAAAGGCCGGGTACACTTGGGACCCAGGCTCGCGTCTAGGGCCTCCTCAGTGGGTGCCTTGGGCTGGGGCTGGCGTGCGGTCACTGGTCTGAGTGGTGAACAGGTGGTGAGACGCTACGGTGCACCAGGGCCCGCACTCAATGCTCAAAGCCAGTGACAGCCAAGGTAGTGGGGGCACAGACCCCGAGCGAGGCCACACAAGGACATGCGCTGTGAACTCAGACAAGGGCGTGAGGACGACCAGACGGTATCATGAGACGGTACCACAGAAGGGCCTGCTGTGGAGTGTGGTGGTCAGGGCGGCCTGTTCTGAAGAGCGTTACCTCAGCGCAGACCTTCCGAAGGATGGGAACAAAGGGGCACAGCCAGGAGGCTAGAGTTTGGCAGGCCCCGAGGTGGGAGGTGAAGGTGAAGCGGTGGGGCTTAGGGAGCAGGAGTGAGAAAACACTGGGTCAGAGAGGAAAGAGACAAGCCCAGGTCCTGCAGGACCGCGTCCGGCATTGGCGGGAGGAGTCTGGACTTTACCCTCAGAACTCCACCGAGGAATAATATGACCAGATCTGCACCTGAAAACACATACACACACACTCACAAGAAAGAAATCATCTCCATTTTGCAGCTGGGACAACACTGAAAAAGGACTCAGAGGTTGCGTCACTCAGCAAGAGGTCAGGGCTGACATTTTCATCCATGTCTGGCTGACCACAGAGCCCATGGGTATTTTTAATGTTCCTTGCATTGTCTCCTGGGGGCTGAGAGGGCCCAGACCTGCGCCCGCAGGCTTCAGGCAGTAAGGGATGGTGTGTCCTGATCAGCTAATGAGGAGATGCACAAATACAGTATCTGTGTCAGAGCAAGGATTTTGAAAGACTAGCAGACTCCTTTGGGCCATATGAGACTTGCAGGATAGAGGCATGTTAAAGGATAATCCTACCCGCTGTCTGAGGTCTCGCAGCTGTCCTCATATAATGCGTCATTTCACCCATCGGTTGACCACGACAGTGTGCATGAGCACGTAATCTCAATTGATTGTTCACGACCAGAAGTTTGTTCTCTGGAGCCCTTAGAAGACAAGCTTCAGGTATTTGCGGTGTGGAATGTCAGAGGGGAAAGAACCTTGGAAATGGTCTGGTTGAGCTCCTTGGTTCACCATCAAACTGACATTTGATCAGGCACAGAGGTGTTAACAAGGTCACCCACTCTGCTAGAGGTTGGAGAAGGGCTGAGATAGATTTTGATTCCCAACTGTACATTGACTAAAAGAGAGGCATGAATCGATCTTGAATAATGGAGAGAAATGGCCAGGCAGGATGGCCTGAGCTCTTGAAATCCTGTTCCTGGGCAGCTGCTCATACCTTCCAGTCTCGCAGGACATAGAGAGTGCTGTCACTCAGGCTTCCACAGACCCTCATCCCATTACTCTGGTCACACCATGCAGGTCGCCCTGAAATCTGAGTATCTGTTCTTGCCAGGAGACCACCTGTTCCTCCATTGTCTCTTCTCAGATTGTGTTCCTTCCGTGTAAGGGGGGCTGATCCAGAGCCCCCCTGATGATGTAAAGCAGGAGGGCCATGGGGGACTGCAGACTGTATATGCACCTGCGTTACCAACACCCGCCCCCCATTCCCAGTTAATGAGGTTGGCTTATGCACCAGACTCGGTAACATGATCTCCAGTTTGATTTGGAAACCACTGGTCTCCAGACGACATCTCCGAGGATTCAGGGAGGCCGGGCTGTGGGAACCTGCCTCGTTTCAGAGTTTCCCACTGCAGCTTGACCTGAGTCATCTCTCTTGCTGCACTGGGAAAAAAAGCACTGGGAGACTGGGAACCAGAACTTCTCAGAGAGGGTGTGGCTCTGGGCCTCACCTGACTTGTCCAGCCCCTGAAGAGGACGGACACAGGGAGGCCCTGCCCATTTAGTATTGCGGCCTGAACCCCCTTTGAAATTTCTGCCTCCCCGGGACTATGACTCAACACAGTGTTGAAAAATTTGAACAGTCTCCCCCAGACAACTCTCTGGGGACTGAACCTGTCTAGGAAGAGCACGGGGAATATCTGTGAAGTGTCCACAACAGGAACCAGCAAAGCTAATTAAAAGAACAATGAGCATGATACCAGTATTAAAAGAGCCTATTGTTTTATGCATCACACATGTTAGATGCTCTGACAGGTCAGAGGTCAGAGGTCACTGCATCTGTGAAAACCAAAGATCTCCTTTTTGAGTTCCTATCTAGGGAAAAGAACCCACCTTTGCAATCTGAGAAAGGCTCTTAGGTGAAATTTGTACCATGATCTAGCACTACATAGTACAGTGGGATCACCACTAGCTGTGTTTGGCTGTTTACATTAAAATTAAATAAAATTAAATGCTAAGCTCCAGTCCTCAGTTGTGCCAGCCACATGTGCTAGTCCTAAGTGCCTATATGTGAAAAGGAACTCTGCTTTCAAAGGGGCAGGCACACAGTTGCGGCATCATCATTCCCATTTTCATCATTCCAGAAAGTTCTGTTGAACATCTGCAGCCCTGAGCCTCATATGAATCTGTACACAAAACACACTTTGAATTGTTCCAGATAAAACTTCATCACAGTACAATTCATGGGTCTGAGGTTAGAAAAATATTTTGACTTACCAAAACGGTTTTATGCATAAATCTAAGAGATACAGCCCAGTCTGGGAGTTACAAAATCCCAGAAGAGTCCGGGTCAGGTCTGTGTTATGCTTGATCTTTAATTCTGGTATGGAACTTCCCTGGTGGTCCAGTGGTTAAGAGTCCAGTCTTCCAATGCAGGGGGTGTGGTTTCAATCCCTGGTCAGGGAACTCAGATCCCACATGCCATGTGGTATGGATAAAAAATAAAAAAAGAAAAAATCTAGGCCGAATACTGAGCCTGTGGCCTGTGCCAAGTCCTTAGTAAAGGATTTTTGACATTTTAATCTCCTCTGTTTTTTCACCCTAGATTGTCAGGTTAGACCGAACCATGGAGCAGATTGTCTTCCCCGTGCCCAGTATATGTGAATTCCTAACCAAAGAGTCAAAACTACGGATATACTATACCACAGAGAGGGACGAGCAGGGCAGCAAGATCAACGACTTCTTCCTGCGGTCCGAGGACCTCTTCAATGAGATGAATTGGCAGAAGAAGCTCAGAGGTGGGTCAGCGCCTCCAGGTGCTATGGAATTGTGTGGTTCTGCAGGTCTTGCGTGCTGGGGTTCGATGGTGAGTGTGTGGACCTCCCCGTAGGAGCAGAGCTGGTGGGGTTCAGGATTCTGTCCCTCTCTGAGCACCAGGATGACCCAGGCACCTTGGGAGCTTGTAAGTGGGCTCCAGCCTCTGGGAGGTGCTGAAAAGGCTTCCTTCCGGCTGCCTTTGACCTGATTCGATTGGAGAGCTCCCAGAAGGACTTAAAATGCTCCTATTTTGATAGAATTAAAGGGATGGAGAACAGACAGGCCTGCTGCTCACAGGATGGCACATTTGAGCCTACCTGAGAGCTCGTTGACCAGCCCACGTGCTCGGAAGACGCTGGTCTTCCCCCTTTTATAGGGCAGTTTGGATTGTTAGACCCTAGAGTCATTTTATAGGCAATGGAATCACTGGCCTGGCCACAGAAGATGCATCATTGCTCGCCAGCGAGTCCCATTGCGGGGCCCAGCCAGGCTGGCAACATTTCCTTGTCTAAAACCCTTGACAGGGCTGCCCTGGCGGGCTTCTCTGCAGCCAGTTTTCATTACGGTTTTAGTGTGATCCTTCAATGCCGACAGTACGCTGGGCACCAGCTGTTGTGACCAGCTTAGAAAGGATGCTGCTTCATTCCTGTCATTAGTCAGGAGCCAGGGTTTGTATTTGAAACCCTGGATTCCAGCTGCCCTGTGTTCACTCCAGCTCCTGCTGAGGGGCGGGGCTGCGGGAGGGGAAACTGGGCTGGAGGTCAGGTTCTGGGTGCTCTGGTCCTCTTCCTCCTTCACCGGCCTGAGCCGGCGCAGTCCTGCCTCCTTTCCTGCTGCCCCTGCTCTGCTCCGCTCCACTCCCTGCCTCCCAGGAATCGGTTAGTGGCAGAAGGCATTGTGCAAGCAGGCTGCCCGCCAAGTGCTGGTCTCACCCCACCCCTACTCCATTCTCCCTCATCTCTAAGGGACACCTCATCGACCAGCACTTCAAAGCATGGTCATGTTTTGCTGAACCAACCCATTTGTCACCCAGCCCCACGCGAGGTGTCTAGCTCACCTTTAACAGAACAGCATGCGTGTCCTGCGTGGTCTGGACCTCAGAAGGCTTCGTGGACAGGTGGCCCCACTATCAGTGTGTCCTTGAAGCCACCGTGGGCTCCATCCAAGCTCCTGTAGCCCAAGTATCATTGGTCATGTTGAACACCCTTGCAGCACTGCGCTCATGCAGTCAGATAAGAAAGATACCCAAAAAGGTTGACAGAGACCTTTGTGTATGCTTGTCTTCTCAGCTGTGGCATTCAATAGAAGGGAACTTCCTCTTATTTGTTGATTTTGCTCTTCCCTGAAATAGTTTGTGATTCCAACTTTAGGAGATGATCCTGAATTCATGGTTTGGTTCATTCAGACCTCCATGATAGTTATTAAAACGGTGGTTTTGGACTTCCCTGGTGGTGTGTTAGATAGGAATCTATTTGCCAATGCAGGGGACATGGGTGTGATCCCTGGTCTGAGAAGACTCCACACGTGGGGAGCAACTACACCCACGTGCCACAGGTACTGAGTCCGCGCTCTAGAGCCTGCAGGCCACAACTTCTGAGCCCACGTGCTGCAAGTGCTGAAACTGGAGTTCCTAGAGCCTGTGATCTGCAACAAGAGAAGCCACCACAAAGAGTAGCCTCCACTTGCCACAAGTAGAGAAAGCCCACGTGCAGCAACGAAGACTCGGCACAACCATAAACACATGGATTTTAAAAAATGATTTTACCCTTTCTAATATGTAGGTCTACTAAGTGCAGGCAGGAAGCCACCAGGGAAGCCCAATATATAGGTCTACTAAGTACTGATACTAAGACTGGTCAGATATATTCATTCTCTCTGAATTGTGTTATCCAATAGGTATAGAAAATAGGCTCTCCAGGGGGCTTAAGAATTGAAAGAAACATTTTCACCTTTTATGATGAGGCGAGAGACCTCGTAATCCCTCTTTCTGAGATGTTGTCTTCAGCCTGGCAGAGTAGGAAGACCTCAGCTGCAAGAGGTGGGGATCTCTGAATTCATTCTCCTTCCATCACCCACTGGCTTTGTGACCTGACCAAGTGACTAAACCTCTTCTAGGCTCTCCCCTATAAAGTGGGGAATTAAGACTGCCCGACAGATTGATTGGTCAAGGAATGGCCAGCTCATCATTCCAAGATTTCTATTGCTTTGTAGCTAATACCTTCTCTTATTTGGTCTGTCTTTGTTTCAAAAGCAGTTTTTGTTTCAGTGAAGCTTAAACACAGCTACGGTTGTCAACTGAGAGATTTTAATTGGCTTCATAGCTCTGCTGGTAAGAGAAAAATTGAAAGTAATAACTGAATTAAACATGATTTGCATATTTAGGAAGAGGAGAAATGTACTCATTAGAACTGCAATTAAAATGAAATACATTTTCCCCTCTAAGTAGCTTATTTCTCTTCTGACGCATCTGCAGAAAACAATTCTCTGGCTTTTTTATGAAGCTGGGCTTTACCTTTTCCTGAAAGTGTCACCAGGAATCATCTGTGCCTTGGAGAATCTGTAGCTGGGGCTCAGATACACAGGGAGGTGTGTCTGAGACATGTGTTGCTTCATCTTTTCTTCTGCAAGTATTAAGATACTTAGTTCCTATACTCTCTCGAAACCCTCTTCTCTGCTTTACTCAATAGACACACACACACACACACACACACACACACACACACTCTCTCTCTCTCTCTCTCTCTCTCTCTCGTGTGCGTTCACATCCTCCATCCACTGTGCCTCTCTGATATCTTCTCCTGGCCCCGGGGATGAGAAAACTCTGGGCTAAGAAAACTAGAAGGTAGTGGAAGGAAACTGAGGCAGAGCTGCAAAGGCCGGCACTTTGCTACTTGGTGTTATGTGGTGTCTTGTTCAGGCACTCATTCCTGTCTGACTCTTTGCCACCCCATGGACTGCAGCGCACCAGGCTTCCCTGTCTTTGACCCTCATGGTTTTTACACTCATTGGAATAGAGTGGGAAATTCCATTGCTCTATATGCACATGGAGTCTGTGTCCTCAGCAAGCCCCAGTTCCTTAAAAAGAAAGCACTAGCATAAGAGGGTTAGCAGATGCCCTGGGTGCACTGACTTAAATCGCCTGCCCTTCTAGGATCATGGCACCCTGTCTTCTTGCACCTGTGTAGATACCCAGTTGACTTGAAGGGTTGAATATTTGTTCATATTCAAAGTGACACCACAATTTAAGTACAGTGTTAGCCTTGTAAAAGTCAGATTTGTGAAAACTAAATGCCAGAGTTGAGGAGCATTTATTACAGTCTTGTTGAAGCACCACACAGTGGCTATTCTTACACTTGGTTCAGGTTGAGAGCTCCCCCTGAAGAGAATCCTGGCTTAACCCTCACTCATCTCTGCCATTTCCTGCCTTTTTGTCTTTTCACTTCTTATTAGTCTGTTAACCATACACTGAAGGGGGAGGATGTTGTAAATCCCCGTGTTCCCATCAGTCAGCCCTTGGCCATCCTTGCCATTGTTTCTTCTGTGCTGTTCAGAGTTTTCATGTTCAGATCAGGAATGGGCTTCAATCCCAGAAAAAAACACCAACAGTTATTGTCTCCAGAGTAAGTGGTTTCTCATCTTAAATTTGCTTCGGCAATTATTAATAGCTTATAAAATAAAACAAACTCCGGGAAATCAGGTTGACTGATTACTGGTCGGCTTCTCTACTAAATGGTGACATGAGCCCCTTAACTGTCCTTGTCACTGAGCCCAGGGATCTCTGAGCTGAGGGGATGAGATTGCCACAGCTTCCATCCTCGGCTGGGCCTCAGTTTCCCTCATTTATCAAATGAGAGATGTTAAACCAGATGCTGCTTATAGCTCCAAAACTCAACGGTTTGGAAACATGGCCTCTTACCATGCGAGCATGTAAATGAGCAGTTATTAAATTATCCAGGGCTCTGTGTAATTGTGCCATAACTTTATTTTGGCTAGAAGCTTATGAAGGCTTGGTTACTGCTATAGGCATCGTTATAGAGTCATCGGATTTGCCATTGGCTGCTGTCCTAGAGTGAAACGGTGACTTCGTTGGGAAAGAGAAATAACACGCTAGACATTCATTTTCACCTACTCCACACTTCCCTTTAGAGGAGAATTATGTTGAATGAGCCTGTCTTCTGGAAACTTTGCCTCTGGCATGGAGATGGAAATTATTCCCCCCATATCTATTCTTAAGCATCATCCTAAGTGTAAGGCACCACCAAAGCAGTGTGGCCACGGCTTGTCCGCAGCTGAGATGCAGCCAAGTGTGGTTTCAGCTGTCAGTAACAATGGGATAAGAGGCAGCACTGCCTGAGACCTGATGCTTTCAAACTGTGGTGCTGGAGAAGACTCTAGAGTCCCTTGGACAGCAAGGAGATCAAACCAGTCAATCCTAAAGGAAATCAACCCTGAATATTCATTGGAAGGACTGATGCTGAAGCTCCAATACTTTGGCCACCTGATGCAGAGAGCCGACTCACTGGAAAAGAGCCTGATACTGGGAAAGATTGAGGGCAAGAGGAGAAGGGGACAACAGAGGATGAGATGGCATCACCAACTCAATGAGTTTGGGCAAACTTTGGGAAATAGTGAGGGACATGGAGGCCTGGCATGCTGCCATCCACGGGGTCGCAAGGAGTTGGACGTGACTGAGCAACTGAGCAATAACTGCCTCAAGGGTCTCCTGCCCTTTGGGAGGGCTTTGGGGCCCCATCCTTTCTCTACTGTAGCCTTTAGAAATGGAGCTTGGCTGCTGACCATCCAGGCAGAGGTCCTATTTCTGGTTCCTCTTCAGGAAAGTGGCGGATGACTTGGTGATGGGAAAGGGGCTATTGTCTTGCTTTCAGGCATCAGTGAGTCGGTGAAGAATTTCAAGCAGGGAAGGAGTGTGGAAGTGGTAACATTCCTAGCCTGGAGCCCAGCTGGGCTGACTCTGAATGCTGTGTATCCCCCCTACTTCTCAAAGGCTCATTGAATTCTCCAGTCTCCTTGGGCATCTCCTCCAGTCCCAGGGCCCCAGGGGGAACTGAGGACTTGGCACATGAACCCTGGATAACCCCCCAGATTCCATAACTGATAGTGCTGATGGGGGCATGTGGGGTTTTTAGATGCTCCAGCTTTTCCCCTTTCTTCTCTTCCTTGTCCCCCAATTCATCTTCTGTTCCAGTAAGGACTCCCAACAGAAACAAACCCATCTGATGTCGTTCTGAGCTTATGAGTCAGCTTGAAAACAAGTGACCATTTTTAATGTTTGGTGAAAACTGGGAACAAAAGTGGGCTTGTAGGGGTAGAGCGGGAGGAGGGGACTGTGGCATTCCCAGCGTTCTGGCTCACAGTCTCGAACCTCATGGTTCTATCTTTGTTTTCACAGCCCAGCCCGTCCTGTACTGGTGCGCCCGCAACATGTCTTTCTGGAGTAGCATTTCATTCAACCTGGCCGTCCTGATGAACCTGCTTGTGGCGTTTTTCTACCCATTTAAAGGAGTCCGAGGAGGTACTGCCCATGTCTTTAATTTCAAGGAAACTTCTAGAAACAGCAGGATGGCTATGACTTGCGTCTGAAATGGGATCCCTGGTAGAACTGGTGCAATTGATGGGATCCTAGTTCCCTGTTTTCAGACACGATGAGAGTGTAGCTTCTACTATGGGTTTATTTTTTGCTTGTTTTGTGTGTTTTAACTTTTGCAGTGTTGTGTTGGTTTCTGCCACAAGCAACGTGAATCAGCCATAATTAGACATACATCCTCTCCCTCTGGCACCTTCCTTCCCTCTGCATTGTCATCCCTTCAGGTCGTCACAGAGAACCAGACTGGCTCTGTGTGCCTCCCAGCAACTCCTCAACACCTATCCATCTTACACCTGATAGTATATATAGGTTGATGCTGCTTTGTCCATTCATCCCACTGACTCCTTCTGCCACTGTGTCCACAGTGCCCTTCTCTACATCTGCAACTCCATCCCTTCCCTCCAAGTAGGTTCATCAATAATACTGTTTTTCTAGATTCCCTACATATGCATTAGTACACTGTATTTGTTTTTCTCTGACTTACTTCACTTTGTATAACAGGCTCTAGGTTCATCCACCTCACTAGAACTGACTCAGATTCGTTCTTTTGTATGGCTAAGTAATATTCCATTGTGTATATATACCACAACATCTGTATCCATTCATCTGTTGGTGAACATCTAGGTTGCTTCCATGTCCTGGCTATTATAAATAGTGCTGCTGCGAACATTGGGGTACATGTGTCTTTTTGAATTATGGCTTTCTCAGGGCGTATGCCCAGTAGGGGTTGCTGGGTGATATGGTAGATGTATGTCTATTCTTCTTAAGAAATCTCCATGCTGTTCTCCATAAGGGCTGTGTCAGTTTACATTGCCACCAACAGTGTGGGAGGGTTCCCTTTTCTCCACACCCTCTACAGTACTTACTGTTTGTAGACTTTTTGGTGATGGCTATTCTGACTGATGTGTGAAGTGACACTGTGGGTTTATTTTTAAATCTAATTTGAAATCATATAAACTGTTTATCCATATTTATTTCTCCAGAAAGAAAGAGGAGAAACAATATATTGTATTAAAACAGTAAGAGATCATCCTAACCTCCTTGTTTTGTTATATCAGGAAACTATGTATCAGGGAAGCTGAGAGATTTAGCCAGAGACACACAGCCCCTTAGCAGCTGAGCTAATCCTAGAATGAATGTAGGTAACTTTGATGCTCAGTCCACTCGATTTCTTTCCTATGCCATACTTGTGGAATTCATTTCAGACTAAAGAATTTGTAAAAAATAATCTCTGGAATTTAATTTTTTTTCTTTTTTTTTTCTGGCAAGAGGTAACAGGAGGCAGGGCATGAATGACTTTAGACAAGACATCCTTGGCTTTTTAGTCAGTTAAGAGCTGCATGCTGTTATTCACATAATGAGACATGCTGTCCATGGTCTTCATAGATTTCCTTCCCCCATCTCCTTCTGGTCATCTGTGTACACATTCTACACATTTTATTGAGGAAAGGCAAACCACTCAGAGCACTTTTCTGTTTGGGGCTCCTCAGTTTGCTTAACGGCCTTCTGGAAACATTCACCACTGTGGAGTTCTGGGGGCTCCCCTTCTATTAACTTCCATGGCCCCCTTTTCTGACACCAGTGACAGCCTCCTGGGAGGCTGACTTTTCCGCTCAGCTTTTCATCAGAGCTTTGTGGCAGATCACCTCTACTATGTATGTCGTAACCTGGCAGTAGCCACCTTCTGTAAAACAATGGGATGAAGAGCCCAAAAAGTAAGAGAATAAAAACCAAAAAAAACACCCAAACAAACAGCACAGAGGTAAATCCAGAGCAGGCTCTGCTCTGGAGTTTAATAATGCAGCTGTATACACGACTGAAGTAAATTTAAGGTCCAACTTAAAAGTAACAGTGTGTTCTATGGTATATCTAACTTACACATTTGAGGCTTTACTTTTTCAGTTGAGCCTGAAGCCATGTGGAAAGCTTCATTGGAGTGATGTTTTTCCCCCAAGGCAGTACTTAAACACAAGCCCAAGGGGTATTTTCCTTTAACATGGATTATGTCAGGGTTCATGGTGTCCCTGTCAGAAAAGTTGGGCAGGTCCACAGCGCTGCAGGGTGTTCTCCTGGGGGGTGTCTGCCTGTGCTGGGCTGCCAGTTAGCAGAGGTGAGAGTGTGAAGTGTTGAGCCAAGGGCTTAGGTGGAGGGGACGGAGCCCTCTTCTCACCTCCAGGGGCTATCACATCACAGCAGATTCTTCAACTGGTACTTTGAGTGTGTCTTCATTTCCCCCCTCCACTGCTTTAAAAAATATTTAAAACTGATTGTTATTCTGTACCTTGGCCATTTTCTTCACTGGTCACTTATGGCAGTTTTGAGGCCACTGTCTGGGGACAGTTCATTGATAGCTCCCTCCTCTTCAGTGATAAGCCTCATCCAGTGCAACAGCTAGACCTACAGAGTCTGGACCTGGTGTCCAGGCCTGGCCCTAACACTCACCTGCCACATGACTCTGGGCAAAACACTTCAGTTCGTCCTACTTATCCTCCCTATTAAGCAGTGCTTAGGTTGAGCCGGTAGTTTTGACACCAAGGTATGGATTTGGAAATTCCCGTAGTGGTCAGGAGAAAATAATTGCTGACCCAGTCAGGGTCTCTGGAGCACCCTGTTGCTTGCCCGTGCAAGTTCAAGACCTACTGGATGATTGTTAAAGGTCCTTCTGGCTTTACAATGTAGCACTCAAGGTGGCATTGACCCTGGATCTATAGAAATCTAGGCTTCCTGTTTTGGCAGTGTGGGCTTTAGAACTTTGTGCCAGTGCACTCAACAGAAAATATAATTAGATGTCCTTGTTGGAGAGAAGGAGGTTGATCTGATGTCAGGAAGTCCTTTCCATTATATAGTGACAGAAATTCCCCTCAAACACATCAACTCACTCAGGGGGATTTTTTTTTTTTTTCTTTTAAACATATTCTGGGGACATCTTCTATACTCACTGTTGACCATCTTCAGGAAGAAGGTTGTTTCAGCCCTATCTAGAAACAAAATCTGATTGGTTACCTGAAAGTATTTTTTTAAGAGAAATATTTGTTCTTGTTGAATCCTGAAACTAGGGTTTCCAAAATGTCCCTCCTGACCTTGCTAGGTATGCCAGTGTGGCTCTCTGACTTAAAAGGCTTGTGGCTGCTGAGGACACTGTGGCCTTAAAAGCTCCTTTTCAAAAGTATTTTTCCCCCTTTGGTTGAGAACTGAGAGTCACACAGTCTTTAAAAAGCATGAAAATTTGGCAGCTTCAGAATTCTTACTGAATTTGTATGCATGCCATGGTGATTAAAGCCCATAAAGTACTACTTTTTAAACTTCCTTACTGTTGAAATTTTCAAATCTGTACACAAGTGGAAAGAAGAATATAATAAACTGCCATGTACCCATCAGCCCATCTTTAACAACATTTTGCCTGTTTTGTTTCATTTATACTCCTACTGTATTTTCTGCAAGATTTTAAAGAAGTCTAGACATCTTGTTTCACTGTGCATCTCAACTTCAGAGAATATTTTTAAATGTGTATAATCCCATAGCATTCTCATATCTAAAAAAAACTAACAATAAATCGTGATAGCCTGTCCCTATTCATGTTTCTCCAATTGTCTCAAAAAAATCTTTCTGTAATTGTTTCTTTGGAATCTAACATTAATTTTTTTCTAATAATTTTTAAATTGGAGTATAACTGCTTTAAAATGTTGTGTTAATTTCTGCTGTACAACATCATGAATCAGCCATATGTATACATAAATCCCCTTCCTCTTGAGCCTCTCTCCTACTTCCCCAATCCCATTACCCATGCCTAGGTCATCAGAGAGCACCAGGCTTAGCTCCCTGTGTTATACACCAGCTTCTCGCTAGCTATTTATTTTACATATCTAGCGTTAATTTTTAACTGCTTTTTTAGTGGGAAGACAGCAGATTTTTTATATTGTCTCTTTCAGAATTTGGGTACATATGTTGTACTGGTCACATTTATTATACTGAGATGTTAAGAGGCAGTTTAAGATGATGATTAAGTGCTTAAGAAAATGAAAGGTAAGCCACAAGCTGGGCGAAAATGCTTAAAAAACATGTCAGATAAAAGGCTTATATATAGCCTATAGAAAAACTCTTATAATCCAATAATAAAGAGACTACCCAATTAAAATAATGGGGAAAAGATTTGCTCAGATACTTCACACAAAAAAAGGATATATGAATAGTCAATAAGAACATAAAAAGATATTCAACATCAGTAGTTATTAGAAAAATGCAAATGAAAACCACCTAGATATGTTGCGAGAAACCTACTAGATGGCTAAAATTAGAATGACCGACAATACCAAGTATTGGTGGCGATCTGGAACAGTGCAACTCCCATATGTTAGTGATGAAAAGGGGAAATGGTAGCATCAGTTTGGAAAATAGTATGGTTAGGTCTTCTGAAGTTAAATATATCCTTAGGGTTCTCAGATCTATTTCCATGTTTTTGTCCAAGAGAAATGAAAACATATCCCCACCCCAGAACTTGTACTTGAAGTTTCCCAGTAGCATCTTTCGTCATAACTTCAATCTGGAAACAACCCCAGTATCCATTAATTGTTGAGCGGATAAATAAATGATGACACAGCCATGTTATGGACCACTACTCAGCAATAGAAAGAACAAGCTATTAATATACACAAAAAGATGAATGAGCCTTAAAAATTTTGCTAAGTGAAAGAATTTTTAAAAACTGCCTACTAATATTATTTTTCCAGTTTTTATGGAATTCTGGAAAATACAAAGCTACTGTGGTAGAAAGCAGATCAGGAGTTGGCTGGGAGTGGAGATGGGGCAAGGCATCAGCTGCCAAGAGCACAAGGAAACCTCTTAGTGTGATACAATGTTTATGTCTCAATTGTATTAGCAGTTACATGTGGTTAGATGACTGTATAAACTGCCCACAGGCATGCACTTAAAATGGATGGATTTTTTTTTTTTTTTTTTAAGGACCATCAACTCTGGTAGCATGTATTTTCGTGGTAGATTCTGTTTCACCTTAGGTGAGGTATGTAACCCAAGACTCCATTTTCTCTGTGGTAAATTGGAGGTGATCATAGTACCCTCCAGAGAAGGCAATGGCACCCCACTCCAGTACTCTTGCCTGGAAAATCCCATGGATGGAGGAGCCTGGTAGGCTGCAGTCCATGGGGTAGTTAAGAGTTGGACACGACTGAGCGACTTCACTTTCACTTTTCACTTTCATGCATTGGAGAAGGAAATGGCAACCCACTCCAGTGTTATTGCCTAGAGAACCCCAGGGACGGGGAGCCTGGTGGGCTGCCATCTATGGGGTCGCACAGAGTCAGACACGACTGACGTGACTTAGCAGCAGCAGCATAGTACCCTCATAGAGTGCCAAGAGGAGAAAATAAATGATCATCCAAATGAAGGGCTTGATACCATATCTAACAGTTGTTAAATGCACAGGAAGGGAAACACCTGACCCTAGGACCCGCTTCTTCCTGCATTTCTGAAAAGCTTCTGCCTTTGAGTGCCCATCCCTGATCAGATTCTCCTTCCGGAAGATATCAAAAGGGAAGAGGCAAGTGGCTGGGGTCGGGGGACAGTTCTCAGGGAGAAGGTGAGTCTTGGCAGGTGTGGACAAAAGGAACTAGGGCAATCCCCAGGCTGGTGGGAGAGCCTGGGACCTGCAGGGACGTCGCTTTCCCAGGCGGTGCTACCATCCAGGCAGCTCTGGAGAAGTGAAACTCCTTTATATAAGCAGCCTTAATCATGTAGTGCTGCTTGTTTACATCTGAAGGAAACTCAAAATGTGACAGCATTTGAAATAGGGGTGTTTTTTTTTTAATGAGTGTTTTACAGAACCTTATTTTTAGCCCTGTTGGCTCATGTTATATAACCGAGCCGTCTCGTGGGACACTCTAAATAGAACTTGCAATAGCAAGAGATGACAGAAACTAGTATAAGCTCTTTGACTACAAGGATAATCTAATTGTAGGATGATGCTAATGATACGGAAGTTGCTTTCCTCCTTCCCTTGAAGAAATCTGATGCGGGCAGGGGACCTGCGATTTTCCTTTGCATACTTTTAATAGAAATTAGAAGTCTGTTCTCCCAATTCGCCTCCCTGAAGAGTGAAGTGTGACACATGGATGAGTTTTGCTTATGGAACAAACCCATCTGATGGATGCCTGCTGGGTACTCAGTGCTTCCCTTGGGGAGGTTGGAGTCCAGTGGGGATGGGGCTTGGAAGAGGGGGCCCTGACTGCTAGAAAACAGTATCCCACAGGGCTGAGCAGGGATACCGAGGGTCAGAGACAGAAGGAGCACCTGGCCTATTTTGTGAGGAGAAAGGGGATGGGGGAGGCTTCCTGTCAGAGGTACATGCGTACGTCCGTGCTCAGTCACTCAGTCATGTCCAACTCTTCGCGACCCCATGGACTGTAGCCTGTCAGGCTCCTCTGTCCGTGGAGATTCTCCAGGCAAGAATACTGGAGGGGGTTGCCATGCCCTCCTCCAGGGGATCTTCCCAACACAGGGATCGAACCCACATCTGTTTATGTCCCCTGCATTGGCAGGTGGGTTCTTTACCACTCATGCCACCTGGGAAGCCCCCTGGAAGAGGTGACATCTAAGCTAAGACCTCAGGCGAATAGGAAAGGGAGAGAATTTCCCAGGTAGAAGGAAGACGTCGAAGGCTTAGAGGTAAGACAACATGCATGTGACTGGTTATGTCTGGGGCAGAAAACTGGAGGTCAGGGTTGGGCCAAGGCAGGCCAGAGAGGTGGTTGAAGAAACTGTCCCTGAACCCGCTCAGGTGTGTCTCCTCTGTGAGGGGAAAGCCCTGATCTCTGAGAGCTCTGCCTCCTGGTTGCAGGGACCCTGGAACCGCACTGGTCGGGACTGCTGTGGACGGCCATGCTCATCTCTCTGGCCATCGTCATCGCCCTCCCCAAGCCTCATGGCATCCGGGCCTTAATCGCTTCCACGATTCTCCGGTTGATATTTTCTGTTGGGCTACAACCCACGCTGTTTCTTCTGGGAGCTTTCAACGTAAGTACGAATCCCTCCATTGCCATTTTTTTGTTTGTTTCCATCTGAGTAGGAATGCCTTCCATTTTCCCTGAAATTTTGGCCTGTGCCTTCAGTACAGAAAAATATATCCTTTGGGTGAGCTGTTAAAATAGCAGAGGAGAGCCGCCGGTGGGCATCTCCCTCTTCACCTTCTCACGGGACAGTGGACCCCTTCATGTGCCCTCTGGACACTGGCAGTCTCCTTGTCAGGGAATATTTCTCTCAGAATTAAGCAAAGGGAGAGAGATATTGAGATTTGGGTTCATCGTGCCCATCAGGTCATAGGTGTGCTCGGACGAGAGGTTCTAGTCAGGAAGTCCAATGACTGCATGTGAACACAGCCCCCAGTTTCCGGTAAGGACCACAGAGAACAGAGCAGAGAGGCAAGAGGGACTGTTCAGAGAGAGGGAGCAGGTGGAGAGGTCAGAAGAGAAGCCAGGGGTCAGAAGGTGGGTTACCGCAAAGTCAGTAGTGACGTTTGGAAGTGCCGTTTCAGTGCTTCCAAAGCTTCCAGTGTGCAAGGGTGGACACCTACTCCCTCTGTGGAATCCTTAGGAAATGGACATGACTGATACCAAGCCATAAATTGGAGAGGTTTCCTGCCAAAAAGAAGGAACAAGTTGGGACCTGTGGGCATCTAAAACCACCTTCCAGAGATTTCTGCCCTGAGCATATAAGGAAGCTGAAGTCACTGCATAGAAATGAAAGTGATATTGCAAAATAGGTTAACGCTGTAATTTAGGGCAATGATAAATGTCCCCAAGTGGGTGTTCAGATGGCAGAGGCAGTAAGGGTGTGAGAGGACAAGAGACCGCTTCAAGCTGACAGGCTTAAGGGGAGGAAGTTTTGTCTCAAAGAATGGAAACCATCAGGCCAGGAGGCAGGAACTGGGAGGAGCATTCTCTCCACTGGTGGAAGCAGCGAGGAAAGCCCAGACCTTCTTAAGGGACAGCCAACAGTTAAGTTTCGCCTCCTCAGTGGTTCATGTACTGAAATATAGGACCTGATTCTGAACAAGGAACCTGGGCCCCAAACTGTAGGAAAACCTACTGGGGCTCCGTCCTCCAGGTGGGCCTGTCCCAATTTGATAAATCTTGGGTGAAAAGGGACTTCCTTAGTCAAATTAATGTGGGAAATGCTGGGTCAAGGAAAGTGCAAGGTTTTTTACTGAAAGATTTCTGAGACATTAACCTACTGATAATGTATGAGGGCTTCCCTCATAGCTCAGTTGGTAAAGAATCCACCTGCAATGCTGGAGACCCCAGTTCAATTCCTGGGTCAGAAAGATCCCCTGGAAAGGAGATAGGCTACCCACTCCAGTATTCTTGGGTTTCCCTTGTGGCTT
The DNA here is from genome assembly GCF_019923935.1 of Bubalus bubalis. Taxonomy (NCBI): domain Eukaryota; kingdom Metazoa; phylum Chordata; class Mammalia; order Artiodactyla; family Bovidae; genus Bubalus; species Bubalus bubalis. The sequence goes on along the minus strand of NC_059177.1, from coordinate 21,506,357 downwards.
GGCTGGTAAAGAATCCGCCTGCAATGTGGGAGACCTGGGTTTGATCCCTGGGTTGGGAAGATCCCCTGGAGAAGGGAAAGGCTACCCACTCCAGTATTCTGGCCTGGAGAATTCCATGGGCTGTATAGTCCATGGGGTTGCGTAGAGTTGGGCACGACTGAGCAACTTTCACTTTAACGCATGATGAATCTCTAAGAAGGGAACACCGGGTCTTCATATTTCCCAAACTTATTTGCCCACATGTTTTGTAAAGTGTAACTTGGAATTAGTGTTGTATGGAATATAGGTTGGGAAATTCTATTCCCAATACTGGTAAGTGACTCAGGGCTTTTTGGTTTTGTTTTAAAGATTTTTTTCCAACGTGGACCATCTGCAAAGTTTACCACAACACAGTTTCTGTTTTATATTTTGATCTTTTGGCAGAGAGACATGTAGGATCTTAGCTCTCTGGCCAGGGTTCACACCTGCACCCTCTGCATTGGAAGGTGAAGTCCTGACCACTGGACCACCAGGAAGGTCCCTGACTCAGGGTTTTTGAGCAGAAAATTGGTATAAGCAAAGTATCGTTGAGAAAATTCCCTCAGTAGTGGCATGAAAAAAAAAAAAAAAAATATATATATATATGGATTTGAGTGGGGGGGGTGAACTGGAGGCAGGGGGACCCCTTACGGAGTCATGTCCCCCTTACATGAGACAAGCCTGCCTCTTGGTCATAGTGGAGAATGAAGATACAGATGTCAGAGCTTTGGAGGAAATGGTGACACATGGTGGGCTTAGGGTCTGAGGCTTATGCCTGAAAACGGTGCGCAACTTGGTCGGGGTCCTTTTCTCTAGGCAGCAAAGGTATTCCTGTCTTTACTGGGTGGTGAAGCAGGCAAGAATAATTCCAAATTACTGCAGACTGGGAGAGAAATAATGCAGCCAGCTACACTGAAGTCAGGCAAGACCTGGTTTTCAGGGTGCAAATAGACCTGAGTTGTTGAGTTACTTGACTTGAGGTGACAAGACAAGCTATTCGTGTTAGGCCTGGCATTTAGAAATGCATGACCAGAGTAAAAGAGACACATGAGCGTTGAAGGAGGGAATGCAGGCTTCACCTGCAGTGAGTGGAAGTATTTTAAGAAACAAATACAGAAGACACAAATAAAAGGAAAAAGCAGTATTTCAGAGGTTGTCTTCTATGAGTTAATTCTTTTGTTTCTCTGGTCTTTAGTCATTCCAGAGTTTTCTCTTCTGTAACATTGATCAGTTGGGGGAAAGACTCTATGTGGATAATTGATGGCCATTCATAATAACATTAGCTGGGGGGAGGGAGGGAGAGATGGGAAAACTAAAACAATAAACAGTTATTTAGAGGGGAGTGAAAAAAAAAAGAATTCTTACATGGAGCAATGGGAGAAGGAAAAGTAGCTGTGAGAAAACTAGGGCAGAAGTTAGAGGAGAGCAGGTTCAGGTAAAGCGGATTGCTCCGTTGTTAAGATTGTAGGGCATGAGATGTTGGAGGTCCTGGAATGCCAACCAGAGCACGACCTTTTTTTCCTCTCTTGGAAACCTCAGCACAGTTCATTCAGAATTGATGATGTTTTCTCACCCTAAAAAAGATCTGACACTGGCAAAGGTTAGAATATTAAGGAAAAAAAGACCTGGTGGATTGAAAGTGGAGCCTGTCTGAGAAAACCTAACCTTCTCCATGGGTGTTGGCTTCCTCCCTTATCTGATTGCTGAGAAGCTCACTTGCACTGACCCACCAGATTAACTGGCAGCATTCCCCCAGCACCTGTGGCCAAGCTAGCTCGGGTGGCAGGACATGGTTTTACAAAGTGCAGCCAAAGCGCATTCTCTCTGGCTTTCTCCTGACTTAGGTTTTTCTAGCAACATGTTGCTAAAGGCAGACTTGCAAGCTTGGGATTTCTATCAAAGGTGGGACTATCTTATACAGTAGGTCAGCCTTCAGTTGCAGGGGTCAGAAAACCTACTCCATGCTAACAAGCAAAGAAGAAAATGTGACTGAGAATCAAGAGGCTGGCTTCAGGTGTAGCTGAATCCAGGAGCCCAGACGTAGCATAAGGGCTCAGTTGCTCTTGTTTGCTTCTGCACTACTGGTACCCTCAGGCTCTGTGATAATGCAGATGGATGTCAGCAGCCTCAGAGCTCACTTTCTCTCAGGTTCAAGGTCAGGGATAAAGAATAAAATTGTCTTAGCTGCAGTCCCAGCTAAGATCTCAGGGGGTGTCATTGATTCCATTTGGTCACATGCCTATCTCTGAACGAATCATTGTTGCCAGGGGAATACAGTATTCTGACTGGCCAGGATGGAGCCCCACCCAGACCTCAAGGACCAATATAAAGGAAGGGATGGAGCCCCAGAGATAAAATAGAAGTTATTTCCAGAAAGGGGGGCAAGGGACTAGAACTCATCCTGAAGTCCCTTTCTTCCCCTGCCACCCCAAGAAAATTATTTTTCCATGTAGAATTATGAGCAGTGGATAACAAGAGCTGGCTGCTTCTCATTAGATTGCAACACTCTAATGCCTAGAATGTAACAGAATTTCAGAAAACACTTTTAATCATGCTGATCACAGGGTTCGTGGATTGAGGTGACTTCTGTGTTTGACTAACTCACGTAAGAATGTTAGAATGATTCATATCTCATCTTGAAAATCATAATTTCAGTATGTGCGAATTTTGTTTTTGTCATATACAAATGCCACTTGATTAGCGTTGTGCATGAAGTTATTTGACTGTCACATTAACTTGCAATATGCCTGAAAAGCAAAGTAATGAAATGACTGAGATCCACAGAACAGTTCTTGGTGTGTCCGGTGGGCACTTGGTGCAAAAGGAAGCTTCTGTTTGGGCTAGAGGCGCCAAAAGACACTTGAGAGCAGGTTGCCCTCAGTTCTCACCAAGAGTCTCAAGTTTGGCTTGGTCCATGCTTCTCTCACTGTGGCTGTCATTGTTCTCAGGTCTGCAATAAAATCATTTTTCTGATGAGCTTTGTGGGCAACTGTGGGACATTCACCAGAGGCTACCGGGCCATGGTTCTGGATGTTGAGTTCCTTTATCACCTGCTATACCTGCTGATCTGCGCCATGGGGCTCTTCGTCCATGAGTTCTTCTACAGTTTGCTGGTGAGTTGCTGGTGTAGAAAGATTTTACATGCTGGAAACTAGGAGAGCATGCTCTGTCCTTCCTTCTCATCACAGATCGCTCCTTTTCACGGTGACCGGTGTGCCTGGTCTAAAGAGGCAGTAGGCCCCTGGATGCAGTGTTTGGGGCATCAGGAAAGGAAAGCTACTCCCGAGAGAAGGTCTGACGAGAAGGAGCCCAGGGGGTGTGTGATCACACTGCCTGCATGCATGCTCAGCCTGTTACTTTACAGTGATCGACGATGCCCACAGCCTGGATCAGGAGATGTTATGTCCACACACCATCCCTGCCCCCTTTGTTTTTCTTTATTTCTTGGGCTCAGCCAGCACTTACCAAAAGAATGTTTGTGTGACTGTCACCTTCTGACAGTTCTCATGGGATCCATCGTCCAGTGAAAGCATGTAGAAACAAGAGCAGGAGCTGTTTTCAAAGACCCAAGACCCCATGACAATGAACTTGATAGATTTATGGATCCAGGAGACCTTTTCAGCGGAAGTTGTCATGCTCCAGTCTGAGCTGAGTGGTTAAATGTCTTGATGCTATTATCTTCCTCCTGAGTAGGCTTTTAAGTGACAGACCACTGTCTGCTTATTCTGCTGTCATTACAGGGAATCTTGAACTGTGGAGTGGTAGATAAAAAACCATTTCATTGTACCTACGTCATATGATAGGAAGCGTTAAAATTGACCTTTCTGCCAGCAAAACCATCCATAAAGGAAATAGAAGAAGTAGATTAAAATGTTGCTGAGGATAAAAAATATTCCGAGTCTAGGTGTTGACTAAAGATGAGGGACTTGGGAATTCCCTGGAAGTCCAGTGGTTAGGGCTCTGTGCTTTCACTTCCAGGGATGCAGTTTTGATCCCTGGTCGGGGAGCTAAGATCTTGCAAGCCGTGGTGAGACAAAAAAAAAAAAACAAAAAACAAAAAACAAGGGACTTATTTACAAAAAAAAGGCAGAGCAAGGAAAGCACTTTGAGGAGTTGCAGTCCGTGTGGTCTCCAGGCTGTGGCTTAACTGCTGTGCGCTGCTCACATCTACAAAATGGGGAGAGCAGTCCATGTCCCCACAGGGCCATCGTGGGGATTCTCCACTACTGCGCGTGTCAGTCTGAGGCCAGTCCCACAACAGAAATGCTGAGCGAGGGCTGTTACCACTGTCTCTCTCATCCCTTCTCCCATCCAAACCCCGTAAAGAACGCTAGGACTTGCTCCTTCCATTAGCGGCGCATGCTAGCAGACAGAGAGATGCATTCTTCCCCTTCATTTTAAAAATAGATCTGACCAGACTTGGAGGTTTTAGGCAAAGAGGTCTCTGGATCCACTTGTGATGCCATTAGGTCCCTATTTTGGTCACTGTCTATCAGAGACCTTTAGAGTTCTGTATATATTTCTAAGCCTTTTTGTCTCACACAGTAATCTGTGGAGGGGGTTCTAGCTTGTGAATCTGGGAGACCCAGGTTCAGGACCCAACAAATTCCTGGCCTCTCTGAGCCAAGGAGGCAGAGTTGAGTCAGGGGGCTCTGCCATCCCTGCTGAGGGGGGTCTCACTTGTGAGATTGGAGAGTCCCCTTCAGGGAGAGGGTGACTCTTCCTACTGTCTACCGTTTGTAGGTAAAATTAATAACTAACATTAAAATTTATCGGTTGATGGAAAATTATTATTAGGGTTAGGGTCCGTTTCCGCTTTGTTCATGGAAAAGTCCTCCTCTTTTGTTCACTGGCAGTGCCACCTGGTGTCAGAAGCCAGGGGGTGTCGCAGTGAGTCTGGGCAGTGTCGTTCCAGCCCTCCCAGGCTTCACAGTGTAGAAAAGAGCCGTTTCTGTGAGTTACTGACGTGCCCCGTGGGCTCCTTCCGTCCCATCTCACGGGTGGGTCTGCCTCGGTGGTGGGTGATCTCTGCATGTGATCCCCGGAGAGGCTGGGCCTGGTGAGTCAGGTCACCTGCCCGGAGCTCCACGCGAGTCAGGGGCAGAGACACGACAGCTCCACAGCCCCGCTGACTCCGGGGTCTGAGGGTTGGAGCCCGGCCCTGAGCTGCTTTTCATTCGAGCCTGTGAAGAAGTCGCTACCTCAGTGAAGGCGGTATTTCACAGCGCCATCTGCAGGCACGCTCTCCCGGCTCTCAGCTGTCACAGGGAGATCAGAGACGCTCAGAGCTCACTGTGATGTTACCTGGGCTTGGTGCACTTTGAGAAGGACCTGCAGGATCAAGAGAGACCATAGCTGGATGCCTCTCCTCAGTGCTGCTGGGGGGTTTCTAAACCATCTGGGCCTTGACTTTCCGGGACATCAAGCGAGGTGTTCCTTTTGGGGTCAAAGCAGCATTTGACATGTCTGTTGAGAACCGCAGGCAAAATACTGAAACTTCACTTTATTCCACAAATGAGGAAAGCCTGCGACAGAAAGGAACTGGAGGGAGACCGGGAGCAGGAAAAAGCCGAATGTCACCAGCTTGTGAATGCTCCATGCCAGCAGGGCAGAAAGGCAGGGCCGGTGACTGTGCTCTAATGGAAGTTCACCCCCAAACTGGCTGAACCCGGTCCCCAGCTGCATTCAAGCCGTGTCCTTAGAAAACTATTAACATCCCGAGATGAAAGTGTGCAGAGTTCACTCGCAGGCAGGTGACAGAAGGAGAAATGCAGATAGTCAGTAAATGTGCAGGTATTCTAATGTCAAACAGTGACATACTAATTAAAATATGATCCCATGTTGGAGCCGTGATGTAAGGAAAGGTTCAAAGGTGTGAACGTGCCTAGTTTTACTGAGAGTGAGCCAAAAAGAGCATCATTTTCTAAGTGGTTGGGATAAATTGGCATAGCCTTTCTGGAAGGCAGTGGAGCAAAACATATGTGTGTTACAACATTTGACCGAACAATTCCATTTTTAGAAACTTGACGGAAAGAAATAACTGGATAGGTGAGTATAGAGGCATGTGCATACAGAGGTCTTCATCACAGCATTACCCTTAATGATATAGAATTGAAACTATCTTGACTGTTTAAAAAAGAAAAAGAAGAGGGTTGAGTAGACAGCAGTTTTTCAATACACTAGAATACTAGGTGAACATTTTTGTTTTTGAAACCAACATGAACTTTATGATTTTCTTCCTCAGGTCGAAATCATAATAATTATAACAGAAACAAAGCTTATGAAGCTTTGTTCACAAAAACATCGTGAAGTAAAACTTGCCTTAGTAAAGATCCATGTGCATAAAATGAAAAAGCTCTCCAAAATCCAAATAGATCTAATTGTTCTTTTTATTAAATATCGACATAGATAGCAACTCTGTTGTCCAAATTCAAGAGAGTATAAATACCTCAGGATGATATTGAAATAGTGTCTAATATAAAATGAATGAATGTACTAGAAGGAAGAGAGAAAAGGTATTTCCAGAAAATTAGAACACTGCTTATTATTAACCAGAGTTGTGTTGATACTTATTCATTTAGATTTGAAAAAAGGATACTATTTTAGGGACTTCCCTTGTAGCTCAGCTGGTAAAGAATCTGCCTGCAATGCAGGAGACTCTGGTTCAATTCCTGGTTTGGAAAGATCTGCTGGAGAAGGGATAGGCTACCCACTCCAGTATTCTTGGGCTTCCTATTTGGATCACACTCTCCCAGAGATACTGAGTCTCTCAATCAGGCTGTAACCTGGGTAGGTACTTTAAATATGTGATCTTTTTTTTACCTTAAAATGTTCATAATTCTCTTAGGAAGCAAGCCGACTATATGCCACATTATGGTATAATACTTTTATAAAAATATATATGCATAAGTTACATTTTTTCAATTGTAATAAGGCCAGAAGGAAAGAACTTATTGAATAAATGTCTATAGATATTGGAATAATTAGCTTTTTTTGTTTTTCTTTTTCCTTTGTGCTTTTTTTGTGTTTTCAAAAGTCTCCTCCATTGAACTCGTCTAATTTTCTAGTTAGAAGAAAGCTTTTCCTTATTACAAAGTAATGCATGGCCATTATTTTAAAATCAGAAATTATAGATAAATGAAAAGAAAAAAAAATCACTTGTTATTTCAGTGATTTGGGGGCTGTATAATCTCTACAGTTCTTACCCGAAAAAAACAAGTGTCATTTGTTGTCTGAAGTTGCTCGTTCTTGCTGCTTCATAGTGGCTTGCTAGAAAATATTTAACCAGCGTTAGCAGCAGCATTAGCCTTTTGTACTCTTAGATCTGAATTAAGGCCTCTTCTCTGCTTCCTTTTAAGTGTCCTCCTTTACCCGATGCCCTTAACTGGCCTCAGGACACAGACTGGCCTTCTGGAGGCAGAGGGCTAATTGAGCAGAAAATGAACTCCGATGTCAAATTCTGCATTGAAAGGGACTCTGAGATCAGCTAGTTCAGTCCACGGACTTCACAGATGTGGAAACTGAGGTCCAGGGAGGTTTCACAGCCAGATCAACATCTTGCAACAAATTTAAAGCAGAGACAGGGTTCACATGCCTGTCCCTGGACTCCCTTGGCTCTGCAGTCATTCCCTGGAGCTGTGGTAGAGGCAGGATTCTCAGGAAGAGATCAGATGTCATCAGCAGGACCATATTAAAACTAGCTCCCAGCTCCAAAATAACCCCATTCAGCCCTTCTCTAGTGGCTCCCCACCATTTCTCCAGCCAAATATCTGAGATTGTACTTCTTAGACCAGCCACTGGTCTCCTGTACCTCTGAGTACCGACATGGGGCCTCCATTTCTCATAAAGCCAACTTCTTGCCGAGCCCAGGCCCCTTGGCAGAGGTCAGGCCGAGATTACGAGCATGTAGTGAACAGCAGGTTGTCTCAGCCCCTCCCAGTGGGATGAGAGGCGGTGAGGCTTCCTGGTGTGTTACCACCACCAGCTTCCCTGCCACGTTCTGTCAGGGTGGCCTTGGCACAGGCTCTTCATCAGGAAAGTAATGATAATTACCATTGGTTGTGTCCTTAGCACATACGTATGAGTATATGCTAAGCACTGTATGTATATTGTCTCTTTATTCTTTATGGTAACTCTGTCTCTTCACTCTGCAAATGGCAAGACTGAGGCTCGCAGAGGAAGAGGAGGGTAGCTGGTCCAGGTGACAGCAAGTGGTTGAACTGGGGTTTGAACCTCTGTCCAACTCCAGAGACCCTGCCCCCCGGTCTGGCCCATAGCAGCTCAGGGACCTGCGGTTAGGGACCAGGACTCAGCCAATCCTGTATCCAGAGTGGCTGACCCTTAACAGAAGCTCCATCAAATGACCCCTAAATGACCGCACACCAGGCCCCTCCTCCCCTTCCTCTCCCCTGTCCCCTGCAGCTCCCTGGTACAGGCCTGTGTTTTGTCTAGTCCCAGGACCTCGAAACCGTATGTAGACAACTTGAAATCACTATTGTTTTCCACCCTCCTCTTCTATATTTGTTTTTCCTTATTTTTACCATCTCGGTTTTCACTATTAAGACAGGCAAGTGTAACATATTAAGAAAAGAGTATAATGCTTTTTTAAATTTTTATTTTTAATTGAAAGATAATTGCTTTACAATACCGTGTTGGTTTCTGCCATACATCAACATGAATCAGCCGTAGGTATACGTATGTCCCCTCCCTCTTGAACTTCCCTAGAGTAGAATGCTTTTGAGTTAGCCAAACAGCAAATTCTTTATAAATGAAGTTGTCCTTGGGGACATTGATGTCCGTCTAATAGAGATGCTTCTTAACATTGTCCCCTTGTCGTCCGTTTTTTGTTTGTTTTTAAAGCTTTTTGATTTAGTGTACAGAGAAGAGACTCTGCTCAATGTCATTAAAAGTGTCACTCGCAATGGCCGGTCCATCATCTTGACGGCGGTTCTGGCTTTGATCCTGGTTTACCTGTTCTCCATAGTGGGCTACCTTTTCTTCAAAGATGACTTCATCTTGGAAGTAGATAGGCTGCCCAATGAAACCTCTCTTCCAGGTGGGTTTGGACCTTCTGATCTTTTTTTAATGTTAAAAGAATGTTTCCTGATTACAACTGAACGAAAAATGATGACTTTGGCAGTGTAGGTATTTCCCTAACACTCAAGAGTGTGAATTGAATCCAGGACTCAGTTTTCACTGCATTCAAAGGGTGATATGATACGTCAGATGCTAAGTGTGAGTGTCCAGATGCTACATTTAATTTATTTATTGAATTTCTATTTTAAATTTGTGCAACGTTTTCTTAAAAGTTTGACCAGTGTATATTGAGAGTATGGGAGTAGGCATCCCTTGGCTTGGTAAGTCTATTTCTAGCAATTTATCCTTTAAAAATAGAACTGTAGAAGCAGATGTTCATTGCAGTGTGAAATTGGAAGCGATCTCAATGTAAGGGAGTGTTTCATTAGAGTACAGGTCATCCATGGGGTGGTGAACCCTATGGATATGGTACGTCTTTATAAACCTTCATGGAAAAGTACCCAAGATATGGTGAGGAACTGCAGAAGAATAAGTACAATAGGAGCTGTGTAGATTTTTTTTTTAATGAAAAATCTCACACCTGTGCTCTGTTGCTGTCATGTTCGACTCTTCCGTGACCCCATGGACTATAGCCTGCCAGGCTCCTCTGTCCATGGGATTTGCCAGGCAAGAATACTGGAGTGGATTGCCATTTCTTTCTCCAGGGGATCTTCCCGACCCAGGGATTGAACCCATGTCTCTTGCATCTCCTGCATTGGCAGGCAGATACTTGACCACTGTGCCACCTGGGAAGCCCCTAAAAAGCTCATATATATCTTTTAAAATATGGAAGAATATACACCCAAACTGCAAGTAGTGGCTGTCTCTTGGACCTTTTTACAATATGTTAGTTTTACACTGAGCTCATATGATTTTAATTTATAGCAAAACCAGAAGAGATTTCCTATTACGAGAGAGAGAGACAGTGATCATACACTTGAGTGATCCCCAAGTGCTCGTTTCCCTCAATTAAAATACTTGACACTAGTAAGTGAAATGTTACTGGTTTTTCATCAGATAGCCAGGCGCCCTGAGTCCAAGGAGCAAACTAGAATTGTGACTAAGCCAGACAAGCCTTTTTCTCCCTCCCAAAGTCTGCGTTCTTGGCATGTAACCCAGCCTCCAAGTTGACATTCAGTGCCAACCATCTTAGGGTTCTGAACTAAACTGATCTGATGCCATTCCTGCTTCTCACGCAGACTTGGTCTAAATCTTGCTGGAGTCTGTGTGTTCAGTAGTATCTGTCAGGGAGTTTCAGCTGTTTGTCTTTAAAGTTGGAGAGGTGCTATTTAAGTGCGATATTTCTAGTAAGCTTACAGGAATTGACATTTCTGGCTTTTTTCCCATCCAGATCACCCAACGAAAGTGTAAATTGCATCTCTGCTTCGAATTTATAGGCAGGATTGGAGGGTGTTATTTATGTAAAGAATTGTTTAATCAGCCGTGAATTTGGGACTTCAAACATTTTAACCATATGCTGCCAGATTGTTCATCATAAAATTGCCTTCTCTCTCCCAGAAGCCAGCGAGAGTTTGGCAAGCGAGTTCCTGTACTCTGACGTGTGTAGGGTGGAGACTGGGGAGAACTGCTCCTCTCCGGCACCCAAAGAAGGTAGGACCTCGCAGCCTTAAGCCCCATGTTAGTGCCAGGCTCCCCACAAGGCTTAGGTGCACGAGACATGGGAAGCAGATGAAAGCAGACTCACTGCTCAGACGGCCAGGAGCAAGGAGGAAAGGCAGGGAGAGAGGAGGGGAATGAAGCTGGGGAGTCTATATGGGAATAAAATAGCGGCTTAATTGATCCAGTATTTCCAGAGTGCCCACTGTGTGCCTGGGGCTGTGTTGTATTCTATTGTTTACTCTCTAAGTCCTGTCTGACTCTGCCTTGGAGGTAGAATACAGCATGACTAGGGAAATGATCATGAAGAGGAAGAGTCAGAAGAAACGAAGCCAGAGAGGTCAACAAAGGACCAGATTTTGAAGGGTCTGCAGGTCAGGTTAAAGCTTACTCAAAGGTTGATCCAAGTTGTTGAGAGGGGAGTGATATGACTTGACTGGTGTTTTAGCAAGACCCTTCCGGCTGCAGCTGGAGAAAAGAACAAGGCAGTCAAAAAATCCCCCCCCCCCCCCCAAGACTAGTCTCCAATTTAAGGTGTAAAACGATTTGTCCACAGAACCAATTGTAAAAGGTTGCTGCTGTTGTTATTGTTATGTAGTTGCTAAGAATCTTCTGTGAGACTCTTTGTGACCCCATGGACTGTAGCCCACCAGGCTCCTCTGTCCATGGACTTCCCAGGCTTGAATACTGGAATGGTTTCCCATTTCCTCCTCCAGTGGATCTTACCAACCCAAGGATAGAACCCATGTCTCCTGCATTGGCAGGCAGATTCTTCACCACTGAATCACTAGTGAAACTCATAAGTTGAAATGTCTGTTCAGCACTGGGACTGGAGTTGAAAATCTGAAAAGCTCACAGTATTTTAGATTTAATGGAGGTAAGGGCAGTTCTGGGCTTGAGAAATGAGCAGGGTTTAGTGATGAACACAGTGGTGACAAAGAAAGCCTTTGACGCTTGATTCCTTTATTTTATTCTCCGGCTCCTGTCTGTCCGCTGGTGAGATGGCATTCAGGAAGCATGATCTGCAAATCCTTGTCTGTCTTGCTGCTCACGTTCTAAATTCCCCCCGACTTGCTGTGTTCGCAGAGCTGGTCCGTGCAGAAGAGACAGAGCAAGATAAAGAGCACACGTGCGAGACGCTGCTGATGTGCATCGTCACGGTGCTGAGTCACGGGCTGCGGAGCGGGGGCGGAGTGGGCGATGTGCTCAGGAAGCCATCCAAAGAGGTAGCTGCGCCCCAGGGGAAGGAAGAGCGGGGGGCGGGGTGGCGGGGAGAGCGCAGCGCAGTGGGCTCCAGTGTAAACTGCAGACGCGGGGGCAGCGCCAGCGCCGAGAGCGGTGATGGGTAGACGCGCAGAGCCAGCTGCTTAGGGCTCCTTTTCACTCTGGTTCTCATCAAATTGTGATGCTGGGCGGAAGCCCCCCCACCCCCACCCCACCTCCCCGCGCTGTGGAAAGGGGCAGCTTCCGCCCTCCCCTCCGTCTGCTAAAATGATTCTTTTCTTCAGGCCCGTCTGGCCTCCCTGAGCACATTTGCAAACCCTTTAGATCCCAGGAAGTGGGCAGGTTCCACATGACACTTGGAGAACTCACGATATACCCAGAGGGTGTGAAAAGAGATGAGGTTGTGGCTTTTACAGCTTGATGCCCAATGTGCTGATGGGGGTGGGGGGAGCCAGGGGGCTTGGGACATCTGATTAGGGTGCATTCAGTCCCACTCCTCTGCCCTGAGGTCTGCAGACCCAGGGGTTGGGTAGGGGGGTACCTGCTGACAGGTTACACCACCTGCACCCCCACCATCCCTACCCCCCCCCCACCCCCACTCCTCTTTTCCAGGAGCCCCTCTTTGCTGCTCGAGTGATCTATGACCTCTTGTTCTTCTTCATGGTCATCATCATTGTCCTTAATCTGATTTTTGGGGTCATCATTGACACCTTTGCCGACCTGAGGAGTGAAAAACAGAAGAAAGAGGAGATCTTAAAGACCACGTGCTTTATCTGTGGTGAGTGGGGCCCCCGGCCCTTGCTGGGGGGTTGGGATGGGGTGCCCTGGCCCACAGTGGGAGGGGCTGCTGCTGCCTTCCCCCGCATCCCTGTCCTTGACTCTGCTCTGGGCGAGAGTCTGCTCTGGGCCTCTGCTCTGTTCTCCTGGGAAACATCTGCAGCACCATGATTTAGTGGCACAGTTGCTGGTTGGCTTTAAGAAATGAAGTTTGGGGTAGCAGAAACATCGGTGTACATTATTTGAAATGTATGTGTCTTCGGGCCTTTTGGTTGTTGGGCTGCCAGACTATCTCTTGTTCCCATTCTAATTAGAATGGAGCTCTTGCACTCAACTCCAGCCTGTGGATGTCTTCACTGCAGATGGTATCAGGTTTTCAGTGGAAATACAGCCCTCTTAGAGCATATGGCGGAAATGCTCACAGCTCGGAAGTCAGACTTGTGTTCTGATTAAGCTTCTGACACTTATGAGCCATGTAACCATGGTACAGTCACTTCGCTTCTCTGAACCTTTATTGCTCATCTGTAAAATGGGTACAATAATGTACTTCTCTGCATTATCTTAGGACTTAGTTGAGGTAGTTTATGAAACAGTCCTAGCATAGAGCCTGCACAGTGTAGACACCTACTAATAAGTAGTTAACTGCTATGTAAGAGAGGTGCATGGGGTACCAAAGAAATCATTGTCAGTCTAACTCCAAGGAAATACCTGTAAAATGCAAAGTAATCATGTAGGAATTTGGGAGCTAAGTAATCATTTCAGGATTGTTCCTAATATATCAATGGTTACTAAATACATAAATTTCTCACCAGTATGTATACTCAAAGTGATCACGTTTCCATTTTTAAAATTAAGATCATAGCTTTTTGCCCGCTTAAAACCATTTAAACCTTTTCATTTTGACAGTTCCAGAGTTTCAGAAAAGTCACAAGAATAGTACAAAGAATTTTTGTGGACTCTTCATCCCAATTTCCCATATATTGAAGTGACACTTTAATATGTTTATTATCATTTTCTTTATTCACATACACTTTCTCTGAGCAGTTTGAGAGTGATTGACACGGTGCCACTTTATCTCTGTTTCAATACTATATATGTCCTAAAGATAGGCACCTTCTCTTACACATGCAATACAATTATGAAAAGTGGGAAATTAACAAGGATGTCATACTCTTACTTAATCTACATATTCTATTCAAAGTTCACACTTTACCCTAATAATATCCTTTATAGCAAAGGTAAATCCCAGGTCATGTGTTGAGTTCATTGACATTTGTGAAGAATTTAAAAGTCAGTTATCTTATCGAATGTCCCTTGGTTTGGGACTGTCTAATGTTGTCCCACGGTGTGAGATTAAGGTTATGGATTTCTTATAGGAACATCAGAGACATAGTGTATTCTCCTCAGTGCATAATATCAGAAGGTGTTAGTCATTCAGTCATGTCCGACTTTTTGCAACCCCATGGACTGTAGCCTGCCAGGCTCTCTGTCCATGGGATTCTCCAGGCAAGAATACTGGAGTGGGTTGCCATTTCCTTCTCCAGAATATCAGGAGGTACATGATGCCAGTTCATCTTCTAACTAGTCATATTAACGTTAATCACTTGGTTAAGATGGTAATGGCCCTGTTTTTCCATGGAAGTTACTTTTCTTCTTTTTGTACCATTGAGAACCATTTTATAGGGAGATCCTTTGAGATGACATAAAATATTGCATTAATTCTCAAACGTTAACTCATCAGTTTCTGCATCCAGTTTTTGCCTGAGTCTGTGATTGTGATGGTTGCCAAATGATGATTTTTATTTACTTTATTATTATTTCTACATTTGTTTATTGGCTTTTTAAGAAATAGCTTTCTCTTTTCTCCATGTATATTTGAACTTTGTAACAACATGGATTCTTGTGTTGTTTTTTTTTTAATTCAGTGGATTATAATCCTTTACTGTCATAATTTATTTTGATGCTCAAACTGCCCCAGATTTGAGAGCTCCTTCAAAGCTGCTTTCTATACTTTGCCACATCACCATCATTTATTACAGACTTCCTCAGTGTTTTTAGCACTGTGAGGTATTACAGGCTCCAGCTCACCTCGTACCTTCTCTCACCCAGCACTGGTATCAGCGATTTCTCCAAAGAGCCCTAGTTCTGTTCAGTGGAGAATGATATTTAGAATCCAAGATCTGGTCACTGGGCATGCTCATTCCTGTTGGTGTGCCACTACTCCCAGGGCTAATTCGGGCATAAATCTAAAGGATACATGGGTCCACACAGTTTTGTATCTATTTTTATAAACATGAAAAAGGATGATGAGGTCATCCTCAGACCTCTAATTCCAGTTCACCATTACAGAGTTTATTCTTCCTCCCTGTCCATATTTGTGCTCCATATTTCTCTAACAGTTAGATATCTGGCTCCCAGTGTCACCATATATTTATCTATTTGCTCAACCTAAGAATACACAGAAACTGGTTTCAGAATTACTCACCCAGACCTCTGCAAAATATAAACTTACCAGCTAGAGTTCAAAATGTACGTAAAGTTCCTTCTGTCCTTACTCTGTCTCCTCAAAAACCATTTAACATGTCTACATTTTGGCATTTTCCTGGGAGAAGGGACTCCCGTTCAGTGGTTGCCTGCGTGAGCCTGTCACACCCAAGCTCAGTTAACCCCCACGTGCTCTTGGAACCTAGACAGTGTCTTCCCATCCCCTGCAAAAGTAGCTAAGGCATGCTGGAGACCAAACAATGACTGGTGAGTGACAAAGATGGAAATCAAGCCCAAGTCCATCTGACTCACAGCCTGTGTTTTCCTGCTAGGATACAAAAGTGAACGTGTTTATAAGGCCAACAGAACCCAACTCTTTATAAAGGCACGAGTGAACCCACAACCTCCTCTGTTCTGGCAGTTCTTTCATGGGTTTTTCTGCACCATGGCTGCTCACTCAGGGCTCTCTGTCTCTTTTTAGGGTTGGAAAGAGACAAGTTTGACAACAAGACCGTCACATTTGAAGAGCACATCAAGGAAGAACACAACATGTGGCATTACCTGTGCTTCATCGTCCTGGTGAAAGTGAAGGACTCCACGGAGTACACAGGGCCCGAGAGTTATGTGGCGGAGATGATCAAGGTGAGCGGGCAGGGCTCCTGGAGGGGCCTTCAGGCCGGCTTCCCAATTGCAGCGCAGTGCCGGGAGCTAGCAGGGACGACGACAGCGATGTCTGCTCATCCTTTATCATGGGCCAGGTGTCAGGCTCTAGAACTCCATGTGTCTTCACAATGAAGAAGCCCCAGATGGGGTGTCATCTCCATTTTAAAGGAGGAAATACTGAGGCTCAGAGAGATGAGCATATGGCTACCTAATAGGACTGGGGTTTCACCTTGTATCTCACGCAGTAGCTGGCCTTCCATGTCTATGTACTCGGCCTTTTTTTTATTTGTTCCTTTATTTTTGATGTTTATTTTTCACTGTACTGAGCCTTGGTTGCTGCTTGGGTTTTTCTCTAGTTGTGGCAAGCAGATGCTGCTCCTGTTGCAGTGCTTGGGCTTCTCATGGCAGTGGCTGCTCTTGTTGTGGAGCACAGGCTCTAGGCACATGGGCTCAGCAGTTGTGGTTCCCAGGCTTCGTTGCCCCTCGGCGTGTTGGTTCTTCCCTTGACCAGGGATTGAATCTGTGTTCCCTGCATTGGCAGGTGTATTCTTAACCACTGGACCAGCAGGGAAGCCCACTTGGCCTCTTCTCTTGATAATGGATCCCTGTCTGTTTTTTCTCCTTATGTAAGACCTGGTCTCTAAGTGGTATGTTTTTAAAATGATCACTCTATGGCATTCAGCCTGGTTGGTCCATTTGGCCTCAGCCTCACCTTTCTGGGAGACACTCTGCTAATCATCAGGGAGGGATCATGTGATGGAGGCATTTGAGTCCCAAATTAATCCCAAATTAATCTTCTTGCTGATGAATCCTGGGTCCCAGGAAAGAGGAAGCCAAGCAGGTGTGCAGAGCACTCTTCCCAGGCCGAGCACTGTGGAGGCTCCAAACACATGCTCTGAGGCTCCCAGGCCAGCTGTCCTTTCATACCCGTGGTTCTGAACTTCATTAAAATGTTCGGGGGTGTATGGCCAAGCAAAGGAGGCATGCAGTGTGAAGTTTAGGGGCTCTGTGATTTACACTGCTCCCTCTGCAGAGGAGAGCCATCAACTGTGAATGAAGACCACACAATTGACTGATGCCCTTCATGCTGCCAAGGGCTGGAGCCCTCTGCCCTACTCTGTGTATAGCACTGTGCTATGCTCAGTTGTGTCCGACTCTGCGACCCTGTGGACTGTAGCCCACCAGGCTCCTCTGTCCATGGGATTCTCCAGGCAAGAATACTGGAGTGGGTTGCCATGCCTTTCTCCAGGGGATCTTCCCTCCCTACCCAGAGATGAACCCTCATCTCTTGCATTGGTAGGTGAATTCTTTTGAGCCTTTGTGTGTTTCTTATGCAGATGCAGTCATAACGCTCTGTATGTAAAGAAACCCCAGCTGAGGATTGCTCACTGGCAGTGGGCGTGGGCAGGCCAGCACTCACATGGCCCTAGTTCTTCAGCTCCCAGGTTCTGGGGGGCTTCCTGGGGATGCCGTCCCGAGGAGGCCCTGAAGTCTAACTGTGTGCTTCTCATAGTTCAGAGTATACATGAGTCATACCGAGAGCTGGTAAGAATTCAGCTTCTGATTCAGTGGACACTAGCAGAACTCGAGATTCTGCATTTCCAACCAGCGTCCAGGGGATGCCAGAGCTGCTGGTCCGTGAACCATACCCTGAATAGTAAGAGTTCAACAGAAGAGACAAAATAGACACTGATGTAAGAAATCATCCTCCAAGCTGGTTCCGTGAGTGCTGAGAAGAAGTATTCCTTCCTCTATGGGTTGAGCCATCTGTGGTCTGTGAACCTCTCCAATATCTTTTACGCATTTAATAAAGAAAACTACCAAAGTGGGGAGCCAGGAAGGGTGAACTCTGGGGATGAGAAATAGATGGGGTTTCACCCAGAGATGACTGTCTTAAAGGTTTTGAAAAAGAGAGAAAGGTATGGAACTCCCCTGGTGGTCCCGTGATTAGGACTCCTTGCTTCCGCTGCTTTGAGTGCAGGTTTGATCCCTGGTCGGGGAGCTAAGATCCCGCAAGCCACCTGTCATGACCAAATGAAAGAAAGAGAGGGAGAAGGGTAAAGAGACAGAGTGATTAGAGCAGGAGAAGGGAAGGAGAAAAAGTTAACTTAGAGACGGAAGATAAATAGACACAAGGGTGGTGGGTGTG
The DNA here is from genome assembly GCF_019923935.1 of Bubalus bubalis. Lineage (NCBI taxonomy): Eukaryota > Metazoa > Chordata > Mammalia > Artiodactyla > Bovidae > Bubalus > Bubalus bubalis. Next base: position 21,488,350 of record NC_059177.1, on the reverse strand, counting down.
GAGGTGGTGGGAGTCCTGTTCTACAGATGAAAGTTGGGCTTAGGGTTAAGTCAGTTGCCCAGGCAGCCAGCGCTCAGCGGCTGAGCTGGGATGCAGGCCCAGGCTTAATGGACTGAACTCCATAACCTCCACATTGGGTGAACATGGCAAGGATGCTGGCAGCTCTGGGCCGGGCGGAAGCAGGGTCTGTTCTTACGGAGACTGGACCTTGTGGTGGTTGCTGGTGCAGATGTTCACAGGTCAGGTTTCCAGGCTCGGGACACATGAACTGAAAGGTCTTCAGGACCTTTCTTTTCCTCCTGGTGTTCATAGTACTGAATTAAACCATGTTTGAACATTCGTGCTAACACAAACCTATCTGTATTGTATATAGCAGCCTGCATTCGCAGGAGAAGGCAATGGCACCCCACTCCAGTACTCTTGCCTGGAAAATCCCATGGACGGAGGAGCCTGGTGGGCTGCAGTCCACGGGGTCAGAAGAGTCGGACACGACTGAGCGACTTCACTTTCACTTTCCACTTTCATGCATTGGAGAAGAAATGGCAACCCACTCCAGTGTTCTTGCCTGGAGAATCCCAGGGACAGGGGAGCCTGGTGGGCTGCCGTCTCTGGGGTCGCACAGAGTCGGACACGACTGAAGCGACTTAGTAGCAGCAGCCTGCATTCTCATTCAATTCTTTAATGTTTAGAAGAGGTGGCTTGTAGTTTTCACTCTAGTCACACCTTCCTTTTCTCCCCCACCCCACTTTGTCTGCTTCTCTCTAGAGTATTCGAATGTGCCCATCTTTAAATCTTTTGGGGGCCAGTTTTGAAGTTTTCTGTTAATCACCTTACTTTACAGTCACAGAAAACTCCACAGTGCTTTTGGGTTTCTGTCTTGATCATAAAGACTTATCAGGAGCCTTGTGAGCAATCAGCTGACAAGGATTAAGGGCCAGAAGTCACCCCAGCCAGCTACCCTGCCTGCCCAGAGCCCCTTGCATTCACTGAGCTTTCCCAGCCATGCCATTCTTGGTGGGAGAACTTGTCACATCTTCTATAAATCTTTGCATCAAGGAATTCTTACCTCAGTGTCCGAGTTGCTGAGAAACCGGATGTCTGTCTCATGCGCTAGGAGAGGGCCCAGGAAGTATTAGATCCACCAGCCACAAGGCAGTGTCTTTTTGCCAACACCGTTCCTGGCAGAGTCTGGCTCTAAAGCCTCGTGAATCCCTGCTGGGGGCTCTGTGAAGAGCACCAGCCCCTGCAGGCTGGAAACTGGGGGTGCGCAGCCGAGTCACTCAGTGGGAGGCCACCAGCCCATGGGAACTCGAGCCACGGTGGAGCAGGCAACCAGCCCCCATTGCGAACCTACTTAGAGGCTGCAGAGGCACCCCGGCCAGTGGGGTGGTGGGGGGCAGTCTTCCCAGCATCCTTTCTCAGGAGGTGAGTGTCTGTCTAGGAGGAGGAGAAGTCAGGAGACCTCTCAAGGAGGCCAACGCTGCGAAGCTGAGAGGACTCCAGCTTCGAGGAGGGAGAAGGGCAGTGGATGAGCAGTGTCAGAGATGGAAGGAGAAGTCGTCCGGGGGCCCCTTTGGCTCCCATCCGGTCCCAGGACTCCTCAGGAAAACCACCTCTTGCTTCGTGGCTGGAGGCTAGAGGTGTTGACTTCCTCAGTTCTCCTTAACCCGTTGATTAAGATCCCAGAGACTTCTAAAGAACTGAGGCATCACGGCTGCCAAAGGACCACCTGGCAGAACCAAGTGGGAAAGGTCCCCCGGGGTCACTTGGAAGGTGGGGGAGCTTCCCAGACACCCCGAAAGCAGCCACTTTGCAAGTAGATTGTGTCAGGGATGGCAAATAGGCTTTCATCTCAAAACCAACAAGTGCTTCGTGGAACCCATCAGGGGCTCTGATGGGAGAAGGGTTCTAAGGAGACAAGCTGACTTTGAAAGGGTGACTCCTGAGGCTGGGGTTCCCACGAGAACCAGCCGGCGGTCAGGGAGCCAGGACGTCGTCTTTCTAGAAACAGATTCGTCTGGCGGGAAAGAAGGCACATCAGATGCTCTGCCTCACATTTGGGAACTTAGCAGCCAGATGTTCACCCACAAATTCTCATCTAAACATAACAGGACACCATTTCCCTCTCCTCCTAATCGTCCCCTTTCATTTCACTGGAGATGAAACATTCCTTGCAAAGCCAGGGTCAGGCTGCTGCCCCTCGTGAAGCTGTCATACCCGAGAATGGGATCTGCAGGCAGAGAAGCGAAGGTGTGAGTCTTGGCTCTGGCCCGTCCAAGCCAGGCAAGTCACAGAATGTCCCTGACCAGAGTTCCCGGCTGTGGATCGGGGTTAATACCCCTTCCCATGTCCTTGGGATGGTGGTAAGGAGGGGAATATGTGGGCCCTGGCGTGGGGTGGTAAGTGCTGGGGGAGGGAGGCAGTGAGTGATGGGAGGGCCAGAGGAGCAGACACGGAGCCATGACCGGGTGGCAAACAGAGAGCCTGCAGTGCTGACAGCTGCCGCGAGCGCGGCTCCTGGGTGCCCGGAGAGCATAAGGTCCTGTGGCTGTTTGCACGCTGTTGCTAAGGAAAGTCAGAATGGGCATCTTGACTCTGAGAACCTCCTCCCATGGGAAATTCCTGTGGCCTCTCTCTCTCAAATTTAAAGCTGTTGAAAGTGAGAAGAAAGTGTTAGTCCTTCAGACATGTCCGACTCTTTGTGACCCCATGGACTGTAACCCACCAGGTTCCTCTGTCCATGGGATTCTCCAGGCAAGAATACCAGAGTGGGTTGCCATTCCCTTCTCCAGGGGGTCTTCGCGACCCAGGGATCGAACCTGGGTCTCTTGCGTTGCAGGCAGATTCTTTACCATCTGAGTCACCAGGAAAGCCCTTAAACATTGAGGCAGGACAAGACTGACATTGTCACTGTCTGTCCGTGGAGTGGGTCACGGGTACTTGTGACTTCTCTCTGTGTATTTAGGGCTGTCCTCCACTCAGGCTCACTGCCCGGGACCAGGGCCTCGGGCACCGTGGGGAGTGGCCCCTGCATCCTGTGTATGAGAGTCTTATCACCAGTATGTATACTGGGTTCGCTGTGGGTTTGTGTGTCGGCTCTGCACACACGACGGGCGGCGGTGCCGGGAGCTGGTGGCCGCAGGGCGCTCAGCCTCGGCTGTGACTCTCAGCGCCACCCCGTGTACTGCAGATTTGGTCTCAGATTCGTTGACTCAGGCCCCAGACAGGGCTGAACTTTCAAAGAAATGTGACTACAGGGTGACCTCACTTAGCCCTGGCAGTTCAAGGCAGGAGAAAAAAACCCTGAGTTCCCTTCTCCTTGTATGAACTTGGAACTTTGGCGCTACCACGTAGAGTTTTGGTGATAACCCTTGTAACAAGCAGACTGTTTTTAACCCTGCACTACACGTCAGTTTTCACGAGACTTTACATACCACATGCCCATGTTTGAGAGATGTTAGCTTTTCTCTGGTGCCAGCTGATATGAAAATATGTGTGAGTCTGTATATGATGATTTGATTGGCCACGCAGTCCGATGTATTTAACCAGAATAAGTAGGAAGTTAGTTGTGCATATCTTTGCCTGAAGGAATTTAAAGACTGCACAGTGGATGCATTGTAGGTCAAAGATCAAATACGTGATTCCCCTCAAGGACCTAGGAGCCCAATTTTCCGTGACAGTGCAGCTCAGGAGAAAAGCTCAGTCCTTGGTAAGCTGACTTAAGTCAACTCTTTTCAAGTTAGAAACTCAAAAAGCCTTAAGAGGGAAGGTTGGTAAAGAAGACCAGATGCTAACTGAAATAGGAAGGCATGTATGTCTTTTGCTAATGAAATGGAGATTCCCCTTCTGAAGCTTGGAATTCTACCTTGTCAACATAAGGTGTGTTTTCAGAGGTGTGTTTTGAGTTCATTGCGGTTAAAGACAGAGTGATTTCAGGTGGAGTGCTGCTCACCCCCGTTCCCAGGGGCCGCTCTGGCCCCTCCTCTCTGCTGGGACCGTTGTGTGAATTGACAAGGAGACGGAATGGAGAACCTCCTTCCATGCCAGCATGATCCCACTGCAGAGGAAGCCGGCTGTGCTGTACTCTGCCCTGACCCGGGCAGACTGGGTCACACCCTCGTCGCAGGTCTTGTTTTATTGAGCAGGTACGGAAATACGTGCTTCGCGTGCGTGATCTTGTTTGGTCTCTGTAGCCGCTTTGCGGGCGGCACTGTCACCGTCTCCCAGGCAGGAACCTAAATAAAACCCCGGAAGGCTGAGCCACTTCTCCAGGGTCACAGGGCTGGGAAGTGCCCAGGCCAGGGTTCACATCCAGGTCCGCCGCCGAGCGGCCACCCTGGAGGTGTCTTGACATGTGCAGTGGCTCCTCCGGTGCTTGCACACGCGCCTCGGTGTCCCTGTGTCGAGAGCCCAGCCGCGGTCCGGCTTGGCTGCAGGGGGTTTTCCTGAGGAGGACTGGCTCATCTCCCTCCTCCCCTCAGTGGTGCTGAATTAACTGCCTTCAGAGGAGGCAAAGCCCAGAGAAAGGAATAGGAGGAGGAGCAGGAAAGACGATCCCCTAGAGAACAGTCCCAGTGACGGTGGGGTTAATTCCCTGAGCTGCTGCCGGATCCACCAGTCGCAGGGGAGGGAAAGGCAGAGAACGGCTTTTACAAAGGGAGTATCCAAAGTAGATGTTGATTTAGATGTGCGATAATCTGATAAACTTCATTGCCCTCAGCTAGGAATGGGGGATGAAATTTCCTTTGGTGACCATATTTGGGGAGAGAGAGTGGTAAGTTAAAGGGGAAGGCCGGTTCACCAGAGCCGCAGTCAGACTTGGGCTCCCACACCCAGGTGACTCATCCGAATGGTTATAACTCCCTGATAATTAAACACTGGAGCGTCTGATCCATCATCCCTTAAGCCTGGTGCTGACTTTTTCTCACAGCGAGAGTAGACAGCCTTCTCCCACTGCCCACCCACCCCCCTTCATCCCCGCCAACACACACACTAATCCACTGGACATTTTCCAGCTTGTTCCATCTTTTATTAGGTTCCCTTGACCTCCTCGGAGACTCACAGTACAGGGACATAAAAACAAGCGATTTTCGAAGTTAAAAGTAGTATCGTGGTGGCAGTGTGTGGTTTTGCATAGGAGGGGTGAGTGGATTCCCAGAAAATGCTCTGGTGAAAGCCCTTAGAAATTTGCATGCAAAAAAAGTCACATAAGGGAAAGCCTTTTTTTTTTTTGCCTGAAAATAAGCTCCTGGGTAAACTTTCCAAGCACATAAGTTCTATTAGCAAAGTAAGCACCACTAAACATCTACTATGAGGAAACACACTAAGAAGAGTCACACGCAGGAGGATGTCTGGCTTTAGCATTCATGCTTATCTGTATTTGATAAGACAAGACAGGAAGCAAGGGCAGACAGAAAGCAGTGTGTTAGGGGCCAAAGATCAAGACGGGAACTGAGTACCTGTCACTGCCTTCTGCTTAAAAGGGACATCGACTGGAGTCTTGATCCTTTCCTGACCCAAGACACAGCCTGGTACTATACAACCTCCCCATAGGCGCTCCCCAAACAAGCACTGCAGCTTCCTGCCCCAGGTAGTCCAGGGAATCGGGGAGGCGGGGGAGGGTGGGTGTAACTCAGGATGGAAGCAGAGGCTGAGAGTTGCGTGTGGATCATAGTCAGATCAAAGTCAGGCCCTGCACATCTACGTAGGACTTTCCTGATGGCTCAGTCGGTAAAGAATCTGCCTGCAATGCAGGACACCCAGGTTCAATCCCTGGATCAGGAAGATGTGCTGGATAAGGGAATGGCAACCCACTCCAATGTTCTTGCCTGGATAATTCCATGGACAGAGGAGCCTGGCATGGTATAGTCCATGGGGTCACAAAGAGTCAGATGCAACTGAGCGACCTGAGCGCACACACACACAGCAACTAAACAACAACAAAAAGCAGCTACAGGGAAAGGGTGGTACAGTGGCGCCATGAGCAGAGCAGTGAACATAGAAATTCCCATGGCCATCACGAGGGGTCTTAGTTCGAGGAAGTCCCTCACAGGGTGTTTCCCTGATAATGCTCCCCGACCTCCCCTTCTGCTCCCTCTCTGCGTCATGTAGATGGGTCTGGCAGGCAGGCCGTGGCTACTGCAGAAGTGGCGTGGAAACCCTCTGCTTCTACGCAGATGTGAAGCAATGGGTTTGGACTTTGAGCTAGAATTCCAGAGAGGATGCTGGGAGAAAGGGCAAGCGCGGGTGTGGGGGTGGGGTGATAAGGCCCGAGATGGAGATATTTCACTGTCAGTCAAGCTCTAAGCTTTTCTTTCCCAGGGCATTTTCTGGGAATGCACTCTGCCCTCTTAGGAGAAACAGAGCGCCGCACCATCTCCTTCTCACTCTGGGAGGCCGCGGCCTTGGTTAAGATGCTGCCCAGGTTCCGTAAGCCCTCGGCGGCGGGTGGGTGAGGATACTGCCGGTGCTGGCCTCTGATCCAACTCAGAAAGCTTTCTGCAGTTAGCTGACACCGCGGCCTAGTTCAGGCACGTCGGAGTGAGGGAGAAGCACACAGGGATTTGGCACTTGCCTCGGGGTGGCTGGAAACAGCGAGTCAGCGTCGGGGATGCGCCTCCCAGCCGGCCAGGCGCGCTTGCACCCCCACCCTCAGCACCGGTGTCCGGGGCAGCTGCACAGAGCAGTCGCTCAGCTTAAGTTTCCACACCTGTGCTCACGCCCTGTCCTGCCCTCCGTCCTGCTCTCTGATGATCTGCAGGGTATGAAGCCACCCTCGCCTGAGCGCACTGCACAGACACCTTCCTTCTCTTTGGAGGCATGCGAGCTCTGGGAGACGGGTCTACAGGGACCTCCCAGCCCTCTGCTTGGAGTTCTCCATGCTCTCACCTCCACCGAGGAGTGCTCAGCACTGTGTCACCGTTAGGGGAGCAAAGCTGTTATCTGCTCCAAAGGAACTCACCTGCTAAGGCGGGTCCCCTGAGGGTGGTCCTGGCGTGTGGTGGGTCCAGCACCTATAATCGCGTCTCCCCCTTGGTTCATTAGTTCAGGGGCCAGTGTGGGGATTTGCTTGTTTGTATGGGTTTGTATGTGTATATAAGGTGTTTGTTTATACCCTCATTTCCCCCAATTCAGCAGATGTTTTAAACTCCAAGAATGCATTTTTCTCCCTTCCATACCTTGGACTCACCTGTGCCTTTGCCCACTGCAGCCCCCACTGGGCCACCCTGCTTACCCCTCAGCCCCAGGCTCCGTGTCCACCCCGGTGACTCCCCAGCCTTCACTCTTTCATCTCTCCTCTGCTCTGAGCACGGACAGTGTCTGACATAGCTGGACACAGCCAAGAGGCGTGTGACCCCCTGGCCTTTACGAAGATGTTCTGAGTTTATTTTTATCACGTACAAGTATTCAGGATTCTTTAACATGTATCTCTTCTGAAGAAAGTCTAGTAGCTACTAGACTTTTCCTCCTATGAGAATGAGGAAAAGATCCTAGCAATTAGGTTCAGCCATTCATAGTTAAAGATTATGCACGTGAACCAAGCTCTTGGCTTCTCCTTTCACAAACCTGCTTTTCTGCAGGACCCCAGTGTTACCACCTAGAAAATGAGGAGGCTGAATCAGAGGGTCTCTTGGGCCATCTTTAGCTCAATAATTCCACTCTCAAACAACTCCCGAGGGTCTGTGTCAGGAGGGAGACGGGAGACCCACATGGACACGGCAGTGAGCTTTGGGGTAAGAGTGCAAGGGGAGCAGGTTGGTAACATGGGGCAGCTGGAAAGGAGTGAGGAATTTGGAGAATCTACGCTTGGCAGATCCTCTCTCCCTCCCAGAAGTGTTCAGGCTGTGGGCACCTTCCTTGGAAACCCCTCTCAGGTCAGGGTGACACTGGCAGCTCGCCCTGAGCTCTCCCTGAAGCCATACGGTCATCTTCCCATCACCTGATCCTCAGGGCTTCTAGGCCAGGCTGGCCTTCGGTCCAGAGGAGCCGCCGGGCACATGGTGTCCGACCGGGACACAGCTACAGGTGAAACAGAGAAGCAGGGAGGCACGCGGGTATGCACAGGGCATATGTTCAAAGACAAATACCAAGTATTTTGCCCTGAAACAATAGCAAAGAACTTTGGAAGGCCTCTTAAGTAGGCTAAAAACAAACCAACAACAATAACAAAAACAAACAAAAGAAAACCGTCATTGTATAAAGGTATTAAGAGACCAAAGTTTAAACTCGTGGAATCCAAAAGAGAATAGAAGAAAAACCAAGAAAAATTGCCAAAACCCTGTGCGTTGACCGCAAGGAACCTTCTGGTGGATTGCTTAGCTAACTGGACGTGCCCTGGAGGCTGCCTGAGCAGAAGGTCCTGAGCCAGCTGGGGAGCAGGGCGGGCTCGCCTGGAGGTTCTTCCTGAGGAATCTCCAGCCTGCCTGCCCGGCCCTGCTCGGCACAGCGCCGCCACCCCTCACCCCCGCCCTGACCTTTCTCCCCTCCTCTGTAATCCTGGGCTTCCTCCACCCTGCAGCCTGGGTACCCAGGGCCCAGCGGTGCCTCTCTGACTGATGGGTGCTGCTATCTCGAGGCCCCAGTGCAGGCCCAGCATCCCTTCACCTGAGGGTCCACAGAGACATGGAACGGCGGCTCTGCAGCTGGCCTTGCCTAGGGATTTCATCAGAAATGGGTGCGGTCCTCGCTCTGGCGAGGGCCTGGCTCTGTTACACTGTATCATCCAAGAACAACTATTAACCAAGTCTGGGAAGGGTGAGTGGTCATTCCAGCCCAGCTGAAGATTATATAACAGGGCCCGTCTGGGTGATGTCGGCTGAGACGAGAGCAGACCGGGCTCATGCCTGTACTCGGGGCCAGCCTGGGCACTCTTCACGTGGCTCCACCAGGAAGAGAGAAATCCCTGCGTCTGAAATCTGGGAAAGGAAGAACTCACTCACGTGGGATCGAGCGCTACCCCTGGAGTCAGCATCTCAGACGACAGACCAGCTCTGTGACCTTGGGCTGCTGACACTGACCTATGGTACTTTTGCATCGTACTTTCCAGTTGACAGACACATTCTCACAGCCGTTTGATTCTTACATTAACCCTGTGAAGTAGCTTTCAAAAAAAGGGAAGCAGAGACCCGGGTTGGTTGGCTGACTCGCCCAGCTCGCTGCCCTGTGAACACTCTGGGCATCTGGGCTTCAGGTCCTGACTCCAGGACACGGCTCCTTCCCATTGACACGCTGACAGCCTGAGGCTGCTGCAGAAGCTGACCTCTGACATGCAGGGACCTGGATCCTTGAATTAGGGTCTGGCATCCCTCATAGCTCAGTTGGTAAAGAACCTGCCTGCAGTGGAGGAGACCTGGGTTCGATTCCTGGGTTGGGAAGATCCCCTGGAGAAGGAAATAGCAACCCACTCCAGTATTCTTGCCTACAGAATCCCAAGGATAGAGGAGCCTGGCAGGCTACAGTCCATGGGGTCCCAACAGTTGGACATGACTTAGCGACTAAACCACCACCAACAAATTCCAGGTGTGGGATCCTTTTTTTTTTTTTAATTTAAGAGATTTTACTTTTTTACAGCAGTTTTAGGTTTACAGAACTGCTGAACAAAAAGTCCCGAGTTCTCATGTGCCCTCTTCTCCCTACCTCGCCTGCCAGTTCCTCTCTTAGTAACTTTTGTTTACTGTGGTGTAGTTACTACAATTGATAAACTAATAATACAGTAATTATTAACTAAAGACGGTGGTTTACACCAGGGTTCATGCTTGTGTTGTGCTCTGTCTGTTCATCACTACCGCCCCCAACCGCTGATTCTTTTTTACCTTTGGGATTCATTGTTTTAGTTTGTTTTTTTTTTGTCTTTTTAAATGTATCATAGATACTATAGCAATTTTGGAGTCATTAAGCATAGAGATCATTATCATTTTTTTCACCCAAAGTAACAAATTCTGGGTTTTGTTTGTTTTCTCTGATCTTAGGAAAGAGAGCTCTGAAGATTATTTTCTTCCTCTTTAATGCAAATAATCACCTTAACTTGGGCTTCCTAGGTTGTGCTGCTGCTAAGTCGCGTCAGTCGTGTCCAACTCTGTGCGACCCCATAGACGGCAGCCCAACAGGCTCCTCTATCCCTGGGATTCTCCAGGCAAGAATACTGGAGTGGGTTGCCATTTCCTTCTCCAATGAGGGAAGTCGCTCAGTCGTGTCCAACTCTTAGTAACCCCATGGACTGGAGCCTACCAGGCTCCTCCGTCCATGGGATTCTCCAGGCAAGAGTACTGGAGTGGGTTGCCATTGCCTTCTCCACCTAGGTTGTGCAGTGGTAAAGAATTCACCTGCCAATGCAGGAGACTCAGGTTCTATCCCTTGGTCAGGAAGATCCCCTGAAGAAGGGAATGGCAACCCAGTCTAGTATTCTTGCCTGGGGAATCCCATGGACAGAGGAGCTTTGTGGGCTGCAGTCCATGGGGGTCGCAAAGAACAGGACACAACTGAGCGCACACACACACAATCACCTTCACTCACAAGAGAGGCAAACGTTTAAAGTTTATTGAGTGTAATATATTCCTGCTGTAGAAAAGTTAAGGATTATCTTCAGTCTTCCTCCTCCGCCCTCTTCCAGGCATTTTCTGGGAGTTTGGATACATGAAGCCAAGAGTCTGTTTCCAGGCTGCCCCTCCCCCGCTTTGGTTCACTCCAGCCATCCCCAGGCACTCTGGGAAATCCAGTCTGTCATCTTGCTTGGTAAGATAAGGTGCAGTGCCTTTGACATTTTGCTTTGAAAGGACCATCTCTGCTCTCCTGAATCTTCCCCAAGGGGATTCTGAAGGGTGGAGGGGACTCTGGCTTACAGGTCCATCTTCCTGGGACCCGTCTTCTGGCCAGTGACCCTGTCTTTTATCCTCATGACGCCACCAGAGGGAAAAAAATCGCAGTTCTCTAGTCTGGCTGTGAAAGAATAACGGATTTAGCCATAAATGCTGCGTTGTTTACATGGTAAACAAAACTCTACCATCAGTGGACTTTCTCTGAGGAGGTAACTGATGATCTCAGCTGTCTTTCTTAGAACTGCCTCTTCAGTTGAACCTGGGAAGAGGGAGAAAAAAAAAAAACACACTTCTCAGAATGATTAGCATTTGCATCATACAATCCAACTTCCTCTCCTCCTCTCTCTCTCTCTCTCTCTCTCTCTTTCTCTCTCTTTCTCTCTCTCTCTCTCACACACACACCCTCCCTCTTTCCAGTCAAGAACATTTCAAGAGGTCAGTGCCGCCCCCGTGTCTAAAACTTCAGTGTTTGCTTTGCAGGGACTTTTCCAACTTTACCTAGAAAAGAACTAACCAGAACCTTAGCACTTGTGGTCAGCCTGCTTCCGGCTGTGGCTTGAGTCGGTTTGTCTGCTCTGACAGAGGAAGTGCTTGCTGTGACGGGAACCGCACTGGCTGGATTGTAGGAGGACTGGGGCAGACAGTGCCTAAGGACATTGGCATGTGAGGTGCCAGCAGCAAGGAGGGCAAGCGAAGCCCAGCAGGGCTCCCAGACCCAGGGCGACAGATGTGGCCGACAGACAGGCGGTGAAGCCACCAGCCCTCGCCCAGCCCCACCCTCCTGACCACACACACACCCGCCAAGATGAGTTCATGTATAAACAACATGTCTTCGCTGGAGATTACTTTCTCAAAAATTCAGTAGAAGCTGGGCCACTGAGACATATTTTTGACCTGGAATAGACGTGAAGGTGGGATTTTTGCAAACGTTCAGAGACCTTCAGAGTCTGGCTGGCTGGAGAGGCAGGGGTGTGCACTTCACAGGAGTCACTGAGTGCTCTAACCAGCTCAGCATTTGGTGTGAAAGGCTGAGCTAGATTGAAAGTCACTTCTCTCTCTGCTCCTCTGCTAAGGCTGGAGAGTCTTAGGATTTTTCCTGTAGAGATTCGGATCTCTGTGTGGCCAGGTCACAGTGTGAGGAGCCTTCACACTGCACTGGAATTTACCCTACCGCACAGGATGTAAAACCCAGTGGAAATGGAGGGCACAGTTTGGCCAGAGTAGCTAATTTTAACTCGTTGGTAATTTGAGATTTGACTTAACAGCCAGGGTGATTATTTAAGTAAAATATTGGCTACACCGAGGATCTCAAATTTTTGGTACATACCCATGTCAGGGCAGAAGAGCTAATGACACCTACTGGCCAGAGCACTCAGGTTCCCTTGTTTGGGGTTTTAGTGGGGCCCCCAACTCTGCTTCTTACTGTTAGATGTAAATGTTAGAGGAGGGCTATAAGGGAGAAACTTGAAGGTGGTCACCGGGAAGTATCTAGACCAGGAAATCCTGTTCCTCTGTTTGCACTGAAGACTCGCATGAGATGGAGAATGAAGACTTATCACTAGGATCCAGGCACAGGGTCCAAAGTGACCTGTAGAAAGGATGACGTTTCTATAAAATCATGGGGTTTTACCTTTAAATCTGATTCAATTTCATGTTGTGCTCCAGGGCATATTTTGAGGCTAATATATTTTCAATCGTTAACCGTTGACTAAGATGGACATTCAAATGAGATGGGTTATTTCTGTCTATGGCTTTGTGTAGCCCTTAGACAGGGTCTTCATCCCCAGGAGTACAGGGAGCCGGTGTACAGAAGCACAGAGAAGGCAAAAGCAAACAGCATCAGAGTGCATCTCTTGACCCTTGAGGGGAGGAGCACAGATGCCAGTAGCAGCCACCTTCAGGCCAGCGGAGCCCGTTCACCGGTCCAGCAGACACTGGGCACCGAGCACTTGGAGCTGAGACTGCAGTGGGTCCATGGACGTGCAGAGCCATGCCCTGCAGCCACATTCCTGGCACTACCGCCTCTTGGGGATTTAGGGACCTTGCCATCCTGTCTCTAGACCCTCAGCACTCAGCCCTGTGCCAGGCACAGAAATTACCGACGGTCTTTTCAGTAATCAGTTGTCGGATGGGGGCTGTGTATTTTGCATTTGTCAGAGGCCTTTCTGAAGCCATTGCTTCGGAGTCATGGGATCACATCACACACCCCACGGAAGAAGGTAGGAATCCACTGTGAACAAAGTCTCTTTTCCATCTATAGTTATTTGATCACTTGCTCTTTAGAATAAGAAGAAACTGTTCTTTAAGGTACATGCAGACTTTGCATCGATTTTCTGTATTCTTTTGAAGCCCTGTTTAATGTGGATTTTGTTTGGAAAGCTGTTTTCTATTTTTGTGGAGGATTCGCTAAGCCAATGCACATATGAAAGATCTGAGAGCCAGGTCTGAGGTGAATCCTCTGGCCATTTTCAGCAGTTCCTCTGTATGTCAGGCGCTGGTGACTGTGCTCACCTTCACCCCAGCGCCTTGCCAGGCGGGGGCTCCGGGTCGCTTTCTGCCCTTCCTCACCACCTGTCCCTGCTGCCTCCCTGCCTCACCAGTCCAGCTGTCCAGCCAGCATCACGCACGGGCCCACCACAGTCTGTCTGCTCTCCTCCCCAGCTCGGGCCACTCTGGTTTCCGGGCTATGCGCAACCGCCTGCTGAGTAGCCCTCACGCTGACCCCTCGTGTGGCCGAGTGCAAACCTTCCCCAAGACCCAGGCCTTCCAGGAAGAGGACACCAGCCACTCACAGCCCCCGCAGTCACATCCGACGTTGACCTCTCGCTCCCTTGACACAGCCTAGCTGCTTTCTTCAGTTCTGCTTTTTAACAGAAACAGCCAGTTTCCTTAACTAAACTGCAAGCACTCTGATGGGTGGAACCCTGGCTCATACTTAGGTTTCAAAGCCATGACCACCTTAACAAGGTCCAGGAGGCAGGGACCAAGTGCAGGGTCCTCGCTGCTGGGTCGCCAACACCAAGTACGTCAAGACTTCTGAAGCAGTTGTATGTCTTAAAATGTTTTCTTCCAAGAGTGCTTATGCTTTCGAGTTGGATCCAAAGAACTAGCAGATATTTCCTTCCAAATATACTCAGCAGTAGCAGCTTACAGTTTGTAAACACCAGGTTATTCTCAGGGTCTCCTGTGAAATACAGGTATTTCCTTCTTCCCCACCCTCTACCAGTCACCCTCTCTTCTGGGGCTGGTTCTGCACTACCATCTTGGAACACCCTCCCGATAGGATATCTGTGGTATCCCCATGGATGGTGTGTCTATATGCTCTTCAGAGTCTGATGGTTTCAGTGGGACTTTGGGTCTTTCCTCTTTACCTTGCTTCCTCAGAAGTCAGTGTGCAGACATGTGTAGCCATCCCCGTGGAAGTCCAGCCTCGGGTGCTTGGCTGGTCCCCTGCAGTTGTGCTCATGGTCCACCAGCCTGGCCCACCCATCTCTCCTCCTGTCAGGGGGCTTGAGCTGCCTATGAGCATCAGAAACGCCCAGACACCTGTCCCCTCCACGTGCCCTCTCCTGATCAGTCGGGTCATTCCTCCCTGAGAGGGACAGAGGGGGAAGATGTGATGATGACTCGGAGTGGTGAGTGTCATCAGTGACAGCTGACCATATGCCCTTCAGCATCGCTACTGTGCTTAAACATTTTCAGATGTCTGCTCTCCTCCTCTTCGCTGTAGACACACAGCAGAGAACCGATTGCAGCCATGGCAACAGTCCAGAGTTCTAGGCTGGTCATCCTCAAAATGGAATATATTTGTCAAATGTTCTTTTGCCTACCTCTCCGTCTGTGGAGGGAAGCTGACGAGAACTGGTGGAGGCTACTGTCAGGGCACATGTGAAAGGAGTGTTGATCAGGGCGTGTGGCATAGGCAGGGAGGCAGTGTCGTATCCTCCCACGGGCATGCTAAACAATTGAGGTTCACCATGTAAGCATTAGTTACTAGGCCGCCCAGGAAACAGTGGATTTACCATTCCTTGCGTCCACAAGTATTTATCAAGGGTCTGCTGTGTTTTAGTCTCTGTGCTCAGGTGGTTCCTGGTCTCAGGATGCAGGCAGGCTAGAGACTCCCCCCATGTCTTAAGCAGATGCTTTAAAGGAGATGGGACACCTGTGCCAGTGTGGTGCCTTCTTTGTGAAACTATCAACTGGTTCTTGCTTGGCTTCTATATTGCTCAATCTCATTAGGTCAAGACACAGTTGTCTTGCTTTTTACTATTTAGACATGTCTTGTGGGATTTTGTTCTTGATTTTCAGTATGTTGATGCCTTGTATTGTGTATGACAGGTTGGCAAACTCCAGCCTGTAAGTCCAAGTGGGCCCTCTGCCAGCATTTGTGAAGTTTTCTTGGGAAACAGCTACCCCATTCACTTGTGTACTGTCTATGGCTGTTGGGGGGCTACATGGTAGATTCATTGTGACAGAGTCCATATGGTCCAGAAAGCCAAAGATCCTATCAGAAACTACTACCTGGAAAAATTCTGCTGACCTCTGGTGTACACAAAGCACCAATAGCAAATTCTGCATGTGTGTGTTGGGGGGAGTGGGGTGGTCATGATTTGTGTTAGAATGTTTATTAGAATTTATCCTGATGAGATCGGAATGGCCCAGATGAAACGTGATAGCACATGGATGTCGAAGGAGTAGGTTTTCCTCCCCTTGCCTCCGGCTAAGGAAGCTTCTCTGTGGTTCATTCCTACCTTTCTGTACAGCACTCGTCTATAAAGTGTGCTTTTTAGGAGAAGTGGGAGAAAAGCAGATGTGAGCAGAAAGAAGTGAGGTGGGAGGAAGAGTCTTGTCCATTCTGTTAACCAGCAGTGAGAAATGGTGTTTACAGGTATGAGCAATAGGTATTAAAAGGGTGGACCTCTGACTTACTTGCAATAATGTCTTTGTCACATTAAAATAACAAATATAAATCTTTTCCTTAATGTATAAAGTGAGTGAAGTCGCTCAGTCGTGTCCAACTCTTTGAGACCCCGTAGACTGTAGCCTACCAGGCTCCTCTGTCCATGGGATTTTCCAGGCAGTAATCCTGGAGTGGATTGCCATTTCCTTCTCCAGGAGATCTTCCCAACCCAGGGATCGAACCTGGGTCTCCCACATTGTAGACAGACAGCACCAAGGAAGCTCAGAACCAATATTCTTGAAGTATTTATTATGAATTCTAAGCTGCTCTATATAGTTGAGTTGAACACATGTTCATCATCACAAATTTCATGTAACCCCTAAGAGTATCCTTTTGCTCTCTTCAGAGTACATATGTGTTTTAGTCCTAAAAGTCCAGTTCTCTTCAGATACAGGAGCATTAAAGGGGACATCTGTTTCTCTTTCAAGTTTGCAATTTGATTGCAGTCACCAAGCATTGAATCTACCTGGCCTACCTTCAGGTAATATTGATGAAGGGACCAAAATATCACTTAGATTAAGGGACCAATTTTGTGCTGGTAAATGTTTGGGAAAAGAGGGGGAACTGATTTGTTGTGTTTGCCACTTTGAATACTAACACCATGGCCGTTTCAAGTGACAAGTGTGATGTTACTGAAAGCAGAGTTGTAAAGAGTTATGCAGTAGGACCCTATTACAGTGTTTCCATCATACAGACATGATAGAGGTGAATAACCTCAAGAGCATGGATAGAAATAAAATGTGGGAAATGAAAAAAAAAAAAAAAAAGGGTGGCGATGATGAGGGGAGGAGACTGAACGGGTCTTTCTTACACCAACCGCCAGCACAGGCCAGCCATCTCAGGCGTGGAGGAGCAGGAGGCAAGAGGTGAGGGGTGGTGTCCGTAGTTCACAAAGAGGGCAACTGAACCCACTCTCCGTTTGCAGCCTCTTGACAGTTGCCTACGAAGAACACACCCATACATGTAGCTGGTAAATCCCACAACACTCGGGATCTTAAAATCCACTTACTTCTAGAGTGTTTGTTTGCAAATGATTTTCGAGTTTAAGTTAGGGAAGATGTGCAGAATCCCTGAGGATGGATGGTGGTGTCGCATAGCAGAGTGAATGCTCTTAATGCCACTGAACTGTACCCCCCAAAGTGATTAAAATGGCAAGTTGTATTGTGTATACGGGACTACAGTTTTAAGACTCAGATCTCACTGGCTCTGGAATTTGCAGAGCTCACAGGTGGAACGACAGTGTTAGTATTTGGAGTTGAGGAACTTTGGAAACCCACTTTGACCCATGTGTAATTTTACAGTGATGTCTTCTAGGAATTAAGAGAGTTTACTTATACTCAATTACAAAGACATTTACTGAATGTTTTTTTGTTTTTTTTTTTTTTAATACACAGTGCAGTACATTAGTTCTGTAGCAGGCAGAGACAGCCTGATGAACGATGCTGCCAAGACAGGATGGCATAGTAAGAGTGCCTCTGTGGTCTCTTCTGGTAGAAGTGACGCCCTCTCTTTTCCACCTGGGTTCTAGGAAAGAAACCTAGACTGGTTCCCGAGGATGAGAGCCATGTCCCTGGTCAGCAGCGATTCAGAAGGAGAGCAGAATGAGCTGAGGAACCTGCAGGAGAAGCTGGAGTCCACCATGAAGCTTGTCACCAATCTCTCTGGACAGCTGTCAGAATTAAAGGATCAGGTAAAGAAAAGAACCCTACCTGCCTACACAGAGACACACACCACTATGATACACACCAGATTTGGTGAGGGGAAGAAACAACAGTAGTGCTTAGGTTACAATGCTGAAGTTTATCATCTGGACAAAAAAAGGAAATGGGTGTTAAGCCCATTCAGCCCATCAGTTTCCCCTCTGTTCCCCCCTCACTGCCCCTTTGACAGGATAAGCCTATGACACTACTTTCAGTGCTGCTCAGGACGAGGTTTTAATGTGAAAAACAAAACCAGAAAATGAGAAAATGCAAACTACTTCAGTGAAGCACTGTCCAGAAAAACACACTGTGTAAAACTGTCCTGTCTTCTTCACTGACAGAAGATGACAGGCTGTTGCTGGCTTTTCTTTTCAGCCCTCAGACTATCAGCTCTTCTCCCCAGGTACTTCCATTCAGCATCCAGGGGATAAACCCCAGTCCAGGAAGAGCCCCAACCTCACTGACTGGCTGCCATCGTCCAGGCAGTGAGGCAGGTGCTGGGGTGGGACAGGGAGCACTCCGAACGCACCCCTGCCCTCACCGAGGTTAGCCGTCCACACACGTGCTGCTGCGTCCTGCCCCCTGTCCCTAAGATAAACGCCTTGCCCCTGTAACTAAGCTGGGGGAAGGGGGCATTCTTTGTGCCCTCTCCTGGCCCCCTTAAAACAAGCACTCACAGTCACCAGGTGATGCCCTCTGTGCTGGGAGAACCTGTGCTCAGCCGCATTGATTGGGATCACCCTGCACACCGTGCTGAAAGCTTTTTAATCAGTTTCATACACGAGATTATACATTTTACACAGCAGTAGTTACCAGGCCAGGCTGGCCGGGTGGTCAATGGTTTAGACCCACAGCTGCTTGATGACCCTGGGGAACGTAATAACTAGTGAAGCTCCGCCTAGAGTAAACTCTTCTTGGAGGTGGTTTCCATGGCACTTTAAGCAGTCCTACTTTGCATTATGTTTCTTTGCCAAATTATTGCAAACTGAGCCCCAAGATCCAATCTGGCCTCAAATTCGTTGTATTAAGGTGCAAATAAAAAGACTAATGAGAGGAGAAAGCCATATTTATGAAGGCTATCTCTGGTGCTCATTTAGAGTAATAACCTGCATAAGTAAAACTTATAGAGATATAACTAGTTTCCTTTGGTAATTGTTTTATTGCGTCTTTAACCCTGCTGTGAAACACTTGACAAATGGTCCCCAGAACTACACTGATGCACGAGTCTGTCTGATACGGCTGCTTGTGTTACCCATCCCCTCCCCCTACCCCGAGTGAGGCGAGCTCTTTAACGCACGGAGCGATGCTTGAGCTCCCTTCCTCTCCCTTAGAGCTGTGGCTGTAAGGATCGCCATTAAATCAGGTACTTTAAATTAGATGCCAAAAAATCGTAAGAGAAATTGATCTAATACAGACCTAAACACCTCTGAAGCTATTATTGGGTAGTCTGTGGTAGTAAATGCCAGGCAAGTAGGCCTGGCCTGTCCTCCCAACAGTAAGAATCCGGGGTGTTGAATTGCTCCCTGAGGGTGGTTCTGAAGCTGCTTCAGTGATGGACACTTTGCAAAGCAGTGAACTTGGCCTAAGGAGTGAGTGGAGCTGAGGAATTCACCCAGAATCATAGGTGTATGAGGTATCCAAGACCCTGGAGGGCATCGGACCCAATTCCATCCTTTTTTTTGTTGAGGATACTAAGATACACAGCAGGCTGTTGGGAAATTTACCCAACTTGATCTGAAAACAGCAGGCAGGAGCTCCTGGTCTTACAGGCGAAGCTTGACTTTCCCTTGTCTTGTTTCCTCATTGTACCCTGTTTGCCTTTCATGGTTGACTGTTTCAATTCTTACTCATTTTTTTAAAAGTTAAGAGTTTCAGAAGTCATATCATATATCAATATTTAAACATTACGAAGTATACATTCATTGCCATGTTACATAACTGATCACAGAGACTTGGCATCAGGATTGTTTCTATGAAGCCAGAATGTTGGCTTGAACAAACTATGATTACGTATGAACTAAGGTTCATTAAGTGACAGCAAAACCAGTGTGGTTTAAACTGCTTGGTTTCAGGTCTTTTTACATTTTTGTTTTAAAGTGAGCCATTGGAACCACCCTTCAGAAAACCTTACCCTTATGAATGAATTTGAAATTGAACCACTTTTTCCTTGAAGATGTTACAGGCTAAAAATAAAAAGGAAACCAGTAACTTATTCTAAAGTACCTTTACCAGGATTGATCTGCTTAGGTTTTATGGTGTCCAGAATTACAGGAAAAACTCAGCATTGCTGCTTTTACTGGGGGAAAACTTGGTTCTTACAGAAGGAATTAGTCAACAGTTTCTTTTGACTTTGTAGCAAAGCTTTAAAGCATTTTTTGGAGAATCAACTTGTTGAAAAGATTCACATTTTGTTAATTTGGTGTGTAACAATCCTAAAGATTTCTTAACTTTTTTCTGCATAAAAAGTCATGCAGATAGGCAGAGAACTGCTGGTTCTTAAATGGCAACTGTGAGAATTCTTGCTCTCCAAAGGGAAAAAAAGTTTTGAATTAAAAAATAAAAAGCCCACAAATGATTAATGAATGAGAAACTCTGTGATAAGATATTTTTTTAAACCAGCTATGAAAGAATACCATTCAGTAGTAACAGTGCTGGAAAATACAAAAATTGCTTCATCACTTAGATATTTTTTCAGATCTTCTGGTCCAAAAAAGCAGCATAATGGAGCAAAGATAGTTGAATGTCTTTGGCTTTAATCTTTATTGTTATTGACCTCTCTGGTGGTGGTGGTCTTCAAATACCAGTTTGAGAAGAAAAAGTTCCTATCAAGGATACTAGTAAAAACCTGGTTAGTGGCTTTTCTATTACTGCCAAGAACAGTTAACTAAAATTGCTATTCTAAGTGTTAGTTCATGATGCTGCTCATCTTCAAGTTTCCCCTCCCAAGAGATTCTGAATACAAATGTGATTCTAAAATGTTATGGAAAAACCCCAAAGAACTTTCTGGCCAATCCAGTAGTTGTTAGGAATACTAGTAGTGCTTGAAATTCTTATCATATTAACATGGTATATGTTTGGTGTTTTTCATGCAAGAGGGTTATTATCTTGTTAACTACATAAAGAAGGAAGGGATAACATGATCAGAATAATTCCTCACAGTTGGAAAATGGGATATTAAACCTTACCTGAAGGTCTGTGTTCCTTAGCCTGTGTTGGAATCACAGAAGAGGCCGTAGGTAACACCTGCCCTCTAGGATACTGTGATCTATCCAGAAAGCAACAGACCTCTAACAATAGGACACTGCAGGAAGAGTATTAGGGCCCATCCGCCAGAATGAAGCCCGTCTCATGGGGCACGCGGGGCCTGGGGTGTCAGAGGTGTTGAGCTCCTACCGCTTAACAAGGAGGCGCAGCAGGGTGGTAGCCCTGGAGGGGCGTAGGCCTGAGCAAGGGCATGAAAGCGCATGGCGTGCTCCAGCAAACGCACTGTGCGCCAGGCCTTTCGCTTGTTCTCCTAGCCACCGTTTACTAGGCACCTGTGGTGTGCAGCCCTAGGGACTGGGGTTACAACGGTGAGCAGAGCCTGTTCTCCTTCTTCAAGGAACTAAGAGTCTAGAGTGGGAGACAAATAGGTAAACAAATTAGAATTCAATGTGGTAAGTGTGTAACAGAAATTTGAAAGTTTGCTCTGGAAATAAAGAAAAAGGCAGCACTTCATTCTGCCTGACCTGAGGGAGAGGATCTGAATCACTGCCATGGAAACCTCTCAGAGATGGTCATGCAGAAGCATGAGAGAGTGTCTATCAGGGGAACTCAAGAGGACCACTGCACTGGGGACCGAGAATGTGACTATCCATGTATGTTTATAGTGAGTCAATATACCTGCCTTTGAGAGAGGCTTCAGCTGTACTTCTCAGGATTTTAGGCTCGTCCTTAGCAGCATGACTGATTTTATAGGACTGTAAAGATCAGTTAGATCAAGGCTAATGGAGGTGATGGAATTCCAAGTGAGCTGTTTCAAATCCTAAAAGATGATGCTGTGAAAGTGCTGCACTCAATATGCCAGCAAATTTGGAAAACTCAGCAGTGGCTACAGGACTGGAAAAGGTCAGTTTTCATTCCAATCCCAAAGAAAGGCAATGCCAAAGAATGCTCAAACTACCGTACAATTGCACTCCTCTCACACGTTAGTAAAGTAATGCTCAAAATTCTCCAAGCCAGGCTTCAGCAATACGTGAACTGTGAACTTCCAGATGTTCAAGCTGGATTTAGAAAAGGCAGAGGAACCAGAGAGCAAATTCCCAACATCTGCTGGATCATCAAAAAAGCAAGAGAGTTCCAGAAAAACATCGACTTCTGCTTTATTGACTACGCCAAAGCCTTTGACTGTGTGGACCATGACAAACTGTGGAACATTCTTAGAGATGGGAAACCAGACACCTGACCTGCCTCCTGAGAAATCTGTGTGCAGGTCAGGAAGCAACAGATAGAACTGGACATGGAACAACAGACTGGTTCCAAATAGGAAAAGGAGTACATCACGGCTGTATATTGGCACCCTGTTTATTTAACTTATATGCAGAGTACATCATGAGAAACGCTGGGCTGGGAGAAACACAAGCTGGAATCAAGACTGCCAGGAGAAATATCAAAAACCTCAGATATGCAGATGACACCACCCGTATGGCAGAAAGTGAAGAGGAACTAACTAAAGAGCCTCTTGACGAGAGTGAAAAAGTTGGCTTAAAGCTCAACATTCAGAAAACTAAGATCATGGCATCCAGTCCCATCTCTTCATGGCAAATAGATGGGGAAATAGTGGAAACAGGGTCAGACTTTATTTTGGGGGGCTCCAAAATGACTGCAGCCATGAAATTAAAAGACGCTTACTCCTTGGAAGAAAAGTCATGACCAACCTAGACAGCATATTCAAAAGCAGAGCCATTACTTTGCCAACAAAGGTCCGTCTAGTCAAGGCTGTGGTTTTTCCAGAAGTCATGTATGGATGTGAGGGTTGGACTGTCAAGAAAGCTGAGTGCCGAAGAATCGATGCTTTTGAACTGTGGTGTTGGAGAAGACTCTTGAGAGGCCCTTGGACTGCAAGGACATCCAACCGGTCCATCCTAAAGGAGATCAGTCCTGGGTGTTCATTGGAAGGACTGATGTTGATTGATGTTGAAGCTGAAACTTTGGCCACCTGATGCAAAGAGCTGACTCATTTGGGAAAGATTGAAGGCAGGAGGAGAAGGGAATGAAAGAGGATGAGATGGTTGGATGGACATGAGTTTGGGTAAACTGTGGGAGTTGGTGATGGACAGGGAGAGCTGGCACGCTGCAGTCCATGGGGTCGCAAAGAGTCAGACACGACTGAGCAACTGAACTGAAGGATCAGTTGTGGTGACTGGAGTTTCCAGGCTGCTTAGAATCTGAGTAGCCACGGCCTTACTGTGACAGGAAGGTAGGCTGCAGCTTCCGTGTGCTGTGGATGAACTTTCTCTGCAGTGCGAGCCCTTAATCGTTTACACTGGTACAGCAGATTTTGCCAATTTGCAGTCAACACTATTTTCACGAAAAATCTTTTAGACATTTGGTTGCTTCTCACCTGTAAAGCTACCATATCATTTGCTTTCTGTTTAGACTGAGTCAAAAAGAAGGCATACAGAAATTCAAGCTAGTCTCTATATAGTTTATGAAGAAGAACATTGCTTCAAATGTTCATCCTTAGCAAAATGTGGATTTTGAGGGTTTTTCAATATATCTACTACAAATGGGACATGTTGCACTAATCAAAATAGATTTTTCAGTATTAAAATGTTGAGTTGTTACCTTAGATCTCAATGTGATGGATATTTTTATCTAGTCAGTTTTGTTTCAGATGTCCAGAGAGAATGTGCTAAGGGTAGACTTTGTTTTGATATGGGTAATCGTAACAGATAATAATGATGCCTTAAATAAGATATATAGAGTGTATGTGAATCTATGTAGACAGGTAAGTAGATTGAATTGAGCTAATAAGGCCAGGAACTATGTGAGAATGTCTACCAAGGGACCAGGGAAACTTACCTGGTCAGCAGTGTTGAACTTGGTTTCTTATAGGCCAAATTTAGTCCCAGGGTGGGGTCTGTTTCACTATCTCAGAAATAGGCCAAGATCAACAGGAGAGTTACATTTTCATATACTTGAGTACTTTGGGGAAAAAAAAATCCAAGTATATGAACTACTTGGTTTTCTTTTGTTACTGTTCCCACACAATTATCACTGGATGAGCACTGTGTCCAAAGGGCCAGATACTTAAGCAGCTGCCCCTGGTACTTTGATGACTCACTTAGATGACAGCCATTCTGTCTACAAGGCCATGGTTGATCAAAACAGAATTCAGGCAGTCAGATTTGTGTGCCGACCATGTGCTCAACTGTAGAGAATCATTCCTGAGATCTCATTTTGAGAAAATGTACCCAAAGTACTTTTTAAGTATTCAAGTATATGAAAATGTAATTTTTCTAAGGATCTTGGCCTATTTCTGAGACAGAGAAATGCTCTTCTAGAGCAGCCGTGTGGTCCTAGATCCACAGCATTAACGCTACCTTGGAACCTGTTAGCAATGCAGATTCACCAACCTTACCCTGAGCCTCCTCAATGGAAACTCTGTGGGCCCTTTGATCTGTGTTGTAACAAGCCTTCGGGGTGCTTCTGGCACATGCCAAAGTTTAAGAACTATTATTCTAGGGAAATAGGAAACAAAATTAAGTATGTGCTGAAAATGAAAGTGTTAGTCGCCCCGTCATGTCTGACTCTTTGCCACACCCGCCCCACGCCCCCCGGACTGTAGCCCGTCAGGCTCCTCTGCCCATGGAATTCTCCAGGCAAGAGTACTGGAGTGGGTTGCCATTTCTTTCCCCAGGGGATCTTTCTGACCCAGGGATGGAACCTCGGTCTCCTGCATTGCAGACCGTCTGAATTCTTTACCGTCTGAACCACCAAGGAAGAAGCCCCAGGGAAGTCTGTGCTAGGTTCTTGAAATTACCAGGCACAACCTCTGCTTGAACAAAGGTTTTGGCCACTCACCTCAGTAGGGAGCTTCAAAAGGTCAGGGACTGAGGGACGGTGATGCGATCATTATTTTTAGGAAGACAAACCTGGAGAATTAGAGTCGGACCACCACTGAGTTATCAGGTGCTACCTATAGAAGAGGGAGGGAAGATGTGCCATTGGTTGGCTCATTTGCTATAACGAATGCAGTTTTAGAAGCTTTCAAGAGAATGACCGAATAGCCAATAGATTGAAAACTCACAGGAAGCTAATTGGACACACAGGCATGAGGCTACACAACATACAGAGAAGGTCATCTCAAATGTAAGTAGAAATTTATAGAAAATTTTCAGGAAAAACTTCAGTGACCAACTTCAACCGTGGAAAAATCTCAGCATCTTTAAATGGAAGCTTTGAGTACCCATCAGTACACGTGGAGCCCACCAAGATTCCTAAATCATTAAGAATGCAGGGATTATTAAATTCAGTGAGCTCTGCTGGAGTCCTTCTCAAGGCTGCCTGCCAGGGGACTAGTTTGGGGGTGAAAGTCTGGGCTGAGTGTGTGAAGTATCGGGCAGTGAGCTGACTGACTGCATCACCATCGACTTGTCAGTTTATTCCATGAGTCACAGGAGGCTCTCCTGCAGCTGTCTGTGAAGTATAGTAGAGGGTTGTGACGCCTCCTTTAAAGATTTGTCACTCATCTAAGGAAACTTTTGAGGCTAGCAGAATACCCCTCATGCAACTCTTCATAAGAGGCTTTGTAAAAAGTTACCTTTTGGAAATACTCCTTGTAAACCTCTCTTAAAATACAACTGAAGGCATTTCATAGGCATCTCAACATAGCAGTCGTCCTTTCATATCAAAATACTGTTTCAAATAAGGCAAAATAACTACTTTAAAAGTGAACTGAGGTAACTTTATTCTCATTTTACTTGCTCTCGGGGGTATTTTGTACCAAAAATTAGTCCAGGTGAAAACTGAGATTTAAGCATCTACAATGGGACAGACACTCTTAGAAAATTTACATACATCCTCTCTATGAGGTCGGAATTATTGCCCTCATTATATGAATGAAGAAACAAGACTTTGGAAAGTTACAACATAAAACCTTATGGAAATAGGTCTGTCTGATTCCAGTGCCCACATTCTTTATAGTAATACTACTAAACCCTAATTCCTCTCTGACTTTAGGAAGCCAAAAATCTAGATGCAGGATCTAAGACCACTTAGAGATAACAGTTTTATCCAGTTATTTCATATAGCTTTTTTACCTTAATTGACCTAAATGCCCAGCATCAAATCCAGAGCTGGGATAACTGGGTTAAGAAAAATGTAAAT
Source organism: Bubalus bubalis (assembly GCF_019923935.1). Classification (NCBI taxonomy): domain Eukaryota; kingdom Metazoa; phylum Chordata; class Mammalia; order Artiodactyla; family Bovidae; genus Bubalus; species Bubalus bubalis. Next base: position 21,462,506 of record NC_059177.1, on the reverse strand, counting down.
ACAGGGAGTTAATTATGCCCTGAAATAGGCAGAACTGAGCTAGATGCCTCTCAATATGAGAAGTGGTTTAGTTCAGCAGCCAAATAAAAGGTCCCAACTTCTTGTTTGCAGTTTTGAAAACACAGTTTCTTTTGAGCAGACTTAAGAAATGGTCTTTCCTGACCTTAGTGTATAGGGGGTGAGGACTGGTCTCCACTGAGTGCCAGCCCATGATTTGTGTCATTCAGTCACCCTGGACCTGAAGTGTTAAGGACATTCTCATCTCCCTAGAAACGCTGTGTGATTTTTTTCTCTCAAACCTATCCAAGAACAATCGGAGAATAACCGAGACACCCTGAAGCCAATGGACTCAATCTCTCTCAAACTTAGAGTTCTAAACACATTACACAGTTTCTTAAGTGTTTAAGTGTGACACAACTCTCGTACAAAGCTATTATTTGGACATAGATTTGGGAAACAAGTCGCAAGCAGAATTTCTGAATGTCACATTGCATGACTAGGGCACAGAATTCCCCATTCTGTGCAGGTAGATGTCCTTTTTGAAGTTGTGTGTTTGATATACTGATGGGATGCTATTTGTAGAAAGTGGGTTTCAGTATAAACCATAACCACAGAGGTGAGTCTATGGTTGAGTATACGATTTGACGTACAGGAAGTGTCTGGGTCTAATGATGAAACTTTTTAACTTTCCAGATGACAGAACAAAGGAAGCAGAAACAAAGAATTGGTCTTCTAGGACATCCTCCTCACATGAATGTCAACCCACAGCAACCAGCATAAGCAAATGAACTAAAGGCATCGTATTTACCTTTTAAATTATTTTTAGTGTGGGTCTGGCTAATCAGTTCTGATTCTCCCACAGAGGTTGCATTTATGCTTAGTATATTTGTAAATACTCAGTTTTATACTGTATGTATATGATTGCTACTCTCCAGGTTGGGATATATGTATTGTAATTAGAATTGTTGGCAGGGTGAAATTTCATTTGTGCCAAAAAAGTATTTAAAATGCCTTTTTGGGAAGGACTAAAGAAAGCACCTGACTTGCACTTGAACCACATTATAGATTTAAAAGTATATGACATGTATTTTGTATTTAAATCTAGAATAACCAGTATTTATGTTTTTTATAAAACTGTGCAATACCAATTATGCAATCACCATAAATTTGTAACTCCTGTGTATCCTAAGGGGAGTGCACATCTTTGAAGCTGGTGTGTTAATAGTATGTAACAAATGGTTAAATGATGCTGCTGCCAAAATCATATTACTGGTGAGTTTCAGGCCCCCGGGCGTTTTGTACCGTATAATTATCCTGTGGCGATAGTACTTCTCGTTGCTAGCGGCACCGGCGCCTCTCCTAGTCACAGTGCCCCGAGCCTCGGAACTGGTAGGTCAGCATTCATTTTAAGAAAAGCAACTTTAGTTTCAAAGATACTTTTAGGCTTCTGACTTGATCATTTAAACTATGTCTTTTAAGTAAGAGCGCTAAATTAGAGGCTCAGACTTTAGTTTGCCAAGTTGACGAATTTTTTAAAGGGAAATTTCTAAGCCCATCAGTGTCATCTCCAAGGTGAATTTTGGTGTCACTTTATAAGGAAATGAATAATTGATGGTCTCTAGATGATCTAGTCCAAACAGAGTTGATTTTTTTCATCGGAACCAACATGCTACAGTAGCTAAGACGTGTTAAACTATAGCCTTCCAGATAGAGATGAAATATGATCTATCCCATTAGAACTCATAGTTTGAACACTGACATGTTATTCTTGTGAACGAGCCACATTTGAGTTTTTTTCTTTGTCACATGATTTCTTTGCTTGATGGATGAAAAGTATGAGAGGAAACTTTTATATCTGTTGCCTAGTTTTGTACATGGATCTCATTTTACAAGAGACTCTACCAAAAAGTTTAAAAATGTATTGAAAGCAGAGTTCTGAAATGAGTAAAGTTTGTAAATCCATATATAAAAATATTTAATAAATGATGCAGAATAAAATACTGTGACTGAGTGATGGCTTTCATTTAGAAGTTTCTTTCTGTCATCACAGCTATTCCAATTATATATTTTCTTTAGGACCAACTTAAAAGTATAAATGGTTTACTTACCAGGTTGATTCTGAAAGTGCTTACCTGAGGAATGAGAACTCTGAGAGCTCCTGAACAAATAACAGGGGCGGGTTTAGCCCAGTGGCTATTGGTTCTTCTCGATGGGCGACTGCCAAGCAGACTGTCACGGGTAACGCGGGCACACGTGGTCGAGTCTAGAATGCCAGTTCAGGCTCCCGCTCCTGCACTTTCCCTGGGGGACCTGAACTTGTCATCTGCCATGCAAAGAAGCACCGAGCAGCGAAGTCAGCTTTCCTTCAATGGTCAGAGGCCTTCGTGACAGCTGGAAATGTTTGACAAATCTAACTCGTCTATCCAAAGGCAGAGAAAGCTGTCCCCTCCTTAGAGAACTGCCTGCCCTGGTTGCTCTTGTAATGTTGATTTTCTCTGTGCTTTGCCAAATAAGAATAATTACCATCCTATGTCAGAAACTAGGTTGGGATTAAACTCCACTTAAATGACTCGCTTCAAAACCAATGCTTCTGCGTTATAAATTCGGTAACTTTAAAAACAAGTGAATCATTTTCCAGTCAATACAGCATATCTCCATAAAATTTTTCCATAATAAAACCAATACAAGATAGACACGTACTTGTATCTATGAACAAACCACCAGCACTCCATGCCAAACCCCACCACGTGAGCCCCAGCCCATGGAGACTTGCTCCCCTTGGCTCTCCCTTTGATCTCCCAAGCTGCCCAGCCCGGCGAGGCAGTGTGTGTGGTTTGTCTCCCAGAGCCTGTCCCACCTCACTCACTGCCAAGTTCTGCTTTGACATGTTCAGGTGGCAGCTTTTACAGGTTTGTCATGTTTCATTTGATTCCTGTCACTTAAGATACAGATCTTCATTCGGTTCGCCAGCTTCAGCAGAAAATAAATGGAATTCTTCTCCAACCCACATGCAGTAGATTCTACCAGTGGAGTTTGGGTGTGAGCACAAAGCTGGTACAACTGAAACAAAATTTGAAATAATAGCTCCCGTGGCCTTTGATGTATAATTGTGATTTCACCTTTTTCCAGACATCGCTTTTTCAACACTTCTATTTCAAGGTTCAAGTTGCCTTTAAAGTTACTCAGTAGCATGGAAACTTACATTACCATATGTAAAATAGCCAATGGGAATTTGCTGTATGACTCGGGGGAAATCATGGGCTCTGGGACATCTAGAGGAGTGGGATGGAGAGGGAGATGGGAGGGAGTTTCAAATGGGAGAGGATATATGTATACCTATGGCTGATTCATGTTGAGGTTTGACAGAAAACAAAATTCTGTAAAGCAATTATCCTTCAATTAAAAAATAAAAAGTTACTCAGATGAAGAATCAGTGCTATTGGACTAATGTGTTATATAGCACAGTGCTCACAAGCAGGACAGTCTTTTTGGCTCTCATGATTTAATTTTAAAAGTTTGCTGTAGCAACAACTAAGATTTCAAGATTTTGCCAATTTCCTTAACTAAACCATTTGTTATGTCAAAGAGTCTGGGAAGCTCCATTTCACCTTTCTAACGCTTATATTACCTTTCCCATTTCTACTTATGTCCCTAAAATTCTGTAGTGATAAACCTTGTTTCCTCCTACAAATAAAGTCTTAAAGCTTTACTTGATATTCCCCGCAGGGCAACTGTTCTTAGAACTGTGCGCCTCTACTCACACACACACACAAAATACAACTCTTTATTTTGTTTTTAAAAAATATGATTCAACTTACCTGGTTTTCTTCAGTTGGTTTCATTTGGTTCTACTTTCTGAAAATGAATTGCTTGATTGTGCGCTTGTAAAAACTGCTTTCACCCTGTTTAAACATTTCCTAATGTAAATTATAAAGCAAGCAAACTTTACTTGTGGGAGCTAACCAGCAACACTGTCTTTGCAGTAGCAACCTAAGCACAGTGTTACTTATGTGCTAATGGGAAATGACCAAGTTCTTTATGGTAAACTAAGGAATTATCACATTAAAATCTCAGTTATTGATTTCTGTATCTTCCTCCCATGGTTGGTTTGGGTAATGTGCTAATGAGAGACAGCCTGAAAGTTTCTGCTAATTGTTTTAAGGCTAATCACGAGAGCTTTCACACAGATGGAAATTTAGTCTTCTAAGACTATTAATTACGAAAGGAGAATAAGTATGTACTTACACAAGTAGAGTTGGGTTTTGCTAAAATGTTTTTACAGATTTTAAAAAACAGAATGTGCTTGACAGCAGGCTTAATTTATATGACAATAAAAGTCACGTTTACACAAGACAGGATGTCATAACAAAGGACTCCTACTGCAGGCTCTTGAGACAATGTGTTCCTATCTGCCACAGAGCAGGAGTGAAACTTTTCATTTTTAATTGGAGAATAATTGCTGTACAATGTTGTATTGATTTCTGCTGGATGACAATGTAAATCAGCTCTAAGTGCACATATATTCTCTTCCTCTTGAGCCTCCCTCCCACCCCCATCCCACTTCCCTGTCATCACAGAGCACAGGGCTGAGCTCCCCACCAGCTACCTATTTTACACATGGTAGTGAATGTAAGGCAGCGCTGCTCTCGATTCGTCCCACCCTCTCATTCCCTTATTGTGTCCACAACTCTGTTCTCTGTTTCTGTGTCTCTCTTCCTGCCGGGCAAATAAGTTCATCAGTACTGCTTTTTTAGGTTCCATATATACGCTTGAATATACGGTATGTGTTTTCCTCTTTCTGACTTATACTCACTCTAAAAGGCTCTAGATTTTTCCACCTCACTACAACTGACTCAAATGCATTCCTCTTTTATGGTGGAGTAATACTGGAAGTGTAAATTGATACAGCCAGTATGGAAAAACAGTATGGAGATTCCTTAAAAATCTAGGAATAAAGCTACCATATGACCCAACAGTGCCACTACTGGGCATATACCCAAAGAAAACCATAATTCAAAAAGACAGATGCACCCCAATGTTCATAGCAGTGCTGTTTTCAGTATCCAGGACATGAAAGTGATCTAGATGTCCATTGACAGATGAATGGATAAAGAAGCTGCGGTACATAAATACAACGGAATATTAACCATGAAAAGAAATTTTTCATTGTAAAGGTTAGAAATTGAGCCTTAGAGTGGTAAAGGAACTTGCCCAAGGACCTAAGTCCAAAATAAATGAAGGCCCCCCGACTTGGCCAAACAGGAGAGAGCTCTTATACCTACCATTTTCCCTCCGTAAAAGGGCTATCATATCTTATTAGCAGCAGTTTCCCATAATGGTTCTTCCTTTACAGGAAGTCCTTATGCAGAACTGTAGTTTGTCCAATACAAATGGATTTCCTTTTCAAACCTCTTTCATAAGAGGATCTACACGCTAGAAAGTGCTGAAGGTGATTACTTTGTCAAGAGTGAAAACTTTGTGGCAAAGATAAGAAGCTTCTAAAATCTCTATCTTTTACAACTACCGATCTCATGTCAATACCTCTATTTAACTGCATTTTTCAACAGGAGAATCTGTTTTCTCAGACAAGGTGGCTTTCTCCCCATGAAATATTCCACACAGGCTAGTCGGTGTTGATTGGCCAACTCTGCTCTCCTTTCGTTATACTGATCACTTGTTCACAATCAACTAGAATGTTGGAAAACCCCCATAAAGATTTCGATTTTACAGAAAGTACCCAAAATTCCACCAGTTTTGCATCACAAAGTAGTGGTTAAGGTAGAGTTTTGAGTAAAATGCCATGCGTGTGGTTTTTGTGGGTGGTTACAGCTCAGAGCGACTCTTGGGCCTCGTCAGTAATCTCCAGGCGACAACGAGAATGGCTATTACAAACTAAGACGATTCTGATCTTCGTAGCAAACATCTCTCTGTCTTTGGTATCCTATGCCACCTTAGGCAACTCACAACCTCAAGGCTGATCTCAAAACCTACCAATGGAAGACAATAAAAAGACCTCTGGCAGGTTTTACACTGGGTTAAGTTTGACAATGCTCATGGGCTGTGAACGCTCCAGCTGCTGGTAGTTTAAACTCATCTGGTAAAACAAATCTTTAGCCCACTGAGGTACTACATTAAAAAAGAAAGAAAGAAAAAAGAATTAACCCAAGGAGAAACTTAAAATATTTTAAGGTCATGACAAACTAGTGTGAAAGAGAATCCTAACACCTAGAAGTGAAACTGCATCATCCACCCAGCCTGGAAAGAAAAAAGAAAGCTAAAAACCACGATCGATTAAGAATGCCGAGTCTGAGAAAACCCCTAAGGTGAATTCTGAACAACAACAAAAAAAGAGTCCCACAACACAAGAAGTGCATACTGTATGCAAGAACTGCTAATGGAAAGAGTTCGCCAGCATTTCTGTAATGACCTCACGAAAGACGACTGCTCCTATGTAAATGAAACTGTAGACAATCCAGGAATTTAACCTGTCCATTTCAGAACTGAATTAAGCTAGTGATTTAATCTTTCTGACATACCTGTCACCTATACCATCTCATGAAGACTTGTCAGAAAGCTCTGTAGAACAAGAAAAACAATTAAGATGCGATATGAGACTAGGAAGCAAAACCACACCAAGGCTGGAGTGCTAAATGTTAGTTTACTTCAGAGCCCCCCTGGCAGCAGGATGAGAGGAATATGACCTTGAGGCTGATGAGAGTCTTCATACCAGCTCTACCACTTCAAAGCTATGACTTAAAGCAAGTTTTTTAATCATTGTAATTTTCACACACACATATACACACACACCCTGCTCCCCTCCACCATTTAAAGAGTGGAGACACTACCATTTCTTTGGACAGCAATACGCTTTAAGAAAGACAATATAGGGGACTGCTCTGGTGCTCCAGTGGTTAAGACTTCGTGCCGCCACTGCAGAGGCATGGGCTCTGGTCCCATCACTTCATGGGAAATAGATGGGCAAACAGTGGCAGGCTTTATTTTTTTGGGCTCCAAAATGACTGCAGCCATGAAATTAAAAGACGCTTACTCCTTGGAAGGAAAGTTATGACCAACCTAGACAGCATATTAAAAAGCAGAGACATTACTTTGTCAACAAAGGTCCGTCTAGTCAAGGCTATGGTTTTTCCAGTAGTCATGTATGGATGTGAGAGTTGGACCATAAAGAAGGCTGAAGGCCAAAGAACTGATGCTCTTGAACTGTGGTGTTGGAGAAGACTCTTGAGAATCTCTTAGATGGCAAGGAGATAAAATCAGTCAATCCTAAAAGAAATCAATACTGAATATTCATTAGAAGGACTGATGCTGAAATTGAAGCTCCAATACTTTGGCCACCTGATGCAAAAAGCCAACTCATTAGAAAACACCTTGATGCTGGGAAAAATCGAAGGCAGGAGGAAAAGGGGATGACATAGGACAAGATGGTTGAATGGCATCACTGACTGAATGGACATGAGTTTGAGCAAGCTCTGGGAGACAGGGAAAGACAGGGAAGCCTGGCGTGCTGCAATCCATGGGGTTGCAAAGAGTCGGACACACCTGACCGACTGAACAACAATAGTTTAGCAGTGACCCAAAAGGAGTTGCACAGACAATAAAAGATCAGGCAGTCACCACTCTTTTTGCTGCAGACCACTGAATCTTATAACTAACCGATACTCAATGCCTCTAGCTTCAAGACTCCTGCTCCACAACTCAAAACCATCCCCTACTGCTCCCTTTCTATGTGTGTTAGCCTCTCAGTTGTGTCTGACTCTTTGCGACCCCATGGACTGTAGCCCGCCAGGCTCCTCTGTCCATGGAGTTCTTCACGCAAGAATACTGGAGTGGGTTGCCATTCCCTTCTCCAGGGGATCTTCCTGACCCAGGAATTGAACCTGGGTCCTCCTGCATTGTAGGCAGATTCTTTACTGTCTGATCCATAATTAGGCTACCGTGATCTTCCCCCTTCTTTCAGTTCTTGTAAGAGATAAACCTATAACTGTGTTCTCTCCATGCATGTGTCCTCTGGACCCACCTGCACCCCCATACCCCTCTCTCCACCTGACTCCCTCACCCAACCAGGCTAAAAGACAATCCCTCAACCATCTGGGGACGATTATGACACCTCTCAGATCATACCAAAAGAGACAAAACACATCAAGAAGTTATGGCCAGGACTTCCCTGGTGGTTCAGTGGCTAAGACTCCAGGCTCCTAATACAGGAGACGTGGGTTTGATCCCTGGTCAGAGAATTAGATCCCACATGCCACAACTAAAGATCCTGCATGCCACAGCTAAAAATCAGCACAGCCAAATAAATACTTTAAAAAAAAAATTATGGCCATAACACAGAAGTATGGTTTCTTTATATATGAATATACACACAACGTGGATGAATCTCAAAAGGATTATGTTTAACAAACTAAATCAGACTCAAAAGGACACATGGTGTGTCATTCCATGGATATGACATTCTTGAAAAAACCTACAGGAACGGAAATCAGGTCAGTGGTTGCCAGAGACAGGCGGTACGGAGAGGAAATTTATTACAGAGGGACACAAGTGAAACATTCTGGGTGATGGAAATAACCTCAGTGTATCAGCAGCTACTTGATCATACAAACCTTTCAAAATTCATAGTACCGTAACCTAAGAAGGGTATATTTTGCTATATACAAATTATACTTCAGTAAACTTGACATGAAAAAAACTAGTGGGAAGGGGCAAAGGTCCAGGCGTGAAGTAACCTGCTCCCCAGGAACTCTGATGCAGGCTGTCCATGGCCCATGTTCTGAGAACTGCTGACGTCTGGCTTGTGTCACAATGCCTTCGTCCTTAGCTCATATGCACTGTGCTTACTTTTTGAGCTGAGTATCATTTCACAGTGATTAGGAGGATCCAGGTCAGAAATGTGCCCACTGGGGAGTCTAGGAGGGCTGGTAGTGAGACTCAAAAAAAAAAAAAAAAAAAAAAGGATTTTTTCTACTTTTAAAGAAATGTCTGTGTTTGAGAACTTACAAACATAACAATCCTATAAATACACTGCATTTCTTTTTTCTTGCTACTACTAACAAATTTTCCAAAACTTTAAAGTTATCTTAAGCTTCTGGTCATCAAAGTCTTACATGAGTTGACAGGGTTAAAGCCTTCTGGAGGCCCTAGGGGAGATTCATTTCCTTCCCTTTTTCAACTTCTAAAGCTGCCTGTGTTCCTTGGCTCGTTGCCTGCTCCCACCTGCAAAGCTAGAAATGGCTGATCAAATCCCTCACAGTCTGTACCACACGGACTGTGATGCTATGCCTTCCTCTCTTACTTACTAGGACTTCTGTGTTGACACTGGCCCCATGTGACTAATCCAGGAAGTCTCCCTATCTCAGCATCCTCAGCATAACCACATCTGCCAAATCCCTTTTGCCATGGAAGGTAATATATTCACATAGACCTAGGCATTCAGACATGAACATCCTTGAGGGGCCCATTATTCCACCTACCACATTTGCCTAAGCAGAAACCAGGCAGTTGCTCCTGTTTAAGACAAGACAAGAAAAACAAATCACCAATCTGTTTTCATGCCTGATGGATTTGAATACAACTGGGAAAGTCATATTTTCTTCTGGTCCAACAGGCTGAACAAGTCAGTTAATCAGCATGACCATACAGAATGATGAAGCCACCACATATAATTGCCCAAGAGAGACTGTGGCTTCCTTTTACTTTCACTACTGCTATTCCTGGAGATCCAGAAAAAATATTAAAAATGTGTTTACTTTTGAACACACACACACACACACACACACACACCTTATTAGAGTTTTTATTGACTAGGGTTTTACCTGTAAGAATTAATATTTCAAAAACAAGTTAAAATTCATTAAGGTACAAAGAAAACAAGAGTGGGCCAAAAACTTTCCACCCAGATAACCCTTGTTGATTAAACAAGCAAACAACAAAAGATGTATAAGATTATAACATTTAAATAATATGCCATTCATATCTTAAGTGAACCATTTTTTCAAACTTATTGCTCACTTTTAAATTTCTTTGATATTTCTTAATTAAAAAAATTTTTTTTTAATATTCTGGTTGTCAGTTCAGTTCAGTCACTCAGTCGTGTCCAACTCTTTGCGACCCCATGGACTGCAGCACACCAGGCCTCCCTGTCCATCACCAACTCCCGGACTTTACTCAAACTCATGTCCATTGAGTCAGTGATGCCATCTAACCATCCCATCCTCTGTCGACCCCTTGTCCTCTGGCCTTCAATCTTTCCCAGCATCAGGGTCTTTCAAAAGAGTCAGTTCTGTGCATCAGGGGGTCACGGTATTAGAGTTTCAGTTTCAGCATCAGTCCTTCCAATGAATATTCAGGACTGATGTTCTTTAAGATGGACTGGTTGGATCTCCTTGCAGTCCAAGGGACTCTCAAGAGTCTTCTCCAACACCACAGTTCAAAAGCATCAATTCTTTGGGCCTCAGCTTTCTTTATAGTCCAAATCTCACATCCATACATGAAAATCCATAGTTTTGACTAGACAGACCTTTGTTGGCAAAGTAATGGCTCTGCTTTTTAATACGCTGTCTAGGTTGGTTATGGCTTTTCTTCCAAGGAGCAAGTGTCTTTTAATTTTATGGTTGCAGTCATCATCTGCAGTGATTTTGGAGCCCAAAAAAAATAAAGTCTGTCACTGTTCCCACTGTTTCCCCATCTATTTGCCATGAAGTGATGGGACCGGATGCCATGATCTTAGTTTTCTGAATGTTGAGTTTTAAGCCAACTTTTTCACTCTCTTCTACACTTTCATCAAGAGGCTCATTAGTTCTTCTTCACTTTCTGCCATAAGGGTGGTGTCATCTGAAGATCTGAGGTTATTGATATTTCTCCCGGCAATCTTGATTCCAGCTTGTGCTTCATCCAGCCCAGCATTTCGCATGATGTACTCTGCATGTAAGTTAAATAAGCAGGGTGACAATATACAGCCTTGACATACTCCTTTCCCTATTTGGAACCAGTCTGTTGTTCCATGTCCAATTCTAACTGTTGCCTCCTGACCTGCATACAGATTTCTCAGGAGGCAGGTCAGGTGATCTGGTATTCCCATCTCTTGAAGAATTTTCCAGTTTGCTGTCCACACAATCAAAGGCTTTGGCATAGTCAATAAAGCAGAAGTGGGTATTTTTCTGGAACTCTCTTGCTTTTCTGATGACCCAACAGATGTTGGCAATTTGACCTCTGGTTCCTCTGCCTTTTCTAAATCCAGCTTGAACATCTGGAAGTTCATGGTTCATGTACTGTTGAAGCTTAGCTTGGAGAATTTTGAGCATTACTTTACTAGCGTGTGAGATGAGGGCAATTGTGTGGTAGTTTGAGCATTCTTTGGCATTGCCTTTCTTTGGGATTGGAATGAAAACTGACCTTTTCCAGTCCTGTGGCCACTGCTGAGTTTTCCAAATTTGCTGGCATATTGAGTGCAGCACTTTCTTTCACAGCATCATCATTTAGGATTTGAAATAGCTCCACTGGAATTCCATCACCTCCACTAGCTTTGTTCATAGTGATGCTTCCTAAGGCCCACTTGCCTTCACATCCCAGGATGTCTGGCTCTAGGTGAATGATCACACCATCGTGATTATCTGGGTCATGAAGATCTTTTTTGTACAGTTCTTCTGTGTATTCCTGCCACCTCTTCTTAATATCTTCTGCTTGTGTTAGGTCAGTACCATTTCTGTCCTTTATTGAGCCCATCTTTGCATGAAATGTTCCCTTGGTATCTCTAATTTTCTTGAAGAGATCTCTAGACTTTCCCATTCTATTGTTTTCCTTTTTTTTTTTTCACTGATCACTGAAGAAGGCTTTCTTATCTCTCTTTGGTATTCTTTGGAACTCCGCATTCAAATGAGTGTATCTTTCCTTTTCTGCTTTGGTTTTCACTTCTCTTCTTTTCACAGCTATTTGTAAGGTCTCCTCAGACAGCCATTTTGCTTTTTTGCATTTCTTTTTCTTGGTGATGGTCTTGATCCCTGTCTCCTGTACAATGTCACGAATCTCCATCCATGGTTCTTCAGGCAGTTCTAATCCCTTGAACCTATTTGTCACTTCCACTGTATAATCATAAGGGATTTGATTTAGGTCATACCTGAATGGTCTAGTGGTTTTACCTACTTTCTTCAATTTAAGTCTGAATTTGGCAATAAGGAGTTCATGATCTGAGCCACAGTCATCTCCCAGTCTTGTTTTTGCTGACTGTATAGAGCTCCTTCATCTTTGGCTGCAAAGCATATAATCAAGCTGATTTTGGTATTGACCATCTGGTGATGTCCATGTATAGAGTCTTCTTGTGTGTTACTGGAAGAGGATGTTTGCTATGACCAGAGCGTTCACTTGGAAAAACTCTTATTAGCCTTCCCTGCTTCGTTCTGTACTCCAAGGTCAAATTTGCCTATTACTCCAGGTGTTTCTTGATTTCCTACATGTGTATTCCAGTCCTGTATAATGAAAATAACATCTTTTTTGGGTGTTAGTTCTAGAAAGTCTGTAGGTCTTCATAGAACCGTTCAAGTTCAGCTTCTTCAGCATTACTGGTCAGGGTATGTAGACTTGGATTACCGTGATATTGAATGGTTTGCCTTGGAAACAAACAGAGATCCTTCTGTCGCTTTTGAGATTGCATCCAAGTACTGCATTTCAGACTCTCTTGTTGACTATGATGGCTACTCCATTTCTTCTAAGGGATTCCTGCCCGCAGTAATAGATATAACGGTCATCTGAGTTAAATTCACCCATTCCAGTCCATTTTAGTTCACTGATTCCTAAAATGTCGATATTCATTCTTGTCATCTCCTGTTTGACCACTTCCAATTTGGCTTGATTCATGGACCTAACATTCCAGGTTCCTATGCAGTATTGCTTTTTACAGCATCACACTTTGCTACTATCACCATTCACATCCACAACTGGGTATTGTTTTTACTTTGGCTCCATCTCTTTATTCTTTCTGGAGTTATTTCTTCACTGATCTCCAGTAGCATATTGGGCGCCTACCAACCTGGGGAGTTCATCTTTCACTGTCTTACTTTTTCCTGTTTCATACTGTTCATGGAGTTCTCAAGGCAAGAATACTGAAGTGGTTTGCCATTCCCTTCTCCAGTGGACCACATTTTATCACAACTCTTCACCATGACCCATCCGTCTTGGTGACCCTACATGGCATGGCTCGTAGTTTCATTGAGTTAGACAAGGCTGTGGTCCATATGATCAGATTGGTTAGTTTTCTGTGATTGTGGTTTTCAGTCTGTCTGCCCTCTGATGGAGAAGGATTAGAGGCTTAAAGAAGCTTCCTGATGGGAGAGACTGATAGGGGGAAACTGGGTCCTGTTCTGATGGGCAGGGCAATGCTCAGTAAATCTTTAATCCAATTTTCTGCTGTTGGGTGGAGCTGTGTTCCCTCCCTGTTATTTACCTAGGGCCAAACTATGGTGGGGACTTCCCTGTTGGCTCACACTATAAAGCAGCTGCCTACAATGTAGGAGACCCGGGTCCAATCCCTGGGTTGGGAAGATAACCTGGAGAAGGAAATGGCAATCCACTCTGGTATTCTTGCTTGGAAAATCCCATGAACAGAGGAGCCTGGTAGGCTACAGTCCATGGGGTAGTAAAGAGTCGGACATGACTGAGCAACTTCACTCACAAACTATGGTGGGGGCTCTGAAAGAGATGGGAATACCAGACCACCTGACCTGCCTCTTGAGAAACCTATATGCAGGTCAGGAAGCAACAGAACTGGAGGAACAACAGACTGGTTCCAAATAGGAAAAGGAGTACGTCAAGGCTGTATATTGTCACCCTGCTTATTTAACTTATATGCAGAGTACATCATGAGAAACGCTGCACTGGAAGAAGCATAAGCTGGAAACAAGATTGCCAGGAGAAATATCAATAACCTCAGATATGCAGATGACACCACCCTTATGGCAGAAAGTGAAGAGGAACTAAAAAGCCTTTTGATGAAAGTGAAAGTGGAGAGTGAAAAAGTTGGCTTAAAGCTCAACATTCAGAAAATGAAGATCATGGCATCTGGTCCCATCACTTCATGGCAAATAGATGGGGAAACAGTGGAAACAGTGTCAGACCTTATTTTTTTGGGCTCCAAAATCACTGCAGATGGTGATTGCAGCCATAAAATTAAAAGACACTTACTCCTTGGAAGGAAAGTTATGATCAACCTAGATAGCATATTAAAAAGCAGAGCATTACTTTGCCAACAAAGGTCCGTCTAGGCAAGGCTATGGTTTTTCCATTGGTCATGTATGGATGTGTGAGTTGGACTGTGAAGAAAGCTGAGCTCCAAAGAATTGATGCTTTTGAACTGTGGTGTTGGAGAAGACTCTTGAGAGTCCCTTGGACTGCAAGGAGATCTAACCAGTCCATCCTAAAGGAGACCAGTCCTGGGTGTTAATTGGAAGGACTGATGCTGAGGCTGAAACTCCAATACTTTGGCCACCTCATGTGAAGAGTTGACTCATTGGAAAAGACCCTGATGCTGGGAGGGATTGGGGGCAGGAGGAGAAGGGGATGACAGAGGATGAGATGACTGGATGGCATCACCGACTCGATGGACATGAGTTTGGGTGAACTCCAGGAGTTGGTGATGGACAGGGAGGCCTGGCGTGCTGCGATTCATGGGGTCGCAGAGAGTCCAACACGACTGAGCGACTGAACTAAACTGAAACTATGGTGGAGGTAATGAAGATAATGCAACCTCCTTCAAAAGGTCCCATGTATGTACTGTTACACTCAGTGCCCCCAACCCTGCAGCAGGCCACCAGCAACCCATACCTCCGCTGGAGACTCCTGGACACTCCCAGGCAAGAGTTGGTCAGTCTCTTGCGGGGTCACTGCTCCTTTCTCCTGGGTCCTAGTGTGTACAAGGTTCTGTTTGTGCCCTTCAAGGGTCTATTTCCCAGTCCTGCGTATTTTTGAAAGGATAGTCTCCAACAAAAGAGGCTGGGAAAAGTGGATATCCACAGGTAAAAGAATGAAACTAGACTATACACAAACATGAACTTAAAATGTATTAAAAATTTATATATAAGACCTGAAACTTTAAAACTCCAAAAAGAAAACATAGAGGAAAAGCTTCATGACATTGGTCTTGGCACTGATTTGAATGCCAAAAAGGACAGAAAAGAAAAGCAAAATGAACAAGTCGGGGCTACATCAAACTAAAAAGTTTCTGCACAGCAAAGTAAACAATCAAGAGTCAAAAGGCAACCTATGAAAAGGTAGGAAGTATCTGCAAACTGATGAGAGATTAATATTCAAAATATATAAGGAACGAGTACAATTCAATAGCAAAACAGAACGAATAACCTGGTCAAAATGGACAAAAGATTTGGGAAGACATTTCTCCAAAGAAGATCTGCAAACAGCCAACCGGTATATGACAAGATGCTCATCATCAGGAAAGTGCAAATCAAAACCACAATGGGAAATCACCTTACGCCTCTCAGGATGGCCATTATCAAGAAAGCAAAATAACACGTGTTGGTGAGGATGTAGAGAAACTGGAGCCCTAGTGCACTAATGGTGAGATTGTTGGATGGTACAGCCACTATACAAAATGGTATAGAGGTTCCTCAAAAATCAAAACTAGAACTACCATATGATCCAGCAATACCCATTTCTTGGTATTTATCGAAGGGAAATGAAATCAAGATCTCTAAGAGCTATATGTACTCCCCTGTTCACTGAAGCATTGGTCACAAGTGCTAAAAGGTGGAAACAACTATTAGTCAACAGATGAATGGATAAAGAAAATATGGCATACACAGTGAAATATTATTCAGCCATAAAGAGAAGGATATCCTTTTGTATGCTACAAAATGGATGAAACGGGAGGGCATTATACAAAGTGAAAAAGCCAGCCAGAACAGATACTGCATTTTACACTTACATGAGTTATCTAAACTTAACTAAGCAGATGGAGTATGGTGGCAGCCAGAGTCTGAAGGAAAAGAGGAAATGGGGAGTTGTTATTCAATGGGTATACGTTTCCAGTCGTGCAAGATGAAAAAGTTCCAGAGATCTGCTACATAATATTGTGCTTGTAGTTAACACTGTACACTAATCTTTTATAAGAAGAGGTCTCATCTTATGTATGTTCTTACTATACTTAAAAAAAAAAAAAACAGGATAGGGAAAGAGATAGTTAGGGAGTTTGGGATAGACATGTACACACTGCTATATTTAAAATGGATAACCAACAAGGACCTACTGTACAGCACAGAGTTTTGAGCAATGTCATGTGGCAGAATGGATGGGAGGGGAGTTTAGGGGAGAATGGATATACATACGTGTGTACAGTTGTGCCCCTTTGCTATTGACCTGGAACTATCGCAACACTGTTAACTGGCTATACTCCAATACAAAATGTGGGCTTCCCAGGCGGTGCAGTGCTAATGAATCCACCTGCCAATGCAGGAGACACTAGTGGGTTCGATCCATGGGTCAGGATGATCCCCTAGAGAAAGAAAATTCTTGCCTGAAAAATTCCATGGACAGGGAAGCCTGGCAGGTTAAAGCCCATAGGGTTGCAAAGAGTTGGACATGACTGAGCGACTAACACTCACACAATACAAAATAAAGTTACATGTATATGTATGGCTGAGTCCCTTTGCTGTTCACCTGAAACTCCCACAACATTGTTAATCCACTATATCCCAATACAAGGTGTTTTGGTGTTAAAAATAGATAAATAAATCATTTTTTTTAAGTTAAAGGACAAAAAAGAAAAAGACAGCAGCCCAGAAGGTTTGATTTTGCTGGTGGTAGCTTCTGCCTTGGCTCACCAAAGAGTAGAGAACCTGCACTTTTCTGCACTGTGTGTGCAGTGAATTTCAGGCAGTTTCTCTTGGGTTAGGGTGATGGATACAGAAGCCAAATTATGGAGTCCACTAAAAAAATTAAGAAATCCACAAGAGCCTACTGGAATCTTCACTTTGGGCCATTCCTGATGCTTAGCACACCCCAGATCTCCAGCTTTCCAGTATACAAGAACCTCAAGGTTGCTCTGAGTGACCACACTGGACGTTCATCTTTAAAGAGGACCCGAAAAACCTCATCATGAGCCACCAGAGGGTTTGGAAAACACTGGCAAGAGCCTGTTTAATAAAAGCAAGAGAGACTGAGATAACAGCGGGACTGCAGACAAGATGGAGGAGCAGAAGGACTTGAACTTACCTCCTCCCAGGAAAACATGAAAATCACAACTAACTGCTGAACAACTATCAACAAAAAAAAAACACTGCAACCTACCAATAAAGGACATTCTACATTCAAAGACAAAGAAGAAGCCACAATAAGACAACAGGAGGGGCATCTTCACAATACTAGCTAATCCCTACCTACCTATGTGTGTGTGCTAAGCCCCTTCAGTCGCATCCAGCTCTGTGCAACCCTACAGTCTGCAGCCTGCCAGGCTCCTCCATCCATGGGATTCTCCAGGCAAGAATACTGGAGTGGGCTGCCATGCCCTCCTCCAGGGGATCTTTCTGACCCAGGTATCAAACCTGCATCAGTTACATCTACCTGCACCGGCAGGCAGGCTCTTACCATTAGTGCCACCTGGGAAGCTCACCTACTGTGTGAGCGAGCCACAAACTGGATAATAATTATATTGCAGAGGGTCTCCTGCAGGAGTGAAAGTTCTGAGCCCCACAGCAGGCTCCCCAGTCTGGGGGTCTGGTATCAGGAGGCAGAGCCCCCATTTGGCTTTGAAGGCCAGCAGGGCTTGAGTGTAGGAGCTCCACAGAATTAGGGGAAATAGAGACTCCACTCTTGAAAGGTGCACACACGGTTTCACATACAGTGGGAACCAGGGTAAAGCAGTGACTCCCCAGGGCTTCCCTGGTGGCTCAGTGGTAAAGAATCTGCCTGCAATGCAGGAGACTTAGGAGACATGGGTTCAATCCCTGGGTAGGGAAGATCCCCTGGAAGAGGAATGAAAACCCACTCCAGTTTTCTTATCCGGAAAATTCAATGGACAGAGGAGCCTGGCGGGTTACAGCCTGTGGGGCTGCAAAGAGTCGGACACGACTGCAACTGAGCATGCATGCCCCAGGAGTCCAGGCCAGATGTACCTGCAGGACTTGGAGAGTATCCCAGCAAGGCAGGGGTCAGCTACAGCCCACTGCAGGGGCAAGAACACCAGCGGTACAGGGCCCTACGGAATACTTCTGGAGGGAGCTTTCCTGGAAGTCCTGTCTTGGCACCAAGACCTGGCCCCACTCAATAGCCTGCAGGCTCCAGTGCTGGGACACCTCAGACCAAACAACCAACAGGGTGGAAACACAGCCCCACTCATCAACAGACAGGCTGCCTCAAGTCATCCTGAACCCACAGCCACCTTGAGACATGCCCCTTGACACAGCCCTGCCCACCAGAGTGACAAAATCCAGCTTCATTCACCAATGGGCAGTCACCAGTGCCTCCCACCATGAAGTCTGCACAAGCCCCGGAACCAAACTCACCCACCTGGGGTTAAGTATTAGAGAAATGCAAATCAAAATTACAATGAGAAAAAATAAAAAATAAAAATACAATGAGGTATCATCTCATGCTATGCAGAATGGCCATAATCAAAAAATCTACAAACAATAAATGCTGGAAAGAGTGTGGAGAAAAGGGAACCCACTTGCACTGTAGGTTGGAATGTAAATTGATACAACCACTATGGAGAACAATATGGAGGTGCCTTAAAAAATTAAAAAATATAGAACTACTAATGACCCAGCCATCCCACTACCGGGCATATAAAGCTACTAATGACCCAGCCCTCACCCAGAAGTGAAAGTGAAAGTCACGCACTTGTGTCCAACTTTTTGTGACCCCATGGACTATACAGTCCACGGAATTCTCCAGGCCAGAATACTTGAGTGGGTTGGGTAGCCATTCCCTTCTCCAGGGGATCTTCCCAACCCAGGGATCGAACCCAGGTCTCCCTCATTGCAGACAAATTATTTACCAACTGAGCCACAAGGGAAGCCCAAGAATACTGGAGGGGGTAGCCTATCCCTTCTCCAGCAGATCCTCCTGACCCAGGAATTGAACCAGGGTCTCATACATTGCAGGCATATTCTTCACCAACTGAGCTATATAGCCTGAGAAAACTCTAATTCAAAAAGACACATGTGCCCCAATGTTCACTGCAGCACAACTGACAACAGCTAGGACACGGAAGCAACCTGTGTCCATCAACAGATGAATATGTGGCACATATATACAGTGAAATATTACTCAGCCATAAAAAGAAACAAAACTGGGTGATTTGTGGAGATGTGGATAGATCTAGAGACTTATACAAAGTGAAGTAAGTCAGAAGGAGAAAAACAAAACTAATTAATCACATATTAACACATGTGGAATCTAGAAAAATGGTACAGATGGACCTAGTTCCAGGGCAGGAACAGAGACACAGAGGTAGAGAATGGATGTGTGGACACGGCATGGGGCGGGGAGGGTGGGATGAACTGGGAGGTTAGGACTGACATACATACACTCTGAAGCGTAAAACAAATAGCTAGTGGGACCCTGCAGTACAGCCCAGGGAGTTCAGCTCAGGGCTCCATGGTGACCTAGCCAGGTGGGATGAGACAGGTATAGAATGGAGGGGAGGGGGAAGGCAGTCCAAGAGGGAAGGGATATATATACACACAGCTCATTCACTTTGTTGTAGAGCAGAAACTAACACTGCATTGTAAAGCAATCATACTCCAATAAAAAATAAAATAGCTAGAAGGATATATTATACAGCACAGGGAATGGAGTATAATCTTTAAAAATATTGAATCACTATGCTGTGTAACTGAAAGTAATATAATTTTATAAATCAACAAACTTTCATGTTAAAGATTCAAGGTCTGCTGTTGGCGGAAATGTAAATTGATACAGCCACTATGGAAGACTGTATGAAGATTTCTTAAAAAACTAGGAATAAAACCACCATATGACCCAGCAATCCCACTCCTAGGCATATACCCTGAAACCAAAATTTAAAAAGATATGTATTCCATTGTTCATTGCAGCACTATTTACAATAGCAAGAACATGGAAGCAACCTAGATGTTCATCGACAGATGAATGGATAAAGAAGTTGTGGTAAATATGCACAATGGAATATTATTCAACCATAAAAAAGGAACGCATTTGAGTCAGTTCTAATGAGGTGGATGAATCTAGAGCCTATTATACAAAGTGAAGTCAGTCAGAAAGAGAAAGATAAATACCATATTCTAACACATATATATGGAATCTAGAAGAATGGTACTGAAGAATTTATTTACAGGGCAGCAGTGGAGAAACTGGAGAAGGCAGTGGCAACCCACTCCAGTACTCTTGCCTGGAAAATTCCATGGATGGAGGAGCCTGGTGGGCTGCCATCTCTGGGGTCGCATAGAGTCAGACACGACTGAAGCAACTTAGCAGCAGTGGAGAAACAGACATAGAGAATAGACTTATGGACATGGGGCGAGGGGAGGAGAGGGTGAGATGTATGGAAAGAGTAACAAGAAAACTTACATTACCATATATAAAATAGATAGCCAACGGGAATTTGCTGTATGGCTCAGGAAACTCAAACAGGGGCTCTGTATCAACCTAGAGGGGTGGGATGGGGAGGGAGATGGGAGGGAATTTCAAAAGGAAGAGGATATATGTATATCTCTGGCCAATTCATGTAGAGGTTTGACAGAAAACAACAAAATTCTGTAAAGCAATGATCCTTCAATTAAAAAATAAAATTTAAAAATGCAATAAAAAAATCTCTCTCAAGATTCAAGGTCTGCAACATGCAACTTGAGTTTTTACCAATTATGTTCTAGAATAACAAACCATTTTTTAAAGAAAAACATTCTACTCATATTTCTTCAATTATTTCCCCTTTTCCATCCTGTTTATCTGCAATGTCAGTACCCTTTGCAGATACTGAAAACCACCATGTCTTACCTGGACTTCAGCAATGGTCTCTTAATGGTTGTTCCTCCTACTTACACTCTTGAAGTGCCCAGCATTCTCCTACCCTACTTTCCAAAATCCTGACCCACAGATTCAAAGTCCTTTGATTCCTTCTTCCTTATCTATCCTCATCTTTCACATTTTCTCCCTTCACCAAAGCCACTGCCCCCAACACACCCGTACATCTATAATGATGAACACCGTATTCTCCAGGTACTAGAACAATGCACTCGTTGCATCCTCTTCTCACATGCTGCTCCTTTACTGAGAATGTCCATCTCCTCCTGCCTTCACTTGACTTTTACTTAACCTTCAGACCTCATCTAAGGTATCCTTTTCCTGAGAATCTTTCCATGACACTCTAAGCTGGGCTGGGTGCTGTTTATCCCTTACCACATTGCAGTTATTTAGCTCTCTACTACTCCATCTAAATTGTAACTCCCATGAGAGCTGGGGCTGCTTTACATCTTTTTCACCGCTCTATTCCTGTTACTGTTAAATTCAGAAATCTTTATTTTAATAATAGAAACAGGCACAAATCAGAACAGAGGAGTCAATCACACAGGAAGAGGTGTAATTCAGCTATACTGACTGCACTGACAATTGGCTCAATCAAAAATATCCCTTGCCACCATGTCTTTTTATACTGTGTATTATAGGACGTGGACTCAGTAGACCCTGGGCAATTTCCTTTTGCCTTCTCTGACTTTTTTCTTTTTTTGAAATTTTTTCTTATCTTCAATGGCTTTAGCAAGACTTATATCAAAATATTAAGCAAGATCTATATCAAAATGAAATTAAGCAAGACCTATATCAAAATGATATTAAGCAAGACCTATATCAAAATGATATTAAATAAGACCTATATCAAAATGATATTAAGCAAGACCTATATCAAAATGATATTAAGCAAGACCTATATCAAAATGATATAGAAGAAATGATGAGAGGAGATAAAGTGAAAGCATTCTGTAAATCACACAATAGTACATACACATATAAATATCATATACATATATGTATCATTAATTAACCCATGTTGCTCAAAGTCTAAGGGCTTACTTTTATCCATCAGTGCTTTCTACTACTACTAATTCCCTATATTTTTAACTTTTATTTTAATAAAGCACAGGGTAGACACAAATTTACTGTTCCTTTTCTGAAGTCTACAACCCTTGTCATCCAATATCAATTTTATGAGCACATTCTGAAGTACTTGCTATGCATTCAATTAAAATTCTTGACCCCTTTATTAAAGTAAGAAATAAATGGCTTTGCCTAAGGGCCACACTAACATTGCAAGAGTTGATCATTTCATTTGAAACAAAGAAAAAAACAACAAAAATGTTAAAGGACACTACTGTTTCTCAATGCACCATTATAAATAGTCAGGATTTCTACAATTAAAAGGCTTCACTTTTCAGAAAGACTTTTTTCTCTTAAGAAAAATAGAGGAAACAAGTCATAAAACTAAGATGAAAGAACATAAACACTGTATTATTCCTCAGTATCCAAAATGGTGAAATAAAATGGATATAAATGATAAACATAAATATTGAATGGAAATGGTACATTTTCAATGACTATTTCTTATGATTGTTGCACTTCATACTGTACTCTCAGTTAAATAATATATGTTGAACTGGAAAAATGAGACCAAGGACAACTAACTAGCTTGTTGAAGCCAAATTCAAGAAACTGTACCATCAGCAAGTAAATTCTCCAACAACTGCTTAAAATGTTGAAACAAAAAGATGAAAATAAATGAAAAAGTCAAACTCTGGACTCTATCACATACTTTCAATAGTATATTTTTAAATGATCAAATCATAGATAATATCAACCAAATGGTCACTTTTTCCAACAAAGAGCCACTATCTAAGCAAGCCATTGACTTTCGCAAACATTTGTCAGTCATTTAAGGGGGTTAGGATCCATCAGTTATTTGTATGTATTTTAGCAAAGCATCAGAGATCATGTGTAGCCACTGGTAGGCTTACAAAAAGCTAGTCACATTCTCACAAGGCAGGTTTTATGATAAACACACCACAAACAGAAACTGCCACAGGCACTCGGGGGCAAAATCCAGCTGGGTTTCTTCATCCCTAATCCCAGTTTGAGCTGCAGGTTTTTTCCAGAAAGAACAGTAGTTTGATTTACTCAACAACTCAGCAGAAGTCAGGGTGTGGTCATCCTCCTCTAAATAATATTACAAACGGATTTTCCCTCAACTCTTGCAGCAGCAACAGGATCTTAAAGTAGTTACTGGTAGGAAAAGGTGAGATTAAGGTCAAAATGTCCCAAAAAAATTCAGAAAAGCTTTTAAGGACCACCCTAGGGACGATGGAGGAAGGGGCATTACTGAGACCAAGAAGGTAATACAGCACAGAACATGAATATTTTTCAAGCTTTCAACATGAAGCCCCAGTAACTGTTGAACATCTGGTTTTATCAGCTTTCCTGCTGAGTACTGACAATTTTACTCCGAATTAATCCAGTACACTCATAACGGCTTCAAATACAGATCAACCACATTTGCTTCATCACCATCATCATCGCAATAAGACTAAGGGTAAGCATCAATGCAGAACCAGTGGTTTCCAAAAACACTACCAGCTAGAGATCGGGAAAATCACATCCAGAAAGACTTTCAAGGCAGGGATAACCAGAAGTGTGCGTAATGAATTAGTAAGTGTATCCCTTCTCCCTGGCTAGCGGAGAGAGTGTTAATCGACCTCTATCTGCAGGTATGCAACCTGGCTCGCCTGGCCTGTTTGCACCACCACCACCCCCTCCCCCTCTCCATCCCGGCCCCATCAGGGCTACACAGAAATGAACTTCACCTAGACGCCCTTTGCACTCCCCACACCTGGGACTCGTGTTATGAACGTGGCTCCACACTTCCTTCTTGTTACCTTCGAAGCATATTCTGTGCGCTTACGAGGAAACTGAAGTCCAAGCTCACACAGAGGCCCTGGCACTAACCCACCATGTAACTTTCATCTTGCTCAGCGAGGGCACTTGCTCCCTGAGGGCAAGGGAGTGATTTGGGCGCTCTGAATACTCACTAGGCAGGTAGTGATTAGGACGTGAACTCTTTTCTTCGTGGCTACTCGCAGGCCACAAGCCTCTCAAAGAGTGGGGAAACAGGCCAGGTTAAGCGACGCCTGCAGTCACAGAGCGGGTAGTTGGCAGACAGGAGCCTCGAAAGCCAATCTGAAAATCTCAACGTGGGTCTATAAAATGGCCCTGAGCTTCTGCTTGGTTTATTCGGCCCTGAAATCCCGAAGACTTTCAGGGTGGAGGGAATCTGGGCGGGAGCGCTCCCTCCCTGATGGTTTTTCCCGTCAGCAGCCTTGGCTGACAGAGGAAAGCGGAGGCCCCACCCGCCGCCAGCTGCAGGGCATTGCGCCAGGCACATGTTGCCTGTTCCCAGGCACTCCCTCCTTCGCGGTCACCCCTTTGCCACCTCCGCCCTCACCCCACCTCGGCGGTGCGCCTGCACGACCCGCCCTTGGGCCCTGGGCCGGCTGCTCACGTGGACCTCCACCTGGGCAGGCTGCAGCCAATGGCAAGGCGGGGCCTCGCCTCGCCACGCCCCCTCTGTGCCACGCCTCCTGAGGGAGCAGGGGATCCAGGGTCTGCGTGCACCTCCCACCCCTGCCGTCCTTACTGCTTTGCTACATGCTATGTGGGGGTGGGGGGGTGGGGGGGGGGGGGGGGGTGGGTGGAGGTGAGGAGTGTCCAGGCAGGCCTGGATGGAGGAGGGGGCGTTTCCTCGGAAAAGGAAGGAAGTGAGTGTCACGGTCTGCACACTTGGGGACTGTTAGAATGAAGTCAGAAAGAAATGCTCCAAATTTGCCCATTTAATGTCTACATGCTAATCTCTGGAACCTCCACTAACTCCTTCATATCACCACAAACCTCAACGGTTCCTTCAGAGCAGAACACTCACACTGGGGGCCAGCTGTCTTCCAGTGGGAGTGGCAGGCTCTTTGAGATGCTCTCCTCTGTCTGAGGGCACCCACCTGGCCACCCTCCTGCCTTAGAGGCTAGTCCAGGGCACGCTTACAACTCAAGTGATGCTTTAACTTCTTCTATTAATGTAATATCACAGGTATTCTTGTGCAGTTTTCTTGTGTATGGTTTTATGAAGGGAAGTATAAGGCTGTATGAAGACCGTGGTATTATACTCAAAACCTGAAATATGTGCCTTATATCTATCAGTTTTGTATATTTTTATATCAGACACGACTGAGCAATAGAACAACAACAACAATGCCATGGGTCCCTCAGTTAAGCACATGTCTGCTGAGAACTAGCTTTTCGTGTTTGTTAACATGGACTTCAGTAAGATGGAGCATTCCTGATACAGGACTTAGGGAAACATATGTCCCCCATATTTAGCAGCAGAGAGTTGTGCTTGATTATGCGATCCGGTAGCCATGAAATTAAAAGACGCTTACTCCTTGGAAGGAAAATTATGACCAACCTAGATACCATATTCAAAAGCAGATATTACTTTTCCAACAAAGGTCCATCTAGTCAAGGCTATGGTTCTTCCAGTGGTCATGTATGGATGTGAGAGTTGGACTGTGAAGAAGGCTGAGCGCTGAAGAATTGATGCTTTTGAACTGTGGTGTTGGAGAAGACTCTTGAGAGTCCCTTGGACTGCAAAGAGATCCAACTAGTCCATCCTAAAGGAGACCAGTCCTGAGCGTCCATTGGAAGGACTGATGCTGAGGCTAAAACTCCAATACTTTGGCCACCTCATGCAAAGAGTTGACTCATTGGAAAAGACCCTGATGCTGAGAGGCATTGTGGGCAGGAGGAGAAGGGGACGACAGAGGATGAGATGACTGGATGGCATCACCAACTCGATGCATGTGAGTTTGGGTGAACTCCGGGAGTTAGTGATGGACAGGAAGGCCTGGCGTGCTGCGATTCATGGGGTCGCAAAGAGTCAGACACGACTGAGCGACTGAACTGAACTGAGACAATTGATCAAATCAGATCAGATCAGATCAGTTGCTCAGTCGTGTCCGACTCTTTGCGACCCCAGGAATCGCAGCACACCAGGCCTCCCTGTCCATCACCAACCCCCAGAGTTCACTCAGACTCACGTCCATCGAGTCAGAGATGCCATCCAGCCATCTCATCCTCTGTCATCCCCTTCTCCTCCTGCCCCCAATCCCTCCCAGCATCAGAGTCTTTTCCAATGAGTCAACTCTTCGCATGAGGTGGCCAAAGGACTGGAGTTTCAGCTTTAGCATCATTCCTTCCAAAGAACTCCCAGGGCTGATCTCCTTTAGAATGGACTGGTTGGATCTCCTTGCAGTCCAAGGGACTCTCAAGAGTCTTCTCCAACACCACAGTTCAAAAGCATCAATTCTTCGGCGCTCAGCCTTCTTCACAGTCCAACTCTCACATCCATACATGACCACAGGAAAAACCATAGCCTTGACTAGACGAACCTTTATGGGCAAAGTAATGTCTCTGTTTTTGAATATGCTATCTAGGTTGGTCATAACTTTCCTTCCAAGGAGTAAGCGTCTTTTAATTTCATGGCTGCAGTTACCATCTGCAGTGATTTTGGAGCCCAGAAAAATAAAGTCTGACACTGTTTCCCCATTTATTTCCCATGAAGTGGTGGATACCTGAGTGCAAATACTATGGGGAAATGGCTGTATCCCCAAATTTTATTTTCTTGTTAATCTAGAATGGCAAAAGGATTAAGGAACACTGAGAATTGAACAAATAACAAAACACGTTACTGCTTTCAGGTCTTAATTTTCTGGTTCCTCTTTGCCACAATCTCCCCCTCAAATCTTTTAGAATTCAATGACTGTCCATGGATTGATTTTTAAGCACATCTTTCTTCTTAAGAGTTGAAAGAATGTCTTTCCTACATTTGGATTTATATGGCTGAAACTAAAGTTTTGACAGAATGGAAGCACTGGAATAGGTTGTGGGGGGAGACAGGGTGGCCTATTAAGGAAACAAGGATAAGAAGATCCTGGTTAGTGGAGATAACAGGAAGAGCTTAGAGAAAGAATGAAGACAAAAAAAAAAAAAAAAAAAAATTGCACTGGGTGGCAGATCTCACAGATGATTCTGATAGTAATGATAAGCTGCATTCTTGAGCATGAGGATCTTACACTGCTTGAGGTGACCAAGAAAACATTACTATTTTGTCATTTGAGGAGTCTGAGAGTTCTGGCAATTAGGTAGAAAAGATGTAGGGAGGGGTGAGAGTTGAGTGCCACACAGATCATCTAGGATCAGCAGACCTAAGCGCACATTGTTTTAGTGTCTGCACCCTACCCCGAACTTGAAAAATCAAAGACTATGGGGAAGGAGTAACTACGTAAGGTATGCAGGACTCTGCCTGTATCTGGATGCTGTTCTGGAAATTCCTGCAGCAGGAAGGAAGGACTTCCACAGCCAGGAAGGCCTCAGCTGCTGTGTCTAATTAGGTCTGCAAATTGGAAGGCACTCAGTAACTTCCTGAATGATGAGATCCTCAAGGTAAAGACCCTGTGTACCCACCATACATCGTATCCATCCTGAACCTCCCAAATAAGGATCAAAGATCTAGTTTGGGGGGTCCTTCTGGCAACCTGTAGTTCTCCTAAAATCTTAAGTTTCTGAGACTACTTGCTGAAGGAATTGTATATTTCTGAAGTATAAAGCCCATGGTTGAAGGTTTTCAAAAACACACACACAAAAAACTTGTTTTAGTTCACTCTGGGGTGGTGCAGAGAGTCTCCTCTTCAATAGGTACAGACTGTTCAACACAGAGAGGTATTCTGAGAGAGGTATTCCATTGGATACATTATTTTGTCGAATCCTAGTTCCAAGATCCCTATCCCAATTCCTTTCAGAGCCTTAATGCTTCCTACTTCCTATGAAAAATAAAAAATTCACTGTAAAACTGAAGAGCATTTTCCTTTTCCACCCTGTGAGGCTGAAAAGGAGGAAGAGGTGGAAGGGGAAGGTAGGTTGTAACAGGAGCCAAGTACTGAAGGTAGAAGAATAAGTCTCGAAAGCTGAGATTCTAGGATGATTAATAGGGGGATGTCACAGTCTAGTTAGCCTGTGCAGAGCTCAAGATTAAGCACAGGCTAGCTGAACACTGAAGAATTGATGCTTTTGAACTGTGGTGTTGGAGAACACTCTTGAGAGTCCCTTGGACTGCAGGGAGATCCAACCAGTCCAACCTAAAGGAGATTAGTCTTGGGTGTTCATTGGAATGACTCATGCTAAAGCTGAAACTCCAATACTTTGGCTACCTCATGTGAAGAGTTGACTCACTGGAAAAGACCCTGATGCTGGGAGGGATTGGGGGCAGGAGGAGAAGGGGACAACAGAGGATGAGATGGCTGGATGGCATCACCGACTCAACGGACATGAGTTTGGGTAAACTCCGGGAGTTGGTGATGGACAGGAAGGCCTGGCGTGCTGCGATTCATGGGGTCGCAAAGGGTCGGACACGACTGAGCGACTGAACTGAACAACAGCCCAGAAGAGAACAATCGGATAATTCACTAGTCGTGTTTCTGTTTATATACCCTTCCACCCTCACCTTCTAGGCTACTGTAAGTTCTATCCTGATTAGAGGCCAATTTCTGGAACTAGACTGGATCTTGGAGCTCATTCTCCTTATCTGGCATGTGAGCCAACAGGTTAAGCATTAACAGGTGACTTGGCCAAAACCACACACAGCTAGCTAGTTGGCAGAACTAGGATCAGAGCCACTCTCTCCCTCTTTGGAGCCCATTACTCTTCCTGTTTGTCTCTAAAACGGCCAACATTATTTTCCCACCCTGTATGTGCACAACACACCATTTGTCCACAGGTAGAGTCGTTTTTCCCTTGACTTGGTTGCTGACTTCATTTAACCAGTAAGACACAGTGGACATGTCATGCTTGGGCTTCCAAGCTCAAGCTCTAAGAGGTCTGGCAGCTTCTGCTTCCCGCTCTGGGAAGGTAGCCTTCATGCATTCGAGAAGCTGGGGTTACATGACTGAGTGACGAGACGCAGCACACAGTGGCAAGGCCATGTGGAAGAGCAGCAGACATGTGAGTGAGGCCTTCTTGGACATTCCAACCCAATCCAGCCACAAGCTGAAGGCAACTGAGTGACCCCCACAAAATCACATGGAGCAGAAGACCTACCAGGCTGAACTCTCTCTCTTACCTTACCCAGAAAATCATGAGAAGCAGACAACTAAAAGACCCCTCCATCCTTTGCCTTACTCTAGTCACTTAATTATCATATTTAAGAAATCAGCACATTAGACTCA
This sequence comes from Bubalus bubalis, assembly GCF_019923935.1. Classification (NCBI taxonomy): domain Eukaryota; kingdom Metazoa; phylum Chordata; class Mammalia; order Artiodactyla; family Bovidae; genus Bubalus; species Bubalus bubalis. Next base: position 21,433,194 of record NC_059177.1, on the reverse strand, counting down.
TGGTTAGGCTTAAGATTTCAGGGAAACTGGTCAACCAAACACTTGTATGTTTGTCAACAGCTCTTTACCAAAACAAAATGGTTTTCTGCTTCAAACCAGATACTAACACTGTAAATTACAGTTTATTAATTAGCTGGTCAACCAACCCTGCTATACGTATATTAACTTTTACTTAGCATTTAACTCTAAGAAAGTTTTCTCCAAGTCCTAATGTTCTGGTTCTCTAATGATGCATTGCAGACCACCAGAAAACTTAGTACCATAAGATAACACTACTTTGGGGAACTTCCCTGGTGGTCCAGTGGTTCAGACTCTGTGCTCCCAATGCAGGGGGCCTGGATTCAATCCCTGGTGAGGGAACTAGATCCTACATGCCACAAATAAGAGTTCACATGCCACAACTTAAGATCCGGCAACTAAGACCCAGCACAGCCAAATAGATAAAATTAATTTTTTTTTTAAAGTAACACTGCTTTGCTCAGTACTTTGCAATTTGGGCAGGGCTCAGTAGCTACAGTTGCCTCTGCTTCACTCAGCATCAGCTAGGGATGATTTGAAAGCTAGTTCTCTGTGTCTGGAGGTTGGTGTGGGAAGAAGGCTTGAACAGCTGCACTATCGCTATGGAACTTTACATGTGGTCTCTCCAGCAAGGCGGCTTCAGGCTCACTGGTACTCTCACAGGTGTGTCTTAGGATCTCAAGAGAAACTTCCAAGAAAGGAATCCCAACAGGAGCTTTGTCATTTTGTAAGACCTGGCTTTCAAAGTCAGGTGATACCCCTTCTGCCCTGCCATTGACCCATCCATATTCCAGGAAATGGGCCAGAGAGGCCCCACCTGTTGATGGAGGAACGCCATCGTCACACTGTTGGACAGGCATGTGTTTGGAAAACACAACTCCGCCTTACTCAGCTTCTAACTCTGCATCTGAATTTCACCCTAAGGATAAAAGCTTGATAGAAAACTAACTCCAGGAGCTTTAACTTTAAAAAGTTATTTCTATTTCCAACACCAATGAAAGTTAATTCACTTTTCTTCCAAATGTCTTGGTTTGGAGGCTCTAGTTTATTCTCCTTCTTTCCCAGGTTTTTTGGAGTAAAACTGGGGAGAGGGCAGTATGAATAATCTACTATTATGGCTGTTTTGTAAACCTCTCACCTCTTAAAAAAAATTGATTTACTGCTTACAGTTGAAACAAGTAGGATATTCATGGCAAAGCTGAGACATTATGTATTTAATCTGGTTCTGGCAACCACATCTTTTAAAGAAAATTTGTGTTCTATGCTGTGTAGCAAGTTGTGGATGAAGACTAATAACTTAAATTTCTCCATCCACATCACATGCACACAGGCACACAAACCACAGTCATTCAGTATCTTTTATTTCTAATGGATTTCTAGCTTCTCAGCTCAGCTTACCTGGTATCTTTAAAAAAAAAAAAAAAAAATACCTGGGAATGCCACACCAAAAGAATGTGGCACCTTTTTAACTGTTGCCTAGCAACACTCAAATGCTCAGGACAGGAAGCAGTGTGTGCAGTTTCTCACTGTAATTCTGGTAGGAATCCTACTGTGCCTAAGATTTAATTAGCCAAATTGAGGTTTTTGTGTGAACAGCAAAACTAACATTTCTATTATTGCAAAAATATGCCCGAGGACATATATCAATCAGAGAAGAGCTGTTATATTTCTATGGCATTTTATAGTTCTTTGGAAATTGTTAGAAGTAAAAATAAAATATTCAGTAGAAATTATCTATATATTCTTTGCAGATTATTATGCCTATATTAAATATTTTTCTATCTATGGTCTGACCTCTAAACCTAGTTTTTCCAGCTTCTTATTCTAAACTATGTTTTCATTATAATTCAAAGATATGATTTTGAATATCTGCATTACCAAAATTTTGGTACATATCCAATGTTTGCCCTTTAAATTGTCTTTTTGAAAAGGTAATTTCAGAGATTTTGCTGGTTCACTGACTAGTAACATGTCACTTCTATAAGTTAAAGTTACCACTAACAGGGAACAAAATATCTTTAACAATGTGAATTATTACCCTTGAATTACTTCTTGGGAATTCTTCACTGACATAGTTTATCTCTCTTAAAGCTGAGCAGACCAAAAGTATTTTTGCAAGAAGCACAATAGAATGAGGGGTGAGACTGTTCCTAGCCAAAATATCTTAACATTTCAGTTCATTTTAAAAGAAATGAATTTGTTTTTAAAACTATATTTTAGGAAAAAGAAAATTGGGTTACTTACCCAAGAATGGTTAAAGAGTGCTGTGAGGAGGTAACTTTAATCTTGTAAAAGAAAGGAAACTGCTAAGAAGAAATCACAGAATGCATCTTTGTCACAAGCTCAGGAGATTCATTACTTTTCAAGTAGCTTAAAAAGAGGAGCCCTGTCTCACATAAAGTCGCTGGATGAACACAGCTGCCCAAATAAGGCAAGGGCCAGTCAGCAACCCATGGCTGGTTCCAAGCCTCTATGTGCCCCTTTTGCAAAGCCACATTAACCAAGGCAGCTGAGTTTTGAAACTAGCTACACATTCACAGAAATTCTCAGGCAAGTAAGTTTCATTTAGAAATGAGAAGCTTACTGAAACTAATATAACTTATTCCTCTCATCTCCCCTCAATCCTCAACCCTGCTGCCCCCAAAAGAGTGAAGAATGATTTGAATCTGCCTTCCTAACATTTGGCGTAAGTTGAACGTGGGTCATTAGCTCTGTGACTCTGCAGACATCTGACAGGGTCAGATCTGCAGGGGTTCTCTTAACCCCACAACAGCGGTTCAGTGGGTATTTCAGGTTCCCCGTGTGTTGGCTCCACCCCACAGACAGGTCCCAGTGAACTCACCTAATGGCCCGTTTCCAGTTCTGGCATTAAGACTGCAATTGAAACTCGGTTTAAAAACTAAAGAATTGCCTGTCGTTTTAGCTAATCTCTCTGAGCACCATTTTCCTCTTCAGTAAAATGAAGATAAACCTCCATGCCCTACTTCTTATTTTAACTCATTTTTGGGGGGTAGCTTCTACTTTATTTATTTAACTAAATTAATTAATTTATTTTTGGCTTTGCTGGGTCTTTGTTGCTGCGTGGGCTTTTCTCTAGTTGTGATGAGCAGGCTTCTCACTGTGGTGGCTTCTCTTGTTGCAGAGCATGTGCTCTAGGGCACCCAAGTTTCAGTAGTTGTGGCTCCTGGGCTACAGAGCACAGGCTCAGTTGTTGTGGCTCACAGCTTAGTTGCTCCGTGGCATATGGGCTCTTCCCAGTCAGGGATCGAACCTGTGTCTCCTGCATTGGCAGGTAGATTCTCTACCACTAAGCCACCAGGGAAGCCCCACACCCTACTTTTTTTTCACAAGAGTTTGGTAATCAGATAATAAGTAACATGAATTGAACATTTCCCATGATCTAGGAGAAGGAAATGGCAACCCACTCCAGTATTCTTGCCTGGAGAATCCCAGGGACGGGGCAGCCTGGTGGGCAGCCGTCTATGGGGTCACACAGAGTCGGACATGACTGAAGCGACTTAGCAGCAGCAGCAGCAGCAGAGCTCAAATCCGGAGAAGGCAATGGCCCCCCACTCCAGTACTCTTGCCTGGAAAATCCCATGGACGGAGGAGCCTGGTGGGCTGCAGTCCATGGGGTCGCGAAGAGTCGGGCACGACTGAGCGACTTCCCTTTCACTTTTCACTTTCATGCATTGGAGAAGGAAACGGCAACCCACTCCGGTATTCTTGCCTGGAGAATCCCAGGGACAGAGGAGCCAGGTGGGCTGCCGTCTATGGGGTGGCACAGAGTCAGACACGACTGATGCAACTTAGCAGCAGCAGCAGACCCTTTTCATGTGTTCTAAGCATTGTTCCATCAAATCCTCTCAATGACAGTATGAGATAGGTCCAGAGATGAGACTGAGGCTTAGAGAAGTTCGACACCCAGACCACACCATGTCAAGATGTGAACTAACTTTTTAACTACTAAGCTAGTCCACCTGCAATACAAAATTTGTGAAAACAACTATTAAATAAAACAATATGTCAACGTCAAAGATTACTATTATCAAAACTCCCAGTTGTGAACATTTCTTTAAAAGTTAAATATATGTATATGTGTGTGTGTGTGTGTGTGTGTGTGTGTGTACATCTCCCTATATTATTTTTTAAAGTTTCTATCTTTGTCAAGTTGGGGGTGGAATGTTGTTTCTATTCAGATGACTTTTTAGAGGGCAGCAATCTATGATCAGCTTAGAAATACTGGAAAATGAAGATAAGTCTTAAGAAGTACAAATGTGATAGCAAGTCACATATAGAAGTGTATTAGAAGAGCAACAAGTCGCTTTTCTCAAAGGAAGAAGAGAGCATTTCAGTACCAGCACGAAGTTAAAGCTCTGATATTTATTAAGTGAGAGACAGGAAGACATACTGTCCATAGCAAGTTGTCATAGGTTTTCAGCTATACTTAGATCAGACAAATCAAAAGAATTGCTCACTAAGCAAACAAAGTGATTCAACAGAGGTAGAATTTAGCAGACACCTGGATATTGTAGATTTGCTGAGATCCCTGAAAGAAACTTTCATTTCTAGAAATTCCCAGTCTAAAAGAATGGTTTTGGCAGTATAGCCATCTGCCCGGGGTGGCAGAGAATGTAATTATTTGAAAGAATGACCTGGGCATCGAAAAACACAGTGTTCTCTCTGGGACCAGAGCAAAAGGTCAGAGAATTCCTAGAATTTAGAGTTGTACCTTGGACGTTAGAGGGATATTTGAGGCAAGCATGTGTGTTGGAAGCAGGAGACTGGACTCTGACCATGAGGGGCTCTTGCAAAGGAGGAGATTATTACTAGAAATGAACAGTCAGGAATGTATGACTGTGCTTTTAGGTAATTATGGGAAAGAAGAGATCTAAGACAGGAACTGGGAGATGCCACAAGGCTGGAAAGGCTTCAGGGGAGCCTGTGGAGAACGTGTTCAGAGGCAGAAGAATCTCATCATCGTGACAAACGTGAGAGGTCACTACATTCCCCTATCACCATTCCTATCAAAACCGGAGGCATTTTGCCTTTCCCTGAGGTATCTTGAATTCCCCTCTATGTCAATCTCATGCACACTGAGAGGGATGACATTTTCATATGGTGTCCCTGGCCAGGTTATCATCTACAAGGCCTTTCCCCAGGTTCACAAGCTGCAAGGAACCCTCCAAAACCACCACTTTTTCATTCAAATCTAATTCTAGCTACTAAATCAGGAAACAGAAAGTTCCAGGGGAAAAATGATCATGGTGGGGAACACACACAGACACCTTACACCCTCAAAGCTCCCCCAGTGACACGTTAAACACTTTCCGGGAGAGTCTGCACAAAGTTCCTACATCCCATTAGCCCTGCTCATTGTTCTTTTGTAAGCATGAGCAATCCAGTTCTCTGATTCCCGGCCAATTATAAGCCACATGTGGAAGGAGAGAAAGAACTGATCTTAATCTCTTTCAGGAAAACTTTCCTGATATTAATAGTTCATGGAGTAGTCTTTCTGAAATTCTGTGGCCTGAATCATCTTAGACAATGTTCGGTGACAGATGAATGGATAAAGAAGATGCGGTGCATTTATACAATGGAATATTATTCAGTCAAAAAAAGAAATAGAATTAGGTCATCTGTAGTGATGTGGATAGACCTAGAGTCTGTCATACAGAGTGAACTAAGTCAGGAAGAGAAAGACATATATTAACGCATATACATGGAATCTAGAAAAATGGTACTGATGAACCTATTTGCAGGGCAGGAATAGAGACACAGATGAAGAGATGGACATGTGGACATAAGGCAGGGAGAGAAGGGGAGGGTGCGACAGATTGAGAGAGGAGCACTGACATATATACACTTCCCTGTGTAAAATAGCTAGCTAGTGGGAACCTGCTGTATAGCACAGGGAGCTCAGCTCCATAATCATTGGTAACCTAGAGGAGTAGAAAGTTGGGTTGTGGGGGGTGTGGGAGGGGATATGGGTATACATATGGCTGATTCACTTTGTTGTACAGAAAAAACTAACACAATATTGTAAAGCAATTATAATCAAAAAAGAAAAAGGAAAAAAAAAGTATAGATTTAACATTATTTTGCCAACAGAAGTCCAAATAGTCAAAGCTATGGTTTTTCTAATAATCAAGCATGGATGTGAGTTGGATGATGAAGAATGCAGGCTGAGCACCGAAGAACTGATGCTTCCAAATTCTGGTGCTAGAGGACTCTTGAGAGTCCCCTGGATTGTAAAGAGATCAAACTAGTCAATTCTAAAGGAAGTCAACTCTGAATATTCATTGGAAGGACTGATGCTGAAGCTCCAAAGTTTAGCCATCTGATGGGAAGGACAAACTCATTGGAAAAGACCCTGCTGCTGGGAATGATTGAAGGCAAAAAAGAGATAGGGGTGGCAGAAGATGAGATGGTTAGATAGCATCACTCACTCAATAGGCAAACTGGTTGTCTGAGGAGGCCTTACAAATAGCTGAGAAAAGAAGAGAAGCTAAAGGCAAAGGAGAAAAGGAACGATATACCCATCTGAATGCACAGTTTCAGAGAATAGCAAGTAGAGATAAGAAAGACTTAAGTGCACAATACAAAGAAATAGAGGAAAACCATAGAATGGGAAAGACTAGAGATCTCCCGGAGAAAAGTGGAGATACCAAGGAAATATTTCATGCAAAGATGGGTACAATAAAGGACAGAAATGGCAGGAACCTAACAGAAGCAGAGGAGATTAAGAAGAGGTGGCATAGAAGAACAATACAAAAAAGGTCTTAATGATCCAGATAATCACGACAGTGTGATCACTCACCTAGAGTCAGACATCCTGGAATGTGAAGTCAAGTGGGCCGTAGGAAGCATCACTATGAACAAAACTAGTGGAGGAGATGGAATTCCAGCTGAGTTATTTCAAATCCTAAAAGATGATGCTGTTAAAGTGCTGCATGCAATATGTCAGCAAATTTGAAAAACTCAGCAGTGGCCACAGGCCTGGAAAAAGTCACTTTTTAGGGCAATGTTAAAGAATGTTCAAACTACTGTACAATTGCACTCATTTCACTAGCAAGGTAATGTTCAAAATCCTTCCAGCCAGGCCTCAGCAATACCTGAAACAAGAACTTCCAGATGTACAAGCTGGATTTAGACAAGGCAGAGAAACCAGAGATCAAATTGCCAACATCCAGTTGATCACAGAAAAAGCAAGGGAATTCTAGAAAAACATCTGCTTCTGCCTCATTGACTAAACTAAAGCCTTTGACTCTGTGGATCACAACAAACTGTGGAAATTCTTAAAGTGCTGGAAATACCAGACCACCTTACCTGCCTCCTGAGAAATTTGAATTCAGGACAAGAAGCAACAGTTAGAGTCGGACATGGAACAATGGACTGGTTCAACATTGGGAAAGGAGTAAGACAAGGCTGTTTATTGTCACACTGCTTATTTAACTTATATGCAGAGTACATCATGTAAGATGCTGGGCTGGATGACTCATGTAAGAAGCTGGAATCAAGATTCCTGGGGAAAATATCAATAACCCCAGATATGCAGATGATTCTACTCGAATGGCAGAAAGTGAAGAGGAACTAAAGAGTCTCTTGATAAAGGTGAAAGCTGCTGCTGCTAAGTCTCTTCTGTTGAGTCCAACTCTGTGTGACCCCATAGACGGCAGCCCACCAGGCTCCCCCGTCCCTGGGATTCTCCAGGCAAGAACATTGGAGTGGGTTGCCATTTCCTTCTCCAATGCATGAAAGTGAAAAGTGAAAGTGAAGTCGCTCAGTCGTGTCCGACTCCTAGCAACCCCATGGACTCTTCCAGGCAAGAGTACTGGAGTGGGTTGCCATTGCCTTCTCCAAAGGGTGAAAGAGGAGAGTGAAAAAGCTGGCTTAAAACTCAACATTCAAAAATCGAAGGTCATGCCATCCAGTCCCATCACCTCATGGCAAATAGGTGGGGAAAAAATGGAAACAATGACAGACTTTATTTTTTGGGGCTCCAAAGTCCCTGCAGATGGTGACTGCAGCCATGAAATTAAAAGACACTCGCTCCTTGGAAGAAAAGCTATGACCAACCTAGACAATGTATTAAAAAGCACAGACATGGCTTTGCCAACAGAGGTTCATCTAGTCAAAACTATGGTTTTTCCAGTAGTCATGTATGGATATGAGAGTTGGACCATAAAGAAGGTTGAGCCCTGAAAAACTTATGCTTCCCAATTGTGGTTCTGCAGAAGACTCTTGAGAGTCCCTTGGACAGCAAGGAGATCAAACAAGTCAATCCTAAAGGAAATCAACCCTGAATACTCACTGGAAGGACTAATGCTAAAGCTGAAGCTCCAAAGGTTGGCCACCTGATAGGAAAAGCTGACCCATTGGAAAAGACCCTGATGCTAGGAAAGACTGAGGGCAGGAGGAGGAGGCGGCAGAGGATGAGATGATTGGATAGCATCACAGACTCAATAGATATGAGTTTGAACAAACTCCAGGAGATAGTGAAGGACTGGGAAGCCTGGAGTGCTGCAGTCCATGGGGTTGCAAGGAGTCAGACAAGACTTAGCGACTGAACAATTCAACAGACACAAACTTGAGCAAACTCCAGAAGACAGTGGAGGACAGAAGAGCCCGGCATGCTGCAGTCCATGGGATCAAAAAGAGTTGGATATGACTTAGCAACTGAACAACAACAATAATAGACTTAGCTATTAATATTACATACAAGAGAGCATAAACTGTCACTCAAATGAAATAACTTGCTCAAAGAATAGGCACCAAGTCTTACCCCCTTAAGCATCAAATCAGATCAGATCAGTCACTCAGTCGTGTCCAACTCTTTGTGACCCCATGAATCACAGCACGCCAGGCCTCCCTGTCCATTACCAACCCCCGGAGTTCACTCAGACTCACGTCCATTGAGTCAGTGATGCCATCCAGCCATCTCATCCTCTGTTGGCCCCTTCTCCTCCTGCCCCCAATCCCTCCCAGCATCTGAGTCTTTTCCAATGAGTCAACTCTTCGCATGAGGTGGCCAAAGGACTGGAGTTTCAGCTTTAGCATCATTCCTTCCAAAGAAGGATTGATCTCCTTTAGAATGGACTAGTTGGATCTCCTTGCAGTCCAAGGGACTCTCAAGAGTCTTCTCCAACACCACAGTTCAAAAGCATCAATTCTTCGGCACTCAACCTTCTTCACAGTCCAACTCTCACATCCATACATGACCACAGGAAAAACCATAGCCTTGACTGGACGGACCTTTGTTGGCAAAGTAATGTCTCTGCTTTTGAATATGCTATCTAGGTTGGTCATAACTTTCCTTCCAAGGAGTAAACGTCCTTTAATTTCATGGCTGCAGTCACCATCTGCAGTGATTTTGGAGCCCCCAAAAATAAAGTCTGACACTGTTTCTACTGTTTCCCCATCTATTTCCCATGAAGGGATGGGACTGGATGCCATGATCTTCATTTTCTGAATGTTGAGCTTTAAGCCAACTTTTTCACTCTCCGCTTTCACTTTCATCAAAAGGCTTTTGAGTTCCTCTTCACTTTCTGCCATAAGGGTGGTGTCATCTGCATATCTGAGGTTATTGATATTTCTCCCGCCAATCTTAATTCCAGCTTGTGTTTCTTCCAGTCCAGCATTTCTCATGATGTACTCTGCATATAAGTTAAATAAACAGGGTGACAACATACAGCCTTGACGTACTCCTTTTCCTATTTGGAACCAGTCTGTTGTTCCATGTCCAGTTCTAACTGTTGCTTCCTGACCTGCATACAAATTTCTCAAGAGGCAGATCAGAATATGCTTAATATATCCATTAATTAAAAATAAATGAATAAATAAACCCTGCCATGTCTGGAATATCAGGAAAGGAAGTTTTCAATTAATGTAATTGTTTTCTACTATACCTCAACCAAACAGTAATTTGACCTTACACTAGTCTTCCTTTCCTTAAGAAAAAAAAAAAGGCCTTTGCAATTTCCATATCTCATAGGCAGTTTTAATAAAGAACCACTAAAAAGGAATCAAACAGGAAGATTCATGCTACCCAAGCAAACAATGAAAGCCATACCAGGCACTCGAGGTTGTAAAAAGAAATAAAAGCTGTAATCCTCGCCTTCAGCACTTTCCCACCAAATAATCACTGTTCTCCACAGCTTCATTCATTCTTTGCCTCATGCTGACAACTTGACAGGTGCTCTCTGCTTCCCTCTTGTTCCAATAATTTGTTTATTTATCAATGGTGACCACTTATTTGCTTATCAACTGCATAGTGACCATAGCATTATCACAAGTAACCTCTCCTATAGGTTGTTTCATGGTTGTATCAGTAAGTCCAGTTCAGTTCAGTCACTCAATCATGTCCGACTCTTTGCAACCCCATGGACTGCAGCATGCCAGGCCTCTCTGTCCATCACCAACTTGCGGACTTTACTCAAACTCATGTCCACTGAATCGGTGATGTCATCCAATGATCCCATCCTCTGTCATCCCCTTTTACTCCTGCCTTCAATCTTTTCCAAAATCAGGGTCTTTTCAAATGGGTCAGTTCTTCGCATCAGGTGGCCAAAGTATTGGAGTTTCAGCTTCAGCATCAGTCCTTCCAATGAATATTCAGGACTGATTTCCTTTAGGATGGACTGGTTGGATCTCCATGCAGTCCAAGGGACTCTCAAGAGTCTTCAACACCACAGTTCAAAAGCATCAATTCTTCAGCACTCAGCTTTCTTTATAGTCCAACTCTCACATCCATACATGACTACTGGAAAAACCATAGCTTTGACTAGATGGACCTTTGTTGACAAAGTAATGTCTCTGCTTTTTAATATGCTGTTTAGGTTGGTCATAACTTTCCTTCCAAGGAGTAAGTGTCTTTTAATTTCATGGCTGCAATCACCATCTACAGGGACTTTGGAGCCCAAAAAATCCTCATCTAATTGCCATGGAGTGATGGGACCAGATGCCATGATCTTAGTTTTCTGAATGTTGAGTTTTAAGCCAATTTTTTCAGTCTCCTCTTTCACTTTTATCAAGAGGTTCTTTAGTTCTTTGCTTTCTGCCATAAGGATGGTGTCATCTGCATATGAGGTTATTGATATTTCTCCCGGCAATCTTGATTCCAGCGTGTGCTTCTTCCAGCCCAGCGTTTCTCATGATGTACTCTGCATATAAGTTAAATAAGCAGAGTGATAATATACAGCTTTGACATACTCCTTTTCCTATTTGGGACCAGTCTGTTGTTCCATGTCCAATTCTAACTGTTGCTTCCTGACCTGCATACAGATTTCTCAAAAGGCAGGTCAGATGGTCTGGTATTCCCATCTCTTTAAGAATTTTCCAGAGTTCATTGTGGTCCACACAATCAAAGGCTTTACCATAGTCAATAAAGCAGAAATAGATATTTTTCTGGAATTCTCTTGTTTTTTTGATGATCCAATGGATGTTGGCAATTTGATCTCTGGTTCCTCTGCCTTTTCTAAATCCAGCTTGAACATCTGGAAGTTCAAGGTTCACGTACTGTTGAAGCCTGGCTTGGAGAATTTTGAGCATTACTTTACTAGCGTGTAAGATGAGGGCAATTGTTCTGTAGTTTGAGCATTCTTTGGCATTGCCTTTCTTTGGGATTGGAATGAAAACTGACCTTTTCCAGGCCTGTGGCCACTGCTGAGTTTTCCAAATTTGCTGGCAATATTGAGTGCAGCTCTTTAACAGCTTCATCTCTTAGGATTTGAAATAGCTCAACTGGAATTCCATTGTCTCCACTAGCTTTGTTCACAGTGATGCTTCCTAAGGCCCACTTGACTTTGCATTCCAGGATGTCTGACTCGAGGTTGGTGGTCACACCATAGTGATTATCTGGGTCATGAAGATCTTTTTTGTATAGTTCTTCTGTGTATTCTTGCCATCTCTTCTTAATATCTTCTGCTTCTGTTAGGTCCATACCATTTCTGTCCTTTATTGAGCCCATCTTTGCATGAAATGCTCCCTTGGTATCTCTAATTTTCTTGAAGAGATCTCTAGTCTTTCCTATTCTATTGTTTTCCTCTATTTTTTGCAATGATCGCTGAGGAAGGCTTTCTTATCTCTCCTTGCTATTCTTTGGAACTCTGCAATCAGATGGGTATATCTTAGATTTTCTCCTTTGCCTTTCACTTCTCGTCTATTCACAGCTATTTGTAAGTCCTCCTCAGACAATCATTTGGCCTTTTTGCATTTCTTTTCCTTGGGGATGGTCTTGATCCCTGCCTCCTGTACAATGTCACAAACTCCCATCCATTGCTCTTCAGGCACTCTGTCAGATCTAACCCTTGAATCTATTTCTCACTTCCACTGTATAATCGTAAGGGATTTGACTTAGGTCATACCTGAATGGTCTAGTGGTTTTCCCAACTTTGTTCAATTTAGGTCTGAATTTGGCAATAAGGATTTCATGGTCTGAGCCACAGTCAGCTCCTGATCTTGTTTTGCTGACTGTATAGAACTTCTCCATCTTTGGCTGCAAAGAATGTGATCAATCTGATTTTGGTATTGACCATCTGGTGATGTCCATGTGTAGAATCTTCTCTTGTGTTGTTGGAAGAGGGTGTTTGCTATGACCAGTGTGTTCTCTTGGCAAAACTCAGTAAGTCCAGTAAGTTCAATCAGTCCAACAAAATGCTATTGTTAAGCAGAGAAGTTCATTTAGTTACACAGAGCATTTAATTATCCAGTTTGCTAATCCCAATTTTGATATGCCTATATACTCTCAGAAAAATAATTCACACATTGGTCAATCATTTCACACAAGAAAGGAGTTCAGCGCTCATATTCAATAAACTTTCTTTAGAAGAAATTTGAATATTTTCTCCCTTTATGAAGAATAGAGAGCTGTCCATTTACTATGTTTAAAATTAATTCTGACTTCCTTTATTTATGTTTACATATGTTGTTAGTTATGGGCAATGACTTCCTATATTTATGTTTGCATTTCTGTTCATTATGGGCAAAAACTAATCAGTGTACAGTTAATGAGACATGTTTCCCAAGTGATTTTATTAAATTTCCAGTGAGGAGATTGGATTTGCATTTTTGATGTGTTGTTTTAAATTTCAGGATGAATTTTCTGTAGAAGAAAATATATATTCTGACACAAATTTATGAAGTAACTTGGATTTCTTTTTCTTTTTGCTTTTATTTGTTTATTTACCATTTTTTATATGGAAGTACAGCTAATTTACAATGTTGTGTTAGTGTCAGAGGTACAGCATAATCAGGATTTCTTTTTTTTATTTCCATGTCTTAAAAGAGATCAAGCTGAGACTAAGTTCTCCACATCTGATAGGAATGAAACTGCTTCCTCTTTTTTTCTAGCATACCATGTCATTCTTTCCTGATTGCCAAATAGACATTTTTATAAATAGCCATATCTATATTAAACCCAAGTTATCTTTTAAAATGTTTTAAAAACACTGTGAAATGCTTAGGTGGATGTCTTCCCCAGGAAGTCAGAGGGTTGACCCAAGTTAGGGCCATTTATGGTGACGACTTAGCAAAATAATCAAGAAGGAAAAGTATGCCAAGTTCCTGTTCTAGTGATTTCATTTACGGAATGCCAGCTGGTTTCAGCATTTCCCTGTTTATATGAATACTAATTTCAAGCTTTTAAAACAGACTTTATTTGATTCAGTCAAGTCAGGAATAGGACATGTGCGGGTGGTCCAGTGTCTAATGCAACCTCTGTGCCTCGGGTTTAAAACCAACTGGTAAGAGGCTGGTGTCTGTGGAATGTCTATGGAATCTCTATTCTCAGCTGTATAATCTTCCAGATTAACCAGAAATAATCTGTATGTACCCCCAGAGGATAAATAATCAGACATAGCTCAGCTCTTCCCCCCTTTCCACTCACACATGACTTTGCATGTGATTATCTAAAGCCTGCAGGCCTGATATTTTCCCCCAAATCCTGCCATTACAAGTATTATATAACCAGCCCACTGTTGTTTCCAATTTAAAAATATTTTTAAAAAGTGACAAAACCAGCCTGCAATAAATGTGATTTAAGGATAAGTCTCTAAGTAACCTCACTGAGGGATTCTGAGATAGGTCTAAAATACTTTCTTCTAACTCTTTGCCCAGTAGATTCATCTTTTAAAATATACATAATAAAGATCTTTATATGTATAATAAAGATTTATACATAATAAATGTATACATAGTAAAGATTTATACATAATAAATTTCTGATCTGAGTTTATGGAGGTTCCCTGGGACAGAGAAAATTTCACTTGAAATAGATTTTTCTTTTTCATGGGATTTCAGCTTTTGCAGAATTTGTTCTGATGCGAATAATATTTTCACATAATTGCAAACACATTTTTCATTCTCTGTAACTTTCTAAAGATATTGCTCAAGGAAGCAACTAATACAAGCTTTGTTAAGAGGAAAAAGCATATTTAAAATAAAAAAGAGTAAACACTGAAGTTACCTAAAATGAGCTTCAACATAAACACAGCATGGGAACATTTTTAGGGGTTGAAATGTGTAAAAACATTTATCATTTTAAAAGTTCAAAAATTGATCTAAATAGATATGAGATTAAAATGACATCATAAAACAGTGTGGATAGGATACTGAGATAACTGGGTAGCATTTTAGGGGGAAAACTCATATCCTACGCCAGGAAAAATTTCAAATGGATAAAAAAAATTTGAAGACAAACAATGAAAAGTATTCAAGCCCAAGAAGAAAAACAGGATGCACTCTTAATGATCTTGGAGTGTAGTTACCCTTTTCATTCAGCAATGAGTCAAATCCAAATGCCATAAAAGAATATATTGATAAACTCAATTACATAAAAATTAAACTTTTGGGCCAAAGTCATCCCCAGCAATTAAAAAAAAAAAAAAAAAAGATGGGAAGGTGAGATAAAAAAATGTATCTAATTATCTTACCTTCCTAGTATAAAATAGCTTTTTCCAATGAGGGAGAAAAAAAGGACTAACAGTCCAATAAAAAATCTTAAGAGGGAGATAAACAATGAAAAAATGAGATACCATTTCTCCCCAGTCATTCACCAAAAAAAACAAAACTAAACTAAAAGATCGATAACACCAATTGGAAAATATACATTCTCATATATTGCTGATAGATGTATAAATTAGTACAATCTTTAAATTAGTGCAAACATAGGGCAGTTTTGCAATAGCTACCAAAATGGCTAATGACTGTATCTTTGACTACCAATTCTACCTTTCTGGGTATACTTGTGAAGTAACCATTCACAAAGCTGTTCACTGCAGAACTGTTTATTAAAAACAACCCAATGTCAAATAAATTATGGTATATCCATATAATGTAATATGACACAGCTGTTTCAGAGAAGAAAAACGAAAGTGAAAGGATTTGCATACTGATACAAAAAGGATCTCCAAGAAACAAGTAAGAAAAAAGTGAAGGCTCAACTTTGTGCTCAGAACTTTACCTTTTGTGTGAAAAGAAACAAGCCCATGTGGAGATTTGCTGATAGGTGCAAAGAACTTGTGTATACACACACAAGTAATAATTACTTCCAGGGTGTGCTGCCTGTGAGTAGCCTACAATGGCTGAGAACCAGGTGGATGGAGATTAGTATGGGAAGAGAGATATTTAGTTTTGGAGTTTCTTCA
The DNA here is from genome assembly GCF_019923935.1 of Bubalus bubalis. Taxonomy (NCBI): domain Eukaryota; kingdom Metazoa; phylum Chordata; class Mammalia; order Artiodactyla; family Bovidae; genus Bubalus; species Bubalus bubalis. The sequence continues at coordinate 21,417,532 of NC_059177.1, read as the reverse complement.
TTTTTTTTTCCAATAAGGTACATATTAACTATTCAAATAGTAAATGTAACTTAATCTTTGTACCCAATCTAAGTCTAGTAGATGATTTCATTTACTCTACTTCTGGTTTTATATCTGTTTATTGACACGTTTTCTAAAACTGCATGTTGTGCTAGAAACTGAAAATTAACTAGGTTTGGTTAAAATTTATTATTGAAAGAATAAATCACAAAAATCATTTTAATTATACATTTGACTTTTCTTAGTCAATTTAGTCTTTCTTTGTACAACTCTGTCCTTATGTCTCAGCTTCAAATATAATCATTGCATTTTGCTTAGAAATATGTGAGAACAGTCACTGATCAAGGAGTATAACCTTGTCACTGAAGAATTTTAATCAATTTGAAGTTTTTATAAACATACAAGCAAGTTAAAGTGTTTTTTTAATGTTAAATTTTACATATTTTTAATCATGTGCATGAGGTTTGACTGAAGAAGTTAATTGGCCATCTGCATTTCTTATTCATTTTTCCTCCTTCGTAAGTGAAATATAATAGCTTTTACCCTAAGATTAAAAATCATTCCTTCCCGTGGTAAGAAATTGTCTTCAGCACGTGTAAGGATATTTTCCAGCCTATGTAAGACTATCACCAGGACTTCCCTGATAGTACAGTGGATAGGAATCTGCCTGCCAATGCAGGATCCCTGGTCCTGGACGCTCTCACATGCCCTGGAGCAACTAAGCCTGCAAGCCGCAGCTACTGAGCCCACGTGCCACAACTACAGAAGCCCTGCAAGCCGAGAGCCTGTGTTCTCAGCAGCCTCAATGAGAAGCCCGTGCGCTGCGATGAAGACCCAGCACAATCAAAAATAAATAAATAAGCACATTAAAAAAATAGATCATCACCAAATTATACCATCTTTCTCTTAGAGATCTTTTGACTCTTCATCTTTAAATACAAGAATTCTCTTTTTTTTTTTTCCAACTTGACACAATTAAGATTTTATCCTAGTTCATTGCAAACACAATTTAAACTTCAAGAACTCACTTAAAATGAAACTTGTTCCTCCATCCAACTCCAGATATCTGCCCTCAACCCACCCCACAGGTATCTTCTGAAACACAACTTTGTTAAATAATTAATTGTATGATTTATTGTTTCATGTTTTATCTCCCTGATAGAATACAAGGATATAAAGCAAATCTCTGCTATTTGCCACAGTATATTCCCCAAAGACAGTGTAGCCAGGGGTGTTGTACACAGGAGATTCTTAATATACATTTGCTGAATAAGTGAACAAGTGAAATGGGCTTTGTTTCTTCCCCAAATCTTTTCATCTGTTAGAAATCTAAGCTCCTAGAGGTTGAAGGGGAGAAGGCAATGGCACCCCACTCCAGTACTCTTGCCTGGAAAATCCCATGGACAGAGGAGCCTGGTTGGCTGCAGTCCATGGGGTCGTGAAGAGTTGGACACGACTGAGCGACTTCCCTTTCACTTTTCACGTTCATGCACTGGAGAAGGAAATGGCAACCCACTCCAGTGTTCTTGCCTGGAGAATCCCAGGGATGGGGGAGCCTGGTGGGCTGCCGTCTATGGGGTCGCACAGAGTCGGACACGACTGAAGCGACTTAGCAGAGGTTGAAGACTGTCTCAGAGGAGTTGGTGAGTACAGCACCAAACCAAATTTCATACCTTATTCATTTATTACTCATGAAGCAACTGTGTATCAGTGGCAACATTAATATTGACAGACTCAAACTCAACATCCTTGAAATAATAGAACTTGGCTGACTTGCTTAGAAATAATGCTAAAACTTTCAAAATATATTTTGCACCAATAATCTTGACAACTGTATTGCTTACACTTTACTCAGAATATTAACTCAAGCCATGAGGTGTAACTTCAAGGTAGGTTCTAGACGGAACCCAGTTTACCTCCAGCAGGCAGGTTCTTTTTTTTTTTTTCCCAGAAAGACCAGCAACATTGAGCCAGCACTGGACATTATTTACAGAATGGAATGTCCCTGTTGGTCCGGTGGCTAAGACTCTGCATTCCCAATGAAAGGGGCGCAGGGTTCGATCCCTGGTCAGGGAACTAGATCCTACATACTGTAACTAAAACCCAGTATAACCAAATAAATAAAAATAAATGTTAAAAATATATTTACATCATGTACAAATGGAAAGCATATCTTCCATTGAAAATGGTTTAATTTTCCCTGGGTTGTTGTAATGACAATTTCCTTAACCTGATAACAGATTTTTTAAATGTAATCATGTATTTATTTTATGGTTTGCACAAGATGTACCTTTAGTACATCCAGATTTTCATAACCCATCAAACAGTTTTTCAGTATGTGTTATGGCAGGATATTCTAGAACTGCCAAGAAAAGTAAATTCACAGAGCTGCCTGCAACTCACTAACTATAACAAATTAGCATAAGCAGCCCCATTTTAGAAGGAATGGCTTTTACAAGTTACACAGAAAAATAATGTGATTTTTGCATTTGTATCATTAAAAAACTGTCCATACAGTATATGATTTATCATGAATATTAAACACAGCCCAGACTGGTTAACATAGCCAGTTAGTCTATTTGAAGTGGACATCCTTAATGAAACAGAACTAGTTATGATCTTGAGAATAACTAGGAGAACTAACTAAAAAGTACCTATTTTTACGGATTTTCTCTACTTTAAAAAAAAGTGCATATCGAATAAAACCTTTCAACACTTGTCAGCTCTCCTGTGAACATACCATATAAATGGACTGGCACCGACTGCCAGGAAAAACTAAAGGCCAAATTACTCTCTTCCACCCATGCTGTGAAGTTCAGAGAGAAATCTGTCCGAGAGCCGTACCATACAGATAGGAGACAATGAACTATTTAGAAACAACTGAAGGATGCATAAAATTCTTCACATTTCTTGGCACAATAGCAAAGATCTTATTTTCCTAGTCACCCTCACAATTTAAAATGCCTGTGTCTGGTTGTTCACAGCACAAAACAAAGGTGCATGTTTTCAAATATCTAACTTGCTTCAGCTCTGTTAAGTCCAGCAAAAGGAATTAAAAACTGCAAATGGCAAAGGACACCAGGGCTGCAGGGTTGCCCTATTACAGAGAGATCCACAATGCAACCAGTTGTCCGTGCAATACTGAAGAGGTATCATTAATACCCAGAGTAAATGAAAAACCAGAGAGTCAGAATCTGTTTCGTATACTCTTCTGATAAACATGGGGCCATTAGGGAATGGTTTATAACCACCTTAAGAGGATTGTCTTTTTACAGAACCTAACCTGCCAGCTCAGGAATTTTGAAAACATAGCAGCTTATAAAACAGGACCATCCTTCCAACCCCTCTACTCTGAAGGATGCAGAAAGGAGGAAAAGATTGATGATTAGCGTGCTTTAGGAGGGGTGGGGGGGACTGTGGCAGGCAGGGAAAAAAGCAGGGATAGAGGCTGAGATGCAAACTAAGAAAGGTTTACAGAGAAATTAGGAAATGCCTGGCCGGCCACTGACCATCATCAAACGACTCGTTTCTCCATTGGACTCTAGACTTTAATTTAGCTCTTCTTTGACTTCCTCAAACTCAAAATGTCAAACTCTCTCCTCCTTTCTCCCAAATCCCTTTTCTCAGAGTGCTTTCCCACCTGTGTCCCTGATGGAAGTGAAAACAGCTAATTACCCATTCTAGAAATCTGGGGGTGTCCCAGATGCCGCCCCTTTCAATCAATCGTCCAGTCCTTTGGTTGTTTTTTAGTCACTCTATGTGTTCTGTGTGTGTGTGCTCAGTCGCTCAGTTGTGTCCAACTTTTTGTGATCCCATAGACTGTAGCCCATCAGGCTCCTCTGTCCATAGAATTTCCCAGGCAAGGATACTGGAGTGGATTGCCATTCCCTTTTCCAGGGGATCTTCCCAACCCAGGGATGGAACCCTGGTCTCCTGCATTGCAAGCGGACTCATTACCATCTAAGCCACCAGAGAAGCCCCTGTTCAGTCTCTGCTGTGTGTGCTTAGTCGCTCAGTTATGTCTGACTCTTTGTAACTCCATGGATTATAGCCCACCAGGCTCCTCTATCCATGGGGATTCTCTAGGCAAGAATACTGGAGTGGGGTGTCATGACCTCCTTCCGAGGATCTTTGCAACCCAGGGATCAAACTCAGGTCTCCCACATTGCAGGCAGATTCTTTACCTTCTGAGCCACTAGGGAAGCCCAAACCAGGAAAGTTTAATCACTAACTAACTTCAAAATATCTCCTCTTTCTTTTTTCCCTCCCTATCATGGCCATCTAATTCAGGCCATTCCTGTTTCTTTTGACAACAACCTCCAAAACTGTCTCCTTGCCTCTACTCGCACCCTCTTTTGATTCATTGTTTAAATATATGTTTGTTTGTTTGTTTGCAGTAGAATTGCTTTACAATGTTGTGTTCGTTTTTGCTGTATACCAACATGAATCAGCTGTACATATACATATATCCCCTTCTTCTTGGAGTCCCTCATTCCACCCATCTAGGTCATCACAGAGCACCAAGCTAGACTCATTAAAAAAACAAAAAACAAAACAATATAACAAAACCAATGATAAAACAATATAACAAAACCAATGATAAAACACTGGTTTTATCATTCCCAAGCTGAATACCTGCCTTTAGCGTCATCATACTTTTCCATCTTATTTTAACCCTAGTTTACCTCCCTCATTTTATCTTGAGCTTTCCCTGCATAGCAACACTAAAACGCTTTACTTTTTGGTTACCTAGAGCAGCATGCTGGATCAAAACTTAAAACCTTTGCATTTTTCCTTTTCTCTCTGCCAGGAATACTGTCCTTCTCCATTTGCCTGGTCAGCACCACCTCATCATGCCCTCTGCCTCAGGATGGAAAGCCCATCCTTCAGGAAGCCCCCCTCATCCTCACCTCCAAAGCCAGGGAGCTGCTGTGACCCCTACGCACACCTTCAGGCTGTCTCCTCCATCAGATTGTGAGCACCTGTGAATACCTTCATTGTTCACCACCGTCTAGGCTCCACACATAGTAGGCCTTTAAAAATAATGGTTAAATGAACACGCTAGACCGTAAAGAATCTGCCTGCAATGCAGGAGACCTGTGTTCGATCCCTCAGTTGGGGAAATCCCCTGCAGAAGGGAGTGGCAACCCACTCTGGTATTCTTGCCTGGAGAATCCCATGGACAGAGGAGTCTGGCAGGCTATAGTCTACGGGGTTGCAGAGAGTAGGACATGGCTAGGCAATTAATACTTCTCAAGTATAACATCCAGGATAGAATCCAACTAAATGCATTTCATACAACTCAAGTGTAACCAAGTGAAGTTCTCTAGCTGGTTCAACTATGATAGACCAGGGTGTCCCAAACACACTCAAGAATGACCTGAGTCACTTGTTAAAATGACAGAGCAGAAACTGGTAAAAGTGCTGGAATCTGACTGAATCTGAAGACGAGAAGTGGAGATCAGGACCACGAATGAACTGGCTTTGCACTGTATACCCTTTGGATTTTTCTTTAAAACACACACACATATAAAGTAAATATATTTATCTTATATGTTTTATATATTCACACATTCCTGGAAGACTATACACATACTAAAAAAAACACAGAAAAACAGTAACATTGATCACCTCCTCCAGGAAGGTGAATTGGGATGTTGGGAGGACAAGGTTGAAAAAGAGATTTTTCAATGACATTCTTTTACATCTTTTGGCATTTCTAACCATGTTCAGTATGTGACCTGGTCAAAAATTTAAAAAGTTAAGCAGAAACACAGGTTTTTTAGGTCCCTGGCTGGAGAGGGATCTATTTCATAAAGATAGAAGAGGAGCCTGGAAATCTGTATTTTTAACAAACTTCCCAGGAAACACCAAGTAAACATTGAGGAAAGTCTGGGGAACAGGATTAAGGCTGCACTTGACCTTGGAGATCATCTAATCCAGTAGTTCCCCAATCTGGGTATCATCCGTGATTTAATCAGAATGTTGCGGATCTGTTTTGTGCTAATGAAGAGCTATGCATTTGTCCACTGTAGGCCCAGTGCTGGCGTTTTCCAGCCTAATGAAACCTCTCTCTGATCTTCCCTAGAAACAGAAGGCAGGAGGGTTATACGTGACTTCAGCTTGTGACGCAGGATCCGTCCACTGTGCTCTGCTTAACCCTAAAGCCAGATCTGAAAATATTGATCTCTGTGTTGAGCAAGAGCTGGGCAACCAGATTCTCACCTGGTGAACTGTGTATGTGTGACATCACCAGTATCAGAAAGTGTATTCCACACACAAGGACCCTCCAAGACCCAGGAGCACTTGGAAAGGAAGCCAGTGCCCTCTCTTTCCCGATGTCACCTAGAGGAATCACATTTCATTTCCCTAATGCCTTTCAGCCAAAGACCTAAATACGTGCATTTCCCTTGTGCCAGTTCTTCCCCTCTTGTGCCAGTTTCTGATAGTTATGGTCACTTGACCTAGACCTGAGGGGACACCTCATAACTCAAAAATCTAAAATTGTGAAACCCACTGGTGTGACTCTGCTTGCACAGAAAAGCAAAAGTCCATTTGCAGAACATCAAAAGGAATTAGGAGAATGTGGGCTGTGTGTTGCTTGGTGTTGCCTAGCAATATGGTGAGGGCATAGGAATCACAGAGAGGGTGAGATTCACACCCACAAGGAAAACATATTATTCAAAAACACACGTACTCATACATACACATGTGTCTGATGTCTCTGAAGAATGTCATAAACTATAAGTACAGAATTACAGTCACGAGTAGAACAGTCTTCAGAACACTGTAAGATAAAGGTGCTGGGTGATTGCGTGCTTAGTCACTCAGTCTGACTCTGCCACCCCTTGGGGTGGCACCCACCAGGCTCCTCTGTCCATGGGGATTCTCCAGGCAAGAATACTCGAGTGGGTTGGCATGCCCTCCTCCAGGGGATTTTCCCAACCCAGGGTTTGAACCCAGGTCTCCCACAGTGCAGGCGAATTCTTTACAATCTGAGGCACCAGGGAAGTCCAGGTGATCCATTACTTATGCTTAAATGTCTTTGTGAGTATATCTATCACTTAGAGGAAAAACTATTGTATGCTTGTGAGTGGAGTTTACAATGACCCTCACTGACGTGAGCCCTGTCAAAAAAAGTAAACTTCACATTTTAAACATGTTAATATGTAAAATTACAGGAAGAAGTATTCAATATACAGAAAGGACTTTAACCTCTTTGCTCATCCTTGTTACAGAATAATGAGGTGTGCCCTTCATTTTCATAAGAGCCGGGTGTAGTGGTACAAAGCATGATCATCAAAGAGAGACACTTGATTTCAAATCCTGGCTCTGTCTTCTGCCATTTTATTTAATCCCCCTGGACCTGACTTTCCTCATCTATGAGTTGAAAATAACAGCAATATTTACCTTATAGGGCTGTTGTGAGAATTACAATAAGGGAATCTGGCAGGGGGAGGGGTGATAAATTAGATGATTGGGATTGACAGAAAACTAATAAGGGCCTAATATATAACACAGGGAACTCTACTCAATACTCTGGGAAAACAATCTAAAAAAGAGGGGATATATGTATATGTATAACTAATTCATTTTATTGTACAGCAGAAACAAATACAACATTGTAAATCAACTATATTCCAATAAAAATTAATTTAAATAAACAAATAAAATAAAATATAGGAATCCACGTAAAGGACAGAGACAGGGGTAAGCGCTCCATAACTTTTCTGCTCCTTATTAGTGTTATTATGCAAAAGGCTCTTGATCACCTTTCAATAAATATAGAGACAGAGAGTTAACCCAAGCAATGGTATCAGTAGGATTTCTGCCTAACAGGATGCTGTTCAGTTGTCAGGAAGAGGAGACTGTGGCTTCCACTTCCTCTCCTGCCTGGAAGGAGAGATGAGAAGTCACCCTCCTCTTTTCTCTCATGGCCCAATCAGTGATTATTCCAAAGTCCGAGAGCCAACCAACTCAGTTCTAAGAATGAGACTCAAGATTCAAATGCAGTCACTCACTAAAGAAAAACTCCATCCTAAGGCCAATAAAAGTTGAATAGTCAAAGCTATGGTTCTTCCAGTAGTTATGTATGGATGCGCGAGTTGGACCATAAAGAAGGCTGAACACCAAACAATTGATGCTTTTGAACTGCAGTGCTGCTGAAGACTCTTGAGAGTCCCATGGACTTCAAAGAAATCAAACCAGTCCATCCTAAAGGAAATCAGTCTTGAATGTTCATTGGAAGGACTGATGCTGAAGCTGAAGTTCCAATACTTTGACCACCTGAAGAGCTGACTCACTGGAAAAGACCCTGACACTGGGAAAGGCAGGAGGAGAAGGGGGTGACATAGGATGAGATGGTTGGATGGCATCACTGATTCAATGGACATGAGTTTGAGCAAACTTTGGGGGATGGTGAAGGAGTGGGAAGCCTGGTGTGCTGCAGTTCATGGGGTTGCAAAGAGTCAGACATGACTTAGCAACTGGATAAAGGTCACACAACCTAGAAACCCTTAAGCTCCAGGCTCCCCTGCCAGAACAACTCGCTCCCCAATCCTGCATCTTCCAGGGTACCAATCTGGAGGTCCCCTAAAAGGACTCCCCTCTGTCTTCTTTCCAGCTGACCTTGAAAATGTTCTCAGATTTTGGTAAAACTATGATTTCCTGGATACATATTACTTCCCCAGGGCATGCTGAGGCGAAATGGCAGGTGGGTAAGCAGGGAGTCATCATCCATCTCCACTGCTTGAGTTTTGAGCACTAGTCTCCAGCAGTGTTTGTCTCTTAAGATCGAGGTGAGAAAGAACCAGAATAGCTGAGCTGCCAGGCCACCCCTGGGGAGAGGTAAGTAATTAGCAGAGCTCCCTGAGCATCACTGAGAAAAACAATCTGTGTATCCTCCTAGGCAAATGATGAACAGTGAGTGATTTGTGAGAATAATAAAATTATATGGATTCTATTTATTCATTTTATTTTTATTTTATTTTTAAACTTTACAATATTGTATTGGTTTTGCCAAACATCAAAATGAATCCAGTTTTGAAGAAATATTTTAGTCTGTTCCTAATATCCTTTGACTTGTATGAATTTGAGAATTTTTTTCTTCTCTTTTGAACTATTTTGAACAGGATTGAATTATAAGTGCTATGGTTACTTACTATGGTTTAGAAAATTCTACTTATTGAGATAAGAATAAGTTTCTCTTTGGCTTTTAAAAGTCCTTGATACAGTTAGACAATATAATGGAAGAAAGGACCCCATTTGTATTAGCAACTAAAAGATTAAATTCCTAGGAAGTTTGTTCTTCCTGTAAGAAGTGAAGAGTCATATGAAAAAGACTTTTAAAGCCACTGAGGTTAAAAAAAAAAAAAAAAAAAAAAGATTTGAACAAATGGAAGGATATCTACGATATTAGATAAAAAGGCTTTATACAAATGTGATTCTCCCTAAATTACCTATATAGGTAAAAAACTTCATTTAAAAAAGGTTTTTTTAAGTGTTATAAATTGACTACAATATGGAAAAATAAACAAGTGTATGAATGAAAATTCTGAAAAAGGAAAGCAAGAGTTGTCTAGCTGTGTTAGATACTAAAATGTGAAGCTATAGTAATTAAAAAGGCATGGTACCTGAACTGACAGACAGCTCAATGGAACAGAAATGGACTCAGATTCAAAAAGACATTCAGTATGAGATAAAATGGCACCTCTTATCAGTGGAGAAAGATGGTCCGTAATGGGGGGTATTAAAGTTGGATCCAAACCTCACACCATGATATTCCAGACGGATTAACATTTTTAGAAATAAAATCCTGAGCATGCCAGAATAAATTGTTAGATACTTTTCCACATAATCTTGGAATACCATAGGCCCTTTGAAATACAGAATAAAAGCCAGCATCCATAAAAAATTGATTTATACACTACAAACACTTCTCTATGGCAAAACAACAAGAAACACTGGCATAGTTGAAAGACAGCAAACGTCAAAAAACTGCATTTCTTATAACAGATAAAGGATTCCTACAAATTTATAAGAAAAAGATAAATGTTCCCATCAAAAAAGACAGTTAGCAGAAAAAGAAATAAATGGGGGAAATCTCCAGTTCACTTATAATAATGTATCTTTTTCACATATCAGATTGGGAAAGAATGAGTGCGATCTGCTGATGGATATAGCATGGTTAAACAGGTACTTCAGTTTTACTGCTCAAAGTTTAAATTGCTGCAGCACCATCATGGGTGATTTGGCAATATATATATAAATCATAAGTGGACATATACTTTGATCTAGCAATTTCACTTACAAAGATTTATCTTGCCATTGCTCAAGTATGTGTGAAATAATCTGGATACTAAGTTACTTAATACATAATGTTCTGTGATTGTAAAAAATGAGGAACAATCTAAATGCATACCAGTAAGAAATTGTTAAGTAAATCGTTGCTACATCTATATAATGGAATATTATACAGCTGTTAAAAGGGATGGGGAGGTATTTTATGTACTGATGTAAAATTATTTCCATGATCTATCACAAAAAGTAAATGAGGGTATCTTCCCTAGTGGTAGAGCAGCTAAGACTAACACTCCAAACTCCCAACACAGGGGACCCAGGTTCAATCCCTGGTCAGGGAATTAGATTCCACATGCCACAACTAAGAGTCTGCATGCCCCAACTAAGACCTGGCACAGCCAAATAAGTAAATGCACACATAAAAACTAAACAAGGACCTGGAGTCATCAATTACCCCCAGAAAAGATACAAGTAGGAAAGATTTTCACCACACATCCCTTTATCTTCAGAAATACAAACCCTGTGCACATAAAACTTAGTCCAGAAATAAATAGATAAAATTTTAAATAAAAACCTTTGCCATTTTGATTGCTTTTATGTCAATAGTTCAGTGTTTCCTTTGGTATTCTGACAATCTTGCTACAGTAAATAGCTAAAGATCTTTTAGGACTTTTATGTTATCTTTATTTTTATGGAGTTAGGTTTTAAATAGTTCTTCAAGTGAGAAGAGTGCCAAAGAAAGCCCCTTTTTTTTCTGAATGTGTAACTTTCTACTACCTGATTCTATTTCTATTACCTGATTTAATTTTTCAGGTTAGAGCTGTTGGCAGACAGAATGCTGAGATGGCCCCACATTCATATAAGTTTTGTTAGACCAAAGTCATGCCTATGTGGTCACATACTGTCTGTGGCTAGCCGTAGAGTTGAGCAGTCTTGACAAAAAGCCACATAGCCTGAAAAACCTGCAGCCTTTACTATTTGTCCCTTTATTATACAGAAAAAGTTTGCCAATCCCTGTTTAAACCATTTAGAGTTGAGGCGCCTATTATTTGCAGCCTGAAAGCATTCACACTAAACTATAATGGATAATAATGACCATGCAGGTTTTTAAGTAAATTTCTATGGACACAGAACATGCATACATACAAGTTTACAAATCATTATTGTACCACTTAATGAGTTTCACAAAGCAAATATATTTACGTAACCATTACCAGGAGCTACCCTGGTAGCTCAGCTAGTAAGGAATCCACCTGCAATGCAGGAGACCTGAGTTCGATTCCTGGGTTGGGAAGATCTGCTGGAGAAGGGAACAGCTACCCACTCCAGTATCCTGGCCTGGAAAATTCCATGGATTGTATGGTCCATTGGGTTGCAGAGAGTCAGACACAACTGAGTGAATTTCAACCATTACCAAACCCCAGAATCTCTCTTGTCTCCATCCAAAGACACCTCCTGTTCAGATTTCTATCAGAATAGATTTCCAGAGACTAGCTTTGACTGTTTATAAGCTGCATATAAATGCAATTATAGTACATGTCCTTTTGTGTCTGACTTCTTTTGCTCAGGGTTTTGTTTGTGAAATTCATCTGTTTTTGTAGCAGTAGTTCAGCCATTCTCATTGTTAGGTAATACTCCATGGTATGTCACAATTTATTTCTTCATTCCACAGTTGATGGACATTTGAGTTGTTTCCAAATTCTAACAATAATGAATAGTGCTATTGTGAATATTGTAATTTTGGAGTGCATATATATACACACCTAAATATGTTACACCCATGTACATGCTACATCTGTAAGTTATATGTGTTTATGTCACACATATGTATGTGTATAACATATACAGTTAGAGTAAAACTGGGGGTCATACAAACATGATTATTACCACGTATCTGCAAGTACGATCCAGTGTCAGAAAACACATACTTTCATTGAACAGAAGCTGGTTCTGCTTCAATTTTCCTATAACATCAAGGTTAATTTAGCAGAGTATCAGGTTCAAAAGACCATATACAACCAGATGTATAATCAATTAATTGAAAAATTAAAACAATTACCAACAAGCTGATTTCCTTTCCAGAACCTACACTGTTCTGTTACTTTAAGGATGTTTCAAGCTGCCTGCTTAGAGGTTAATTGTTTGAGCAGCTGAATTCAAATCATTGCTTTCTTTGGAACACTGGGAAGGCTCAGATGACTTTGGCACTTCGCTAAGTCACAGAGGTGCGTTTTCTGGGACATATTCCTTACTTTGAGGAAAAAGTGATGAAAAGTTATAGATGGATGAGGTGGCAGGGAGCCTCAGTAGATTGAGAGCTCAAAAAAAGGGGGGGAGGGGCAAAATTGGTACAATTTCCAGCGATTTTCCTACTTAGGAAAAAGCCACAGAAAATGAAGATTTCACTAAAGGGCGCTTCCTCCTATTCCAGCCACCCCTGACTGGTACTTCTGCCTTGCTGTTCCCTTCCTCACTCAGGCAACATTCTCCAGAGGTTTGAAAACAGTGTATCTTTTTTTTTTTTTTTAAAGCAGCACCCAAGGATTGCATGGATAGCTTCATTTCAGTTCAGTCGCTCAGTCATGTCCAACTCTTTGTGACCCCATGAACTGCAGCACGTCAGGCCTCCCTGTCCATCACCAACTCCCGGAGTTTACCCAAACTCACGCCCATTGAGTCGGTGATGCCATCCAACCGTCTCATCCTCTGTCATCCCCTTCTCCTCCTGCCCTCAATCTTTCCCAGCATCAGGGTCTTTTAAATGAGTCAGCTCTTCGCATCAGGTGGCCGAAGTATTGGAGTTTCAGCTTCAAAATCAGTCCTTTCAATGAACACCCAGGACTGATCTCCTTTAGAACAGACTGGTTGGATCTCCTTGCAGTCCAAGGGACTCTCAAGAGTCTTCTCCAACACCATAGTTCAAAAGCATCAATTCTTCAGTGCTCAACTTTCTTTATAGTCCAACTCTCACGTCTGTACATGACTACTGGAAAAACCATAGCCTTGACTAGATGGACCTTTGTTGACAAAGTAACGTCTCTGCTTTTTAATATGCTGTCTAGGTTGGTCATAACTTTCCTTCCAAGGAGTATGCATCTTTTAATTTCATGGCTGCAATCACCATCTGGAGTGATTTTGGAGCCCCAAAAAATAAAGTCAGCCACTGTTTTCACTGTTTCCCCATCTATTTGCCATAAAGTGATGGATAGCTTACTGTCTTACATACACCAGGAAAATTAAGAGAACCAAGAAAGAGTCTAAAAAGGCAATAAGGAGAGTGATTATTAGGGGTACACATTTGATTGAAGTTTTTTGCACTCATCAGGTGTTATCAGACCAATAGAGAAGATTCAATCTGATAATTATCTAGATGAGTCATCTGTAGCCACAGACTACTAGGGTCAAACTCAGGGCTTTGTGGTTTTGAGCTGATGTCCTCCCAACAAGACAGCAAAGCGCAAGTTGAACTCTCTTGGCCTCTTTCTCCTCTTTGGCCAACTCTAAGGTACCGATTTCTTTAAGCAACAAAGGAAGTGAGGGGGGATGGGCAGACAGTGAGGGGAAGGAGAAGGATGAGGGAGAGGAGGAAAAGGATGAGAGGACAAAGAGAGTGAGCATTCTCTGCAGACTCCTAGAAATATTTTGCCACAAACTTTCCAGAAAAGAGCAGCTCTGGTCTTCTATCCCCAGCAGTCTGCTCCAGGTGTGGCATGGGCATACCTTGGGGTGGGTCCTTCCACTTTCTTTATAGAAACTTCAGTATTTTCAACTTCATCTCCCTCCATGTGCAGGGTAATAGGATGCCAGCTCTGAGGCAGCTCTTATGCCTCTAGACCTGACCACAGTCTCTCTCTAGGACAGATAATGAAAGTCTGAAGAGAAAAGAAAATGTACCTTCACAATTGAATAAGGCACAGGAGAACCGGGCTGAATATTCCAAGCTGTGAAAGTAGATACTGCAGCCACGTGCAGCCCTCTCGTGCAGGGCGGTGCTGTCTGCTTTTTAGTATCCTGTCCCACCCTAAACCCAAACAATTTCTGCCCTCATATTAAGTGAGAGAACACTGTCACAGAACCCTCCTGCTGGTTTAGGGGCACCCTTAGGCATCTGCAGCCTCTGTTTCATCCATCAATGATCCTTTCTGTGTTGAAAAGCTTTTGACTCTTAGAAGCCGTAAACAGAGACCTATTTTGACTTTTAAAATCTTTTTTTTTTCCCCTCTTGAACTCTTGAAAGAGAACTCTTCCCAACTCATTTTCCAGGAGCACTTATCTTGAAAGCTTTTGGCGGACGTTTATTGCGCTCCATCCCACTCCTGTGAGGTGGCGAAGGTCTGTTATCCCCATTTTATTACCAAGGCAGCTGAGATAGAGAGAAGCGCTTTGCCGAAGGTCACGCACCGAGTCAGGGGCGCCCTCAGAGGCAGGACTCTGTGTTCCTGGCAGGCTAGGCTGCCTCGCCTCTGTTTGAACTGCCTTAAAAATAAGACTTTCAGGAATTCTGATGAGAAGATTGAAACTCTGCAGTGCTTTGTTAATGGTGACTTGGTGACTGCATATATTAACATTATTCATTAACTTACAGCCAAAAGCCATTCATTTACTGGATCCTCAGCCTAAGAGAGCTAGTTTCCTTGTTCGTCACTGATTACAATCCAATACTTCCCTGGAAGGATAGGAGAATGCAGTTACATCAGACAGCCACGGAAAAACATGAATATTTGTCCTTAAGGCTTCTAAGAGAATGAATCTCTAGATTTCTACCAACTCCTTACTCTGGCCTATGCTACACCCTTGCCTCAGTTTCCCATCTGAGAGGCCACCCTCCAGCCACTTGGGTGCCTCTTAAAGTAAGTCACCCACTAGTTCCAGAACACCCCTTGCATTTTGGTCTCTCTGACCCCCTCTTCACTTCACCCACCCAAAATCTCTTATCAAGATTCATCTGAATCACCTCCCAAGAAGCCACTCCCACCAAACCTGGTGTCTCTTCCTTTGAAGCCCTTATCTGACGCCATCTTCTTTAACATCAAGCTTACTGGCCTTACGCCCCTTGAGAGGAGATTACAAAGTACTGAGGGGCAGGGAGATTTTTACTCATCCTTGCGTGGTCTGCTGAAAAACACAGCTCTGCTCACGGCACAGTGAACTGCTTACTTCAGGGGTGGGCAAAGTGTTTCTGCTGAAGCTTGGTTAAATATGTTATGCTTTGCCAGCCATGAAGAGTCGTTATTGATTCTTCTTTTCTTTGTTATAATTCTTTGTTTAAAATTTTTATATTATTTATTTCCTTTAACTCTTTAAAAATATAAAAATCATTCTTAGCTCCCAGATCAGCTAGGGGTCTGGATTTGACACTCTGGCCATGGTCTGCCTGACCCCTGGCTTAGTAAGATCAGTATTTTTTGGATAGTCATCCATGGTCCAGAATTATGTTGGAATGCACTTATTTTGTATTTATTGAAATTTTAACACAACTGATGGCTTTTGTACTGGTTTAAAATGATAGTATTTGTAATGAGAATGTTTTCTTTCATTTTTCTAATATCGTGAAAGATCAACTGTACCACATAACCCAAATACACTGTTATACTCTTAACTTTTTGTACTTTTAAAAGAAATTCCATACAGTAGTATCTGTATTTATTTTAAAAGTGAAACAGTTCAAATATGGGTGAAGCTCTGCATTTATCTATGTGGAAATATAAACCTGCAAAATCCATGCGTGTATCTTTTTGCGACATTAAAGGGCCAAATTTCATCACCTTCACAAAGATTCTGCCAGAGCTATTGGGGCCTCTTGGCTTTTTTAGGAAGTGGGATAATAAAACTAGCTCTGCAGCGCTGAAAGGATTTTTTTTTTTTATGGTGTTGCAAAATGTTTCATTTGTCCTGTCAATGATTGCTCTGAAGCAGGATCTTGGGCAAGTTAATATTTATAATGCCTTAAACTCTAGAAAAGAGGACAAAGGAATGGTCCCTTTCAAGTCTCACTGACCTGGGTCCCAGTTTAGTGCCCACACACCATCCCCACCACCTCACTGGCCCCAGGAATACTGCAGAATAATAAGCATTAAATGTTTAGTCATTTCCTGCATCACGTTTGTCAGACATCATCGGTTCCCCTATTAACATATCTAACTGAGTTAGAGTTCAAACAGCCGGTTTCCATATCAGCAGCTGTTTGGTTTAATATCTTTTCAACAAAGGTGCCATAGGGAGCCTTTTGGAAAGCCTCCTGTTAATACTTTAGCCTGTTTTCCTGAGAAGATCCAGCTGAGAACAGTGTTGACTCTGTATGACTGATAATTTGCCAGTGTGTGATTTGTGAAACTTCTGCAGATGAAATTGTCTTCAAGATGTCACTTCTGAAAAACCTCTGAACTTCACTGAAATTTAATTGTGTGTTGAAGGGCATGTCTTGATTTCATTAGCATGCTGAAGGTCAGTCTGTCCTGGGAGAGCATGTATGCCCTATAATAGAGGGTTGCTGTGATTATAGGAAAGAAAGATGGACGGAAGCATAATAATCCCAGCCATGAAGACAGCATTAATTATAGCCTGTTGACCTCTCCCTTTTGACAGGGAAGCCATAACACTTCAAAGAAAGAGTTCCGTTAGCTAGGTTATCAATTAAGGAAGCAGGAAATATCAAGAAGAAAGGTATAAAATTATCTTGTAAAAATACTCTTCGATATTAGAGCTACTTAACACATAATAAGAATATATGGTCTAAGGTAGTAGAGAATTTTAAAAATAACCCTGTCCTGTAAAAGTGAAGCTGACCTTTGGTAAACTTATCTGTCTCATTAAAATGAGAGTGGGCTTTCATGCTAGAAAAAGCCATAATTTTTAAAGGTGTTTACTTGTGTTTTATATTTAGAAAATGCCCTTTCCTATATCTACAACGGCTTTTGAAGATGGAAAATGCAACAAACCAAAATTGTGCTCGATTCATTGTCCTCTCTAAACTTTGAACAAGCCTGGTGAATCACTATTTCTATTCTACTCTAATTTTTTGCTATATGTTTCATATGTTTTGGAAGTAGGTCAGAAGAAGCAATAGAAAATATAGTCTCTTTGGTTTTCATTCCTGGCCTGGATGTGTCTGGATTCATAGTCTATGAGGTTGAATCATATGAAATTGCCACTTAGGTAAAAAAAAAAAAATCATCAAATATTGGTAATTTCATAAGAGGTTGCTGGCTACCAGTTTGCTATTGCTGCTGCTAAGTCGCTTCGTGTCTGACTCTGTGCGACCCCATAGACGGCAGCCCACCAGGCCCCACAGTCCCTGGGATTCTCTAGGCAAAAACACTGGAGTGGGTTGCCATTTCCTCCTCCAATGCATGCAAGTGAAAAGTGAAAGTGAAGTCACTCAGTCGTGTCCGACTCTTAGCGACCCCATGGACTGCAACCTACCAGGCTCCTCCATCCATGGGATTTTCCAGGCAAGAGTACTGGAGTGGGGTGCCCTTGCCTTCTCCCAGTTTGCTATTGGGTTGGCCAAAAAGTTCGTAAGTTCTATAAGATGTTACAGAAAAACCCAAACAAACTTTCTGGCCAACCCAATATTTCTCTTTTATTATCCCTGTGATACTGTCTTTGACCCTTAAAAATTGGGAGTTTTTTTGACCCTTGTCAAAAGGGAAAATTACAGAATAAAAATTTATTCCTTGTGTAATAGATAGTATGAAAGATGATAACAGATAAAAGGTAACAAACAGAAAATAGATAAGGATAGAATGTAGATATATAGATAATAGATGTATGACAAGAATTGATAATAGGTAGAAAATAATATATGACAGAATTTCTGGTTCCAAGAATTGTGTATCTGCAGAAGAGTGTTTTGGCTCTTCCAGTCACCTGGAAGAAACAATAGGAACTTCCTCTTTTTCAAAGTAAACCTCTTATTACAAGCATTCTTTTAACCTGCTGCAAGTCAGGGATCTTGAAGTCCTCTTTTTCTTTCCTCTATGAGCAGATCATAATGATAACAGTCACTAACATTTATTGAGTATCTCCTAAGTGCCAGTGTCTATCATAAAGCCTGTACATTTTCTCATGTCCTCCTCAAAACAACTCAAGGTAAGTATTAGTATTATAATTCCTGTTTTTTAAAGATAAAACTTTGGGGAGAACATCACAGCTCTTGTTTTCCAGCCTACATAGTATTTGATTATGTGGAGAAAGGACCTGAGAGGTGGAGAAAAAGCTAACCAGTCAACCAGCATATTCTTATGTCAAATAAACACAGCCTTAGTGTCAAAATCAAGGAAGCTTTTCCGATGTGGTTTGGTAACAAATCATGCTTCTGATCCTTAAATTTGAGCTTTAAAATATTCCTTTGTGGCATGGCAATATGACACCAGGACTTAATCAATTGCTTAGGACATCATTAACCTTATCTATAAAATAACATAAAATCTATAAAACAACATAAAACCTCAGAGAAGCATTAAGATTTCCACTGATATCTGACATTCTCAAATGAAGACAAATACAAAGTAGCACAACCTATTCCAAAACTAGAGATCATTATTCTGGTTATTCTGCTTTGATAATAATTGTTATTTCTCATTTGTAAGTTTGTGACAACAGATGGTCAAGAAAAAAATTTGACTCCAGAAAAAACAAAATCTATAAAACATATCCGTTTTATAGATTAAAAAATAGTCTCTTTTCTTAAACCATGCTGTTTATCAAAAATAACAAAAGGTCTTTTGAATCAGAAATGCATTTTTAAAGGTATAGAGCATTCCAGTCATTTAAAGCCCCTATACATCCTCCACATTCTGGACTACAAAGAATAGGAAAGAAAAAGAGACAGTATTACTGCAAAGAGAATATGTTCATGGAGACCTTGCTACAAACCCTAATCAGCCAAGGGAAAATGATTTACCTTTCTGAAGACTGCACAAGAGTCAACAGCCCAACAAGACAATGCTGTTTTAATTCTCCAGGTTGCAGCATTATCCAAAGAAAAGAGAGCTGATTTTTTTAAATGATCGCTAAAGATATCTCTGAAGACAGTTGAATCTGGGTTGGCAAGGCAAAAAGTCAAACAGCAGATCAAAACAAGAGAAGAAAACTGTGACTAAAATAAAAGTGATGATATGTTCATGCAAAGGAAACATTCAAGTCTATGTAAATGAATTACAGAATTTTCTCTGCAAGGTTCTGATAATTTCTCACCCGTGTTAGATAGACCAAATAGTTTAAAACAAACACTCTGTAGGGGCTGAGTTAAGTCCCAAGTTTTAACAACACTATTAGTAAGGCAGACGGTGATAAAAAATGATCACAAAGTAATGATTACAGACACAGCTAAGTCTAGCTGCCCAAATGGTGTCACCCATTCTTGGTCTACTTCCCGTGTCTCAGTCTTACCTCCCATGCCCACCCATGACCCTGACATTTCACAGATCTTTCAGCCAGGAACAAGGTTGTTTATATAGCTCAGCTGACAAACAGGTACACTGGAAATTTAAGGTTATCAGGGGGAAAGGGTGGCAGGGAGGGATATATTGGGAGTTTGGGATTGGCATGTATACGTATTTAAACTAGGTAACCAATAAGGACCTGCTTTATAGTATAGGAACTTGGCTCAATATTCTGTAATAACCTAAATGGGAAAAGAATTTGAAAAATACTAGATACATGTATATGTACAACTGAATCCCTTTGCTGTACATATGAAACTAAAACAACTTTGTTTTGCTGATTAATCAGCTATGCTGCTAAGTCACTTCAGTCGTGTCCGACTCTGTGCGACCCCATAGACGGCAGCCCACCCGGCTCCCCCATCCCTGGGATTCTCCAGGCAAGAACACTGGAGTGGGTTGCCATTTCCTTCTCCAATGCATGAAAGTGAAAAGGGAAAGTGAAGTCTCTCAGTCGTGTCCGACCCTCAGCAACCCCATGGACTGCAGCCTACCAGGCCCCTCCATCCATGGGATTTTCCAGGCAAGAGTACTGGAGTGGGCTGCCATTGCCTTCTCCGTTAATCAGCTATACTCCAATATAAAAACATTTTTTAAAGATACACTGTATATTAATGCATATATGTGAAATCTAGAAAAATGATATAGATGATTTTATCTGCATAAGATAGAGACAAGACACAGAGAACAAACATATGGACACCAGGTAGGGGCATGAACTGGGAGATTGGGGTTGTGATTGGGGTACTATCTATAAAATAGGTAACTAAACAGAACCTACCATATAGCACAGGAAAGTTTACTCAGGGCTCTGTGGTGACCTAAACTGGAAGGAAATCTATAAAAGAGGGGATTTATCTGTACATATGGCTGATTCACTTTGCTGTACAGCAGAAACTAACACAACATTGTAAAGTAACTAAATTCCAATAAAAATTAATTAAAAAATTTTTTTAAAGGTATACTGGAAGAGAAGAGAAAACCTAGGGAGATGGACGCAAGGATAAATACACATTCCTAAAATTCCATCACCATTTGCATCATTCACATATATACACCCCAACCCTCAACTCTAGAGAAGTACTTTCTATGAAAACATAATATTACTATGATTTCAAGACTTGTTTTTTTCAAATTAGCAAAGCTCACATTTCCTTAGCTAGTTTGCAAAAGAATGGCATTGGTTAGTGAAAAAACAGACTTGACTAATGAGTGAACTCTGGGAATAGGCTCCTGTGTATCTGAGAAGCTTTAACTCACAGAAATAAGTTGGAACAATGCCTCTGGCTGGGAAAAGAACAAAGATGGAACAAGCAGTCGCCTAGGGTAGTGAATTACCAAGGGCAGCAGACGTTCAAGTGGCTTCCGTGGGAGCAAAGGCAGCCTTTGAATTTGGATGTAACCCACTTTGCTTGGGGTAGGAGAGGGTGTGGATCGGGTATTCACTGGAGAAGTTAAGCAACCATTCCACCGGGCTCGTGGGTGGTGGACAGATGGATGTTTTTAAAAGTGAATATTTAGAGTTCAGGGTGCAATTTAATGCTTTCACTAGTACGGCTCCCTAAGAGTATGCTCCACTGGCTGTAAGCCAAGCTTGCCTTCTGCCTCTTCGCTTCGGCCCGGCACAGGCTGCTGAGTATAAACCAAATGGCAATCGCCAGGTAGTGAAGACTTGTCTTTGCTCTGGCTTCTAGAAAGCTTAAGAGTCTTTATTTATTTATTTATTTCCTTTTCTTTTTTCTCTCACTGCTGGCAACTGAGTTGGGCTATTGGGTGTGTATATATATATATATATATATATATATATATATATATATATCTGGCAGTTTATCACATTTCCTTATTCATATTTTTTTTCCTTTCCCCTAACTCACTCCACTTTGTTTTATTCTTGGACAGAGCATATATTTGTATAAATTGCTTCAAATCCTTCTGTCAAAGTGGCAAACAGACAAACACATGGATAGAATGTCAATATGGTGGATCACAAGATATCACAGTCCTTCTGGCTGAGGAGACACATCGTTCAAATCATTAACCCAGGAGACCCGCTGAGTGCGAGTAAAAACCTCAAGTGTTCAAGTTGCAAGGCTCACAAACTCAGAAAAGGAGACCTGGGGAGAGGTCTGAAGAAGAGGATGATGTGTTGAGGTTCTGTACTATTAATGCAAGTCCACAAGAAATCATTTTCATTTCCTTCACTGAACTTCCTAGTCATTCTTTGAGTGTTTCTCTTTCCTTTAGCTAAAAAGCCAAACAGTGCTTGGAAACCGATTTTAAAATGGGCTTCATTCTTTTAGATTGTTCATACTGATCTCTCTTGGCATTTTATATAATGTTTGAGGGATGCTAGAATCCAATATTCATTATGTTTCATTAGGTAGTTGTTGAATAAATCTAGCAAATCTGGTGGCTGTTTTGAATGTAATTCTGAGTGTCTATCCTGGAGGTCAAACCTCATCATTCTCAGACAGGGGCTGGTCTACCTGGGAATATACCCGGCTCCCTAATCTTTAAATTGAGGAGCATGAAGGGCTGTAGAAATCACCCTCTGCGTTTCACAATCATGAGCTCTTTTGATCTTTATAACAACCCTGAAAGGTAGGCAAGGCAGTTGTTAGTTTAACAGACAAGGAAATAGAAACTCAGAGATTAAACAACGTGTTTAAGATCTTCGAGCAATTAAAATAGAACACCTGAGACCAGAACACAGTTCTAACTCCAGAGATTCACTGTATTGTAGTTTTAGCATTTCCAGTTCTATTACAATCTCCTACCTACCTTAATATGTGGGAAGGAGAGAGAAAAAAGTAACTCACTGCACACACCAGGCTAAACACACTATTGCTCTGACCTCTTTGGACTCATTTTTGATCTTGTTGAAGAATGCATACTCTAACTCTAGTGAGAGCCAGATGATTGACAGCTGAGGGTGGCGGGGACTGTCACAGGTTTGGGGTGAGAAAGCATTGAACCAACACCGCCTTACTTTAGGTGGAGCACTTAGCAACGATGCTACATCCAGGTGGTTCTACACTGCAGCATATGCTCAACCTTTTGGTAAAGGCCACAGTCTTATTTAAAAAACAAAACATCCAAAATGTCTATTATGAGCTTTTTAAAGCCCCGTTCAATGAAAATGCAGCCTTGTCCTCACTCTTCTTCCTAGGCTGACATTTCAAAATACCATTTTCCTATTTCTTTTCCTATCTTTAGAGAGGAAATTATGTGTAATGCATCAGAAAGAACCCCATTCGGAATTCAAGAAAACTGGGTTTCCAACTTGCTCAACTCAGTTCTGTGACCTGGGGCAAGTCACTCAGCTCCTCCGGACCTATTTGGGCTCAGGAAATCTAGGGGGTTTCCTATCTAAGCTTTGAGATCTCTTCTAACTCTCGAATTCTATGATTCATTTTTAACTTAGGTTTTTCTTATTTAATTTTTGCTATTTGTTCCATCGGGTATTAATTCCTTCTTATAAGCCTAGTTTAATCTCAAATTCATAACATCCCTAAAATTGTACTCCACGATTGCAAGTAACAGGATCCCCTCCCTGACGGATTCTGTTTTGTTCTTCAGCATAAACTTTGTATTATTCATCATATTCTGATAAGTGTTGTAAGTATTGTGTCCTTATCAACTGCATCTGTTAAAATGAAAAAAAAAAAAAAAAGTCAACTCAAGCTACCCTGCTAAGTCTGCTAAGTCGCTTCAGTTGTGTCCGACTCTTTGCGACCCCATGGACTGCAGCCTACCAGGCTCCTCCGTCCATGGGATTTTCCAGGCAAGAGTACTGGAGTGGGGTGCCATTGCCTTCTCTGCAAGCTACCCTAGACAATAAAAAAAAGATCTATTGATTCATAAAATAAAATTAAGTATGAGTGTGAATTGAAGCAAGGCCTGATTAGAGTTCTCTATCCATTTCTCAGAGATTTTTATTGACTCAGCTGATCTTTGCTCACCACTTTCATTCTCAGAAAAATAGCAAGCAGCTTCAGGGCTTGTGGGTCTCCTACCCGTACTCAGCTGGGGCCCTAGGAAGAACACCCTATGGTCTATTCTCTGTTTTAGGAATCAGGAAACTCTCCCCAGGGCCTTCAGAACACTGGTTATTGTGTCTCTTGGACTAAACTGGGTCACAAAATCATTCCTGAATCAGCCACTGGGGCCTGAGGAATTCCTTGGGAGGAAGCGGAGCTACCATGACAGGCTTAGACCAATCAGAAGCCAGCCCTGGAACTGAGTCCAAACCCTAGACTACATCATGACTTAATATCCTGGAGGAAAGAAAGCTGGGCAATCTGTCATTATATCCCGTCTATTCAACACCAAAAATGTGGAGGCTGATATTGTATCTTTTGACCCTTGGGTGCTGGGCACCCAGTTACTATCTGTTACACTGAATTTAATTTCAAGTATTGGTGAAGACATGAACCAAAACAAAAAATAACACACAGTTCCCCTTAACTCTTCCTCTCTTTTCTATTTTTGTAATGACTGCTTCATCTTCCCTAACTTTCCCCACTATTTATATGTTACCCCTCTTATTTTTAGCCATAAGTTTTACTAAGTCTGAAGATAACCAAATATTTCCTGAATAATATGTCTCTGAATATGCATATTCTCTAAATACGAATATAAGCCTATTTGCAAATCTAGCACTTAGATTTAGAGTGTTGTTGGCAGGACTCTGAAAATCAGTTTTTCTTTTTCTTTCTTTTTAATAGAAAAATGTAACTACATCAGAAAGACTTGTTTTCCACAAAGCATAACCAGCTTTTTTTATTTCACTGATTTTGATACATATATGTGTGTGTGTGTGTACTCAGAAAATATTAAACAAATAAATAACAAATCAGACCTTACTGATTACATAATCCTCTGCCATTAATAACTGAACTTCAGGACTGACTCTTCAGAAAAGAGAAAGGGTGTGGAAGGGACTGGACATGCTTTTATAAAAATCCAGGCATCCAACCAAGGCTGGAGAACTGGGGTTTATTCAGCCCCTCTCTCCCATTCCAGCCCCTCTGGCAGCCCAATTCTCTCAAAAGACTCACAGGGTACAGGGGTCTGGCAGGAGGTAACACTCAAAATGACAAGAAATAGGGAGACCCCTAATGCAGGTAGCGCTGCTGCTGCTAAGTCACCCTCTCCCCAAATAAGACTATGGCAACTGCTTGCTCAGGTCTGTAAATCAGGGGATACTCCATCTAGAGGTATGGCACTCAACTCTGTTTATCCTTTACTGAGCACATACTCTATCAGGTTCAACATCACAGGTCCCTGTTCTTGAGGAGGGAAGGTGAACAAGAAAACAGTTGCAGCTCAGCAGGGCAGAATCAGTGAAAGCTCTAACACCTAAGAAGGGCATGTGTGTCCTGCAATCCAACTTCTGGTCATATATCCAAAGAAAACCATAATTTGAAAAAATACATTCGCCTCCATGTTCGTTGCAGCACTATTTACAATAGCCAAGACATTCAGAAGCAACCCGAATCTCCATCAACAGTGGAATGGGTAAAGAAGATGTGGTCTTTACACACACACACACAATGGACTATTACTCAGCCATACAATGAAATGAAATGATTCCATTTGTAGAAACATGCTGCTGCTGCTGCTGCTAAGTCGCTTCAGTCATGTCCGACTCTGTGCGACCCCATAGACGGCAGCCCACCAGGCTCCCCCGTCCCTGGGATTCTCCAGGCAAGAACACTGGAGTGGGTTGCCATTTCCTTCTCCAATGCATGAAAGTGAAAAGGGAAAGTGAAGTCGCTCAGTCGTGTCTGACTCTTCGTGACCCCATAAACTGAAGCCTACCAGGCTTCTCCGTCCGTGGGATTTAAGAGTACTGGAGTGGGTTGCCATTGCCTTCTCCAAAAACTACTATACTCCAACAAATAGTTTTTAAAAAAGAAATAGATTAATTAATACCAAAATAGTTGTTTCCCAGACATATGAACTTGATAAACTCACTATCACAATTCAAGAACCCAATTCAGCATAGGGTTTCATAGGAGCACTTGGCTCTAAGCAAAATTAAGTAAGTGGAACAATGTCTGATATACACTGATAGATGTCTTGAATAATCTGAACTGACATATATGAAAAGAGATCATAAAAAAAACTGGCATTTTTAAAATGTGTTATTTACGTCATTTTTGAAGCAAAACATTGTAATATTGTATCATTACTAGGAAATCTAGAAATAGATTAAATTTGATTACTGGTTATTATCAGGTTGGTAACATGCACAGTCCTGCTTCTCTCTCTGTGGGGTTTGAACATGGAGCTGCAGAGCTGGGTCTTAGGATGCATACTTGAAAAGACAAATCCTGGACTATGGAGTCATTTTTGGAAACATTTGTGAGATAAGAGCTGATCACACCAGAAGCATCCCTAAAGAAAGGACCGTTTTTATAGAATACATTTTACCCCTGGATGAACGCTTCCTCCAGTGTTTATTAGAACTTCCATGAGACTGGGTAAAGGCAGTACTTTAGGTTGATAGTGTCAATGTTATGTTCTTTGGGCTCATAGAATTTCATTTTGGTTTCCATTAGTTTGTCCTTCTAACACTGTGAATCTGAGGGTGAGATTCTGAAATCTCTGTTTTATACACCACCACAGAAGTTGAGACATGTGTATAATATTTGGGTAATGATTTTTCAGTTCCAGCTGTATGCCTAAGTAAACCACTCTAGCCATGAGTGTAAGAGTTTGGTAGGGACTCTTTGGCTGCTGGACTCGTCTGATCACAATGGTCTTTAGGATGAACACACGTTTCTCATTTATCACTAGTCACTTTATTTTTTTATAAAACAGAACTATCTCCAAACCTTTATTTTTGCACGATGGGCTTCTTTTCAGGTAGATAAGTGCATTCTGCTTATATTTACAAGGGCATTAATTGCAGACATGCAGATATACTTGAACTTCTACTCATCAGTGAAATTAAAAATCCCATTATTGTCCCTTTTTTATTCATATCCATCAACTCTCTGGTTAAGTCTTCTGTTCTTATCACAGTATATAATCTAAGACATGGACAGTTAAATATTTTTTATAACAAAAGTCAGACTTGTTTGTTCCATTTGCAAGATGATTTTGTTATTAAATAACAATCACTGGTGAAGGCTTATGTCAGATTGTCAACCTTGAAAGGTCATGTTTGAAAAATTCATGTTAGCACTAAGTACTTCTGCTATTATTTATGTTAGATTTATAGCATTTTATAAACAGAAGAACCATAGGTAAGGAAATTCCTCCAAAGCAGAACAAACACATCATATAGTTGGAATAGATGAAGAAATGATAATAAAACCACTAGATCCATTAAGTTTTCTGAAGCCACTCATCTGAACCAAACAAAAGCATTTTCTACTTTTGTGTGCTTTTTAAACTATCTATTGAAGTATAACGTGTGTCAAGAGCTGCACATTCTAAGATTATGGCAAAACTTGAAGATGAATGGAAAATAATTTTAGGAGATCATCTGTATTCTGCATACAAATTTTCTACTTAACCAGGTTCCTTTATAGTGTATCTTTCCATAGCCGGTATCTTGCTGTATATAGGAAGTGTGAGCAATTATTAAGATTTTTACTCAAAAGTCTGATTATAATTTTTTTATTGGGACGTGACCATATGTAGCCTGAAACAACTAGGATATTTAAATTCAGTTAGAGAATAATGAGTTCCAGGCTGTCTCCTTGGTATCAAGAGTCAGAATCTATTGAAAGGATAAGGCTGACATTTATATACACATGCCTGAGAGTACACACATGTGCATATGTACAGATGCACAAACCCTGCTAGAGATGCAATAGCAGCAAAGTACCCCATGAATGGTTCAGAAAATGTATCTGGCCTGAGACAGAATTTGCATGAATACATATATATCTTTCCAGCCTGGTTAAGAGTTCTGACATTTGCTCAAGAGAAAAGCCTGTGGGAGGCAGAAGAGGGGGAAAGATAACTTAGGAGTTTAGGATTAACATATACATACTACAATCAATAAAATACTTAAACAACAATGACCTACTGTATGGCACAGAGAACTATAGTCCATGTCTTCTTATAATCTATAATGCAAAATAATCTGAAAAAGAACATTCATATATGTATGAATCACTTTGCTCTATAGCTGAAACTAATACATTGTAAATTAACTATATTTCAACTTTTTAAAGAGATTTTTAATTTTATTTATTTACTTTTGGCTGTTCTGGGTCTTTGTTGCTATACCGGTGTTTCTCTAGTTGTGGCAAGCAGAGGCTACTCTTTTCTTGCAGTGCATGGGTTTCCTTGTGGAGGCTTCTCTTGATGTGGAGTACGGGCTCTAGGGTGCACAGACTTCAGTAGTTATGGCACGTGGACTCAGTAGTCGTGGTGCACGAGCTTAGTCACTCTGCAGCATGCAGGAGTCCCCCAGATCAGGGATTGAACCTGTGTCCCCAGCATTGGCAGGTGGACTCCCCGCCACTGAGCCACCATGGAAGCCCTATACTTCAAATTTTTTAAATAATTTTTTTAAAAAGAGAAAAATTTGTGATTTCCTTACTTTTCCTATAGGCTATTATTCCTCAATGAATCGATTGCCACATCAGGGATACCACATGTATCCATTTGTTTAAAGCACAGACATTTACTCTTACAGTTTGGAGGCTACAAACCCAAGATTAAGGTGTCAGCAGGGACGGGTCCCTCTGAAAACTGTGAAGGAGAATTTGATCGCCTCAGTCTCTGCCTTCAGCTTCACATGGCATTCTTCCTGCGTGTGTGTGCTGTCCATATTTTCCCTTTTTATGAGAACACCAGTCATACTGGATTAAAGCCCACTCTAATATCCTCATTTTAACTTGACTAATAACATCTACAACAACCCTATTTTCAAATAAGTTCACATTCTGAGGGACTAGAGGGTCACAATTCAACCGATAGGACAAAGAAAAAGTAATCTAGCTGCTCAACAATTTTCTTGGGTCATGGAGAAAAAACGCAAACAAAAATAAAATATTATAACAAAAACAAAACTCCACACATCAAAACTACTATCCTGATTTCACAAGAACACTTACTGAACAGCTACATGGAATAGTTATTCCTTCATCATGGGATCAACTTAAATTCCCAAGTTTTTCAATTTTGGGGAGAAATAAAAGTTCCCTCATCTAGTAAATGTTATCTACTATTTTTCATTAAGTGAAATGGAGTAAAACCATAGAATCATCAGAGCCACAGGGAACTCTAAAAACCATCTGGAGTTAGGGATGAATGAACTGGAGCCCAGAGAATATAAATGATTTAAGGTCATGTGGCTAGTTTGTGGCAGATTAGAGACTCAAACTGTGACCCCTAGTCTTGATTTCAAATGCAGTGAACTTTCCACTGATCCCAGAGTAAGGGGTTAATCATGCCCTACTAGTCCAGGTTATAGAATGCTACCTGATCTATTACATGCTTGCCACTAGCTTTCTATTTGTAACTAAAAGCTGTCTAAACCACTGTTCGGAACTGAGATATATAAAAAAAGAAAAGAAGCAAATAGATTTCCACCCCCTCTCCTCCATACCCATGTCTTTGACATTCTCTAATGATTAAAGGAGTAACTTTCAGAGTTTAAATGGGGAAATTGTACCTTTTCAATGGAGAATTCTAAGGGACATTACTTTTAAAAAGTGATAAAACTAAGCATCATTAATAGCAGGATAACGATGTCATATGCTTCCTGATAGGATGCCACAGTATATAGATTCACTCACTAAACACTGTCCCCAAGATAACTTGTACCTTCAGGATTAGCCTCTAAATTTATAGAAAATATTGGGAATAAACGAACAGAGTAAATAATACCTTGACAAAAAATCAGACAAAGTCAGAATGTGGGACAGTCGTTAACTAATGTAGTCTTTTCAAAAAGTCATTATTAAAAAAAAAAAAAAAAGATGCAGGAACTGTTCTAGATAAAAGGGACTTAAGAGAGACAACAACCAAAATGCAACACGTAGACTGATTGAATCTTACTTAGCTAAGGGAAAAATGAAAAAAAAACATGAAAAGACATTCTGGGGACAAATTTTAAAAACTGAATATGGATCAACTGTTTGATGATGTTTAGGAATAAACAGTTAAGTTTCTATGTGATATAATATTGTGGTTAAGTAGGAGAACATTCTTATTTTTAGGGCTGAAATGTCTAGAAATCCACAATTTGCTTTCACATGATTCAGCAAACAGAGCAAACAAACATATCATCATAGATAAAGATGGCAAAATGTTAACAACTGGTTAATCTAGACAATTATTATTTGAGTTACCTTGTACAATTCTTTCAATTCTTGCATGTGTTTGAAATTTTAAAAGTTGGAAGAAATAGAGTCAGGAGTTTTTTGTATACTTTTTTTCTTTTGCTCAAGTATTTATACAACAGAAGTAGGAAAATGAGGTGAATGAAAGATCCATTTTCTTCAATAATTTTTGTCATGCCCTACACAATGTGGCTCAGCTGGTAAAGAATCCGCCTGCAATGTGGGAGACCTGGGTTTGATCCCTGATTTGGGAAGATCCCCTGCAGAAGGGAATGGCTACCCACTCCAGCATTCTGCCTGGAGAATTCCATAGTCTGTGTAGTCCATGGGGTTGCAAAGAGTCGGACACAACTGAGTGACTAGGACTTCCCTGATAGCTCAGTTGATAAAGAATCTGCCTGCAATGCAGGAGACCCTGGTTAGATTCCTGGGTCAGGAAGATCCTCAGGAGAAGGGAAAGGCTACCCATTCCAGTATTCTTGGGTTTCCCTTGTAGCTCAGCTAGTAAAGAATCTGCCCACAATGTGGGAGACCTGGGTTCGATCCCTGGATTGGGAAGATCCCCTGGAGAACGGAAAGGCTACTCACTCCAGTACTCTGACCTACAGAATTCCATGGACTGTCTAGTCCATGTGGTCTCAAAGAGTTGGACACGACTGCATGACTTTCACTTCACTTTCACACAATAGAAGAGGTTAAATAAAGGATTGCTGATTTCGAATTTTGTATGACCAGTACTGCTGAGAGTTGGATTATCCATCAGCAGAGGGCTGATTAAATAAATAATGATATATCCTTACAATGAAAAAACTAAACAAACACGATTAAACCCTTTATTTTGTATTGGAGCATAGCCAATTAACAATGTTATGATAGTTACAAGTGAACAATGAAGGGACTCAGCCATACATATACATGTATTGATTCTACCCCAAACCCCTCTCCCATCCAGGCTGCCACATAATATTCAGCAGAGTTCTCTGTGCTATACAGTAGGTCCTTGTTGGTTATCCATTTTAAATATAGCAATGTGAACATTTCCATCCCAAACTCCCTAACTATCCCTTTTCGCCATCTTTCCCCCTAGCAACCGTAAGTTCATTCTCTAAGTTCGTGAGTCTCTTTCTGTTTTGTAAGTAAGCTCATTTGCATCATTTCTTTTTACATTTCACTTATAAAGCACGTCATGTGATATTTCTCCTCCTCTGACTTACTTCTGTCACCCCTTGCACCCCTGGGCACACACATGTGTACACACAGGCACTCTCATCCCTGAGCCCCATTCATGTTGCTGACAATCTCTAGGTCCATTCATGTTGTTGCAAACGGCATTATTTCATTCTTTATAATGGCTGCATAATCTTCCATTGTATAATGTACCACACCTTCTTTATCCATTCCTCTGTCAATGGATATTTAGGTTGCTTCCATGTTTGGCTATTGCAACTGGTCAAGCAACCATCTTTTTTTTTTTTTTAATTAAGAAATTCTTTAAGTACTAATTTAGAAAGATCTCCAAGGTATATTGTTAGCTAAATAACGCAAAGTACAGACCAGTGTATATAGGTTAATAGTTATGTTAATATATTTTCTCATATATGAATATACTATCCCTAAAATAATACACACAAGCGTTTCTGCTGTATCTATGAAAAACCCACACTAACACCATATTCAATGAAAGATTTCCCCCTAAGATCAGGAAAAAGAAAAGGGTCACCATTTCTATTCAATGCTATGCTGGAAATTCTAACTAGTGCAATTAGGTACAGAAAAGAAATAAAAGACATTCAGACTGGAAAACAAGAAGTAAAACTATATCCATTCACAGAAAACATGATTTTATATATTGAAACCACTAAGAAAAATCCACCAAAAACCTATGAGACATAAAAAAATTCAGCCAAGTTACAGGATACAAGATCAATATATTAATATAAAAATCAGTTGTTCTTCCATATACTAGCAATGAACACCCACTAGGAAAGCAATCAAAAAACAAAAACAGAAAATAATGAGTGTTGGTGAGGATACAGAGAAATTAGAACCTTCAAACACCGCTGGTGGGAATAGGAAATGATACAGTCACTGTGGAATACATCAGCAGTTCCTCAAAAAGTTAAACATAGACATTTCATTGACCCAGCAATTCTATTCATCCACACACAAACTTGCACTTGAGTATTCACAGCAGCATTATTTATAATAGTAGAAAGAAGGAAACAACTGAAATATTCAGCATTTGATGAATGGATCTATGCAATGGAATACTATTGAGTCATAAAAAGGAATGAAGGTCTGATATGCACTACAACATGGATGAATCTTAGAAACATTATGCTAAATGAGAGCATATTATATAATCCTACTTATATTAAAGGTCCACTGCAATGGTTGCCAGGGAGTTAGGGGAGTGGGAATTGGGAGGTGTATAAAGTTTCATTTTGACATGATGGGGCATTCTGAAATTAGATAGGTTGATGTTTACAAAACACTGAATATACTAAAAATCATTGAATTATACACTTTAAAATGGTTAAAACAATGAATTTTATGTTTTATGTAAATATGCTTTACTTCAATTAAAAAAATTTTTTTTAAATATTGGGCCCCAGGGAAGTGAACTAAATTAAGGCAGGAAAAGGAGGGAAATATTCACTTTGTACCATCTGTCCCTTTTTAATTTCATATGTGTGAATTTGTGAAACACACAAAAAATGTGACAATCAGGAACATAAATTGTTGGGCTTCGATTTTTACTCACAAAGGTAGTAAATTCCAAATTTGGAGATTAATGGATGGTTAAACCAGATTTTTAAATTGCCAACTTGTAGAGCCTTTAGAAATAGGATAGAGACTTCCCTGCGGTTCAGTGGCTACAACCCCATGTTCCGAATGCAGGAGGCCCAGGGTCAATCCCTGGTGAGGGAACTAGATCCCACATGCTGCAACTAAGAGTTCACATGTTGCAACTCAAGATTCTACATGCCACAACGAAGACCCAGCACAGTCAAATGAATAAAAATGAGTTTTTTAAAAAAGGAAGAAATAGGATAGCTTCTCCTATGTTTAGGCAGACATGACTGTCTTTGCCTATGGGTCAGATTATCTCTCAAAGCCTCCTTCCATTCTAGACTCTCGAAAATCAATACTTCTGAGTGATGAGATTGGTGGTATAATTCCCTTCCTCAATCAACAACAAAAGATAGTTACACATTATAAAGTTAAACCCATTTATCTGCGCTATGTTGCTATGTGATGTAAATACCAGGCTGCTTCCACCAGCACCCATTCATTCCTCAGCTTAACTGGATTGGATTGTGTGTATGGGGTGGGAGGGTATGGGTGGGTGGGTGTGTGTGTGTGTGTGTGTGTGTGTGTGTGTGTGTGTGAGTGAGTGAGAGAGAGAGAGAGAGAGAGAGAGAGAGAGAGAGAGAGAGAGTGTTTCAAAGTCACTAAGACTTTTGATGAAAATACGGACCCCTAGACCACCCCTAAGCCCACTGAATCAGAATCTCAGGATCCATGAGGGCGGGACTCAAGAATGGGTCTTGTAAACCACTGCTGTAGTCAAAAGAAGTGCAATGTTATAAGCAGGTGAAAGGGGTTCAGAGTTGGGAGGTGCCTTACTTAGTATCCATAGACCTAAGGTTTCTTCCTCTAGGACAAGGAGTCAGCCCTTTACCAGGGGGGTCTTTCCCAGAACCATATCTGCCTCGGGGCTTAAATTTCTTCATTGGAGGATGCTGCTCCTTTGGGTTAAAGCAAAGTAAACCATTAAGAAAATGTCAGGTACTAAGGTCTCAGACCAGGAGCTGACTGTCGATCAGATCATGAACTCCTTATTGCCAAATTCAGACTTAAATTGAAGAACATAGGGAAAACCACTAGGCCATTCAGGTATGACCTAAATCAAATCCTTTATGATTATACAGTGGAAATGACAAATAGATTCCAGGGGTTAGAATTGATAGACAGAGTGCCTGAAGAACTATGGATGGAGGTTTGTAACACTATACAGGAAGCAGTGATCAAAACCATCCCCAAGAAAAAGAAATGCAAAAAAGCAAAATGGCTGTCTGAGGAGGCCTTACAAATAGCTGTGAAAAGAGAAGCAAAAGGCAAAGGCGAAAAGGAAAGATATACCCATCTGAATGCAGAGGTCCAAAGAATAACAAGGAGAGATAAGAAAGTGTTCCTAAGTGATCAGTGCAAAGAAATAGAGGAAAACAATAGAATGGGAAAGTCGAGAGATCTCTTCAAGAAAATTAGAGATACCAAGGGAACATTTCATGCAAAGATGGCACAATAAGGACAGAAATGGTATGAACCTAACAGAAGCAGAAGATATTAAGAAGAGGTGGCAAGGATACACAGAAGAACTGTACTAAAAAGATCTTCATGACCCAGATAACCACATTGGTGTAATCACTCACCTAGAACCAAACATCCTAGACTGCGAAGTCAAGTGGGCCATAGAAAGCATCACTACGAACAAAGCTAGTGGAGGTGATGGAATTCCAGCTGAGCTATTTCAAACCCTAAAAGATGATGCTGTGAATGTGCTTCACTCAATATGTCAGCAAATTTGGAAAACTCAGAAGTGGAGTTTTCTAATCCCAGGAAAAGGTCTGGACTGGAAAAGGTCAGTTTTCATTCCAATCCCAAAGAAGGGCAATGCCAAAGAATGTTCAAACTACTGCACAATTACACTATTTCACACACTAGTAGGGCTTCCCTTGTGGCTCAGCTGGTAAAGAATGTGCCTGCAATGCAGGAAACCTGGGTTCAATCCCTGGGTTGGAAAGATCTCCTGGAGAAGGGAAAGGCTATCCACTCCAGTATTCTGGTCTTGAGAATTTCAGGGACTGTATAATCTATGGGGTCACAAAGAGTCAGACATGATTGAGCAACTTTCACTTCACTTCATTTCACACTGTAGGAAAGTAATGCTTAAAATTCTCCAAGCTAGGCTTCAACAGTGCATGAACCAAGAACTTCCAGATGTACAAGCTAGATTTAGAAAAGGCGGAGGAACCAGAGATCAGATTGTCAACATCCACTGGATCATAGAAAAAGCAAGAGAAATGCAGAAAAACATCTCTGCTTCATTGACTACACTCAAGTCTTTGACTGTGTGGATCACAACTGGAAAACAGTGATAGACTTTATTTTCTTGGACTCCAAAATCACTGCAGATGGGGGCTGCAGCCATGAAATTAAAATATGCTTGCTCCTTGGAAGAAAAGCTATAACAAACCTAGAGAGCATGTTAAAAAGCAGAGACATTACTTTGCCAACAAAAGTCCATATAGTCAAAGCTATGGTTTTTCCAGTAGTCATGTGTGGATGTGAGAGTTGGACCACAAAGAAATCTGATTGCCAAGTGATTGAACTGTGCTGGTGGAGAAGACTCTTGAGAGTCCCTTGGACTACAAGGAAATCAAACCAGTCGATCCTAAAGGAAATCAGTCCTGAATATTCACTGGAAGGATTGATGCTGAAGTTGAAGCTCCAATACTTTGGCCACCTGATGTGAAGAGCTGACTCATTAGAAAAAGACTCTGATGCTGGGAAAGGCTGAAGGCAAGAGGAGAAGGCGACGACAGAGGAAGAGATGGTTGGATGGCATCACGAACTCAATGGACATGAGTTTGAATAAACTCTGGGAGATGGTGAAGGACAGGGAAGCCTGGTGTGCTGCAGTCCATGGGGTCACAAAGAGTCAGATATGACTTAACGACTGAACAACAACAACAACAACGTCTTGGTATGAATTAAAGTATGAACTGACTGTAAGGCTCATAAAGGCCAGGCCACAGTAGAGGTAAATTTTAATGTGAGGTTAAGACAGTGATGGGATCAGCAGAGCAGCACTGTTTTCTGTTTTTGTTTTTTTTGTTTTTTTTTTTTTTAATATTTGGCTGTACCCTGAAGCATGTGGGACCTTAGTTGCCTGACCAGGGGTCAAACCTGCATCCCCTGCATTGGAAGGCAGAGCCTTAAACACTGGACTGCTAGGGAAGTCGCAGCATCACTGAATCAGCCCAAAAAGCCAGAGTGTGCTTGAGAGTGTGCATGTGATGTGTGGGGTGGGATAGAGGTGCCATCTTGGGAGTTTGAAGGAATATTACTTATACACTCTGTGTGTAACAAACCACCCTAAATTGGTGGCTTAGAACAATGGTTTAGTATTTCTCTCAAGTCTGTGGGTCATACTGGTGTCACTAAGCCTTTCACTCTGGGATTCTTCCTAGTCTGGTGGTTGTAAGGCATTGTTCCAAGAGACAAAACCAGAAGCTGAAAGGCCACTTGAGGCTCCTGAACTTACATACAATCACTTCTGGTACCTTCTGTTGGTCAGTAAAAGTGCCTAGATGAGCCTAGACTCCAGGAGTGAGCAAATGGTCTCTACCTTTTGATGTGTGTGTGTGTTAGTTGCTCAGTTGTGTCCAACTCTTTGCAACTCCATGGACTGTAACTTGTCAGGGTCCTCTGTCCATGGGATTCTCCAGGCAAGAATACTGGAGTGGGTTGCCATTCCCTTCTCCAGGGAATCTTCCCACCCCGGGAATTAAACCTGGGTCTCCCGCATGGCAGGCAGATTCTTGACCGTCTGAGCCACCAGGGAAGCCAGACCTTTTGATGGGTAGCTGTCAAATATCTCTGCCATGCTTTTCAATCTACAACAGGAGGAAGCATGAAGACCCTAGACATCCAGAGAAGAGACTTCAAAGATGAAGAACGGAAGCAAGAAAAGATTACTAAGAAGAGGTTCAAAGACATGAAGCTGAACACTGCCTAATTCAATACTTTTCCTTGGACTCGCCAACTGGACAAACCTCCTTAAATGCACAGGAGGGAAGAGACAGACAACATATTCCTCTGCCTTTCATTAAATGTACAAAAGCATTTACTAGTAAGGAAATTTGAACTTCCATTGACTCCTAACTGATTAAGTCACATACCATTTAGAATTCAAGTGCCAAGAGAGATTGCTAATTGGTTAAGAATGGTGATGGTCTCTCATATAGTCTAAGCACCTGCACTTCCTAATAGTCATCATTTTGGCTCCATTTTTTACAGTGTTTTGCTTTTCACATATTCTGTCTTTTAACCTCTGCCCTATGACAAAGGTACCATGATGGGTCTCAATTTATCAATGAGAACAGGCTGAGGGAAGCTAAGAGAGTTGTTTAAGGTCACTGGAGCCAGTAAAGGCAAAGCCAGCATTCACACCCAGGTAGGCTGAGCCAGCTTCCACTCTTTTAACCATTACACCACCCCCTCTGCATTTAGAGGTGTTTGTTGGTGATGATAACTTGGATGGTGGCCATGGCTTTGTGATTTCAAACACCAAGATATAAAATGGTTTTTGTTTTGCTTCTTAAAAAGAAATGACTATGGAAAGAGAAAAAATATCCAAAGAAATCAATACTCCCTGCACGTCCCTGGTGGTCCAGTGCTTAAGACTCCCAGCTGTTACTACAGCAGGTACAGGTTTAATCCCTGGTTGGAGAACTAAGATCCTGCATACCACGTGGTCAAGAAAAGTATTTGTTGGACTCGCCTCATGGTTAAGTGGTTAAGAATCCATCTGCCAGTGCAGCGAACATGGGTTCAATCCCTGGGTGGGGACGATGCCACTGAGCAGCTAAGCCTGTGTGCCCCAGCTTCTGAGCCCCAGAGCTGCAACTACTGAAGCCCGTGTGCATGAACCTGTGCTCTGCCACAAAAGCAGCCACTGCAGTGAGAAGCCTGCACGTTGTAGCCAGAACGTAGGCCCCACGCTCCGCAACTACAGAAAGCCCTTGCACATCAGTGAAGACCTAGCACAACCAAAAAAGTATTTGTTGAACAGTAAGAATACATTAGGGGCTTCCCTGGTGGATCAGTGGTAAAGCCTCTGCCTGCCAATTCAGGAAACTCAGGTTTGATCTCCGGATTGAGACGATCCCCTGGAGGAGCAAATGGCAACCCACTCCAGTGTTCTTGCCTGGAGGATCCTTGGACAGAGGAGCCTGGCAGGCTGTAGTCCAAGGCGTCACAAAAGAGTTAGGCATGACTGAGCCACTTAGCAATGATAACAAAAAATATATTATCTGAACATTTGTCAAGGTAAAACATAAAATCCTTACCAAAAAAAAACAAAAACAAAAAAGAGTGAGAGAAATAAAAAAAAAGGGGAGAGAGAAAGAAAAAAAGAAAGAGAAAGAGAGAAATCAACACTTCCAAACTGCTACCAACAAGCATTTTCCATGAGAATAAAGAAAACACCTATGGAGAGCTTCCTAGTAGGCTGTCACTTGGTGCTTTTATATAATATGTTGCTGTTTTTAAGGTAAATACTGTCCCCAGGGTATAGATAAGAGGGAAAATAGGGGTAGTCAGAATTACTCAGGGTCTTAATTCTTAGCTTTTCCTAAAGTGTTACTTTTCAAAAGGACTTTTGTAACATAGTTATTATTTTGCTAACCATACCCTATAAACTCAAATTAATTTGAAGATACTTTTTCAGAAATGACCAACCACAGGATTTTAGCAAACACCAGCCAAGTTGTCTTAAGGAGACTTCGTTCTCATCATATGAATCAGAATCTTTTAAGCTTCTCTGAGAGTTTAAAAATCAAGTTCGTCAAACACTTTATGCCACCAAAAGTGAAATATTCAGCAGTACTCTGAGATAACCAGTTTATGCGGGGACAGACATAACACTTAAGGGAAGAGAAATTATTTCACATCTTAAGTCCTAGGAGGAAAAGCTAAAGGAAATATGAATTGCACAGTTACTAGGAAAAACTTAGGTAATTATGGTTTTTTAAAAAACGACTTTAGAGACTTTAATTCCCTTTAAAATAGAGGGACTGAGAGCCTTTCAAAATGTAATTGTCACATATTAAACAAGACATAGTATCAGCCTCTATCCAAGCTGCTGATCACGTGTTTCACACAGTATAAAATTCATTTGTATCAAGTGTATAATTCAATGACTTGGGCTTCCCTCATAGTTCAGTTGGTTAAGAATCTGCCTGCAATGCAGGAGACTCTGGTTCAAATCCTGTGTTGGAAAGATCCCCTGGAGAAGGGAAAGGCTACCCACTCCAGTATTCTGGCCTGGAGAATTCCATGGACTGTATAATCCATGGGGTCGCAAAGAGTCGGACACGACTGAGCGACTCTCACTTCACTTTCACTTTAGTAATTTTACCAAGTGGTACAATTATCATCATAAATCAGTTTAAATATAGTTTTATCTCCCCCAAGGAGATCTCTCTTGCAAGTGATCA
Organism: Bubalus bubalis; assembly: GCF_019923935.1. NCBI lineage: Eukaryota > Metazoa > Chordata > Mammalia > Artiodactyla > Bovidae > Bubalus > Bubalus bubalis. Next base: position 21,378,187 of record NC_059177.1, on the reverse strand, counting down.
CTGTTCTTGGCCGTAACTTCAGACAACTCACCTTTTCTGACTATTTCATGTACGCACAATATATGCCTGCTTGTGTGTGGCTTCTTTCACTTAGCATCACGTTTCTGAGGTTCTGACATAACACGTATCAGTAGTTTGTTCCTTTTTGGAGCTGTGAAGTATTCCATTGCATGTACCTGCCACACTGTGCCTATCCATTCATCAGTTGATGGACAATTAGGTCGTTTCTAGTTTGGGACTATTATGAGTACAGGTTCTCTGAGCACTAGGGTGGGATTCTAGATGTGGACACATGCTTCCATTTCTCTTGGGTAGACACCTAGGAATAGAATTGCTGCTCACAGAGTAGTTTTATGTTTGACTTTTTTGAAAAAATTTCTATTTTCCAAAGAGGTATGACTGAGTTGTGAGATGAGAAAGATCATTTGCTCGGAACTGGTGTAAAACCCAACTGCTATCTCTACTCAACCCCAACCAAATTCACAAGGCTGTTCTTCAGTGAGCTCCTCTCTAACTTACACATGTGAGGATAAGGTTTAGGGACAGAACTGCTAGAATCACTATGGTAGCTTTCTCTGGGTGCAAAGACCTCTCTAGGGAGACTTTCTAAGAAAAGTCATAATGGGTATGCAAAATCTAAAGGAACAGAAAATGATTCCCATATAAAACAGCCTGCGGTAACTATTTACTGGATACAGAGCTTTTGTCTGGGATGATGCAAAAGCTCTGGAAATGGATAATGGTGATGGTTGCACAACATCACAAGTATACTTAAATACTTAACGCCACTGAATCATACACTTAACAATGGATACAATGGGGCTCCCTTGGTGGCTCAGTGATAAAGAATCCACCTGCCAACACAGGAGACGTCGGGTCTGATTCCTGATCCAGGAAGATCCCACATGCCTTAGAGCAACTAAGCCCGTGCACCACAACTACTGAGCCCATGTGCTGCAGCCACTGAAGCCTGCACGCCCTACATCCCGTGGTTCACAGCACGAGAAGCCAACGTAATGAGAAGCCCGTGCGTCACACCTAGAGAGTAGCCGCTGCTCACTGCAACTAGAAAAGAGCCCACGTGGCAGTGAAGACTCAGCACAGCCAAAAATAAATAAGTAAGTAAAATTATTATTTTTTTCACAGCTACGAGTTAACTTTTATGTTACGTCTATTGTACCACATTTTTTTAAAAAAAGCTAAGAAAAGCATTGGGTCACATCATTCCTGTGCATAAACTACTCATTGTCCTCCCATCACTCAAAGTAAAATTTAAATTTCTTACCAAGGCTTATAACACGCTGCACAATCCAGCTCTCACCCCTCTTCCACCTGTCTCGTGCCTCTGCCACTCTTTGTCACTTTGGCCTCCTTTCTCTTTCTTAAACCTTGAGCTAAGAGCCTTTTCCCAGTTCTCCTGCTGGACCCAATCTCGTCCTCCAAGCCTCAATTCAAATTTATCTTCTTAGAGTTGTTGCTATTTAGTTGCTTAGTCATGTCTGACTCTTTGCAACCGCATGGACTATAGCCTGCCAGGCTCCTCTGCCCATGAAATTCTCCAGGCAAGAATACTGAAGTGGGTAGCCATTCCCTTCTCCAGGGGATCTTCCTGACCCAGAGTTTGAACCCATGTCCCCTGCTTGGCAGGCACATTCCTTACTGCTGAGACACCACGGAAACCCTTCTTCTCAGGGAAACCCTCCTTAAGTAGCCTCCCCAAGTCTGTCTATCTCTCCTTCCTCCATGCTCTGTTTATTTCCTTCCCAGCACTTACTATAAGCAGTAATTCTCTTTTACTGTTTTACTGCCTGCCTCCCCCAGTAGAAGTAAGCTCCAAGGTGGCGAGCTCCTTCTCTGTTTTATTACCCTCTACACCTAAACACAGGTATACTGCCTAGTACAAAGCAAGCCTTTGAAAAATATTTATTGAATATGATAAATAAATAGAGCTCTCTCAAGTGTCAAGGCGTGAGATTTAATTGCAATTTTAACTACATTAAGCTTGCATTTAAACATTCATTTTGCAGTTGATTTTCTAATAAAAAATAATAGCCCTCATTGGCCTAGTTTCATACTAATGATTTTTACAAGACTCTTTCCCACACGGAAGTGTGATATGGAAAAAAATAAGCTGGGAAGACTTGTTTCCCTCACATCAATGATCACTTTTTTTTTGTTTTGTTTTTTAAATGTTTCTTATTTTATTCATTTGGTTGCTTAGTTGCAGCATGTGGGATCTAGTTCCCTGACCAGGGATCGAACCTGGGGCCCCTGCATTGGGAGTGTGGAGTCTTAGTCACTGGACCATGAGGGGAGTCCCTCAATGATCACTTTTTAAAAACCATTTATAAGAAACAAAAACAAAAAAAAGATGGAGATATTTCAAAAAGGCAGGAGGGAAGACTAACTCCAATAGATATTAAAACATACAATAAAATCTCTATAATTAAAACTGTGTGGTACTGTAGCACAAAATAGACTAGCAGAAAAATAGGAGGTCCAGAAATAGACCCAAGTATATATGGAAATTTAGCGTTAGACTATATATTCAGGATAAATACCCAGAAGTGATACTGATGAGGCCAAGGGGAAACATAACTATTTTTAGATTATTATTGCCTTTTTTCCTCACAGGTTCACCAGCAGTGTGTCTTGTCAAACTTTTGAATTTTTGCCATTTACATGAAATGAAAGTGGCATCTCAGTGCATTTTAAATTTTCTCTCTCTTATTATGGGTGAAATTTAATATCTTTTCATTTATTCAAGAGCATTTTGTATGTTTTTATATCATCCTTTTTATGAAGGTGCAATTTACATGCAACAAAATGTACAGATCTAAAGTGTTCAGTTCAATGAATTTTGACAGTTGAATATACCTCTGTAGCCATCACTCAGAGCAAGATCTAGAACATTTCCATCACCCCAGAAAGTCCCTTTGAGTTACTTTCCAGTCAGTCCTCCTACTCCCTCCAGAAGCAACCACTTTCTGCTTTCTCTCACCATAGATTAGTTTTGTTTTTTCTTTGTCTTTGTATAAATGGAACATACAATATGTATATCTACTATGTGTATGTTTCTTAAGTATTTTGCTCAGTTTCATTTTTCATTTTTTGATTCATCCATTAATTCATGTTGAGCATTAGTTCATTTCATTAGTTCATTTCCAGTTGTTATTGAGTAGGATTCCATTCTATGGATATAATACCACATTTGAAAAATTAAATTTTATCTGCCATATGGTTTCTCACTGTTGAAGAACAGAGTTGCAAATATGGAAAGGAGGAAGATCAGAATGAATCCTGCCATATTTAATTGGAATTGGAGCTACTGGTATGAACTTACAGCTCTCAATACGTACAGCTAGATGTAGAAATGACTTCAGGTATATGTAGGCGTCCCCTTCATGGATCACAGTAAAGGGGTGATCCTTTTTGTGGTGAAGGGGCCTGCATAACTCAATAAAGCTACAAGCCATGCCACACAGGGCCACCCAAGATAGACAGGTTACAGGGAAGAGTTCTGACAAAAAGAGGTCCACTGGAGGAGGAAATGGCAACCCACCCCAGTATTCATATTCATGCAAAAAGATATGACACCGGAAGAGGACCGCCACCACCATCCCCACCCCGCCCCGCCCCAGGTCAGAAGGTGTCCAATATGCTCCTGGGGAAGAGGAGAGGGCAATTACTAATACCTCCAGAAAGAATGAAGTGGCTGGGCCAAAGCAGAAAGGCACTCAGTTGTGGATGTGTCTGGTAGTGAAAGTAAAGTTTGATGCTGTGAAGAACAATATTACGTAGGAACCTGGGATGTTAGCTCCATTATTCAAGCTATATTGGACGTGGTCAAGGAGGACATGGTGAGATTGAACACTGACATCTTAGGAATCAATTAAGTAAAATGGATGAATTTAATTCAGATGAGTATTATATCTACTACTGTGGGAAAGAATCCCTTAGAAGAAATGGAGTAGCCTTCATAGTCAACAGGAGTCCAAAATGCAGTACTTGGGTGCAACCTCAAAAAAGACAGGATAATCTTGTTTCCTTTCCAAGGCAAATGATTCAGCATCACAATAAGATAAGTCTATGCCCCAACCACTGATGCTGAAGAAGCTGAAGTTGATAGGTTCTATGAAAACATCTAACACCTACTAGGACTAGCACCAAAAAGAGATGTCCTTTTCATCATAGATTGTTGAATGGAATAGATTTGCATGGAATGCAAAAATGGGAAGTCTAGAGGTACCTAGAATAATGGGCAAGTTTGGCTTTGGAGTATAAAATGAAGCAGGGCAAAGATTAACAGAGTTTGCCAGGAGAACACACTGGTCATAGCAAACACCCTCTTCCAAAAACACAGGAGACAACTCTACACATGGACATCATCAGAAATCAGACTGATTGTGTTCTTTGCAACCAAAGATGGAGAAGCTCTAAACAGTCAGCAAAAACAAGATTGGGAACTGACTGTGGCTCAGATCATGAGCTCCTTATTGCAAAATTCAGGCTGAAATTGAAGAAAGTAAGAAAAACTACTAGGTCATTCAGGTATGATCTAAATAAAACTCCTTATGCTTATACAGTAGAGGTAACGAACAGATCCAAGGTATTAGATCTGATAGACAGAGTACCTGAAGAACTATGGACAGAAGTTCATAACATTGTACAGGAGGCAGTGACCAAAACCATCCAAAAGAAAAAGAAATGTAAGAAGGCAAAGTGATTATCTGAGGAGGCCTTACAAACAACCAAGGAAAGAAGAGAAGTGAAAGGCAAGGGAGAAAGGCAAAGATATACCCAACTGAATGCAGAGTTCCAAAGAAGAGCAAGGAGAGATAAGGCCTTCTTAAATGAACAATGCAAAGAAATAGAGGCAAACAGTAAAATGAGAAAAACTAGAGATTTCTTCAAGAAAACTGAAGATATCAAGGGGACATTTCATGCAAGGATGGGCACAATAAAGGACAGAAATGGTAAGGACCTAACAGAAGCAGAAGAGACTAAGAAGTGGCAAGGATACATAGAAGAACTATGCCAAAAGAGGGCTTAATGACCCAAGTAACCACAATGGCATGGTCACTCACCTAGAACCAGATATCCTGGAGTATGAAGTCAACTGGGTCTTAGGAAGCATTGCTGCAAACAAAGCTAGTGGAGGTGATGGAATTCCAGTTGAGCTATTGCAAATCCTAAAAGATGATGCCGTTAAAGTGCTTCACTTAATATGCCAGCAAATCTGGAGAACTCAGCAAAGGCCACAGGACTGGAAAAGGTCAGTTTTCATTCCAATCCCAAAGAAGGGCAATGCCAAAGAATGCTTAAACTACCATACAATTGCCCTCATTTCATATGCTAGCAGAGTTAAGCTCAAACTCCTTCAAGATAGGCTTCAGCAGTATGTGAATGAAGAACTTCCAGATACTCAAGCTGGATTTATAAGGAAAGGCAGAGGAACCAGAGATCAAATTGCAAACATTCTTTGGATCATGAAGAAAGTAAGGGAATTCCTGAAAAACACCTACTTCTGCTTTACTGATTATGCTAAAGCCTTTTACTGTGTAGATCACAACAAACTGTGGAAAATTCTTAAAGAGATGGGAGTACCAGACCATTTTACCTGTCTCCTGAGAAACCTGTACGTGGGTCAAGAAGCAAGTTAGAACCTTACATCAAACAATGGACTGGTTCAAAATTGGGAAAGGAGTACAAGTCTGTATATTGTCACCCTGTTTATTTAAATTACATGCAGAGTACATCATGCAAAATGCTGAGCTGGATGAATCACAAGCTGGAATCAAGACTGCCAGGAGAAATATCAACACCCTCAGATCTGTCAGTGATACCACTCTAATGGCAAAAGTGAAGAGGAACTAAAGTGCCTCTTGATGAGGATGAAAGAGGAGAGTGAAAAAGCTGGCTTAAAACTCAACATTTAAAAACTAATATCATGGCATTTGGTCCCATCACTTCATGGCAAATAGAAAGGGAAAAAGTGTGAGCAGTGACAGATTTTATTTTCTTGGGCTCCAAAATCACTGTGACTGTAGCCATGAAATTAAAAGACACTTGCTCCTTGGAAGGAAAGCTAGGATAAACCTAGACAGTGTCTTAAAAAGCAAAGACATCACTTCACTGACAAAGGTCCGTATGTATAGTTATGGCTTTCCAGTGGTCATATTTAATGTGAATTGATGCTTTTGAATTTTGGTGCTGGATAAGACTCTTGAGAGTCCTTTGGATTGCAAGGAGATCAAATCAGTCAAACCTAAAGAAAATCAACCCTGAATATTCATTGGAAGGACTGAAGCTGAAGCTCTAAAACTTTGGCCACTTGAGGTGAAGCACCAACTCACTGGAAAAGACCCTGATGCTGGGAAAGACTGAAGGCAAAGGAGAAGTGGGCAGCAGAGGGTGAGATTGTTAGATAGCATCACTGACTCAATGGACATGAATTTGAAAAACCCCAGGAGATAGTGAAGGACAGAGAAGCCTGGTGAGCTGCAGTCCGTGGGGTCACAAAGAATCAGACATGACTTAGCGACTGAACAACAACAAATGTGTAGATATACCTGTGTATGTGCACATATACATGTATTCCCTGGCTTTGACAGCATGGGAACTGTGTCTTTCCAAAAGTAATGAGTACACCCACCCTCTATACCTTGGTTTCTAAATATCATCCTTTTTGAAAAAGAATCAGCACTCTTTAAGAGAAGTGGCTGATTCCAGGGTTGAGGCAGAGAAGTACAATGTTAGTCTGGAACATCTTCTGCCAGACAGTAAGAATACTCTCAAAAACCAATGTTACTGTCTCAGAAGGACAGAGGACGTGGTGTGAAGGAACTTTCACTGGCCAATTTTAGATAATATGAGAATCAAAATGCATAAATACAAGAAAGGATTATAGCACATTTTTAAAAATCCACAAGTCCCTATTGTTACTAAAAATTAAAACAACAACAACAACTAATGTTGGGCAGAGGAAAAGGTTTTTTAAAAGAGAGAGTAATATCAACTCAAAAATGTAAGAAGAGGGACTTCCCTGGTGGTCTGATGGCTAAGATTCCACGCTCCCAATGCAGGAGGCCTGTGTTAGATCCCTGGTCAGGGAACTAGAGCCCACAGGCTGCAACATGGGTTTGTATGCTGCTCCTAGAAGACCCTGCATGCTAAAACCAAGACCCAGCACAACCAGATAAATATATATAAGAACAAATGATGGAAATAGAAAATCACCATTTTATAATCACTTGGGGAATAACTGATTTGGGCAAAAGTCACCATGGTGTAGAATGCTGCTGGAAGCCAGGACATTCACATGAACTCATGTGAATTCCTTATTAATTACACAAGGGAAATGGACAGTTATAATGGTGGACTCAGCAGCACCATATTAACCAAGTGATGAAAGTAAACACTGCCCATAATTGCGCACACCAATATCATTTGTCTCTGAGGGGATGCACTGAGAAGTACATAGAATTCCATCCAAAAATGTTGAATCTCATCATAAGGAAAGCATTAGAGAGTTCCAAATTAAGGGATGTTTGGCAACTGGAGCTTGGGCTCCAAAAATATCAGTGGCATGAAAGACAAAAAGAGGAGACTAAAGAAATAAGACAACCAAATGCAATGTGTCATCGTTCACTGGATCCCAGAGCAGGGGAGGAAAAACACAAACACTTTAAAGAACAGTGGTATTGAGATACTTGGGGAAATCTGAATACGGGCTATATGTTAGGTAATATCATTGCATCAATGTCAAATTTCTTGACTATAATAATTAAATTGTGGTTATGTAGGAGAAATTTCTTGTTCTTTGGAGGTACAATCTTAAGTACTTGGGGATGAATTGTCGTCATACTTGCAACTAACTCTTAACTGGTTTGGGTGTGGGGTGGAGGGGAAGGAAATACATAGGTTGTTTTTTTTTTTTATGTATATCTTTCCATACATATCCGTGAAGAAAAGAGAAGTAAAATGGATGTGGCAAATTGTTAACAATAAATCTGAAAGAAAATGGGTGTTGACTGTACTTTTTTTTTCAACTTTCCTGTAGGTTCAAAACAAAAATTAGGGAATTTTTTACACAATATTTTTAAATGGATTAGATACAATTCACGAATTTTTTTTTTTTTTTTCATTTTAAACAGGAGACTTCCAAAAGATGTTTAGGCTGACCATGCTTGCTTTGAGCTATAACTCTAGACACCCAGAAAATAAAAACTATCTTCAAGGTCACTTCAAGGTGAAAGGTCCTTCAATGGTGGGGGCAGGGCTTTAAGGAGCTTGGTCAAGGGGATAGGATGCATCCCTTTGGGGCCGTTTGGATGTCTCAGTTCATTAGAACTGGTCAAGGTCAAGGTCATGGCTGGGAGTGGACCTGAGTTTCATCTCTATGGCATCCCTTCCAGTTCTCCTGGCAGTAGCTACCATTCCTTTGAGGAACTGCCAACTCCCAAACTACATCCCAAACTTACACCAGCCCTTGTTCCCTGGGCAAAGGATGAATAAATAATCCAGGACTGGCCAATCCAGACCCCAGCATCAGGATAACGGCCTTGTGGACCCAGCCTAGCCCAAGGAAGGGTATGTGATCTAAACTGTGCCCACCAGCTCTTATCCTGATGTTTTATTAATGGATGCTCATCTTACTCTGGGTTCTTTTGGACATATTATAAGTCTGGAGTTGTCTGTAGCCATAACAAAAAGAATAAAAATTAAAAAAAAGAAATCCAGACTATGACACTTAGTAGCTGTGCTGTTAGGACAGTGTGTTAGTTGCTCAGTTGTGTCTGACTCTTTGCGTCCCCATGGACTTGCATCCCCCACCAGGCTTCTCCATCCATGGGATTTCCCAGGCAAGAGTACTGGAGTGGGTTGCCATTTCCTTCTCCAAAGGATCTTCCTGCCCCAGGGAAGGAATCTGCTGTATTACTGGCAGATTCTTTACCATCTATTGGATAAGCTGCTGGCAAACTGGAAACAGCTTTGCTTTGGGGTCCTTCAAGTCACTGTAGCTCTGTGATTACAGTTCGCTCACGGACCTTGTGGCTCCTGCGTCACGTGGTCTTGAATTATAGTCATCTGGCCTTCCACCACCTTAGTTACCCACAGTCAACTGTGACCCGAAAATACTAAGTGGAAAATTCCAGAAAAAAAAAAAAAATTTGTAAGTTTTCAATCACATGCTGTTCTTGGTAGTATGATGAAATCTCACGCCATCTTGTACCATCTCGTGATGTCTCTCCCAGAATGTGAACCATCTCTTTGTCCACGGTATCTCACCCGTCAGACACTGAGTAGGCATGTTGGTTATCAAATCTACTGTTGATAGTACTCATGTTCAATTGACCCTTATCTTACTTAATAATGGCCGCAAAGCACAGGACTAATGATGTTGGCAATTCAGATAAAGCCAGAGAGAAGCCACAAAGTTCTTCCTTTAAGTGAAAAGGTGGAAGTTCCCCCACACTTAATAAGGAAAAGAACAGAAATCATCTGCTGATGTTGCTAAGATCTATGCTTAGAATGACTTCCATGGGTGAAACTGTGAAGAAGGAAAAAGAAATTCGTGCTTAGTGTGGCTGTCAAACCTCAAACTGTAAAAGTTACAGCCACAGTGTGTGCTAACTATTTAGTTAAGATGGAGAAGGCTTCAAATTTTTCTAATAAGATATTTTGAGAGAGAGAAAGAAACCACCTTCACATCATGTTTATTACAGCATAATGCTATAATTTTCTGTTTTGTTTTTACTTATTGTTATCAACCACTTACTATGCCCAATTTATAAATTAAACCTTGTCACAGGTATGCATGACTAGGGAAAAAACATTTATATAGGGTTTGGTACCAATATATGTGCAGTTTCAGGTCTCCACTGGGAGTCATGGGATATATCCCCTAAGGACAAGGGGAGATTACTATACAGGCAGCATCTTATGGCACAGATTGAGCTCTACTTGTCCCCAAACTCCAGGGTCTCATATTTTATCATCTGAGGTGGGGCTGATATAACAATAAGAGAAATAAAATGCACAATAAATGTAACACACTTGAATCATCCTGAAACCATCTTGCCTCCACCCCAGTCCATGGAAAAATTGTCTTCCATGAAACTGGTCCCTGTGCCAAAGAGATCAGGGAGCACTGTGTAGATCACATGGCACATAAGCATGTGGGTGCATGTGCACACACAGTTTTCCAAAAAATGCCTTCTTATTTGCTGAGTCCCCACCCTCTCATAGGGCTTTCCTGGTGGCTCAAATGGTAAAGAATCCGCCTGTCAATGCAGAAGACACAGGAGATTCAAGTTTGATCCCTGGGTTGGGAAAATCCCCTGGAGGAAATGACAACCCACTCCAGTATTCTTGTCTTGACAATTCCATGGACAGAGGAGCCTGGCAGGCTATATAGTCCATGGGGTCACAAAGAGTCAGGCATGACTAAGAGACTAACACTTTTACTACTTTACCCTCTTAAAGGTCATTTGCTCATTCAATAAACATGGAAGACTAACCATGAGCAGACATGGAGCACAGCGCTATGGGATGGTGCAGTCCAAACACCACCCTGATTGCCTAAAATCCCCCAAAAAGGCTTATCAGCATAGCTCGGTGGGTCCCATGCCTAGCGATTTTGAAGAGACTCTGTGTACTTAACAAGTCATCCAAGTAATTAGAATCCCTATTCCCGTGTAGAAAACACTGCAGTGGGGACGGGCAGGGGAGACAGGGACATCCAGCTGAAAATGGTGCAGAGCTTTTTCTCAGGGAGCAACTAGATAAGTGGGGACAAAAGCAATTCAGCGAATTTTCTGTTGCAGCAGTAATCAGTGAGGTGTCCAGCGTGAACACTGTAGAGTCAGCTGAGGAATCTAAAGCTGAATGGAAGGAAGGTGCCACAGGGTCTTGCTGACTGGTGCTCGTGGGTTTTCTCTTCTAGTTATCTTCTCTGTTTTGTGTCTCAAAGCAATGTCTTTGGAGGAAGGACTCAGCCTGACTATCTCACAACAAGTTCACACTAGAGACTGGAGAAATCAGGCCATTTAGGGAGCTGCTGCTGGCGCCTTTCGGTGGAGGTGGGTGGGTGGGGGATAGGAGGAGTGTGTGTGGTGGGTGTGGTGGTGTTGTGTGTGTGTGTGTGTACAGCCTTACTTGGGGCTCTTGACCTACATGTGTTCATGACAACCTTTCAAAAACATGTCCTCAGCAAGGGGACAATGGTGATGTGGCCATATAAAGCTCTAAGTGAGCTTTTTGCCAAATCAGAGCGTACCGTTTATGGTAACTTTCTGGATAAAAATCACAGCATATTGTAGTCATAATAACTGTAGTTTATTGGCCAATCATTACATGCCAGGGAACATAAGAGCTGTTTTTTTGTAATTCTCATTTAATTCTCTCAAGGACCCCTTGAAATTAGTACTATTACCCTTATTTGATAGATGAAGAAATGAAGCTTAGGAGGGTTAGTACAACCTTTCGAGGTTATGAAGAAGTATGCTTGTAAATGCTCCTTGTGTGTATTAAGTTGCTTCAGTTGTGTCCAACTCTTTGCGACCCTATGGACTGTAGCCCGCCAGGCTCCTTTATCCATGGCATTCTCCAGGCAAGAATACTGGAATGGGTTGTCATGCCTTCCTCCAGGGGGAAGTGGTCCTTAATAGATATAATAATCTAACAACAAACAACATACCCAATTAAGTTGCAAGATTTTTCCTCAACTATTATTTATTATACATACATATTGAATACCCCTTATGTACATAGTCCCTGCTAGATATTATAGGAAAGACTGAAAAATATCATAAATAGCTCTTTTCCTTAACAAGCAGTTCATCTGGTCTGGAGCTAAAATCATAAAAGGATAAAAAAATATGAGCTGTTTTCCTTATTTGTGTTGCACTTTTACAGAGATTGTACTTGGACTGTAGTTGTGCAAGTTGCTTCTCCTTAGCCTCCAGGCATAAGGAACACCACTTCACTCACTTTGGTATTCCTAGCACATAGTAGGTACCTAATCATGTTGGCTGAATCAATAAACTGTTAATGTGGGGGTTGGAAGGCATGAATAAACATTCTAATCCTTTCCTTATTCAGAGGCTCAAGGGTTTCATGCAACTTGCAAATTAACCCAAACTCAGAATAGAACACAGCTATTATTCAGCAAAAAAAAAAGTTTTCTAAATAATGAGCATATTCCATATGCAACCATTCTGAGGTAGTTTTAAACCAACTTGCCTAAATGTCCCATGAGATGCTAATAAGTTTTTCTTTAAAAAGAAAAAATAATTCCACAGTCAAATACTTTTGGGAAGTGCAGAGCTAAATAGGATTATAGGATTTCTTTTCTATAGGAATAATCAGAGCCCGTAACAGACTACCGCGCACTGTGTATAAACCAAAAGATGTACATGGGATATTGAATAATACACAGTATATGATCAGCAATATTTTCCAAATTTCATTGACAGCAGAGTGAGGAGAGATTTGAAAAAAAAAAAAAAAAAAGGAATTAACTGCAGGGCTGGAACTAGGATAAGTGCGTGAGATACCTAGGGCACGACATTTAAAAAAGCCCTCACCTGGAATGTAAGTTGGTGCATCCCCAGTGGGAAACAATATGGAAGTTCCTTAGTAAACTAGAACTATTATATGACTCAGTAATTCCACTCCTGGGTATATACCTGGACAAAACAGTGATTTGAAAAGAATTACTATGTTCATTTGTTCCCCTATGTTCATAGCAGCACTATTCACAATGCCAAGACATGGAAACAATCTGAATATTCATCAAAAGATGAATGTATAAAGGAGATGTGATACATATATACAATGGAATATTACTCAGCCACAAAAAAGAATGAAATAATGACATTTGCAGCAATATAGATGCAATCAGATTATCATACTAAGTCAAGTAGGTCAGAAAAATAAATACAAGTATCATATGATGTCACTTACATGTAAAATCTAAAATATGGCACAAAAGAATCTATCTAGAAAACAGATACAGACTCACAGATATCAAGAATAGATTTGTAGTTGCCAAGAGGGAGGAGGGAGAGGGATGGACTGGGAATTGGGGGTTGGTAGATGAAAACTATTATATTTAGAATGGATAAGCAACAGGATCCTACTGTATAGCACAGGGAACTAAATCCAATATCCCGGGATAAACCATAATAGGAAAGAATATTTAAAAGAAAAGAATGTATAGATGTGTATAACTGAGTCACTTTGCTGTACAGCAGAGATTGGTATGACATGGTAAAACACCTATACTTCAATTTAAAAAGAAAGAAAGAGGGAGGGAGGTTCAAGAGGGAGGAGACATATGTATACCGAATGGCTGACTCATGTGGATATATGACAGAAACCAATACAATATTGTAAAGCAATTATCCTCCAATAAAAAAATAAATAAATTTTTAAAAAGAAAGCAAGCAAGCCCCCACCTACACAAAAGCACTTCCACAACCTGAGAGTGAGCCCCCACTTCAGTTTCACATCCTAGGTGCCTTACTGCACCACCCAAGCCCTAATCAGAAAGATGCCTGATACAACCACTGAAAGAACCCTGCCATGAACATAATTAGAGAAATGTTCTCTGTCCATTCCTCATCTGTAGTATCTAGTCAGGGATCATCACCATCATTTTGAAAATGACATAAACATTTCTACACCTTCTTCAACACATTTTATAGCGATTCTGGCTCAGCTTAGGGGTTGTGGACTCCTTTTCCCAGTCCTTCCCTGGAGGCAGAGACATCTACGGAGGTCAGGCCAAGGGCACCAGAACCCAGCTGGTGTCCTGAGCAGAGCTAGGCTGCCCGTTTGAGCTGGTCCAGGGAGAGGAAGTCCAAGTGGAACTGGTCTGTTCCACACACCAGAAGTCACTGATTGCTCTGTTTCTTTCATTCTTGAAAACAGCAGAGATGAAGCGAAAGTCAATAAAAGATTATCTAATGACTAGGACAATGTCTGGCACTCATATATGGAATGAATGAATGAACAAGTGAATGAATGAACTTATGAGTCAGACAAAGGTCCCTGCCTTCTTTTTAGTCTCTCATCTGAGCCAGATGTTCTGCTTAGATCTTTTGCTGTGTTCCATTTGTACACTTTCTTCAATTTCCTTCTCCATGTAAAGCCCTGTTTGATCTTAGAGCTAATGACTAAATCTGGATGGGGCAGAGAGCCTGAGAACAAATTGTCTGTTCAAGAAAGCGTGTACATTCTACAAACTTCTTTCCCATTTTCTTCCTGGCTTTTTTTTTTTCTTTTTGACACACCACCCAGCATGCGGATCTTAGGTCCCCAACCAGAGATTGAACCTGTGTCCCCTGCAGTGGAAAGGCAGAGTCTTAACCACCAGACTGCCAGGGAAGTCCCTCTTCCTTTTCCTTTAAATCCATGAAAACAATCATCTTTAAAGGTTCATAGTGATGTACATTCAGATACACTTAATATACTCATGTTACTGTAACTCTTACTACTTTTCTTGATTTAAGAAAAAAAAAAAGACCCTGGGGTAAACTCAATCCAAATAAATGTAGTAAAATATATGACTTTTAAGATGGCATTCCGAAGTATCAGATAATAAACAAATCTTTGCTTAGTTATCAATCTAATCATGAGAAATGCTGGGCTGGAAGAAGCACAAGCTGGAATCAAGATTTCCAGGAGAAATATCAATAAACTCAGATATGCAGATGACACCACCCTTATGGCAGAAAGTGAAGAGGAACTCAAAAGCTTCTTGATGAAAGTGAAAGTGGAGAGTGAAAAAGTTGGCTTAAAGCTCAACATTCAGAAAACTAAGATAATGGCATCTGGTCCCATCACTTCTTGGGAAATAGATGGAGAAACAGTGGAAACAGTGTCAGACTTTATTTTTCTGGGCTCCAAAATCACTACAGATGGTGACTGCAGCCATGAAATTAAAAGACACTTACTCCTTGGGACCAAAGTTATGACCAACCTAGATAGCATATTCAAAACCAGAGACATTACTTTGCCAACAAAGGTCCGTCTAGTCAAGGTTATGGTTTTTCCAGTGGTCATGTATGGATGTGAGAGTTGGACTGTGAAGAAAGCTGAGTGCCGAAGAATTGATGCTTTTGAACTATGGTGTTGGAGAAGACTCTTGAGAGTCCCTTGGACTGCAAGGAGATCCAACCAGTCCATTCTAAAGGAGATCAGTCCTGGGTGTTCTTTGGAAGGACTGATGCTAAAGCTGAAACTCCAGTACTTTGGCCACCTCATGTGAAGAGTTGACTCATTGGAAAAGACTGATGCTGGGAGGGATTGGGGGCAGGAGGAGAAGGGGACAACAGAGGATGAGATGGCTGGAAGGCATCACCAACTCGATGGACATGAGTTTGGGTGAACTCCGGGAGTTGGTGATGGACAGGGAGGCCTGGCATGCTGCGATTCATGGGGTCGCAAAGAGTCAGACACAACTGAGCAACTGAACTGAAAAAGCAATTGATGTTGAATAGTTGTACATTACAGTCCAGTTCATAGAGAAATTAAAAATCAGAAAGGGCATATTTGCAGAATTAAAACAGTGGATTCATTAAATATCTCTGTATTCCCTGGCAAGAATTCAGGTTTGCTGTAAGTCCCATTAGGAGTTTCACACTCCAGGTCTAGAAAATGGAAAGAATCACTGAGTTTCTAATGACTTAATCTGACTCCTTGGTGTTAATGGGTGCTAGGCCTGTGTTGCCTCATGAAATGATCACTTTATCATGCCCCTCATACATTCCTTCTTTTTTTCAGTATTTGCCTTTTATGAGACCAGATTCTTTCAATTAATAATACACATTTTCCCTTGGTGACTAAACTTTTCCACTGGCACTTAAGATGCTAGTAACACATTCAATACTTTCATAATCACCTGGTTGAATTGTTGAGGAAAAAGGCAACATACCCAACCCACTACATCTAACCCTCCAAACTTCAAACAATAGAGATCAGAAGCTATCAACTTTATATGCTGTTTTTGCATTTTATCTTTGCATATTTTTCAGGAACTATAGTGTTTGGTTTGATTTCAAAGGGTATCCTTCTAGGTAAAGTGAATGAAGTGAGCTGATTTATCAACAAATATTCTACAAAACTGTATACTATTGAGTTTAACTCATAACAAGTGCCAAGGTACCAAAAACACCTGCTGCTGCTGCTAAGTCGCTTCAGGCGTGTCCGACTCTGTGCAACCCCATAGATGGCAGCCCACCAGGCTGCCCCGTCCCTGGGATTCTCCAGGCAAGAACACTGGAGTGGGTTGCCATTTCCTTCTCCAATGCATGAAAGTGAAAAGTGAAAGTGAAGTCGCTCAGTCATGTCCAACTCTTCACGACCCCATGGACTGCAGCCCACCAGGCTCCTCCATCCATAGGATTTTCTAGACAAGAGTAGTGGAATGGGGTGCCATCGCCTTCTCCGCCAAAAACACCTAGGTACTAATATTAAATAAAGTACAGATAATCCAGCCCTTGGCTGCCAATTCAACCTCTTCCTATGTCACTCATCCTTCTATCATGACATCAAATCAGTGGTTGTGTAACTGGTCCTAGAACATGGCAAGCCCCTTCTCATCTCAGGTCCTTGCAGCCCCTTCTGTCAAATGGCCTTCTCCTGGTTTGTCTCTGATTTTGTCTCTGAGGTTTGGCTCCCTCTCACTCCTCAGGTGTCAGCTGGAACATTCCATCTTGAGAAGAGCCAGTGGCCTCCTCATCTCTTGCCTCATTATTTTTCTAGGTACCTTGTCCAATTCCTTCATGGCAGTCACCACATTCAGAAATTAATTGATTTTGTTTACTCATTTATAGTCTATATCCTCCCTCCAGAAGGATAGAGATTATATTTATATTTCTAGTACCAAGACAGAAAGCACTTGCTTTGGGCTAAACTGTGTCCCTCCCAAATTTGTATGTTGATGCTGCACCCTCAAGGTATTCAGGTAGTATTTAGATACTATTTTGGAGAGGGCAATGGCAACCCACTCCAGTGTTCTTGCCTGGAGAATCCCAGGGACAGGGGAGCCTGGTGGGCTTCCGTCTATGGGGTCGCACAGAGTCGGACATGACTGAAGTGACTTAGCAGCAGCAGCAGCAGATAGTATTTAGAGGTGGGACTTTGGAAGGTAGTGTTCAGATGATGTCATGAAGGTGGGGCCCTCATGATGGGATTAGTGCCCTTACAAAAAGAGATATCAGAGAACTGACAGACTCTTTATCTCTCTGCCAAGTGAGGACACATTAAGAAGGCACCTATCTGAAAGCCAGGAAGGGAATTCATGAGGGATCCCTGATCTTGGACTTCCAAACTTCAAAATAAATTTCTCTTGTATAAGTCACCCAATCTATAGTATTATATCATGGCAGCCCAAGCAGACCAATACAGCATTCAATAAATCTTTGTTGAATGAATGAATATACGATCTCCTGTATGTAATCAAGAGATAACTACACTTTATAATCTGAATGGTTCTGGGATGATTTTTAAAGTGCCAGTTGGCTAGGGTTTCATACTCTATTTTTTAGGCCATTTTGATGTGGAACTTTATTAAACATGCTTGTCTACTTTTCTTTGTTCCTGTTATCACAAGTTCCTATTACTGCCAAATTTTATTGAAAGATATATTCAGGCAAAGTCCATTTGCACAGCTGGCCACCAGATCAGATGTCTAAACTAACCAGGATTATCTAAAAACTTTTATTTTATTAAAAAAAAATACTGGACAATTGTTTGAATTGTTCAAGTTTCAGCACCACGTAGACAAAAACCGCAGAACCCTGAACACCTCCACAGAACTGCATGATTCTTTGTGTGATGAATTTATGCAGGTTAATTCTAAAAACTTCAATAACTTTTCTTAGATTCTAAAGGTAGGTAATTTAAAATGAGTCTCATTTTCTTCTAGTCATCACAATTCTTATAAACATGAATTCATATTCCTCAGAATCTACTTATCTTTTATATATACTTTAAAAGCTAAAACTTAAGATTTTATCTACTTATTCAAAAAAACAAAAAACATCTGTTGGGTTATTCTAGACAACATCACCATACTGGGGAAGGGTGACATAGGTCAATGTTAACCATTTTCTGGGCGAAAAGCTAAGGGCTCTAAAATTGCTTCCCTGCTTGCTGGTCCAAAGAACAACCAAAAGTTTGTACAGAACATACACCCAGTCTTAGAATCTGAGGTCATCTTCAGTACATTTTTCAGAGAAAATAACTGTACTACTAATGTCCAAACTACATCTATGTGACAAAATGCTTGGATACGCTATGTGTGCTCAGTCGTGTCCAACTCTTCGCAACCCCATGGACTGTAGCCCACCAGGCTCCCCTCCCCGGTCCATGGAATTCTCCAGGCAGGAATACCAAGGAATGGGATGAGAGTTCCTCCTCTAGAGATCTTACCAACCCAGGAATCAAATCCACATCTCCTGTGTCTCCTGAACTGGCAGGCAGATTCTTTACCACTGAACCACCTACTGGCACTCTACTAAGGAAAATACATAGTATCAACAAATATTAATAGAATCATTACCACGTGCCAGGCACTGTCAACAGCATTTTAAACACATTGTCTAGTTTGATCCTCAGAATGACTCTGAGGTAGCTATTATCATCACCCCACTTTACAGATGAGCAAACTGAAACTTTAAGTAAGTCGCACAAGTCTCTCACATCCATGTCAGTCTCATCGCACCAAAGGACTGGCTAACCTCTAACAATACTACCCAGTTTTCTTGGGCCTCATAACCTTATTTATCAATCCCTGTTTAATGAAAGCCTTACTCTTTGAGAGCACTGGTCAGTCACAAACCTGTCCCTGTCGTGGTAGAAAAGAAAGCGTACAACTCAAGAAAACAAACAGTATGAGTGAGGTCTGAAGAAACTTGGTGTAAGTACTTAAGACAACAAATTATTTTCCACTTCAAATGTACTTGTTTGTAAGGGAAAAAAAGCATGATCATTTCAAATAATTCTGTCTACTCATTGAACAGTTGTCCAAAGGAAATGCATGCAATATTCACCTGACCTAGTTCAAGTTTCTTATATCCTTCAAAGGAATAAAATCAACCATGAGAACTGTAAGCTTCTTGAATCCAGTCATGACAGTTTTGTTCATGTGTGTCTAGTACATGGAAAACTCTCAGTACAATCTTCCCTCAGAATCCACAAGGGACTTGCTCTAGGACACCTCCTACCCACACGAATATCAAAATCTGAGGAACCTCAAGTCCCTTATATAAAATAGTGTGAGTGAAAGTAAAAGTCGTTCAGTCGTGTCCAACTCTGCGACCCCAAGGAATTCCCCAGGCCAGAATACTGGAGTGGGTAGCCTTTCCCTTCTCCATGGGATCTTCCCAACCCAGGGATAGAACCCAGGTCTCCTGCGTTGAAGGTGGATTCTTTACCAGCTGAGCCACAATTTGCATATAACCTAAGCACCTCGTCTTGTCAATTTTAAATCATCTGCAGATTACTTATGACACTGAACACAATGTAAATGCTATGTAAATAGTTGACAGTTAGAGGCAGATTCAAGTTTTGCTTTTTGGAACTTTTTGGAATTTTGAGGGATGTGTTGAATCTGCAGATGTGGAACCCACAGATACAGAGCTGACTGCAAATGTTTTTGTTAAATAAATACTGCAATCCCTTAAATTTTCTTTAATTAGTGGCTTACCTGGTGTCTTAGGTGGTAAAGCATCTGCCTGCCATGCAGGAGACCTGGGTTTGATCCCTGGGTCAGGAAGATCCCCTGGAGAAGGGAATGTCTACCCACTCCAGTATTCTTGCCTGGGAAATCCCATGGACAGAGGAGTTCATGGGGTCACAAAGAGTCAGACATGACTAAGCAACTAACACACACACACGTACCTCTCAAACTACCTCCCTCTGTATGTCTATGAGAGGTAAAGTTTTATTAATTAAATCTTTTTCTTCCACTGGTTTGCAATTATTTTCTAGATTTCTCCATGTTTTCTTACTAACAAGATGGTCTGGACCCTAATCATCTTTGTTTGATATCAGTGCTGCACTGCTAAACACAGAAAATGAGAGGAAAATGTCTCTCTCCTGTTGATGCACGAATACGTTCTGTATATAATGTAGGATGGATAGCTAAAATCAGAGCTATAAAATTTCAGTTGGTAAGAAGAGTCTGGTGGAAACAAAAAAACCTGGTCATTGGAAAGGGTGGTGGGATTCAGATGCTAATTTATAACCATTGTCTGCTCTTGTCATTGCTGGAACTACTCAGATAGCCAAACTTGGCTGGGCTCCCTAATGCTACCCAAACCCTCTCCCCACATCCTCTCCCCATCCTTCCCTCGCTGTGGAGCAGGTGCTCCAGGGACTTAAGCAGGCCTGAGAGCAGGGCTGTAAAAAGTGTGGTTCCTTATGGCAATGAACTGCCTCTGACCCTAGCTTCCAGCATGGCAGCTGCCCACTTCAAGGAAAACTTAAACCTCCACCAAAGAAGCCACTTTGATGAATTACAAGCTGCCTCTCACACATTTCCTGAATACTAAAATAACACTTTTCTCTATACCTTGCATGACTCTAAGTTCCATTTTTATCACCAAATCAAAAAATGAAGGTGTACATTTTCTTGTTTAGTCACGAAGTCGTGTCCAACTCTTTTGCAACCCCATGGACTGTGGCTCGCCAGGCTTCTCTGTCCATGGGATTTCCCAGGCAAGAATGCTGATGTGGGTTGTCATTCCCTTTTCCAGAGGATCTTCCCAATTCAGGGATCAAACCCACATCTCCAACATTAGCAGGCAGATCTTTACTCCTGAACTACCAGGAAGACCTTGCTACTCACATATCATGAGTATGATCTGGGAGCTTCATTAGAAATGCAGAATCTCAAGCCTAACCCCTGACCCAGTAGGAGAGAATCTCAATTGTAACAAGATGTCCAGGAGATTTGTATGTAGAGTAAAATGTGAAAATCACTGCCCTAAGAGATATATGAGGGAGGGGGATATTCTCTAAAAGACGAAAACGGCACACTTTGGTGCAAGTCCTTTCTCCAAAATAAATGTCACTTGTTGGGTGCCCAAAGCACCTCTTCTTCGACTCTCTTTCTCTGTGTGTGTGTGATTAGCACACGAGCACCTATTTGACAGACTAGAGTTCAAACCTTTACTATCCTTTATTTTGTCAACTCCCTGTACTGGCTTCGTCTTTCAAATCTTTGGTTACTACCAATTGGTTTCTTCCTTCTGATCCCTACACACCTTTTCACCTCTAGTAAGAGGCAGTTATCAGGATTTCCTTGGTAGTCCAGTGGTTAAGAATATGCCTTGCTATGCAGGAGATGTGGATTCAATCCCTGGCTGGGGACCTAAGATCCCACACGCACAGAGCAACTAAGCACCGCCACCACAGCTACTGAGCTCGCGCGCCGCACAGAGCGAGTCTGTGCGCTGCAGGAAGCGATTCCGCAGGACACAGTGGCTGAGACTCCATGCAGGGAAATAACTACACAAATAAAATAAAAAACCCTCTCACTTCGGGGGAAAAACAAGAGGCAGTTATCTGGGGGATTTCTGCTTACAGATCAGATGTAAAGGGTTACAAGAGACTGTTGTTCTCACCCTAACAATCAAAACAAACCAGGAAAGCCCAAAATAATCATCAATTTTTAAAACCCATCAGAGAAATTGAGGCCACCAATTAACCTAAATGAACTAAACTCAAAATGACAAGCTGTACACAGGAGAGAAGAGACCCAGAGCCATTTTCGCCTCTGGTGAAATGGCAGAAGGAAAAAGAGTTTGTGGTTGGTGGAGATAAGGAGAATTCAGCTGAAGTTTCACCAAACTGGTCACAGCTGCCCATGGACTGAGAAGCTGTAGCCACAAAGCTAATCTACACCTACCTATCTAACCTGTCCCAGGAGACATCACACGGAGATAGAAGTAGTTCACTGAAGCTGGTGGCAGGGAAGAAGGGCTGAGAAGGAATCCCTGAGGCATTTGAGGCTTTCACAGAGATTAGGGAGCTGCTAAGACCTACAGGGAACAAAAAGTCTGGAAGACTTTAGGGGTGCAGAAAGCAGGAGGCAAAAGTCAAAGAGAAATAAAAAAGCTAGCAGTTGGGAAGTAAAGCAAAGAGCGACTTCCCACAAGTCTGAAATCTCCTAACTTGGTTTTGAAGAATAGGCAGGTCTCAAGAATCTTGACAGTGCTCAGATCCCAGGCCCTGATGAAGGGAAAGTCCTATCTTACCCTCAAAACACTTGAAAGTGGTAGTGAAGTGAATCAAAGTAAAGCTACAATTAAGCCCAGATCCTGATCAAGTATAGGTCACACTGACTCAGCCTCTCATATTAGAAAAGAATTGTTTTGGGAGGTCACTATTACTTACTTTGAGGTTTCCCAGGTGGTGCAGAATCTGCCTGCCAATGAAAGAGATCCCAGAGATGCAGGTTCAATCCCTGGGTCGGGGAGATCCCCTGGAGAAGGAAATGGCAACTTGCTCCAGTATTCTTGCCTGGAGAATTACATGGACAGAGGAACCTGGTGGGTGACAATCCATGGGGTCACAGAGTTGAACACGACTCAGCACGCATGCACACACACTCACTTTACTTACTCTGTACTCTTTTTTTTTTTTTCCTATAAATATTCAACGTGCAATAAGAAATTCAAGATCTATGGGAAAATAAGAAAATGCGTCTCATGGTTAATATAGAAGAGAAACAATAGAACCAGAGACAGCTCAGAGGCTGAAATGATCAAACTAGTATTACAGCACAAAATTCCTATGATATAAAACTATCAAAATATCTCATGGAAAGGAAGGCAATGTGCATGAAGAGATGGGGAATTTCATCAGAGTAATGGAAACCAGAAAAAAACAACCACATGGAAATGCTAGAAATGAAAGAGACATAATATCACAAATAAATTCATTACATAAGCTTAGTTGCTGACTCAACAGCAGAGGAAACTGAACATCTGATAACGTTTGGGCTGCTGCTGCTGCTGCTGCTAAGTCGCTTCAGTCATGTCCGACTCTGTGTGACCCCATAAACAGTAGCCCACCAGGCTCCCCCGTCCCTGGGATTCTCCAGGCAAGAACACAGGAGTGGGTTGCCATTTCCTTCTCCAATGCATGAAAATGAAAAGTGAAAGGGAAGTCGCTCAGTCTTGTCCGACTCTTAGCGACCCCATGGACTGTAGCCTACCAGACTTCTCCATCCATGGGATTTTCCAGAAAGAGTACTGGAGTGGGGTGCCACTGCCTTCTCCGAACGTTTGGGCTACTTTCCAACAATTCAACATACATGTAAATAGTGAAAAGAAATAAGAAAAGAAGGACAACGTGGCAGAAGAAATCATTGAAACTTTATTGGCTAACACTCACCCAAACTGGTGAAAAATATCAAGTCACAGAACCAAGAAACTCAGCACACCCCAAGTAGAATAAATATAGAGAAAACCACACCTAAATAAATCTAGCCAGACTGTTGAAAAGTAACAGCAAGTGAAACCTGAAAAGCAGCCAGAGGGGAACAGAAGACATAAATTTTAGGCTAAAGATATAAATAACAGGTGACTCTTGAGTAGAATCAATGGAGGCCAGAAGAAAATAGAACCTCTTTAAAATGCTAAAAGAATAACGCTGTCAAATTCCATATCCAGTGAAAATATATTTCAAATATACTTCAAAAATGAAATAAAGTCATTATCAGAAAGAAAATTTGGGAGAATTCATCTCCAGCAGACCAACACTACAAGAAAAGCTAACATTTGCTTTTCAGAATGAACAGAAAGGAAACCAGAAGGAAACTCATATCTGCAGGAAGAAGTGAAGAGTATCAAAAAGGATAAGTATATGGGTAAATGTCAAAGACCTTTTCAAAGTAATATGTTTTCATCTTTGTCTATCTATCTGTGTACGAAGAATATTTTAGAGGACTGCTGACTGTTTTGGGCTTCCCTGGTGGCTCTGATGGTAAAAGAATCTGCCTGCACTGAGGGAGACCCAAGTTTGATCCCTGGGTCAGGAAGATCCTCTGGAGAAGGGAACGGCTACCCACTCCAGTATTCTTGCCTGAAGAGCCTGGTGGGCTACAGTCCATGAGGTCAAAAACAGTTGGACACGACTGACTGACTGTTTAAAGCAAGTAACAATAGGGACTTCCCTGGCAATTCAGTGGTTAAGACTGTGCCTCTATTGTTGGGGGCATAGGTTCGATCCCTGGTTGGAGAACTAAGAGCCCACATACCACAAGCATGGCCAAAAATCAAACAAACACCAACATTTTGAAATTTATAGCATATTACAGGTAAAATGTAAAATAACAATAGCATAAGGGTCAAGAGGAAGAATAAAAAGAATTGTTATAAGGTTTTTACACAACCATCAAGTTGTATAGAAGCACTTTGTAGTGTATTATTTGAAGGTAGGCTGTGATAACTTCAAGATACAGAGCATAACCTTTAGAGCTGAAATATCTATCTTCAGCATCTGAGAACTTATCAGACATGCAAATTTTGAGCTCAATCACAGACCTACTGAATAAGAAACTTCGGGTATGGCCCAGAAATCTGTGTTTTAATAAGACCTCCAGCTGTTTCTAACACAGGTAAAATTTAAGAACCACTGCTCAACAATAGCCACTAGAATATACCATAAAGAAGTGTACTTAAACACAGAAGATAAGATGGAATGATTAAAAAAATTCAACATATCCAAAGGAGGCAGGAAAATCTGAATAGAAACAAAGCATAAATGAGATAAGCAGAAAACAAGTACCAAGATGGGAGATTTAAACCCAACCATATTAATAATTATCTCAAATATATTAAACACTCCAATCAAAAGGCAGATTGTTAAATTAATATAAAAACAAAATCCAACAATAGGCTGTTTATAAACATACAATTCAATTATAAAGACACAGGTTGAACTTCCCTGGTGGTGCAGTGGAGAAGAATCTGCCTGCCAATGCAGGGGACATGGGTTCGAATCCTGGTCCAGGAAGATTCTACATGCTGTGGGGAACTAAAGCCCATGTGCCACAACTACTGAGCCCCTGTGACACAGCTACTGAAACCCATGAGCTCCAGGGCCCAAACACCACAACTACTGAGCCCCTGTGCTGCAAGTACTGAAGCCCACGTGCCTGGAACCGGTGCTCCACAGCACGAGAAGCCACCACAGTGAGAAGCCTGTGCACAGCAAAAGAGAGTAGCCCCTTTCACTGCCATGAGAGAAACCCAGCATGCAGCAACAAAGACCCAAAGCAGCCAAAAATAAATAACGTGGTTTTTTTTTTAAAAAGACACAGGTTGAAAGCGTAAGGGGAGAAAGAACATACATTATGCCAACACTAAATATAAAAAAACACATAAAGCTATATTAATATCAGAAAAGGCATACTTCAGGACAAGAATATTACTGAAGGGACTTCCCTGGTGGTCCAACAGTTAAGAATCCGCCTTGGAAAGCAGCAAATGTGAGTTTCATCCTTGATTGAGAACTAAGATCCCACATGCCATAGAGCAACTAAGCTTGAGAGCTGCAACTACTGAACCCAAGCACCACAACGAGAGAGAAGGCCACACACCACAATAAAAAATCTCACACGCTGCAACTAAGACCCAAGGTAGCCATGAATAAATATTTTAAAAAGAGTATTACTGAAGAGAAAGAGGGAAACTTTTAATGAGAGAATAAAATTATCAAGAAGACTTATCAATCCAAAATGTGCAGGCAACTATGAACACAGTTCCAAGATGTATAAAGCGGAAGTTGACAGAAATGTACAAATCTACAATTATAGTTGGAGAGATTTTAACACTTCTATTTTGGACAAAAAAATCAGCATAGAGATATCTTTGCAACTCCGTGGACTGTAGCCGGCCAGGCTCCTCAGTCCATGGGATTTTCCAGGCAAGAATACTGGAGTAGGTTGCCATTTCCTTTTCCAGGGAATCGTCCCACCCCAGGGATCAAACCCAGGGCTCCTGCACTGCAGGCTGACTCTTTACCATCTGAGCCACTAGGGAAGCCCTTATTTGAACAGCACTATCAACCAACTTGACCCAAAAGACTTGATAAAGTATTGCACTCAACAACTACAGCATACATATTTTTTCCAAACCCACAGGAAACATTCATCAAGCTAGACTATATGCTCAGCAATGAAAGATAGCTTAATAAATGTCAAAGAATTAAAATCAAATTGAGTATACCTTCTGACTCAAAACTAATAAATTAGAAACCGATATAGAAAGATACCTGGCATTACACACCTATTTGGACAAGCTAAAGTTTAAAACATTAGTTGCTCAGTCGTGTCTGACTCTCTGCAACCTCATGGACTATAGCCCACCAGGCTTTACTGTTCATGGGATTCTCTAGTCAAGGATATTAGAGTGGGTTGCCATTCCCTTCTCCAGGGGATCTTCCCAACCCAGGGATGGAACCCTGGTCTCCTGCATTGCAGGCAGATTCTTTACTATTGGAAGGACTGATTTTGAAGCTGATATAAAGAGCCAACTCACAGGAAAAGACCCTGATGGTGGGAAAGACCGAGGGCAGGAGGAGAAGGGGGCAATAGAGGATGAGATGGTTGGATGGCATCATCGACTCAATGGACATTGAGTTTGAGCAAACTCTGGGAGATAGTAAAGGACCTGGAAGCTTGGCGTGCCGCAGTTCATGGGGTTGCAAAGAGTCAGAGATGACTGGGTGACTGAACAACAAGTTTAAAAAAAAACAATTGTGACAAGACCAAATACTGGTTGGGACACAGAGAAACTAGATCTCTCAAACATTGCAACTGGGAATGTAAAATGGTACAGCTACTCTGGCTAGTAGTTTGTCATTTTCTTAAAAACCAAATGCACATTACTATATGAGGAATTACACTCCTGGGCATTTATCCTAGAGAAGAAAGCTTTTTGTGTCTACCCAAAAGCATGTAGAAAAAGGTTCACAGTAGGTTTATTTCTAATAGCAGGAAAAAATGGAACTCAAATGACCTTGAGGGGATGAATAATTGAATAAATTGTGGCACATCTACAGCATGGAATATCACTCATCAATAACAAGGGAACTTCCTAGTGGGACTTTCTTGGTGGTCCAGTACCTAAGACTCTGTGCTCCCAATTCCTGTGCTCCATTCCTGGTCAGGGAACTAGATTCCACGTGCAGTAACAAAAAGATCCCACATGCCACAACTAAGACTTGGCACAGCCAAAAAAGTAAATGACAAAAAAATATTAAAAAAAAAAAAGAGACTTAATATTGATACACACAACCTCTTGGATGGATCTCAAGAGGCTTACACTGAGCAGAAAAAAATTCAACCTCAAACAGTTACATACCACAGGATTCCATGTTTATAACATTCTTAACATGATATTACAAATAGAGAACATTCTAGTGGTTGCCAGACACTAGGACTGGGAAAAGAGAACAGGTCTGATAACAAAGAGGCAGCAGCTGGGGACTTTGTAGTGATATGACAGTTTTGCATCTTGATGAGTTGGTTGTTACACTAATCAACACGTGTGATAAAATTACATAGAACTCTATACACACACACAAAAGTGAATGCATGGAAAACTGGTAAAAACTGAAAACTCTCTGTAATTTGTATGTATGTTAATTTCCTTGTTTGAATATTGTGTTATAGTTATGTAAGATGTTACCACTGGGGGAAATTGGGTGAAGGATACATGCAATTTCTCTATATTATTTTCATAACTTCCTGTGGCTCTCTAGTTATTTTAAAAGAAAAAGGAAAAAGTTATCTGGAAAATTTACAAATATTTGGGAATTAAACAATACCCTTCTAAATAACCTGTGAATCAAATAAAAGTCACAAAGACTAATATAACATATTTTGACCTGAATGATAAGGAAAACACAAATACTAACTACTGTGGAATGCTGGGAAAACAGGGCTTAGAGGAAATTTTCTAGCTTTGGATATTTATCATAAGAAGACAGGTTTAAGATCAATGATAATATTTTACATCTAAAGAAACTAGAAAAAGTAGAACAAGTTAAATATAAAATAACCAAAAGAAAAGGAATAAGAAAAATAAGAGGAAATTGATAAAATATAAGATAGCAGAGTAAATCAATAAATTCAAAATTCTGGATAATTGCAAAAATTAATATAATTAATTGATAAGTCTCTTGGTAAGATGATCTAGAAAAAAAGAAAAACATTTTAAAAGAAGTAAAAATGATTTGTGACTATAGATTACATAAACATTAAAAGGATAACACTATCCAATATACTGACAACTTTAAAGATAATAGACAAATTTCATGGAAAAAAATTACCAAAGCTGATAAAAGAAGAAATAAAAATGTTAAATAGCCTGAAATCTATTAAAATGTATTCATGGTAAAAGCATTCCCCCCCACAAAAAACCTCTAGGCCCAATGAGCTTCTCCTACTATTTAAGAAAGAAATAGTACCAACCCCACTTAATATCTTTCAGAAAAGAGATAGGATATTTCCCAAATTGTTTTATGAGACTAGCATTATTTTGATGCTAAAACCTGACAAAGATTACAAAAAAAAAAAAAAAGAAAGAAAGAAAAACTCAGGTAATTTCCCTTCACGATCATAGACATGAAAATCCTTAATATATATTATTAGCTAATTAAATCTAACCATAAAAATAAGGGTAACACATTGATCACAATAGGCTTACCTCAGGAATTCAAGGTTGATTGAACACTAAAATTGTAATTCATGATATTAACAGAATGAAAGAGAAAAGCCACATGGCTGTTCTGTTGGATGCAGAAAAAGTATCTGACAAATTCAACATCCTTTTATGATAAACTTTGTGAGCAAACTAACAATAGCAGAAAACTTCCTTAACTGGATGAAGGAACCAACACATAACATGATGCATATCAACAAAACTCTGAATATTTTACTCCTACAATTGAACATAAAGCAAGGATGTCCTGAAAGGAGACACCATTTGAACTCATTCATCTGAATACACCACTGAACTCATCCAGGACCAGCAGCTGTATTTAACATTTCTATAAGTGACGTGGAAGATATGCAAGTGTGTAGGTGCCATTGATGTCTTTCTGGTGGGACAAGACAAAATGTCAGCACTCTCTCAACTGCAGAGCATGTTTCCAAATTGTTGATCAGGATGTATTGATGGATCGAAAACTCAATTTAGTAAGTAAAGGCCAAAATATTCTTTAAAATTTACTAGACAAGACTAGAAAATGTTAGAATGAATATCAAAGAGAAATTATTTTGTAAATGTTTTGTCTGAAATCCATTAGGCTGGCTTTTTCCTAAATGGTGAAATTTTTTCAGCGAGCAATGGCTGCTCAGAGTATGGGAAAGAGAATAGTGGTTGTAAATATTGGTAGTGATCCCAACCAAGCCTTGACTGCCCTGTGTTTCAATATACTTCTGGGAGTGTGTGCAAGTGTTTGTACATGTTGAGTCATGATGTAAAATGTATTTCTTACTGTGAACTGTGGTAGAAAAAAAATTGTGAGACTTCATCAACTTGCAAAAAGTGATGATGTATGTATGTGTGGATATATGCAGGGGTCTGTGGGTTCTAATTGCCTGCTAGGAGGGGCCTGCCTAACTATTTCCAACACACAGCATCAGACCACCAAAATGTTGAGCCTCACTAGTAAAGAAAAATCTTGTCCTTACTTGTCCAAAAATATGATCTCTGCACACTGAGAAGAAACAAAACAGAGGCGAGGGCTACCAACTATCAGGATTACCCAGTGCAGCTGCCCAGTGCTGCCTGGCAACACTGTAGAGGATGCTTTCACACAGACTGCAATGTGAATGGCTCCCCCTGGAGTTGAGCAGTGCACAACCCAAAGAGCCCTACTAGGCAGCCTCAAGTATAGGGATTAAGAGCTCAAGCTTTGGAGTCCAACAAACCTGGGGTTCAATTCCAGATCTAATCTCAGGCTATATAACCTGAGGCAGGTAATTTAACCTCCCTGAGCCTCAAATTCCTCAAGAGGATACATTATATATTCCTGGGCATTGTTCAGTGCCCAGCACATTGTTGTTCTCATTAAATGTGTTAAACAAACATAAAAATGAGCTAATGACGGCCCAATAAGGTGGTGGTGAGAAGTAAATGAACGTGTACAGTGTTTTTACATTCAGTCTAAAAACTAGCACACGGTAAGCACTAAACCAACTATCTACAAAAGATGACAAACTGAAATATTAAGATTCTTCAGGATGAAAAGATGCATGAGGAGAAGGAATTATTTTGTTTATCTCAATAAAAAATAATCATAAGCTTTGAGAGAAGAGAAGCATTAAAAGTAATATAACCTGGTACAGTAGCACTTCAGTAAGGTGGGGATAATCCTTGATGCTTGAGAGTACATTTGGAACGAACAAAACGTAGGAAACGATCCATTTTGCTATTTCCCATTGTAGGTCAGGTAAGGGCAAAAAGTAAAGATAACTTCAAAGCATTCTAGGAATGACACTGAGCTCTGAGCCATGGAATCTGAACTGTTTGGGTTCACTCCTGGTTGGGGGGAGGGGTATGCTGGGGGAGAGTGACCGCTGGGGGGACATGTGTTCCATCCTTCCCCTGTACTTATTTCCTGGGGCAACTGTGGCTCAGACGCAGTCATGACAACTCTTCCTTCACCCCTATTAAATTCTCGCAATGGAGCAGGTCACCCTAGACTGAAAGCACAAACCCAGAACTGACTCCTGTCCCCTCCTGCCTGTGGTCCTGCTTGCCCCCTTCCTGGCAGGAAGCCGCATCACCTCCAGAGAAATGGCTGATAACACAAGCCAGCAAAAGTAAGTTCTAGGACAGAGGGATGCTGAGCCCCCAGGCGAGGTCAGGCCAGTCAGCACTTAGAAAAGGAGGCACTTCTCACACTTGCTAATGAGTTTGACGCTTGCGAAACACAAACAGGAAGTGGGAGCTCTCCAAAGCGACCTGAAGGAAATCCACTCCCAGTTTGGTCAACGTGTGAATCCCAGATCTCTAGGTTGTCAAGGACACTGCCAATTAAGACTGAGCCCACCCCTACCCGCCCCCTCAACTGCACCCGAGGCTGATCTTCACCAGGTTCCAGCACTGACCCCGTTTTGTTGTTGTTGTTGTTGTTTTTTCAATCCTTCCCACAGCCAGGTCACTCGGCAGCAGGGTGACTGACCCGAGGCGCGGTGGGAAAGGCTCACAGTCATCTCTCAACTCCCCGAACTTACAGGGCAGGGCAGCACAGAGGTCAGTGAAATCCCCAGC
This sequence comes from Bubalus bubalis, assembly GCF_019923935.1. NCBI lineage: Eukaryota > Metazoa > Chordata > Mammalia > Artiodactyla > Bovidae > Bubalus > Bubalus bubalis. The sequence continues at coordinate 21,346,877 of NC_059177.1, read as the reverse complement.
CAGGCCTTATTTTAGTCATGAATTTCCACTGGCTCCCTCCTCTGACAGCATCAGCGCTGCTCACAGAGCAGGCTTGGAGTTTCAGCTGTTTTCCCTGCTCCAGGCAGAGTTAGAAGGTCACAGAGGCCGGACTTTTCCGGGGGAGTAGGTGGGGGCCTCGGGCGGTCTCAGTGAGATTGCAGAGATCTGGAGCCGCTTGGAGGAGGCCCTTCTGCCCCAGGCTCCGGGCGATGGGTTAACGTCCTCCTCTCCTCCTCTGCCCAGACATTGTGGTTCACATTAAATTTTAAAAAAGAATTTTTTTTAATACCAAAAAAAATTTTTTAAGCCTACACTTTCTATCTTTTCTTCTTCCCTCTCTCTGCCAGCAGCACCGATACAATTTTCCCAGTACTGCCTTCCCTTCATTTCCCAGGGCAAGCCCTTCTCAGAGGCTCCTGTGAATTTAAGAGCGGCATCTGTGTTCGATTCACCTACAGTGTATCTGGCAGCGTATCTAAGCACAACGCCTGGCACAGGGTAGGGGGCTCAACCAATGCTTGTCGAGTGAATGAACACTAAGACGTCGGCGTGATGGGTAGTTTTTCCAAGTCTCTCTTTTCCATCCTGCCCCGGCTGCAGACCGCACAATGCGCTGCAGAAGTCCCCGGCAGGAGGGAGATGGCCGACCCCGACCCCCGGGAGCTCCTGTGCTTGGGGTCTCGGTCCCCGGCCGGGGCACAAGGGCTCGCAGTCAGGACCGCTGCGGCCCAAGCCCAGGCCAGGTGAAGTGTCACGCCCCGCGCTGCCGCAGGGCAAGCGCCGCTGCTGCGGTTGTGTAACGTTGCAGCCCAAGGGGAGGGGACCCGGGCGCCTCTGCTCCAGTGGGGGCAGAGGAGGGAGGAAACGCAGGGCACCGTGCCCGGTCTCTTTCTGTGCTTGATCAGCCTAAGTGTGGCCCGGGGAGGGGGGTGGGGGCACTGGGGCACCCTGGGGGGTGCGCAAGTGGGTGTCCGCCGGCACGCAGACTGTGCCCCGGGACCGCAGCTCCAAAGGAGCCAGGGACCCGCGGCGCACAGCCTAGCGGGTCAGGTGCGCGCAGCGTGCTCCGCGGCGGCCTCGCCTGCCCCTGCGCTTGGCTGCCAGCCCGCTTCCCATGGGGTGACATCCGCCCCGCCCCTCCTCGGCCCCTCCCCACGGCGGGCGATTCCTGGACTCGGGGCCGAGGGGTGGGGGCAGGGAAGCCGGCGCGGAAAGAAACCCCAGCCTCTGGGGAAGGCAGGGGGGCCGGGCGACTCCCTCCGCTGCGCGCTGGTTCCTCTGAGCGGGCCGCGCGGGGGGAGGAGGAGGAAGAGGGCTGGGCTGGAGCGAGCGAGGGGATATTCCTCTCCCGGCTTGAGTCAGACGCGGGCGGATCCGTCCTCCCCCGTTCCCTCCCAGGAGACGGGAACTTACTTCATTTCCCTGGGGCAGGTTCGCCCACGTTACCAACCTCCCCCCACCACCTCCCTGGCCCCCTGGCCCCCTCCAGCTTCCGCGCCCCCCGCCCAGCTAGGCAGGACCCAGACTGCCCTGCCAACCCCCTCTTCGGGGAAAGGCAGCCGCAGACACCTGGGGGCCGGGGCTGGGGGTGGGGGCTCCCTCGCAGCCGCGGGAGCGTTGTCCAACACGTGAGACTCATGTGATGAAGCCGGGGGAGGGCGGGCAGGTCGCTCCTTCCCTCCCCGGCAGCGGCCAGACGTGCCTGGAGTCACAGGGTAGAACACGTAGCTCCAACCCACCCACTCGCTCCCATTTAACCCAGCCCGCAGCCTCTCCATTACTCCTCGGCTCCCCCCCCATCCCCCCCCCCACTCCGCCCTAACCGCCCCCCCCCCCCCCTCGCGCTCCCTCCCGCCTCCCCGCCCGCCCCACTTCTCATTCACTTGGCTCGCACCGCGCAGACGGCACTGGGAGCACACACCGCCAGTCTGTGCGCAGAGCCGGAGCCAGAGGCCGCGGGTACACCATGCACGCCCCCAACTGAAGCAGCACCTCAAAGCCGCAGCTCTTCGCAGCCCAGCGGATTTCAGAGAGCTCTGACTCAGAGGAAACCCTGCGGAGAGACCCCCGAAACCTCCTCCACGACAGTCCTCACCCGACGCTCCACCACTGCAGACAGGAGCGCAGAGTGGCCCCGGCTCGCAGCGCAATGGAGCGGATCCCCAGCGCGCAACCGCCCCCCACTTGCCTGCCCAAAGCGCCAGGACTGGAGCCCGGAGACCTATCAGGGTAAGTTGGTACCCCTGGCCCCTTCAAGCCTCAACTCCAGTCCTGCCTTCTGCGCGGCTTTCAACTCCAAGTAGTTCTGGGTGCATCCGGGGGTTCTTGCCAGTCAGGGTTCCTGCAACCGATGCGCAAGTCATGACCCTTCCTCGTCCCTCTCCCTGCAGGATGGATTTTGCCCATATGTACCAAGTGTACAAGTCGAGGCGGGGAATAAAGCGGAGCGAGGACAGCAAGGTAAGAGCACCGCGCCCCTGTGGACCCCAGGCCCTCGCACGCGCTGAGTTTCCAATAAAAGTTTTCTCACTTTAAGGTTGGAGGGGGCTATGCAAGGTGTGGGCCCTGTGCCTCTACTGAGTGGCTTGGAGGAGAAGGAGCAGATAGGGTTCTGGGTGTGACTCTGCTCCACTGCCGGGACTCCTCTGCCGCGGGGTGGGGAAGGAGAAGCGCTTCTCACCTCCTTCCTCCCGCGCCCACCATCTCTCCGTGCGCTTTGCAGGAGACCTACAAACTGCCGCACCGGCTCATCGAGAAAAAGAGACGTGACCGGATTAATGAGTGCATCGCCCAGCTGAAGGATCTCCTCCCCGAACATCTCAAACTTACAGTAAGTGAGAAGCTGGCCCCTCTCCAAACCAGCTCCTCTGCCCAAAGGGCGGGCGAGGGTCACCCGCCGCCTGCAGGCTCCGCCAGGAACTGCAGACCAGATGGCTGGATCCTAGCTAGTGGCTGGCTCTGTTTGGGGGTACCCGTCTCCAGCCTCAGAATTTTCTGGCAACCTCGTGCAAATGAGATAAGAATCATTTGTACTTGTCCAGCTTGGCACCAACACCAGCCGGCCTTCCTTTGCTAGAGTTTAAGGTGATTCTCAGGGTTCTCCTTTTCCCACATTGGGCAAATCCAGCAACCCACTTTTTTTTTTTTTTTTTTAACCCCCTTCCCCGAATCCCTTTTTAAAATAAGAGGACTTGTTTTGATGTGTCACTTTTTTTTTTTTTTTTTTTACGTCCTGTCCCTTCTTGGCGATCCTCAATAGATTACTAGTGTGGCAGCCTTTGGTTGGGGAAAGAAGAAAAAAGTAGAATTTAGGAGAAAAACTAGTATTTAGGAAGGAACAAAAAAGCGTAGATGAGCTAGAAGTTATGACAGGGTGTCAGGAAAGAAACTAGGGAAAGCCTCTTGGCTGCCAGACACAGTAGAAGTCTCTACTAGGGTTGACACCACTGCAGAGAAATGTTATCTCCGGATTCCCCTGAGTTAAGGTCAGCAACGGCTGCTGGAAAAATTTATCTGTCAAAGCTTTCTCCTGAGCTAGCTGCTGCTTCCAAAATGCATCCAAAGATGGGGGACACTTGTTTGCTGTCCTCTAATCAAAAATATATGCATATATACGTATTTTTAAACATCATCTATAAACTTAAAACTTAATTTAGCCAACCAGGAACAGTTTTTTTATCCTCCTTTAGAGACATTCAGTGGTGGTGGTTTAGTCCCTTAGTAGTGTCCGACTCTTGCGACCCCATGGAGTGTAGCCCAGGCGACTGACAAATCTCATGGCTAATTAGTATCCCAGAGGTGGGACTTCTCTGAGCTCACTGCTGACCGAGGCTCTTTTTATTCCAGACTTTGGGTCACTTGGAAAAAGCAGTGGTTCTTGAACTTACCTTGAAGCATGTGAAAGCATTAACAAACCTAATTGATCAACAACAGCAGAAAATCATTGCCCTGCAGAGCGGTCTGCAAGCTGGTGAGTACCATGTCTGGCTATCATCTCCTTAGAGTTCTAGCACAAATAGAGAGCCTGTGAGCTCAACATCTGGTATAAGAAACATTCCTGCAACAAATTGCCTATGCATGTTAGTTGGGGGAGATGCTGTTTTATCTTTCCTAAAAGGTCAGACTTTTCATTTGGAATGCTGCTGTGTGCCACCTGGCATGAATACATATTAGTCAAATGGTGAAATATTTCTGTGGCATTTTGGCTTAAGAGTTTCTGGGGTTCTGGGAGTCCCCCCCCCACTTTGAAAATGCCAAGGCACCTATAATTTGCATCGTGGGTGTTTTACAGTTGTTTTCCTTAGCCCTGTTTCACTGGAGAATAAATCATGGGTATGCCCCAGTGTTTTAATGTTTCTCCACTTCCTTATCCCTCGGTGTGTGGTATGAACCTGGCAGGATGACAGCAGTAGTTTTTCCTGCATTTCATGTGGTTCCCTGAATAGCCACTAGGTATCTCGGTGAATTACACAATCTAACGAAACCACTGAAGTTTCATCACCCATTTCTACGGACTTCCAGAGAATCACAGTCATCTAACCGTCTGGTCTCACCCATTCCAAATAATCCTGTACAAACGAGGGAGAAATTCCTCTACCCACTCCCTCATTCCTCTCTCCCCTCCTTTCCAAACTAGTACACTGAGAATCACAAAAACCTAGCAAGTCGTTCTGCCAGTTGCCTCATTGAAAACAGAAAGATGATCATACCTAACTTCCTGGGGATCATGGACAGACTATATGAGAAAGACCTAGAAATAGCCTTTAAATATAGCAGCATGACTGCAACTTGTATAAGCCATTGAAAATAAGCATACTTTAGGTGACATGGTTCCTTCATTCTCATTTTTTGGCTGGTCACTGTCCATCTCGCTATGATGATGATGATGTTCTGTAAATTGACTCTGGTTATGAGCACACTAGGATGATTATGGCTGTGTCACTTATAATGAAAACTCAAGAATTCCTTATAAATGCAACAAGAGGGGGAACCATCTGTCTCTATTAAATGTGGTCTATGCCTATGATATTATACGGCCATTACAAATCATATTTTCTCTCTGACAGGTAGAATTATGGATGATTTTTAGTTTATTCTTTATACTTTTTGGTGTAATTCAAATTTCCCCCGATCATATTACTTTTGGAGTTAGAAATACAATCAGCAAATGCTATTAACGAAAAGGAAAGCCCCGGGATCTTTGGAACCTAGGTATCCATGTGAACCACAGAGCCTTCTGAAATGTCTTCCTTTGCATCTGTGTTGATCCAGGTGATCTGTCGGGGAGAAATGTGGAAGCAGGTCAAGAGATGTTCTGCTCAGGTTTCCAGACATGCGCCCGGGAGGTGCTTCAGTACCTGGCCAAGCATGAGAATACTCGGGACCTGAAATCTTCACAGCTTGTCACCCACCTCCACCGTGTGGTCTCCGAGCTTCTACAGGGCGGTACTTCCAGGAAGCCGTCAGACCCAGCCCCCAAAGCAATGGACTTTAAGGAGAAACCCAGCTCCCTGGCCAAAGGCTCCGAAGGCCCAGGCAAAAACTGTGTGCCAGTCATCCAGCGAACTTTCGCCCACTCGAGCGGCGAGCAGAGTGGCAGTGATACGGACACAGACAGCGGCTACGGAGGAGAATCGGAGAAGAGTGAGCTGCGTGTTGAGCAGCCATACTTCAAAAGCGATCATGGACGCAGGTTCACCATGGGAGAAAGGATCAGTGCTATTAAGCAAGAATCCGAAGAACCCCCCATGAAAAAGAGCAGAATGCAGCTCTCTGATGATGAAGGCCCTTTCACTAGCACTGACCTGATCAGCTCCCCGTTCCTGGGCCCACACCCGCACCAGCCTCCCTTCTGCCTGCCCTTCTACCTGATCCCACCGTCAGCAACTGCCTACTTGCCAATGCTGGAGAAGTGCTGGTACCCCACGTCTGTCCCAGTGTTATACCAAGGCCTCAATGCCTCTGCCGCAGCCCTCAGCAGCTTCATGAACCCAGACAAGATCTCGGCCCCCTTGCTCATGCCCCAGAGACTCCCTTCTCCCCTGCCGACCCATCCTGCCATCGACTCTTCTGCCCTGCTCCAAGCTCTGAAGCAGATCCCCCCTTTAAACTTAGAAACCAAAGACTAAACTATTTAGGGGATCCTGCTGCTTTGCTTTCCTTCCTCCCTACTTCCAAAAAAACAAAAAATGTGTTTGTGAGTGCAGCGAGATTGTTCCAGTGTGTATGCCAAGATCATTTGAGGCAGGGAGAGAAGATTCAGGTGTGTGTGTGTGTGTGTGCGTGCGTGTGTGACTATGCATTGTGTGTTGGTATGGGACGTTAAAGCTCCTTTGGGCGTAGGGAACTTGTGAAGGATTGCCTGACATCAGGAGACTTAGAGGGGATTGTCTCAGACCTCTGGGCCTTTCCCCTCCCAGAGAGTAGCCCCTTCTGATACAAAGCAGCTGAATCTCCAAAAGCTGCAAAGTCTTGATCTGTGAGTCAGTCTCCACTTTGGGAGCCGGGTCTGTGGCTTTGAGAAAAAGGTACTTTCAAAAGAGGGCTTTCCAGAGTGCTGTTCCCAGCCAGTTCTGATGACCCCACCCTTCTCCCTTATGTTGTCGCCGTGACTCACCGTATGGGCAGAGGGCAGCCAGACTGAACTTTCTCCAAAGTGGTGAGGTAGCAGACACTGGCATAGCACGGTAGTGGTTTGGGGAGGTTTCCGCAGGTCTGCTCCCCACCCCTGCCTCAGATGAATAAAGAGAATGTAGTTCCCTACTCAGGCTTTCCTAGTGATTTGCTTCCTAAGGAACTGAAAAGAGCCCCCTGGTACAAGCCTAGCTGCCAGAGGAGGAGGGAGGAATCCCCTGGGACTCTGGCACCTGCTTCTAGTCTCACCTGGAAACAAGCCTCGCTGTCCAGGGAACCAAACCAGGGTCTGAGAGATGCAGGCACCTGCTTGCCAAGCACCCTGAAGTGCACAAAAGCATTTCAGCAAGCAAAGCCAGACTCGGTTATCAGCTCTAACCTAAAACTCCTTTTAACCAAGCTTAGCTTCTTAAAAGCCTAACCAGCCCTTGGCACAGCAAGACCCTTTCTGCAGTCTAATTCCCCTCGCCCAATAGTACATGGAGTGTCCTTCCTGATTAAAGGATTCTGTCTCCTTGAAAAGATGTTTTATTTTTGGTCCAGAGTACTTTTCTGACTTGTCCAGCTAGCCCTGCACCAGCTTTTCGAAATGCACTATGCTTAATCGCTGATTGTGTTTTAACTTTTTCTTTTCCTGTTTTTATTTTGGTATAAAGTCATTGCCTTTATTTGTAAAACTGTTATAAATATATATTATATAAATATATTAAAAAGGAAAATGTTTCAGATGTTTATTTGTATAATTACTTGATCTACAAAAGTGAGAAAAATGAATGTATTCCTGTTTTTGAAGAGAAGAATAATTTTTTTTTTCTCTAGGGAGAGGTACAGTGTTTATATTTTGGAGCCTCCTGAAGGTGTGAAATTGTAAATATTTTTATCTATGAGTCAATGTTAAGTAGTTGTTTTAAAATACTTAATAAAATAATCCTTTTCCTGTGGAAGAGAAAGATGGTCTCCTGCATGTTTAAAATAACTCTTAAGGGTGTGATATGGCTATCTCTTGCTCTCCCCTCTTGACTGAAGGCAACAACTAGTTAACCTTGGTGTAATTTCATTCAGCTTTTCCTGTAACTCGCATTCAGACAGAATAAGCTTAGTCAATTTAGTAGGTAAATATTTGTTTCATTGTTTTCTTAAACTAACCCCTGCCAGATGTTCACAATCACCCTACACCTCTTTCCAAAGTTCAGCAAAAAGCTTGTTTCCCCCAGTCTGCTTTTGTCATGGTCCTTAGAACTTGACAGAAAATAAGCGTCTAAAATCATGGGCCTCAATGTCTGGGGAGCTTGCTGGAGGGGTAGGCACATTGAAAGAAGATTTAATGGGTTATTATGCAATAATAATTACTGCTGGGGATAGCACCTCTGCCAAGGAGGTCTAACTTGTTCAAGTTTAGCAAGGTCTAATGGATTTGCCATATCCTGTCCTATTGCTGCTGAAGGCAACATTCCATGATTATTTTCTACATCCTTCCTGGACTTCCTCTCACTGGGTGTGTTTGTGTGTGAATGAATATTGGTGTTCCTTAGTCAAGTGCTCTTAGGAAAAAGAAAAGAAAAAATTCCATGGGAAAAGAAGTGGGAAATGACCAGGTTGGTGAGTGTTTCTGCCTGCCGCTTTCTCCCTCTCAGAGGTGTCCTGATGTTTCCTGATGGCCAGTGCCCGGCTCACCACACTTCAGATCCCCAAGCATCTTCCAGAACCCTCTGGCTGTCTGGAGCCCATGCAGGGAACCTGCCCCCAGGGAGTTCTCAGCCAGGCAGAGACGCCACCTGCCCTTGGTGTCTGTCTGCTTCAAATGTCACCTTCCCTGTCTGCTGATGAGCCAGCAGAGGCGAGTGAGCGTTGCCTGGCTTGAGATGTCCCCAGGCAGCATGTGTCTTGGGAGGAGTCAGGAGATGAGCTGGTGGTCTGATCAATGAACTGGCAGTCTGGCATCTCCCCCCTCACTCCTGTCTTTGATTCACCAAAAAAGGACTCAGCCCCGTCTGACACATCTGTAGCAAGCAAACAGCAAACTCCGCACCGGCCTCTTTCTCCCAGTAACTTAGGGACTAGCGCTCCTGTTCTCCTGCTTATTAAGCTGTGAATTGCCCCGTGAGTTGCTAAGCTCTTCTGGATAGACATTTTGGGTAAAAACCTAAATAAATCAAGTTTATCTTGGGGATGGAGCAGGGGGTTGAAATCAAGGCCAGAATCTTTTTGCCTGTCCCCCTCTCCTCCCCAGTTGGTGACTCAAGGGAATAGCTGTGGGGGCAGAGGGAAGTGGTTGCGGCACCCTGAACTAAAAAGGGTTTGAGGGTTCCATACAGCGTCAACCCAGAATCCCCTGGCTGGAGTCTATCAGACACCCCTCAGAGGGGCAGCCCTCCCTCTGCCTTCTTCTCTGCTTCTAGCTTGCCCTTGACCTTCTTTCCAGGCCGGTGCCAGCAGGTTCCAAGCGGTTCAGAGAGAGATGCGGAAGGAGGGGTTCGCACTCCAAGTCTTTGGCCCCTTCAGGACAAAGAAGACCTCTGTGAAACAGGGGTGTGTGCGCGGGTGAGGGGGTGCAGCTCGGTCTCTGGGGCCGGGGAGCGGACACTGGGGATCTGGCCGCCTTCAGACAGGGCGTGAGCCTCCTCCGGGCTGCCGGGATGGGCTCACCCAGCGCTGACCCGCCTCGCCTGTTGACACAACGTCACGTTTCCGACTGCAGCCCTTTCATGTGCGGCCCGCGGCTAAATGCGGCTGCCGGTTCCTGGAAGCAGACGTGCCTGGCACCGCGTCAGCAGAAACCTGATCCCCGGGGAAGCTTGGCACGGCCACGGGCTCGCTCGGCCCCCAGAATAGGGCCTGGCAGCGGGCGCTGGGCAGCAACCCCCTCAGGCCCTGCAGGAGGGAATCCGAGCACTCTCCCGCGGGGGGAAGGGAGGGCTGGGTGGGGTACGGAGCTGGATTTAAGCAGGGCGTTGGAACAGGAGCCTAATTATCTAGAAGCTCGAAGCTTCCCACGGGTCATCGCTCATTAATGAAGCCTAACAACCGAGAAGTACCATTATGGTTGCTATTATACTTTACATTTTAGAGAGAAGTAAAAACGGGATCAGAGAGGGGAGTTAACTTGCAGACGGTCACACAGCTTCCGAGTCACTAAACCATTATTGGAATGGTGACTGTGTTGGTTTGTGGCTCTTCTTATTCAGAGCCAAAGGAAAGGCTTTCAGAGTCTGGTTGTGAACACTAGTAATAATACCAATACTGTTATTACTAACAGCAAACACTTTGTAGCACTTATTATTTCCCACTCTTCAAATCACTCCCTACACAAAAACTTGATTATCAGGGCAACTCCATGAGGTAGGTTTAATTATTATCTTCCTTATATGGTAGAGAAAAACAGAGAGGCTAAGTAACTTGCATAAAGTCACACAGCTCCAGAAGTGAACTGAAATTTAAAGCTAGGCAATTTGTCTCCAAAGTCTATGTGCTTAACTACTCAACCCCATTGCTCTTCCCTTTAAATAATAGCAATGCCAGCCATAATAATAATAGAAGTAGTGATAACTGTCACACTTACTACCAGATTTTGAGTACTACCCCTAAGCCAGGCAATATATTAAACACTTTATGTGAATTATCTCTACTTCCTATAACAACTGTGAGGGGTAGGTATTAATAAGAAGTGAAAAAACTGGAGCTAAGACAGGAGAAATTTGAGCCTCCTCAGAGGTGACACATTCTGTAAAGGACAGAGCCATGCCCTTTCTCTGGTGTAGAACTACTTCTAAACTGAGCTCTGTGACATGGGCTTGGACATGCAATATCCCATTTAATCCTCAGAATAGTCCCATGGAATAGGTACTAGGATCCCTAGTGCGTGAAGGAGATAACAGGCTCAGGATGAAGTTATTCACCTGAATTTTTATTTGCATCCTTACAAATGTGCCCACATACCATCTCTGATACTTCCCTGGTGGTCCAGTGGCTAAGACACTCTTCTCCCAATGCAGGAGGCCTGGGTTGGATCCCTAGTCAGGGAATTAGATCCCATATGCTGCAACCAAAGATCCTGCACACCGCAACTAGGACTTCATGCAGCCAAATAAATAAATATATTAAAAAAAAATAATTAGCCCCACAGGCAAACTGGGGCATGGTGAGGCGGGTAGGGTGGATGGGTGGGGGCACTTACCAGTTAACTGTGCTGAGAACTAGAATTTGGGTTTGAGGAAATTCTATGTTAAGTTTTCTGGAGTGGGAGGAGGGGGCATTCGTTTTCTCACATCTCTTTTAAGGTTAGGAGAGGGCCAGATAGAAGGGCCTGGGGCAGTAGCTACCTGCAGACCACTTGGGGTGAGACTGGAAGGAGGGAGGGAGGCCATGCTCCCAGCTCTCTTGCTGGAAGGACAACTGTGCCCCCACACCCTGGCTGATCTCTGCGGCCCGTGGTCAGCTCCCCAGTATGTGGCTGGCTAAGGAGGGGTAAGCAAGAGGCCACCTGTCTCTGTAGAAGGGGGCCAGCATCTCAGCTTCCCATGCTGCCAGGTTCCTCCTCAGGCCTTGGAGACCCTTGGAGCTGCCACGAGACAGACTGCGCAGAGCTCCCAAGTGGTTTCATGTAAAGACTCTGTGTTAATGGGATCGGTGTGTTCCCCAGAGACCCAGAACTCCCCAAGTGCCACGTGGCATGGAGGGAGGGAAACCTCTGGCCTTCTCACCCCGTTTTTAGCTGGAGCAGCTTCCTTTTTCTCTGTCCTAAATACCATAAAGGTTTGTTCGAACGAGAATTCCACTGCTAAAAAAAAAATCACAAACTGTTTGGAAGGTACCCAACTACAGCCCCTTCCTCGGGCATGGCCTTCACTTCACCCACTTCTTTCTCCAGCATCCAGGAGGAGGCTGGGGCCACTCAAAGCCCACCCCTCGACCCCCCACCCCCACCAACAGGCCAACACCCCCTGTTTATCCCAAGCCATCTGTTTGGCCCGACTACCACAGCAGAACATGAGCTGGGTGAAGCCTCTCCCATTGGCTATGGCAGCCAGCGACACACTGGGCCATCCAGTCTTGTGATGTGCCTGGACTGGGGCCCGGAAGGTTTCTTCCGCTATAGACGGGGCCCTCCCTTCCCGGAGGAATCTTAGCAAAGACACTGAGGTAGGGCAGCAGGGAATGAGTCACCAGGCTGCTAGGTAGGGGGCGGGGTGGATGGCCTCAGGCTGTGGCCAGAGTGTTAGGGACGGCAGGCCTTGGTTAATCCTAGGAGCCCTGCTCTCCCGCCCTACACCCCACCTGTAAGAGTGAAAAGGAAGATACTTGTGTTTGTTTGTTTGTTTGAAGAGCTAATATGGTTTTCTTGGAAACCCCATTATGGATAGTAGATGGAGGTTGAGATTATGCAGAGATCTTTGAGGAATTAAAGTAGGAGAAAAAGGAGAGAATACTACTCCCCTTCCAGGGGGGGGAAAATGTGTGTTTTTAATAAAATATCTAATATTTGGGTACCCTTTGTTTTTACTAAGGAGAATTTAAAACATCTATGAAAGTAGACAGAAACAAAAAGAAAAATGACCCAATTTTTTAAATGGGCAGAGGACTTGAACAGCCATTTCTCCAAGAAGATGTACAGATGGCCAAGAAGCACATGAAAAGATACTCAACATCATTAGTCATCAGGGAAATGCAAATCAAAACCACAATGAGATGCCACTTCACACCCACTAGGATGGCTGCAATAAAGAAAAAACAAAACAGAAAATAACAAGTGTTGTCGAGGATGTGGAGAAATTGGAACCTTCCTACATTGCTAGTGGGAATGTAAAACGGTTCAGCTGCTGTGAAGACAGTTTAGTGATGTCTCAAAAAGTTAAACATAGAACTACCATCTAACTCTGCCATTGCACTCCTAGGTATATACCTCCAAAATACTGACAACAGGTACTCCAACAAGGACACGTACAAGCACGCTCCTAACAGCACCATTTACAATAGCCCAAAGTGGAAACAGACCAAATGTATGTCAACAGAGGAATGGATAAACATAATGTGGTATATAAACACCATGGACTAAAAGGAAGAATGCGGTACATGCTGTATGCTACAATATGTGTACGTAGAATAATACATGCAATAACATGGATGAGCCTCCAAAACATTATGCTCAGTTAAAGAAGCCAGACACAGGAAGTCACAAATAGTATGATTCTACTGATATGACGTATAAAGAATAGATAAATCCATAGTGACAGAACACAGATGGATGGTTGCCAGGGGCTTGAAGGAGGAGGACATGGAGGAAAATTGCTTAATAGGTACAGGGTTTTAATTTGAAGTGATGGAAATGTTTTGGAATTAGAGGTGGCGGTGGTACAACACTGTAAATGTACTAAAAGCCACTGAATTGTTCACTTTAAAGTGCTTGATTTTATGTGAATTTCACCTCCGTAAATTATTTAAGTAGACAGAAGAGCATCATGAATCCTCTATCAACTTTCCAGCTTTAACAGTCATCAATTCATATCTAATGACTTTCATCTGTAATTTATATACCATTCTGTTTCTGCTGTTTATATATTACTCTGAAGCAAATCTGGACATTATACAATTTCATTTGTAAATATTTCACTCTCTCTCAAAAATAAGTATTCTATAAAAAATTAATAGCATTATCACACCTAAAAAAATTGAACACCAGAAGGCAATGTTTAAAGGTTCATTTTGTGAATAGAAGCACAGCATCATTTCAGAATCTAAAAGCACAAAAAGTGATCAGGGAAAAAAATTACTTTGTCTTAATTCATACTCTTTAATCCTGATCCCTTTGGTCCAGGCAAAATCTCCTGTAAGCTGGCAGGTAGGTACTGTTAGAACTTTTCTTAGAGCTTATCTGTGTTTATATGTGCAACTACAAATGAGGGTTATCATTTGCCTCCCTTTTTCATATAGAAATAGCATGCTACTTACATAATTCTGCACATGTTTTTTATTGAAGTATAGTTGATTTATAATATTCTATTAGTTTCATGTGTACAGCACAGTGATTCAGTATTTTTGCAGATTATACTCCATATTAAGTTATTACAGGGTAATACCTGTAATTCCCTGTGCTATTCAATATATCCTTATTGCTTATCTATTTTATACATAGTAGTTTGCATCTGATAATCCTGTACCTGTAATTTGTCCCTCCCTGCACTTATTTTTTGCACTTATTTTTTTTGGTAATAAAGGGAGAGAAGCCTTCATTTTTAATTTTATACTGAAGTATAGCCAATTCACAACGTTGTGATAGTTTCAACTTCACAACGTTTTTAACTTGCTGTATCTCGGGAAGCTAGTCCCATGAATACATAGAAAAGCTTTTAATTCTTTTTACAACTGCGTATTATTTCACTGTACAGATATACTGTTGTTTATTTGATCAGTTCCTTATTATGGACACTGGGGTTATTGCTGACCTTTCACTATTACCGACAGGGCTTCAATGACTAATTATATATGTATATCATTTTGTGTGTGTATAACATTGTTTATGGGATAAACCCCCCAGAAGCTAGATCATACCATGAGCCTCTGTCATTCTGATGGATATTACCATATTGTCCTCCACGGGACTGTGATAGTTCACATTCCTTTAGCATCCCATGAAGGTTGTCCCTCTGGGAGGCAATTTGCAAGTGATGCCAGAAGGTTTGGTACATGTACATCTTGAGTCCACTTCAAAGAGTTATCATAAGGGAGTAATTTGTCAGATTTTCAAAGATTAAGCTACAAGGATGGACATCTTCATGTCATTCATAGTTAAAAAAAAAACAAAACACTTGAAAGTTAGAAAAATGGGCTACAGGATACTGGTTGAGTAATTTATGGTATGTATAAAGTTTGGAATGCCAAAGAGTCATGAAAAAGGACACAGAATTGTTATTGTTAAGGGGGAGAAAGTAGGACACAAAACAGAATGATCCCATTTTTAAAGCGTAATGCGTATACTTTTAAATACTCTCTCTCTGCCTCAATTTCCGCACCTGTAAAATGAGGGCAATAAATATCAGCTCACTGAGCTGCCATGAGGAATAAATGAGTTAAATTATCTAACGTGCTTAGAACAGTATCTGGTACACAGGAAGCTCCAAGTCAGGGGTAGTTAAAATAAGTGGTAGAGTATTATTATTATTATCACAATTATATTCTAATTGCATAAGAGAAAGTTCTGGCAGACAATACAACAAAATTTTAGCCATCTTAGCAAGACCTGGAGTTACTGTTACTCTGAAAATTTTGCTCTTCTCTCTTCTCTTCTGTCTCTCTCTCTTTTACAATGAGACATGTGTTTCTGTAATATATATTATATCATGAAGTGCAAAAGAAGGGACAAGAATGGAATTCTGATGTAGACTTGGAAATCTGTACTCAGCAGAGCCCCAGGAGATGATGTGGAAAGAAAAGGCAGGAGGCTTTTTTGATCTGGTAGATCAGCCTCGGGCAGGGCCGGTCCTGCACACTAGGAAGAAAATGACTCTTTGGAACAGGCAATTGGAGGGAAGGTGAAGGCTCTCCCTGCCTATATGCACAAGGTTTACAGGGATCTGAACAATTAGAATGATGACAGAAACATTCAAATACAGCCAGTTACCCATGAGGGTCTTAAGATGAGGGGTCTGACTCACTGATCTCTGTGCTCCTAGTCCCCATCCTGAGGCAGGGCAGAAGTTCAATCAGTGTTTCCTGAATGAACGAGGTTCTGCTGTGTGACCTTGGGAGCGTTCTTTCACCTCCCTGAGTCCGTTTCCTCCATCACCAAATGAGAATATTAATGATCTTGCAGAAACTGTTGTGAGGTTAGAAAGAAAAATCTGCACAGAGTAGGTACAGGAGCTTATTCACACTAAAGTGTAAATGACTGACAGTATTTTTTCCTAAAAAGCAGCTTTGTAGGGCAATAAAGGGAGAAGCCAGAAGAGATCTAGTATGTCAGCCAGACTAGGTGCTGAGTGCTGTTCCAGGCACTCTGCATGCATTTATCTTGCGTACTTTCCATGTGACACGTACAGAAATTTAGTCACTTGAGATCAAGTGACTTACCTAAGGTCACACAGCAAGCAGATAGCATAGCCAGGATTTAAGCCAAATATGATTCAAAAAGTCCTTGCCAAAGAGCCCTGAAGGTCAACATGGACAAAGGCATGAGGAGAGAAGACAGTCTGGGGAGGGGGAGTGGGGATCCTTCACAGTCAGACTTTGCACTCTGAATGGTGTGGAATTACCCCATCGGCAGACAAACACATTCTCGGGACACTAGGAAAGCGGTCCCAGTTCCCCTCCCTCTTGCCCCAGACTGTAAAACAATTCCACTTTGATATTTCAAAGGAAAGTATTAAGATAACCTCATGAAGAAAATCAAGCCTGATTGGTTTTCTGTACATATACGTTCAGTGTTTTTTTATTTGCATGTCCTGTGAGGAGGAAGAACCATAATACTAATGTCTCAGGACATTAGGACTTAATTCCCCCTGGGTGGTAGGGCCCCTGCAGACTTTACCCAACTCGTGCTAGGCCAAGCCCCCAAGGAGGGAGGAAAGATAGGGACCTCCACCCTCTACTTGCCTCTGGCTCCTGGGGTTGAATGTGAGTGCTCCCCAGAGCTGTGGCCTCAGCTCCCCTGACCCGTGGCTTCTCACAGACCAGCCTTTCAGACAAGGCACTGACTGTCCAGGCATGTTCCAAGCCACTGACTCGAGTCCCAGCCAGCCCAGGCCTGTTGCAATGAGTCAGCCTTTCACTGGGGAAAAACATGGTGACTGGCCGGCAAGTCACTTTTTCCAACTTGGCCCTTGTCCTGGGCTGGGTCTGGGGAGGCCTTCCTTTTTCCCTTTGGGATTCTACTGGCTATGAGGTGTTCCCCAGGGGTCTTGGGAACCCTGGGGGCTGGAATTGCTTTGTGGGTGGGTAGGTTGAGTGGGTTCAACTGAGACAGATGAAGGTCTCTCGATGTAGCTACCTGGTCTCCTTACCCACACACAGGAGAGTAGAAGCTACAAAAGTTAAAGCTTCATTTCCTACACAGATGAGTGCAGGACCTGACAGTGTCCATGCTGTCACCTTCACAGGCCACGGTGGGACAGCAAACCCAGGTACCTGGAGCCTGGCCCACACTTGGCTCCTCACCAACTAGAGTGGTTTTCTGCAAGATGATGCTCCCTTGGGCCCCCTGAATTTTAAAGCAAGCACTGTTACCTTCTGCAAACCCGCCACCCCTCAGCTCAATGCCAAGGGTCGGGTTTCAGAGCTGTTCAATTTACCGGCCTTTCTGACTCACCTCCAGCTTCCCCAACATTCCTGAGGCCTTCCCTACAAAGCTACGCTGAGCGGATTCTCCCTGTGTGACAGGGTGGAAGGGAAAGCCATGACCATTAGTCAGGGAGTCAGGGGTGTGTGAGGGCAGGGGTTGGGCCCTTGGTGGATGCTGGAGCAAATCCTCTCTCTCCAAAAGGAATACTAATCTTTCTGCCTCTGAGACCCTTGCTTAAAATCGTCTCTTCACTTTTGTGATTAATGAAGATTAATCTGTCCTTCCCCGGTGGCTCAGTGGTAAAAGAACCCATCTGCCAGTGCAGGAGATGCGGGTTTGATCCTTGGGTCGTGAAGATCCCCTGAAGAAGGAAATGGCAACCCACTCCAGTATTGTTGCCTGGGAAATCCCATGGACAGAGGAGCCTGGTGGGCTATAGTCCATGTGGTTACAAAGAGTCAGACATGACTGAGCACATAATATTTCTTGCACATGAAGATTAACTTCTCAATTCTTCATTCATTCAGGCCACAGGCATTCACTGATACTCTTTGTCAATAGTCCAGGGTTTTGGGCTTTGGGGTTGCAGACAGAACAATCACGCTTCTGCTCTTATGAAGGGGAGTCTCTGAAGGCGACACAGGCACTGACCAGATCCTGACACAGCAGATACCAGCTATCCACAACAGATATGAGGGAAGAGCACGCGAGGGCAGACAGCAGGGCTGGGTGTGGTCTGGGGTGTTCAGAGAAGGCTCACCTGAGCTGGCATAGATAAGGAGGATGTCTCTTAGGGTGCAGCAGGGGATGAGAAATGGTGTTTGTTATGGGTGGAATTTGGAGAAGGAAATGGCAATCCACTCCAGTACTCCTGCCTGGAAAATCCCATGGAGAGAGGAGCCCAGCAGTCTACAGTCTATGGGGTCGCAAAGAGTCAAACACATGACTGAGCGCTGGAGCACATGGGTTGAACTGTGTCCTCCACAAAGAGATCTTGTGACCTTATTTGCAATCAGGGGGCCTTCACAGAGGTAAGCAAGTTAACATGAGGTCATGAGGGTGGGCCCTTGTGCCTGGTGTCCTTATAAAAAGGGGACATTTGGACAAGGAGACAGACATGGCACAGGGAGGATGCCCCGTGAAGGTAACGGCAGAGACTGGAGGGATGCAGCCACACGCCAAGGAATCAGAGATCGCTGGCAAACCACCCAAAGCTGGGGGAGAGGCCTGGGACAGACAGACCCAACCCTGAGACACCTTGATCCCAGACTTGCAGCCTCCAGAAATTGAGACCATAAATTTCTGTTGTTTCAGTCACCCAGTTTGTGGTCCTTAGTTACAACAGCCCTAGGAAAGTAATACTGTGTTCCAGGCAGAGGAAATTCCAAGTGCAGAAGCCTTGAAGGTAGGGGTAGGGGGCAGATTTGAGAAAGAAGTGCACCCTGGTCAGAATGCCGAGTCAAAAACTCCTTTATCTCTAATGAGAGGGAAGTGGATCAGTGCGGGTGCCTCCAGCGATGATAGGAATAGCAATAAAAATAATAACCACCTTGAAGACGTATAGAGTGCATAAGATAAGCCTGGGGAGGCAGGAAGTGACTGGGCTACACAGAGGCTTCCTTGTAAGAATGAGGATTGTAGCCTTTAACCCTAAGAGAAATTGCAGGGCAGGTGACCTGGTATCTAGTGTGAGCTGTGTGACCTTGGGCAAGTTGCTTTCTGTCTCTGTGCCTTACTTAGTTCCATGACCACGTAACTCGCAGTGTACTCAAGTTTGCCATCCTGCGTGTGATGGGCAGGGTGAAGGAGGAGAGAAAATGAAAGGAGTGTCCAATGTCCCTTTTTTGTTCTTTGGAGCTTATCATCTACATGGAGAAATGACAAATTTTCGAGATAGGACACAGGAAAAGTATCAAGCGTGGTAAGAGGGCAGCCTCAGACATACTCGCAGGCTGAGGTGGACACTCCCCTCCAGGGTCTTGATAGCTGCATAGGCCCCCAAGTGGCTGTGTCTGTGCTCTGAAACTCCATCTCCCCCTGCTGCCCTCCACCCCCCAGTAGCTGATTGATCCTGGAAATTAACATATGACCCAAGCTAAGCCAATCAGAATCTTCCCCGTAGATTTTTTCTTTTTTTTTTTTTTTTAATCTGGGGAAGAAAATTCAGTTTCTTCTCTAAGGAAACAGGATGCTGTTGGTGGCCACCTTTCCTGCCACCCAGAGGGAGCTGGTTTGAGGGAATGGAGCTGACAGGCAAAAAAGGAGATAAGACAGTGGAGAGAAACAGAGCAAGAGAGTGCATGAGTGAGCCCCTTAGCTGTCCTGAGGCCTTGGCCACACTCAGGCTTTTCCTGTGTGCACACCAGTTACCCCCAGAGTCATCATCTCACATTTCTATTTTTGCTTAGGCTGTTGGAGAGGAGTCTCCGCAGTTTGGAAGTTCTGACTCTGAGTACTGTGTGGAGTGTTTGTTAAGGAAATAACAGAGACCCTGCACTTGGCCTCCAGTGTGTGCTATCCTGTCAGAGACCAAGCAGCTTGCCCTGCCTTCCAAGGAAGCTTTCACTGGGATAGAGAGAGGCCACCCTCACCTTTATCCTATGCAAGGCGTTGGGGGCTCCACAATGCCTCCATGAGCCTTGCCTCATTTGTTTTGCTCTGCAAACCCTAAAAGGCAGAAGTGGCTACCTGTCTTCCCTTTTACTGTTGAGGAAACTGAGGCACAAGGGAAGAGAAATCACTTTGTATGTAAGTGGTAGAACCCTTTGTAAGCCCTCTGGTCCTTAATACAATGCACATGAGACAGAAGTAACCCTGGGCAGTTCAAGCTCTCATCAGGGAAGGAATAATTGTCCTCCTTTGATGAAATTATCAGTAAACATTTTCCTGCAGATAAAGAAGGGAAATGACCAAAGGTTGGTGTGGGGTATAAAGTGTGAGTTCAGGAAGGCAAGTGTTATCTTTTATCTCCATGAGCCTAGTAATAGTTCTACACATAGCATTGTGAAATGTTTAATATATGTTTGCTGAAAAAAGAATGGTATATTATTTATTGAGCACATACTATGTGCTAGGCACTGTTCTGTATGCTTATGGGTAGTCATTCAGCTAACCATCACCAAGCCCAGTGAGGTTGGCATTATTGTGCCCATTTTCTAGGTGAGAAGGCTGAGGTAAAGAGAAAAAGTGGGTCACTTACTGAACTCGCACAGGTGGTAATTGTCAGAACGACCTCCAGCTACCTGGCTGCCACGTGCACTGTTAACCACTGGGCTATCCTGCCTATTTCTGAATGAATGAATGGAAGCACACAAGCTGCTTTCAGACACACACATACACATGTGTTTAAGGAGAGCTTGCAGTGGAACAGAGCAGATAGGGAGGAGAGCCATGCAGTAGTGAAGCTGGGAGAAACCTAAGCTCCAGAAAATTCTCCAAATAAATGGACTGTGAATGAACCTTAAACATGGGTAGGGTTAGGGTTAGGGAATTGCCATACAACCCAGGAATCCCACTGCTGGGCATACAGACTGAGGAAACCAGAAATGAAAGAGAAACGTGTACCCCAATGTTCATTGCAGCACTGTTTACAATAGCCAGGACATGGAAGCAACCTAGATGTCCATTGGCAGATGAATGGATAAGAAAGCTGTGGTACATATACACAATGGAATATTACTCAGCTATTAAAAAGAATGCATTGGAATCAGTTCTAATGAGGTGGATGAAACTGGAGCCTATTATGTAGAGTGAAGTAAGTCAGAAAGAAAAACACCAATACAGTATATTAATGCATATATATGGAATCTAGGAAGATGGTAATGATGACCCTATATGCAAGACAGCAAAAGAGACACAGATGTAAAGAACAGACTGTTGGACTCTGTGGCAGAAGGCGAGGGTGGGATGATTTGAGAGAATAGCATTGAAACATGTATATTATCATATGTGAAATAGATTGCCAGTCCAGGTTCAATGCATGAGGCAGGGTGCTCAGGGCTGGTGCACTGGGATGACCCTGAGGGATGGGATGGGGTGGGAGGTGGGAGGGAGGGTCAGGATGGGGAACACGTGTACACCAATGGCTGATTCATGTGAATGTATGGCAAACCCCACCACAATATTGTAAAGTAATTAGCCTCCAATTAAAATTAAAAATATTAAAAAGTAAATAAATAAAATATAAAAAATAAAAATTAAAAAAAAATGGGTAGGACCTGAATGTCAAAAGAAAGATATGGACACTTAGGTCTGGAATCTCCTTATTTTCCAATCCATGTAATAATTGCCTTAATGAGTTGAGAGCTTTCTCTGTGCCCTGCACCCTATCTACTTCATCTTCTGAATCTTCCCACCCTCTCTATGTCAGAAGCCTCCCTCATCACCCTTCTGTACTGCTCCCTCGCCCTTGCAGTTCAAAGAAAGATTAGTCTTATTGGTCATTCTTTTCAAAACCAAAGTTGATGATGACCAATTGTTGCTAAGGCAACAACTAACCTACACTTATGGCATCTACAGGCCCGAAGAGTTAAGGCCAGAAAGACTGTGTGTGGGTCAAGACCCAGATGTGGACTAGATCCACTGATGAGGGTGAAAGGGCCTCAGTGACGATGGCAGAGCCCAGAGTGCACTTTATCTGCAGCTGCCTTTGCTGGAGAACTATATTTCACTCCCTATCTCTGCTGGAGATCTCGCAAGCACCCACTGCACCCTGGTGCAGAACGGCCTGCTGTGCGCTCTGAGGCCCCATCAACCATGAGACAAGAAAAGACACAGCCTAACTTCAAAGGGCTGCAGATGACAAGGGCGGCCCAGCAGAGCCCAGTGACCCCGCGGTGAATCCAGCTGCATCAGGATCCAGCCGGCGCAAGACAGCCGGCGACAGGGAGTTGCCCTGAAGGCTTCAGGAGTCCTGGCATTGTCCACGGAGATTTGATAGGAATTTATTGTCCACGCAGCCTCACCTTTCAGGAGAACAACCTCTAGGCTCTTTTGGGGGATTCCCAGGGATAAACAAGGGCTTCCTTGTAGTTCAGTTGGTAAGGAATCTGCCTGCAATGCAGGAGACCAGGGTTCGATTCCTGGTTTGGGAAGATCCCCTTGAGAAGGAAATGGCAACCCACTCCAGTGTTCTTGCCAGGAAAATCCCATGGACAGAGGAGCCTATCAGGGTACAGTTCATGGGGTCACAAGAGTTGGACACAACTTAGCAACTAAACCACCAGGAATAAAATTCCTTTGGAGAAAAGTGGCCTTTAAAAAACTGCACCCTCAAAAATAGACTCATAGATACAGAGAACAAACAAGTGGTTGCCTGGAGGGAGGGGTGGAGGTAGGGGAAATAGGTGAAGACATTACAGAGCTACAAACTTCCAGTTACACAATAAGTCGTGTACAGTCCTTATAGGTGAAATCTAAAAGGAAACAATACAAATGAACGTGTCTACAAAATAGAAACAGACTCACAGACTTACAGAATGAACTTATGATTGCCAGAGGGGAAGGAGGGAAGGAAGGGATAGTTGGGGAGTTTGGGATGGACATGTACACACTGCTATATTTAAAATGGATAACCAACAAGGACCTACTATATAGCACAGGGAACTCTGCTGAATGTTAAGCAGCAGTCTGGGTAGGAGGGGAGTTTTGGGGGAGAATGGACACTTATATATGTATGGCTAAGTCCCTTTGCTGTCCACCTGAAATGGTTACAACATTGTTAATCGGTTATATTCCAATATAAAATAAAGTTTAAAATAAATCAGAGATTTAATATGCAACATAAGAAATACGGTCAATGATGTTGAAATAACTTTGCATGAGGATAGATAGTTACTGAACTCATCATGATCATTTCAGAAAGCATGTGAATGTCAAATCTTTATATAAAACACATGGAACTAACAAATGATTATATGTCAACTATATTTTGATTTTGAAGAATTTTAAAGTATTTTTTTTAAATGCATCGTCACTCTTAGGTTTCCCTGGTGGCTCAAACAGTAAAGAATCAGACTAAAGAATCTGCCTGCAGTGCTGGAGACCCGGGTTAGATCCCTGGGTTGGAAAGATCTCCTGGAGAAGGGAACGGCAACACTCCACTATTCTTGCCTGGAGAACCCCCATGGATAGAGGAGCCTGATGGGCTACAGGTCATGGGGTCACAAAGAATCAGACACGACTGAGCAAGTAACACTTCACTTCACACTCTTAGACACAAGAACTTTTAAAACTTTGGAGCCTTTTCTTTGTTCCTGGAGCTATTCCAAGAACTTTGTTTGCACAACCTCACTTAATCCTCAGGACGTCTGGATGCAGAAGCAATGACACCCTTTAGTATAAGTACTGGGGAAACTGAGGCTCAGTGACATCCTCCAGGTTATAGATGTGGCAGAGCCAGAAGTCCAACTCAGCTCTGGCTTCAAATCCCTTGCTTTTCACCCTGATGCTACACATTCACAGAAAACTAGATGTTTGACTCCCATCTGTTCACCCAGCAAATACTTCTTAAGTCCCTACTCTGAGACAGGCACTGTTTTAATAGATGCTGGGGACATCATAGTGCATAAGTGAAATAGGAAAAAACCCCTGCCCTCAGGAAGCGTACAATGCATCAACAAAATCAAAACAGCATCAAAAGGCAGAAATTAGTCTTCATTGTTACTGGTAATGCAGTTGAGATATTACTGTCTGTCTACTCCACAGATCCATTCCTCCACGTTCTGTTATTGGACAAATAGTTGTTGAAATCGTACTAGGGGTCAGGTGCTGTTCCAGGCACAGGGACCTCAGGGGTAAGCCAAATACATGCGGCCCCTCCCTCATGGAATTGACACTCTGTTCCACTGTTCTTTCTAAGCTGTAGCTACTGCTCAGGGAACATGAGCTGTGCTGACTTGAGCCCCAGGGAAGCTGAGGCTGAAGTTGTGAGAAACAACCAAACAGCACAAGCGTAAGGGATCATAGATGTCCTCTGCCCTCTCCCCCACAACACACGGTGACCCCTGACCCACAGGGTGTTCAGAGAAGCTTGAGGGCAGAAGTCAGTAGCTCTGAGTCTTAACTAGCTGTGTGACTGAGCTAGTCATTTCAGCTTTCCCAGCTCCACCTTCCTCATTGTAAAGTGAAAACAGAAGCTCCTGACCTGCTGGCAGATTTGTAAGATGTGATGAATTCAAATGAAATAATGACTCTATGAGCACTTCTGGATTTATCTTCCAAGTCCTATTCTACTTCAGTCTTTCAGTTCTTCACTTCCCGTAACCATAATGCTTCAGAAAGGAGCCCATAAACTCATTCACATGAAGGTATAAATAACAAAGAAACTTGTTAAGCCTTGCTCCTCCCAGGCCTACAGGTTTTCTTGTAAAGAAAAACTGATTCTGGCCAAAATGGAGTAAGAGGCACCAGATTTACTCTCCCACCTGAAATAAAAAGCACCCTAACTGTGTCCTTAGGTAAAACTTGATAATATTCATAAGGTTGAAAAAATTCCAGTGCCCAAGAAGGAAAAATTCCTGATGTCTGTCATACAATCCAAAGAAGTCCCAGCTAGAAATATCTTGGACTAGAATGTAAGCTCCCTTAGGGCAGGAGTTTTTGCCTGCTTTATTCTCTGCTGTATCCCCAGTTCTTACAAGAGTACCTGACACATAGTAGGTACTCAGTAAGTACTTGTTGAGTAATGAATGAATGACTGTGCCTGTCACACATCAGTGAGGGAGAGTGGCAAGTCTGCACAGAGTCTCAGAAACCACCCTGTGCTCAAGGCCTGCCAGATGGATCAATTCCTCAAATCTTGGTAGGGGATGAGACCCTCTAAACAGTGACAGTCTTGAGGGGAGGGAACCCCTAGGACGAGCCCTATTTTCACGTAGGAAGGAAAAGGAAAGCTTGTACTCAGCGATAACCATCGCTGTGAACCACTGCTCCCCACAGCATCCCCTCCCTTCAGCCTGGCCTGTTTACTGGAAGGCGCGACCCTATTTTCTACATCCTGGACATTGAGAGCTTTCATCACTGGCTGAAGGCAAGGCCACGAAGGCTGGATGTCAGGGTCCTGGTGAGAAGTCATGTAGGAGCTGGGTGAATGGAGGTAGGCAGCAGTCGATGTTACCCCATGAGTAAAAGCAATCTGCTCATTCATTTGTTAATCCTCTCATTTCGCACAAAGTGATGTGGATCAGGCCTCACACTTGCATGGGGTCTCTGGAGATGAAAACGAAAATGGTGGTGATTAAAATAATTATAACAAGCTACCGTTTCCTGAGTGATGACTTCAAAAAGCAGTATGCTGGAGCGGCTCAGAGGACGGCTCTCAGCCAGTCTGCTTGGGCTCCTGGTCTTGGCTCTGCTCCTTACCAGGGGTGTGACTAGGCCAGTTACCTAACCTCTCTGATCTTCATTTTCTTGACCCTAAAACAAGCTGCTGTAATGCATTAACACACCTAAAGCACTTAGAACCATATGGGTATTTCTGGGGTTGGTGTCCTGTTAGACACTTTCCAGCTTTAGGCTGAAAAGGAGATGGTACTGTGCTTAAGAGCTCCGATTTGGATCTTGGGCACCCCCTTATTCACTGTGTGACATTGAGCAAATAATTTACCCTCTTTGACCCAAGTAATGCAAAGGAAACCCCATGGAGGTGAGCAATTCTGCTTTGTTCACTCCTCTCCAGGACCATATGCCATGCCTGGCTCCATAAATCTATCTTGAATGTATGAATGAATATATAATAATCAAGACCAGCTGCATCATTTGCAGAGCCCCATGCAAAATGAAAATGCAGGGCCTCATGCTGAAAAAGTATCAAGAATTTCCAGACAGCAATGACTGAATATAAAACCAAGTGTGGGGCCCTTGGAAGCGCGCAGTGGCTCTGCATGACTTCATGGGCCACGTGCTCTCAAAGCCGGCCCGATAACCATCGCTGCTCCATATCGTTCACATGACAGTAAAGTCAACTCCTGCACAGAAAGCAACGAGTGCACCCTTGGCGCAGAGCAGGCTCTGAGTTCATTAACAGCATCCCATCAGGTTTAATATTCACTCATAGCCTGAGGTGAGCAGACAGGTTTTGGCCCATTTCATAGGTGAGGGAAAAGGGGCCCAGAGGGCAATTAAATGACTTGTTCTCCATCCCACTGGTTCTGATGGTGGGGTCTGAGCTCAAGTGGGGCTGGTGCTGACTCCATGGTAAGGGAACTGTGAGTGGAGGAAAGGAGCGGGCCCAGAAGTCTGGGGGCAGCTGGCAAGGCGGAGTCCTGGGCTAAAATGGGGCTCCTTCCTCAGGGCTGATTGTCTGAACCCCCAGGGTCTGTTCCTGTTGTTCACTGGGGAACCCACAGGCTGACAGGCTGTGGAGCTGGAAAATGAGCTCTGCCTGTCCTACTACACACCGTGAGCACAGGGGGCCCCCGGCCGGCCTCTCTCCACACCAAGTCTAGCTCAGAATCAAGGCTGAGGCGAAGAGGGCAAGCCCGGGCTGAGTTTATGGATTTAAATCCAGCCTTTTCCACTGAGGCCCCTCATGCCTCCATTTCTTCCCTGGGGTCTAGAAAGCTGCTGTGACCCAGGCCCGCCTGCTTTCCCGGTGCCCCTCCTCCCACGCTCCTCGCTACTCACCTCTGCCCCTCCTCGGAGCTCTGGTCAACTCACCAGGCCTTTCCCACCCCAGGGGCCTTTGGTCTCCTGCTCAGAGCAAACTTCCCGGGGCTCCTTCTCGCCCATTCAACCCCAGCTCAAACATCATTGTGAAGAAAAGCCTGCCCTCAGCATCTTTTCTAAAACACCCCTTCCTTGGCTTTCTAAGGGTTAGGACTCAGCGCTTTCACTGTGGGGCCCTGTGTCCCATCCCTGATGAGGGAACTAATATACTGCAAGCCATGTGGCACAGCCAAAAGACACCACTATACCCCCAATGATTCTGTATCTCCTTGCCCTGTGTGCTCCCGACCCCAACCTGCAGGCACTGTCCTTGCTGATGCACTTATGTGCTCACAGCAGGACTCCTCCACAAGAACGTCTACCTGTAAATGGGAGGCAGGGACTGTGCTCTGAGCTCCCTCTGCTGCATCCAGGACAGTGGCCACTACACAGCAGGGACCCAGTAAGTAACTGTTGAGTCAGTGGATGAACAAGTAACTCAACAACTCTGGGAAAGTGACTTGTGGGTTCGAGCCTCAATTTTCCCATCTGTAAAATGAGACTAATACCTGCTTCTTCAGGTGGATGTGTTAGAATAAAGCTGCCATTGTGGGAAGGGATGGATTGGGAGTTTGGGATGGACGTATACACACTGCTATGTTTAAAAGAGATAACCAAGAAGGATCTACTGTATAGTGTAGGGAACTCTGCTCAATATTCCGTAATAACCTAAGTAGGAAAAGAATTAGAAAAAGAACAAATACAGGTATATGTATAGCTGAATCACTTTGCTGTACAACTGAAACTAACACATTGTTAATCAACTATATTCCAATACAGTCAATCAGCTCTGTGTGTGCGTGCTTAGTCGCTCAGTCATGTCTGACTCTTTGCAACCCCATGGGCTACAGCCCGCCAGGCTCCTTTGTCCATGTGGATTCTCCAGGCAAGAATACTGGAGAGGGTTGCCAGCTATACTCCAATATGAAATAAAAACTGTAAAAACAAAAAATAAAGTTGCGATCAATTGAGGGCTTACTGTGTGCTGGGTACCCTACTGCATACAGAATTTGCCATCTACAAACGACTTGATTAGTGACAACTACGGAGAAGGCAATGGCACCCCACTCCAGTACTCTTGCCTGGAAAATCCCATGGATGGAGGAGCCTGATGGGCTGCAGTCCATGGGGTAACGAAGAGTCAGATACGACTGGGCGACTTCACTTTCACTTTTCACTTTCATGCATTGGAGAAGGAAATGGCAACCCACTCCAATGTTCTTGCCTGGAGAATCCCAGGGACGCGGGAGTCTGGTGGGCTGCCATCTATGTATGGGGTTGCACAGAGTTGGACACGACTAAAGTGACTTAGCAGCAGCAGCAGCAGCAGCAATGACAACTATTACTTACATTCCTACCATCGCTACTACTACTAAACCACAGAAGTTGCAGTCCCTGAATTGAGGGGCTGGACTCAGAATCCTGAGATGTTCCCCAAGAAGACCCAATGCAGGGAGACAGACCTGGGGCTGGAAGCAAAGGCCACTTCAGAAAAGAAAACTGGCCGGAAACTGTCTGAGGGGTTCCTTCTTCTGGGATTTCTCTGTTCTCTCCTGACCATCCCTTGCCACTCTGTCCCCACGCCGCCCCACCCTCCCAACCACACACCAAGAATAACCCTCATGCCCTGGGAGCCTCGCTGTCATAGCTTCCTGCTGCTACGATCATGGGCTGCTAGGCGGACTCCAAGGGATTTTCCAGCTCAGAGCAATGCTTAGTGGGACCTGAAGCAATGTGACATAAAAGGAGCTGTGATGCAGACCCAGAGGCAGGAAAACCCCAAGCCGGCACCAACTGGGAACTGGAGTGGGGCCCTCAGAGGGCACCTGGGCCACAAGCCCCAGCGAGAGGAACCAGGCCTTCTCTCTGACCTTGCCTGGTGGCCATCCACAGCGGCTTGGTGACAATGAACACTGTCCTGGCCATTGGCCTGGACAAGAAAGTCAACTTCGTGTCTGAAAAGTCTATGGCCAGTAGGTTCTCATTAGTTATCTATTTTGTGTTTAGTAGTGTATATATGTCAATCCCAGTCGCCCAATTCCTACCACCCCCCCCATAAATGATTCACTTTGATGTGCAGCAGAACCTAAACACAACATCATAAAGCAACTATATACTACAATAAAACATTTCAGCTCGGTCCTCTGTGATGAGAGGACCTACCCTAGAGGGGTAGGACGTAGCGGGTGGGAGGGAGGCTGTAGAGGGAGGAGATATATGTATGCTGCTGCTAAGTCCCTTCAGTCATGTCCAACTCTGTGTGACCCCATAGACGGCAGCTCACCAGGCTCCTCTGTCCCTAGGATTCTCCAGGCAAGAATACTGGATATATGTATACTTATGGCTGTTTCACGTTGCCATACAGCACAAACTAACATAACATTAAAGCAATTATCCTCCAATTTAGAAAAAATTCAAAGAAAAAAACTTTAAAAGAAAGTCTATGGCCAGGCTGGATCCAAATGAATTCCAGTTTAGAGACCTGCTTAAGTCCTTGAGGAAGTTCTGTTTCCTCCGCCTGCTCTTCCCTTTCACACAGTCACCTAGGACTCTGTTGTCCTGAACTAACCCTGGGCTGCCTCACTGATACCCATCGCAGTCAGATACCATCCCTAGAGAGTGATCACTCCCTTGGTTTCTCTCTTCTAATCTCCACTTCTGATATCTATCTTTTTCTTCCAAACCTGTTAAGGGACCTGGTTCCTAGTTCTGCCCTGGCTCTGACTTAACTCAATGACATTTGAACAATTTCCAGGCCTTCTCTGAGGCACCGGGGGCCCATCTGTAACACGAGGCCCCAAGGGGTCCCTTTCAACTCTGACATTCTAAGATTCAAGGTTTAGAGATTCTACCGTAGACTCCTTATCAGAAGGCATGCCACCACCCCCTGCTCCCACCCACCCCCAAGACTTGATAGATTCATACACAGCACAATGAGCCTGTCAAGGATTTAGAAAGATCCCTGTTCACCTTCCCTAGCCATGTGACCCTGGCTTGGTCTCTATCAAATGGACAGAGGATAAGATGTTTAGAGGACTGAAAAGGTCAAGTGCCCAACAGTGCATCCTAACACCCAGCAGGTGTGTGTGAACAGGAAGCCACTATGAATTTAGAAGAAGAGAACAAGATGACAGAAAGTCTAAAGGGAAAAAAAAAAAAAAGGGCCAAAGAATTGATTCAGCAAACATTTGGAGCATCTACGTGCACTGGGGTTACAAACACGAATTTTGAGCTCAGGAACTCAGAATTCAAGGTGCTTGAAGAGGATGAGGCAGATTTGTCAGCAAATGTTCTACCGTCTTTTGATTCCTCTGTTCTCAGAGTCCATCCATGGCCATTGTGTACATTTGTACAAGTGGTTAACTGCACAGGGGTTCTGACTCAGAGTTAGTGGGCACCGAAATTCAGACCAGGTTCCATTCTGTAAGCATGTGTCTATAGACCTAAGTCTTTCTTGTGGGGGAAGGGGGTGGGGGTGGATACTTTCTCCTAATTCTCACAAATGTGACACATGAGCTGACCCAGGCCTGCTGCTGCTGCTGCTAAGTCGCTTCAGTCGTGTCTGACTCTGTGCGACCCCATAGACAGCAGCCCATCAGGCTCCTCCGCCCATGGGATTTTCCAGGCAAGAATACTGGAGTGGGTTGTCATTTCCTTCTCCAATGCATGAAAGTGAAAAGTGAAAGTGAAGTTGCTCAGTCGTGTCCGACTCTTCGCGACCCCATGGACTGCAGCCTACCAGGCTCCTATGCCCATGGGATTTTCCAGGCAAGAGTACTGGAGTGGGGTGCTCCGGGCTCAGGCCTGCAGCTTTTGCATTTTCCCTGCTCTGATCCACTCAGCACCCCACAGTAACCAGAGTGATCATTTTAGGTTCCAAAGGACAACATCACCTCCCCTGCCCAAAGACACATTCTTATGAGTTCTCCATCATCCTTGACTTACCCTTCATAATCTACCACCATCTCCTTCCCCCTCGTACTCACATACTCCACGGACAGTACACTGTCCCTCCATTTCCTTCAACAAGTCATGCCTGCCTGGCCTTTGAACACACTGTTCCCTCTGTCTGGAATAATTCCCTTTCCCTGTTTGCACATCAAATACCTCCAATCTCCAGATCTCAGTTTAGATATGATTCTTTCCAAACAGGCTTCTTTGAATCCTGAGTGCTCCCACTTCATCAGATCATGTTTTTTCTCATCTGCCCTCAAAGCCCCAAAGCTTCTCCAAAACACTTGTCAGAATTGTAATTAAATGATTAGTAGTATTAACAGTGGGTGACTGCCTGTCTCCCCTGAGAAATTAGAAGCTCTTGGAGCACGGATACCATGTGTGTTATATGCAGCACATGCCCGTCATGCTATCTATTTGCTCTGTGCTGTAACCCCAGTACATATAGTTGGTGTTCAATAAATCATTATTGAATAAATAAATGACACTTGCTCAATATAATGAAGGCCAGTGGAGAGCTGATGCCACTTGTCTGAGAAAGGAACAGTTGCAAACAGGAAAGACTGTCAACAGAGAAGGTCTCCTTGTTTCAGGGGGAATCTAGTGGGGAAGTGGAGCTCCTAGGGCACACTGGACAAAGGTAGGAGCACTGGCCCCCAGGGACACGCAGAGAGGGGCTACTTCCAGACATGTGGCCATCAAGTGAACATCAGAGGTCTCATCTTTTCCAATTTTCTGGGTGGCCCCGGACACAGGCAGCCACTGTGCCTTTGCTGGTAACATTTATAAAAGATTCCTCAAATCTCCTGACTGGCTGAACGTGAACCACATTCAGTGCCAGATTTCATCATAAAACCGCAGTGTGGCTGCGGGAACCCCGACATGCCATCTTCACTTGGCTGCCTATTTGGGGGCAGACTGTTCTCTTGGATGCAAAGAGGGACCTTGTGGTCCAGGGAGAGCAGACCCAGGAGGCTGTAATGAATGCCTTCTCCAAGTGACCTTAAAATGCTTTCAGCTGTGGGGCAGGCAACGTGCCCCCGTGCCTCTGAGCACACAGCCTGTCTCAGGCCAGTTCATTTATCCCGAATTCACTACTTTGCAAGCATTAAATTTAAACTAGATTTTTACCTGATCACGGACATTTTCAAACACGTTCACAATGGGAGAGAAAGTCTAGAGAACCTCAACTCAGCTTCTAGAACGATCAGTTCATGGACAATTTTGTTTTATTTATAGCCCTCCCCAAACTGGATTAGTTTAAATCAAATTCCAGATGACACAGCAAATTATCTGTAAATGCTTCCATTGGCTACTCCCTTTCAAAACGCCAAGCAATCCATATTCATTACAGGGGGAAAATGTTTTTAATTAAAAAAGAAAGAAAATGACAATCCATTTACTCAGGTGTTGATTTAAATGGAGCAGCTCTATCCAGAGGAGTCATTTAGAATGGGTTGGGATCTCTGCCTTTGCATGACCCTGGACAAAGTGCCTCTCTGAGCCCCAGCTTTCCATGGGTGTAATATGGGTATAAGAACTGTTTGCTTCATCGAGGGCTGTTGCACGGTGGGGAGAGGTGGTTACTGTTGAGTGCAGCCTGGCCCATCGAAGACGCTTATCACAGGCTGGGACAGTAATCCCTGATGGAAGATCCTGCCTGGTCTAAGAAATGCAACGAGCTTGGCACTGGAGCACTGCAGAAAGCACAGCTGCTTCCCCCACGAAATCAGAGCAGAATTGCTCAGGAAGGGAGGCAGCCTCGTGTGGGAGGGAATACTTCTGCTTGCTTGTGGGGGTGTGGAGCCTCAGATCCCTGGGCCATCTTAAATTGCTTCCAGAGGCTGACCTCAGGGCTGGGTTGTTGGCTAATCCACACCACTTGATTAGGTGACTTTTTACCTTAGAATTCCACACCCTTTGCTCAGGAGGGACGGAAGGACAGAAAGGAAAATAAGGCCTAAACACCTCTGCCTTTTACAAATGGGAAACCAGGTCAGGCTGTGAGCCACTGGGACCCAAGAGCTAGTAATGGCAGTGCTAGGGCCTGAGGCCAGGTTTAAACCTTAGTTTTCTCGTCTGTAAAATGGGTAAGGTGAAAGCACAGGCATGCCAACTCTCAGAGGCTGAAGGTCTACCAGGCAGAAGGTCAAGCCCTGGGTGCTGGTCAGAAAGTCAGAAAGCCGCTAAGTTGTTTATTGCATTGGGATGAGGGCAATTTCTAAGAATCGGGGCCATGAGTTTTCTCCCAAGAGAGTTTTGAAAGCAGAGCTTGCAGGGACCCTCTCCTTAGAGACAGGAGGTCACAGCTGAGGTATCTGGCCAGATGCAAACAACTTCCCTCTCTGTTCTTGTGAATGCTGATAAAAGGGCTTCCTTCCGCATTCTTGGGACCAGCGCTTCACCCCTCGCCGACGGCCAGCTCAGCCACCAGACCCCTCTTGTCACACAATCCTCCCACTGCCTCCACCCTCTCACCGACCTGGACCTGACCTTGCCCCAGACTGTCCTTCTGACAGGATTCGGGGCCACTGGCCAGTCCTCACCTCAGCTGGTTCCTTCTCCTCTTTCTTACCCTGGTGGGTTCGTGTTTCACTTCTCCCCCGGGGCAGCGGGTGGAGGCAGGGGTGGCCATACGTCACCTTATTTCTGGCAACTGTGGTGGGCCTCGGGAGCAGGGGGGTATCTAGTTAGGGTTCTGCCGACAGGCGCGCCTCCCCACCTGGCCGGCTCTGGTTTCCTCTTTTGCACCCTGGGGAGAGTCCTGTCTGCTTCAAGGGGTTAAGGGATGGAAACTAGTGATCACAGTTTACATACATTGAGGGTTTCCTCTGTGCCAGGGTCAGCCTGGGATGGATCTCCTTGAAACCTCATGACCACTCTCTTTTACACACAGAAAAACAAGCTCAGAGAGGCCAAGTAACTTGCCCAGGACCACACAGGAAGTAAGGGGTGGAGGCAGGATTTGAATCCAGGTATGGCGCCTCCAGAACAAGAACCCTTAACCACATAACCACACCGTCTTCCTAAAAAGTAACATCTGTACGACGCACCTGGAACTACCCGCCACAGAAGCTGCAGACTTTCCGAACATGAAAGTATCTCCTCCGTGTGCACTTCCCCTCACATATGAGTGACAGCTACAGACTGGATGCCCCCCACCTCCACCCCCAGACAGCTATCTTATTTCATGGCAGGAGGGTGATGTTGTTCCGAGTTTACACTTTTACTGGCCTTCTCCCATTGTACTGATGATGGAAGCGGCAGCTCAGACAGGTTAAGGGAATTGGGAAGGGTCACACAGTCAGTCAGGGGCAGCAGGGAGATTTGAAGGCACAGCTGACTCATTCCGTTATGGAGCATCTACTGGATCCCAGCCTTCGTGTCAAGTGCTGCGGATGCAGCGGGGTCCACAACAGGACTCCCGCCCTCTCAGGGCTTACAACTGAAGGGAGGTGGGTAACAAACTGTTAGGTGACAGTCCTTTCCAGCTAGGCTGATTGCCCTACAAGGCTTTCTCCCCTTGCACTGTTGACCTTGAAATTGCAAACCCTCAGCAGATGGCCAGATCAAATGGAGCCAGGAGAACCACAGGGCTCTGGAGCTGGACTCCGTGGCCACAGGTCATGTGGAGGGAATCTGAATGGCCTGTCAGGCCCCTGCTGCCCTGTTGCTCCTGATAACACCCAGCAGCTGCTGCCAGGCCTGTAGGCAAGAGGCCCCCCGGGGCTGCCAGGGCCCTGGGTGGGGCCCTGACTCACCGCCACCAGCCAACTCTGTCTGAACACTTCCCCTCCAGTGGCCAGAACACCCACTTGGAAACCAAGGTGAAAAGAGGGTGGGGCCCAGGCTGGGATTCGAGCCTGGCATCTGCAATTCTCTCCAGGTCACCTCCTCCTGCTCTCCTCAATAAAGGCACGATCCTTTGAGCACAGCCAACCAGGTGGCTGCCTAAGCCTGAAGCTGCTGACGTCTCACTGGGAATTTTGAAAAATCTGTCACCCCTTGCCTTCTTGGCCCCTTTCTCAGCACATCCTCCTGGGGCTGCCAAGGCCCCTGTTCAGTTTCCCTTCTCCTCTCTCTCCCCTTCTGCTGTGCTTTTCCCACAGTTCTTCACCCACTTTGCTTGGGAGGAGCATCACTCTCTCCCGTCCTCTTAAGAAACAGTTGCCCTCTTTCTTGCCTTCAAAACAATATTCCCAGATTGCCTTTTCCTTTCAAAAGACACTCATTTCACGTGGGGTGATCATCACCCAATTAGAGGCATGACTTATTGTGACCAATGTGCTCCAGTTACCGTCCCTCTGGCCAAACACAAAGATGTACCATTAACCTTCCCTATTGTCCATCTCCTGTAACGGAAGGCTGAGCCCAGCCCAGCTTCCCTATCGCAGGCATGTCCACTGAAAACCATCAAATGGTCCAGCCAGTTGTCTGTACCACAACAGGGGCCACAGCTGGGGTGTGAAGGGGGCGGCCCAACCGCTGGATTCTGATCTCACGGTGGGGGCCTTCGTATCTCTGTACACAATGAGAGAGTCTAGCGAGACTAAGAGAAAGACAGAGACGGTTCAAAAGCAAGCCATGGAGATACACAAAGATGGAGAGATGGAGAACCAGCAAGAGGTAGTGTGACAGTGAGGGGTAGGTGGGAGTCAGAAGGAAGAGAGAGAGAAGGAAACACTAGTCAGAGAAAGAAGAACAAGAGAAGAGGAGGGAGAGACTTGGGCGAGGAAGGAGAAGACAAACGGAAGGGAAAGGAAAGGAAAAGAACCACAGATTTTTTTAAATAAACATTCCCAATACAGGGGCCCCAGGTTTGATCCCTGGTCGGGGATCCCACATGACACCACTAAAGATGCCGCATACCACAACCAAGATCAAAAATCTGCAACTGAGATCTGACACAGCCGAATAAATCCATCAAGATAATTAAAAAAAACAAACAAAAAACAAGAACCACAGGTTCTCAGAGCTGGGACGACTCTTTTTTGTTGTTGTTGTTGGTATTATCCATTTTATAAATGAAGGAGAGAGTATAATCAAGTAAGGCTCATGAAATTGCATCCTCCAACAAATACATGTTCAAAATAACTGGAACCTCATGTCCAATATACTTTATTTTCTATTTTTTTTAATTTAATTTTATTTCTTTTTAGGTTTTTTTTTTTTGACGACTCTTAAGAGGAGATTGTTGATTTAGCCAACACATAGGCTTCTAGACTCAGACTGCCTGGGTTTCCCCTTCCCACCTGTGTGGGGGAGACAGGTTACTAACACATCCTGCCTCAGCGTCCCCACCTCAGTTCTTAGGAGGCCTGCATGAGTGAACATGTGAAACAACCCCTCCAGAAATGCTAGTTGTGTGCACTGTCACTTACTGGGCATTTCTATGGCAGGAAATGTGTGATGTGAGAGGCAAAGGTGCCAGGCCCCTCCCTTACAGTGAAGGGGCGTGTGTGCTTATTGCCCCTGGGCTGTCTACCTCATTTGTGGTTAAAAATAGCACCCCCATCTACTCCCCAGAGTTTCCTAATTTAGATGATAGGCTTGTATCACCACCTTATTTCTGGGGCAGAGTGTGTGAGCAGATCAGGGTGGGTCAGGCCTGCAGGTGCCTGCCTGAAAATGACATTCCTGCAGGTGGAGGCAATGTCGGGGACTGCGTCAGCAGCGTTCCTGACTGTCCAAAGGCAATCCAGGTTTTTGTGTGAAAATCGTCTTATTTTTTAAAGGAGCTTTCTTAGATGCTTCTCCTAGATGTAAGTTTTTAGAGAATCATCCTCTTTTCAAAGTTCAGCAGCATGTGACAATGTTTCCAGATTCCCCTCTACACCAGCTCATCCACACCTGTGTTTTAGACCAGCAGGTGATCCGTTTCCAACCTCTCAACGAGAGGAAGTGACAGTGTGTGGAGGGGAGTGAGCCAAACATATAGGAGTTACCACCCGGGTGACAGGGTGGTAACACCGCTGAGGCCAGGGTGAGTCACAACACCCAGGAGGGGCAGCTACCTCAGCTGACAGGTGGGCAATCAGGGAAGGCGCCCTGAAGAGGGTGACAAGTGAGCTGATTCCAGAGACATGAGTGAGAACGGGTTCTAGACGTGATACAAACGGCAGCAGGGACTGTTTTCTTGGTTGCTTTCTAGGTCTGGGGCAGTGTTGTTAACAAGCATTAGCTCATTTAACAGGCACAATGACCTTAGAAATCAGGTGCCAATGTTATCGTCATTGGCCAAAAGAGGAGACAGAGGCACAGAGAGGGTGAGAAACTTCTCCAAGGGCACACAGCCTGTGCCATGGGATCCACCAAGCATGCTTTTAAGCTCTACACTGGAACACTCCATGGAAGGGCAGAACGACACACGCCAAGACCAGAAAACAAGAGATAGCAAGGTGCACTAACAAAGCCAAAGGCAGGTCACCTAGGCCGAAGCTTGGGATGTATTTCCCACCATATGAGGCAAGAAATTGGATTGCAGGTCAAGAGGCAGGAAAGTGACAGTGAAGCCAGGCTGTGCTAAGGAGCTGGGGCTTTTTCTTGCAGACTATGGGGAAGCATTGAAAGCTCTCAAGACCACACGATTCACACTCCTCTCGCCTCTCTCCCCTCCGCCCTCTTAGAGGGGAGAAAACAGAGGCCCAGGAGGCTGGCCTCACTTCCCCAGGATCACACAGCCCACCTCTGGGGCCAAGCCTGGACTCCCAGCTTCCACCAGGCCTGGGCCCCACCCCAGGGAGTGACAAGTGAGAAAGGGAGAAGGCCCAGAACCAGCTTGCAAGACTTTACATCGAAGATTAAAGAGTTATCTGAACAAGAGAAATTAATCTGTCCCGACTCTGTTCCCTTGCACGCCCTGGGTGGACCCGAGTTGCTTTTTTTTGCCTCGCCCTCCCCACCCACCAGCCTGTTGCGAAGGGAGACAGCTGGGAGATGACTCTTCCTCAAAAATCCTGGGTCTGGGCTTCCACAGGCTCGGCAACCAAGAAAAGGCAACCAATCAGATGGCCTGAGTCAGGCCTTTCAAACCACTGGGTAGTAAATAAAGTCACTGGGAACCAAAGCAGCCTGTGCTGTGAAAGGCCTGTCAGGGTGGGGCGGCAGCCTCGCACAGACAATTACTACTTCTGCTCCCAGGGTTAGTACCTGCCACCGATCGACTGATGAGTATGCACGCAGTCAGGTAGCAGTGCCAACCAGCCGAGGCGTTTAGAATGTGCGCGTCCGGGCGTGATTTCAGGGCAGAGTGGTCTCACTGCCCTCTGAGGCCCATCCCTGGATGGTGGGCCTGTGTTCACTTCCATGGATGAATTCAAACCACTTGTTTGGCTCAGGTACTTAGAGAGATGCTGTCTTATTAATACGCTGTATTAATACGAACGAGGATTACAGAATATCGTTCCTACCTCATGCCAGGCGCTGGTCCCAGAGACTCGGGCAGGCAACGTCCCTCATTTCATGAGACTCATACACTGGTAGAGGGGAAAAAAGCGATGCATAGTCATAAAATAAATCATTTCGGAGACACCAAGGATGACTTGAAACCAGATTTCCCAATCTTGGCACTATGGACATTTGGGGCTGGACAAGTCTTGGTTGTAAGGGGCTGAACTGTGCACTGCGGGATATTCAGCAACATCCCTGGCCTCTGCTCATCGGATGCCAGCAGCCACCCCTGCCTCCCCACCCCCCCGCCACCCTCCAGGTATGACAACCAAACCTATCCTCCAGACACTGCCAAATATTCCCTGGGGTGGGGGTGCTGAGAAGGCAGGCAAAATCACCCCTGCCTGGCTGAGAGATCTAGAGAGGAGCTCTTTGATGAAAATATAACACAATCCCCGTGCATAGTGTAAAATTTTCTAGTACTCATACTAAAAAAGTAAAGAGGTGCAGGTGAAATAAATTTTAAAATAGCTTTCCTTTTACCCAGGATAGCTAGCATCATATCATTTTGACATGTAATGAAGAGAAACAGTTATTCAAGAGATAGTGTACATCATTTTATTCTACACCTACAAAACTCAATGGATATTTTATACTCACAGCACATCTCAAGCTGGAGAGCCCAGTGCCAGGCCTCCTCTCCATGCCGCTGGAGCTGTGAGTTGAAGCTCACTCTGCTGGGAGCTCCGCGGAAAGACTGCCTGAAACTGAGGCCTCGCTCTTCACGTGGCCCTAAACCTGCGAGCAGGTTAGAAATGAGGCTCTCAGATGCTGGATCAGAAATTGCATCTTAACAAGCTCCCCCAGGTGATGCGTAAGCACATTCAAGTGTGAGAAGCCCAGAGTGAGGAACTCAGGGTGCCCAGGTGCCTGGTCCTGTCGGGGTGACTGAAGCCCGTGAAATGAAACCACTCAGGTAGCAGGTTCCTTCCCGGACTCCCAGTTTCCCCATCTATAAAACGGGGGTTCATGAGTACTCTGTTTCTGAGGTCAGGCTGGTACTTAGTGAGCACGAGCTTTGCCACGCTTGCCCCCTTGCTGCCCGCGTCGCCCCTCTGCTCTCCAGAGCCTCCCTCTAGGTGAACCAGTGCTGCCAGCATGCTGCCCCCAAACGGAGGCCCTCAATCCTGCTCCAGGGCCCGCCTCGGGGCGGAACCCACAGGGAGTGGCCAGAGGGGCTTGGGCAGGGGTGAGGCCCTCCAACAGCACACATGGCTGCATGCACAATGACTCACACACTCTCAAACACAGTCAGTGAGCCTTCAGGAGCGAGTGTGCGGATTGCAGAGAGGGGGCAAAACCCTCTCATGTCGGTCACCTATGCAGACTTCCTATCTCTAAGGCCAGAACAGTACAGGACCTGGTCATTAAGGAGCTAAAGGTTCAATGTTTTCCAAGCCCCCTTCCTTAAGAAAGCAATCTTCCAGATCTCACCCCCGAGTCTGCCCAGGAGGGTGGGGCGCAGGCGGCAGCCCCACCCCCACCCCAGCCTAGGATCAGAGTAGAGCCCAGCTCCCCGTTCTGAGTGTCAACTCCTCCTGATTTCTAGTTACGACAAGTCCAAATTAAAGGAGCTTATCGCAAAACCCTAAGGCTGTCTTGCCTGGTGCTTGCTTCCTTTCTCTTTCATCAGGCCTCTGAGCGGGCTCCCCAGGCAAGCAGGAGGGGGTGATGGGGAGGTCAGGCAAGGGTCCCGGGGAGAGAAGATGCCCTGCACCTGTGCCACCTTGGCCAGAGGGGAGATTCAGATTAAACAAATCAGTAGGGCTTTCAAGCAGAGATTGGTGAGCACGTGAGCATGCGTGCTTGAGGGGGCGGGGGGGGGGGGGGGGCGGTGGTGGAAAGAATCCCATTTGCCTTGATTTCTGCTTCCTAAGTGAAATTAGAACCTGATCTTGGCCAGGCCCAGGTGGGCTGGCCACTTCTTGCCTCCGGCCCTCAGTTCACGGCTGTGGGTTCTGCTGGGGGTGGGGACACAGGGTGCTGAGTGCTGCAAAAATGAAGAAAGCCCCAGCATCTATCCTGCCCCCTTGGTGATGCAGAAATGTCCCCTGGACCAGGAGAGGACTTTAAAATTAAAAAGAAAAATGGACGGAAGGAAGGGAGAGGGTCACAGAAGGAAGGAAAAATGTGTGTGTGTGTGGGGGAGGTAAATCCAGGACCCTAATACAGGATCAAAAAAAAGAAAAAGAGAAAAGAAGTAAGGAAAAAATAGAGGGGGTGGGGGGACAGCTGCAGAGAACTAGATTTACTGCATATGTAATATGTTGTTGGCATTTTATTATTCCTATTCCTCTTTTTCTTCCACCTCCTTCTCTTCCTCCGTCTCAGGCCCAGAGAGATCATGTGGAAGCAGAGTGCCCTTGGCTGTAGTGCCCACTACCAGCTTAGTAACCACAGGTAGACCGCTTCTTGCCTCTGGCCCTCAGCTTCCTCATCTGTAAGATGGGGCAATGTTAACTCCTCTGCAGAGCTGCTGAGCAAATAGACCGAATGCCTAGCATATGTCTCACCTTCAAAACATGGTAGTTATTAGCATGATTACTGCAAAGTGAGTTGCTGGAGACCACACAGCGAGTGAAGAGCCAGTTTCGACTCCGGTCTGCTGAGTCCAGAGCACACACATTTCGCCACCCAGGGCTGACTCAGGGACAAGCCCAGGAAAGCAGCACCTGAGCTGTAACCCCTCTCTCCCACAGGCAGACATTTACATACAGGGAGTGGACACCTATTGTTTTTGCCTGCCCAGCAACCATTCCCTTTGATTATGGAAACAGCATCCACCTCTTTCTCAGACTGTAAGGTTCTCAGCCTGTGAGACATTTATGATGGGAGAGAAGATATACCAGGCAAATGTAAGCCCAGAGCTCCTGGGAAGATTCTTGGGTACCTCACAGGCCCATGAAGGCGGAGTTGAGAAATATAGAATAACAGATCCCTAACATTATCATTTGGGCTCTTGGATACAGCTGTGCCTGAAGTCACTCCCTGAATTTCTCCCCTTCCAGCTGATTTGAACCTAGTTCAACCAAGAGTCACTGACTGACTAATACAGGGCTTGTCTGATGCTGACACCCATGTGCCTTCAACCATACTGGATTGACTCAACAGCACACAGATGAAAGAGAAAAAAGGCAAAATAAATAAATCAAAAACTTTCTCTTTCTCATTCTCTTTCACCTTAAATACATAATGGCACCTCTGCTAATGGTTGCTAGATTAGTGTACAAATATGTCCAAGAAAGTCCCTTCGTATTACCACTTCTTAATAACCTAGTTACCTGCCTAAATATTATGATTTTTTGTGTTAATACCATAGTTGTCTGCATGAAACCTGTGTCAATGCCAGGAAAATACATCAAGCCCCCATTCTGGGGCCCCCTGTGAGAAAATCAAGGTTGGTAGAAAGTTAAGTATTATAGGAATATCTATTTTTCTACTTGTAGTTTGGGATTGTCTTTGCAGTTGAACTCCTCC
Organism: Bubalus bubalis; assembly: GCF_019923935.1. NCBI lineage: Eukaryota > Metazoa > Chordata > Mammalia > Artiodactyla > Bovidae > Bubalus > Bubalus bubalis. The sequence goes on along the minus strand of NC_059177.1, from coordinate 21,305,368 downwards.
AAAGTAAGAATCATTCAGCAAATATTTACTGTCCCTTTCCCTGCGCCATTTTCCTAAGTTGTCTTAATCAGGATAATCAAGATAAGTAGAACCATTCCACCATTTCTTAGATAGTTAGCATTCCACCAAACAGAAAACAAGCTCTTCCTCTCCCTTCCCAAGGATGTACGTCTTCCCTCTTTTACTTATAGAGTCTGACTTGGCAGTCTGGGGTCTTGACCTCGGAGCTGGCTTTGGTTACCGGAGGCTTTATGAGCCCATCTGCTGGGGTGTTGAATCACTGAGTCATAAAGAGGAATGTCTCCCAGAGCACATCACACTGGAGCAGCTCGACTTCCAGCTAAGCTGGCTGGTGACCTGGCCACCCCTGAGGGGAGAAGATGGGAGAAGTGGGAGGTGAGGAGCCTGCCTGACGCAGACGGTCACCCCACGGTGACCTCACCTGCCAAACCGGTGACTCACTCCTGCTTCTGCCCCCTCCCGGCCAGATCTTGCTCATGTGGAATACCTGAGGGGAATACCAGGCTCCTGTAGTTAGCAAAAACGCACGATTATGAGCTATTTTTAAAGGTGTGATGTTTTCTTACTTTCGAGTGGTGGCAGCAGTCCCTGTGAAGCTAAGACACGGGTCTGGGTTTAAGCCACTTCTGCTTTAATAAACACGTGAGAATTCCCTTCTGAAAAGAAAAGGTCACCTAAGAATGGGGAGTGCTAAGGCAGTTTCCTCTTTCTAAACAATTATTTTCATTGTGATAAAACATACAAAGTTGGTCATTTTGATCATTTTTAAGCATACACTTCAAGGGCAGTACATATATTTACAGTGTTGTACCATTATCATCATCATCTATTTCTAGAACTTTTTCACTCTTCCAGACAAAAGCTCTGTACCCATGAAATAGGAACTCCCTTTTTCCTCCTCCACTGAGCCCCTGATAACCTCTATATCTTTGTATTTCTATTAGTTTGTCTACCATACATCATTTAAGTGGAATCACACACAATTTATCCTTTGTGATTGGTTTATATCACTTAGCATAATGTCCTCAGGGTTCACCCTTGATATAGGCTGTGTCAGACATTCGTTCCTATTTAAGATTAAATAAGTCCATTGTATGTATACACTACATTTTATCTATCCATCTATTTGTTAATGGACATTTGGATTGCTTCCACTTTTTATCTCTTGTGGGTGGTTTACTTTTGCAACCTTAAAGATTACTTGTTTTCTTTAACAGTTAAAAAGTTTTCTCTGCAAAGCCTCTTGCAGTTCACCTGTAACCTGGGACTAAAGTGACTGGTTCTGACTACTTCTCAGGAGTGTCGTAAAGATGAAGTTAGATCCTGGGTACAAAGTGCATTCTAAATTCTAAAATGTCCCACAGAAATATTCTCAGCATGTTTATATTACTTGCTTAGCAATGCTTTTTCCCCCCAGGGGAGTAAAAGGAACCCTACCCTAGCCTGCTTTCAAATTTAATATATCTTAGATGGAAATGGTCTGAATGAATGAGGCTTTCCTGAGGTGTTTGTGTTTTCTGTCTTCCTTTCTCTCCCAGGCAGAGTGCGATTTTACCGAATGCCTACTTTAGATCAGCACACAATTCTGTTAATTACTAAGTGTTAATCTACCAGATGTTCAAGGACAAGTCACTTCATGTCTTTGTGACTCAATTTCCTTGTCTGCAAAGTGGGGACCCAAGTAACAGAACTGACTTTAAAGAGTTCTATCAAATGTGGTAATGATTGTAGAGGTTTCCTGGCATAATGGGTATTCAGCCAATGTTAGCTGCATTTATTGGAGAAGGAAATGGCAACCCATTCCAGTGTTCTTGCTTGGAGAATCCCAGGGACGGGGGAGTCTGGTGGGCTGCCATCTATGGGGTTGCACAGAGTCGGACATGACTGAAGCGACTTAGCAGCAGCTGCTGCATTTATATTATGATTATAGAATTCTTATTCATTCTTTAGGTTTATTTTTGTCCTGACTTTCCCAGTTGTTATATATTTACACACAAAAATTAAATGCATGGTCTCAGTGCAGTAAAAATGCATTAATTCCAGAGATTAAAGGTCATAGCCACCATTTTAACTGATGCTTTGAGAGGCTGCTTGGTAATGGTTAAGATCCCTGGTTTAGGGTTCAGATCTGATTTGGCTTCCAAGCTGGTCTCCGATTCATCGGATAATCTGAGTTCCCTTTTCTAGAACTGGACAAGACCTACCTCCTATGCTTGCAGGGAAGGTTAAGTGAGTTTACCTCTCTGCGTGCTTGAAAGTGTTAAAGGCACACTGGCTAGTACTATTTGTAGAATCACCCCCTATTCTCTCTGCCTGGCACATTCTAAGTGGCACAAGCTTGCCAAAGCGAATTAAAACAAACATTGCTTCATTCAAAGTGAAGCTGTAGCCAGAGAATCTTTTGAAGAGAATCATAAGAAAATGCTCTCTGGAAAGAAAGGTAAGGAAAAATCTTAGAGAGGATTCATTCTAAGGTCTGTCTGGTATGTGCTGTTTTAGGGCTCTTCTTTGGGCTTCGATTTTTTTTTTTTTTAAGGGTTGTTTCTAAGACCCTTGGCGACAGTGCTTTGAGATCTTGATAATCCTGTGGAATTAGGAAGGTGGCCCAACAGGGCGCCCCCAGGGGAGAATCCGGGACGCGCAGCTCCATGTCCTAGGGCGGGCATCCTAGAGCCAGTGGTTTCCTGAGTGGGCCGAGCTCCGGGTCATTTCTCGAGGACGGGTTGGCCTTGCCAAGGCTACCAGGATGCTGTCATCTCCATGACAACAGAGTGCGGGCGAGGAGACGCAGCGAGAGAGTGGTGTCATCCTCTGAAACCAAAAGCCCCCGCCCCCACAGAGGCCGGGCCCCTGGCCACAGGCGGTGGAATTCTTCTGGGAAGGCGGCTGACATCGCGGGCGGCCCCTGCCCCGGTCCTGGCAGCGCTGATGCAAGCGCGCCCCGCGCCTGCAGGCAGGCAGCCCCAGGGGAGAGCTGGCGCAGTGCTCCGTCTTGTTCCCTTCCGGCCACCCCACCCGGTTTTCCCAGCGAGGAGTCAACAGCTCCTGGGTGGTTCCGCATCGACCAGCCCAGTAGGAGGGTAGAGGCAGGGTGGGGAATGTCTTTGCCCAAACCAGTTCCTTCCCTCTGCTCTTCCCAGACATACTTCTAGGGAGAATCCGAGCATCCCAACCTGGCCACGTTTAGAGCAATGTGAAGGGCTCTAGCGGCTCGGAGTCATCCCCCGGGGACAGCCCAGGTTGCCCAAGATACCTGGTGCCAGCTGGCGCCAAGGAAACCGCCCCGATCACGAGGGAACCTTCTGTCTGGGTGGTGAAGGCAGCGAAGGGCCTCCGGGGTGGAGGTGATCCAGCCAGGGATGGTCTCCATCGCCCTCTGCTGGGCAAATTAGAGGGTTGCTCTAATGTTCCCGCTGGGACCTCCTAGATGCTTGGAGGGTGGGGTGGGGACTTGAACATTAGAGATCACCCTCCTCATACAACAGACCAGGAAACTGAGGCTCAGAGAGGATAAGGGAACTGTCATTACTTTTGCAGCTACTCTAGGACCAAGTCAGGACCAGAATAGAGACAGACCAGCATAGAGATCTCACTGCACGATCTCTATGCTGTTGAAAGTGGGAAGTCTTCCCGTTAGGACTCTTTTTCATTCAGAGCACCCTTTTAAACGCCACCCCACTGGGAGGCCTTTCTCCACTGCTAGATCACTTTGCGTCTCCAGTTCTAAGTGTGGTCTGCGTCGGACCCTCTGTGTGTGTTGGCGGGTGGGGCCGGGCCGACGATAGGCAAAGTCAGAACTATCTTTGTTACAATACGTGGTGGGTATTTGTCTTTTTCACTATTTCTTTCCCATATATGCGGTGGAGTTTTCCAAAGTCCACATGACATGTGATGTTGCAAAAGATTGAATGTAGAAGCAGATATGAAATCCAGACATCTTCTCTTAAGGTAAATATTTAAAGAGATCAGCAAACGTGAAACTATGCCACTCATTAATTCATTTGGTTTTAGGGAATATAGCTACTTTAATAAAATATATGTTAATAGGTAATGTCTACTATTTTAAAATGAATTACAATATTTAAAAATATTTTTCATTTTAGTTTCTAATATGGCAAATACTAACAGATATAACCCACATTAAGACTTCCCTGGTGGCTCGGTGGTAAAGAATCCACCTGCAATGCAAGAGACGTGGGCTCCATCCCTGGGTCGAGAAGATCCCCTGGAGGAGGAAATGGCAACCCACTCAGTATTCTTGCCTGGGAAATCCCGTGGACAGCGGAGCCTAGCAGGCTACAGTCCATGGTGTCACAAAGAGTAGGACATTTCTTGGTATCTGAGCACACACGCACATAACCCACATAAAAAAAAAAAAACAAAAACAACTCAGCACTCTTTAAGAGTGTAGGTGAATCCTGATACCAAAAGATTTGAGAACAGCTGATCTTTATAGTCTATTCCCAGTCACTCTCATGTCACTCTCTCTTTTATTTACTTCGAGGTCCTTTTCACTAAAGAAATTACCTGGTTTTATTGGGTTGGCCAAAATGTTCCACCTTATGGAACAACCCAAACAAATTTTTTGGCCAACCCAATATTTATCAGTGAGTCAACTGGAGATTTTATTCAAATGCAGATTGGGATTCCACAGGTCTAGGCTGTGGTCCAGAATGTGCATTTCTAACAAGCTCCCAAATGTGTGATGCTAGCTGATGTTACTGGCCCAGGGACCACACTTGGAGCCACACTTCACTAGGGTTTGATCTGTTCTTTCAGATGGTGCTTGTTGGGGACGCCTTAGGTGAAAACAGATCAGGTGGCCGGTCCCTGTGCAGTGAGGGAGAAAGTTTACACAGTGAGGACCACCCCCTCTTTGCTCGGTGCTCAGGGGCCTTGGAAGAAATTGAGGGTCATCTAATTTGCAAAGTGGGAAAGGCAGAAAAAATGGTGTCAAGAGTTTAAGAGGAACTTAACTGCCTTTGAAAATATGCATTGAACTTCAAACAATAAACTAAAGAGCAATTCAACTAATGAGCTTTAAATCAGATGACACTAGGGACTACATTGCTGAACGTTAGGCTTCTTCAGTTCCAGTTCTGGAATCAGCTAGAATCACCTCCAAATCTTTAAGCACATGGTAGGTAGTCGAATAATGGGAATTTCAGTTGTCATGAAAAAAAAAAAAAACCTTTACTGTGAGATGGGGAAAGATTCTAAATATGCCATATAACATTTTTGCATTGGGGTGGAAAATATGTTGAAAACCAAACTGCATGTAACTGCTTCTGCTATCTAATTTGGGGTGGTAGTATAATTTACATCAGTGGAAAATGAATCTCTAAAACTGGGTCTTTCCACTTAGAGAAGGGAAGAAAGAAGACTGACGTAAAACCTCTGCCAGTTGGGTTACACAGCCAGAGCAGGGATTACAACCTCAAATCCTTCCAGAGGGCAGACAAGTCACGCGAACTTGGGAGCCTGGTGGATTCTGGCGCAGAGTAGCAGTCTGAGCTGGCTACCGGGGCAGCCATGTCTCTACTTGGGCTTCTTGCTGCTGTGTTTGACCCAGGAGCCTTTGTTGCCCAATCTTCCCCATTTTTTTTCTTTTTTTGAGAGAACCCAGAAACCAGGGTTTTCGTGAAATTTATTTTTTATTTGAATTTCAGGAAGAAAATAAAATTAAGCACACCATCGAACAAATTTTTGTGCTGGGCAAACACAGCAAATCTTCCCAGCTCTGAGTTAAATGAGGCAAGAGACAGGTTAGGGGGGGTCTTTCTCTGAGCACTGGTCTCTGGGTCCTATTGAGCAGGGTGGCGGTGGTGGAGGGTCAAGTGCTTTGCTTAATCAAATGATATTTCAGTATTTTTGTGGGAAAGGATCAGCTCAGAGGGAGGGGCATCTTGGGAAATAGAGGAGCAGAAAGTGTGAAGGAGAGAAAAAGGGTGTAGTTGTGTGTGCGCGCAAGTGTGCACATGCAGGGGCGAGGGGAGAGGGGAGGATCATACCTCTGTTAGGTGCAGGAGATTTGACTGGGGGCGGCCGGGGATGGGAACTTGAGAGGAGGCTGGGTTCCACCTGTCAGGGGCCTTCAGTCACTTTCATGTCCAAGGAGCAGGCAAGACCCCAGCAAGTACCCTTTGTAGGGTGCTGAACTGTTTCAGGTTTGACCCCTGGTGCCACTGTTCACCTTCTCTGCAATTTGGGTGAGATCATTTAGCTTCTCTGGACCTCAGCTTCCTTTTAAAACGGGTAATAATAATATCTGTTTCACTTCCCGCATGGTTCTTGCAAAGGGCAACTACGGTACTTATTATATGAGCGATGCTTGGCAAGAAGAGGAGAACCAGATAAATGTGAGGTTTTGGCTGACAGTTGATATTCAACCAATCTGAATGACAATGCCAGTCCAATAGTAATAATAAAGCTGATAATAATAGTGACACACCCGCTGTGTGCTGGTTCCATACTGAGCACATCCCATGCTTTATCTGATGGATGCTTCATAACAATGACCCAATGCCATCACCTCCATTACAGGGAGAAGAAAACGGAGGTTCAGAGAGATAATGTAACCTGCCCAGGGTTACTTAGCTGGCAACTGGTAGAACCAGGTCTGAATGCCTGTAAATATTATATCCTTAACCGCTTATGTGACATGCTATTTCAAAAATCACTCTTAACATTATAGTTGCCTGCATATTGGAAAATATTAATTATGTGTGGAGTTTTTTCCGTGATAAAGTATTAGTATAGAAGTGGTGCTTGTTCAGTAGTTTTTAAAATATCATTTTGGTCCTTCATTCAAACTCATATCTAGTGAACACCTACCAAGTGCCAGACTTGGGACTCCAGATTAGGACTACCTTCAGCTGTAGAAGACATAGGGCCTCTTGCCTTCATGAAATTTACAAGGTAAGAGTAGAGAAAACGTATTAAACAATTACAATACTGGGTGCCAACGGGAAACCCCTTGGTTTGAGGAAGGAGGGGACATCTTAGCCAAAAGATTCAAGAGGAGTCAGACCAGAAGAGAAGGTGGAGGGTGAGACAGCTTTCCTCCAGGTGGAGGAAACACAGAGCAAATGAGAAAGCCAAGGGGTGAGAGACGGCACAAGGCCAGGGAGGAAACGAGAGTAATGACACTCTGTGCCCAACTGGGAGGGTAAAGGGTGGGTGGTGAGACATGATGCTGGGCAGAAGGTCATGGATCAGATCACACAGGACCTTGTGAGTCACATTGTCATGCATATATCTGTTTGCTAAAGTGTTAGTCGCTCAATCATGTCTGACACTTTGCGACCCCATAGACTCCTCTGTCCATGGATTCTCAAAGCAAGAATACTGAACTGGGTAGCCATTCCCTTTTCCAGATGATCTTCCTGACAAAGTGATCGAACCCAGCCCTCCCGCATTACAGGAGAGCAATTTACTGTCTGAGCCATGAGGGAAGCCCCATGTATCTGATTACGTATATATGTGTATGTGTGTTTAAAATGTTTTCCTTAAAAACCAGACCAGAATCATGCCCAATCCTGCTTTTTAGGCTTTATTAAGATATAATTGATGCACAATAGACTACACACATTTAAAGGATATAGCTTGATGAGTTTTGACATTCATATACACCTAGAAAACCATCACCAGAATCAAGAGACTGAATTCTATCATCCTCCCAGGTCCTCATGCCCTTATAATCCCTCCCTCCTGCCACTCATGGCCGCTGACCTGCTTTCTGTTACTGTCAGTTTGTATTTTCTAGAATTTCATCAATTCCAGGTATCACATCAATGAAATCATACAGCATATATACTTTTATCGGATTTCTTTTACTCAGCATAATTATCATGAGATTCATCCACATAACTTGGCTTGGTTCCTTTTCATTGCTGAAGAGTATCCTATACTGTTTTCAGATCTGCCTTTATCACTTAATATATTAGGACAGCTGGCTCTAGGTCAGATTGCCAGAGTTCAAATATCAACCGTGCCATTTACAAATAAACCTCAGTATGTTACCCCTCAGACCCCAGTGACCACATCTGTAAAACTGAGATCACTGTAGTGGCTGCTTGGTAGGCATGTTGTGGGTGTTGAAGGAGATGTTCTGTGTGCCTGTGTCTAGCAATTGCTCTATGAAAGTCGTCAGGGACGTTATTACTGTTGAGTTCACAGCTGGTACAGTTTGAGAAAGCATCAGGTGCAGCTGTGGAACACTGACACTGAAGCTAGAAAGCAGGAAACGGAGGCCAAGTGCCCTTTGTGGTCCGCTCCAGGGCGGACCAAGCCCATTCCCGCACCTCTTTGCTCCCCAGACCCTCTCCCTTGAGCCCACAGTGACCCAAAATGGGAAAGAGCTTAAAGGGACTCGATGGGCAAGAGAAAAGGGAAGCTGGGTTAACTGTCATCAATTTGGTCACACAGACAGTTATGCTTCATCATCCCAGCCCCAGAGACCCACGTCTTCCTTGGTGGCTTGCTCTAATAACAGATTATATCATCTCCACACATAATGAGCGTGTTATATTTAAAAAGAGGTTTCTCTAAGGCTTGCCTGCAAAGAAGTGTCTGCCTTGTGTCCTGACCACAGTAATATAAAGTCTGCAAAAAATTATCTACATCAGGACTTGGCTGGTGGTCCAGTGGTTAAGACGCCACCCTTCCACACAGGGGTGCAGGTTCCACCCCTGGTCAGGAAACAGATCCTACCTGTTGCATGGCCAAAGAAAAAAAGAAAAGAAAAAAAATTAACTACACTGATGTATTCCTTCCAGTGCTACATCATATCATCTTCTAGAACTTGCTGGTCAGTAGCAAAGAGGGCTATGTATCCTACTAGAAATATACCTAAAAGGCCCAGCTTTAGAGTCAAGTTGAGATCTGAGTTCAAATCCCAGTTCTACCAAATATTAGCTCTTGACTTTGAGCCAGTTATTTTAATTCCTCTGGTCTTCATCTTTTAAATGGGGGTACAAATTATCCCTAAAATCATGTGTGGGTTGTCAGGGCCAAAGGGGAAAGAAGAAGGGGTGTGTATAGGCCCAAGCACAGTGCCCTGACCCGGGGAAAAATGGTAGCCGTGGGAAGTAATGGGGCTGTCAGAAACCTCTGTGTGTTTTTCTTTCCTTTTCTTCTTCTCCTTATGTTTTTTTAAAGAATAAAATAAACACCTTCTTTAACTGTAAGCCTTCTGTCTTTCTGTCCCAGCTTAAGTCACACCTTGTACAGAAGTCTGTCTACTTTAGGCATCTCATCAGCTGGACATGAGGTCCCACGAGGAAGAAACTGAGGATGCTTTAGAAGGGAAGTTAAGTGGGACAGGAAAATTGTCTTCAGGAAGGGCTGCCCATCAGAAAGGTGTATTAATTTAGCTCTGTTTCACCCCCAGGGACTCAGATCCGTGGGTGGGTGTGGGTGTTACCACAAGGCTGATGAGGAACTATGTTGGTATCAGAAGAGTCTGCAAAAGGAAGTGGACTGCCTCGTGTCTTCATCAGCTGCCTGTTGTAAATGTGTCTGAGGCTCGATGACCAAGTATCAGAGATGTGATCAAGGTGATTTCTGATGTAGGAAGCTGGACCAGACACTGACTTTGAGATGGATGCAGGGGAGGTAGATAGAATCAGGATGGGGTGGGCAGGGTGGAGGGTCTCCCACAATTTCACAGCAACAAGGGCACTTCCTCTTTTATCTGTGTTATATATTTGGGTTTCTGAAGATGTGAAAAGAATGCTTTGGCTTCTTCAAAGTTTCTTATTGTTGCCTTTTTTTAAGCCACTGTCCTGGATGACCTTTGAGGCCTCTTTGAACTTTGGGCTCTAAGATGTTGGTTCAGAACTGCCGGTGACACTGTCGGCTGTGTGATTTGTCAGAACTCTTGGTTGCAAGTCTCAAAACTCCTCTCAACTTGGCTACAGAGAGCTGGGGAATGAGTGACTAGAGAAATTTGTTGCAGGGCAGTGGAGGTAGTTTGCAGAATTATAAAAAATAAAGGCAGCTGTGACAACCATGGCCTCAGGGACCGGGACCTGCCGCTCTTTGCTGCCCAAATGCTGGCAAGTTCAGGGCTCATTGCTTCCTGAGTGCCAGCCTCCTCCGTGAGCATGGCTAGCAGCAGTGTGAGCCATGGGAGGGAGAAAATGCCTTGCTCACAGCATCTTTGTATTGATCTCAGGCAAGGATTATGAATCGTCCCTTAAAATCAATAGCCCACCCCTTGACGGGGATGGAGAGCTAGGATTGGCCAGGCCTGGGTCACCTGGCCCTTTCTATAGCCAGGGCAAGGACCAGCCTTACCAGACTGAAAGTACAAAAAGCAGTGGCTCCTTCTATCTTGGAAAACCTTGAGAAAGTGTGTACCAAAAAAAAAAAAAAAAAAAAAAACCATGTAGGGAAAACTTCAGCAAAACTCTTTGGCACCCCCTTGGAGAGGGGTATTCCAATGAAAAGAGTTCCTATTCACTGGGTATTGGTTTTAGGTCATAGGTCATACACAATGCATTGCAGTCAATATAATGCCTTACATATATTATCTTTTAAATCTGTCACAACCTTGATCTGAGATGGACTTTTTTATGTATTAGTTTTTGCCATTTACCTATTTTTAATAGAAGGATAATTGGTTTACAATATTGTGTTGGTTGCTGCCGTACATCAACATGAATCAGCCATAGGTTCCATTCCTCTTGAACCTCCCTCCCACCTCCCACTCCTTCCCACCTCTCTAGGTTGTTACAGAGCCCCAATTTGAGTTCCCTGAGTCATACAGCACATTTCCATTGGTTATCTATTTTACATATGGTAGTGTTTATGCTTCCATGCTACTCTCTCCATTCGTCTTGAGGTAGACTTTTATGATCATTTTGCAGATGAAAAACTAATGCCCAGAGATGTTTATCAGCTTTCCCAAGAGAAAGTAAGAAGCTAGAAGTAAGAGCTGGGGACTAGCTCAGGCCATCCTGTGGGCCTGCATTTTGAGCTCTCTTTCACCTCAAATGATGCAGAAGATGAGGAAGTGGGTAACTGGGCTTGGACACACATGGAACAGGCTTCCTTAAACACAAATGCTGAGAGCAGGGCTCATGTTCTGAGACTGATGAAGAAGAAACAGAAAAAGAAAAAAGAGACAAGAGACCTGAAATCGAGGCCCAACTCTGACTCTGTTACTGATTAGCTGGAGCTGGAAGAATCTTTTCAAAATGCAGTTCCAGCTGTGTCATCCTGCTGCTTAAAATGCTTCCCTGTTCTCCAGAGAACACCCAAATCTTTCACTAAGGCCGACAAGCTCCGGCGTGTCTGCCTTTCCCTGGAGCAGCTCTGCACCTCTGCGCCCTCATGACTCTGACAGTTTCTTACAGGTTTGATGGGTTTTTTTTTGTTGTTGTTGTTGTAAATGCATCCCCTGTGCTTGTAATATCTCTTCTCTGCCTGCCTTCTGAAGCAGCACCAGTTTTTTTCTTCTGGTTGCAGGTTTCACACATCACCTCTTAGATAGAGGCCTCCTTGCTTGCCAGTGGGTCACAGTCCTCTGATAAACACCCAGCTTACTGCTTATACTTCTTTTCTTTCTTTCTTTCTGGTCACACTGTAAGGAATGTGGGATCTTAATTCCCAGACCAAAGATAGAACCTGTGCCCCCTGCATTAGGAGCACAGGGTTTTAACCACTGGACCACTAGGGAAATCCCTCTTTATTTTTAAAATTTATTTAAAAAATTTTTAAATTGAAGCATAGTTGCTTTACAATGTTGGGCTTCAGTTCAGTCAGTTCAGTTGCTCAGTCATGTCCAACTCTTTGTGAACCCATGAACAGCAGCACGCCAGGCCTCCCTGTCCATCACCAACTCCTGGAGTCGACCCAAACCCATGTCCATCGAGTCGGTGATGCCATCCAACCATCTCATCCTCTGTCATCCCCTTCTCCTCCTGCCCTCAATCTTTCCCAGCATCAGGGTCTTTTCCAATGAGTCAGCTCTTCTCATCAGGTGGCCAAAGTATTGGAATTTCAGCTTCAACATCAGTCCTTCCAATGAACACCCAGGACTGATCTCCTTTAGGATGGACTGGTTGGATCTCCTTGCTGTCCAAGGGACTCTCAAGAGTCTTCTCCAACACCACAGTTCATTTACTGCTAAATAGCAGAGTGATTCAGTTATTCATTTATATATACATTATTTTTTTAATACTTTTCCATTATGCTTTATCATAGCATATTGAATATGGTTCTCTGTGCCATACAGTAAGGCCTTGCTCCTTATCCAATCCACATATAAAAACCCACACCTGCTAACCCCAATCTCCAACTCCATCCCTCTCTTGCCCCCCACCCCTTGGCAACCACAGGTCTGTTCTCTATGCCCGTGATTCTGTTTCTGTGTGATAGGTTCATTTGTGTCATATTTTAGATTCCACATACAAGTGATAACAGGGCTTCCCCTGAAGTTGGTAAAGAATCTGCCTGCAATGCAGGAGACCCTGGTTCGATTCCTGGGTCGGGAAGATCCACTAGAGAAGGGTTGGCTACCCACTCCAGTATTCTTAGGCTTCCCTTGTGGCTCAGCTGGTAGAGAATCTGCCTGAGATGTGATTTGATCCCTGCGTTGGGAAGATCCCCTGGAGAAGGGAAAGGCTACCCACTCCAGTATTCTGGCCTGGAGGATTCCATGGACTGTATAGTCTATGGGGTCGCAAAGAGTCAGACACAACTGAGCGACTTTCGCTTTCACAAGTGATATCATATGGTATTTGTCTTTCTCTTTCTGACTTACTTCACTTGGTATGATCATCTCTATTTGCTTGCTTACACTTACTCCTGAACACTTAAACGGAGGGCACCTCTCTCAACGACAATGAATGATCCTCCTCTGGCTGGTCCCTGGGCTGCAAGCTCCATGAAGGTGGCTGCCATTGCTGCCTCATTCATGTGTATCCACAAACCTAGCATGATGCTTGTACATGGTGAGAGCCCACTCAGGATTTATTGAAAGGCTCATCGGAAGTCAGAGCACCCACTCCAGGCCTCCTCTTCCAAGTCGTAAATGTCAGATTGTGTAGGTGTCAAATTCCAAGACTTCAAGAGCACCTGGGCAGAGAGGGAGCTCGTGTCAGTGGGTGGAATTCACTTACATCTCACAGGGTGTTGCAGTTTATTTGAAGCCTGTGAGAGAAAAGGCTAGCTGGGGCCATCTGCCCTGGTAACAGGTGGACTCAGAGATGAAGAAGAGAAGTTCACTGAGAAAGCAGCCCTGCCTGTAAAAAAAAAACTCACACTCCTTCCCGGAAGAAAGGCTGTCGCTTGGTTTCTTTCTATGCTTTGACATATGCTTCAAGCCCTCATTCCTAAATTGTGATTGGTATTCAGAGTTTGCTGCCATGTGAGGAGAGCTGCTGCGAGAACTGAAAATGGCTTCTGGGAGGGCAGTTAGTGGAAGGAAGGACTTAGTGTCGCCTTCAGGCCCGACGCCTTTGCATAGTGTGGCAGTGGGTCAACCCTGGTCCCTGGGGGCTCAGAGCAAGGCAGTGGGGCTGGTTCTGTGCAGAGGAATGGGGTCTCCTGAGGCTTTGGCCTTTACAAATAGTCGAGGTCTGCTGGATGGAAACATTTGTCTTGGCTTCCCAGGTGCACAGACTCTGGAGCTAAGCTAAGTTCAAATCCCACCCCCTGCCCCCTCACTAGCTATGCAATCATGGACAAGTTCTTCAACATCTTTGGGCCTCAGTTTCCTCATCTGTGAAATGGGGGTAGTGATAGCATCCACATTAGTATTGTCTTGAGGATTAAACAAGTTCATTTGTGTAAAATTCTCCTGGTCCATAAATGTTTCTAGTATTATGTTTTGAAAATCTTCCCAATGCTTCATCTGGTGTCAGACCACTGGACTAGTGTTTCTCAAAGAATGGCCTGTGGGCCACCTGCATCAGAATCACCAGAGCCAGAGGTGATGTTCAAAATGCTAACCACAAAAAAGGTGAGGACCTCTACAGGTCAGAACTGAGAGTAGTTATGATCAGAGAGGCCCATCCTATGCCAGGCATCTTGGACCCACTGACTCATGCCGATTTGGGAAAGATCAGGGTAACAGGGGTGGCAGGGGACACTCTACTCCACTGATGTGGTTGATGACCCTCCTGCTTTTCCCAGGATGTGGCATTTTCATTGTTGAGACTAGGACATTCCCACAAAAACCTAGGACACTTGGTCACCTACACTCAGGTCCTGTGGGGGCAAAGTCTGTGGACCAACTAGTTTAGAAATACGTCAGTGTTTTAACCAGTGCGGCCACGTCAGTGCCTACTGGTGGAATGTCAGCCCTGCCTGGGGCTGTAGGAAAATGCAGATTCTGGGGCCAAGTCCAGACAGGTTGAATCAGAATTTCCAGAGCCAGGAAATCAGCATTTTCAACATGCCCACCAGGTGAGTCTGATGCTTGTGTGTGTGTTGCTTTATGTCAGGACTAACACAAGTAGGTCCTCAGTAAATATTTGTTTGAAGAATGGATACAGCTCATAGTGTTGTGAAAAGACTCCAAAGTGACTAGGGCTTGGGTTTTCCAGCCAGACTAAACTCAAATCCTAGTTCTTTTCTTTATCAGTTGGCCAACCTTAGGTGAGTTAATTGACCTCTCAGAGATCGTTTCCTCACCCAGAAAAGGAGACAGTAATAGTACCATCTTACACAGATGCGTCTTAACTAAAATATACATAAGGCAGTTAGCCACAGTGCCTGGAATAGAGTAGATGCTGAACAGAAAGTAGCTATCACTATTGCTGTTGTTATTAATAATTCAATTTTCTTTAATTCAGCATACAATTCCTGAGCTAGATACTAGGCACAGGGCTGGGTACTGGGGTTTCCAAGATAAATAAGAAATGGAAATTCCCTGGCAGTCCAGTGGTTAGGACTCCATGCTTCACTTCCAAGGGCCTGGGTTTGATCCCTGGCCTGGAAACTAAAATCCCATAAGTCACATGACAAGGCCAAAAAAAGAAAAATGCTTTGTGTCTTAGAAACATAGGTAACAAATGTGCCAGGCGTAGCAGTGATATGGCCTCTCTCATATACATTGTTGGTGCCCTAAGTGGCAAGCCACCCAGCAAGGAATCAGAAAAAGCGTCAGGTGACATTTGAGGATGGAGAATTTCTGGAATTTGAATAATGAGAGACTTAAAGATGTAGCCATGGGGAAAGGATATGTCTTTCAGGAAAGGGCCTGCCATTCAGGGTGCCTAGAAGTGACAACTCATGGTGTTGAGACAGGCGAGTGGCCCTAGGCGATTGGCCTAGCCAGTCCTGGCCTATGGCCACCATGGCTGTGGGAAAATGAAAACCAGCCTAAATGTCTTTGTGAGCATTTGGTTGAATGACTCGGAGTTCACTCATATCTTAGAATGCACTGCAGTGCTTTAAAATGAAGTAATAGGTTTATTATGTGGAAAGATCTTCAAGATATATCTTTGAGCAAATAAAGCAAAATACAAAAAAAGTATGATCCAATTTTTTTGTATTCAAATAATAAAAAAGACTACTTTCATTCAATTCTACCCCACCATTTATCAGCTGGGTAATCTTGCACAAGTTTCCTAACTTTGCTATGTCTCAGTTTCCCAAACTATAAAATCAGGATATTGAATTGAATTATTGTGAGGATAAAAGAAATAATAACCCACATAAAGTATTGAGCCTAATTCTTAGCATGGATGAGACTCTCAATAAATAATAGCTAGTATTATTTTATGTGTGGAGAAAACAGTCTGGATTTGTATACATCAAAATAGTAATAACTCTCTCTAGGTGATTGAATTATAAATGATTTTAGTTTACTTTCTGCCTTCCTGTATATTCTAAATTGCCACAGTGAACATAAATTACAAACAAGAAAGGAAATGAGCCTTTATGGTGACCCTGTGCAAAAGGTAAGTGCATAGTAAATATTTTTAGAATAACTGAGTGGACATTTATATGCCCAGGTCATACAGTTTCAGAGACTTTATTCACATCAAAATATAGTTCTTTACTCTTCAAATACTCCAACAAGGTGGGGAAAAAATGTAGGACATAGATACAACAAGATTGGCCAAATGCTGAGGCTCACTGAGTATGGGGAACATGAGTTTTTATGATACAATTATATTTTTGTGTATATTTGAAATGTCTCATAATGAAAATTAGAGAAAAAAATATAGTTTTTGGATTTACCAAGGATTATCATACTTCAAGTTTTAAAAATAAATGGTTTTCCCTAAATTCTTTTGGTATTGTTTCATAAATCACTTACTAAGAACTGAAGCTTTCAAATTTATAAGCCATTTCTATTAATGATTCAAAGAAAAAGATAAGGCTTTATATTGTTACCAGTTGTATTGGTGAGGACTTGTTTAGAAACAAGTTGCAGATATTCAAATGAAACTGGTTTAAGAAAAAAAATTTGTTTTAACTCATAAATAAGAGTCTTTTGGCTTTTTGAGGGGCCCAGATGATTTCATCATGCTCTCTTTATACATGGTAAATGAGATGACTGCCAGTGGCCTCAAGCTTGCAATCTGAAAGAAAGAGATCTTTTCCCAATGGCTCTGGCAAGAATCCCAAGCAAGCTTCTGATTGGTCAGGTCTGGGTCATGGGGCCACCCTTGGGAGGAGGTTGAAGGCAATGAACTGAGTGTGTTTATCATGGAATAGAATGAAGAATGGAACCCAAAGCAAAAATGTCCAATCAGACCAAAAAAACAGTCATTATTCATGAACAGACAGGTCCCTTATTCATAGAGGAAAGTATTAGTCATTCCGTCATGTCTGACTCTTTGCAACCCCATGGACTGTAGCCCACCAGGATCCTCTGTCAATGGGATTCTCCAGGAAAGAATACTGAAGTGGATAGCCATTTCCTTCTCCAGGGGATCTTCTCAACCCAGGGATTGAACCTGGGTCTCCTGCTTTGCAGATAGATTCTTTACTGTCTGATCCACCAGGGAAGCCCTTCATAGAGGAAGGTTCTGTATAAAATTCTTTGACTTCACAGGGAGAATAATGCTACATAAATGCAAGAAATTACAATTTTGCTGACAGATCTAAACTGTCATCCAGGTTTCAGTCTTCCTGGATTATGAAGAGAAAAGAAGCAGAAGTGACTATTGAAATATTGCCTAGTGATAAGACATTAAATTTGTGTGTCATACAGTAAATCTAGCTGTGACTTCTTGTTCTGCCACTTATAATTTTCAGGCCCCAGTTAACTTTTTGGTAAAATTAGAGAACTGGCTTTGATGACTTATAGCATCTCTTTCTGCTCAAAGATGCTATGATCCTGGACACCGCTACACCTAAACAAATTTTGCCAGAATTTCAAAGTAACTTTCATTTGCATAGGCCCATAGTTTCCAAAATACTGATCTTCAATGAAGAGTATTATAGAATGAGTTCTTAGGAAACAAAGAACATTGTTTATCTTTTAAAGTATTTTATTTTTCTATTTTGGGTTTGTTTTTTTTTTTCCTTTGGAGTTATACGGGTATATGTTAAGTGGGCCAAGATTTTGTTTGCTTGTTTTGACTGCATTGTATGGCATTGTGGGATCTCAGTTCCCTGACCAGGAATCGAACCCGTGTACCCCGCAGTGGAAGCACAGAGTCTTAACCACTGGACCTCCAGGGAAGTCCTGAATATTGTTTATTGATTACCCACTGTGCCAAACCCTTTCCATAGATTACTTCATTTGGCTTTCACAATAATTCTTAGAGGTAGGCAAAATAATGGCCTCCCAATGCTGTCCACTTCCTACTCCTTGGAGCCTCTGTATATGTTAGGTTACACAGTGAAGAGATATTCAGGTTGCCAGTGGAATTAAGATTGCTAATCAGCTGATCTTGAGAATTTATCTTGAGTTATCCCACAGTAATCACAAAGGCCTTTATACGTCAACGAGTGAGATGGAAGAGTCAGAATCAGAGGAGAAGATGTGATAACAGAAGCATAAGACTGGAGTGACACAATCACGGGACTGAAAGGCATAAAAGGGTCATAGACCAAGGAATGCAGGGCCTCTAGACAAGAAACGGATTCTCTCCGCAAACCCCCAGAGGGAGCACAGCCTGCAGACACCCAGATTTTAGCCCAGCGAGACTGATTTTGGACTTCTGACCTCTACCACTATAAGGTAATACCATTTATGTTGTTTTAAACCCCTCACTTGTGGTAATCTGTTGCAGCTGCCCTGGGAAATGAATACAAGTAGGTGCAATAAACCTAATAAACTGAGGAGGACACAGTCATAGAATATTTCAGTGACTTGCCCACGGTTACCCAGCCACTAAATGGCAGAGTCAGAATTTGAGCTCGAGTGTATTGGCCTTGAAGCCCATGCTCTTAACCACCACATGATAATCTCTGACTGCTGTGTATAATGATGCAACTTTGGGCTGTGCAGGCTACAAAGAAGCACAAGAACATAGTGCTTAACCTTGGAGAATCCATGAAACTGCAAAGGGTCAAACAACCTGACAGAATGAATAATTACCTTGAACTGGAACAACTGACCACCAGGCACTTTACCTATGTACTGTTACCCCCATTGTGAAGAGGAAGGGTGTTACCCTGTCTTAGGGGCTAAATTGTGTCCCCCCTTCCCAAATTCATAATGTGAGGTCCCAAACCCCGGTACCTTAGAATGTGTCAGCATTTGGACAGGGACCTTGAAAGAGGTGAGTAAGGTAAAATGAGGTCATTTGGGTGGGTCCCAATGCAAAACTGATATCCTTAGAGGAAGAGGGGATTAGCACCCAGACTCACACACAGAGGGAAGACCAAAGCCCTGCAGAGAGAAAGCGGCTGCCTGCAAGCCAAGGAGAAAGGCCTCAGAAGAAGCCAACCTTGCTGGACAGGTTGATCTTGGACTTCCAACCTCCAGGAGTCAGAAATGAGAATGCTGGTTTTTTTTTCTTTTTAAGCCACCAGCCCCAGGAAATGAACACACCACTCATAAGTACATGGATCTCCTCTTACCCAAACTGCATACCTCATAACTAGAAGACTTGTTTTACTCCAGATTTGAGGGCCTAGTTCTAAATCAGGACAGAGGAACCCAGGAACGACCTCTATCCTCTAGCCAGTCCACTTCCAGCTCCTTGATCAGGTGCAAGACCTGAGTCTCAACACTCCAGGAGGGCCGTGTGACTTCCCTTCCTGTCACCTGAGCTTCTCTTTACCCCTCTGCCGCTCCTAGGCTCCCTGGGTTCATTCAGTCTCTTTAGTCCCTTCCTTCCACTGAAAGTCTGGTCTTTTCTTTCACTGGCTCTCTAGTGTGGCTTCTCTGTCTAGTTCTACTGATGAATGGAGCATGAATCTTAAAGGCAATGTGGGCAGGGGATAACAATTCTTTACAGTAGTCTGGTCTTAGAGTGAGTTATCTAAAAAGGAAGCAGATTTTTCACATCACATGCATGCTGAATCACTTCAGTCATGTCTGACTGTGACGCTGTAGGCCATAGCCTGCCAGCTCCTCTGTCCATGGGTTTCCCCAGGCAAGAATACTGCAGTGGTTTGCCATGCCCGCCTCCGGGGGATCTTCCTACCCAGGGAAGGAACCCGCATCTCTTATGTCTCCTGCATTGGCAGGTGGATTCTTTACTAGTAGCACCACCTGGGAAGCCCTTTCACATCACATCCATTAGTAAATCCCTTATACCTCCCCCTGCCAGAGTTCCTGCTCTATTATTTGAATGCATCAATTGGATGCACTTTAGTTAGAAAGGCTAGGTTGTGCCGCAGTAAACAACACCCAACCCAACCTCACTGGTTTAACACAACCAAGTTTATTTCTTACTCATGTCACATGTACACTGTTTATCATAGTCACTGGGGAATTCAAGCTGATGGAGGCTCTATTTCCTTGATGGCTCAGGCAGAGAAAGAGGATGTGGAGAATCATCCTGGCACATACAAACCTTTACTTGGAAATGACACACAGTACTTCCCCTCACATATCATTGGATGAAGCAAGCAGAATATTTACTCCCTATGTCAAAGGAGGTAGAGAAATGTGATGTTATCATGTGCCCAGAGAGAGAGAGAGAGAGAGAATACAAACAACTGCAAACAGCCTTGACAACCACCTTGAGTTATCAGGGGGTCCACATGGGCGTACTTCTGACTGCGTGTAACAAGACACCTGCCAGAAGTGGCTAAAACCAGGGGGAGATTTATTTATTTATTTATTTGGATTTTGGAGGAGAGACAGGTTTATTGCGAGGCGACTAGGGACGAGGTGGTTTATGCCCTGAAAAACACTGGGCTCCCTGAAGTGTTTTGGCAAAGCATTTTTAAAGGGCAGTTTTGGAGGGTGGGGGTGGTCCGCAGAGTGCAGAATCAGTTGTGCACAGTTCTCAGATTGGCTGATGGTGAGGCAGC
Source organism: Bubalus bubalis (assembly GCF_019923935.1). Classification (NCBI taxonomy): domain Eukaryota; kingdom Metazoa; phylum Chordata; class Mammalia; order Artiodactyla; family Bovidae; genus Bubalus; species Bubalus bubalis. The sequence continues at coordinate 21,284,947 of NC_059177.1, read as the reverse complement.
AGGGTGGTATCACAGAGGTTAATATTATCAGTCCCTAAACTCCAGGAGTTAAATATATAGCCTTGACGTACTCCTTTTCCTATTTGGAACCAGTCTGTTGTTCCATGTCCAGTTCTAACTGTTGCTTCCTGACCTGCATATAGGTTTCTCAAGAGGCAGATCAGGTGGTCTGGTATTCCCATCTCTTTCAGAATTTTCCACAGTTTATTGTGATCCACACAGTCAAAGGCTTTGGCATAGTCAACAAAACAGAAATAGATGTTTTTCTGGAACTCTCTTGCTTTTTCAATGATCCAGTGGATGCTGGCAATTTGATCTCTGGTTCCTCTGCCTTTTCTAAAACCAGCTTGAACATCTGGAAGTTCATGGTTCATGTATTGCTGGAGCCTGGCTTGGAGAATTTTGAGCATTACTTTACTAGCATGTGAGATGAGTGTAATTTGAGCATTACATAAAATGAGTGCAATAGTTTGAGCATTCTTTGACTTATTTAACTTATATTCAGAGTACATCATGAGAAACGCTGCACTGGAAGAAGCACAAGTTGGAATCAAGATTGCCAGGAGAAATATCAATAACCTCAGATATGCAGATGACACTACCCTTACGGCAGAAAGAGGAACTAAAAAGCCTCTTGATGAAAGTGAAAGAGGAGAGTGAAAAAGTTGGCTTAAAGCTGAACATTCAGAAAACGAAGATCATGGCATCTGGTCCCATCACTTCATGGAAAATAGATGGGGAAACAGTGCAAACAGTGTCAGACTTTATTTTTCTGGGCTCCAAAATCACTGCAGATGGGGATTGCAGCCATGAAATTAAAAGACGCTTACTCCTTGGAAGGAAAGTTATGACCAACCTAGCTAGCATATTAAAAAGCAGAGACATTACTTTGCCAACAAAGGTTCGTCTAGTCAAGGCTATGGTTTTTCCTGTGGTCATGTATGGATGTGAGAGTTGGACTGTGAAGAAAGCTGAGCGCCGAAGAATTGATGCTTTTGAACTGTGGTGTTGGAGAAGACTCTTGAGAGTCCCTTGGCCTGCAAGGAGATCCAACCAGTCCATTCTAAAGGAGATCAGTCCTGGGTGTTCATTGGAAGGACTGATGCTAAAGCTGAAACTCCAATACTTTGGCCACCTCATGCAAAGAGTTGACTCATTGGAAAAGACTGATGCTGGGAGGCATTGGGGGCAGGAGGAGAAGGGGATGACAAAGGGTGAGATGACTGGATGGCATCACCAACTCGATGGACATGAGTTTGAGTGAACTCCGGGAGTTGGTGATGGACAGGGAGGCCTGGCGTGCTGCGATTCATGGGGTCTCAAAGAGTCGGACACAACTGAGCGACCGAACTGAACTGAACTGAAACTCCAGGAGACCTGGGGCTATGTGCTCAGGTCAGCAAGTAGTTTTTCCATTGGTGGGGAGACAGTGGGGTGGTTCACATCTGCAAAACTACTCCGGAAATTTGCATCAAATAATACTATCTAGGAACTTCAGAGAGGAGCTAAAGCAGAAGATATGGAGGAAAACCTGTCCTGAGGAAAGCCCCACAGGGTCCTGCTTGATTACAATTCCGAAGTGAGAGACTTGTTATCTTGTGATTACAATTCCAAAGCGAGAGACTCGTTATCTTACATGGAAAGGGCCCGTATACCGGAGAGTCTCTGGCTTGGTTCATCCACTGGCCGGTGCCATCACCCAGCACCCAGATTCCTCTAGTTTCTGCCCTGTCATTCTCAGTTTGCTGTCCTAATCTCAGAGGCTTGCTCTCTTCATGGTCCAAAGATGGCTGCCTTCTCTCAGCCACAGCACAGATGACAGCACGTGGAGATAGAAAAGGGAATATATCTGCCTCGTACCCTTTTTTCAAAACAGCGCAAACCTCCCCAGAGACTCCCCAGCAGATTTCCCCTATCTCTTTGGCCAAAGTTGTATCATGTGTTCTTGTTTAAACCACCCACTTGGCAGGAGGCCCGACACCTCCAGGGCTGGCTTAAATGAAACAAGATTTATTTCCTAGGGCTGCCTGGGGAAGCCAGTACTCCTACTCCCCAAAATAAAGGACATGGCCACTCAAAAAAAGAATGGATCTAGCTGGGATCCTGTTTCTAAGACAAAAGGGGTATGGAATTACCCCTGGATAGAAAACTAAGTGTCTGCTGCCGCGGGCTCTAGGAAGCGAGAGGTGAGAGGGCAAACCCTTCTGTGTCTGATCTCACTGAATCTTCCCACTAAATTTATATCGCAGATTTTCTCACCCCATTTCACAGATAAGAAATGCAGCATTAGAGACACATGGGTTTATCTGACTCCAAAGTCCTACTTATTCTCCTTGGCCTGGCCATTTATACACCAAGTACGATTACAGAGCAGAAGGTCAAATTAATTTTTTTAAGTCCTTTGAGGAAAGCAGAGGATGATGAAGTGAATCCCTGCTTTAAGTTAATCAAAGATGAGCCCTGGTACAAAGAGGATATCCATGATCAAACTGGCTGCTGGTGAACTCTCTTACTAAAGACGTCAACCCAAGATCCCTTTTTTAACCAGGGACAGTGCTTACTTCGTGGCAAGGAAAAAAGAGCAGGTGTGTTAATCTGCAACTTTATCCAGGGCTAAAATTAGAAGAGGAATGTGGCCAAGTTATCTTTGAAGCAACTCTCCATTATTCCAGGGTTGAGGCAAAATGTTTTATGTCTCTCTCCTCAGCAAAATTTGTATTAGTTTCCTGGCCATTAAAAAAAAAATGACATCAATTTAAAATTCAGCTCTGCCTTCAGCCTAAGCTGTGACTAAGTGGTGAATGTTCTAAGGGCCCAAACTTAAGAATCCAGTTGGATGGGTGGAGAAGCAGGGCAGGCAGCTCTTAGCATGGAAAGAACAGGCCAGGGACCCCACAGCCCATGCTGAATTGCTTGCTGCCCAACTTCAGTCTGGACACTTGACTTCACACTTCCGGCCAGATCATAAAGAAGTCCAGGCTCTATTCCTGCCCATGGCTGATAGATAGGACTACCCTTCACAGGGGCTTCCCTGGTAGCTCAGTCAATAAAGACTCTTCCTGCAATGTGGGACACCTGGGTTTGATCCCTGGGTCGGGAAGATCCCCTGGAGAAGGGAATGGCAACCCACCCCAGTATTCTTGCTTGTTAAATCCCAATGACAAAGGAGCCTGGCAGGCTACAGTCCATGGGCTCACAAAGAGTCAGATACAACTGAGTGAATAAACCACCACCACCACCCTTTACGGACACTCTCCTAAGCCCCAGGCGCTGCGGTAAGCACACAGCTTGTATCAACACACATAATTCCTACTCCAAACCCTCTGAGGTGGGTGGCTTCCCCAGGGATGAGTAAACCGAAGCTCAAGGTAGTTTAGTGGCTGTTCCAAAGTCACAAAGAAGTGACCAAGCTGGACTTCTGTCTCAGGTCTGGGTTGCAACCTTAATGCTCTGAACAACTGTACCCTACTTCTTCTCCTCACTGAAGAGCTGGATTTTATTTTAAAATCCCCTTGAAAAGTTGACCAGGTAGATATGGATATGACTATCTCATATTGGTTTGGAGAAGTTACACAAAACTTGCCCCAAGTTGCACAGTTAGTTGAATGGTGGAGCCAGAATATGAATCCAGGGCCAAACAGCCCCACACCCAGGGGTCTTTCCATCCATGAATCGCCTCCCTTGGTATATGAGCTGCTGATTCCAGCTTTGCCCACTTCTGAGTGACCTTCCACCTCTTCTCTATAACAGAGCATTGCCATATTTTTAAAATCATGAGAAAAAGGATTCTGCTTGACATCACAGGCTGCTTTTGAGATACATATGTGTATAGATTTCCCCCTCTTGGAAATAGCTGCAAGTTTTCTAACGGGTCTTCTGCTGGTAAAAACACCCCATCCATTTTCCCAAGGTCCCTTCAGTTTGGTATATTTAAAGAAAGAAAGACTTGAACTTGTCACTCAGCTCTCACTTTGCATGAATCATAACAGAACTGTTTGTGGGGAAACAGCCTAGTTCTAGGAACTGGTAATAGAAGCTGGGGTTTGTCACCTTCACGGGTGCATCTCCAATCCCACTTGGGTGCTTGTCTGGGCCCCATATGATGCTGCACCCTTGACCCAAGGGGAACTGAGCAATTGGGCAACGGCCACCTCAGCTGATGAATGCCCAAGTCATACACACACAGCTGCCTCTGTGGCCAGACCCCGGGCAGAGGACAAAGAGGAAAGAATCTTCAGAGGGATGGCCTATACCTCCCTTCAAAACATTATTTCTAAATCATGAGTCATATTATAATGACAGTAACAACAATAGCAGGGAACCTGCATTGAACACTTAGCTATGATTATTCTCACTAGTGTTATTGCTTCATTAATTGACTGAACAAAGTACCTTGTAAGTTGCAATTATTCTTGCAACAAAGCGCAGCACTTAAGAGTTCAGGCTCTGAGGGCAAAGAGACGGAGGTTTGACGTCACTGTCGCCTCTTGCTGGTCGGGTGAGTCTGAAGGTTACTTCAAATTTCTAGGCCTCAGTTTTCCTCATCTGTAAAATGAAGAGGATATTAGCATTCCCTGGAGGGGCTGGAAGGATTAAATAGAATCATTTATGTAAAGCAATTAACAACATACTTGTTAGTTCAGAATGAGGATTCAGAGATTTGGGAGAAGGTAAAGCCTCTGCCTGCAATGCTGGAGACCCGGGTTTGATCCCTGGGTTGGGAGGATCCCCTGGAGAAGGAAACGGCAACCCACTCCAGTACTCTTGCCTAGAACATTCCATGGATGGAGGAGCCTGGTGGGCTACAGTCCATGGGGTCACAAAGAGTCGAACACGACTGAGCGACTTCACTAATGAACTATTAGAAGTGAAATGCTAGGAAATTGCCATTTCTCTTCCTTCAGAAAGAGCTGGCTTTCTAAGGTCAGCTGTTCTCTGCCTGAACTCTGTAAGCCCCTAAAAGGATCTGAGCTTCCCATGAGTGATGATACAGAAAAAAATCAAAGAGCAAAGAATGAAGTGACCTCTAGAAACAAACTACGATTTCTTGACCATGAGTCAGAAAAGCTGCTCAGGTGTCTCACTCGTCAGATTTCAAAGGGTTGTAGGATGGTGGAGTGCACAGGGAAAAAGCCTGTTTTTTTCAGTTTTTTAAATTGATAATATGTTAATTACTGTTGTATGACAAAATGACTCAGTTACACATTATATATTAATACATTTGTTTTCATATTCTTTTCCATTATGATTTATCACAGGATATGGAATATACCTCCAGCTTTCATTTCTGCCTGGGATTTAGTCCTGAACGTATTTTCTCACTAGCAAGATCAAAGGGATGGTGTCCCTAACATCACTCATGGCATCTTGCTGGACAGCAGGGAGGTGGGGACACAAATCCAAGTACTTGCTACCAGTCACTTGTGTTTGAGGAGAGAGGATGGTATTCATTTTTGCTGTGGGGCAGGCTTTGAAATAGAGTGAGAAATTGCTGCAAAATGAATATTCAATTGGGGAATGTCAGTAGTTGAGTTTGTCTGTGGATCTGATAATTTTTCAGGACAAACCCAGTGACCCTGCTCTGAGTTTCAGGGTCCCCTCTCCTTTCCCCTAATATCTACTGAGCAGTAACCATGTACCAGGGCTAGGCTACATACCGCAGGATATGGGGTCATGGACTTGATGGAGTGTTTGCTCTCAGCAGTGTCCAATCTAGTCGGAGAGATAGACATTGAGCAGATTTTTTTTTACCACCAAAATTGTCATTGCAATAGATACGAGGAAGGAAAAGGCTGGAGGCAGTAAGGATAAGAATGAGGAAGAGGGCCACTGTACCTGGTCTGGGAGTTCAGGGAAAGCCTCTCCCAGGAAGTGATGTTTGAACTGAGAAATGGAGGGTGAGCAGAAATCAGTCAAGCAAAGAGCGTCTGGTGGGGATGTGGGTGGAGGAGCTCAGCGTTTTCAAGAAACGAGGAAATGGCCAGCGTGGCTGGAGTCCAGCACGCAGAGGGAAGAGAGACGTGGCCTGGAGCTGGTGCGGGGGTGGGGCAGAGGAGACAAGGCTGGCCTGCTTTCCTCTCACTTTGCATGGCTCCTTTTAGCTCTGACATGTACAGCTCCCAGAGGGGAACTGTCATGGGGTTGCGGGTCTGCAGGCCAGTGCGCTCCTCTGGCTCTAGCTCGGGCCTCCTCCCTGTGGCTGTCTGGCCCTGCCGCCCTCGCTCGCCTGTGGTAGGTTTGTCTGACATTTTCCTGGGGGCTCAGCGGCCCCCTGAGCACTGAGACCACAGCGGTCCTCACTCAGAGAGTCTGGGAGCCCTGGTGCAGTGTTATCCAGGTCATCTGGCTTCCTCTTGCATTGCCTGTGATCTGACGCCCCAGTAAAGAACCAAGTCCCCACTTCCTACCCCAGCCCCCAGTACTGGTGCGTTCAGAACAGTGGGAATGGTTGCCTTTCACATGGCTGGTTCAGAGCTGGCTCACTGGACCAGGGCTGAACTGTGGTTTCTCTGGGTCAAGTTCTCTGGGTACAAAGGGGAGCAGACCTAGATAGAGTTCTGCTCGGGAGCAGCTTGCAGGCCACCAGGCAGTATGCTCAGCCTCGTGGCTCTGATCTTATCTCATCCCCAGAAGGACCCCGTGCAGTAGCGACTGCCACTGGTGCCCATTTTAGAGATGAGGAGATTGAGTCAAAGAGGAGCTAAGCACCTGGCCCAAAGTAACACTTGTCAGTGGTGGCAAGGCTGGGATTTGAACTCGTCTGATCCCAAGGCCCAGGTTTTTAACCAGCATCTTCCACTCCTTTTTCTGAATTTTTGGAAGTGTCCTCAGACTGTGATTCTTCCACAGCTGGGGCCCTGTCTTCTGGATGTCTTGTGGGTACTCCACACTCCATGCTTCCCTGTGGCTGCAGCTCGCCTTCCGGTTCTCACAGGCAGGGCTTCTCTCGGTCCCTGCCATCTGCTGGCCCAGTTCCCTCCACTGGCCTGCTGCTGACACTTTGACTCCCAACTGGGTGACGGGGACACAGTAGGCACTGTAGTAACCCAAAGAATGACCCGAAGGCCTGAAGTTCTCCTAAGAGTTGTGTCTTCAAGGAAGTGTTTCTCAAAGCGGATGGCATCATCCTTAGAGGGTGTTTCCTGGTGACAGTGCTTTTAGTTTTCGCAAGGATCGCAGTGCTGTGGGGATGGAGATGAGGAAGTCTCACATCCCCCTGGCTTTGAGGACCAGTATGAGACGGAACCGCGGGGCAAAGAGCTGTCCTGTGTCCCCTCAAGATTTGAAATGCACCCCTCCACGATGATATAGATTAAGAACTTATTTTTTTTTTTAATTATTTGAGCACATATCTTAACTTTTTCTTTCTTTCTTCTTTTTTTCATATAAACACAAACACCAGCATGGTTTTAGTAGGCACCATGCTTCCTAGGAATGCTGCTGCCGCTGCTAAGTTGCTTCAGTTGTGTCCGACTCTGTGCGACCCTATGGACAGCAGCCCATCAGGCTCCTCTGTCCACGGGATTCTGTAGGCAAGAACACTGGAGAGGGTTGCCATTTCCTTCTCCACCTAGGAATGCTACTTCTGTATAAATGGAAGGAAGGCTCCAGCACTTTACCAAGAGTTGTTCGCCATTTTGAGAATGACATCATGAACGGCAGTATCACATTCGGAATCTGAGTCACTAGGGCCACACAGTTACATCAGTTTTCATTTATAGCTATTTCATTCATGGAGAGTCTGCGTATGCCTCTCTAGCCCTTATTTGGAAATAGCAAATATAAAGCAAAAAGGCCAACAACATTCAGTCAAATATGGTCTAATTCCTCTGAAATCCAGATGTAATCCTTAAAAATAGGTCCAAACATTGACTACCCACCTATTCATGAATCATCTGAGCATTTTCATGTTACAAAATACTTATTATACTGTAAACTATATTTTTTGTATCTCCCTTATGTGACGAAACAGTACATTGATTTTTAGAAATTGTTTGTAGGTAGATTATACCAGCTGTGAATTGCAATTCAGGAAAGTAAGGACAATGTTACAAAAACATTGTTTTAAGAAAAAGGGGTTATGATGGAATTTTGAACTATAGTTTTAAGAAAATGAGATCGATTTCCTAATTTTGGCACAAGAATTTATAGAGAAAATATATAATTGCCCCATCCAAGCCTCCTCAGTAATCAAGAATTTACTTTATTGGATATTTTTTTCTCTAAAGACTTTCCTATTCTTCTCTTGGAAGTATCTTCAGAAACAAGGCAGGATTTTATTTGCACTCTGCCCATGCCCTGCCCCCCACTCCACCTTGAGAAGTTTCTAGGGTTTTGCTTATTAAGGAAGATTTTGGTATTTGAAAAGAGCCAACGGTTTTTCAGGCCAAATTGTCATGGCCAAGCCAGGTGATCAAGCTAGGGGATGATATTCTTGGTCACCGGCTGTAAGATTTGGGGGCAGAGATTGTGTTTGATCTATCTTTGCCTCTTCACCCCAGCTCTTAGTGCACAACAATAGTAGATGGTCAGTATTAAGATGAACCGAATTTGGCAAACATGTGACATGAACTAAATCAATCCATGTTATCATACTGTATTTAAATAATATAGCAGTGTGTACTGGACCAGAAAATGGAACTTCCTCCTCTGGATGTCAGTGAACACATTTAAAAGATGCTATGCTACCACCCACTCCAATAAGAGGGGACTGGGGGCTGTGACTAGTGGATCAGCCCGAGATGATGCATTTCAGTTAAAAATTAGTCCTTCTGCACTCTATCCATTCCCTTGGGAATCCTACTTTCAGAGGAGTAATGGCAGATTTTGAAAGTTCTTATCTCCTTACAGTAAACACTGATAACAATTTAGTGAGTCTGCTTCCAGACTCAAAATACAGACTTATGGCTTCTCTAGTCCCTCAATGGTAAAGAATTCATCTGCCAATGCAGGAGAGGCGAGTTTGACTCCTGGGTTGGGAAGATTCCCTGGAGAAGGAAATGACAACCCACTCCAGTATTCTTGCCTGGGAAATCCCGTGGACAGAGGAGCCTGGCAGGCATGGCGTCTCAAAGAGTCAGACAGGACTGAGCAACTAAGGAACAACAACAACTCCACATCCTCCAGGCACATTCGGGCGTTCAGCTAACCAGAGAGCGAGTCTAATGGTGCATGAGGAGTCCGTGGATATGGAGCCGACTGTCTTTTATAGAAGGGACATGAGAATCCATGATCTCGGTGTCCACGTCCTGGAATCAATACCCCATGAATACCAAGGGACAACCATGTTTCCATAGAAGATGTGTGTGTGAGGGAGGTAGGCTCAGGGAAAGGGAAAGTTTCATGTGTTTCTTCAGCTTGAAAAATGAGATGCTATCACAATACTGTTCTAAAATGCACTCTTGTTTCTGTATCACAGTCCACTTAGAACTGTTATTGAGCCCAAGCTTGTTCCACTCACCTCACGACAGGCCAGTAAATTGGAAGACGATGTTTGAACAAGGAATAACGATTGTAATCGGAAAGCTACCAGACCCAGAAGATGGCAGACTAGGGTCCCAAAAAATATCCCCTCTCAGCCCTAATTCGGGGCTCCTTTTATACATGGAAGGAGAGGGGAGGGGCCCGCTGTGGCACTGACCAATGACTGAGTGGGGCTGTTAACGGTCGCTGGTTGGCAGTTGCTCTTGCTAACGGTTGCTTGCTTCGGGGAGGAGCCCACGGTGGCCTGATCAATAGCTGAGCGAGGATCATTTAGCTCAAGCCTGCCCTGCTGATGTTACAGAACCCTGTTGCTGTCAAATGTTTTCACTAGCCTGGCTCTGAAGGAAATTCCAATGCAGGAATGCCAGAGATGTTCTTAGGAAAGACAGGAGGACGATTTTAATGGAAAATATGACTTCAGATACTGGCTCAGATGGTAAAGAATCCGCCTACAATGCAGGAGACGCCGGTTCTATCCCTGGGTCAGGAAGATCCCCTGGAGAAGGGAATGGTAACCCATTCCAGTATTCTTGCCTAGAGAATTCCATGGACAGAGGAGCCTGGCCAGCTATAGTCCTTGGTGTCACAAAGAGTTGGACATAACTGAGCGACTAATACTTTCTTTCATGCCTTCCGGTACATGAGTTCTTATGAATGCCATCTTCCCCTCCTCTTTTGAAACACATTGAAACTTTGAAGTTGCTAGCTTTGAGTTCAAGTTACAGTGGAGAACAAAAATTTATATTCTAGTGTGAACAAATAAGGAAACACCATCACCTGACTTACAATCAGGGTCAGCATTCTGAAGGATAAAATAGTGTGATGGTCTAGACACTAGAAGAAGAGACCACTTTAGATAGAGTAATCAGGAAAGGCTTCTTGGAGGCCCTCACCTCCCCTAAAAGGAGATGAGAGATCATGCAATGGCCTGAGGTCAAAGAGAGCTTTGGTGTGCTTGAGGAACCACAGAAAGTGTAAGAGACTAGTGACCAACCAAAAACGCCCTGGGAGGCAGGAGCCTGACCTTGAAAGGTCTTAAACTTCCTGAAAGAGCTTGGATTTTATTCTAAAGGGGGTGACGTGCTCCTATGTGGTTTTATATGATCTCTTTGTTGAATGAAAGATATCTTTGGAGAAGGACAATGGTCAAAGCATGGGGACCAGTTAGGAGCCGTGTAGTTGTTTGGGTAAGAGAGGATGACAGCTTGGTGGAGGGAGATGTTGTGAACACAGAGAGAAGTAAATGGATTCAAGATCTCCTAAGGTGGAATCATCAGGGTTTGCTTATGAGATGATGTAGTGTGTGTGTGTGTGTGTGTGTACACTCTTTTGAAAACTGGCTAAGATTTGGACCTGAGCAACTTTGGGCATGGTGGTACTATTTCTAGAAATAGGGAAGATGAGAGAAGAGCAAGTTTGGGACACAGAGGGGTCAGGGAAGTGAGAGTTCCTTTTTGGTCAAATTTCATTTCAAAATGAATTTTTGACACCCACTTCAGATGCCAAGTAGGCAGTTGGATAAACACATTAAGAGATTCAGGGATGGTGGGTATCCACATTTAGATATTATTTAAAGCCAAGGGAGCTGACATTGGAAGGGGGCTATATTTTCCACTTTCTAAACGTCTTTATCACAAAATTTCTGAGTAATAAGAAAAAGAAATTAAATCAAGGGGAAGAGAGAGAACAATTCCAATTTCATCTATAGCCCATGTCTTGCCACAGAACAAGTGTTTGGCTAATGCAAATGCCTCTGAGGATGACACACTCTTATGACACGTGGGACATGCACACCACCTGCTGGTCATTTCTGGGCATTTTCCAACACACCCTTCAGGCCAGAATAAGTCTTTTCGTTTCTAGTGTAAGCTGGCAGGAGAGTACGAAAGAAATCCAGGTCAGGGTTGCTGCCCTCCATAGCTAAGCAGGAGACCACAGATGCCATGTGTGTGGTGGCATAGTGGGTTTGGAGCAGAGAGAGCTTGTTTGGAATCTCACCTTTGCGTAAGCAGATGGCAAGGCTCTTGCCCCTAGAGTCTAGAGTAGCACGTCCAACAAAACTTTCTGTGTTGTTGGAAATGTTCTGTCTCTTCTGTTCAGTGTGGTGCCACTAGCCACCCCTGACGGTTGAGCCCTTGAAATGTGGCTGGTGGAACTGAGAATCTGACTTTTAAAATTCTAATTACTTTATTTTTTTCAAACTTTATAAACTTTTTATTTTGTATTGTGTGTTAGTTGTTCAGTCATGTCCAACTCTTTGCGATCCCATGGACTGTAGTCTGCCAGACTTCTGTGCTCATGGGATTCTCCAGGCAAGAATACTGGACTGGATTGCCATTCCCTTCTCCAGAGGAGCCTCCCGACCCAGGGATCAAACCCTGGTCTTCTGCATCGTAGGCAGATTCTTTACCAATTTTGTATTGGGGCATGGCCAGTTAACAATGTTGTGGTAGTTTCAGGTGAACAGTGAATGGACTCAGCCATCCATATACATGTATCCATTCTCCTCCCAACCCCTTTCCCATCCAGGCTGGCACATAACACTGAGCAGAGTTCCATGTGCTATACAATAGGTCCTTGTTGGTTATCCATTTTAAATACACCAGTGTGTACATGACCTTCCCACACTCCCCAACTATCCCTTACCCCAGTAACCATAAGTTCATTTTATGTCTGTGAGTCTCTTTCTGTTTTGTAAGTTCATTTGTATCATTTTTTTAAGATTCCACATATAAGGGATATCATACTATAGTTCTCATAAGTTTAAATATCCACCTGTAGTTAGAGACTGCTGTATTGAATAGCAGAGTTCTTTGGATTTTTTTTGGCTATACCACAAGGGATGTGGGATCTTAGTTCCCTGACCAGGGATCAAACTGATGTCCCCTGCATTGGACGCAGAGTGTTAACCACCTGACCACCAGAGAAGTCCCTTGAATAACACAATTTTAAAGGCTTAATTTCTTCACCTGTGCAAGGGGGATGATAACACATATCTATGGGATCTTATGCAAGTTAAAGGAAATTTTTTGAGAGGACTTCTAGCAAGATGCATGGCTTATAACAGGCAGTTATAATGTGTGTTTGGATATACACCCACTGGAATCTGTGGAACATTCCACCTGCACACCCATTGCTAAATTTTTCATTAATCTCCTGCTGTGAATTCAAAAGGAAAAGCAGGGAATATTCATTAGCACCACAGGTCTGTCTCTCTTAAAAAAATCTGTTTGGAATGAATCAGTCAGTGTGGTGTTTTGTATTTTTTTCACCCTCTCTCTGAGATGGGAGACTATATCAGCTTATGGTAAAAGAGTCATCCCAGTCAATGAATAATCAGAGGCAAAGCCAAGCAGATGAGAAATCTTGGCCTCCATCCTGTGAAGCCACCCCCTAAGCAACGTTGAATAAATCTGTTAAGGCTTAGCATATTTTTCAGGGTAATTGGCTGCAGTTTTCTCAGAGTCTTCAATTGGTTAACCTTAAATTGGACTTATGCCAAGCTAATGAAACAGAATGAAGTAAGTTCTGATTTTTGTTTTAAGTTTCAGGGAGGGGACTATGGCATTAGACTTGACAGTGCTGAGACCAAAAAGAAATGTTTGTTCAGGCTTCTTTACCCTGAATGCAAGCAACATCTGGGTTTCTGTTATTTTCCCAGATGGTTCCCTTCTCCTTGGAGAGGGCTACAGGTGACTTAGAGAGAACTTCACGGAATACCATGTAATTAAACTAATTATGGCTCTGTTGAGGCGGGGTGTTCGCATTTGAAATCATGGGGTGAGGAAGCTGTGAAGATAAACAAGTGACACTTTCTAGAAATGGTTAACTGTGTGGACTTAAGAGTCAGGAGATCTGGGTTCAAGTACTAGCTTCTCCCTTTGGCCACTGGGTGACCTTGAGTAACTCATTAAGGTCTCAGAGCCTCTGTCTTCTTGTCAGTAAAATGGGCATAATGCCACCTGCCTCAACAGACAAGGAGAAATAAGATGTTGCGTGTGAAGCATCAGCATAATGCCTGGTATGTGGTAGAGACTAAAACCATGCTGGTTGGTTTTAGGTTTCCTCTTCTTTAGGGTGATACAGTGATGCTTCTGAGAAAAAAAACTCACAATGTAGCCTTTCTGTGTCTCCACATTGTTATGGGCTGTTATGTTTGTTATGGGTTGCATCATTTCCCCCAAAATTTGTATGCTGAAGTCCTAACCCCCAGAAATTCAGAATGTGACTCTATTTGGAGACAGGCTCTTTAAAGAGGCAATGAAGGTAAAATGAGGTCATTAGGGTGGGCCCTCATCCAGTGAGACTGGTGTCCTTTTAAGATGAAGAAATCTGGACACACACATGCACCGAGGAAAGACCACATGAAGACAGAGGGAGAAGACAGCCATCTGCAACCCGAGAAGAGATGTTTTAGGAGAAACCAACCCTGAGCCTGGTTGGAGGCCATCTATGGGGTCACACAGAGTTGGACACAACTGAAGCGACTTAGCAGCAGCAGCAGCAACCCTGCTGACAGACTTGTAGCCTTTAGAACTGTGAGAAAATATATTTCTATAGTTTAAGCCACCCTGTTTGTGGTAGTTAGTTACAACAGCCTTGGCAAACCAATGTATGCACTCTCCCTGGTCCTCAAGCATTCACTGTTTTCAGCAAATATTTTTAGGCCTACTGTGTTCTAGGCTCTGAATATACAAAGATGAACAACACAGTTTCTATGCTCACGAAACAGATCTTCTAGTCGAGCCAACAGATGAGATCATTCCTTAATCTGACCTGCATTAAGGAGTTAGGTGGGTGAGGGAGAACAGTTATGAGATAAGGTTGAGGGGACAGGAAGTGTGCGCCCAGTTCATCAACTACAAGTTTTTATGTGTGTTGACAGGAAGTGTGCACCCAGCTCATCAACTGCAAGTTTTTGTGTGTGCTTTGTTTATAAAAAGCCAGCACTGGAACTCAGTCCACCCACTGTTGTCCTCATGAACACCACTGTGATTCTTGTTGCGGGTTGAGTGTGCTGGGATGCACCACTCAGATCCTCCTTCTGCCCCAGGAGATGGGAATGGTGCTGAAAGACAGCCATCTGTTGTCACCCTGCTTTGGGGATCATATTAATTGAAGAAAACTGCCTTGCTTGGTCACACTTCCTTCCAAGGTCATGAGGAGGCAATGCACATCCAGTGACTAGGAAATGTGAGGGTTTAAAGCTGACCATCTTGATGCAAATCAAGACAATTCTGGAAGGCCAGCACAGCTTCAGAGCTGCCCATGAGATTAACTGAGACCTCTAAGCCCACCTCATGGGTCAGCTTTTCCCTCCGTCCAACCCTGCTTCTGTCCCTTCCCTTTCACAAGTCTCGTCTCCAAAACCTAATAGTCATGCTGCTACCAGTCTTCATCCCAGAATCTGCCTCTTGGGAGTCCCATCTGTGACAGAGTTCCTACTGAAAATCAAGCATAGATGACTAGCAAACGCAGATCTTCAAGGCTTCCTTCTTTATGGTCCAGCTCTCACAACTGTACATGACTATTGGAAAGACTATGTGGACCTTTGCCAACAAAATGATGTCTTTACTTTTTAACACACTGTCTATGTTTGTCATAGTTTTCCTGCAAAGAAAAGGGAAAAAAATATTTATTTATTTATATTTTTGGCCTTGTGGCATGTGGGATCTTAGCTTCTCTACCAGGGATTGACCCTATGCCCCCTGAAGTGGTAGCAAGGATTCTTAACCACTGGACCACCAGGGAAGTCCCCAGAATTTGTATTTAGAGGAGATCATGGCTCTTCCAGAAGTGCTTGCAGTACTCCCAGTCCCTTCCCAGGGGTCCTTTATGTGTGGGCCACCTCATGATTTTGCACCTTGGATCCAGCTGCTTGGACTAGGTGTCAGACCCAAAGGCAGTCTTCTGTAGGTGGGCCAGCAGCCAATGAGATGGTGCTTTGCAAGCAGTGGGTCTAACAGATGACCCCCATCTACCTCTCCAGACTGTTCCACACAGTGGTCTCTACCTTCGCTTTCTGGGGAGGCTGACTTCCTGCCTCTTCTCCTTGGTTAAGATATCTCACATGCCATGGCCTCTGCCTAGAGCACGAGGCATTCCCTCCTCCGCATGCCTTCACAGAATGACTCCTTATCACGTTATCTCCTAAAAGTTGCTTCTTTAAGGAACCAATCCCTTACCACTTCGGAACTTTTTGTTGTTTCCTTCACGTAAGGACCCCAGTTTGTAAACTGCTATTGGGAATAATGTCTGTAAGCCACACTGGGCTGCCAGCAACTTGAGGGTAGAGTCCACTGCTCGCCACTGTACGCCCAGCTCCACCATGGTGCCCAGAACACAGGGAGACCCAGCACTATTAGCTGAATAACTAATGTGCATTTTCTTCTTTTTTATTTATTTTTTAAATATAAATGTATTTTAATTGGAGGCTAATTACTTTACAATATTGTATTGGTTTTGCCATGCATCAGCATGAATGCACCACGGGTGAACACGTGTTCCCCATCCTGAACCCCTCTCCCACCTCCCTCTCCATACCATCCCTCTGGATCATCCCAGTGCACCAGCCCCAAGCATCCTGTATCCTGCATTGAACCTGGACTGGTGATCTGTTTCATATATGATATTATACATGTTTCAATGCCATTATCCCAAATCATCCCACCCTCTCCCTCTCCCACAGAGTCCAAAAGACTGTTGTATACATCTGTGTCTCTTTTGCTGTCTCACATACAGGCTTATCATTACCATCTTTCTAAATTCCATATATATGCGTTAGTATACTGTATTGGTGTTTTTCTTTCTGGCTTACTTCACTCTGTATAATAGGCTCCAGTTTCACCCACCTCATTAGAAATGATTCAAATGTATTCTTTTTAATGTCTGAGTAATACTCCATTGTGTATATGTACCATAGCTTTCTTATCCATTCGTCCGCTGATGTACATCTAGGTTGCTTCCCTGTCCTGGCTATTATAAACAGTGCTGCGATAAACACTGGGGTACACGTGAATTTTCTCCTTGAAGGGTGACTGAATGAGCCAAATCAGTTCCCTCTTCTTCAGATCACAAGTTTAAGTTAGGTACTTCCCTGGTGCTCCAGTGGGTAGGACTTGGTGCTGTCAGTGTTAAGGCCTGGGTTTAATCCCTGGTCAGGGAACTGACCATGGACATCACCAGATGGTCAATACTTAAATCAGATTGATTATATTCTTTGCAGCCAACGATGGAGAAGTTCTACAGAGTCAGCAAAAACAAGACTGGGAGTTGACTGTGGCTCAGATCATGAACTCCTTATTGCCAAATTCAGACTTAAATTGAAGAAAGTAGGGAAAATCACTAGACCACTCAAGTATGACCTAAATCAAATCCCTTAAGATTATACAGTGTAAGTGACAAATAGACTCAAGGGGCTAGATCTGATAGACAGAGTGCCTGAAGAACTATGGATGGAGGTCCGTGACACTGTACAGGAGGCAGAGATCGAGACCATCCCCAAGGAAAAGAATTGCGAAAAGGCCAAAAGGTTGTCTGAGGAGTCTTTACAAATAGCTGTGAAAAGAAGAGAAGCAAAAGGCAAAGGAGAAAAGGAAATATACTTATTTGAATGCAGAGTTCCAAAGAATAGCAAGGAGAGATAAGAAGGTCTTATTCAGTGATCAATGCAAAGAAATAGAGGAAAACAATAGAATGGGAAAGACTAGAGATCTCTTCAAGAAAATTAGAGCTACCAAGGGAAATTTTCATGCAGAGATGGGCACAATAAAGGCCAAAAATGGTATGGACCTAACAGAAGCAGAAGATATTAAGAAGAAGTCACAAGAATACACAAAAGAACTATACAACAAAGATCTTCATGACCCAGATAATCACGATGGTGTGATCACTCACCTAGAGACAGACATCCTAGAATGTGAAGTCAAGTAGGCCTTAGGAAGCATCCCTAATGACAAAGTTAGTGGAGGTGATGGAGTTCCAGTTGAGCTATTTCAAATCCTAAAAGAGGATATTATTCAAAGTGCTGCACTCAGTATGCCAGCAAGTTTGGAAAACTCATCAGTGGCCACAGGACTGGAAAAGGTCAGTTTTTATTCCAATCCCAAAGAAAGGCAATGCCAAAGAATGCTCAAACTACCACACAATTGCCCTCATCTCACACGCAAGTAATGTTCAAAATTCTCCAACCCAGGCTTCAACAGTACATGAACTGTGAACTTCCAGATGTTCAAGCTGGATTTAGAAAAGGCAGAGGAACCAGAGATCAAATTGTCAACATCTGTTGGATCATCGGAAAAGCAAGAGAGTTCCAGAAAAACATCTACTTCTGTTTCATTGACTATGCTAAAACCTTTGACTATGGGGACCACAACAAACGATGGAAAATTCTTCGAGAGATGGGAACATCGGACCACCTTATCTGCCTCCTGAGAAATCTGTATGCAGGTCAAGAAGCAACAGTTAGAATGGCCATGGAACAACAGATTGGTTAAAAACTGGGAAAGGTATATGTCTAGGCTGTATATTGTCACTCTGCTTATTTAACTTATATGCAGAGTACATCATGAGAAACACTGGACTGGAAGAAACACAAGCTGGAATCAAGATTGCCGGGAGAAATATCAATAACCTCAGATATGCAGATGACACCACCCTTACGGCAGAAAGCGAAGAAGAACTAAAGAGTCTCTTGATGAAAATGAAAGAGGAGAGTGAAAAAGTTGGCTTAAATTTCAACATTCAGAAAATTATGATCACGGCATCTGGTCCCATCAATTCATGGAAAGTAGGTGGAGAAACAGTGGAAACAGTGACAGACTTTATTTTGGGGGGCTCCAAAATCACTGCAGATGATGACAGCAGTCATGAAATTAAAAGACTCTTGCTCCTTGGAAGAAAAGTTATGACCAACCTAGATAGCATATTAAAAAGCAGAGATGTTGCTTTGCCAACAAAGGTCCGTCTAGTCAAAGCTATGGTTTTTCCAGTAGTCATGTATAGATGTGAGAGTTGAATTATAAAGAAAGCTGAACACTGAAGAATCAATGCTTTTGAACTGTGGTGTTGGAGAAGACTCTTGAGAGTCCCTTGGACTGCACAGAGATCCAACCAGTCCATCTTAAAGGACATCAGTCCTGAATATTCTTTGGAAGGACTGATGCTGAAGCTGAAACTTCAATACTTTGGCCACCTGATGTGAAGAACTGACTCATTTGAAAAGACCCTGATGCTGGGAAAGATTGAAGGTGGGAAAAGAAGGGGACGACAAGATGGTTGGATGGCATCATTGACTCAGTCGACATGAGTTTGAGTAAACTCTGAGAGTTGGTGATGGACAGGGAAGCCTGGCGTGCTGCAGTCCATGGAGCCACAAAGGGCCGGACACGACTGAGCAACTGAACTGAACAGGGAACTGAGATCCTGCAATCCATGAGGCGTAATCCATCTTAAAGAAAAAGTTTAAATTAGAAAAATAAGGTGGGATTCATTGGGAGATTGAGATTGACTTATTACACTAGTATGTATAAAATAGATATGAGAATCTATGAAATAGCACAGGGATAATGAGACTCAACTATATAGCACAGGGACTCTACTCAGTGCCCTGTGGTGACCTAAACGGGAAGGAAATAAAGAAAAGAGGGGATAGATGTATACCTATAGCTGTTTCACTTCTGTAAAAGCAGAAACCGATACAGCATTGTAAAGCAACTATTCTCCAGTAAGAAAAAAAAAAATAAAGAAAAACACACACAGAGTCAGAGCTGATGAGGTTTGGGGGGGATCAATAGTTCTCCAAGTGTGGTCCAGGGACCCCTTCTCCACCTTTATAAAGAGCACCTTTCAGGAGGTCTACAAGGTCAAAACTATTTTCCTCTTAAATCTAAGATATTACTGTGCCTTTTATCACCCTCATTCTCTCATGAATATATATTGCATAGAATATGAAAAGCTCCTTTTATAGTTTCACATTCCACACTGTAACAAATCTTTAAGAAACTACCACTTGTCAAGTTTTGGGAAAAATGCCAAAAAAGAAAACCCGCAACTCTCTAAAAAGTCTACTAAAATCTCCCTGTCTTTTTAAACAATACATATCTCTGTGAGGCCAGGTTTTCTTCATATACTTGAACCAAAACAACATATGGCGATGTCATGATGAAAAAACATACATGAGAATTCAGCTACGTTCTATTAAGCCAGACACTGTGAAAACATTGAAAAAACGTAACACAGGGGAATACTTCTCACTAAATATATTGTTTTGGGAAAATAAAGTTATTTTTCATAAAAAATGTTATTTGTATTAACACCTAATAAATTTGTTGTTAGTTTTGTTAAGTGACACTACAAAATTTTTTAATTTTAATTTATAATATGATAAATATCTATAAAAATAATTCACACAAACAAAAACTCTTTGAAGTGCAAAGATGTCCTGAGACCAAAAAGTTTGAGAATTATGGGGGGTCAAGTATCACCCAGAATTCTGAGTAATTTTGCAAAACTTTGATATAGTTCCATGTATTTTGGCATCTAGTATTACTGCTAAAAGTCTAGAAAATTTATTATCTTAATGATTTTTAAAAATTGAATGATGTTTGAAACTTCTAATTCAATTCTGAGAATATAAAGAAACACTGCTGCTGCTGCTGCTAAGTCGCTTCAGTCGTGTCCCACTCTGTGCGACCCCATAGATGGCAGCCCACCAGGCTCCTCCGTCCCTGGGATTCTCCAGGCAAGAACCCTGGAGTGGGTTGCCATTTCCTTCTCCAATGCATGAAAGTGAAAAGTGAAAGTGAAGTCGTTCAGTTGTGTTCGACTCTTAGCGACCCCATGGACTGCAGCCCACCAGGCACAGTCCATGGGATTTTCCAGGCAAAAGTACTGGAGAGGGGTGCCATTGCCTTCTCTGTAAAGAAACACTGTGTTGCTTTAAAAAAAACCAGGAAATTAATATGTGATACAATATTATTAACTAAAGTACAGAATTTCAAATTTCACAAAATTTTATGCTAGTGTCCAGTATTTATTTTCATAGCTTATTCAAGACTCTAGATTGTATTTAAGTGCATTGAGCAGATTCAGCTGCATGCAACAAATTCTGGTAAATTCTCTTTCCATTTTTATTCTGTTACAAATATTTTCTAATTTTCATTGTTATGGCTTCTTAGATACACCCATCTTTTAAAAATGGACATTCAATTTCCAGATACATAGGATTTTTAAAAGTATCTTTAATATTAATTTTTCATTTGATAGTAATTTCTCATTTAAATGCTTTCTTTTCTGCTATCACCCTCTGTGTTTTTTTTCAGTCTTTTAACTTGATTGAGGTTTTCAGTGGCTAAGTCAAAGATCTCTCTTGGCAGATGTCACATAGCACTTGAAAATACATAGGTTATTTTCAAATATCTTTTGATATTGATTTCTAACATAATTTCTAACATAACATATAGTGATAAGAGAACAAGACTTTGTATGAGTTCAATACCTTTAGTCCATGAAACTTTTGCACCTTGTTTTATGTCCCTGGATATGTTTCAGTGTCTTCTAGTTTATAGTCTATGGGAATTTGAATAGAATTTTTTCCTACTGTTGTGTGAAAATTGTTTACATCATTATTATGGATACACTTGAATTGGTTCATACTGCTTTTCAGGTCTACTATAGCCTTCTACTTCTCTGTATAGTCATTCTATTAATTTTTGAGAGTTTGATTTTGAAACTCCAACTAAAAATCTTAATTTATCTACTTAAAATAGCTATAATATATAGCAGAACTATATGTAACCTTGTTTGGCATTTTCCAATTCTCCTGTAAATGTGTTATCATACTCACATGTATACCTGTGGCGGATTCATTTTGATATTTGGCAAAACTAATACAGTTATGTAAAGTTTAAAAATAAAATAAAATTAAAACAAACAAACAAAAAAAAAAGTACCATTTTAAAAAAAAATAAAAAATAAGAAAGAAAGAGGAAAACATAGCAGTGTCAAAAAAAAAAAAAAAGAATTCTGAGTAATTTTGGATGCAAGAGACAAACTCAGCTCAAACAGCCATAAGCCAAAGCCTGTCTCTCTTCACCTCTTGGTCCCTTACCCCCTATTATTGGCTTCATGTTGGGCAGGCTTTCCTCTAAAAGCAGATAATGATGACTGTCTGCAGCTACAGGTTTAGGTCCTATTAGCTTAGCAACCATAGCATATCCATTCCAGTAGTTCTAGCAAAATCCACAGTGTAGACCCTCTTTCCATTTTCATCCCTGGGCCAATCCCCATGACTCTGCTTGGTCAGGTCTTAATCTTCCATTCATCTCTGTGATGATGAGTTGTATGTGGTCAGTGTTCAGTGAACCATGTGGACCAAGGAGGGTAGCTCATCAAAGGAAACTTAGAAGCTTTTACCAAGGAAAAGGTAAAAGGGTGTCATGTGGGCAGGTAACAACTGTCATCTTGGAAAGATTGGGGTAGAAGGCTGAGAAAATGAGAAAAGTAAGTTTTCTCTAAGGAGAATTCAGTAGAGGTGAAGAGATTAGGGAAGGCTGGGTTGAGTGGCACGTGTTGAGACAGGATTGGTGGAGGGAAGTATTGCTGGTTTCCTGTTCCTGTCTGACTCATGAGGCCTTGATGATGATGGAAAAAGGGTAGCTGTGGCCTGTGTGGACTGGATATAACATCTTCAGCATTTGGGGGCTCTCTTTCTGCTTCCCAAGACAAACTGGATCACACCTCATGCTCTGATCACCAGACTTACCTATCCTGAGTAATGTTGCCTGTAACCTCTGATCCACATTAGGGAACCCTGAGGCAGAAGAGGTAACAGTAAAAGTGTTAGGTCAAGACTAGAGTTTGGAAGGAAGATTCAGGATTTAGAGTCCTTTGCTGCTGCTGCTGCTGCTGCTAAGTCATATCAGTCGTGTCTGACTCTGTGTGACCCCACAGATGGAAGTCCACCAGGCTCCTCTGTCCCTGGGATTCTCCAGGCAAGAATACTGGAGTGCGTTGCCATTTCCTTCTCCTTAGCATCCCACAAAACAAAACACCAACCATGAAAGACGTTGCATGTTACTGCTGCAAAGGAGAAAGCTACCCAAGGAGAATTAATCCTTAAGAAGTTTACCCTCTCCCTCTGCTCTCTCATGGACAGACTTTCACTGTGGACTTTCACATGTGAAAGATGAGACGTGTTCCACATGGACCCAAGACAGGAAAGAGAACCAAAGATGAGAAATAGAGGCAGCTAGATTTTGTCTCAGTATAAAAGAAAACGTTCAGTCTCATCATCCAAAGCTGGAATGGGTTCCTTCAGGTGTGTGTTTGGAGGGGACAGGTCAATTATGTGCTAATGCATGACCTCATTTTCTTCCAGGTCATGAGTCTGGGGAGTGCTGAAAACCAGAGTTTGAGGTAAGCACAAGATGATTTACTCTTTACTCTGAAGAGCTCCTTCTCTTTCCTTCCCTCCCTCCAACTCCCCTCCCCCCTCCCTCCTTTCTTGCTTGCTGTGGTGAATATTGATACTTTATTTTGGCATAAAGAGAGGAATCTGGAAAATGCCTTATATTTGAAATTTTCTTGATTCTCCCTCCCATGGTGGAAACCCTTCCTTCATCTGTTCAGATCCCAAATACTTGGAAACTGCAGCAGCAATACAAATGCACGACCAAAGGTCAGCCAGGCAAAAAGTGGTGTCACTCGGACAGACACCAGGGTGCTAGACGGGAGCCTCTGTTTCTGCTTTTCCTTTTTTGTCCCCAATTCTCTCAGAGAGGGCGTCAGAAGTAGCTGGTGGATCTAGTGTCGTGAAGGCTTTTCAGTAGCTTGGCTGGAGGCATCTGGCGCCGGCAGGGATCTGGCTGTTCTCATCTTTCTCTGGCGTGGTTTGGAGCCAAACATCTGCATTTGCTTTCCAGCCCTTAGAGTCTGGGCAAAGGAAAGAAAGGGCGAGTCTCCTTTCAGACTCCTGAGGCCAAAGGAGGACTGCCCTGGGGCAGAGGGTGACAGAGGGGTCAGCAGGAAGTCTGTGTGGACACTGCACTTCTGCTAGAAAGACCAAGGGAGAGGGTGCCCTGGCCCCGAGTGCAGTCAGTGAGCAGGTGTAGGAACCAAAGGAAGAAACTGCTGACTCTCCGGGGGAGCACAGGCTTCTCACCTGCCCTGTCATCCCTTGCTCTGCTCCGTCTCCCTCCCAAGTTCCCAGCTGCATTCTCCCACGCCTTCGCTTCTCTGAGTTACCTGAGAGCACCTCTGGGATTGTCTTAGAGACCAAGGGGGAGGGCTCCATTTCCTGAGGCTCAGTCAGAGATGGACCTACCCTGGGAGCCCTCCATCCTCTCATGTCTCACGTGACCTCACCTGTGCATCGTGGAAACGATAGCTCCTATCTCATCTCTGCTGAGGGCCCCTGAGTGTTGTAAGATGTGTTCGTGCCCAGAGATTTTGATGCTAATTCCTTCTGGGTTCCTGGTACCCCAGTCTCCTAGGGCCTATGCTGCTATTCCAACCACCCCACCCAGGTTTCTAAGGTCCTGACAACTAAATAGGGAAGCTGCTTCTATGCCTCAGTTTCTCTGACCCTCTGGAAAGTAGCAATACAACAAAAACCTGCTTATCAATCTATTTAATATTATCACCAGCGTGTGTTATATGATCACTTGTATAATGCCAGTAAGAACAAAAGCCTTAATTTCTTGAATACTTAGTGCCTTTTGTATGCAGGTCAAATCTGTATGCAGGTCAGGAAGCAACAGTTAGAACTGGACATGGAATAACAGGCTGGTTCCACATCAGGAAAGGAGTACATCAAGGCTGTATATTGTCACCCTGCTTATTTAACTTATAAGCAGAGTGTATCATGAGAGATGCTGGACTGGATGAAGCACAAGCTGAAATCAAGATTGCCAGGAGAAATATCAATAACTTCAGACCAGCACATGATACCACAGTTATGGCAGAAAGTGAAGAACTAAAGAGCCTCTTGATGAAAGTGAAAGAGGAAAGTGAAAAAGTTGGCTTAAAACTCAACATTCAGAAAACTAAGATCATGGCTTCCGGTCCCATTACTTCATAGCAAATAGATGAGGAAACAGTGAGAGACTTTATTTTTTGGGGCTTCAAAATCACTGCAGATAGTGACTGCAGTCATGAAGTTAAAAGATGCTTGCTCCTTGAAAGAAAAGTTATGACCAACCTAGACAGCATATTAAAAAGCAGAGACGTTACTTTGCCAACAAAGGTCCGTCTAGTCAAAGCTTTGGTTTTCCTAGTAGTCATGTATGGATGTGAAAGTTGGACTATAAAGAAAGCTGAGCACCAAAGAATCAATGCTTTTGAACTGTGGTGTTGGAGAAAACTCTTGAGAGTCCCTTGGACAGCAAGGAGATCCAACCAGTCCATCCTAAACGACATCAGTCCTGAATATTCATTGGAAGGAGTGACACTGAAGCTGAAATTCCAATACTTTGGCCACCTGATGCAAAGAACTGACTCATTTGAAAAGACCCTGATGCTGGGCAAGATTTAAGGCTGAAGGAGAAGGAGATGACAGAGGATGAGATGGTTGGATGGCATCACCGACTCAGTGGACATAAGTTTGAGTAAACTCTGGGAGTTGGTGATGGACAGGGAGGCCTGGCATGCTACAGTCCATGGGGTTACAAAGATTCAGACACAGCTGAGCAACTGAACTGAACTGAACTGAACTATGTGAATGAGGTCCTTGACTTCTCTCAACAACATTATGACCTAAGTACTACTATTATGCCCATTTTACAGATGAGGAAACCAAGGCTCAGAGAAATTAAGTGGCTCGGCCAAGAACACGTAGCTAGTTTAGTATTGAAAATGGAGTTAAAAAAAAAAAAAGGTTTGCAGCTTTATATTTCTGGTTTTGATCATAATATATTTTTGCTTGTTCTAGATTTTAAAATAAATCAAACCATGAAGTATGTAGAAAAACGAATAAACATTGTTGCATACCTGAGAAAAACAACAAAAATATTAACAAAATTAAATTCAAGGCCTCATCTGCCTGACACCAGTGTCCATATTCTTCGCCATCATACCAAGTGCTTCTGGTTATTCCTACTAATATCCCTGAGAGGAGTTTTAAAGGGAGTTAAAACATTAAATGGAGAGAGGAAGATGGAAGTTGGTCTCTGTGTTAATTAGGGAAGTGCAAGCTATAGTAGTTGTTAAACTGCCAATTTCAGTGGCTGAACACAGTAAAAATGTATTTGCTACTCACGTAACAATCTGATGAAGATTGTTTCTGGTGGCTTTCACCCATGTGGTGATTCAGGGACCCAAGCATGTCTCTCTCTCTCTATTTTTTTCCCTTTTGAACTTTTTATTTTGTATTGGGGTATAAAAAGCAGAGACACTACTTTACCAACAAAGGTCCATCTAGTCAAGGCTATGGTTTTTCCAGTGGTCATGTATGGATGTGAGAGTTGGACTGTGAAGAAAGCTGAGCGCCGAAGCATTGATGCTTTTGAACTGTGGTGTTGGAGAAGACTCTTGAGAGTCCCTTGGACTGCAAGGAGATCCAACCACTCCATTCTGAAGGAGATCAGCCCTGGGAGTTCTTTGGAAGGAATGATGCTGAAGCTGAAACTCCAGTACTTTGGCCACCTCATGCGAAGAGTTGACTCATTGGAAAAGACTCTGATGCTGGGAGGGATTGGGGGCAGGAGGGAAAGGGGACGACAGAGGATGAGATGGCTGGATGGCATCTCTGACTCGATGGATGTGAGTCTGAGTGAACTCTGGGAGTTGGTGATGGACAGGGAGGCCTGGCGTGCTGTGATTCATGGGGTCGCAAAGAGTCGGACACGACTGAGCGACTGATCTGAATCTGAATCTGAATCTGAGTAGCTGATTAACAATGTTGTGGTAGTTTCAGGTGAGCAGTGAAAGGACTCAGCCATGCATGTATATGTATCCATTTTCCTCCAGACCCCCTCCTCCCATCCAGACTGCCACGTAACACTGAGCAGAGTTCCATATGCTACACAATAGGTCCTTCTTGGTTATCCATTTTAAATATAGCAGTGTATACATGACCATCCCAAACTCCCTAACTATCCCTTCCCCCCAAAAACCATAAGTTCATTTTATGTGTCTGGGAGTCTCTTTCTGTTTTGTAAGTAAGTTCATTTGTATCATTTCTTTTAGATTCCACATATGTGATACTTCTTCTCTGTCTGAGCCTTACTTCACTCAGTATGACAGGCTCTAAGTGACCCAGGCATGTCTTATCACATGGCTTTGCCATCCCTTAAAGGCTTAAGCACCTCTGTACCCAGGACGAAGGGGAGAGGAGAAGAAATAACATAGCCTATTCTTAACTGTTTTGGCCAGAAATGACACATGTTACTTCTGCTCACTTTCTTTTGGCCAACACTAGTCACATGTCTATGAAGGGGCCTTAGGAAATATGTTGGGTCCCTGGGCAGACATGTTTCAGCATCAACGCTGCAGCATGGGACAGGGAGCACAAAATATTCAGCAAAAAGTTATTTCTGCCCTGATCTTAATGACCATAAATTCCTTCTATCCCATAGGTTCTCTGGTTACATGATGTTATTTGTCTGAAATACATGAGAATTTGATGAGGGTAAAGGTCCTTTCAATAGGGCAGTATTCATGTGAGAAATGGCCGAGACAGAAAATGTCTATAGTAAATGTTCTCTATGGCCTGAGGTTTTCAGCATCTGAAAAATGAGTGTCTGGATCTTTTACATGTGGTCCATTGTAGGATTCCGTTGCCAGCATGGACTCCAGAGGCAGCAGCCTCACTTAGGCTCCATGACTCACTGCAGAGAGAGGTACCCAGAGATGTGGTTTTAACATACTGTTTAGAAATAAGCATCTGAGAAGTGTGGAAACATGCCGTCCTGATTTGCTCAGCTCTATCGTTAAGCGCTGGCATTAGCACCATCTGCCAAAATGTGGAAGTTGCTTAAAAATGAGTCACCTGGCACCAGAAATCATTTCTGCACAGAACCTCCCCCACCATCTCCTGGTATCAACAACAAGTCTCTGCTGCTTGTAAGTTCTAAGAAGCCTGAGAGAATGTGAGTCCCCCACCCACCGTCCCCACCAGGTGACACTTGGTTATTAATCCTCCAGGGCAAAGGCATCATTTTCCTTGAAACTTATCAGCACACTTACTTTTCAAAGATGCTGAATCATATTGCATGGACAAAGGCAGTATTATTTCTAAGTTCATGTGAGTGCTAGCTGAATTAGACTCCTTTTCATCTCTTTCCCATTTCAAACCCAGTGTTTCTTCGATAGGTGGCAGCTTAAACAATGAGAAACATAATACAATTTGTCTCATACATCCAGAAAGATGCCAAATCCTCCACAGTCCATTTTTGGGTGGTTTCTTTTCTAGGTGAGTCAATGTCCCTTGGATATCCTGTAATTTAAATAATGAAATATGAGATTAACTCCTATAGCTCAGATGGTAAAGAATCTGCCTGCAATGCAGGAGACCCAGGTTCGATCCCTGGGTCAGGAAGAGTCCCTGGAGAAGGGGAGACCACCCATTCCAGTAGTCTCCTTGCCTGGAGAATTCCACGGACAGAGGAGCCTGGGGGACTCCAGTCTCTGGGCCTGGGGACCCCCAGACTTCATGGGGTCCCAAAGAGTTGGACACAACTGAGTGACTAACACTTTAACTATTAATACATCTTATGTTAAAGTCTAGAGCAATGAAAGAGGGGGAAAACTGGTTGGTATATAATCCCATATATTCATGTCAAAAAAGGAAGAACACTCACGACTATTAATTACAGTCCTGGCTTCTGTGCCCGGTCTGTGATCTTAGCTGATATTTATAACCACCATATTCCTTCACCCACCACACATTCCCTTTGCCCTTAGCAAGCATTGGCCAAGGTCTGTGTCACCTTCATTTGTAACCCTCTGACTGTGTAACCCCAAAAGCCATGATTTTCTTCGGGGCCTAGAACACCAGAAGACTACGGTAGAATCAGGCTGCTGACTGCGTGGTGCTTGCATGCCTGCTTGGCAGAGGGATGCTGTTCTGAGCCACTGGTGTGCCTCCTACAGGTGCCTCCCAGCAGAGCACCTTAGGATTTGGAGGCAAAGCTGCACCATTCAGTTTTGGAGGCAAAGCTGCTCATTCAGTTGCTTTTAAAGAGACTTGGGGCCACCAGGTTACCAGGTGACCTTAGGTGACCATAACAACGGGCATTGTGCTGACATGCTCTTCATCAGCTGGGAAATATCAGAATATGTACCCATATATAACAGCCAATTTTATCACAAGGATTTCTGTAAAAGTTATCAGGGGACCTGAGCTATGATTCTAACTGGTGTTGCTAGCCAATTGTGTGACTCGAATGTCCGCTTCCTCATCTTTGAAGAAAGGGCCCACACTCACTGACAAAGGACCAAGCTTACCTGGTTTAGAGTGGGGTTCTATCTGCTGGGTCTGTAGAGCAGTGGATCTGCTCCATAGGGGATAATACATAGGGGATCAATAGAATACAAAAGGATTCTATGGTTAAACCAGGTTGCTAAGCCTAGTCATGTCCATTGCTGTCTTATATGACTTTTTATCACCTTTAATTTTCTAATGTGTATGTGATAGGCAGGTGCAGAGGGACATTGTGAGAAGGGCATACGTACCATTTCCCAAATGTATCATGAATATATATATTTTACATGTAATATAAATATGAAAACTGGTTTAAAAAAACACTTTTTATTGCAGACACCTGAATCAAGATTGCCAGGAGAAATATCAATAACCTCAGATATGCAGATGACACCACCCTTATGGAAGAAAGTGAAGAGGAACTCAAAAGCCTCTTGATGAAAGTGAAAGTGGAGAGTGAAAAAGTTGGCTTAAAGCTCCACATTCAGAAAACGAAGATCATGGCATCCAGTCCCACCACTTCATGGGAAATAGATGGGGAAACAGCGGAAACAGTGTCAGACTTTACTTTTCTGAGCTCCAAAATCACTGCAGATGGTGACTGCAGCCATGAAATTAAAATACGTTTACTCCTTGGAAGGAAAGTTATGACCAACCTAGATAGCATATTCAAAAGCAGAGACATTACTTTGCCAACAAAGGTCCATCTAATCCAGGCTATGGTTTTTCCTGTGGTCATGTATGGATGTGAGAGTTGGACTGTGAAGAAGGCTGAGCACCGAAGAATTGATGCTTTTGAACTGTGGTGTTGGAGAAGACTCTTGAGAGTCCCTTGGACTGCAAGGAGATCCAACCAGTCCATTCTGAAGGAGATCAGCCCTGGGATTTCTTTGGAAGGAATGATGCTAAAGCTGAAACTCCAGTCCTTTGGCCACCTCATGAGAAGAGTTGACTCATTGGAAAAGACTCTGATACTGGGAGGGATTGGGGGCAGGAGGAGAAGGGGCCAACAGAGGATGAGATGGCTGGATGGCATCACTGACTCGATGGACGTGAGTCTGGGTGAACTCCGGGAGTTGGTGATGGACAGGGAGGCCTGGTGTGCTGCGATTCATGGGGTCGCAAAGAGTTGGACATGACTGAGCGACTGATCTGATCTGATTAATATCACCAGGAACCAGGTTTCCATGGAATACAGAATAGGAAATTCTGTTAAGTATTCTATAAAAATGATAAACAGCTGTTAAACTTGGTTAGTCCAAAGTCTGAATTTATGTGTGAGAATTTTTATAGAAAATAGATTTAGGTTTAAAAGGAGCCAAAGATGAAATTGCATGTGCATATTGATGATAGGGGAATTACATCTAAGTACTTTGCAGAGGAGAGGAAATGAGTGAGGTCGTATTTGAGAAGCACAGGACTGTTTTTCCATTGAGTGATGTCAATGATAGTCTAACAGATTAAGTTATCAAGTGTTAGGCTTGGATGGGTGTTTTTTAAACAACGCTCCAGGTGGCCAAGGGTAAAGTCAGGGTTAAGGGGAGAATGAACCAATGAAATCCACACTCTGCTTTAACTAAAACACTCTGCTTCTCTCTGAAAGTAGAGACACAGGCCCTGGAGTCAGGAGCCCTGCCTTTGAATATCACATGCCACAACCGCTGGCAACATGACCTCAGCCATCTCTCTGACCCTTGGTGTTTCCCTTTTTCAACTGGAAGATAAGGGGAAAAAAACAAACCTCACTTTTAAGGTTTTAGACAGGATGAAATGAGATAATTCTGGCAAAGTGCAAAGCACAGTAATAGGCCCTATGAACTATTATTAAAATTCTTTCACAGAATGGTTTTTCACATAGATGTGTGAAGAAGGGGCCTCCCAAGTAAAAGGGCTTAAAAACACAAGACTAGATGATTTTTAAGGTTTTTTTCATGGTTAAGAGTCTGTGGTCCAACAATATAACAGATATGTCCTATGACAGAAAATTTCCCTGTTTCTACTTCTCAGTTGTCACTTCTGGTCAAAAAGAGGAAAAAAAGCAAGCAAAAAAAAAAAAAAAAGACATTTGTTGTATAGTTCCTCAATGCTTGTTTTTTGCTAATTTCATTTGGTTTATTTAGAAGAAAATATGAGAACTGGCAGAAGAGTCTGAAGGACTGCAGTTGGTCTTGAAACCAAGGCACACTTAGCTCTTGATTCACTGAGGGAGAGAACAGGTTCACCAGCTTGTGCTTTCAACATAAAAATTGTCCACTTGAAAAATAAAATTGAGTATAAAGCATCTACGTGTTAGAAAATATCTAAAAATGGACATGGTTTCTTTATAGAAATGTGCTCCCTCTTTGCCAGTTGTACTCACAAAGTGAATTAAAATTTTCATGGTGAACAGATTGTTTAAGGCTTAACAGATAGTGAATTCAGGATGTTCACTGGGTGGGTAATTTTCCATTTGCCCCTAGATCTTTTCTCCACATTTCTAGACTCTGCTCTGAACCCTGGAAAGCTGATCCCTATGAACCGTGTTTGTCACCCAAGTCCTCTTGCCCCCTGACTTCTAGTTGGCCAGTAGGAGGCACCAGCTGGAGGTTCGAGCACGGAAGAGGGAGAAAGGTCTGGATATTCATTCCTCCTGCTTTTTCATGACTTGGCCTGATTAGGGCTGCATCTGTATTCCTTTGTGACTTCAACCTCCCTCAAACAGCCCCTCTGCATGGTGTTAACTCTGAACCAAGCTCTGGAAACATCATTTTTCTTTTTTTGACTGTGTTGGGTCTTTGTTGCTACATGCAGGCTTTCTCTAGTTGCAGTGAGTAGGTGCTAATCTAGTTACCGTGCAAGGTCTTCTCTTTGCAATGGCTTCTCTTGCTGCAGACCACAGGCTCTAGTGTGTGCTTGGGCTTCAGTTGATGTGGTGAACAGGTTTAGTTTCCCTGTGGCATATGGGATCTTCCAGACCAGGGATTGAACCCATGTCCCCTGCATTGGTAGGCAGATTCTTAACCAGTGGACCACCAGGGAAGTCCTGGTAACACCTTCCAGCCTGCAGGTGGTAATGGCTTCTCAAGTTGCTAGTCCCTGGGTACCTTGGCATCCCAGTTACTTCCTTGAACCCTGGCCACCTCTGTAAGTAGTTGCTCAAAGTCTGTTTAAAAGTACTAGCTGGTTATTCCAGCTGTATGACATTTTGGAAAGAGCAAACCTATGGAGACAGTAAAAAGATCAGTGACAGTCAGGAGTTAGGGGCAGAGGGATGGTTGAAAAAGCAAGAGTGCAGAGGATTTTTAGGGCAGTGACAATACCGTGCATGATATTATAATAATGGATATGTGTTACTATGTTGTTGCTATTTAGCTGCTTAGTCATGTCCAACTCTTTGTGACCCTATGGGCTGCATCCCACCAGTCTCCTCTGTCCATAGGATTTCCCAGGCAAGAATTCTGGAGTGGGTTGCCATTTCCTTCTCCAGGGAATCTTCCCCATCCAGGGATCGAAACTGCATCTCCTGCATTGGCAGGCAGATTCGTTACTACTGAGCCACTAGGGAAGCCCATGTGTCCCTATACATTTGTTCAAACCTATAGAATGAACAACACAAACAGTGAATCCTAACATAAACTACACACTTTGGGTGATTATGATGTGGTAATTAATGTAGGTTCATCAAATGTAACAGTCTGACTGGGGGGATGTTCATGGGGGAGGTTGTAAGAATGGGGACAGTGGGTATATGGGAAATTTGTACCTTCTCCTCAATTTTGCTGTGTTGTAAAGAAAAAATCAATTAATTAAATTCCTAGCTGTATATACCATTTCCATGACTATTGTATGGCTTTTTGTGTATACACTGAGTAACAATGGCATCATAAGAATGATGGCTGTAGAGGAGGAGATAGACCTGGGCAGCAAAAACAAGACAGCCGATGACTGTCCCAGACTGTAGGAGATATGAGTACAGTGCAGAGACACAAAACAATGGTGGCTTCAACAAGAGCCATGTATCCGTCTCACGTAAAACTCTATGCACTTGTCTTTCAGATGGAGGTGATAGTGGGGCCGCCTCCCTGAGTTGTTATGAGGATTCGTGGAGCTAATGTATGAGAACTTCATGACCAAGAAGGAAGTCCTGCTTTGAACTAAGCAGCACAGGGTTGATTGCTAGTAAGAGAAGTAGAATATTTCCTTCCCCATTTGCTCTTGTTTCCCATTAGAGAAAAAACAATGATATGAAACAGTACCAAAAGTAAAAAACTTTCCCATGATTAAAAATAGTCTTAGCACACTGCTGTGCTAAGTCGCTTCAGTCATGTCCAGCTCTTTGCGATCCTATGGACTGTAGGCCGCCAGGCTTCTCTGTCCGTGGGGATTCTCCAGAGAGCAGCTAGTGTATAATAAATGTAGCTTTTATTGCTATTGTCATCGTCACCCTCTGTCATATGTCCCCATGTCTGCCTTGCCCTACTCCTCCTTTTGATTCTGTTATGTGGGAAATTAAGCCCTTTATGATGTGCTAATCTAGCTTTTGATTTCATTGTGTTCCAACTTTCTTGGTAGTTAGTTTTGGAGGAAGGAAATCTTTGGGCAACCAAAGGAAGATTAGTGGCAGAAGGAAGGTGGTCAAATAGCAATTAAGGACTTAGATATGGCAAGTGTCCCACATTGGTGAACACTTCAGTTCGGTTCAGTTCAGTCACTCAGTCGTGTCCGACTCTTTGCGACCCCATGAATTGCAGCACGCCAGGCCTTCCTGTCCGTCACCAACTCCCGGAGTTCACTCAAACTCACGTCCATCGAGTCGGTGTTGCTATCCAGCCATCTCATCCTCTGTCGTCCCCTTCTCCTCCTGCCCCCAATCCCTCCCAGCATCAGAGTCTTTTCCAATGAGTCAACTCTTCTCATGAGGTGGCCAAAGTACTGGAGTTTCAGCTTTAGCATCATTCCTTGCAAAGAAATCCCAGGACTGATCTCCTTCAGAATGGACTGGTTGGATCTCCTTGCAGTCCAAGGGACTCTCAAGAGTCTTCTCCAACACCACAGTTCAAAAACATCAATTCTTTGGAGCTCAGCTTTTTTCACAGTCCAATTCACACATCCATACATGACCACTGGAAAAACCATAGCCTGGACTAGATGGACCTTTGTTGGCAAAGTAATGTCTCTGCTTTTGAATATGCTATCTAGGTTGGTCATAACTTTCCTTCCAAGGAGAAGCATCTTTTAATTTCATGGCTGCAATATGGTTAGAGGTTTTGCAGGACCTAGCATTTCCCTAAAGTTATTTTAAAATATCTATTGTTTATTTTGTAGATCACCAGTCCAGGTTCAATGAAGGAGGCAAGGTGCTCAGGGCTGGTGCACTGGGATGACCCTGAGGGATGGGATGGGGAGGGACTTGGGAGGGAGGGTCAGGATAGGGAACACATGTACACCCATTGCTGATTCATGTGAATTATGGCAAAACCCACCACAACATTGTAAAGTAATTAGCTTCCAATTAAAATTAAAAAAAAAATCTATTGTCTATTTTACATGAGAAGAGCATTTATCTCCTGCCAAGCTAAAACACGTCTGCCTCTTTCAGTGTGGTGGATACTGGAGCTGGGGGTTGAGCAGTGAATGCCAGTATGAGGGATGACATCACCTGGCCCTTCAGGATGGAATTCTGGTGAGACAAGGTAGATCCCCTGGATGCCGCCAGCCTGGTCACTTCTTCACCGTACCACCTAACCTACCTCCCCATCTGGGAAGCAGGATAAGCCTAAACCTGAAATAACTGAGGAAACCAGGAGCTGAGATTTCATTTCCTGCCATGTGGCAGAACAAGGGTTCAACAGAAGCTTACTACCAAGTGGAAGTAAAGTGAAGTGAAAGTCACTCAGTCGTGTTCAACTCTTTGTGACCCCGTACGGTCCATTGAATTCTCCAGGCCAGAATACTGGGCTTCCCTGATGGCTCCATGGTAAAGCATCCACCTGCCAATGCAGGAGATGTGGGTTCAATCCTTGGGTCAGGAATATCCCCTGGAGAAGGAAATGGCAACCCACTCCAGTATTCTTGCCTGGAGAATCCCATGGACAGAGGAGCCTGGTGGGCTACAGTCCATGGTGCTGCACAGTAGGACATCATTTAACAACTAAACAAAAACAATCACCTAAATCAAGATATTTTAGAAGAAATTTCAGCATGAAAAATTTCCCCCTGAGCTCTATCCCAGTCAAAATTATGCCAAAAATGAGAACTATTCTTATTTCTAATCCATAGGTTTTTTGCTGTTCTTGAATGTCATACAAATGCAATCATAAATATATGAATATTTAATTTCCTTACATGACTTCAGATCAGATCAGTCACTCAGTCGTGTCCGACTCTTTGCGACCCCATGAATCGCAGCACGCCAGGCCTCCCTGTCCATCACCAACTCCTGGAGTTCACCCAGACTCACGTCCATCGAGTCAGTGATGCCATCCAGCCATCTCATCCTCTGTTGGCCCCTTCTCCTCCTGCCCCCAATCCCTCCCAGCATCAGAGTCTTTTCCAATGAGTCAACTCTTCGCATGAGGTGGCCAAAGGACTGGAGTTTCAGCTTTAGCATCATTCCTTCCAAAGAACACCCAGGGCTGATCTCCTTCAGAATGGACTGGTTGGATCTCCTTGCAGTCCAAGGGACTCTCAAGAGTCTTCTCCAACACCACAGTTCATAAGCATCAATTCTTTGGCGCTCAGCCTTCTTCATAGTCCAACTCTCACATAGTTATTTGGGTTTAGATAATGTGCTCAGGAAATGCTGAATACATGCTTATGGCAGGCATGAAGGGCTCTTACTTCTAGTGACACAAATAAAGCTTTATAAATATTTATTATAATAAATAATAATATAAATAAATAATAAATATATATAATAAATAAATATATATCTCTCTCCTGCATTGCAGGCATATTCTTTACTGCTGAGCCACCAAGGAAGCCCTAATCTATTTATAGATTCTTTTTTTTTTTATCATTCATTCATTCAACAAACATTTGTTGTTTGTTGGTCAGGTTCTCTTGGAGCAGACATTGAGTTGGACTTTGAGCAGCAAAGTATTTATTAAGGATGCAGAAGAATTGATGCTTATGAACTGTGGTGTTGGAGAAGACTCTTGAGAGTCCCTTGGACTGCAAGGAGATCCAACCAGTCCATTCTAAAGGAGATCAGTCCTGGGTGTTCATTGGAAGGACTGATGTCAAGCTGAAACTCCAATACTTTGGCCATTTGATGCGAAGAGCTGACTCATCTGAAAAGACCCTGATGCTGGGAAAGATTGAAGGCAGGAGGAGAAGGGGACGACAGAGGATGAGATGGTTGGATGGCATCACCAACTCAATAGACATGAGTTTGGGTAAACTCCGGGAGTTGGTGATGGACAGGGAGGCCTGGTGTGCTGTGGTCCATGGGGTCGCAGAGTCAGACACGAATGAGCAACTGAACTGAACTGATATCTTCTTTTATGAAATCTTACTTTAAAAAAAAATTGATTTAATTGTTTTCTACTACTGAATTATAGGGTTCCTTTGCATACCCTAGATGGAAATCTGTTGTCAGGTAAATGTTTTGCCAATATTTTCTCCTA
This sequence comes from Bubalus bubalis, assembly GCF_019923935.1. Taxonomy (NCBI): domain Eukaryota; kingdom Metazoa; phylum Chordata; class Mammalia; order Artiodactyla; family Bovidae; genus Bubalus; species Bubalus bubalis. Next base: position 21,248,437 of record NC_059177.1, on the reverse strand, counting down.
ATCTGTAGCTTGCTTATGTCTCTGATGACAAGTTTGAAATTTTAAGGAAATCCAACTTATCAAATTTTCTTTTGTGATTTCACTTTCTGTGACCTAAGAAACCTTTGCCTATCCTCAAGTCCCAAAGGTATCCTTCTGTATTTTCCTCTAGAAGCTTTATGATTTTATCTTTGATTTATCACAGGTCATGTTAAAGGTACATGGACAAATATTTAAAAATTTAGTTGTACTGCTTTAAAAAATTGTTACGGTTTTCATTTTATGACAACTTATACTTGTTTTTCATTTAGAGTCAACATACAGGTTTCTTTATTTTTTTTTTCTCTTATGGTCACACCCTGCAGGTTGTGGGATCTTAGTTCCCTAACCAGGGATTGAAACTGGGCCCTCGGCAGTGAAAGTGTGGTATACCAACCACTGGACCTTAGGAACGCCAGGGACTTTCCACAAGTTTCTTTTTCAAATAAACTTATTAAAGTCAAAACAGTGAGAATGAAAATATTAGTGGAATGTATGATAGCTAACAAAAATCATGAAGATGACACTTGATTTTGGAAAATGTTGAACTACTGTGTAAAGGAAGAAACTTTAGCTGTTGTTGAGTCCAGATGACAATTGATTTAGTTTCTTATTGACAGCTGAAAATAACTTCTCCATTGATCTTTGCATTAAGATTTGGCATGATTTCCATTATATTTAATTTTGGCTCAGGTCTAGTCCAGGCCAATACCATTTCCAATGATTAACAACTTCCAATTATGCAGAACATTGGTGAAAAGAAAAGCAGAGAGGACTAAAAAACAGTGATACTATATTTTAAAATCAACATTTGACACCAGTCATCTTTATTTGGCCTTGGAGTACAGAATGAAGCAGAGCAAAGGCTAATAGAGTTTTGCCAAGAGAATGCACTGGTCATAGCAAACACCCTCTTCCAACCACACAACAGAAGACTCTACACATGGACATCACCAGATGATCAACACCAAAATCAGAGTGATTATATGCTTTGCAGCCAATGATGGAGAAGCTCTATACAGTCAGCAAAAATAAGACTGGGAGCTGACTGTGGCTCAGATCATGAACTTATTGCCAAATTCAGACTTAAATTGAAGAAAGTGGGGAAAACCACTAGACCATTCAGGATTTGACCTAAATCAAATCCCTTATGACTATGCAGTGAAAGTGAGAAATAGATTCAAGGAACTAGATCTGATAGAGTGCCTGATGAACTATGGACGGAGATTCATGACATTGTACAGGAGACAGGGATCAACCATCCCCAAGAAAAAGAAATGTAAAAAAGCAAAATGGCTGTCTGAGGAGGGCTTACAAATAGCCGTGAATAGAAGAGAAGCAAAAGGCAAAGGAGAAAAGGAAAGATATACCCATTTGAATGCAGCATTCCAAAGAATAGCAAGGAGAAATAAGAAAGCCTTCCTCAGTGATCAGTGCAAAGAAATAAAGGAAAACGATAGAATGGGAAAGACTAGAGATCTCTTTAAGAAAATTAGAGATACCAAGGGAACATTTCATGCAAAGATGGGCTCGATAAAGGACAGAAATGGTATGGACCTAACAGAAGCAGAAGATATTAAAAACAGGTGGCAAGAATACACAGAGGAACTATACAAAAAAGATCTCCACAACTCAGATAATCATGGTGGTGTGATCACTGACCTAGAGCCAGACATCCTGGAATGTGAAGTCAAGTGGGCCTTAGAAAGCATCACTATGAACAAAGCTAGTGGAGGTGATGGAATTCCAGTTGAGCTATTTCAGATCCTAAAAGATGAAGCTGTGAAAGTGCTGCACTCAATATGCCAGCAAATTTGGAAAACTCAGCAGTGGCCACAGGACTGGAAAAGGTCAGTTTTCATTCCAATCCCAAAGAAAGGCAATGCCAAAGAATGCTCAAACTACCACATGATCGCACTCATCTCACACACTAGTAAAGTAATGCTCAAAATTCTCTAAGCCAGGCTTCAGCAATATGTGAACCATGAACTTCCTGATGCTCAAGCTGGTTTTAGAAAAGGCAGAGGAACCAGAGATCAAATTGCCAACATCTGCTGGATTATCGAAAAAGCAAGAGAGTTCCAAAGAAACATCTATTTCTGCTTTATTGACATGCCAAAGCCTTTGACTGTGTGGATCACAATAAACTGTGGAAACTTCTGAAAGAGATGGAAATACCAGATTACCTGACCTGCCTCTTGAGAAACTTGTATGCAGGTCGGGAAGTAACAGTTAGAACTGGACATGGAACAACACACTGGTTCTAAATAGGAAAAGGAGTACGTCAAGGCTGTATATTGTCATCCTGCTTATTTAACTTATATACAGAGTACATCATGAGAAACGCCAGGCTGGATGAGGCACAAGCTGGAATCAAGATTGCCGGGAGAAATATCAATAACCTCAGATATGCAGAAGACACCACCCTTATGGCAGAAAGCGAAGAAGAACTTAAAAACCTCTTGATGAAAGTGAAAGAGGAGATGAAAAAGTTGGCTTAAAGCTCAATATTCAGAAAACTAAGAGCATGGCATCCAGTCCCATCACTTCATGGCAAATAGATAGGGAAACAGTGGAAACAGTGGCTGACTTTATTTTTTGAGGCTCCAAAATCACTGCAGATGGTGATTGCAGCCATAAAATTAAAAGACCCTTGCTCCTCGGAAGGAAAGTTACGACCAACCTAGACAGCATATTAAAATGCAGAGACGTTACTTTGTCAACAAAGGTCCATCTAGTCAAGGCTATGGTTTTTCCAGTAGTCATGTATGGATATGAGAGTTGGACTATAAAGAAAGCTGAGCACTGAAGAATTGATGCTTTTGAACTGTGGTGTTGGGGAATACTCTTGAGAGTTCCTTGGACAGCAAGGAGATACATCGAGTCCATGGGTGGATCAGTCCTGGGTGTTCATTGGAAGGACTGGTGTTGAAGTTGAAACTCCAATACTTTGGCCACCTGATGTGAAGAGCTGACTCATTTGAAAAGACCCTGATGCTGGGAAAGATTGAAGGTGGGAGGAGAAGGGGACGACAGAGGATGAGATGGTTGAATGGCATCACCAACTCAATGGACATGAGTTTGGGCGAACTCTGCGAGTTGGTGATGGGCAGGGAGGTGTGGCATGCTGCAGTTCACGCGGTCGCAAAGAGTCGGACACAACTGTGCGACTGAACTGACTGACTGATCTTTATTTGGAGCATTGTACTTATTCTGGATAAAATCAATGAAGAAATTTCAAGGACAGTACATCTTTTTGCTTTTTTTAAAAAAAGGGGGTTAGGATAGAGGAATGTTGCATGTGTTTGAGTTTAAATTAAAAAGAAAAACTTTTCCAAGATATGAAAAAGAAGAGAAAATCACGTCACAGAAGGTTTTTAGAGCAGTGAATACTCTTATGAGGCTATCATGATCGATGTTTATCATTGTACATTTGTCCCAATCCATGAAATGTGTGACATGAAAAGTGAACCTAAAGTCTATTTGGGTGATTATGTGTCTGTGTCAGTTCATCTTTTGGAACAAGTACACCACTCTGGAGGGGGGAGATGCTGATAAGTTGGGAGATCATGCAAGTGTGGGGACAGAGGGCATATGGGGAACCTCTGTACCTTCCTGTTAGTTTTGCTGTGGACTTAAAACTACTCTTTAAAAGTAAAAATTTTATTTTGAAAAAAGAGAAATTTTTAAAAAAAGAAATTAATTTGTCTATCAGTGACTTTGTTCTGATCAGCAGTGTGGATTATGAGGGCAACTTTTCTAGACAACTCAGTTCTGCTTATATCGTCTCATCCTCAGCCAAGGTTGATAAGGGAAATAGAAGGGCCAACTCATTTGAATTTATTTAGACCAGCACTCTCCAAACTTTTTTTCGTCTTCTACTTTATCAGCAGAAAACTTTGAGCACATGCTCCCAATATGTGTTTGTACATTTATCTATTTATAAATTATATATAGGCTCCTCTACTCATACAAATACCTCATAAAACATACCTAAAATGGAATTTTAAAAGAATGAAACAAGGATAAAAGTATTTTATTTAACTTGTTATTAACACTAAAAACTATTTCTTCTCCTCTGTAGCTGATCTATTCATCTGGAGTATAAGAAAAGAATCACCTTCTCTGTTTCCTATCATCTTGTGCTTATATTCTCAGTTTGTCTTCCATCAGTAGATTTGCTGCATGAATCTATTAACAGTATTTTTCTGTGAAGGTTAATTTTATTAAAATTGAAGGAGAAAAATCTGTAAATCCATATAAGTAGGAACATAGTAAAATATGCTAGAGACAGATGTCTTAGCCAGGTTTTCCCCAAAGTAGAGCCTGGTACAAAGTCTTATTTGCAGCTAGCTTACTTGGGAATGTGATCCCAGAGAACAGTGATGCAGGAAAAGGGAGTGAAACAGTAGGGAAACCGGTACAAGAATGTCTGGCCAGGCTGTCTCTCTGACTGCCCTGAGTAAGGTAAGTTGGTGCTTCAACTCATTGCAACCTTGTGGGGAGCATTATGGAGTTCATTTCACAGCTGTGTGCCCTCGGGACAAAAACAGAAGACTTTAGCCATCAGCTCCTCTCCTGAATTGATGAAGAGTGGCTTTCTGGGCACAGACATGCTTTTTTTTTTTTTTTTTTTTCTGGATTAAGCAAAGGAGGATCCCAAGGAGTCGGGAGAGGGAGCCACCATGTTGGCCATATCAGAGGCTTTTGAAGTGATACAGAAGAGGTCTCCCACGCAGCAGAAAAACCCAAAAGAGTGCATTTATAACCAGAGTGATCCAATACTATACTGCCAAATGGTCATTTGGACGCTGAGTAAACGAAAAGCTTTATTTCCTTCCTTCCTCCCTCCCTTCATCTCTTCTCTCCCTTCCCTCCCTTCCCCTTCCTTCCTTTTCTTTCTTTTTTTAAACCTAAATATAAGTGAAAGTTGTAATGACTTATTGTCTTACCTTAGTGTACAAAAATTCTTCCATCCTGTACTCCATGAGTGAGTTCCCATGCTGATCAGAGGATATAGACAACCAAGAAAAAGATACTAGAGGAAGTAAATTTGCTACTATTGAAAAAAAAATCCAAGCAGTATAATCCAAAAGCCAAAAAGCATTTAGATTTCCCAGTCCTTTTTAATTAAAAAATGTCCAAGATTTGGAACAATTTATGTCCTAGAGTGGATGATAGAGTATTGGCAGTATAGAATTTGAACATTTATCATGTATACAAGATAATAGCTGCTATTCGAAGATGTTTATAAGTGGTGAGACGATCTATCCTTGTAAGTTTGGGCATTGAGCCAGACTATTAGAGGGTGACTTTCTTGAATTGTCTTGGTCTCTGAAGGAGATATTTTATTAAATTTATGCTTTGACATCATACTCGTGGCTTGTGTTGAAGAAAATCATAAGAAACAGCTGACTTTAAATAGACTTTAAAACAAAGACTGTGAAAAGAGACAAAGATGGTCACTACATAATGATCAAAGGATCAATCCAAGAAGAAGATATAACAATTATAAATATATATGCACCCAACACGGGAGCACCGCAGTATGTAAGACAAATGCTAACAAGTATGAAAGGAGAAATTAACAATAACACAATAATAGTGGGAGACTTTAATACCCCACTCACACCTATGGATAGATCAACTAAACAGAAAATTAACAAGGAAACACAAACTTTAAACGATACAATAGACCAGTTAGACCTAATTGATATCTATAGGACATTTCATCCCAAAACAATGAATTTCACCTTCTTCTCAAGCGCACATGGAACCTTCTCCAGGATAGATCACATCCTGGGCCATAAAGCTAGCCTTGGTAAATTCAAAAAAATAGAAATCATTCCAAGCATCTTTTCTGACCACAATGCAGTAAGATTAGATCTCAATTACAGGAGAAAAACTATTAAAAAATCCAACATATGGAGGCTGAACAACACGCTGCTGAATAACCAACAAATCACAGAAGAAATCAAAAAAGAAATCAAAATTTGCATAGAAACGAATGAAAATGAAAACACAACAACCCAAAACCTGTGGGACACCGTAAAAGCAGTCCTAAGGGGAAAGTTCATAGCAATACAGGCACACCTCAAGAAACAAGAAAAAAGTCAAATAAATAACCTAACTCTACACCTAAAGCAACTAGAAAAGGAAGAAATGAAGAACCCCAGGGTTAGTAGAAGGAAAGAAATCTTAAAAATTAGAGCAGAAATAAATGCAAAAGAAACAAAAGAGACCATAGCAAAAATCAACAAAGCCAAAAGCTGGTTCTTTGAAAGGATAAATAAAATTGACAAACCATTAGCCAGACTCATCAAGAAACAAAGGGAGAAAAATCAAATCAATAAAATTAGAAATGAAAATGGAGAGATCACAACAGACAACACAGAAATACAAAGGATCATAAGAGACTACTATCAACAATTATATGCCAATAAAATGGACAACGAGGAAGAAATGGACAAATTCTTAGAAAAGTACAACTTTCCAAAACTCGATCAGGAAGAAATAGAAAATCTTAACAGACCCATCACAAGCACGGAAATTGAAACTGTAATCAAAAATCTTCCAGCAAACAAAAGCCCAGGTCCAGACGGCTTCACAGCTGAATTCTACCAAAAATTTAGAGAAGAGCTAACACCTATCCTGCTCAAACTCTTCCAGAAAATTGCAGAGGATGGTAAACTTCCAAACTCATTCTATGAGGCCACCATCACCCTAATACCAAAACCTGACAAAGATCCCACAAAAAAAGAAAACTACAGGCCAATATCACTGATGAACATAGATGCAAAAATCCTTAACAAAATTCTAGCAATCAGAATCCAACAACACATTAAAAAGATCATACACCATGACCAAGTGGGCTTTATCCCAGGGATGCAAGGATTCTTCAATATCCGCAAATCAATCAATGTAATACACCACATTAACAAATTGAAAAATAAAAACCATATGATTATCTCAATAGATGCAGAGAAAGCCTTTGACAAAATTCAACATCCATTTATGATAAAAACTCTCCAGAAAGCAGGAATAGAAGGAACATACCTCAACATAATCAAAGCTATATATGACAAACCCACAGCAAACATTATCCTCAATGGTGAAAAATTGAAAGCATTTCCTCTAAAGTCAGGAACAAGACAAGGGTGCCGACTTTCACCATTACTATTCAACATAGTTTTGGAAGTTTTGGCCACAGCAATCAGAGCAGAAAAAGAAATAAAAGGAATCCAAATTGGAAAAGAAGAAGTAAAGCTCTCACTGTTTGCAGATGACATGATCCTCTACATAGAAAACCCTAAAGACTCCACCAGAAAATTACTAGAACTAATCAATGACTATAGTAAAGTTGCAGGATATAAAATCAACACACAGAAATCCCTTGCATTCCTATACACTAATAATGAGAAAACAGAAAGAGAAATTAAGGAAACAATTCCATTCACCATTGCAACGGAAAGAATAAAATACTTAGGAATATATCTACCTAAAGAAACTAAAGACCTATATATAGAAAACTATAAAACACTGGTGAAAGAAATCAAAGAGGACACTAACAGATGGAGAAATATACCATGTTCATGGATTGGAAGAATCAATGTAGTGAAAATGAGTATACTACCCAAAGCAACCTATAGATTCAATGCAATCCCTATCAAGCTACCAACAGCATTCTTCACAGAGCTAGAACAAATAATTTCACAATTTGTATGGAAAAACAAAAAACCTCGAATAGCCAAAGCGATCTTGAGAAAGAAGAATGGAACGGGAGGAATCAACCTACCTGACTTCAGGCTCTACTACAAAGCCACAGTTATCAAGACAGTATGGTACTGGCACAAAGACAGAAATATAGATCAATGGAACAAAATAGAAAGCCCAGAGATAAATCCACGCACATATGGACACCTTATCTTCGACAAAGGAGGCAAGAATATACAATGGATTAAAGACAATCTCTTTAACAAGTGGTGCTGGGAACTCTGGTCAACCACTTGTAAAAGAATGAAACTAGAACACTGTCTAACACCATACACAAAAATAAACTCAAAATGGATTAAAGATCTAAACGTAAGACCAGAAACTATAAAACTCCTAGAGGAGAACATAGGCAAAACACTCTCTGACATACATCACAGCAGGATCCTCTATGACCCACCTCCCAGAATATTGGAAATAAAAGCAAAAATAAACAAATGGGACCTAATTAACCTTAAAAGCTTCTGCACATCAAAGGAAACTATTAGCAAGGTGAAAAGACAGCCTTCAGAATGGGAGAAGATAATAGCAAATGAAGCAACTGACAAACAACTAATCTCGAGAATATACAAGCAACTCCTACAGCTCAACTCCAGAAAAATAAATGACCCAATCAAAAAATGGGCCAAAGAACTAAATAGACATTTCTCCAAAGAAGACATACAGATGGCTAACAAACACATGAAAAGATGCTCAGCATCACTCATTATCAGAGAAATGCAAATCAAAACCACTATGAGGTACCATTTCACGCCAGTCAGAATGGCTGCAATCCAAAAGTCTACAAGTAATAAATGCTGGAGAGGGTGTGGAGAAAAGGGAACCCTCTTACACTGTTGGTGGGAATGCAAACTAGTACAGCCACTATGGAGAACAGTGTGGAGATTCCTTAAAAAACTGGAAATAGACATGCCTTATGATCCAGCAATCCCACTGCTGGGCATACACACTGAGAAAACCAGAAGGGAAAGAGACACGAGTACCCCAATGTTCATCGCAGCACTGTTTATAATAGCCAGGACATGGAAGCAACCTAGATGTCCATCAGCAGATGAATGGATAAGAAAGCTGTGGTACATATACACAATGGAGTATTATTCAGCCATTAAAAAGAATACATTTGAATCAGTTCTAATGAGGTGGATGAAACTGGAGCCTATTATACAGAGTGAAGTAAGCCAGAAAGAAAAACACCAATACAGTATACTAACGCATATATATGGAATTTAGAAAGATGGTAACAATAACCCTGTGTACGAGACAGCAAAAGAGACACTGATGTATAGAACAGTCTTATGGACTCTGTGGGAGAGGGAGAGGGTGGGAAGATTTGGGAGAATGGCATTGAAACATGTAAAATATCATGTATGAAATGAGTTGCCAGTCCAGGTTCGATGCACGATACTGGATGCTTGGGGCTGGTGCACTGGGACGACCCAGAGGGATGGAATGGGGAGGGAGGAGGGAGGAGGGTTCAGGATGGGGAACACATGTAAACCTGTGGCGGATTCATTTTGATATTTGGCAAATCTAATACAGTTATGTAAAGTTTAAAAATAAAATAAAATTAAAAAAAAAAATAAAGAGATGGGAAAAAAAAAAAAAGAAACAGCTGAAAGTAACTCACTGCTATATTTGCTTTAGAGGTGATGTTGGAGGAATAGCCATTACATCAGCCAATAAGCCCTTTATGAAGACTTATGAAGAAATCAATGCTCAGGCATCAATACTAGTTTTTCCAGAACAACGGGTACAGTGACTAGGGTGTGTGTGTGTGTGTGTGTGTAAAATCAATCAAAATTTATTTAAATCTTGTATTCAGTGATCAAAATCAGTATTGAAACTGTTTTTCTTTCTGCTTTGGCCACCTGAAAGTTTAGTATTTAATTTGCTGCCCACTTTTAAAAATTGGACAAGACCATAAAGCATGCTTTATCTTGTTATTGGGCCTTGATTTTCCATACTCTGCTTCTTAAAGCAAGAAAGAAAATCTTGCGCAATTACATGCATTTTTTTTTTTCAAAGCAGCCTCAAGTATGTTTAGAGTTAGACTAGGAGCAATTTTATTTAAAAAATTATTTATTTATTTATGTATTTTTGACTGTGCTGAGTCTTGGTTGCTAAGCATGGGCTTTCTCTAGTTGCGGCAAGCAGGGCTACTCTGCAGTTGTGGTGTGCCGGCCCATTGCAGTGTCTTCTCTTGTCTCGGGGCGTGGGCTCCAGGGCGCATGCACTTCAGTCGTTGTGGCACGTGGGCTCAATAGCTGCGGGTCCTAGGCTGTAGAGTACAGGCTCAGTAGTTGAGGTGCACGAGCTTAGTTGCTCCGTGGCATTTGGGATCTTCCAGACCAGGGATTGAGCTCGAATCTTCTGCACTGGCAGGTGGATTCTTTACCTCTGAGTCACTAGCGATGCCCAGGCTAGGTGCAGTTTTAAAAATAAGAACATCATTTACAGCAAAAGAGACACTGATGTATAGAACAGTCTTATGGACTCTGTGGGAGAGGGAGAGGGTGGGAAGATTTGGGAGAATGGCATTGAAACATGTAAAATATCATGTATGAAATGAGTTGCCAGTCCAGGTTCGATGCACGATACTGGATGCTTGGGGCTGGTGCACTGGGACGACCCAGAGGGATGGAATGGGGAGGGAGAAGGGAGGAGGGTTCAGGATGGGGAACACATGTATACCTGTGGCGGATTCATTTTGATATTTGGCAAATCTAATACAGTTATGTAAAGTTTAAAAATAAAATAAAATTGAAAAAAAAATAAGAACACCATTTCAATATCCTGAGATTCATATGATGTAAATAAATCATTCCAAATGATAGGTATTTTAGCATTTAAGATCACGAGAAAAACTAGACTATGAACATTTATATGCTGCACTATTTTAAGTCTCTCATTTTTTTTTAACCTTGATGCCAATAAATAACATTCCTTGATTCCTTTCCCAGTTCAAAACAGTTGTAAAATAAGACGCAGCAGAGAGACAAATGGAGATAAAGATTTATCTCTATTATTGACAAAAGTGATTGTAGACCATGGCTTCAGATCTGTGTCCCAGAGGGCTTGCTAACACTCCACTGGAATTAACAGACTTTCCCACCTAGCCTGTGATACAGAAGGACTCCAGGTCTTCCCATAAGAACAGAGCCTGCTGAGCAGTCCACTGCCCAGTGAAGTGTAGGCTGCCCCTGTACAACCTTTTCAGGCTGGCAGGTCGCAAGGCCTGATCCCAAGGCCTGATTCCACCATGGCCTGAGCTACCCTCCTCATTCCTTCTCCCAGAGCCACCAGTTAAGAGAGGTCACTGCTTCCCCGGGGCAGGCAAGGAAGTGGGCAGAGAGGACGGAGTATCACCCTAGAGGGGTGTTATTGAATGGTTACCATGGCTGTGTCGGGTAGGGCAATTTCTGGTTGAAGGATCCTACACATTGCACGATCTTTAGCATCCTTGACTTGTGATTCAACTATTTAACAGTCAAAATACTGCCCACGTATTTCTAGATGCACCTCTTTACCTCACAGAGTTGAGGACCATACTTGAGAGGAAGTTCCTCCATGGACGCAGGAGGCCTATGTGTGACTGTGAAGGGGAGTGAGTGAGAGGGGTCAGGTTTCTTGTTTACATTAATGCCTTTGTTGTCATATACTTTCTATCAGCTATGAATTTTTTAACTAATCCCTTAGAGTGATAGTGAGCAAGTTGGTGTCATTCTGGCCTTACCTGGTGTCCCCAAGAAATGTTCAACATGGCACAGTGAGGCAGCCAGCCTTCAGATTTGCTTCAGTGGCTTCTCACCCCTCCAGTTGGTAGTTACCACATGTGATCTCAGGAATCGTCATATGGGAACCTTGGTGGCTTAACTTCCGACCAAAAAATCCTACAAAGCTAAAGCAGAAGAGGGCAGGCATAGAAGATACCAATGGAAAGCTTGGGGAGGAATGGGGAGGCTTTTGCCTCTCCCACCAAAACCACCCTAAACAAACAAAAAATAAAAGCAAATAAATCCCTTGAGTCAGACAGCAAATTTCTATTGGCTATCTACTTTACATATGGTAGTGTATATGCTTCCATGCTACTTTATCCATTCATCTCACCCACTCCTTCCTCCCTTTCCATAAATCTGTTCTCTATGTCTGCATCTTCATTGCTGCCCTGCAAATTGGTTCAAAGAAAAAAAAATAAATTTAATATCTGCTCCATCATGGTCCCAATTTTAGTCATCTAAAGGAACTAAAAAGTTAACATTTTTTAACTTCCATCCTTGTCTTGAATCCATCACTCACTCTCAGAGATGACAATTTTTCATTATTTTTAAGTTCTACAGGTAGTTAGGGTCTTACCTGATGGCTCAGTAGGTAAAGAACCCTCCTGCCAATGCAGGAGACACAGGAGATGTGGGTTTGACCCCTAGGTCAGGAAGATACCCTGGAGGAGGGCATGGCAACCCACTCCAGTATGCTTGCCTGGAGAATCCCATGGACTGAGGGGCCTGGTGGGCTACAGTCTAAAGAGTCGCAAAGAGTTGGACACGACTGAGTGACTAACACTTTCACTTTCACTTTTTTCCACAGGTAGTTAATATTTATTTCAAACACTATTGCATATTCATATCTTATCAACTGTAGATGGTATCTGTTGTCTTCAGGCATGAGTTATGAAGAACACAGCGCATTTTCTCTACTGCCTTTGTACCTGAAACTCTTCCTTCCCCCTCTAGGTGTTATCTTTAATTTTTATAATGGTGATCTTCATGATCTAAAATAATATTATCAAACCTCAGTTTATTTTTGAAATGTAGACATTTGTCTATTGACATTCCCCAGTGACAGAAATGGAAATCAATTCACGAACATCTCCATTGAGCTCTCACCTCCACACACCTTCAAATTTTTATTTTTCTTCTTTTTTACTGGCAAGATGATAATTCTTTTCTTATCCATTTCAAGATTGAGTCTGAATTTCAAATTTAATACAACTATTATAATATTTTCATTAAGCAATCACAAGTTGTGCTGTGCTTAGTTGCTTAGTCAGGTCTGACTCTTTGTGACCCCATGGCCTGTAGCCTGCCAGGCTTCTCTTGTCCATGGGGGTTCTCCAGGCAAGAATACTGGAGTGGGTTATCATGCCCTGTTCCAGGGGATCTTCCTAACCCAGGGATAGAACCCAGGTCTCCCACATTGCAGGCAAATTCTTTACCATCTGAGCCACCAGGGAAGCCCAAAGAGCTAAATTAATCTAATTGAATCCATGGAGAAGAAAACGTAATCTTGTGCCCTTAAACTTCAGCTACCTGGCAGGAGATGCCTTGACCATCAGTGTTCAAGGGTACCTCCCTTCCTTGCTTTTGAATTTTCCTCTCTTCGTCTGAATCATACTTAACCACACTGCTGCTTTTTTGTCTTACTCTATGTTCTTGCTTGAATTTTCTTTTCTCATTTTGCTAAACTGTCTCCTTTTTAATTACTATGTTGTTCTGGACTTCTGTTTATTTTATTGCAGGATAATCATAAACGCATCCTGTGAGCACGTGAGTGCTTTCATTTCTCCAGGAGGTCACTGCGGCGTGGGTAAACTGTAGGAGATGCACATTCCTATTTTGCTGGCTGAATTTTTACCTTGTAATTTTCCATCAGAGACTGCAGATTGGAATATGAGTTTGTTAGAATGCCCTCCTTATGGCTATCATCGAAAATCCTCACTTACTGATTTAAAAATATTAAAACAGACAATTGGCAACTTTGGTAGCTATTGATAGTACGGAGTTACTTACAACAAAGTCCATCCTGTCATCATGAGCTGTTGGCTGAGAACTCCAGCTCTGACGCTTTTGTTCATGACCCTTTTATTCTCAGGCTCAGCTGATAGTATTAAAGATTCCCGAGAATCATATTTGTGTGTCAGCCCTCCCATCTCTCCCTCTTTTTACACCCAATCATTAAAACTGGTGAATTTTATGTCTTGATTTTTTTTTTCCTATGTAGATACCTTTATGGAGGCAGTTTATGTAGAGGAAAATGCCCAAATCTTAAGTGTACAAATCTCAGGACAAACAACATTCCTATTACTCTGGAAAGTTCTCTCATGCTCTTCTTTAGTTAGTTATTTCCTCTCCTCCGAGGTAACTCCTATTCTGACTTCTAGCACCATAGTTTATTTTGACCTCTTCTAGAACGAACTTAGGAGAAGGCAATGGCACCCCACTCTAGTACTTTTGCCTGGAAAATCCCATGGATGGAGGAGCCTGGTGGGCTGCAGTCCATGGGGTCACTAAGAGTCGGATACGACTGAGTGACTTCCCTTTCACTTTTCACTTTCATGCATTAGAGAAGGAAATGGCAAGCCACTCCAGTGTTCTTGCCTGGAGAATCCCAGGGAAGGGGGACCCTGGTTGGCTGCCGTCGCACAGAGTCGGACACGACTGAAGTGACTTAGCAGCAGCAGCAGCAGAATGAACTTAAATGGAACTAGACCTTTGGAGTCCTTTGTGTCTTATTTCTTTTGCTCAACATGATGTTTTTTGAGATTTATCCATGTTGTTGTGGGTATCTGTAGTTCGTTCTTTTCTACAGATGAATGTTATTTCATGAATATACAAAAAATCTTTTTTTCCCCATTCTTCTGTTGATGGGCATTTGGATTTTCCCTTAATTTTGGCTATTATGAAAAAAGCTACTATGAGCAGTTGTGTATAAATCTTGACGTGCGCTTATGCTTGTATTTCTTTCATTTATACACCTAGGAATGCCTTTTGCTAGGTTATAGAGTAAATAAATGCATGTGAACTTTACAGAAAGGTGCCAAATTGTTCTCCTGTAGTGGTGGCAGCATTTTATACTCTCACCAGCAATATATGTGTTCCTAGTTGCTCCACATCTGCACCAATGCTTGACTGTTGTTGTTTTTTTAATTTTAGCCTTTCTGGTGTATGTATAGTAGTATCTCATTGTAGTTAAATATTTCTTTTAGAATTTTATTTTTCAGTTGAGAGTATATGTACCCTAGCATGTATGAATATGTCTGCATGTGATTCGTGTTGGCTGTGTATAGAAATCTAGGATCAAAAAAAAAATCCATTCAAAACTAGAGAACATGATGTCTCTGACTTTTTGAATCATGTTTGCCGAGAAGTTCAGTGACAGTAATGGGTCTCTGCTTTGCAGATAAACAGTACTGGTACAAAGAATGTGAGTATTTCTTGAAGGATTTTTTTCTTTTATCTTAGAAATCTGAAGTTTCAATTGTGTGTTTCTATTCATGAACTTTTTATTTATTCCACTTAGCACTCAGGGACCTTTTAGATTCCCAGATGGTCCCATCTTTTTTTTTTAATCTTGACATTTTCCTCTATTTAGGGAGATTACTTTCTCCTCTTTGTGGTGGCTGCATCTCTTTCTGATAGTCCTAGTACATAACAGTTGTGACCTAGTGGACTTACCTTCTGTGGTCTTTAACTTTTTAATCTTTTACATAACCTCCTCCATTATCAACATCACTAACCAGAATGATACTTAAAAAAAAAAAATCAGAGTGACCATACACTGACACATCATAGTCACCCACAGTCCATAGTTTACATTATTGTTCGCTGCTGGTGTTATATATTTTGTGGGTTTGAACAAACACGTAAAGATATGTATCCATCATTACAACATCATACAGCGTTATTTTCACTGCTCTAAAAATCCTCTGTGCTCTGTCTGTTCATCCCTCTCTCCCTTCCCTCAGCCATTGGTGACCACTGATCTTTTTACTGTCTCCACAGTTTTGCTCTCTGCAGAATGTCATATGGTTGAAATCACACAGTATGTAACCTTTTCAGATTGCCTTTTTTCACTTAGGAATATGCATTTAAGTTTCCTCCATGTCTTTTCATGGCTTGACAGCTCATTTGTTTTTAGTGCTGAATAATAATCCATTGTCTTGATATATCACTGTCCATTTACCCATTCACTTACTGAAGGACATCTTGGTTGCTTCTAAGTTTTGGCAATTGTGAATAAAGCTCCTGTATACATCTGTATGGAAGCTATTGTGTAGACACAAGTTTTCAACTCCTTTGAGTAGATACAATCTTTAAAAAAAAAAAAAAAGATTTTCCACCTCTTTGCTTTTGCTCTACATCGTAGGGGATTTTTTTCAAGATTATCTTCTAGGTTGCAGTCTTTGCAGCTTCCTGGGATATTCCTTCTGCACACTGAAGTTTGAGAACCTATACATGGGTTCAATCCCTTGGTCGGAAAGATCCTCTGGGGAAGGAAATGGCGACCACTCCAGTATTCTTGCCTGAAAATTCCACGACACAGGAGGCTGGTGAGCTATAGTCCATGGATTCGCAAAGAGTCAGAGATGCTGAGTGACTAAGCACAAAATACAGGTAGCTTTCTTCAAGGATGTGTGTGTGTGTGTGTGTGTGTGTATGGGGGAGTGGTGTATGCACAACCTGTGTGTCAAGGGTTATGTGGTGGCCATTCTTAGCAAGGGTCCAAGGTTTGTGGGACCAACCTCTTGCCTAGAAAAGAGGGTGAAATTAGCATTTTATTGGGTTGACCAAAAGTTCAAATGCTCTCTGATAAGTTCCCTTCGGGAATAAGAAGGAAGCAAGTGATGTCATTTCCACCAGACTGCAGAGCCCTCACAGAGGTAGCCCCTTTGAGGAAAGGTGATCTCATGGGAGGATGTCTGTAAGAACTGTGTTCAAATGTTGTAGAGTGCAGTGAAGGGCTCCTTGGATCAAGGAAAGGAACAAACATAATCTACATTTCTTCAGGGGAAGTGCTGTCTAGGGCATGAAGTGGGGCAAGCAAGAATCCACTCCCACTGTCACCAGCCCCACTTGACAGACAGGCCATCAGTGGGGCCAGGGACTGCATAGGTGGTTGACATACTGAAATACTTTTGTAATGGTGGTTCCTGTAGCCACTGCCTCAATCCCCTGTCCCCTCCAGCGTTCTCTCCTGACAACTCTACCCTTGCTTCCTCCTCATCTCCAGTATCTATGATCTAATGAACAAAGATTAAATTCAGGAATGATGGGGGTCCCAGCACCCTCCCTGGCCCGGTAGCTGGCTTGTCTTCTGATGGTTGGTGCCAGGCAACACAGATGGTTCATTATTTGGGGTCACAGTTGTAGTGGGTGATTCATTTCTGACAATGACATCAAGTGATAGCTTGGAACATTAGTAACTCTGGTCAACTCTGAAGTGAGGATGCTTCCTGTTGAGCAGACCCCCTTCTTGGATTCTAACGTCCCCTCTATAATCTTGCATGCCAAGGCCAAGAGAGTACCCCCAACAGACAGATACCAGACTCCCTTCTAAACTTGATAGATAGGCCTGTGAACAGCTCCTAATTCTATTTTAAAAATAAAGACATAGAGTCACTGCAAACCCCGGGGTCAGGAAGCAATTCATACAGCTTAAATAAGCATAAGGAATTATTATTTTTATTAAATTACCATGTATGTCACAGAAAGGTTACTGAAAACAGATCATCAGGGCCTGTGGTTTCATGGTCCATTGGAAGTTCAGATCAGCAGAACAAACATTCCAAGAGGGTTTTCTTTTTTCTGTTTTGTTCACTGAGATCCCATTGCCTAGGGACTAGGACAGTGCCTGGCACATAATAGGTGCCCATCAAACGTTTTTTGAATGATACCACAATTTCTAAGGATGCTCAGTTGTTTTGTTTCAGCAAAGGTAAGAAGAAATAAGCAGGACATAAGAGATCGATTTTCTACATAGAAACATGAGAATTTAGAATCCCTACCACTGTAACTGTGGGATTCTCTATTAGCACTTAAATATCCATGGCTTCAACTTGCAACCTCTGCTTTTCAGGCCAATTGCAATTTACTATGTAGAGTAGTACTCTATATGCGTGCTCAATTGCTCAGGCATGTCTGACTCTTTGTGACCCCACAGACAGTAGCCTACCATGCTTTTCTGTCCATGGGATCTCCCAGGCAAGAATACTGGAGTGGGTTGCCATTTCCTTCTCCAGGGGATCTTCCCAATCCAGGGATCAAACCCATTTCTCCTGCGTCTCCTGCATTGGCAGGCGGATTCTTTACCACCTGGCCACCTGGGAAATACTATAGTACTCTAAAGAACTGACAAAAACAAAAACAAAATAGAGATGTCCTCATTATTCCAGATTTGCACTTGAGCTCTGTGGAGAGGCTCTCAGTAAAGGCTCACTCAGTGACAGGCTCTGGGCAGATCTAGACTCAGGAACCAAGTTCGAGAGGCCAGAGGGATTGATGGATGAGATGAAAGACTATTTTTTAATTAATTTATTTTTTAATTGAAGGATAATTGCTTTACAGGATTTAGTTGTTTTCTGTCAAACATCTACATGAGTCAGCTATAAGTACATAGACTTTAAAATTTTTATTTATTTTAAATTATTTTTTAAACTAAAGTTAATCTCAAAAACGACAGAATGATCTCTGTTCATTTCCAAGGCAAACCATTCAATATCACAGTAATCCAAGTCTATGCCCCAACCAGTAACGCTGAAGAAGCTGAAGTTGAACGGTTCTATGAAGACCTACAAGACCTTTTAGAACTAACACCCAAAAAAGATATCCTTTTCATTATAGGGGAGTGGAATGCAAAAGTAGGAAGTCAAGAAACACCTGGAGTAACAGGCAAATTTGGCCTTGGAATACGCAATGAAGCAGGGCAAAGACTAATAGAGTTTTGCCAAGAAAATGCACTGGTCATAACAAACACCCTCTTCCAACAACACAAGAGAAGACTCTATACATGGACATCACCAGATGGTCAACACCGAAATCAGACTGATTATATTCTTTGCAGCCAAAGGTGGAGAAGCTCTATACAGTCAGCAAAAACAAGAGCAGGAGCTGACTGTGGCTCAGACCATGAACTCCTTATTGCCAAATTCAGACTTAAATTGAAGAAAGTAGGGAAAACCACTAGACCATTCAGGTATGACCTAAATTAAATCCCTTATGATTATACAGTGGAAGTGAGAAATAGATTTAAGGGCCTAGATATGATTGATAGAGTGCCTGATGAACTATGGAATGAGGTTCGTGACATTGTACAGGAGACAGGGATCAAGACTATCCCCTTGGAAAAGAAATGCAAAAAAGCAAAATGGCTGTCTGGGGAGGCCTTACAAATAGCTGTGAAAAGAAGAGAAGTGAAAAGCAAAGGAGAAAAGGAAAGATATAAACATCTGAATGCAGAGTTCCAAAGAATAGCAAGAAGAGATAAGAAAGCCTTCTTCAGCGATCAATGCAAAGAAATAGAGGAAAACAACAGAATGGGAAAGACTAGGGATCTCTTCAAGAAAATCAGAGATACCAAGGGAACATTTCATGCAAAGAAGGGCTCGATAAAGGACAGAAATGGTATGGACCTAACAGAAGCAGAAGATATTAAGAAGAGATGGCAAGAATACACAGAAGAACTGTACAAAAAAGATTTTCACGACCCAGATAATCACGATGGTGTGATCACTGACCTAGAGCCAGACATCCTGGAATGTGAAGTCAAGTGGGCCTTAGAAAGCATCACTACGAACAAAGCTAGTGGAGGTGATGGAATTCCAGGTGAGCTATTCCAAATCCTGAAAGATGATGCTGTGAAAGTGCTGCACTCAATATGCCAGCAAATTTGGAAAACTCAGCAGTAGCCACAGGACTGGAAAAGGTCAGTTTTCATTCCTATCCCAAAGAAAGGCAATGCCAAAAGTGCTCAAACTACTGCACAATTGCACTCATCTCACATGCTAGTAAAGTAATGCTTAAAATTCTCCAAGCCAGGCTTCAGCAATATGTAAACCATGAACTTCCTGATGTTCAAGCTGGTTTTAGAAAAGGCAGAGGAACCAGAGATCAAATTGGCAACATCTGCTGGATCATGGAAAAAGCAAGAGAGTTCCAGAAAAACATCTATTTCTGCTTTATTGACTATGCCAAAGCCTTTGACTGTGTGGATCACAATCAACTGTGGAAAATTCTGAAAGAGATGGGAATACCAGACCACCTGATCTGCCTCTTGAGAAATCTGTATGCAGGTCAGGAAGCAACAGTTAGAACTGGACATGGAACAGACTGGTTCCAAATAGGAAAAGGAGTACATCAAGGCTGTATATTGTCACCCTGTTTATTTAACTTCTATGCAGAGTACATCATGAGAAACGCTGGACTGGAAGAAACACAAGCTGGAATCAAGATTGCCAGGAGAAATATCAATAACCTCAGATATGCAGATGACACCACCCTTATGGCAGAAAGTGAAGAGGGACTAAAAAGCCTCTTGATAAAGGTGAAAGTGGAGAGTGAAAAAGTTGGCTTAGAGCTCAACATTCGAAAAATGAAGATCATGGCATCCGGTCCCATCACTTCATGGGAAATAGATGGGGAAACAGTGGAAACAGTGTCCGACTTTATTTTTCTGGGCTCCAAAATCACTGCAGATGGTGACTGCAGCCATGAAATTAAAATACGTTTACTCCTTGGAAGGAAAGTTATGACCAACCTAGATAGCATATTCAAAAGCAGAGACATTACTTTGCCACCAAAGGTTCGTTTAGTCAAGGCTATGGTTTTTCCAGTAGTCATGTATGGATGTGAGAGTTGGACTGTGAAGAAGGCTGAGCACTGAAGAATTGATGCTTTTGAACTGTGGTGTTGGAGAAGACTCTTGAGAGTCCCTTGGACTGCAAGGAGATCCAACCAGTGCATTCTGAAGGAGATCAGCCCTGGGATTTCTTTGGAAGGAATGATGCTAAAGCTGAAACTCCAGTACTTTGGCCACCTCATGCGAAGAGTTGACTCATTGGAAAAGACTCAGATGCTGGGAGGGATTGGGGGCAAGAGGAGAAGGGGACGACAGAGGATGAGATGGCTGGATGGCATCACTGACTCGATCGACATGAGTCTGAGTGAACTCCGGGAGTTGGTGATGGACAGGGAGGCCTGGCGTGCTGTGATTTATGGGGTCGCAAAGAGTCGGACATGACTGAGCGACTGATCTGATCTGATCTGATCTGATAGTTGATTGACAATGTTGTTAGTTTCAGGTATACAGTAAAGTTTTATACACACACACACACACACACATTTATATTCTTTTTCAGATTCTTTTCCCTTATGCTGCTGGGGCTGCTAAGTTGCGTCAGTCGTGTCTGACTCTGTGCAACCCCATAGACGGCAGCCCACCACGCTCCCCCGTCCCTGGGATTCTCCAGGCAAGAACACTGGAGTGGCTTGCCATTTCCTTCTCCAATGCATGAAAGTGAAAAGTGAAAGTGAAGTCACTCAGTCATATCCTACTCTTCTCGACCCCATGGACTGCAGCCTGCCAGGCTCCTCCATCCATGGGATTTTCCAGGCAAGAGTACTGGAGTGGGGTGCCATTGCCTTCTCCCTTCTCCAGTGCATGAAAGTGAAAAGAGGAAGTGAAGTCTCTCAGTCGTGTCCGACTCTGAGACCCCATGGACTGCAGCCTACCAGGCTCCCCCGTCCATGGGATTTTCTAAGCAAGAGTACTGCAGTGGGGTGCCAGTACCTTCTCCGTCTTTTCCTTTATAGCTTATCACAAAGTACTGAGTGTAGTTCCCCACGCTATACAACAGGTCTTTGTTGGTTATCTATTTTATGTACAGTAGTGTGTGTGTTAATCCCAACCTCCTAATTCATCCCTCTCCCCTTTCCTCTTTGGTAACGATAAATTTGTTTTCTATGTCTATGGGTCTGTTTCTGTTTGGGGATTAGGTGACAGTTTTTTTTTTCTTTAATTTTATTAATGTTATTACTTGGATTCTCTGGATCTGAATTTCACCACATGAGATCTTTTAGTTGAGGCATGTGGAATATAGTTCCCTCACCAGGAATCGAACCTGGGCCCCCTGCATTGTAAACATGGAATCTTAGCCACTGAACCATGAAGGAAGTCCCTGAGGGGGAAGGCTTTGGACTTGATCTCCTGTTGTCAGATTTCTTCTTGGCATTTCACCTGTTTTGTATTTTCTGTTTGCTTCTCTGAGCCTCATTAGAAAGTAGCTTAAACATTAATTAGCAGCTATCTATTATTTCCCTCCTCTTATTGAGCCCACAAAATCAAGCTCTCAAAGCAAAATACCCAGAGAGAACTGGCAAGCCCTTGAAATTCAATAGATTTTAGTTGCATTAGGATGATTGCATTAAATGAAAACACACACATACACACACCCTTCTCTAACAGTGGTACACCTGACCATTAACTAGGAATGCTAATCAGGATATTAACAGTTGTAATTTCTTGAGTACTTACTATATACCAGGCAGGTATTTCACATCCATAAGTGAACTGTCATGTTGGTGAAAACATGGAAACTGAGGTTTAGGGAGATTATCTTGTTCAGTGAAATGAAGCCAAATTAGAGGGCTACTTACAGGCTTTAAATGTAATATGCTTTTGTGAAAGTAGCCAAATTATAAGGCTACTTCTGGTTTAAAGGTGCCTCTAATGTGTTTAGTGAAAAAAAGCAGATTTCACAAAAGCATATTATACTTAATTTCATTAATAGAAATTGTACATAAACACATACACACGCACTCACATATCTTCATAAACACATGAGAAAAATCAGCAGAAAGTTGCCCAAACTTAACGCAAATTACCCACCTTCTGTATGCCTTAGTTTTTACATCTGTAAAGTGGGTGTGGTAAAAGTATCCATCACATGAAAAGGACATACTGGTTAAATGAAGCAGTCTATATAAAGCGTTTAACACAGTACCTGACACATAAGTGAGTCCTTGATCTGTTTTTGCCATTATTATTTTTACTATCACTACTATTACTAAAGAAAACTCAGTTCAGTTCAGTTCAGACATCAGTCACTGGTGTCCGACTCTTTGCGACCCCACGGACGACAGCCCGGCCAGGCTCCTCTGTCCATGGAATTCTCCAGGCCAGAATACTGGAGTGGGTAGCCTATTCCTTCTCCAGGGGACCTTCCCGACTCGGGAATGGAACTGGGGTCTCCTGCATTGTAGAAGGATTCTTTACCAACTGAGCTATCAGGGAAGTCCTATATAATTTACACTATATATAATGTAAATTATTTTATAAAAAGTACCGCTCATGTCAAAATTTATTTCCCCAAGCGCTTTTGTCTTCTCTCACAAACATCCAGTACAATAATAATGAACTCTTAAAAAAAAAAATCTGAAAGGTCTATTCAAGTGTTTCTGTTCCACAGCGTATTTTTGGCGCAGAGCAGTTTGTGGAACCCCATGTCATTAACAAAGTTTTCTTTGGCTGCCTAGGATCAGTCTTCCCCCAGTACATCCGCAGGGCAGGCCACCTGCCTGAGTCTGGTCAACGTCGGGGTGTTTTGGACTGACGCATCTATTCTGAAAGCTTCCAGGCCGCCTTTGAACTTGGCTTGACAGCCGATGAAACTCTCCCGGAGCATCCCAGACGATCCCGCGGCGCTTGGGAACCGTGTTCCTCTCTCTAGCTGCCAGAAGGAGCCCTGCAGTGCGCCCGGCAGCCGCCAGCTGGAGCTCAAAGGCAGCGGCGCGGCTCGGAGACCGCGGGGAGCCTCGCGGTGGGGGCGCCTCGGCTCCCGCCGCCCAGCTTCCTGCGCGCACCCCGCCTGCGGGAACCAAGGGCATCCTTTCCAAAGCTGGACGGAAGTTCACTTACATCTCCCTGTTCTACGCCTGTCTATTGCATTATCACAGGTTGTTTTAGGGGTTTAATACGACCAAACTGAAACGTTGTCAAAGGAGAGAGATCCGCATGTGGAGAGGACTGGAAACTGGCCATTACTTCATTCACTGGCAAACATTTACAGTTTCCCTTGCTAGGTCTCAGGGAAGATAGGATCTTCCCTGGTAGCTTAATCGGCAAAGAATCTGCCTCAGTGCCACAGACCCCGGTTCGATCCCTGGGTTGGGAAGATCCCCTGGAGAAGGAAATGGCACACCACTCCAGTATTCTTGCCTGGAAAATCCCATGGACAGAGGAGCCTGGCGGGCTACAGTCCATGAGGTCACAAAGAGTCAGACACGACTTTGCAACTAAACCACCCACCAGGTGTCCGACCTGCCGCCAAGGGCTGGGAATGCCAAGTAAGGCCAACCTGCCTTCCCAGACAGAGGGCCTCAGTCTGGTTAATAATAATAGAGTAAAAAATGGTTTGGATGAAACTGGTTTGGCTTTTGGCCGAAGTACCAAAACCAAAATTCA
Source organism: Bubalus bubalis (assembly GCF_019923935.1). NCBI lineage: Eukaryota > Metazoa > Chordata > Mammalia > Artiodactyla > Bovidae > Bubalus > Bubalus bubalis. The sequence continues at coordinate 21,224,416 of NC_059177.1, read as the reverse complement.
TGTCACATATCAATGAGATGTGTGAGATCGCCCTGCAGAATTGTAAAAAGAGATGGCTTGGAGGCGCTGAACTCTTCACCCCCACTGAGGGTAGGAAAGGGACCTAGAGAGGGAAATTGAAGGAAAAAGTATTCGAAGAGAGCTGTTGACGAGTTGAATCCCCCCCACCCCCCAATCTTACAGCCAGGGAGCGGGCATGTGAGGCTAGTTCTCTTAGCTTAAAACCAAGGGGAATGGGCTTTAAAGGGACCATTTAGAGAGGCCATCTGGGAAATCTAAAACATGTGGCCTGGGTTGACTAGCTGTTCTGACTGAAGAGGAAAAGGTGTTACCACGCTGGGGGTGAGCTTACCCCCAAAGTTTGTGAAGACAAAGTACAGTGAGTGTTCCCAGGGGAGCAGATGTGGTTTTCCAGTGGAGAGAACTAAGGTGGAGCTGCCTTAGGTCTTGTCCGTGGAGACCTCCTGGTGGAGTGAGGAGATCTCAGCAAAAAAAGATAAGACTCCTAAGTGCTCTGATTCTAAAGGAAGGAATCCTTAAGGCACCTGCTAACACAGAGAGGCATTTGCCTGAATCCAGTGAACTGCAAGTAAGGTACTTCCAGTGTACCACGAGGGGCACTGTCAGCCCGAAACACCTGCCATGCCTGGAGAAGGCCAGTCTACCACAGCCATGCCAGTCAAGCCAGCACTTTCTGCTCCCCACGCCTGGCTCCCTGTCTCCACGGCATCTGTGCTTCATGGGTAGGGTGACCGTAGACCTCAGTTTGACCAGGGTGGTTCTGATTGACTTCCAAAGTTCTGGCATAATTATTAACAGCACCCCCTTTCACTCTCAAAAGGATCCCATTTAGATGAGAAATTTCATGTTCAACCTACTGATGGGAGGTAGCCCCTTAGGCAGGTCTAACCTCCAATGCCTCAGACTGTAACCTTATTTGGAAATGAGGTAATCAAGTTAAGATGAGGTTATGAAAGTGGCCCTCTATGACTGGTGTCCTTATAAAAGGAGGGAATTTGGACACAGAGTCAGGCATGCACCCAGGGAAGATGCCATATGAGGATGAAGGCAGAGATGGGGTGATGCCTGTACAAGCCATGGAATGCCAGGGGGTGCCAGCAATCTACCAGAATCTACCAGCAATCTACCTCTCCTGCGGGAGAGGCCTGGACCATGCTCCCTTACAGCTCTCAGAAGGGACAATCCTATGACAGCTCAATCTGAGACTTCTGTCCATCAGACTGTAAAACAAAGCATCTCTGTTTTCTAAACTTCCAATCTGCTATCCTTCTTTATAGCAGCCTTGGGAGATGAAAACACCAGGAAACAGAAGGTGCCAGTCTTATCCTCTGTCCCCTTCCCAAAGGTCCAATCTGCAGCTCAACCTAGGCAGCAGGAGAAATTTTGCCTAAAATAATTTGTTTTTTTTTTTTTTCAGTTTTCTTCAAACTCCATATATTTGTTTCTGAACCTGAAGTATGTGCAGGTTATTTTTGACGGTGTAAGAATATGGGTGCGGGGGGAGAAGCCTAACCCTAACTGCACCAGAGCAATGGCACAGCAGCAAGGGGTGCTGGGTGTCCCCAGAAAGGAGCTAGTTGTCTGGAGAGAAGATAAACCCAATAGTAAACCAGTAGCAAGTAAGCTGTTTGTTAGTATTTCTGCGCTGCAGTATTGAGTGAGGTTGGTGATAAAATAGTCCTCCTACCTGGGTGCCACTGCTGCTGCTCCCACCTCTCGGTACACCATTGCCCCAGGTTGGATTTGAAAGACAGCTCGGTGGGAAATAGGAAAAAACAAACACCAAAGAGTAACGTTGAATCCAGCGGTTTTTCAGGTGGGAGCAGTCTTGCCCCTAAGGGATGTCTGGAGCTATTTTTGATTGTCCTAACTGGGAAAAAGGTGTGCTACCAGGGCCTGGTAGATGGAGGCCAGGGATACTTTTAGAGATTCTATAGAACACAGAACAGCTGCCCACAGCTGGAATTCTGTGGCCCCAAATGCCCATAGTGCTGAGGTTGAGAAGCTCTGGCTTCGACACTGAAACCATAGGATGTATCTTAAGTGCTTCCAAAGTGCCCCTGGAAACAGACAGGACCCCCAGGGCATGTGACTGTAGAATGGGAAGCCTTAGGAGGGGACTGTGTTGGTCACTTGCTGGGTAGTGTGCTTGTCACAACACAGACCTTCCATGTGAGGCATTGGGATCTCGGGTGTGAGAAGCATCAGTAGTGGCATTTAAGGAGCACCTTCTGTGCACAGAGCTCTGCTGAGAGGCAATGTTGCATTGTTTCATTTGACTCTTGTGACAACCCTAAGTTGTTTTTTAGTCTCTAAGTTGTGTCCAACTCTTTTCCGACCCTATGCACTGTAGCCTGCCAGGCTCCTCTGCCTGTGGAATTCCCCAGGCAAGTATACTGGAGTGGGTTGCCATTTCCCCCTCCAGGGGATCTTCTCTACCCAGGGATCGAAATTTTGTCTCCTGCATTGGCAGGGGATTCATTTCCGCTGAGCCACCGAGGAACTCCAACAGCCCTGACAGGTAGATATATTTCCATTTAGGCTCAGAGAGGTGTAGTAATTTGCCAAAAGTCAGAAGGGAGAAAACTGGGATGCAAACCTACTCCTTGACTCCAGAATGTGTGTTTTCTTACCTTACAACTGGATTTGCTTCTTGGTGAGAGTTGAGCCCAAAGACACAACTAAGCCAAAGAGCCAGAGAAAAGAGGTTTTATTACTTGCAGCGAGTAAGGAGAACACCGGGATCTTTCCCAAAGCGGTGCCTCCTTGAACAGCAAAACTTTAGTTGAGGACATGCATATTCATGAAGGGGCTTGCACAGTGCGTGCATATTCATTAAAGGGCTTGAGCAGAAGAGAATTCAGCCTAGAATTGGGGCAAAGGTTGCCAGGATCCACGTTTTGGTTGATTAAAGTCACGGGAGTCAGAAGAGGTCAACATCATCATTCCTTAGGTTCCCACCAGTCTGGGGTCTCAGCATGTGGGGACCTTAATTCCTGCAGAACTCAGAGATTTGTGTCAGATTGTTATGTATAGCTCTTGAAGAGGAACTGGACTCTGTTTTGTCCCTGAACTGTTGTTTCTTGACTGCTTTCCCCTTGTTCCTGCCTTCCCTTGTTTCCTTAACATCATTAATTACTGAGACTTGCTCAAAAACAAACATTGTGGCCAGGCTTACATCACAAAATGACTTACGCCAAAGAATGGCTTCTTTTGCAACAAGAAAGAGAATAGACTGGCTCAAAATTGGGAAAGGAGTACATCAAGGCTGTGTATTGTCACCCTGCTTATTTAACTTATATGAAGTGTACATCATGTGAAATGCGGGCTGGATGAAGCACAAGTTTGAATTAAGATTGCCGGGAGAAATATCACTAACTTCAGATATGCAGATGACACCACCCTTATGGCAGAAAGCAAAGAGGAACTAAAGAGCCTCTCAATGAAAGTGAAAGAGGAGAGTGAAAAAGCTGGTTTGAACTCAGCATTCAAAAAACAAAGATCACGGCATCTAGTCCCATCTCTTCATGACAAATAGATGGGGAAACAATGGAAACAGCAAAGACTTTATTTTGAGGGGCTCCAAAATCACTGAAGATGGTGACTGCAGCCATGAAATTAAAAGAAGCTTCCTCCTTCAAAGAAAAGCTATGACAGACCTAGATGGCATATTAAAAAGCAGAGACATTACTTTGCTCACAAAGTTGGTCTAGTCAAAGCTATGGTTTTTCGAGTAGTCATGTATGGATGTGAGAGTTGGACCATAAAGAAAGCTGAGTGGCGAATAATTGATGCTTTTGAACTGTGGTGTTGGAGAAGACTCTTGAGAGTCCCTTGGACAGCAAGGAGATCAAATCAGTCAATCCTATAGGAAATCAGTCCTGAATATTCATTGCAAGGACTGATGCTGAAGCTGAAGCTCCAGTACTTTGGCCACCTGATGAAAGAACTGACCCACTGGCAAAGATCCTGATGCTGGGAAAGATTTAAGGCAGGAGGAGAAGCGGATGACAGAGGATGAGATGGCATCACTGACTTGGTGGACATTAGTTTGAGCAAGCTCCAGGAGTTGGTACTGGACAGGGAAGCCTGGCATGCTGCAGTCCATGGGGTTGAAAGTGTTGGATATGACTGAGTGACTGAACTGAATTGAACATCAAGAAAGCCTTGCTGGTTCTCTTTCTCCAGGACCCATCCCCTTTCTTATCTGGTTAGACTTTTATCCCCGAAACCATAACACTGGCCAGTAATCAACTCCACCAAAAAGCAGTGATGACCTGGATGAAGGAGAGATCCATCTGAAAAAAGTTAATGCTTCTATTTTGTACCTGCATTCTTTTCTTTTTCTATTTTTTTCTACTTTGTTGCATTTTATTTCATGTCCTTACCTCCCTTTGTACCTTTCATAGATACTGGAAACTAAAGCCCAGAGAGGGGACATGACTTGCCCAAGGTTACTGTTTAGTCTTAGCCAGAAGAAGAACTTTTAATTTAAGGCTTTTCCCTGTCAGCAGAATGCTCTTTTCATCACTCAGTGTTGAGGAGCCTTGGAATTCTCTAATGATTGACTTTTCTTACAATGGGGTTAACTAGCTCAGTTTTAGAATCATGATGAGTGTTCCTTCTAAAGAGAACTCCCTGGGACTTCCCTGGTGGTTCAGTGGTTAAGAATCTGCCTGCCAACGCAGGGCACGCAGGTTCAGTTCAGACCCTAGTGGGGGACCTAAGATCCCACATGCTAGGAAGCAACTAAGCCGTTGTGCCAACACTAGAGAGTCCATATGCTGCGGTGAAAGATCCTGCGTGATCCATCTAAGACCTGACGCAGCCAAATAAAAAAAAAAAAAAAAATAGAACTCCCTAATTGTTCCTTGCCTCCCTGTTCCTGAGGCCTACCCTCCTTTTAAAAGACAAAGCTGACATTCTTCCCCTTGTCAATTTCGAAGGACTCTCTCTATAACCTGGGCTGACATCCACGGCTAAGAAAACATTCTGGCTCCTTGACTGACTTGGCCAAGATGCAGCCATGTCCTGCGGAGAAGGCTCAGGTGCTGTCATTTTAAGACGCTGTGAGGCTGATAGTCAGGCCAGTGGGAACATATGGAATGTGTCACACCCATCTTCTTCTTTGTCCAAAACTATTATCTCATTAGACAAATGTGAGGCTCACAAAACAGACAGCTAAGACAACTAACCACCTATTTTCTCGGAACGACTTATTTGGTTTAAATCAAAATGGTACTTGTTCTGAAGGCAATTACAACTTAAAATCATGTCCCTAGCTGTGATATTTCCTCCTCTGTGTCTCAGTTTTGTTTTGTTTTCTTTTTCTTTGTTTGCCTTTTTCTTTTCTTCTTGATTATTTATTTTTGAGATCGACACAGTGCAAGCTTTGTTCAGTGGCCAAAGAATGGAGAAGCTGGGACAGATCAACTTCTCATACACCTGGCAAGAACGAGTCATTCTGTTTTTATTTTTAACTTTTTATTTTATATTGGAGTAGAGTGGATTAACAATGTTGTGTTAGTTTCAGGGGTATAGCAAAGTGATTTACTTGTACATATACATGTATCTTCTTTTTAAAATTCTTTTTCTGATAGCTAAAACTAGAGTGGTCTTCAGGGATGCCTCTAGCTCTGATGCCGTAGAATTTTCCTTTTCTTATACAACAGTCATATAGCAAGCACATGCGTCATTCTGATTTGCCTTGTTCTCTTCATCCACGTTCTCAGGACACTGGGATTCCTGACCTTTCATGTGACCTGGGAATGATCTGAGCACATGATCTGGCATTCCCATTTTTAAAACTTAATTCTAAATAAAGTTCAAAGGGAGGAGTACCCACATAGGACTTTGGTTAAAATATCAGATAAAGGTGGTATCTTTACCCCTGTTTTTCAGATGAGAAAATGAGCCCCTATATTGTTAACTAAATGTCCGGAGTCACTATGTTCCAGAAATAATAACTAGCATTTCGTGAATGTGAATGCTGTGCCAGGCGCTATATGAAGAGCTTCACGTGGACTCATTCACTTGCTGCTCACAATAACCTTTTGAGGCTGGTAACAATTCTCTCACTTCACAGTGGACAGAGGCGCAGAGAGACTGAGCGACTTGCACAGTTCACACTGCTGATAGGCGGACGGGGTCATACCACAAGGTTCCTTCTTCTGTAAACGCTGTAAATATACCAGCTTGCCTTTCATTACCTTACTTCATCTAATTTGCAATTATTTTACTTCATTCTCATTTGAATGCTACGAATTATGTATTTACTCTCAGTGGTGTGCCAATAAATGTCTAATAACTGGCTCACTGGGGAAGGGAGGAGCCTAATTTGTAGTGTTTGCCTATTTCAGTGGTGCAAATATCCCCGGTGGTTCATCTCAAGCTACTAATGAGACATCGATGAACCCAGACTTTTGAAAAGAAATGTTCTCCGTTACAGGGTATTTCCATTCTGTGGATACATGTACATAGTTTCAAGAATTATAGCTAATAGTAAACTGTATTAAAATAATTAGGAAATGATGTTTTGAATATTTGAATATTTATGGTTTTATTTTTAATGAAATGTATTTAACTGTAGGTGAACAAAGGAAGCTCAGAATAATACCTACAACATTGTGCCCATTTTGGGGCTTAAGAGAAAATTCTCTATGCCATATATGTGTATAAACATTTGCTGGTGCTGGGTGCTTAGTCACTCAGTCGTGTCTGACTCTTTGCGACCCCATGGACTGCAGCCCACCAGTCTCCTCTGTCCATGGGATTCTCCAGGCCAGAATACTGGAGTGGGTTGCCATGACTTCCTCCAAGGAATCTTCCCAACCCAAGGATTGAATCCAGGTCTCCTGCATTGCAGGTGGATTCTTTACTGTCTGAGACACCAGGGAAGCCCATAAATGTTTATTTGAGCAATAAAAAAGTAAAATTCTTCAAATGGGTTACATCAGAGATGGGGAAGTGAGGATGCCCACAGACAGATTATGCCTCTGTACTTCTTGATTGTTGTACAACCATCATACTGTGCTTTTATGACAAAAAATAATTTATAAAGTTTTTAGTTTTAGTTTTTTGGTTTTCTTTTGTTTTTGCTCCCACTGCACAGCTGCAGGGTCTCAGTTCCCCACCAGGGGCTGAACCTGGGTCGCAGCAGTGGAAATGCCAAGTCCTAACCACGGGACACCCAGGGAAGTCCCGATATAAAGTTTTTTTTTTTTTTCTTTTAATATGAAAGTAGAATCAGGAAGTAAGAAGTGACTTTTCTATTAAATGGAAAAGTGGTGGTTTCTTGGCCATTTCTTGGTGTTCCCTGGCTTGCAGCTGCAACACTCCAGTCTCTGCCTCTGTCGTCCCGTGGTTTTCTCCCCTTCTGTGCCCGTGTATCTTCTCCTCTTCTTATAAAGGACACCAGTCATTTTCGATTAAGGGCCTACTGTACCCTGCTAAGACCGTCTTAACTGATTATATCTGCTTTGGTCCTCGTTTGCAAAGGTCACATTCTGAGGTACTGGAAGGTCAGGACTCCAACATATCTTTTGCAGGGACACAATTCAATCCACAGTGTCTTCCTACTATCATTGCTGCATTGAACTGCCAGAGCAAACTTTTAAAAATATAAATTGGTTCACCTTCCCAGTTCCCTATTACACCGAGATCGAACTAGAGCCCCCATGCCTTCCTTCTTCTGATCCCAGCCTCTGCCTCCATTCATCTCTCTTCCCACTCTCTGTCTTATTAATCTGAGCTGACAGCACTGAATTCTGTTCCTAGAGCATTCTAAACACCTCTCCCCTTCAGAGTCTTTGCTGTTCCTTCTGTCTGGAATGTGCTTCCACCGGATGAGCGCCTCGCTCTCCTTCTCATGGCCTCTAGGTTATCACGTTGAGGGTCACCTCCTCTGAGAGGTCTAGTCTGACTACATCAGGGGCCACTCCCTATTCTTCTCCCTCTGTGGAAGGTAAGCTCCTCATAGGGAGGGTTTTCTAAAATCTGAAAACCTTGCAGACATTTTAATGTACCTTTTAATTAAATTAAACTTTTCAACAGGCAACTCATTTATATGATTTAAGTGAAAATGATATAAAAAGATATTCAGAGAAGTCTCATTCCCATTTCTGCCTTTGACCATCCAGTTTACCTCACCCCAATAGAAAACTGTTTTTATTAGTCTTCCAGCATTTCTTTATGCAACCATAATATGTGTTTTATATATGTACATGTGTATTCTTGTTTTCCCATATTATACCAAAAATATCATAAATGCATAGTTGGTGCCTTAGTTTATGTACCTTGAAAATACTTCCTGGACATCATTACATATCAGTTTACAGAAAACTTTCTCATTTTTTAAAAAACAGTATTCAGTTTTGGGAATGTGCTAATCACTCCTCTACTGATAAACACGTGTGGCTTCCATCTTTTGTTACATAGGACAGGGATTTTCATGATGAAACCCGCAGAGTTTTGAAGTCTACATACAGAGCCGACAGTCAGTAAACAACTGTAGAGAAAATGAATGATGAATGAATCAACAGGAATGAGCCAAGGAGTATAGTAGGAAAGGAGCCCAAGGGCGGCACGCTGGTGCACGGTGCTGCACGGAGGCTCCACCAGGTGGCGCTGCAGGCGGCGGGCGCGCCTGGCCGGACGGGCCTTGCCGCTCTTTCCGTGGGCGCCGGCGGCGGCGCGGGGACGAGCGTGGGGGGTAGGGCGAGTCATATGACCGGCTCGGCTTCCTGGCTCCGGCCGCCGTCGCCCGCCAGTGTCCGCCTGTGTCGCGCCGGGGCCCCGAGGAGCCGTTGGCGGGGTCCGGGCCGAGGCCCGCTCGTGTGCAGGTCGTCGCCGCCGCCGCTGCCCGCCCGCTCGCCCGTCCGTCCGTCCTCCCTCCCGGCCGCCATCATGCTGGCGCTCATCTCCCGCCTGCTGGACTGGTTCCGCTCGCTCTTCTGGAAGGAGGAGATGGAGCTGACGCTCGTGGGGCTGCAGTACTCGGGCAAGACCACCTTCGTCAATGTCATCGCGGTGAGTGCCCTCCCGCTTACCCTCCCGGGGCGCCGCAGCCCGCGAGTCCGGCCCGGCGTCTGCTCGAAGGCCGGGCTGGTGGTGGGGGGGTGGGGGTCCCCTCAGCGCGGCCGGGCTCTTGGGAGTGTGCGTGTCGGGGGAGGGGGCAGCTGTGCTGGTCGCCTCCCCGAGCGTCAGGACCTGGAGTTTCCCGCGTGTTGGTGGCTGAAGTGTATCGGTGCGGTCGGCAGTTGAAGGGTTATTTCCATTTAGTCGTCTTCTTCCAAGCGTCGTGTCCTCGTCGCGGCCGGGGTTTGGAAAGGGTGTAATTGGCCTTGTCACATTTTTAAGGCGCTTGGGGGGTGGGGGTCTGGGATTTCCTTCGAGTTTGGTCTTTTCGGGCCGCGCAGGGGTTAACTTCAGCTTGTCACTTGCCGAAGGGTGGGATTTGGCGAGTCCGTTTGTCCCGTGAGAAAGCCTAAAATAATTGAGATTGTCTCAACTAGCCACTCGGGACGGAGAGCACCAGTGTGAGCAAAGCAGGGGACCCGTGTGGGTTCATCCCTCAATTCTTTGGGCAGCTTGTCTCGTGTTATTCAGTTAATTGGTTTTCTCACCCGTTCCCCGAGGGGCCGAGTAGATTGTGCTGCGTTCGCCGGCAAAGCTGAAGACAGACATTTCCAGCCAGTCCATAATAGTGCACAGCTTTTATTTTTTAAATTAATTTGTTTATTTGAAGTATAGTTGATTTACAAGTGCACAGCTTTTACTAAGCCAAGAAGTTGGGTGGGTGGGTGGGGTCTCTGTATTTCTAGAGCTAATTGTCCTCGTCTAGAGGATAAGATTTGTGGTCAGCATAAAGTTGGAAAAGAGGTGTTGGTCTTTTGTAATGGTTTTTCTTACATACAGAGAAAGGAAGGGACTGGGTAGAAACATCCACGCCCAGGGAATGAGTTTCTGGGAGGGAAAGACATTGCCCTGGGAACCTATATACAGCGTGGTGTTTATTCATTGGTGATTGAGGGAAGGAGGATAATTAAATTTTGCTCGTTTGGTTGGCAGGGGAAGGAATAAGAGTGAACGATTCTCCTCAGTCTTCATTTAGAGCCCAGGAGTTGCTGTGACTCAGTTTTAGCTGATAGGGAGTTGAGCTTGTCAGGGATGAACTTTTGAGCTACTCCAAGGAGAGATGGCAGCAGTTTTTCCACCGTTTAGATGATGGGTGAAATCCTTTTTTTATTGGCGACTTGCTGTCCAACTGGTTTGGTTAGTGGAATGATTCAAACACGCCTGTCTTGTTGGAGAACACAACTTGTGTAACTTGTGACTCTTAGTCCTTGCAGTGATAGAGCAACAGGAAGGAGAAGTAGAGATGAGCAGACATCCAGACTTGTTTTGAGGAATATTGCATATAAGCATAAGGAAAACTTGCCTACTTGTTTGGCTCTTGTAATGTTATTGGGCTGGAGGCTTGAGATGACTGTCTTTTCATCAGGCCTAAAAGAGTGGATTGGATATCTAATACCACTAAAATTAGTAAGAAAAAACTTCAGGCTTTGGCTAAGTATCCATATTCGAACTCCTTATATGATGTGGAAAAGATAAGCTGAGCTCATTTAATTGTAAATTTTCTGATACTGTTTTGGGATGTTGAAGAATTGATGTCTCTTCCTAAATCCTCTTTTTGAGAAGACTTAATTACAGTGTTTTGTAGGTTTATTACTACAATCAGTTGTATTTGTTACAGAGAAATAGTTATGGTTGGGAAACCTAAAAAGATTTTAGTAAATCTTGAGGAACTCCTGAAACCATAAGCTCGATTTTCATGCTTGTGTGTTTAGTAGACAGGTTAGCTTGACATAATGAGCATGAGCTTTGAAGTCAAACAACCCTGGATTTGCAATCTGGCTCTGCCACTTAGCAGCCTTGTATCCTCTTTCAGTCCTTGCTTGCCCATCTATTAAGAGGAGTTAATAATAGGTTTCTTACAGAGTTGCTGTGAGTGCATGAGATGACAGATGTTAAGTGATGAGCATCATGCCTGCCCGTAGAAGGGGCTAGATAAATGGTAAGTGTTGTATTATTTGTAGTGGGTACAGTCATTTAATGCAGAAATGGCATTTTGAAAAATATTTAGAAAGGTATTAGCTGAGGTCATTCCTTTGCATTTGTGTAGGTATTCAAATGTGGACTGCTGTAGTGGACTCATAGATCATGACAAGTAATCGCAGCGTGTCCTCCCTCTCCCCCGATCTGTTAACATCTGGAAAGCTGTTGAACTCAAAGTGAACTAGTGTTTTAACGTTAGACTCTTATTTTTGTTTCGGTTTGTGCAAGCTGTGCAGCTTGGAGGATCTTAGTTCCCTGAGCAGGGATTGAAGTCTGACCCTTGGCAGTGAGAGCTCTGCGTCCTAACCGCTGGACTGCCCGGGAATTACCTAGACTCTTCTTTCTGAATGTGGGTTGCAGATGCAGTCTTAGTCACTCAGGCATGTCTGACTCTCTGCGATCCCATGGGCTGTAGCTTGCCAGGTTCCTCTTTCCATGGAATTCTCCAGGCAAGAATACTGGAGTGGTACCCATTCCCTTCTCCAGGGGATCTTCCCAACCCAGGGATCAAACCCTGGTCTCCCACATTGCAGACTGAGTCTTTACCCTCTGAGCCACCAGGAAAGACCGTAATGTGACTAGGTTCTGTTAAGAAAAAAACTATGACTGTGATTGCCTGTGGCCTTTAAGATGATGGAAAAAAGTTGTCAGTTACTAAGTCCTGTCCGACTCTTTTTCGACCCCATGGACGCCCACCAGGCTCCTCTGTCAATGGGGTTTCCTAGGCAAGAATACTGGAGTGGGTTGCTATCTCCTTCTCCAGGGGATCTTCCTGACTCAGAGATCAAACTGGAGTCTCCTGTGTTTGCAAGTGGATTCCTTACTGCTGAGCCACCAGGGAAACTTGGAAAAAAGAGACCTCAGTAAATTTTTTTTTTAAACCTCAGGCTTTAACCTAATCCGTGTTTCTTATATATCGAGGGTGAGGGAAAAGTTAGTAGTCTATAGTGAATTTACAGAGTTTTAGATAGAAACAGTATGTCTAAAATAGTAAATTTAGCTTTATTTTTAAAAAATCAACTGCATTATTCTTTGTATAAAATGTTTGATTTATAGACTCAGAGATTCAGACGTGTTGAACACTATGTGTCACTTTAGAAAGATGGCCATTTATTTCTCAAATTCAAAGTAATTTTCCAGGTATGAAAAGCTTCAGGTGAAACTGGTTTTCTTAGGTAAATATCAACTTTTTGTAAACATCACATTAAAATGTGACTATATTTACTGCCTTAAAAGTTAATAAGACTGAGAGACGTTATTTAACTTACTGTAGAGGTTTGTGAAGCTGAATTACTTACATGTAGAACACCTCCAAGTCTTTAATTTTTTGATTAATGTTAGAAAATGAAATACTGCTTATTGCTAAGTATTACGGCAGTTATTGCATAATAAATCATGTGTCTTGTATGTGTAATTTATGTTGAGTAACCTTTACTCTTAACTGAGACTCTTAGATGGGTTATAGGATAGTTATGAAGAAATGTTTGATAGGATTTACCAAAATGGATGAGATAAGTTTTATAGACATTGTGTATTTTTGAAAGTAGTAGTAGTATAAAAAATTTCTCTACATTTTTGTGAAGTGTTGATAGCTCATAGGTTAATCAAAGGAAAAGTTTATTACTCCTGAGAATTACGAAAAGGAGATACTTGGAAAGACTGTAGAAATTTGGACCTAGAATAATTTTTTTAAGTTTGTTAAAAAAAAAATTAAGTGGTCTACTTTTATCCTTGTTTTATAGATGTAGCCAGGAGATCCAGAAAGGTTAAGTGAAATTCCTAAGGCTAATTAGTAGCAGAGATAAAATTAGAACCCAGGGCCAGTGCATTTTCTCCTTACCTACCTGTGTAGACCTGAGATCAGAATCATAGAGCTGTGAATCGGGAGATCTTAATTCCTTAAATATTTATTTTGAATGTAAGCATACTCCTCTTACGAATATGAACAGCATTTTAAATCCAACATCTTAAGCGTATTGACTACCATTTGAGGACTACACATGCATGCACACACACACATACAGTCTGTGTGTGTGTGTGTGTGTTTGTGTGTGTGTATGCGTGCGTATGTGTGTATTTGAAGACATGAATTGGGGGAAAGAATGATCTGCCCATGAATTAGGGGCAAGTAGGCACACAGCAACTCAGCAGTGGCCACAGGACTGGAAAAGGTCAGTTTTTATTCCAGTCCCAAAGAAAGGCAATGCCAAAGAATGCTCAGACTACTGCACAATTGCACTCATCTCACACGCTAGTAAAGTAATGCTCAAAATTCTCCAAGCCAGGCTTCAGCAATACGTGAACCGTGAACTTCAGATGTTCAAGCTGATTTTAGAAAAGGCAGGGGAACCAGAGATCAAATTGCCAACATCCGCTGGATTATCGAAAAAGCAAGAGAGTTACAGAGAAACATCTATTTCTGCTTTATTGACTATGCCAAAGCCTTTGACTGTGTGGATCACAATAAACTGTGGAAGGGAATACCAGACCACCTGACCTGCCTCTTGAGAAACCTATTTACAGGTCAGGAAGCAACAGTTAGAACTGGATATGGAACAACAGACTGGTTCCAAATAGAAAAAGGAGTACGTCAAGGCTGTATATCGTCACCCTGCTTATTTAACTTATATACAGAGTACATCATGAGAAACGCTGGGCTGGAAGAAGCACAAACTGGAATCAAGATTGCTGGGAGAAATATCAATAACCTCAGATATGCAGATGACACACCCTTATGGCAGAAAGTGAAGAGGAACTAAATAGCCTCTTGATGAAAGTGAAAGAAGAGAGTGAAAAAATTGGCTTAAAGCTCAACATTCAGAAAACTAAGATCATGGCATCCGGTCCCATCACTTCATGGGAAATAGATGGGGAAACAGTGGAAACAGTGTCCGACTTTATTTTTTTGCGCTCCAAAATCACTGCAGATGGTGATTGCAGCCATGAAATTAAAAGACGCTTACTCCTTGGAAGGAAAGTTATGACCAACGTAGATAACATATTGAAAAGCAGAGACATTACTTTGCCAACAAAGGTCCGTCTAGTCAAGGCTATGGTTTTTCCTGTGGTCATGTATGGATGTGAGAGTTGGGCTGTGAAGAAGGCTGAGCGCTGAAGAATTGATGCTTTTGAACTGTGGTGTTGGAGAAGACTCTTGAGAGTCCCTTGGACTGCAAGGCGATCCACCCAGTCCATCCTAAAGGAGATCAGTCCTGGGTGTTCATTGGAAGGACTGATGCTGAAGCTGAAACTCCAGTCCTTTGGCCACCTCATGTGAAGGGTTGACTCATTGGAAAAGACTCTGATGCTGGGAGGCATTGGGGGCAGGAGGAGAAGGGGACGACAGAGGATGAGATGGCTGGATGGCATCACTGGCTCGATGGACGTGAGTTTGAGTGAACTCCGGGAGTTGGTGATGGACAGGGAGGCCTGGCGTGCTGTGATTCATGGGGTCGCAAAGAGTCGGACAGGACTGAGCGACTGAACTGAACTGAGGCATACAGCACAGTGGAATATTATTATGTTTGAACATTTAAATAACTGGCTAACAGGCGTTGTTGGGTTATTGAACTATGTTTTATTGTTTAGTTGCCAAGTCTCTGCAACTCCATGGACTGTAGCCCGCCATGCTCCTCAGTCCATGGGATTTTCCAGGCAAGCATACTAGAGTGGTTTGCCATTTCCTTCTCCAGGGGATTTTCCTGACCCAGGAATCCAATCTGCATCTTTTGCATTCGAAAGCGGATTTTTTTAGCACTTAGCTACCAGAGAAGCTGAACTATGTTAAAAAAAAAAAAGGAGAAATAATTCTGTGATCAGAGTGTTTCTTATTGAATTACTCTCGGGTAAGAATGCCAAAAATAGTTTTTATATTCACCTGTAAAGTTTAGCAAATCTGAACTGTGACTATAGGAGCTGGCCTTCCGGGTTGCCTTCAGATAGAGATTCGAAATTGTGGAACAGGAAGCAACTTGCTAAGGAGCATTTCTTCCAACTTCTTTATCCTTTTCCCCCTCACTCATTGTTTTTTCCAATGCAGGCTTAGAATCCCAGAGCAAAATGTTCTTGTTAAAAAGCTGTTAAGAGTGCATTAAGGCATTTTAAATTACTATCATAGAGGATATTTCACAACTTAAAGCACTCACTAAGTTTCTCAAATGTTAAGTTTCTTTTAAGATAAAGAATGTCACTGCACATGGATACAAAATTCATTGTACTATAAAAAATAGTTACTATTTTTAGAAGATTTTTTCCCCTAATTATCAAACTATCACAAAGTCATTAGTAGATATTTGGAAAGAATACTATAACATAGAAACCGCTTGTTATCCCTACCATCCAAGATTAACTACCGTCAGCATATCAAAGTATTTCCTTTTCGTCTTTTTTTTTTTTTTTAATAATGTGTATATCCAAACCCTTTTTTTTTTTTTTTAAGTTTTGAGATACTATTTATAATGTTTGTATCGTGGTTTGTTTTAATTATCATGTACACATTCTTCTGTTCTAAAACCATCTTTAATGCCTTCATAATTTATTCTGTTATAGCATATCTTGTGGATATACCATAATGTATTTGATCATTTCCTCATTATTGGACATTTGAGTGGTTTCCAGGGTTTTGCTGTTGTACATCAATTTGATCTGCATTTCCTGGGGATGGATTCCAGAGTTGGCATCACTGAATCAAGGGCATGAACATATTTCATGTCAAATGGCCAAAATTGTTTTCCGAAAAGTATGCACTCCTACTTAGAAGGTCTTCTGAACAGATTTTATATACTACGTAAACTTGGACTTCATTTAAGCACTGTGTCCTATGGTATTTTTAGGGCATACTTAGTTTTGTTGTAAAGTTAACCAGCAGTATTTTTAAACTATCCTATCAGATAATTGCTCTGTTTTCATGTTTTCATGCTTCCCTGGTGGCTCAGACAGTAAAAGCGTCTGCCTGCAATGCAGGAGACCCGGGTTTGATTCCGAAGGGTTAGGAAGATCCCCTGGAGAAGGAAATGGCAATCCACTCCAGTACTCTTGCCTGGAAAATCCCATGGACGGAGGAGCCTGGTAGGCTACAGTCCATGGGGTCGCAAAGAGTCGGACACGACTGAGCGACTTCACTTCACTTCATCAGATAATTGCTCTGTTGTCATGTTTTAAGAAGTACCATTTGTGCTTCAGCAACTGCTAAGACTAAGACTGTAGAAAACATAATTCCTTTTCAATTTTCTTTTTTTAATTGAACTTTTAGGCAACCCATAAAAATACAGCTGATCCCCTTTAGCTATCACAGTTTAGTTTTAAACTTACTGGTGGATTGCATCAGCAGTTTGTATTCCAGAATTGTGATGTATTTCCATGCAGTCCTTACCCAATCTTGCCCTGTTATAGTGGGATGCTGCTTTTTAAGGGAGAGGTGTTAGAAATATTTTTTTTCTAAACCAGAGTCTAAAGAAGTTTGCTACATAGATCACTTCTTGAAATTATAGCATATGACATTTTTAAACTTGTAACTTGAGTATCGTTTATATTTGTAAAAGTTGATTCATGTCGTTTATATTTGTAAAAGTTGATTCATGTCTTTTGAGCTCTTGTATGAAAAAAAAGGAAAAAGTATTAATCTGTTTGCTAAATAGGTCAAAATCAAATGATAATTTAAGGATTTTAGTTTTTCTGAGATGGGACAAATCAAAATTGAAATCTGTAATGGAGTAATTTGAGTTCATTTCTTTCTTCAAAGTCAAAAACCACAGGTCTTATATTCTATTGTGCTTTTTTTTTTTTTTAAGGTTACACTGTTTTCTTAAATTAGACATTGAATGTGCTATTTGGATCTGATTTCATAGTTTGCCCAGTTTTATTTAATAGAGGAACATTCTTATTTCATATCCTGACAGGAACTTAAAAAAAATTAAAATAGTAATAAAGCTTTAGGGTTCATTTAGAAATGATCTTCAAGAATACTGTAATTTAAAAAAATTGTAATACTGGCAAAATAATTTTAGGATTCAGATATCTAAGTTGTGACACCTATCTTGAAAATTGAGGCTTTTTCTCCTAGACTGGGGTTAGAAAAGTAATTGTTGTTAAAAAGGAAAAATTGAATGATGATTGGCAAACTGATTCTAAAAATGTCCTTTGTATCAGTTTACTTGATAGGAATTAGTTAAGCATCCGCCAGAATAGTATTACTGTGAGAATATATTTTGAGCCTAAATTTGTTGGCATATAAATGTGGTATAGTTGAGTTTATTTAGAATATGTTTAAGTGGCTCCTTGAGTTAAATTGGCAGGGAGGTTAGGAGTTGAAAGCCAGATGATCTAGGTTCACATCCTGACTCTTGTGTTATTTTGGGGAAGTTATTCAACTCAGTATCTGCTTCCTTATTTGTAAAATGGGAATAATAGTCATTTCTTAGAATTATGTGGGTTAATACTTGTAAAACACTTTGAACAGTGATCAGGATAAGGCATGTGTTAGCTGCTAGGTTACTGTTTATATAATGTGATCTCCTTGGAAATTCTCTTTATTTGTTCTCTCGAGTATAAAAGTGCCTTAAACACTGCCTGGCACATGCTTGGTACTCAGATGTATTTACCAGTAGACAAACATTGCATTTAAAATACAAAATTAAGAACAAATGTCTTTATGAACCCATATTCATATTTCAGTGTGCCAAGTGTAGCGTAGTTAGGAATGAGAGTTCTGGAGTCTGACAGATTTGGATTTGAATACTGACTTAGCTATACATCACTTTTGTTAGCATCTGTGTTTAATTTTTCCTCCTCTGTAAAAAGTAGATAGTCAAAGAACTGCCTCCTGAAGTGGCTTTCAGAATTAAATGAATGTTTGTAAAGTGCTTAGCCTTGTGCTCGGAGGAGGCAATGGCACCCCACTCCAGTACTCTTGCTTGGAAAATCCCATGGACGGAGGAGCCTCGTGGGCTGCAGTCCATGGGGTCGCTAAGAGTCAGACACAACTGAGCGACTTCACTTTCACCTTTCACTTTCATGCATTGGAGAAGGAAATGGCAACCCACTCCGGTGTTCTTGCCTGGAGAATCCCAGGGATGGCTGAGCCTGGTGGGCTGCTATCTATGGGGTCACACAGAGTCAGACACAACTGAAGCGACTGAGCAGCAGCAGTAGCCTTGTGCTTAGCACTGTGCCTTGTACATAGAGGGCACTCAGTAAATGGTAACTAAAGAAAATGGTGACCGCTGTGTGTCGGGAGTAATGTTGGGTGTAATCATCAGCTTTATGTTAAATTACTGCTTATATTTCTCTTGATTATATTTAACTGTAGCTTTTGTTTAGGAAGTAAGCTTTTGTTTTGTTTAATTGTTTGAAAAATCTTGAACGTTATATTTTATCATGTTGAATTTTTTTGATAGCTGAAGTGGGCTGGTAGGAAAATGTCTTAGCCTCCTGGATAGGCTAGTAATTTTTAATGGACCTACTTGTATAATTCTGTGTGTGTGTGTGTATGTAATTTCAGTTTTTGTTGTGAAAACAGTTTGAACTGGGAATTGGAAATATGAGTTGTTCTTTTGTTTGTCCTACTACTGACTAATAGCGGGACTGTGGCCAACTCATTTAACTTCTCTGTTCTTCAGTTGTGATGCTTCTAAAGAGTGAATAAGCACTGAGAACCTTATTATTTGAGAGTGTAGTGGTGGTTTCTTACACCTGGAATTGGACCTTTTATTCAGAGACCAGAGGATAAAATGAAAGTATAAGGCTCCAATATAAGATAGTTATAAGATCTCAGCCTCTTCCCAAAAGAAAAATTGATATGTAAAAGGTGGAAAGGTAGATTGAACCTAATAGGAAGAAGAGTGGCCCTTTTGAGTTGTACCTGCCCTCTAGAATATAGGTATCCTGTACAAGTGTATGCACAGAAGACAATTTTAATTTTGGACAAGACCATAGTATTGTTTCTTGCATGTGTTTGTCGTAACTTTTAGCCAGGATTTAAGGGTCAAGTGGGTTTAAATCACCGTTGACTGCTGTAAATTTGCAAGTCCCAACAGACGGTGCTGTATCTCTATTGGCCTGTTCCCCTAGATGAGAAGTGGGCTGTGTAGACTGCATGCAGACTGGGCCAGAAAGGGCTTTTGGCAGTGTTTCCTCTCTGAAGGTGCCTTAAGGTCTGGTTTAGACACTCATCACTAGGCCTACTTTTTCTTTACTTTTTTCTTGAAAGGTCATTTTGTCTGGAGAATGGTTTAGCAAATGTATAGATTTGGTCATTTCTGAATAGAAGGAAATTGAGGGGAGGAAATTCACTTTTTTTCCCCTTCCACAATCTACCTGTTTCACTCCACTAGCTGTTGGTTTCCTTATTTTGGTTTTATTTCTTTATTCAATGGCTCAATTAAAAACCTTAAAACAATGGGGAGGAGTGGAAGGGAGACTCAAGAAGGAGGGGATTTATGTGTACTTACAGCTGATTCACATTGTTATACAGCAGAAACCAATTCAACATTGTAAAACAGTTAATCTCCAATCAAAATTTTGAAAAACCAAGAAACCGTAGAATGTTTGTTTTTTTAAAAAAATACCCCAAATCCATATTGTTTAAATAGTGCTGATACAAATAGGAAAAAATAATAATAACACCATTAAGGTTCAATTACTGTTAATATTAAGCTGGGTGTCCATCACATTTTCCCCCATCCCTTTGTATATACAAATATATACTTTTAAAAATTGACATAGTTGACATGTAACATGAATTTGGGGTGTGTAACAGTGATTCTGTGTTTGTACATATTGTGGAATAATAACCACAGCAAATCCAGTTCACATCACTAACATCACTAGCCTTACATCGTTACAGTTTTTTTTCTTGTGATGATTAACTCCCAGCAACTGCAAATATACATACAGCACAGTATTCTTAACTGTGGTCCCATTTCTGTACATGGCACCTCATGACTTATGTATTTTGTAACTGGAAGTTTGTATCTTTTGATCTCCTTTTGTCTGCTCCCTATCCCATCTGTTTTGTGCCTGCAAGTTTGGCTTGTTTTACTCTTTGTTTAGATGCCATATATGCGTCTTCCTCCGTGTGACTTATTTCACTTAGCCCAGTCCCTTAGCCTAATGCCCAGAGTCCCTTGGACTGCAAGGAGATCCAACCAGTCCATTCTGAAGGAGATCAGCCCTGGGATTTCTTTGGAAGGAATGATGCTAAAGCTGAAACTCCAATACTTTGGCTACCTCATGCAAAGAGTTGACTCATTGGAAAAGACTGATGCTGGGAGGGATTGGGGGCAGGAGGAGAAGGGGATGACAGAGGATGAGATGGCTGGATGGCATCACTGACTTGATGGACGTGAGTCTGAGTGAACTCCGGGAGTTGGTGATGGACAGGGAGGCCTGGCGTGCTGTGATTCATGGGGTCGCAGAGTTGGACACGACTGAGCGACTGATCTGATTTGATCTGATCTGAATGCCCAGTACATGCTTTCTTGATAACAGTGATGGGATCATGCTGTACAGACTGAGTGGTCTCGTGTGGTCTAGTCTATTTGATTTACCTTCTGTCATGGTGATAGGTGACTCAAGTTCAGTCAGTTCAAGACAGAACTCTTGATCTCTTCCTCTCTCAATCCAAGGATGGATATCTTTCCCAGTCAGGATTGCTCATATTACCTCCATCATAATTTTCGTCACACTTATACCACCATCAGAAGTTATCTTGCCTTTTGTCTTCATCTGTTTTCTGTATATAAGTTCCATAGGGGCTTTTTCCTTTTTTCACTGCTGCATCCCAATGCAAAGAACAGTGCCTGGCACATAATAAGCTCTCTAAATGTTGAGTAAATGAATGAATGAATTTAACAGTAAACTAGTGTGTCTGTTCTGTTACACTCAAACTGTGTGCAAGGCATAGTGGTAGGAGATGATTTGTAAATGTACCAGACAAGATTATTTATAGTAGATTATGTGCCTTATAGTAGTCATGTGTAGGTTAGAAATATCAGCTGTCTTAAAATTTTCTCATAATGCTCTGGAAATCTCCCTACCCTCATGGAAGACATCAGAGGAGTTCTAGAAAGGCAGTTTGCTGGCTTTTTGTGGGACTATGCTGAGAATGGCTGTCAAGCTAAGCTTTGATTAGAGTAGTTTTTATTCATTCAGTAGTTATTTAAGGCATTGTTCTTCATCATAATGAAGGACAAAACAGACATGTTTCCTTCCCTCCTAGAGCGTCCAGTGCCATGAAGGAACAGTAGGAGAAGCAAAGGAGAAGCAGAGACACGATTGAGGGCAAAAACTTTTGTCAGATTAATTATAACCTGTGTGAGTGCATGCTCAATTGTGTCTAATTCTTTGCGACCCCATAGGACTGTAGTCTGCCTGCATGAAGGAAAGAAACAAAAGACCAGAAAAATAGGCTGATCTAGTTCACAAAAAGCCTTGACTAAGTTTGAATCTGTAGGCGTGGGGAGGCATTGAAGATTCTTGTTCAAGGGAATGAAGAACTGTGTTTCCAAAGGATTAACTTAGTAGCAGTGTAGAGACCATTAAAAAGTTATCAGCTCATTACAAGGATCTAGTTGAGAGAGAATGAAATGGGGATAGGGAGTCAGGGAAAGTAGTGAGCATTATTATGAAAGTGGAGTGAGTACAGTTGAGCAGTTGAATCAGATGGGTCGAGCCAAGGGAAATTCATACATAGTCAAAGACCTTTTTAAGGATTTAAGTGAATGGTGGGAAATGTGATTGTGTGATGAACAAGTAGCCCATATGGGGTAGAGAAGAGAGGGTATGGTGAAGAGAAGGGGATGTGTTGAGTATAAAATGTATTATATAATTAATGATATAAAGGGAATGATGTTTGGGAATTAGTGCTATGTTTAAGTACAGTGGAGCTAAAACTGAGCATTGAAATTTCATTCCACGTCTTGGCCAGTGTTTTGTACACAAGGACCAAGCAGGGTATCTCCACTTCTTTGAATTGCAGTTGGACTATCTTGACTTATTTTTGGTGCTTAGGGACGTTAATCTGTGCCCAGAATGCAGGCCGTCAATAACAGGTCCTTTAGACAGCTGAATTCAGTGACTCAGACTCTTATAGTCTTGGAAGCTTTTGCTGCTTAATTTGAAGGGGATATTTCTATCCCAGGAACATCCCTGGTTTAGTGTCTTTCTTCTGAGAGAAAAGTCGGTATGTGTATTTTGTGTGCTTTCAACATGCAGGGCTGGATGGAAGCACAAGCTGGAATCAAGATTGCCAGGAGAAATATCAATAACCTCAGACATTCAGGTGACACCACCCTTATGACAGAAAGCGAAGAGGAACTAAAGAGACTCTTGATGAACGTGAAAGAGGAGAGTGATGAAGCTGGTTTAAAACTCAGCATTCAGAAAACAAAGATCATGGCATCTGGTCCCATCACTTCATGGCAAATAGATGGGGAAACAATGGAAACAGTGACAGACTTTATTTTTTGGAGCTCCAAAATCACTGCAGACAGTGATTGCAGCCATGAAATTAAAAGATGCTTACTCCTTGGAAGAAAAGCTATGACCAACCTAGACAGCATATTAAAAAGCAGAGACATTACTTTGCTGACAAAGCTTTGTCTAGTCAAAGCTATGCTTTTTCCAGTAGAGTCATGTGTGGATGTGAGAAAGGGAGAAGTGAAGGTGAAGTCGCTCAGTTGTGTCTGACTGTTTGCGGCCCCTTGGACTGTAGCCTACCAGGTTCCTCCATCCATGGAATTTTCCAGGCAAGAGTACTGGAATGGTTGCCATTTCCTTTGTCAGGGGATCTGCCTGACCCAGGGATCGAACCTGGGTCTCCTGCATTGCAGGCAGATGCTTTTACTGTCTGAGCCACCAGAGGAATGGATGTGAGAGTTGGACCTTAAAGAGGGCTGAAGGTTGAAGAATTGATGCTTTTAAACTGTGGTGTTGGAGAAGACTCTTGAGAGCCCTTTGGACTGCAAGGAGATCCAACCAGTCCATCCTAAAGGAGATCAACTCTGAATATATCATGTCCGACTCTCTGTGACCCCATAGACTATATATGTAGCCCACCAGGCTCCTCCATCCATGGGATTCTCCAGGCAGGAATACTGGAGTGGGTTGCCATGTCCTTCTCCAGGGAATCTTCCCGACCGAGGGATCAAACCTAGGACTTCTGCATTGCGGGCAGATGCTTTATCCTCTGAGTCACCAGGGAAGCCTGAATATATATTAGGACTGATGCTGAAACTGAAGCTCCAATACTTTGGCCAGCTGATGTGGAAAGCCAACTCACTGGAAAAGACCCTGATACAGGGAAAGGTTGAAGGCAGAAGGAGAAAGGGATGACAGAGGATGCAGTGGTTGGATGACATCTCTAATTCAATGGACATGAGTTTGAGCAAGCTCCAGGTGATGGTGAAGGAGAGGGAAGCCTGGTGAGCTGCAGTCCTGGGGTTGCAAGAGTTGGACACGACCGAGCAGCTGAACAACAACAGCAGCAGCAAACATATAGAGTATCTGATCTTTTGTGGTTTAAGTTGGGATTTTTCTTAGGTGTTGGGTAAGCTTGTGGATAATATTAGGCTCAGAATATCATTTTTTCTCTTTGTTATTTTACTGTGTAGTTGCAAAGACAGAGTGTAGTCCTCAGTCCTCATATCTCAGGCTGTTTGATGTCTGCTTAGAAACTCCCTTGGCGTGGTCTGTTGTGGATTTATGGTGCTCGCAGTGCTCACAGACACCAGTGCATTTTGGAACATGTGGACATTACCATAAAACAAGACAGGAAATGGCTGTGCCAACAACACCATGTCGTTCTCAACGGTACTTAACATGAAGGATGTTCCGAAACATCCTACTATTTCTTTATCATCCTTTTCCTGTATCTCCGTTACACAGGGCATTCAATAAAAATCATTTCATTTATTTAGTTAAGGAAACTGTTTTAAGAAGTGCTTTCACACACAAGGCGCTATACTTTTTTATTGGTTCATTTGTTGAGTGGATATTAATTATATAAGGTAAAGAAAGGTGTAATAACACAGGTTTTAGCTAAAGCTGGAATTCAGCTTCAACTCTCAGGTTGAATGTTCTGTTCCATAAAAATGGTGAGCTGTGCTGAATCCATGTTTACAGACAAATCCTTTAGGCTTGCTTTGCCACCTGATAAGTACTGCTCTTCCAAGTCTTGCAACTGAGACTAATTTGGAAATTAGCTGTGATCTCGTGGTGGTCCATTTGCAGTTTTAGCTTTCTTTGGCCGTTTGTTGCTGTATGCTTTCAGTCTGCTTTACTAGTCCCTATTTTATTGTTCGTAAGAGCATTTCTAAATCTTAGTGTTGTGTTGTGCTTTTGTGACACTTCGGAGGAGATCTTAAATTTGCCAGTGAAAATCAGCAACGTGGATATGGGGCGAAGGATGGAGGCATCAGGCCTTTGAGTACATGTTAGACTCTGGTAATGAAGGAGAATGAGACATCCATTCTTTTTTGGCCTATACCTTTCTTTATTGGACTACAATACAGTTTTTAGCTCCCAGTGTTCCTTTTCCCTTAGATGAGTCTGTCTTATGTATTGTTTAGGGCCCACGTCTGTGAACCCTTGCCCCAGCTCTTCTCCCAGGGAAAGTTAATTGTCTCTTGCTCTGTTTTCACAGTACTTTGTTCAGAATTGTATTTGTGCCAGTTATCTGTTCATCTGTGCTTACTTCCATACTGTAAGCTTCCTTATTATTGTTTTGGCCACTAAGTTAGCTCTGGGCCTGACCCAATAGCTGCTTCGAAATTATTGACTTAACAGAGTGAGGCAGTGTTGGATCATGTTTAAATGCGTTGGATCAGACCTGCCTCAATTTGAATTTGTGATCTGCCCAAGTTCTGTGACCCCCTCAAAGCTTCAGTTTGCTCACTGGCAATTTGGGAGTGACCCTGGGTATCCCGTGCACTCATGGTATGAGGTAAGATAATCAGCACAGTGCTCCACGGTTGGTAATTATCACTGTGGTTGATGTGACATTTGGGGATTCAGACAGGGGCATGTGCTCCAGCTAAATGGTAGGTGAAATGGAAAGCCCTCACTCCTTAGTGAGCACTGAGCAGGGATCCTGTTTCAGCGACTCCTGAGTTTTAGGGTAGAGGTGTAGTGGGCTCCGAGGACCAGTTTCTGAATGTTGATGTAAGTTTTCCAGTATTGTGAGAGAGAAACTAAAATAACAGACTATCCTTTGCCCTAATCCACTATAGATGTGCTAGGATGTTTGGAGTAACCCTTTGAAAAATTTGCTACTCTGTTTGGTTTGTCTTCCTGTTTGTAACTTTGTGGTCACTAATTTTGGCTTGGTGGAAGAAAGATTCTGATCTGCTCTAAGTTGCTGTTTTACTGCACATGCTAGTAGATTACTAACATAGTATCCATTCAGATTTACAACCTCTCAGTCCATGGGGTCGCTAAGAGTCGGAGCTGACTGAGCGACTTCACTTTCACTTTTCACTTTCATGCATTGGAGAAGGAAATGGCAACCCACTCCAGTGTTCTTGCCTGGAGAATCCCAGGGACGGGGGAGCCTGGTGGGCTGCCGTCTCTGTGTGTTGCACAGAGTCGGACACGACTGAAGTGACTTAGCAGCAGCAGCAGCAGTTGATCATTAAGTGTGTTTTTTGTTGTTGCTGTTGTTGAACATCCTAACATTGATTTCAAGCTTCGTACAAATAATGACCCTTCCCTGTCAAATAACCCTCAAATGCCCGAAGTATTTTTTTTCAACTGGAGTGTAGTTGCTGCACTCGAAGTATTATATTCGGATAGAGAGTAACATTCTGGCTTTGAAATTTAGATCTGGGTTCAGATTCCAATTTTGCCACTCTTTAGCTGAATATGTGATCTTGAGACCTTGACTTCTGGTTTCCTTTTTTGTAAAATGAGGCCAGTGAAATGACAGATGTGCCACTATTGTTATTTTTATTGTTATTAATAGGGTAAGCCAACAGCATGTATCCTAGCTAATAAGTAATATGTTCTTGATGCAGTGAACACATATCACTGGAGAATATTCTTGTTACTTCAGTCTCTTTCTGCACTTTCCATTCTCTGCCAAACTCCCCACCCAACTCCCCACCTGGATGGTAGTAAGCGGGGCTGCAGGCAGCTACTGAATAAATAATGATGATAGCCTCTTGGAAGGCACGCAGTTTGGAACTGAGCAGTGTGCACGCAGTGTTCATGCCTGGCCACCATTTAAGGGCTGCGTTTCAGTATGAAGCAATCCTGATAGTACTGACTGGGCTAATGGAATAACTTCACAGAGTGTAATGTTTCTTTGGGGACACCCAGCGATCCAGAGGGTAAAAAACAACCATGAGAGAGAATGTATTCAGACCATGGCATTCTGTGCAGCCATGCCAATATACTGCCAAACTGATAAATATTGAATCAGAGATGTCTCTACTGATACGCAGATAAACAGATAGCTAAAAGAATTGATATACTCTAGTTTAAAACATTGAGGTGAAATTACTGACTTTGATTTTTTAAAAGGTAAACAGTGCTGCTAAACATTTTACAGTGAGGGAAGACAGAGCAATCCACATGATGTTATTAGCGGGTGAGATAAGGTTGTAAATCCACAAGGCTGGAAAATTTAAAAGTAGGCAATAAAGGGCTAGTACATTAAAATTCATGTTTTAATGTATCCTAAAGATAGGTCTCACAGTTTGTTTTCTCAGAGTCTGACATCACAATTATGTTTAGAAACATTTTCTTGCCTCCACTACTGCTGTCTAGAATGCCTCGGCTAGTCCTTAAAAGATAAGGGAGGCTTGCCTGTTTTATGAAATAAAAACCTATGGAGCAGGGTTTCAGTAGCTTCATTTATACCTTCCAGATGGAAAAGGAAACTGATAAGAGATCATGCATGTGCTGTCATCTGGCATGATATGCTGTAATCCTTGGTTATATTTAGAGAATTTTTCATACTAACATTTAAGGGTTCCAAGTAGCAGTAAGAGTCACAGGTTAAATTCCAAACTAGGAGACAGTTTCTTTGTACTTTCTCAGTAATTGGTATTTGTTTCATTGTAGATCTAAAAAGCAACTAATGGATATTACAGTTTCAGTGAACAGTGAAATTTGTTTCCCTGGAAATAGAGTGAGGCAGACTCAGAAAATTGTGTTAAATGTTGTCAACGGTTACATGGCCCAGAGAAACAATGGAGATGAACAGGAAGCAAAAATAGTTAATGGATATTATTGGACCTGGGAGTTCTGAATGAGTCAGTTCAATTCCTCATGGGTGTTTTGTCTAAGAGAAATTAGGGCAGTTTGTGACACAGAGTTTGTGGGGCTCCCAGTGGCCTTCCTAGTCATGTTCTTTCAGAGGTGGCGTTGGTCATGGCATCATCTTCTATACAGGATGTGATTAGTTGTTTTCTTCACTTTGGGGACCATGTGTGGCAGTTTTAAAAATAATGCTCTCATGGTGTTTCAGGAACTAAGCCTCATGGATAAGTTCCAACACAGATTAATCTTGTCTTTAATTCTCTATGTAGTGAACGTTGGAACAGATTTTAACACTCCTTAAAACTGAAGCATGGGTACAGTCAAAAGAGAAAAGACAATCTCAGAGAAGCAGCTCTATATGTGGAACTGTGATTTGCTGTTGAAAATTAGAATTAATTTCAGAGATGTTACCACCAGAAGCCAAGGGGCTTGGCGTGCTCCCACTCCCCTCCCTCCTCCCCCAGCATTTGGTTCGACAGAACTGCCCGGTTTTGACATCTAGACCATTCAGCATATCATAACCAGTGAGCCATTCCTCTTCCTTCTTGTTCCTGTCTTATATTTTATATTTATTTTCGGACAGAGTATCAACCTTTGTGTATGTTGTAAACTATTTTTGGGTATCAAGATAATGCTGAACTTATAAAATGAGCTGGGAAATATTCCTTGAGAAGGAAATGGCAACCCACTCCAATATTCTTGCCTGGAGAATCCCATGGAGGGGGGAGCCTGGTAGGCTACACCCCATAGGGTCGCAAAGATTCGGACACGACTGAGCCACTTTGCTTTCGCTTTAATTTTTAGGGAAGAGATTTTGTAGAGTTTGTATTGTTTTGGTAGAGTTCCCCAGTGAAAATATCTTGGTCCAGAGATTTCTTTTTAAGAAGATTTAAAATTACTAATTCCATTTCTTTAATAAATTGTTGCTGTTGTTTAGTCGCTAAGTTGTGTCCAACTGTTTTGCTACCCTGTGGACTGTAGCCTGCCAGGCTTTTCTGTCCATAGAATTCTCCGGGCAAGAATACTGGAGTGGGTTGCCATTTCCTTCTCCAGGGGATCATCCCTACCCAGAGACGGAACCCCATGTCTCCTGCATTTGCAGGCGAATTTTTTTTTACCACTGAGCCACCAGGGAAGCCCTCTTTAGTAAGTAGAGGACTGTTAAAAAGGGCTTCCCTGGTGGCTCAATGGTAAAGAACTCGCCTGCAGTTCTGGTAGATTGTGACTTTTAAGGAGTTGGTCAATTTCACTGGAGTTGTTAAATTTGTGTGGGTAGAGTTCATAGTATTTCCTTATTATCCCTTTACTACCTATTGAGTTTAATAATATTTCCTTTGTGGATGTTTGTAATTTTTATCCCCTCTTTTTTCATTGGTCGGTTGTTCATCAGTTTTATTTATCTTCAGAGAATCAGCCCTTGGTTCCTTTGATTAATGTCAGAGGATTTTCCAATCAGTGTTATTAACTACTGCTCTTACTGTTTCCTTCTCCTTGTTTTGGATATTTTTTTCTCTCCCACCCTGCTTTCCTAGTTTTATTGAGATATAATTGACATAAGCACTGGGTACATTTCAGGTATACAGCATAATGGCTTAACTTTCATATATTGTGAAATGATTATCACAACTTTAGTTAATCCCATCATCTCAGATACAAAAAAAAAAAAAAGAGGGAAAAAATTTTTTTTTTCTTGTGGTGATTAACTCTTAGGATTTTACTCTCTTAACAGCTTTCAAATATACCATACAGCAGTGTTAACTATAGTCGCTGTGCTGTACATATTTGTTCTTTTTTTTTTAATTTTTCACATTGTTAATTTGAGGTTCTTCTTATTAGAGAAGAATATAAACATTTGAGTCTTACTTCTAAGCATTGCTTTAGCTGCATCCCGCAAATCTGGATAAGTTTTTTATTTAGTTTAAAATACTTTGTAATTTTCCTTGAGACTTCCTCCTTGCCTCAAAGACTATATTTGGTTATTCCTGATATTTTAGTATTAATTATTTCTAGTTTAATTCTATTGTAGTCAGAGAACATAGTTTCTATGACTTGAACCTTTTAACATTTCTCCAGTGTTGTTTGATGGCCAGTATTTGGTTTATCTTGAATGTTCTATGTTTATTAAAAAGAATGTGTATTCTACTCTTTTTGAGTGTTCTATAAATGTCGGTTACACCTCGTTTGTTGTTGGTTATTTAACTGCATCCTTGCTGGTTTTCTTGCTATTTGTTCTTTCAGTTAACATGAGAGTAATTCCACCGTCACTATAATTGTGGGTTTATTTCTCCTTTTAGTTTCATTAGTTTTAAATTTATGTATTTTGAAGCTTTGTTAGGTGCATACACATGCAGGACGTTACATGCTCTTGGAGAAATGATTCTTTTATCATTACTTAGTGTTCCTCTTTATCTTTGGTAATTTTTCTTACTTTGAAGTCTATTTTCTTTGATATTAATATATTTACTCCAGCTTTCTTCTGGTTAATGGTTGCATGGTGATACTCTTTCTGTCCTTTTTCTTTTAACCTACTCTGTCATTTTATTTGAAGTGGATTTCTTGAAGATAGCATATGGCTGAATCTTTGTAAAATATATGTATTCTGGCAATCTGTTGTTCAGTTGGTGTGTTTAGATGACTTTACTCTCATTATTGGTATGCTTGAATTGAGTTCTACCATTTTGTTTGTTTTGTTTGTCTCCCTTTTTTGTTCTTTTTCCTCTTTCCTGTTTTCTGTTCATTTAGACTTTTTTAGAATTTTAATTTCTTGAGGTTTTGGCTGTTTTCTTTGTATAGCTCCTTTACTGGTTATTCTTGGGATTAAAATACATATGCTTTACCTAATTTACTTAAAATTATCATTTCATGTGGAAAGTAGAAACTTACCACCATATAGATGTGTTTACTTTCTTCTCTTTGTGTTATATGTGTCATATTGTATCTATAGATGTTGAGAACCATACCAATGTTATAATTTTTTCTTTCAACTATCAAATATTTTATAGTAAAGAGAAAGTTAATAGTTTATTACATTTATCCAAATATTACCATTTCTGTTGCTTTCTTTTAATTACTAAACTCTAGGTTTCCTCTGTTAGTTTCTTTTATAGCTGAAAAATTTCCTTTAGTATTTCTTTTACAGCATGTCTGCCAGGTGCAAATTCTTTTTGTTTTCCTTCCTTTGAGAGGGTCCTTATTATCTTCATTCCTGAAGGGCATTTTCACTGAATATAGAGTTCTAGGTTGACAGTTCTCCCCCCTCCTCCAGCACTTTTGAATAGACTTTTATTACTTGTGATGAGAAATTCATTATCATTCAAATTGTTACTCATAGACATTCTAATTGCTATTTTCATGTATCATTTCTCTCTGGGGCTACTTTCAAGATTTTTTTGTCTGATCTCAGCAGTTCAATTATGATGTATCTGGATATGGATTTCTTCGAGCTTACCCTGTTTTGGATTGGTTGCACTTCTTGAATCTCTGTCTTTGACCAAATGTTGAACATTTTCAGCCATTCTTCTCTCTTTTTTTCTTTATTGTGTAGTTGGCATACAATGGTTAGTTGTATAATCTGAAGTAAAATGATTAAATATTCATATGTCTTGCAAAATGATAACCACAATAAGTGTAGTTAACCTCTATCACCTTTCATAGTTGCCAAGAAACTTTTTTTCTTGTGATGAGAACTTTGAAGATTTACTCTGGGCAGCTTTCAAATATTTAATACAATACTATTAACTTTCTCACCATGCTGTACATTATATCCCTATGACTGACTGACTTTATAATTGGAATTTTGTGACTTTTGACCCTTTCACCCATTTCTGGCAACCACTTGTCTGTTTTCTGTATCTGTAAGCTTATATTTTTTGCTGTTTTGTTTTTAAATTCCACATGTAAGTGAGATCATTTAGTATTTGTCTCTGTCTGACTTTTTTCACTTAGCATTACTCTTGAGGTCCACCTGTGTTGTTCCAAATGGCAGGATCTCATTCTTTTTAAAGAGTGAATAATGTTCCATTGTGTGTGTGTGTGTGTGTGTGTGTGTGTGTGCGCGCGCGCGCAACACATGTGTATATAACTGTCTCACATTTTAAACGTCTTCTCATTTGTCACTGGATGCTCAGGTTCTTTCCATATCGTGGCTTTTGTAAATAATGTTGCACTGAACATGGGGATGCATGTATCTTCTTGAGTTAAAGTCTTCATTTTCTTCAGATAAGTACCCAGAAGTGGAATTGCTGGGTCATATGGTAGTTCTGGAATGTCAGGTCCATGAATCAAGGCAAATTGGAAGTGGTCAAATAAGAGATGGCAAGACCGAATGTCGACATTCTAGGAATCAGCGAACTCAAATGGACTGGAATGGGTGAATTTAACTCAGATGACCATTATATCTACTACTGCGGGCAGGAATCCCTCAGAAGAAATGGAGTAGCCATCATGGTCAACAAAAGAGTCCAAAATGCAGTACTTGGATGCAATCTCAAAAACGACAGAATGATCTCTGTTCGTTTCCAAGGCAAACCATTCAATATCACGGTAATCCAAGTCTATGCCCCAACCAGTAACGCTGAAGAAGCTGAAGTTGAACGGTTCTATGAAGACCTACAAGACCTTTTAGAACTAACACCCACAAAAGATGTCCTTTTCATTATAGGGGACTGGAATGCAAAAGTAGGAAGTCAAGAAACCCCTGGAGTAACAGGCAAATTTGGCCTTGGAATACAGAATGAAGCAGGGCAAAGACTAATAGAGTTTTGCCAAGAAAATGCACTGGTCATAACAAACACCCTCTTCCAACAACACAAGAGAAGACTCTATACATGGACATCACCAGATGGTCAACACCAAAATCAGACTGATTATATTCTTTGCAGCCAAAGATGGAGAAGCTCTATACAGTCAGCAAAAACAAGACCAGGAGCTGACTGTGGTTCAGACCATGAGCTCCTTATTGCCAAATTCAGACTTAAATTGAAGAAACTAGGGAAAACCACTAGACCATTCAGGTATGACCTAAATCAAATCCCTTATGATTATACAGTGAAATTGAGAAATAGATATAAGGGCCTAGATCTGATAGATAGAGTGCCTGATGAACTATGGACAGAGGTTCGTGACATTGTACAGGAGGCAGGGATCAAGACCATCCCCATGGAAAAGAAATGCAAAAAAGCAAAATGGCTGTCTGGGGAGGCCTTACAAATAGCTGTGAAAAGAAGAGAAGTGAAAAGCAAAGGAGAAAAGGAAGGATATAAACATCTGAATGCAGAGTTCCAAAGAATAGCAAGAAGAGATAAGAAAGCCTTCTTCAGCAATCAGTGCAAAGAAATAGAGGAAAACAACAAATGGGAAAGAGTAGGGATCTCTTCAAGAAAATCAGAGATACCAAAGGAACATTTCATGCAAAGATGGGCTCGATAAAGGACAGAAATGGTATGGACCTAACAGAAGCAGAAGATATTAAGAAGAGATGGCAAATATACACAGAAGAACTGTACAAAAAAGATCTTCACGACCCAGATAATCACGATGGTGTGATCACTGACCTAGAGCCAGACATCCTGGAATGTGAAGTCAAGTGGGCCTTAGAAAGCATCACTACGAACAAAGCTAGTGGAGGTGATAGAATTCCAGGTGAGCTATTCCAAATCCTGACAGATGATGCTGTGGAAGTGCTGCACTCAATCTGCCAGCAAATTTGGAAAACTCAGCAGTGGCCACAGGACTGGAAAAGGTCAGTTTTCATTCCAATCCCAAAGAAAGGCAATGCCAAAGAATGCTCAGATTACCGCACAATTGCACTCATCTCACACGCTAGTAAAGTAATGCTCAAAATTCTCTAAGCCAGGCTTCAGCAATATGTGAACTGTGAACTTCCTGATGTTCAAGCTGGTTTTAGAAAAGGCAGAGGAACCAGAGATCAAATTGGCAACATCCGCTGGATCATGGAAAAAGCAAGAGAGTTCCAGAAAAACATCTATTTCTGCTTTATTGACTATGCCAAAACCTTTGACTGTGTGGATCACAATCAACTGTGGAAAATTCTGAAAGAGATGGGAATACCAGACCACCTGATCTGCTTCTTGAGAAACATGTATGCAGGTCAGGCAGCAACAGTTAGAGCTGGACATGGAACAACAGACTGGTTCCAAATAGGAAAAGGAGTACATCAAGGCTGTATATTGTCACCCTGTTTATTTAACTTATATGCAGAGTACATAATGATAAATGCTGGACTGGAAGAAACACAAGCTGGAATCAAGATTGCCGGGAGAAATATCAATCACCTCAGATATGCAGATGACACCACCCTTATGGCAGAAAGTGAAGAGGAACTAAAAAGCCTCTTGACAGAAGTGAAAGTGGAGAGTGAAAAAGTTGGCTTAAAGCTCAACATTCAGAAAACTAAGATCATGGCATCCGGTCCCATCACTTCATGGGAAATAGATGGGGAAACAGTGTCAGACTTTATTTTTCTGGGCTCCAAAATCACTACAGATGGTGACTGCAGCCATGAAATTAAAAGACACTTACTCCTTGCAAGGAAAGTTATGACCAACCTAGATAGCATATTCAAAAGCAGAGACATTACTTTGCCAACAAAGGTTCGTCTAGTCAAGGCTATGGTTTTTCCTGTGGTCATGTATGAATGTGAGAGTTGGACTGTGAAGAAGGCTGAGGGCCGAAGAATTGATGCTTTTGAACTGTGGTGTTGGAGAAGACTCTTGAGAGTCCCTTGGACTGCAAGGAGATCCAACCAGTCCATTCTGAAGGAGATCAGCCCTGGTATTTCTTTGGAAGGAATGATGCTAAAGCTGAAACTCCAGTCCCTTGGCCACCTCATGAGAAGAATTGACTCATTGGAAAAGACTCTGATGCTGGGAGGGATTGGGGGCAGGAGGAGAAGGGGACGACAGAGAATGAGAAGGTTGGATGGCATCACTGACTCAATGGACGTGAGTCTCAGTGAACTCCAGGAGTTGGTGATGGACAGGGAGGCCTGGCGTGCTGCGATTCATGGGGTCGCAAAGAGTCGGACAGGACTGAGCAACTGATCTGATCTGGTCTGATGGTAGTTCTGTTTTTAATTTTTTGAGGGACCTCCATATCATTTTTCAAAGTGGCCAATAGTGCGGATTTATATTACCACCCAAAGCAAGAGTTTCCTTTTCTCCAGATCCTTGCCAACACTTGTTATTTGTTGTTTTTTTTGATAATAGCCATTTTAACAAGTGTGAGATGATTTCTTATTGTAGTTTTGATTTGCATTTCCTTGATGATTAGTGATACAGACCGCTTTTTCATCTGTCCATTGGCTGTCTATATGTCTTTGGAAAAATGTCTTCAGATCTTCTGTCCATTTTTAACCAGTTGCTTTTTTGCTAGCTGTTGAGTTGTATGAGTTCTTATATTTTGTATATTAACCGCTTACCAGTTACATGATATGTACATATTTTCTCCTATTTGCTACATTGCTTTTTCATTTTGTTGATGGTTTCTTTTGCTTTGCAAAAGCTTTTTAGTTTGATATAGCTCACACTTGTTTATTTTTGCATTTGTTGCTTTTCATGTTAAATTTTAAAAAATTGTCAGCAAGACCTGTCAGGGAGCTTGCCACCTGTGTCTTCCAGGAGTGCTACAGTTTTAGGTCTTATGTTAAAGTCCTTAATCCACTTTGAATTAATGTTTTCAGTGTAATGTAAGATGGTGGTCCACTTTCATTCTTTGGTCAGTGGTGCAGTTTTATGGTTGTCCAGTTTTCCCGGTGCCATTGATTGGAGTGACTGTCTTTCTTACTGTATATCCTTAGCTCCTTTGTTGTAAATTAGTTGGGTGTATATGCATGGGTTTATCTCCTAGTTCTCTGTTTTGTTCCTTTGATCTTTGTGGCTTTTTATACGCATACCATTCTGTTTTGATTACTGCAGGTTTGTAATAGAATTAGGAATCAGGAAGGATAATGCTTTGTTTGATTTTGGCTATTTGAAGTCTTATGTGGTACCATTCTTTTTCTCTTATCCTGGGATTTCAGTGACATGAATGTTAGACATTTTTATATTATCTTAAAGATCCTTGAGAGTCTGTTGACTACCCCCCCCATCTTTTCTTAGTTCAGCTAATTTCTCTTAATCTGTATTCAACTTCATTGAGTTTTTTCTTTTACCTCCATTCTTCTGTTAGCCCATCCAGTGAGGCCAAACTTAAGACCAGAAACTATAAAATTCCTAGAGGAGAACATAGGCAAAACACTCTCCGACATACATCACAGCAGGATCCTCTATGACCCACCTCCCAGAATATTGGAAATAAAAGCAAAAATAAACAAATGGGACCTAATTAAACTTAAAAGCTTCTGCACAAGAAAGGAAACTATTAGCAAGGTGAAAAGACAGCCTTCAGAATGGGAGAAAATAATAGCAAATGAAGCAGCTGACTAACAACTAATCTCAAAAATATACAAGCAACTCCTACAGCTCAACTCCAGAAAAATAAATGACCCAATCAAAAAATGGGCCAAAGAACTAAATAGACATTTCTCCAAAGAAGACATACAGATGGCTAACAAACACATGAAAAGATGCTCAACATCACTCATTATCAGAGAAATGCAAACCAAAACCACTATGAGGTACCATTTCACGCCAGTCAGAATGGCTGCGATCCAAAAATCTACAAGCAATAAATGCTGGAGAGGGTGTGGAGAAAAGGGAAGCCTCTTACACTGTTGGTGGGAATGCAGACTAGTACAGCCACTATGGAGAACAGTGTGGAGATTCCTTAAAAAACTGGAAATAGAACTGCCTTGTGACCCAGCAATCCCACTGCTGGGCATACACACTGAGGAAACCAGAAGGGAAAGAGACACGTGTACCCCAATGTTTATCGCAGCACTGTTTATAATAGCCAGGACATGGAAGCAACCTAGATGTCCATCAGCAGATGAATGGATAAAAAAGCAGTGGTACATATACACAATGGAGTATTACTCAGCCATTAAGAAGAATACAGTTGAATTAGTTCTAATGAGGTGGATGAAACTGGAGCCTATTGTACAGAGTGAAGTAAGCCAGAAAGAAAAACACCAATACAGTATACTAACGCATATATATGGAATTTAGAAAGATGGTAACAATAACCCTGTATACGAGACAGCAAAAGAGACACTGATGTATAGAACAGTCTTTTGGACTCTGTGGGAGAGGGAGAGGGTGGGATGATTTGGGAGAATGGCATTGAAACATGTATAATATCATGTATGAAACGAGTCGCCAGTCCAGGTTCGATGCACGATACTGGATGCTTGGGGCTGGTGCACTGGGACGACCCAGAGGGCTGGTACGGGGAGGGAGGGAGGGTTCAGGATGGGGAACACATGTATACCTGTGGTGCATTCATTTCAATATTTGACAAAACCAATACAATATTGTAAAGTTTAATATTGTAAAGTTTAAAAATTAAAAAAAAAACATAAATAAAAATTTTGGTTATTTTTCATTTTTAAGATTTCCATTTGGTTCTATTTTATGGCTTCTGTTTACCTGCTGAAACTTTCTGTTCCATTCATTTCTAGAGTATGTATCCTTCTTGGAGTATGGTTATGGTAGCTATTGTTATTTCCAATATATTGTCATCTTGATGTTGGCATCTTTTCATTGTCTTTTTCCCTTGCTTGTTGAAATTTTTCTTAATTCTTCATATATTTACTTATTCTAGATACTTAGAAACAAGACTCTGGGATTTTTTAAAATTCTTTGGAGAATGTTTTTTGTTATTCTGTTTTAGCAGGCAGTTGACCCAGATTCAGGCCAGAGGCTCCAATTTGCCTTTTTCTGTGGGCTTTGGTTCTAATGTCAGTCCAGTTTGCATTAGTGCTTTTGGGATCATTCCTGCCTGTACACTACTGAGGGGATTAACTGGAAATCTGGTTAGTGGTCTACATCATAGTTTAGCTCTCAAGGCTTTTGATAAGTTGTTCAGGGTCAGGGTCACATATCACAGTTTGAGGATGAGCTCAGGAGTTTGTATACAACTTTATGGGGTCTATTTACCTAGTCCTTTCCTTTATGAATCTCTGATACTGTCTTGACTCCACCCCCATCCCCATCCCCCACCCCCTACCCCTCCCCACCCACCGCTGCCAGAAAGTTGTGGGTGGATGGATGGATAGATGGGTTCAGTCTCCCTGCTTTGTTATGTCCTTCCCTCAACTGAATCTGTTTCAAGGACTAAGTGGTAGAAGAGAGAATGAAGACCCTGCCCAAAACCTCAACAGGGATTTCTCCTGTTTCTCCTACCTCCTCCCTGTCCATCCCACTCCCAAGTACTATTTGGACCACAGTTTCTTTGGTTAGAGAAGATTCCCTTCTCTCAAGGTACTTGCCTGGGCATAGCTGCTGTTAGGTGCTCATGGCTTCCAGACTTGATTTGTGTGGGGACTATGGCAGGAGAAAGGAAAAAACCCAGAGGATTTCCATTTTCTCTGTCCTGTTAGCAACCCGTCCCTGCCCCGCCCCCCCCGCCCCCGCAGAAACACACACACGCACGCACATGCACCCATACACCGTCCTCACACCAAAATCAGAAGGCTCCTCCTTGAGCTTTCTCTGTCCATGCTTAGTACACGTTTCTGGCAATTGGGCTGCCTTTGATCCAGGCTCTGGGAGATTGAGAGGGAAGGAAAAAGCAGCTATGAAATGGCATCAGATTGCTTGTGTTTTGAGTTCTGATTTCCTTGTCTGATCTATCTGCTACACCTCCTTTCAGAGTTCTCAGTTAGCTGCTACATGTGTTCAGTCCATGGTTTTTAGTTACATTCAGTGAAAGAGCCAGGGTGGAGTGTGTTTACCTAAACTTAACCAGAACACCATGAACTACTTTCTGACATCACATTTCATGGACCCTGTGTGATGTTTGTTGATGGTAACAAATATTCAATGCTTCCACTGTACCTGTAACCAGTGCCTGAAGCAGGCGTTGTTTTAAATGGTGTATATATTTTAATTTAATTAACTTGAGATAGAGACTTGTTATCTTCATTTTACATTTGAAGAAAGAGGGACATTGCAAAGGTAAGGAACATATAAGAAGGACCTACAGCTAGGCAAGTGGTAAGACCAGGCTAATAACCCAGTATGATTCTCTCAAGAGTCACAGGCATAACCAGAAGACTAACATAAACATCTATTACCTGAGAAAATGAGCACGACTTCTTACAGTAAATCTACAGCCCCTGGGATAATTTAAACTATACTCAAATGATTATTAATCAGTTATCTGGCTTTACTTTTCTATGATGGGCCTTTTTAATTACATTCAAAAATACTCTTTTTTTTAATTCTTTTGATTCTGGCTTACTGTAATAGATCTTCAATAGATCAACAAAGACTTGATTTTCTTATTTTGTTTTAAAGAGTTCAAAATTCATTGTACCATTTGTGGATTGCGTATTTGTTGTGATTTCCACCAGTGTTTTGCTTAAGACTAGGAACTCTTGGTACGTACATAGCTCATTGATTTTGTAGCTTTTGGTTGGTTCTAGGGATCTTCCTTTTAAGTTTAATCATGGAAGTCTATTTCAGGATTTGAAAGAAAAATTTTTATTTTTATACTTTTTTTTGAAACAGGCTGTATGTGTACACACAGAAGGGCATACAGTGGAAAATAAGTCTCTCATTTTAGTTGCCTGAATACCCAGTTCTTCACCGAAAGAGGGAAAGGAACTTTTAAATAGAGGAAATGACTTATTTGCTTGGCACATGTGTCCATGGTGCAGAAAGTCAAACTCTTGACAGTGGTCGTTTGCAGCAAAGTCAGGATGTGTTACAGGATGCCAAGCAAGGGAGTAGGAGGCAGGCCTCAGATCCACTCTACTCAGTGTTGAGTTAGGCTTTATTTTTTGATTTCCAAAGGAGGAAGAACAAAGAGGCTGGGATTAATCATTGTCATGTGACATTTCTGTGATATTACTTAATTGTAGATTTGGGAGTCTGGGTTAGGATTATCTGGCCAGATGGTCCATGGCTTGGGGGCCTGTTGGCTCATCTTGCCCTGGAGAACAGCCTGAGTTTGTATGTTAGTGATGATATGTGTGATAGTAGTTTTAGGACGTTAATGATGTTATCAACAGTAGCAGTTTTAGTCGTCCAGCTCTGGTTGATTAGTGTTCAGTTAGCACAGAATTGAGGTCAGAGGTTCCATGAAAGGGAATAAGGTTTTGAATAGAGTAATCTTAAACTTTGTAAGGGAACTTGGTTTCAGGGAGACTCAGTTTCAAGTATGGGTTCGTTTCTGGGCTCTGTTCTGTCCATTGATAAATGTGCCTATTTTTGTGCCAGCACCGTAGTGTTTTGGTTACTGTAGCTTTGTAGAGAAGCTTGAAATCAGGTAGTGTGACATCTCAAGCTTTGTTCTTCATTTCAAGATTGTTTTGGCTACTTGGGGTCTTTTGTGTTTTCATATAGATTTTAGAATTATTTGTTCCAATTCTGTGAAAACTGTCATTGGTATTTTGATAGAGATTGCATTTAATATGTAGGTAATCGTGGGTAGTACAGTTATTTTAATATTTACTCTTCCAATCCACAACCATGATATGTCATCTTCCATCTTGTGTCATATTCAATTTAATTAAGCTTTTTATTTTGTATTGGGGTATAGACAGTTAACACTGTTGTGATAGTTTTAGGTGGACAGCAAATATTCCATTTCTTTAATCAGTGTCTAATAGTTTTCTGAGTAAAGGTCTTTTACCTCCTTAGGCAGACTTATTCCTAGATATTTTATTCTTTTTGATGATTTTCTTTTTCCTTGCTTTCTCTTTCTTATAGTTCATTGTTAGTGTGTAAAAACACAACAGATATCTGTATATTAACTTTGTATCTTCACCTTTACTGAATTCTTGATGAGTTTTTTGGTGGTGTCTAGGATTGTTTTATATGTAGTACCATGTTAAATGAAACAGTGACAATTTTACTTTCCAATTTGGATTCCTTCTATTTCTTTTTTCTTGTCACTTCCTCAATGAAAAGGTATTTGTTAAAAAGGAAGGTAAAAATGAAAAAAGTAGGTGAATTGTCTAGAGACTAAACCGGTATGATAGTATGAAGGCCTGAAATGTGGAATTGCAGGTGAGCTATTTCAGATCCTAAAAGATGGTGCTGTGAAAGTGCTGCACTCAATATGCCAGCAAATTTGGAAAACTCAGCAGTGGCCACAGGATTGGAAAAGGTCAGTTTTCATTCCAATCCAATCCAAAAGAAAGGCAATGCCAAAGAATGTTCAAACTGCCACACAGTTGCACTCATCTCACAAGCTAGCAAAATAATGCTCAGAATTCTCCAAGCTAGGTTTCAATAGTACATGAACTGAGAACTTCCAAATGTTCAAGCTGGATTTAGAAAAGGCAGAGGAACCAGAGATCAAATTGTCAACATCCGTTGAATCATAGAAAAAGCAAGAGAGTTACAAAAAAAACATCTACTTCTGCTTTACTGACTATGCCAAAGCCTTTGACTGTGTGGATCACAACAAACTTTGTAAAATGCTTCAAGAGATGGGAATACCAGACCACCTTACCTGTCTCTGAGAAGTCCTTATGTAGGTCAAGAAGCAACAGTTAGAACTGAACATGGAATGACAGACTGCTTCCAAATTGGGAAAGGAGTACATCAAGGCTGTATATTGTCACCCTGCTTATTTAACTTACATGCAGAGTACATCATGTGAAATGCTGGGTTGGATGAAGCACAGGCTGGAATCAAGATTGCAGAGAGAAATATCAATAGCCTCAGATATGCAGATGACACCACCCTTATGGCAGAAAGCGAAGAGGAATTGAAGAGCCTCTTGAAAGGGAAACAGGAGAGTGAAAAAGCTGGCTTCAAAAAAGACAAAGATAATGGCGTCTGGTCCCATCACTCCATGGCAAATAGATGGGTAAACAATGGAAACAGTGACAGACTTTAGTTTCTTGGGTTCCAAAATCACCTCAGATAGTGACTGCAGCCATGAAATTAAAAGACACTTGCTCCTTGGAAGAAAAGCTGTGACCAACCTAGCATATTAAAAAACAGAGACATTACTTTGCCAATAAAGGTTCGTCTAGTCAAAGCTATAGTTTTTTTCAGTAGTCATGTATGAATGTGAGAGTTGGACCATAAAGACAGCTGAGCACCAGAGAACTGATGCTTTTGAGGTGTGGTGTTGGAGAAGATGCTTAAGAGTCCTTGGACTGCAAGGAGATCCAGCCAGTTCATCCTAAAGGAAATCAGTCTTGAATATTCATTGGAAGGACTGATCCTGAAGCTGAAGCTCCAATACTTTGGCCACCTGATGCCAAGAGCTGACTCACTGGCAAAGGCTCTGATGCTGGGGAGGATTGAAGGCAGAAGGAGAAGGGGACGACAGAGGATGAGAAGGTTGGATGGCATCACTGACTTGATGGACATGAGTTTGAGTAAGCTCCAGAATTGGTGATGGACAGGGAACTCTGGTGTGGTGTAGTCCATGGGGTCGCAAAGAGTTGGATGTGACTGAAGTGAACTGAACTGATGCTAATCCCCACCCCCCAACCCTCACGCTTCTGAGTTTAGAATCTGCTTGATCCCACTTGTGAAGATTATGTAGGATACTTTTTCTTTAATGTAAAGATACAAGTGTATTTTACAGATGTATCGTGGACTCTTGATGTTCATGGAAGAAATACATGCAGACATTAATGACTTGACAAGTTAGCAAATTCTGTATATGCTCAAGCGCTCCAGCACTGATTTCTTTGGGAGCCGTTTTCTCACATTGTTATTATATCATCAGAATTTCTGACAGAGTGAAAAGTGCACTGTCATGTGGTTGCCCAGTGGTTGACTAGGATGCTTACTGTCAAATTGTTCTACAAACAAGTTGAGTTTTCTTCAGCAGTTCTTTGGAGATACTGTGTTGGCACAAAAGTTCTTTTAAGTTTTTCTGTAAGATGGTAATGGTACAAGACCCTGAACGAACTTTTTGACCAACCCAGTAGATGTGTAAAACCATTACTAATGTGCTGTTAATGCAAGTTATGATGAAAATTATGATGGATATATGAAATAGTAATTAGAGACTTTTTGAAGTGAATTTTCTTCAGGAATAGAGGTTTGCAGGAATGAAGGTTTTCAGGCTCCTAACAGAAGTTGTGGGTTTGAGGACATTTTAATCCTCAGGAGTTGTCTTTGTAAAGGAGATTGATGCAGAGTAGCTGTCTTGGTATTAGCAGTGCTAGTGGTAAAGGACTCGCCTGCCGATGCAAGAATCATAATGAGACGTGGGTTTAATCCATGAGTTGGGAAGATCCCCTGCAGGGGGGCATGGCTACCCACTCCAGTATTCTTGCCTGGGAAATCCCACGGACAGAAAATCCTGGTGGGTTACAGTCCATAAGGTCACAAAGAATTGGTCTCAGCAACTAAACAACAGCCACAACTCCTATTGGACCATAAAGAAGGGAGTGAACAGTCATAGGTG
Organism: Bubalus bubalis; assembly: GCF_019923935.1. NCBI lineage: Eukaryota > Metazoa > Chordata > Mammalia > Artiodactyla > Bovidae > Bubalus > Bubalus bubalis. Next base: position 21,181,519 of record NC_059177.1, on the reverse strand, counting down.
TTTGTGAATCAGTACAACCCAGATTCATCATCTATGTCTGCTGCTGCTGATTGGATCATCTATGCAGCAGAGTTTTAGAACTGGCCTGCCTCCATCAGAACATCCAGACCAGAGTTCATAAATGCCCCATCTATGTGGATAAGACAGATGAAGGAAGAGCACAGCATTCACTGTGCCCAGGTGGAAGCCGCTGCCAGTCAGCTGGAGTTGGCAGAGCAGATGGAAAATATTGACATCTAGAGCAGAGTCTACACAGGGGGCCTGTCCATGCCAGATCCTAAGGATGCTTTTTTATCTTTTTGGCTAGTGTTTTTGAAGAGTGAGAAGCTTTTTTGACTATTGTTGCAAATTTTGTCCTTTTTTGAAGGATAACATTATAAATTTATGATTTTGCTCAAGGGTTTATTACTTGATTTGCTTCAGAAAAATAACTTAGGAGTTTAGTTTATTTGGAGTGATAGCTCTTTTTCAGAATTTGGGCCATTTGAAGATGAGCGGCCTTAATTGACCATGCCCCTAAGAAACCTGAAAATTTTGTGTGCTACTTAATTTTGTTTGGTAAGGACTGAAGAGAATCCCTCCATCTTAAAACAAACTAAAGTCAAAACCCACTGGGATTTTGAGAGATGTTATTCTTTGGTTAGTAAGATTTAACTCTCAAATGAAGCTTAAATTTGTCCTAAACTGATGTCCTGTGGGAAGGAATTATGTCTGTAGTTGGAAGTAATTCTGGGTTTGCACTTAAAACTGATAACAAATTACAGTTTTTTGGAAATTAAGGAAAATTGTCCAAAGATTTCTAAAAAGAAAATGAACATGATATGATCCTTGATATACTGCTGTACTGAATGATTATACGTTTTCTAGCCCCTTAAAAAAAGAGAGCCTCAGATATGACATATGTGTTCACAGTGGAAACTCTGAAGTGCTGAGAGAGAAGAGAAGAAGAATATGTATTAAGTGGGATAGTTTTCACCCAGAAAAGGAACTTAGACTTGGGAGAGCACACTGTGTTTAATTTATTTCCCAGCTTATACGTAAATATTAAAATATAGAAAATCAGAGTAGATTTAAAAATGCCAATTTCAAAGCCTAGAGGCTTTTCCTTTATATAGAAATGATTAAATATGGATTTTTCTATTAGAAGACATTTTTTTTTTTTTAATTAGAAGACATTTGTAAGTCAGTATCCTTTTAGAACATTGAAGGACAGAACTAGATTAGCAATGATTTGTTCCTGAACTAGTTGTCATAATTTCTTAAGACTGAGTCTGTTCATGAGTTTCACTAATATTATAGTAGGAAATTTATTTTTTTAATTCTAGATGTGTCCTAGATATGATACACAAGAAGGTGATATTTGATTATCCTGTTTAAGAGATCTTTCTTTGGAAACAATTTCAAATTTACAGAAAATTTGCAGGAATGAAAGAACTCCAAAAAACATTTATAGACCCTTTGTTGAGGTCAGACATGTCACCTCATTGCTGTAGCCTTCATGTACTGTGTATGTCACCCTGTATAAGGAAGATCTCTGTGCCGTGCCCATTGTTCCTAGATGTTTACATTTGTATTTTCTGAGTTTAGGAATATTCTCTTACGTGACTAATTTAGTTGCCAACTTTATTGTGTTTTTTAAAAAATGATATCTCATAGATGTTATCTATCACTGTTTTGTCAGTTGACCCAGTAATGTTGCTGATAGTTTTTTTGCTGCCCAGCAGAGGATCCAGTCTAGGGTCAGGTACTGCATCTTTAGCACCTTCTGTCTAGTCTGAAACATTTTAGAGTTTTGATCTTTATGACATTGGCATCTTTGAAACTCCTCCTCTCCCCCTGCCTTTTAAATAGAACGTTCCTCTGTTTCAGGTCAGTCTGACGTTTGTTCATGATTAGATTTAGTTTATGCCTTCTCAGTTGAAATACATGGAGGGATGTTGTGTCCTCACGGTAATACTTCTGTGGGCACATGAAGTCCATTTGAGAAGTCCGTGTGAAGTCAAGATTTTGTCTTGAGTTCTTCATTGTGTAATTACTTGTTTTTCCCTCTGCAGCTGATGAGTAGTTTGTGAGGTATACTTTAAGACCGTTTAAGGAATGGAAATACCTTATTCCTCATCAAGATTTTCTCCTAGATCTACCTTTCATTTTAAATAATTCCAGCAAAAGTGGGTTACCATTCTTTTTTTTTTTTTTAACTATTGTAATTTGAAACATAAGAGTAATAGTATTAGCAGTAATTTCACTTATTAGTGAAATACAAGAACCAAATAATTATACAAACTAGGAAAATGGGTATTAGTAATAAGAGTTTTCCAATTGAATTAAACGTTCTTGGAAAGAAAAGTGAATTACTTGTATATTTATTTGCTTTATCTTCTCACTTGTCAAATGTGTAAATTTTGGCAATTTAAATGATTTGCGTCATAGTTATGTTGTTTAAAAAGAGAAGATTGCTCTGCTTAGCATGTGAAAGTAGTTTCTTTTCGCTGAGAGGAGAAATGTAGTCTGAGTCTTTTGTTCTTGCTCTTTATTTCATTCTGTCTCTACAAAGTATCTTGATAACTAAAGCCTTAAATTAAAAAATAAAAAGATTCTTAGAGAAAAACCTGTGAGAGATTTGTCAAAGCAGGTGTTTTTCCACTTGTGTTTAAAGTTTATTGAATTGGATCAGACTGCTACTAGAGAGAAACAGATCAAGCAACGAGAAGCTTCTCCCACGTTGTTCACAGCTTGATTTCTGCATTTGTTCATTTATGAGAGCAACTGTAAAATCTAATCTGTTGCATTTGGAATCTCTATTTTAAAGCACTGAAATGTATGGGTATTTCACTGTGTTCTCACAAGTGTCAGAGACCGTGGTATATGAGCAGCCAGTGCTTGCATGGTGCGTTTCTACCTTAATCTGGTTACAAAGAATAAACACCTTCCCCATTCTTCCTGTCTTAGAGTATGGTCAGTGAAGTGTCCTTTCGCTAGTCCAGGTCCTCTGCCTCATGTTTCTGCCTTCCTGGGGCTAACTATTACCTTGGTTCTTCTCTTTCCTTTTCTTTTTGCCTTACTTCTGCGATCCACAGTAATAAATTTAGGTAAACTCTGTGTACTGGAGTTGACACAAATAGAACTTTATGGGACAAGGTCTGCTTTTAGCCTTTGGTATACTAATGATTTTGGGGGGAGAAAAAGCCACATTTTTCCTACTCTTGAAGGCATTCATCACTTAACTATATTTTATTCAATTTTAATTTTTTTAACACCAAGAACATTTTATGTTGGGTTATAGCTGATTCAGAGTGTTGAGGTCGTTTCACTTGAACAGTGAAGGGGCTTAACTATCCACGTACATGTATCCATTCTCCTCCAAAACCCCTCCAATCCAGGCTGGTACATAACACTGAGGAGACATCCTTGTGCTGTACAGTAGGTCTTTGTTGGCTATCCATTTTAAATGTAGCAGTATATTTTAAATGAGAGGCCTGTGAATAAGCATAAAATAAAAAGCAAAGACATTCCTTTGCCGACAAAGGTCCGTCTAGTCAAGGCTATGGTTTTTCCAGTACTCATGTATTGATGTGAGAGTTGGACCATAAAGAAGGCTGAGCACCAAAGAATTGATACTTTAGAACTGTGGTGTTGGAGAAGACTCTTGAGAGTCCCCTGGACTGCAAAGAGATCAAACCAGTCAACCCTCAAAGTTACCAACCCTGAATATTCATTGGAGGGACTGATGCTTAAGCTGAAGCTCCAGTACTTGGGCCACCTGATGCAAAGAACTGATTCATGGAAAAGACTGATGCTGGGAAAGATTGAAAGCGGGAGGAGAAGGGGACGACAGAGCATCACATGGTTGGATGGCATCACTGACTCGATGAACATGAGTTTGAGCAAGCTCTGGGAGTTGGTGATGGTTAGGGCAGCCTGGCGTGCTGCAGTCCGTGGAGTCGCGAAGAGTTAGACACAGCCGAGCAACTGAACTGAATTGAACTGATGAATAAACATAAAACCATAAACGCTAGAGCTGTAAGTGACTTTGGAGATAGTCTTCCAATTTCCTTTACTTCTAGTAAGATAGCTTAATCCTGAAGGTAAGATGACTTGTGTGTGGTTAGTAGTTAGTGTAACTGGTAATAAGATTCCTCGATCTCGAGGGTATTTTACCATCTTATTTTGCTTCAAATTTATTTTGTCCCAGCCAAACAAATTCCAGAGATACAACCTTGTGACTCTAGGTGTGCATAATAGGTGCAGTTTCATCCATTGTCCCAAAATCACTGTGAGTGCCACTCATGATCTTGAATTTGTGTTAAGTGAAGGTCAGTTTATATTTGATATGCTGTTTAAGAAGACAGGTATGAAAACATACTTTTATTTCTCTTTACAGATCTTAAAAATAATGTGACTTTGAGCAAATAGCTTAACCTGTCATTGCCTTGGTTTTCTCATCTGAAAAATGAGGATATTGCTACATATTTCATAGGGTTGCTATAAGGATTAAGTAAGTTAATATTGATTAATATTTACTAAGTATTTAGAACAGTGCTTCATGCTGTGTCAGTATTTGTTAAAATAAAGAGCATGATACACAATTAAGTAGTATTTTTAAAACATCTACTTGTTTCCTAAATTGCTAGTCTCAGTTTAGTGGCATTTTGACAGCATAGAAATAAATTCTGTTATTTAGAGCACAACTGCCAACTGAGTGGTTTAGTCATTCAACACAAGCTTTGAAAAGTGACAATTAAGATTTGACACTAAGAAAGAAGTAGAAAACACTTCCAAATCTATAAAGTTGTTATTCCACAAAATCCATTCATCAAAGCCAACAAATGTTTTTTGAACATTGTGCTGTACTCTGGACAGTACAGGTTTTTAATTTTTTGGAATTAAAAACCCAAAGATATGATTACCTAATTTTCAGCCTTTGCAGGTTATCAGTGGCAGGTGAATGAGGGAAACTATGGTTAACATCTGCCAGCAGTGAGAAGTAATGGTGAAGAAAGAGATGAACAACTAAGACAGTTCAGGGTCAGCTGAGTATACTGCAGCCCCTACATCATGATGGTAATCATAAAATTTTATTGCCAGAAGGGCCCTTGAGGATTATGGAGTTTAGTTTTCTTGTTTTACAATTTGTAAAATGACCCTGAACCTCAGTCATATTCCAAGGATTGTGAAAAGTTAGCCAAATATGTACTGCACCTTAGAAAGCTTTGTGTGCAAGCTGTTGTAGAAGTTTTGGTACCAAAAAAACTTCAGCTACGATTTCTGCCTGCCTCATTATGTATAGCTTCTTTTCCTAATGATATCAAATAAATGAGGCATTATCTCAGACCTTGCCTCAGATATTAATTAATTAAAGCCTATTATAATTCACAGTGGCGAACTTTAAGAAAAATAATCAACCACTGTTGAGCAGTGTAACCTTGGGAATTTATTTCCTGTTCCATAAAATGATAATGATTGCCTTCACTTACGTCACACAATTTTTTATAATTGTAAAATGCACAAGATATAAAATTTACCATCTTAACTATTAAGTGTATAATTCAGTACTAATAAGTACATTCACATTTCTGTGTAGCCATCACCACTCTCCATCTGTAGGACCTTTTATTTACCCAACCTGAAATCCCATACCCACTAAGCATTAACTCCCTGTTTCCACCGCTCTAGCCTTTGGCAACTACCATTCTACTTTCTGTCTTTATGAATTTAACTACTGTAGGTTTCTCATATAAATAGAATCATGAAGTTTTTGTCTTTTGTGCCTGGCTTGTTTCACTTAGCACAGTGTCCTCAAGGTTCCTCCATGGTATAGCATGAATAAGGTTTTAAGGCTGAATAGCATTACATTGTAGGAATAGCCCACGCTTTGTTTATCTGTGCATCATCAGATGGACTCGCAGGTAGCTTCCGCATTTTGGCTATTGCGAATAATGCTGTGAGCATGGTTGTATAAATATCTCAGATTCCTACTTTCAGTTATTTTGGGTATATACTCAGAACTGGAATTGCTGGATCATTTGGCAATTCTGTTTTTAGTTTTTTGAGGAACTGCCATATTGTTTTCATTCTCCCACCCCTGACAACTACTGATCTTTTTATTTACTGTTTTCTTTTTTTTCATAATATCATATTGTTGGAATCATGCAGTATGTAGTCTTGCCATATTGGGTCTTTCATTAAATATGCATTTAAGGTTCCTCCATGCTCTTCGTGACTTAGTTGCTCATTTCTTTTTAGTACTGAATAATACTATATTGTCTGGATGTACCAGTCTTATCTGTTCACTTACTGAAGGGCATCTTGGTTGTTTTAGGTTTTAGCAATTATAAACAATGATGCTGTAATCATTTAATGTGTGGATTTTTTTGTGGACTTAAGTATTCAAGCCCTTTTGGTAAATACCAAGGAGTGTGATTGCTGGGTTGTATGGTAAGAGTACGTTTGGTTTTGTAAAATACTGTCAGCTGTCTGCCAAAGTAGCTGCACCATTCTGCAAACATATCAGCAGTGACTGAGTGTTCCTCTTGCTCCATGTCCTCATCTGCATTTGATGTTATAAAAAAATACCAGATTTGGGCCACTCTAAATGGTTTGCAGTGGTATCTCATTGTTCTGAATTGCATTTTCATGGTGACATATGATGTGGCGCGTCTTTTCCTGTGCTTCTTTGCCATCTGTATATCTCCTTTGGTGAGATCTTTGGCTTATATTTTAGTTGGATTGTTTTCATATTGTTGAGTTTTAACAGTTCCATTGTATATTTCCAGTAATAGTCTTTTATCAGATGTCTTTTGCAAATATTTTTCCCCTACTCTGTGGCTTGTTTTGAGTCTCTTTGACATTGTCTTTTTCAGAGCAGAAGTGTTAATGAAGTTATTAGCTTATTTCCTTCTTAGAGCATGCCTTTGATGTTACCTTTGCCCATGTTTTAATCAGGTTATATGTTTTGTTCTTTTGTCATGGCTAGTTTTGATATATGTAGTTTTGATATCACAACTAAATCTTCACATATAAATCATATATGTGAAAGTTCTGAAAATTATACTGTTTGACAGGTGTATATAAAATAGTGATTATGGTTGTATTAACATTTTTTCTAAAATTAGCCCAAATGCCACTGAACAGTAGGGGAAAAGAAAAAGAAGTAGAACATTTTGGGGGTTATGTAGAAGAAATTAGCTTGTGAAATTGTAATTCATTGTGCTCAGTACTTGTAGACATTTTGAAATGAATGTGTGGCTAACAGTTGGCCGATGTTAGGGACTTTAAAATAGTCCCATTTGTTTAACGAGCCCCGTGTTGATAGAGTTCATATTCCCAAGTCGTGAAATACATAATATTAATATATAAAATCAGTATTAATGTGACTCATTAGGTGTACTTCACTGGAGGATATAAAGAATGTTTGAGTGGACAGACATATGTGCTTGGGTGGAGAGACTTGGTTCAATATCAAGAGTTGATAAAAGGTAGCCAGTATTGTAACAAATAATTACTTTCTAAAGTTTATTTCAAATGTGAGCAATGAACCACATTTCTAAACATTCCAAATTCTTGATCTGCTATTTAGAATAATATATAGATAAGCTACAGTAATTCATGTAATCCTAATTTATTTCCAATTGGAAAAAAACAGACTAATGGAAAAGAATTGAGGACTCAGATATAGAACTGCCGCTATATGAAATTTCCCATTTCACGTCAGTCTAGTCAGGAAAGTGTGGATTTATAGGTCCATTTGTAAAATGGACCTTTGTTACACTGTGTAATCATAAACATTTAAAAATATAAATAGTATTAGAAGATACTTAATTTTGGTCTCTGACAGGAAGGTCATAAACCAAAAAGAGAGTGGAATTGAATAGAATAGAATCCTACAAAAAAGGAGGATCATCTTTATGAAAAAATACTTTGTAAGCATTATTAAAAAGCTGACTCAGAAGAGCAACAGTGAATTTTGACAGTATTGTCAATATAATTTCAGTGCTACAAATAGAAAACTCTGACCATTTGCTTCTGATTTACTTCTACCTTGTATATAAAAATGTATGTATAGGTGGAGGAAATTTACATAACAGATTTTTTAAGTAGTTGTACAGTATTTTTCTTAAACTTAAAAATATGTAAAATTTGCATTAGTTTCGAAAATATCTTTAAAAGGAGAATGTCTGTGAATGAAAAAAATGCACCTCTTCAAAATCTATGGCTATCAGGAGTATTTTCTTAAGGTTACCATCACTAAAAAATTAGTTACTTGCTTAGAGCCGAAGAATTGATGCTTTTGATCTGTGGTGTTGGAGAAGACTCTTGAGAGTCCCTTGGACTGCAAGGAGATCCAACCAGTCCGTTCTAAAGGAGATCAGCCCCTGGTGTTCTTTGGAAGGAATGATGCTAAAGCTGAAACTGCAGTACTTTGGCCACCTCATGCGAAGAGTTGACTCATTGGAAAAGACTCTGATGCTGGGAGGGATTGGGGGCAGGAGGAAGAGGGGACTACAGAGGATGGGATGGCTGGATGGCATCACTGACTTGATGGACGTGGGTTTGAGTGAACTCCGGGAGATGGTGGTGGACAGGGAGGCCTGGCGTGCTGTGATTCATGGGGTCGCAAGGAGTCGGACAGGACTGAGTGACTGAACTGAACTGAATGTGGGTACAGAAGTAAAGTTGATGTGAAAGGTTATACAGTATTGCAGTTTTAATAAGTAACAATTAGTCTAACTTCAAATGTTTTCTTTCATTCAGTCAGGTCAGTTCAGTGAAGATATGATACCTACAGTGGGCTTCAACATGAGAAAAGTAACTAAAGGTAACGTCACAATAAAGGTACGTCAGCTGCTTTCCATACTTGATGTAAATTGTTAGCACATACAAATTAGGAGTTTTTCTGTTTGTTTCTTTGGTTTTTACATGAGTATTGGCAGTTCTTAATTGGGCATGTTCCCAGAGTGTAAATTAATTTTTTTCCTTCTTTCTCTAATAGATAAAAATGTTTAAGTGTTGAAATGTTAAGTCTCATAAAAACTTTGCATATGGGTTGGCAAAAGTAATATTTGGGATTTAGATGTTCCTAGGAAATAAAAATCCCATATTCAGAGTGTTTGGAATGTAATATTGCATATATTTCATGAATAATTTATGTTGAAAGAGAGTAACTGTTTATAATATTGGTAATTTAGTATTGTATTTATGGTAGCAAATACGGTAACCCAGTTTTCCTTTCTTTACTACTAAGCCCTAAAATTAAAACTATAAAACAGTAAAAAATTAGTTTAACATTATTTTGTTTCTAGAAAAAGTTTGATAGGTTTGCATTGTGGACTGTTGGACCAGTTTTTAATTTATTTTTATTATTTTTGACTCCTTTGTTCATGGGGGAGTTTTGCTTCTACAGCCTGAACCCTTATGGCCGTTTTACCCAGTTCTTGTGGCTCACAGAAGCTGTTTACTAAATTCTTTCTGTAGCTTATCTAATGAAGCTTCTAATGTCTCATGTGTATGTCATTATGCATGCGTCCAGTGTTTGTAGCTAAATTGGAAGCTTTTTGAAGATAAACATCATGACTTAAGACCTTTACATAGCCCTACAGAGTAGCCATAATGGTGAAATGACTGTAGTCAGTGGCTTTCATATGGATAAAATAATTTTATATAAGAAAAGCACCTAGGTAGGAATATTTTCTATGTTATATACAGAATAATTGAAAATGATTACATTCTAATATATATATACCCCATCAGACAATTAAACTTTAATAGATTCTGAATGAAGAGTTTTTTTTTTCTCTTGGACTTCAAATGTGGATGATGCGTGATCATGCAGATTCTAAGAGTACTATTTTTTAAAAAATAGGTTTTCAGTATTGGAAATCTATTGGTTAACAGGCAAAGAAAGTATTGCCCCCAAATGAAATCTTTGCCAGGCAGCACCTATTAGATCTAATGTAAACATATTAAATACGGACTTCAAGTTCAGAAATGGCCCCAAGAACTTCCAGGTCAAGAGTTTGTTTGAGCTCAATTTTTTCCAAAGCAGTTTGGCTCTCACATTGTGGAGCTGAGCATATCTGCTTCATTTTTTCCCTTCTATCTGCAGCTGTTTTCTTCACTGTGTTATTTAAATATTGTTATTAAGATTTGTCTATCTTGATTTGAAGATTTGGGACATAGGAGGACAACCCCGCTTCCGGAGCATGTGGGAACGGTACTGCAGAGGAGTCAATGCTATTGTGTAAGCTGCCTCCCTTCCGCCGCCCCCAACCCCCGCCCCCATCCCCCCTTATAGTCAGTTTAGGTTTCAAGGGAATAAGTCATTTTTCATACTTTTAAAGGCTTAATTTTAATTTCTGGCAGTAAAATCTTTTTTAGGTATTTTCTTAGTATAATTTCCCATTAACATCAGACTTTAAAAACTGTTTTTTTTCTCTATGTTGCTAAGAGCTAAAAGATATATATACATGTTTTACTGTCATGTCTTAGCCCCCTAAAGAACAGTCTATTTCTCTGCTTATTTTATTGATGTGTAGTTGTTTAACAGTATTAGTTTCAGGTATACAGCATAGTGATTCAGTATTTTTGCAAGTTATATTCCATTATGGGTTATTGAAAGATAATGGGTATAATTTCCTGTGCTATATAATACATCCTTGAAGCTTATCTAATTCTGTATATAGTAGTTTGTATCTTTAGGACAGTCTAAGTATTTTGGGGTGATAGCCTTTTAAAATATAGGAATTAATTTTGATCAATAAATTAAGAAAATTAAAAATTTGTTCATTGTGATCATTAAAGAATATGGTGGAGGCATTTTGAAATCACTTTTTTTTTTTAAGTTACATGATAGATGCTGCAGATCGTGAAAAGATAGAAGCCTCTCGAAATGAACTACATAATCTTCTAGATAAACCACAGTTACAAGGAATTCCAGTAAGTATGGTTAATTTCACATTATATGATTATAATATTAGTAGTTACATTATTAAAAGTTTAATTATGCATTTTTGTTAATTATGTTTGAAATCAGTAGAGTGTCTTATTTGTTTTAAAGTTGGGACAGCTTAAATTTACTGAGTATCCATCATATGCTGGGAAGTGTGCTATTTAGTCATTTCTTAACAAGCTGTTTAGTGAACTCTATGTAGTAGAAGCAGTGCTTAGTCCTGGGGAAACAGTAGCGAACAGAAGTAGATAGAAACATGCTTCCTGCCATCATGGAGCTTATGGTTTAATAGGAAACTAGGTAGATGATATGAAAATGGCTTGAATAATGCAGCTCTGATAAGTGCTATGAAGGAGGGATTCAAGGGGCTTATGGAGTTGTAAGTTACAGGGCAGATTTGATACAGTTTGAGAGAAGAAGAAGGAAAGATTCCCCAAGAAGTGCTACTTGAGCTGAGGTGTGAGGGATGTGTAGGCATGTGAGGGATGTGACAGTTGGAGGAAAAGAGAGTTGCAGGCAGAGGCTCTTAGGCAGGAGGATTTGGGGTTTGCGAGGAGGCTGGTGTCTCTAGAGCACTGAGCAGAGTGGGCGGGAAGAGCATTGTGAGCCTGTGACAGCAAGGGTACTTCAGGAGGCTGTGCTGGGTGGGACTGGGTGTTTGAAATACTCAGACTTATCTAAATCATTCTTATTTCAGTTTAAAAAATGGATTGCACGGGGACTATTCCCAGGTGGTGCTAGTGGTAAAGAACTCACCTGCCAGTGCAGAAGATGTAGGAGACACGCGGGTTCGATCCCTGGGTTGAGAAGATCCCCTGGAGAAGGGCATGGCTACCCTTTCCAGTATTCGTGCCTGGAGAATCCCTTGGACAGAGGAGCTTGGCAGGCTACAGTCCATGGAGTGGCAAAGAGTCAGACACAACTGAAGCAGCTTAGCATAAGGAGGACAGTTTTAGGAAGCTATTGAAACAGTTTTCAAGTTCAAGACAGTTTTGAACTTGTCTTGGCAAAATAGAGTACCATGGATTGGGGTGGTCATAGATAAGGTTGTGAGAAGGAAGTAAATGTGGAGGCTATTTAGGAAGACAGTCCACCAGACTTAGCAGGGAAGATAAACAGGATAATTCCTAGTTCCTGGCTAATATGGTTAGATGGGAGGTGGTGCCATTTGTTGAGTGAAAGAATGCTGGAAAAGGCCCAGGCTTTACCCTCATGACAAGGTCATGAGTGTCAGATCTCTGAAGTATGTTATCTCAGTTAATCTTCACAATGTACTGAGGTTGATGGTGTGATCCCTCCTGGTAACAGTTGTTATTTGCGCAGGATCACATGGCGACTAGTGTATAGCACAGCCAGGTTTGAATCTGTTTATTTCTGACTTCAAGGTCTGACCTTTTTCTTCAGTATTAACTAGTTCTGCATGTTGTTCAGTTGCCTAGTCATGTCTGACTCTTTGTGACCCCATGGACTGCAGCATGCCAGGCCTCTCTGTCCCTCACCATCTCCTGAAGTTTGCTCAAATTCATGTTCTTTGTATTGATGATGCCATCCAGCCATCTCATCCTCTGACACCCTCTTTTCCCTCTGCCCTCAATCTTTCCCAGCATCAGGGACTTTTCCAGTGAGTCAGCTGTTCGCATCAGATGACCAAAATATTGCATACCATAAGTAAAAAAAAAAAAAAAATCTTGTTCCCCATGAGAGTTCTTAGTAGCAAACAGTAGAAAGCTGTTTAAGTAGAGAGGAATTCATTGAAACAATACTGGGTAGTTCACAGAGTCTTGAGAAGGCTTCCCATAACTGTGTTGAGAAAACACACTGGAACAAGGGAAAGCTGAGCAGCTGCTAGGACCACATCCAGATTGACATCATACAGTAAGTCTGGTGACCCCACGCAGTTGGTGAACACCAGACACAATCGCTCCAGTTGGAAGAGCATTTAGTTGATGCCCCTTCTGTAGCAGAATGGGTTCAATATTCCTGCTTTCTTGTAAAACTGGCTCTGCATTCAGAGTTTTGGTTGATCGTAGATTATATGTCCATTCTCTAGCAGAAAAGAAGGCTGGAAAAGAAAGTATCTACAGAAGCAAGTAGCTTTATTGGGAGGCAGAGTCATAAGGTGGAAGATTTCTTTGTTTGTTTTTTTGAAAGACTTTCTTAAATGTAGGAAGAGGACTAAGATGCCAGGCAATCCCAAAACTGAGAACTGATCACAAATGACCGGGATGTATTTTTTTTTAAACTCACATAGATCCAGGTTGAGAACCTGGGGTGACTTAGTAAGACTAGTGAAAGTGTTAGTCACTCAGTCGTGTCCGACTCTGTGACCCCATGGACTGTAGCCATGAGGCTCCTCTGTCCACAGGATTCTCCAGGCCAGAATACTGGAGTGGGTTGCCATTCCCTTATCCAGTGGATCTTCCCAACACAGGAATCAAAACCTGGTACTTGCATTGCAGATGGATTCTTTACCTTCTGAGCCACCAGAGTTTGGAAAGGGGTAAGAATGGGAGAAGGGAGGACAGGCTGCCCAAGGGTGCTGAAATTTGGCTTTTGGCCCTCTGACCCCTATGATTTCAGCATTCTTTCGAGAGCTCTTGGTGCTCTTTGCACTCTGTGCGTCTTTTCTTGGCTCTTCTTTGTGAGAAAAAGAGTCTAGGGCCTGTGAGTAGAATCAGTCAGTCACAGTGTCTGGAGTTGAGGGTGGGGGTGGGACTTGTATTAAGTGAAAGAACATAGGTTTGACACGTGTTTGACAAGGCGACAAGGTAGCCATGGTGTGCACTTTCCTAGGCTTGGTCAAAGATACAAGTTCTTGGAGAACATTTACTCAGTAAGGATGTTATCAAATACATTATGTGTACTCATAGTTTTTGCTTTTTGTAAGGCAGAAAGGAGATACCTGGGAAAGACAGATGGTTTTGGAATGCCCCTCTCCACTTTCCTCTTTTTGCAAAGCACATCTAGTAATCACATGACACGTTTGTTCTCAGAGTTGATGGCTATTGTATTTATCCTGGTTCCCAAACTTACCCATTGTCTTAATATTTATATATGATATTTTATAGGATGGATATAGAATTTTAAAGTCTTATTTACATGTTTACTGTTAGATTAATGCCTAACAGGTAATAGTGGTTGAAAATCATGCCTCCACCCTTGGCAGTTAAGATCATATTCACATTTTGGTAAAGATTTGTTAAGAAATAACAGAATGCATATCATAGATTTAGAATATCTTAAATAGAAGTTGGTAGCCACGTATTGAATTAGACATCTACGTGGCATTAATAGAAGTTAGAGTAAATGCTTATTTGAATTACGAAGTGAATGAGATAGGCCACTGGTCATGTAAATATGCTTTTAATACTATGTCATGCGGTAACCTCCTAATTTTACTGTGGACACATGTGAATATGCTTCTGTGACATTTTCTTACATAAAATTTACTCAGTGACTTTTCTTTTTAAAGGTACTAGTACTTGGAAACAAGAGAGATCTTCCTAATGCCTTGGATGAGAAACAGCTAATTGAAAAAATGTATGTCTTAAGAATGAATGATGGGTTTTTTTTTTTAATTGGTTCTATTTTGCCCACAAAATGTACTATTTTTTTGTATTGTTTAGCTTTGCTCCATTATTTAGTAATGATCATAGCCCTGTTTTGGGGTAGATAAACTTGACATACTAGAGAAGTAAACCTGTAAAATTTTATTAGTAATAACATAATTTCTTCAGTATAATAATTTAAAAGAACAAGTAATATTGAGCATAGAGTGATAAGATGACAATTGTTTTAAAAGCCCAGACTTACTTTCCTAATTCTGCTTCTTACAGGAATCTGTCTGCTATTCAGGATAGAGAAATTTGCTGCTATTCAATTTCTTGCAAAGAAAAGGATAATATAGGTAAGAAATGACTGATATTTGTGGAGAAGTTGATATCAATAGAAGGGATGTCTCTTTCTTTTTACTGTTTATTACGTTTATTTCTGTTTACTTGATTTCTCCTATAAAGTACTACTGCTTTTGCCTCAGGAAAAAGAGTAGACATTATACCTTTTAGCAACAAATACAGTATCCTGACTCTGCTTTGTGCTATTTAAAGAAGTAAATGCAGTAAAGACATGAGATTAATTATGTGCTATCAGCTTATTGCATTTTTGCAGAGCTAGTGTCTAACTGTGCTTTATAACAAAATGATGTTCTTGAAATAAGACTTAACAGAAGTTGTTTATAGGCACTGTAAGGATTTTACATTTATCAAACCACTAAATTACTGCAGTATGTTAGCACTCGCAACTATAAGCCAAAAATAACCCTTTACCTACTTAGTGTGCTGTATTAATTTCCTAGGACTGCAAAGTACTACAAATGGGGTGGCTTAGAAACAGCAGAAATTCATTCTCTCAGGTTGAGGAGGGTGGAAGTTGGGTATCCGTGTCAGCAGGGCTGTGCTCTCTGTGATGGCTCTAGGGGAGGATCTTTCCCTGCCTTTTCCTGCCGTGGGGCTGCCAGCAGTCTTTGACCCTCCTTGATTGTAGCTTTGTATCTCCACCCTCTTCCTCTGGTTTCAACGTGGCTTTCTCCTCTGTGTGTATGTCTGAGGGTCTATTTTCTCTTCTTACAAGGACAGATGTTACTGGACTAGGGGCCAACCCTAATCCAGAATTACCTCATCCTATGTCTGCAAAGACCCAATTTCCAAATAAATTCTGAGGTTCTGGGTGGATGTGAGTTTTTAGTGGTCACCATTCAATCCAGTACAGTATCCGTAAAGAATAAATATGTCTGACTCAACTTCAGTCTGTTAATTTGGTGAGGGATTATTTAATTAAAGTGTATTGGCATGGAGAAGAACAGAAGGTTAAAAAAAGAAAAGAGAAGTGTTTGACAAGATGAAAGGCTTTTCTGTGTTAGCTGCTCAAGTGAAAAGACCCATAACAGTGCAATAAAAAATACTCCCTAGTAAAAGATAACTTTGTCACAAAAGCTTGTCAAGCCATCTTGTCTGGCATGACTCCACTGAAGTCTGAAAGGAGACTTTGATGCGTGTGCCTTGAAGCAGATGGGTAGGAACCTAGGGATTTTCATGGCTCCTCACTTCTCCCAGTTGGTGGTCACTGGTGAAAAATTTTCTCTCAGTGGGTCACTATAGAAAAAGAGGCTCTCCATCAGGGCTGCATTGTGGCTAGAAATAGCGTGGGCTTTGGAGTAAGGCAGCCTCAGCGTGGAACACCTGGTCCTAAGTTACTTTCTCATTGGCCTTGGACAGAGCACTTAAACTCCCAGATTTCTGCATTGTACTCATCTGTAAAATGGGGATGGTGGCAGCAACTTCAAAACTCTCTTGCAGGAGTGAGTTAAAAAATGAATTGCAGTGTTTAACTTGTGGGGGACATCACAGGAGTATATTCGTTTTCTCTTGCTGCTGTCAGTCAGAAGCCTGTCACTGACCTCACTGAGCTAAAGTCTAGGACTAAAGTTACAGGCGAGCTCCTTCTGGAGACTGTAGAGGGGAGAATCCATTTCTTGGCCCTTTTCTTCTTCTAGAGAGTGTCTGCTGTCTTGGCTCATGGCTCCATCCCCATCTTCAAATTCTCTCACTCACCATTCTTCCATAGTCATTTCATCAATTAAAAAAGTATATCAGAATAAAATGTAATAAATCAGTAGTGCCAAAACAGTGTGTTTAAAAGGTTTTTTTGACACTTTTTCTTTAGCCTTTATTCAATATGTATTGTTTCTCCCTGTACTTAACTTTTTTTCCCAGTCATTTCCAGTCTGTATCTCAGCTCCTGCCCTTTTCCCCTCAGACCTGCTCTAATTCGCTTACAGTAATAATGGTTTTTGTCACTGATTCTGGGCTTCCTTTAAAGACCACCCAGAGCAGTCTGAGTCCACTACATTGCTGATGGACACAAACTCTCCTCTGTTAATTAGATAGAATAAGTGACTTGTTATTTTGGGATCATCTGGCTCATTTGAGAACAGACTGTTCAGCAATTAGGGTTACTTCAAGTTTATTTAAAATGTTTTTCCTATATTGAGGGGAACTCTTGTTAAGTTTTACGCTGTGCCCCCAAGAGAGCATTTACTTCCACAGCAGAGGTTTTCACGGAGGGATTATTTTTCTCCCAGAGACATTTGGCATTTTTTCCCCCTGGAAACTCTTTCAGTTGTCTTAGGAGGAGAATGATGCTGGCATCTAGTGGGTGGAGACCATAGTGGCCTTAAACATCCTCTCGCCTCCAGAGCTGAGAAATGTTCGGCCTAAAATGTCAGTAGTGGCAAGATTGAGAAACCCCGTTCTATACTAACCAGGATTTTTAGTATGTTGTGCTATTCTGTAAATCCATTACTCCCTTAAAACCCTTATTTTCTGCTGTGACAAACTAGTCAGGTACTTTGCTCATTTATGAAGGAAATGCAGGAGAACTGGTGAGACCTTCTTAATGCTTTTTAAGCCTGATCTTCACAGTTTACTTTAGAGCTCCATGGTCACCAGGTTTGTGATCGTAGAACTCCTCGTTCACTTCATGTTATTATCAAGCTCAAGGAAACTGATCCACTGTTAACTAGATTCAAAATTAGTTTGTAAAGCCTGTTTATTTGGAGCGAGAAGTGCAACAGCCAAGTCAGGCTTCTTGAGTGAAAAATCTCAGAATACTCTCTTTAATTTCAGCTTTTGTAATATGTTTTAGTACCAAATTTATGAATTTTCTAAATTGCTCCCCAAAGTATTCATTGCACATGGGTTGGGTTGCGTGTTATACTTGCAGCTTTCTAATGGGGAGCATGAGGTCCCTTAGTTTCATTAGTAATATGTCCTCAACCTACGCATGAAGTGAAGTCGCTCGATCCACTCTTTTTGACCCCGTGGACTGTAACCTACCAGGCTCCTCCCTCCATGGGATTCTCCAGGCAAGAATACTGGAGTGGGTTGCCATTTCCTTCTCCAGGGGATCTTCCAGACCCAGGGATCGAACCCGGGTTTCCCGCATTGGAGGCGGACACTTTAACCTCTGAGCCATCAGGGAAGCCCTATGCGTAGGGTAGATTATTTCAAGGAAGATGGTCTTTTTGAAGATGGTTGATACTTGTGGCCTTTTTTATCATAGAGGTAACTACTCCTTCATCTGAATATCTTACTTTTTGCCTTTTAGTCTGGTCTTAAGGATTCATCTGTCTTTAGGGTATGACTTAAGTCCAGCGTCCATAGGTTGGTTGGTTTGTTTTTACCGTGTGTTTCTTAAATACTTAAACCTTGTCATTTCACTTTCACATTTCCCTTTGCCTCCTTTCAGTTCTAGTGATTGTGGCTTTGCTCATATCACACACTGCTGTCCTCCTTTTGAAGTGCAAATGACCTGCTTCAACATTGTTTCCCCAACTCTGAACAGGTTGTGTCTGTTCACATCAGCTCTAGGCTCTTCTTTATATACAGTGTTTGGCTTACAGTTTCTGTAATGAATGTTAGCTGGAAAATTGGGAGGTTGAATATTCTCCAGGCTTGGAGAAGAGAGTGCTGCTTCTAGTAGATGCTCGGGTATCCTTTATGCAGGTAACACATTTTAAAGAACTCAAGGGATAGTAATTCAGTGTTTTGATTTAGCTGCCTTCTGTCAAAAGTGCTTTTCCTGCCTATTCTCAGCCACTGTAGCTTCGGTTGCCACCTCCACAGTGGTGTCTCCATTTCTTCCTCAGATCTGTATAGCTGAAACTACCTGCTGAACATCTCCATGTGTTAACCTTCTGTACCTCAAACCTGATGTGCTCACTGCCGAATTCTTTGTCTTTTTCTTTCCCAGATCTGTTCTTCCTTTAGCCACTGGGTTAGTCAGCAGCTGCATGATAAACACACTTATTCAGGCGAAAAGATTATTTCTTACCCACTGCATTTGGTCAGTCCTGTTAGTTCTGTATTTTAAATATGCTTCCCATTGTATTCCTCTGTTCTTACAACACCCGATTTGCTTCAGGCCGTTGTCCCTTTGCTGTTCTGTTGTGAATGATCAGTCTCTGTACCGGCAGCCCTCCCAGGGGCCCTCCTCCGTTGCCGTTGTTGAACTTGCTACAGTGAACTTACAGTTACAATAAACAGTATAGCTTTCCTGCTTAAAATTCTCCAATGACTTCCTATTGACTTGAGAATAAAATCCCAACTCCCGAGCCTCTTAGAATGGCACATAAGGGTATCGGGCTCTCTCTAGGCCTGTGGTGCTCAACTGAAGACAGCTGTGCTCCACAGGGGCTGCTTGGAGATCCCTGGAGACATGACTTGTTTTCACAGCTGAGGGTGGGGGTGGTAATAATGGCATCCTATGGTCGGAGTTATAGATGTTGCAAAATATTCTACTATACACAGGAAAGACTCTCCCCTCCACCTTCCTAGCAAAGAATATTCAGCCCCCAACGTCAGGGTGAGCTTGAGAACCTCTGCTCTAGCCTTAGCAGTGAGCGGCATCCCTTCCCCATCCCTGCGCTTTAACCACCTATCACTTGTCATCTATCCAGAGCTCAACATAGTTTCCTGCCTTTGTTTATTCTTTTGCGCTTTCTTGTGCCTGGAATTCTGTGAGGGCCATCCTCCAAACCCAAATGATACTTGGAAAGTAGAGAGGGGTTCTCCCATCTCTTTGGATTCCTGGAACTTCACATACAATGCCTGATCTTACAAGCAGTCATTAAACTTTTGAATGAATAAAGAAAGGCACATGCTATTCTGTACACAATTTAACTTTTAAACTGGAGACTGTTCAGTTCTTCCTGTTTCCAGATTAACCTCTCAAAGGTCAGGTAATGAAGAAGAGTAGTACAGATACAGATATCTATGTATTATAGTAGTAGAGAGGCAGAAAAGAAGAGGGCGGGCCTGACATATGCTTTGAAATAGCCACATTTTAAATATTATCTCTCATATCTTGTTTCTTCACTTTGATGTCTTAACATCTTCACTTTTTTTCCCTCCATCTTTAGATATCACACTTCAGTGGCTTATTCAACATTCAAAATCTAGAAGAAGCTGAAGCATCTCCTGAAGTCTTCCAGTCCTTCCTGGCTCTAATCCTAGAATTATTGTCCGTTCCTCTGAAGTACTTCCCAGAATACGGTCCTTCCTAAACCCAAGAAATTGCCTTTTTCAGAGTTTATTTCTCATGTGCACTGCTGAAGATGTATATCCCTAATCCTTCATAAAGAATCAGCTAGAGTTGTCATGATAAAGTCAACACACACAAAAAGACTTCCTATACATACTTGTCTTTAACAGTGTGTAGAGCTTTTTTTTTTTTGAACAAAACAAAACACACTTTTGACCATCTTAAATCAAGAAAAATTGCATACTTCTGTTCTGGTCTTTCTGGGCCAGGTTTTTCTATTGGTTTTCAGTAAATGTCTATCTATGATATTTCATTATAGAGTCCAGTAGCTTAATACTGATACTGACTTGATACAGCATGAAGTTTCTAGTGCCACACACAGTATTTAGCAAACCTTTAGCCTGACTCCTGTGGGATAGAAACATAATGTTTATATATCTCACAAATGCATGTGAAATGTATAATTACACCTTAGGAATTTAAAAAAATGGTCTGCAAAGAGTGAGCAGAGGCACCAGATCAATGTTGTTACTGGTTCTTTACACTGGGAAGATCTTAGGCAATGAATTTTAAACACATTCTGCTCCGTGAGAATTCTTCATCTCCAGAAAGCAGTTGGGGGTACGGGAGGAACTGAGGCATGCTGTTTTGTATCTGTCCAGATCATTACTTCTATATTTTTTCTCCTTTTTTTTTTCCTGGTTCAACACACTTTTTTAAGGGGTTGGGAATTGAAGATTTTCTCAAAAGCTTTCATGAATTTAGAGCATTCCAGCCAATATAATAAAACGTGTTAAGAATGTCAGACTGTTCACACACCTGTTTGTTCTTTCTCTGTCCAGTTATTAAACCAGTGTTGCTGCATGACACTCTAATTCTTGACTTTTTATATCCAGTCGTAAAGTTGACTTTCAGCACAATAGATACTTAGAGACAAATAAAAAGTCTTATTTTTCTCTCTTACCGATACAAGCTTTGGCACTGTTTTGTCTGGTGCCGTTGGACATCCTGATTATTGTGACAACTCTAGACCTGCCTGCTTTCTCTGATGTAATCATGCCCAGTGTCCGCAGGTTGTTGAATAATCACACAGAGAGCGGAGGAACCAATGCTGTCTATTGTTTGCTTCTATGCTACGGAGATGTGTACAGACTTCCATGAACATGTTTTGTAGCTTAGTGATCTCCATGCACATAAAGGGACATAGGAAAACTGGATCACTTGTAAATCGTTACTTACATAGCCCACTGTAGTAGCTAAAAGTCTGTGGTACACCTGCTTATGTGTCGCCTCACACTGTGTGTGATTTTGTTTCTTTTGTTAAGCAGCACTCATGTAGACAGTGCATTTCCAAACGTGTTGAGCACTCAAAGTGCAGTCAACCCTAAGTTCTTTTAATGATACCAGTTTTAATTTATAGACTGCCATGGCCTTAAAAATATTCTGTACAAAATACTGCACCGTGTTGCACAGACACTACTTGCTTTCCTCCACTCACATTTTTATGAGTAGAACCTCAGCTTTTAAAATTCTGTTCTTACTCTTTGATGCATGTTGCATACTTCCCTGATGGGATGGATGGTTCTGTAAACAAAGGGATATGTAGACTTGCTACTGTATATCAACACCATTAATGGTCACTGTGAACCATTACAAAGAATGTGGCAACTTGCTTGTGCCTGAAAGGAGGAACCAGAACTAGAATGTGTGACTTTGCGGGGACTGTGACTTTGTGGGGACCGCATAGGTTCGTTTAATTGACCTACAGCTAAACCGTAACGTGTTTGTGTGTCTCTTCATTGCTTCCAGCGTTTCAAGACATCCAGACACTACTACCAACATTTTCCTGTGCATTAACTTCTGCATGTGAAACCTAACAGTTACTGAACTTTGTAAATACGTGAATTTTTTTAATTTAGGTGGATGCATTTTTTTTGTCTGTTTACTGCTCTTCTCAGCTTTATTCAATAAACTTGCATTTTGAGGGTTGTATTGACAGTTTGAACTTAAAATCTGCATCATGATGGAAGGTGCTGACACATTGGAAAGGGGTTGGAAAGATACCATGAACACAGTCTGTAGAACATGTGCTAGAAAGAAATCAACTCAGCTCTTGAAGAAGTGGGTCTGTGGGACAGTTAAAATTGAAATAAGCACTTAAATATTCACAGGACTGACATTGCGATTTGTGGGGTGGGATGGAGGCAATGATATTACTTGTAATGGGCTTCCCTGATTGATGGCTCAGTGGTAAAGAATCCACTCCCAATGCAGAGACTTAGGTTTGATTCCTAAGTCGAGAAGATCTTGTAAACTGTCATAATACACCAAATTTAGGACTTTTTGAAAATAAGTGGCAAGAGCTAGTTAAGCATTTTGTAATCCAGTTTTTAAAATCATAACGAAACTATTAATAAACTGAAATTGCAAGACATGTCTCCTTACTGACTTCAGTTCCAGAATGAAAAGATTTAAAATAACAAACGTGGTTTTCCCAGAGGGGCACACTTCTAAAGTAAAACATTTGATCTGTTTTGTTTTGTATGTTATCCTTCACACTGTGAAAGTGAACATTTATTCCATCAAAGCTATTGGGGAAATGATCTTATGTATTTTTTCAGAGAAGTTCAACTTGGCTTTTCTTCCATATCCATACTGTCACTCTGTACAACCATACAGTGTTGGTCAGTGACATGTGTGTTTTTACATTTCTAGGATAGAAGTAACTGGGCATCAGGTTTAAGTTTTTTATTGAATTGGTGGAACCATATAGTCAAGATACCAATTTGGTCCTCAGCAGCTTCCTACTAAAGTAGTATTTTGAAGGAGGTGTGTTTTAGGAGCAGGGTGGGGAGAGGATATAAATTTAGCTTACTTTACCCTCAGTTCTAGCTCTATGTTTACTTTCAAAAGTTGAGACTTCTAAAATTAGTCCCTTTGATTCTGTCAAGTAAATGCATGAATTGGACTGTGTCTGCTTTTGTGTTTATTGTTTTTGACTAAGGAACTAATTGTCTCGTGTACTCTTTTCCTGTAGGATCCAGTTACACTGAAATGTTGCTTTGATATTATAATTCAACCTTTCCAGGGACTGGAGGATTGAGAACTGGAGCGTTAATTTTACTGTAGCTGGAACCCTATCTGTAACATCTGGTTGGCTGAATGTGTGTGCATGTGTGCTAAGTCGCTTCAGCTGTGTCCGACTCTGCTATCCTATGGACTGTAGCCTGCCAGGCTCCTCCGTCCCTGGGATTCTGCACGAAAGAATACTGCAGTGGGTTGTCTTGCCCTCCTCCAGGGGGTCTTCCGGATCCAGAAGATCCACATCTGTTAGGTCTACCTGCATTGGCAGGTGGGTTCTTTACCACCAGGGCCGCCTGGGAAGCCCAGTTGGCTGAATGCTTTTCTCTAGAAATGTGTCGTTGGGGGAACCACTATGTTCAGTATGTGAAATATTTTCATTTTGTTCCAAACTTTAAAGGTTGTACAGTCAGCAACATATACATCAGTGAAGATACTTGAAAAGGAAGACAGTTAAAGCAAACACTAGGCTTGCCCGATTTCCCTTCAGTTTGCAGTTCTACAAATAATGCAACCTACGGCAGGTGCATCCTGTTGATTAGTAAATATTTTCCACACAATTTCTGTTTAAAATTCAGCTATTAATAAAAATAGGTACTTTTGTAATGGCTGCTGCTTGAATGTCATTAGGAAAACTAGTCATTGACGTCCCAGACAGACTCAGTGGAAAGTTCCTTAATCCGAACAACAGCCAAAGTCATTCATTATTCCATTTCATTAAAAAGCTGTCTCCGGTAAGGTAATTTTAAAATCCCAAGGTAGCCGGTGATTTAGGTAATGTAGATTTCCTGGCAGAAATTGGGAAGGAGGGGATACCTTAACTTCATTTTACTGGGACTTGGAGGTCTTGTATTCATCAAAGGATTGTGGTGTGAAAAAATTGTCACCTTAAAATGCTTCCTTAGCTTGGTTCCATGTGCTGGATGGGTGTTTAAGAGAATGAGTTCTTTTCTTTGCTGTTAACGATTGTGTGACTGGTGAGTTGCTGAGCCCCCTTTGGCTCTGCAGTTTTCCCTTATAAATAGTAGAGGGTGTCTACTCTAATTTCTCCCACTAACAAGCTCTGGTTTTAGCAGCCTAGAGATCTGGATGGTGGTGAGACACAAGGCAGGGAGGGAAGAGATGAAAATGCCCACTGGTCCTGGTGTCCCAGTGATTATGTTAGTGGTGTGTGTGCCTCCTAAAACCACAGAAATGCTTACATTTCATAACTTTAATTTTAATGTAGTTAAGGGCTAGAGATCACAGACATTTTACAGTATGACATAATAACTTACATTTTGTCTGAAGGAAATGCTGTAGCCACATGGGCTTTGAAAGCCATTAAAAATTTTCAAGCATTTCTCCCAGACTGCAAAAAAATATATTCTGGTATACAGTGTGGAAAAATATAAACCACATATATACTACTAATTTGGGGGCACATATTTAGAGTGAATGTTTAATACTTTATAACTGCTGTGTTGCTAGGGTTCTGCTGGCATTTATCTAGAGCTTGGAGAAACCTGGGGCAGTTAGAAAATACTTCCTTTAAAATAGGGAGGGGGAAATCCCCCAGCAAAAATTATGCTCCCTTTTGAGCTGGGGGAGTAGAACATCAACAGATTGCTAATTATAGTATGTCTCCAACCAGCTCTTACATAATCTACATCCTTCAGTTTTGTACAGTCTGTATTACATAATGTACTATCTTGTTTCTACGTTTTAAGAGAGTCCATCTTTTCTACTATTACGCAATACATGAATTAGATGACTCCTTTTTCTACTTGTATAATCCCCTAAGGAAAAAGAAATCGTCTTGCTAGTAGCCACCTTATGAAATTGCTAGCTCTCCTCATTCTTAAGAGTTAAAAATTTGTATCATTCCTACCTTTTCTAGATGCATCAATAACTTAAGGGCTGGGGCATGTGGCATATGAATGGTGGTGATGAAAATCATTTCTTGTTGGAAACTTGATGTGTTTGATTTAGCAGAACATGTGGGCAAGGAAGCTCACCACGTTTTTTCTAAGTTCCATTTATTTTCCCAATACTTTGATTTTTTTCATAAGCCCCATTATTCACCCATGACTGAGTTACCACTCTTCCATTACCATCCCTCTTAATATCAATTTCTTATCTTTTATAGTGTTTTCTTATTGAAAAAACAAATATAAACATTTTGCTTTTATAAACATTACTCCAGTGGATCATTATGTCTACGTGCAGCAATTCACAGAAACATGGCTGGGTCAAAGGGTAAATGCCTTTACACTTTCTCTGGGAATTGCCACTTTGCCCCCCCTCAGGGGATGTACTAGTTTTTATTTCCAATAGTCTCTGTCCCCTGTGTGTTGCCAACCTAGTGTGTTGACAGACTTTGAGACTAATGCCCTTACAACAGGTACGGATGATAATTCTCTACTGTCCAGTTTTAAAACAAATGTGAAATTTAGCTTTTCTTACCTAGCTAAGGAAACAGTATTACTGAATTATGGAGTTGGATCTTTACCAAATCAATCATGGGTTACAGGTATTCCCCCCCACTCTTTATTGTTTGTTTATTCTCCGTTACCCCCACCTTTATAAAGCAAGTATGTATTGCTTCAGAAAGAAGCAGTGGTCAGAATTTTGAAAGTCATCATCTTTTTTTTTTTCACATTATTGTTTTGGGTAATAAATCACTTAAAACTTCTTAGGGGAGGAAAAAGCCTTCCTTTTAATAGACTATTTTAGTCCTGATATTTCACATAGGAAGCTCTGAGACTACTCTTCAGGGTCATCAAAAGGCCAGAGGTTTTTTTCTGGCTTTGCAGTTTTAGGCGGCTAGTGCATTGATTCACCCAGGCAGCCTTACAAAACTGATCCTCAAAACTGTAATGTCTGTTTACAGTGGAGGATATCTTTGAAGGAACTGAAATAGATGTAAGCAGTCATCTTCAACTATCAAAGTTGGACAGAGAGTGAATGGACCCTGATGTGTGGAAGCTGGAGCAGGTTGAGTTAAATAGAGCTGGAATTAGACTTGATTCAAAGCTTTTTCAACTGTTCTTAGACTATGGTGAGTTTTAGCCCTTGTCTTATTTTATACTCGGTTTCCTTAGACACATTTTTTTTTCCTCCTAAAATAATGCTTTGATAATAGAGGCTTAGTTATTTAATTCATCCAACAGACCTTGGCTGTTGATGTTCCAAGTACTTATACTAGATGCAGGTCTTAACCCAGAGTTCATGTGTCATAATAATAGAGCTCAAGCTTCCTGTAAAGAATCCGCCTGCACTCAGGACATGCAGGTCCGATCCGTAGGTTGGGAAGATCTGAAGAAGGAAATAGCTACCCACGCCAGTATTCTTGCCTGGGAAATTCCATGGACAGAGGAGCCTGCCTACAGTCCGTGGGGTCACAAAAGATTCTGACATGACTTAGTAACTGAACAGCAGCAATGATAGGGCTCACCATGTCTGCAGCACTGTTGTAGGTACACTATATACAATAAACTTAATTCTCAAAACCATGTGTGGTAAGTAACTATCTCATCACCCTCATTTTACAGATGAGAGAACAGGTCCTGAAAAATAACTTCCCAGGGTTACTCAGAGGGCAGTGCTAAGATCTGAAGACCTGGCAGTTCGACTTCTGAGTCTGGGTTCTTAGCTGTTATCTCTGGTGTTACCCATTTTTATTCAGTGTTCCCTTTAATCAGTCCCCTGATGCTTTTGTGAGATTATGTATGGAAACATCTATCACAAGACAGTTACTTAAGGAGTTGATTTTTAAGATTGGGTTTTCCTGTTAGAGCTGGGTATTGTTCCAATCTTAGCTACATTTACCTTGAGGGGAGTCTAGTCTAAAGGGCTAGCACAAGATTTTTGTTGTTACTGTTCAGTGTAATTGGAGAAGGAAACACTTTGTGAGTCTGACCCCTAAATCTTAGGCTGTGCTGCTGCTGCTAAGTCACTTCAGTCGTGTCCGACTCGGTGTGACCCCATAGACGGGAACCCACCAGGCTTCCCCGTCCCTGGGATTCTCCAGGCAAGAACACTGGAGTGGGTTGCCATTTCCTTCTCCAAGGCATGAAAGTGAAAAGTGAAAGTGAAGTCACTCAGTCGTGTCCAACTCTTCGAGACCCCAAAGGACTGCAGCCCACCAGGCTCCTCCGTCCATGGGATTTTCCAGGCAAGAGTACTGGAGTGGGGTGCCATTGTCTTCTCCCTTAGGCTGTGCAGGACACTAGTATCAGCATTGTTGGTTTGGGAAGAGTAGGGAAGCACCAATTTTTTTTTTTTTTTTTCCTTTGAGGGCCAGCTAGTTACAGTGAGTTTCTGGGATTAAAGTGTGAGAAACCAGGGCAATAATTCTTTCTGCCTGGAGCCAACTAGCTTGGAGAACTTGAGCCCCCCCTCAACCTGACTTCTTCCCTTTATGGCTTATGGAACAGAGCTTACAAGCTTTTCTGCAAAGATTAAATGAGAACAAGTGAAATTATTTTGAAACTTGCTCAACATATACAACTGGCAGCTGTTGTCAGTTTGACCATGAAAAGCATCTTTCCACAGTCAAATGGTTTTTCTCTGGTTATGAAAAAAGCTTTGTTTTTGTTAGTTGCTCAGTTGTGTCCGACTCTTTGTGACCCCATGAACCCATCAGAATTTTCCAGGTAAGAATGGAGTTCTGTGGGTAAGAATACTGGAGTAGGTAGCCATTTGCTTCTGCAGGGAACCTTCCCTGACCCAGAGATCGAACCTGGGTCTCCTGCATTGCAGACAGATTCTTTACTGTCTGTGCCACCAGGGGGGTCCTGGTCGTTGTTAGAACTTGTATCTAATGTGAAGATAGGAGTTGTTACCAATGTGGTCTGCAGTTGACCGTGCTGAGTCCAGATTTACAAGAAAATAAGTTAGGAAACACAGGACACGGTCCTTAATATTCTTATTTACTTTGCAAGTTCTGGAGGAGGCAGACCTGAAAGTTGAGGATCAAGACCTGAACTTGGACTTTCAGCAGAGTCTGTAGGTGCCTTTCACAGAGAAGAATCTGTAGGCAAAAGATCCAGGCTCCAACTCTTTTTACATTCTTTTCAATGCTTGGGCAGGCAGGATTTTGGACAAGAATAAGACTCAGTCAACAAAAAGGGCCTTACTATGTGCCAGCTACCTTGTATTATAATCAGATGTTTCTTTGGGTTCCTTCTTAGTCCCCATTATACCTCCTCTGTGTTCCTAAAAATCCCCTGACCCTGAGAATGTGATGAGTATGCCACATGACAGCTTCATCATCCTCTTAATCACTCCCCTGGTCCCTCAGCCAGTCCAATTTGAGCTAACCATCAGGCCTTGCTTCTCAAGCTTTTCAGGAACCTCAGTATAACAGGCACGTGGTTTAAACTTTTGGAGGGCAAAACTTAGCAGACATTTCCAATGCAGCAAGCAAAAGAAAACAAAACCCTCATACGGTTGTCATCACATGAAAGCAATAGTCCTTTGGAGCCGACATTTGCCATCTTACTAATTATGGAAAGATGGTGGTGGTGGTTTAGTTGTTCAGTCATGTCCGACTCTGTGATTGCATGGACTGTAGTCCACCAGGCTTCTCTGTCCATGGGATTCTCCATGCAAGAATACTGCAGAGGGTTGCCATTTCATTCTCCAGGGTATCTTCCCCACCCAGGGATCAAACCTGTATCTCCTGCATTGCAGTCTTTTTTTTTTACGCTGATCCACCACAGAAGCCAATGGGAAGCAGATTCAGAGGGGTAAAGATTTGACAGGAATCTTTCCCATACCCCAAAGGTTAGGTCACGACGACAGTGTACAGGAGAGATGGTAGCAGTGGGAGGGGCAAGAAGCGACATGGTTAAATGAAAAAGTGAAAACTGAAAGTCGTTCAGTCGTGTCCGACTCTTTGCGACCCCACGGACTATACGGTCCATGGTATTCTCCAGGCCAGAATACTGGAGTGGGTAGCCTTTCCCTTCGCCAGGGGATCTTCCCAACCCAGGGATCGAACCTAGGTCTCCCGCATTTCAGGCCGATTCTTTACCAGCTGAGCCACAAATAGATATGGTAAAAATAATTTGGTCGTGGCAGCGGCAGCCTTGACTCCTCCCCCCAACTCCTGATGCGTTTAAAAAAGATTCTTTCCTTGACAAAGGCAATATAACCTACCTCAGTATTTCCTGAGATTGACGGTTGCTAAAAACTGCTCAAGAGCGCTTGTTATACGTACATTCTCGGGACGTTCCTTTGGACCTCGGTGGACAGGAGCTGGGAATATGGGTTTTACAATCTCTGTGAGAGATTCTTATAAGTTAGCGTGTTTTAAAAAAGTGTTAAAGGTACAAAATAGGATGTATTAACAAAAAGAAATCAGGACACCGTTTTGTGCAGTCTTAAGCTAAACGGTAGGATCATCACCCCCACCATATAACAGACAAATGAAAAACCCTGCCCTACAGAGATGTCCTTTTTCCTCCTCATCCCTTAACGTCTTTTATCTGTCACCATTCCTAACATAGAGCTGGAATGCTTTTCTTCCGCCTCAGGTCCGCGGGAAACAGGCTCTACACGGAACCGGGCGGGCCCGTGGCCACGTCCTTGTCCGGCAGCTGGCTGCTCCCGTGCCGAGCTCCGATTGGCTGGAAGTTGCCTTGTCCCGAGCCGGAGCGGCCCCTACTCGCCACGCCAGCCGGTCCGACTCTTACTGCCCAGGGGGCGGGGCCGGACGCCGGGCCGGGGGCGGGGCGGAAGGGAGGGGCGGGGCCTCGCTGCTCTGAGGACGTCCGGGTGGCCTATGGCGCGGTGGGGAGTCCCGGGCCGCTCCCTGCGAGGCCGGGTCGGGGCCGGGCCAATCCGGGCGACTGGGCGGGCGAATGCGAGGACTGGCTGGCCGGGCTCGAGGTGCTAGGGGTGGGGGGGGACAATGGGCCAGTTCCTGGTGCGTCACGAGGGAGTTCCTTAAAGGGGAAGTGAGCGGAGCTACGGGGCGGACGTGGGGTTCGGTGGTCGGCGGGGAAGGCCCCCCGCGTTTCAAAATAATGCCCGCGGCGCCCTCGCGACCATGCAATGGCGAGCGCTCGTCCTGGGGCTGGTACTCCTTCGGCTTGGCCTCCACGGAGTGCTGTGGCTCGTCTTCGGGCTGGGGCCCAGCATGGGCTTCTACCAGCGCTTCCCGCTCAGCTTCGGCTTCCAGCGCCTGAGGGGTCCCGACGGCCCCGCATCTCCCGCCTCCGGGCCAGCGGACCGGCCCGGGGGGCTGTCGGGGCCGTCGTGGCTGCAGCCGCCGGCCCCCGGGGCGGCAGAGGGGAAGCGGCGGCGGGCTCCGCGGCGGCCCGGCCAGGGCGTGTGCGGCCCGGCCCACTGGGGCTACGTGCTGGGCGGCCGGGGCCGCGGCCGGGACGAGTATGAGAAGCGCTACAGCAGCGCCTTCCCACCCCAGCTGCGCGCCCAGATGCGCGACCTGGCGCGGGGCATGTTCGTGTTCGGCTACGACAACTACATGGCGCACGCCTTTCCTCAGGACGAGCTCAACCCCATCCACTGCCGCGGCCGAGGACCCGACCGCGGGGACCCGTGAGTAGCCCGCGCCGGCCCGGCGCCCCGGAGCGCGCGCCGCACGCGCTTCCTTCCGTCCTCCGAGCGGGTGCAGCCTTGGGTCCTCCGGGTTCCCCCGGCGCTGCCTGGGTGTTGAGTGTCCCGGGGGCAGGGCCCGGCGCCTCGGCTCACCCCCTTTGAGGTCGCCCTGGGCCAGCGGGGTGCGTGGATGGGCCAGTGGCTGTCTTCTGTCTTGATTCTCCTGGAATTTCTAAGTTACTGGACACCTGAGTCCTTTTACAGATGGGGAAACTGAGGCCCAGAGATCTGAAGGGACAGTGGCACTACCGAGGACTGACTTGGGCTGGGAGCTGGGGGTGGACGGGGACGCTTAGACATCCATCTCCAACCCTTTCTCCAGGTGAACATCATATCAAACTAAAATGCAGCTTCAAGACGAGCTCTTATCTCCCCACTTCTAGCCAACTTCCACTTAACTGTATAAAAATATAAAAATTCAGGAGTTGATCCTGAGAAGGGACTTTTAAAGCCCTACAGTGAGTTGTAGGCAGAACAGGGCTACAGTCTTTCTCCTTTATTACAGGGACTGCTCCTTAGGCTGAGGATGGTTAGGTGGGAGGGGGAGAGAGAGATTGAGTGGTCCAGATTTAGGGTCCTGATACTCAGAGTGACCTTCCTTGCCCTGTAGGGTCTATCCCATAATCTCCCTCACTCTGGTGGCAGAGCTGTGAGGAAAGATCTGCCAGTCCTCCCATTCTGTCAACCGTGTTTGCAGAGGCTGAGCTCAAGGGTCACCGCTGTTGACCTCAGAGTCCAAGAGGGCAGCACTCCCAGCTGAGGACCTCCTAGCTGGCGGGAACCAGTGTGCCTTGACAGACACTCACCCTGTTAGACTGGATAGGTGACTGTCTTTCTGTGGGTCGCTCCCCTCGGGTGGGACTGGAGGAGTTGCCCTGCTGGTCTCTTTGGACATTTGAGGCTTGTGATTTCCTTCACCTGATGAGAAGCAGCCAAGTTCAGTCCTTAGGTCCTAAAAAGGAACTCATACACCAAAGGGGATTGAAGAGTTTTAAAAATGGTTTGATTATCTACAAATTCTTGTTTTAAATTGCATTTGGAGAGAATGATTTTTCGTGAAGCCATGGGCACATCCTGGCTTAACTTAAAAGGACTGGGCCTTTCTAGAATTGTAGGAAACTGATGAGTTATTTTTTCATTTTTGCACTGTATCAGGCTTTATACACAGAAGTGTATTTTCTATCTCAATTTTTTTGGGAGAAAATTTTTAATTAAAAAATTTAGAAAATATTATTGGGCTTTTCCACATTGGAGGAAATTGAGTTGTTTTGCTTAACTGACTTTCTTTGCTTTCTGATGACATATGCTGATGAGTGGTTTGGTTTGACTGTTCAGTGACAGTCTGGATAAGTTGGGGTCAGGTTGCTTTGAGACAGATAGATTTGTTGCTGTTGGAAATACGGAGTTAGAAATATCGAAGGGATACCATATAAGAAGAGTTGTACCCATAGGTTAATAATAAACCTTTTGGTTAGTCAGCCTTGGTGTCTTTGAGGAGATGAAAGAGCTCTGGGATTATGGCGGCC
This sequence comes from Bubalus bubalis, assembly GCF_019923935.1. Taxonomy (NCBI): domain Eukaryota; kingdom Metazoa; phylum Chordata; class Mammalia; order Artiodactyla; family Bovidae; genus Bubalus; species Bubalus bubalis. The sequence continues at coordinate 21,149,260 of NC_059177.1, read as the reverse complement.
TTGAGTAGACCCTGGCCACTTCTAAAGTGAAAAGTTAATTTTTCTTCCTCCTTTTCCTTTAACATAGCTACTCTCAGACTTTAGTATATTTGAGGAAACAGTAGGCCACATTTACATCTCTGAAATAAATAGCCTGTAATAAATATATTCCAGATATTTATTTTAAGCAGATGTATTCTCATAATTGTTGTCAAGTGAATTCTCATGATTCATGTAAAAAATAAAATAACTATTTGAATAATATGTAAAAAGTACAGAAATGAAATGCGAGTACTAAACATACGTGTCTTTTCTTTTTAGTCGCATTTACTTAAGGCTTAACTTGCCTGTCTTGTTTGATTGGAGATAGGGTGAGGAGTATTGACATGAAATAAATTAAACCGGAATACTGTTTAAAAATAGCAACTGTTTCTGTCCAGCTACAGATCACTATGCAAACTCAGTTTCTCTCACATCCCCAGTTTGGGTTGGAGGCTCCAAATTCAGATTCCTTCAAGTAAATCTGGATATTAAAAATTTGCAGTCTCATGAACCAACAATGTTATTTCAGACCTTGGGTATGTGACCCTTCTTTGCTTTCTGCCCAACGCTATTGCAATTCAAACAAGAAAGCAAATCAAACCAAACCTATACTGGCTCCCACATGGACTGGTTCTTAAGCACCTCTCGTTTAGGATGGCTCCTCCACATTCCTCTTCCTTCCCGAAATCCTGGCCTGTTCAGAATCAGGCTCAAGTCTTTTTGAAGATGACTGTCCTTGATCTACTCAGTTCTCCTTTTGGGTCCTTTCCTTGAAGCTGCTGTTCCACGTTTTAATATCGCATGACAGTTGAATACTGTTGTGAGTTCACCTTCCTTTCCCTGTGTCTTGTCTCCCCAGATTATCAAATCCCTGGTACACAGGGACTGTTTGTTATATTACCTCTGTGCCTACCCAGCACCAGGTAGATTTCTGAACAGGTTAAATATATGTGGGGATTTTTTTTTTTTTTAACACATACCTTTAATTTTGAACACACTATGTGAGCATTGTTAGCTGCATCACCAGAAATTTTCTATAAAAGGCCAAAGTTCTATCTTCTCTGTTCTGGGTTGAGAAGAACCTTAAAAATTCAGAGTGGGATGAGGGTCATGAATAGCCATACATGATGAATTAAGTGGGGTGCCGTCGTGGTTTGGCAGCCGCTTATGTGGAAAGACAAGCACTTTTGAGCCCAGCCTGTTACCGATTCTTGAGTACCCGTTCCTGTACCAGAAGTTTGAGTTCCTGGCCATGCTGAATGGTGATCAAGAAGATCTCTACAGAACAGGTCCAGAGTCTCAACCGCAGGGTGAGCTGGCCTGAATGGAATCAAGATAGTTTGGTGGTGTTAGGCCAAGAGGCTTTTGTGATGTTTATTTTTTCTTTCCTTCTCCTCTCCATTTTTCTTTTTTTCTCTCTTGGCACATTTGAAAAGAGTGTGTATCAGTGATCTGGTGAAAAGAAAGTGAAAGTGAAAGTTGCTCAATCATGTCTGACTCTTTGCGAACCCTTAGGCTATACAGTCCATGGAATTCTCCAGGCCAGAATACTGGAGTGGGTAACCTTTCCCTTCTCCAGGGGATCTTCCCAACCCAGGGATCGAACCCAGGTCTCCCTCATTGCAGGCGGATTCTTTACCAGCTGAGCCACCAGGGAAGCCCTGATCTGGTAGAAAATAATTTCAAGGTGTTTTAATGAATGCCTTAGATCTTTTGAATGAATTTGTCTGGCTGAATGGAGAGAAGGAAGTACCAGTTATCACTAATACAGTTTTTCCTGTGACAGCTCTTGTACTACTGTGAAGGTGTTCTATTGAGAAGTATTTTAAACCTGAGTCCCTTTTAGCTATGTCCTAAAAGGAAAAGCACAGTAAAACATGGGACCGAGTACAGGGCTCCAGACCAGTCACTCCTTCCAGGGGCTGGGGCAGGTGGAGAGGGACAGATGCCACAGAAGAGGGTATTGTTCGGGAAGGTGGTCACACACGGTTCACCCAACATCTAGCCTGGAGGCTAAGTGATGAGGGGCCCCGTTTTCTGCTGAGATGGGTGGTTGGAGCCAGCTCTTTGTTTCTGAACAGCAGAGCAAGGGAAGTAAATATTTAAGTCCAGGAGAATGATCTGGAGTTGGTTGAATTGAGGATCTCTCTGTCTCCTTTGCCCTTCTCCTCCAGCTTTTGACACTTCCTATACCCTTTCTGCGGAGAAGGCAATGGCACCCCACTCCAGTACTCTTGCCTGGAAAATCCCATGGTTGGAGGAGCCTGGTAGGCTGCAGTCCATGGGGTTGCTAAGAGTCGGACACGACTGAGCGACTTCACTTTCACTTTTCGCTTTCATGCATTGGAGAAGGAAATGGCAACCCACTCCAGTACTCTTGCCTGGAGAATCCCAGGGACGGGAGCCTGGTGGGCTGCTGTCTATGGGGTCGCACAGAGTAGGACACGACTGAAGCAACTTAGCAGCAGCAGCAGCAGTATACCCTTTCTGGCTGGCACCACCCTTGAAATGCAGATTTGAACCCGCGGCTCTTGTCTTAAGAGGACCTTTTACAATTGTGTACTACTGCTGCTGCTGCGACTACTACTACTAAAGTCGCTTCAGTCCTGTCCGACTCTGTGCGACCCCATAGACGGCAGCCCACCAGGCTCCCCCGTCCCTAGGATTCTCCAGGCAAGAACACTGGAGTGGGTTGCCATTTCCTTCTCCAGTGCATGAAAGCGAAAAGTGAAAGTGAAGTCGCTCAGTCATGTCCGACTCTTAGCGACCCCATGGACTGCAGCCCACCAGGCTCCTCCATCCATGGGATTTTCCAGGCAAGAGTACTGGAGTGGGGTGCCACTGCATTCTCCGTACAATTGTGTACGTGTGTTTAGAAAGAATCAACAGCTAGAAGTAGCAGGTGCAGTTTTTCAGCCGTGCAGTGTGCTTGCTTCATGGCTGTGAGATATGGGTTCGCCCTGGTTCCTAGATAGCCCCTTCTAGATAGCCTGGTGCACAAAATGTAGGTAAAGTTTTGCTATACATTCTTTGCCCTAGACTAAGTGGCATAAGCAACATAAAACTAAGGTTCAGGTAAGAGAAGATGTGAAGTGTTGGAGCTGTTTGTGCCTGCGCCACGTGGGGCCTGCTTCGCCCCAGCTAAGGCACATAGGAGGCCTCTGAGAGAGCAGAGACCGCATCAGGAACACAGAGATGCTTGCTGTCCCCAGGAGTGTGGGACAGGACCCTTTAGAGACACCCAAGGAGTAGGTAACGTGGTCTGGGGATTGGATGGAAGATGTCATAATACAGGTGCATCAGTTGCTGAAAATAAAACTAGGGCTTTTTCACTGTGGTCTTTCATACTCATAACCTTTAAACAGTCATCCTGTTTCCCTCCTTACGTACATCTTTTTTCATTTCTCTCCTCAGTTTCAAATCTTTTCAAGCTTCTGCAGTTATTAGTACTTCCTGGGTCTGCAGGAATGGGATGGGAATAACTGAGCCCCCTAGAATTTGTTAAACCGACTTGATGACTTTCAGTCTTTCTCCATCCCCACCTTTCCCAGATATATAATTGTCGTCTTGGTGGTTTTTTTAGCATTACAAAGAACTTGTCAGTTAACCTCGCTGCGGTCTTGAAGTTGGCATCAGAAGATGATTTCAGAATGGGCGATGGGTGTTGATTGTGGGGCAGGACGTGTGTGGCAGAAGCATTAACACAGCTCTCGATAAGAGAAGCCCTGCCTTTGTTTCTGTTAAAATTCCATCCTGTTAAAACTCCTCAAGATTGATGGAGCTGCGGGGGTGGGGGGGGGGGGATTCTTTGGGTGAGAAGTTAGTGAAGCAATGTAGAAAGCAGTTAATTTATTCCCCCGCCCAAAGGACAGATGAGTGAGATGGGGACTGTAGTTGAGGTATTTATTTGCTGCTTTGTGTGTGTAATCTGCCTCAGTGTCTAATTTCTGTATTCAAGTTTTAGTTACAAGTCATGTGACAGGGCCTCTCCTTTTTCATTCCTAATGATTTCGAAATCAGAACTTTTTGAAGCTAGACAGAGAGATCATCTATGGCGATAAAACTGGATCTCAGAGAGAGCAACGACTCTTGTTTTCCATCTCCTTGCTTCCTGTTTCATGCTCTTTTTTATACCGTAGTATAAATGTGTGCATCTCTGTTCTCCTGTGACACTGTAGAGGCTATCCCTTGTGTGGCAGAAGGACCATTGCCCAACTGATCCATCCACAGGAGTCCCTGAATAAATAAAGGCTTCCAGCAATTTTAGTTTCTGATGAATGTTTAGTTTTATTGTCTTTTTTCCCCCCTCTTTTAAAGTACCTTTGTGTAATTTTCGTTTCATTTCTTTTTCAGCTCAAATCTGAACATCAATGATGTGCTAGGGAATTATTCCCTTACTCTGGTTGATGCGTTGGATACCCTTGCAGTAAGTGTTCGGCCTTATTATTTTTTTTTGAAGTTAATTAAGATATTTTGGAGTTAATACCATTGCTTCCCCCCAGGGATGAGAATTCCAGGAAATGTGATCCTCAGAATATATTCATAGCCGTTGTTTATTTTAATGAGCTTAATACGGAGAGCAAGAAAAACACTGAAGGTCGAATGAGGGGAAATGTGATCCCCCTAAAAATGTGGAGAAGGCAGTGTGAGTATTTTGGGGAAACCTATTTTTGTCCCAGTTTCCCACTATTTTATTCCTTAAAGGAACCAGTTTACAGTTCCTGGAGTTAAGATTTCTGAAGTGAAAGTCAAGATCTCCAGGGGAGAAGATCCCCTGAAAGGTCCCACAGCTCCTGACTCCCTGAGAGCAGGTCCAAGCCCTGCTCCCAGCCTCTGCAAGAGACCCTCTGTGTGAACACTCTTGTGATCTTTGCTTTCTGAGTTTCGTGTGGACACTGCCCACTCCAGACTTGGGCTGCCAACTCGGAGACTGCCTTTACCTCCTCAGGCCTTATCGGTTCCCTCAGCTGGAGACCTCGGGACACATTCACACATGGAAAACGGGCCGGCCTGTGCACGGTTCTTATTACCAGGCTGCCCTGTGCACATGCTCTGCATCATGGCGAGGCCCTGTAATTCCAGCGGAATATTAAAAAATTTCCTTATAAACCTGATTTTACTACCGCTTGGCTCTTCTTCATTGTTTCAGCACACTTTTACCATTAGAAAATTTTTACTCTAGCCGATTCCCAATCCTGCATTTTAACTGTCCTTAAAAGAGTTGAAAACTGTCAGGAGTTAGAAGTGGGTAATTCTAGCTAAGTTTGCATGACAGCTGTCCTAGATCTTGGCCAGCAGCAGAATTCCGAGAGCTCGGGGAGAGCTTGGGCGGTCTGTGTGTGTTCCCCTGGGCTCACGGTCTGCAGGAAGTCCAGGCCTGCGTGCTGCCAGGCTGTAGTTGCACAGCAGTTTAGTTTCCCTTCTCAGTTTAATTTCTCCTTCTCAAGTGATGGCTGCTGCCTGTCAGCATCTGCCATCACTCATCAAAATGGGCCCAGGCTAGTGTTGTTGTTTAGTCACTCAGTTGTGTCCAGCTCTTTGTGACCCCGTGGACTGTAGCCCACCAGGCTCCTCTGTCCTTGGGGTTCTCCAGGCAAGAATACTGGAGTGGGTTGCCATTTCCTTCTCCAGGGGATCTTCCCAACCCTGGGATCAAACCTGGCGTCTCCTGCTTTGGCAAGCAGATTCTTTACTGCTAAACCCACCAGGGAAGCCGCTCAGACTAGTATGTTCACCCTAATTAGAGTTAACTCGTTGAAGATACCAGAGGCTGACTCAGCCTACAAGTATTGCTTTAAAAAAAAAAAAAAAATCCCAAGACATATATATATCTAGCTTATGAAAGGCCACCTTTTCTCCCTGAGCCCTCTCTTTTGGTCCCATTGTATCTTTTTTTTTTTTTTTAATATATTTATTTATTTGGCTTCGTCGGGTCTTAGTTGCAGCAGGTGGCACCTTTGTTGTGTCATGTAGAATCTTTAGTTGTGGTGTGGGTTTAGTTGCTCTGTGACATGTGGGATCTTAGTTCCCTGACCAGGGATTGAACTTGCATCCCCTGCATTGCAAGGCAGATTCTTAATCGCTGGACCACCAGGGAAGTCCCCCATTGTATCTTTTTATCTCTCTGCCGTGCTTGTGAAGTTCAGAGACCTTGCTTCTGTTCATCACTGCACTCTGTCCACACCTCATGGTGTCCGATACATGGTGGGAGTACAAATAGGTGTTAAGAAAATGAACTTTGACGAATCTGACATTTCCCAACACAGATTCCAAGGGTGTGCTCCTGCAAAGGAGAATTCTGTTCCCAAATGAACTTGAGAAATCCTCCCAGTCTGCCCACTCTTGGAAAGCCACTGTGGACACCAGCCTTTTCAAGGCTGTGAGAAGTTCTGCAGTAAAGAAGCCTGTGTAATGTTTCTGTCCAACCCAGCTTTTCTAAGCCTAAGTGAGCGATTTCAGAGCATCATTACTCTGTTCTGTAGCTTATAAAATGGTAAATTACAATATGTCACTGAAACCTTCCTCCTCTGTCTTGCACGTGCTCTGAGCTCATATCGGCATCTGCAGCTGCTAACAGATTCGGCTGCTGGTGAACATCAGTAGGGAAACAGACCCATTTCTGTGGTTTTCACGGTAGAAATATCCGGTCTTTGATGTACACTGCAGCCTTCTTTTTCAGATGTTACTTCTGTTGAGGTTTCCCTTTGCTTTTGCTGACATTTTAAACAAACTGTAACAGGTGTATTTGCGAAACACTCAGACAATAGCAGTCCCTTGACTACTTGATGCAACTTGCAGCAGGATTGCATAATCTTGTTAAAAAAACAAATTAAAAGCCAGAAAAGAAACTGTACTTTCTCTGCATGGAACAGCAAAATAACAGTGAGGGGGAGAAAAAGAAAAAAAGATGCACCAGATCAATAAATACTAGGAGATAAGAAACACTTGAGAAAGTAGTATCTGAATGACGTCATTTGTTTTTTCTTTCTTTTTTTTTTGGATGTGTCCTTATGTTGTCATTATAGTCCCAGGATGGTCGTAAAATTTTGAACAGCATGAAAGCATTTCAGTTCTGGTTAATTTATCAAATTTTATGCTCAATTTGCACTTCACATAAGAGAGATGCTTGGAATGACACCATATCCACACACCCAAAAATAGGAATCATAATTCTAGAATATTTTTTACAAAGGATGTAGGGCTGGTTACTTGCGTGTTGTGTTGGTTTTGAATGGCATTGGCCTTATACTGTCCTCCCAAAGATAATACCACTATTTCTCAACGTGTCCAGACATCTGGGTAACAAGCAAAGAGTCAGTTTCCCAGATGTTTTAGTCTCCTGGGAGCCAAATACCCAAGCTGTTGAATTATTTGAGGAACAGAGGGAATATCCTGTTTTTTTGTTTTTTATTTTGGGATTGGTTTTTACTCATTTCAGGAAATTAGGAACTGTAATGCCTGCCTTACTAAATAATCAGAGTGAAGCTGAGGGGGGCTGGGGAGGGGTGATGAAGGCTGCTAATGATTTTATGAGGAGTTACTGTCAAAGTTTTGCCATCTGGAGATACGGTTCTTGAGTTTGGTGGAAATGGGCTTGCCATCTGTCCCAGAATGTATTCTAAGAGATAACTGGGCTTTTGTGTTTCTGCTGCCATGAGTGGCAAAACCACAGCACGGACAGACATTCAGATGATGTGGCCCAGCTCCTGCGATCATGTAACCTCGGTGTCATTTCATGCCGTCATAATGGCTTGTGTTCCTCTTTTTAAAGATAATGGGAAATTCATCCGAGTTCCAGAAAGCAGTCAAGTTAGTGATCAACACAGTTTCCTTTGACAAAGATTCCACCGTCCAGGTCTTCGAGGCCACCATAAGGTAAAAGGATTGTCAAACAGACTGAAAGCCGCTCTTGTGTGTGTGAGTGAGGGGAATATCCCTGTGAGGGTTCATGGGCCACAGGGTCCAGCTGGGGAGTCCATGTAGACCTCGTGGGCTCAGTGTCCCCTGTTCCTCTCTTTTGGATGGATCAAAACTGAAACACTGGCCATTTCAAAGTAATTCCATTTGGGGCTGAATAGAAAGACACTTTAATGTGTATTTAAAATAGGTGTCCCTTTAAAAGAGCTTTTCATGATTTCACTTTACGTCTGGTCTCATTTCCTTCACTGTGTCCTAGGAAAACCCCTGTGTATTTCTGAAGAAATCAGAGTTTCTCATCTCACCTACCACCTGCAGAAAACCACTGCTGACCATGTGGGTCACTTTGCTCCCGTGTGTCTTTCTCTCTCCTTCTCTTCCCCCCAACACCCCCTAACTTCCTCCATCTCTCCCTCTTATGTATTAACTCATGTTTTATATCTCACCTTTTTAGTCTGATAGACCGTGACATCTTTCCTATTCCACTGAAACTTTGAAAATTGTATCATTGCATAACATTTATTTTGTGTAGCATTTATTTAAAGTTCTGAAAAATGTCACAGTCCACTTCTGCTCATTGGAGGGGACATGAACTCGTGGCCCCTGAGGGCTGGGGATGTAAGCTGGTGGCCCCTGCCTCTCGGTGGGCCATTCTCTCCTCTTCTCTTCCTCTTCCCCTCCTTGCCTCTGCACCAGAAGTTGGAGAATTTCATGTTGTTTGGCAGCTAGAGCTACAAAAGTTACTTGGTATTTGTTATCTTGCTCTTTTCTTTTTTCTTGTTTGGCTAAGTTTTCTCCCCCAAGTGAGAGAAACCAAGAGTAGTTTATTAGTACTAAAAAGTGATATTTATACTGGGACTGATGAGGCCGCTCTCTTGTGATGAGATGATGACGATTACCAAACAAGGTTATCACTAGAAGTGGATTATTCTCAGTAGACTCAGATGAATGGATCGCCTTCTCCCTTTCAGTAGTGTGCTTAGCTAGCAATTGATTGTTCCCTGTCAAAGGCCAGAAAGAATGTCAGGGGGTCAGTAAGTTCAGCCCCTCTGATTCAGGCAGTGCTAAGTCCACAGGGGATTCGAGCCTGCTGCTGTCGTTCTGAACCGGATTGTACAGCCAACATGATTTTTATTCTTTTGTTCTTCCTGTCAGGGTTCTGGGGAGCCTTCTTTCTGCCCACAGAATAATAACCGACTCCAAGCAGCCCTTTGGTGACATGACGATTAAGGATTATGACAACGAGCTGTTACACATGGCTCACGACCTGGCCGTGAGGCTCCTCCCTGCCTTTGAAAACACCAAGACTGGGATCCCCTACCCTCGGGTAGGTGGATGGTTTCCATAACTCACCCCTTGCCTGAATGAACACTCTTTGTTGATGAATTTATTTGTGGGAAGGAGTGGGGCTGATGTGGGAGAGGAAATGCATGTCCTTGAGAGAATTTAGCCCTAAATATGATACACATAGGTTTTAACTCATTCAGCATTTACTGAACACCTATCGTGTGCTAGGCATAGGACATATCTGACTTATCCTTCTTCTTAAGGAAGTTATGTTCCTCTGCTCAGTCAGTCTTCTTAACCCCTTTTACAGGTGGGATTTGTATCCTGTGCCACAACAAAACAGTGAGGGGAATTTGTCTTTGTTTCTGACCTGGGTCCATTTCCCCAGACACCCTCACACGTATACCGTAGGAGTTCAGTGTATGTTGTTTCACATGGATCTTTCAAATAAAGCCTGTACAGACCAGTAAGTTAGCTGCTGATTTAAATGCAAAATCTGGAAGAAGATTCTGTCTTTGTGGTGTCTGATTTGCTGAGCCCAGAGCTCCTCTGGGAATTGAGTCAGCCTCTGGGTAACCAGTGGAGAACTGCCAGACCTCGGGAGCCTCCATGATGGAACAGGCTGTCACGCTCTCGCTGGGTGCCCTTTCTCTCCCAGCCCGAGATTTGTTCATGTTTGCTGAGCAGGACTGGCTTCATAGCAGCTCACTTAAAATTTCTCCATGATTCCACAGCTTGCCTTTGTCCCCCATACCAAAGCCTGGTGCTGTATAACCATGAAGAGAACCTGGAAATCTGCTGAAAAGAGGCATATTAGTGAATAGTGTTATTGTGATTCCCCCAAGACTGGCTCTTACGAATAACACAGGGCTCTGGTGTTCGTATCATCTTGTTTGTGTGTCTTAAACTCGTTCCCATGTTTGTCTCGGATGTAGAGCAGGAGGCAGGGGCTGACTCAGCCTGCAGTAAGCTTGGTTCCTTAGTGGAGTGTGGTCGCTGTGACTTGGCCTCCTAGCCACGTGAGTTCCTTGACTGTTGCCACAAATCCTTTGTCTCTTCCTATCCCCAGGTGAATCTAAAGACAGGCGTTCCTCCCGACAGCAATAATGAGACGTGCACGGCCGGTGCTGGTTCCCTCCTGGTGGAATTTGGGATTCTAAGCCGACTGCTGGGGGATTCCACGTTTGAGTGGGTGGCCAGGCGAGCTGTGAAAGCCCTCTGGAGCTTGCGGAGCAGTGACACGGGATTGTTAGGTGTGGGGACCCTGTCAGGTCTTGGTGCCGAGAGCATCACCCCCTTTCCTTTCCTCTTCTCTGGGGCCCTCCCTCCTCTCCACTCCTTTTTCCTTGTACCATGGAACCTGAAATTGACAACTCAGAGAGGGGGGCCCTCAGTGTTTCTCCGTGTGACTTTTCTTAGAGGGAGGCTGGAAGGTTTGATGGCATGGAATCATGCTTTTCCTATCTGAGGGCTCCCTTCCGATTTGAATCCCTTGGCATATTCCACTTGAAAATAATTGTTAATGGGAATGCTATAAAAAGAGCTGCCTCAGAGGCAAATGATGTTGCTTCAGTATGAGGTTCCAAATATAGGAATTTAGAGTTAACTGGTAGAGTGACTTTCTCCTTTACAGAAATCTCGCTGTGTAATAGTAGGTTGAAAGTCAGATTAAACCAGTTTTAGATTTTTCTTTTTTTCTTCCAGAATTTTGGTCAAGACATTATTAAAAAATTATTTCAAACATACTGAAAAATTGTTTCCTATTGAAGTAGGAGAAAGGGTCATGAATAATAAGCCCCTATGTACTCATTATTTATCTTCAATAATTATTAGTATTTTACTAGCTCAAGATGTTATCTTAAAATATGTTGTTGCCTCTTATAACTGTCTTATTTTGAGAAATATTTTCTTGTCACTGGGAGGGAACTGGATTGGGGGTCCTGGAGCCTAGAGTGTCATTGCAAAAGTACTGCCATTTAAAAGTGATTTTCGATTATTCCTTAGTTTCTCACAAATTTGTTGTATTTAACAACAGGAAAAATAAAATAGTCGCCCCATTTTTCACCCAGTGTCACCCCAAACTGTCAACTTTAAAATTTCCCATAAGCCCTTGCAGTCACATGAAACTTTTGTATACAGCACTTTTAAATTCTAATATAGATATTTCCAGTCTTCCTTCCATTTGTCAGATCACACAAGAGGCCTTGTACCCTTGCCGCCTCTTCTCTGTGCGGGATGAAGGTACTGAGGGGCCATGGGGCTGAAGCAGGAGGCCTCCTGCCCCTCAGCCCTGGGTCCTGACAAGCTCCACTTATTTTCACAGGCAATGTTGTGAACATTCAGACGGGCCACTGGGTCGGCAAGCAGAGTGGCCTGGGTGCCGGACTGGACTCCTTCTATGAATACCTCTTGAAATCTTACATTCTCTTTGGAGAAAAAGAAGACCTAGAAATGTTTAATGCTGCATATCAGAGTATTCAGAACTACTTAAGAAGAGGGTATGTCTCCTCACCGCCTGTCTCCTTGTTCCGTTGAGCAAGTAGAATGTGTCGTGAGGTATTCATATTCTTCTCCACGCGATTCACAGGCCTGGTCTCTGGCCTCATTTTACTGCCTCCTAGGTGTTAGCTGGTCATTTGGGGGTGAAGCGGTGTATTGGCTATTTACGGCCATGTGACAAATTACCCTGAAGCCTAGTGCTTAAACAGCGAATTTTCTCTCACCGATTCTCACGAGGTCGCCCACAAGCTCTTGGTGGGGGCTGTAGCCATGTCATGGTTCGGGCCAGGCTGGAGGGCTCCCTCCCAAGCTTCGATTGCTCCCTGGCTGTGGCCGGAGGTCTCAGTTCCTTGCCACATGGACCTCTCCATAGGCAGCTCGTGGCAGCTGGCTGCCCCAGAATGAGCGGTCTGAGAGAGACAGAAAGAGACCCTCCAGAAACTGGCCTGTGCTTTCACACCCTAATCTGGGAATGACAACCAGCACTTCTGCTGGACTGTTGGTCACACAGACCAAGGCTGATGCAGTGTGTGAGGGACAGCACAAAGGTATGAGGGCCCAGAGGCAGGGGTCGCTGGGGGCTACTTGGGGAGTGGCTGCCACAAGGAGTGACACGTCCCCGGGTTTCTCAGGCTTTAACTGCACATAGAGCTGCCTTGTGGCACAGTTGTTTTGGTTCACTTTCCAGAGAAGTTAGGTTCAGTCTTTATACTTGATGAGAGGAAGGACAGTTACCACATTTTTTTTCCCTTCTGTGTTTGTTTTCTTAGTAATTATTTTTTATTTTATTTTTTAAATTAATTTTTATTGGAGTATAGTTGGTTTACAGTGTTGCATTAGTTTTTATTATACAGCAAAATGGCGTATTTGGTAAAAACAGTACTGTTTGCTGCTTGTCAGTTGTGCGTTCAGGATGGCAGAGAAGTGCCATTTGAAGCTGCAGCAGCTTCTACCCTGTGCCTCCTCTCTCTTCCTGGGTCTTCCCCTGTGCACTTGGCTTCTATTAAGTGGCCAGAGCAAGTGACAGCTACTGAGTTGCCTGCTTGGTAGGATTTTCTCGGACACATTTCCACCCTAGCTGTTGTATGAACATGCAAGTGCTATGTTTAGGTAAGAGGCTGTTTGGCCAGAGTTCAGTCCTTTTTGTTTTTTAAAGCCCCTGCATTTACTAAATCGAGTGGTAATCTCTGAGCTCCTTGCTCTGATGTGCTCCTCCAGGCCCAGGCCCCATGGTGTAGGATTCTATTAGAGACGAGACTCTTGTGCAGAAAGAACTAGGCTTCCCCACTCAGGTCAAAACTGACTCACTGTATATACCAAATTGAAAGTGAAAGTTGCTCAGTCGTGTCCGACTTTGCATCCCCATGGACTATACAATCCATGGAATTCTCCAGGCCAGAATACTGGAGTGGATAGCCTTTCCCTTCTCCAGGGGATCTTCCCAACCCAGTCTCCCACATTGCAGGCAGATTCTTTAGCAGCTGAGCCACAAGGGAAGCCCAAGAATACTGCAGTGGGTAGCCTAATCCCTTCTCCAGCGGATCTTCACGCCCGAGGAATCGAACAGGGGTCTCCTGCATTATAGGCAGATTCTTTACCAACTGAGCTATGAGGGAAGCCTTGTACGGAAATGCTTTTGCATTGGCTGGAAAATATACCAAATTACATGGAAATATTACTCAAACCTGCATGTCAAAGTGCTTTCTGCAAAGTGCAATGACAAGTCAGTGTGTTACGATGGTCAAGTTCGGAACTTTTGTCTCACAGTAGGTGTCATCTCGTGCTAGAGTACTGTATTCACAGGGAGAGGCGGTCTGTCTCCAAAGGTTTAAAGACTGTTGGGAGCAAAGGTTGATGTTGATTCCACTGAAGTGAAGCTGCTGGGGGCTGATGGAGGAACAGGGCTAGAGCTGTGTCTCTTCCTTCTCTCTGACCATTCTGCTTGGCTCCTCAGTCGGGAAGCCTGTAACGAGGGAGAAGGGGACCCGCCCCTCTACGTCAACGTGAACATGTTCAGCGGGCAGCTCATGAACACGTGGATCGACTCTCTGCAGGCCTTCTTCCCTGGACTGCAGGTATTTCACAATTCAGTTTGCTTAGTGAAAGAAGTTATTGGAAAGTGTTCTGCCCCCTCTTTCCTTTTCATGGTTCCAGAATGTTCTCCTTCAGATTTGGGCAGTTCATGGCACAGTATGTGTCCATCATTCTCTTTGAAAATTACTCCGCACTGAATCAGCGTAAAGCCATGCCTGAAAAGTAAAGGGTGTAAAATTTCTGGATGGTCCATTTCTCAGTTGTCGATGCTTTGCTCATGAGGAGTTAGCCTCTTGTCCTCTGCAGTCCTCGGGGATGTGGCGCTGATGGCCAGATGGGGGTGGCGTCTGTCCCACAGGCAGCTTTTGGGTTGGGTTTGTCTCCAGCTATGTTTGCGGACCAGTGGGTGGAGGGGGAGCCCAGGCCCCATGTGTCACGTCCTGCCATTGTGAGAACCCCATCCTAGCCTGGGGCGCTGCGTCTTTCCCGCAGGTTCTGATAGGAGATGTGGAAGACGCCATCTGCCTGCACGCCTTCTACTACGCCATCTGGAAGCGCTACGGGGCCCTCCCCGAGAGGTACAACTGGCAGCTGCAGGCCCCCGACGTGCTCTTCTACCCGCTGAGGCCCGAGCTGGTGGAGTCCACGTATCTCCTCTACCAGGTACCGCTGGGAAGGCCTGGAGCAGTTGGTTCACAGGGAGTGCTTGCCGACAGGTGGAGAACCAGGTTACTTCACAGTGACCGTTGGGGTGACCGCCAGCCCAGAGCCTGGTGAGCGCGCAGCGTCAGCTGTGGTTCCACAGGACAGGGAAGGCCTCCACAGTCACGTACACGTGTGACCCACATTCTGCAAAGCTGGGTCCCATCTTCACTCCAGGACTTGTTTCTCCCACCCTTAAAACAATCAAGAGGCACATTTGGTGCTCACTGTTTTCCAAATATATTGGACCAAAGAACTCTCCTGGGGGAACGCATTTCTGTCTTCATGTACTGTGGAACCTTGGGCTGTGTAAATTATTCAGACGAACAAAGTCTGTTCCTTAGCTGGAAAGGGAATCACCTGGGATTCATCTGAATACCTATTTTTTGTTTAATCCTTTAAAAAAAAAAACAGTCTTTCTCTTTTGTGAAATTACTTGAATGCCAGAGGAAATGTCACTTTAACTGTGAAGAATCTTCTCCCCCACAGTTTAAGGCAGATATTTATACCTCTGTGCACACCATGCATATATACACACCGAGAGCTGTCAGCCATTCGCAAATATAGCACCAGAGCTGCTCACTTTCTGAGAAGCTGGCCCTCCGTGTGTTCAGCAGCCGTATAATGACGTGTGTAGTGGGCAGGCCCTTGCAAGGAGATCTTACGAGCTCTGCTAGCAGGATTAGTGCTGTAGTTTATTTTTATTTTTCCATTTTGACTGCACTGGGTCTTCCTTGTGGTGCGTGGGCTTCGACTCCAGAGCGTGCAGGCTCAGTGCTTGTGGCACATGGACTTAGTTACCCCGTGGCATGTGGGGTCTTAGTTCCCTGACCCAGGAGCAGACCCATGTCCCCTGCATTGGAAGGAGGATTCTTAACCACTGGACCACTGAAGAATTCCCAGTGTTGTAGTTTAGATTTATTCAATAATTTTTTTTTTTAAAAACACCAAATCCTTGCCATTTGCTTCTAAAAGAGGGAGAAATCCTGTGCAGCTGGTAATTGACCTCACGGGGGTAGAGAGACCTCGTGAGTTGTAACCTGACAGAGGAGGAGCCAGCCTGTGACTCTGCCTCCCCTGACTCAGGGCCGAGTCAGGCCACTCAGGGTGACTCGCGGGCACTGTCTGAGGCCTCCCCTTAAGCTGAGGTCTGTTGCCCTTGGGTTTAGGCTCTTGGCTTCTGTCACTGTTTCTTTCCTCTTGCAGCTTCTTCCTCACATTGCCTATTTTCTTAGAAGCCAAAGAAATCTTTGGCTTTACCGCCTTGCCCTCTGAGGCCTCTCCCTGCACTCTCCTAATCCAGAGACAGTGACTTTGTGGTCGTTTGCTTCTGCTGCTCCTGCGGGGTTGGCACTGGGAATGGATTGTAGATTATCCCCAACTTTTAAACTAGTTTTGGGAGGAAAGTCTAGTCCTCCCAGAGAATTTTTCTTCCCTTCACAAAACCATCTATGAGCCTGTGACAGAAGAGGCAGCAGCCCCGGGTCTGCGTCCTGGGGGTGATTAGAGAACAGAGAGTGTGGAGGCCCCTGCAGATGTTTCAGAAATCTTGTCCCCAGGCAGTTCTTCCCAGCGCTGTGTGTGGAATGGAGGCTAAGTCCTGTTTTCTGTGCTCGCGGCTGATGTTTCTGAAGAGTTCTGAGACAACACAGAAACTGGATTTGTCCTTAGACGCAGGACTGTCATGATGGGGGATCAGGAAAGCCAAAGGCAGGGGGTTGATCTGCCGTGGAAGCAGGCCTTCTTGCCATCCCCAGCCCGACATTCAAGTTGAGCAGGTTGGAGGTGCACTTTGAACCAGAATTCACCATATACCTTAGTCCCCTTAACGTTCAAGACCCTGCAGGATAAAGTGGCCGCGCCTCCTCGGGAAAGCCCCGCAGGCAGCACAGTGTGTATGGATGGCGTGTCTCCCAGGCCCCCTGGATCACCTTCTCTCATGTTCTCTCTAGGCAACCAAGAATCCCTTCTACCTCCATGTAGGAATGGACATTCTGCAGAGTCTGGAAAAGTACACAAAAGTCAAGTTAGTTTCCTAAGTTCCTTCCTTTTCCTGTTGACCACTTTTATTCTGAGTCATTCTGGGGTGATAATATTCTATTTGGTGTTTTACTCTTTAGAACAGACCCTTAATGTTAATTTTGCAGGGAGATTCCTTACTTCTTGTGTAGTAGAACTGGCCTGTTATAGTGTGAATTAAAAAGTTTTTTTTCACCTTTATTCCTGTAGAGTTCTAGCAGAGTCTATGGGCTCTTTTTAAGTAACTTATTTCCCTGTTATACAAATAATACATATACTAAAAAGTTTAGGGAGTATAGAAAATATAAAGGTAGAATATTATCACTGTGATCTCCATGTGCAGAGATAACTACCATTAGTGTTTAAGTATAGAGTCTTACACTCTTTTTTATACATTTATATATGTCTGTAATGTGTGTATATATGTATAAAAACTAAATTTTGTGACCTGCTTTTCTTAACCTAGTAATAAATAAATAAACCTGTAAAATAAATATTTTCTTACAAAATACTGTTTTAAACCATCCGAATGAGAAGTCAGTCTACAAGTACTGGGACATGAAATGTAAATCAGTCCTTTAGAATTTGTTGCCAGTCATTTTTCTTGGTGTCTTGTCGCACTTTTGGCAAACACTCTCCACCACCTTCGTACCCCTTTCCCCACCATTCACCTAATGATTTGGCTGCCAGACCACTTTTTAATGAATTTGCAGACAGTCAGTTGAGGCTAAAAAAAAGGTAGCCTTTAAACCCACCCTATTTCATTTTCCCCTGTGGCGTTTGATCATTTGGTTATTCTGTTAATAGATTGCTTCTGCTTCTTAAATGAATGAGCAAGTGGGAGGAGCACTGTGGGACTGACCGGACGATTGTTTCGTAGGTGTGGCTACGCTACGCTGCATCATGTCATTGACAAGTCCAAGGAGGACCGGATGGAGAGCTTCTTCCTCAGCGAGACCTGTAAATACCTGTATCTGGTACGTGTGCTGTGAGATTGACCCAGAGTGTTTCATTCTGCTGAAAGCAAGCATGCCTTTTTTTTTTTTAATGGGAGGATAATTGCCTTACAGTATTGTGTTGGTTTCTGCTGCACAACAACATGAATCAGCCATAAGTATACATATGTCCCCTCCCTCTGGAATCTCCCACCTCCCCACCCCCATCCCACCCTTGTAGGTCATCACAGAGCATATCCCTGTGCTATACAGCAAGCAAGCATGCCTTTTGCCTCCATCTAACATACATGAGCAGGCACTGCTCCGTGCTGGCCATCTCGCTGGCCCAGGGGTACCACCCTGTCAGAACAAAAGCACGTTGATGTGTCCTCTGTGGTTCCTGGCCTCATGGAGGAAGTACTGCCCAGGACACACACACACACACACACACACACACACACACACAGACCTAGCATCACACAGTGTGTGGTGTGCAGACGGCAGTTCTTAGAGGACCCTTGTGAACCTGGGGGTCGGAAGGCTCCTCTGAGGAAAAGAGCAGGGTCTCAGATCTCATTTTCCCTGATGTGTGTGCTCTCGTAAGACCCACAGCCCGGTCAGCTCTCTGTCCAGACACACATGCTCACCTGTTTGGGTAGAAACTGAACTTTTGGATCTGGAAGAAACCTTTGGGATCATCTGGTCGGTGTTCATTCTTCCCCTTGGGATCTGTCATCTCTGGAGGGAGGTCAGGGGACTTGCTTGGATTCCGGGGGTGGTGACATGGCAGAGCCGAGGCTTGAGCAACCAGTCCTGACTCCTTGTCCAGTGCTCTTTCCACTCGGCTACTCAGCCTTGGACATGTGAGGCATTTGCCTCAGGGCACGAGGCTGCTTTCTTTCTTTCAAGGCTCCAAAGGTCGGGACTTTCTGGTGGGGAAACAGCATGGGGAATTTAGGTGAAGATCCAGAGATAGCCATCAGTGGTGATAGGTTCCCTGTATCTAGTTCAGTGGTTCCCAAGCCCGGGGGCAGCTGGATTGGAGTCACCCTGTTAAGATTAGAGCCATGTTGAGTTGGAAGCTTCAGAAGCAGGCACAGGCGTCTGTCATTCTGCCAAGTGGCTCAGATGGTTCTTCCAGACATCCTGTCCTGCAGCCTGTGTGTCTGGGATGTTCACGGGGCAAATCCTGGAGCGAATGAATGAAGGAGACCCCCAGGGTGTTTGAAGGGAAAGAACTCGGTCCGGTCATAGGGGAAGGGGGAGAACCTGGGCTGGCCCTGTTCTTCTCCTTCGAGCTGTGTAAACACAGACCGGCCCTGCTGAGTGTTTTTTTCTCATTTGTAAAATACTTGAGATGCCTGTAAGGTTTTTTCCCATCTTGAAGAGATCTGTTTCTACGTTTTGCCTCGTTTGTAATTTTTTGCACACCTGCCTTCTCCCACTCTGACCTGTCCCTACTCAGCTAGGTCTTCTTTCTAGATGCCCTCGCTGCACGCTTCTTCACCCCCACGTCTATTGCTGAAGGAAGGGACTGCCTTGGGTGCCCTGTTCCCACAGAGCCCATGTAGGAATGTGTGTCAGGGCCAGACCCTGGGGATCCAGTGAAGAATAAGCCATGTACCTCCTTCTCTATGGAGTTTTTACAGTTTAGGGCTGAGGTGGGGGCCAGTTCCTGAATCCCAGCACTTGAACTCTTAGGGGAGTGGGGCGAGGAGCATCATCTTGGGGCCTATACAGACTAGTGTCACTGGGGTCTTAGCCCTGGGCTTTCTAACCTCTAGGTCTAGGTGGGGTCAGGGAAGTTCAGGCATTTGAACTTAAACACAACTGGTGATTCTGCCCCGCGGGCTTCCCAGGTGCTGCTAGTGGTGAAAAATCTGCCTGCCAATGCAGGAGACATGAGAGGCGCGGGTTTGATCCTGAGTCGGGAGGATCTCCTGGAGGAGGACATGGCAACCTACTCCAGTATTCTTGGCTGGAAAATTCCATGGACAGAGGAGCGGGGCTGGCTACCAGTCATAGGATCACAAAGAGTCACACCGACTGAAGCCACTTAGCACGCACACTTCACAGCCTGGGTTGGTCTGAGAGCTTAGCAAATTCTTATCTCTAAGTAGTCTGGCTCACCCCTATGAATTAGTTCCAAACATGCTACAATTGTATCTGTGTTTTTTTTCCCCCCACTAGCTCTTTGATGAGGAGAACCCAGTACACAAATCTGGAACCAGATACATGTTTACAACTGAGGGACACATTATATCCGTTGACGAACATCTCCGGGAGTCACCCTGGAAGGAGTTCTTCTCTGAAGAGGGAGGGCCGGACCAAGTGGAAAAGTCTGGGCACAGGCCTAAACCTCAGGAGCTGAACGTCATCAACTCCAGCTCCAATGTAAGTTGCTGTCTCAAGGGGTGATTTGTCCGTGGAGGAAGAGAAAACACTCCTCATAATGTTGTCATCCAGGGGTCTTGACAGAATATTCTTGGCACCTGCAGCTTGGGTAATTTGAGAAGAGTTTCAGCAAGGGGCCGTTTCTGTAGGTGCCATCAGGGTGTAAGGACACCGTGGGGGCAGCCGCCCGCCAGTGCTCCGGGCTGAGGGGCCTGTGGACAGGGTGGTCATGGGAGCCCTGACGCAGAGAAGCCTGTGCTGGGGGCGGCCTCTGGGCAGGAGCCGCTGCTCTGGGCCGGCTTCTGTGACTGTGTGGGAAGGGGGCCTGCAAAGTGAACATAGCGCTTCCGATCTGCTGGAGCTTCTCGTGGGCCATCCCCACCAGGAGCCCAAGGGCCAGGGAGCCTGTGCATAGCGTCCCCCAGGTCAGGATGTCCCTGGAGGTCCAGTGGTTCTGCTCTCCCAATGCAGGGGGTGCACGGTTGATCAGCTGTCAGGGAACTAAGATCCCACATGCCATGTGGTGTAGCCAAAAAATTTAAAAAGTACAAGACGTATCTGGCCTCATTTAAAGGGGAGGCTCAACTGGGCACACCTGGACCATCCCTGAGAGCAGTGAGGAAGGTTTGGAAACAAATCCTCGAGTCTTTCCTTTCAGCCAAAGGTAGTTGTGTTGATTTGAGCCCAGCAGGTTGGTCTGGATGTGGGCACTGCATCCGGTGATAGAGTAGACCTCATGATCTCACAATGCATCGTATGCCAGCTCCCTCCTCAGGAAAAGCCTCAGTTGCCAAGAGTCCTGCCACCTCCCCCCAGGCTACCTGGGTTAGGGCATGCCCTCTCATCCCAGACTGTACTTTTTCCTTTTGTGTCTCATTGAAAGTCTTCCAGTTTCTGAACTAAATCAACAGGCCAGAGCAGAGCAAAGTCCTTGAAATTTCCACTAGGCCATGGAGTGTAGATTAAATGAATAAACTACAACTGAGAAGGAAAGGGAAGGGCAGAAGGAAGAGTAACCATCAGAGTCAGTATTTATAGAGTTCACAAGTGCTGAGCACCAGTCTAAGTGCTGAAATTAAGTATGTGAACTTCTCATAGCACCCCTGGGAGGGGTAGGTAGTCTACATGTCTGATTCGTAGCTGGAAGCAGCGAGGCACTGAAAGGTTCAGGTCACGGTGGAGCACATGGGAGAACCCAGACTCGGACTGGAGGAGATGCTCACATCACAGACCAGATCCCATTGTGCCAGGCACCGGGGGTGTGGGCCAGTCATTGTGGTCCTGGTGCTAGTTGGGCTCAGGGTCTGGTGCGGACAGAGATCTGCTCCCCCTGAGTGCTTGTCAGTAGGAGGCTGTGTGAAGTGCTGTTGGGACATGGAAGATGGAGAAATTAGCCTGCTGGCAAGCCAAGGAGGGCTTCACTCAGGAGCTTGCTTCTGAATCGCTACTAGAATGATGAGGGAGAGGTTTCAGAGGGACAGGCAGAAGGCACAGTTTCTACAAAAAGCAGGAGCTGGAGGGAGGGTGGGGACCACCTGAAGGACCTGTCAGTCTGGATCTTGCAGAGATGAGGCCCTGGGCAAGCGAGTTCCAGTGAGAGCAGCAGGAAAGTGTTTTTCTGAGGAGGGGCATGAATGTATGTGGAAACTGCTTCCACACAACACATTTGGTTCTCAAACTTAGGTCCCCTCTGAGAGAGAGGGAGAAGAAAGCTTAGCACTCTTAATCATGTAAACTCAGAAAAGCAACAGTTTTCAAATAGCCAAGGTTTTTTTTCTTTTTGCAATTCTGGGTTGATTAAACACCCAAGGGATACAGCTTTTAGTCTGAACCATCTGTACTTGCATGCATGTATGTGTTAATTTTTTTGGCCACACCTTGCAGCATGTGGGATCTTAGTTTCCCGAGCAGGGATTGAACCTGTGCCCCTTACAGTGGAAGCGTGGAGTCCTAACCTCCAGGGAAGTCCCTGGGTGCATGTCTTTAGTTTCCCTGGGTCTCTACATCTTCATCTGTAAATTACATCAGTGGTCCTAAACTGGAGGTACCTGTGCTCCTCAAAGGACATTGGGCAGTGTCGGGGGACATTGGTTGTCACAGCTGGGGGTTAGGGGTGAGGGGCATGTAGGTGGAGAGACCCACGGATGCTGTTAACCATCCTGCAGTGCCCAGGATAGGCCCAAAGAGTCCACAGTGCCAGGATGAGAAACCCCAGGGAGGTCATCTGGTCACCCCTTCTGAGGGATTAACACACAGGGTTTTAACTCATTCAAGTGGTACTTCATTGATTTTCTTTCCAGTGCAATCGGGTTCCTGATGAGAGGCGATACGCCCTGCCCCTAAAGAGCATCTACATGCGACAGATTGACCAGATGGTTGGCTTGATTTGATCTGCCCTCCCCTGGGTGGTCTCCATCTGCAACCAGACCCCAAACAGCTGAACCCCGGGCCAGGCCGAGACCCAATCTGAAGTGGAGGAGGATGGAAGTCTGGCCATCCACGATGGTGTAGGAATTTTCTTTCCAGCTCCCCGCGCACATCTGGTAGATCCTTGCACACTTTAGTGTTTCTCTTCTGTTCAATAAAATGCCCGTTTGTCTTAAGGATATACTTTGAAGTGGAAAGGTACGTAGAAGTTGGCCTCTTACGATGTGCACCGTGGACAGGCTGTCTTTGGCTGGATCCTCAGAGCTTCCTACTTCGGGGTCTGTCGAGTCAAGTCTCCTCTGCCTGTGCTCGTGTGACTGCAGCCTGACTACCTCTCCACCAGAGGATTGTGAATGAATTTCTGTGCAACAGGTCCTGCGGCTCCCCTGACTGCTCTGTTTATTCTATTTTGTCATCTTCTCTCTGGATCACTGGGCTCCTTCCCAGGTCTCCCCTCTGTGACTGTCAGTCACGTGGGGAAGAATCCAGTTATTCATCTGTGCCCCGTGTGATTGTCAGAGTGACAAGATTATCTGCTCACAGAGGGAGCCGGATTCTAACAGGCAGTCTCTTAGGTTGTCACATCACCGTTCAAGAGCTTAACAGGTAGGTCTTCCAGGTGGTGGTCTCTGTTTCTCATGAGCTTACCTGAGGATCTCCCACGGTTTCAGAACCAGGTGCCTTTTAGGGAGAGAAAAATACCTGTGATCATCTGAGTCTTACATCTGCCAACCAAGGATTCTCAGTTCTGACCGTGTTTGGGTTGGGATTGTTTTGTTTTCGTTTCCTGTGTCTAGTGCCAATTAGCCAAGTCAGGGAGAAAGAAATGACCAGATGACTTCCTGGTGTCCTCGAGCCGTTTCTCTGTGTAATACAGGCTTTCGATTAGTGCCTTATATTTTTGTTTGGGCCACTGGATGTCACAGCTGCTGCTATGGTTTTAGCAGGCTTGTTTTGTACTGCTCCATGGTGAGACCACAGTGAAAGGGGGATGGGATGGGGTATCAGGTAGGTAGATTCTGAAAACTTCTTGGCCCATCCTTGCCTTTCAGCCTGCTATTTTAAGCAAGCATATATACGAAGGAAGTCGTGCTAAAGCGCCTCTTTTCTTTGTTGTCATTATTTCCTTAGCAAGAATGGACTATGTCTCTTTGAACTTGTGCAGAGTGCTCAGAGAAAGCAGAGGTGGGCTTGAACCCTGAGCTTGGCTTCCCTGTAGTGTCAGAGGTTGACATGAATCTCTGCAGAGAGGGTAGGAAGTCTCTTCAAAACCTCCAACTTCACCTGTTGTGTGTGGTTCCCCCATTACTGCTGGCACACTTCAAATGATTTTATTTTAGTCTTTTTAAAGCTAGAAGAGAGGGCTGCATAAGCCATTGTATTTCCTATCAAAAGAGAGGCGTTTTATTCTTGAAAACTTGTGTTACTGTTTTTTAAAAATGGATATATAATTCAGTTCTTTGAGATTTCTAGAAAAGGGATTTTCAGTAATAAATGTCACAGCTATAAATGCCTGTCTTTTTAACATTTACTGTGCAAATTGTTTTAAAGGAAAAAAAAACACATCAAATGCTTCTTTTTTTACATTTTTTCTTCATTTTAGAAGCATTCTGTTTATCAACACTGTCTCATCTACTGAGTAGAAAGTTTTCTTTGAGAATATCCTATATATTTTCAATGTTTTCGTTGCTTCGTTGAAACCAAAAGATCCCATTTAAATACAAGTGGCCCTGCGCCTTTTCTCCAGGTTAACCAAGGTGGGACTATCAGTGAGCCTCTTGGGAGAATGGGGCACCTCAGGGAAGAAAGTGGGCCCTCCGTGATCATGCAGTGGTGTGACCACACCCCCACAACCCCCTCCTGTGGGCTTAGGCACCCCATCGCCCCTCCCCTCTGGACCAGGGGCCAGGGCCTGAGTGTTGCAGAAGCATCTCAGGACCACAGGTTGACGGAAGACATGTTCCCTCTCAGCTTCCAGGCCCTGGACTTGTACCGGTTGTGAGTCCGAGGGTGAGGGGCTCGTTCTCACCCTGGTTGCCAAGCTTTCAGATTGCCCTCAGTGACTAGATGCCAGAATGCCATCTCTTGCTAGTTACAAGAGAAGGTTCTCTGAGCCACATTCAAATCTTGCTTTCTTTTTGAAGATCGGAATGTTGACAACTGTGATGTATCTTGCAGGGTTTTTGCTGTTCCTTCTATTCTGTGTTGGAAGAGATCAGGGAGGGGAGGGCTGAGGAGAGGATTGTCAGGGGAAGTCCCTTGCTCTGTGACTTGCCCTGGGAACACCCTGATCCCAAGCATGCCATGCTTTGGAACAGCCCCTACCATCCTTGCATTCCCATGTGCAGCTAGTGTCTAAAGGCTCCGCTTTAGTTGACTCAATGAAAATGGTTTTGCCAAACCTTTGTGGGAAGCTACCTTACAGCTACCTTTGTGGGCTGAGTTGAAATCTACCCCCCCAGAGTTCTAAATCGTTCCAGGGCAGGCTTCGCGGGTTGAGATGGTATAACTGAGGGATTCCGTTTCCTGGAGAAGGAGGAGGTGATGAGGGAAGTGTTTGCTAGCTCTCTGATTGTCCTGGCCTGGGTGAAAATCAGCTTCCATGTTCAAGTCTGTCCTTCAGAGCTTCTGCATCCCCAGGTTCTGAGGCTGTCCTGGGTCATAGGGCAAGAACACACACTTCAGTAGTTTTCTAGGTATTTATGCTCCAGGATGGTGTCTGTGCAGATAGAAGTTAGTCTCTAGCTCCCTGGCTGGATAAGTGCCATGGTGCAGTCTGAGGATCTCAGCTGAATTCCTCTCTTACCTCCGCACTGTGTCCCCCACCAAAGGAAAACACCCCTTAGCCATTTTCTTAGCTCACTTGATTGAATGATTGCAAACTGTCATCCTTTGCTTTGGGTTTCACAGACGCAGTATCAGACATTCCTTTCTTGCAGAGGTCTTTCTCTTTTGCTGATTTCAAATTTAATGCTGGTTAACAGGTCTGGCTGGATGATTGCCCTAGCCCTACAGTGGCTGAGCAGGAACTTTAGGGAAAAAAAAATCTTGATCTTTCTTTCCTTTTGCATTCCCAGACATCCAGCTCCTTCTCTAGTGCCTGTTCCTGCAGGGCAGGGACTCTTATGAAAGTGAGAAGGGGGGGTGGGGGGGTCTCTGGGCTGTGTCTCCAGGTTTTATAGGGCTCAGGGTTGCATTCCCAACTTGAATCTGGATGTGAATCTGGCGAGAATGTCAAGTACCTGTGGACCTTCCCGATTCATTACCCCCTTCCCTCTTTCTGAGAGGCAGCGAAATAATATTTTGAAAGGTATTTTTAGTTTTAAATAGCAAAACACAAGCTGTATTTTTTATTTATTATGCCCAAGAAAGGTAAATCTGTTTTTACAAAAGGAAAAAAATCTAGAGTTGGAAACTCTGGGAAAACCTATTGAAATACACAAATGCTTCTGTCTGTAATGTGCAATATGCTTTGCAACTATAGATGATATTTTATGTGTAATCTGTAAATAAGAAATGTATTTAAATTAAAAGGGAGCGTTTTGTAAAAGGACCAAATGTTCTTTTATAAATGTACTAAGAAATATCTTGCTCTTGGAAACTTATTAGGATTTTTATGAGTAATTTTTATTAAAAGAATTCTTTTTTTTTTTTTTTGAGTTGTCATTTTGTTTCTCTTTTATGTGCTTACATATGTACATTATATAGAGGGCTAACACAGGGAGCAAAGTCTTTAAGGGAAACATAAAACTGGATGAATAAAAACTTTATTTTGTTTTTTTACAGCTCAGCCCTGACTAATACCACTCCAGTTTGTCTGCCACGCCATGATTTAACCGTCCTTCACATATAGGTCAGAGCCACTTTTGATGACCTTTGTTCTGTCCCTACCCTTTTTACCTTGGCCTCTTTCTCCCAGGCACTGACTCACTCACAATTCTTGCTGTCATTTATCCATTCTACAGCCTGGAAGCAGTTCTCTCTGTTACCTTAAGTACGGCAGTTCCTTTCTCCCAACTTCTTACAGGTTAAGATGGGATTCACGGTCCAGAGGAAGCACGAGCCAGGAGGGTTTCGGAGGGGTGGCCCCTGTGCCTACTGCTGCCTGAGTCATGACAGTGTCTAGAAGGAGGTTGCTGATTTGGCCCCTTTGAGATCCTGCCATGCCAGTTCTGTGTCATGGCAATTTTGATGGGCTTTTGTAAAAATCATGAATTGCTACAGGGTAAAGTGTAGTCTCGAGATGGAAAGTGCCTGCTGATACCAGAACGCATGCCCATGTAAGGCAGGGTGGGTGTTTATGAAGTCCCATGGGTTAGTCTGCCTGAAAAGCCGAGGCCGGCCCAGTACACCTGTGGACAGTCGAAGAGCCATGGATCCCACCTTGGCCCCGCCTTCCCTCTCCAAGAGGCTGAGCCTGGGAGCCCGAGTCCTCGGCCCACCATGGAGCGAGTGGACTAGAGTGTCCTGTGTGGATGCCACTGTAGAGCATCAGGGTGAGGCTTGGACCTCAGATCCACACCGTTTGAGGTAAGTCCTAGCTCTACCACTGATGAGCTTTGTGCCAAGTTATGCAAGTTATACCATCTTGTTTTCAGTTTTCCCATCCATGACACGGATGATAATAAGAATCCATATGCATAGGGTGGACTGAGTGGGTTATTACCTGCAAGATGCGCCATGTGGCACGTGACAGGTTCAGTGTATGTTTATTATGCTGCTGCTGCTAAGTCGCTTCAGTCGTGTCTGACTCTGTGCGACCCCAGAGACGGCAGCCCACCAGGCTCCGCCATCCCTGGGATTCTCCAGGCAAGAACATTGGAGTGGGTTGCCATTTCCTTCTCCAATGCATGAAAGTGAAAAGTGAAAGTGAAATCGCTCAGTCGTCTCCGACTCTTCGCGACCCCATGGATTGCAGCCTACCAGGCTCCTCCGTCCATGGGATTTTCCAGGCAAGAGTACTGGAGTGGGGTGCCATTGCCTCCTCCGATGTTTATTATAATCATGACCAAATCAGATTTGGTACCAAGGACCAGTCCTACAGCCTTTAAACAGGGATCCCAGGGAGAAATATGTTTTCCTCATTTTCCTCTGGAGAGGCCTGGCCCAGAGTCTTTCCCCACAGCTCAGAATAACCTCTGTGCCTGAGCAGGGGATGTATGAGGAGGTGGTGTGGCCACTTTGGGGTCTGTACTATCTCCACATGACAGAAATGCTCTTCTGGAAGAGCTTGGTCTTCCTTAAGTATCCACCTTTCCAAGGCCAGGGTTTCTTGCATCATGGGAAATACTGAGGAAACCCTGCTCTGAGTGGAGCAGGGCTAAGGGCAGCTTCCATGGCAGGCTGGTCAAATTCTTGAAGGAAACTTCCCGCTTGTTTGCAAAGTTTGACACCTGCTTAGCGAGAAGACCGAATGGAAGCCAAGATCTGGCTTCTGTCCTTGGAAAGCCTATCTGAGCCACTGTAAACTGATTTTTTAGGGATGTTTTAAAACAATACTGAAAGTTACTCTTTTAAATATATTTATTTAAATCTAAAAACCATTGAAGTTTGTTACCTACCATTCTACTGCAGGGGATGCAGGTTCAATCACTGGTCAGGGAACAAAGATGCCACATGCTGTCCTGCATGGCCAAAATATTTGAAAATAAATAAAAATAAAAGTACATTCAAACATGTTCTTCTTTATTCCTTTTCCACCACAGAATTTTATACTGATTGAACATATTTCAATCCTTTTTAAGTTTTGCTGTGCACACAAAGTGTGCCACAAAATATATTATAGTTTGCTAAATAGAAGGTTTAACACATCTTCTGTGATCATAAAACTCTAAGTATTAAAAACTTTTTTTCAGGATTGAGCTAACATTGCAATTACTATATGAATGGCACAAATATGTATTTTGATAATTATTAAAAAGGTAGTATTTTGTTGAAAAAAATTTCCTTTGATTACATAACAGTTTTTTTTTTTTTTTTTTTTCCTTCTCTAGTTGAATTGCATGTATCTGGATGAACATCACTGGAACATGACCACAGAATGAGATGAATTTCAGTATCAATTATCATTCCTTTTCTTATTTTCATAGATGTAACTTCCTTCACAGAAATAAGTGGATAGGAATACAAAGAATTTTTATAGCTATTACATATAAATATCTGGGGATATAGATATCTTAATTATTTGAACTTAGCAATATTGCCAAAAAATTACCCAATACTTTATGATGAGGACTTATCTTTAAGAATCCATTTGTGGACAGATTAATTGGGCTTTCTTTCAGTTTTGTTGTAAGCAAAGAATTGGAAACCACTGACTTACAAAAAGCTTTGTTCAGTTATTAAGAGTCATTTACTTTTGCACTTTGTGGTATGTATTTCAGAAAGGCCTTCCAAGATTTATCAAATGATTATTCTTTGTATCTGTTATTTTTCAATTTAGAGGCACTTTGTATAACCTGAAATACTTGAGTGCTGGGAAATTTAGAAATAATATTCAGTGCAACATATCTCTGATAATACATTTTTAAGAATAAGTGCCTTTATCTTATGACCTCCCTTAAATATGTTTGCATCAGAACCTTGAAGCTGCAGGCTTAACACATCCAATTTAGAAAAATATATGCATCATTTAATCTAATTGGCTAAGTTGATCCTTGTTTTCAAGCTAATTGGCACTGTGGCTTCTTTGCTCACCGGAAAAGTCTGACTTCATTTTTCAGTCCTAATAGATGTGGTAATGCATGTCCAGTAATAGTCATCTTCCCTCCGGGTTCTAAGGTGGAGAAATACTGGCAGGAGATTGTGCTCTAGTTTGCTGCAGGAATGAAATGCGTGGAGACAACCTCTGGAGCAAGGCATTGTTTGCCAACAAGGAGGAAGGGAAAAGGCAGGTTGCTACATGAAAATATTTCACCTGGACCCTTTGAAGTGAAAGTCACTCAGTCATGTCCGACTCTTTGCAACCCCATGGACTATACAGTCCATGGAATTCGCCAGGCCAGAATACTAGAATGGGTTGGGTAGCCGTTCCCTTCTCCAGGGGATCTTCCCAACCCAGGGATCGAACCCAGGTCTCCTGCATGGCAGGCAGATTCTTTACCAGGTGAGCCACCAGGGAAGCCCAAGAATATTGGAGTAGGTAGCCTATCCCTTCACCAGCAGATCTTCCTGACCCAGGAATCAAATCGGAGTCTCCTGCATTGCAGGCAGATTCTTTACCAACTGAGCTATCAGGGAAGCCCAACAGAAAGGGACCCTTTGGTGCCCCAGAATAAAAACACACCATGGCTGTGCACCCAGAGTAGTGGGTTCTGGGTTTGTGAGAGCCCTGCCCTCTGATAAGGTAGAAGACGGAACTGTGGGTGTTGAAAGATGGTAGAACATACGTCAGGTCTCCAGCTGGTCCATTTTAGGTACAAGTACAAATGTGTGTTTTTACCTTGAGGATCTGGAAATTGATTCCCTTGGAGTCAGTGGGTTGCAGGCTTCAGAGTGCCTCCAGTTCACCTGGAGTGTCTATGAAAACAGGTCACTGGGCTGCACCTCACAGTGTAGAATTCAGTAGGCCTGGGGTGAGACCTGAGAATCTGCATTGCTGACAAGTTTCCAGGTAAGACTGATGCTGCCAGTGTAGGGACCACAGCTTGAGAGCTTTCCCTGCAGCCATGTCCCTTGGAAAATCTTCTAGTAGGAATCGACACTGTCAACTTTTCCATGTCTTGCAGGGGTTGATCCAAGTTCTAGAGGCACCCCTTTAAGAAGAAGAACATAAAATTATAAAAGTGAATCTAAAAGTGAATATGTATTTAGGATGAGAAAAGACAGCAAATCACAACTATTAAAAACTAATAAATAACAAAATTCATAAAATAATGTTTTAATTAAAGTCACCTGATTCATCTCTTTCATTCATACATATTTTGGTTACATATTCTTTGACTAATGTCTGTATTTACACTTACATTAATATGTGCATGGGGCTTCCTTGGTAGCTCAGCTGTTAAAGAATCTGCCTGCAATGTAGAAGCCCCCAGTTCGATTCCTGGGTCGGGAAGATCTGCTAGAGAAGGGAATGGCTACCCACTCCAGTATTCTGGCCTGGAGAATTCCATGGACTATATATTCCATAGGGTCTCAAAGAGTCGGACACGACTGAATGACTTTCACTTTCACTTTAATATGCACATTTTGTGGCTCACATTCATGTACCCTTTTCCTTACACATCCCCTCTACCCTCTGGATATGGAATCTCAGCTTCCTGGCAGCCAGAGCAAAGAGGGAAAGTCACTGGGCTCTTGGCCTCTCCTTATCTAACCAAGCCAAGTCTACTTCAATAGAAGACAAGTGGTCCTGAGGCAGAAGAGTTTACATGGATTTATTTAAGGGATATTCCACTATATTTCTGGTTGCATTTAAAAAAAAACTACTGAGACAGCACCAGCCTGCTTTTACTGCTTTTACTTTTTCCCTGAAACGTAGCTGGCTTTCCCCATGTATTATCTCATTTAACACCGAGACTAAGCCAATGAGAGAAGGCCCATCATTACTCTCATTCTTCACATTAGGAAATAGTTCCAGAGAAGTGGAACATCAGCCCAAGGTCACCCAGGCAGCGGGTGGTCTCGGCACTCAGATCTTAAACCCTAGCTATATCATACCAGTTGGTGTTCTGCATCCATGGATATGGAGAGATAACTTCATTATGAATAGTTATAGAAGGGACTTGAGCATCCTCAGGTTTTGTATAACCAATCTCCTGCAGATACCAAGGGATGACTGTATCCACTGGGGGGATGTTTCTCAGATTGGCTTTTTGTAAGTTGACGAATATTGAATAATGGTCTATAGTCTTTTACATGAGCTTATAAATTCTTTTAACATAATATGTGATATAGTGATTGAACTTATAAACAGATGAACTCACATACAGACAAACAACCCAGAATTTGTAGCTTTGGTGAAGGAGGCGTGGTAATAGGGACTCTCTCCACTTACACATACACCCCAACTTTCCACATCCCACAGCCAAGCCAGTTTTATAAGATCCAGGTCCCCTGGAAAGCACTTCAGATCAGATCAGTCGCTCAGCAGTGTCCGACTCTTTGTGACCCCATGAATCGCAGCATGCCAGGCCTCCCTGTCCATCACCAACTCCCGGAGTTCACTCAGACTCATGTCCATTGAGTCGGTGATGCCATCCGGCCATCTCATCCTCTGTCGTCCCCTTCTCCTCTTGCCCCCGATCCCTCCCAGCATCAGAGTCTTTTCCAATGAGTCAACTCTTCGCATGAGGTGGCCAAAGACTGGAGTTTCAGCTTTAGCATCATTCCTTCCAAAGAAATCCCAGGGCTGATCTCGTTCAGAATGGACTGGTTGGATCTCCTTGCAGTCCAAGGGACGCTCAAGAGTCTTCTCCAACACCACAGTTCAAAAGCATCAATTCTTCGGCGCTCAGCCTTCTTCACAGTCCAACTCTCATATCCATACTTGACCACAGGAAAAACCATAGCCTTGACTAGACGAACCTTTGTTGGCAATGTCTCTGCTTTTGAATATGCTATCTAGGTTGGTCATAACTTTCCTTCCAAGGAGTAAGCATCTTTTAATTTCATGGCTGCAGTCACCATCTGTAGTGATTTTGGAGCCCAGAAAAATAAAGTCTGACACTGTTTCCACTGTTTCCCCATCTATTTCCCATGAAGTGATGGGACCGGATGCCATGATCTTCGTTTTCTGAATGTTGAGCTTTAAGCCAACTTTTTCACTCTCCACTTTCACTTCTGTCAAGAGGCTTTTTAGTTCCTCTTCACTTTCTGCCATAAGGGTGGTGTCATCTGCATATCTGAGGTTATTGATATTTCTCCCGGCAATCTTGATTCCAGCTTGTGTTTCTTCCAGTTCAGCGTTTCTCATGATGTACTCTGCATATAAGTTAAATAAACAGGGTGACAATATACAGCCTTGGTGTACTCCTTTTCCTATTTGGAACCAGTCTGTTGTTCCATGTCCAGTTCGAACTGTTGTTTCCTGACCTGTGTACAAATTTCTCAAGAGGCAGATCAGGTGGTCTGGTATTCCTGTCTCTTTCAAAATTTTCCACAGTTGATTGTGATCCACAGAGTCAAAGGCTTTGGCATAGTCAATAAAGCAGAAATAGATGTTTTTCTGGAACTCTCTTGCTTTCTCCACGATCCAGTGGATGTTGCCAATTTGATCTCTGGTTCCTCTTCCTTTTCTAAAACCAGCTTGAATATCAGGAAGTTCATGGTTCACATGTTGCTGAAGCCTGGCTTGGAGAATTTTAAGCATTACTCTACTAGCGTGTGAGATGAGTGCAGTTGTGCGGTAGTTTGAGCATTCTTTGGCATTGTCTTTCTTTGGGATTGGAATGAAAACTGACCTTTTCCAGTCCTGTGGCCACTGCTGAGTTTTCCAAATTTGCTGGCAGATTGAGTGCAGCACTTCCACAGCATCATCTGTCAGGATTTGGAATAGCTCACCTGGAATTCTATCACCTCCACTAGCTTTGTTCGTAGTGATGCTTTCTAAGGCCCACTTGACTTCACATTCCAGGATGTCTGGCTCTAGGTCAGTGATCACACCATCGTGATTATCTGGGTCGTGAAGATCTTTTTTGTACAGTTCTTCTGTGTATATTTGCCATCTCTTCTTAATATCTTCTGCTTCTGTTAGGTCCATACCATTTCTGTCCTTTATCGAGCCCATCTTTGCATGAAGTGTTCCTTTGGTATCTCTGATTTTCTTGAGGAGATCCCTAGTCTTTCCCATTCTGTTGTTTTCCTCTATTTCTTTGCATTGATTGCTGAAGAAGGCTTTCTTATCTCTCCTTGCTATTCTTTGGAACTCTGCATTCAGATGTTTATATCTTTCCTTTTCTCCTTTGCTTTTCACTTCTCTTCTTTTCACAGCTATTTGTAAGGCCTCCCCAGACAGCCATTTTGCTTTTTTGCATTTCTTTTCCATGGGGATGGTCTTGATCCCTGTCTCCTGTACAATGTCACGAACCTCATTCCATAGCTCATCAGGCACTCTATCTATCAGATCTAGGCTCTTAAATCTATTTCCCACTTCCTCTGTATAATCATAAGGGATTTGATTTAGGTTATACCTGAATGGTCTAATGGTTTTCCCTAGTTTCTTCAATTTAAGTCTGAAGAATTTGGCAATAAGGAGTTCATGGTCTGAGCCACAGTCAGCTCCTGGTCTTGTTTTTGCTGACTGTATAAAGCTTCTCCATCTTTGGCTGCAAAGAATATAATCAATCTGATTTCGGTGTTGACCATCTGGTGATGTCCATGTATAGAGTCTTCTCTTGTGTTGTTGGAAGAGGGTGTTTGTTATGACCAGTGCATTTTCTTGGCAAAACTCTATTAGTCTTTGCCCTGCTTCATTCCATATTCCAAGGCCAAATTTGCCTGTTACTTCAGGTGTTTCTTGACTTCCTACTTTTGCATTCCAGTCCCCTATAATGAAAAGGACATCTTTTGTGGGTGTTAGTTCTAAAAGGTCTTGTAGGTCTTCATAGAACCGTTCAACTTCAGCTTCTTCAGCGTTACTGGTTGGGGCATAGACTTGGATTACCATGATATTGAATGGTTTGCCTTGGAAACGAACAGAGATCATTCTGTCGTTTTTGAGATTGCATCCAAGTACTGCATTTCGGACTCTTTTGATGACCATGATGGCCACTCCATTTCTTCTGAGGAATTCCTGCCCGCAGTAGTAGATATAATGGTCATCTGAGTTAAATTCACCCATTCCAGTCCATTTGAGTTCGCTGATTCCTAGAATGTTGATGTTCACTCTTGCCATCTCTTGTTTGAACACTTCCAATTTGCCTTGATTCATGGACCTGATATTCCAGGTTCCTATGCAATATTGCTCTTTACAGCATCAGACCTTGCTTCTATCACCAGTCACATCCACAGCTGGGTATTGTTTTTGCTTTGGCTCCATCCCTTCCTTCTTTCTGGAGTTATTTCTCCACTGATCTCCAGTAGCATATTGGGCACCTACTGACCTGGGGAGTTTCTCTTTCAGTATCCTATCATTTTGCCTTTTCATACTGTTCATGGGGTTCTCAAGGCAAGAATACAGAAGTGGTTTGCCATTCCCTTCTCCAGTGGACCACACTCTGTCAGATCTCTCCACCATGACCCGCCCGTCTTGAGTTGCCCCACGAGCATGGCTTAGTTTCATTGAGTTAGACAAGGCTGTGGTCCTAGTGTGATTAGATTGACTAGTTTTCGGTGAGTATGGTTTCAGTGTGTCTGCCCTCTGATGCCCTCTTGCAACACCTACTGTCTTACTTGGGTTTCTCTTACCTTGGGTGTGGGGTATCTCTTCACGACTGCTCCAGCAAAGTGCAGCCAATGCTCCTTACCTTGGACAAGGGGTATCTCCTCACCGCCGCCCTAAACCACTTAGACAGCTGCTTATGCTGCCTTCTTCATAGGGTTCAGGGTTCTAATATGATCTATCTTGGTCCCTTCCCCCCACCAAATGGCCTCAGCCTCAACCACCAGTATTTTTTTTTTAATTTATTTATTTGGCTGTGCCAGGTCTTAGTTGCAGCATGCAGGATCTGGTTCTCTGACCAGAGAGCAAACCCAAGCCCCCTGCACTGGGAGCCGAGAGTCTTAGCCGCTGAACCACCAGGGAAGTTCCTCAACCACCAGTCTTAGTCACCTGTCTCTCCTCAGTAGGAAAGCTTTAAACATCTAAGACATCATTTGATTTATCAACATCGTTGCTTCTGCAATGTGTAAGCCTGGTTTGGGCACAGGGACGAAGGAGATACAGCAGCACAGGACTTCTGTCACTCAAGTGCCCAAGGAAAAAGGACTTCCCTTCAGTTTACAGAAGAGTAAGGTGGCTGTCAGAAATGCATGAAATTAGGACTCAGCCACTTACTAGTGAAATGCAAACCCAAACTACTGTATTACCTGTAAATTCACCAAAAATGACTGATACCAAGGATGATGGGAATGTGAGTGAAGGGGGCATCATTCTCCACTGGTGGGAATGCAAACTTGCAAAACCACTTCGGGGAAGAGTCTGGCCTCACGCGGCAGAGCCGGGTGCACACTCTGGCTCAGCAGCCTGGGCTGCAGCAGGATGTGCAGTGCACACTCTGGTTGCCATGGAGCTGTGCGATGGGGCGGCCCCAGCGTTTCCACTCCTCAGCAGGCCATCTTTAGCAGAAGTCAGCAAACTATGGGACTATAGCCCAAATCCAGCCTGCCATCTGCTGTTGTTTCAAGTTTGCAGCACAGTCATGTTATTTGTTGACATCTGGTCATGGTTGCTTTTATGATACAATGGCGGAGTTGGACAGCTGGGAGAGACAAGGACTATCTGGCTTGTAAAGTTCCATATATTTACTATCTTCCTATTTACAG
Organism: Bubalus bubalis; assembly: GCF_019923935.1. Lineage (NCBI taxonomy): Eukaryota > Metazoa > Chordata > Mammalia > Artiodactyla > Bovidae > Bubalus > Bubalus bubalis. Next base: position 21,113,600 of record NC_059177.1, on the reverse strand, counting down.
AAAATCTGCGCCCAACTTCCAGTCTGGAGGATCTCTTGCCTATGGGAATCAGGCGATGGTATGACACTTGGGGCTTCCCTCCTGGCTCAAGTGGTAAAGAACCTGCCTGCCAGTGCAGGAGATGTGAGTTGCATCCCTGGGTTGGGAAGATCCCCAGAGAAAGAAATGGCAACCCACTCCAGTATCTTTCCTGGGAAACCCCATGGACAGAGGAGCCTGGTGGGCTATAGTCCATAGGGTCACAAAAGAGTCAGATAAGACTTGGTGACTAAACAACAGTGAGACTGTTCTCAGCAGTTTTGTGTGCTAACATGGAAAACAACCCAAATGTTTATCAGAAGGAGTCGATTTGTACAATGGAATATTATAGAGCAGAGAAGCAAGTCACAGCAGGTCCATTTATATGCAGTTCAAGGGCAACTCAAGATAAATGTATGCTTAGAAATATAAACACATGTGAGAGCTACAAAGAAAAGTAAGATGATTGTTATAAAAGTTAGTCTGGGGCTCATCCCTGGAGTGGGTGTGCTTGGAGAGGCACATAGGGGTCCTGGCAATGTTCGTTCTTAGCTGCATGAATGCCCACCTTTTATTCTTCGTAAGGTTGGCATATTTTAGATGATATCAGTGTTTATGTCGAATTTCATAATAGATAAACTCATTGTATGTGAAATTGGCTTCCCAAATCTTGAAACACAAGTCATCATCCAGTCTGGCACAGCCTAGAAAAATGGCAAAATATTCATCAAAATAGGAGGACATAAAACAACGTGCATCCTTTGTGGAGAAATCTCCCAAGTATTTTGGGGCTCCTCCCAGCCTCTGAGTTTTGTTCCTCCTGTGCCTTAATCCTTCCTTGTCTTTCCTGGACACATACCAAAACAAGGGGCTGCTGATGGCGAAGCCCAGGTTTTTTTTAGAAAACTTTTGATTTTATATTAGAATATAGCTGATTTACAATGTTGTGTCCATTTCAGGTGTACAGCAAAGTAATTCAGTTATATGTGTAGCCATTCTTTTTCAAATTCTTTTCCCAGTTAGGTTGTACATAATATTGAGCAAAGTTCCCTGTGCTATACAGTAGGTCCTTGTTGGTTATTTTTTTTTTTTTAACTATATGAGGTATGTATGTAATGTATTTTTTTTTAATTGGAGCCAATTGCTTTACAATGTTTGTTAGTTTCCGCAGTACAACGGAGTGAATCAGCTTTCAGTATACACATATTCCCTCCCTCTTGAACCTCTCTCCCCACATCCGATACATCTAGGTCATCACAGAAGAGGGAACTGAGCCCCCTGTGCTGTGCAGCAGGTTCCTGTCCATGTTAAAAACATTAGTGTGTACATGAAAATCCCAAAGTCTCTCTCCCAGCTCCACCCTTCTCCCTAGTAATCATAGGTTCATTCTTTGCCTGTCTATGTTTTGTAAGTTCATTTGTATCATTTTTTTTTTTTTTAGATTCTGTATACAAGTGGTATCATATAATATTTCACTTCCTCTGTCGGACTTACATCACTCAGTATGACAATTTCTAGGTCCATCCGTGTTGTGCAGCCTGGTTTTGAGTGGGTATCCAGGAAGGAAAGCCTGTAGTAGCGTGGCCCCACTTCGACAGTAATGCTTGAAGAAAGTGCAGTTGCATGGCCCACGCAAAGCCAGTGAAACTCACTGGAAGGCTGAATCTCAGAGCATATCTCCGGAACACCTGCTTCAGACTCACCTGGCTGATGGAGGGGTGTGGAGGGGGGAGGCTGGCGGCCAACTGGAGGAACCAAATTTTCATGGCCCCAAGGAAAGAATCCCAAGGCTCAGATTTCAGGCCTGCACCTTGAAAAACCACCCGCTCTGAAAACTGGCCATTTCCCACCAATTTGCTTCTGAAACACCACCCCCTGTGATTCACGTTCTATAAATTGTTGTACATACTGTTTACTTCCACAAGAGACCACTCTTGCTTCACTTTTCCTTATGGTGTCTTAAAAAAATACAGTCTTAGCCACCAGTGGTACAGGGGAAAAAAAAAAATAGTGTTTGGCAGGTTTTAAACACAGTGTGCAAAAGTGTAATTTCAGGGTCCTTGGGAAACATATCAGATTCTTGGCGTGTGCTGCTCATTGACATATGAATGACAGTGACGACAACTGGGCATCTCTGTAGGACCTCCTCTCAGGACCAAACTTTTTCATATATATCATTCAGTTAAGACTCACAGGGGTATGTGTCTTGGGGTTGCTGTTTTCCAGACAGTGAAACTGGGGAAACACCATGAGTCAGAGTCAGGGGATGACACTTCAGAACAAGGGGAAGTAAGAACCGTGGAACCGTGGAAACTTCCACCCCAGGCCTTCCTCAGGGTTCAGGTGGGTGGTTTGACTTTCAGCTTGAATATGAAGTTGGGCAGGTACGTTGTTCTGTGGAAAGCTTGGGTGGCAGGGGGTCTCTCAGTGTCCAGGGAGTTTCCCAGACCACCACTTCCTCCGTTTGTCCCTCTTCACAGTCTCTCACCAACAGTCTTCACTCTGGATGCTAGAAGCTTCTGAGTCCTTGAGCCTCCTGCTTGTTACTGCCTGCCTTGTTTCCATTATCCCACATGGCAGACAGAAGGCAGTATTTGGAATCAATATGTTGGGTTTGATTCTGGCTTCTTATTAGCTGGGCTAGGCAATGGCACCCCACTCCAGTACTCTTGCCTGGAGAATCCCAGGGACGGCGGAGCCTGGTGGGCTGCAGTCTATGGGGTCGCACAGAGTCGGACACAACTCAAGTGATTTAGCAGCAGCAACAGCAGCTATTGTTAGTAAACATCTCTGACCCTTAGTGTCTTCAGATCTGTAAAAGGGGGCTAATTATACCCATCTCATAGGTTCTGGCAGGGATTCAAGCAATTGTGTGTGTAAAGGGCCTGGCATGCTGTGGATGCCTCTGCTTAACAAATCCTTTCCTTTCTTCTGCTCTTGCGTATATCAGCTGTTTCTATGGTTGTATCGCCTGATTCTAAGAGAACTCAGGGAATTCTTATTACTGACTAGTTACATTCAAGTACCACCCAGCAGTCCTTGATGCAGTGGGTCTCCTATTTAAATAAGAACCTGTTGAATTTGGAGATGCCAGGCCAGGCCTCTGTTGGGATGTCCCTCAGGAGAGCATGGCTGGACCATGGGTCCTCCTGTCACCTCCAGCCCTGGTACCTGGCTGAGCCATCCAGGTCACCCTCACCAATATGGGCAGATGTCATCCAATCCACAGCAGGCCTGATTAGCATAAAAGGGCAGAGAAGCTGCAAATTCGCTCTCTGCAGGGTAAAGTCATCCATCTTTCTCTGCCTTGGACCTCAGTGCTGCTGTTTCTTGGGTTTTATAAGTCATCTTCAGGGACGTACACCACTGGCTGCCTTGGTTCTTGGGCCTTAGAACTTGGACTGGCCTTAGAACACCGGCCTCCCGCATCTCTGTCTTGTGGCTGACAGGTCCTGTGATGTCTCAGCTTCCATAACCAGGTGAGGCCAATCCCTCACAGTAAATCTCTTTCTGTGCACCTTAAAAATATCTCCTGGTATGATTCCTAAACATGTTCCTGACTTGGAAGCTACTTTTAGACAGTCATCTTCGGGGGGTCATGAGGTCAGTGGTCAGAGGACCACAGTTTGAGAATAAGTCTAGAAGTCAGCTGCGGGGGTGGGCATCTTTGCTGGTGGGGGGTGGGGCGGGGTGGGCATCTCTGTGGGAGAGCAAGCTTCTCCTGCATCTTAGGCTTCCTTTTAGGGACTGATTAAAATGAGCAAATTTGTCTTTTCTAGCCAACTCCCTGCTGCACTGCCCCGTGAACCCCTGGGGCACTCAGTAGCTGCTGACCAAACACTGGAAATACTATTAATATTAGTATTAAAATTTTGCTGCAGAAAAGCTCGGTTCTCAAACTGGTTCCTGAAGCAACAGCAGCACCTGGGAACTTACACAGAGTGCCAATTCTTGGGCCTCCCCTAGGATTTATGGAATAGGATCTCCTGGGGGTGGGTTCTGCAGCCTGTGCTTTTACACATTGCTGACCAGGGGATTTTTTTCACCAAAACTAACCCAGGCACCACCATGCCTGTGGCTGGTGATTTGTTATGTCAGTGAATATGGAAACACCGCATTTGAATAAATATCAACAACTTTTTTGCACCTAATGCGTTTATTTGAAACGCTGTATGTCTTACTAAAGCATCCAGTGTTTTGTTAGAGGGTGATAGGCTACATAGCAGGCACCTGTGTGCAGGAGAAGGTTATTACAAATATACCATGTTTCACTGTGCTTTCCCAGTCTGTGGAAGAGCAGGCTACACTTACGGGCAGCACTTTTTTTTTTTTTTAAAGTTCTGTGGGCATTATTTCCTCTAGAATATTTTCGTTTATTTTACCTGGTAGTCAACAAAGTGGATCTTCGTGTTGGGGGGAGGGGCTCCTTTAGAAATTAGAAATTTTTTGATGTGTCATTTTTGAAAATTTTATGGTAATAAACGTGTATAATATGTACAAGGTTGTAACAAAAGCATAACAGAGCAAAATGTGAATGATAATGACAATCAAAGTTTCATATAATGAAGGCTTGATCAGTTTTAAGCTCTAACAACTTTGCACAGTGATGTTAATTGTATCACTCTCTAAGAATGTATTGATACATCTCTGGTTAAAAATGTTCAAGTAACAATATGTCTCCAGTCAATGATGAAGCCTCAGGGATTGTGCAGTGAGTGGCAGGTCCCCCTCCTGGGTTGAGGGGCGGCCAGTGGGGCTTCCTCCCAACCCTCTGGGGCAGGTGTTCGAATCCCTCTGCTGGCTGCTGGAGGCATGGGAGTGGGGGCTTATTCTCCACTTGCCTGGATGCACAGGTGCTGAGCATTTGTTAAGCATTTAGTGGGGGTGCTGATCATTTAGTCTCCTGTCGAAGAGGCCGCATCACATAAACCCTTTACTTGCGAGGCAGGTTTGGTGTTTCTATTCATTCATTCTTTTACTGAGTAAATATTCCACAGCTCTTACGTACCAGGTGCTCTTCTGGGTACCCAGGATATGCTGATAAGAATGTGCCTTTGCAGAAATAAGCCAATTTACACTATAGAGTTAGTGCATGGTAGGAGCTTTAAGGGTAGGCTAAGAGGATAGAATTTTGGGTGGGGGAGGTAAGAACTGTGCGTTGCTGCCCTCTTAATCCTTGTTCTGGGAAGGACCCCTTGATTTTCATTGCTACGCATTTTAAAAGATTCCACTTTCTTCACCCCCAGTTTGGGGGTTGGGTGGGCACATGACCAAAGTCTGGCCAATCAGAGCATTCATCTTCCTGTCCTGCCCCCACAGCAGTGACGGCTTCAGCAACGGGTTCCAAGCTGCCCTAAGGAGACGGAGTCTTGAGGCTTTCCCTAGAAACTAGTGCAGAGAGAAAGAAATGTAAAAACCACTTTTAATAATGACTGAAGTTCCTGAGCTGTGAGGATTTTAGGCTTGGGGTTTTCAGAGGCTGCCACACAGGATGAGCTATCCTGAGAAAAAAAGCCCACACAGAGGAAGTGGAGCTAAGAGGCAGCAAGTATCCTGATCATGTCGTTTGAGCCTGATCATTGTCGTTAGATCCCGCCATGCCCGAAGCATTTACCCCTAGACTTTTCAGTTTGACGAGCCAGTTACTTACTTATTCAGCTAGAGCCTCTTCCAGTCCCTTAAGTCATAATATCAAACTTGGGAGACAGGGTTCAAATCCTGGCTCTGTCACTTTCTTGCAGGCTGGTTCAGTCTCGACTTCTTCTGGTACAAGGACTGGTGGAAGTAATTCAACGAGCGCAGTGAATTTACCGGGCAGCTGCCACAGCCCTTGGCCCATAGTAGGATCTCAGGGCAGGCTGGATTGCAGAGAATAATTAGCTGTTAGGCTGATTTCTTTTTACCTTAGCTTAACTGTGTTCATATTTTGCATTTCTGAACACGTGACTGCATTCCCAGTGGCCGGGTGAGTGGCTATGCTGTTTTTCATCTCTGTTCTGACAGTCCAGATGCTACAGTGCAGTCCTTCTCTCTTCCCCGCCTCTCCCCACCCGAAGACGCACAAGGAGACACATTCTTCTTTTTCTCAATGAAATACAATTATGTGGAATTCATGGCATTGATGATATTCATTGTCTCAAATTACACTGTTTCCTGGTGCTGGGTTGAGAACTGTATAATAACGTCCGGATAAGGACGTTTTCTTTCTAACCCAAATTGTATGCAGATAGATGACACTTCTAAGGGCAATAATTTATCTTTTTCTCAGAATTATGAAAAAATCAGTCATTCTGAGGCTAATCTACATTGCATATGTTCTTCACACATCCATCAGTTTCAAAATAGATTTCAATGAGGAAAGAAGTAAAAGTCTCTCAGCCCAGACATCAAGATGATTTGATTTTAATAATATGCAAAGCATGGGTGAGGGAGGTGGGGGAGAAGAATCACCAGGCTTGTCCAAGTGTAAATAAGCTGCTAACAAGAGGAGGCTGGAAGCATTGACTTCTGCTGTGGGGGTGCTGGAAGAGCAGTCTGGACTGACCAGTCCTTAGACTGGAATCTGCCAGAGCCACAGAAGAGGCCATTTGGAACCCATAGGTACCATAGTTGGCTTCCCAGGTAGCTCAGTGGTAAAGAATCCACATGCAATGTAGAAGATGCAGGTTCAATCCCCAGGTCAGGAAGATCCCCTGGAGAAGGAACCGGCAACCCACTCCAGTATTCTTGCCTGGTAAATCCCATGGACAGGAGCCTGGAGGTCTGCAGAGTCAGACATGAATTAGCAAGTAAACATCATCACCACCATAGTTAGCATCCATCTAGGGTAGCATTCTTCAACTTTTTTTTTTTTTTTTTCATTATTGCCCCCCCCCCCCTCCCCCCAACCAAGGAAAATCCCATGGACAGAGAAGCCTGGCCCGGCTATAGTCCATAGGGTCACAAAGAGTAAGACAGGACTGAGCACACATATGCACACACGGTGCCTCTTAGACATTTTCCCCTAATCCTCTCCAACCCCCCACAATAAAATTTTAATGCCACAGATAGACTAGATACCTATTTATGTACTGTAGATATAGTTGTGTTTTATGCATAAAAATAAGATTTTTTTTTTGCCTCCAGGAACCATTTTGCCCTGTTGGTGGTTTTGTTTCCATGAAGTATTCATGATATCTAGTGCTTATTATGTAGATAGCAGCCTCTTTTCTGAGGGCCTCCTTCTATTAGCTAATTCCTACCACCTGAGGGCAATTATCTGAAAAAGGGCAGCTGTGCACCTCTAGCAGCCAACACTTTCAGGGGTGAGGTGGTGGGGAGGGGCAGGGCCGCAGGGAAGGGGGGCCCTCCCAGGGAGCGGAGAGCTGGGCTGGGCGGGTGCCGGAGTGTCTCCTGCTATCACCTTGCTGAGTATGTGTTGCTTGGGTTCTTTTCAGAAGTTTAAAAAAGTCCTTCCTGGGGATTTTCCTGGTGGTCTAGTGGTTAGGACTCTGTGCTGTCACTGCCAAGACCCTGGGTTCGATCCCTCATAGAGGAACTAAGATCCCAGAAGTCTGGGCGTGGCTGAAACCGAAGTCTTGGAGGCTTTCCTGGAGAAGTACTGCTTGAATTGAGTTTTAAAGGATGCACAAGGGTGAATATGGCAGAGAGCGAGGGGGAAGGTGAGGGAGGGCAAGGAATGGGAAAGGAAGAATGTACAAAAGCTCTGGGGCAGGCAGGAGCATAGAGTTTTAAGGGACAAAGACAGATCAGATTGGCTGAAACCCAGATGAAAAGGGCCTCAGCATGAGATTTTGGCTGGGAAAGTAGGACACGGCAAACCACACATTGGCCACATCAGCGGGCCAATCTGATGATTGTACTTCATTTGGAAAGCATTGAGAAGCCATGGACAGATATTTTTTAGTTCAATTTTTATTTTTATTAGTGCTCACCATCCGCAGTCAGCAAGGAGATTAATTAAGCTGTTGTGGCAGGGAGGAAACCAATTCTGACTACGTAGGAACAGTTTCTTTGACTTGCTTTTCGTTGCTTTTGTTATTGTAATCATACAGAATGGTTTGCCTCAGAGAATCCTGCCCCTCTGCCTGACTGTACACTAGAGTGCCTTTGTTCAGAACCCTGTCCACCTGTGGATGGCAGGAAGGGAGAAATGAACACATCTCCTGCCTGAGGCTTGCCATTCTAGGAGATGTTTACAAGACTGATGGCCTTTTTACCCTGCTTTCTCTCAACCCCCCCATCCCTCCCCCGTCTCTGATCTGTGAAAGAATCTGGCATCCAGATTCCGATGATTATTTTCAGACACTAGCCTGCCATCTTCTTGGTCAGCTGGCTTTCTGAATAAAGTCATTTTCCTTACCTCAACACCTCTTCTCTAAGAGTCATTGGCCTGTTGTACAGCAAGCAGAGCGAGCTTGAACTCAGTAAAAAGGCCATAGTGTCTATTTTGGGTAGGAACAGCCAAAATAGTTTGCATTAGAGGAGGAGAGGGCTGGCAGAGAGATGGAGAGAAGTAGACGGATTTGGGAGGTCTGTAAAACTGAGGGCTGGAGAAATTAAATCATTAGACCACACTCACACTGTGGCTACTTAAATTTATATTAATAAATTTTAATGTATTTTTTCCCTCAGTGGCATTAGCCACACAATGAGTGCTCCATAAGCACGTGGGGGTATCTTATTTGATAGGCAGATTATAGAACATCATTGCCACAGAAAGTGTTGCTGGAAAGCACTCATCTAGCATCCAGGTCAAGAGCTTCCCTGGTAGCTCAGGTGATAAAGAAGCTGCTTGCAGTGCAAGGGACCCAGGTTCGATCCCTGGGTCAGGAAGATCTCTTGGAGGGGAAAATGGCAACCCACTCCAGTACTCTTGCCTGGAGAATCCCATGTACAGAGGAACCTGGTGGGCTACAGTCCATGGGTCACAAAGAGTTGGACACGACTGGGCGACAGCATGCACACCGCACGAGTGAGGAAGCACGCATACAACGTCCAGGCCTCCTGAAGTTCCTTGCCTAAAGCACGGCCAGTTTGTTGCTCATTCTGGAGACTGAGTGCTCAGGGGCTGAGGTTCACAATTCTAGGCTGTTCTTGACCTGCAGGTGCCCCTAAAACAGAGCAGAGCCAAGCACAGATCCTATTTCATGCACAACCAGTGCTGAGGGGTTTGCCCAGCTTCTGAATATTTTGGCATGCAGCATACATGTCTCATGGCTTGAACTTCCCATTTCTGAATTAGATAAAAGATGTCAGAAGAATAATAGAGTTACTTTCGGTGAGTACATATTATCTGTAATGAAATGAAGTGGGATTGCCAGCAACTTCAACTCAATCTTCCATCTCAGAGGTTTATTAACTCTAATCCCACTAGAATCAGGAGCAGAATCTGGGAGTGTACTAAAAGGGACTCAATTTGCACATTTTTTTCTTTCCTTGAGTGTTGGTGGTGTAAAAAGAATGATATTTAAAAAAAAAACAAGCATTTGTTTACGTTTTCCCTTCTCGTTTATGACTGACTTTTTTTTTTAATTTAATTTTATTTTATTTTTAAACTTTACATAATTGTATTAGTTTTGCCAAATATCAAAATGAATCCACCACAGGTATACATGTGTTCCCCATCCTGAACCCTCCTCCCTCCTCCCTCCCCATTCCATCCCTCTGGGTCGTCCCAGTGCACCAGCCCCACGCATCCAGTATCGTGCATCGAACCTGGACTGGCAACTCGTTTCATACATGATATTTTACATGTTTCAATGCCATTCTCCCAAATCTTCCCACCCTCTCCCTCTCTCACAGAGTCCATAAGACTGTTCTATACATCAGTGTCTCTTTTGCTGTATGACTGACTTTTGTGGTGATTTTTTTGGTAGTAATCCTGTTTTAAAATAGACGCAGGATAGCAAATCAATGGTCTATGTCTTTGTTCTCCCATCCCTTTCAGACATCATTAATCTACCCCAGAATTCTTTCCCTGTGATTCCAACAGACCCAGCAGGGGAGAGAATAGATCAGAAACTCAAAAAATGTAGTTGCTGTCCTTAGATTGTTGCTGTTGGTTAGTTGCTAAATTGTGTCCGACCCCTTTGCAACCCTATGGACGACAGCTCACCGGGCTCCTATGTCCATGGGGTTTTCCTGGGAAGAATACTGGAGTGGGTTGCCACTTCCTTCTGGAGATCTTCCCAACCCAGGGATTGAACTTGAGTCTCCTGCATTGGCAGGCTGATTCTTTAGCACTGAGCCACCAGGGAAGATTAGGGACAGGTATTTTATCTGAGAGGGAGGAAGATCAATACTCAGTTCTCAGAACAGTGGTAGAGCTGTTTACTTCTGTGAAAGAGGGGAACAGTCTTGCTATTTTGGGAGCTGTTAAGGAGAAATGGTTTATCCCAGTCCATCTGGCAGGGGTTAAATGATGGTAGTCAATCCTAAAGGAAATCAACCTAGAATATTCATTGGTAAAACTATTGGTAGTGTGTTACTATACATATTAGGAAGAAGCTTGTGCTTTATATCCCCCCAAAAGGCCCCAGAGAGCAGTGCCTGGGTAGCACCACAGCCTCACAATTTATTCCCAGGGGAAAACAGTAAAAGGCATCAGGTTACCCTTTGTGCCTGCAAGAATTGCTGTTCGGGGTCAGCAAGCCCTGGGGTCTGTTGATGTTCAGACCATTGAGGAAACCATACTCTCCCCATGGAGCAGGGCATATCCAGATATACCTTCACAGGGCTTCTGGCAGCCAACACAAGACAGTAAAGCCATTATTGCTGCTTGCTGATTCTTTCTGTCCTGCAGTTCTGTCTGGGAGTGATCCCATGGGCTTGAAGTACTGTTTGGACCAGAGAGGAAAGCAGCCCAAATCTGGTGATTTTAGGACAATGTGCTTGGCCTGGCTGATGACACCCTGTTCTCCAGGCTTTGACAGAATTTGTTGGCTCTCATCATGTTCATAGGTCACTTGGTATTCTGTTCCCTTGCTCCGGGCCCTCTGATGTGTAATAAATTGCTGTTACTCATAGTGATTTATACCCATGGATTCTGTGGGTCAGGAAAGCAGACAAGGTATAGTCCCCTTTCTATGGCACGTTGGTGTTCCAGGATGTTGGAATCTCAGTTGGGAATAATCAAAGGCTGGTGGTGATGGAACTGCAGGGGATGGACTCTGCTGAAGGCTTATTCCTCCACATGTGTGGTGCCTGGAACTGGTGTGGCTTCCTCAAAGCATGGGAGCCTCGGGGTCATTAGACCTGGGGCAGAAGCACCCTCGCCTGTGATGACCCAGCCTCCAAAGCCATCAGCATCAATTCTGCTCTGTGGTTGAAGAATCTGCAAGCCTTCCTGGTTTCCAGGTTGGAGAGTCACAGGTTGTCTTTGACAAATGTACTTCTTCATCTCTCTTAGAAGTCCAGTGGCAGAGGGCCAGGCTAAAAGAGGGGTGACAGCTTCCAGTGTATGAATTGGACAGGTGTCCATGTTACCTGTTGGTGCTCTGAATTTCCTGAAGTTGTGTGGTGTCTTAGTCTTTGGGGGTTGCTATCACAAATTACCACAGTTGGATTGCATATAAACAACAGAAACTTATTTCTCACAGGTCTGGCAGCTGGAAATCTGAGATCAGGTACCAGCGTGGTTGGGTTCTGGTGGGAGTTCTCTTCCTGGTCCATAGGTGGTGTCTTCTCACTGCATTCACACATGGTGGAAGCAGTAAGGGGCCTCTCTGAGTTCTCTTATAAGGGTACTAATCCCATTCACGAAGGTCGCACTCATGTCCTAACTGACAACCAAAGACTCCACCTCCTAATACCATTGCCTTCAGAGTTAGGATCTCAACACATGAGTTTTGGTAGGAAACAAACATTCAGACAATAGCAGTTTGGGATTCAACTCCAGTGCATCCGTCTCCCTGAGTATCAGCCACGAAGCCATTCACTGCTTGCTGTGAATATCTTGTCTTCAGTATGTGGCAGAGGACCCTTGATTTCCCAATGTTGGGCCATCAGAGTCACCTGGAAAGTTTGTTTAAAACACAGGTTCATGGATCCCACCCCTCCAAGAGGTGCAGGAAGCCTAGAGTGAGAAGGAATGATGTATAGGAATTGAATGAACAGTAAGTGTTCATGTTTAATTCTCTCTTATAAAAGGAAACCATAACACAATCAGACTTATGAACTGTGCTTTGAATGACTGAATGTGTGTGTGATACGTGTATGCAAATCACACACACACACACACACACACACACATAATAGGCAGCACGGTGTGTAAAGTGAACCTTGGTTCATTGATATTTTATAAAGATTTTTCCTTTATTAATTTATATTGGTGCTACTGCTAATAAATCATCTGCCTTGAGCAAATGTGAAGTCATAGAGATCAGCCTGCAATGAGCTGAGCTCAGAAATGTCTGTAAGGGAAACTGAGGGAAACAAAGATTTTATTTTCTGGTATCAAAGCCCAGCTATGCTTTTCAGAGTGAAGATGTCTTCTTTTCTTCATAATCTAATTAAACTACTTCTGTACTGACATTAGGCATAGAGGGCTTCAGAATTCTTCCAAAAGTAATAATAAAAATTTACAAAGAAATCACAAGGTGGGAGAAAAGCGGTATTTGATCCTTTGAGTTCAGAGTTCATGAGGTTAAAAATTCTTTAGGGTAGTCTCTCCAAAAAGACCAATTAAAAAACAACAGAATTACCCAAGACAGGTTACTAAAAAAAAAAAAAAAATCAACACTGAATATAGTAAAAACCATTGAATCGTATACTTAAAATGGATGAATTGTGTGGTATGTGAATTAAATCTTGATAAAGCTTTTATAAATACATTTTAAAAAATCAGAAAAACCAAATTCCACATGCACTAAGCTTTCTGTAAGAATCAGGTCATTTTCACTGGAAATTGACAGTTTGATGATAACCCTTCAGGCAATTTATTTTCTAAGTATGACCTTGTTGAAGAATTTATAATTGAAGTGATAAAAATTTTTAAAAAAATGCAACGACACGGTGGTACTGTTTAAAATACTGAAAGAGTAGATTTTTAGAAAACATTGACGGCAGAGATGTCAGATTATTCATTATCTTTTTTCTTTTTTTCTTTTTTCTTTTGTTATCTACATTACCTGTTCTCTACATTTCTTTTGTTACCTACATTTATTACCTGCTGCCCACTTGGGGAGCTACAGATGAAAAATACTGGCTATTTGACTACTGTTAATTTTGCATAAGTCTCATTTGCTGAAATCTGTAATTTGAACATGGCTGTTCTTTGAAGTGCTCTGGTCTCCGAGTTCAATCAATTTCTCAATCATGTAACAACAGCAGGAACCACTGAAAAAGAGACAGGGGCTACAGAGAACTACATGTGTTCCTTTTCACAGGGTACAAAATATGAAATTCGATGTCTCCTTCACAAAACCTCGTTTAAAACACTGCACATCTGACTGCCTTGTGGGAGGGACATGAAATGTATTTTTAAACGAGACAAAAGAAAGTCAGAAACGATCATTGTTAGATGAACACCAGAAAAAAGAAATCAGCACCTGATGAAAGGCAAATTATACTGTTCACATTGATTGCTTTTTCTCCCTTTTAAAAAATGATTTATTATCCTTTGATATCACAATCAGTTAGCTAGTTTGCCACAGCATAAATATTTGATCTTGGTCTAGTGCTTTTCATCACTGCTTTTTGCTGTATCCAGACATCTTTGCTTTTGCCTCCATCTTTCCCTGATTAAAGTGAGGAGGCAAACATGAGGTGTGTGAAGAGAAAGGAAACCATTGACCTGTAAATTATCAAAGTGAAGGGAAGCCTCAGGGATGTAAAAATTACCAACAGGGAGAAACTCCAGATCCTGTTATTTCCCAGGTGCTATATTTGGTGTGTCCTTTTTTGGGTTTTGTGTCTATCTGCTGGAGAAAATCAGGATATTAGGGCATTTGTTTATCTCTAAGTTGCAGTCTTTTACACTTTTAGTTCTGATTAAAGTGAGGTGTATCGGGGATGGCGGGGTGGGGTGGCAGGGCTGGATTTACGATGGTCATTGTGTATGTGAAAAGTGACGTCCAGCTGGACAAGAGAGAAGATGTAGACCTAGAGAAAACTGTGGACACAGTGGGGGAAGGAGAGTGTGGGATGAATGAAGAGAGTAGCGTGGAAACCTACACACTACCATATGTAAAACAGCCAGTGGGAATTTGCTGAATGAGGGACGTAGCTCAAACTGGTGCTTTGTGGTGACCTGGAGGGGTGAGATGGGGTGGGAGGTGGGAGTGGACTTCAAGAGGGTGGGGACATATGTCTACCTATGGCTGATTGATGTTGATATATGGCAGAAACCAATACAAAATTGTAAAGCAATTATCCTCCAATGAAAAAAAAAAAAAAACTTGGGTCCAAATAGTGTGGCTGGGACAGAGCATACACTTAGTGGCTTTGTGGGACCATCGGCACTGCATATTGTCCCCAAAAGGGTGCTACTGTGAGAACCTGGCAGCCAATAGTCCCACCCACCTGGGCGTGAGATGAGGGGTCTGGTAAGGGGAGCTGGATGGTGTACTGGAACCTCCAGTGCACCCAATGACATGAGTTCTGTATTTTGGGGTCAACAAATCTAGTCCAGCTTCCATAAGAGAAAGACTTTTGTATCCCTGATGTGGGTATCTCTTGCATTCTTCTTTTCTCCAGGTTCAGTTCAGTCACTCAGTCATGTCCGACTCTGTGACCCCATGGACTGCAGCATGCCAGGCTTCCCTGTCCATCACCAACTCCTGGAGCTTGCTCAAACTCATGTCCATTGAGTCCGTGATGCCATCCAACCACCTCATCTTCTTTTGGCTTCTTCTCCTCCTGCTTTCAATCTTTCCCAGCATCGAGGTCTTTTCAAATGAGTCAGTTTTTTGCATCAGGTGGTCAAAGTATTGGAATTTCAGCTTCAGCATCAGTCCTTCCAATGAACACTCAAGACTTACTTCCTTTAGGATGGACTGGTTGGATCTCCTTGCTGTTCAAGCAACTCTCAAGAGTCTTCTTCAACACCACAGTTCAAAAGCATCAATTCTTTGGCACTCAGCTTTCTTTCTAGCCCAACTCTCACATCCATACATGACTACTGGAAAAACCATAGCTTTGACTAGACAGACCTTTGTCAGCAAAGTAATGTCTCTGCTTTTTAAAATGCTATCTAGGTTGGTCATAACTTTTCTTCCAAGGAGCAAGCATCTTTTAATTTCATGACTGCAGTCGCATCTGCACTGATTTTGGAGCCCCCCAAAATAAAGTCTGTCATTGTTTCCATTGTTTCCCCTTCTATTTTCCATGAAGTGGTGGGACCAGATGCCTTGATTTTAGTTTTCTGAATGTTGAGTTTTAAGCCAACTTTTTCACTCCCCTCTTTCACTTTCATCAAGAGGCTCTTTAGTTCTTCTTCACTTTCTGCCATAAGGGTGGTGTCATCTGCATATCTGAGGTTATTGGTATTTCTCCCGGCAATCTTGATCCCAGCTTGTGCTTCATCCAGCCCAGAGTTTCTCATGATGTACTCTGCATAGAAGTTAAATAAGCAAGGTGACAGTATACAGCCTTGACATACCCCTTTCCCGATTTGGAATCAGTCTGTTGTTTCATGTCCAGTTCTAACTGTTGCTTCTTGACCTGCATACAGATTTCTCAGGAGGCAGGTCAGGTGGTCTGTATTCCCATCTCTTTAAGAATTTTCCACAGTTTGTTGTGATCCACACAGTCAAAGGCTTTGGCAGAAGACATTAAGAAGAGGTGGCAAGAATACACAGAAGAACTGTACAAAAAAGATCTTCATGACCCAGATAACCACAATGGTATGATCACTTACCTAGAGCCAGACATCCTGGAATGTGAAGTCAAGTGGGCTTTAGGAAGCATCACTACAAATAAAGCTAGTGGAGGTGATGGAATTCCAGTTGAGCTCTTTCAAATCCTAAAAGAGGATGCTGTTAAAAGTGCTGCATTCAATATGCCAGCAAATTTGGAAAACTCAGCAGTGACCACAGGACTGGAGAAGGTCAGTTTTCATTCCAATTCCAAAGAAAGGCAATGCCAAAGAATGTTCAAACTACCACACAATTGCACTCACCTCACATGCTAGCAAAATAATGCTCAAAATTTTCCAAGCCAGGCTTCACTAGTACGTGAACCATGAACTTCCAGATGTTCAAGCTGGATTTAGAAAAGGCAGAAGAACCACAGATCAAATTGCCAAAATCTGTTGGATCATTGAAAAAGTGAGAGAGTTCCAGAAAAACATCTTCTTCTCCAGGTTAACCTAGTTTTAATTCAATGCTCATATGACATGGTTGGAAGTTCCACCATATCCCTCACCTCTGCAGTCCCTATTTCCAGGTTGAAATCTTGGCTTCTGCTTGGGTCTGTGTGGGACATGGTGCAGAGGGAGAAGGGGAGAAGTTAGGGAGGGGGTGTCACCTCCTTTTGTTCATCCACATAGCAGGGAGTACAGTGCTTCCTCTTGGGGGTGTTGGGAGGAGACCATGAATGGTGCTTGTGGAAGGCTTAGCATGGTATCTGGCACAAAACTATCACTTGGAACATGATGTCTATCATTACTTCTCTCTAAGAAAATTATTTGAAATCAATCATGGTGGCCTCTGGCCTTCCCCCTGGCCCGGAAGCCTCATCTTTCTGTTCTTACTAGTCTGGTCCATGCCTTGCTCTGGACCAGAGTTTCCAAAACCAGGCTGTGCATCAGAGCTAGATGCTGATGTGAAACAACATTAGTCAGTGCTGCCACTTGCCTCGGGTGATGGACTTGAGCTCTTGGAGCCTCAGTTATCTCCTCGAGAGAAAAATGTGCCTTTCTTTCTGAGTTTTGGGGTCACATGCAGTGACATGTCTGGGGCTGGCATATAGCAACTCAGAACACAGTAAAAGATTACTACCATTTTCCCATCTGAGATCCTCCTTCTCCCTTAATCCCATCCATTGCTTTTTTTTTTTTAAACAAATATTTATTTGACAGTACTGGGTCTTAATTGTGCCATGTGGGACCTTCAGTCTTTGTGACAGCATGTGGGATCTTTGCTTGTGGCATATAGGGTCTAGTTTCCTGACCAAGGAACAAACTGACCCCCCTTCATTGGCAGCGTGGAGTCTTAGCCACTGGACCACTAGGGAAGTCCTGTTGTTGCTTGATAAATTCTCATTTGTCTCAAATCTCCATTCACACGTTGCCTTCTCAAGAAGACCTTCTGGGATCACTGTATCTGAAAGACACCTTCCAGTTACTCACACCACCCTTTTGGCTGTAGTGTCTTCTTCATGGTGGGTGCATAGTAACTGTTTATCTCCCTATTGCCTTCTGCATCTACCACATGGACACACTCAATATATAGTCACTGAATAAAGACATTGTAATTGTCATCACTGTCACACAGAAAGCTAAAACAGGATTCAAGTGAGTTTTTCATCCCTAGAATTTTCTTTTTTTTATAATCAACATGATATTTTAAGGACCAAATAGCACAATGTGTCAAAACCTTTCACAAACTATGAGATTCTTTTTTTCTCTTTTTTTATACTTTTAATTTATTTTTTTAATTTAAAGTTATTTATTTTAATTGGAGGCTAATTATAATATTGTATTGGTTTTGCCATACACCAACATGAATCCGCCATGGGTGTACATGTGCTCCCCATCCTGAACCCCACACCCACCTCCCTCCCCGTACCATCCCTCTGGGTCATCCCAGTGCACCAGCCCCGAATTTTCAAACACAGAATGCTCACACTTGTACCACTTTAAGTAAACTCCCAAGGGCCACAATCTCTGTTTCTATGGCTACAGGACTGAATCCATGCTCATGAAACTGGGTCTACTACACACGGCCTTCTGCATGTAAGTTGTTTAGTCATTAAGTTTTGTCTGACTCTTCAGTGACCCAGTGGACTGTAGCCCACCAGCCTCCTCTGTCCATGGGATTCTCCAGGCAAGAATACTGGAGTGGTTTGCCACATCCTCCTCCAGGGGATCGTCCCAACCCAGGGACTGAACCTGCATCTCCTGCACTGCAGGCAGATTCTTTACCACTGAGCCACCAGGACAGCCCCGTGCATGTAAGTAGGATTCTGAGATTCTATTTGCACAGTCTAAGGTGCCTCTCCTCCCGGAACACTGTCTCTGAGTTTCTCCTTATGTTTTTCACCGCTTTACCAGCTTTCCTGCTAAACACAGCTCAGGTTTGTTCAGCCAGTATCATGTGCCAACCGCCTGTGCGATGCTTTATAGGGGTTATCTTCCAAATCATCACAATCCTCCTCTGTGACCGAAAGTTGAGTTTTTGTAATTTAGAGAATTCCCAATTACAGTTGATTCCAATAGCATTAGGCTCTGACCTAATGTGTGTCAACTACAAAGATGCCCAATGTAAGAGCTGTGAGTTCAGTTTTATTTAGGGCAAAATGAACACTGCAGCCTGGGAGACAGCACCTCAGATAGCTCCAATAAACTGCTCCAAAGAGGTAGTGGCAAAGGTCAGTATATGGGCATTTACTGTATGACTCAGGGAACTCAAACAGGGGCTCTGTGACTATGAAGAAGGGTGGGAGGGGGAGGGAGATGGGAGGGAGGTTCAAGACGGAGGGGACATGGGTGTACCTATGGCTGATTCTTGTTGATGTATGATAGACAACCGCAAGATACTATAAAGCAATTATCCTTCAATTAAAAGAAAAATAGAATTTGGCGAGGGTGGAGTTCATTGCAATCAAGCTTTTACTTTACAAAAGTTTTTCTGCTAGTCATGGGGAGCTGATGTTACCAGAAAGGGATTTAGTGCTTTTCCAGTTATGAAGAGATGCAAGGATTGGGATCATGAAATCAGTTCCTGGAAACATTTAACTCTCTATGGACCTCTTCCATCAGTTTCCCTGGAGCAGAGTTGCCCCACTCTCTACCTGAATTCCCCTCAGTGGGTGTTGAAGGTCAGCAGCTGCAGCAGCCTAGGGTTCGGTTCCCTCAGAGGCAGATGGCAAATGCCCTTGTTGTTGCTCAGTTGCTGGCAAATGCTCTTGGCAAGTGCCAATTTGTAGCTGACACGTGGATCTTGAACAGGGAGAGCAGGTAGCCAGGAGAAAACAAATACAGCCAAGAATAGAAATGCAGGGTAAATTGGCAGTGGGAATAAAACTGATCAGACACGAATCAAGACAGCCTAAGTTGCCATCCCCAGATTGAGGAAGCTCAGTCTGCTTTAGGAAACCATGCTTCTCGCCATCGCTCTCCAACGCCAGCGCTGCCTCTAGCTCGCCGAGCTCCAGCCGAAGGAGAAGGGGGGTAAGTAAGGAGGTCTCTATACCATGGCTCGTACAAAGCAGACTGCCCGCAAATCGACCGGTGGTAAAGCACCGAGGAAGCAACTCGCTACAAAAGCCGCTCGCAAGAGTGCGCCCTCTACTGGAGGGGTGAATAAACCTCATCGTTACAGGCCTGGTACTGGGGCACTCCGTGAAATTAGACGTTATCAGAAGTCCACCGAACTTCTGATTTGCAAACTTCCCTTCCAGCGTCTGGTGCGGGAAATTGCTCAGGACTTCAAAACAGATCTGCGCTTCCAGAGTGCAGCTATTGCTGCTTTGCGGGAGGCAAGGGAGGCCTATCTGGTTGGCCTTTTTGAAGACACCAACCTGTGTGCTATCCATGCCAAACGTGTAACAATTATGCCAAAAGACATCCAGCTAGCACGCCGCATACGTGGAGAACGTGCATAAGAATCCACTATGATGGGAAACATTTCATTCTTTAAAAAAAAAAAAAAAATTCTCTTCTTCCTGTTATTGGTAGTTCTGAACGTTAGATGTTTTTTTTTTCCATGGGGTCAAAAGGTACCTAAGTATATGATTGCAAGTGGAAAATAGGGGACAGAAATCAGGTATTGGCAGTTTTTCCATTTTCATTTGTGTGTGAATTTTTAATATAAATGTGGGGACATAAAGCATTAATGAAAGTCAAAATGTTTCAGTGAACAAGTTTCAGCAGTTTAACTTTATAACAATTATAAACAAACCTGTTAAATTTTTCTGGACAATGCCAGCATTTGGATTTTTTTAAAACAAGTAAATTTCTTATTGACTGCAACTAAGTGGTGTTTGTAGCATTTTTATCATACAGTAGATTCCACCCACTCACTATACTTTTCTAACTGAGTTGCCCTACGTGCAAGTGCATGTTTTTCATGTTGTCTGTCTTCTGTGCTGTTCCTGTAAGTTTGCTATTAAAATACATTAAACTATACCTGCTCTGGGTCTTTAAAAAAAAAAAAAAAAAAAAAGGAAACCATGCTTCTCAGGAGCAGGGCTGAGGACAAGTCGCCAGTCCTGACAGTGGACACACAAAGGCATCCTCCCCAAGCTCCACAAGACATGAAGATCTCACGGCACCCTGCTACAGTCAGGTCCCGAAGCCCTGGTCAGTCCCAGAATTGTGGTGAAATGCGGGTATGAAAGTAGAGAAGGCAGATAAAGGGAATGAACACATTGTGCCTGGGGTCAGGTGGGATGGGAGTATACACACTCAATAGTAAAGTCATCCATGGCTACAAACCATATTTTCAAAGGCATGCTTGCCAGCGCTGTTCTTTGAAAAAGGGTACAGAAACCTCTCAAATGTCAAGAGATAGGGTTTCTGCCAAGGCAACAGAATGCTGAGAACTGCAAGTAAAGATTCTTCTAACAAAAAGGTGCTAAATTCTGGAGAAGGGTTTAATTATACCTGAGGTATTTCTGACTTGGTGCATGTGCGTGGGAAGCTTTGCCTCTCTCTCTATTGCTGTTATTATCTCATGGGTCTATGGTTTAATTTTTCCCACCATGGGGCTCCTTAGTCATCTTTCCAATCCCCCAGTTCCCTCTAGGAGGCAGTTGCTGCAAGGCACTGGACTGCTAATAAAAGGTGCCCTCCCCTGAGTCTCTGACTATTAGCTATCAAGTTCCTGGCCGTGGCTAATCATCAGGTTTAATCATACATTAATCATTTACCAGAGTGGCATAGGGGAAAGCTCAAGATATTCCTGAGGCTGAATCTATACAGTACAGATATGTCTATTTGAGAAACATGCCTGGACCAAAAGCATTTTCTCCAGTGTACATGGGAACTGAGCAAAGTGGGAAATGTGGTTGCGTTTCAGGCTGCCTCATGTAATCTCTCTTGATGGATTCACTCTTCTCAGTTGCTGGCATATCTTAAATGCTGTTTTTGATATGCTCCATCTCCCAAACTCTCTGCCTGTTCTCCATTTGTTTTGCTGGCTTCTTCTGAATATTTTATAATCCGGTATGTACCAGTGCCTCTGGAGCTCCTCGGGAACTCTCTCAGTGGAGTTCTTTCTCTGGGTATGAGTTCATCAAGCAGTACTGAACTCTCAGGATCAAGTCAAGGTCACGTTTCCTCTGTTTAAACCCTCCAACCTGTGCCTCTTATTTGCCTGAAATGTAGTGGACTGACCAAGGCACACAAAGCTTTGGATTTTCTAGCCTCTAACTCTCTCTCAGATTTCATCTTCTTAACAGTCCTATTTGCTACCTCTGCTCCTGCCCTTGCTGTTTCTGTTGGGTTTCTGTTGCAGCATCCTCAGTTACTACAATGGTAGCACCTCAAACCCCCCACACCCCTGCCGCGTGTTGTCAGTTCACATTTTTGTAGATCAGAACTACAAGTGGGCTCAACCACATTTTCAGCTTAGGCTACAATCAGCTTGTGTGCTGGACTTCTGTCTGGGGCCCCTGGGGAAAAGTTTACTCCAGAATTCATTCCACTTACTGGCAGAATTCAGTTCCTTGTGGTTGTAGGACTGAGGTCCGGGCTTCCTTGCTGGCTGTCAAGGGAGAGCCACTCTTAGCTCCTGGAGGCCACCCAGATTCCTTGCCCCATGGTTTCCTCCATCTCCAAGCCAGCAAGGGTGCCTTGGATCCTTGTCATGCTTTGAATCTCTCTGACTCCCCCTCCTGTATCCAGCCAGAGAAAACTCTCTGCTTCTGGAATATTCGTATGATTAGGTTAGGTCCACTTGGATAATCCTCAGTGAAGGCCAAATGATTAGTAGTTTTTTTGATTAGTAATCTTAATGTCAGTGGCAGAATTACTTTAACATACTGGGCTGGCCATAAATTTAATTTGGCTTTTTTAGTAAGATGTTATGGAAAAACCCCAACAAACTTTTTGGCCAACCCAATGCATAGTCATGGGAGTAATCAGGGAAGGGAGGAGAATTCCGCCTCCTACATGATTCCTCAAGCATGCGGCTGTCGGTCTCACCCCAGGACCTTTGCACTCGCTGTTCCCTCTGTCTGAAACTCTTTCCCAGAGAGTCCCGTGGCTGGCACAAGTGACACATTATGTATTTATATGTTTATTTGATACCTGTCTTCCTTTACTGGGATAGAGTTTCCCTTAAGATGGGGGTTTGCCTACTTTATTCAGGGCTCCATCCTCAGCTCCTAAAATAATTCCTGGCTCTTAGTGGATGCTCCATACTATAAATAAATGAATGTACACATAGTCTTTAGCTTTGTCAACCACTCTTCTCTTTTTCCTTCTCTCTCCAAGATGTCACTGAATTTTAGAAGTCCCTAAAATGATCATCAGAAGTTTTTTTTTTTTCCTCTCTCTCTCTGAATATGTGTGAGCTTGAAAAGATTCAGGAACCTCTTCTCTCCCACCTGATCTACATAAGCACAGAGTTTAAAGAGGAAGGCTCTTTTATTTCTCTTTACCAGCTTTTTTTTTTTTTTTTAACCTTTTATACATCTGTGTCTTCTTTATCTGGCAACATTCCCATGGATCCCCATCTTTATGACCCAGCTGGGGGTTGGAAATACCTTGATGATCTTTGATTATAGCTTCACATTCAATGAGAAACTCCCCCAGACTGGAATATTCTCCCTCTCTTTGTCATGAACATTCCTACTTCTCAGGGTTCATCTCAGGTCTTCCAGGTTCTGTGCATTCTTTGATTGGTACAATTCAGAGAGAGCTAGTCTTCTTTTGAACTCATTTAATATCTGGGCCAAAGGTGCTAGAGGCATAACGGCTTGATTCTGTGCACTAGTCTATTTTCCAGTTTGTCATTTTTTAAATGTTTAAGCCTTCATTCCAAGGACAAGGCAGCCAAAAACCTAGATTTCTGATTTCTCTTAAAAATAGGAATCCTAACACTGAGGTGCCATTTCATATGACAGTAGTTGGGACTGGAGAGGAAGTTGTCCTTTAGCGGGGGTATGTCTCTAGCTTGCCACAGTCCCCACTTCCCCCTACTGTATCACCAAATGAAACCTGAGTGTTGCTGTAATTTATCATCACGGCCATGCTGCTATTTTTTTTTTTTTAAAGTGAAGAAGTATTTGTTTCCCTGTTTTATCATAACTGGTAAACAGAATGAGAGATCCAGTCACACTGTTTTATTGCTTTCTATCACTCACCTGGGCTTGGCGGGGTTGTTGGGTTTTGCAGTTTCTTCCCAGTCTCTGTGAGGCTGGGAGTAACCCCACCTTGCTCACTGCTGTGTTCTCAGAGCCTGGAGCATAAGAGTTGATTAACTGATTTTTACAAAATGAATGAATACCTGTATCTGAAATCTGTGCAACTCATGTAGCACCTAGTAACCTTGGATTTTACTGTTGTCTTTTTATGTGTGGATATCCTCCTATAAAATCTGCCAGTGTTTTCCTTCCAACTATTTGCTTTAAAGCCAGAAACTCTATCTCTATTCACTTCTTATTGCTGTTGTAGCAAATTACCAGAAAGTTGGAGTCTTAAAACAAAAGAAATGGATTCTCTCTCAGTTTTTTAAGATAGAAGTTAGAGATCAAGGTGTTGGCCGGGTCACATTCTCTTCAAACAGTTCTTGGAAAGGATTCTCCCTGGCCTCGTTCAGCTTTGGCGGTGCCAAGCATTCTTTGGTTTGTCTGAGCGTCACTCCAGCTCCTGCCTTTGTGTTCACGGGGCCTCCGCAGGGCCTCCTCCTCTTCTGCATCTCAGCCTTCATTTCTGTCTGTTAGAAGAATTTGTGTCATTGGATTAGGGCTCATGTAGTTAACGCAGGATGATTTTGCCTTGAGCTCCTTCACTTAATTGCAGAGCATGTTCCCAGGTTCTAGGCAGACATATATTTGGGGGGGCCACTATCCAGTTCTCTGCAAAAATATCATGGTAATTTCTTTCTTTCTTTTTTAGTTTTCTGAGAGTTAAATTTTTTTATATATATATTTATCTATTTTTGTTGCTGTGGAAGGGCTTTGTCTAGTGGGGAAGTGGGCAGAGGCTACTCATTGTTGTGGTGCATGGGTTTCTCATAGGAGTGGCTTCTGTTGTTGCAGAGCATGGGCTCTAGAGCAGGCTCAGTACTTGCCACACATGGGCTTAGCTGCCCCACAGCATGTGGGGTCTTCCTGGACCAGGGATCAAACCTTTGTCCCCTATGTTGACGGATGGATTCTTAACCACTGGACCACCAAGGAAGTCCGATAATTTCTCTCCTTTACTTGAAATATTTTGAGAGCTTGCTGTTTCTAAGGCTCTGTGCTGGGCACTGCATGGGCAGAGATCCTGATCAAGCAATCAGGATCCTCCCCTCTGGGAAGGAGAATAAGGAATAAATACAGAGAACTATTATATCATGACATTCATGGAATATACTCTCAAGAGCATACAAAGCACTATGGGGTCTCAAAGGAGAAAGATATCAGGGAATCAGGGATACTGTTGAAAGAGGCAGAATTCAGCTGTGCCTTGAAGGAGGAGTAGAATCTTGAAAGATAGGAGACTATTTCCACTAGGGTAAAAAGTGTGAGAAGCCCATAGTTGGAGAAACATCACATAGAACAATGATTTATTTTGATGAAACATCAACTACGTGTCCCTGAATGTCTGTTGTATATGGTTGATTTCATTGTTGTATATGGTTGATTTCATGTTGTATATGGTACATTTCATTGATCATGAAATGTACTCATGAAACCCCCATGCTCTTGGTGCCACGTTAGGGACTTTACCACATTGTTGCTGTTCAGCTGCTAAATCGTGTCTGACTTTTGGTGACTCCATGAACTGCAGCACACCAGGCTTTCCTGTCCTTCACTATCTCCTGGAGTTTGCTCAAATTCATGTCCATTGATTCAGTGATCCCACATTCATCAATTTATAGTTTTCTGAAAAACCGAAGTTCACGATAGACAGGAAGTACAACCAGTAAATTAATGACACTGACATAACGCCTTTGGAGATAGTATTTGCTGCCACAGCCCAGGGCGGGGGGCGGGGTGCTGGGATTGGTACTTTAACCTTGCAGGTTAGCCACAGGGCGCTCTGGTGTTCATATTTTAAATCTGATATTGTGGGCTGCTGGGGCTTCCCTGGTGGCTCAGATGGTAAAAGAGTCTGCCTACAATGCAGGAGACCAGGGTTCGATCCCTGGGTCGGGAAGATCCCCTGGAGAAGGAAATGGCAACCCGCTCCAGTACTCTTGCCTGGAAAATCCCATGGATGGAGGATCCTGGTAGGCTACAGTCCATGGGGTCACAAAGAATCGGACATGACTGAGCGACTTCACTTCACTTCAATGTGGGCTGCTAATCACATACTGATTCACTCGGAACCCACAGTTTCTTCATTGTTTCCAAATTTTATTAATGTTCCTGCCCTGAGGCGTAATGCCTTGAATTACACCCACCAGTGGGTTGCAGGCAGTGGAGAAAATTTCTTTTCCAACAATGAGGAGCTCGAAGGAAATTTCCTGAGAAAGCTAAATGATCATATCACAAAGGCTGTGCTGCCCTGGTGAGCATAAGGAGATGACTGCTCCCTGGGCTGGAGGGAGGTGGTCAGGAGCAATGGGCAAGCCATTTTCAACAGAACCAAGGAGTAGCCAATGCGAGAAAAAGTATTTTTACAGTAGATGCTGCCTGACTGTTGAAAGCAGTGATTCTGACCCATAGTGTGCTTGTTGACACAAATTTAACTTTATTTAAATCTTGCTTAAGTGTGGCTTTATTATTGATTTGCAGACTTTCAGAATGTGGACATTTTAATAAGTTATGGACTCAGTGACTTCGTGGAGTACTAATGATGGGCTCCTTGCATTGAATTCAGTGATGTAAGCTCTGCCTACAGATGTTCACATGTAGAGTCTGAGAGCCTCCTGGTGCTTTGGTACCGAGAAGGGCATCTCATCCAGCTAATATCAATACGTGAATCCGCCTCATTCCCTTGTCTGCATCATCTGGCCTGGCAGTTGACAAGGTTCTATTTGGGCCCCCTAGTGATGGGACACTTTCTAAGAGGGAGGAACAATTTGTTACATGGCATTTGTTTTCCCTTTATTTGATCTCTAACAGCATACATTTAAAATACTTCGAAATCGAGTCACAGACGTAGAAAACAAATTTATGGTTACCACGAGGGAACAAGACAGGAGGGATAAATTGGGAGCTAGGGATTGATGTACACTCATTGCTATATATAAAATAGATAATTAATAAGATCGTTCTGTATAGCACAGGGGACTCTACTCAGTACTCTGTAATGAGCTATATGGGGAAAGAATCTAAAAAAGAGTGGGCATGTGTATATGTATAGCTGATTTACTTTGTGGTACAACAGAAACGAACACAACATTGTAAATCAACTATACTCCAATAAAAATTAATTAAAGTACTTAATCCATTTTTTAAACAAAGAATTAATATGCACACATTAGCATCTCAGTATGAAAAGAACGCATTGTAAGACATTCTTTCATTTGCCTCGTATCCTCAGTCACTCTTTCCAGTGTATTTCATTTTTATTTCCAGAAGTATTCTTACTTAGGCAAAGGTTTTACGAATGTGTGTGTAGGCACAGTCTTCTCCCCTCCCATGCCCTATTTTTTTCTTTAGCACTAATGGAATTATACAATTCACAGGGCTCTATACTTTGCTTTTTTAATACTGTATCTTGGAGATTATCTTATATTAGCATATCTAATTCTATTGTATTCATTTTTTTGCATCTGTGTAGTATTCCACTGTGTACCTTATTTTATCATTTATAACTAGTTCCCTGTGAATGGCATTTAAAGGTTATTTGGGTTTTTTAAAAAATCCCAGATATTTTTGACTGCCTCTTCTTGTTTTCATACATATTCTTGGGTCTTTTCCCAAACTCATCCCCAGTCCCATTCATTTAACAGGTATTCATCCTTCCACCAGGGTAACCTCCTTGGACCAGCCTTCCCAATTTCCCCTTCTTTAGAGAAGCATCAGGCACACAATTCTGTGACAGCACTCAGCACAGTTTAACTTTGCCGGAGATGTGTATATGAGTCTGAACTTCTATCGGGCCAAGCTCTGCCTCTTAACTCAAGGGCTAGTACTGTCCTGGGTCTGGGTCACTTGAGGGCACAAAGGGGCCACTCAGACCTCTCCTCTAAGCAGGGGATCTGGGAGGTAGGGGAGAATTGGTAGCATGGTCATGAAAAATGTCTTTGGCTAGACTCCTTTGCCAGTTTAAGAAGCGAGTTCCTTAAACCCCTTTTGTTTTAATTTTCTTATTTATTTACTTTATTGGAAGATAATTGCTTTACAATGTTTTGTTTCTACTGCACAAGGAAGTGAATCAGCTATGTGTATACACATATCCCTTCCCTCCTGGACCTCCCTCCCACCCCCATCCTGCTCCTCTAGGTCATCACAGAGCATCAGGCTGAGCCCCAAGTGCTATACAGCAGGCTCTCACTAGCCATCTGTTTGACACATGGTGGTGTATATATGTCAATCCCAGTCTCCCAATTCATCCCACCTGTCTTTCCCCTCCTGTGTTCACACGTCCATTCTCTATGTCAGTTCTCCATTTCTGCCCTGCAAATAGGTTCATCTGTACTTTTTTTTTTTTTTTTTTTACATTCCACATACACGCTGTTGGGAATGTAAATTGATACAGCCACTATGGAGAACAGTATGGCAATATGGAGATTCCTTAAAAAACTAAAAATAGAGCTACCATATGACCCAGTCATTCCACTCCTGGGCATCTACCCTGAGAAAACCGTAATCTGTAAACCTGTTTCAGATACTGTAGTTAAGTGGTTTCCATGCCTGGCTTTGCCTCAGAAGAACTGACATAGATGCTGGGACCCTTCCTGGAGAGAATGTTGCATTAGTCCAGGGACAGGGGTCAGCCATCTGAATTTGAACAAGACCCCCAGTTGACTCTGAGATGCCAGGCTGGAGAAACTCTATGCTTTTTGGACAAATATATGAAGTGCAGGGAAGTGTTTTGACCCTCAAGGAGTTCGCAGTTTAGTTGGGAGACAGAGAAGATGGTTAGAAAGTGAAAATTCAGTACAAATAGAAATCCCTGCTAATCCACATTCTGTGGGGAGTCACACAGGTGGGTCAATAGAAAAGACATCACAGAGAAAAGGAAGCTTGAGCTGTGCCTGGGAGGATGGGTACTGGTTAGTCTTTGTGCAGACTCATTTTGTAAGGTTTTTAAGGAAGTCAGTGACGTGTCGGGACCAAGAACAAGGACTATGGAGCTGGATGCTTTGCTTGAAGTTGTGTGACCTCACTTCTGGTTGTGTGACCTCAGGCAAATAAACATACATATTGAGGCCACAGTTTCCACACCTGTTACACGGCAACAGTTCTCACCTTAGAAGTTTGCTGTGAAAAATTAAAAGGGATTCATTTTTGCAACAATGTTGGTGTGTCTAAGTCCTTGATAGAGGTGATCCTTTAAGAATAACTTAGGCACAGATCCAGGTTTCGAGCCTCAATCTTTCTCTCTGGGAAGTCTGACGAGGCTTACAGGGACTAGAATCCAGCGAGAACACAAGACGGGGCCTCTGTCAGAGGGAGGGGCTGACATGCTTTGTGGACTCCAGTGAGTCTTCTGCTGTGAGACTTAGCTGTGACCTACCGCCAGTGTATTGTGCTTTTATTTTAATTAAAAAAAATATTTTGGCCATGCCGCTTGGTGTGTGAAATTCTAGTTCCATGATTAGGGATTGAACCCACACCTCCTGTACTGGAAGTGCAGAGTCTTAACCACTAGACCGCTTAGGGTATTCCCCAACCACTGGTCTAAACTGCAGGTTGAAGGAGACCCCTTAGCCCCCTCTATATGGGTTTGTTTACTGAATGGGCAGCCCATGGCGCTCTGTAAGCTGGCAAGAGGCTGACATTAGTGCAACCAAGAGGTGGCATGACATTTCCTCCAAATCCTATTAAAATAATTTTTTTTAAAAAGAAATAGAATGTGGATGAAAGTTATTTTCCTTCTGAATCTTCCTTGAGCCACAGTTTATCACCTAATTTGGGATGAAGCTTTAAGACTGTGGAAACCAGACTTTTCTCATACTCTGTTTCAGCAATGGAAGCACCACCAGCTAGGAGGAACCTGGATGGTCCACTCTGGCTCCTTTTGCTCCGTATTTCTCCCCAGCCAGTGGCAAAGCCCTTCTCTGAAAAGGATCTGAGAGCTGTCTTGTTGATCAGCTTCACTGTTATAAAATTTTTTAATTAATTTATTTTTAATTGAAGGATAATTGCTTTACTATATTGTGTTGGTTTCTGCCAGACATCAACATGAATCAGCCATAGATGTGCATATGTCCCCTCCCTCTGGAACCTCCCTCCCATCTTCCTCCCCATCCCACCCCTCTAGGTTGTTACAAAGCTCTGGTTTGAGTTCCCTGAGTCATCCAGCAATTTTTTATTTTTCGGTCATGTCACGCAGCATGTGGGATCTTACTTCCATGACCAGTGATCAAACCCACACCCCCTTCCATGGAAGTGTAGAATTTTAACCACTGGATCATCAGGGAAGTTCCAAGGGGCACTCCTGATACATGTTGAACTCAAAACTCATAGTTTCGGTGGTTGGAAATAGGTTAATTGGTGTAGAAAGATGAGAGGAAGGAAGGAAAGCAAAAAAGTTTTTTTAAAAAAGGAAAGAAAAGACAAAGGGTGAAAAAAAAGTTGAGAAAAGTAAAAAGGGAAGGAAAGAACACAATAAGGAAGAAAGGAGAGAAGAGAGACAGTGGAGGCTTCTCAGCGTGTCTTACCTAGATGTGGATTAAGGCAAGAACTGCCTGGTTCCACTGACAGCAGGCATGTCACCATGCACTCCAACCTTTCTTTAATGAACAAAGCATCATTTGTTCCCAGGTCTGCTGGTATCAATCAATAAGGTTGTTTCTCTTACCAAGCCACTCCAGGTGATGCTCAGAGATGTACAATAGTGCTAACTAGTCAGAACAACTATTATTTTTGAGCTTTAATGAGGTACCAGACAAGAAAAGCAGTTAATTTCTACCTAGTGGTCTGATGCTGTCCTTAGAGACATAAGCTGTGTTGTATTGTTTTTATTGAACAAGGCTGTCAGTATTGTCTGACCACGTGTCTAGCAAAAAGCCACTGATTGGATTCTGGGGCTGCAGAAAGACATGGTTACACAGTCATTTTATGGCACTCAATTTCTAAACTGTAGGGTGCAAATAGGAAAGAACTATTTATTTTTAAAGAGAAATCCAATTAGGTGAAGCCAATTTTACGGAGCTTGGATGTGAGCAATAAGGATGTGACCATGTTATAGATTTCTTACATAGCTGTCTAGAGAAAACCCTCAATCACTTTTCTGAGTAGGGCCCATTGTGGAAAACTGCTGATACGTGCTGTAATTTCTTTAATGCCATCAGCTGTGGTGGTGGTGTAGTCGCTAAGTCGTGTCTGACTCTTGTGACCCCATGGACTGTAGCCCACCAGGCTCCTCTCTCCGTGGGATGTCCCAGGCAAGAATACTGGAGTGGGTTACTGTTTCCTTCTCCAGGGGATCTTCCTGACCCAGGGATCAAACCCATGTCTCCTGCACTGCAGACGAACTCTTTACCACTGAGCCACTAGAGAAGCCCCGGTTATGCTGGGCATTAAAAGATACTGTTCAATTGTCCATATACAATAAAACATACTAGATAACTCCAGATGAATGAACTTTTGAACAACTCTAATTTTTGGAGAAGAAATACAGGATGTCATATAGGCTTCCACTCATCATTATATGTGCAAACATTACTAACTGATCATGGCACATTGCCCATTATGTCCAGGTCTGATTTTAACATTTCTCTCAAGCCAGCAGTTCAGGCAGAACTCCTATTTGACTTGAGTTGTCACAGGAGGTGAAGCCTTTTGCCATCCTAGATGTAGATCATGAGAAAAGATTATATTTTTCTTCCCTTCTTACTGGGATTTTTTGTTTGTTTTTGTTTTTAACCTTCTGGAAATACTTGAGGATAAATAGCCCGGGCTTTGTATTTCCAGCTGAATCACTAAATGGCTCATTGCTTGTTGTGCCACTTTGAAAAGTGGGCCGTTTTAGAAGTTCCACTGGGGAATTTGAAAGAATTGCTGAGGCAAGTCTTTACTTGATGGTTTGAGCTTTCTACTCCATGCCAGACATGGATGGGTGCCAATTCCTGGAACAGATGGAAAATTGCATATTTCAGGAGAGAGAGTAAATGGATTGTACCATGTGAGAATTCAGCCTTTTAGGGAAGAATGTTTTCTCTGATGACAAGCAAGCATCAAGGGACCCTAAAGGCTCTGGTTGATGTACTTGGTTTCTTCCTTTTCTGTATCTTGAGCAAAGGCTGACGATGAACCACCAGGAACAGAGTAAGTGATAGAAAGGAATACTCAGGCTATAGATTCAAACTTGAGACGTGAAACGGTTTCATTAAAAATGCATTCCTCGCAGAATGAAAACACACAGCCCTTTTCTTTGGTTGATGTTTGATTATTAGCATCTTTGGGATTACTTGAATTTGTTTTGTGACTGACACAACACAAAAGGCATCAGAACTTTTTGAACCAAGGAAGCAATTTCAAAATTCAATAATGCAGGAAAAGGAAAACCAATAGGCCTTGTCTGTTAGTATACAATGGCGCTAGAAATATACAACTGCAATTTCATGGCTGGCCTGTGCTGTAATTTACCCCTGGTGGTTCCTTCACTGAAATTTTAATTCTTGACACTCTACGTTTGGCCAGAAATGTTCTATAGGTGAAAGCCACGACACAGTGTCTCTTCATAATCACCTCTGTGCTGTAGCTGAGGGGAGCAAAGGCTCTAGAGTGCTGGAATCCTGGCTTGAGTCTTGGCTGTGCAAGCTTGAGCAGGTTATGGAACTTCTCTGACCCTTAGTTTCTTCTTCTGTAACTGCAGTATTCATACTCGGATTAGAGTTAGAAGAAGGAGAGCTGAGTGAGGGCATGTGGAGTGCCCAGCACAGAACCCGAGACACTGAAAAGGCACAATGATTTGATTATTTTTTATGGCCTTGAATGGCAGTGTTCTTTCTGGTTTAGACAGTATTTAGAAAAAAAATGATCTTGGGATTGTGGAATGGAAAAGCTTCCAAAATCACTCTCCTGTGTTGAGATTTTAAGCTCCCGCCTATAGCACTTTTTCACACTCCCTGTAGTCAATAACAAAAATGGACCAATTCTTCCTCTCCCTTGGTATCCATGGCCTTTGCCATGAGACTTCAAAGCGCCTCCTGAAGTCACCATCCTCCTTGCATGGGACTGTGGTAGGGTCTTGAGTCCACAAACCCTGACTTAATAGGAGACTCCAACCCACTCTCTTGGGCATTGGGATTTACTGAAGCTCAGGTTCTTTTTTCTTCAGGCAGAAATAACTCTGAGTGAGACAAAGTGATAGACCAAGAGTGAGTTAGCATAGGAGGCTTATGAGAGACCCAGGCAGGCAGGCAAAGGAACACAGCCCTGAGAACAAAGAGGGCTACATTTGTATAATCCAAGAAAAAGTGAGGAGGGTAAACCACCTTCTTCCTCACATTTGGATAGATGTCAAGGCTTACATCATTAGGTCCTCCTTTAACTCTATATGGTCTCACTGGGGCTGTCATGGCACTATTTGAATCATATGTACATTAGCAAAATGATAGTAACATACACTGAAATATGGTAATTCATCTCAGGTTTTGGTATAATGCCCCCTTTTACCTATTCCTTTCCCCTTTCACCTATATTGCTGTCTTGGCTACATGCAAAATTGCTACTCTTCAAGGACCATTAACCTCATGTGACAAGATTCTTATCTGTTGTCTTGTGTTTTAACTATCAAGGCTTACGGTTCAGTGTGCCTGGCACTTGAATGCACCTGGCCTCCCTTCAAGGTGGTGTAAGTTGTTGCTAGGTTACTAGATTCTTTCCTTGAGTGGTCTTTAGCTTACAACAGTCTCTCAAACTCCCTTAAAATCCCCCTTCTCTCTTTAATCCCCTGGTGGGATTTTTAAACTATTTAATTATCCTACTCTACCTCTATCACTCTCATCACAAAGGAGCTCCATTTGCTTATCCTTTGCTTCTGGATTTATCATGTGACTTTCTTTGGCTAATGATCTGTTAGCAGACATGGTATAAAGAAAGACTTGATAAAGCTATTGAATGTTTCTGTTGGTTCTGAGTCATTCCACAATGAAATGAAAAGTATTCACCACATCCCTCTAGGATTCCTTCGAAGGTCAGCTCCCACAGCACTGAACTACATCTTTCAAACCATCTCATGCCATGTCTGCATCCTGTTCTAAGGTTCAAAGCCAAGGGCATCGCCAAGAAGTATTGCCAGGTGAACATACCTGGCAGGGGTGATAGTTCATGTATTGTGAAACAGTGTCACAACACAAGCAGATGTAGTTTCTTTGGTGCAAAACTAGATTCTTTTCCTGGGAAAATGGTTTTATGAGCCAGTCGTTTTAGCCAAGAGCATCTGACCTCCAGTCCACTCAGTCTATAATCAAGTCCAGCCAAGAATAACAAAGCTGCCTAGCTGACCACCTTGGATTCATGAACAGGTAATAATTGTAACATGCCACTGAGGTTTGTGGTTGTTTGTTATGCAGCATTATTAAAGCAATAGATTATAGCTACTCTTCTCTTACTGCTCAGATTCCCTTGTGGTTGCAATTATGGTTTATTTGTTAGGCTCTTCAGATGTACTGAGAACTCACTGAGAACAGGGACAATATCTTATTTACATTGGGCCCCCAGGATCTAGCGCAGTACCTGCTGGGTAATAAATATTTGTGGCCGGAAGTTCTAGCTTTAGTAGGACATTCCTCCACTTACTGGTGTATCTGTTTCTACACTTGTAATTTCATCACTGAATGCCTACTATATGCGTGGCTCTGTTCCGGGGGCTATAGGTACAAATGCTAGAGTGGGTTGCCATTCCCTTCTCGAGGGTATCTTCCCAACCCAGGGATCAAACCCCGGTCTCCTGCACTGCAGGTGGATTCTTTACCATCTGAGCCACCAGGGAAGCCCACAGATGTGAGAAAAATTGACATTAGAAGAATCTCATGAATTAGGAATGAGAACTGTGTCTATGAAGATGCCTTCAAATGTGAATAAGTTAAATGGATGAACAAAACAACCACTTACCAAATTCCTGCTCTATGTCAGGCCTGGTGCCCTCAGAGGAGGGTGTTTAAGGCGAAGGAAATGATGGGCAAAGCGACTGGAAGACAGATGTATTAAAGAGTGAGAGTGGAATAGAAGGTTTTGGGCTAGGAAGCAGTGAGAGCAGGTTTTGAAATACAGTTCTGGATGACTTTGCTTGATAGACCAAGGGGTATGGATTAGGGATGAAAATTGGAATATTTATCTGGGCTAGGCAGGTAATGCGGAGAAGGCAATGGCAACCCACTCCAGTACTCTTGCCTGGAAAATACCATGGACGGGGGAGCCTGGTGGGCTGTGGTCCATGGGGTCGCTAAGAGTCGGACACGACTGAGCGACTTCACTTTTACTTTTCACTTTGATGCATTGGAGAAGGAAATGGCAACCCACTCCAGTGTTCTTGCCTGGAGAATCCCAGGGATGGAGGAGCCTAGTGGGCTGCCATCTATGGGGTCGCACAGAGTCGGACACAACTGAAGCGACTTAGCAGCAGCAGCAGCAGGCAGGTAATGCAAATAACTGAAGACCAGATGTGAGGGAAAATAGATGGGTGAAGACCATAGCAGCTAGAAAGTACATCTATCTACTGACCTTGCCCAGCCTAGCTCAGTGCTTCCTCTTTTTTTTTTTTTTAATTATTATTGGAGTAGACTTGATTTACAATATTGTAATTTCTGCTGTATAGCAAAGTGAATCAGTTATACATATTCACATACCACTGTTTTTCAGATTCTTTTCTCACATAGGCTATTAGAGTATTGAGTAGAGTTCCCTGTGCTGTACAGCAGCTTCTTATTAGTTATCTATTTTATACACAGTAGTGTATATATTTTAATCCCAATATCCCAATTTATCCCTCCTACTCTTTCCCCCTGGTAACCATAAGTTTGTTTTCTACATTTGTGACTCTACTTCTATTTTATAGATAAGTTTATACCTCTTTTTTTGAGTCCACAAATAAACAATATCATATGGAATTTGTCTTTCTCTTACTGACTTCACTCAGTATGACAATCTCTAGGTCCATCCATCGTGCTGCAGATGGCATTATTTCATTCTCTTTTTTTATAGCTGAGTATATATTTATTTATTCCATTGTATATATGTACCACATCTTCTTTATCCATTCCTCTGTTAAGGGACATTTACACTGCTTCCTTGTCCCGGCTGTTGTAAATAATGCTGCTATAGCTCAGTGTTTCTTAACACTTTCCTGTGCTTGGGGGTATAATTGTCTCTGGGGCTATAGTTTTGGGATGGGGTAGAGGGCTGAGATTTCCTATTTCTAACAAGCTCCCATGTTTCTGTTCTTCTTATTCACCCTCTGAGAAGGAAGAATCTATCACGTTGATTGTTGCCATGTGACAATGCGGATCGAGGTCTGCCAGTGCATCGGACCTTTCCAAGAAAACTCATGCCATCTCTCTTTTGTATGAAATACTTGGAGATTTCATAATAGTACCAAATGTTTGTGAAGATACTTATAAAATGGGCAACCTCTCTGACTACTTCCTGGAATTTTACACTTACACTATTCTGAGTCCAAACACGAGGACATCACGCTGTGGATGTTACCATCCTTTGGATTTTGCATTTCTTAGATTTGCCCTTGTGGCTGCATGCTCTGCATTTCTCTAAATAGACTTTAATCTTCTCAGGGACACGGATGAAATCTTCTTCTTACTTTTCCATCTGCTAAAATATGTGGCAGGATGTTTCATACCCAGTGGGAGGTCAATAGATACCAGTAAACGAACTAATGGAGATAAATGGTGTATTTCAGAAAGCTGGAATGGATTTTCATATATTATCAGTAGGAGTTTTCTTTTGGAGCGGGCAACCAGAAAGAGTTGCTTAATTTTATTAATCACCCTCATTTTTTGGAAAACATATTAATAGCTTCAGGAAGTCTCGGTCTGCATGAAAAAAAGTTTAATATACCAGGGTGGTTATGATGCATCGTAATTGGGCTGTGGGGGAGGGGAGACGGTGCTGTTGTGTTGAAAGCAGTTGAATAGTTGCAAAAAAAAGTAAAAATTTAGTCAAAGATCCATATTCTTAATATTTTATGAGCCAGTCCTGAAGGACAGAAGTGTAGTTTTTCTCATTTATGAGAATGGGATTGAAACTTCCCATGGAGGCGAACACATCTTGCTTCCAGATTCTAGTTATCTTTGAAGAGTCAATCTTGGGCAACCTTGTCAGACCCTGAAGGATTACTTCTGAAAACCATCAACCTTTCACTGAAGGCACGACACTGCTTTATACATACATGGCCTTCTAGAGGTTACTAACTGCTTTATTGGCTAAACTGACACTCACAGCTGCTCCGGTAGGACAGCATGGAAGATAGTGTCAAGAAAATTATCCAAAACTTGAAAATCCACCAAAAGGAAGATGGCTTTCTTTCACAAACATTGTCTAGCAAATCCTCTAGGGATTACCTAGGTCTACAAGGGTGTGGGCTGTTCATTGACTAGGCCAGTGATCAGAAGACTGTGTAAAGCACCAGATAATACGTATTTCAGGCTTTGCAGAACACATATCTGATCTGTTGACTAGTCTTCTTCTCCCTCCCTCTCACCCTTCCTCTTTCTCCCTCTGTCTCTCTTTCCCCCGCTCCCTCCTCATTATTTCCTCTTGCTCTTTCTCTTTCCCTTTCTCTCTCTCTTAAAAAGTCTAAAAGCCAGGACCAAATTCATAGGCAAATTCATAGGTGAGATTGTGTGTTTATTAAAGACCCGTCCACGTTGGGTACTGCAGATGTCAGCTTTGAGGGTTTTGAAGTCCAGCTGTGGGCATATCTGAGGTTTGAGTTGACAGGCATTGATGGAGATGGAAACTATGGTGGGTTTATTGGTCTAAGCCAGCTTCTGAGACATCTTTCTGGGACACGATGTCACTTACCTGGGAGTTGTGGGTTCTCCTCTCTGGCTCCCTCCACACAGTCAGGCCTATTTGCCACACACTTTCAATTTTCCAGCTCCTCTTTTCCACTCCTGAGGTTGAAGGAGGCATGGCCCCACAGTGTGTGAGTTCTGTCTTCTTGAGGTACATTGAGGAGTCAGATGATCTCACCAGAGTAGTACAGAAGTTAATTGCCTGAGGAGAGAATGCTGATTATCCAACAAAGAGGTAACATTGGTCATTTTCCCCTCCCTCCTTCCTTCTAGGGAAGCTCATTTTTAGAGTCCGTTCTCCACAAGTAACTTGTTTTCACAGATCTGTGGTTGGGTGGTGGTGGATGCTTTGCTTCACATAGAAGGCTGCAGGATTTGATCTGTTCCTGCGTGTCATCCTCTTTGGGGAATGTGGGCCAGCTGGGGAATTTTCTTTCCATACTGATGGGAAGAGAACACGCTGGCATAAAAGATCAAGCTGAACTACACATGTGCATTTCAAGTCTCTATTTCCATCACATTTACAGATGTCTTGTCACCTAAAGCAAGACACAGGGCTAAGCCCAAAGTCAAAGGGTAAGAAAAATACACCCCAGCCATAGGGATAGAAACACACAGTGTGAGTCTATGTGGAGGGTGAGGAATTGGATCCAGTCATTTAATTCAAAACAGTGTGAAAACACAAAGAGGTAGTTATTGTTTTTGTGGAAGTGGTCTTGTGTCTCATCTACACATTGCAAGTGACCTTGTTGTGGCTGCATGAATTATTTGATACAGAATTATCTACCTGAACAGATAGGTGTGTTCATGTGTATGTGCTGCTTATACTACTGGCATAAAGTGAAATGAAGGTGTTGATCACTCAGCTGTGTTTGACTCTTTGCGATCCCATGGACTGTAGCCTGCCAGGCTCCTCTGTCCATGGGGTTTCCCAAGCCAGAATACCAGAGTGGATTGCCATTTCCTTCTCCAGGGGATCTTCCCAACCCAGCGATCGACCCCAGGTCTCCTGCATTGCAGGCAGATTCTTTACTATCTGAGCCACCAGGGAAGGGAACCCTACTCAGTGCTCTGAGTCCTAAATGGGAAGGAAATCCGAAAAGAGGGGATATATGTATATGTATAGCTGATTCACTTCACTTTACAGGAGAACCTAACAACACTGTAAAGCAACTATATGCCAATAAAAGATGTTTAATTAAAAATTAAAAAAATAAAAGTGTACAAAGCACTCTTAGTTTGCACATTCTACAAAAGCACACAGTAGTCTAGATTTGTAAACCTCTTTATGTCAGTAAACAGCAATTTCTCATTAGTTATCTATTTTATATGTAGTATCAATAGTACATATATATATCAAACCCAATCTCCCAGTCCCTCCCACCCTCCTTTCCTTCACTGATGTCCATGTATTTGTTCTGTACGTCTCTCTATTTCTGTTTTGCCAATAAGATCATGTATACCATCTTTCTAGATTCCATATATATGCATTAATATAAGATATATACACTTTTAAATGGTTGAAAAAGAATATTTTATAACACATGAAAATTATATAAAATTCAGATTTCTGTGTGCGTAAATTAAGTTTTCTTTGAACATAGGTAAGCTCCTTCATTTACATGTTATCTTTGGCTCCTTTCATGCTATAGTACCTCTGTACTTGAACAGAGATTATATGACCTAAAAAGCCTCAGATATTTACTATCTGGTCCTTTACAGGAAAAGTTGGCTGACTCCTGTATAAATCTACAAAACTATCACATACATATGCAAAAATACATATGCATAGGTATGTATATATAAGTGAAACATGAGGGGATAGTGCTTAGTTAGAATTCAGAGATGTAAGAGAAACTAGCGATGATCTTTCAAGTATGATTATTTTAGAGATGTGGAAACAGGTGCAGAGAGCTATAGTACCTTGCTGAAGTGCATTATACTAGTGGCAAAACAGAAAAAAAAATGTATTTTTCAATTAAATGAAGGCTTCCTCTGCAATATAGTATTACCCAGCATTTTTCCCCAGTGCCATTTATAAAAATGAATTAAAATAGGATGGGCTGAAGGATGACATTGTCTCTTTCCCATTTGCTACTCAATTTATTTTCATTAATATTGTGATCTTTTTTGATTAATGTGACTAATGTTCTCACATGGCTGGGAAATGTATTAATTATGGGGTTAATTAATGTTGATGTTTAAACTCAGAATGGGATACTATATTAATCGAATGCATCTATTTGATGGGGGCTTAATTAATAATGTTCTGAGAAGTTCTTTTGATAAATTCCATTCCATGCTAATGAACTCCATGCATCACCTTATTAAGCCCTAACTGTGGCTACCATTTCCCCCTGCACTACGAATCCGTGTTTAATTTGTTCACATAGTTCCCAGAGTCAATAGTAAGGCCTTTATTTTTACATCGTGTAATCAGGTTTAGGAATATCCACTTTCTCTAATTTGGTGCAGTGCCTGAATAATGTATGTCATAGAAGACGATGCTAAACTAGAGAGCTGTTTAGCACAAAAAGGAAAAAAATCAAATTGGCATTAATGAAGTGTGGGAGTAATGTAAAGCTAAAAATGGTGTTTAAGAAAAGAGTCTTAAATTTAAAAATGGTTGCTATAAAGTAACACTGTGATAGAAATTATTATAACTTTTAAATGACATCGGTTTCTTCTTTCCATCCTTTAAAAAAGAAATATATGGTTATTTATCATAACTTGATTTACATACAGTAAAATGTGCAGATCTTAAGTCTACAGTTTGAGGAGTTTTGAAAATTAGTTTGCTCAGGTAACCATGGCTCCAATCAAGATAGAAAATATTTTCAACACTGCAGAATATTGGCTCTTGCTTCCTTCCAAGCAATCTCCCTACCCAGATGCAGCCACCTGCTGATTTTTATCATCAGAGATTAGTTTTTCCTGTTCTTGAATTTTATACAAATGGCATCTGCAGAACATACTTGATTTATTCTGACTTCATAGATTCAGTCTTACTGAAATCAATTAAGTGTAACTCCATTTATGACTTCTACCTTATGTTCCATTAATCTATTTCTATATTTTTAAAATTATTGTGTAAGTTTCAGGTATATAACATTATGGTTCAACACCTGTATGTACTGCAGAGTAATTGCCACAAATTTAGTGACCATCCATCACCATACATTTATTTATCTTGAAGTGTAGTATAATTTTGTAGATCAAAAGTTTTCCTTGAAATTGATCCTCCAACACTCTTTCAAGGTTGCTTTGGGTATTCTAGTTCCTTTCATTTCTGTTTGAGACTTGGCTTGTAAATGTATACAAAGGCTGTTGGAATTTTTGTAAGATGTCAGTGAGTCTCCAGTAGATTTGAAGACATTCGGAATCCTATAAATATTGAGTTTTCCAATCCATGAATATAGTATGTTTCTCCATTAATTTGGGTCTTCTTTAATTTCTCCCAGCAGATTTTTTTGATTTTCATTATAGAGGTCTTGAACATATTTTTTAAAATTTAATTTATGTGTGTCCTACTGCTGTGTCAGTTTTGGCAATATGTTTAGTCTCCAATGTAGTCTTTGGGTTACTCTACTCATGATTCAGATTCCTTGGAGGATTCCTGATTCATGGGTTTGGTAATATGCCCACTTATGCTTTACAAATGGGCCAAGGATCTTGACTGACAATCTTTGTAAGAATGTGTAGAAGGGGCTGAAGGGTACAAGATTCATGGGGTACAACAGGGTCTCTGTTACCCTGAGAATGGGGAGTATGTTCTTGGGAGGCAAACACAACAAGTGTCTACGACCAGGTGCTTTGCTAAGAATTTTTGCATTATCTCACTTAATCCTTCCAATATCCATATGAAGTATATAATATTTCCATTTTAGTATTATAGGCACATTTTTAAACATTTAAAAACTTTGCCTAAGATTTCTTAAAGCGGTTCTACTAAGAATTATTTGCATATAAGCAATTATTGGGTCTAATATAAGCTGTTCTGTTCATTAAAGCTGGTCTCAGAGTACTGGTACTTGGCAATACTACATAATTTATTTTTCATTTATAAAAATAAAGTAAACTAATGTTATCAAGGTCCGTTTGGATTTTTTGTTGTTGTTGTTGTTTATAAACTCTGACAAGCTATCTGAATGACATATCTAGATTAAGAATTCAGGAGCTGCCCTGGAGTTCTTGTTCTTCAGTGCTCACCCATGCAACCTTGAATCTGCTGGCTTCACCTCTCTGGGTTTTAGCTTTCTCATTTAAAATGAAATAGTTAGACTAGATCAGGTATGGTAGGCAGAACTCTAAAGATATTTCCCCAAGATTCCTATCCCCTGGCTATTAAATCAAATATGAATCCACATACTGCTGTGAATGGACTTTGTAGATCAAAGTTACTAATCAGTTGAGTTTAAAATACAAAGATTTTCTTGGATTATCTATGGACCCAGTGTAACCATGTGTGCATGCTAGGTCACTTCAGTCACTTCCACAGGAGCCCTTAAAATAAAAAGAGGAAGGCAGAAGAGAGCTGAGGCAGAAAGGGAGGTCAGAGACATGTGAGGTCTGAGAAGAACTGCACCAGCCACTGTTAGTTTTGCAGGTGCAGGTGGAGAGTCATGAGTCAGGCCACGTGAGTACCTCTAGAAGCTGAGAAATGCCTGTAACTGACAGCTAGCAAGGAAATAAGGATCTCAGTGCTAAAACCACAGGGAACTGAATTCTGCCAACAATTTGAGTGAGCTGGATGCAGATGCATCTCCAGAGCCTCCAAAGAGTCACTCAGCCCTGCTACATGTTGATTTTTTTCCTTGTTAAACCTGGAGCAGAGAACCAGGATAAGCCATGCTGTATCCAGATTTCTAACTGTGAGATAATTAACGGATATTGTTTTAAGCCACTGAAATTATAGTAATCTGTTATGGCACAAATGCAAAAACTAATATCTCAAGGTTATCGTATCAGTTCAGAGTCTACAGTGGCCAGGAAGAAATATAATGGGTACCTGAGTCTTACTTGGGCTGGGTGTAAAATGATGGGTGGTAATTGATACTTTCAAATGATGAGGACTGTGGTGTATTTGAGGGTTTTGTCTAAAAGAAATGATTGCTACTCAGGTCCAACGCATTCTAAGATGGTGAGCTCTGGGTTGCAAAATGTGATTATTCATTACCAGCTAGAAATTCAGATTTTAAAGTGGAATTCCCAAATTTTAGACAATCGACAGCTAATGCAGTTTATAAATATGAACAGAACGGATCTGGGAAACATACATTAAGCTGACAGATATTAGTTTGTGATTTTTAAAAAAAATAAGATAACCTAAACTTATTAAACCTTGCCATTAGGGAGAAGCATGACATAAGGTTTACAATTAAAAAGCCATTTTGTAATTACTACTAGATGACTATTTAAGTGTTAAATTTCATCTCTAAAATAGGGCTAGTCATTCCAATTTCACAACAATGTGAGGATTAATTGAATATATATATTTATTGTTTTTAAGATTCTTTTCCCATCTAGGTTATTAGAAAATATTACATATAGTTTCCTAGACTGTACAGTCAGTTCTTGTTTATTTTACATATTATAACTTTTTAATTTTAGCAGTACAGTACAGTGCTGAGTGTAGGCCTGAATTCGCTGTCACATTTACAAAATGCAGTAGAACCTTGATCAAATACTATTTTATTCAACTGTACAGAAGACACAGGATAGGAAGTAGAGGCCCTGCATCTTTATCTCATCAGGAGGCCAAGCAACTATCCAAGAACACAGCATCTTGTGCCCCTCACCTGCAAGCGCATGTAAGCTTACTCAGAATAAGAACTTTGTTTTTTTTTTTTAATTAATTAATTAATTTATTTTTTGGAGGCTAATTACTTTACAATGTTGTATTGGTTTTGCCATACATTGACATGAATCTGTCATGGGTGTACATGTGTTCCCCATCCTGAACCCCCCTCCCACCTCCCTCCCCATCCCATCCCACTGGGTCATCCCAGTGCACCAGCCCCGAGCATTCTGTATCATACATCGAACCTGGACTGGCAATCCGTTTCACAGATGATAATATACATGTTTCAATGCCATTCTCCCAAACCATCCCACCCTCGCCTTCTCCCACAGAATCCAAAAGACTGTTCTATACATCTGTGTCTCTTTTGCTGTCTCCCATACAGGGTTATTGTTACCATCTTTCTAAATTCCATATATATGCATTAGTATACTGTATTGGCGGAGAAGGCAATGGCACCCCACTCCAGCACTCTTGCCTGGAAAATCCCATGGACGGAGGAGCCTGGTAGGCTGCAGTCCATGGGGTCGCTAGAGTCGGACACGACTGAGCGACTTCACTTTCACTTTTCACTTTCATGCATTGGAGAAGGAAATTGGCAACCCACTCCAGTGTTCTTGCCTGGAGAATCCCAGGGACGGGAAGCCTGGTGGGCTACCGTCTATGGGGTCACACAGAGTTGGACACGACTGAAGTGACTTAGCAGCAGCATACTGTATTGGTGTTTTTCTTTCTGGCTTACTTCACTCTGTATAATAGGCTTCAGTTTCATCCACTTCATTAGAATTGATTCAAATGTATTCTTTTTAATGGCTGGGTAATATTCCATTGTGTATATGTACCACAACTTTCTTATCCATTTGTCTGCTGATGGACATCTAGGTTGCTTCCATGTCCTGGCTATTATAAACAGTGCTGTGATGAACATTGGGGTACACGTGTCTCTTTCCCTTCTGGTTTCCTTGGTGTGTATGCCCAGCAGTGGGATTGCTGGGTCATAAGGCAGTTCTATTTCCAGTTTTTTAAGGAATCTCCATACTGTTCTCCATAGTGGCTGTACTAGTTTGTGTTCCCACCAACAGTGTAAGAGGGTTCCCTTTTCTCCACACCCTCTCCAGCATTTATTGCTTGTAGACTTTTGGATCGCAGCCATTCTGACTGGTGTGAAATGGTACCTCATTGTGGTTTTGATTTGCATTTCTCTGATAATGAGTGATGTTGAGCATCTTTTCATGTGTTTGTTAGCTATCTGTATGTCTTCTTTGGAGAAATGTCTTTTTAGTTCTTTGGCCCATTTTTTGATTGGGTCGTTTATTTTTCTGGAATTGAGCTGTAGGAGTTGCTTGTATATTTTTGAGATTAATTGTCAGTTGCTCCATTTGCTATTATTTTCTCCCATTCTGAAGGCTGTCTTTTCACCTTGCTTATAGTTTCCTTTGTTGTGCAGAAGCTTTTAATTTTAATTAGGTCCCATTTGTTTATTTTTGCTTTTATTTCCAATATTCTGGGAGGCAGGTCATAGAGGATCCTGCTGTGATGTATGTCGGAGAGTGTTTTGCCAATGTCTTCCTCTAGGA
This sequence comes from Bubalus bubalis, assembly GCF_019923935.1. Lineage (NCBI taxonomy): Eukaryota > Metazoa > Chordata > Mammalia > Artiodactyla > Bovidae > Bubalus > Bubalus bubalis. The sequence goes on along the minus strand of NC_059177.1, from coordinate 21,068,790 downwards.
GTTTTATAGTTTCTGGCCTTACATTTAGACCTTTAATCCATTTTGAGAGTATTTTTGTGTATGGTGTTAGAAAGTGTTCTAGTTTCATTCTTTTACAAGTGGTTGACCAGTTTTCCCAGCACCACTTGTTAAAGAGATTGTCTTTTCTCCATTGTATATTCTTGCCTCCTTTGTCAAAGATTAGGTGTCCATATGTGCGTGGATTTATCTCTGGGCTTTCTATTTTGTTCCATTGATCTATATTTCTGTCTTTGTGCCAGTACTATACTGTCTTGATGACTGTGGCTTTGTAGTAGAGCCTGAAGTCAGGCAGGTTGATTCCTCCAGTTCCATTCTTCTTTCTCAAGATTGCTTTGGCTATTCGAGGTTTTTTGTTATTTCCATACAAATTGTGAAATTATTTGTTCTAGTTCTGTGAAAAATACCGTTGGTAGCTTGATAAGGATTGCATTGAATCTATAGATTGCTTTGAGTAGTATATTCATTTTCACTATATTGATTCTTCTGATCCATGAACACAGTGAATTTCTCCATGTATTTGTGTCCTCTTTGATTTCTTTCACTAGTGTTTTATAGTTTTCTATATATAGGTCTTTAGTTTCTTTAGGTAGATATATTCCTAAGTATTTTATTCTTTTCGTTGCAATGGTGAATGGAATTGTTTCTTTAATCTCTCCTTCTGTTTTCTCATTATTAGTGTATAGGAATGCAAGGGATTTCTGTGTGTTGATTTTATATCCTGCAACTTTACTATATTCATTGATTAGCTCTAGTAATTTTCTGATGGAGTCTTTAGGGTTTTCTATGTAGAGGATCATGTCATCTGCAAACAGTGAGAGTTTTACTTCTTCTTTTCCAATTTGGATTCCTTTTATTTCTTTTTCTGCTCTGATTGCTGTGGCCAAAACTTCCAAAACTATGTTGAATAGTAGTGGTGAGAGTGGGCACCCCCTGTCCTAGCAGCTCGGTTTTCTGGGTATACAATGGGCGCACCTTCTCAGGTATGCCGTGTATCTCCTCTGGGGGGCTGATCTCTGGCTGTGACCCTCCCGGTGGATGTCGACCATCCAGAATCCCAGGGAGTCTTGGTTAGCAATGAGGCCTGCTTTCAGTTTGGTAGATGATACCTCTCTGGGGCCACGATTGCCCGCTTCCAGCTCTGGCTGCCCTTGCTTGCCTGTCTCTGGTGGGGGATGGGCTGGTCCGCAGCCAGCTAGCTCTGCTCAGTCCTTTGTTCTGTGAGTGGGCCTGGCAGTGTTTTAGGTTAGGGCTTTTCCCAGGATAGCTATCCCACAGTCTGGGTTGCTGTCTCTAGTTAGTTCCCTCAGATTGCCCTTGGGGCATTCAGGCCCGGTCCTTACCCTAAGCAATGCAGCCCACGCCTCCCTGTCCAGTCCCCGCTTGCTAGTGGCGGATGCAAGCGTCTGTGCTGCTTCTCCACTGGGAGTTGTCTTAGGCATGTAATCTGTGGGTTTTAATTATTTATTTATTTTCCCTCCCAGTTTTGTTGCCCTCTGAGGTTCCAAGGTTTGCCACAGATTCGCCAGTGAGAGTGTTTCCTGGTGTTTGGAAACTTCTCTTTTTTAAGACTCCCTTCCTGGGATGGATCTCCGTCCCTCTCTCTTCTGTCTCTCTTTTTATCTTTTATATTTTTTCCTACTTCCTTTCAAAGACAATGGGCTGCCTTTCTAGGTGCCTGATGTCCTCTGCCAGCATTCAGAAGTTGTTTTGTGGAATTTGCTCAGCGTTCACATGTTCTTTTGATGAATTTGTAGGGGAGAAAGTGGTCTCCCCTTCCTATTCCTCCGCCATCTTAGGACCACCCCTCAAGAACCTTGTTTGTGTGGGTCATTGACCAAGAGCACTTGCTGCCTCTCTTTGCCACCAGCCTTTTATGCATTTCTACCCACACAAGCCTGTGGTCTGCCTGCCAACCCACAGCTCTACAGACCAGGCTTTCAGAGCAAAGAAGCCCAATATATATTTATTTCACATTTATCTCAACTCTAAATAGTTTCCAAGAAACTCAGATTTGGACTGATTTCCCCAGGCAGTTTACCTCAGTTCAGAACTGACACAAACTCTTTATCCACACCTAGCAACAAACCTATTAAGGCAGTGTATTAGTTCCCTGTGGATACCATAACAAATGACCACAAGCTTGGTAGTTGAGCGCTTACTGGTGCTGGGGGAGGGGGAAGGACGGGGAAAGGGATAGTTAGGGAGTTTGGGATGGACATGCACACTGTTGTATTTAAAATGGACAACCAACAAGGACCTACTGTACAGCACAGGGAACTCTGCTTAATGTTACATGGCAGCCTGGATGGGAGGGGAGTCTGGGGGAGAATGGATACATGTATATGTATGGCTGAGTCCCTTTGCTGTTCACTTTAAACTATCAGAACATTGTTAATTGGCTGCACTCCAAAACAAAATAAAAAGTTTTTAAAAAGCAAGTATCAAAATAAAACAAAATAAACTTGGTGGTTTAAAACAAAGAACATTTATCCTCTTACAGTCCAGGAAGCCAGAAGTCCAAACTCATCCTGTGGGCAGAGTCAGGCTCCCTGTGAGGTTTCCAGGGGAAAACCCCTCCTCTTTTCAGCTTCTGCAGGAGCTAGGCTTTCCTTGGTTTGCCACTGGGTATCTACAATCTCTGCTTTGTCTTTAGAGGGCTTTCTCCTCCCTATATCTGTCTTTTCTTCTTCTGACTATGATTAATATAAGGACATTTGTCATTGGGTTTAGGGTTTACTCAGCCAATCGATGACTTCATCTTGAGATTATTAATTTAATAACATCTGCAAAGACTTTATTCTCAATTAAAGTCATATTCATAGGTTCCAGGGGTTAAGATGTAGACATTTCTTTGGTGGGGGAATGTCACCATTCAACCTACAGGCAGGTGGCCAGTATATTATACCACCCCCATTTTACAGATACGTGCTCTTGTAACCAAGGATACAGGTACACAGGTAAACAGATCATGCTTTTGGACCAAGATAAAACTAAATGGCCTGGACACGGATCGAATCATGATACTGGCTTTTTAGCATCATCTTTTGCTCTTTGTAGAACACCAGTGTTCATTGCAGCACTGTTTATAATAGCCAGGACATGAAACCAAACTAGATGTCCAACAGATAAATGGATAAAGTTGCGGAACATGTTTGCAATAGAATATTATTCAGCCCCAAAAAGGAATGAAATTGGGTTGTTTGTAGTGATGTGGACGAAACTTCAGTTGGCATACAGAGTGAAGTAAGTCAGAAAGAGAAAAGCAAATATTGTATATTAACTTGTATATGAAATCTAGATGAATGAGACTGATGAGCCTATTTTCAGGGCAGGAATAGAGACAAAGATATAGAGAATGGACTTCTGGACAGTGTGCAGGAAGAACATGGGACAAATTGAGAGTAGTACTGACATATGTACACTACCATGTGTGAAATAGATAGCTAGTGGGAAGCTGCCGCATAGAACAGGGAGCTCAGCTTGGGGCGCTGTGGCGACCTGAAGGCATGGGATTGAGGGGGTGGGAAGGAGGCTCAAGAGGGAGGAATATCTATAGTTATAGCTGATTCACATTGTTGTACAGCACAAAGTAATACAATATTATAAAACACTTATCCTCCAATTAAAAAAAATGTGGCTAGTGGAAAACATAAAAACAAAAGAAAAAAATGGACTGCATGAGGAAGACTTCTGTTTCCCCTTGGAATATACCATGGCAGCAGTTCACCTGGGTTAACATGTGAGTGAGTGAATGGCAGTCCAGCTGGCCTCTCTGGGAAAATTGGTTGGATTTTGTTTAAAGAGCCCAGCTCCAGGAAGCATGACTTTGAACGTCTCAGTTGTCAGTAGGACAGTCAGTTTATAACTGCTATCACTGTTGATCATGAATGTTTTCCCCAGGAGGTGAAGAGGACAGTAAGCACACAGGCTTGCTCAGATAATCAGGAGACCATTCTTTGCTGGAGGAAGAAATCTTTCAAATCCATCTTCTCGAGCCTACGTCTGGGGAAATCAGATTATGAACTAGTTGTATCCACTAATGTCAGTGGGCTGGGAATTACATAATGGCTCCTCATACAGTCTTAGGGTTGGGAGAAAACAGCAGAGTGTTGCTGTATTACTGTCTTCCCTTAAACAGGGATGATTAGCACCATATGTGAAAACTGACTGGACACACTAGTCATCAGGAATGACTTTGTCTTGTGCTAATGTGCTAGTCAGGTGTCAATCCATGGTTTTATTTCCTTTTCAGTGTGAAGTGTAATGTAGCTCTCAGCCTCAATTTTATGAAATAATGGCTCAGAAGGAGATGTAGTCAGGTTATTAAGTCCTTCCCCAGCTGTGAGAAACTCTTAATTTTTACTCTTCTTAACTCATCAAAGTCATTTAGCTGAAATTACCTAGGTAATTCAGGCAAAATACCTATTCCCTTGCTTTCTCTATTTAGACCTGCCTGTAACTGCTTGTTTAATGAAAGGCAGTAAGTTTAACAATTCCATTAAATTTAACACCTTATAAAGCACACAAGACATTGGCTGCATCAATGCTGCATGAGTAGTTAATAATAGGAACTAATGCTTTATAGCACTTCACAGTTTATAAAGCACTTTTTACTTACTATTTTATCTAAGCTTGGTGAGATCTGTGATGTTATGACTATTTTATAGATGAGGTGAGTGAGGGTCAGAATAGTTGAACATTTAATAGACAGAAATATCTATGGCGATAGAGCTGGTTAATATAGTGCTAGAACTTGAATCTGATTCTTCCTCCTCTATTTTGTACTATGTGGATTCCTTTTAATCTAGCATAGTTGTTCAGGCAGTTAAAAAGCAAGGACCATGGGTAACTGATTTGTTCCAATTGTGAAATTTTACAGCTAGTTAGGACACCATGGATCATGTACTTGTAACATGTCATTTGGCACAAGAGGGTTGGACCTTCTGCTTTCTGAAGTCCTTTGAAAACTCTAGGTTTAGTTAAGAGACCTAGATTTGTGAAGACAAGTGCTTTAGTCTCTTTAAAGAGAGGTTGAAGAAGCTGGATTTCAGAGAGTATGAGAGGCTTACCCAAGATCACACAGCTGGCTTGTGGTAGAAGTGGGAGTTTGGATCCAGATATCACTTCACTGAATCCTATGTCTGAAACTTCTTACTCCTGTTGACCTGAAATAAACAGTCAGCCACATATATTTCTCTGGCAAAGATGGGTTTATTCTAGATCATCAGAGAATTGCTGAATTCAGAATTCAGAGTTTGCAATCATGGAGAGCCATGTTAGGGCAAGGGAAGAACACTTTTACAGCAAAGGAAAGGAAGTTGGGAGGTTGACTGCAGAGTGCATGGTTTTCATTGACTGAATTCAGGCCAGGAAAGGAATCTTTCTTCTTGTTGGGCTCTGCTATTAACACGGGGCATGAAAACTCCCTCTTCTGGCCTCCTAACTATATTTAATTGAAAGTGAAAAGTATAGGCGATTCCATGGACTGTAGCCCGCCAGGCTCCTCTGTCCATGGAATTCTCCAGGCAAGAATACTGGAGTGGGTTGCCATTCCATTCTCCAGGCAGTCTTTCTGACCCAGGGATCCAGCCAGCATCTCTGTTGTCTCCTGCATTGGCAGGTGGATTCTTTACCACTAGAGCCACCCGGAAAGCCCTATATGTGTGATAAACAGTTCCAAATAAAACAGTAGCTAATACAGTTCCTCAGGATATTAAAGTATATAAACAGTTCTAAATAAAATAATAGCTAATCATAGAGTTCTGCAGGATATTAAGATAATAATATACCATGATCAGACATAATTTAGTCCAGAAATACATTTCCCCCCCTTATTCTGGTTCTCTGATCCTAGCATTGGAGGAAACATTGACCTAAACCAAACTAGTTGTGATCTTTCTTCAGGGAATTTGAATTTAGAATTTAGTGATATAAGAGGAAGAAATGAAAGTGCTCTCTTGTTTGGGTGGCCGAGGTCTAAAGAGACTAACCCCTAGTTTCTGTTAACTAGAATCCCTAATTTCTGCTACCTAGATCCCTATAGTTTCCCTATTGCTATGTTTCTGAATCTTTAATTTTCAGATTTTTCTTTTGATTCTTTAAACTAGTATACAACTCTAATAAGCTTTCTTTGTTTAAGATAATACATATGGATTCTGTTGCTTGCTTACCTGTAACCTCTTACTCTAAGAGTGAAATTTTTTTTTCACCATTCATTTATTTAACGGATCATCTCCAGCATATGCATATAGCAGTATCAGAATTACTAGCCCATACCCTCATTAGAAAATTAAGTACGGTGTTTCCATAAAGTTCTTTTCACCTTTAGTGTTATAGACAAGTTTTTCCAACTTTACTTAGGTCAGCACCTACCTTCTCATTGCTTTCAGTGAAATTGTTTCATACATTTGCAATATGGTTAGATTCTTTTGTGACATTCTGCATTCCATCCTGGGATCCCCTGACTTCCTAAATTGTTTTTTCAAAAGAATTTTCATACAATCAGGCTCTTTTTGCTATAAAACCCAAAATGCATGGTTTTGACAAATGCATAATGTCATGTGTCCACCTTTACCGTTTCACAGGGAATACTTTCGCCACCCTAAAAAATCCCCCCACTATACAGTTCTTTTTTTTTTTTTTTTTTGCTTTCTACAGCTTCCTTGGAGCCCCTGACACCACCATTTTTTTTTTCTTATCATCCCTGCAGTCTTTCCCATAATATTGTATAATTGGAATCACATAGGGTGTGACCTTTTAAGACTGACTTCTTCACTCAGCAATATGCATTTAAGACTTGTCTATATCTTTCCTTGACTTGTTAGCTCATTCCTTTTTGGAGATTAGTAGTATTCCACTGGTTGAATAAAAAAAGTATTCCACTATGGAATGAGGTTCGTGACATTGTACAGGAGACAGGGATCAAGACCATCCCCATGGAAAAGAAATGCAAAAAAGCAAAATGGCTGTCTGGGGAGGCCTTACAAATAGCTGTGAAAAGAAGAGAAGTGAAAAGCAAAGGAGAAAAGGAAAGATATAAACATCTGAATACAGAGTTCCAAAGAATAGCAATAAGAGATAAGAAAGCCTTCTTTAGCGATCAATGCAAAGAAATAGAGGAAAACAACAGAATGGGAAAGACTAGAGATCTCTTCAAGAAAATTAGAGATACCAAGGGAACATTTCATGCAAAGATGGGCTCGATAAAGGACAGAAATGCTATGGACCTAATAGAAGCAGAAGATATTAAGAAGAGGTGGCAAGAATACATAGAAGAACCGTACAAAAAAGATCTTCACGACCCAGATAATCACGATGGTGTGATCACTGACCTAGAGCCAGACATCCTGGAATGTGAAGTCAAGTGGGCCTTAGAAAGCATCACTACGAACAAAGCTAGTGGAGGTGATGGAATTCCAGTGGAGCTATTCCAAATCCTGAAAGATGATGCTGTGAAAGTGCTGCACTCAATATGCCAGCAAATTTGGAAAACTCAGCAGTGGCCACAGGACTGGAAAAGGTCAGTTTTCATTCCAATCCCAAAGAAAGGCAATGCCAAAGAATGCTCAAACTACCACATGATCGTACTCATCTCACATGCTAGTAAAGTAATGCTCAAAATTCTCTAAGCCAGGCTTCAGCAATATATGAACCATGAACTTCCTGATGTTCAAGCTGGTTTTAGAAAAGGCAGAGGAACCAGAGATCAAATTGCTGACATCTGCTGGATCATGGAAAAAGCAAGAGAGTTCCAGAAAAACATCTATTTCTGCTTTATTGACTATGCCAAAGCCTTTGACTGTGTGGATCACAATAAACTGTGGGAAATTCTGAAAGAGATGGGAATACCAGACCACCTGACCTGCCTCTTGAGAAATCTGTATGCAGGTCAGGAAGCAACAGTTCAAACTGGACATGGAACAACAGACTGGTTCCAAATAGGAAAATGAGTATGTCAAGGCTGTATATTGTCACCCTGCTTATTTAACTTATATGCAGAGTACATCATGAGAAACGCTGGACTGGAAGAAACACAAGCTGGAATCAAGATTGCCAGGAGAAATATCAATCACCTCAGATATGCAGATGACACCACCCTTATGGCAGAACGTGAAGAGGAACTAAAAAGCCTCTTAATGAAAGTGAAAGAAGAGAGTGAAAAAGTAGGCTTAAAGCTCAACATTCAGAAAACGAAGATCATGGTATCCGATCCCATCACTTTATGGGAAATAGATGGGGAAACAGTGGAAACAGTGTCAGACTATTTTTTGGGGCTCTAAAATCACTGCATATGGTGACTGCAGCCATGAAATTAAAAGACGCTTACTCCTTGGAAGGAAAGTTATGATAGCATATTGAAAAGCAGAGACATTACTTTGCCAACAAAGGTCCGTCTAGTCAAGGCTATGGTTTTTCCAGTGGTCATGTATGGATGTGAGAGTTGGACTGTGAAGAAGGCTGAGCACCGAAGAATTGATGCTTTTGAACTGTGGTGTTGGAAAAGACTCTTGAGAGTCCCTTGGACTGCAAGGAGATCCAACCAGTCCATTCTGAAGGAGATCAGTCCTGGGATTTCTTTGGAAGGAATGATGCTAAAGCTGAAACTCCAGTACTTTGGCCACCTCATGCGAAGAGTTGACTCATTGGAAAAGACTCTGATGCTGGGAAGGATTGGGGGCAGGAGGAGAAGGGGACGACAGAGGATGAGATGGCTGGATGGCATCACTGACTCGATGGACACGAGTCTGGGTGAACTCCGGGAGTTGGTGATGGACAGGGAGGCCTGGCGTGCTGGGAATCATGGGGTCACAAAGAGTCGGACACAACTGAGCGACTGAACTGAACTGAACTGAACTGGTTGAATGTACCATAGTTTGTTAACCCATTCACCTCTTGAAGGACATGTTGGTTGCTTCCAGTTTTGGGTGGTTATGACTAAAGATGCTCTAGGCATTAATGTACAGGCTTTTGTGTGGATGTACATTTTCAATCAGTTGAGTAAATACTTAAGGGGTTGATTCTCAGGTTGTGTGATTAGACTAGGTTTAGCTTTGTTAATGGAGAAGGCAATGGCACCCCACTCCAGTACTCTTGCCTGGAAAATCCCATGGATGGAGGAGCCTGGTGGGCTGCAGTCCATGGGGTCACTAAGAGTTGGACACGACTGAGCGACTTCACTTTCACTTTTCACTTTCATGCATTGGAGAAGGAAATGGCAACCCACTCCAGTGTTTTTGCCTGGAGAATCCCAGGAACGGGGGAGCCTGATGGGCTGCCATCTATGGGGTCTCACAGAGTCGGACACGACTGAAGCAACTTAGCAGCAGCAGCAGCTTTGTTAAGAATCTGCCAAATTTTCTTCCAAGATAGATATTGTATTTTTGCTTTTCCACTAACAATGAAAGAGAGCTCCTATGGCTTGGTATCCTTATCAGCATTTGGTGTTGTCAGTGTTCTGGATTTAAACCATTCTAAAAGGCATGTGGGCTTCCCTGGTGTCTCAGTTGTAAAGAATCCACCCGCCAATATAGAAGACAAGGGTTTGATCCCTATGTTGGGATGATCCCTTGGAGAAGGAAATGGCAACCCACCCCAGTATTCTTGCCTGGAGAATCCCATGGGCAGAGGAGCCTGCAGGTCTACAGTCCATGGGATCCCAGAGAGTTATACATGAGTTAGCAACTAAACAACAGCAACAGTAGGCATACAGTGGTATATCATTATTTTAATTTTCAATTCGCTAATGACAAATGACATTGAACATCCTTTACATGCTTATTTGTTAGTAGCACATATATTCTTTTGAAAATTGCTCAGATCTTTTGCTGATTTGTTAATTGGGTTGTTTGTTTTCTTACTGTAGAGTTGTAAGATTGCTTTGTACATTTTGAATGCAATATCTTCACCATGCTTTTGCTTTGCCATTATGCTTTCCTAGATTTTTGCTTATCTTTCGATGCTCTCAAGAGTTTCTTTTGTAGAGAAGTTTTAAACTTTTAATCAAGTCCAATTTATCAAGTTTTTCTTTGCTGTATCATGCTTTTGTATTCTATCTAAAAGTGAAGTGAAGTCGCTCAGTCGTGTCCGACTCTCCAACCCCATGGACTGTAGCCTACCAGGTGCCTCTGTCCATGGGATTTTCCAGGCAAGAATACTGGAGTGAGTTGCCATTTCCTTCTCCAGGAGATCTTCCTGACCCAGGGATTGAACCCGAGTCTCCCACATTGTAGGCAGAAGCTTTACCATTTGAGCCATTAGGGAAGTCCATTCTATTTAAAAACTCACTACCAAACCAGAGGTTAACTAGATTGCTTGCTATGTTCTAGCAGTTGTATAGTTTTGTGTCAGATGATCTGTTTGAAGTTAATTTTTGTGGAAGATATATGGTCTATGTGTAGGTTCATTTATTTTTGCTTATGGATATCCAATTGTTTCAGCACTGTTTGTTGAAAAGACTATTCTTTCTCTATTTGCATTTGCTCATTTATCAATGATCAATTGACTACACATGTTTTCTGGGCTTTCTGTTTTATTACACTGATTTATATGTCTATTCTTTCCTCAGTAACATGCTGTCTTGATTACCTTAGCTGTATTACCAAGTCTTGAAATCATATAGTATCAGGCTTCCAATTTTGTTCTTTTAGTTCAGTATTATGTTGGCTATTCTAGATCTTTCTCCTTTTTGTGTACACTATAGAATCAGTTTGTTGATGACTTTAGAATTAGTTTGTTGTGCTGTATATATAGGCCAAGCTGGGGAGAATTGATATTTTAACAATATTGAATCTTCCATTCCATGAAAATGAAATATTTCTCTATTTCCTTAGATCTTCCTTGACATCTTCCATCAGAACTTTGTAGTTTTCATTTTATAGATCCCATACATATTCAATTAGATTTAGACCTAACTATTTCATCTTTTGGAGTGCCATTGTGAGTAATATTTAACTTTTTTTTTTTTGAACTCTACTTGTTCATTCTTGGTGTATAGGACAGCAACTGACTTCTATATTAACCTTGTATTCTGTGACTTTGTTGTACTTGCTTGTTGGTTCCAAGAATATTTTATTGATTCCTTGAGATTTTCTACATATACCATTATGTCATCTATGAACATAGTGTTTATTCTTTCTCAATTTGTGTACATTTTTTTTTTTCTAGTCTAATTACATTAGCTAGAACTTACAGTATGATAATCGATAGGATTTGTGAAAGAGGACAGCCTTGCTTTGTTTCCGATTTTAGGGGAGAAAGCATCCAGTTTTACAATATTCATGCATGCGTGCGAAGTCACTTCAGTCATGTCTGACTCTTTGTGACCCTATGGTCCAGACTCCTCTGTACATGGGATTCTCCAGGCAAGCATACTGGAGTGGGTTGCTATGCCCTCCTCTAGGGGATCTTCCCGACCGGGATCAAACCCTGTCTCCTGCATTGGCAGGTGGATTCTTTACCACTAGCACCACCTGGGAAGCCCCCTTACACCATTATGTATAGCTTTTCATAGATATTCATCATCAGGCTGGGGAAGTTCCTCTTTACTCCTAGTTTGCTGACAGTTTCTATTTTATTTTTTTTTAAACATGAATGGGTATTAGATTTTGTCAATTTTTTTTTTCATGTCAGTAGATAGAATCAAATAGTTTTTTCTTTACTTGTTGATAAGGTGGCTTACATTTTTTTTTTTTTTTCCCAATATAGGACCATCCTGCATACATAGTCTTTTTTATGCATTGCTGAGTTGAATTTGACAAAATTTTTTTGGAGGATTTTTGTATCTATGTTCATGAGAGAGATTGACCTGTGGTTTTCCTTTCTTAAAATGTTTTTACCCAGTTTCAGTATCAGGGTAAGTGCTGGCCTCATAGAATGAGTTTGGAAGTATTTTGTGTTCTTTTTTTGGAAGTGACTATGGAAAATTGGTATTCTTGCTTCCTTAAATATTTGGTATTCACAAGTGATTTGTTCTGGACCTGGTACTTCATTTTCTAGAAAGCTATTAATTATTCAATTCCTTTAGTAGATGTAGGCCTATTTCAATTATGTATTTTGCTTTGTGTGAAATTTGGTAACATGTGCCTTTCAAGGCATTTCTCCATTTCATCTAAATTATCAACTTTGGGGCATAGGATTTTTGTAATATTCCTTTTTTCTCCTTTAAACTTCCATAAGCTCATTAAGGATAACCCCTCTTTGATTTCTGATATTTATAAATTTTTTGTCTCATTTTTCTTGGTTAGCCTGGCTGGGGATTTATAAATGTTACTGATCTTTTAAAAAGACTAACTTCTGGTTTTGTTGATTTTCTTTATTATATTTCTGTTTTCAAATTCACTGATTTCTGCTCTAATTTTTACTGTTTATTCTGCTTGCTTTAGGGTTATATTTTCTCTAGTTTCCTATAGCAAAAGCTTAAATAATTGATTTTAGAGTTTTCTCCTTTTGTAATACATGCTTTTAATACTATAAATTTCCTTCTAAGTACTGCTTTCACTACATCTCATAGATTTTGATAAGTTGAAGTTTCATTTTCATTCAGTTCAAGTAATTGTTAATTTCTCTTGAAGTCTTTGATTCATGTGTCACTCAGAAGTGTTTTGTGGTTCAAAAAAAAAAAAAGGAGAGAGAGAGAGGTGTTTTGTTTAATCTCCAAGTATTTGGAGATTTTTCAGCTATGTATTATTGATTTCCAGTTTAATTCCACATGGTCTGGGAACATACTTTGTATGATTTCTATTCTCTTAAATATGGTAAGATGTGTATTATGGCCTAGACTGTGGTCTATTTTTGTGTATGTTTACTGTATATTACTATATCTTTACTGACTTTACTGCCTGCTGGATCTGTTAATTACTGAAAGAAGGATGTTGAAATCTTCAAGTATTATATTAGATTTGTTTCTTCCAGTTCTAAATTTTTTTTCTCATGTATTTTAATGGTCTGTTCTTAGGTGTATTGAGGATTTTTGTGTATTTTTGGGAAATTGACCTTTTAAATCATGTATAATGCTATTTTTTATCCTGTATAATTTTTCTTATTCTAAAGTCTACTTTGCTTAAAGTGAATATAGTTACTCCAGCTTTCTTTTGATTAGCATTAGCATGGCATATCTTTCTCCATCCTTTTATTGTTAAACCTTTAAAGTCTTTATGTTTATAGTAGATTTCTTGTATATAACAGATAATGAGTCTAGATTTTTCTTTTAAACACTAGAAAGTTTCCTTTATCTCAGAAGTGAGACCAGATGTTCACTCTTTCCCCTGCTTTTGAACATTATTCTGACAGTGATAGCCCATGTGTTTATAAAAGAGAAATAAGTAAGAGGAATTGGTTTTGGAAAATAAAAAGGGAAATTATATGATCATATGATCTTTTAATATAAAACAACAATAATGAAAATCTACTAACAACTCCAGACACAGTAAATTTAGCAATGTGTACAATAACCAAAATAATGTACAAAAAATAACTTTCTTTTAAACATCAACAGAAATCAGCTAGAGAAGGTATTGGATAAAAGATTATTTTTCCCCAGTCATGTTGAAAGCATAAGTTATCTAGGTATAAACTTCAGAAGAAATGCTCTGAGTATTAATAAAAATAAGAATAAAACTTTGCTGAGTGATAACAAAGAACACCTTGGAATATTAAAAGATAATTATTCGGGTGGGGGTAGGAAGATTTAATTTTGTAAAGAACTAAATTATCCTTAATATAATCTATAAACACATGAAATCTTTCCCCCAAGACTCCAATTTTAACAAATGGTTCCAAAGTCTCTTGGAAAGAATAAACATGTAAGATCACCCTTAATTGCTGAAAATGAGAGGAATACAGAGAAAACATGTTCTGTGAGTCATTAAAATGTATTATAAAACCACAGTAATTGAACTATTATGCTAATAGTATAGAAACAGGCAGGGTAAACAGTGAGATGTAATGGAATCCAATATTCAATCCAAAAGGCCACCTAAATTAATGGGGAAAATATTTGATAATTTATGCAAAGAATATTATTTACATGGGAAAAAAATTAAGTGTTTCCCTATTTCACTTTTTACACCAAAATAAATCCCAGGTAGATCTCCAATTTTAATATAAAAATAACCTTAAAGATACTACTTAAAATGATGGATGTAAGCGTCTGTAGTACTGGAATAGGATAATTTTTATGATAAAAATAAATACGTCAGAAATAGTAAAGAAAAATTCATAGTTTATTATTTAACAAAGCCAAACACATACACATACAACCACACACATTTTTGTACAGAGAAAACAGTGTAGACATCTGTGAAAAACAACTTTTAAACACCAAAAGGAATATTTACAGAAATTATTTTAAGGCTTACATTGTGGGGGACTGTGAGGGAAACTCATGTAACGGCATGACTTACTTTATTGGTTAAGTGTGGCAAACGCAGGGTGGTCCCTGCATGTCCCATGGCAGACATCAATAGTCAATCACAGCTCTTTTCCCTGTTGAGCCAGTTGCAGAATCCTTAGAGAGCTACTATCCACTGACCAGAGGTGACACACGTGCAGTCTCCTTAGAGATCCTGGCTATGATTAAACTGATATTGTGCAGGAAAGATAAGGAGAACCAGCATAGGTTTTCTCAGTTGTGAGAGAAAAAGACCAGCAATAGCAGACATGCGGTGCTAACAGGAACCCCAGGCAAATATCTCAACAGAGGCTTGAGAATTTAAGGAAGATTAGGCATCTCAGTGACTTGATGTATGCTTTGAGCAGGACTTGATGAGTGGACTGAGGGGAAAAGAAATTTCGATGGAGGGCATCATGAACTCAGTACACACTCATTGATTGAACGTGCAAGGTGTGTAGAGCCTTGTGTTGGGCATTTTGAGAGATATATAAATGAATATTCAAGAGTGTTCAATTTCAAGGAGTCCCTGGACACAGCTTAGACATCAGCCAAAGTGAGAAGAGTCTCATTTAGAGAGAGATTCTCACAAGATGTGAACCCTCCAATGAGTTGACGCACCCCAAAGTCAGTCCTAATGTTCGTACTTCCCAAAACTCTATACTATCTATTTTCTTTTTATGCTTGGGCTGAGTCAGGGGGCCTGCACTGCTTAACCAACTCAGTAAACGCAGATAATAGTTAACTTGGAAAATCACTGCAGTACTTTGAAATGAGAAACAAGTTACGTTTCATAACATCTAAAAAAAAAATCCACCATGAAGGAGTACTATTATTTTACATACTACCCTATAGTTAGTATATACCATACGTGGTAGTACTGAATAGGTAGTACATAACAATTGCCATGTGTTCGTGTGTGTGTGTGTGTGTGTGTGTATGTGTGTGTGTTGTGGGAGTTCTCCACAACACCAAAAATTCTCTGACATCCGCTGGATGTCCTACAATTCAATTCAATTTGATACTGTCTACCTGGAGACAAGCTTTGGATCCCACAGGTTAGGGGCTCAGTTCTACATGGCTGGCCCTCTCCCCTACCTCAGTCCAATCACAAGTCCAAGTTGTCATCTGTGCTTCTGACCCACTGGCTATAGATTGGAAGTTCCAGTGACAACCTCCTTCAGCTTGATTCATTTGCTAGAACCACTCACAAAATGTAGCGAGACATTTTACTTATTAGAGCATTGGTTTATTATAAAAGAATATATAACTCATAAACAGCCAGTTGGAAGAGATTCCTAAGGCAAGGTATGGAATAAGGGTACAGAGTTTCCATGTCCTCTCAAAGCATGACCTCTCCCCAAATCTCCACTTGTTCAACCAGCAACCCAGAAGCTTTGGGAAACTCATAATTTTGGTTTTTTATGGCGGCTTCATTACATAGGCATGATTGATTACACCATTGGCTATTGGTGATTGATTCAACCTCCAGGCTCTCTTTTCTCTTCTGAGGTCAGGGGGATGGAAATGAAATTTCCAATCCTCTCATCACCTGGTTGGGGCTTCCCTGGTGTCTCAGATAGTAAAGAATATGCCTGCCAATGCAGAAGATAAGGATTTGATCCCTGGAGGGGGAATGGCAACCCACTCCAGTATTCTTGCCTGGAGAATCCCATGGACAGAGGAGCCTAATGGGTTACAGTCCATGGGGTCGCAAGAGTCGGACAAGACTGAGTGACTACATAAGAGCAATAATCACCAGGTTGGCTCTCCTGGCAACCAGCCCCCACCCTTAGGTGCATTCCAAAAGCAACCTCATTAACATAACAAAAGACACCTTTATCTCTCTCCTCACTTGGGAAATTCCAAGGGTTTTTGGAGCTCTGAGCTGGGAACAGGGGATGAAGAGCAAATATATATTTCTTATTATAGATCACAATATCATGACTGCCAGTTAAACTAGTACTTCATGGTTTAAAAAGAAATCTCATGCAGTTTCTATTTTTTACTTATTGAAAGATTCCATTTATAATTAGATGTAGATTTTTTAAAAAAATCGATCTTGTGCATATATAAAAGGAAAGGTGATGTATAGAACAGTCTTATGGACTCTGTGGGAGAGGGAGACGGTGGGAAGATTTGGGAGAATGGCATTGAAACATGTAAAATATCATGTATTAAACGAGTTGCCAGTCCAGGTTCGATGCACGATACTGGATGCTTGGGGCTGGTGCACTGGGACGACCCAGAGGGACGGTATGGGGAGGGAGGAGGGAGGAGGGTTCAGGATGGGGAACACATGTATACCTGTGGTGGATTCATTTTGATATTTGGCAAAACTAATACAGTTATGTAAAGTTTAAAAATAAAATAAAATTAAAAAAAAAAAAAAAGGAAGGGTGAAATAAAATGCTTCAGGTTTTCTTTAAACTTCTCATTTAGAGTCTGAGCCCTTAGAATAAAGTTTTGACCCCAAATCATGATGGTCTGTGTTTTTCTTTTTAAATACAGTTTTTGATTTTTATTTATTTATTTGGCTGTGTGGGTCTTAGTTGTGGAACCCAGGCTCTTTGATCTTCTTTCAGGCATGTAGGATCTAGTTCCCTGGCCAGAAATTGCACCCAGGCCTCCTGCATTGGGATCGTGAGTCTTATCACTGAACCACCAGAGAAGTCTCATTGTCTGTGTTTTTCTACCCAGCATGGTTCTCTGTGCCTTGAAGTGTGTGCGTGATAAAGCATTTCATGAAAGTATCCATAAAAGAAAGCCAAGCCTTTAGTGATGGACTTTTAAGTCAGATCTCCATTTACAAAGATGACTGTGAACTCCAGCTTTAGGAATGTTGCTGAACTCCCAAATATTTAGTTTGGGAGGGTGGGATTAAAAGAGCTCTCGACTGTTGTTTCTGGGGTTTCTTCCAAGTCTCCTTTCACTTCTGCAAGTTTTGATGTTTTCCTAAGGGACAGGCTAACATGATGGTGACTTGGGTCACTAGAGATCAGAAAAGTTACTTGATTTTACAGGTACTAAAATGCTGAAATAGATACAGGATAACACAGTAATTACCAAGGATCTAGAGAAGCCCTCATACTGTCCAGAATATTTTCTCCCTGAAATCAAAACGGGCAGCAGCCAAAGCCCATCATCATTGCTTGATGAGCCCTTGGGAAAACGGGGCTCATCATAATGAGCAGCTTCACCAAGGCAACAGGTCTTGCTTACCTCCTGGATGATATAAAATGGTCTAGGAAAACAGAATCCTTATGTGACTGAGTAGAGTTAATAATTACAGTGCTGGGGAGAACTTGAGGTTTACTAGTCAAAATCTATTGAAAAAAATTTGTATACATTTTATAAAAATTATTTCCAAAAATCAATTTAGTACTTCAGAGAATGTGGAAAAGCAGAGGACTTGTTGAGAGAATGTCAAGGGACCACTTTCTCTGTATTGTTGCCCACTGGGCACATCCTAGCAAGGAAGTGCATGCTTGCACTAAGTCGCTCCAGTTGTGTCTGACTCTTTGCAACCCCATGGACTGTAGCCGGCCAGGCTCCTCTGCCCATGGAATTGTCCAGGCAAGAATACTGGAGTAGGTTGCTATGGCCTTCACCAGGGGATCTTCCTGGCCCAGGGATTGAACTTGCATCTCTAAATCTGTTGCATTGACTGGTGGGTTCTTTACCACTAGTGTCCCCTGGGAAGCTCAAATAGTTGCTCAGTTGTGTCCAACTCTTTGCAACCCTATGGACTGTAGCCCATCAAGCTCCTCTGTCTATGCCGTTTCCTTCTCCAGGGGCTCTTTTCAACCCAGGGATCGAACCTGGGTCTACATTGCAGGTAGATTCTTTGCCATCTGAGCCACCAGGGTAACACCAAGGAAGGGAGGATGTCAAAGCAGGTTGGTGCCTAATCCTAGGGCCTTGAATTCTGAGCTCAGTGGTTTGGCTTTTGTTTGACAAGGAGATGGGTGCCAGGTGGGGGTGCTCTAAGTTATCTTTTTTAAAAGATAATTTGCAGGGTCACAAAGAAAGGCTTCAGTTGAGTCAGTGCTTGGACTCAATGTTAGAGACAAAGCTTTCCCCTTTTGAAAAGAGCAAAAAAATTACTACTGAAGTGGAGGTGTTTTAAACCTGAGAGCCAGTATGCTGTATGCATTGAAATCAAATGCTTGTGCATAATTCAGGGCTACAGATTTCGTTAATGAGATCCTTTCTCAGAGTGAGAACAAAAGATTTATTTTGCTTCTGTGACAATGTGGAATCTGCTCCGCATGTTAGTAGAGCAAAGTGCCTCTGAAAGTCAGGACATGGCATCTGAAGATGGTTTGCAATGGGGCATTGCTTTCTAAGCTTTGCATTGTAAGAGGCAGAAAAATACAGACCTCAACAAGGTCTTTCTTTTTAGACAATCTGGACTTAGAATGATCAAATTGAGAAGGGAAATTTTATGGAAGTATTCTGCTGCAGAATTACCCACAACTATATTGATCATGGAGCAGTGTGCTTTATTTATCCAGCAAATATTTGCTGAGTATAAATACTATGGCTGTCACCGGGAATAAAGTGCAGAGTGTGTTTGACATTGTAAATGTATTACAGCAACAAATGTGGATTTGCTAGTATTCTAAGTACTATAGATAAGAGGTAAATGGTTCTATAGTGAAGTGAAGTTGCTCAGTCGTGTCCGACTCTTTGCGACCCCATGGACTGTAGCCCACCAGGCTTCTCAGTCCATGGAATTTTCCAGGCAAGAGTACTGGAGTGGGTTGCCATTTCCTTCTCCAGGGGATCTTCCCGACCCAGGGATCAAACCCCAGTCTCCTGCATTGTAGGTAGACGCTTTACCCTCTGAGCAAGCAGTACTATAAAAGCTGAGCCACATGGTGCTATAAAAGCTAATAGGGTAATTTGATCTAGCCAGGAAGATCAAGAAAGGCTTTCCTGAGCAGGTGGTGTTTAAGGTATTTGAGTAGGAGTCAAGCACTTGACAAAGGGAAGGGAAAGATACAGCAGAGGAAATAGCATGTTCAAAGGCTCTGTGGTGTCAGAGAGCTAGGGGCAAATAAGGTGTGGAGAGAAACCCGACGTGGTTGGAATGAAAACAGTAGCAGGATAAGAAGCATGATATGAGGTTTTGGGAACAGGTAGAAGTCATTCATGCTTTTTTGGTGAGAGACATGATTTTTAAATGCTACCCTTAGATCAATGAGAAAACCATGGAAGGCTGACACTATCAGATTTGTGTTTAGAAAGATTTGCCATTTCTTCTCTGGAGATCTGATTGGAGGAAGTTAAGAGCATGTGTGGGCCAACTAGTTAGAAAGGCTACTTCATACCTGAAGGTGTCAGGATGCCAGTAACACTCATATGCAGAGCCAGATTTCTATGTTCACTGCTACTTTGGATTAAAAAATGAGAGAGTCAATTTCTAGGCAGGCTGAAAAGAAGTCCGGGAGTCCCTAAGGAGAGAGGGGTCTGGAATTCTCAAGGAGAAGGAAAGGACAAACTTTTTTTGTCTACATTCCTTAGTCTCAGTCAATTACACAACTCAGTTTAAACTCTGTACTAGGGATTATAGAACAATGTATCCTGCTTGAGGACAGTTTCTCCTTCCTGAAAACCTCTGGCTTATCCTGTTATTTTAAAATGTAAATTATGGGAGTGGGTCTAGTAAGATCTTTACAACCTCCAGACATTCTTTTGACTCATTGAAATAACTAATTAAAAGGTATATAATAACTCCATTGCTAACACTAGCAAGGGGGCACTCTCCATCCCCATTCTGGTGTCTATGTCAGAAGCTTTCTCTATCTCTTTTATACTTTAATAAAACTTTATTACACAAATGCTCCGAGCGATCAAGCCTCGTCTTTGGCCCCAGATTGAATTCTTCTCCAGAGTCCAAGAATCCCAGCGTCTTTTGTGGTTCAGGAACAACCTTTCAAACACTAGATCAAAACTTTAAAAATGACTACTCTTACTATTGTGTAGCAAAATCAACTTTCAAACAAAATCTTAAGCTTCAAAAGAAAACAATATTGAGATGCCCTTGCTTAGGTGGGGATGGGGAGATGGTAGACAAAATCTGACTATGATGGTTAATTTTATGTACTAAGTTAGAGTGCCCAGCTAGTCAGACATTATTCTGGGTATTTCTGGGAGGGATTAACTTTTAATTAGGTGGACTTTGAGTAAAGCAGATTGCCCTCCATGATGTGGTAGGCTCCATCTGATCAGCTGAAGGCCCTAATGGAACAAAAAGACTGACTTCTCTCAAGCAAGGAGGAGTTCTGTAGCAGATAGCCTTCACATATGAACTGCAGCATCAGCTCTTCTGAGTCTCCAGCCTTATAGCCCACCCTGTGGAGTTTGGACTTATCAGCCTCCATAATTATTGTGTGAGCAAATTTCTTAAAATTTTTTCTCTCTGTATATATCCTATTATATACATAATAGGTGTGTGCATATACTATATACGTGTGTATGTATGTATATGTGTGTGGGGTTATGTATGTGTATGTATGTGGGGGTATGTATATATGTATTTATGTGTCAGTTCTATCGTTCTGTCTCTGGGAGAACCCAGACTAATGCATCCTTTATTCCTTCCCCACCTTGCCCACCCCACTATACCCCAACAGTGGGTACCATCTTTATATTCCTTAGAGCTAACTCTGCAAACTATTAAGTCCTTGAGAGAGCATTGCGGAAGGGAAGGAAGGACAATTTACTGGACTCGTATATGAGGCTCTAGTACCCCTCTTAGATCTGTGCTCTCTGATCCCTTCCCTCTCCCAGCCTTAAAATACATTAAAGAGTGATGATTAAAAAGTGGAAATTAGTTTTTTAAATAGGAGTAGAAGTAATTTTATTCCTAGCTTTCAATCTTAATCTAAGCATGCAATTGTATAACAGAGCCCAGCTAAGGGTGAGCAGAGGAAGTTGACCTCCCTGGAATGTTAATAAGACTCATTACCTTCCTGGGCTGGACAAACAGGAGCAAATACCTCATCACTTAGATTCACAGCACTTTTTTAAAAACAATTTTGAGTCTTGATGTCTTTCATAATCAGATGAACATTAAAGTGAAGGACACTTTCTCTCCCCAAAAGTCTGTTTAAAAATCATACACTTAACATTTTGCTATGATTTTAGATATTCATGAATGTCATCTTGAAAATTCCTGTGTGGGGGAAATCTTATTTATCGATACCTCGTTGGTAGGCAGTATGATAGAGTGGAAAGAACTCTGTTCTTGGAATCCCAAGATCTGGTTCAAGTTTGAGATTGTCTCAAACTAGCTGAGTCATGTTGATAAAATGGTTTAAATACATAACCTTGATTTCTGCAGCTGTGCAGTGGGATGACTACCTAACACAGAAGACTGCCTGCCGTGCTGTCTTAGATCATTCGTGTACAGAACTGTGTAGACTTTAAAGGGCTGTGTGGATGGATGGAAGATGATGGTATCTGCTCATTAGAGAAACCTGACAGTCACTTAGGCCAGCAGCCTCCAACCGTTTTGGTACCAGGGACTGGTTTCATGGAAGACGGTCTTTCCACTAACTAGAGAGAGGGGGATGGTTTTGGGATGATTTAAGCACATTGCTTTTAATATGTACTTTATTTCTATTATTATATCATTTCTACCTCAGATCATCAGGCATTAGATCCTGGAGGTTAATGACCCCTGACTTAGGTAGAGCTTGCTTGAATCACTGGACACAGGAAAAATGAATTTGTTTTTTTTTTTTTAATTAATTAATTTATTTGGCTGCATCTGGTCTTTTGCAGCATGCAAACTCTTAGTTGTGGCCTGTGGGATCTAGTTCCTTGACCAGGGCTCAGACCCAGGCCCCCTGCATTGAGAACACAGAGTCTTATCCACTGGGCCACCAGGAAAGTCCCTCAAAATGAGTTTTGATGGAGAGGGGACAAATGCATGGAATCTTTGTTACAGGGGCAGACAGCATACAGGAAGTTAAGGAAGCAGAAACAGACAGGAAGCAAAGGAGAAAACACAGGGGTACTGACAGGAAGATGGAAAGATAAAAAAAAAACCCCAAACCCATCATCTATTCACAGTTTTCATATAATTGGCTACAGTTCAGTAATTTGCAAGGAGCTACCTGGACATAAAGACCTGGGTGGGGTCAGAAGTGAGCAAATCTGGGATTCCTGGTTCCATAGGGTGGAAAAGACTTAAAGATGGGGCAGATTTTTGAGGTCGTCTTCTATTCAAAAGTTTGAAAGGCCAATTGAAAAAACCCAGGTGGAAGGTATTCCATCTGTTTCTACATCTCAGGCATCAAAATAAGTATGTTAACTGTGTGTGTGTGTGTGTGTGTGTGTGTCTGTGTGTGTGTGCACGTGCACTTTTAGTCACCTCCAGCTGTTGGCGACCCCATGGACTGTAGCCCACCAGTAGAGACAGCAAATGAAGCAGTGGCTCTTCTCAAGGATGGCTATCTTCCTCTGACTCTTCACAGTGATACCACCTCACAATTGAAGAGATTCCTTTCTCTCAAGGAGCTTGCATACTCTGGTACTGTGTGAGACCTAGTTTCTGCTATGGTTACTTCACAGTTGAGAAATCTGAGATGGGCTGACATGTCTAAGACCTCATTGCTAACTTTTAAGAGGTATCTGTCTAACCCTGAATCTTGTGGCTTTTATATTGTATTGAGGCCCATCCCTGAGATGTAGCATCATACTAGATAAGAATGCAGATTTCAGCAGTGAGCCCATCAAGTTCCAGCTTCTCCATTTACCAGATGTTTGGTTACGTGAAAGTCAGTTAGACTCTTGGTGCCTCAGTTACTCTTCTATAAAGTGGGGGTGCTGACCTACACCTTCCTCTTGGAGTTATCAGAATTAAAAGAGAGAAAACATGAACCAGAGAGTCTCTGGTGGAGAGTTTTTGGGGACTGTGGCGTAGTTGAAACTGGGTATAGTCCTAGGCACTTAATAAGCACATTGCCCCCCTTTAACACAGGAATGGTGCCAGTGGCTCTTCTCACATGGCTTGACCTCACCATTCAGGTCTCAGTTCAGATGTCATCTCCTCCAAGAAGTCGTCCGTGATTGAGGATGGCTCCCCTTCACTCCCTGCCCAGTTATTCTCTATTGCATCATCTCCATTCTTTCCCAGGGAGCCCTAACCACAATCTGTAATTCTCATTTGATTGACTTGCCTTCTTGTTCATTAAGCCTCACAGAATGTTGACTTAATGAGGGCAGGGCTTTTGTCCATTGTCTTTACTTGTAATATCACACTGCCTAGCACAGTTCCAAATGTATGAAGAGGTCCAATAAATAATATTTAAAAATATATATATTTGTGTATTTGGCTGCTCCATGTCTCAGTTGTGGCACACTGGATCTTTGATCTCCACTGCGGCATTTAGGATCTTTAGTTGCAGTGTGTGAAATCTAGTTCCCTGACCACAGATGGAACCCAGGCCTCCTGCACTGGGAGCTCAGAATCGTAGCCACTGGGCCGCCACAGAAGTCCCCCAGTAAATAATCTTGCATGTGTTGTGTGCAGCAGGAACTTCTGCCTTATCTAGGAGTTCACCTGATGGGGAGCAGGACTGGAACAAAGCTTTAAAATTCACGGCACTAACCTACCTCTATCAATCACCTCTCTGGGACCTTTCTCCCCTGAACGGGTGATTGTATTAGCAGGACTCTTCACCTCCTTCAGCCTCTGTGATTAATTATCGCTACACACCTTACACTGCACACCTAGCAACATCTAGCATCCAACCTCCGCATGTCATGATCTAAAGGGAAGGGTTCCTTCTCTGCCATAGGCATGGATAACACAGTGCCTTTCTGTTTCTGAAGGATGAATGAAGCCAGATGCTGCAAGTTCCAGACAGATCTCACGGTGGCTGCCTCATCCTCCATCTCAAATCCTATTTGTAAACACCACCATTCTCGTCACCGTCTAATTATAACCTGATTAAGGTAGAGTACGTCCCAGGGATGGAGGGCACTGCCGATCACAGCAACAAGAGCTCGTTTGCCTGAAGAGAGATTACGCTGCTTTTTACTCTACAAAAAGAACAGGCGCGATAAATTACAGTGCTACCTTGAAATTAAATTTTTTATTTTGAAACCAGCAGTGCTGAGGAAAAGCCACCTGAGATGCAATTACAAGGTGATAAAGTGTGAGGATGTTTAGTAGATGTCCGTAGCAGGCTCAGTTTGCCACCTTAATTCTGAATTTGCACTCTCCAAAGGCATGATGCACATCTGAGGCTTTGCGAAGGGGACTTGTTGCGGGCACTGGCTGGCCGCAGGTTGCTGACCCTCGACTTTTGGGCGGCTGCTGCAGAAGGTTTGCCTGGTAAAATGCAATTACCTCTGCTGCAGAGAGGATAGCAAACCATCCTCCAAAGCTAGAAATAATTATTCTGTCTCAGACTTCAGTAGGAATATCGAATGTAGCTCCAGGTTGTTAGACAACTTTAAAAATAGGATTGAGGTTAGGTTGGAACCCGAGGGAGGGTAAAGTAGTAGTGAGGATGGAGTGGGGAGACCTGTGGTTCAGTCTAAGCTGTTTCTTACCCAGTTTCTTCGTTGAAGTCAGCTCTCATCTGGGAAATGAAGGCATGGGTTGGATGATTTCTGAACTCCTTCCTGCCTGTTTCTTTCTAAGGCCGTGGATAGTTAGGTGCCCTGTTTGGTGGTCATCTAAAACAGTGCCTATTGCATCGGACACATGTTTAAACTGTGAGGAGAAGATAGGGGCTGATTTTTGATGTTACCAAGATGGCTTTGTACTAGGTGTCAGATGGGATATCCTCTGTCCTGGGGATGTGGAACTTTCTCTTACTGTTTGCAACATTTGAGGGCCTGGGTGAATTGAATGGTGAGCTTCAAATCCATCTACTTAGCTGGATGGAATTTTCCAGGCAATACATTCCCATCTCTTAATAATACAAGTCTCTTTGCAGGCTGTAAAGACCAGTTCCCGGCTAATTTCCGGTCATTCTAGGAGTGACTGCTCTGTGAAAGCTCTGTGAACTCAAGGATCCTGTTGGCCTATTGACTGCTCTTCTCCTCTTGGCACATAGTAGCTGCTTAATTATTTGTTAGCTTAATAAATGGGTAAATGACTGAGTATGGTACATGTAGGGGAAAAAAGGAGGACTTGGAGTCTTCTTATTTTCATTTGGATCCATCAGTTCCTCTCTAAGTTGCTGAGAATTCCTGGTGAAATTCCTGAGCTCTGGTGGCCCAGAAAATTCTCATTTTTTCTGAGGGGGGTGTCAACCTGTACAGTGAGGTTCTTTCTGTGGTAAAGTTCAATCTGTTCATTTTCTTCATGATCCAGTTGGAAATGGCCAAGCATAAGCTGGAGGCTTCCCTGGTAGCTCAGATGGTAAAGAATCTGCCTGCAAGGCAGGAGACCTGGGTTTGATCCCTGGGTCAGGAAGATCCCCTGGAGATGGAAATGGCAACCCATTCCAGTATTTCCACCTGGAGAATTCCATGGACAGAGAAGCCTGGTGGGCTACAATCCATGGGTCACAAATAGTTGGACATGACTGAGGGACTAACACTTATATACTTAAACATGTATGATGGATTAGAAGTGAGAAATAATCTGGGGACTTCCTTGGTGGTCCAGTGGTTAGGACTCTATGCTTCTGCTGCCGGGGGCAAGGATTTGATCCCTGGTCGGGGAACTAAGACCCTGAAAGCTGTGCTATTTTGCCAAAAAATAAAATTTTTAAAAATGAAAAAAAAAAAAAAATCCAGAGAAGGATGTTACCCAATTTAGTCTTAACATCTGTAACCCACCATCTCCTCCTCTGACTTCTGGAAAACTTCCCTGAATTCCCAGGCCAGTTTAGTTTCCTCTAGATTATTTCTCTACGGTCATGCTCAGAATATTTATGTGCTCTCACATCTGTCTTTCCAGCTTCATCCTGACCTTCTCTAGGATGGATTTTATCTTTTTCTTTTGTGTGTTCCTTACCACACCCCTTTATCCATGCTGGGTGAGAAAGAATGTCCTTCAGAGATATTTGCCATTCTTAGGTATAAGTTCAAGGAAGAAACAACCCTTCCACAAATGGAGTGTTAACGATTTGGGGGCATCTAATGTGTGGCTGAACCAACCAGGAGGACACAAAGCAAGGAACAGATGCAGTTCCTACCCTTAAGTTTCTTAGAATTTAGTTGGGAAGTTGCAATCTACACATAAAAATAAGTTGCTATCTATAAAACAAGATTAAAGTCAAGTGCTAAGTTGTGAGGATACATGAAAGCTAGTTCTTCAGGCATTTAGAGGAATTGAAGACAGTTAAGGATGACAGTGGATTTTCTGAAGTGACTATAGTTGCTCAGTCGTGTCCGACTTTTTGTGACCCCATGGACTATGCAGTCCATGGAATTCTCCAGGCCAGAATACTGGAGTGGGTAGCATTTCCCTTCTCCTGGGGATCTTCCCAACCCAGGAGTCGAACCCAGGTCTCCCGCATTGCGGGTGGATTCTTTTATCAGCTGAGCTACAAGGGAAGCCCCAAGTTGCTATCTATAAACCAAGATTAAAGTCAAGTGCTAGGTTGTATGGATACTTTCAAGCTAGTTCTTCAGGCATTCAGAGGAATCGGAAACAGTTAAGGATGACAATGCATTTTCTGAAGTGACTATAATCACCTTTAAGAAAACCCAGTGTAGATGCAACTGCATTCATGACATAAATTCCCTCAAAGCAGCCAACCAGTCAGTTTTTTGTCTGTCTTAAATTCCTAGATTATAGGGTACTTTGGAGAAGGTGATGGCACCCCTTTCCAGTACTCTTGCCTGGGAAATCCCATGGATGGAGGAGCCTGGTGCGCTGCAGTCCATGGGGTTGCTAAGAGTCGGACACGACTGAGCAACTTCACTTTCACTTTTCACTTTCATGCACTGGAGAAGGAAATGGCAACCCACTCCAGTGTTCTTGCCTGGAGAATCCCAGGGACGGGGAAGCCTGGTGGGCTGCTGTCTAGGGAGTCGCACAGAGTCGGACACAACTGAAGTGACTTAGCAGCAGCAGCAGCAGGGTACTTAGAGCCTCTGTTCGTAGGATAGTCTTTACCCTTGACTTTGTGAGACCGCAAAGACATGTGTGTATCTTTCAACTTGTTCCTAATTACTATGTGAAAAGGCTTCATTTCTTGGGCAAAGACATTCAGACTTCCTTTCTGCTGATGCAGGACTGACCATCTTTAGAGCCGGTGCTGCAGAATTCTGGACATTCCTCAAGACAGATACCCTAGACAGTTGTTTGGTGGTCTGTGTTACTAAACCACCACAAACATACGTATCTTCCATATCTCTATGGGAGCCTCTTGCTATCTTGTACATATGAAATTCAACATGTGTTGAGAGCCAGCAGTATGCCCGGTACCACTTAGATGCTGAGAATGGAATAGTGAGAGAACATACACAGGGACACACACATGGAAATCTGGGGAAGAACATTCTGGACAGAGGGACCAGCTAGTGCAAAGGCCCTGAGGTGAGAGTGTGCTGTGCACATGTGAGGAAGACCGTAAGGAGGCCAGAGTGGCTGGAGTGAGGGGCAGGAGGAGAGAGTATCATAGAAGATCCTGCAGAGCCTTGTAGGTCACTGTAAATGTCTTAGTGGATTTTTTTGTTTGTTAAATTTTTTTTGTCAATTTAACAGTTTTTATAATTGCTATAGTAATAATTTCAAACACTGTTTCTCTCTTGAGAAAAAAATAAGAGAAGTAGAATATATGCCCAAGTATCAAATGGATACCCAGATATTTCTATCCAGATATAACCACTAAATGCTCCCAACACGCCCAATGCATTTTTTAATTTGAGTATAATTGCCTTAGAATGTTGTTTTCTCCTGTACAAGGTGAATCAGCTATATGTATACATGTATTCTCCTCCCTCTAATACCTTAGTTTTAACATTGAGTAATTAATATGAAAAGGAGACTCTTATTTGTTTTATGAGCATATTTTGGAGTGATACCAAAACTCTTAGTAGGCTGTTTGCCTCAAAATGTACTTTTGTCTGCTTTAATTTCATCTGTAAGAACCCCTGTGTTAAGGCCAGTCATCTGTCAGTATCAGTCAGTTCAGCTGCTCAGTCGTGTCTGACTCTTTGTGACTGCATGGACTGTAGCAGGTCAGGCTTCCCCTGTCCTTCACTAACTCCCGGAGCTCACTCAAACTCATGTCCGTCAAGTCGGTGATGCCATCCAACCATCTCATCCTCTGTTGTCCCCTTCTCCTCCTGCCTTCGATCTCTCCCAGCAACAGGGTCTTTTCCAATGAGTCAGTTCTTTGCATCAGGTGGCCAAACACCTGGGTACAATTCTTAGATTCACCCCCAGCCGAGTCATTTCTCTTAGTGTTTTAGTGTCCTTCACCATAAAATTAAGGCGTTGAAGTAAAACAGGAGGGAGAACATTTGTTTTATGCACCAACACTAGTTCTGTGATAGCAGTTTCTTAAATTGTCCACAGCCTGCATTCAGCTTTGAGGTGTGAGTTAAACTCTGTGATTGATTAATGATGTCTGCCTTAGGCACAGACAGAGGTGTTGGTGAGTATGCTATGAGCTAAAAGAGTGTGAAAATTCTGTCATCCTTCATAGCTGGTTTTCAAGAGAAGGACCACAGTGTTTTGCTGGTTTTGGCTTTCACTTGAGTTCATCATAAAATGTGTGAAGGCTCTGGCTAGGAGGAGGAGAAATTTATAGGAAGTGATTGGAAAATAGGAATCTTATATCCTTTTATGTGACAGAGCAAATCCTCATTTGTTATCATAAAATATGAATTTTCCTTGGTAGCCCTCATGATAAAAATACTTCTAAGATCTGTAGGATCATAAATTAATGAGCTGTATTAGACAAGTATTTCCTCAGTTTTACAGAAAATTGAAGCACCAAGCCATAAATAATTGCCCAATTAACAACTTAACTGTATTTAACTAGTAGGCCTATATAGTTTATTCTCCAAAACTGGATCTTTTGAGAGTGAAAATGGTACTGTTAATGATTGCACCTGGGGACTTCCCTGGTGATCCAGTGGCTAAGACTCTGCACTCCCAATATAAGGGGCCCAGGTTCGACCTTGGTCAGGGAACTACATCTCATGTTCTGCAACTAAAGATCTTGCATACAGCAACTAAGACCCAGCATAGCCAAATAAATAAATATTAAAAAATTAATTACTCCCAGACAACAGGTATCAGCCAGGCTCTTCCTAGCAAGTGGAGATGTATGATCACTCTAGCTTTACTTGGAAGACCTGTATTTGGTGCTTGGTGTAGGGGCAAAATTGGAACCTGAATGTTCTTAAAGAAAGCCTTTTCCTTTTACCCAAAGTTCAGATGAATTAGACAGTGTAGAACTATGTTATTTGCAGCCACCAGTTTTTCTGTGCTCACTGTGTGCTCAGTCATGTGCTAAATACTTGTTTCATGTCTTCTTAAAACACTTTAAGGTCAATATTATCCTTCCTATTTTGTAGATAACTGAGACAAATGCTAAGAGAGGTGAGTTTAATTTTAATGATAAGGTCCCAGAGCTAGGGAGGAATGTCTATAGTCCAGTCTAACTCTATAGAATCCGAAGTATAAGTTCAAGCACAATTTGATTCATTAAAACTATTTTCATGAAAAATAGCCAATTCTTATAAAAGGAATTCTTCATCCCTAATTGAAATATTTTATATTTGAAACAGATTTTAAGTAAGACCTGAGGTCATGAGCTAATGTACCACCCCAGAGTTATGTTCAGATTTAATCATTTTTTAAAGACAGGAATTGGGGAAGATGCTAGGATTGAAATTAGAGTGAGCTCCTAAGCAAATAATAAGAAGGGGAATTACCACCTTCTGATATGGATAAAGAAGGCCTGACCTAATGAGAGAGAGGTTTTGTTTATTTTTCTCCTCCAAAGGGAAAAACTAGGTAGTGGTTTCTAGGAGTGAGCTGGAGGGAAAGGGAAAAATTTTAAGGCTGCTGTTTGAATGTGTGCTGGAACCACAATGCAAGGAGGCTCCTTTGATGAACTCAGACTGTTTAGAAAGGTAAAATGTTCATCCATAAATGAGACTTGGCCAGCAGCAAAGAGAAGGCACTCTGGAGTTCTTGAAACGAAGTTACCTTTAATCCCTAAGTGATGTGTAGGGTCTGCAGTTATGACTCTGAGCTTTGGACAAGGATAAGTTACAAAGAAATATTTTAGTCAGAGTAAATGCATGAAAGAAAGTTACTAATTTTTATTTTAGAGTCTGCTAACTTTAGAGTTGCTTTTGAAATAGTGATTTAATATGTGTTTAATCAAGATTTGATTTGTGAAAAACTTTTTGGATATATCTTTGAATATACATTGATTTATATAATATATGTGAAGTGAAGTGAAGTGAAGTGAAAGTTGCTCAGTTGTGTCCAACTATTTGTGACCCCATGGTCTATACAGTCCATGGAATTCTCCAGGCCAGAATACTGGAGTAGGTCAGTCAGTCAGTCAGTTCATTTGCTCAGTCGTGTCCGACACATTGCGACCCCATGAACTGCAGCACACCAGGCCTCCCTGTCCATCATCAACTCCTGGAGTTTACCCAAATCCATGTCCATCGAGTCAGTGATGCCATCCAACCATCTCATCCTCTGTTATCCCCTTCTCCTCCTGCCCTAGATCTTTCCCAGCATCAGGGTCTTTTGAAATGAGTCAGCTCTTCGCATCAGGTGGCCAAAGTACTGGAGTTTCAGCTTCAACATCAGTCCTTCCAATGAACACCCAGGACTGATCTCCTTTAGGATGGACTGGTTGGATCTCCTTGCAGTCCAAAGGACTCTCAAGAGTCTTCTCCAGCGCCACAGTTCAAAAACA
The DNA here is from genome assembly GCF_019923935.1 of Bubalus bubalis. NCBI lineage: Eukaryota > Metazoa > Chordata > Mammalia > Artiodactyla > Bovidae > Bubalus > Bubalus bubalis. The sequence goes on along the minus strand of NC_059177.1, from coordinate 21,037,503 downwards.
TCAATTCTTCGGTGCTCAGCTTTCTTTATAGTCCAACTCTCACATCCATACATGACCACTGGAAAAACCATAGCCTTAACCAGACAGACCTTTGTTGGCAAAGTAATGTCTCTGCTTTTTAATATGCTGTCTAGGTTGGTCATAACTTTCCCAAGGAGTAAGCGTCTTTTAATTTCATGGCTGCAAGTCACCCTCTGCAGTGATTCTGAAGGCCAGAAAAATAAAGTCAGCCATTGTTTCCACTGTTTCCCCATCTATTTTCCATGAAGTGATGGGACCAGATGCCATGATCTTCGTTTTCTGAATATTGAGCTTTAAGCCAACTTTTTCACTCTCTTCTTTCACTTTCATCAAGAGGTTTTTTAGTTCTTCTTCACTTTCTGCCATAAGGGTGTCATCTGCATATCTGAGGTTATTGATATTTCTCCCGGCAATCTTGATTCCAGCTTGTGTTTTTTCCAGCCCAGCATTTCTCATGATGTACTCTGCATAGAAGTTAAATAAGCAGGGTGACAATATACAGCCTTGACATACTCCTTTCCCTATTTGGAACCAGTCTGTTGTTCCATGTCCAGTTCTAACTGTTGCTTCCTGACCTGCGTACAGTTTTCTCAAGAGGCAGGTCAGGTGGTCTGGTATTCCCATATCTTTCAGAATTTTCCACAGTTTATTGTGTTCCACACAAAGGTTGGACTTTCCCTTATCCAGGGGATCTTCCTGACCCAGGAATTGAACCAGGGTCCCCTGCATTGCAGGTGGATCCTTTACCAACTAAGCTATCAGGGAATATATGTATATATATACGAATACATATATACATATTTAATTTCATTGTCAAAATAGGTGGACTTAACAAAGCCACTATCATCATTGTAATACCATATCCTAAATAAGAATTGAGAATTAATGCCTGTTTCTAATAGATGGCCTAGCAGAGTATTTAAAATTTAGGATTACTTAGAAGAAAAAGCAATCTAACTTAATTACTAGGATTGAATAATCATAGCAAGGATATAGAAATCCAGATAGTGATAATCCACAAAGGAAATGATCTCTGTTCTCTTGCTATTTAGAATCTATTATTGTCATTCTCGAGATCTTTCAGTGCATGTGTATTTAGTGATGGTCACAATCTGGCCAATGTCACAACCTCTATACCTTTCTTCTATCTTTGCTCGTTCCTTTCGCCCTTGATTCACTCCCTCATCTATCACAGTGCATAAAGAAAATATAATTTTAGCAATTTTTGGTTCGGTCCTAGCTAAATCTGGGTGTTTTTTTTTTTTTTTTTTTGTTCATGGATGATGGACAATTCCGATATCATATGGAATAAAGTGAGTACAGAAGACCAAAGGCTATGTTCTTTTCTGTATCTCACATCCTGATAATTCCAGATGATCAGGTTATTGCATGCTAACCTCTAAGTAGTCATTTTAGACACTGTGGTGTTGCAGGGGAGAGTGCTTTAAATCCTTAGGGTGCTTCTGTTCCATAGAAGTCAGTGACAACGTTGCAACCACTCAAGCTAAAATGTATGAGTAATAATTGAAGCAAATCAATAATTTAAGGCCAGTGTGGACACAACTCTTTGGTTTGTTTTCATGTATTCCTGTTTGGTTGTTTTTCTGTTTTTTGGCTTCCAAATCTGTTGGAATGCTTAAACAGTGTGGAGTTGTAAGAGGCACAGTTAGAGTGATGTGGTGCTGTTCAGTAGAACAATCAAAGCAGAATCCCAGATGGATTGGGCATGTTATTATATCAAGCAGAGTTTCAGTGACAAGTCAAAGTGACAGGGTAGAGCTTTGGTCTTTGGAGCAGACTGGCATGTAAAGTCAGAGTATGATTATTGGCAAGTAGAGCTTCAAGCTGAATCTTGTGACTGGTTGGACCAGAGACTTAACAATTCTTCTGGTCAGGGAAAGAAGTGGTTTTAAATCTGGGAGCAGCCTGAGCCTTCTGGTGATGGACAAGAGGCCCAAGCCATGGGAAAGTATGTGATACAGACAGGTCCTGACTCTGCTGCCAGAGAGAATGTGTGCACGCATGTGTGTGCATGGAGGGTGGCGTACATTTCCAGGCAATATTTCAGGACAGATGTTCAGAGCAGTCAGTATATTTTGGGATTCTAGATAGGGTCACTGTTATGGGTCCCCAGGTTTCATTGATTCACTCTTAGACTTCTCAGGACTCAGTGTAAAATCATATTTACAAGTAAGATTCAGTACAGGGAAAGGAGACAAAGGAAAATCCGCCAAAGCAAAAGGCACGTGGCAGAGAGTCTGGAGGAAACCAAACATAGGCTTCTCAGAGTCCTCTCCTTGTGAAGTTGCCCGGGACAGGCTTAATTTCTCCAGTATCTAGTTGCTACCCATGCGTGGATGTTGTGGACCAGAGATACTCATTAGACACTCAGTGTCCAGGGTTTCATTGAGGCTGGTCACGTATGGTCAGGTATGGCCTGAACATGCCAAAATCCCGGGCTCCCAGAATGGAAGCAAGTGTTTGGCATAAATCACATTGTCTGTACAAACTCTTGAGATGCAGCGAGGCACTCCCATCAGGTAGGGATGAAATCCATGTTCCCAGATGCTAACTGAGGGCCACGTTGGCCAGCAGGTCTTTCTAGCAGTCCCAGGCCTACTGTGTTCAACTCTCTTCTGCGAAGTGACGTAAGGCATAATTCTATCAGAAACTGGAATGACTGCCCTCCTTGCCCCTCTGAGCATGAGGGAGAGTTTTGCAGAGGTGAGGAGTCTGCAAAAAATGCCCTGAGATAATTTCTGTGTTGTGCCTCCTGGTGGGGTCAGAACCATATGTCATGGTTTTGCGTTTAATGTCACTGATGATCCTCTAGGAAGCTTGTCTCTCACTAACTGCATTCCTGTTGGCTGTAGGGGGAAATTTCCAACTTCACTGTAATGAAGCCCTTGGGTTACCTCATCACTCCTTCCACCCCTATCTTTGCCCTTAGGTTTTTAGAAAAGACTTAAGATTCATATCAGACTCATTATCTTTTAAAATATGTATTTATCACTTGTTTGGCTGCATCAGGTCTTAGCTGCATCATGTGGGACCTTCGTTAAGGTGCCTGGACTCTCTAGTTTTGGTGCGCAGGCTTCAGTAGTTGGGGCACACGGGCTTAGTTATTCCGAGGCATGTGAGATCTTAGTTTCCTCCACCAGGGATTCAAACTGGAGCCCCCTGCACTGCAAGGCAGATTTTTAACCACTTGGCTACCAGGGAAGTCCCTCAGATTCATTGTTGAAACCTCTAGAGTTCCAGAACAGGGACTTGCACAGAGTAAATAGTAGGTGCCTAACACGTGCTTCCTGAGTTACGTGGCGGGGTTATCATGCTCCCCTGCAGAGGTCTCACTCAGAGAGACTGTCAGGCTTAAAACCGCATGCCTGAAGATCCAGATCTTCTTGCCAATGTAAGACTGTGAAGGAGAGAAACTCCCAGCTGAGTCTGAAATGGAAACGTAAGCAAGGGAGGCTAAAAATACAGAGCAGTGTGGGATTCCTCAATTCAGAGAGACTGAGACAGTGCCAAGTGTCAGGCAGCTCTGCATGGTGAAGAAGAGAAATAAATTTAGAAGGCTTAATGAGGGGGGATTCTAGGGCTGCTTGAAAAGCCTAAGAGAACAAATGGAATGTAATTTTCTTAGACAGGCGTGTGACATTCCCTCCACACCCAAGTCCCTGGGCCACGTGACATGCTTTCTTAGTCCCTACGTATGCTCAGGTCAACCATCGTTGAGAAAGTGCAGCCCAGCGAGTGGGAAGCACCATCTCTGACCTTGAACCTGGAGAGGCTATGGGGAATGACACCATCTGCCGGGACTCCTGGTGTCTGGACAGAGTCATCAAACACGGGTATTAACAGTGGAATCACCTGTTGAGTCATGAGTTGGTTTTCAAAGCTTTTTAGGTGTAGAAGCCTCAGAGAATGTACACAGAAGTACAATCTATGAGGCAGGTAAAGCAGAACTGCTGATTGAAGTTGAGGTTTCTGGCTCGTTACAAAGCAGATGAACAAGAGAGAAATACAGGTTACAACAAAACTATAAAGTTAATGAACACCTCAGATTATAATTAGAAGGGGTTGACAGAATGTCTCTTTGAAAAAAACCCTGTGACTAGTAAGGGTTTAAATTTTTTTTTTTTTTTTTTTGCTGTCACTGTGTTCCTAGAAGAAGCAGATGCTTCATTCTATATTCAGTCCTCCAAAGGAACTTTAACTTGCTTACCATCAATTACACAAAACATGAAGAATTAGATAGGGGACCACACTCTTTGCAAACTATCTCCGGATAGATAGAGACTTTCTTGTCTCTGAGAGTTCTTTTGCTGGAACGAATGAGCTTGCTTTTAAGACTGGAGGAGGGGGAAAGAAGGAGGGAAGGGAATAAGCAAGGGCCCAGGCAAGGAAAACCTGTAGACTCGCAGAGAGTGTCATATCTTATATGACACCTGTCCCCTTTTAATACTTGGAGCTTCCTTGAATACTTCACATGCTTAGACACATGAGTCTGGATTCAAGCAAATCTTACTGTATGACCCAGGGTGGGTCACTTAACCTTTCTAAGCATCAGTTTCCTCATTTGGAAGATATGTGTGTGTGCTAAGTTGCTTCAGTCCTGTCCGACTCTGTGTGACTCTATGGACTGTAGCCCTCCAGCCTCCTCTGTCTATGGGATTCTCTAGGCAAGACACTAGAGTGGGTTGCCATGCCCTCCTCCAGGGGATCTTCCCAACCCAGGGCTCAAACCATAAATGCTAATTTACCCCTCATAGGATGCCTTTTGTGAGAGTTGATGAGATGAGCTTAGCTTAGGAAGTTATGATGTAACAGAAACCAGCAGTTACGACTATTAGGTAGACTTCAGATTTTGCCTGACTGTTTGGAAGGGATGTGGAGACTTTGCTAGCTTCATCCTCCCTTCAGTTCAGAAAAACACCAGTAAGCTTGGAGTGAGATGACTTTCCTTTCAGCCTCAGGTCTGTTAATTGTTAATAACAGGCTTGCTGATTGGCACACTTCACAGGATTTCTATGAGGATTTAATAAAAGGGTGGTAAGAGGTGCTTGGTAAACTGTAAAATTCTCTAGTAATTTATCTTATTTTTATTGTCCCACGGGCTACACAGAACAAACCTTAGGCCTCCAACATAGTTATCCTCCAGTGTGTCCAAAATTGGACATAGGAAAACTGCTGCTGCTGCTAAGTCGTTTCAGTCGTGTCCGAATCTGTGCGACCCTATGGACAGCAGCCACCAGGCTCCTCTGTCCACAGGATGCTCTAGGCAAGAATACTGGAGTGGGTTGCCATTTCCTTCTCCAAGGAAACTAGTATCCTGTAATTATCTGTGAATCCTAATGTGTGTTCTAGGTACATGCAATATCCTGTGAAGAGTTGAAAGGTATTGCGAGGGGAAAACTTCTCACTAAATAAGTTTGGCCAACACACGGTCCTCTTAGCCATTTACAAGGCCTGTGTGCATGCTACGTTGCTTCATTTGTGTCCATCTCTGTGACGCTATGGACTGTAACCCGCCAGGCTCCTCTGTCCATAGCATTCTTCAGGCAAGAATACTGGAGTGGGTTGCCATGCCCTCCTCCAGGGGATCTTCCTGACCTAGGGTTTGAACCCATGTCTCTTATGTCTCCTGCATTGGGAGATGGATTCTTTACCAGTAATGCCACCTGGGAAGCCCATTCACAAGGCCTACACTATGTTAAAGGTTCTGAGAAGTCCTGCCTTAAAGAAATCTGTTGAACTTTGTTTTACCCAAGTTCCTTGTGTATATGTGCCCCCAGAACCTTCTTTGGGGAATATCCTTTGTTTTTTTGTCATGCCATGCAGGTTGTGGGATCTTAGTTCCCTGACCAGGGATTGAACTCAGGCCCTTGGCCGTGAGAGCATGGAGTCCCAGACACTAGACCACCAGGGAAGTTCCAGGGAAAACCCTTTTTCATCTTGCAGGGCACTGTTTTGGAAACTCTGCCAACCTTTGACATATTAGATGAGGCCTTGCAGTGCCATGAGTCTTTTTCCTTTTAAATATAATCCTTTAACTATGTTGCATGGTTTTGAGTCTCTTACACCATCATGATCATTTTTTTTTCACATGTCCCATGCATTTATATTTGCTTTTGTCTCATTTGTACTTGAGCACACAGTTCTGGGTGTGGCCTGATGGACTACGGTGGGATAGACACACTGGTACTCTAGGTTTTTTGTGGAAAGAGGAGTATGGAACTGGGGAGGGTCACATAGGTCATGACCAGTCTCTCCTTCCACATTCTCAATGTACTAATCTTTTTATTTTATTTTTTTACAGATTTTATTGATATGGACCATTTTTAAAGTCTTTATTGAATTTGTTATAATATTGCTTCTGCTTTTACTTTTTTTTTTTTTTTTTCCTGGCTGAGAGACAGGAGGGATCTTAGCTCCCCAACCAGGGATCAAACCCTCACCCCTGCCCTGGAAGGTGAAGTCTTAACCCCTGGACCACCAGGGAAGTCCCTCAAGGTACAGATCTTTTAAAATCCCACCTTGATCCTTGGGGTGGTCTGGTGTTTGGACCTCAAAATGTGTTTATCCAGGTAGGGAAAGCATGGTGCTGTCCCTCTGCCTGGAATCCAGTGGCCTCTAGAGGGCATTGTGGTCACAGGGAAAGACTTCAGTCTGATTTCTCAGGACTTCTTGGGCATGGAGCCTACCCAGATGCTGCTCTGGGGAAGTGCTGTACTCTTTTAGTTTATTTTAATTTTCTTCACTGAGTGCCTTAGGAAATAGTCAAAATGTCAACTGGAGCATAAAGGTAAGCCCTGAGGAAAGGCGGCGCTCCCAGAAGACTCAGCAGTGCCTCAAAGAAGAGGAGGGCTGACGTCAGCTGCCCTGGGTGGTGGCTGCAGCTCTCCTGCCTTTGCTGTTGTTTTGTATCCCTTGCCATTGCAATGCAATGCTTCTGATTTAGGGCTTCACTTACTAGCAAAGACTCATCCTTATACTGAGCCGGAGCCAACTTCCTTAAGCAACAAACACTCTACTTGCCTGGACTCTGAGTTTTAGAGTGTGATTCAAAGTTGAAAGGAAATGGAACCTGGCCTTTTATTTCAACAGGCAATGCACTGTTGTCTATCAGGATGTAATTCATGCCACAGTTATCCGTGTGGTGGAGAGAAAAGGTTTACTGGTGCTGAGTCACTTTTCTTGCCTCTGCTACTTACCAGTAGGTAAACTCGGGCAAGTCATTTCAGCCCTGTGTGCCTCAGTGTCATTGGTATATTTATATAGACACGAAGTAGCAATACCTATCCTAAAGGATTGTTGTAAGGACTGAGTATAAGGACAAACGTAAAACATCTTATGAAACAATGGCTGTCAAAGTGAGATCCCTATGTCAGCAACATCTGCATCACCTGGTAACCTGATAGAAACGCAGATTCTCAGGTCCAGTTCCAGAAACACTGAATCAGAGACTCTGGGAGTGGGACCCAGTGATCTGTCTTAACAGGCCCTCCAGGTGGCCCTGAGACATGCTAAAGTTTGAGAAGTACTATGGTATAATAATTCGCTTTGTTGTTAATTTGCCAAGTCAAGTTCGACTCTTTGAGACCCCATGGACTGTAGCCCTCCAGGTTCCTCTGTCCATGGGATTTCCCAGGCAAGAATACTGGAGTGATTCACCTTTTTCTTCTCCAGGAGCTCTTCCTGCCCCAGGGATTGAACCCGAGTCTCCTGCATTGGCAGGTGGATTCTTTACCACTGAGCCACCAGGGAAGCCCAATTATTAGCTTATCGATGCTCAAAATAAAAGCACTTTTGTTTTTGTTATGTTGCTGTTATGAATTGTTATAACAATTGTTGTTATAACTATTGCTATGAATTGTTACTGGGAATACAAAATGCACAGTCCCTACTCATGAGATGGACTGTCTTGTTGGAAAATCAAGGTGTTGAATGTGAAATAGCCGAATAATCAGTGTGGTGGTTTTTCTTTTTTTTTTTTTTTACAATAAGAAAAATAGAAATTTAGAGATAAGAGAAATGGATGCATATAGGACTGGAGGGACCTGATGAAGGTGGACCTGAAGGATGAACAGTACTGAAAAGGCAGATGGATGTAAGCAGGGCATTCTGGTTGAAAAGACAGAAATAGCAACAGCTGATCAAAAACTTTTGAGATGGCAGCTGCTGAAGTCAACGTTTATTTAGAAATTCTGATCCATCCAGCGTAGGTCAGATACTGTATTAGCCCTGGGGATATGAAGATGAGAAAGACCTGGTGCAATGAATTCTTAAAGGCACTTGAAGAATGAAGAATCATATTCACCCTCATCATAATACCTTAATGTGTTTGAGGGCTTATGTGTTAGATACTGTTATGAGCAGTTGATGTGAATCTGCTCACTTAATTCCAACAAAAAGCTGATGACATATGTATTCTTCCCATTTTAGGCAAGAAGAACCTCTGACTTAGAGAGGTAAAACAGATCTCGTACAAGTCATGCAAGTAAAGAACTTGAACCTAGTTCTGTCTGAGATTCTAAGTGGCTGGTTTATTTTATATATACTTTTTATTTATTTATGTATTTGTATTTGTATGTATTTATATATATATACACATATATATATGTATGTGTATGTATATATATATGTATGTATAAATACATATATATGTATTTATATATGTATTATGTATTTGGCTGCACCAAATCTTAGTTGGAGCATGCATTATCTAGTTCCCTGATCAGGAATTGAACCTGGGCCCCCTGCATTGGGAGTGTGGATTCTTAGCCACCGGACTACCAGGGAAGTCCCTCTAAGTGGCTTTTAAGTAAGCGGTCAGTTTTTCTTGAGGGCTGGAGGAGTTGGGTGGCAGGGCCAGTTGTGCTCACCCAACACTGCATTTGCTCTGGATGTTCCCCTCTGTGCGGTGAAGTGGACTTAGACATTGAAAATCTCCAGTTCTCTAGTCTCTCCCCTCATTTCAGTGGTGATATAGATGGCAGGTTTATGCTCTAGATATACTCGTGCAAGATCATGGAGCCTTTGTTGACCTGAGACTCTGAGTCACTTTGTGGAGCAGAGTCTCCTGGAGATCATGAAGGATATGTAGCTTAACAAGAAGGATCCTTCTGTCAAGTTAAGAAGCTGTGATTTGGGGGTTATTTCTTACCTCAGCATAGGCTAGGCTATATAAACTTTACAGTTTATAAAAGGAGATAAAATTAGATATATAGAAAAGAGAAGTCTGAGTTTTGGCCTAAGGATTTTCCAATGTAGTTGGTAGGCAAGATGAACCGCAGAAAGCTTTATATATATATATATATTTTATTTTGCAAGAAGAAACATGAACTTTTAAATTTGCCTCTTTTAGGAACTGACTGAATAAAGGTAGATACAGCACTATATATGTAGCAATTTAAAAAATACTCCTGCTGTAAAATGTTGTTTGCTAGTTATCATCCAGAAACCAGTTCATCTCAGGATCCTGGAAAATCCAATATTTGGAGGCTAATTCTAAATTTTACTGACTTCCTTATATATACAGAATCAACACACACACACACACACACACACACACACTCATCTATGTACTCACCAAAACAAGCAAAACAATGACAATGAAAAAAGAAAAATTCTGTCACATGCTTGTGTGTCCTAATTTTCAGCCTGGAAAAATATGATTCCCTTAGACATTTTCCCCATAGGTGCCTCCAGGAATGTCTTCAGAGTTCAGTCCCACAAGCCGCACTTGATCTTGAAGTCCACGCTCAGGTCTTTCTCTCCGCCTTTGGCAGATGAAATGCGACAGCCCTGCTCTCTGTAATTCTGGCTGCCGGCATGTGTAGGATATACTTCTTTTAGTTTTTCCCCTTCTTCCTAAAAACAATAGGCTGAGAGCTCTTTCAGACGTTTTAGATTCTTGGTGTGAGCTTAGAGCCCACTGAGGTGGGTAGGATCCTGGGCTGGCTGAGGGATGCTTTGCTATTTATTATTAATGTAGAATTATAACAAGAACCTCCACAGAGCCTCTAGGGAAATATCTCTGAACAGAATACAGGACTGGGGTGAACCTTTCAGCCAGGTAAAAGTTCAAGAGCCAGTTGCCAAGGACAAGTGGAAGAGAGTGGGAGAAGGAGGTATTATTTAAACATTTATAGATAGAAACACACGTTCATTTATATGAGGATCTAAAAGCAGGAAAAAACGTATCTCAGCAATGAATATATTCATAAGGAAAACCAATGTGGAATCAGTAGTGGTTGTTTACTTGGTTTTCTTAAAGGCCAAAGCTCCCTGAGCTGTACAATGCCAACAGGCTATGTGTTATTAAACCAAGGAGCATCTGAGGGTGGGGCAAGCTCTCATCCAATCTCTAAATTCTTAGCCATATAGACATGGATGGTCTGGGAGAGAAGGTGGGTGTATTTGGGCCAGCATGGCAGAAGGTCTGAGAAGATACGGCATCAGATCTTGGACTGAGCGTTTATACACATGTCACTTAACATTAATGGGCTTCAGTCCTCATCTGAGAAATGACAATTTGGTTGTTTATTCAACAAACATCTCTGTGCTTTGAATTTCTAAATGCTTGAGATATACCTAAATGTCTTAAAAGGGGAATAAGATAGTGTGGTCGTGTGCACATTTAAGCAAATAAATGAATAAACCAGCTAATTTTTGTTAACTAGTGGTACCAGGGGAAAAAATGAAACAAGTTATGACTGAAAGGATAGGGGTGTAGTTTAGATTGGGTTTCAATAATAGGAGAGAGCCAGGCTGAATTCCCAGGGGCAGCAGGAACCTATGAACACAAGGAAGCTGGGACTGATGAGCAGGAAGAAGCAATGTGACTAAAGCAGGAGGGGTCAGGGTGGGGTGGAGGTGGCAAGTTTGAATGGAGAGACAGGCGAGCAGCAAATGACACAGGGCCGTGTAGTCTGTCCTGAGATGTTTGGATTTCATTCTGAGCACAGGGGGGCAGCCATTAGCAGGCATAAAAATGGAGTGAGGTGATCAAACTTCCACCTCAAAAGGCACCATTTGGCTGCTTCTCAAAAATAGATCATTAGGGAGCCCAAAGTAGGAGCTGTGAGATGAATTACGAGGCTCTTAAAAAGGTCTCAAAATTACATTTGGGGACTTCCCTGGTGGTCCAGCAGTTAAGACTCCATGCTCCCAAAGCAGGGGGCTGGGGTTCGATTCCTGGTCAGGAAACTAGATCCCACATGCTGCAGCTGAAAGATTTGCAGACCAAAACAAGGATCCAATGTGCCGCAACTAAGACTGCACAGCCAAATAAATCAATAAAAATAAATATTAAAAAAATTATATTTGTATCAAGGGAGGCAAAGGAAATGTAAAAGGTTGCTTCTTGGTGTCTGCCTAAATTCAAGCCCAAAACACACCCTCAACTCCATCTGGAAGTCATAGCAACCTAGGGTGTTGGCTGTTGGAGATGCATATTCCATGTATTGAATCCGAGATGAAACATAAGCTATCAAGCTCATTATTAGCAAATGTCTCCTTAATTGGGATGTGAAGAATGATGATTCCTTTTCCTAGGTATCCATTTAGCCAGGAAACAGAAATTGCTTGAATAATTAATACAGAAGGTTTTTCATTGACGCAGCTGGATACGTAGGTAGTGGCAGCATGTGAAGCAGGGGCAGTCAGGCAACCAGAAACTAGAGTCTAGGAAGCCCCTAGCGCTCCCAGGCTGGGGGGACCAAGGGAGGAGGTGGCTTGGCTGGAGCCCAGGGAGTGGACACCTGAGGAAGCTGGATGCGTGGTGGGCTTCTCTGGAGTAAATGAGAGGCTTGAATGCATTGCCAGAGATGCTTGGGAGAAACCCCTGCTGCTTGCTATCTCTTCCTGCCTTTTAGTCTCTTGCCAGTGAAGTCACAAGAACCAAGCCAAAGTGCCCCCCACTTTGTAGACTTTGCTGTGTTGTAGAACAGAGCAAGGGCTGGGGAGGGGTAGACCTGGGGGCCAACAGATTCAGGATGGGCCCTAGTGGTGCCTTCTTCCGAATTTAGAAAGCAGGGAGTGCTGTTTAGGGTTGGGGGAGAATAGACAGTGGGCGAAAGCAACCCCTACCTACAGTTAATTGTCTTGGTGTAATAAGAGCTTCTTTGTGTCTCGCATGGCAGTCTGATGTGGGTATTTCTGACTTGGAGAGTGGTTTTCTCCAGAAAGTGATTCAACGCCACCTACCCTTGGAACTCAGAGAGCTTGTCAGGTAGCTAGCTAGTGGGGAAAGTATGGAGAAACCCCATCAGCCTCTTTCTTTAACCCTCACCACACCTCTGTGAAGGGGGCACTATTATGCAAACGAGGAAAGTGGGGTAACAGAGAGGTTAATGAACCAGGCCAAGGTCACACAGCTAGCAAGTGATGGAATGGAGATGAAAGAGGGAACCATGTGGAATGGAGAACAACAGCAAATGGGTGGATTATCTGTTGCTGAGAGTGGCTTACATTGCCTAGAAGAGAAAGAGATTTGAAAAAACAGCTCCAAAAATCCTCAATCAAGAGGAGAAAATAAAATAAGGGTATACATCGGATCCTTGCACAACATGAGTTTGAACTTCTTGGATACACTTACCCATGGATTTTTTTTTTTTTTCAATAGTAGATACTCTGATCCTACGTGATCAGAATTGTGGTTGGTTGAGTTTGCAGATGCTGAACCTCAGATAAGAAGAGACTATAGATGATATACAGATTTTTGACTGTGAGGGTGGCCAACTGTATATAGATACCTGCACTTAAACTCAGAAAAACTACTGTGAAAAATGTAACATTTCTGCTCTCCCTTAGAGCTTTCTTTTAACTGTGTAGATGTATACTTGTGTTCTGTTTCTAGGCTGAGTCATTTTTAGAAGTAAACAAGGTATAAATTAAAAATAAATGCCTGCATACATATTGGATGAGAAACACCTGGTTTAATAGCAGCTTATAAGAAATGGATTTAAAGGTTTTAGTTGACTGCAAGCTTATTATGAATCAGCAGTGTGAGGCGGCTTTTGAAAAAGGACTTCATCTTAAAGTCGCATCAGTAGAAGCTAAGTGTCCTAAACAAGGGAGGTGAAAGTCTACTTGGTCCACCCTCAAGTGTTTGGTTCTGAGCATTGCATTTGAGGAAAGGTACTGACAAAATATTAAAAAGCAGAGACTTGACTTTGCGAACAAGGGTCCATCTAGTCAAAGCTATGGTTTTTCCAGAAGTCATGTATGGATGTGAGAGTTGGACTATAAAGAAAGCTGAGCACCGAAGAATTGATGCTTTTGAACTGTGGTGTTGGAGAAGACTCTTGAGAGTCCCTTGGACTGCAAGCAGATCCAACCAGTCCATCCTAAAGGAAATCAACCCTGAATATTCATTGGAAGGACTGGCGCTGAAGCTGAAACTCCAATACTTGAGCCACCATTTGAAGAACTGGCTCATTGGAAAAGACCCTGATGCTGGGAAAGATTGAAGGCAGGAAGAGAAGGGATGACAGTGGATGAGATGGTTGGATGGCATCACCGAATTGATGGACATGAGTTTGAGCAAGCTCAGGGAGTTGGTGCTGGACAGGGAAGCTTGGCGTGCTGCAGTCCATGTGGTTGCAAAGAGTCAGACATGACTGAGTGACTGAACTGACTGACTAAGTAATATGTTTCTCAAAGAAGGCAACAGTGATGGAATTTTTTTGGGGGGGCCCCTCAGCATGCAGGATCCTAGTTCTGACCAAGAACTAAGGGATCAAACAGATGCTCCCTGAAGTGGAAATGAGGAGTCCTAACCACTGCACTGCTAGGGAAATCCCAGAAAACTTTCTTAGTAGTGATCAGGAGAGACAGTAGAGTTGTGGTCTGGGTGTGAGTTCAAAAAGAATTTCCAAATACAGAGTACTTCAGAAAGGCGTGAGTTTCCTAGGAAGAAAAAGCAGAGATCATGAGGGCACTGAAGATACAGCGGGCCAACCTCCTGACAGACAAGGGAGAGCTGAGCCCTTCTGTGGGTTAGTAACCGATTGTTATAGCCTCAAGACAAAGAAATTTCCTGCTGGAAGGTTGGCATTAGGCAACTGGTTAGGGTGTGTATTTTTACCTACTATGGGGTCAGGGAGCTGGTCGGTTTAGATCAGGGGTGCTCATGGCAATGGTTGCTCTGGGGCTCAGTCAGTTCTGGAGGTGACCTTGATGTGGCGCTCTGCACCTGTGACCTTGGTATAGAGCTCCACAAGTAGACTAAGCAATAGGTTTTCTCTGCAGGGCTCCAGGGAATGGAGTCTAGAACTGGAAGCTCAAGGAAAAGTGATTCCAAGCCAATGTGAAGGAGAATTTTCTAACAAAAATAGAATGGGCTAAGTGTAAATGACCAGCCACTGGGAACCAAGACTAAATAGAGCTCCTCAACACGGCTTGCAAAGCTCTACATGTGTGGTCCCTGTTTTTACTCTCCAGGATCCATGTTCTGCAAACTCTTCCATGTCTCTGCATTCCAGCCCTACCAGCCCTTCTCAGTTCTTTGTATACAAGCTGACTTGTCTTACCACAGGCCGTTTGCACAGGACTTCTCTCTGCTTAGAAAGTTTCCCTATTTCTTTTTGATTGATAATAGACATCCCAACAGGTGTGAGGTAGTTTTGATTTACATTTCCCTGATGATTAATGATTTGAAATTACATAAATTAGTAATGTAAAGCCTTTTGAACAGTGCCTGGCATATAGTAAGCCTCTGCATAGTTGCTCAGTTGTGTCTGACTCTTTGCAACCCTTTGGACTGTAGCCCACCAGGCTCCTCTGTCCATGGGATTTTTCAGGCAAGAATACTGGAGTGGGTTTCCCTTTCCCCCTCCAGGGGGTTGTACTGATCCAGGGACCAAACACATGTCTCTTGTGTCTCCTGTACTCACATGTGGGTTCTTTACAGGCTGAGCCATTGGGAGGCCCAAGCTCTCTAAGTTTTAATTATTTTTTGCTGTTATTAATACAAACATTGTTTATGATTGTGCTCTAGCCAATGTACTAGACACACAAATACAACATTTAAGCCAGTCAAGTAGTGATTATACCACTTTTACTAGAGGTTAAATGACTCACCCAGGTTTCCACAGTGAGGAGTTTGGAGTTTGCAAGGACAGAAAGTGGAAGCTCATTGCAAGTGGTGGGAACAGCCTGGCCTGTTGTGTGCAGAGCCACTGCAGTCTGGGATGTGTGTGAGTGTGTGGAGGGAGGGGGGACATTAAGGGAGTGGGATACATGGATGTCATCTGTTTTACAGCCTGTTTCTAAAGTCGGTCTTATTTCTAGAGTCCTTAGCTGTACCCTGGCCTCAGTCCTCTCTGGCAAGTTCTTGTTTCTTTTTCCTGCAGTGAGAGTGGGAAGTACTCCCCTTACATACTTGTTCCAGACAAGTGACACAAAAACTCATGTTGCTGCTGTGTGTTTTATTGGTTTCCCAGGTGGCTCAGCAGTAAAGAATCTGCCTGCCAAGCAGGAGACATGGGTTCAGTCCCTGGGTCAGGAAGATCCCCTGAAGAAAGAAATGGCAACCCAATCCAATATTCTTTTCTGGGAAATCCCATGGATAGAGGAGCCTGGCAGGTTACAGCCATGGGGTTGCAAAAGAATCAGACATGACTCAGCGACTAAACATCAGCAAAGTATGATTACTGTACAATGTTGATGTTGGTTTATGCCTTAGAACAATGTGAATTAACCGTAAGTATACATACATCCCATCCCTCTTAAGCCTCCCTCCCACCCCTTAATAAAAAGAATTGCTAAGTCATTCTTTTCCCTGACTTAGTAATATTCCATTGTGTATAATCTTTCTTCTTCTTAAAATATTTATTTATTTATGTATTTGGCTGTACCAGGTCTTAGTTGCAGCATGTGGTATCTTTAGTTCTGGCATGCAAACTCTTAATTGTGGCATATGGGGTCCAGTTCCCTGACCAGGGATTGAACCTGGGCCCCCTGCATTGGGAGCATGGAGTCTTAGCCAGTGGACCACCAGTGAAGTCCCATGTTACTCTTTGGAAGCAGCCAGTAATCCATTGCTCAATCTTCTTAGATTGAGGAGGGCTGAGATTCCTTCTTCTGCACCACTTTACCCCCAAGACAAAGCCATCATGGTAACGATACGATAGCTCTAGTGAGATTTATTCTCTTGTGCTTAGACTGGTGAGCTTTGTGTATCACTTTTGAAGTGTCTCTGGAAGAGAACCAGGATATCATCTACTCCATATAACAACAGCTATATTTCGGTACCTGCTTGATATCATAGTGTGTAAAGGAGCTCATTTGCACAATGCATTGAATTTTCAGTTAAACCTTAATGATAATTAGATGAATTGGATTGCCCCCTATGAAACTGAAGATATAAGTGCTGCTTTCCTTTGGTCTAATGATATAAAATGTGAAGCAACTTTTGGGGAAGTGTTTTTGTCTCTCCTTAGTCCCCTCATCTAGTCTACCTTCATAATCTTTTCTGTTAAGTAATGTGCATCAAATTTCCCAGAGAATAAACACTCACTCCTGTATTTGTTGCTGTTGTTCAGTTGTGTCTGACTCTTTGTGGCCCCACTGACTGCAGCACAGCAGGCTTCCCTCTCCTTTACCATCTCCCGGAGTTTGCTCAAACTCATATCCACTGAGGTGGTGATGTTCTTGTGTATGTAGAGCCTTAAAGACACAAACAGTTCCTATGAAGTGTCCCTTAGCTTTTTTTCTTGTCTGTTGAAGAAGGTAGGCAGCTTCCAGATGAATGTACCACTAGAATAGAAATCCATGTTTATTAAGATTTCCAAACATCCATTAAGTAACCAGTTATTTCAAGCAATTCTTTTTCTTTTTTTCTCAAGCATTTTTTTTATGACAGTAAAATAATCTGGACTATCTCTTATTAAAAGTAGATTCTCTCCCTCTCTCTGCTGTGTTGGGTCTTTTAGACTGCTGAAGTTCTTAAGCTCTGAAAAACATTATGCCTATCCCTACTTTAATTGCTATGTTTGAGTCAAAGTAAAAACAACACTAATAACTACCCCCCCTCCATTTTTTAAATGGAAATAGAGTTGGAGAAGGCAATGGCACTCCACTCCAGTACTCTTGCCTGGAAAATCCCATGGATGGAGAAGCCTGGTGAGCTGCAGTCCATGGGGTCGCTAAGAATCAGACATGACTGAGCGACTTCACTTTCACTTTTCACTTTCATGCATTGGAGAAGGAAATGGCAACCCACTCCAGTGTTCTTGCCTGGAGAATCCCAGGGATGGGGGAGCCTGGTGGGCTGCTGTCCATGGGGTCACACACCACTGAAGTGACTTAGCAGCAGCAGCAGCAGCAG
Organism: Bubalus bubalis; assembly: GCF_019923935.1. Lineage (NCBI taxonomy): Eukaryota > Metazoa > Chordata > Mammalia > Artiodactyla > Bovidae > Bubalus > Bubalus bubalis. The sequence continues at coordinate 21,020,144 of NC_059177.1, read as the reverse complement.
CAGCAGAGTTGATGTACAGTATTATGCAAGTTACAGGTGTACAACACAGTGACTCACAGGTGTCAGGAAGGTAATTGACTTGGGGCTGATGGGAGAGTGCGTTCTCTTCAGTGACACAGTCAAAAATACACAGGATCCCTACTGTGTGAAGAAAATTAGATGTCAGTATTCTCTTCATCCTTCAAAGTTTAGAGATTCCCAGTCACAAAGGAAAGCTGTAGAGGTGTACTGCCATAGATTTGCAGGATAGGTCCAGAAAGGTACATGAAGAGAGAAAACATTCTTTCTAGTAGGTGAGAAAGCAGTGGGAACTGTGGTGTGGATTACACTGTTGGAAGAGAACATTGGTTGGTGATGTAATGTGATGTTGAGTTTCAGATCCTGATCTGGTGCCCTCTTGACCAGCATGAGTAGTTCTAAGTACCAAAGTCCCTGGGTGGTGGATGCTGCCACCATCTTGTCATCTTGTCTCAAACTCTGTTTTTTTTGTTTTTGTTTTTTTTTAAGATTTGTATTTTGATATGGACCATTTTTAAAGTTTTTATTGAATTTGTTGCAATATTATTTCTGTTTTACATTTCTTTTTGTTTTGTTTTGTTTTGGGCTGTGGGGCATGTGGGGTCTCAGCTCCCTGACCAGGAATTGAACACACACCCCACGCACTGGAAGGTGAAATCTTAGCCACTGGACCACCAGGGAACTCCCTCCTGCTCCTTTTGATTCCCCCTTTCCCCATATTCCTTCACTCATCTGTTATCACTCAGGATGTTCTGGCTCTGGAATTTTCTGAGTAACAGTAAACCCAAGTCAAAGCTGCTTGAACAAAAGAGAATGTGTTGGTGGCAATGGTGGGAAAAGCTCACTGGGAGGATGGACTTTGCCCAGGGGCTCCAGTGATGTTGTTGTGAATCTGGTGCTTCTCCAGATCTGGTTTCCTCAGTAAGCGGTTAGTTCAGGCAGGTCCCTCCCATGCAGTAGCCCCGACTGCCTCCAGCCTTGCAACCCATCCTCTCAGCAAACACAGTCAAAGCTGCTGCATTTAGATTAGCTAACATCATGTAAGCTGCTATAACAAACAACCCCCGACAATTAGTTGTCTTGCACATAAGAATTTATTTTTCTCTCACATGGCAGTCTGATGCTGGTGTTCCTAATGGGTGAGTGGCTTTTTTCCATGGAGTGAGGGGTTTCTTCACCATCCTTTAGGGCACACAGTCCTCTTCATTTAGTCAGCAAGAGGGTAAAGAAAATGTGGAGAAACCTCATTGATACTTAAAGAATGTTTACTCTGCATCTTCTCACCTTCTTGCAGCAAGAATTGGACCCATGACTAAATGCGGGCACAAAGAAAGATGAAAAATGTAGTCACTGACTAACTGCTTCCTAGAATCAATTCCCCATAGTAGAAAGGTGTTATGATTTTTTTTTGGGAGCTATACAATGTGATTTCTTAAAGTGTACCACTTGATGATTTAACATTTGTATACCTTGTGAACTTAACTAATGTATCTATCAGCTCACAGTGACTTTGCTTTTCCCTTTGGTGAGAACACTTAAGACACACTCTTAGCAAGTTTCAAATAAACAATACAGTGTTACTAACTACTAATACAGTTACTACTAACTGATAACATACAATCATCAGACTGTATGTTAGATCCTCAGGACTTACTCACCTTATAACTGGAAGTTTTTACCCTTTGACCAACATCTCCCCATTCCCCATTCCATTCTACTTTCTACATCTATGAGTTTAACTTTCTTAGATTTCACATATAAGTAAGACCATACAGTACTTTGTCTTTCTGTGTCTGAGTTAGTTAGCTTAGCATGTCATTCAGTTTCACTCATCTGCAAACAGAATTTTCTTTTTTTAATGGCTGAATAATATTCATTCACATTTTCTTTATCCATTCCTCTGTCAGCAGACATTTAGCTTGTTTTTACATCTTGGCTGTTGTGAATAGGGCTGCAATAAGCATGGGAGTAGAGATATCTTTTCCAGATCCTGATTTCATTTCCTTTGGATATATACCCAGAGGTGGAATGGCAGGATCATATGGCACTTCTGTTTTTAATTTTTCAGGAACTTCCAAATTCTCTGAAATTAAGTCTTAAATGGGTTTGGGTCATATCCTTATTCTTGAATTAATAACAATGTCTAAGAAGATGAAATTCATTCATCCATTCTGTCCTTCATTCAATAAATATTTATGACAGCTATTATGTGCCAGACATGAATCTCAGCTCTGGGGAAACAGATCACAGTCCTTATATTTTCTAGTGATGCCAGATAAACAATTTAAATATATAACATTTTAGATCAGTTCAGTTGCTCAGTCGTGTCCGACTCTTTGCGACCCCATGGACTGCAGCATGCCGGGCTTTCCTGTCCATCACCAACTCCTGAAACATTTTAGATGGTGCTAAGATAAACAGTAAAGTAAGAAGGAGGGTAGAGAATACTGGGGAGTTGCAATTTTTTTTTTTGACCATACCGTGTGACATACGGGAATCTTAGTTCCCTGACCAGGGATTGAACCCAAACCCCCTGTGGTGGGAGTGCAGATTCTTAACCATTGGATGGCCAGGGAAGTCTTGGAATTTTTGATTGAGTGTTACAGAAGGCTTTGCTGTGAAGTTGCCATCTGAACAAAGACTTGAAGATGAAGGAGCGAGCCATGCAGATATGGGGGAAAAGTGCTCTAGAAAGAGTGAATGACTAGTACAAAGTTTCCAGGCAGGAGCAAGCCTGGCATTTTTGTGGAAAAGCAAGGAGGCCAATGTGACTGAAAAAGAGTGAGCTTGGGGGAAAGAAATAGGAGGAGAGGGCAAAGGCTTAGGAGAAGGCATGTCAGGTAGAACTTCACTGGCCATTGGAAGGAGTTTGGCTTTTATACAATGAAATGGGTCATTTTGGGAGGGTTTTGAGCAAAGGAGTGACATGATGTGAATTAAGTTTCAAAGTTATTCCTCTGATTACTCTGTTGAGAATAGATAACAGAAGAGACTGGGAAAGTTATGGGAAAGGCAAATGTATTCACCCAGTGATGAAATAATGTTGACACAGATCAGGATGGTGAAGGTGGAAAGAGAAGTGGCCAGATTTTAGGTATCTTTTGAAGATAAAATGAATTATGCTGATTAACCACTCTTGAGAAACTTTTTGTTTTTGCTTTTGATTTTGTATTGGGGTATAGCCCATTAATAATGTTGTGATAGTTTCAGATGAACAGCGAAGGGAGTCAGCCAGACAGGTGGAAATGTTAGTCCCTCAGTCATGTCCGACTCTTTGTGACCCCATAGGCTGCAGCCCACCAGGTTCCTCTGTCCACTGGGGATTCTCCAGGCAAGAATACTGGAGTGGGTTGCCATTCCCTCCTCCAGGGCATCTTCCCGACTCAAGGATCAAACACAGGTCTCCTGCACTGCAGGCAGATTCTTTACCATCTGAGCTACCAGGCCATACATAGTATAAATGTATCCATTCCATTCTTTGGGAGACATGTTTTTTTTTTTTTTTTTTTTCTGGAGTCAGGAAAGTGGAGTCAATACATCTCAGCAGCATGGAAGTCAGAGAAATGTTTTCTTAATGAAAACTTGAGGTACTCCCACAAGAGGAAGGGAATAGTGATTGGGCACTTCTCAGTCAAGATGGACAGACCAGATTCTGTTATAGTAAAAACCAACCAGCGTAGTTTAATGCCATAAAGTTGTACTTTTTGCACCAGCTGCATGTCCAGTGCAGGTTACCAGGGACTCTGTGCTTGTGATAGTAATTTGGTGTGTTATCCATACTACCTAGATGTTAGACATGTGGAGGCCAAGAGAGAGAGAGGGGAAAGCCTTTTCTATCTTGTTATCCTCACTGCTCCTTGAGGGAGAACACAGAGCCCCATGCAGGGCTAGACTCCAGAAGCACCAGGGTGGGTCATGGGTAGAGAGAAGGGAGGAGACAGAGGATGATCCCCTCATTGCGGTTTCTGTGTGACGGACAGGAGGAGGCATGCTGAGGGGTTTCAGGATTGGCTAATTGGAATACTTTAGGTGGGTTCTGCAACACAGGGCTATCCTTCGTTGTCTGGGACTGGGCATTAGGGTGGGTCCGTGGTGGCTTGGAATGTGAGGGCCCAATAAGGGAGGTCGTTAGGAGTGTGGACCTAGTAGGCTGTTCCACAAGGGGAATTGACTGGCCTTTCACTAGGGCCTAGGTCATCCAAGCAAACAAATGATATTAGAGTCAGAGAGTCAGGCTGCCAGAGATTCTACCATTTCAACGTGGTGCCTCAGGGCTGGTTATTGTCAAGAGAATGCAGAATGGTGTACTGGCTCTTAAATGCTTCATCAAAAGAGACTCATGATACTTCTTATGATGCTAGCTGGTCCCACCTACGTTGAAGAAGTTGTATGTCTGGAGGGAGGGGAGAACCAGAAATCCTGGTGAGCACCGGTACAGTCTACCCCAGGAGTCAAACCGAACAGACGTCCACCGTATATGCCATGTTTTCCAACATCACATCATCTGTTTACTTTTCTTATACTCCCGTCATTCATCTTCTGTAATCTACTCATCCTCTGAGACCTTGCCCCAAAGATCTTTCCTCTATATCTGATTCCTCTATAATTGCCCTTTCTCATCTTCCCAGCAAATACTTATTTTTCCTTCCTCTGTGTTCCAACAGCAGGTGATTTATGGCAGCTTGAAAAAGTATTTCTGGTTCTGAAGTTAGCATGGCGCTAGTTATCTTTTGTGCTCAATGAACCAACCCCCAAGCCCAGTGACCTATGAAAACAACGATCATTTATATTACTCACATATATATTTGTAATCATTTATCCTACTCCCTTATGTTTGTGATGTGGCCAGGGGTCAATGGGGCAGGCTGTGTCTCTCCCATGAGATATCCACTACAGTGGGTCAGTGGGGTCCAGATGGGTCTAAAGGTTCACTCACGTGGTGGCAAGTGGGAGCTGGGCTTCTCCCCAGGGCAGTTTTGACTTCCTCACAGCATGGTGGCTGGGTTACAGAAGGGAGCATCCAGAGAGAGTCAGGAGACAGTCATGTTGATTTTTAACTCATTATTGACTGCAGACCTATTGATAGATCTTTTATTACCTGAATGTTACTGACCAGAGATGTTATCAATACATTTTTAGACAGTGTTACAATTAACATCACCATTCAGAATTGTTTGAGTTTAAAATTGATCAAGGATTCATCATACAACTTATGATTGGCATTATCATTCACATTTTGTTCCATTAGGTTTTCATTCCATTGTGGATATTATGAATGTTAATTTTTAAAAAAATTGATGCATCACAATAGTTTGCATGAAGAAGAGTTTTTCAGTGAATATTATGCAGATACTTTCTCTGATTGTCTGAGTGACATATGTACTAGTGTCTCAGAAGATGATAGTTCTTCAGAGTGTAGCTCTGATTCAGACAGTGTGAGTAATAGACCAACAAAAAGACAGAATACCTTGGTGACTGATTCTGGTATGGAAAGTACTGGAGAATGCTGCTTTGCTTCCACAGAAGAGTGGATTGAAGACAGCATTTCATGAAAATTAGAAGACTTTAGAGGTGTGTCAGGTATGACTACTGAATGTAATAAGCAGCAAAGTATTAGTGAAATAACAGAATTACTTTTTGCCCAGCCAAAATAAAAATCACTGGCCACAGACGTTAGTTTCTGCAAAATCCCCCCGCCAATATTGAGTTAAGATTTAGCCACAGAAGTCCAGTGGTGTCACTTTGGCTCTAGTCACAAGTTTACCTCGATTCAAATGGAGAGAATATAGACCCCGCCTCTTGAAGGAGCAATGTTAAAGTCACACTGTAAGGAAAGCATATGGGATGGGATATGTTGTTGTGGAAATTTTGAGAAAACATTTGATATGGCAAGTTATCACTGCAAATCCATTTTAGAATCTAGCAGGGTGATATAAAATTTGTTGAATGGATTCTTATATATCTGTAGGCTCTTTGAGAAGATTAATTGAGATTTATTCATCTTTGTACAACCAGTGCAGAGCCCCAGAGGTAGATGCTTGGGTGCAAACGCCGTTGCCTTCTTAACAGCCACAGTTTCACCCTTTTTTCCTTACCAACAAATCCCTCACTTTGTTTAGGAGGCAAGACTCAAAAGTAAGAAACGAATCATGATTTATCTAAAGCATCAATGGCCCTCATATTCCTTTTTCCTGGTTTACTGAATTAGGAATGGTCATGTGATCCAATTCTCCCCCAAAGATTTGTAACAGAAAGTGTTTCCAGGAATTGTGGAACATATTTCCTATTCTAGAAACAGACGAAGAGATGCTCTTGGAGAAACCCCACCTTCTTTCCTGCCTTTGGATGCTGTTATATGAGGATGTTGTTTGATGCTGTGGTAGCCATCTTGAAATCATGCCTATATTTCTATATGAATCTCAAAAAATCCAACCCATATTTCTGGCATTGTTTAACTGCTAGATTAACCTACTTCTGGACCTGCATCTCTCAAACTTCTTGTTATGTGAGGTGATTAATTTCTATTATTTAAAGCCAATTTTAATTGTCTCTTTCAGCTGCTAGAAAACTGGAACAGAGCTCAATTATCGTTCATAGGATCGAATCCCCCTAACTGATTGACCAACTTACTCTGTGGTCTGTGCCATGCACAAGCGTAAGTGCAAAGGATAGTGACCTCTCATTTCTGTGTACACTACTGCTCTAAGTTTCTTCTCTGAACCTCAGGGATTTCAAAGTTGGATTACCCGGAAATGTTTCCAATCAGAGCCCCTTAGCCAGTATAAGTCGAAGTGTTAACTTTCCTTAGCAAATTTCTTTTTTGGTCCAAACATTAAAAACACAAAAGGCCTCTGGGTGAGCTAGCTTCTTGGCATCCCCCAGTCTTGCAGCTGAGACGTAATGACTAACTATAGGCAATTAGAGAGTGAGTTGCTACTGAGGGCTCTGAATAAATGGGGAACGCAGCTGGGTGGAGGCAGGTCTTTCTGGCATCAACCAGGGGAAGCTTTGCCAAAACACCTGTAAACTTCCCTGGGCTGCTTCACCAAAACCTCCCACTTTTAAGTGAAACGTTGCCCCTGTTTGGGGCATATTACCTGAACAGTTGTATTTATTTGACTTTCAAAATTCTTCACAGATAGTTACTATGATTTTTAATAGCACATTTTATCCCATCCCCTAGTAGATTCTAAATTGGGCTCTAGCGCCTTAGCCCAGAGTATTTTATGATGGAATAAGGATGGCGACAAGGCAAAGCCCTGTTGGTGGGTCAAGTGCAGAACTGGATGGCTGTGGTTTTCACAGCCTTAGTCTTTACCAGTGCCATACCTAATCCTTCCCTCTTTCTCTCCTTTTCTCTTTCTCACACCTGGGAGGGCAAGTGACCCCACAACTTGACCTATTAGAGGATTGTGCTATCTTCAATCAGAATGACTGGTTCAGGGCAGCACATACCCAGGGGGGATACCCCAAGTCCTTGTGAGACGTTTGATGTATGGATTCTGGAATGAAGGAGTCTCTATTCTTGTGCCTGTGGGCAGCAATGATGATGACCCACCTGTTGTGTATTTCCACTTCCCCAAAGAGTGCTTATTTGGAACTAAAAGATGGCAAAGCAGAGGAGAGCCCCATTTATTGGGTTATCTGAACCAAGAATCTCCACCTCATCACCATATCCCTTCATTTTTTTCCTTAACATTTGTACTGAGTTAATATTGTTACTTTGGCAACCTGATGCAAAAAGCCAACTCATTAGAAAAGACCCTGGTGCTGGGAAAGATTGAAGGCAAAAAGAGAAGGGGACAGCAGAGGATGAGGTGGTTAGATAGAGTTACCCACTCAATGGATGTGAATTTGAGCAAACTCCAGGAGAGAGTAGAGGACAGAGTGCCTGGTGTGCTATAGTCCATGGGGTTGCAAAGAATCAGAGATGATTTATCAACTGAACAACAACAAAGTATTGTTATACACGCCAAGAGTCCCTGTGAGTTGAGCAGAGTTTCAGGGTCAAATGGGGACAAAAACTACCCCACTGTTTACACTTCTACTGTCATACTAAAGATAATGATTTTGTGATTTTGAGGACCAAGTCATTACTATCTAAATAGGGCTCTATGACACAGGACAGGTACGTTTTGATGCAGAGGATGTAGAAGGAAAGATTCTAGAGCTGTAGGTGTACTCAGCCTTTTTCAAGCTTTAAGTACCCAGAGTTCAGCCCAAGGATATTGACTACCCTAGTGGTTGAGGTGGAAAGTGGAATGGCAGGACTGTATAAGCTAATATTTCCTATGTCAAAGTTTTGTAAGTAGTTGTGGTGATGTTTCTGTTGCCGACAAGAAAAGTGAAAATGATGCAAATTGCGGCAGCAACATTTACATTAGATATTTTGAAAAAGCTTCTATGAATGTATTACCCATGGAATTTCAAAAGTTTCTCTCTTGGGAGACATTTAGGAAAAATGAAGAGATTGGATTGACTTGAATGTACCCATGATGCAGAAGCAGAAAGATGTTAAGGATAGGGTGACCAGTTGTCCCATTTAGCCTGGCACTGATAGGGTGCCCAGGATGTGTGACTTTTAGTTTTAAAACTGGACAGTTCTGGGGGACTTCACTGGTGGTCCAGTGGTTAAGAATCTACCCTGCAATGCAGGATATGTGAGCTCAACCCCTGGTCTGGGAAGTAAGATCCCACAAGCCTTGGGGCAATGAAGCCCAAGTGCTGCAACTAGAGAAGCCCGTGTGATGCAATGAAGACCCAGCTTAGCGAAAATTGAACAAACAAACAAATACAACTGGACAGTTCTAGGCAGACTGTGATGAACTGTTCATCTTACTTGAGGTATTAAGTGTCCAAATATATCAATGCATTGATCAAGAACCTACTATTTGCCCAGTATTGTCTTAGACTCCAAGACTACTGCTGCTGCTAACTCACTTCAGTCATGTCTGACTCTGTGCGACCCCACAGACGGCAGCCCACCAGGCTCCCCTGTCCCTGGGATTCTCCAGGCAAGAACACTGGAGTGGGTTGCCATTTCCTTCTCCAAGGCATGAACGTGAAAAGTGAAAGTGAAGTCACTCAATCATGTCCGACTCTTCGCAACCCCATGGACTGCAGCCTACCAGGCTCCTCCATCCATGGGATTTTCCAGGCAAGAGTACTGGAGTGGGGTGCCATTGCCTTCTCCGAGACTCCAAGACTAAGTCTCCATAAATGTATAAGACGTAGTCTTTTCCCAGGAAGATCTTAGAGTCATGAAGATAAATTCAATCCCTCATAAGAAGTTCTGTGGCTCTATGAGCGTTCATAGCAGTTTCACTCAAAACATTTGAGTTTTGGCTGATGTGAAATCTCAAAGCAGGAAATCGGGTTGTAAGGTTTCCCATGCATCTAGGGATGCTGTACAATTACTGTGATTGGTTGATATGGCAGAAATAAAGTTTTTTTTTTCGAGTATTTTTTCCTTTTTAAAAATTGAAGTGTAATTTACAATCTTGTATTAGTTTCCAGTGTACAGCAAAGTGATTCAATTATACACATATATTCTTTTTCAAATTATTTTCCACTATAAGTTATTATAGTGCTTCCCAGTTGGTGCTAGTGGTGAAGAAACTGTCTGTCAGTGCAGGAGAGGTGAGAGATGCGGGTTTGATCCCTGGGTCTGGAAGGTGCCCTGGAGGAGGACATGGCAACCTACTCCAGTATTCTTGCCTGGAGAATTCCATGGACAAAGGAGCCTGGTGGGCTACAGTCCATAGTGTTGGAAGAGTTGGACATGACTGAACAACAGACACTTTCACTTTCATAGGTTATTATAAGATGATGAGTATAGTTCCCTGAGCTATATAGTATACTATATAGCATATATATATATATAATGGAGAAGGCAGTGGCACCCCACTCCAGTACTCTTGCCTGGAAAATCCCATAGATGGAGGAGCCTGGTAGGCTGCAATCCATGGGGTCGCGAAGAGTCGGACATGACTGAGCAACTTCACTTTCACTTTTAACTTTCATGCATTGGAGAAGGCAATGGCAACCCACTCCAGTGTTCTTGCCTGGAGAATCCCAGGGACGGGGGAGCCTGGTGGGCTGCCATCTATGGGGTCGCACAGAGTTGGACATGACTGAAGTGACTTAGCAGCAGCAGCAGCATATATATATATATATATATAATAGTGTGTATATGTTAATCCCAACCTCCTAATTTATCTTCCTCCTATCCCCTTTGGTAACCATAAATTTGTTTTCTCTGTCTGCAACTCTGTGTCTGTTTTGTAACTGAGTTCATTTGTATCATTTTTCTTTAAGATTCCACATATAGGTGATATCATAAGTGATATTTTCTTTCCTCTGTCTGACTTGAGAAATGAAGTTCTTTTAATTAAGAAATGTAGTGTGGTTACCTGTATGAAATAGACATTATCAGTGCCTTACTTGGTTTCCATTTACAGGCTGGAGGAAAAGGAGTACGTCAAGGTTGTATATTGTCACCCTGTTTATTTAACTTATATGCAGAGTACATCATGAGAAACACTGGACTGGAAGAAACACAAGCTGGAATCAAGATTGCCGGGAGAAATATCAATCACCTCAGATATGCAGATGACACCATCCTTATGGCAGAAAGTGAAGAGGAACTAAAAAGCCTCTTGATGAAAGTGAAAGTGGAGAGTGAAAAAGTTGGCTTAAAGCTCAACATTCAGAAAACGAAGATCATGGCACCCGGTCCCACCACTTCATGGGAAATAGATGGGGAAACAGTGGAAACAGTGTCAGACTTTATTTTTCTGGGCTCCAAAATCACTGCAGATGGCGACTGCAGCCATGAAATTAAAAGACGCTTACTCCTTGGAAGGAAAGTTATGACCAACCTAGATAGCATATTCAAAAGCAGAGACATTACTTTGCCAACAAAGGTCCGTCCAGTCCAGGCTATGGTTTTTCCTGTGATCATGTATGGATGTGAGAGTTGGACTGTGAAGAAGGCTGAGGGCCGAAGAATTGATGCTTTTGAACTGTGGTGTTGGAGAAGACTCTTGAGAGTCCCTTGGACTGCAAGGAGATCCAACCAGTCCATTCTGAAGGAGATCAGCCCTGGGATTTCTTTGGAAGGAATGATGCTAAAGCTGAAACTCCAGTACTTTGGCCACCTCATGTGAAGAGTTGACTCATTGGAAAAGACTCTGATGCTGGGAGGGATTAGAGGCAGGAGGAGAAGGGGACAACAGAGGATGAGATGGCTGGATGGCATCACTGACTGGATGGACGTGAGTCTCAGTGAACTCCGGGAGTTGGTGATGGACAGGGAGGCCTGGCGTGCTGCGATTCATGGGGTCACAAAGACATGACTGAGCGACTGATCTGATCTGATCTGATCTGATAGTAAAATTACCTGTTGTGAATGTTGGCTGTAAATGGCTCTAAAGAATTTGCTTTGGTCCCTAAGAGTCACTTCAATGGGAAATCCTTGGGAGGTTATGGTCCCACAGCCAATGATATGATATAAAGCTTGGTGTTTCTGCCTTAAGGGAAGACAGGGCTATGATGCTCCAGAGCTTCCTGTGGGATCAGGCTGGGGTTGAACTGCATCTGAAACCACTTCTTTGTTCTGTCCTGTCTCCGCATTCCCTCACTTTCTTACAGGTTTTTCTGTCCAAAAAAAAAAAAAAAAAATCATTTGTGCAAGAATCCCCATTTTAGGCTCGTTTCCAGGGAACCTTGCCAAAGACATTGTCTTAGAATAACTTTGAGAGTTGAGAGGGAAAAAAATTCAGCAGTCAAGTATGTCAACTAACTTGTCACTGAAAACTTTATGAAATGTAAAATTTAAGAAAATCAAAGTTTTTTTTTCTATTTTATCTAGTCACATGTTGATGTTTTCTTGAGGAATGGTTTTGCTTCATTAACCTTTTTATTAAAATATGAGCTTGAAAATCTAAGCAATAAAATGTACTCATAAAGTTAGGCAACTTTCCTCACTGTTTTTGTATCTGTAGGTGGCCCATGGTTCCAGTGACCAATCATTTTTTTGGTTTGTTTTCCCAGCAGAATTCTGAATTAAAGGAATTAAAGGAACAATCCAAGAGTGATGATAAAGAGAATATTAATATTAGTTGTGGCCAGAGGAAGCTGAAGAGTATGGTATAAAAGTCAAGAGTATAAGTTTTAGGGACTTCCCTGGTGGTCCAGTGGTTAAGACTCCCTGTTTCTACTGCTGGGGGTGTAGGTTCAATGCCTGGTGAGGGAACTAATATCTTGCATGTCTCACTGTGCAGCCAGAAAAAGTATAAGTTTTAGTTTGACAGGCTTACTAATATTCCTAAATATCATTTTCCCTCATTGATTCAATGGCAATATTAATTGTTAAAAATCACCCCATAGAATTCTTGTAAGGAATTAAAGTGATAATGCATGTTAGTATAACATGATAATGTATGTTAGTATAGACCCTGACCTGTAAGTGCTCAGTAAGGGGGCAGCCATTGGGAAATGACTAGAAGAGAAGAATCCTTGTAAACAAAGACAGTCCCAAATAGAGGTGTGCTGGAGTTGCCCACAGAAACTGAGAGTTAAACTCTCAGAAAATTCATGAGCCTGTTGTTAAACATAGCCATCTTTGAAATTAGCTGTGGAGGGAGTATTTATACCATGACAGTTGGCAGAGGCTACAGTTCAGGGCTCCTGTCACCAAGAGCTGGTTGTTAAGCATTTATCAGCACAGCAAGCTGTCCAGGGTTGCTCAAAGCTGTGGTCTCAATGGATCATACTTTTCTGAAGTGGGTATGCTTTGGTTAGCTCTTAGCTCTTGCCCTTCTGGCTTCAGACTTCTTCTATGCAGCTCTCTGCCATTTTTCTGCTGTCATATTTCATTCCTTTCTATCAAATCTTGCCTTTCCTTCAAGACCCAGAGCAAACATCACCTCCTCCAGGAAGTCCTCCCTGAATATTCCTACCCTCCCCTGGTACCCTCTTCTCCATACTCTTCACTTATCACCCACATCACTCACTTCTTGTGCTAACAATCTTGCATGTCTGTCCAACCTCTTTTAAAGTTTTTTTAACCTCAGTGAAGGCAGGGACCTCTGTTTCATACAGTCCCTCCTTCTCTAGAATACAATTCAATAATAACCAGTGTTCAAAGACACCAGTCCCATGAGTCAGATAATCCAGTTGTGTGCCAGTTTCCTTTAACTGATCTCAGCCAGTCAGTTTCCTCATTTGAAAAAATTAATAGTTGGGATCCAAGTCTACATTCTTTGCCAACACCATTCTGATAAATCCCAGCTGAATAGAGCTAAAATTTCCCCTCTGACCTTGTGAATTCCTCAAGAACTTGCAGCTTAGATGTATAGTCATCCAACCCAGCTGCCTTGTAGGATCAGCTACACATAGTAAGTTTTCCACCAAGGTTATCATTAACCCCAGCGGGAACAGTGCCTCCAGTAGATATAACATGTTGGGGCAATTATGACATACACTATCTGAATCCATGAGTAAGTCCTATTTACATCAGTACATCCCACGCCCAACCCACTTCTGTTTGTATAAATTTGTTGTGCGATTTCAACCACTTTGAAACACTCTCTTCCTGGCTCGTGAATGAGTCAGGGTTCCCAGAGGGCTGATGCACGAAATCACGATCAGAGATGCTTGATGAATCACATCCTTTGTGAATGATCACTCACAGGCAGGGAAATAATACAGCCCTCAGCCCACGCACTGTTGATCAGCATCTCAACTATCTCATCAAGACCACGAGTCACAGGGACTGTGTGCCTGGAGGTCAGAACAGAGGTCAGAATGGTATTGAGCAGATGCTGGCCCCATGGACAAGCTCTTCTTCCCTTCTTCTTGGCTAGTAGGAAAGATCAGTCACTCTGTATTTCTGGCAGGTCTACTCTTTGCCTCCCTCCCCTTTCTGAGATTAGTTTTGATGAGGCTTCTGCCCTGGAAATGTTAACATTTGCCTCCAGATGTTGCTGATGTTTTGGAAGTAAAGTTTTTGCCTGGGACATGACAGTTGGACACAACCCCTCACCTTGATATTCACCGGGCTGCAAGGGACATTTTCCTTATATATCAGCTGGCATCATGGCATTTCCTGATCAAGGACCAGAGGCTCACAGGACCACACTTCCTAGATTTTTAATGGTCTAATTCTGTGATTCCTCAGCCTCCTTTTTGCAAGGCTCTTAAATGCATACTCTCTGCAGTAATTCTAGAGCTTTCTCATTTTCTTTTTTTCCTGCATACCTATCTGCCTCCCTCCTCCTGTTCTCTCTCCTTTCTTTCCTTTGCCTGCTGGTACCTGGCCCTGGTGATACAACCTAGATACTACCCAGGCCTCCAGGAGCTAAGCTTTCCCGCTGTTACCCTGAGCTGACATCCCCTCTCTTCTGTACACATCCAAAGCCTTTGGAGACTCCAGCTCAAGGTCCAACCTTCAGGATCTAATGCCCGATGATCTGAGGTGGAGCTGATGTAATAATAATAGAAATAAAGTGCATAATAAATGTAATGGGATGAAATCATCCTGAAACCATCCCCCTGCCCCAGTCTAGGGAAGAACTGTCTTCCATAAAACCAATCCCTGATGCCAAAAAGGTTGGGGACCACTGGTTTAACCCAACCACAGAAGCAATTGTTCACATCTTTGGTCCCTTATTTAATGAAGCTTTGCTGAGCACCTGTCTGTGTTAGGTGTTTGCCATTCACCGAGGGCAAGGATGAGGCTCCTGCTCTCATTGAGCTTATACTGTAGTAGGGGAGAGGAGGAGAAATAAAAAGTAGATTAGCAAGCATCAGATCTCAAAGATGGTTCCAGAATCTCTACATCTAAGGGCTCAGTGGTGGAAATTTGATGGTAAAATTGTTTATAAGGCAGTGACATGTCCTTAATTTGATTTTACCTAGTAAGGTTTAATGTTAAAAAATGATAAGATGTTGCCAGGACCTGGCGAGAGGGAGGAATTAGGAGTTTTTCATGGGTTCAGAGTATTAGTTTTACAAGATTAATGTGGAGATGGAAGGTGGTGATGGTTGTACAACAATGTGAATATACTTCATGCTGCTGAAGTGTATACTTAGAAGTGGCCAAGATCAGAAGCCATGGATAAACACACGGTTCTACTGTATAGCACAGAGAACTGTATTCAATATGCTGTGATAAACCATAATGGAAATGAATATGAGAAAGAATATATATATATATCAAGTCTGAATATAAAGTCTGAATCACTTTGCTGCATGGCAGAAATTAACACAGCATTGTAAGTAAACTATAGTGCAATTAAAAAAATTTAGAAGTGGCTAAGATGGTAAACCTTATGTGAATTTTACCACAGTTAAAAATAATACTTAAAAAACAAATAAATGGATAAGAGAAAAATCTTGCAAAACATTCCACATAAGATTGAGAAAATATCAGTAGTCTGTTTCCAAAACCATTACTGGGGAAACTGATATCTCTGTATCACTTATCAGAGAGTGCTGGGCGCCTTGCAAAAATAAAGCAGGGGCATCTGCTAAAAAGAGACGCACTGACTGGTGGTCCTTGTTCAGTTCAGTTGCTCAGTCATGTCCGATTCTTTGTGACACCATGGACTGCAGTACAACAGGTTTCCCTGTCCATCACCAACTCCCAGAGCTTACTCAAACTCATGTCTATCAAATTGGTGATGCCATCCAACCATCATCCTCCGTCGTCCACTTCTCCTCCTGCCATCAATCTTTCCCAGCATCAGGGTCTTTGCCAATGAGTCAGTTCTTCACATCAGGTGGCCAAAGTATTGGAGTTTCAGCTTTAGCATCAGTCCTTTCAATGAATATTCAGGACTGATTTCCTTCAGGATTGACTGGTTGGATCTCCTTGCAGTCCAAGGAACTCTGAAGAGTTTTCTCCAACACCACAGTTCAAAAGCATTAGTTATTCAGTGCTCAACTTTCTTTATAGTCCAATTCTCACATCCATGCGTGGCTACTGGAAAAACCATAGCTTTGACTAGACAGACCTTTGTTGGCAAAGGAATGTCTCTCCTTTTTAATATGCTGCCTAGGTTGGTCATAGCTTTTCTTCCAAGGAGCAAGTGTCTTTTAATTTGATGGCTGCAGTCACCATCTGCAGTGATTTTGGAGCCCCCCCCCAAATAAAGTCTTTCACTGTTTCCATTGTTTCCCCTTCTATTTGCCATGAAATGATGGGACCAGATGCCATGATCTTCGTTTTCTGAATGTTGAGTTTTAAGCCAACCTTTTCACTCTCCTCTTTCACTTTCATCAAGAGGCTCTTTAGTTCTACTCTTTCTGCCATAAGGGTGGTGTCATCTGCATATCTAAAGTTATTGATATTTCTCCCAGCAATCTTGATTCCAGCTTGTGTTTCATCCAGCCTGGCATTTCTTATGATGTACTCTGCATATAAGTTAAATAAGCAGGGTGACAGTATACAGCCTTGACGTATTTCTTTCCCTATTTGGAACCTGTCCAGTTCTAACTGTTGCTTCTTGATCTGCATACAGATTTCTCAGGAAGCAGGTCAGGTGGTCTGGTATTCCCCTCTTTCGAAGAATTTTCCACAGTTTGTTGTGTCCCACACAGTCAAAGGCTTTGGCATAGTCAATAAAGCAGAAATAGATGTTTTTCTGGAACTCTCTTGCTTTTTTAATGATCCAACACATGTTGGCAATTTGATCTCTGGTTCCTCTGCCTTTTCTAAATCCAGCTTGAACATCTGGAAGTTCACAGTTCATGTACTGTTGAAGCCTGGCTTGGAGGATTTTGAGCATTACTTTGCTAGAGTGTGAATTGAGTGCAATTGTGCAGTAGTTTGAACATTTTTTGGCATTGCCCTTCTTTGAGATTGGAATGAAAACTGACCTTTTCCAGTCCTGTGGCCACTGCTGAGTTTTCCAAATTTGCTGGCAGATTGAGTGTAGCCCTTTCACAACATCATCTTTTAGGATTTGAAATAGCTCAACTGGAATTCCATCACCTCCACTAGCTTTGTTCGTAGTGATGCTTCCTAAGGTCCACTTGACTTCACATTTCAGGATGTCTGGCTCTAGGTGAATAATCACACCATCATGGTTATCTGGGTTATGAAGATCTCTTTTGTATAGTTCTTCTGTGTATTCTTGCCACCTCTTCTTAATAATTAGCTCTGATAGAGTGCCCAAAGAACTATGGATGGAGGTTTGTGACAATGTACAGGAGGCAGCGATCAAGACCATCCCCAAGAAAAAGAAATGCAAAAAGGCAAAATGATTGTCTGAGGAGCCCTTACAGATAGTTGAGAAAAGAAGAAAAGGGAAAGGTAAAGGAGAAAAGGAAAGATATACCCATTTGAGTGCAGAGTTCCAAAGAATAGCAAGGAGAGATAAGAAAGACTTCCTCAGTGATCAGTGCAAAGAAATAGATAGAAACAAAAAATAGGAAAGACTAGATATCTCTTCAAGAAAATTAGAGATACCAAGGGAACATTTTGTGCAAAGATGGGCACCATAAAGGATAGAAATGGTACGGATGTAACAGAAGCAGAAGATATTAATAAGAAGAGGTGGTGGTCTTGGAAACCTCTCCAAATTGGTGACAATAAGTGGACAGATACATGTCAGGGAAAAACCAGGCATGTGCTAATAACAGGAGCAGAACGGATCCCAAAAAAGTATAGCTAGTGCAAAGGCCCTAAGGGAATAATCTTGGAATTCTCCAGAAACCGAAAGAAGGGGTCTGTGTGGCTGAAGTGTGATGGGGAGGGGCATATTGGTAGGCAATGGGGCTGGAGAGGTGAGCTGTCATTCCAGAATGCAACTTTGGCCATGTGTTTTCATATTGTCTATGGCTACATGGATGCTACTAGGGCTGAGTTGAGTAACATATTGGGTTGGCCAAAAAGCTCCTTTGGGTTTTCCATGTTATGGAAAAACCTGAACAAGGAAAACCCCAGTGAACTTTTTGGCCAACCCAATGCTACTGCTACTGCTAAGTCACTTCAGTCGTGTCTGACTCGGTGTGACCCCATAGATGGTAGCCCATCAGGGTCCTCTGTCCCTGGGATTCTCCAGGTAAGAACACTGGAGTGGGTTGCCATTTCCTTCTCCAATGCATGAAAGTGAAAAGTGAAAGTCAAGTCGTTCAGTCGTGTCTGACCCTCAGCGACCCCATGGACTGCAGCCTTCCAGGCTCCTCCATCCATGGGATTTTCCAGGCAAGATTTTACTGGAGTGGGGTGCCATTTCCTTCTCTGGCCAACCCAATATAGCCTGGCAAATCAAAATTATTTGTTATATGGCCCTTTACAGAAAAAGTTTTCTGATCTCTGCTTAGAAGTTTGAAAGTGGGGGAGTGGAAGTTTAGGAAGATCACCATGGCCCCAGGTGGAGTATTTGTGGCTGACCCTCTAGCTGTCCCCTGTGTTGGCCTGAGTGTCCGGCTCTATTCTGTTCCCCATGTAGGGCTGGGCCAGAAGAAAATTCAGGCAAACAGAGGCTACAGGACTTGTTTCAGGTCCTAAGCTTGAAGGAGGAGCTTGGAATTCCCATCCCACTGACTTCATAGCCCAGCTGCCTCTGATCATAGAAACAAAATGCCTCTGTGCTCTATAATTCTTGAACAAAATGCGGTAAATCAGTGAAATGCTGGTGGCATAGAGAAAGTGTACATAAAAGGGAATTTTAAAAAATATTACTTTTGGTTAAAAAAAATTTGCCAGGAGTAGAGATGACCTCCAAACATCATTATCCCATCCTCCGATCTATGGGAAAGTAATGTGAGCACCAACAAGATAGATGATGATGAATGATGCTTGATTGATGTGGGATATATTCAGAAATCCTCATTTGTATTCTTCAAGTCAGCAGTCAGTGGTGTTGAATAACTTACATCACCAAAAGAACTGTTTTCAAATAGTCTCTCTGGCAAATTTGACACTTTCAATCCTTAAAATGTTCCAAGGAAGGAAGCTGAGATTACCAAAGTGAAGAAGAAAAAGAGAAGCTAGGTACTTGAACCAACAGAAAGATTTTTTTTTTTTGCTAGGCCTAATCCAGCAGGTAACATTTAGGATGTGATTTTCAAAAAAGTGCACTTTGGCTAGTGGCGGCGAAATCGTGAATCACAAAATAATGACATTGTGAGCTGTAAACGGTTTTAATTTATACAGGTGACATTTAAAATGCTAATCAGACCTTAGGATAATTGCTGGAAGTTTGGAAGTCTCTGCTGGGAATTTGTCCAGTTTCTACAGAAATGATTCAGAACACAACCAGATTGGTGAAGGTATTTCTGGCTTGGCCAACTTGGGTTTTGACTTCTCCAGAGTCAGGGAGTTTGAGTGGGTGTCACCAGTGGTGACACTTTGGGTAATTGTAATCAATAGATTCCAGTCTTTAAGCAGAGAGTGAGAACTCATTGCAGCAAGAGAAGATTTCAATATAGCTTTTGTGGTTTGGTCACTTTGCCAATGGCGATGAATCAGTCCTAAGAAGATAAGTCCTTTGACCAAGTCTTGTTTTGCTTGTTGATTGCAGACCATTTAAAAAACAATCACATAGTTTATTTCCCCCATATTGGCAATATATTCCATAACTTTTCAGGTCTTTTGTTTAACAATCACAGAAGTTTGAGTGCCTGCCATGTACTGGACTCTGCTCTCAAGGCCCCATGACTTGGGGATAAACAGGGTTAATGAGGTCCCTGGCCCATGGAGCTTATATGGGAAGGGAGAAATTAACACACAAAGCTGATACATGCAAACATAAGGTATTGCTAACGGCAGATCCCCGGGGAGTGTTACAATCCAAATAAAGTGGGGTTATGGGCTAAGGTGACATGTGAGTGAGATGAGAGGTAGAAGTTTAGGTAAGTTAGTAAGCGGAGCCCTCGTGGAGGAAGCTGCTGAGACCTGGGTGATCAGAGAGCTCCATCAGGGGCCATGGTGTCCCAGGTCAAGGGAATAGCAAGTGCTCCTCCTAAAAGCTGGATGTAGAGGGGTGACTAGGACTCATAAGTTTCCATAAATCCTTTCTTTAAATGTGTTTGAAGATATATCATATGATCTTATCTCAAATATCCCTGGAAATTTTTGTTATTTTTTGTCAAGGGCCTATGGTTTTCGAGCATTTCTCTTGTAGCATGGAGATCAATATTGCCATGTAGGGATCTCCCCTCTCTCAGTTATTTCTCTTCTGTTTTGTTATTTTAGTGAACTTTGGCCTCAGAGCCCTAGGATCAAGGCACACCTCTGAGATTTAATGAATGGTGTGACTGTAGGTGAGTTACTTAGCCTCTCGGAGCTTTATTTGGCTCAGAGGTGTGATGAAGACAATAATGGTACTTGTCTACCTCCATGGGGTTGTTGTAAAGCCCATAATGAAGGTAAAGCTCTAGCTCAGGGCTTGGCATATAATACTTGCTCAAAAAGCATTGTAGTAGACACATGTACTTAATTTCTCAGTTTTCAAGGTGCTTTCTCATTGTTACAGTACGCCTGAAATGTGGTGAGATACATCGATGTGCAGAGTCGATATTAGAGTCAGAGAGATGGGAATGGAAAGAAACTGTGCTAGTTGTCCAGGACTCAGAGACTGCAGATCTTATATGTACGTTAAGCTCTTAACAGCTGAACCAGGCAGTTATCCTACCTACGGAAAAAAGTCCTCTAAGGTTAGAGGGTGATCTGTGCAGAAACAGACTTAAAGGATTACCAGTTCTCCTGGTTTATCTGAACTAAGGGTATTTCTGGGATTTAGCTATTCGAGCATGAAGATTGGGGCAGTCCCAGGCAAACTGGGCTGGTTGGTCACCCTGGACTTCCTTGGATGCCACTGAAAAGCCAGATGCAAAAAAAGAACGTGTTTTCAGAGATCTGAAGCTCTTGTTCTCTCTCGAGCTGAGGTTTGGCTTAAGGACCAGGACTGTGTGATGCTTGAAAAGAAGCACATAGGTTGGTTGAAAAGGAACTTCTCGATTGTGATATAAGCCAGAGAGTAAGAGGGTACTTACTGCCTTATACAATATCGTGGCCACCAGCCACATGCAGCTATTGCTTGGAACGTGACAGGTTGTAATTACAAACTATACCCTGGATTTCTAAGATGTATTAATAATACCAAAAAGGGCTTCCCAGGTGGCTCAGTGGTAAAGAATCCACCTGCCAATGCAGAAGACCCCGGTTTGATCCCTGGGTTGGGAAGATCCCCTGGAGGAGAGCATGGCAACCCACTCCAGTATTCTTGCCTGGAGAACCCCATGGACAGAGGAGTCTGGCAGGCTATCATTTTCATAGGGTGGCAAAGAGACAGACACAACTTAGTGACTGAGCATGAATATGAAAACCAAACAAGAAGGAGTTTAATATATCACTGAAACTGAAGTCTCTCAGTCGTGTCCGCCTCTTTGCGATCCCATGCACTGTAGCCTACCAGGCTCCTTAGTCCATGGAATTTTCCAGGCAAGAGTACTGGAGTGGGCTGCCATTTCCTTCTCCAGGGGATCTTCCCATTAATAGTTTTTATATTGATTACTTGATAAAACGATAATATTTGGGATATGTTAGCTTAAATACTACAGCTTATTCAATTTCCAAAAAAGGCAGTAGCATAGCAAGATTTTTTTCTTTTCTCCACCGATAGCCGAAAAATCACTGATGCTTGCATGGATTGGTTTCTGTGGGGAACCATGAGACCAGGGAAAAACAGGACCCAGGAGAGTCTGAGATCCTGAGATCCCAGGAACTCCTGCAGATCCTCTGTGAAGCCATCTTGAGATCAGCAAGTTCTGCATCGGAGCTCTGACTCCTCAAAGCTGGACCGTGGACCGGTTGTATTGGTCTCACATGGACGCCTATCGGAGCCATAGACCCACCTGGTGAAGACCCGCCCTTCACAGCAAGGCTGCTGAAGCAGTTGAACGGGATCCCCAGGAGAGCTGAATGCACCGACGCTGTTGAGACCCTGTGGTCCAGGCTGAAATCAGTGGTTCTTACACTTCAATGGGCCTCAGAATCTCCTGAGGGGACCAATCAGGACTCAGGTCCTCCTTTTCCTATTCAGCAAGCAGAGGTCTCTGGATGCTTCCTGGGCCCGCCAGGTGATTCTGATACACACCTTGGGCTGAAGGCTGCTGGCTTAATTACTAGATATTTGCATCAGGTGGAGGCAGACTCTACTAGTCTGAAAGTTGTGACGGCGAGACAGGCGTGAAGCTAGAATGTAGATGTAGGTTTTTTGGCCAGTGACCTGAGCTACTGAGTTGCGACAATAGCTGACCCTACCTGCAGCAGAGAGGTCCCTGTGGTGTCAGCCAGGACTTGTGAGCCTGTCCCACCTGAAGGTCCACGTCTCTGAGAGTCATCCTTCATGGAGTGGGGTGAGTTTGCCTCTGGAGGGCTTTACTGGGAGGGGGAGGATTTGGGAGATGGAAAGGCCTGGCTTTGTGCTACTTTCTTCACCCTCCTCTGAGTTCTGGGTTGATGGACCTCGAAATCGGGCAGAATCGAAATGCTCTGGGGTATCAGGGTGGGAGGGCACAGATAACGAAAGGGTTAAATGTGGTATCGTAGGATTGGCACTGGTGGGACAGCCTTTGGAGCTGTGGCCTTTGGGTTTCACCTCTGGGCCCATCTCTGGTTTGCCCTGAAGCTGTGATGTGCGGTCTCAGGCATGCTCAGGCTTGCAAACCCCTGGCACTGTCTTCACTTAAGAGTTGGCTTTCTGTCTAGGCTTTTTCCAGCCTGGAAGACTGGAGGAGTAACTCCTCAAGACAGCTCTCAAACAGTGAGAAGAGAGCCCGTGGGTAGATGCTTTAGACTCTGGTTCTTTAGGGGACACTTTTGGGGTATTCAGGTCCTGGGGGAGTTGAGATTCCATTGCCTCTAGCAACCTCAATAGCACACCCTTACATTCGTGTCTCTTGCCTATTTTCCTAGCTTCATCCCCTCCCACCCTCCTGCCAACTTCCTTGGTTCATCTTCCAAATAAATCAACTGCCAATCAATCCCTGTCTCAGGCTCTGAGGGGCCCAGATCAAGACAGGAGCACACCCTGGCCCCTTTGCCTCTTTCCCCAGGCCTCTCTCACTGGTATCCCTGGACCTCCCCTCACCATTCCTTTTGGAACCAGCATCATGGGTTTCTAACCTGGCTTACAAGCTTTCCAAGTCCCTTTGTGGTATATTTCTATTTCTTGTCCGTTTGTTCAGAGTGTGACCTGCACTGTAGAGACAGGCCAGTGTGCAAGGGAGGAAGACGCTGTTATCTATTATTGGTCAAAAATGCTGACTGATGGAAGTGAGAATGTTTCCCCCACTTCTCATAGAGTGACCTCTGACCTTGCTGAACCTCCCTGAGAGGCTAAGACGCGGCACACCAACCCTCCTGCCCTCTCTCCTTCTCTGTGATGCAGTCTGGCAATTCCCCCATCTTCTCTAGCCCCCTTCCCTGTTTTCTCACATAAGTCATGTCCCCTCGTAGAAATCTTGGTGCTTCTTCCCATCTTGGTGCTGCCTTTCTGAGGACCTGGACTAACACATGGAGAATTATGTCCCTGTACCCTGTCCTTTTTCATCCTCCTGGTTTTTTTTGCCTTTTGGATTTTTTTTTTTTAAATAAAAAAGTGACCTGGCTCTTTCATCCATTGTCTTGGTTGCCACTTTCTGTTACTTCTTCGCTCTACTTTGACCGCCTCATCAGTATGTCCCATGACTTTGGATAATGGAGTTCCTGGTGCATTTGTTCTGGCTATAATCTCTATGCAGCTGGTGTGGGGAATGAAATCCCGTGTACAGGGTCTGTATTGAAGGTCCATCTCTCCAGCTTGGGGGGCTGTCTCCTAGGGCTTGCAGTGTGTGCATTTGTGTTGAAAGGCAATCACGAAATAGGGGGTTCTGGTTTTCTCTGTTTTGATTAGGATACACAGGGAACTAATACTATTTAAATACATGGCATAAGTGATACACTGCCCTGGGTGAGGTGGTTCACCCATTTGTTTTCATTTAATGAAAATGAGCCACCATGTGATGTAGGAAGTATTATTCCCGTTTCATAGACAGGAAGACTGAGGCTTCACAATGTTTGATGACTCGTTCAAGAGCATGATTTGAGTGATTGTGTTTTAACCGAGGAGCTCTTAGTACTTAACAGATCATTCTTAGGTGGAAATTGTTCCATGGCTCACGGGTGTTATGGGAACAGAATGTTCCAGTGAATAAATGTAGAAATTGAGGAAGGGGTAGCCACAACTCGGACACATTCAAGGTCAGGATTGGCTGGGGCATCAAAAAGATCTGGTGTTGGAGCACAAATTGTGTTTTCGTTGTGTTCCTGCCTGGTTTTTAAATACAAAAGCCCTGAGGTGAGTTGAAAGATGAAGGTCTCATCTAGCTTAAAAAAAAAAAAAAAGGCTGTATGTGTCTGGCTGATCGGAGCCAATTCTCTGTTCTCTGCACACTGGGGTTTTTAAAATGCACGATCAACCCTGTTGGCCCAGCACTGATGTTTTATTCAGTTTCATGTGGTTCTTCTGAGGCCCGCTCTATCATTAGGGGCTGTTTGCAAAGACGCCTTGTGAGAAATGATGCAATACCCAGAAAAAGGACCCTGAGTTGCTTTTTTTAATCTGCTGTAAGCAACCTCATTTGTACAGATTTGATTCCTAATGATCCTGTCCTCACTTTCATCTGCTTCCTGAGCCTGGGTCAGATAGGCAGTGAGGAAGCAATCAGATGGGAGATGCTTCATTTGTTGTGAGCTTCAGCCTTCTTCAGCTGGGTCAGCGTGGGCAGGTGGAAACCAGGGCTGTTTCCTTCATTCATGGACCTTCTAGGTCTGACACTTGGGATTTCTTGTAGAAGATGGTCCTAAAAAGAATCAGAAGAAAGGGCTGCAGGTGTGGGAGGGAGGGCAAGGTTCCCTGTGGCTTAGCATGCCATGGGAGGTCCCCAGAATACGCTGCATCTGGGAGTGGTGGTTGATAGAAAAATGGAGAAGTGCTAAGTTCCAATTCTCTTTGGTTGGGTGAAGTATGGGGATGTATCTGTGAGTAGAGAAGGAAGTCTGTTTTTAGTGAAGAGACATTCTCAATTGTCTTAAGAAATTATTGTTGATCATCTATCTACCCCATCATTTGTCGTGTATTTATTTCTTTATTCAGACGTGTAATGAGCATCCCTGGGCTGTGTGCTGGCGATATAGCAGAGAAGCAGACAGGCACAGCCCTGTCTTATGGGCTCTACAGTCCAATAGATTGATGGGTTTGTGAACTGTGTCTTTGCAAGACACACAGATAAGGGTAAATAAACTCCATCTGGAGCTTGTTCTATATAGGGTAGCTTTGAAATTTAATAAGAATGCCAAGTCATCTTGAGATTATTTGCATTTAATTTGAACACATTTTAAAATTTAAATGAGGGTATGGGGGATATCCCCTCTCCAGCCACAGTAACTGGCCTAAAGGAAAGGACTTTGGTCTGGGTTGAAGCAATCCTAATTCTCCACTAGGTTTTTTTCCTACTGAATTCAAGAGAGGGAGACTCTTTCCTTGCTGGTAAACGATATAAGACCGACTACAGATCTATGTTTCTTGCTGTAGGAAGAGTGAATTCTGAGAGCTCAAAGCTGACAAATGGAGACAGACAGAAGGAGGTGATCATAGCCACGGAGGGGGCAGTGCAGAGTGGGGGTACATGGTGGGGAGTTGACATGAGCAGGAAAGGAGGAGCCTAGGAGAAGAGGAGGGAGATATGGGAGAAGAATAGAAGGGGGCGAGGGAGATGGGCTGGGGAGACAGACAGATGTGGGGTGACAGACAGATGTGGGGTGACAGACAGATGGAGGGTGTAGGTGGAGATGCAGGTATGGGAGGGAGGTGCGATTCGAGTGATTGTGTTTCAGCCAAGGAGCTCATAGTACTTAACAGATCATTCTTAGGTGGAGATTGTTCCGTGGCTTGCAGGTGTTATGGGAATAGAATGTTCAATGAATAAATGTGGAAATTGAGGAAGGGGCAGCCACGACTCTGACACATCCAAGGTCAGAGGAGGGATGGGGGCAGGGACAGAGAGAGGGACACATGAGGGAAGGGAGAGAGAGAATCTAATGGGCCGGGGTACAGAGTGGGAGGGAGAGACATAGGGACAGAAAGAGGGAAGGGGAGAGACAGAGAAGGGCAGAGGGAGAGGTTACAGGGAGGCAAAGTTAGAGGGAACCAGGAAGGGGAGGAGACACACACCAATGCAGGGACATGTACACACACACACACACCCACAACACACACCCACAGCACACACACACACACCCATCCACCCACCCACCCACCCAGACAGAGAGGCAGACGAAGCGAGTGGGGATCCAGACCCGGAAGTCAGCCCTCCAGGCGCTCAGAGCAGGGAGTGGGGGTGGTGGAGGCTGGGGAGGGTTGGAAACACCTCCTAGAGAACTGCGTCTTGAGCAGGAGTTTGCCATGTTCTAGCCTCCCAAGTGAAGACAGGTTGCCCCAACGTGGGAAGGTCAGGACTCCCGGTGCCTCCCCATAGCTCCCCGAGGTGCACACCCTGTCTCCCAGAGGAGAAGGGGCAGCTGGACCAGGCTGGGTGGGGGCAGCTGAAGCCAGGTAGACTTGATCCTAAGAGACTTGGCCAGCCAAGTGCTAGCATTTCCGGGTCTAGGTGCTAGGCATCCCCCACACCCTGCAGAGCCCAGGGTCTGAATAAAGGCTAACTGGTCCTCATACCTCTGGCTCACAGTTCCTTTTTCCCACAGGATAACTGAAGACTGCGTTTTCAACCCAAACACCAGGAGGAGAAAGGGGTGACAAAGAATGAGATGATTGGATAACATCACTGACTCAGTGGACATAAGTTTGAGCAAACGCAGGTAGATGGTGAAGGACAGGGAAGCCTGGTGTGCTGCCGTCCATGGGGTTGCAAAGAGTCAGACACCACTGAGTGACTGAACAGTAACAACACCCCCCTTGAGTGAACCCACTGTCAACATGCAGCTGCTAAAAAAGAGAACACCCAAACCACTTCCCCTGCCTCCAAGTCCCAAATCCAAGCAGGTTTGTTGTCACTGTCTGGGCTACACAGTGATTTTCTAGTTTTCTTTTCTTTGCATTATTTTTTTTTCTTTTTTAAAATTTGTGGAATAACTCACAGTTCTTGAAATATGAGGTACAGATTGCATGTCTAATTTATTCAACTCAGCTAGAGACACTTGAGATAATTACAGTGGGGAATTCCATTTCCTGAGAAAACCTAGATGCTAAGAGGGTGATTCTGCCAGTTCTCTGTGGGACTCTGTGCCCTGTGGATGGGTGGGTGGGAAGATCACGTCATGTACCTGGTGGGATGATTTTAGCGGCTCAAGAGTCTGAGCGCTCTCAGTACTTCCAGAGACATGAGCTAGATGCTATAACATGTTTTCATTTACAAAACATCTAACATATTCAGTTATATAAGGTTATTTTCATGCTTAACATTACATTTATCATCTACATTGCTGAGTTTCTAATATACAAATGTCTACTATATCTTGGATCTCGGTCACAGAGTGGAATAATGTTAAAAAATCATTTTAGTTTATTATTGTTTCTTTGCAACCTTTTGTGAAGGTCACGTATATACAGGAAAGGGCACACATCATCAATATGCAGCTCAATACAATTTTTCACTGTTTGGTTCTCAAGTGTTGCTGACCCCCGACCCCCAGATCAAGAAACAATATTGCAGGGAGCACTCCAAAAGAACCCAGGGGTCCCCAGCTCTTCCTGGACAGCCTCCTAGAGTGATCAGGTCCTGACTTCTAGCACTGTAGATTCATATTGACTTGGTCAGTAATATACTTGCAAGATGTCCATTATTTTTTGCTTGTGATTTATTTTATTTTTTAAAAAATTATTTTTAATTGGAGGATAATTACTTTACAATATTGTGTTGGTTTCTGCCATACATTAACATGGATCAGCCTTAGGTATACATATGTTCCCTCCCTCTTAAACCTCCCTCCCACCTCCCACCCCATCCCACCCCACTGGGTTGTCACGGAGTACCAAGACTTCCATTTTTTTTTTTAAAAGATGTATTTATGTTGATTGTAGCTGTGGCTTATTTATTTTCTTCACTATCTGATAGTCCCTGTGATGAGAGCAGCAGTATTTATTTATGTAAACCACCACGAATGACCATTTGGGTCTTTTTTACTGATCTTAAGAAGTGCTGCTATGAGCGTTCTTATTCACAGCAGACATCATTTTGTACATTAAATCTCACCATTACTGTATTAGTCCGAGTTGTCCGGAGAATCAGAAGGATATGTGTGGTATGGCTGAGTCCCTTCGCTGTCCACCTGAAGCTATCACAACATTGTTAATAGGTTATACTCTAATACAAAATAAAAAGTTAAAAAAATTCCAATAGAAAAGTGATTCTGTGCTATGTTGTGCTTAGTTGCTCAGTTGTGTCTGACACTTTGTGACCTCATGGACTGCAGCCCGCCAGGCTCCTCTGTCCATGGTAATTCTCCAGGCAAGAATACTGGAGCGGGTTGGGTTGTCATGCCCTCTTCCAGGGGATCGTCCCAACCCAGGGATTGAACCCAGGTCCTCTGAATTGCAGGTGGATTCTTTACCATCTGAGTCACCAGGGAAGCCCCAAAGTGCTTCTATGTAATACTAATTGTAAGCTTATAATCAGTAAAGTTGGCCTCTCTTGAAATTTTGGGGAAAAAAAAGGCATGTGTGTATTTCTTTTGAAGAATTGGCTTCTGTGCTTGTGGAGGCTGGCAAATCCAAAATCTGCAGGGGAGTTCAGCAGGCTGGAGACCAGTGGAAGAGTTGTGGGTTTGAATCCAAAAATGGTCTGATGGTAGAGTTTATTTTTCCTTTGGAAAGATCAGTGTTTTCCTAAGGCTTTCAACTGATTGGACAAGGCCCACCCCTATTATGGAGAGAAATCTACTTTGACTCCAAGTTGGTTGATTTAAATGGTAATCAAAACCTTTATAGAAGCATCTGGAATAACACTTGATCAAATATCCGGGCACTGTGGTCTAACCAGGTTGACACATAGTCTATACTATGATAGCTGCTTACTGAGCATCTGCTGTGTGACCTCACCTTTGCTGGGGCTGGGGTGGGTAAAAGGTGGTGGAGGAGCCCTAAATTATGAATTAGGAATAGAAAAATTTGAGGTAGAGTGAAGCCAACAGACCGAGAGATGATTGCCACTGAAAAAATAGTTTATTACTGATCTTACCCCTAAGAGGAAGGGCCTGTCCTGCCATGGAGTGTGTGTGGGGAACACAGGGAAGCACCAGGGTCAGTTGAGACAGAAGGAAAGGAAGGAACTATTGTGAAAACTTTGACACTTTGACTGTGGTTTCTGGGAAAACGAACAGGTGAGGCAGGGTAGGCAGGCTTAGAGGTGGCCCATTTAAATAATTTTCAGGGGCTCTGGGGCATCAGGGCTGTCTTCTGTTCCCTGGTACCTGAGCCTGGGGTGATCAGAGAAGTTGGCTAGTGTCCTGAAGTGAGAGAGTCCCACGTGCTCTCATGGTGGTTGGGGGTATGGGTTCTAACCTGGTTAGTTTGGCTGAGTTGGCATTCTTCACCTGTATATTTTTCTCCCTCCTAGGGTTGTTCAAAATATTTTATTCCTGCCTTTGTACCCTCAAAGAGTTACTAGAAGGTAAAGACTTTATATAAGTGAACATATTTTGTAACCAGTGAAGAGTTAGAGAGATAGAAGGTAAAATTTTTATGAAGTTATATTACAAGAATGCTACTCTGATTCAGCCTTGAAATATATAAATTCAATTTAGAGAACTTTAGAACCAGGAGAGATGTCTGGAGATCACTTGGGTCCTGTCTCTGTTCTCAAACAGGTAAAGTCCAAGACTTATTTTCTCCTGGAAGTCAGCCAGAGTCTCCCTCAGTAGCCTCGTATATTACCACACTGATGAGAAAAAGATCAATGGATGTTTATTTCACAGTGACTTTGCTTATTAAGTTACTTCTTCAGTGTACCCAGGAGAACCCTGGGGATCTGAGTGTTATTAACGAAGCCTCTGGATGTTCCTAATTTATCCACAAGATGTGGTTTGAGATCTGGCTCATTATATGTTACTGATGACCCTGGCTGGTGGTGGTGGTGTTGTTCAGTTGCTCAGTCATGTCCAACTCTGCAGCAAGCCAGGCTTCCCTGTCCTTCATCATTTCCCCTAGTCCACTCAAACTCATGTCCATCGAATTGGTGATGCCATCCAACCATCTCATCCTCTGTCATCCCCTTCTCCTCCTGCCTTCAATCTTTCCCAGCATCAGGGTCTCTTCTAATGAGTAAGTTCTTCACATCAGGTGGCCAAAGTATTGCAGTTTCAGCTTCAGGATCAATCCTTCCAATGAATATTCAGGTTGATTTCCTTTAGGATTTACTGGTTTGATCTCCTTAAAGTACAAGGGACTCTCAAGAGTCTACTCCAGCACCACAATTTGAAGGCATAAATTCTGGCTGGTGTGGTCAGTAGTAATCTCCCCAAATTCAGAGTTCTTGGCCTTTAAAAGTGGTGGAAAAGAGACCTAAGCTAAAGCTAGGGCCCCAAGTTCTAATAGTACTTAACTGCAAACTAGCCTGTTGATCTTGGATAATGACTTGATCATTTGGAACATCATTTTTCCTATGTGTGAACCCACAGGAAGGGGCTACGTGACTTCTGAGTCCCTTTCAGCAAGGACAGGAGACATTAGATCATGGGGGATTTGAATGGCTATGTCATTTTGATAGGATGGCAAAGTAGTAATAATCTGCTGGGCAGCTGGTTGTCTTTGATGTTTGGTGGTTAATAAAATGGAAAGATTTACATGAATAGCTGAGTGCATCTTTCACTCTGGTGCCAGCTAGCTGCTGACTCCTGTTCCTTGGTTAGCCCTTGGTTACTATAAATTAAACTTAACTGCTTTTTTCCCTGGGAATGATGCTCTGTAAATCAGCACTGAAAGAGAGTGGCTCTGTCAAGTGGGTTTTTCATGGGACACTCTAACCATTGGAAAGACAGTGCATTGTCTGGCCTACTAGTTTCTGTCTTGGCAACTGTTTTCTTAATAATCCAAAGCTGTCAAGGAGGCATAGCTCATGTGACTTGGGTTCTTGGCTGCCTCTTCTGGCTTGTAGGGTCAGGCTCATCCTGTTGGTCTTTTTTCCCTCTGAACCCTCCATTCTGTATGTGGCAGGATTAAGTTAGCTGACATATTTCCAGAAAATAAGATCATTAAACACCCCTCCCCCATTTTTTTTTAAGTAAGAGGATAATTTTATCAAAAATTAAACTGTCTATGAGTGCTAGTGTTTGTAATGTCATCCATATGGCTCTCCAGTATGGGCTGGCCCAGCAGCCATGAATTGATGGTAATTCTCAGTGTTACTGAGATGGTACTGGTCAGGCATGTCCCTACGCTTGCAAATAATCAATGTTTTTGTTTTAATTATCTAGTTAGAACTATGGAAGCCATCTCAGGGCACCTTGAATACTCACATTAGAAAAATAGAATGACCCTCCTGTGCTCTCCGTAGCTGGTTGGCTAATCTTGAGAAGTTACAGGCGTGCAAAGAGTTTTCTCATTAAAACTAGAGTTGGTGCTGATAATTCCATACATTCTCAGCTCCTCCCTCACCAACACATCAGTGCTGAGCTCCAGAGAGACCAATGACTCTTGAACTTGGCCAGAAACTACTGCTGCTGCTGCTAAGTCACTTCAGTCGTGTCCGACTCTTAGAAACCCCATGGACCGCAGCCTACCAGGCTCCTCCATCCGTGGGATTTTCCAGGTAAGAGTACTGGAGTGGGGTGCCATTGCCTTCTCTGGAAACTTCTGCATTTACTCACAAGTAGAAAAGAAAGGTGAAGTTATCTCCACTTGGCTTTTCAGCTCACAAAGACTCAGCATGTAATTGCAGTGGCCTGTGAGGTGCAGCAATGAGGTCATTTTAATGGGAACAAGACACCCCTCCTACAATAATAAGGGTGACAGACTTAATCACTGCTCTGTGGGGAAAATGATCAGGATTAGGCAGTTCATTACCGAAATGGAGACTTGTTGAGAAAACCCTCAAAACAGAAAGTGAAGTGCTGTTGATTATGTACCTGCTGCTTCTGAGGAATAGCCTCTCCTCAGGGTGCTGCTGCCCCGCTGAAGGCCACATAATATCAGAAAATGTGCTCTCAAAGAATTCTGTTATAAGGCATCTCCTGAATGGCCAGGAGGCTGGACGTTCCTGTCCACCAAGAATGCTACAGGCTGAGACCTGAGGTGAGCACTACTAACTGAATGTATAGCTGTGGGATGGGAACTGGGTACCCTTCCACAGTGTTTTGTCTTTGTGATGTGGAATCTGAGTTGTTGAGGTCATTTAAAATAGTAGGAGGCAACATGTCCTATTTGGAGGAAAAGATAAACCACACTGGTTGGAAAGAGCCTTCCTAGCTTTTAGCCTAGGTGACATAATTGTGTTTGCTGATGACATAATTTGCATGTTGAGGATGGAGCTGACATAATCTGTGCTTCACACGTCTACTCTTGGTGCCAACTTCTACATACAGAACACCTGTGCACACCTATGACTCTACCTGGAGGGGATGTTGTTGAGAGTGTCTGCTTAGTCTGTGTGTGGTGAGGCAGGGGGCAAGCCAGCAGCGCTGAAGGGGTGGTCTGGAAGCCATCTTCAGTGCATGATTGAGAGTAGGTGAATCAGTGCCCAGCAGCCCTGTTTGTTGTTTGGGAAAGTCTGAGGCATGTTCTTTCCTGACTCCCAGAGCTGGCCATGAACTTGAGTTCCAGTTGTCCACAGCAGTAACTGGCTCCCAAGAGCACCTTGAGCTTCTTCCTTTTCATTCCTGCTTCTCTTCTCTACTCCATCACCAATGGTTCCCAAGTGAATGAATTCATCTGAGTCCTTGCCTTAGGCCTGCTTCGGGGGAAAGCGTTGTGTTACTCAGTCGTGTCTGACTCTGCCACCCCGTGGACTGTAGCCTGCCAGGCTCCTCTGTCCACGGGATTTCCCAGGCAAGAATACTGGAGTGGGTTGCCATTCTATTCTCCAGGGATCTTCCCGACCCCGGGATTGAACCTGGGTCTCCTGGATTGCAGGCAGATTCTTTACCATCTGAGCCACCAAGAAGACTTCTGGGGAAACGCAGGCTAATTGAAGGGGTGATGTTGCCATTAACAGGACAGGTTAATATTCCCGGGAGATAGTGCAACTGTTTGCATGCAAGACTCTGTTACCTCAGGGGATGATTACTCAGTGTGATACAGCATATTCCAGTTTATTTCAGGGGATAGTTGACATCATAGAGACTGCCTTTCTCTGGCTCTTAGGAAAGTGAAGTGATCGTGGACTTAAGCGACCGTGTGTTATGCTGCAAAAACAAGGTAACCACATTATAGTTTAATGCTAGCTACGTAGTTCTCCTTGGTGACGTTCTTCTAAGAGTGACACAAGACTTTGGTCTTTTTCCATCTGGGGGACGCTGAAATAGGAGGCAGTGGACAAAGTGAGGTGGAGGTACCAGCAGGCAGAGTTCCACTGAGCAAGGGGCTGAGGTTGGAGGAGTAGGTGGGGATGAGAAAATCCTAGAAGAAACATACAATAGACCCATCCATCTACAGGAAAGATTTGTGTTAAATCTATGTGCAAAAAAATAAAAGAGACCTCATATTAATGATCAGAATAAATGCCCAATTTGGTTTCTAAAATGCGATATCCACTTTGTTAGGTTGCCCTAAGTCAGTAACTATTATAAAAAATCTATCCAAGAATAGGCCAGCTAGTGTGGGAGTCAGTCAGTCCCTCTACTGGTACCAGGCTCACTGCAGCAGAAGGCAAACCCGACAGTTGTCACTCTGCATCTTGTCATTTGAAAAGACGAACGGTGATGAGACTGTTTTGTTTGTTTTATTTGGCTAATTGCAAGGTTCGCAGAATGTGGATCCAGGCAAACCTGGAGCTTTGAGGTAAACTGAATGGGTTTTTATGTGATGGTTGAGCCTAGGTTCTTTTATCAGGGGACACAAGAGTAAAAGGAATGCAGAATGCAGGTTTTTTACCATCTGGGCCACCAGGGAAGCCTCTTGAAGCACATAACCACAGGGAAACATAGGAACTTCTGTCTTTTTGAAAATGTTAAACTACTGAGTAGAGAGTAAGTATGCACAGAGGATTTGAGTAAGCAAACCAAGGATAGAACGTCAGCAATTTATTACATGTCACTTACGTCACTTGGGGCAATTTTCTAACTTTTCAACTTCAGTTTTCTCCTGTCCAAAATGGGATAATAGTGCCTGGATCTGAGATTTGACATGAGGATTACATGACTTCACAAGAAAAGCACTTGGTGTGGTGTGTGACATGTGGCAAGTGCTTAATGATGGTAGCCATTGTAGTTTATGTGCTGCTGTGTAAATAGGGCTTCCAGTTTTCATGTATTGTTTGCATAATTATTTGGATGGTGGTGGTTTAGTCTCTAAGTTATGTCTGACTCTTGTGACCCCATGGACTGTAACCTGTCAGGGTCATCTGTCCATAAGATTCTCCAGGCAAGATTACTGGAGTGGATTGCCATTTCCTTTTCCAGGGGATCTTCCTGACCCAGGGATCGAACCCACGTCTCCACTGCAGGCACATTCTTTACCAACTGAGCTACCATTTGTAAAGCATCTATTGGATGCTAGGCATGGTGCTAGATACTGAGAATGGATGGGTGAAAGAAAGCTCAGTCCTGAACATGAGACTGAACTCAGTCCCTGAGGGAGGAACAGTAATACTTGCTTCCCAGGTGGTTGGGCCCCTCCAAAGACATGAAAGTGTTTGCAAAGTTGAAGTAGGTTATAGAAATACCTTTTTTTTTTCTCCCTAAGGCAGTGATCCTGCCTCCTTGACATGAGGAGTTTGCTTTTGTTTCTCAACAGAAGTGGACTGGGAATGGCTTGTCTACAAGTCTTGGATGGGAGAGATGAATCAGCTCTCTGAGGCTATACCTCCTTTTTCTCTTTAAATGTCTTTGAACTTGAGATCTTAACATCAGTCCTTATGCCACATCGCCTGTAGACAAACCCCAAGGAGATAGTTATTCTTGTCACCTCCGTGGGACACGAGAATCCCAGAAGTAGTGGTGCAATGTGCTGAATGGGATGGAGGCTGGCTTGGAACCTGGGTTCTGTAACTGGGGGCCCTGTTTCTGCCCACAGGCACCAGGATACATTGTCCTGTGTGGGTACATATTGTTTTGGATCCTGCTCTTGATTTTATCAACTGATGAGGGAAGAGGGAAAATGAGAACAATCCATTCAGCTGAGCATAGCCGAAAAGGGGATGGCATTCATCTTTCCCAGACACCATCTCTAGTATACAGAGAATTGAATAAACACTGCTGTGCCCATCCTGATAATTAAAACTCCTGAAAAAGAATGAGTTAGCCTGGAGGTATCATTACCTGGAATACTAGCTTATTGTCTTTCAAAACAGTGATCATTTTTATGTCCTGCCATAAATGATCACTTAAGTGGTTTGAAATGACAACAGGTCACAATGCCCTCCCCCCACCCTCCCTGCCTCATGCCTGTGGGATTTGTGCTAGAAAGCTGAACCTGCTCTTGAAGAGAAGTGCCCATCTGTGCTGAAAACTTTCATAAACACTCTCAATGTTTTAATAAGCAGTGGACTGCAGAAAGCTTGTGTTGATCAGGGTAGGGGTGCTGAAGTTTCAAATGCTGGATGGAGAAGGGGGCAGATGGAGTCTGAAATTGCTTTGAAACCATCTTGGAGGCTTTTGTGGATCGAATGGTTTCCCCTCCTGAAAGATATGATGGAGTCCTAACTCTTGGTATCTGTGATGTTAGTTGGGAATAGAATCTTTAAAAGAATTATTTATTTTGCTGCACTGGGTCTTACTTGTAGCAGGTGGGATCTTTGATTTTTGTTGTAGCATGCAAGATCTTAAGTTGTGGCATGCAAACGATTAGTTGTGGCAACATGTATGTTAGTTTCCTGACCAGGTGTCAAGCCTGGGCCCCTTGCAATGGGAGTGCGGAGTCTTAGCCGCTGGAGCACCAGGGAAGTCCCTGGAAGTAGGGTCTTCACCAATGTAACTACGATGTAGCTTAGGAGAAGGCCATACTGGAGTTGGGTGGACCCTTAATCCAGTCTGACTGGTGTCCTTATGAGAAAAGCAGAAGAGGGAAGATGGCCATGGAAGGTGAGGCAGAGATTGGAGCGGTGCAGCTATCAGCTAAGGAGGCCCAATGATGGATGGCCTCCACCAGCGCTAGAACGGTCAAGGAAGGATTCTCCCATGGGTCTTGGAGGGTGGATGACCCTGCCAACACCTTGATTTCAGACCTCTAGCCTCCAGACTTGGAGAGAATCAACTTACGTTTGAAGCCACCAAGTCTGTCATACTTTGTTGTGACAACCCTAGGAAATGAATACAGAGGAGTTTGTGACTCACAGAGGGCAAATAGATGCATGCGTATTGGGGAAGAGGGTTTGAAATATTGGATAACCACCACATTCATTCATTTCTTCATTTGCCATTTAAGCAGGAGGCAGTATTGTATGGTAATTTAGATCCAGGCTTAGGAATCAGATCTACATTCGATTTTCAGCTCTACTACGTCCATGCAGGTGACTTTTAAAAAAATGTTGTTGGAGTATAGCTGATTTACAATGTTGTGTTTTCTGCAGTGCAGCAAAGTGAATCATAGCCTCTAACATTTGTTGATGAGCTATCATATCCTTGGCTTTGCACCTTGAGCTGAATATGTAATGTCATTGTTTTCTAGACAAGGAAACCAAGGCTCAGAAGGAGTAAGTCAGTTGCCCAGAGTTAAATAGCTAATAAGTGGTTGTGGAGCTAGATAGAATCCAGGTCGTTAGATTCCAGAGATTCTTCTATTAACCACTATGAAATATTTCTCAGTTTCCTTAAGTGTTGAGTGAGCTGGCTTAAAATACCTGTCAAGGAATTTTTATGAGGATTCTAGTTAAAAGAATTAAGGCAACACATGTAGAGAATGAAAATCAGTTGTTCTTTAAAACTCTTCATCACTAACTACAGACCCACAGGAAGTTGAAAAAAAAATAGTACATTGAGGACCTGTGTACCTTCAGCTCCAATGATAACAAATTACATAACTGTAACATATGGAGAAGGAAATGACAACCCACTCCAGTGTTCTTGCCTGGAGAATCCCAGGGACGGGGGAGCCTGGTGGGCTGCCGTCTCTGGGGTCGCACAGAGTCGGACACGACTGAAGTGACTTCGCAGCAGCAGCAACATAACATCAAAACCAAGGAAGTGACATTGGTAGATTCTTCGGGATTTATTCACATTTCATCAGGATTTACATGCCTTTGTGTGTGTGTGTGTGTGTGCATGCATTGTTATGTACGCAATTTTATCATCTGTTGAGATTTCGGTAACCACCACAATTAAGGCACAGAGCGCTCCCCTCCTGACCCGGTAACTCCCTCAGGCTGCACTTTCATAATACATCCCACCCCCAGCCCTAAGCCCTGGATACCACTAATCTCTTCTCCATCTCTATAATTTTGAGAATGTTATATAAATGGAACCATACTGCGTAGAACCTTTTGAAACTGTTTTTGTCTTTTCTTTTTCACTCAGCACAATAGCAAACACTTTCTGAGCACTTCTATATGCCAGGTGCCCTGCCAGAAGCAGTGGGTATGGACAGGTCAAATCCCTCACTTTAGCTTCTGCTGGTGAAGTCGCTGGCTTGCTGTGTTACTGGGAGGCAGATAGCTTCAGCTTTCAGAAGAATCCAGGGATCATTTCTCTGGTGGCCAGTTTTGCCTCTTTTTATATTGGCTTGTATTTCCAGCCCATATTGTTTCTCAAGTCAAATATTCATAGCATCGCTATTAAGGAGTCTGTGGGGAGAGTGCAAAAAAATATCCGCGTTGGCAATATTTTCATCCAGACAGCTCCACCGACACCTAGTTACCCATTATTGGGAGCCTTAATTGAGATCTTCTGCAAATTGTCGTCTTTCGTGTCTCCACCTTCTCCCATCATAGCTGCATAGTTTGGTGCATTTATGTACAGAGATTAGTTCCCCATGACTTGATCTACAGCAGGAATGTGGGGATAAGAATTGAGGACTATAAGTTGATATGTTATCTATTTAAAATGTACTGAGAGAACTTTTCAGCTGTGAAAATCCAAGGCAGGGAGTGGAACAGCTTGTTGTTTTACAAAAAGATTAATATCCTGATACCCTGGTTTCTAGCATCATCACTGTTCACTAAGAATCTTTGTGCTGTGAGCAAATCAGCTCCTTTGGACCTCTTCTGTGAAAGGAGCACTTTGGGCCATTTGAGATTTAATGTGTTTTATAGATAGAAAAATAATCTTTTCTGTGTTTTGTGCTTCTACTGTTTATATAGTCATCACATCTTGGGACACCAGAACAAAGATGACTTTTAAAAAGTCATCAAAGGCTTGATGGTCCCATTTATTACCCAGCCCGCAAACCTACCTGCATCCCTACCCACCCACTTTGTCTTACTGTGCTCCCCTGGAAGGAATGTCCCCGTTTCTAATAAAGGCTGACCTCTCCCTGAATGCTCCTGCATCTCTCTTCTGTCTTCTGCATCATTTTCCTCTGTTACTGGCTTATTGACTGCAGCTTATGAATGAACTCTAGCTATCACACATTTTAAAAATTAACGGTCTTCCCCTGATGCCAAGGCCTCCTCCAGCCACCACCTTATGCATCTTACTCACTTGATTGCAAACATCTTGAGAGTCATACACCCTGGATTTACCTCCCCCATTTCTTTTAACACCTCCAGCTGGGCTTCAGTGTTAACACAGCCAAGAAAACTGGACTTGCCTTCAACAACCTCCACGGAACCACGTCTAGTGGCCCTTTTCTGTCTTGTTTGGTGACTTATCTGCATTGTTTATCTCCCCTCTTTAATCATTCTTTTCTCAGCCTCTGCTATGCCACACATTTTGAGACATTCCTCCTCATTTTCCTTTGCTGGCTTCCCCTCCTTAGGGGGAGAGTAGCAAAGAAAAAAACACAGTGCATGGTTATTGGCCCAGGTTTAGATTCCAGTTACACCTCCTACCCCGTGGAGGAGCTTGACCAAATCACTTCATTAAGCCCTGGTTTCTCAGCTCCCTTTTCACAGATGCCTCATAGGGGTGTTAAGATGATTTCATGACCATATGCACAGTGGTAAAGGCAGGGACATGTTGATACTATGCCTAGCATAGCCTCAGGCCCTCTTTGACTATAATTAAGAATATTTCCGTGCTTCGCCTTCTGTCTGAGTTGAAGGTTAATGCTATGGTCTAAATGTCTGTCTACCCACAATTCATATATTGAAACTTAATCCTCAAGGTGATAATATTTGGAGATGGAGCCTTTGGGAGACAATTAGGTCATGCAGGTAGGTAGAACCCTCATGAATGGGATTGGTGCATTTATATAAAAATGGGGGAGCATTTTCTTCCAGGGGAAGACACAGAGAGAGGTTATTTTTGAATGGGGAAGCAGACCCTCAAAATACAGAGAACCTGACCATGCTAGCAACCTGACCTCAGACTTCAAACCTCCAGAACTGTGAGAAACTAGTTTCTGTTACTTCTGAACTACCCAATCTCTGGTATTTTGTTAAAGTAGTCTGAAAAGGACCAAGAGAGCAAGTGAAAAGAAAAGTGTGTTTGTCACTCAGTCGTGTCCAACTCTTTGCGATCGTATGGACTGTAGCCCACCAGGCTCCTCTGTCCATGGGATTCTCCAGGCGAGGATACTGGAGTGGGTTGCCATGCCCTCCTCCAGAGGATCTTCCTGACCCAGGGATTGAACCTGTGTCTCCTGAATTGCAGGCAGAGTTTTTTACCATCTGAGCCACCAGCGAAGCGCAAGAGAGCAAGTCTCATATCTTTTCTGTGGAGGAGATCCACTGAAAGTACATGGTGGGTCCCCAGGCTGGCTCAAAATCAGATATGCATCATGTAGCTGGTTCCTCCTTTGCAGGACCTCTACAGGCCTCTTCCCCAGCAACCCAGTTCCCACAGCTGTCCCCTGCCCTGAGGCTGCCGGTTGCAGTCCCCGTTTCCAAACACAGCTTTGTCATGGCTCCTAACACTGGCTGTCATACTAGAAAGGGGTCTGATACATTCTAATTGGGGCCAGAACGATGGGTCATGTTTGGAAATGCTGCACTGATGGCTTTTTCCCAGAGGTCTTGGGGAGAGGCAAGGCTGAAAAGCCAAGGATCGTTTCTCTCCTGGAGGAAATCCCCCCTTTGTGGCAGGTTAGGGTTGGGATATTTAGAAGCCAAGGGGCCTTCCTAGAGCCTTTAAATCAGTGGTCTTCAACCTTTTTGGCAGCAGGGACTGGTTTCGCAGAAGACAATTTTACTATGGACTGGGATGGTTTCAGGACGATTCAAGCACGTTACATTATTGTGCACTTTATTTTTTTTTATTACTGCATCAGCTCCGCCTCAGATCATCAACCATTAAGTCCCAGATGTTGGGCACTGCTGCTATACATCATCTAACAGGTGGTTGCTGTCCCAGCTTTTGCATTTGCCAGGCCCTGCACGCTCTCAAAAGGCACTGGGGAAGTCATTTGCTGGTGATTACAATACTTCCATTAAAAAAACAGAAAGCTTCACCTAGGTGCATATCCATTCTTTATTTGGTCCTGGGGAGTGGAAATCAGAGGAGTCAGCCACATTTACAGGTAAAGGATGCCACAGCTATTTACCCAAAGCCAGCCAACCCTGAATGTTTAATTATTCAACACTTGACTGCAGCCTGTTTTCTCCAGCAGGAAGAGAACCTGGGAAAAGCCATCAGTTTCTAATCAATTTATATCTGAAACTGAATGAAAAGGGAAATATCCAGCATGTGTCTTAAGGTCCTGCCTGATTCACCCTAGAATCATTGTTGATCCTTGGTGACTGTGTGTATAAACATAATGTTTTATTCTGGGATAATTTTAGACTTACAGAAAAATTGCAGTGATATTAAAGTTCCTATAGACCCGACTAAGCTACTGTTCATACTATATTCTAGACTTATGGAGTCATAACATTTTTGCCCCAAAGAGGAAAATTGTTTGCTTATCACTTCTTTTCTGTGAACCTGCTATGTGCCAGGCACTAGGAATACAACAATGAATGAGACAGCCCTGGCCCCTCCATGGGGTCTGAAAGTCTAGCTTAATGGTATGTATGTATGTATGTATAGCAAAGGCTTTATACAAAATGGGAGACAAAGTAGTTGGCTAGAGCTATAAAAACAAGTACTTTGGAAAAAAGCTGCAAATGCCAACAAACACTGTATACAAGCTTAACATGAAAGGGATAATGAATTATAGCTTCATGGTTTTTAAAGGGGTCTTCAGACCATCAGCATCATGTGGGACTGCGTTTGAAATGCAGTTTTTCAGGCCCCAGCCCATATTGGATTCAGAACCTAGAGGAGGTAGAGTCCAGCAACGTTTGACTGAACAGTTTGAGCAAGCTCTCCAGGGTATTTGGATGGATGGTTGAGTTTGAGGACCAGTGTCTAGTGGGGAAAAACAAATACTAAATGAATAATTACAGACGTGGTATTTCACCAGGGAGTCAGAGCTCCAGGAAGTTAGGGAAGCTTCCGAGACTTGGAGTGTAGGAAAGGCCTGTTTGAGGAAGACGTGTTTTTTAATTTTTTAAAATTTGTTTATTTGGCTGCACTGGGTGTTTGATTTTCATTGCAGCCTGTAAGATCTTTAGCTGTGGGATCTAGTTCCCTGACCAGGGATCAAACCTGGGCCATCTGCACTGGGAGTGGGGAATCTTAGCCACTGGACCCACAGTGTCCAGTGTGGCTGGACACAGTGGACACGGGGGAAGTCCCGCAGGAAGGAATGTTTAATTTGCCATCAGAAACATGACAGAGCCCCATGGAGCTGATGGCAATGTGTTCTAGGCTGACGCACTGCTTAGAATCAGGTGAACGGAGATCAGACAGGATATAAAATTGTGAGTCAGAAAATTTAGTTTTGGAGACTTTCTTGGGTATCCAGAGGTTATGATTCTGTACTTCCACTGCAGGGAGAGCACGGGTTCGATCCCTGGTTGGAGAAGTTCCACGTGCTGGGTGGTGTGTCCAAAAAAAGAAAAATTAGTTTTTGGTCCAAATCCAGCTTTAGTTTGAGAGTCTAATTAACCAGTTCTCTGCATTTCCTCAATAGTTCAGTTAATAAAGTTTTTGAAAATCAACTCTAATGTTGCATTGAGAAGATTCAACAATAAAAAGGAAGAGCTTTGTGATAAGGGATGAAGAATCCATTGCAGTGCTGACGTTACTTAAATTAATTCTCTCTGTTGAGCTGTAGGGCTCCCTTGACTATCTGGGTCTCATTGTCCTTACTTGTAAAATGAGGTTGCACCAGATCCTTCCAGCCATTTTCTTTCTGATTTCATGATCCAGACTTAGTTATACATGTCATTGCATTCATGTTTACTCCTTGAAAGTACATTTATATTCATTTCCTCTGAGAGCTAATTCTACACCTGGCCTACTGGTAACTTTGAGGGAGCTTTAAAAATTCTTTTCTGTGAAATTATTGCCATAAGTTTATCCCACAATGATATATTATTTGCTCTAATGATCTGGTAATTATCAGGTAATAAAATGGCTAACCATAAGCATATTATTATTAAGGGCAGTTGCTGTGTGAAATATTTTTGTCATGTAACTAGATTTCTTGTATTTTAGTAATGCATAAGAAGTTCCATATTGAGGAGAATGAAAATAGAGCAATATCCTTCCATATTCTGCTGAAATAAATCTTAAGCCAGTCTGTTAAGAGTCAAAGGAGCCTAATTCCATGGACTAGAGTTTAAAGCCATGCTTTGTCTCTGACTTTTCCGTGTGCCCTGTTGTCATTCCTCAGAACTCTTCCTTCAAGGAAGGCTGAGATTGTCACCCTGAAGCGGGATTAGGCAACTGCATTTCTAAGCTGACCATCCTGACTTACCTGGTCCCTCTACTGAGGAAGTTTCATTAGGAGAGTCCTCATTCTGATGGGCAGAGAGTTTTACATACAAAGTCAGGCATGTGATGATGGGTCCTTAATAAGAATAAAGTAAGTTTTGTTTTTTAAGTTTTTTGTTTCCTTAGACTTTTCTGTCTTCAGTTGAAACAGTGGATTGACAATATCATGTTAGTTTTACATATACAGCACAGCAATTTGTTTACACATATATCTATATCTATTTTTCAGATTCTTTCCCCTTATAGGTTATTAAAAAAATACCAGTAGCGTTCCCCAATCTATATAGTAGGTCCTTGTTAGTTATCTATTGTGTATATAGTAATGTGTATATGTTAATCCCAACCTCCTACTTTACCGCTGTCCTAATCCCCCTTCCCTTTTTGGTAACCATAAATTTGTTTTCTGTGTCTGTGAGTCTCTAGGAATAAATTAAGTTTTAACCAAAGGGTGTTCAGACCACATTGCTGCATGTGTCCCCATGTGATGGGCATCAGAACATGACAGAGTGCTCATGCATCTGCATTATGATGAACTTTGTGCTGAATGTAGAGATTCACAATGATTGATTTCAGCCTCTTAAATTTTTCCCCTTGGATTTTGGCAGCCCCCAGGCTGGTATGTAGCTACTCAGAATCCCTCATGCCTCAGAAATGTTTCAATGGTAAATAAAAAGTTGCAGGGTGGTCTTCTAAGCTGGAAGAGTTCCCTCCTTCCCAGGTTCAATTATCACTTATCTACACCGACAATTGTCATACGTGCTTTACTTTCTGTCTACTGATGTACCATTTCCCATTCTTGACTGTAAGCTCCTGGAGGGCAGGTCCACAGCTGACTCATCCTGGAATGATACCATCATTTAACAGTTGGGATAGCTAACCTGGACTCAGGTACTTGATGTTTCACGTGTTCCTCCCTTTACCTCTATGAAGAGGGCTGTGCACTATGCCCAATAATACATATTGTGGCTTGTCCATGAGGTAGGTGGTTTTCAATCTCAGCTGATAGATGGGAAAACTGAGATACAAAAAGGTTCAAAATTGCGTTAGGGACACTGAGCTAGTTAGGGCTGGAGCCAGAATTCAGATCCATTTCTCTGTCATTCAAGCCTGTGTTCTGAGTAGTGTTGTCACAATGGCAAGGGACCTTTAACATCCTACAAACTCAATAATTGTAGAATGCACGAGTGATTCTCTGTATAGGTTGTGTGACTGGCTGATAGACTTTGGGGAAGGTGGTGAATGCATGAGGGGGCTATGTGGTATGTACTTGGAAAATA
This sequence comes from Bubalus bubalis, assembly GCF_019923935.1. NCBI lineage: Eukaryota > Metazoa > Chordata > Mammalia > Artiodactyla > Bovidae > Bubalus > Bubalus bubalis. The sequence goes on along the minus strand of NC_059177.1, from coordinate 20,975,768 downwards.
TGTGTAGACAGTAAGAGGGTCCATGAGAAATGCTTGCTTTCTGGGTTTTTTTTTTGTCTGTGCCACGCAACATGTGGGATCTTAGTTACCCAACTGGGGATCAAAGTCGTGCTTCCTGCATTGGAAGCTCAGGGTCTTAACTGCTGCACTGCCAGGGAAGTCCCAGAGAAGTGCTTTCGATGTGAAGGGATCGGATGCCTAATTACTTGAGTAAGGCAAAGGAACTACTGGATTGCTTGCTATCGTACTCAAGAGCAATGTTGTTCTTGTTTATTTTCCATATTGCATTGTTGGTCACATCATTTCTCCAAGTCTAATGCAATCAGACTTCTTAACTTTTGTGTGCTGATTCTGATACAACTCCTTATTTGCCCAAGTATGACTTCATGGGTAAAGATATTCCCATCTGGGAAGTAACACTGCTACAAGAAGTATCTTCGGGACTATAGTCCTCTCTGCTCCATGACTTCCATGCCTTGCATTCCACTTCTATTCCACTCTATTCTACAAACATTATCTTGAGTATATGATTAGGAGGTATTAGGAGGTGGGCCTTTAGGAGGTCTCTATGTCATGAAGGCAGAGCCGTCACAAATGGGATTAATGTCCTCATAAAAGATCCCAGAGGCCTCCCATGCCCCTTCAGTCATGAGAGGACAGAGTGAGAAGATGGGTGTCTTATGAACCAGGAAGTGGGCTTCTCCAGAAGCTGAATCTGCCATTGGTGTGGGTGAATTTTTAGCTTTAGAACAGGAAAGAACACATTTCATTTTCTGAGCCCTTTGAGTATCTAATACTTTGAACATTGCAGTCAGAAGTAATTTAGTAAAATGTGGCAGTAGAAGATTTAGGTTAAATGAGTAGCACTCAACTCAGATGGTTGAAAGAGGTGGCATTTTAAACAGAACTGTCTACTTGTCCATTCTGAAAGGCAAACAGTTTCATGATTGAAGACTCGAGAATTTAAATTATTACTGGACTTTCATGAATAAAAAAGGATGTATAATTTCAATTAAGAAAAAAGCAGCTTATCCCTTTGATTCAACACAAGTGATACTTGGATGCTTCTTCCTTTTAAATTGAGTTTATTAGAGTTGTGGCCCTCACTTGGCCAGCTGAAAGTGATCACACACAGCATTTTTCCATACAATCTTTCAGCTTAGTTTTTGGATTTATTACAGTGTGGCCAAATAGTTCCCAGTGGCTAGGATTATGACCAGTTTTCTTTCAGTAAATGGAACTCTTCTTACACAGCATGACTGAGCTTTTTGATGCAGGAATGCAGGACTGATCCAGCCCAGCATATTGGGGGAAAGTTTGTCTTGACTGATCAGGCATCCTCCTTGGGAAACCTCTTCCATTTCAGGGCTCTCGCTCTCCTCCCAAAGAATTACCTTTGTTGGTTCCTTTTGTCAGGAAACATTTGGGACATTTACTCACATTGAGCTGCCAATGTCTTAGTGCTACTTTTCCCAGTGAATAAATTTATATTTTAAAAGACCATCTAGAAAAAGGATGTAGCTTAGCCTTAAAGAATTAACTGCCAGTAGTGACATTTTAGGTGTTAAAATGGGGAGGATTTTGGTGTTTGTAGGTTGGAAGCCTTCCTGTACCCATTCTCTGAATACTAGTAAGTGGTGCTAAGTTGCTTCCGTCGTGTCCGATTCTGTGCGACCTCATGGACTGTAGCCTGCCAGGCTGCTCTATCCAAGGAATTTTCCAGGCAAGAGTGGTGGAGTGGGTTGCCATTTCCTTCTCTAACTAGTAAGTGGTATGTGCCCATAAATAAAGCCTGTTGGTAAGGAAAAAATATAGTATGAATCTCAGGAATTGTAGAACATGAGACACTGCGGGTTGAAATTATACATAAATGAATAATTCTTGAGGTCCTCCTATATACCACAATTTTCCTGCACATCTTAGTCTATGGTGACTAAAATTTTAAAACTGTAAGTCAGGATATGTTTTAAAAATTATTTTCAGATTTGTATATGTTTATATGAACAAGGACATTTATATCCCAAGGACATTAAAGTTTAATCACCTTCTACATATACTGCCTTAGTTCTTACTACTTAAACAAAAATGAAATAAACTGGGTGCTTAACCAGCAGACATTTATTTTCAAGTTTTGGAGGCTGAGAGCGTGAAGGTCAAGGTGCTGATATTATTCCTGGTGAGAACCTTCTTCCTAGTTGGAAGATGGCCACCTTTAGCTGTGCCTTCACCTGGAGGAGCAGACAGAGGAAGGAAGCAGTCTCTGGTCTCTTCTTAAAGGGGCACTAATCCCATAATGAGAGCCCCACCCTCATGACTGACTTACCTTTTAGGGTCCATTTCTAATTACAGTGTCACTGAGGGTTAGAGTTTCAATATAAGAATTTGGGGGAACACAAATATGCAGTTCATAACAAATATTTGATGAAATGGTTTTGTTGAAACAAAAAAACAAAACAATAAAATTCTTAGCCTATGGTTTCTATGGATTGTTCAGTGTTGGTTAATATTTCTGCTCTTGGAGTCAGACAAATGGCGGGAAACTGATTGTTCTGAGCTTCAGTTTTCTCTTGTGTCAAAAGGCGACAATACTGGGACTCTTCTTATTTGACTATGAAGGTTAAATAGCATCAGGAAGCAATATAAACCATTTAGCATTGAGCCAGACACAAAGGAAGTGCTTAATAAGCCTCAGTTATTCTAAAGGTACAGTAATTTTAATACATATTATTATGATTTAATGGAAAATGTTGCTTAGAGGGGGAATCATGTATGCCTGGGAGGGAGAGAATCAAAGTCACATGGTAGAAATAAAAATGAACATGAATTAGTAAGTTCAAGAGCCACTGATGGACCAGCCACACTGAGCAGAGAACCAGGGGCAAGGCAAGGAGAGAAGATCAGACTCAGAACCACAGAACCAACCACAAAGGTGGAGTGTGAGAGGGACAAGGGGATAGCAGGAATGCGACAAAGCAGAGTCAGAGGTTTTTGTCATGGGTGCCCTGGAACAGTGTTTCCCTGCTGGCTGCCCTGTCAGCAGGAGCCCCAACTTATGATAATGATGTTACAATAAGAAAAACGATGATCTAGAGCGGTGGAATTGGGTAGCAGGGAGGCTCAAGAGGAAGGGGACACATGTATACCTATGGCTGATCTGTGTTTTGATGTGCGGCAGAAACCAACACAATATTGTCATTATCCTTCTATTAAAAAAAATGATGACTGATAGAAGAAATCAAAATGACAGAAGGAGCTAAGCGTGGTTGAGTTGGCCCCACCTTGTGGGAATCGTCTGGGGTGGAAGAAGTGCAGTTTTCCCTTGGTATCCACAAGGAATTGGTTCCAGGATCCCAGTGGATACCAAATTCTGAGGATGCTCACGTCCCTTATATGATGGCATCTTTGGTTGGCTCTTGGTATTTGCGGTTCCACATTTGCTGTTATGGAGGGTTGATGTAAGGCCAAACCATGAATGAGCTCTTGCAGGAAGTCATTAGAGTTATAAACAAAAACATTGTGTGTTTAAACCACTTGATACAACTAACTTCTTCCTCGACTTGCTGACTTTTCTAGAGCCAGCACAGGTAATAAATCATGAAACTGTCTGTGTCTTCCTTTTCTACTTATTGACCGCTGTTGCTATTAAGGAAATGCAGAGTGAGAAAAGGTGTCTTCTGGTGCTTTGGGGAGGTTAGTGGGGTTCAGGGCAATCTCAGAAGATTGCTCTGTAGTGCTTTTCCCCTTACCTTTGCCCAGGATGGATGGGTGTACTGAGAGGAAAAGAACAGGGGACCAATAACCATAATTTTGTTGTATAGACATATATATGCAACTATGTCTACTCAATATACATATACGTATTGTGAGCCAAGGTCTTTGGTAGTTGCTTTGTGGGAAACAGAATCCCTGGGCTTAGAATTCTGTATTTATTTGGAGAAAGTGAGCACAGAGGAGATACTTCCATGGAGAAGCACATTTATATGGTCAATTTAATGTAGGATAAAATAGATCCTAAGTCTTACTGGTAAAGGGACTGTCTTAGTCAGGAGGGATGAGTCAGAGACCTCATCTTTTTGTTAACTGCCTTTGCTGCTCTGAGTGTGCAGCATCATTAAAGAGGGTTTTTTTGGGGGGGACTTTGTGTCTCCCCTTTCCTGATAGCAAGCTGGTGAAGTTGCAATAAGCTCCTTTCTCTCTGCCCCTTTCCAGCTCTTTTCTTTACCTTCCTTGATTTTCAACTTTCACCATCCTGCCTTTGAGACACAAATGTCCCAACATCATTTCCTGCCTGCCTCCCTGGTTGATCACTCTAGCGTGGAGACATATTTTATATTTGAAACCCTGTATTTTATTTTTGATTTCCCAGGAGACTCACCACATTGTTGAAATACAGCCACAGCCATGATGTGGAAGGTATTGAGTGAAAGGGACAAGGTACCAATGTCCCCAGCCTTAACTCTTGATTTTCTTACTCTTTAACAAAAGACTAAAGGCATTCAGGTGGCAGTTTACGTTCAGCCTTGTTCTGGTTTATTTTAGGGGATGAATTTGAAATGGCTCAGTAGTGGATGGGACACTCTGGGGCACTTAGATTAGGAAAAGTGACCTTTTGTTATTCAGTGAATAAATCCATACTGTGGGGTTGTTACTCTGCCACCTGCCCTCTCTGTGATTTTCATATTTCTAACCCTATGCATACGAGCTTTCTTGCTCTGGTGTGCCTCTTTTAGGCTATGTGGGAGCCACAGAGAAGAATGACCTATAATCAGAGATGTTAATTGAAATGAGACTTGCCTCAGCTAAGGGTAGCCAGCCTTTGGAAAGCCATGTTCTCAAGTGGAGGAAGACCAAGAAATGTTTTACTGCTTTGCCTCATACCAACTCTCTCCTAAGGAAAAGTCCCATGACCCCTGTTGTTGCAGTTTAGTTGCTAAGTTGTGTCCAACTCTTTGTGACCCTAGGGACTGCAGCACACCAGGCTTCCCTGTCCTTCACTATCTCCTGGAGTTTGCTCGACTCATGTTCATTGAGTCGATGATGCCATTCAACCATCTCTCCTCTGTCGCCCCCTTTTCCTCCTGCCCTCAATCTTTCCCAGCATCAGGGTCTTTTCCAATGAGTTGGCTCTCTTGCATCAGGTAGCCAAAGTATTGGAGCTTCAGCTTCACCATCAGTCCTTCCAATGAATGCTGCTGCTGCTGCTAAGTCACTTCAGTCGTGTCCGACTCTGTGTGACCCCATAGACGGCAGCCCACCAGGCTCCCCCGTCCCTGAGATTCTCCAGGCGAGAACACTGGAGTGGGTTGCCATTTCCTTCTCCAATACATGAAAGTGAAAAGTGTAAGTGAAGCCACTCAGCCGTGTCTGACTCTTCACGACCCCATGGACTGAAGGCTACCAGGCTCCTCCATCTATGGGATTTTCCAGGCAAGAGTACTGGAGTGGGGCGCCATTGCCTCAGGGTTAATTTCCTTTTGGATGGACCAGTTTGATCTCCTTGCTGTCCAAGGGACTCTCGAGAGTCTTCCGTTGCTCAGAGCGAGAGAGACAGGTCTGCATAGTCTGCCCAGATTGTAAAGGGGCTCTTTCAAAGAAGCAACAACAGAGAAGTGTGTTGAATCTGAGACATGGAATCTCTTATTCTGATTATAAAACATGGTAATGTATAACCTTCCTGCATCCTGTCACTACATCTGCTACCTCTTTTCTAGATGATGAGTTGAAGAGTGCTGGGAAATTCACTTCTGCTTTTCTTATGACTCTACCTTTAGTAGGAAAGAAAGAGTTGGGATGAGTCATCCTTCAATTCTATTAGTATGTTCATTTCAGTGTTGTTTACAGGCAAAAATAACTCAAATATATTCTCTGTTTAATCAAGTTAAGAACGATCTAAGTATGCAGAGTAAAATATGACAGTATCTGTTTACCACTCTGATTCATTTCTCACCCATGTTCTATATATTAATTACCCTTGGATTTAGACTTCTGAACCACATGTATTTCCTTGTCAGTTGTCTTCATGATATTTTGTTGTCTGTTTCTCCCACCCCAGGCTTTGTATCTCCTTAGATTTGCTCCAGTATGCTTTCTATATTTAAGAAGTCCTAGTGTTTCTGGCCCACCAACACTTTAAATGAAGAAATTTTCATCTGGCAAATAGTACCCAAACAACAAACTATAATGCAGGTTTATTTCATTTTTCAGAAACTTTTAGGTTATTTCATGGAATTTTGAGTAGGCAGAATGGTGGTTGCATAAGCTTATTCTACTTTTTTATTTTTATTTTTTGACTGTGTTTCTATACATGAGATACCTTAGTTTCCTGACCGTGGATCAAGCCTGAGTCCCCTGCAATGGAAGTGCCGAGCCTTAACCACTTGACTACCAAGCAAGTCTTCATTCTTCACTTGATCTAATCTTTCCATCTAGATTGAGAGATGAGGTTGAGATTGCTTCAGTGATTTTGGCTTTAACTGCATTGTGTCTTTTAGAGGTATTCAGTGGGGATGTCCCTGGTGGTCCAGTGGATAAGACTGTGCTCCAAATGCATGGGGCCCAGATTTTATCCCTGGTAAAGGAATTGGAGAAGGCAATGGCACCCCACTCCAGTACTCCTGCCTGGAAAATCCCATGGACGGAGGAGCCTGGTAGGCTGCGGTCCATTGGGTCACTGAGGGTTGGACACGACTGAGCGACTTCACTTTCATTTGTCACTTTCACGCATTGGAGAAGGAAATGGTAACCCACTCCAGTGTTCTTGCCTGGAGAATCCCAGGGATGGGGGAGCCTGGTGGGCTGCCGTCTATGGGGTCGCACAGAGTTGGACACGACTGAAGTGACTTAGAAGAAGAAGAAGAAAGGAATTGGATCCCCAGTGTTGGCAACTAAGACCTGGTGCAACCAAATAAATACATATTTTTTAAAAAGGTATATAGTGAGCATTTGCTGATGAATGGCTAGTGGATGAATCAAGAGTAGAATTAGGCCTTCAGAGATAAGGTTGTGTGTACTCGTTCCATGACAACATGCTGAATCTAAGTTTTCTACAAATTCTAAATATTCTAGGCTTGATGGAGTGTTACTTGGGAGGGTAGATATTTAAAACATAAGATCATAGTTTAAACAGCTATGTGAATTAGCTTAAACTTGCAGCAACATAGTCTGAAAAAAGTGAGCCTGGACCCAGGAGAAATTAGCCTCTGAACAAGTAAGGTTGTTAAATAGAAATTGATCATACAATTGGAAGCTCATAGACAGCTTTCTGCTTTCTATATTTTTTCTCTGACACTTTGAACATGAACATAATGCTAATCACTCCTATCTTCCATGACTGAATTGTTTGAACCTATAACACTGACTTAGCACAAATACAGCTAATGAGCCAAAAGCAAGATTGTGATGTTTCTCAAGGCAGATCTATAAATGAACTGTGCATGGATTTGAAGTTATTTGGGGTCATCTGCAGACGAGCTAAACTCTGCTAACCTGTGATTGATAAATCCCTTCATTCATTCCACAAATATTTATTAAGTCCTTACTATTTACCAGGACTTGGATACATAGAATCCTAGGCATATAGCAGCGAACAAAATAGAAGTGGTCCTCACAAGGCTCTCAGTTTAATGTGGCAGGTGAATATTCAATGAGGAAGTACACAAATATTTTGTTATGATTTTATTAAGTGATAGCAAAGATCAGAAGAGTATGTTATGAGAATTTAGCCTAATTATGCAACAGAGGGAAATTCAGTGTGGTTGGAGGAGATGGGCTAGGTCACAGATTTCCTGGTGGCTCAGTGGTAAAGAATCTACCTGCAGTGCAGGGAATGCAGGTTTGATCTGTGGGTAGGGAAGATCCCCTGGAGGAGGGCATGGCAACTCTCTCCAGTAGTCTTGCCTGGGAAATCCCATGGACAAAGAAGGCTGGTGCGGTACAGTCCATGGGGTTGCAAAAGAGCTGGACATGACTTAGCAACTAAACAACAACACACATTTCCTTAGTATAGAGTGTTATCCACCCCTGGCCAGAGATCTGCAGAGAAGTCTGTAGACAAGGGAGCACCGAGAAGACAGTAGGCTGTGGAGGTTTGAAGCTGGATGTATTCTTTCCTGAGAATTTTCCTCTCTGAGGAGGAGGATCAATTTTCAAACAAGGGGTGGTACTACCACTATTTGTGTTTGTACAAAAGTCAAGCCAAGTAGACATGGTCAGTTATGCTGTTGATGCCTGAGTTACATCCAGGATTTGATCAAGCAGTGTTTCCTTGATCCCAAGGGTAGTTTTTCTTATTCAGAATTTTTCTCGGAGTAACTTGGTAATCTACACCAACTTTATTCTATTTTGGCACTAATCACAAACTGAATTATTTATGTGAGGCTAATTTAAAAATCTGTCTTTTGCACCTTTCAGACAAAATGAGAATTACAGTGTGTAATACATGCAGGGAAAGGAAATCTCTCCCAAATCAGATCCTCCTGCGAGTTTAAATTTGGAAAAGTAGGTGCTATTTTTTTTTTTTGTCCTTAATTATTTTTTTTAAAGATAAACTTAATTTTAGCATAGATTTAGATTTACAGATAAACCATGCAGGAAGTAGAAACACTTCCCATATACCCTAAACCAGTTTTTGTGGGTTTTTTTTAAGATTTTTTTTGGGATGTGTACCATTTTTAAAGTGTTTATTGAATTTGTTACAATATTGCTTCTATTTTATATTTTGTGTTTTTTTGACCATGAGTTGTGTGGGATCATAACTCCCCAACTAGGAATCAAACCTGCAGCCTTGCGTTAGAAGGCAGAGTCTTAAACACTGGACCACCAGGGAAGCTCCCCCCGCCCCCGCCGCCCTACCACCCATACAAGTTTTAACCTCTTAAATTAATATGGTGTCGCAATCAAGCAAATTTTGTAAGTATTCTTAACTAAATTCCTTTTTTGTTTGTATTTCCTCAGTTTTCATCTAATGTTTTTTTTGCTGTCCCAGGATCCCACCTTACACTTCGTTGTCATATTTCCATAGGCTCCTCTTGGCTGTGACAGTAGACTTTCTTTGATGTTTGGGGAAGTACTGGCCAGGAATTTTGTAGAATGCTCCTCAATTTGCCTGATATTTTTCTTATGATTAGACTGGTCTTGCGGGTCTTGGGGAGGTATAGCACAGAGGTAGAGCCCAGCTCTCATCACACCAAATCAAGGGTGTGTGCCATCTACCTGGTTGAGGTTGTGTTTGTCAGGTAACTTCTCTGTAAAGTTCATCCCCCCACCTCTTTCCCAGTTCCTCTGGGAGGAAGTCTCCATCGGTGGCCCACACTTAAGGAATGGGAAGTTAGGCTCTTCTTCCTTTAGATTGCAATATTGCCACAGATCATTTGAACTTCTTCTGCACATGAGTTTTCTCTTCTCCCCTATTTATTTAATCCATCAATCAAACATTGATATCACTATGGACTCCGAGGTATTTATTTTATACTTGGGGTTATAATCCAGTATTTATTTTGGTACTCAGGTTGATTGGGCTTTGACCACTGGAAGCTCTTGCAGTTGATTTCTATGCCCCTTTGATATACCCCCACTGGTGTTTAGTCGCTCAGTTGTTTCTGACTCTTTGCGACCCCATGGACTGTAGACCCCAGGCTCCTCTGTCCATGGGATTTCCCAGGCAAGAATACTGGAGGGGGTTGCCCTTTCCTCCTCCAGGGGATCTTCTGATGCAGGGATCGAACCCATGTTGGCAGGTGGATTCTTTACCACTGAGCCACCTTGGGACACTCCCTACATGTGGTAAGATTTTATAATAGCAGTTAAAAAGTGTTTGCCCTTCTGCCTGCACTGAATTGCCCAGGTCGTCTCTTGGGACTTGTAATTTGCTGTTTGACCTCTGGTTACTGTAAACCTTTTAATCTTTATCTTTTTTTGCCTGATGACCTTGTTCTGCCCCAACTTATCCATCAAAGTACCCTAATTGGGAAGAGTTTGTTTTTTCCAGGATATGTAAGTCTTTTTTGTGGTTTTTCTGGTTCTCTTGGTATACAGGGAGGGGACAGAAGACCAACTTAGAAAGTGGAGGCATCTGCAGTGTGGGTCAGTGTGATCTTGACCTTGTAAGAGAAGGAATTGGGTATTTATTAAAATGCAGGTTCCTGAGTTAGCCTCAGACACATGGACTTTGATCCCTTAGCAGCAAACCCAGGAATCAGCCTTTCATCAAGGACTCCTGATGGTTCTAATGCACACCAGAGTTTGAGAACCACAACACTGGAGCATTAAAGAGAGTGGTGGTGGTGGTGTTTAGTCGCTAAGTCGTGTCTGACTCTTTGCAACCCCATGAACTGCAGCATGCCAGGCTTCCCTGTTCTTCACTGTCTCCAGGAGTTTGCTCAGATTCTTGACCACTGAGTCAGTGGTGCTATCTAACCATCTCATCCTATGTCACCTGCTTCTCTTTCTGCCTTTAATCTTTCCCAGCATCAGAGTCTTTTCCAGTGAGTTGGCTGTTTGTATCAGGTGGCTAAAGTACTGGAGCTTCAGCTTCAGCATCAGCATCAGTCCTTCCAGTGAATATTCAGGGTTGATTTCTTTTAGGATTGACTCTAAAGAGAAGACAAATTGCAGAAAGCTTTCTGGAGTGTTATTTTGTAGAGCACTTACCTGGAGATCAAAGATCTTTCTTCTGTGCTAGAAAACAAGAGTAAAGCTTTGAACCTAGAGAGCTTTCAAGACATTTTCTCTATGATTATGTTCATCTGTGCCTTTTTTCATCTATCTGTTAGCTAAGGGATGTGTGACAGGGTCTGCTCATTGAACAGGGAGAATATAGATGGGGATGGGGTTTTACAGATGCTTTGAAGATGAATCTTCATGAGATGATTGAAAAAGTTTGAGAAAGTTCTCTAGTGGTGGGGCTGACTATGAAGATGGTGGGGGAGTCCAGGGTAGGGAAGTTAGGCTTAGAAAAGTCAGGAGTGGAAGGGAAGGTGTAGTTCAGGGACAGATGAAAAGGCAGTTTAGTCTGTAAACAAAGCAATGCTGAAAGCATCGGAAGGACGAGTTGAAATCATCCTTGGGATGTTTCTCTAGGAGGATTCAGAAGGACAGCAGGGACTTATTGAGGACTTCATTTCAAGCGTACATTGGTTTGTGTGTGTGCTCAGCCATGTCTGACACTTTGGGACCCCATGGACTGTAAGCCTGCAAGGCTCTTCTGTCCATGGTATTTTCCAGGCAAGAATACTCGAGTGGGTTACCATTTCCTACTCCAGGGGATCTTCCTGACCCAGGGATTGAACCTGCATCTCTTGTGTCTCCTGAGTTGGCAGGCAGATTCCTAACCACTGTGCCACTTGGGAAGCCTCATACGTTGGTTTAATCGTGGATAAATATTTGCTCCAATTTTCTTTCCACAGTTGTTTGTTCAAAATGGGAAGTTATTTTGAGGTAGGCATTTCAAATACCTTTAGTGGTTTAAATGACAGTGATTTCTAGTTGAATAGCATCATGCCTATTCATATTTCTGGATCATGTATGTGATTAGCCTCTTAACTGATACACATACTGTGGTTGGCACTGTTAGGGGGACACAGAGGCATAACTCCTTATCTTTGAGGAGCTTGCATTATTGGAGAGCTATCAAGAAAGGTACTCATGACAGGCCCTACCCCAGGCCCCTGACTCACAGGCTGAGTTGGGGCCACTGGGCTGTGTAACACGCTGTCCAGGGGGGAAGCCCACTCAAGTTCAAGAAGCATGGCTCCTGGATGGTGGAATTCAGGCTACAGTAAAACCACCCTTGGAAAATCAAAAGGCTTCATGGTCTTGACTGTAATCCTGACATGGAACAAAATTGATGACACTGGAAGCTTAAGCTTTAAAAAAATACTTGTGTTTAAAAACAGCCGGCACTAGCCATCCTTAAAAGTGATATTTCTACACCCTGAAGTTTATCAATAATGTTCCTTACTTCTGCTCTTGAAATCATGTTACAACTTTATAAAGAATACTGTTCAGTATTAAGAAAAATGGAGAGACCAAAAAAGAGAAAAGTAGACATGAGAAATGAAATACTGATAAAGTACATGTGATTGTTTCATGTCTCATTTTTCTCATAAGGAGCTCACAGGTTTTGGCTTCTTGAATGATGTGTCTTGGGATAGAGCTCAAAGGATGAACATCATGAAATAAGGGAGAAGAAAACCAACCTTTTGAATGGGCATATTGTCAACAGGGTGTTGGGTAAAAAGGTCCATGATTGTGTTTAGAAACTGCAATCCAGCTGTTTTGTGCTCTAAAGCCAATAAAGAGGCAAGGTTGATGGAAAGGAAAGTTTGTTTTATTTCTGTGACTGGCAACTGGGGGTGGGGGTTTGAGGGGGTGGGGACAGGGAGGGTGGACTCCTGTCCAAAGGTCAATTCCCCCCCTGAAAATGAGTGGGCAAGAGCTATCACAGGTGGAGGAAGGGGGCTACATGTAGAAAAAGTACAGTCAGCTCTGACAGTCATCTTGAAATTGGTCATAGGTGGTCTGATCATTCATCTTGATTATTTGAAGAACAGTTAATCTTCAGTTCCAGGATCAGTCTGTTCCCATTTCTTTGAGGCCAGTTCTTGGGGTTGTGGCAGTTTGTCTCATGGCTACAGTCTGGTCGTCATATAGTTAACTTCTCTACCTGGTGGGGGTTTCAGTAATTATAAGACAGCTTAAAGGATATGGCTCAGAATATAATCTGTACCCCTTGAGGAGGAACTAAAGGTCCTTGATTTCCTTGATGGCTAAAATATTACTGTTTTGTCCTGTTTGACCATTTTCCTTTGCTTCAGTGTTTTCTCATATCTCTTAGCAAATTTATTCTTTGAGTAAAGTTTTCCTGCAGACAAAAGGCAGGTGGAGGACATGGTTGGAGATGAGAGGAAAGGACCATAGAGTCCTGCTCAGTTTCAGTCTGAGAAGGGACATCTGATCGACCCGGTGGGCTGTGTCTAAGGAGCAGTGGCTGCTGCTGCTGCTGCTAAGTCGCTTCAGTCGTGTCTGACTCTGTGTGATCCCCTAGACGGCAGCCCACCAGGCTCCCCTGTCCCTGGGATTCTCGAGGCAAGAGTACTGGAGTGGGGTGCCATTGCCTTCTCCAGGAGCAGTGGCAGGTGGTGTGAAACATCAGCTTGGGGTCAGATTATAAAGATGCTTAAAAGCCAGACTGTATATTCTGTTGAAGGTCATAGGAATCTATATGAGATCTTGATAACAGAAGAATAATCTGCAAAGAGTTGTATTTTAGACAGATTGATTTATTTTCTTGGAAGGGTTGGGGATTGAGCTCACTAGAAGGAATAAGATGTTAAGAGGGTTTTTTTTTTTTTTTGATACTGTGATCACATTAAGAGTCTGACAAAGGTGACTGTTGTGGGAACATAGGAGATGGAGGAGTGAAAAGATACTGCAGAAGAATATCCCAAGTCTCTGGTACTGAGCCAAGACCTTTTCGTGGTTTACCCTTTTCTATCCCCTTAACAGCTCTGTGAGGTATTATTTTTAAGGGTGAGGAAACTAACATACATAAAAGTCACATGACCGGAAACCAGTGAGTAAAGGGTGTAGGATGATGCTGTCCAGTATGGCAGCCACTAGACACCTGAACCTGTGTTAATTTAGTTAGAATTAAATATTTAAAAATCAGCTTTTCAGATGCCTGCACCACATTTCAAATGCCTGATACCAACATGGGGCTGGTGGCTACCATCTTTGATAACACAGATATAGAACATTTCTGTTATTCCATAAAATTTTGCTGGGCAGATTTGAACCTGCCCAATACCTGGTGGCTCAGAGGTTAAAGAGTCTGCCTCCAATGTGGGAGACCTGGGTTTGATCCCTGGGTTGGGAAGATCCTCTGGAGAAGGAAATGGTAACCCATTCCAGTATTCTTGCCTGGAGAATATCATGGAAGTAGAAGCCTGGTAGGCTACAGTCCATGGGGTCGCAAAGAGTCGGACATGACTGAGCGACTTCACTTTCACTTTTACTTTCAATACCTGCATGGGGCTGGTGGCCACTGTCTTTGATAACGCAAATATAGAACACTTCTATTATTCTATAAAGTTTTGCTGGGCAGATTTGAACCTACACATTATAACTCCTGAGCCCATGGTCTTTATTTTATTTATTATTTAGAAATTTTTTTGATAGGGTTTAAAGTCTTTATTGAATTTGTTACAATATTGCTTCTGTTCTTCATGTTCCGGTTTTTTGGCCATGAGGCAAGTGGGATCTTAACTCCTCAGGCAGGTATTGAACCCACACCCCCCTGCATTAGAAAATGAAGTCTTAACTGCTGGACTACCAGGGAGGTCCCAGAGCCCATGTTCTTAAGCCATCCACTCTACCACCTGCCATTAACAAAATATTGCTATGGTTTCTAGTGGAATAGCTAGCTTAAAGAGGGGAAAGACAGGACTCATGTAACATTTTGGTGATTTCTCTTTAAAAATACATTTGTTAATGAAATTTAATACAAGCCAAGTATTTTAAGTTCTTTGTTAGATTAGCTTAAATTTTATCGGGTGAAAATAAGCCAGTATGAATTCAGGACTATATACTTCTACATGGTACCAGTATGCCTTAGTATCCTGAGAGATATAGATTACAATGTGTGTGTCCGTTGGGGCCTCAGTTCTCCTTTGAAGAGTCCATTTGGCAAGTCTGCAGCTTGGAAAGATAGCATAATCATGGCAACAAGTTCCATCCCTTCTCAGATTTCTCCTTAAGTGCCTCTTCAGCTCAGTTCTCCACTTTCAAATGGGCTACAAAAGTACACTGAAAAGATGGATGTCTTCTTTCCCTGAGCATGGTATTGCTGAAGCCAGGATGCCAATTACATTGCTTTGTGATACAGGATCTGGGATAATGTTAAACTGGAAACATATTTATTTCCTGACTTCAGATGAAAATAGAGAATCTCACTGCTATTAGAGGGAGCTGGCGTATAATTCTTCGGCTATGAGGATGGTGATCTTGCATTTCCGTAAACAGGCAGTTAGCCAAAATGTATCATTGACTCATAATATTAGGTCTCGGGGAGGCAGAAGCTTTTTCTTGAAGAGAGAGGCTGGGAGGGCCATTGAAAAGGCTGTCTGTGAGTTGTTTTGCAAGGTGATATTAAGCTGTGCCCTCTGCTTTGCATGCGTAAGAATCTCAAGCCTATAGTAATGTGAGAGGTCTGCTTTCTCCTAAATACCACAAGGTTATCATGCAGAATATTGGACTTGAGGAACATGGAGAGTGCAGGATTGGTTTCTCTAATTTTTGGTTCCTCCTTGAGCTTTCCCCATTCCCAAGCTCTTCAGACTATACAGTTGGGGTGTATGATGGTTTTGTTGTTGCTTTATAGCAGAGTTACAGTGGAGCCAATTTGTGGGTGCAGTGTGCTGGCTTCCAACACTTGGGGAGCTTCAAAAATACTTCCTGAGAAATCATCTTTCTCTTTTTCCAAGAAAGATTACAGTCACTTTGTAGTCTACATGTTTTTTTTTTTCCCCCTGGACCATCACTAATAGGAAGCATCAGCTTGTTGACTGAAATGAATTGTGCTCTGGTAACATGGCTGTTGTTTGCCTCTGGGTTTGTTTCTGGGTTTGTCCACGTTGTGCATCTCCCTCCTGAACGTGGGAGATTCCTCTGAATATGCAGATTCATCTGAATGAATGAAGGTATGAAGACTTTTCATTTTGTTCGGTGCCTAAAACTAGAGGTTTTTTTTTTGTTTGTTTGTTTTTTGGTAGTAAGGCACTATTCAGAAATCTTGCAATGGATGCTTTGTTTCCCATTAACTTGACTTGAATATGTAAGGTTTTTCAGGGTAAATAAGAATTTTCAGGGTAAAAAAGAATTTCCAATGTTTTGTACTAGGGAACTTCAAGGAGAAAAGTCACCTTACTTGACCTGAATCAGTTTGCTTTAGTTTTGGTAGATTCAGGGGGAGAATAGTGTTCTTTCATGATTGCTGTCCAAAGGGGAGACCCAGAAAACAGTCTGCTGTTCTCTGAGTAGTGCTAATTATGTAGGACCCTTCTGGGCTGTCCAAGTTATTCCTGTCACCAGTCAGAAGGCCACACAGAGAGTGCTATTCCCAAACCTAGCATTGCCATTTTGGAAAAGAGGTCATGGTAATGTTGAACCTAAAATTTGGCGACAATAGTAAAATTGGGAAACCAAGAGCTACTTTATTCTTTTTATAAAAATGCCTTCTTTAAAAAATTTTATATTGAAGTATAGTTGATTAACAATGTTAATTTCAGGTGTATAGCTAAGTGATTCATCTATCAGATCAGATCAGTCGCTCAGTCGTGTCCGACTCTTTGCGACCCCATGAATTACAGCACTCCAGGCCTCCCTGTCCATCACCAACTCCCGGAGTTCACCCAGACTCACGTCCATCGAGTCAGTGATGCCATCCAGCCATCTCATCCTCTGTCTTCCCCTTCTCCTCCTGCCTCCAATCCCTCCCAGCATCAGAGTCTTTTCCAGAGTCAACTCTTCTCATGAGGTGGCCAAAGTACTGGAGTTTCAGCTTTAACATCATTCCTTCCAAAGAAATCCCAGGGCTGATCTCCTTCAGAATGGACTGGTTGGATCTCCTTGCAGTCCAAGGGACGCTCAAGAGTCTTCTCCAACACCACAGTTCAAAAGCATCAATTCTTTGGCGCTCAGCCTTCTTCACAGTCCAACTCTCACATCCATACATGACCACAGGAAAAACCATAGCCTTGACTAGACGAACCTTTGTTGGCAAAGTAATGTCTCTGCTTTTGAACATGCTATCTAGGTTGGTCATAACTTTCCTTCCAAGGAGTAAGCGTCTTTTAATTTCATGGCTGCAGTCACCATCTGCAGTGATTTTGGAGCCCAGAAAAATAAAGTCTGACACTGTTTCCACTGTTTCCCCATCTATTTCCCATGAAGTGTGGGACCGGATGCCATGATCTTCGTTTTCTGAATGTTGAGCTTTAAGCCAACTTTTTCACTCTCCACTTTCACTTTCATCAAGAGGCTTTTTAGTTCCTCTTCACTTTCTGCCATAAGGGTGGTGTCATCTGCATATCTGAGGTTATTGACATCTATAGGCATATGTATATACACATATGTGTGTGGGTGTGTGTATATGGGTTTCTTTGGTGGCTCAGATGGTAGAGAATCTGCCTGTAATACCCTGGGTTTGATCCCTGGGTTGGGAAAATCCCCTGGAGGAGGGGATGGCAACCCACTTCTGTATTATTGCCTGGAGAATCCCCATGGACAGAGGAGCCTGGTGGGCTATATAGTCCATGGGGTTGCAAAGAGTCAGACATGACACAAAGCACACACACGTATATATACATATATACACACATACACATATACACGTTTCTTTTTGTTTTCCAATCTTTTCCCCATTTAGGTTACTACAGAGTCTCAAGCAGATTTCCCTGTGCTATACAATATGTCCTTGTTGTTTATCTATTTTAAATACAGCACTATGTACATGTCAATCCCAAATGTCCAATCTATCCCTTCCCCCCGGTAACCATAAGTGCATTGTATAAGTCAGTGAATCTGTTTCCATTTTGTAAATTAGTTCATGTTGTATTCTTTTTTTTAGATTCTGCATATAAGTGATATCATACATTTTTATTTCTTTGTCTGACTTATTTCCTTTAGTATGATAATTTCTAGGTCCTTTTAAGTTGCTACAAACTATATTATTTCATTCTCTTTAATGGCTGAGTAATATTCTATTGTATAGATATACCACATCTTCTTTATCCATTCATCTGTTGATGGACAATTATTTTGCTTCCATATCTTTGCTGTTGTAAACAGTGCTGCAGTGAACATTGGGGTGGCTGTTTCCTTTTGAGATATGTTTTTCTCTGGATTTGTGCCCAGGATTGGATTGCGAGATCATATGTTAGAACAACTATTTTATTCTTAACAGGAACAGTCCTCCCCCTTTTTTGTACTTCTTCAGTAAGACTTACAAGAGTTTCCTGTACATTGCAATCTATTGACAAATCTATCTGCCTTTCTTTGCTTTTGACACCCATTCTCTTAACCACCAACATTCTAGAAAACCTGAGACCAACAATGACAGTATTTGTGAAACTACTTAATTTCTCAGATTCTTTATATCTAAAAAGTGGAATGAATCTTATTGATCTGGGGGAGTATGTATTAGGGCTGCTATAAGAGAATATTGCAGACTGGGTGGTTTAAACAATAGAACTTATTTTCTAATAATTCTAGAGGCTAGAAATCTAAGATCAAGGTACTGGCGGGATTTATTTCTCCTGAGACCTGTCTCCTTGGGTTGTAGACTTCCTTCTTGCTGATGACCTTTTCCTGTACGCATGCCTCCCTGTTGTCTCTTCCTCTTCCTGTAAGAACACCAGTCCTATTAGATTAGGGCCCCACCCTTATAATCTCTTTTAACCATAATTATCTCCTGAAAGGCCCCATCTCCACACAGAGTAATGTTGGAGGTTAGAATATTAACATATGAATTTTGAGGGCACAGTTGAACCCATAAGTGTATTTTCAGGATTAAATGAAAGAGGAAATATATGTGAAGTGTCTAACACATAGCAAATGCTTAGTGCCAAAACACCCTCAGTTTACTGAGTACCTGCCATATGCCAGGCACTATTTGTGGCTGGAGTTACCAGTGAGCAAACCAGATGCATACTTTTGCTGTCATAGAGTTTATATTATGTTGTGGTTGGTTATCATTAGCAAAAACAACAAGTAACAGCTTATGTAAACCTCCTTTTAATAGTTGGCTAGAAATATTGAAAGGGTTCCTTGTTGGTCAAGTGTAACCAGTACACTGTAGAGCCGAAGGTCTGGACTAAGAGGGAAGTTTGGCTCTATTTCTTGACTATTTCTTAACTTCCTTGAGCCATTTTTTCTTGAACTACTCCCTCTGTAAAAGGAGACTGGCCAGTGGCCATTCTAATCCTGCAGAAATCTGTACAAGTTCATTGGAGGCATTCGCATTCAAGATTACACCAAGCTTGGGCTTCTTATTTCAGAATGCATTTACAAAAATGTTATAAGGGTCCCTGAAGTATTTTTCTTCATGGAATGGCTTCAATTACTTTGATTTTAAAATCCATACTTGGCACAGGAAAAATAAATCTCATCTGAAAGGCGAGTTTTCAGGATAAGAAAAAGAATCAGGTTGACGCTTTGAATATCCAAGCACATTAACTTTACTTTAAAATTCAGTGCTATGTTATTGAATTGATTGTATGTCATAACTATACTAGGCAGAAAACTAACTTCTCAAAAACGGATTTCACAGAAATCTGGAAACAATAAGCAGGAGATGGATGTTTACAGGATGTCCAAATATTCATAACTTTGGAAGACATGCATGTTTCTTATACTAGAGACAATATCCGGTAAATGAATTTCCATTTCAAATAAGTTGCTGTTCCATTTGGTTGTTCCACTACCCCATCCTAAGCCATCTGCATGGTCTTTTAGAAATGGCATATATCATTTTTATAAAAGCCTTTTGTGTCTTCTAAATTTTAAAACAAATGGCGATGCCAAAACATCTCTAAGGATTTATGATTTTAGACTAAAACAACAGCAGGTTTATGGGTTAAATGAACAATTCCTAAGCCATAACATGCATTTCTAGATATGCAGACCACTTTTTAGTCTAGGCCTTTGTTAATAGATCTTTTGTATTTCTCAGCATCATGAGAACTACATCATGCCTTGGCAGTGTGACTCAGGAAAGAATTACCATACTTCTTTTCTTTAGTTCTGTATCCCTTTTATGGGTACCTTCTTATTTTCCCACATATCTTTCATCCCCCTTTCCACCTCTCAACAAGAATAAAATGGTAGATTCTCATAAATTCGAGAACCTAAAGATTCCTCTACTCAAAAATCAAGTACAGAAAACTTTTCCACTAGGAGGAGTTTTCTGTTCCTGCTCTTGACTAGCATGAGTTGACTTTTTGTTGGTTTCACTCAATCCCTTTACATACATATATTGAGCTCAATCTTGTGCCAGACTCAGGGTTAAGCTCAGGAGGAATCACAGAGAAATGAAACAGGTCTTGCCCTGGAGAGCACCATTCATGGAGAGATGAGATGAAAACATATAACCCCACCAATATTTTAATGTTTTCTGGGATAATGTGTATGACTGAACATCAGGCAGAATTCATATAGGTGTCGTAGGGGAGGAGGAAGATGTATAGTCTCAGGCTATCTGGGTCCTTGGCTCTGGGCATCCATGGTACTGCTCAGAGAAAAGGAAAATGAGGGTTTGCTTGTTCCTGTGTGAGTGGCAGCCATGTGGCATTCTTGACTGTCACCACTCCTGTATTCTCAGCACTAAATTGACCACAGAATTCTTCCTGTGGGCTAAGGTGCAGCCTTGGTGTCCTTCTCAACACAAAGCTTTGTGTAGCCACTAAAAATTGTTCATGAATTGGCATTTGTCTGGAAATGATTTTTTACTTTTCTTGTCCTAGAATTCTGGAAAAGAAAAAAAATGATTAAACATGGACTGTACTCATGGGATTCTAAATTATGAGCTTCCACCTCCTTCCTCCCCCTCCCCAGTTGCTGAAGATGGCAAAGCAGATGGGCTTAGGAGAGAAGCCTATTGCAGGAATAGGTCCATTGGGTGGGTGTCCCCAGTGCTTTTTTGGGGAGGGGAACCCACACAGAGATGACAAAGGAAATCACTCCTGCTGATTTAAGGGAAGGGAAACAAATATTAGGGACGGTCAACCAAGTCAAGTAACTTACATATGGAAAGCATTTTAAGCTTTGTTTTCTAGTGTTATGAGGCAAAAATATGTATAGAAATGCCTTACATACAGTCCTAAACTTTAATTTCCTATTCTTAGCCACATATCTTTCTCAAATTCCCAAGCCCTACTCCTCCTCAAGACTCTCTCAAATATCCCATGCCCCAGGACACCTGGGATATTCATCTTCCGGACATCATTCCCACCATTCCCACCTCTAAACTCTTACGGTGCTGTTATGAGAATAACACTTGTCTGCCCTTAATCGCATACTGTCTTGGGTGTATAGAATGTTTATTATTTCCAGGAAGAACCCTCTTATTCCCTGAGACAAAGGAGCAATTGCGCTCTGAGAGCTCTCACGGTTGGCTTATGACCAACGATGGCAAAAATTTATAAAGGGGATATATATGTATAATTATGGTTGATTCATGTTGTTGTATGGCAGAAACCCACATAACCTGGTAAAGCAATTATCCTCCAATTAAAAAAATTTTTACAAAGTGAAGAAAGGAGAAATGGAGAATGTGTTCTCTTAGTTTCCTACGACAAGGCCTTCCCAAACATGTGCCAAAGTATCCACATTCCTATAGAACAAGGAAAAACAAAATTCTGTGGCCAAAACCTATGGAAAAATCTGAGTTAGGCAAAATTTCATAAGAATAAGGTCAAGTGAAATTATGGCTGCCATCAATCAGGTAGCCAATGCCAGGTGCTAGGCATTCTGTTAAGGGCTTTATACATATCACTTCTTTGAATTTTCTCCACAGTTTTATAAGGGAGGAATGATTTCATTTCCATTTTTAACACCTTTTTATTTCGCATTGGGGTATATAGCCTATTAACTATCCCTGTGTTAGATTCAGGGGCACAGCAAAGGACTAAGCCAGCTTATACATGTATCCATTTTTGTAGGTGTGAAAACGGAGGCTCAGAGAGGTTAAACAACCTCCTCAAAGTTCAGTCAGTAAATGGGAGAGCTCAGAATTGCACTGACGCCTGTGTGAGCCCAGCTCCAAGCTCTGATCACAAGACTCTTTTCTTATACCTTCAAACCCCGAGATTTTTATACTTTTATGTATAATTGGAAGGGCTTCCCTGATAGCTCAGATGGTAAAGCATCTGCCTGCAATGCAGGAGACCCAGGTTCAATCCCTGTGTTGGAAAGATCCCCTGGAGAAGGGAATGGCTACCCTCTCCAGTATGCTTGCATGAAGAATCCCATGGACAGAGGAGCCTGGTGGGCTACAGTCCATGGGGTTGCAAAGAGTCAGACATAACTGAGCAACTAACACACACACACACACACACACACACACACTCTGTTGGAATCTCTAAAGGAAAGGTATCTTAGACACGATTTTCCAAGCATATTTTCAGAAACCATTTTTTTCCCCTCAAGTTATCTTGTGAGACTACTGTTCTGAGGAATGTGTCTTGGGTTAAGTAGAACTTAGGTTTCATTATATGTAGAGCTTTATCTTTAGTAACAAGTTTTTATAGCCACTGTGTCATTTAATTCTCATAACCTTGGCACAAGGTACATTAGGTATTAACACAACCATTACATTGGGGGAAATTTAGATACATCAAATTCAAGTAACTTTCTCAAGTTTCCCATTAAATCATGGAACAGTGGAGGTTGGAATATAGCCAGTTGAGAGAGATCAAGAGTATATAAAATGAATTGTCACCATTTTTACTGCTGGTTTTCAGGATATGGTGGAGGTGAATTGTATTTTTATAGCAATAATCAACCTTTACTAACTTAAAAATTAACTTGAAAATACATTAAATATTTCCTCTTCCTAGAATTCTGCCATGCTTTTGAAATGTATTTATGCTAGAGAAGGGAAAAATATTTTTGTGTGTATAGTTCTGTTTTTAACTGGAGTATAATTGCTTTGCAGTGTTGTGTTAGTTTCTGCTGTACAACTACGTGAATCAGCTCTGTGTATACATATATCCCCTCCCTCTTGAACCTCCCTGCCTCTGGTCCATCTCACCTCTCGAGGTCATCACAGACCACCAAGCTGAGCTCTCCGTGGTATACAGCAGCATCCATTAGCTATCGATTTTACACACGGTACAGTACTCTTGCCTGGAAAATCCCATGGACAGAGGAGCCTGGTAGGCTGCAGTCCATGGGGTCGCGAAGAGTCGGACACGACTGAGCGACTTTACTTTCACTTTTCACTTTCATGCACTGGAGAAGGCAATGGCAACCCACTCCAGTGTTCTTGCCTGGAGAATCCCAGGGAAGGGGGAACCTGGTGGGCTGCCATCTATGGGGTCGCACAGAGTCGGACACAACTGAAGCGACTTAGCAGCAGCAGTGTATATATGTCATTGCTCACCTCCCAATTCATCCCACCCTCTCCTTTCCCACCATGTCCACGAGTCCCTTCTCTACATCTGCATCTCTATTCCTCCCCTTCAGGAAGGAAACTATTAATGGCATGGAAATAAACAATACAGCTTGCCAATTAGAAAGGGGTAAAAAAATGGAAAAAAATTAGAACTTTGATAAATATGGGCCATGTTTTAAAGAAAACTTTTCAGTTAAACTTCAAATTTGTATGGGTTCAAACTAAGCAAAAAATTACCCATATTTATATGTTGGGTGCATGCGTGCTAAGTCAACTATAGTTGTGTCCGTCTCTTTGCGTCCCTATGGACTATAGCCCGCCAGGCTTCTCTGTCCATGGGATTCTCCAGGAGAGCATCCTGAAGTGGATCGCTGTGCCTTCCTCCAGGGAATCTTCCTGATCCAGGGATCGAACCCCTGTCTCTTGCATCTCCTGCGTTGCAGGTGAATTCTTTACCCACTGAGCCACCTGGGAAGCCCTATATGTTGAGTAAATGTTCTTAAATCTACTTCTTTGAGGAAGATACATTTTGCCTTGGTTGGACCTCTGATAATACAAACAGGACTCTTATGTGATAAATTGTGGCTATGATCGATGGCCTTAAAACAGTCATTTTTCCCAGTATCGGTTATAATGCTGATTCCCAGTATCGTCAGTTTCATTAGAATCTTTTGTCCAGAAGGTAGCTTGTTAATTAAGTGAAGTGCCTATATCTTTTGTTTACTGACAAATACACATTGTTCAAGGCCAACTATTATATCATGATACTTGTTCATCATATTCACCTCTATGGATTTTTTTTCACCTAGATTCATAATAGCATCCTCATCATTTCTCGTGTTCTTATAGTTACTTATATTTAACACTACCATTTCCTTGTCACCGGAGAAAAGTATATCTGGTGTGTTACGGTTAAAACGCAACATTTCCTCGTTGACAAGCTCCTTTCTGTTTTCATTTTTTCTGGTAAGCAGTGTTGTTTATCTTTTTCGTTAGGTGCATTGAGTCCTTCTTCAAATCTTCATATGCAAGCTCATTTTCAAAACTTCATTTCAATATCCATGTCAAGCATTTATTAATGCTTTGATCAACATTTTTCTGACATTAACAACCATGTAAATTGTATTTTCAAGACTGAACTATTTAAGGAAATCTTGAATTCCTTAATTCCTTGTTCAGTATAGCAAGCATAGAATTTTTAAAAGAGTATTTTTACCTGATTCTTTAAAGACCATAAGATTCCTGGGTCATGGAATTTATAATAGATGTCACAATGTGGGGAAGTAAGTACCACTGGCTTTTTTTTTCACAGGAAGTTTGGGACAGAGACCTGCAAACAAAATTTTTTTTCCAGTCTACCTTATGCCTTTGGTGTATAACTATTTAATCTGTCAGAAAAAGAATTTATGATTAATCTATGTTTTTGTCTCCTAACAACTTTAATGAGAGAGAATCCATATACCATACAAAACCAACTGAAATTGTTCAGTGGTTTTTAGTGTATTGACAGAGTCATTCAGCCATTAGTGGTATTTAATTTCAGAACATTTTCATTATCCCAGAATGAAACCATATACCCAATAGGAGTCACTCCTGATTCCATCTCTTCTAGTCCCTGGCAACCACAACTCTACTTTCTGTCTCTAGATTGGCCTATTCTGGCTATGTTATATAAATGCCATCATGTGATATGTGTCATTTTATGACTGGCTTCTTTACTTGGCTGAAGGAGGAAATGGCTGCCTGCTCCATAGGTGGTTCAGTGGCAGAATTCTTGTCTTGCCTGGAAAATCCCACAGACAGAGGAGCCTGGTGGGCTTCAGTGCATGGCTCACAAAAGAGACATGACATAGTGACTAAAAAACAACTTAGCAAAAGGTTTTCAGATGATATGCAGGCTATAGTGTCATGATTGGTGACTTTTTTTTTATTTATTGTCATTTTTTTCCTTATGGCTGTCTGAGGCATTGGCATGTGTAAGGAAAGCCAGTGTGTTTGTTGACATTGTTAAGACTTCTTCATGCTCTCCATTGTTAATGTTTTTCTGAGAAAGCAGTGCTGGTTCGGAGCTGATCTACCAGTTTTGTACATTTGTTCAGGGCTAAGGTTTTCATCAGATATTATCTTTGCAAATTTGTCAGTGTAACTCTCACAATCAGCAGAACATGTATGCCTCTGATTACTGTATTTTATGCTAGGCACATGTCATTTTTCTGCAGCTGATACTTAGAATATTCACACTTACCGTTGATGTTCACTTCTTCACAGTATATCCTGCTGCTGCTGCTGCTAAGTTGCTTCAGTCGTGTCCGACTCTGTGTGACCCCATAGACGGCAGCCCACCAGGCTCCCCCGTCCCTGGGATTCTCCAGGCAAGAACACTGGAGTGGGTTGCCATTTCCTTCTCCAATGCATGAAAGTGAAAAGTGAAAGTGAAGTTGCTCAGTTGTGCCTGACTCTTTGCAACCCCATGGACTGCAGCCTACCAGGCTCCTTTGTCTATGGGATTTTCCAGGCAAGAGTACTGGAGTGGGGTGCCATTGCCTTCTCCGACAGTATATCCTAGCATGCTGCAAAACCAAACGAGTAGTTAATGGCATATAACCCATTCTTTGATAAACAAAAAGCCATTCAACACATTGTCCAGATCTTCATTTTTTTAAGGTTTGCGATGCTTTCCCAGTTGTCATTAGTGCTTAGCTGTCATTATCACTGCTAAATTCACGTAAATAGTCTTTTTTTCTTTTAGTCATATAGATTTTTCACCGCATTTTCAGTAGATGTCTTACAGATAGACCTTAATTAAACCTTTTTTTCTCTTTTTCCTTTTGTTTATTGAGGTATAGTTGATTCACAGCATTGTGCTAGTTTCAAGTGTACAAAAAGTGATTCAGTTATATATATTCTTTTTCAGATTCTTTTCCATTATAGTTACTATAAGTTGTTGAATACGGCTCCTTGTGCTATACAGTAGGTTCTTGTCATTTATCAATTACATAGATATATTAGTGTGTATCTACTAATTCAAAATTCCTAATTTATCCCTCCTCACCCCTGTTGCCCTTTGGTAATAGACTCATAGACAATAGTAAACAAACTTATGTGTGTGAAAGTGCACCCTTCCATAGCTCAGTTGGTAGAGAGGAGGACTGGAAACATATGTTTACAGTTGCAAAGAGTTGCAAAGACTCAGACATGACTTAGTGAGGAAACCATCACCTAGCTGCACTGAGGTATCAGATCAGATCAGATCAGTTGCTCAGTCGTGTCCGACTCTTTGCGACCCCATGAATTGCAGCACGCCAGGCCTCCATGTCCATCACCAACTCCCGGAGTTCACTGAGACTCACATCCATAGAGTCAGTGATGCCATCCAGCCATCTCATCCTCTGTCGGCCCCTTCTCCTCTTGCTCCTAATCCCTCCCAGCATCAGAGTCTTTTCCAATGAGTCAACTCTTCGCATGAGGTGGCCAAAGTACTGGAGTTTCAGCTTTAGCATCATTCCTTCCAAAGAAATCCCAGGGCTGATCTCCTTCAGAATGGACTGGTTGGATCTCCTTGCAGTCCAAGGGACTCTCAAGAGTCTTCTCCAACACCACAGTTCAAAAGCATCAATTCTTCGGCACTGAGCCATTGACAAATAAAAATTATATTATACTTGAGGTATACAATGTAACAATTTGATATATATTATGTATCACCATGAAGTGCACACTGTGCAATTACCGGAATCAAGTTAAATTAACACATCCTTTTCCTCACATGGCTACTAATTCTGTGCCTGTCTGTGGTGAGAGCACTTGAAATGCTAAGAGTAGGTGTTAAGCATACCAGATGGTATTATTAACTAGTTACCACACTGTACATTAGAGCCCCCAAACTCACTCATAGCTGAAAGTTTGTACCCTTTGACCATCATCATCTCCCCATTTTCCTCAACCCCAGTCCTTGGCAACTGCTGCTACTTCCTGGTTCAATGAGTTCAGCTTTTTTGGATCCCGCATATGAAATCATCGTGTTGTATTAGTTTTTCTGTGACTGGCTTATTTTACTTAGCATAACATCCACCAGATTTATCTATGTTATAATAGTTGGAAAGAACTCCTTTTTTATGGCTGAAGAATATTCTATCATATATATCACACAATAAAAGGCCTCTATCACATGACGGTTTAAAAATTCATCTGTTAACACTTAGGCTATTCCCATGTCTTGGTTATTCATAGTGCAGTGAACATGGGAGTATAGATGTCTCTTTGAGATATTGACTTTATTTCCATTGGATAAATACAGAGAGGTGGAATTGCTGGATCATATGGTAGTTCTATTTTAAATTTTTGGAGAAAACTGCATACTGTTTTTCATAGTGGCTGTACCAACTTATATTCCCATCAACAGTGTGCAAAGGATTCCCTTAATACCCTCACCACTGCTTATCTCTTGTCTTTTGGATAATAGCCATTTGAGAACATGTGAGGTGATACCTCATTGTGGCTTCAATTTACATTTCTATGATCCTGACATTGAGTATCTTTTCATATACCTGTTGGATATTTGTATTTTTTTTTTTTTGGAAAAATTTCTATTCAGGTTCTTGTTGGCTATTGGGTTCTTTATGAGTTCTTTGTCTATTTGAGTATTACTCTTACCAGATTTATAGTTTGCAAGTATCTTCTTCCATTTCACACACTGTCATTGCATTTTGTTGGTTGTTTGCTCTGCTAGGCAGAAAACTTTTCAGTTTTCAGGATTGAGAATTAAGAATTTTGACCCCGTGTTTCTTGAGTTAAATGCCTCTTGTGTGTGTTCCCATGGTCTTTTACACACATCTGTATCATGGCCCTTGACTCATTGACTTGGGTCTCTATGCTCACATACTGCTTGTCTCTTTTTGTAATAGACTGTAAGCAACGAAGTTCTCATCCTTTTTCCTTTCTCAGTGCCTATTAATTAGGCCTTCAGCATTGTTTGCTGGATTAATGAATAAATACATTAGGTGATTTAGATGTCTAGGGGAGAGGGACTGGTACAGGTTAGATGAGGGAAAATTGAGCATTAGAATCAGGTTATGTGTTTATACTGAGGTTTCTCAACTTCTACACTTGGGCCATTTTGGTCCAGCAATGTCTTTGCTGTGGGGCCTGGCCTGTGCATTGCAGAATGTTTAGCAGCATCCTTGGCCTCTACTCACTGGTTTCCTGTAGCATCCTTCCCTCCTCATGTGATAATCAGAAACATCTCCAAACATTGCCAGGTGTTTCTGGGGGAGAAAAATCATCACCAGTTGAGAACGGATGTCCACCACCTTGGCCTTGAGAGGTGTGCACACCTGGGTGAAAATATTCTTCTGTGATGTATGAGGCAAGTCAACCTTTAAGAGCCTTAGTGTCCCATTTTTTTTTAATGTGTTTCATTTTATTTTATTTTGTTGTTGCGCTGCTGTGCAGCATGTGGGATCTTAGTCCATTGAACCCCTGACCCCTGTGGTGGAAGTGGGGACTCCTAATCCAGTGAAGTCCCTGTCCCATTTATAAGATGGGGAAAATAGTAGTACTTGTCTCCTAAGATGATGGAGAAGGTTACACTGAGAACATGTAAGACTTCTGAAAATAGTGAGAGCTCAGTAATCCACAGCAGTCAGGTGGAGAGTGAATGGGTCTTGATCTAAAGCTCTATTTCTCTCTGAGTCTATAAGTGCCCTCTTTGTTTCTTTATGTTTCTCTGTCTCTATCCTCCCTATCTATCTCATTGTTTCTCTGTGTCTCTCTCTGTCCACATGTTTTTATGTTATTGCAAAGTCTTTGTCTTTTTCTTGAGAGAGACCACATTTGCACAACTTTTATTATAGTATATTGTCAATAAATGGTATCTTTTATTAATTATAGCTGTTAATCTCTTGCTGTGCCAAATTTATAAGGTAAACTTTATCACAGGTATGTATGTAAAGAAAAAAAAAACCCTATTCTAAAGAAGGTACAGTACTATCTGTGCTTCTAGGCATCCACTGAGTGTCTTAGGACATACCCCCTATGGATAAGGAGGTTCTACCTAGAAAGCTTCAAGATTCTGGAATCCAGCTTGCTTCATGTCCAGTCTTTCTGTGTTTCTCTTTGCATCCATGTCTCTTTGTGTCAAAGTCCCTCTTTATGTCTGTTTATATGTCCGTGTTCCTCTGCCTCTCTGTGTCCATTTCTCTCTCTCCCTCACTATGTCTGTTTCTCTGGCTCTGAGCATGTGGGACAGGACTCCAGTGTGGTAGAGACAGTTTGGAGTGGACTGGGGCAGGTCACAGAGACCTTGGCCTGCAGAGCAGTGGAAGAGGGACACGGTCTCAATAGTAGGCTGTGGCAGAAATATCTATGCTCCATCTGACATCACTGGGGACATAACAAGTTTCCTGATACGAGGCTCATACTACTTCAGGAGGTTTTTGAGTTGAAAGAGATTGGGATTATGGGGGTGAATCAGGATGTGACTGTAGTGATCTAAACACAAGGCGGGGTTTCCCTGGTAGCTCAGCTGGTAAAGAATATGCATGCAATGCAGGAGACTCGGGTTCAATTCCTGGGTTGGGAAGTTCTCCTGAAGAAGGGATAGGCTACTCACTCCAGTGTTCTTAGGCTTCTCTGGTGGCTCAGATGGTAAAGAATCTGCCTGCAATGTGGGAGACTTGGCACAAATCCCTGGGTTGGGAAGATCCCCTGGAGGAGGGCATGGCAACCCATCCAGTATTCTTGCCTGGAGAATCCCACAGACAGAGGAGCCTGGTGGGCCACAGTCCATGAGGAAACGAAGAGTTGGACACGACTGAGCAACTAAGCACAGCAGAAGCATAAAGCGATGAAGAAGGTTGGAATAGGGCAGTTGGAATAGTCCATCCAAGAAATGGTTGAAGGAAGTAATAGCAGAACTGTGTAACTGGCAGTGGATGGAATGTGAGATAATTGAGAGTGTGGGCTTTTGAATCAGATCATCATTGAAAGATTGATTCTGCCACATACTATTTGTAGTATATCTGGCTGCAACTCAGCAGCAGTGAACCATGATTTGTCTCTCAAATGGAGATGATATTGTCTGTCTTGAGGGGCTGTCCTGATGGTTTGAGACATTGTGTGAAGTTTAGCAGGAAATATCAGGCCCTCCATAAAAGGTAGCTACAATTTATAGAAATCAAAGAAGGAGAGAAATGAGAGCCAAGTTGTCTTGGAGCGTGAATGAACAGCCTAGTCTGCAAGTAGAAGCAATCTGATTTTATGTGGAGCAGCCTAATTTAAATCTGATTGTAAGGAGAAGTAAATTTTCGAAAGCAAGGGAGGCTTAGAGCAAACCAGCCTTACATTTTACAGCTCCGCTGGGCATCTGTGTACCACAAACCAGGTCATTTATAGTTTTTATGAGCCTAGATAGATTTGGAACACTTTGGTTTGCACTTGAATACAAAATCCACCCCTTTCTTCCAAGAGATGTTGTGAAATACGAGGGAAGAAATCCCTGATATTGTTTGTACTACGGTGGGGATGTAGAACATGATGAATGAGAGTAATAGCTGGTAACCAATATTAGATCATGATGACAAGGAAATTCATTGTTGGGAACTTTCGTATAAAGAACTGATAGTACTATCAATCCATTCTCAGAGTCAGAAAGTTACTTTATGAGAAATGATCCTTTCCACCTAGACTTTGGCTTTTCATGGTACTGCGGTTTGATTTAATGCCTCGCTCTCATTGCCTGTTTTTGTGCAAAATGCTTTTCACTTTTCTAATGCGGGGTCCCTCATTGATGATCATTAATTCAGAGTGCTTGGGCTTCTTGGAGTTTTTTATCAGGCATTGTGATAAATTTTGTACTTGGGTCTTTCTGGGTTATGTGTGTTTGTCTATGAAATTGGCATGAACTTCACAGTGGCTTTTGGCAGTGTGCCTTGGACAGTATATATGTAATAGCTTTAACATCTACTCTATCTTTCTGTGACCTCTACTTTCACATTTATTTGCAGGGTTTCATGTGGGATTGGGATAAATCTAATCTGGTGATAGCTAGGGTTTCTGCCTGCCCTGCATTCCTTTTGATTACTTCCAGTAAATTGTACCCTGCTTTTCTTTTGGAAAACCATTGCCAACCCCATGGTGTCATGGTTGTAGTCTCAGTCTTGATCCCCCTGGGAAGGACATGTCATTCTTTTTCATCAGAATACCCGCTTCTCCAGTCATAGTGATCTGGTTTGTGGATAAGCATTTTCATTCATTCATGCACTGTGTGTTAAATGCTGGGTTTTGTTGTGGATAAAACAGTAAGAAAAATAGGGACTTTGAGCTTAGAGAATTTACATTCTAGATGAAGAAGACATCAAACAAACCTGTAAACAGAAATAAAATTAAATGTCAGGTAACCGTTTTAAGTAATGATTTCAGGTAATGGCTTTCCAGGTGGCTCAACAGTAAAGAATCCAACTGCAATGCAGAAGATGCAGGAGTCGTGGGTTTGATCCCTGGGTCAGGAAGATCTCCTGAAGGAGGGCATGGCAACCCACTCCAGTATTCTGGCCTAGGAAATTCCATGGACAGAGGAGCCTCATGGGCTAGAGTCCAGGGGTCACAAAGAGTTGGACACAACTGAGCGCACAGCACACACAGTGGTTTTACTTAAATTGTGTGAGAGGATTGAAGAGTGACTGAAGGTAGGGATGGTGAAGAGCAATTTTAGAAATGGGGTTGGTGGAAGACCATTAGGATGAAGTGATATTTGGTCTGAATGAAGTGATGGAATATCTTATCAGTATCTTAGATAAAAGTGTTTTGGGGTAGAGGGAACTGTAGGTGCAAAAGCCTTGAGGCTGTAGTAAGAAGGACAAATAAGTGAGGGCAAAGTGATAGGGAATGAGGAAGAGAGGGAGGCAGGGGCCAA
This sequence comes from Bubalus bubalis, assembly GCF_019923935.1. NCBI lineage: Eukaryota > Metazoa > Chordata > Mammalia > Artiodactyla > Bovidae > Bubalus > Bubalus bubalis. Next base: position 20,943,693 of record NC_059177.1, on the reverse strand, counting down.
ATTATACAGGAGCTGATGGTCTATTGGGAAGAGCCCCTGGAGAAGGGAAAGGCTACCCACTCCAGTATTCTGGCCTGGAGAATTCCATGGACACAGTCCATGGGATTGCAAAGAGTCGGACACAGCTGAGCAACTTTCACTTTCACTTGACAGTCTATTGAGAAGACATTGATTGGAACTGTGAAGGGAAAGCATGGAGAGTTTTGAATATGGCAGTGATGAAGAAGGGTTAACTAGAATGTTCCCTGACATGTGATATGGATGCTGGAAGAGTGCATTGGGCTTAATGATGTGCTTCTGGTGAATCGGGAAAAGGAAGCACAAGGAGAGCATGCAGCATGGGAGTTTAGGTCATAAAAGGTAGTGTGATGTCCTTGCTCTCTGTTGGGTGACTCCCTCTAAGGGAAGCCCACTGCCATGTTGCCAGGACACTCAAGCAGTCCTACTGTGGTCACCAGCCAGATAACTTTCTGGTGGAAGATAGCGTCACGTTGGTGTTTAGTCATGACGTCATGGCTTACTCCTTGTGGCCCCATGGACTGTAGCCCGCCAGGCTCCTCTGTCCATGGGATTTCCCAGGCAAGAGTACTAGAATTGGTTCACCATTTCCTCCTCTAGGGGATCTTCCCAACCCAGGGATCAAACCCATGTCTCCTGCATTGGCAGGTGGATTCTTTACCACTGAGCCACCAGGGAAGCCAGATAGTGTCACAGGTTCAAGTGCATATGATATCAATGTCTATTCCATTTCAGAATTGGTTTTCATCTCTCTAAAGAGGAATGCTTTGACCACATTGATACAGTCAAGTGCCCAAAGCACTCCAACCTAAAGGTTTATCTTTTGTGAATCAGGACTCTAAGGAAAGGGCAAATATTAATAGCATGTCTTAGGGATGGAAGTCTGCATTTTGGGTAATTTTATTAGATTGGTTGATTGGAAAAAACCTAGAGCTCAATTTAATTTGTAACAAAAATTTAATCAATGAATTGAACCATTTTTAAATAATATGAAGAAATGGGACTGATTTAAATATTTAACATACAGAAGTGCTATTATGGCATATCAAAGAATACCTTGATTGGTTATTAAGCAAATGCAAAAATTTATAATGTGGGAAAAATGTAACGACATGGGGAGAATATGTGAAAGTCTTGCCAAATGAATAAGCCGAAGATAAAATTAGATTGATTCTGTTGATGTAACTTAAATAAAAACCTGCTGCTAAGCCACTTTAGTCGTATCCAATTTTTATCGACTCTATGGACTATAGCCCGCCAGGCTCCTCTGTCCATGGGATTCTTCAGGCAAGAATACTAGAGTGGGTTGCCGTGCCCTCCAGGAGATCTTCCTGACTCAGGGATCAAACCTGAATCTCTTACGTCCCCTAAATATAAACCTAGATAAGGATATAAAAACTATAATTCAAAGAGGTTATTGATTAGAATAGTAGAATTCTTAGTGTTTAGGTCTCTGTACTTACAATGTCACTCATGGACTTTTAAAATGTTGCATTCCAGTTAGACTTAATTTTCCAGATACGTCCTTATTAGTGGAACACTTGCCTATGATAACCTCAAGTCTAAAGTTCTATGAATACAGTGTGAATTTTGGATTCCTTTCTTAGCTGTACTTTGTATCTTTACTATAAAGCGTCTCCTTTGGGTTGTTATCATTGGGTTAGTTTCCTGAGATTTAGCAACTAGGCTTGGGGTCTAAGCATTTTCTTTCTTGTTTTTCTTTTATAAGATTTATTTATTTATTTTCGGCTTTTCTGAGTCTTTGTTGTTGCCTGTGGACTTTCTCTAATTGCAGTGCACAGGCTTCTCAGTGCCGTGGCCTCTCTTATTGCAGAGCATGGGCTCTGGGCACGCAGACTTCAGCGCAGTGCTTAGCTCAGTAGTTGTGGCTTGTGGGCTCTGGAGTGCTGGCTCAGTAGTTGTGGTGCATGGGCCTCACTGCTCCATGGTATGCTGGATCTTCCCAGACCAGGGATTGAACCTGTGTCCCATGCTTTGGCAGGCAGATTCTTTACCACCAGACCATGAGGAAAGCCCTAAATATTTTCTTGTATACAAAATATCATGCTTTAACAGAAAGATTGGGTCCAATATTTGAAGCGTTCTGCTTTAGAGTTTTCTAAATTTTAGTTCGGAGAAGGCAATGGCACCCCACTCCAGTACTCTTGCCTGGAAAATCCCATGGACGGAGGAGCCTGGTGGGCTGCCGTCCGTGGGGTCGCTAAGAGTCAGACACGACTGAGCGACTTCACTTTGACTTTTCACTTTCATGCATTGGAGAAGGAAATGGCAACCCACTCCAGTGTTCTTGGCTGGAGAATCCCAGGGATGGGGGGGCCTGATGGGCTGCCATCTATGGGGTCGCACAGAGTCGGACACGACTGAAGCGACTTAGCAGCAGCAGCAGCAAATTTTAGTTATCCTTTAGATTTTAGCAACAGTCATGAGCCACCTATACTATGACTTACATAATGATATTTTCTTTAAGTCGAGTAACACATTCATATGTTGCTATTGCTCCTCACAACCTCAGGCATTTATTCATTGTGGAAGCTCAGATGATGGACCCAGATGTAACCTCAGGATCCTCTTTATTACAGCGTCTCAAGGACCCCTTTCCAAGCTCCCTTCTCAATACAGCCAAGAGGCTAGATCTCATCAATAAAATGTGAGTGGATGGGGATAAATGAATATTTCTGTCATGTTTAAAGATCTGATATTAAGAGCTTTATGAAATACAAAAGGAGATATTTGATGAAAAGTTAAATATATCTGGGCTGTTTCCAGGTGAGGTCACAGGTTGGCTTTATAGCAAATTCTTGAAAGATCTTCATTTCTTCTCACTCCATTGCACCCTGAGTTAAGGTAGCTGCCTGTATGCAGGGTTTTCTCAGGGCACTTAGGTAATAGAAGTTTATCTGAGAGATATATGGGGTTATTTTTCTCCCCAGGTTTTACTGACTTCCAGTAAGAGGAGAGCTCTTTCTACATTGTTTGCCATTTGACTTTGGTGCTTCCTTTGAGAGCGAAAAATACTTCGCCATTGAGTTTGGCCATATGACTTGGTTTGGTCAACAGAATGTGACATAAGTAGAGCCTTACAGGTGCTTGTGTGGTTTAGTTTGACCTTTTGCATGAGACACACATGTTCCATGAGGCTGGTTCAAGGAGAATAAAGGGACACGTGGAGCTGATTAGAATGCATTCTGCAGCCTGGAGCCAAGCCCAGCCAAGCTCAGCTGAGTCACAGCCTGCCTGCGGGCCCGTGAGTGAGAGATAAATGCTTATTTTTGAGAGCTGGTACATTTAAGGTCTTTTTATTACCCAGCTACATTGCGGCAAACCTGACAGATACACTGAGTACATACAGTTGTCCAGAAAAGTCAGTTTCTCTGCAAGATATGGAGAGTAAAAGTAAAAGAAAGAGCCCTGAAAGAAACTTCCAATTTTCACAGGAATAAAAAGGAAGAAAGTAAGAACTGAAGCATGTGAACAAAAATAATAGAGAATGTATTTGATAAAGAAGAAACCAATATTAATTTCTTACTGGATAAATGAGCATTTGTTAAAAAATTGGAAGTCTTATGTAAGACTTTTTAAATGTGTGTCCCTGGGTCTGGGCTTGGCATATTGTAAGGTTATCTGTGCCAATGTTTTCTCTTCACCAGCCTGAATAGCCAAGGAAAAACTGTGCTTGGGACGGAATATTACCTCTATCTGTTGCTAAGAGGGACCAGCGCTAACTGCTCATGCATTAACTTACTGAAATGCTGTTCTCATTAATACAGAGTTGTTATAAAAAGGGTAGAAGACTTGAAGGCAAAATACGCCACCAACAGAAGAAGGTTCATGTTTGTGATAAGTTTGCATATTGTTTTCTGAATTTCTTTCACTCAAAATTGTGGTCAGTCACAGCCCATCTGTACTGTTACTTATATAACCTTTTCCTTTACACTGATTAATAATTTATATTTTGCCTAAATGTAAATTTATTTTACAGTTACAGAAGGGGAAATCCAGGCCCACTGTTTGTCCTGGAGACAGCTAGCTGTCCCCTGATGGTTAGGTCTGTTTTTCTATGGTGTAGAATTGTTTCGAGGGAATTCCTCGAGCAGGGACCATATATCCCTGCCTCCTTTCTTTGCAGATGTGGCCCAGTGACTGGATCGCACCAACAATGTGTGAGTGGAAGTGAGGTGTCACTTCTGAGCCCTCAGAATTATAAGAAGTATGTGTATATTATATACATGCTTACTCCTTTTCTAGCTGGGCTTGAAGAAACCCCCAAAACTTAGGGGATGGTGAGGCCACAGACAGAAGTAGGCTGCCCTATACACCAGGTATACGAAAGCAGGTCACCGACAGGAGCTTCCTCCACATGCTGTTACCCAAGCCAGCTGTGAACTTCAATTGTATTGAGGCTTCTGGTAGCTTCAAGCTGATTTTTAACAGCAGCTAGCATCATCAATGTAGTAGGCTTACAGTAAGGTAGCTACAAAAATCAATACTTATTAAAGAAAAGAAAATCACTTTTATACCCAGTTCTATCTTGGGTGCCACCCCTGATAAATGAGTCGAGAAATATTCTTACGGTGCTTGGGTGGACAGATAAAATGTCATGTGAGCAATATTTCCTTTCTTGTTCTGAGGCTCTCGCTGCCAGTCGACTGGAATATTCTTTTTTTTTTTTTTTCAGTTTAAATGTTCATCACCTGCTGTTGAGACATTGCTGACCTTGAAATGCTACCAAATCATGTCAGCGTTCCATCTGATTCTTGGGAGGACAGCAGTCAAAGCATGAACACTCTATTATTAATAAAAGGGAGAGACTGACAGGTCAAGCGAGGCATGTTACTGCTTGGCGTGCTTTCAGAGTGGCCAGCTATTTAATTGAAAGTGTCCAGCTCTCTCTCATTCCAAAGTGCTTGTGTCTTCCTTTGCCAGGTTGGGGTCACCACTTATGATCCAACATGCTCACCCAGGGGAACCTCTACAAGGAGGCTTCTAGACCTGCCCTGCTGTTTCTTTTCTGTCCTTTTTGTGACTTTCAGAAAGGTACCTTTGGGAAAGAATTAAGGGGAGGGAATTTCTCCGTGTGAAATCTGTGACTTAGTAGTTAGGTTGTGCATGTGTGCATGCTAAGTCACTTCAGTCGTGTCCAGCTCTTTGCCACCCCGTGGACTGTAGCCTGCCAGGCTCCTCTGTCCATGGGGATTCTCCAGGCAAGAATTCTAGAGTGGGTTTCCATGCCCTCCTCTAGGGGATCGTCCCAACCAGGAATCGAACCCACATCTCTTATGTCTCATGCATTGGCAGGTGGGTTCTTGACCACTAGCACCACTGGGAAGCCTGGCAGTTACAGTTAGTCACGTTAATTTCTATAATATGAAAGCCCTTTCGGGTGCTTCTGGTGGGGGCCATCTTTTGCACCTGAATTCAGAGATTGGGCTGCTTCCCCCTCATTGTCCTGTTATACTCTGAGGCCTTGAAGTTCTTCCAGCTGGTGGGAGATCGAGAGTAGAACACTTCTTTCATACTTTCACACTGAGTATTTTTGTAAAACCATCCCTTCCAGCAAATGCAAATAATCAATCATTTTTAGATTATCTTTGAACCCCCCTCCCCTCTACTTCCCTATGTCACTGTGCCAGGATTTCTGGCATAGCCCAAGTTTGGTGGGACCTCTTCCCAGCTGCTCTTTTGTTCCAAAGGCCTCTCTGACTTGTCATTCTCATTACAAAGCTGCTGATGGGCCCCACTGAACTGAGCCTTGGCTGAGTCCCCTAGGACATGGAAAGTACTTACTTATTTTATTAGTGGTGATCAGTGATTTTCTTTAGTTATAGACTGAGAGTGTATCCAGTGTGCATGCGCTTAGCCCAGGGATTGACATACTGCCTCATGCAGATGGCAGGGGGCTGCAGTTTTCTTTGGGCAAGGAACCCAGCACCTGCTTAGAGTGCTGCAGTTGGTGGTTGGGAGTCTATGTGGAATTGGCTATTGGGTGCATGGGGGAGTGTCTCCTGGGAGCTGACCTTCGCAGTGGGCTTCCTTGTATTGAATTCTTCAAAGTTCAAGAGTCTCAGGGTACCCTGGGGAGTGAAGGTCTTGAGTGTATAACAGGTAAGCCCTTTGTTACTGGCTGAGACATTACTGCTGCCAGGCCTCTTATGATGCAGTCACCCTACCTCCTCTGTCCTGTTGTTGTTTAGTCATTAAATCGTGGCAGACTCTTTGTGACACTGTTCCTGGGCTTTCCCTGGCAAGAATACTGGATCTTCTCCAGGGGATCTTCCTGACCCAGGGATCAAACCTGGATCTTTTGTGTCTCCGACCTTGGTAGGCAGATTCTTCACCACTGCACCACGTCTGTCCTGACATGTACAAAAACAGAATTGTCAAGTGTGTTCCATGTCGCTGTCATTGTTTCCTGAATGGTGCTTCTGTGCATTCCTTTCTGCTTTTTTAAAAAAATATTTATTTGGCTGCATTGGCTTGAGTAGTTGTGGTGCCTGGGCTTGGTTGTACCTGTGGTATGTGGGCTCTTAGTTCCCTGAGCAGGGATCGAATCTGTGTCCCTTATATTGCAAGGTGGGTTCTTAACCATTGGACTACCAGGTAAGTCCCCCCTTCCTGCTTTATCTGTGATCTCTCCTAGTTTGTGACCTTCTTATTCCATCTACCAGGCAGATGAACAGTTAAGAGCTTGGTTTCCAAAACTACTCAGAGGGTCAAGGCTCAGTCCCACTGCTTGCTGGCATGTTTCGGGGCAAGGTTTTCTTTTTTTAAAATCTGAAACTGAGTTTCCTTTTTTTAAAAAGTGAAAGCAAAATCTATTTTTGGTTGTGCTGGGCCTTTATTACTGTGCAGGCCTTTTTCTAGTTGCAGTGAGTGGGGACTACTCTCTGGTTGAAGTGCGAGGGCTTCCTTCTCATTGCAGTGGTTTCTCTTCTTATAGAGCGTGGGCTCTAGGGTGTGTAGGCTTCAGTAGCTGCGGCTCCTGGGCTCTGTGGCTGTGGCTCCCGACTCGAGAGCACAGGCTCAGTAGTTGTGGGCACAGGCTTAGTTGCCCTGTGGCATGTGGGATCTTCCTTGACTAGGGATTGAATCTGCATCTCCTGCTTGGCTGGCAGATTCTTTGCTGCTGAGCCACCAGGGAAGCCCCCTGAAACTGACTTTTCTTATCTGTGTAATGAAGACGATAATCTCCACCTTAAGTGATGGTTTTCTGGATCAACTGAGTAAATGCAGGTACAGCATGTAGCATAGATCAGGCAGTGACTAAACATAGCTATTATTACTGATCATATCCCTTACAGCTCTCCGGGCCAGGACATCCTTTAGCCAAAATTTCATCTCTCTGCTGTCAGCTCAGGGGATCATAGAGTGTTTGGAATAGTAGCTTTTCCTGAATCAACCCAGAACTTGAAAATTCCTTTTGCAAATGCTTCCTGATTAGGGAACCTAAAGATGACAGTAAAACAAAACAAAACAAAACTTTAGAGAAGGCTAATTATGTGCCAGACTCTATGAAGCACTTTGTGTGTGACTCATACATTCTTTACTCCCTCTAAGACTCTATGAATGAGGTGTCATGACTTCCCTTTATATAGATGAGAAAAATAAGGCCAGGGTGTTTTAAGTACCTTGTCTAATGTTCTACAGATAGTGGCAGAGCCAGAACGTAAACCTAAGTCTGTCTGACTCCCCAGTATCTGTTCACTGCTGTTGATGCTATTCCTAAAAAAGTGGGCAGGACTTATAAACCAGTTCTTGTCGGTCAGTCGCTAAGTCATATCTGATTCTTCGAGACCCCATGGACTGTAGCCCATAAGACTCCTCTGTCTATGGGATTCTCTAGGCAAGAATACCAGAGCTGGTTGCCATTCCCTTCTCTAGGGGATCTTCTTGACCCAGGGATCAAACCCACATCTGTTGCTTAGCAGGCGAATTCTTTACCACTTAGCCCCCTATGAAGCCTCAAATCTTGCAAAAACCATTTCACCTTTTCATCCTCCTGACATGGCATTGACTGTATTAGACAAGAAACCAAAATCACCTCAGGTATTTCAGATTAAGGGGATATAACTCAGGGGATTGGTTACATGGTAATGGAAGGCTGAAAGCAAAAACAGACACTGAAGTAGTGTGGAAGTATTAACTGCAGGAAGCAGTCATCACTAAGGAAAAAAGGATGCTATGGAGCTCTAGGTACTTGTAGGGGAGAGGGTCCTGCAGCGCTGGGTGCCCACACTCAGGGCTTGCCGATGTCTGATACTTGGCTTATTCGGTGGGGACTCCGTGGGGCTGGTACCCTGAATCCTGAGAAGCGCAGAAACTATCTGATGCTGTTGGAATAAGACCAACGTGAACTGAACACAGACAGGAGTGGCTTTCCTGCTCCATAACCTCACTGCAGACCCTAAGTGAAAGCTAGGGAGCAGGGACACCCTGGAGCCAGTTTACAGACACCCAGGGCTTCCCTGATGGCTCAGATGATAAAGAATCGGCCTGCAATGTGGGAGACCTGGGTTCGATCCCTGGGTCCAGAAGATCTTCTGGAGGAGGGCATGGCAACCCACTCCAGTATTCTTGCCTGAAGAATCTCATGTACAGAGGAGCCTGAGGGCTACAGTCCATGGGGTCGCAGAGTGGGACACAACTGAGTGACTGAGCACAAAGGCCATCGGCATAGCAGGATGGAGAGGGTGGGCCCGGACTGAGAGAAATGGGCCAATGACAGGCACAAGTGCTGTTTCGCTGGCTAACATGGAGGTCCAGGCGGACATGGGGGTGGACATGCGCCATGTCAGTGGACATGGGCAGCTGCCTGTGAGGAGAATGAACCCGACTGGGGCAGCTGAGGAGAGATTGACTTTTCTCCCTCTGCAAGCTCTGTGCCTCCAGTTTTGATACAATTGGTCTGATTTTAGGGTTTTCCATCAAGTGTGTTCTTTCTGCGTCGGAGGCTCTATGTGGTCTTAAACCAAGAGGCACATCAGCCTGCTGGGTCACTTCCCAGACTAATTAGCTCTATTAAGCCATTTTTCCTTTTAGCTACAGGTAGTCGTCCTGGTATAAGTGGAAGAAACTCCATTGCTGGCCCGGCACCGTGCCTCATTTCCTGGGAGACTTTCTTTCTCTTTGAATTACCCATTTAGTTTTGTGAGCAAATGCTTCAGTGGGGAGGAAGAGCCTGGCAGTGAACAGGGGCGAGGGGAGAGCCTGCAATTTGAAATGCTGAGTGGCAATTTCACCTCGGCCAGGCTTGTCACAGGGCTGATGAATGGTCCTTGGTAGCACGCTTGCCAGTGATGTTAAAATCTCCTTCGGGTCCAAGCCGAATGCTCCTCGCCTCTCGGCATTGAGAGACGGTAGGTGGTGCTGTGGTGTTAAAGGATGATTAAAGGAGAGGAAGAAAAACTGTGATGAAGGAAGAAAAAATGTGATGGAGAAACTGGAGGAGGGGGCAGTGGTTGGAGTGGACTGGCTGAAAGAAGGGTAAGATGAATATGTATCCTTATTCAGTCTTTCTCCAATGCAGGTGAGCCTTTTTCCATTGCAGAGCTGGGGGTTGCCTAGGAATATGTGACTTCAGACCCAAACTATGTTGGGCTTTTGCAAATCAAATCGCACACATGTCAGGCAGCAGCCTACTGACTGTATGTGTTGGGTATATGTCTAACAGTAGAAGTTTGGCTGCTTCATTTCCCTGTCTCAGTTTTTTTTCCCCCCTTACTACTCTCCTACTTTCTCATTTTGCTTTTTTGTTTTAAATTTTATTATTTATTTTGGCTGTTCTGGGTCTTCATTGTGGCACATGGGCCCCTCTTGGCTTTGAGTGGGATAAGTTGTGGTATGTGGGATTTTATTTCCCTGGCAATTGATTGAATCCATATCCCCTGCATGGGAGCATGGAGTCCTATCCACTGCACCACCAGGGATGTCCTTCATATTACTTTTTTGGTCTTCAGTTCAGTTCAGTCATTCAGTCTCAGTCATGTCTGACTTTGCGACCCCATGGACTGCAGCACACCAGGCTTCCCTGTTTATCACCGACTCCCAGAGCTTGCTCATGGAGCATGTCCATTGAGTCCGTGATGCCATCCAACCATCTCATCCTCTGTTGTCCCCTTCTCCTCCTGCCTTCAATCTTTCCCAGCATCAAGGTCTTTTCAAATGAGTACCCTTCCTCTTACCCATTCAGTTCAGTTCAGTAAATTTTGTACCTGTCACTATTTTCTGAGGCATGGTGGGGTATCTGGGGGAATGGAATGGAAAAATAACTTTCTTTTCATAGAAAGGAGATTACCATTGCTTGTGTACCCATTAAGTCTAGGGACTGAGTTAGCACTTTTATGCTCACTTTATCTTGTTTAACCATTTAATTTAGTCACATGTATAACTAGTGTTTCTGGAGACCTTGCTGTATCCTAGAGGGGTGGGGAGGGCATGGCCCCATGGCTTTGGCAATGGAGAGACTAGAGAATTGAAAAGCCACTGCCTTTGTGTATCTTTGTGGCTTTATGGTCTGAATCCTGATGCTTCGACCACATATTTTATGTGGCTTCCTTCAGCATTCTTGCAGTTCTGGAGACTGACTGCCTGGGTTCAAATCCCAACTCTCCTACTTCTTAACTATCAGAAGTTGGGTAAGTTATTTAATTTCTCACTATTTTAGTTTTTTTTTTTTTAACAGGATAAAGTGACATGTATTAATAGGTCCTCCTTCAAAGAATAGTTTTGAAAACCGAGTGAGCTAACCAAAGTTTAGGACAATAACTGGCATGTATTAAATATATGATAAGCTTTAGCTTTCAGATAAACTGTAGCTTTCATTGTCCTCATCACCATCTTCAAAATCATTAATATGCTTACCATATTTAGTAGAGGTATGATGACATCTCGGCTCCTCCCCAGGCCCCCAACTATGCCCCTGAAGTAGGCAGCAAATAGGGATGAGTTTAGGAAAGTCTCGTGGAAAAGGCTGAATTATAGCTGCCTGTGCTCTGAGAAAGTTTGGAGGTGAACTTCTGAACCCAAGAGGGTCATGGACTCTACAGTAGCAGTCCCCAATCTTTCTGGCACCAAGGACCAGTTTTGTGGAAGACAGGTTTTCCACAGACTAGGGTTGGGGAATGGTTATGGGATGATGCAAATGTATTATATTTGTTATGCTGCCTCTCACAGGAGGCAGAGCTCAGGCGATAATGGAGTGATGGGGAGCAGCTGTAAATACAGATGAAGCTTTGCTTGCCAGCCCACTGCTCACCTCCTGCTGTGCGCCCCTGTTCCCATCAGGCCAGGGACTGGTACCCGTCTGTGGCCCGGGGGCTGGGGACTCCTGCTACAGAGATTCAGATGAGACCTATGGTCTTTGTTCCCTGTGAGTTGCACACATGTACATTTTGCAGACAATTTCAGTGGGATCACATAATCCCCAAGGTCAAGCGTGTGTCTTGTGGAGGACATAAACCTCAGGCTTAGGACCCCCACTTTGAGATGACTTCTAGGTTGGATGTTCTCTGTCTAAACACCATGAGACTGTGTACAAGAGGGAGCAGGTGCTGTCAGCGCCCCATCTAGGTCTTAGCTGCCTCACTGGGGTGCCCCTCTCCCAGCTGCTGTGGGTACAGGCTGCTGATGGCTTATCCATGCCCTTCTCATCTGAGATTGTCCTTGAGTTACATGCTCCATACCCCCAAGTCATTGCCACAAAGGGCAGCCCTCAGTGATGACTGACTGATGGAGGCACAGAATATCCTAGTCGCCTTGCCTCTGGGTGGTTCAGACACTGGGATACAGTTTATGCTTCTGAGCTCCTCATGGGATCAGACCGAGACTTTTTATGGAAGCACATTTTTTGCCTAGCTTTGGCTCCTTCCCTGCCCACCTCCTTCACACCCTTATGGGTCTCTCCTGAGAGTGTTCTCTCAGTAAAGAACTTGCGTGAGAGTCCCTGCATCTGAGTTTGTTCACACTTGTGTGCTAAGTCACTTCTGTCTCCAGGTTCCTCTGTCCATGGGATTCTCCAGGCAAGAATATTGAAGTGGGTTGCCATTTCCTTCTTCAGGGGATCTGCCCAACCCAAGGATTGAACCAGAGTCTCTCATGTCTCCTCATTGGCAGGCAGGTTATTTGCCGCTAGCGCTACCTGGGAAATCCCCGGGGATCTAAGTCTGTTCGCGTTTGGGACCTGAGTTAGAGAGGAATTTGAGACAGCTCTCCAGAAGGTTCAGAGTGAATGCGCTAGATGCGATTTGGCGGGGAGCGGGGGGGAAGGGGGGGCGGCGCAGCTTCTTTCTTCTCTCCATCTCTGCTGCCTCCTTCTTCACTGTCCCTATTGCTATGTGACATCTAGGTTGATTCTAGACGTGTCGGACAGATTTTGGGGGGAGCTTACTAACAGCAAGTGGCATAAGTGGTCACCTTGGAGCCCTCTCACTGCAGACCAGAGGTTTTCTCTTGAGCTGCAGAAAGTCTTTCATGCAGAGAGGATCCTTTAATAAGGCTGCTGAACAGCGATGATTAATGTATTAGAGCTGGGGAGCCCCTACCTTAGCAAGCAGTTTCCTTTGACAGCCAGAGACCGGACGAGGCAGATAAGAGAAAAAGTGCAGAATCATGTTTTGGTGTTTAATTTGGCAGCCCATAGCTCATTTTAATTACTCGGAAATAATTATCTCTGGCACACAGCTGGGTTTGTCTTCGTGTAACTTGTGAGTCATTTTCACGCACTTGAATAAATCAAGCAGGTTGAAAGGAAGGGCTGAAGCCACATGACACATTCAGTGGTAAAGTGCAGAGAGTGACAACTTGGGACCTGAAAAAGAAGACCTGGGACATTGTGTCTTTGTGTCCAAGGCAAAGAGTGCTAGCTATTGAAATTAGAAGCGGGTGAGTCCTGAGGCTATTTTAGGAGCTGAGCTGTCAGAGCTGAGTGAGGGGGGTGGTACTGGGGGATTATGGAAAAGAGGCAGCCACCCAGGAAGGCCCTGAAGTGTGGCTGTCAAGAGCATGGGTTTTGGGGTTGGACAGATAGGACTCTGAATCTTCATTCTACCACTTACTTTTTTTTTTGTTTTTTAGTTATGTTGAAAGATATAATGACTTTGTCTAAGTGTGTTTCCTTATATTATAAAATTAGAAATGTCTTTGGTGCTATATCATCTTCTCTCCATGGGGCTTCTCTCATAAATGCTCATTATCCTGCTGCTGCTCAGGGCTAAGGAGAGAATGGTTGTGGGTCACTGTTTCCCTAGCCATTGCCATGCAGACATTACTAATCAACCACACATAGCTCTATCATCAAGCCTGACCGTGACCTCAGAGTCCTCAAACAGCCTTCCTAGCACCTACCTCCAATCTCCGTGCGTCAGCATGTTCAATGAAATAATGACTTCTGGTTTAAAATCTTCTTCCTCTTCGATGTTTGATATTCTCATCTGTAAAATGAGTTTGAAGGGCGATCACTTTCAAGGCTTTCTAATTTGATAACTCGGTATTTAAAGAGACAGAGAAATGGATCATCAGAGGTTGGATGAGTTTGGCTCCCATGCTTTGCTTAATGCTCTGCAGATAATCACTCAGTTGGTAAAGCCGAGGCTGCTTACAAGAAGGAGGATGAGTAGTCCATGAGATCAGGAGTGAAGATCTATGTTTTTACCTCCAGTCCCCCAGCCCCTCTGGCTTGCTCCTTGCACAACATCCATAACCTAATATACCAGCCCCCATTCAGACCCAAGTGGTCCTACTATGAGGACATGTTCTGGGTGAAGGTTCCCTTCAGAGGGAGGAGCTGCCTCAATTTCAAAGTCTTCCTCTGCCTGGATCCTGCCTGTTCAGTTACTCATTGGCTTCCCTGACTGGCCTTAAAGTCTGTGACCTGTAACTGGCCTGACCCTGACTTTCCATCAGTAAGCCTTGCATTGTTCTTAAAGGTCAATTTAACTTTTCAAAGATACAGTTACGATGCCCTTCATGGTAGTAAAATTAGACAATATAGAAAACCAAAGATACAGTTCACTATTAAAATATAAAATATGTGTATTATCTGTCCAGGCTTCTTCTGTGTATATGTGTATATTTAAGATAATGTTGTATGAGCATATTTCCATGTTTCTAAATATGTTCTACCCTGTTGAAAATGTCATCATCCAGATTGGTTTCTTCTGTTGCTTGCACTTTGCTTTTGTTCAATTCAATGAAACATTCCTTGAGCATCTGTTCTGTGTTGGTGCCCACAGCCTGGTAGGGGTGGACAGACATGAGAGAACTGAAGATGACACACCCTGACAAAGTCTACTAGAGAAGGATTCATAGTGTTACAGGAGCTGAGACTGCCGAGTGCTGAGCCGAGACTAGAAGGAAAGCGGATCGTTCAGAGAGGAAGTCAACCCCAGAACCAGTGAGGATGCATAGGCCCATAAAGAGGTGTGGCCTGCTGAGGTTAGGTTGTGCAGACGGCGTGGGGTGGGAAAGAGAAGCCCACGTTTGGCCCTCAGCTAGCTTCTCTGTCTTGCAGGCTGCTGATAAACATTTGATTAGTGAATCGATATTCCTAGGCCTGACATTGTCTCTTACCTCCTTCTGCATCTTGGCTTCGGTATTAAATTGGAGTAGGGTTGCAGGACCCAGCCAGGTCTGGGGACTCAGATTGCCTGTGTGGCAAATGCCATCAGCATCCTTCTTCAGCCTCACTGAGCCCCCACTGTCGTTCACATGGACCAGTTGGCAGCCTCTGCTTGTATTTGCCTGCAGGCTTCTTGGAGAGTTGGAGTGCACTTTGTCCTTGGCCCCGAGTGCAGCCTTCAACCTGTGACTTACTGGAGTTAGTTTGTGAGTATCTTGGCTTCTTCATCCCTCATGGGTATAACTCAGTGATACTCTGGCTCCAGAGGTTCCTGGAGACATTAAATTCCAATTACTCTACACAGTTACACGCCCTTCATCCTCTGTTTTCGTTTACCTGTCCTGCTCTCTCTCCCCCTGACTGGTGTTTGCTAGGATTCTGTCCCAAATAAGCTCCTTGAACCTAAACCCCATCACAAGGTCTTAAGAAGAGACGGCACTTTGTGATTCAGTGGCTAAGCCAAAGAGGACTGACTGGTCTTTCTGCAATTGTGTCTTAAAATAACCTGAACCAGCACCAAGTTCACGATCTTGAAATATTTCCTTCCAGATTCCTTTTCTAATGGCTCAGCCTGAGCTAAACTAGTATGCATCCCTAGATGGAGTACTGCAAGAATGTTTGGCAAAACTAATACAATTATGTAAAGTTTAAAAATAAAATAAAATTAAAAAAAAAAAAAAAGAATAATCCTGTTTCCATGCCTCATAAGGTCACACAGATGTCATCAAAAGGTATTTGCTTGGATTTGAAGCAATAGTAAAGCCTCTGTTGGCTTTATTACTGTGTTTTCCAAGCTTTCTTGACTAAAAAAAAGATTCCAGAAGTGAAAATATTCATGTGTAACTACATCTTGGCTGGTTGGCAAAGAGGAACTTGTATTTGATTTCCATAAAGGATGGAAGTTCCAGAAGAATAAAATGGTTCAGCTTTAAAAAAAAAGATTTTAAAATGAAATTTACATCTAAGACATAAAAATTTTTAAGGTAGTTTATTTTTATGTATTTTTCTTGCTTCAGGATGTAGATTTTTAATATCCAGGGCCCAAATGAGGACAGGTTAAAACATGAAGAGTGTTCATTTTGGTCTGGGAAAGGACATGACTAAGCTTTGTAAAATCCTTAGTGTTTACATACTAGAGTTTACATGCTAGAGTGTTTACATCTCTCCTTTAATTCCCTCTAACACTCCCTCAGATAAATAGCAATCTTCCGGTTTGTCAAATGGGAAAAGGAACCCAGAGAGAGCAAGTTTTGAAGCCTAACATGAAACCCTAGTCTGTGTGATCCTGATTCCGAGGTCTGTGGTATGTCTGACTCATCTAAACAGTTTTCTTTTTTTTATACATAATTTTATTTGTTTGTTTATTTATCTTTGGCTCTGCTGGGTCTTCGTTGCTCCTCTGGCTGTTCTCTAGTTGTGGTGAGTGGGACATACTCTCTAGTTGCGGTGCACGGGCTTCTCATTGCAGTGGCATCTCGTGTTGCAGAGCATGGGCCCGAGGGCACATAGGCTCAGTAGTTGTGGTTCCTGGGATCTAAAGCGCAGGCTCAGTGGTTGTGATGCAGGGGCTTAGTTGCTCAGCAGCATGTGGGATCTTCCCAGATCAGGGTTGAATGCATGTCTCCTGCATTGGCAGGTGGATTCTTTACCACCAAGCCAGCAGGGAAGCCCTAAGCAGTTATTCTAAAACATGAATAAAGAGTTTTTAGATACATCATCTTCACTGTTTGAATGTGGCATGCTTGGCATAGCAAAGAGACCAAGGTGGATGAACGAGTGCAACTTTTAGTTCAGTTGCTCAGTCATGTCTGACTCTTAGTGACCACATGGACTGCAGCACACCAGAGTTCCCTGTCCATCACCGACTTCCAGAGCTTGCTCAAACTCAGTCTAACCAGTCAGTGCTGCCATCCAACCATCTCATCCTCTGTCGTCCCCTTCTCCTCCTGCCCTCAATCCCTCCCAGCATCAGTCTTTTCCAATGAGTCAACTCTTTGCATGAGATGGCCAAAGTACTGGAGTTTCAGCTTCAGCATCATTCCCTCCAAAGAAATCCCAGGGCTGATCTCCTTCAGAATGGACTGGTTGGATCTCCTTGCAGTCCAAGGGACTCTCAAGAGTCTTCTCCAACACCACAGTTCAAAAGCATCAATTCTTCAGCTCTCAGCCTTCTTCACAGTCCAACTCTCACATCCATACATGACCACAGGAAAAACCATAGTCCTGACTAGACGGACCTTTGTTGGCAAAGTAATGTCTCTGCTTTTGAATATGCTATCTAGGTTGGTCATAACTTTCCTTCCAAGGAGTAAGCATCTTTTAATTTCATGGCTGCAGTCACCATCTGCCGTGATTTTGGAGCCCAAAAAAATAAAGTCTGTCATTGTTTCCATTGTTTCCTTATCTATTTGCCGTGAAGTGATAGGACTGGATGCCATGATCTTTGTTTTTTGAATGTTGAGTTTTAAGCCAGATTTTTCACTCTCCTCTTTCACTTTCATCTAGAGGTTCTTTAGTTCTTCTTCACTTTCTGCCTCATGGATTAAAGTAAGACATTTGGATTTTCTTCCAAATAGAAGGAGAAACTCTTGAGCTTTTCCAGAAAGGGAGATGGCCTGATCTGATTTATTTTTAAAAAGATGTATTAGTAAACTCTTAAGTATTGGATAGTTAGTGTTTTAATCTCTGTGTAGGCTGTACTGTCTCAGTTATAAGTACTCAGTTCTGCTGCTGTACCATGGAACTAGCCATGAACAATACTTAAACAAATGGCTATGTTCCCAATTGTTTATACAACCAGGTGGCTGGCTCAGGTGTTATAAGGTCAAGTTGGCTCCTGGGGGGAGATTATAGGAAGAAAAGGATGAAAGTATGAGACTAATAAGGAAACTATGATAGTAAATCCTGGTATAGTTTGGAGGGGAGTGATGAGGGTTTGATGAAGGACTGGATGTGAGAGTTGAAGAAAAAGAGGAAATAAGAATGATTCTTGTTTTGGGAAGTTGGGCAACTGGGTGATAGGTATCATTTCCTGCGATGATGAACATTGATGGGGGGGCGCAGGTCCTTTTCTTCTAAATTCAAGTCCAGATCTGTTTAGCGTGGTATGGTTTGTTTTGTCTCAAATGAACAATGCTAACTTTGATGTGAATGAACTCTCAACACAATCACATGGCAGTGTGTTTAAACTGACTTTATGGGAGCTTCAAATGTGAGAACCATCACATCATGCTTTGCATCAAATGTACTTTGGCAGGTGTGACAACCCCCTTTTGTCCCCACCTCACCTGCCAATGGGGAGCCCCTGGAGTGAAGAGATGCCAGTGGTTCAGTGTTGTGGCCCTACAGGGAGTAACGCTCTGCTGTATTTAAACAGATGCTCAGAATATATTAGTAAACATTGAGCTGTTAAATGTTTTATACCTTATTAGAGATCATGTGATGCTGCTTTACGTATAATGGATCTGGGATTTACATTATCTTTGACTTCTGGTATTATGATGCTGGACAAGACTCTTGAGAGTCCCTTGGACTGCAAGGAGATGAGACCTAAAATCCTAAAGGAAATCAACCCTGAATATTTATTGGAAGGACTGATGCTGAAGCTGAAGCTCCAATACTTTGGCCACCTGATGTGAAGAGCCAGCTTGCTGGAAAAGACTCTGATGCTAGGAAAGATTGAAGGCAGAAGGAGAAGGAGATGACAGAGGATGAGATGGTTGGATGGCATCATCGGCTCATTGGACATGAGTTTGAGCAAACACCAGGAGATAGTGACGGACAGGGAAGCCTGGAATGCTGAAGTCCATGAGGTCGTGAAGATTTGGACGTGACTTAGTAACTGAACAACAACAACAACTGGGGTAAATGTAGTTACAGCAGTTCAAAGTAAAATAAAAGTAAATAATTTTGACTACTTTTCTCTCTCCCGATGTGAATTTGTATGTGAATTTGTATATGTGTGTGCATGTGTGCCTGCTAAGCTGACAACAATGCTTCCAGTGGTGCATAGAAATCCTTAGGAAAAAGCTTGCATTCTGAGCTATGAAATTCCAAACCAGGAACAGTGTGGCTCGGAAACCTTTTCCTCCTGTTTAAAAAACAAAAAATTGGCAGCAAAGTATATATGCTTTAATAATGTCTGGATCTCAAGACCCACATATGTATTTTTTAGTATCACAATAAAATTCTGTGAGTTTATAGTAAGATTGTCTTGAGTAGCAGGTAATCCCTTCAGCTCATGATGCCACCAAGATCTTCAGGATGATAATTGTGGCATCCAGTGTTATATATCTTCACACTCAGACCATTGCTGCAGTAGTGATGATCTTTGAAAGATTTAGGGTCCTGAGGGCAACTTAAAATATGACTGAGAGCCTATGAGATGGACTATCTTAGATTTTATTGATAAGGAGACACCATAGAAATCAAGGAATTAATGCTCTGGTCCATTCCTGATGCAGAAAGAAAAGCATCCTTAAGGATTTTCTAAGAAAACTTGCTCAGGTTCCTCTCCAGTGCTTGGTTTCTCCACCATCACGGTAATTGACAAGAACAAAAGGGACAGGAGGAAAAGTTCCTGGATCAGCTTTTTCAGGGAGCTTGTCCACACAGTTCTGTTCTTTGTTACTGCAAATTCCCCCTGACAGATTGCTCAGGACCACACATTGCACACCGCAAAGCCTGAAATGCCTAGGTTTTGTGTGCCATGGCGTAGGAGGATGCACAGACTTTGCCTTCAACTGTTAATTCTGTGGCTTATACCTTAACACAACATGCACTAAAGCTCCTGCTTCCCAGGACTGTAAGTGATCCTAAAACTCTACAAGTATGTTTACCTGACAGATCTATTCTAATATGATTGTTGTTGTTCAGTCATTAAGTCCTGTCTGACTCTTTGTGACCCCATGGACTGCAGCACGCCAGGCTTCCCTGTCCTACATCACCAACTCCTGGGGCTTGCTCAAACTCATGTCCATCGAGTCGGTGATGCCACCCAACCATTTAATCCCCTGTTGTCCCCTTCTCCTCCTGCTTTCAACCTTTCCCAGCATCAAGGTCTTTTCCAGTGAGTTGACTCTTCGCATCAGGTGGCCAAAGTATTGGAGCTTCAGCATCCATCCTTCCAATGAATATGCAGGGTTGATTTCCTTTAGGATTGACTGGCAGCAAAAAGAGCAAAGTACAGACTTCCTGCAGAAAGCTAGAGCTTGGTGAGAGCTGTAGAAGTTTGTGAAATTTGAGTTATTAAACCTTTAAATAATTAACATGAGACTGTTGTATGACGAATATTTTTCTACCTACCAATGTGAAGTTTAGTGAATTGCCTATTTGTAATCATTAGATATTTTAAAAACTGACAGCTCATGTGAGTAGGCTTAAATTTGTTGTGTAATTTCTTTAAGACTTGGACTACTTTTTAAGCATATTTTGGTCCTTGTCACTTCTGTTAATCCCCCAGGTCATGTTACTATCTCATTTTATCCTCCAACTGAAGAGTTCCTTGAGATTTACCTATTAGTGTTTTTCTTCTTGGTCCATCAAAAGAAGGGTAAAATTGATCAGGTTGGTTATCTATTCATGTAAGTTAAATTTTTGTATGTGTGTGGTAAGAACTCTTAACATGAGATCTACCCTCAATAAAATTTTAAGTATACATTAGAGTCTGGATTATAAGTATGATTTTGTACAGCAGAGCTCTAGAACTTTCTCATCTTGCTTTGTTCTTGTTGTTCAGTCACTAAGTAGTGTTAGACTCTTTTGTTTGGACCCCATGAACTGCAGCATTCCTGACTTCCCTGTTCTTCACTGTCTCCTGAAGTTTGCTCAAACTCATGTCCTTTGAGTCAGTGATACTATCTAACCATTTCATCCTCTGCTGTTCTCTTCTTGTTTTGCTTTCCATCTTTCCCAGCATCAGGTTTTCCAATGAGTTGGTTCTGCATATCAGGTGGCCAAAGTTTTGGAGCTTCAGTATCAATCCTTCCAATGAATATTCAGAGTTGATTTCATTTAGGATGGACTGGTTTGATCTCCTTGAAGTCCAAGGGACCCTCAAGAGTTTCTCCAACACCACAGTTCAAAGGCATCAATTCTTTGCTGCTCAGATTTCTTTTTAGTCCAACTCTCACATCCATACATGACTACTGGTAAAACCATAGCTTTAATTAGACGGACCTTTGTTGGCAAAGTAATGTCTCTGCTTTTGAATATGCCATCTAGGTTTGTCATAGCTTTTCTTCCGAGAAGCAAGTGTCTTTTAATTTCATGGCTGCAGTCACCATCTGCAGTGATTTTGGAACCCCTCCCCCAATATAAAGTCTGTCACTGTTTCCATTGTTTCCCCGTCTATTTGCCATGAATTGATAGGACTGGATGCCATGATCTTCATTTTTTGAATGTTGAGTTTTAAGCCAGCTTTTTTATTCTCCTCTTTCACTTTTATCAAGAGGTTCTTTAGTTCTTCTTCACTTTCTGCCATAAGGGTGGTATCATCTGTGTGTCTGAGGTTATTGATATTTCTCCCTGCAGTCTTGATTCCAGCTTGTGCTTCATCCAGCCCAGCATTTTGCATGATGTACTCTGTATATAAGTTAAATGAACAGAGTGACAATATACAGCCTTGGCATACTCCTTTCCCAGTTTGGAACCAATCTGTTGTTCCAAGTTCGGTTCTGACTCTTGCTTCTTGACCTGCATATAAATTTTTCAGGAGACAGGTAAGGTAGTCTGGTAGTCCCATCTCTTGAAGAATTTTCCACTGTTGGTTGTGATCTACACAGTCAAAGGATTTAGCATAGTCAGTAAAACAGAAGTAGATGTTTTTATGGTATTCTCTTGCTTTTTCGATGATCCAATGGATGTTGGCAATTTGATCTCTGGTTCTTCTGCCTTTTCTAAATCCAGTTTAAACATCTGGAGGTTCACAGTTCATGTACTATTGAAGCCTGGCTTGGAGAATGTTTAGCATTACTTTGCTAGCATGTGAGATGGGCGCAATTGTGTGGTAATTTGAGCATTCTTTGGCATTGTCTTTCTTTGGGATTGGAATGAAAAACTGACCTTTTTTGGTCCTGTGGCCACTGCTGAGTTTTCCCAATTTGCGGGCATATTGAGTGCAGCACTTAAAAAGCATCATCTTTTAGGATTTGAAATAGCTCAACTGGAATTCTATCACCTCCACCAGCTTTGTTCATAGTGATGCCTCCTAAGGCCCACTGGACTTCGCATTCCAGGATGTCTGGCTCTAGGTGAGTGATCACACCATCATGGTTATCTGGATCATGAAGATCTTTCTTGTGTAGTTCTATGTATTCTTACCACCTCTTCTTAATATCTTCTGTTTCTATTAGGTCCATACCGTTTCTGTCCTTTATTGATAGTCCATCTTTGCATGAAATATTCCCTTTGTATCTCTAATTTTCCTCTATTTCTTTGCCCTGATCACCGAGGAAGGCTTTCTTATCTCTCCTTGCTTTTCTTTGGAACTCTACATTCAAATGGGTATATCCTTCCTTTTCTCCTTTGCCTTTTGCTTCTCTCCTTTTCTCAGCTATTTGTAGTCCTCCTCAGACAACTATTTTGCCTTTTTGCATTTCTTTTTCTTGGGGATGGTCTTGATCACTGCCTCTTGTACAATGTCACAAACCTCTGTCCATAGCTCTTTGTAGAGCTTTTCAAAGCCTTTCATGGACATCCAGTTGCCTGTGCCTCTCTTTTACACTTTTCAGTCAATCTTATTTCCCCTCCCCAACTATTATTACCTCATCAGACAGATGCTATGTTAAATAATTGCTGGTGGTTTGTGTTTTTTTTTTTCTCTCAAATATCATAGAGATAAGGCTGTTTGTACTGGGCAAGCTCTGAGTTTTTGGTCAATTAAAGACATGTGCTGTTAGTGGGGATTTACAAGGAGTTGGCAGATAAGTCAAATACTGACAGTTTTCCAGGAATCAGGCTTTTAAGGAAACTTCAAACCTGTTTTTTCCTCTTTTAGCGACTACTTGGCTGCTGGTTTTCATGGTGGCCGTAACTATGATGCTGTTAGTTTTCAATGCTGAGGTGAAAATGTAGGACATGGGCAAAGGGCAAATTATGAAACCT
Organism: Bubalus bubalis; assembly: GCF_019923935.1. Classification (NCBI taxonomy): domain Eukaryota; kingdom Metazoa; phylum Chordata; class Mammalia; order Artiodactyla; family Bovidae; genus Bubalus; species Bubalus bubalis. The sequence continues at coordinate 20,920,940 of NC_059177.1, read as the reverse complement.
CAAAGTTCACATTTTTTAAAAAAACTGAGATTCAGCTACTTTGGGGGAGTATAAATTTACCTTGGATTATTAACAGACTTTGGTTAATTTCTAGAGTCTGAAACTATTGGTTTTGATCATTTTCCCCACTGTTGTCATTGATTTTACCGAGGACTAGAGTTCTTGAGGTCCTTCCTCAGCCATCCCAATTCTTTCTTACAAAGTTGATTGACCGGATTTGAAGATGGGGTGGGGACAGCATTCTAACAAAAGCAAGTGTACTGGCAAAGGCCTGGTGACAATGTGCTGGAAATTCTTTTTCGTATTCCGTTTTGACCCTGCTGGCCTTGGTGTTCTTTTGAAGAACAAAGACCAGAAGCCTGGACACTTTTCCCCCCAGACTTCCTTGCTAGCAGGATTCCCAGGTAGATTTCAACAATGAGGATTTTAGGTTCCCTGGTGGTCCGGTGGCTAAGACTCCACTTTCCCAAAGCAGGGGCCCTGGGCTCAATCCCTGGTTGGGGAACTAGATCCCACATGCCACAAGTAAGAGTTTACATGGGAAACTAAAAGATCCTGTGTACCAGAAGTAAGACCTGGTGCAGCCAAATAAAAAAAAAAATATAGGTTTCAACAACAAGAGGTGCTGTGAGAGATCTGAAATACAGACGAGAAGGAGAAGCCCCTATTCCCTGGCAGTTACTGTGTACTGCCTGTAAGTTTCATCAGACTACAGATGAGAGTTGGGCCAGCAGATTTCAAATACTGTCCTGAGAATCACTGATTCTTTGGCTGATACCGCGGTGGGTGGTTTCTTACGATTCTTTCACTTCCTGATTTCTTAAATGTTGGCAGCCATTTCCCTAATCTTTGCTCTCAAGCCTTAAAAGTCTGATTCTAATTCCTTGTGTTAAATATTTTTATGCTTCAAATATTTAGAATGACTTCTGTTTTCTCAAAAAACATTGACAGATACATATTTGAAGAAGCTTCATAAGTTAATGGAAATGAAAGAAAGCCAGTGTGGCTGGAGTTTGTGAATATGAGAAGAGAGTTGTCAGTTCAGACTGGAGGGATCAAAATCAAATTATACGTCATCCAGCTGATTTTATAAGTGAGTGAAGTCTGGAAAAGAATCAAGCAAGTTTGAGGGCAAGAGTCCCATCTAAAGAGAACTCAGACTTTTTTCAAATGCAGCAAGAAATCAAAACTTTTATTTCAAATCAGCTCTGTGTAAATATTAGGTATATATTTTATTTTTAAGACAATGTACTAGCCCAGATCCTATTTCTGTCTGTCTTGTAGGTTGCCAGTTTTGGAACACTGGCAGGTCAGGCAAGATCTTTTAGGATGTTTTCTTTATTTAAAAAATTCCTACCATTCACTCCGTCCAAGTCCTTTCAATTTCCCCATTTCCTTTATCTACCACATCAGGCTCCAAAAACAACCTAAAATACTAGAAGTTGAGAGAAGGGGTTGAATGTCTTCACAACACGGGATTTTAAGGAAAAGACCCTGTTGGCCTTGAATCAATGAATGTTAGTTGCTCAGTTGTACCTGACTCTTTGCAGCCCTATAGACTATAACCCATCAGGCTCCTCTGTTACAGAATTCTCCATGCAAGAATACTCGAGTGGGTTGCCATTTCCTTCTCCTGGGTATCTTCCCAATCAGGAATTAAACCCAGGTCTCCCACATTGTTGGCAGATTCTTTAGACTGAGCTACAGGGAGGCCACCTGTTGGTCTTTCTTTGAGGCATATTTAGAAACTAGTTTGAATATGTCCTTAACTATTCCAATTTTAAAAGGGGATTTTCAAAGATGTTTCAGGATAACCTGTGCCCTGGAGGTGGTTTGTAATATACCTAATTCTTGCTCTGTATCTTTAGGTATTAACATAGTGGGATTTTATTTTGGATGTGAAAATAAATGTGATTATTTTGCAATGCTGCTTTTATTGGCAAAAATATTATGTTAAGTTGAACATCCTTAAATGGCTACTGAAATATTACAGCTGTTGGCAAGGGGAAATTTATGTAATTTAAAAGCCACATGGACATTTCTGGGGGGATACTGAAAGCGGTGGAAAAATACAACATTTTAGAAAGAGCTGGATTTCTACACTGTTTTGCTCTGTCCTAGTTATGTAAGCACTTGCAGTTTTCTTACTCTCTCTGAGCTTCTGTAAATGGGGATAAAGGGAAGGGAAAGAGGATTAATTATTTGATTAAAAATTTCTATGCCAGTTATTGCTTTAGACATACTCAATCTACCCTCATGGAATTAATAGTCTAGCAGGGGAGACAGATGAGAAATAAATGAATTGTATACAATTACTTTATTATAGTTGTGATACATGTTACAGAGGAAAACTATAGCAGGCAATGAAGGCAAAAGTAATGAAGTGTGTCTGTGCATGGTAAGGACTAAAGAAGCATTTGTGTATGAAAGGTGAGAAAACTGGTTTTGGTATTAGATTTTGGAAAAGGTGTTGAAAGAACATAATCCCTTGAATGTCAGATTTGACAAACCTAGACATCTTACTGAAAAGCAGCGACATCACTTTGCTGACAAAGTTCCATATAGTCAAAGCTATGGTTTTTCCAGTAGTCATGTACAGATGTGAGACTGGACCATAAGGAAGGCTGAGTGCTGAAGAATTGATGCTTTTGAGTTGTGGTGTTGGAGCAGACTCTAGATAGTCCCTTGGACAGCAAGGATATCAAACCAGTCAAGCCTAAAGGAAATCAACCCTGGATATTTATTGGAAGGACTGATGCTGAAGCTGAAGTTCCAAAACAGGCCACCTGATGGGAAGAGTCAACTCATTGGAAAAGACCCTGATGCTGAGAAAGATTGAGGGCAGGAGAGGGTGACAGAGAATGAGATGGTTGGATGGCACCACTGATTCAATGGACGCGAGTTTGAGAAAACTCTGGGAGATGGTGGAGGACAGGGAAGCCTGGCCAATGGGGTTGCAGTCAGATACAACTTAGCAACTGAACAAGAACAATCAGATTTGAAGGGGATTATTATTAGACTGCTGTGTTGATGCACCCTATTGGGTGCAGAGTTCATGCTGAGTAATGACTTGGATATGAGAGATCATGTCCAGGATCTAATGCCTGATGATCTGAAGTAGAGCTGACATAATAATAATAGAAATAAAGTGCACAATAAACATAATGCATCTGACTCATCCTGAAACCATCCCTTCCCCAAACCTGGTCCTTGGAAAAATTATCTTCTTGAAAACAGTCCCTGGTGCCAAAGACCTTGGGGACCCCTGGCTTAATTCATGTGGTGTACAGATCCTGAGCCCAGGAGCAGTGGTCAGGCCTCAGGAGAGAATGGAAACAGGTACCAGAAAGCCATCAACAACCGAAGCAAGTATTTCTCTTTTCTCTTTGTATACGTGCATGCTAGGTCACTTCAGTCATGTCTGACTCTGCAATCCTATGGACTGTAGCCCTCCAGGCTCCTCTGTCCATGGGATTCTCCAGGCAAGAATACTGGAATGGGTTGTCATGCCCTCCTCCAGGGGATCTTCCCAACCCAGGGATCGAACTGTCATCTCTTATGTCTCCTACATTGTCAGATGGATTCTTTACCACTAGTACCACCAGGGAAGCCCCTTTCTCTTGCACGCTCTCCCATCTCTGCTTCATTTTACTCTCTTAGCAAGAGTCCTCCCCTGCTTCTCTGTCTCCAGGTTACAGGAGGTTTCAGGCAATTGCAGACACTAATTCCGTCATCTCTCCTAGGAGGGACAGTCTGGCCAATCCTGCTTTGATCACATACTTAGCCAAATTTAATCCATAATGGTCAAGAGAGTGAGATCCCTTGGTGCCACAGGGCTCCTGCCATCTAGAGAGTAACTTCTGGGGATTATGCATCTGTCTAGTGAGAATAAAAACAGTACATCCTTTATCAGGAATGTTGTGATGATTAGATGGAATAATTGACAGTGCCTAGCACAGGGTAAGCATCAGTACCTGCAAGCTTATTATTACTGTTGTTGCTGTTGGACATGTTCTTTCGGTCTTTATAAGAGACGTTTTTGTGCACGTGTGCTAAGTCGCTTCAGTTGTGTCCCACTCTGCAACCCTATGTACTGTAGCCTGCTAGTCTCCTCTGTCCATGGGATTCTCCAGTCAAGAATACTGGAGTGCATTGCCATGCCCTCCTCCAGGGAATCTTCCCAACGCAGGGATGGAACCCACATCTCTTGCACTGCAGGTGGCTTCTTTACTGCTGAGACATCAGGGAAGCCCAAGGGATGGCTTTGCTCAGAATCAGTGGACCCATTGCAGGAAGTTTAGAACACAGGAAGAGGCTTATTTTGTAAACAACTGTTAAGCAAGTTTGGGAATAGAGGAGCCTGAATGCGTTCCCATTAACAGGGTATCCGTCTTAGAAACATGGCTCATGTAATTAAATTTGTTATACTCTTTTCTTTATAATTCTTTTGAAGCAAACCAGATGGGAAGAAGGCAAATATGAAAGCTTATCATTACCAGGGATAAATCGAAATATTCAAGGTAGCTGTTTAGAGATTTCTCAGCTCCTAATGAAAAAAACAGGCATTAATAGTAATATTAATATAATTGTTGGTACCTGTTGAAGTTTACAGTTATTAAAACAGTAATAAAAAGAAACTCACATAGCTGTTACATAATTTTCCTACATTTTAGTAGGCATTTTCCTATTTGAATGATGAAGGGATGCCCTTTAAATTGTCACATGAATAAAGTTAATGCAAATGAACATTTTTAGGTCAGTACACACTGGGTAAAAATGTTTTTGTTTTTTTTTTCTTTTTCCTGTTTTCTTAAGTTTTTAGCTGATCGAAAAAAAGTTCTTGAGTTATAAAGTCTGCCTACTGTGGTAAAAAATACCTGTGATTTTTCCAAATTAAATAATTAAAAATAGGTAAAAATAGGTCCAGTGGTTAAGACTTTGCCTTCCAACGCAGGGGTTGTCGGTTCGATCCCTGGTTGGGGAGCTAAGATCCCGCATGGCTTGAAACCAAGAAACCAAATATACAAAGCGGAAGCAATATTGTTGCAAATTTAGTAAAGACTAAAAATGGTCCACATCAAAGAAATCTTAAAAAAAAAAAACTTTAAAAAATGATCTTTTGGGAATTAGGTGAAAGTAGTTTTTGTTCTTCATAGTGATAAAATGGTTGTGATTCAGGTCAGTGCAAGCCTGTGTTGAGCCAGGCTTGTGCTCACCTCAGGGCCCTTGCTCTGGCTGTGCCTCTGCCTACAGCCCTCTTGATATTTGCTCTGCTCTCCCCTCCCCGCTATCTTTGCTCAGATGTCACCGCCTCAGTGAACATCTGCTGTGCCCATTCTGTTAAAAACTCTATTCTGCCATCCTAGCATTTCTCAACTTCTTTAAGTTGCTGGATGTTTCCTAAAGAACTTACTACCTTCTAACATGTTAGATTCTTTGCTTATTTATGATTATTGTCTGTCCTTACACTGTTTTTATCTGCTTTCCCTGATGTATCTCCAGTGCCTCAGACCGTAGCAGGTGCAGAATTGACCTTGGATAAATACTGAATGCAGAAAATATATAACTTACATATAAATATTATAGATGCATGTATCAGTTAGTAGAGCTAGAATATTTCAGTTAATTTTTTTTAAAAACTTTGATCCATGCATCTATCCATCTACCCATCCATTCATCTATAAATATTTCCTGAGCACTTAATACTTTCCCCTGGAGCTTTATTTTCCTTTGGGATCAGAGGTATTAGATGTGAAGCTCTAGACATTATGGGAGAAAATAGCAGAGGTGATCATAAACTTAGGCTTCCTTTTTTAAAAGTTAATTTTTATTGGACTAGAGTTGCTTTACATACAGTGTTGTTAGTTTCTGCTGCAAGCAAAGTGCATCAGCTATCCATATCCATATCCATATCCATATCCATATCCATACACCCCCTTGTTTTTCGATTTCCTTCCCATGCAGGTCACCCCCGAGCACCGAGTTTCCTGTGTTACACCCTATGTTCTCATTAGTTATCTATTTTATACAAGGTGTCGATAGTGTATATGTGTCAGTCCTAATCTCCCAATCCATTCCATTCACCCTTCAACTTAGGCTTTCTTGAGTAGGGAGGGTCAAGTGATGGTTCAGATTTATCCCAGCAGATGGGTGGAGTGTATGAGGGGTTTGGAGCAGACAGACCGGCTGAGCAAGTCAGGCAAAAAAACAGCATTTGCACAAGAACAGGAGAGATGGGAATGCTTTCAAGGAAGAGGAAGTTGAGTGTTGCAGACTGTAGAGTAGGAATTTGGAGAACAATGAGAGAAACTGAGGCCAAGTCTTGACGTTGTGTTCCATTGCTGTGTTTTAGTTTGTCCTGACTGTTCAGGAATTTTAGGCAGTACAGAATCAGTTCACTTCAGTTCAGTTCAGTCACTCAGTTGTGTCCAGCTCTTTGCAACCCCATGGACTGCAGCATGCCAGGCTTCCCTGTTTATCACCAACTCCCGGAGCTTACTCAAACTCACGTCCATCAAGTCGGTGATGCCATTCAACCATCTCATTCTCTGTCATCCCTTTCTCCTCCTGCCTTCAATCTTACCCAGCATCAGGGTCTTTTCATATGAGTCAGTTCTTTGCATCAGGGGCCAAAGTGTTGAAGTTTCAGCTTCAGCATCAGTCCTTCCAATGAACATTCAGGACTGATTTCCTTTAGGATGGACTGGTTGGATCTCCTTGCAGTCCAAGGGACTCTCAAGAGTCTTCTCCAATACCACAGTTCAAAAACATCAATTCTTCAGCGCTCAGATTTCTTTATAGTTCAACTCTCACATCCATACATGACTATTGAAAAAACCATAGCTTTGACTAGATGGACCTTGGTTGGCAAAGTAACGTCTCTGCTTTTGAATATGCTGTCTAGGTTGGTCATAGCTTTTCTTCCAAGGAGCAAGCATCTTTTAATTTCATGACTGCAGTCACCATCTGCAGTGATTTTGGAGCCCCTCAAATAAAGTCTGTCACTGTTTCCATAGTTTCCCCATCCATTTGCCATGAATTGATGGGGCTGAACATCATGATCTTAGTTTTCTTAATGTTGAGTTTTAAGCCAGATTTTTCACTCTCCTCTTTCACTTTCATCAAGAGGCTCTTTAGTTCTTCGCTTTCTGCCCTAAGGGTGGTGTCATCTGTGTATCTGAGGTTATTGATATCTCTCCTGGCAATCTTGATTCCAACTTGTGCTTCATCCAGCTCAGAATTTCACATGATGTCCTCTGTATATGGATTAAATAAGCAAGGTAACAATATACAGCCTTGACATAGTCCTTTCTCAATTTGGAACCAGTCTGTTGTTCCATTTCCAATTGTAACTGTTGCTTCTTGACCTGCATACAGATTTCTCAGTAGAGAATGATGTTCTATAATTCCACAAAAGTCAACCACTTTGTCTCATCCTTTAACCACCAACACCAAATATAATGCCTTGAGGTAACTATTGTCAAATATGGCCTATAAAGCTGTCACTTGAATACCATTTTAGTTTGTAGTTGCTCAAGCTTCCCACATGGCTCAGTGATAAAGAGTCTGCTTGCCAATGCAGGAGATGCAGGAGTCAAGGGTTTGATCCCTGGTTTGGGAAGAGCCCCCTGAAGGAGTAATTGGCAACCGTCTCAGTATTCTTGCCTGAGAAATTCCATGGACAGAGGAGCCTGGTGGGCTACAGTCCATGGGGCCTCAAAGAGTCAGGCACAACTTTGCAACTGAGCAACAGCAGTGTATTTGCTCTCTTCACCTGCCCAGAATCCATTTCCTCCTCCTTGATGATGAAACCTAGAGTTTTCTTTGGGAAACTCTTTTCATCCCTGTTTTTGGTCCTTGAATTTCAGGTGGGCTCTACTCTGGATACCAGAGGTAGAAGCTGTGAGCCTGCCATTGGAGAGGACTGAATCTCTGTGGTGACGGTGCTTCATCCAGTTGTGAGCACAGGACACGGTGTCATTTCACCCTACTCTCACCCTGGTAATTAGTTCATGATGGGCAATGTTGTTTAATTCAGGTGTTACTGGGAGGAAAAGCTCATTTCTTGCTGGATTTGAACCTTGGACACTTTGGCAGTTTTCAGCTATTGCAGTCATCTCAGTACCACGTGGAGCCTGAGAGTTAAGCCAAGATGGGGGGCAGTCACAGGACAGGACCCGGAACTGGGTTTGGGGACATTGGCGCTTGAGCCAAGGTTTGTATAGAGCCAGAAGGGACTTCCCTGGTGGCCTAGTGGCTGCGACTCCATGCTTTCAATGCAGGGGGCCCAGGCTTGATACTTGGTTGGGGAACTATATCCCACATGCCACAACTAAGACCCAGCACAGTCAAAGGAAGAAAGAAATGTTTCACCATTACTTGAAAAAAAAAAAAAAAGTTTGCATAAAGAGAAAAAACCTGCAATTTTCAGAAATGTCAGTTATTTTCCTGGTTTCATTTTTGTTTTTGCTTGAGCAGTTTGAGTTGGATCTTTCTTGATTTGGCAAAGCTAAGCATCCTGACACATATGGCCAGAGACTGGTCTCATGTAGGCTCCCATTTGCTTAAATGGGATGTTGACACTGCTTAATAATCATTATCAACACTTGAAGTGAGCTATTTCAATATGGTGACTTGAGTTCCCTTTCGTTCTATACAATTCATCATTGCTAATGTAAAGAAATATTTCCTCCCTTACCTTGTCCATTACTCTGTGCTGTGCTGTGCTTAGTTGCTCAGTTGTGTCTGACTCTTTGCGACCCCATGGGCTATATAGCCTGTCAGGCTCCTCTGTCCATGGGGATTCTCCAGGCAAGAATACTGGAGTGGGCTGCCATGCCCTCCTCCAGGGGATCTTCCCAACTCAGGAATCGAACCCAGGTCTCCCACATTGCAGGTGGATTCTTTACTGTCTGAGCCACTAGGGAAGCCTGTTCATTACTCTAACAGATACAAAATTCTTTGAATTTTCACCTGCTGCATATTTGTTAATTTATGAGATGATTATTTGAGAAAACTCCCAATAACATCAGTAATTCTTTTCTTTTTCCTTGAATGGTAGGGAGAATGGCATGTTGATGAACTCTGACAGTCCTGCACTGAGCCCCAACTCTAAACTTGGTTAATATCTCATTTATATGCATGCCATACTTTACAGAGGAATTTCCAGCATTCCCCAAGCTATGAATCTTCTGTAAACTACTGTTTACAAAACAATATTTTTTCATCCATAGTGGAAAGGTTTCATTTTCTAAGAAGCCTTTATTGGTTGGATATTGGTCAATTTTAAGTCAGTCTTTTTTTTCCAAGAGAAGTTAGTGGTAGGTAATTTTGAGTTTTATTCTTTGTGAATATGAGTACAGTTAATTTTATTGCTCGTTACTTTTATTATGAAAATGTAACTGTAACTTACATGCATCATTGTTTTCTTCAGTTCTCTCTGAAATTATCGCCTTAGTCATTGGTTCATTCATGCATTTATCCATTCAACAAAAGCTTGTTGAACACCCAGTCTCTGCCTTTGGCATTAGGGATACAGAGAAAATAGATAATGATCTTTATTTTTAAGGAATCCATATGGATGGAATTCCTAGAGCTTCTTTTAAAGTTAGGGAGTGGAATTCCAAAGAGATTCTTTGTGTTTTTAAATTTATTTTTAATTGGAGGATAATTGCTTTACAATATTGTGTTGGCTTCTGCCATACAACAGTGTGAATCAGCCATAAGTATACATATGTCCCCTCCCTCTTGAACCTACCCCTTACCGTATCCCATCCCTCTAGGTTGTCACAGAGTACCTCGCTGAACTCCTTGTGTGAAACAGCAACTTCCCATTAGCTGTCTATTTTGCATGTGGTGATGTATATGTTTCAATGGTACTCTCTCAACTCATCCTACCCTCTCCTTCCCCTGCTGTGTTCGAAGTCTGTTTCTATGTTTGCATCTCTATTCCTGCCCTGCAAATAAGTTCATCAATACCATTTTCCTAGATTCCATATATATGTGTTAATATATGATATTTCTCTCTTTCTGATTTCACTCTGTATAATAGGCTTTTTTTTTGAATTGTGGCTACCATGTAAAGAATATCCTTATGATAGATGGTGGATAATAATAGTGGTCCTCAAACTTTCAGTTTTAGGTCCCCACCTTTGGAGATGGTAAAGAGCCTGCCTACAATGCAGGAGACCTGGGTTTGATCCCTGGGTCGGAAAGATCTTCTGGAGGAGGAAATGGCAACCCACTCCAGTATTGTTGGCTGAAGAATTCTATAGACAGAAGAGCCTGGCGGGCTACAGCCCATAGGGTCGCAAAGAGTCTGACACAACTGAGCGACTTTCACTCACTCATTTATCCTTAAAGAGGTTGGGTAGTGGAGCCTGAAATATACATTTTCCATTTCCATTCCAGCTGGTCAGCTTCTCACACTTTAAAATTTGTATGTTTATAGGATTGTAGCTATATTGAACAAAGGAACTTGGAGGGAGAGTTGTGAAGATATGAAACCAGAGGAGAGATAAGGGCAAAACCTCTAGAATCTGAGACCATGGGTAATATGATCCTGGTTTATAAGTCCAGCTTCATCTTTTACTGCACTCCCAAACAACCCATTGCTTTAAATAAAGTACCTGCTAAGAACATTTCAGTATTTTGGCTTTGAGCCTCATTTTCTCTGCTCTTCCCAACCATGGAATGCCCTTTGCCCTGATCTTCTCCCAGCATGTCTCATTTTTGCAATCACCAAGAATCTGTCTAGCTTCAGTGCTCCTCAAATGTTAATCGGCATACATATCACCCAGCAATATTGTTAAAATATAAATTCTGACTTATTCTGGGGCAGGGCTGGAAGTCCTGCACGTCTAACAAGCTCCCAGGTGATGGGGATGCTGCTGGACCATGAACCACACTTGGAGTAGCAAGCTTCCACTCTGTAGTAAACTCTCCCTCCTCACATTATCTCCTGTCCTGGTAAATGTCCATTTTAATGTCTATTTCCTAGTATACATGATTTTTCCACATGTATACTTCTTTAAGGAAATGACTACTTACTTTTTACATACTAAATATGCTAAACATTTCACATGTATGAGAGACTTGTCTCATACATTTCACATGTATGAGAGAATTGTCTCAATTCTCTCACACCCCATTGAGATGGTATTATTTTATAGATATTAGGAAATAGGTTCTGGGAGATTAAGAGATTTTTTTAACCTAATCCTTTAAAAATTTTTATAAATTATGATCTGAATTTCCTATGTCTTTAACTCTCAAGGGTTTACACATAATGGGAGTTCAGTAGACTCTCAATATGAGTTGGCAAATAATGAGCCCTCCAAATAATGATTTTAAGTATGTGTGATGAGTTGGAAAATACTCACAATATCATACTGAGTGAAAAAATTAGGATATCAAATGATCAGTCAGTCCATCCTAATGGTGTAAAAATGCATTTGTATGCACAGGACAAAAGAGTGTGAAAGAAAATAAACCAAACCAGGTACAGTGATTATTTTGGGAGTGGTAGAGCTGATTGTATAGCACTTCAGCTTTTTATGCTTGGCTGTAGTTTCTACATGTGTTTTTCAGTGACCAGATTTTACTCTTAAAACCAGAAAACCCAATACATATAATACTGTATAAAGAGATATTGCTTAGAAGAGGGTGAGACTTGTCCAGTAATGAACAGAGACAGCCCTGTCAGGAGGATGGATGTTTGGCATATTCTGGGCCACTGGTGCTGGCTTATAGGTGGGGATCATCTTGAAGGAGGCAAGCTCACTTCCTGTTGTAAACTTATTTCTGGTTTTTGTCTTCAAACTTAAGAATAGTATTTATTACATTAAAAATTTTTATTCGAGTAGACTGGATGTATAATATTGCATTAGTTTTAGGTGGACAGCATAGTGTTTCAGTTAAATATATATTCATTCTTTTGAGAGTCTTTGCCGAGATAGGTTATTACAGAATACTGTGTAGAGTTCCCTGTGCTCTACAGTAGGTCCTTGTTGGTTATCTATTTTGTATATAGTACCGTGAGTATGTTAATCCGTTCTCCAGGGAATCGTCCCAACCCAGAGATCGAACCCAGGTCTCCTGCACTGCAGGCGGATTCTTTACCAGCTGAGCCACAAGGGAAGCCCAAGTATACGGAAGTGGGTAGCCTAAGTATACTGAAGTGGGTAGCCTATCCCTTCTCCAGCAGATCTTCCCGACCCAAGAATTGAACTGATATCTTCCTGCACTGCAAAGAAAGTGAAGTTGCTCAGTCATGTCTGACTCTGCGACCCCATGGACTGTTGCCTACCAGGCTCCTCCACCCATGGGATTTTCCAGGCAAGAGTACTGGAGAGGGTAGCCATTTCCTTCTCCAGGGGATCTTCATGACCCAGGGATTGGACCCGGGTCTCCCGCGTTGTAGGCAGACGCTTTACCGTCTGAGCCACACTGCAGGTGGATTCTTTAACAACTGAGCTATCAGGGAAGCTCTATGTTAATTCCAAGCCCCTAATTTATTCCCTTCCCCTCCGTATTTCCACTTTGGTAACCTAAAGGGCTCTGGAGATTTTTGAAGTGGTAGCTCTGGGACAAGACTCTGGAATCTGTATTTTAACCGGATGTTGTGTAGATCACCTTTTTGAGTAACACCTTTATAAAAAGAAAGACTACAGGGCTGAGAGAAGGTTCTAATTTTGTTTTTCTTTTTTTTTTTTTTTTTCATACTAACTAACATCGTCTTTGGGGAAAATATATGAGCTTATTAAATTTGTTTCCCCACCTATAATAATGCCTTCCCAAGTTGACTGTCTGGTTCAAGTCAAAGAAAAAAATACTGTACAAAAATGCTACATAAAGCACTCTATACATAAGATGTTTTTATCACCTCAAGACTAACAATGAGGGTAAATAGAGAAAAATATGGTATTAATAATCATACCATATACTTAGGTGATATGCCTCAAGGTTTTTTTTTTTGTTGTTTGCTTTTATGAAATCATACGGCTTCTATAAAAATTGTGACAGCACAGAGAAGTCTGATTTCCATAGAGAACTGATTCCTTTTTTAAAAACTTTATTTATTTATTTATTTTCAGCTGTGCTGGGTCTTTGTTGCTGCATGGACTTTTCTCAAATTGCGGCGAGTGGGGCCTCCCCTCTAGTTGCGCTGCATGGGCTTCTCACTGCTGTGCCTTCTCTTGTGTGGAGCACGGGCTCTAGGGCGAGCAGGCTTCAGTGGCTGTGGCATGTGGGCTCAGTACTTGCAACTCCCAGGCTCTAGATCACAGGCTCAATACTTGTGGTACACGGGCTTAGCTGGTCTGAGGCATGTGGGATCTTCCCGGATCAGGGGTCAAACCCATGTCTCCTGCTTTGGCAGGTGGATTCTTTAGCACTGCACACCAGGAAAGCCCCAAGAATTGACTCCTTTTATCCCAGGATATCAAAGCTTTGGGGGAAAGGAACAGTGTTCATACATAGGCCCAAAATACACTGAGTCAGAGTCAATGGAAGATTCATCACGGAGATAAGGAAGAAAGGAAGCAAGCCCAAAGCCACACTGAATGAATACATTGCTTCAAGTTTCGCTAACTCTCTACCAAGATTCAGCACAGGAATTTGTACATGGTAGGAGCTGAATGTATTCATACTGATCAGTTGACAAATAATGAACCTTCCGTGATACCTAATTCCCTGCCTCTCTTCCACTTTCTCTGTGCTTCCACCTCACTGAAATTCCTTCAGAGTCCTAGATACTCCCTATTTATTCCAGCTTCAGCACTTTTGCCCATTCTGCAACCTTTCCCTGGAATCCTGTTCTCTTCCATTCTCTGCCCAGGAGGTACCTATTTATCCTTAACCTAAGGGTCACTTCCCCAGTGGGGGATTCTCCTGGCCCTAAGGTGGGATCTTTTGTTACATAACGTTACAGCAACCACCAGTATAAGTCTTCACTAGAGCACCATCATGATGCTGACTCTTCAGAGCTGATTTCTCATGCAACCATGTGCAAACAAGTTCTATTCTGAGAGTGTGTTCTTAAGTACAATTTGTCAGTAAGTCCATCAAAGTTAGCTTAGCTACTCAACTAACACAGTGGGCTATGTAGTTCTGTTCTATTGTTGTTGTTCAGTCGCTCAGTCATGTCTGACTCTTTGCGACCCCATGGACTACAGCACGCTAGACTTCTCTGTCCTTCACTACCTCCTAGAGTTTGCTCAAACTCATGTCCATTCTGTAATAGGTTTCTAATACTTTTCATGCAAATGATACATACGTAAAACACACACACACACATAAAAGTAAAGAAAACATTTTTAATCTGACAGTATAATACCTTGAAAAGTACGGAAGTACTGTACAACAGTTAGCACACAGGGTCGTGTTCTCATCTTTGCAAGTCTGCAACATGAGGGTTCGTATGTAGGGGACTTCCTGTACAGTCTCCATAACAGCATGTACAGGTCCATAACAGCAGACACTCTGCTTCCCTCATAGACTGCAATATCGTCAAAAGCCCAGAGCACAGCAAATAATAGAAGCTCAATAATTGTTTTTTTTGTGTATGCTGCTTTCTTTCTTTTAAATGCCCAGAAAGTAAGATACTTAGAATCTATTGACAAGGACAGTCAAGAGCATTAGTACTTGAAAATTGCCGCTTGTTCCATACAAGAGTGCCTTTCCTTAAGGGCATGAGATATCCTTTGTTCTGTGCTTTTGTTACCATACAATCACTCTCTTTTTTTTTTTTTTTTGAATCAGAAAAGAGATTTATGTTTATGTTGATTGTAAACATTTCGGCAGGTTCCACAGAGTTGCTGAAAAGATATGCTTGCAAGTAAATTTTACCTTTCACCATAATTTCAGAAGGGACCAGAGCTAGCATTTCACTTAAGACAGAGTGACTCATCAGATTGTGAACTCAATAACTTACCTATGAATATACAGAGTTTGGGGCTTTGAACTCAAAATGGCCATTGAGATCAAAGCTAGAGTGAAAATAATATTTAGAGAGGTTATTGCTTTTTGGATCTGGGAATCAAAGCCAATCTTTGTTCTTTTTTATGTCATTTGGTACTTCTACCAAAACTTGGGCCTTTTATTTTGAGGAGTGGCAGAGATGGGATCACTCATCTCTCTCTCCGTCCATCCATCCATCCATTCATCTACTGATCCACCGTCTGTCCACATACCTATCCATCCATCCATCCATCCAACCATGGGTTAAATAGATCCAGAGTCGCCCACAGGGCTTACATATTGAAACTCTTGAGTTGAGAAGAGGCATTAGGTTTGTTTCAAAATTTCTTAAGGCATCAAATTTGTGTAAGTCCAGTCAGTGATAGAAAGGATGGTTAGACAGGAAGAGAAAGAGCAGAAATGCTGTAAGATTCGAAGGGAGACTTTTAACATTGTGCTGAACTTAGAATGTATGGGTTTACCGTATACTTAAAATTGCCCAACATTGTCTTGTCTTGTCTTATATTGATTTGCTTTCTGGCTTGTTATTCATTCATCTTAGTGGTTAACTGCTCAGACTCTGGTGCTTGACTACTTAGGTTAGGGTGAACTGAGTCCCAGCATGGTGAATCCATGTAACTGGTCAAGGCATTTAATAATTCTGTGTTAAAGTTTGCATACGTGCAAAATGGCAATGAAAAGAAGAAATCTTTTGTTGTGAGGATAAAATAATAGATGTAAAGTACTAAATAGATGAACTCTAAATAGATGTTGGTTTTTATTCCTCTTCAAGAGTTTTCATGACCACTGTCCTCACCAGCTGGGGCTTCCTAGATGGCTCAGTGGTAAAGAATCCACCTGCCAATGCAAGGAGATACAAGTTCGATCCCTGGCTTGGGAAGATCCCCTGAAGAAAGGAATGACAACCCACTCCAGTATTCTTGCTTGGGAAATCCCATGGACAGAGGAGCCTGGGAGGCTACAGCCCATGGGGTCTCAAAGAGTCAGACATGACTGAACACAGACACACACACACACACACACACACATACACTTATACACATGTGCCAGACACTGTGTCGATACCAAGAATGAAATACAGTCTCTATATTTGTAGAATTTCCAGTCAAATGACAAGATTTGAATCCTAAATGATTATCTAATATTATGCTAATCCCTGTAGTAGAGACAAATGGGACAAAATGTGCTGTCATCTCTGAGGATTTGATTTTTGAAATTTGAAATTTGATTGTATATCAATGGAATAAAAGGTGTGGGGCGGATGTTTTAGGCAAAGAGAATTAGAGCTCTCAAATGTTGGATGTGGTTGGCTCACAGGTATATGGGCCATGAGACTGAGCAGGTGGGATGCGTGCATGCTCAGTCATGTCTGACTCTTGATGATCCCACGGACTGTAGCCCACCAGGCTCCTCTGTCCATGGGGTTTCCCAGCAAGAATACTGGAGTGGGTTGCATGTCCTTCTCCAGGGGATCTCCCAACCCAGGGATCAAACCTGTGTCTCCTGCATTGGCAGGCAGATTCTTTACCACCAAGCCATCTGGGAAGCCCAGGTGGGATGTGGGGCTCTTCAAAACTCCTACCCTGTGCAGCTGTTTGTGAAGGGCCCTGCATGTATGGCTGAGTGTTAATCACTAGTGGTTCCAGGTCCTTCTGCTATGTAGGGCTAACAGTTTCAACATTAGATCCTGAATGGATCTCAGGGTGTGTTTGTCTGATTTGTTTGGAAGGTCTTGCCTTGAACTTGGAGTTTGGAAGGAGCATTGCATTTATTTCAGAGGGTTTTTTTTTTTTTTAAGGTTGAAAAATGAGACATACACTGACTTTCACTCTGCCTTTCTGACTCTCTTTATATATTCAGCATCTAAGTAAGGTTTTGTTTGGAAAAATGATTCTGGGGTTACAGAAAGTTTAATATTATGGCCTCAGGGTAGTAAGTCATACTTCATTTCTCATTTCTTTAACTACTTCATAAATAATGAAACAGATTTGAGTAGGGCCCTTTTCAAATACATTTGTGTCTCTATTTTTTTTTTTTTAATTTTCATGGTTGCTCTCTTAAACTGTTTCTTTCTTTTCTGATTTTGCTTACAAATATTGCCACTTGATGTGTTTTCTATGGAAATGTTTTGGGTTGCTGTTTTATAATCTTTCTCTGAATTACACAAGTCAAATGGCATTGTTGAATCTCACTTTTTAAAAATTGTCACTGACTGGTGTCATGAACCCCTACGCACTGATGATGTAGCTGGTTTGAATGGAATGATATGTCTATTGATAGGCTTTTCAGATGTCATATAATCCACGAGGCAAGTGCATTCACCTTGCATCTTCTGCTGAGTATGAAGCAGGCCAACCTGTCCCACCATCTGCACAGGGGCCATAAGGAGAATTGGCAAGAAAAGGAAGAAACAGGAGTTCCATATTTGTTAGAATGTGGAACTCTGTAGTGAAGTGATAACTGTGTTGTTCTCTCAGGTGATACTTGGGTGGGGGAAAAAGGAAAGAGACTGGAAAGAGCAGATATTAATATGATTCATTCATGAGTGAGAAAATGACTCTTACTCATCCTCCTTTCTTATTTAAGCCAAATAATTAAGTTTAATATTAAAGGAGCGAGCTCAGGGGAGTAGAGGGAAATGTGTTCTAGAAACTTCTTTTGATTTTTAAGCAATTGGATGAAATGCAAAACAGAGTAAGTGTCTCTTTGCTGCTCTGTTGTTTACTTCAAGCTTAGCTGTTTGAGTTTCCTTTTTGTAACAGAGTCAAGCTATACATATGTATTACTTTTAGATCTTTCCCTGTAAATCTGATCCTCCGACATTTTGTTCATTTTCTGAGCCATATTGCATTTGTCTGCACCATTCTTTCCTTTAACCCAAAGCTATCAAATTCCTTACAGGCCCCGTTCTTCCCTTGTGCTCGAATATGCCTCTGAAAAGAGTTTTGATCCAAATATATTCAGTTATGGTCTGCAAGAGAGACAATATTGCATTTTATTTCTTTTGAGCACATATATGTATTTTTGTGTTTGTGTGGAAGAATTCTGAGTCTGATAAACCCAGCTCTGTGTATATGACTGCAGTAACGTAAGTAGTCCTTACAATAAATATAATTTCAGAGAGTTCTTTATAATAAAAAACAAACAAAGAAAGTGGTTAGTTTTGAGAATTTGGAGTGAGGAACCAACTCAAAATGTGCACAAAACCAGTTGATACAAGGGTACATAAAAAGTTTGTTGCAGGTAAATCCCAAAGGCAGAAAATTGGGAAGCCACCTAACAGTTGGGTAAAAGTGCTTTCAGTCAGGGTGTAAGCCACTCAGTGAAATATCGTAAATCTGCTTAGATGAGGACTCAAAAGGCCGCACAGCACCATGAAGATACCAACACAGGCTTCAAAGAGAAGGTGAAATACACTTTTTAAAACTTCTGTTTTATACTGGAGTATAGTTGATTAACAATGTTGTAATACTTTCAAGTGTACAACAGAGTGATACACACACACACGCATGTATCTATTCTTTTTCAAATTCTTTTCCCATTTAGGTTGTTGCATATTATTGAGCAGCATTCCCTGTGCTATACAGTAGGTCTTTGTTGATTATCCATTTTAAATGCAGCAGTGTGTACACGTCTGTCCCACATATCCCTTCCTCCCCTGGTAACCATAAGTTCATTCTCTGTCTGTGAGTCTGTTTTGTAAATAAGTTGTGTGTGTCATTTTGTTTTAGATTCTGCATATATGATATTCCTCTTTCTCTGTCTGACTTACTTCACTCAGCATGACAAAGACAGCCCACAGAATGGGAGAAAATATTTGCAAATGATGTGACCAGCAAGGGATTAGTCTTCAAAATTTACACGCAGCTTGTTAACATCATGCACTTTAATAAGAGAGTGGTAGAAGCAGACCTAAAGTGTTGGTAATGTCACTTGAATTCCAACATCAGTCCTTCTGCCAGTACATGGCGTGACCTTGATCCCTCTTTCTTCAGTTGTAAAGTGATGAGGCTTGAAGCTGAGCATCCACAGGGGTCTTCCCATGTTGAAATTCTCTGAACCTAGATTACTAGTTTGCTGGTGTGCTTTTCTTACTCAGAGATTAAGGTCATTCCATGAAATCTGATTTAACTGTGTTTACTACACTGCCTCATTTCAGATACCACACATGTCAACTGGAAATTGCATATCTCACAGAGAGGAATACTACTTTGATGGAGAGGTAGTGTGGCTGGCACACAAATTGGAGGGGAAAGGACTTAGTGAAGTTCAGATCCTTTTGCATTTGTTTGTTTAATTCAAGGAAAGGAATGTGGTAGAGGCCAAGTGATTGATGGGGAGCTTCAGAGCTCTGGCTGCTGCCTGAGTATGGCTCATCAATTCCAGAAAAGATTTCCCATTTAGCTGGGTATATAGCCTCATGGCAGACAGCTGCCAGCACAGCTGGGGCACCAACCCTCGCTCATCACGTGGGATGCAATAAGAATTGTTCCTAGCTGGTAATATTCATGCCCATCTGTTTAGATAACTCCGTATCCTCCTGGACACCAGTCAGCTCCATCCTCCTGTACCTCCCTCTGACCTCTTCCCTTCCATGGCACCACCGGCCCTCCCCCTCAGCCCCCAATCTATTCTCAACCATGCTTGTTTCTTTATTTTTTTCCAGAGGTCCTTTCTGTTTGGATAGCACCATGCTAATCTCTACATAGTCTTAGGAAATCGCCAGATGTGTGTCACAGTTAAAATTATATAATCCTGAAGCCAGGAAAGAGCAGAAGACAACATGTAGCCCACTCGGCTCATTTCACAGACTGGGAGACTAGGATTTGGAGAGGTCACCTCAGTCTCCGGTGTTCATACCAGTCTATAACAGAGAAAACAGTTGGTGTTTCAGGCTGAACTGTTTTTGCCTAATGTGCTTCTGGAATTTTTTTCCAGTGACTCGGGTGCTTCTCCCAACATACTTCTAGAATTTTCTGCCAGCGGGCTTGGAACCAGCGTTCATGACGAAATATTAACCCTTATCATCCTGGACACCTTCCAAAGTGTTATTGTGAATGGACCATGCTGAAGACCTCCTTGAACAGAACTGATAAGGACAATATCTTTGCTGGAAATCTGTATGACTATCACTGGCAAGAGAGAAATTGTCTGAAGAGAATGTTAGGGGTCAATAGGTCCTCTAAACATTTAGGAAAAACTTGATTCACTCGATGAATCAAAAGTCATTGGAAAAGAGGGAGAAAGTACAATCCTGGGATGCAGAGGGCCAGGATTTATTTATTCCTGCTTCCCTTTCTTTCTATATTCTTCTTTTCTGCTCAGTCTTGTCTCTTATTACCCTCCTGTCCTTTCTTTTCTTTGCCTTGTTATTCCACTTCTCAATTCTGTTCAGAATTCTCATTTTTTTTCAGACTCTCTTCTGGGCAAGAAGAGTCACTTCCTGTTTGGAGGTGGGACTGAAAAATGGATCTCATGGCAAAGTGCCATGACACTTCCTGTGTAAGACCATTAATATCTCCTGAAAGCCACATGCCAGATGGCGCTGGTGGTAAAGAACCTGCCTGCCAATGCAGTAGATATAAGAGACACGGGTTCAATCTGTGGGTTGGGAAGATCCCTGGAGGAGGGCGTGACAGCCCACTCCAGTATTCTTGCCTGGAGAATCCCATGGACAGAGGAGCCTGGCAGGCTACAGTCCATAGGGTGGCAAATAGTTGGATGTGACCGAAGCAACTTAGCATGCTCTTAGTACAAAAGCCACATAGACCCAGAGCATCATTCCTGTTCAATAATTTCATGCCCCTGGTCACGTAGGCTACACATTCACCTTAGACATCTCATTTAATTTCCACAACAATCCTGATATAGGGATAATTATTCCCATTTGACAGGTGAGAAGAGCAGACCTATAGTTGCCAAGTTGGGGTATATAACTGTGAAATCTGTCAGCATCTGAGATGGCTGTTAGACTTGAGGCACTGTACCAAACTTGAATCTCCACATATACCACTTAGAAACTTGTTACAATGGCGAGCCTGATCCCCTAGATCTGGAATAGAAATGGATATTTTGTTCTTTTAGAAAGTTTCCATGTAATGCTTGAGCTGCAGCCATTGAGCAAACAGCCTTATACCACATCATGCGTTTTCTTAGTTTGGAAACTTCCGTCTTGGAAGACAGTGACAGTGAGAGTTGCTCAGTCGTGTCCAACTCTTTGCAACCCCATGGACTGTAGCCTGCCAGGCTCCTCTGTCCATGCAGATTCTCCAGGCAAGAATACTGAAGTGGGTTGCCATGCCCTCCTCCAGGAGATCTTCCCAACCTAGGGATCAAACCCATGTCTCCCGCATTGCAGGCAGATTCTTTACTGTCTGAGCCACCTGGGAAGCCCTATGTCTTGGAAAGTATTTGGGGATCCCATATAGTCCCCAGATGTTAACTGTTGCCTTTATCTTGATGAACTTGATCAAGATCTGTACTGCTTGAGAGCCTGTAGGAAAACCACAGGATATAACTAGAACATGATTGGGTTTGCCATTTCATGACCAGTGAAGGAAGTAGCTCATTCTTAAGAACTGAGAACTCCTTAAAGGGTATCTGAAGATAGACAGGGTTGTGCTGCACTGTGCTAAGTCACTTCAGTCCTGTCTAACTCTTTGTGACCCTATGGGCTGTAGCCTGCTAGGCTCCTCTGTCCATGGGATTCTCCATGTAAGAATATCAGAGTGAGATGCCATGCCCAAGGGATGTTCATGACCCAGGACTCGAACTCGAGTCACTTATGTCTCCTGCATTGTCAGGTGGATTCTTTACCACTAGTGCAAGCTGGGAAGCTCTAGGTGGGGTTAGTTCTCACCTGTCCCTAGTGAGACACTGGGTCTCAAATAAGAATCTCCCTGAATTCATTATTTTTGGTTCAGTCCCATCGCAGAAGAGCTCTAGTAGAAGTGACTGCGTGATGAATACCAAGGCTCCACAATTATCTGACATCCCCGCTTATAAGATAAAGTACAGGGAGCAAACTCTGGATGAAATGTCTGGGACTCAGCATGTGGTGTTGATATTTATAAGAAAGAATCTAGAGAGACAAGGTGGAGGTTCTATCAGATCCTGAGGAGCATTGCTGTCCTGCCTGAGTCAACACAGTCTAAATGATGCTCAACAAAAGAAAAGAATGAAAAAAGAGGCTAACATATATCAGCATGAGCCCAGCCTACTAAACAGCTTGGAGACCAGTATTTCCTTTGCTACTTGATAACATTTGATTTTCTAGAGGCTGAGCTTATATAGGCTGAGGAGCCCTAGGAAATACTTTCTGAGGAAGAAAAAGATTTTGACTTTTTTCTATTTTTAAACCATATTCCCAGAGGCAAGGCAGATGAGCCAGAATAGGGAGCAGTTTTGAGCTTATCAGTAGATGGGTCACGATGGGTCCCTGCTCTTTCTGGCTGAACCTTTGAGGGTAGAGGGCCACCTTACACATAATGTGAATGTCCATGCTTCATTATTCTAGCTAAGCAGCCAAGTTTTAGAGTGTGTAGATAAACTCTTTGCCTCACTCTTGGAGAATTGGTGTTTACCTGTTTATGTGATGGGAAATATATGGAAGATTAAAAAAAAAAATCGGATGATCTTTATGATCCACAAAACTGAGCATCCTGAACTCATAATGACGTGGAGTTGAGAGCAGTTTAGAGATGTCCATACATTGTGTTTCACTTGTGTTACTTCCAGCTATTCCTCTACTGCCACCCTGCAGTTTTTCCCTACTGAAATAGTTCCTATTCCTTGGGTTTATCATGTACTTTCACATCTCCATGTTTAGCTGATAAAATTTTCATCATTTAAAATCCTACCTCATCAACTGCAACCCTTCTACAGCTAATTTGTTTTCTTTCTTCTGCTATTTTTGTTGTTTTATTTTTAAAATTTATTCTTTAATTGGAGAAAATTGCTTTTTAAAAAATTTCAAATGTAGAGTGTTGTAATTTGACATCTGTACATTATGGAGTGATTGCACTGTATGTAGTCTAATTACCATCCATCACAGTAATGTTGACCTTCTTCACCCTTTTGCTCATCCCCCAATTCTATTCCCCTCTGGTAATCACAAACCTTACCTCTTCATCTATGAGTTTGTGTTTGTTTGATTTTGGTTGGTTGGTTGTTTTTTTGGTTGTTGTTTTTTTAGATTTCAGGTATCAGTGAAATCATATGGTATTTCTATTTTTCCATCTGAATTCTTTTAGAGTAGTACTTTCAGGGCCCATCCATGTTGTTGCAGATGTCAGGATTTCATTCTCCTTTGTGGCTGAGTACTATTCCCTTGTGAATACATACATATTCTTTATTCATTCATCAATCACTGAATACTTGATACAACAATCACTAGGCTGTTTTCATTTCTCAGCTATTATAAATAATGCTGCAGTGAACTTAGAGGTACATATCAGTTCAGTTCAGTCACTCAGTCGTGTCTGACTCTTTGCAACCCCATGATTTGCAGCAAACCAGGCCTCCCTGTACATCACCAACTCCCAGAGTTTACTCAAGCTCATGTCCATTGAGTTGGTGATGCCATTCAACCATCTCATCCTCTGTCCACCCCTTCTCCTCCCCACTTCAATCTTTCCCAGAATCAGGGTCTTTTCAAATGAGTCAGTTCTTCACATCAGGTGGCCAAAGTATTGGAGTTTCAGCTTCAGCATCAGTCCTTCCAATGAACATTCAGGACTGATTTCCTTTAGGATGGACTGGTTGGATCTCCTTGCAGTCCAAGGGACTCTCAAGAGTCTTCTCCAACAGCACAGTTAAAAAGCATCAATTCTTCAGTGCTCAGCTTTCTTTATAGTCCAACTCTCACATCCATACATGACTGCTGGTAAAACCATAGCTTTGACTAGATGGACCTTGGTTGGCAAAGTAACATCTCTTCTTTTGAATATGCTGTCTAGGTTGGTCATAGTTTTTCTTCCAAGGAGCAAGCGTCTTTTAATTTCATGGCTGCAATCACCATTTGCAATGATTTTGGAGCCCCCCAAAATAAAGTCTGCCACTGTTTCCATTGTTTCTCCTTCTATTTGCCATGAAGTGATGGGACCAGATGCCATGATCTTAGTTTTCTGAATGTTGAGTTTTAAAACAACCTTTTCACTCGCCTCTTTCACTTTCATCAAGAGGCTCTTAGTTCTTCGCTTTCTGCCATATGGGTGGTGTCTTCTGCATATCTGAGGTTATTGATATTTCTCCCTGAAATCTTGATTCCAGCTTGTGCTTCATCCAGTCTGGCATTTTTCGTGATGTACTCTGCATATAATTTAAATAAGTAGCATGATAATATACAGCTTTGATGTACTCCTTTCCAATTTTGAACCAGTCTGTTGTTCCATGTCCAGTTCTAACTGTTGCTTCTTGATTGACCTGTGTACAGATTTCTCAGGAGGCAAGTCAGGTGGTCTGGTATTCCCATCTCTTGAAGAATTTTCCAGTTTGTTGTGATCCACACAGTCAAAGGCTTTGGAATAGTCAATGAAGCAGAAGTAGATGTATTTTCTGAAATTCTCTTGCTTTTTTGATGATCCAGTGGATGTTGGCAATTTGATCTCTGGTTCCTCTGCCTTTTCTAAATTCAGCTTGAACATCTGCAAATTCACGGTTCATGTACTGTTGAAGCCTGGCTTGGAGAATTTTGAGCATTACTTTGCTAGCGTGTGAGATGAGTGCAATTGTGCAGTAGTTTGAGCATTCTTTGGCATTGCTTTTCTTTGGGATTGGAATGAAAACTGACCTTTTCCAGTCCTGTGGCCACTGCTGAGTTTTCCCCATTTGCTGGCAGATTGAGTGCAGCACTTGAAAAGCATCATCTTTATATATGCGTTAGTATACTGTATTGGTGTTTTTCTTTCTGGCTTACTTCACTCTGTATAATAGGCTCCAGTTTCATCCACCTCATTAGAACTGATTCAAATGTATTCTTTTAATGGCTGAGTAATACTCCATTGTGTATATGTACCACTGCTTTCTTATCCATTCATCTGCTGATGGACATCTAGGTTGCTTCCATGTCCTGGCTATTATAAACAGTGCTGCGATGAACATTGGGGTACACGTGTCTCTTTCCCTTCTGGTTTCCTCAGTGTGTATGCCCAGCAGTGGGATTGCTGGATCATAAGGCAGTTCTATTTCCAGTTTTTTAAGGAATCTCCACACTGTTCTCCATAGTGGCTGTACTAGTTTGCATTCCCACCAACAGTGTAAGAGGGTTCCCTTTTCTCCACACCCTCTCCAGCATTTATTACTTGTAGACTTTTGGATCGCAGCCATTCTGACTGGTGTGAAATGGTACCTCACATGTATACCTGTGGTGGATTCATTTTGATATTTGGCAAAACTAATACAATTATGTAAAGTTTAAAAAATAAAATAAAATTAAAAAAAAAAAAAAAAGAAAAGCATCATCTTTTAAGATTTGAAATAGCTGAACTGGAATTTCATCACCTTCACTACCTTTGTTCATAGTGCTGCTTCCTAAGGCCCACTTGACTTTGCATTCCAGGATGTCTGGCTCTAGGTCAGTGATCACACCATCGTAATTCTCTGGGTCGTAAAGATATTTTTGGATCACTCTTCTGTGTATTCCTGCCACCTCTTCTTAATATCTTCTGCCTCTGTTAGGTCCATACCATTTCTGTCCTTTATTGAGCCCATCTTTGCATGAAATGTTCCCTTGGCTTCTCTAATTTTCTTGAAGAGATCTCTAGTCTTTCCCATTCTATTGCTTTCCTCTATTTCTTCACATTGATCGCTGAGGAGGGCTTTCTTATCTCTCCTTGCTATTCTTTAGAACTCTTCATTCAAATGGATATATCCTTCCATTCCTCCTTTGCCTTTAGCTTCTCTCCTTTTCTTAGCTATTTGTAAGGCCTCCTCAGACAGCCATTTTGCCTTTTGGCATTTCTTTTTATTGGGGATGGTCTTGATCCCTGACTCCTGTACAATGTCATGAACCTCCATCCGTAGATCTTCAAGCCCTCTGCCTATCAGATCTAATCCCTTGAATCTATTTGTCACTTCCACTGTGTACTTGTAAGGGATTTGATTTAGTCATACCTGAAT
The DNA here is from genome assembly GCF_019923935.1 of Bubalus bubalis. NCBI lineage: Eukaryota > Metazoa > Chordata > Mammalia > Artiodactyla > Bovidae > Bubalus > Bubalus bubalis. The sequence continues at coordinate 20,894,843 of NC_059177.1, read as the reverse complement.
GGTCTAGTGGTCTTCTCCATTTTCTTCAATTTAAGTCTAAATTTGGCAATAAGGAGTTAATGATCTGAGCCACAGTCAGCTCCCGGTCTTGCTTTTGCTGACTGTATGGAACTTCTCCATCTTTGGCTGCAAAGAATGTAATCAGTCTGATTTCGGTGTTGGCCATCTGGTGATGTCCATGTGTAGAGTCTTCTCTTGTGTTGTTGGAAGAGGTTGTTTGCTATGACCAGTGCATTCTCTTGACAAAACTCTGTTAGCCTTTTCCCTGCTTCATTTTGTACTCCAAGACCAAATCTGCCTGCTACTCTGGTGTTTCTTGACTTCCTGCATATACCTTTTCAAATTATTGTTTTTGTTTTTTCTTTGGAAAATACCCAGAAGTGGATTGGATGGGTCATATGGTAGTTCTTGGAGAAGGCAATGGCATCCCACTCCAATACTCTTGCCTGGAAAATCCCATGGACGGAGGAGCCTGATAGGCTGCAGTCCATGGGGTCGCTGAGGGTCGGACATGACTGAGCAGCTTCACTTTCACTTTTCACTTTCATGCATTGGAGAAGGAAATGGCAACCCACTCCAGTGTTCTTGCCTGGAGAATCCCAGGGATGGGGGAGCCTGATGGGCTGCCGTCTATGGGGTCGCACAGAGTTGGACACGACTGAAGTGACTCAGCAGCAGCAGCAGCATGGTAGTTCTGGTCTTAATTTTTAGAATAAAAATTATTTATTAGTTCCACGTGTGTATGTGTGGTGGGGGGAGGGAGTCTTTAGGGTTCTTTCTGTGTAGTATCATGTGCTGTGCTATACTGCCAGTTTTATTTCTTCTTTTGCATTTTTGATGTCTTTTCTCTTGCCTGATTGTTGTGGCTTAGACTTCAAAATGCTGGGTGCTTTTTTCCCTATACCTATTGAGAAGATTTTGCAATTTTTATCTTTCCTTTTGTTAGTATGGTGTGTCACTTTGATGTATAAATGTTGAAACATCTTTGCATCCTGGGAATAAATCCCACTTGACTGTGGGATGATAATTTTAATACTGAATCTTATTGTTGAATTTAGTTTGCTGATATAGTTGTCTCTTGAATAATGCAGAGTTAAACGTACTGACCCTCAGCACAGTCAAAACTTTGTGTATAAATTACAGGTAGCCTTCTGTAACTATAATTATGTATCCATGAATTCAACCAACTTTGAATTTTGTAGTCCTGTAGTATTTACTATTGAAAAAATCTGTGTATCAGAGGACTCATGAAGTTGAAACCTGTATTGTTCAAGAGTCAACTGTATTTTTGGGGGACTTTTATATCTATGTTCATTAAAGATACTGGCTGATAATTCTTTGTGTGTAATGTCTTTGCCTGGCTGTGTTATCTGGGTAATGCTGGCTTCCTAAAATGTGTTTGGAAGGCTTCCTCCCTCATCAGTTTTTTGAAAGAATTTGTGAAGAATAGATTAGTAGTGGGTCCCCTTCACCTATGGTCCATGTGGTTTTTTTTTAAGGTTAGCATTAAAAGTTTTATTTATTTATTTATGTTGGCTGTCACGTGGCCTGTGGATTCTTAATTCCCTGACCAGGGATTGAACCCATGTTCCTTGTAATGGAAGTACAGATTCTTAAACACTGGATCATCAGGGAAGTCCCTGATTCATGCACTTTTAAATGTGGTATTTTTACACTGATTTTCAGGTCCAATGTGTCTGCATGCAGGCCCTTTAAGAGGTGTTCTGTTATTGTTCCCTGCAATTTTTTAGTTTTCTTGAGCATATTGCCCATTGATTTTCAAAGCCAAATTGATTTTCAGTTCCAAGTCTTTTGGGAGCTCATCCCTCTTCTGCAGCATCTAGGAGTCAGCATTCCTGATGTGTAGCTCACAGACCTGGCTTCTCAGCAATAAGAGTCATACCTATGTGATCACTTTCGATTGTGGATCAGTACTGTTGGGGTGTGGTTTTTCCTTTGATGAGACCATTTTCTGCCTCTCCTACCCATCTTGATTCTGTCTCTTCACCCTTTTTGTAGAGGTTGTATTCATCTAGTTTTCATCCAGAGGTAATTCTTAAGTAAGGTAGTTGTAGCTTTGTTGTGTCTGCAGGAGGTCTTGAATTCAGGATCTTTCTCTGCCACCTCTTGAACTCGTGTGGCAATTTCTTATAAAGTTAAGCATACACTTTCCAAATGTCTTAGGAATTCCACTCCTAGTTATTTACCTAAGATAAAGACATGTACCACACAAAGACCTGTACTCCTACTCATAATACCCTCAATTGGAGGCATTCCAGATGTTCATCATCTGCTGCTGCTGTTGCTAAGTTGCTTCAGTCATGTCCGACTCTGTGCGACCCCAGAGACAGCAGCCCACCAGGCTCCCCTGTCCCTGGGATTCTCCAGGCAAGAACACTAGAGTGGATTGCCATTTCCTTCTCCAATGCATGAAAGTGAAAAGTGAAAGTGAAGTCGCTCAGTCGTGTCCGACTCTTAGAGACCCCATGGACTGCAGCCTACCAGGCTCCTCCGTCCATGGGATTTTCCAGGCGAGAGTACTGGAGTGGGTTGCCATTGCCTTCTCAGTTCATCATCTGGGGCATGGCTAAACAAATGGCTTGAAGTCACTCAGTCGTGTCCGACTCTTTGTGACCCTGTGGACTGTAGCCTACCAGGCTCCTCTGTCCATGGGATTCTCCAGGAAAGGACACTGGAGTGGGTTGCCATTTCCTTCTCCAGGGATCTTCCCGACCCAGGGATCAAACTTGGGTCTCCTGCATTGCAGGCAGATGCTTTATCGTCTGAGCTACTAGGGAAGCCCAAACAAATGGTTTACATTCCTACAATTGAATACTACTTGGCAATTAGATGGGCTTCCTGTGTAGCTCAGTCGGTAGAGCATCTGCCCACAATGTGGGAGACCTGGGTTCAATTCTTGGGTCAAGAAATTCCCCTGGAGCAGGAAATGGCAACCCACTCCAGTATTCTTGCCTGGAGAATCCCATGGACAGAGGAGCCAGGCGGGCTACAGTTCATGGGATCACAAGAGTCAGACGTGACTTAGCGCTGTCTTTCTTTCTTTCTTTGGTAATTAGAAGAACAAACTACTGATGTTTCTAACAAAATGGATGGATTTCAAAGGCACTATGTAACGTCACAGAAACTAGACACAAAAGACTCTATATCCTCTTACTCCATGTATATGATACTGCTAAAAAGGCAAAACTCTAGACATGGAACCCAGATTAGTGATTTCTAGTGATTGGGGTTAGGGGGAAGGAATAGACAGCAAAAAGGCACAAAGACACGTTTCAGGGGTTCAGGGCTTCCCTTGTGGCTCAAACGGTAAAGCGTCTGCCTACAATGCCAGAGACCCGGGTTCAAGCCCTGGGTCAGGAAGTTCCCCTGGAGAAGGAAATGGCAACTCACTCCAGTATTCTTGCCTGGAAAATCCCATGGAAGGAGGATCCCAGTAGGCTACAGTCCATGGGGTCACAAAGAGTCGGACACAACTGAGTGACTTCACTTCAGAGGTTATATGACTGTGTATGTTTGTAGAAATTGATTTACATATCTGAAAAGGATGGATTTTACTCTCTGAAAATTCCTCAATAAACATAACTTAAAAAAAAAATCCTGGATGACAAATCACCTCTTAGACATAGTCATTTACAACAATAGTACTCCAGTACAGTCCTCCAATATAGCATGGAGCATATCACACTTGAACACATATACACATCACTTGGAGATCATGGTAGAATGTAGATCCTGATTTATTATATCTGGAGCTGGGCTGGAGATTCTGACATTTTAAACAAGCTTTGAGATGTTGCATGTACTGCTGGGGTGCAGACCACGCTTTGGTGGGTAACTATAAATCATGCAGTTTGCTGTCTTGAAGTCTTAAGTTCTTAGTAGATGAGTAGTTTGCCCAGGGGATCCTGGATGTTGAATATTGCCTTTCTCTTGAGCACTTTGGTCAAGTCCTGTACTTCTACTTGAGAACACATAGGAAAATCAGATAATATGATGCTATTTTTCTATACCTCCTTTCCCTAGTCTACTGTGAGCATCTCAGGTTCAGAGTTTGTATTGTTCATCATTTGCTTTTTTACACCTGACCACTGGCTCCCAGTGGACATTCAGAAAAGCCCCGTGGAATGGATGGTTGAATACAGGAACACCACAGATTATAAACAGTGAGGTAGCTTCCCCAAACAGTAATAACTGGAGGAATCCCAGGCTGTAGAGCAGAGTCTGTGTCCATTTAGTGCAGGAACAAAGTTAGACCAGACACTATAATCAGTGCACATCTCAAGTTAACTGAGGCTTGCCATCTCTAGGTGTGTGTGTTCTCCTAAAGTCCCCCATTTTCTCTGGCATAAGCTGCCTCCTAGTCTTCTCTTCTACATTCTGGCCCATTGTCTCATATTTGTCACTGTTTTCATTGGCCTGATGATTGTTGAGATCTGTATGTCTCAAGGTTGTACTAGGGACCCGTGTTCAGTCTGGATTTCCCATCATTTTAGGAATAGTTGATGTTTCTATGCATGGAGCTTTTTGTTGGAGTGGTCTTAGGTCAAGGCTAATGTGTATGGGTGGGCTTCCCAGGTGGCTCAGTGGAAGAGAATCTGCCTGCTGATGTAGGAGATGCAGGTTCAATCCCTGGGTTAGAAAGATCCCCTGGAGCAGGAAGTGGCAACTCACTCCAGTATTCTTGCCTGGGAAATCCCATGGACAGAGGAGCCCAGCTGGCTACAGTCCATGGGGTCGCAAAGAGTTGGGCATGCCTGAGCACACACACAAATAGTATAGGTGGTCATTTAATGGACAGTCCTTGGTCAACAGACCTACATTGCAGACCTAGTTTCACCAATAATTCTTATCATACTTTAATCAAGTCATGTATTATCTCGAAGCCTCCATTCCTCATCTGGAAAATAGAGAATCAGGTGAAATCAGGCCAAGTTGTTCTTCATTCCTAAAAGTCCGAGGTTTGTGACTCACAGAACCATACCCAGTTTGGCTCTAAGTAATAGGAAGTTTTAAAATAGCTTAATAGCTTGACTTCTGCTTATTTCTGGAGAAGGGAATGGCTGCCCACTCCAGTATTCTTGCCTGGAGAATTTCATGGACAGAGGAGCCTTACAGGCTATTGTCCATGGGGTCACAAATAGTCAGACAAGACTGAGCTACTAACACTTTTACTTTCTGCTTATTTAATTGGGTAAAACCCAACTTCAGATGGTTGGTGTCCCCAAAATGATTAACTCCTTACATATGAGAATAGGATTTGCTAGGTTACCTCACTGTTTTTATCTTCTATGTGCCCAGCAGGTTTATTCAAGAAAGAAAGCCTTGTATGAAAATAATTCTCAAAATAAGGCCACTTGCAGGAACTCTTCTGGCCATGCTAATTATTGACTTCAACCTTGCATGCTTTCAGATGGACAGCTGTGTATGAATATTAATTTTTCTTTGAGGGCTTTTCAAAAAGATTTTCTTCAGTAGTTTTGTTTTCACAACACAATCAAGAGAATTAGTGCTTCTGACAAAACAGCAGTTAAATGTATTCCACATCTCAGCGTGTAAAGTGGTGAGCAGTTTCTGGAAACAGGATGTTGCTTTAAATGGACTTAGTTTCCTTTGTCATATTATTGATTGAATCAGTTATGATCTCAGCTCTTCCCTCTTTTCAAACAGTTTCACTTAAGAATCTTTTTTTCAACTTTATTTGTTTTTTGTTTTTTTTTTTTTTTAGGTGAACTGAATGTAGGTCTTAGTTTTATTTATTTAAAACATTTTTATTGGAGTATAGTTGCTTTACAATGTTGTATGATTTTCTGCTGTACAGAAAAGTGAATGCGCTATCTGTATTTGTGTGTATACACACACATGGACACACATATATCCCCTCTTTTTTGGATTTCCTTCCCATTTAGTCACCACAGAGCACTGAGTAGAGTTCCCTGTGGTATACACTGGGTTCTCATTAGTTGTATATGTTATATATAGTAGTGTACATATGTTAGTCCCAACCTCCCCATTCATCCCACCCTCCCTTTCCTCCCTTGGTGTACACATGTTTGTTCTGTACATCTGTGTCTCTATGCTTTGCAAATAGGTTCATCTGTACTATTCCTCTAGATTCCACATGTATGCATTAATATATATTTGTTTTTCTGACTTACTTCACTCTGTATAACGGTCTCTAGGTCCATCCATGTCTCTGCAATGGCACAATTTCATTCCTTTCCTTTTAATGTCTGAAGTACCACATCTTCTTTATCCATTCTTCTGTTGATGGACATTTAGGTTGCTTCCATGTCCTGGCTGTTATAAATAGTGCTTCAGTCAACCCTGGGGTGCATGTATCTTTTGGAATTATGATATTATCCAAGTATAAGCCCAGGGGTGAATCATATGATAGTTCTATTTTCACTTTCTTTTAATGTTACCTTTCCAGGCAGCCCAGATGTTCTTTCTTGCCCACTCCAATAACTTATATTACTTACAGATCCTAGTTTTTCCAGCCTTTATTCTGATAGTTCATTTTTGCTCTCTCTTACATGTTGATTTTATTTGTATATCTTTCTGCTGTAATTTTCTGTACCATCTGGTTAGGATGTGTGGCAAACATATAACTTGACCTCAAGAGATTCATGTTTCCTAGCCAGGATTACATTTCCCAGCATCCTGTGTATCAGGTGGGACTGTAAGACTAGTTCTAGTCAATGAAATATGAGTAGAAGTGGTGTGTATCTTTCCTAAAAAGATTAAGAAGCAAGCTTGCCTTCTCCATGGTCTTTCCTTGCTGTCTCAATATGAAAGGCTTGAAGGAATAGAGGAAGATGGGGCCACAAATAAAAATGAAGTGGTCCTGATGCATGGAGGACCATATTGAAGGCCATCAGATACACCAACAACGGGCTATCCATGAGAAGGAAATAAATTTCTGTTCTAGTCCATCATCGAGATTTCAGGGTTTATCTGCTTTGGCAGCTCACATTACCTCAATTAATACAAAATGTTACCAGATCTGCATCTTTAATCGCAGGTTTTTATCTCCTGTTTTCTGCATGATGATTTATCTGAAGTTAGAGAAAATCTGATCCTTACTTAACATGCTAATGAGGGATACCTGAGTGAATCTTAGATCACTGGGGCTTTGGGGCTGTATTGCGAAATTGGTGGGCAAAGAAAAGTACAGTGTAAGAAATTAAATGATAAAATTTTGAGTAGGTGCCACAGTTACTGGGATGATTTGTTAAAGTTTTATCAAAGAAAGGCATAAAGGATTAAACACTGATGTGGTTGTTAGGAATCAAGTTTGGATCTTCCTGTTCTCAGATGTGTCACAGTTTTGCTCAGGTAGAAAAATCTTCTGGGTTATTTTAAATTTGTGAAAAATGGGTGAAGGAGATTATACTTGATATAGGGGAATAGTGTCATGTGGGTACAACAGAATGAAACAGAGAGTTAGGGAACAGGGAGAAGACCTAGATTCTAGGACTGGCTCTACCCCTGTGTCTCTTTATGTTGGTCTAGTTACTTAATTGATCTGTGCCTCAATTTACTTATCTATAAAATTGGTGTAATAGCACTTTCTTGTATTGTTGTAACACAGAATGAATGATAAATTACTTACATGCTTATTAACACAGAGCCTGGAATATTGTGTCAAGCGTGAACTGTTTATCAGTCTATTTTTAAGCAAGGTTGGTATATGACTGTAAACATGTTGGCATGGGTCCTCAGCACCTACAGCAGTGCCTGGCACACAGTGTTACTGGGAGTGCTACTCACTCAGTCGTGTCTGACTCTTTGCGATCCCATCGACTGTAGCCTGCCAGGCTTCTCTGTCCATTGGATTTCACAGGCGAGGATATTGGAGTAGGTAGCCATTCCCTTCTCCAGGGAATCTTCCCGACCCAGGGATCAAGCTCAGGTCTTCTGCACTGTAGCAGATTCTTTACTGTCTTTGCCACCAGGGAGGTCTTTCACACAAGGGTTCAATAAATAATGGTTACCTGAAAGAACAAATACACAGTTTCTATTCTGTTTTTCTTTTCAGGTACTATTGTATCGTAAGCATTTTCTTATACATTATTTGCAAAGATGATTTTAGAATGGTTGCTCTGATCAATATTTAATAAACACATTTAGATCTTATATATCCAATTGTGGGCTTCTCTTCAGTGTTGGCAGCAGGTAATCACTTTTTCTAAAGATGCTGATGTTGAGCAATATATTTCTGCAGTTTCCCTTAGGGCATTATGTCTAGATCCTGCAGCATATGCTTTTGTACACTGTCAAGGGTGGCAAAATTGTCATCCGTTGCAGGTGAGTTAGATTACTGGACATAGTCACAAGTCACTCCTGACCAAGTTGTTGAGTATGAAGAATGATTTGACTTGATGGGACACTAAAGAGCCTGTTGCTGCTGCTGCTGCTAAGTCGCTTCAGTCGTGTCTGACTCTGTGCAACCCCATAGACGGCAGCCCACCAGTCTCCCCCGTCCCTGGGATTCTCCAGGCAAGAACACTGGAGTGGGTTGCTATTTCCTTCTCCAATGCATGAAAGTGAAAAGTGAAAGTGAAGTCGCTCAGTCGTGTCCGACTCCTAGCGACCCCATGGACTGCAGCCCACCAGGCTCCTCCATCCATGGGATTTTCCAGGCAAGAGTACTGGAGTGGGTTGCCATTGCCTTATCCAAAAGAGCCTAAGGTTCCATAAATTAAAAAACGACTGATTTCAGAATGAGAAAACTCCAAAATTGCACCAAGCAGAAGAAATCATATTGGAACAAACGGGAAGCCACACAAGGTGGCTGTTTTGGAAGAAGGCTTCTTTTGAATGTATATCTTCCACAGTTTTAAATCATGCATGAGGTTGGTGGAAAAACATTCAATTTTAAAGACATATTTCTTGGTTCAACTTTCATACAGTTTGCCTCTCAAAGTAAGAACTCTTTGGTTTTTGGGCTAAAAATGCCTGTAGGGGAACTCTGTTGATAGCTGAATAGAGAATGTCTTTATCAGTAGTTTCTGGTTTCCAGAAGGTTAAATGATTGAGAAAATTAGAATACTGCCACACGAGACTGTCAAGAATAGATATTTAAATTCCTACTATTTGATGTTTGATTCTACGTAATAAAATGACGGTAAGACCTTTATTTTCTAGGAAACAAAAACTTAAGGAGTGACCAACAATATCATTTTCAATGTGTGATGGCTTATAATAAAGTTTAAGATCTTGGAGATTGCTAGGTAGGGTTTTTCCATTGCCTGATACTCATCGCCATCTTTAGAAATTACTTGTATTCCTGCAACACTTAGCAGTTTACAAAGACATCTCATGTTCTCTACACTACTTGATCCTCCCCACACCCTCGGTAGGTGTGTTGATCTCTAATTTTCAGATGAAATAAACTGAGGTAGAAAGAGCCTATGACTCGCTAAAGGTCAGTCAACTAAATACTTATTCATCTGGAGCACTAAATACCAACCAACCAGGGACACTAAAAGAAGTTTGCAGTATACTTCTCTAATATATTTTGAAACATCTGACTGTTTTGATTTACTGGTTTTATAAAACTGGCTTTAAAAGACACAAAATAACATAAAATCTTACCTGGACCATATTTAGAGAAATAAGTAGGTAAAAGCAATGGATGTATTCGCTTTGCTTGATGGCTAACTTCATCAGAACACAAATACTTGGATTTGATAACACAGAAAGGGTACCCACTTCACCTTTCTCATTTTAAATTGAGCATGCATAGTCTTTAGAATTGATTCTTAAATTCACTTCCTCTCTAGGTTAGATACATTTTATTGTATCATCAGATGAGAGTAATTTATTTATTTTTTTATTGAAATGTTTGATGGATCTATTTAGAGAATGAGATATTTTAAAATGACATTTATTTGACACACAGTTTTGTCAAAATACAAAGAAAATTACCCCTGGACACAAATTGTATGTTTCAGTTGGTGAGAACGTTGATCAACAAGTGATTGTGAGCTTAAAAGTCTTTTCAGCCTCACCCCAACCCTTTTTATTAACCTCTACTCTTTTTTCTAAAAACATAGACACAGTCCAGTCATTATGTGGACAAGCACTACATTTTAAAACGTAGGAAATGGGACTTCCCTGGTGGTCCAGTGGTTAAGACTCCATGCTCCTGATGCAGTGGGCACGGGTTTGACCCCTCGTCGGGCAACTATTATTAAAATCCTGCTGCATGGCACGGCCTCAAAAGATTTATCCTAAAATGTGGGAAATTGAATAGTATATAAGCTTTCTTATGGTAGAGTAAAAGCCATTTTGTTATGGGAAACAATAGTTTTTCTCTTCAAGAAATAATTTCAACTGCAGTGGAAGCTTCCCTTTTCTGTTTCATAGAGCTGATGACGACTACATTCATTTCACAAAGCCACGTTGCTTTAAGAATATTGGGAGAAATTTTTCTTTGCCTTGAATGCTTGATTTGAAAACATCATCTTTCCACAGGGGGCTTCCGTGATAACTGTAATGCTTTGTTTCTTGGAAAATAAATGTGAAGCACAGATAACAAGATGCTGGGATTAAGTAGATTTTATAGCACACACATGACTGTTATTTTTAAATATGTCATAACAATTTGTTTGAAATTGCACATTTTTCTTCCTATGAAATTTTCATCATAATAAAGAATGCTAACCCAAATATCCAGAAATTAAGAAAAGAATGAAATTCCTACTCTCAACAGCTTTACAACCATGATGACATCAGGTGATGGTAATTCAGATAGTCTGATATGTATGTGCGTATTGGCATCATTTAATTAAAATACATAAAATGTGTCCCAGTTTTTAATTTAACATATCATATGCATTTTCTCATTATTATGCATATTTTTTCACAAATATCAACTTGGCTGACTGCAGAATAGAAGTTTCAGCTCCTTGTACCCTTTCCTGGTTGTTGCTGCTGCTACTGCGAAGTTGCTCCAGTCGTGTCAGGCTCTGTGCGACCCCATAGACGGCAGCCCACCAGGCTCCCCCGTCCCTGGGATTCTCCAGGCAAGAACACTGGAGTGGGTTGCCATTTCCTTCTCCAATGCATGAAAGTGAAAAGTGAAAGTGAAGTCGCTCAGTCGTGTCTGACTCTTAGTGACCCCATGGACTGCAGCCTACCAGGCTCATCCATCCATGGGATTTTCCAGGCAAGAGTACTGGAGTGGGGTTCCATTGCCTTCTTTCCTGATTGTTACTCATGTGAATTTCTATTTCATCACTGCAAGTAATGCTACCACAGGGAGCTGTGAAGACGGCTTTCCTCGTGTTCATGATTATTTTCTTATCAGTTTGGCGTCTTGCTTCAAATGACTTGTGACATCATCACATGTGTTTCTCATTCTGGAGAACTTATCTAAGCAACTTCCTCACCTAAACTGTCACCAGGCCAGCAGCTGCCCGTTACTGAGAAGCTGGGCTCAGATGTCACTGCTGCTGATGGGTTGAATTGTGTCACCCCTCCCTTATCCCTCCCTGCAATGGAAGATAGAAGTCCTCACCTCTAGTACCTTTGAATGTGACTTTATTTGAAAATACTGGCAAAACTTCAGCAATATAGCAGATTTGGTTCCAGACCATCAAAATAAAGCTAACTTAACAGTAAAGGCAGTCACACAATTATTTTGGTTTTCCAGTGCATATAAAAGTTATGTTCACAGTATACTGTAGTCTGTTAAGTGTGCAATAGTGCTATGACTGGAAAAATATACATTTCTGAGTTAAATATTTTATTGCTGAGAAGTTCGAGCCATCTTCTGAGTGGCCACAAAACAATTGCCTCCAGTTGTTAAAAAAAAAAAAAAAAAAAGGCAGTGTTTGCCAAGCATGATACGAAGAAGCACGGTAAAATAAGGGATGCCTATGTAGTCTGTGCAGGTGTAATCAAGTTCAGATGAGCCCTTTAGGACTGGTTTTAATCCAGTGACTCATGTCCTCATAAGACCAGGGAAATTTGGGCACAGAGACACACAGAGGGAAGATGGCCACGTGTAGATGGAGGCAAAGGTTGGAGTTACTTTGTCATAGAGAGCCCAAGCCAGGAACACCTTTGGAGACCACCCTGGTGATCCACTGGCTAAGAGTCCATGCTCGCAAAACAGAGGGCTAGGGTTTGGTCCTTGATCAGGGAAAATCCCATAGCCAAAGGAGCCTGGTGGATTACGGTCCATGGGGTCTCAAAGAGTCTGAAGTGACTGAAGCGATGGTGCGTGAGCACAAGCAGGGAACTAGATCCCAATGTTGCAGCTAAGACTCGGTGCAGTCAAATCAATCAGGAAAAAAAAAGTACCACCTTTGGCTTCCGGAAGTTGGAGGAAGCAAGGAAAGACCCTCTCCTAGAAGGATTGTGGCCCTACTGTCAACTCAGTTTCTCTCCTCCAAAACCGCGAGAATTAATTTGTGTTGTTTTAGACTCCCCAGTTTTTGGTATTTTGCTACCTCAGCCCTAGGAAACAAGTCTTTGGAAACACCTAGGAAACACCTAATTAGTGTTGTTTTAGACTCCCCAGTTTGGGGTACTTTACTACTGCAACCCTAGGAAACACCCTTCTTCCTGGAGTGACATGCACAAGCCCCTATCCCACAGTGTTGGCATTCTCTTACTCTGTTTTATTGTCTTCACAGAAGTCTGTGAACTGCTCCTGTTCCTTGTTTACTGTTCATTTCATATTTGGTCATTGGCCTCTTCATTTAATTTTTGTTTGTTTTCCCCACTGGAAAGCAGGGGCCTTATCTGTCTTTCTGTATTGTCCTGCAAACACCTTTGCCATACCGGCTGGTGAGTGAAAAGTATTGAAACGTGATTTATGCTCATTTGGCACTGCTGTGCACCCCAGCCCTCTGATCAGGTGACCGGACACCTTCCTTCAATCTGACAGCAACATTGTTTTGTAAGTGGTGACTGTGGATATCTGAAAGGTTGAACTGTGAAAACTGGTATTCAGCACAGGGCACTGTGGAGGCTGGTGCCTTAGTCAAGGAGCTTAAGGTGTCAAGAATAAGGATTGAATTACATCCAAGGAAAGCAGTGGAAGAGTCCTTTCTTCTCTCTATCTACTGGATCTTCTGTGATACAAAAATGTCAACAGTTGAGGCCAACAGAGGCCCTTCTTCCCTTGTCACTGTCCTTGGTTTTGATGTTACTGTGGGAGGAGAGATATTCAGGGAGTTCTTTGATAACCCCATTCTCACTTGGTTCCTTCCTTTTGACCCACAGAATGTCCTTGCAGTCTGTGCTCTCACTAACAGGACTGAATCGCCTTCTGCAGAAGGTGGCACATGAGGTGTCACTATCAGACTTCTGACAAGGTGGTGAGAAAGAAACATTTCAGTTCGACCCATTCTTGGGGCAAAGTTTTCTATTCCTGGAAAAGATATGATACATGGGAAGGGGAAGTAACAAGAGGGTGGGACTATTGTGGAGAGCCCATCTCCCCACCCCACTAAGAGTCCGGATGTTCTCAATTTAATACCAGAAAACTGCAGGGAAGTGTGGATACCTGGAGCTGTCTTCCTCCTTGAGAACCCCTGGTCACCAGTGGGCAGGCTGCATTTATCTATGTAGGAGTGATACTCTTTTCTACCCAGACTCTTCCCAGTTTCCCATCTGACTCATCCTAGTATAATCCCCTCTCTGCAGCTTGCTGAATTGAAGATGGCATGAAGAGAAAGCTGTGTTGTTGATCAGTTGAGAGGATACAGAATCTCTTTCATCCCACCCATTGAGCTAGAGCATCAGTAGAAACCATCATTGGCATTATGTTGGCTTTAACAGATGGTATGTTCTTACTAAGATCTATAAGACATCATATCAAAATGCATGACTGTTACTTATCATCTAAATAATAATACCTGGTTCCTAGCAGATGCTTTATAAGTACAATTTGGATCAAGAGTGGTGAAATCTGCTGTTCTTTTTTTCTTGGGGTTTGTTACGTCCATGGGTGCTCTGAAATGGGCGCTGATTTTGTGCTGATGTCGTCCCACTTTGGAACTCATCTCATTTGCTAATGAACGGTGCATATTTAACAGAGAACTTCTCTAGGGCAAAGAGAGGGACAAAGCCACCTGGGTGGTGAGTCCACCCGTGTTCTTTCAGTTCGGTGGTCTATCAGCAGAGCCAAAGATGAGAAACAGGTACATTCTTCCAAGCCATTCTTTACAGAAAAGCTAAAGTCAAACTTTCAGAATGTTGGATCATGCCCCTCACTGTGTAACGCCCCAGTGGTTTTCCAAATCACTTGAAATGAAAATGTCCTGACCATATTCTGTAACCTGTATGATCTGGCTCCTGCCTAGTTGTCCAGTCTCATCTCAAGCCTTTTCCTTTTCTCTATATCAGAGAAACTAGTCTTCCTTCTGTTCCATGAACCGAAAGCTTATTGTGTTATAGCTCTTGCTGTTTCGTCAGTGTGTTCCTGGGGTGTCATTGGAAGGTTGCAAGCAAGGGAGGGCCATGACTTGTTTGACAAATGGATGAATGAATTTGCAGTGACTAGTAGGAGTGGAAGAGGCTTAGCCCTTCCAGCCCTTGTGTTATGGCACCTTTTCACTTAAAATAACTAAAAGTCACTATTTGTTAAATCAGTTCAGTCAAAGGTACTTGAGTCTTATGTTCCCAGAAACATTGAACTTAAAAAAGAAAAGGTACCAATCAAGGGCTTTCTGGTGGCTGTTTGAGTAGACTTGACTCCTTGACATCTTGAATGGATCTTCAAAAACTGTAACTCAGAAAACACGCCACTGGTGAGACAGTCCTTACCCAGGGCTGTTCTCCTTTCAGTACCTGCACTGTAGCAAGATGCCCCTCCAGGTAGACGCAGCAACATTTAAGCACTTGACAGCCAGGAGGGAGATCTGAGGATTCTCAAGGAGGTAAGTGTTGAGGCATCACACTATAGATGCGCATTTAGAGTCATTCCCATCCAGCAGCTCATTCAGTTTTATGAAGCACAGAATTTGATAGGAATAGTCCCAACAATCTGTACCTCAGGCAACAGTGGAAGATTTCACTATTTAACTGGGATTATTAAGTTGCTTTGTCACTGACTGTGGATCAAAAATGGCTGTTCATGACAACTGCAGAAGCTATGTATTGAATTGGTCATTCCCTCAGCTCTCAGAGGTAGGTTGGTGTGGAATCAGACCTGCTAACTAACTCTAAACCATGGTTCCAGGTTTTGGGAAGGGCTTTCTCTTCCTGACCCAGGAAAATAGCTTGCCTATCTGTTCAGTGGTTTAGAAAATTATTTTAAGAGAAGGCAGATTTATGATCGACTCTTTCAATGAAATTCTGTACATTGAGAATAAATATTTAATGGCATGAAAATACACCTAAGATAAATTAAGCAAAAAACAAAGCTGAAATATAGTTTTATAAAAATTTTTTATAACAATTATAGATAAGCATCTATTTTTCAGCTTTACTGAGATATAGTTGAGAGGAAACATATGTTTAAGGTGTAAAATGTGATTTTGATATATGTATTAAGGTCAGTTCATACATCCTTCATCTCATATAATTACCATTTTGTTGTTGTTATGGTGAGAATATGAAAACTCTACTGTCACGGCAACTTACAAGTATTCAGTACAGGATTGTTAACTCGAGTCACTATGCTGTACATTAGATACCTGTAACTTATTCATTTTATAACTGTAAGTTTGTACCCTTTGATCAGGAACTCCCAATTTCCCTCCCACTCCCCACTGGCATTCACCAGTCTACTCTCTACTTTAATGAGTCTGATGTTAGAAAATCCTATGTGTAAGCAAGATGATACCGTATTTGTCTTTCTCTGTCTGGTACATTTCACTTAACATAATGTCTTTAAGGTCTATTTATATATTTTGAGAAGGATACAAAGGAAATAATCTTGACTATTTTATACCCAAATGTTGGCAGGGGTTGTTACCAGCTTGTAGAATTACCTCTATTTCTCTCCAGGGGCAAGATTGGGAGGGCTGTAGTGTTTAGAGGTACAATTTTAAGGCAGTGACTTTCAAATTCCAGTTTCTATCAGTGGTGCCCTTTCTTCAAATCAAATAATGTGTGAAATGCCAGTGGGTGAGACAGATAAGAGTGGAACTGGTCTGCTCTGTCTCTTCTCCATTTCAATGAGATTTTTTTACTAGCCCCCTCCCTCCATTCCACTGCAGTTTTTTCCAGGCACCTTCTGGAAACAGTGGATTCTAGGGAACACAGTTTAAATGCCAACACCCTGGGGTGGAAGAGAGCAAGCCCTGGAGTTGGGTCGTGGAACAATTAACCTAAGACCAGCCATCTGTGTAATGAAAATCCAACCAGCCTGGGCTGTCTTCCCTCACGTATGCTGTGGTCACAACAGTTAGAGTATTAAATCAAAATATTAAACCAACGCCAAAGTATCCTTTACGGAAGAAGAGTATCTTTGTGCTGCTTAGGTGCCATGAAACTTTAATGTTGGAGTGGACAGATTCGAAGAGGCTTATGATCACAGACCTAGCAGGAAATTGTGTAGCTGTTATGCATGAGTGCAAACTCAGTCAGTCAGAAAGAGCTGATACAGAACTCATTGCCCAGGGAGAAGGAGAGGGGTCTTGTTTGAGCTTCTGAGAATCTATGTGGAAAGATTTTTTTTTTTTTTCCAGAGCTTTCAGTACAGCGACTGAGTTGTTTTCCAAGAACTCAGAGGTCCCCGAGGATGTACTTGTAGGGGACAAGGAAGATTGGTGGTCTCTGTACTCTGGGGGCTACCCCCAACTTTGAATAGATCAGTTATGTTTCCCTTTGGCATACTGGTATTTCATTAAATGTTTCATTCGAAAGGAGATCTGCTGCAGAGAAGTACAACTTTGGAAACTACTGCTTATCATACCCATCAGTGTGCTAACATTGGAGTGTTTAACCATCGGTTCAAGTGTTTATTTCTGTGTGCTCAAAATTAATAAATTTGAAATAGGAATTTTTTTCCATTAAAAGGAAAGGGAAAATTTTATGAATTAGTCTTTTGCCTTAGTTACAATCATTTATTTGCTGCCAGTCAACTAAGATATAATTATAGCTGTGTTTTCCTTGTTTTAATTAATATTTTAAAATAAATTATAGAAAGCTTGAAAAACATCAGTATGCATAAAGATGGAAAGAATTTATTCACAATCTCAGAACTAGAGAAAACTGCCACGAACATTATGGTATATTTCCTTCTAATCTCTTTTCTCTACACTTACGTATGTGATTAAGTATCTGGCATTGTAGTGTATATGATGTTTTATTTTCTGTTCCTTCTTAAAAAAAAATTTACATTATATTTTGAGCCTTTTCCCTGTCATTAAAAGCTCCGTGGTGTGAATGTACCATAATTTATTTTACTACTATGTTCTTTTTGGACATGTAGGTTGCTTTAAATTTTTTGCTCCTGTAAATGATGCAGGGTACCTATTTGTAAATAAATATTTAATAGTATCTCATATTTTCTCTCAGGTAGAGTTGTAGAAGTATGTTGTTGAGCAAAGAGTAGGAGGGAATACCCAAAGCTCTTCACATTCAGTGTCCAACTTCATGCCAACGTATCCTCCCATCTGTAGTGTGAATGGTTAATATAACTGCTTCTGCCTTAGCAGTGCATGTTAGCATTACTCTGTTTTTTTGCAATTTGATCCATTCATTTAAGAAATATTTACTAAGCACCTATTATGTTCCAGGGCCTATTCTGAAAAAAGTGGGTATGGTAGGAATAAGACAAAGTTGATTTCCTGGAATTTATATTCTAGGAGGGAAAGTGAAAGTGTTAGCTGCTCAGTCATGTCCAACTCTTTGTGACCCCATGGATGGTAGACCGCCAGGCTCCTCTGTCCAGGGAATTCTCCAGGCAAGAATGCTGGAGTGGAGACTGACAATAAACAAATGTAAATTGACACCCATAATCTAATAGGTTAAGAGGACTATTGCTAAGCTGCTCCTGGAGTGCACCTTGGCAGATGGTGTGGTGGGGGTCCCTGGTGAAATCTATCACCATGTAGCCCCAAGGCCCCTTTCAGACTCTTGGGCTGGCTGTACTCTACATTTGGACCATTTTATTCTATTTTGCAGCTAAGTATATTTGTTCACTAGCTTATTGTTTTTTCTTCTGCATAAACCCTTCAGAATTTGCACCTTTATCTTAGGTATCCATGTTAGTGAAGTATTTTCATTCTTTTACCATTTCAGTAACTGTCATAATTTATATACCACACATGTTTTTTGTTTTCAGGGAAACAAATAGATGCTGTATGGGAAGGGCATGTTTACTTGAGTGTTTTGCGTGCCTTTTTCTTCTTTGTTGTTCTTTCTTTCCAAGAAGCTAAGAAATAGAAAAGGAGCAGTAGTACCTTCATGCCACCTTTAGTGTCTGTCATGTGGTTAGAAAAGGAAAATGAGATTTCTGAAAATGCTGGGGGCTTCACGTCTTGTGTGTGTTAGTCACTCAGTTGTGTTCAACTCTTTGTGATCCTACGGACTGTAGCCCACCAGGCTCCTCTGTCCATGGGATTCTCCAGGCGAGAATACTGGAGTGGGTTGCCATTCCCTTCTCCAGGGGAATCTTCCCAACCCAGGAGTCAAGTCCAGGTCTCCTGCATTGGCAGATGGATTCTTTACCATCTGAGCCACGAGGGAAGCTCTCATGTCTTCAGGGTATGTATTTATCATGGTGTTAGAATGAAAAGACCTTCTCTTGAACTTGATAGTACTGAGAGATACTCCTGCTGTGTTAAGGGTGTGAAGGTAGATTCTGCAGGTGCTCTTGTGCAGGGCGGAGAGGCTGGTGTGTTCAGGAGCATACTGTGCAGCCTGCTGCACCCTAAATAGCTCTGTGGCCTTGGGCAAGTTACTTCATTTCCCTGGGCTCAGACTGTCCATTCTATAGATTCTGAAGATTAAGTGAGTTAGTAAATGTAAAGTGTTTAGAACTGTGTCTGGTCCATAAAAGATCTCAATAAATTTTGTTGGTATTGTTTAGTCGCTAAGTCCTGTCTGACTCTTTGTGACTCCATGCACTACAGTATGCCACGATCCTCTGTCCTCCACTATTTCCCAGAGTTTGCTCAAACTCATGTCCACTGAGTCGGTGACGCCATCCAACCTTCTCATCCTCTGTCTCCCTCTTCTCCTTTTGCCCTCACTCTTTCTTGACATCAGGGTCTTTTCTTATGAGTCGGCTCTTGGCATCAGGTGGCCAAAGTATTGGAGCTTCAGCATCAGCCCTTCTGATGAATATTTAGGATTGATTTCCTTTAGGCTTAATTGGTTTGATCTTGCAGTTCAAGGGACTCTTTTTTTTTTAATTTTATTTTATTTTTAAACTTTACAATATTGTATTGGTTTTGCCAAATATCGAAATGAATCTGCCACAGGTATACATGTGTTCCCCATCCTGAACCCTCTTCCCTCCTCCCTCCCCACACCATCCCTCTGGGTCGTCCCAGTGCACCAGCCCCAAGCATCCAGTATCGTGCATCAAACCTGGACTGGCGACTCGTTTCATACATGATAGTATCCATGTTTCAATGCCATTCTCCCAAATCTTCCCACCCTCTCCCTCTACCACAGAGTCCATAAGACTGCTCTATACATCAGTGTCTCTTTTGCTGTCTCGTATACAGGGTTATTGTTACCATCTTTAAGACTCTTCTCCCACTTCCCAATCCAAAAGCATCAGTTCTTCGGTGCTCAGCCTTCTTTATGGTCCAACTCTCACATCCATACAGTCAATTTTAGATAATATTAATAAGTATTATTATTATTTACTGTATCTGAGAACTACTCCCAGACCTTGATCCAATTAAACCATGGATTTGTATGACTTTTCTTACTCGGTTTTCCAGCTATGCACATTCATCTAATTCATCCAATAGCTTTGCTCTCAAACTTCGCAGATCTAATTTTTGTCTTTTCTTTGCTTTCTTAGCATCTTCACTGTCTCTTACCTTTAGGCTACAACAGTCTCCCCCTTCTCTTTCCTAACACAGTAAGTGCTCCACCAGACACTCAAAGCTTTGCTCAGCTCCCCTGGCTCAACACCCATGTAATGACCTCTATTATGGGTCATCTGTGGCCTCACAAAATATGCAGTTAGATCTGCTGAGAGAATCTCTTTTGATTGGTGCAGCTCACAGGGTCAGATGATGTTTCCTTCACCACACCTTTAGCCCCCTCCCCCAGGTCTCCAGTTTCCAGAGGCTGGGAACATTTTAAATAACATTGTCATTTAAGTTAATGAACTTTTGATCCTTGGGGGAAACTCTCCTTTAAATCATGCTTCTGAACATATTTTCTAGGTGTTTCTATTTATTTTTGCTTCCGTTCTGCTGACATACACATTCTGTGTTGGAGAATTGTCCTTGGACACGTGGGCAGGTTGAGTTGGCCCATGGACTGGTGCTTCTCACCTCGGCTATACTTTGGAATTATCTTGAGAAACTTAGAAAATATCGTTATTGGGTTCCCAATACCAAATATGGTGATTTAACTGATGCTGAAGCTGAAACTTCCACTATATAATCATAAGGGATTTGATTTAGGTCATACCTGTATGGTCCAGTGGTTTTCCCTACTTTCTTCAATTTAAGTCTGAATTTGGCAATAAGGAGTTCATGATCTGAGCCACAGTCGGCTCTTGGTCTTGTTTTTGCTGACTGTATAGAGCTTCTCCATCTTTGGCTGCAAAGAATATAATCAATCTGATTTCGGTGTTGACCATCTGGTGATATCCATGTGTAGAGTCTTCTCTTGTGTTGTTGGAAGAAGGTGTTTGTTATGACCAGTGCATTTTCTTGGCAAAATTCTATTAGTCTTTGCCCTGCTTCATTCCGTATTCCAAGGCCAAATTTGCCTGTTATTCCAGGTGTTTCTTGACTTCCTACTTTTGCATTCCAGTCCCCTATAATGAAAAGGACATCTTTTTTGGGTGTTAGTTCTAAAAGGTCTTGTAGGTCTTCATAGAACGGTTCAACTTCAGCTTCTTCAGCGTTACTGGTTGGGGCACAGACTTGCATTACTGTGATATTGAATGGTTTGCCTTGGAAACGAACAGAGATCATTCTGTCGTTTTTGAGATTGCATCCAAGTACTGCATTTCGGACTCTTTTGTTGACCATGATGGCTACTCCATTTCTTCTAAGGGATTCCTGCCCGCAGTAGTAGATATAATGGTCATCTGAGTTAAATTCACCCATTCCAGTCCATTTCAGTTTGCTGATTCCTAGAAAGTCAACATTCACTCTTGCCATCTCTTGTTTGACCACTTCCAATTTGCCTTGATTCATGGACCTGACATTCCAGGTTCCTATGCAATATTGCTCTTTACAGCATCAGATCTTGCTTCTATCACCAGTCACATCCACAGCTAGGTATTCTTTTTGCTTTGGCTCCATCCCTTCCTTCTTTCTGGAGTTATTTCTCCACTGATCTCCAGTAGCATATTGGGCACCTACTGACTTGGGGAGTTCCTCTTTGAGTGTCCTATCATTTTGCCTTTTCATACTGTTCATGGGGTTCTCAAGGCAAGAATACGGAAGTGGTTTGCCATTCCCTTCTCCAGTGGACAACATTCTGTCAGATCTCTCCACCATGACCCACCCATCTTGGGTTGCCCCACGGGCATGGCTTAGTTTCATTGAGTTAGACAAGGCTGTGGTCCTAGTGTGATTAGATTGACTAGTTTTCTGTGATTATGGTTTCAGTGTGTCTCCCCTCTGAAGCCCTCTTGCAACACCTACCATCTTACTTGGGTTTCTCTTACCTTGGGCATGGGGTATCTCTTCACGGCTACTCCAGAAAAGCGCAGCCCCTGCTCCTTACCTTGGACAAGGGGTATCTCCTCACTGCCTCCCTTCCTGACCTTCAAGGTGGGATAGCTCTTCTAGGCCCTCCTGCGCCCGCGCAGCCACGGCTCCTTGGACTTGGGGTTGGTCCTCCTGGTCACCGCCTCTGGCCTCGGGCATGGGGGCATGGGATAGCTCCTGACTATGCCGAAGCCTTTGACTGTGTGGATCACAATAAGCTGTGGAAAATTCTGAAAGAGATGGGAATACCAGATCACCTGATCTGCCTCTTGGGAAATTTGCATGCAGGTCAGGAAGCAACAGTTAGAACTGGACATGGAACAACAGACTGGTTCCAAATAGGAAAAGGAGTACGTCAAGGCTGTATATTGTCACCCTGCTTATTTAACTTCTATGCAGAGTACATCATGAGAAACGCTGGACTGGAAGAAACACAAGCTGGAATCCAGATGGCCGGGAGAAATATCAATAACCTCAGATATGCAGATGACACCACCCTCATGGCAGAAAGTGAAGAAAAACTAAAGAGCCTCTTGATGAAAGTGAAAGTGGAGAGTGAAAAAGTTGGCTTAAAGCTCAACATTCAGAAAACGAAGATCATGGCATCCAGTCCCATCACTTCATGGCAAATAGATGGGGAAACAGTGGAAACAGCGACAGACTTTATTTTTCTGGGCTTCAAAATCACTGCAGATGGTGACTGCAGCCATGAAATTAAAAGATGCTTACTCCTTGGAAGGAAAGTTATGACCAACCTAGATAACATATTCAAAAGCAGAGACATTACTTTGCCACCAAAGTTTCATCTAGTCAAGGCTATGGTTTTTCCTGTGGTCATGTATGGATGTGAGAGTTGGACTGTGAAGAAGGCTGAGTGCTGAAGAATTGATGCCTTTGAACTGTGGTGTTGGAGAAGACTCTTGAGAATCCCTTGGACTGCAAGGAGATCCAACCAGTCCATTCTGAAGGAGATCAGCCCTGGGATTTCTTTGGAAGGAATAATGCTAAAGCTGAAACTCCAGTACTTTGGCCACCTCATGTGCAGAGTTGACTCATTGGAAAAGACTCTGATGCTGGGAGGGATTGGGGGCAAGAGGAGAAGGGGACGACAGAGGATGAGATTGCTGGATGGCATCACTGACTCAATGGACATGAGTCTGGGTGAACTCTGGGAGTTGGTGATGGACAGGGAGGCCTGGCATGCTGTGATTCATGGGGTCACAAAGAGTCGGACACGACTGAGCAACGGAACTGAACTGAAGCTGAAACTCCAATGTTTTGGCCACCTGATGCGAAGAGCCAACTCATTGGAAAAGACCCTGTAGTTTTCTGTTTTCGTTTTTTTTTTTAACGTGCCTTCTAATGGATTCCAATACATGCTAAAATTTAACAACTACTAAACTTGAGTGTACGACCTGATCCTGGGGCCGTTTAACACTTTTCAGTTGGGCTTCCCAGGTAGCCCTAGTGGTAAAGAACCTGTCTGCCGGTGCAGAAGGTACAAGAGTTGTGGGTTCGATCCCTGGATTTGGAAGATTCCCTGGAGGAGGGCATGGCGATTCATTCCAGTATTCTTGCCTGGAGAATCCCATGGACAGAGGAGCCTGGTGGGCTACAGACCATGGGGTAACAAAGAGTCAGAGACAACTTATCAACTGAGCAAAAGCAAAAAAAAAAAAAAAAAAAGGGTCCCCTGTGCAGCCTGTATTGAGAACCATTGCAGTGGTTCTCTCTGGATGGCATAATCATAAGAGTTACCAGCTTTTAAAGATTAGTCGAGCTTTTGATAACAAAGGTTCTTCCTAAATAGAAATAATATTTTTCATCCATTTGTGAGCCCCTACATGTGCTAAGTTGAGTTACCCAATTGTCTCCAAATGAAGTTTTCAGCTTTCTAAGGCAGAATAGATTTTGCTATTGATCCCTGTGTCATCTTTTGGAAAATGGTCTATTATTGATAAAGTTTTGGCGTGGGATAGGGAGTTCAGTCTCTGGTTGCATTTCACCCAGTTCCTAAAGAAGCCTTTTTATATGAAAGACTCGACAGACGAGACTTGAAGTTAAATGTATTGATTTGCATATTGATTTCCTGTGAATCTTGAGGTTGCCACTGTATATCACACCCGACCAAAATCTGCTCTGTTTGGATAAGAAAGATAATTCAGACGGTTGGGTTTATTGCCCAGGCTGTTAAATTGCAAAATAAAATAAAAGTTGTCAACCATTTTCGTTTATGGCTGTTGGAAGAAAGGTTCAGATTAAAGTTAACATTGAAGAGGCTGAATGTTGACAGGCTGTATTTCTTTACCCTGGATTCAACAGTTCTGTTCATTTCTGAAACAGCCTCAGTTAATTCTGTAGCAGCGGTTGTCTACTGATCATATTTAGAATCCCCTGGTGGGTTTGTTAAAACACAGATCACTGGGCTCAAGAATTTCTGATTGAGCAGGTGGAAGATGGGACCTGAGACTTGGTGTCTAACAAGGTCCCAGGTGACATGGCTGCTCTATGGCTGGTGGAGCCGGGGGGTTGGGGGGAGGTGTGTGACATACTTTGAAAAGCACTGTTCTAAAGCATTTTGTATGAAATTTCATAGTACTTTATTCTATAGGAAATATCTGAGGGGAAAATGGTAAAATTTATCTTTATAAGGATTACCCAGGAGTGTGTTTCATCACAGGAAGTAGAAATATGCTAGAATAATTTAGAAATGTTTCCTCTACAAATTTGATGCGACCCTGATTCCATGTGTAGTGATGGGGCCCCAGAGTAGATACACAGAAAGCAGAGGTTTATCTGTCTCAGTGATTTGTGAGGCTTTTATGACCACACCACGTCCACGTACATAATGGGAATATTCTCTGAAATGCCTAATTCAAAGGGCAAATGCTTTTAGAAAATGACGTCAGTGTAGCAATGGGTCCACATGCTGCTGCTGCTGCTGAGTCACTTCAGTCGTGTCCGACTCTGTGCGACCCCATAGACGGCAGCCCACCAGGCTCCCCTGTCCCTGGGATTCTCCAGGCAAGAACACTGGAGTGGGTTGCCATTTCCTTCTCCAGTGCATGAAAGTGAAAAGTGAAAGTGAAGTCGCTCAGTCGTGTCCGACTCTTTGTGACCCCATGGACTGCAGCCTACCAGGCTCCTTCGCCCATGGGATTTTTCCAGGCAAGAGTACTGGAGTGGGGTGCCGTTGCCTTCTCCGGGGTCCACATGAGAGGACCTTTTTCAATCTCCTCCTATCATATCCCACATAGACTTATAACCCTTGGTTATAACTAAGTCCATTTTCTGGGTCCTTGGCATCTATAGCTAAAGCACCAGAAATTAAGTTGTAAACATTTCTGTTGCAACTGAATGGTTTCAATTTCTGGATGTCTAAGTATACCTTTACAATACCGTATATCACCTAATATGCAGCATTTGCCCAGACAAATTCTAAGTTACACATCTCCTTTAAGAGAGAGAGAGAGAAAAAGGGAAACCTTATACCCTACATTTGAAGTCCTAAGAGCCTACAAAGCAATGTACTACTGAAAGGAAATACACAGTACCCCCAGAACCTCTAGATCTTATTTTAGAGAAGGCAACTATCTATCATAAACATGCCTCTATTAAGCCTGAATTAGAGAAACACGAAGCCTAAAGTGAAGGCTTCTAATGAAGAGGCAGATTCATATAGTAAGTCCCCTACAAATGAACAAGTTCCATTCTAAGAGCACATTCATAAGTCCAATTTGTTCATAAGTCCAGTCTGTAAGTCCAACAAAGTTAGTCTAGGTTCCCAATTAACACAATCAGCTATGTAATACTGTACTGTAATATGTTTATAATGGTTTTATAATATATAATGCTGCTGCTACTGCTGCTAAGTCACTTCAGTTGTGTCCAACTCTGTACAACTCCATAGATGGCAGCCTACCAGGCTCCCCCATCCCAGACATTCTCCAGGCAATAACACTGGAGTGGGTTGCCATTGCCTTCTCCAATGCATGAAAGTGAAAAGTGAAAGGGAAATCACTCAGTCGTGTCTGACTCTTAGCAACCCCATGGACTGCAGCTTACCAGGGTCCTCTGTCCATGGGATTTTCCAGATATAATAACACAAACAATATGCAGATAAAAAAATAAAGACAAAATATAAAGAAAACATTTTAATCTTATAGTAGTACAGTACCTTGAGAAGTACAGTAGAGTACAGTCAAACAGCTGGCATAGAGGGGCACATTCGAGCCTGAAAAATTTGCAACTTGAAGGTTCCTATGTAAGGCACTTAAGACATATCCCGCTTGCTACAGGATAATTCTGCATGGGCCTTTCTTGTGTCTGCATGTTTCTCTAGGGCTATCCTTTGAACTTAACTGTTTCAGATAAACATTTCAAGGATGTTTGTATGGTGAACAGCTTTGGAAGATCGAGGTAGATGCACCCCCTCCCCACCTCCACTCTTGAACAAAGGTTAGGTATACATACTGCTCCATACCCTGCTATCCATACTATAAAAGATCTGTGTTCCCTAAGGTCAGTAATCTTATCCTGAAGTGCAACCTACTGCCTCGGCAGGTGTCACCAGACCCTCTTCACATCACCCTGTTGGCATTGCAGCTTTGGGAAATGGTGCAAAAATGCTAACACTTTGGCCATTGCTCTTTCTGTGAGTAATCAGCTGTCCTTTGCCCATGACTTTGGAGTCCTGTGTCTTCCATTCAGCATCCACAAAACTGGGGCAGGTTGACTGTGTTAATTTAGATCTGGGGAAAAATAACAGAGCATTCATGATTTTTTAAAATTTATTTTTAATTGGATACTTGCTTTACAGTGATGTGTTGTACATCAACATGAATCAGCCATAGGTATACGTACGTCCTCCTGGCTTTGGAACCTGCCTTCCACCTCCCTTCCCATCCCACCCCTCTAGGTTGTCACAGAGCTCCGTGTTTGAGCTCCCCGATTCATACAGCAAATTCCCACTGGCTATCTCTTTTACATACGGTAACATACATATTTCAATGCCACTCTCTTAATTCACCCCACCCTCTCCTTTCCCAACTGTGTCCACAGTCTGTTCTCTACGTCTGTGTCTCCATTGCTGTCCTGCAAACAGGTTCATCAATACCATCTTTCTAGATTCCATATATATGTGTAAATATATGATATTTGTTTTCCTCTTTCTAACTTACTTCACTCTATAATAGGCTCTAGGTTCATCTACCTCATTAGAACTGACTCAAATGCATTCCTTTTTATGGCTGAGTAATATTACACTGCATATATGTACCATAATTTCTTTATCCATTCATCTGTAGATGAACATCTAGGTTGCTTCTAGTTATTGTAAATAGTGCTGCAATGAACGTTGGGGTATGTGTGTCTTTTGAAGTTATGGTTTTCTCAAGGTATATGCCCAGTAGTGGGATTGTTGAGACCATTCATGATTCTTGACACTGCTTTCCCTCATCTCAGTATCCAGCACAGTTTGCTCCTTTATGACATGCTATCTTGGAAATTATTCTTTTCCTTCTGAGCAGTTATTTTTGTATTTGTATCTTCTGTACTTTCATCAGTATGAGTATTTGGTATATATTCATCTTCTCCACTATACTTACTGAAACCAGGATTATGTACTTAGTTTTAATTTATTTTGTTCATGTTTGAAATTTTAGTGCCCTGCAGAAAGCCTGGCACATGGTCAGAAATTAACAAAATTTAGTGACTGATGGAAGGAATGGAGATTTCATTGGTTAGTTTTTTGCGCAAGTTGGATTTCCTGGGAAAAAGACTCTGAGAAAGAGGAAAAAAAATGCAGAAAGTCTAATGGGATAACCTGTGGAATGTTAGGAGAAGAAAGCAAGACTGGATAAAAGGATTCATTCTCAAGAAATTCCCATTCATTCCAACAGGGAACTTCCTTCCGAGTTGTCCTGAGTTGAGGCAAGTAGCCAAGACCTTTAGAAGCCCTCATTGACCATCTGTTGGATGCAGGCTAACCTGGTTAGGGGTGCAACCATAGATGAGGTCATTTTCAAAAAGGACTGATGTTGAGGGCTATATTCGGGTGGTATTCCAACATCTGGGTTAATAACTGAAAGGTGCTTTGGGAGGCATATCACACAGTACACCCCTGTGACCTTCAGTATGTTTATGTTCTTGGTACAAGAGTCAATGAGGGATGGTCTTTCTCTTACTATAGCTTTCTGTGGCTCCAGTGAGCAGTTTGGAGTGGGGAGTATGGTATCTCATTCATGCAAACTTTTAAGAAGCTTACCCTGTTTCCTATGGAATGTGAAATGACACACACGTACTAAAAAGGCTTGGTGGAGGTTGATAGAATAATCTATTTAAGAACCATGTGATTCAAGTACCTGAAGTGTCAGAATGCCTAACATGGCTCCTGACATTAGGCATTACTGACACTGAAGACCGCTCTCACGTGCATGAGTTTTTGACATAAAGGAAGAAGAACTTGAGTATTCTGTTTTAAAATTTTCAACATATTTATTTTTAAAAAATGTTTGGCTGTGCTGGGTCTTCATTGCTGTGTCATTGTGGTGACTTTTCTTATTGAAGAACAAAGACTGTAGGGCGAGAGGGCTCAGTTGTTGTGGCTCCTGGGCTCTAGACCTCAAGCTCAGTAGTTGTGATGCCTGGGCTTAGTTGCTCCTTGGCCCGTGGGATCTTCCTGGATGAGGGATCAAACTCCTGTCTCCTGCATCGGCAGGAGGATTCTTTAGTCCTGAGTCACCAGAGAAGCACTTGAGCATCCATTTCTTATTCCTCCTTCCCACACTCTCTGTGCTTCAAATGCCTTGAAATCTACATACAATACCTGGCTTTTTTTTTTTTTTCCCTACATTTCAGTTCAGTTCAGTTCAGATGCTCAGTCACGTCTGACTCTTTGCGACCCATGGACCACAGCACACCAGGCCTCTCTGTCCATCACCAACTCCTAGAGTTTACCCAAACTCATGTCCATCGAGTCGGTAATGCCATCCAACCATCTCATCCTCTGTTGTCCCCTTCTCCTCCTGCCCTCAATCTTTCCCAGCATCAGGGTCTTTTCAAATGAGTCAGCTCTTCGCATCAGGTGGCCAAAGTATTGGAGTTTTCAGCTTCAACATCAGTCCCTCCAATGAACACTCAGGACTGATCCCCTTTAGGATGGACTGATTGGACCTCCTTGCAGTCCAAGCGACTCTCATGAGTCTTCTCCAACACCACAGTTCAAAAGCATCAATTCTTCAGCGCTCAGCCTTCTTCACAGTCCAACTCTCACACCCATACATGACCACTGGAAAAACCATAGCCTTGACTAGATGGACCTTTGTTGGCAAAGTAATGTCTCTGCTTTTGAATATGCTATCAAGGTTGGTCATAACTTTCCTTCCAAGGGGTAAGCATCTTTTAATTTCATGGCTGCAATCACCATCTGCAGTGATTCTGGAGCCCCCCAAAATAAAGTCAGCCACTATTTACATTGTTTCCCCATCTATTTACCATGAAGTGATGGGACCAGATGCCATGATCTTAGTGTTCTTAATGTTAAGCTTTAAGCCAACTTTTTAACTCTCCTCTTTCACTTTCATCAAGAGGCTCTTTAGTTCTTCTTCACTTTCTGCCATAAGGGTGGTGTCATCTGCATATCTAAAGTATTGATATTTCTCCCAGCAATCTTTATTCCAGATTGTGCTTCTTCCAGCCCAGCGTTTCTCATGATGTACTCAGCATAGAAGTTAAATAAGCAGGGTGACAATATACAGCCTTGACGTACTCCTTTTCCTATTTGGAACCAGTCTGTTGTTCCACGTCCAGTTCTAACTGTTGCTTCCTGACCTGTATACAGATTTCTCAAGAGGCAGGTCAGGTGGTCTGGTATTTCCATCTCTTGAAGAATTTCCCACAGGTTATTGTGATCCACACAGTCAAAGGCTTTGGCCTAGTCAATAAAGCAGAAATAGATGTTTTTCTGTTTTTCCTACATTTAAGCCCTTGCAAGTGCTGTTTCCTGGGACCAAAAATGCTAGTGTCTCTATCTTGCTTCCCTCACTTTTTTCTATCCCCTTCTAAGCATGCTTTGAGACTCAGCTCAAATGTTGCATCTTTAGCAAAACGTTTTCTGAATTTCTCCCCCGACTTTCCCAGCAGGCTTGTTTGTGCACTGGGTGTTTTGAAGAGACTTCCTCTTAGCCATTTTCACTTGGCTGTGATTTCATTATGTCTCTATTAAGGGACTGAGTATTTCTTGTGGGCAGATACTATATTTTATTCACGTATCCCCAGACCTGATCACAAAGCCTGGCACCACTGCCCTGCAGGAGTTGGCTCCTAATGACTTGTGAGTGCCAAAGGTTAAATTTTCAGGAATATTGTGAGTGGGTTGTACGATATAGCCATTACTAGACACAGAATTACATAAAACTGTCATTAAATACATTTTATCAAAAGACAAAGAAATACTGCAGACTCACCTCTTCCCAGTCGTTTTTCTGCCTTTTGCTGTGAGTCGTGCTGTTGAAGTTATCTACATCTCCATTGTCCATAGCGGGGACCTACTATAAAGGGATGAGCACTGAGCATCTGTTGCCAGCTCCATGTTTAATGACGTCATGCTGGTCGATTGAAACTGGCCACAGTTAGAGGAATTTCCTATGGATGCTGCCAAATACTGCAAACCAGGGCTCCAGCTCAACCAGAACAGATTGTTGAACACTTTATAGGCACGTCGTTTCTGTACCTGCCACAAAAGTGGTGTTTGATGAATGTCAGCTGAAGTAAAGGAATAGGGATTTTGGAAAATTTCATTTAGACTGAGCATGAGGTGGGCGGCTGTGGAAGCCTAGAAGGAGATTGAATCTGGGACTGTTAAGGATTACAACTAGGGGGACGAGCCCATGGTCAACCACTTAAATAACTATTCTCACTCTACCTACAACCTACAATAGATTCTTTTTTTTTTTTAAATAAACTTATATCCTTTAAATTTTTATTTTATTTATTTTATTTAAAAAAATTTTTTTAAATTTTATTTTTAATCTGAGGATAATTACTTTACAATATTGTGATGGTTTCTGCCATAGCTCAGCGTGAATCAGCCATAGGTTTCCATATGTCCCCTCCCTCTTAAATCTTCCTCCCTCCCCATCCTACCCCTCTAGGTTGTCACAGCGTACAACCTGTGTACTACAGCAGGTTTGGGTTCCCTGTGTCATGCAGCAAATGCCCACTTGCTATCTATTTTGCACATGGTAATGTATATGTTTTCCTGCAACTCTCTCAAATCGTCCCACCTTCTCCCTCCCCCACTGTGTCCAAAAGTCTCTTCTCTATGCCTTTGAAAAAAAAATTATTCATTTATTTTTGGCTCCGCTGGGTCTCCATAGCTGCCAGGGCTTTCCTTAGTTCTGGTGAGCAGGGGCCACTCTTTACTTCAGGGCGCAGGCTTATTGTAGTGGCTTCTCTCATTACAGAGCACAGGCTCCAGGGCATGCGGACTTCAGTACCTGTGGTGTTCAGGCTTAGTTGTCCTGTGCCATGTGCAGTCTTCCCTGATTAGGGATCGAACCCTTGTCCCCTGCATCAGCAGGTGGATTCTTATCCACTGGACCACTAGGGAAGTCCTGCAATATATTCCTGCAATGAGCAATGTATGGGACCTGGCATGTTTTCAAATATGCTCTTCAGGGTCTGACACTTGATATTTAGTCTCTAAATTAATTCCAGAAGCTGATGGTATCTGCAGTAGAATGTTCAGTGAGAAAGATTGACTTTTATTGTCTTAATTTTTAGCTGAAACCTCAAGACAGGCCCTGAGCGACTGCATGAAATTTTAATTGCAAACATGATTTCTTTTGATTGCCATATGGCTATATCATGATGTATATTTACTCTTTCTGAACCACTGAGTGTGAATATCCTAGGATGACAGATCAGTTAGTGATGCTGTTGTTGCGGTCGCTGGATGGGATGGCGGATGTTTTCTTAATGTGTAGAGGTCAAGGGCTGTGTCTACAGAACCAAGTGAGCTGAGAGATAGGAGGAATTACTTGTGATTCTGCCCCAAATGTCAGGGTCTGAGGAGGATGGCTTGGTGCATGAGGTTGAAGTGGCAGCTGAGTCTCTGTTTCATTTAAAGATACGGGGCTTCTCTATCCTCTCCTATTCTGGGCCGAAGGAGACATTTTAATATATTTGTTAACATGAAAGCTACTTTTAATTTCCTTATTATGATGTAAATTTATACTTCTCCTAAAATAAAATTAAAAAGGCAATGCAACAAGAAGTAAACTTTTCGTGCCTGTTCAGGTGTGTCTAACTCTTTGCAGACCCCATGGACTGTAGCCCACCAGACTCCTTTGTCCATGAAATTTTCCAGGCAAGAATAGTGGAGTGGGTTGCAGGGGATATTCCCGACCCAGGGATCAAACCCATGTCTCTTGTGTCTCCTGAATTGGCAGGCAGATTCTTTACCACTGCGCCACCTGGGAAGCATGAGAAATAAAGAAGAAAGTAAAAATATAAATCACCTGGTGTCCTATCATTTTGAGATAATTCTTTAAACATTTTCATATTTATCTGCCCAGATTTTCAATACATTCTTGGTCCTACCTGTCCAAAATATTGGATTGAATTTTAGTTTCCATGGTTGATATTTACAAACATTAAATTTCCTGTAGTTCCTACATATAATAAATAGCATTTTAATATTATGTTTTATGGAACACCAGCCTCATAGAGGCTCTGATGTGGTCTTTTTTTTTCTAAAGAGGCAAATATTTTTGGACTTATTTGTCATTGTTTTGTTTGTAGGATTGTATTTTTGCTTTTGGCTATACTGTGTGGCATGGGGGAATCTTAGTTCCCCTGACCAGGGCTCAAACCCTCGCCCCATACAGTGGAAGCACAGTCTTAACTACTGGATTTGAGAGACTTGCACACTAGTTCGGAGCTATGACTACCTTTGTTTCCTCTGGAAGTTACGGGAGTGGATTGAAGAGGTGGGAAAATGTGGGGTCCTTTGGCTCCTTAACATTGCTGGTGGAAGCTGGAAATGTGTGATTGGTTTTTAGTTTTTGGCTCACTCATTGAATACACATTCCACTGACAATGTATCAGATTCTGGTGTCCCAGAGAAGAGTAAGACAGAGCCACTACTCACATCCTAGCAGGTGACACAGAATGGAAACAAATCAATGAAAATAGGGCATGGTAATTGCTCTTACAGGAGTTTTACTTATTATTTTTTTAAAGAAAGATATATATACATATATATATACACACACACACATAATGTTTTTTGGTGTGGACCATTTTTAAACTCTTTATTTAATTTCTTGCAGCACTGCTTCTGTTTTATGTTTTTTTTTTTTTTTTTTTTGGCTGTGAGGCATGGGGGATCTTAGCTCACTGATGAGGGATTGAACCTGTACCCCCTGTATTGGAAGGCAAAGTCTTAACTGGACCGCCAGGGAAGTCTCTTATATGGGGATTTTAAACAGAGATCTGTGGGACCACAAAGGATGTAGTCATTATCTTTCTGGGAGGAACTAGAGCAGTATGTGTCCCTACGTGCTAAGTCACTTCAGTTGTGTCCAACTCTTTGCGACTCCATGGACTATTGCCCGCCAGGCTCCTCTGTCCATGGGATTCTCCAGGCAAGAATACTGGAGTTTGAGTTCTTTACCACTAAGGCCACCTGGGAAGCCTAATTACTTAAATCCTCTTCTTTAACAAATGAAAATTCAACATAACCTTAAGGACAAAACAAAAACAATCCAAGCTCTCAAATACAGTCACTCAGAGTATGCCTCTTATTCTCCTTGACTATTTCTTCCTTGTGAAGGTTTAATTCTTCCAGAAGCTCTCTCCATAATACGGCAAAAGTGGTCATCTCCAGTTGTTGGATGATTTTGATCAGACTCTTTATTCATGCCTCTATTCTGGAGTGTGGAGCAGTACACTGGCCTAGCTGCTGTTGCATGTCCACGTTTGAATCAATTCCTGTGTCTAGGGCGATGCCATTCTCACTGGCCAGGCTTAGATCATGTTGTTACCAACCAGGGTTCTTGGCCTTCCCCAGTCAATAGATATTAACGGGGGGCCAGATAAGAAATTCAGGCAAGGCTTTACAGGGACCCCTGCTTCAGCAGGGAGGGGCAAGAATAAACAACAGATTGCCTTGCTGGCTTGCTTACTTCCTGCTGGGTGGGTGAGCTTGTTCCTAATATGGGGTGGAGGGGGGCGGGGTGAGCTAGGGGTTGTCCCGGGGTCAAGCTGGAGGCGTGGCTTAGGTGTTTGGCCCACCCCTTAGGTGGTGTTGAGTGGCCATGCGCAGTACCCTGCTATGGCTCCTGACACCTTGCTTCTGCTCCAGGCTCTTAAAAAGTGGCGGATGGGTCTTTTTTTTGTCTCTTTGTATCTTTTTGGCCCAGGATTTGCCCCATCTGTGCACGCACACAATTATTTTTAGTCCCATACCGTTTCTTTGTACTCTTAGCTGGAGGAGAGATGTGTCCTGGTACAGGCATTGCAGCATTGCAGCCAATAGTCCCAGGTCTCAGGTCCCAGCCTGTCTCAATGGAGTCTCTCCTATAACCTCTTTTGAATTGTATGCGCTGGGAGTAGGGAAAGGAGTCATCCTGAACTGGAAGGAGTGGACACTGGCAGCTGTCTCCTACACGAAGGACTCACCCTCGAGGTGACACTTGGCTTGCACTTGGCAGGATGAATTTTTACCAGGTAAAAAGCTTTGAGTGTCAGGGGCGTGATGTAGATGGCTGAATTAGAAAAGAGAAAGGGGATTTGGGTGAGGCTAGAAACAGCGGGCATAGGAGTCCAAATTGTGAAAGACTGTTTTGACTAGACCAAGAAATTGGTATTGTTAGTCCTTCTAGGTTAGCTTTGATTGTTAGGAAGACAGCTCTGGTGAGAGCAAAGAAGATGGCTGTGAATGGAGAGAACCTGGTTTTGTCAGAAAGATGGGTCGTCTGAGGGTTGCCAGCTGCAAAGTGGTGGCTTGGGGCTCCTGGGCTGAGGATTGTGAGAGAAAAAATATCAATGAATTAGCAGCACACACCATCTGATTTGAGGGCTTCTCAGGTGGCTCAGTGGTAAAGAATCTGCCTGCCAATGCAGTAGAGTCGGGTTCGATTCCCTGGGTCGGGAAGATCTCCTGGAGAAGGAAATGGCAACCCAATTCCAGTATTCTTACTTGGGAAATCCCATGGACAGAGGAATCTTCTGGATTCTAGTCCATGGCGTCACAAAAGACTTACCAACTATGCAAAAGAGTTAAACATGACTTACCAGCTAAACAACAACAACAATCATCTGATTTAGGATGGAGAGTCATGGCATTCAGGCTATGTATTCTATGATACTTTCAAGCTATGCCAATGAAGAATTATCAAAGTACCCCTGCCACCCCAGCTGTTTCCTTTTCTTTCCAAAAAGGAGAAAGAAAATCTCAATGACGTCATGTTCCTTATTATTTATTGATTTACTACCACCATTGTCTGATTATTTATTGATAATAGACTAGAAAAACTCATATTTTCATATGGCTTCCTTTATCAATGAAACAACTGAACATTGCTATTTGCTCCAATATAAATGCAATATAATTTTTGTAGAAGTAGGAAATTCTTGTTTGGAAAGGTCTTCCTGAGAGGGTTTTAGAAAACATACCGCATGGTATTCCTTGTGGTCACAGCCATCTCTGGCCCCCTGCTCTTTGGTCTTGGCTTATAAATTTTCATCTCATTTCTCTGGGCTTATGTTTTAAGGCTTAATAATAAATGGTATTAGATTGAACTGCCTCTGTGTAGGTTTTCTATTCTTAGTATATGGGTGAATAGATTAATTTATCATGCTATTAATCTGTCACCCTTCAGCAGCCATAAATTCAATTTCATACATTACCATGTGACTCCTGAGGGGATAGGGTAGATCTCAGGCCACAAATAACAAGTTGGAGATGAATGTGTGAATAACTGTGAGGAACAGAATTAACTCATGAAATTTTAAAAACGATCGTTTTTAAATGGACAGCCCATGAGTACCCTCTTCACACGTGTCAACTAAGAAAAGCAGGGCCACCTGATTCTTCAAGCTTGGACCTTTACCTGACTTTTGAACTTTTCCTCTGAATTCAGTCCCCTTCTATGCTATATCCCTGAGATCCTCAATTCTGTTGACATTTCCTTTGAAGGTGCCATCCTGTTTCAAAATGATGTTTCCATTCATGCCGTTGCATATCTCTAGCATGATCTTCTCACCCCATCTGCTCACTTACCATTTTCCAAAGCCCAATTCATTTGTCATTTCTGGGAGGCATGACTCCATGACCCTCTTCCTTCTTTCCTTCCTCCACGTTAAATGTTCTTCCATGATTTCCATGATCCTGCTTGATGGTTCTTTTACATTTGTTTAGCTGTCTTTGCCACTTGCCTATGAGCTTAGTCGGGACATGCACTATCTTCTATTGTGGTAGTCTGCGGTGTACTGGGAGATCAATCAATGCCTGCTGGATTGATTTGAAAGCCAATGTCCCAGGTGTCCCAGAAGACTCTTATAAGTCTGAGTAAGTGGTGAAAAAACAAATTGAGAATAGCTCCCCTTTCTCAGTCTTCTGATGCCAGAGGCATGAAAGACCTCAGTATGAAGAGGTTTCTAATTCAAGATGTTCCAGTGGAGTCCATTTTTCTCTTATTTTACTTTTGGCTGGTTGGATAAAAGCGCAGTTGCTTCTGAAATGGAACAGTAGATCAGGGATGTGTTATTTATTTCCATTGACATCTCTCTCTTCCTAAGTGGCTGGGAACGTGGGCACTCTTTGCATCTCGTTGTGGTGGATACCTGGGGTCAGAGGCTTTGATTTCTGATGCTCTGTGTGTAGCCTCCAGCAGATCACATCCTGCTTGCTCTTCCTGGTGATGTTTTATTCATTAGAGTGTGGCCAAATGGAAATTATATCTTTGGCTGTTAACAATCTGTACTAAAGTGAACTTCTGGATATTAAAAAAAAAACAACAAAACAAAAACCCAAGCCAAGGTGCAGGAATTGAGCTATTTATTTCTCCCTTCCTGACTTCAAAATGGGACTGGGGCAAAACATGTTTAGGGACTCTTGCCTGTAATCAGAGAGTACCTCCCTGGTTACCCTATATAAAGTACTTTCCTATCCGTCTTCTTTTACTCTGCCTGATTTTCTTTTTTTTGTTGGCTGCACTGTTTGGCATGTGGAACTTCCCTGACCACAGATCGAACCCATGCCCCCTGCATTGTAAGCACACAGTAGGTGCTTACTAAATCTATGCTGATTAAATGGAAGATTGTACTTATTACCACTTCTCATATAGCCCTCACCACATACTGTCCCAGGCAAGGTGGTGAATATTTGTGCTACATTACTTTGCATCTTTCTCACACCATGAAACCAGTAGAGTATTGTGCCATTTCCACTTATACTGGAGGGAAGTGAAACTTAGAGATCTAGTAAGTTGCCTGAGGTTTCACAACTGGTCACTCGGTTCAGTGCAGTTCAGTCACTCAGTCGTTTCTGACTCTTTGTGACCCCGTGAACCACAGAACGCCAGGCCTCCCTGTCTATCACCAACTCCCGGAGTTCACCCAAACCCATGTGCATTGAGTCGGTAATGCCATCCAACTATCTCATCCTCTGTCGTCCCCTTCTCCTTCTGCCCTCAATCTTTCCCAGCATCAGGGTCTTTTCAAAAGAGTCAGTTCTGTGCATCACGTGGTCAAAGTATTGGAGTTTCAGCTTCAATATCAGTCCCTCCAATGAACACCCAGGACTGATCTCCTTTAGGATGGACTGGTTGGATCTCCTTGCAGTCCAAGGGACTCTCAAGAGTCTTCTCTAACACCACAGTTCAAAAGCATCAATTCTTTGGTGCTCAGTTTTCTTCACAGTCCAACTCTCACATCCATACATGACCACTGGAAAAACCATAGCCTTGACTAGACAGACCTTTGTTGACAAAGTAATGTCTCTGCCTTTCAACATGCTATCTAGGTTGGTCGTAACTTTCCTTCCAAGGAGTAAGCGTCTTTTAATGTCATGAGCCTGGATTTTTAATTAGGATGATGTTTGTGAAGGGTAGGTCTAAGTTCACAGTATAATCTCTGAAGTTAAGTGATATTATTTTCTGCAGTATTCTGGCATTTAGGGTCCCATGCCATCCAATTTCTTCTTTTCCCCTTATAAAAATAGTAATTGCTAAGACTTAGACATTTTTAGCTTTCAGGAACTGTATCAAGTCCTATACCTAAATTATCTTATTTAATCCTCAAAATAAATTCATACAGTAGATTTTATAATCCCCCTTGCACAGCTGGAGAGAGGAGATTCAGGTAGGTTAAGTGACTTATAGCCACTTTGCTGATAAATAGTATAGTTGGGACTTGAACACAGACTTCCTTGTTCTGGTGTCTGTTTGCTGATCTGTAATGCTGTGTTCTTTCTCCAGAAATTCCCTATGTGCTGTTTTATACCCAAGCAGAAGGAATTACTGGTACAGTCTTAAGAAATTAATGTCTATACAATGGAAGGGATTAATCTCAGGGATTAATCTTAGTCACATGGAGAGAACTGTATTAGTGCATTGGAGGCACATTCTAAGAAGAAATGCCAAATCAAAGAGAGGGAAGAGGGGTTCAGGAGCTCTTTATTTGAATGGATTGAACCAACTAGATGCTTGATTGTAGAAGGAAAAACAGAGGTGAGGGGCAGAGAGAGAATCTGAAATAGAGTCAGAAGAGGAAGGAACAGACTTGCTATTTATTGAAGGTAGTATATCAAGGTGATTATAAACTCAAGTCCTACATTTAAATTTCCTAGGTTGATATCCTAGCTTACCTTATTAGCTGCTGTGCTTGGGCAACTTATTTTACCTCTGCCTCTTTTGTCTTATCTCTTAAATGGGGACAGTCCTAGTTCCTTCACTGTATAGAGTGGGAATCAGTGGAGATGATGCATGAAAGCCCTTAGCATGGGGCCTACACACAGTATTGTTGTTTAGTTGCTCAGTCGTGTCCGGCTGTTTGTGACCCTGTGGACTGTAGCCCACTGGCCTCCTCTGTCCATGGGATTTCCCGGGCAAGAATACTTGAGTGGATTGCCATTTCCTTCTCCCAGAGAATAACAAGTGCCCTAGAAATATAAACTGTCATTGTTACTGATAGTTGTGGATTCATTGTAGGAAAGAAGAGATTCCTGCAATGGATGAAGGCTCCTGGTATGCCAGAGTTGTTAGCAGAAACTGTGGGTTATCAGATTAAACAGCTTCAATTTCCAGAAGAGATATGTGAGCCTCAGAGAGAAGATGGTTCTGTCTTGAGATTTTATATAGAGAGATACCTGCAGATCCAACACTGTCACCCAGCTCTTCAAATATATCTAAGGTTTTAAAATACAACTGGTGGCTATCCACCTGCCAGTGCAGTAGATGCAAGAGACTAGGGTTCCGTCCCTGGGTCAGGAAGATCCCTCAGAGGAGGAAATGGTAACCCACTCCAGTATTCTTGACTGGACAGTTCCATGGACAGAAGGGCCTGGTGGGCTACAGTCTATGGGGTTGCAAAAAGTCGGACATGGTTTAGTGACTAAACATCAACATGCAGGCTCTAGTTCAGCCATGAGAACACTGAATAGCATCAGTCCCAGGGGGTGTGCCCTTGGCTAGACCCCGGAATCACCACTCTGTCAACCTAACAGTGTTCCTGGATGGAGGGAGATAAAATTGAATGATATGAACCCCTGCATCCACCTGTCTTGTTGATACTACCATCAAATATGTCTAGAATTAACCAGATGTGCAAGTTCCATTACTCCGCCTAGTTCTTGGCCTTGACATTTCTCATTTGTATTTACCATTGTGAGAGTCTCCACACTGACTTTTTTTTTTTTTTTTTTCAGTTTAATCTCTTTATTGTATTATATTACATTAATATATATTATGCATTAATGTATTATAGCAATACATATGTATGCATTTTAAAATATATTTTTTCCATTATGTTTTTTAAAATTTATTTCTAATTGGAGTATAATTGCTTTACAGTATTGTGTTGATTTCTGTCGTACAACAGCTTGAATCAGCTATGAGTATACATATATTCTTTCCCTCCTGAACCTCCCTCCCACCCCCAGTCCCACCCTTCTAGGTTATCACAGCAGACTGGCCTTCCTTGCAGCCACTTTTGCTCCTACAATCTACACAGCCACAGTGGGTTCTTGTGATAGGAAATCAGTCAAGCTCCCCACCCCCCACCCTATTTAGCATCTTCCAACCAGCTGAAAGTGGAGAGTGAAAAAGTTGGCTTAAAGCTCAACATTCAGAAAACGAAGATCATGGCATCCGGTCCCATCACTTCATGGGAAATGGATGGGGAAACAGTGTCAGACTTTATTTTTTTGGGCTCCGAAATCACTGCAGATGGTGACTGCAGCCATGAAATTAAAAGACGCTTACTCCTTGGAAGGAAAGTTAGGACCAACCTAGATAGCATATTCAAAAGCAGAGACATTACTTTGCCAACAAAGGTTCATCTAATCAAGGCTATGGTTTTTCCTGTGGTCATGTATGGATGTGAGAGTTGGACTGTGAAGAAGGCTGAGTGCCGAAGAATAGATGCTTTTGAACTGTGGTGTTGGAGAAGACTCTTGAGAGTCCCTTGGACTGCAAGGACATCCAACCAGTCCATTCTGAAGGAGATCAGCCCTGGGATTTCTTTGGAAGGAATGATGCTAAAGCTGAAACTCCAGTACTTTGGCCACCTCATGCGAAGAGTTGACTCATTGGAAAAGACTCTGATGCTGGGACGGATTGGGGGCAGGAGGAGAAGGGATGACAGAGGATGAGATGGCTGGATGGCATCACTGACTCGATGGACGTGAGTCTGAGTGAACTCCGGGTGTTGGTGATGGACAGGAAGGCCTGGCGTGTTGTGATTCATGGGGTCGCAAAGAGTCGGACACGACTGAGCGACTGAACTGAACCATCTTCCTGTTGCACTTGGAACAGAATCAGAATACCTTGCCATGGCCTGCTGACCCTAGAGTATCTGCTCCTGTCCTCTTTTCTGATGTCACCCCCCCTCACACTCCCACTTGCTCAGAGGGAGTCCCTCTGATTTCTTACTGTTCTCACAAGTACCTACCTAGTTCCTACCACTGGATTTTTACATATGTTCTTCCACCAAATATTAATGGATGGCTTCTTCTTATCATTCACATCTCTACCTAGCTGTCCCTTTCTTAGAGAGGCTGTTTGTCTCTCTGATGGCCCTGTTCTCTCCCATGGCATATGCTTCATGGCACAGACTGACTTGCTAAAATTATCCTGAAGTTATTTGTTTAAGTAAATTCATTTCCAATGGGGAATTTTTACTTGTGTCTTACTATATTCTTCACAAAGACTTGGACATGACTGAGTGACTAAGCACAGCACAGCACATATCCTCACTCTCCAAAATGATGTCTGTGTTTTGATAGGTGTACCTCGAATACTTATTGAATGAATGAATGGATCACTTGTGAATGAGTGTTTCCTTTGCCATAAGGGGTTTGTGTTCACAGTATAAACACTGAGGGCCACATCAGGAGGAGGGACTCATATGCCCACTGCAAGGTGTCCACATCAGAAACAAAGTCAGTAGCTGGATTTGGTCCTTGGTCAGCCAGCTGGCATCTCCATTTTAAAAACACTTCTTCTGATTTTATAATTAAGTATTTTTTTAACCAGTCAGCACTTTTTGGATGTGTGTATGCTCAGTTTTGTGCCTGACTCTTTGAGACCCCATGAACTGTAGCCCACCAGCCTTCCCTGTCCATGGGATTTTCTAGACAAGAATACTGGAATGGGTTGCCATTTGGATGTGTAAGTTTCCTTTATATAAACACTTGTTGAGTGTCTGTTAACTTAGAATTTTTGGGGTGTAATGAACCAAATTAGCACACATGTATAAAGCAGCAGGCTAGGTTTTTGTTTTTAAGTGGAGAGAATTCTAATTCCTGCTTTGTTGCCTTCCTTCACCTAAGAATTTGTACATAAATACAGTGTGGTTAATTGATCAGAGTTAAGGATAGGTTGTTTGCTATTTTGTTACTTTCTCATTAGAATATGAATGACAGCTGCAAAGTCCCAAAGTCCCTTTTCTCTTAGTATTATTTTTGGATCCACAACACAGGTGTTCTTTGTAGAAGTATATTTCAATAGAGTATTTGTAAGTTCTACCTAGTGCTGCTTAAAAGAGGCTATGATGTTCCTAATTATTTCTAACAATAAATTTATTTTAGGGAATGTCTATTGAAAACAAGACTACATTCCCCACTATCCAATGATAGATTAGAGGGGAGATGGTATATCCTAGAAACGATCATGGTAAATTTGTTCTCTGGGGGAAATTTTGGAATATATTTATTTTCCTGCTTCATGGGTACCCAGTGTAGAAATTTTTAAAAGATTGACTACCTCTGTAGTTTGTAATGACAAATTCGCATCATTCAAGATTTGTAGAAGATAAAACCTAACTATGAATCCAGATGATTTGAAAGTGAGATACGGTAGTTCTCACTGGCACAAATTGATCTCTATTGAGGATCACAATGCCAATGCAGGGATCTGGTGCCTGAATCAACACAGGCCGGAGGCCAAGCATTGGCTCTCTTAACTCCCATCTCCTATGCAGATAACTGAATCTAGCAGCAGACTTCTGAGGTCCAGTGTGAATTATTGACCTCATATAGACTTGTCCCCCAGCTACTATTTTAAATTGAGTTCCGTCTGAGGGTATCTGGGTTTTGCTATCTAAGGGCTGTGAGTTGCCTCTGTGAACTGTCGTATGATGTCAGACCATTAGCCCGCCAACAAGCTGTGTATCACCCCACCTGCTCTGACTACCTCTTTTCTGCCTCAAGGTTTAGAGGCTGCAACTGAAGAGGTGAAATTAGACTGGCCTTTCACCCCCACCCTGAATCCCCTTTGCTGTAAAGTTAAGACACAGTGACAGATGAGATAAACCTTTTGAAGTGTGTATCTCTTCTACTGACAAAAGTCTTTTCAGTTTTACCATACGTTCCTTTTAGCATCTTTCAATGTGATAGGAAACAATTTGCAAATTTCCGAGTATTTAGACTTAGTGCCAAGGGGCAGAAGGGATGAGACCCATGTATCTTTATCTGTGTATCTGTATCCATATCTTTGTCTATATCTTTATATCTGCATCTATATATCTGTCCCCCAGTGGTAAAGAATCTGCCTTCCAGTGCAGAAGAATCAGGAGATGTAGGTTCGATTCTTGGGTAGAAGAGATCCCCTGGAGGAGGGCATGGCAACTCACTCCAGTATTCTTGCCTAGAGTATCCACGGACAGAGGAGCCTGGCGGGCTACAATCCATGGGGTCACGAAGAGTCAGACACAACTAAATGTACACACACACACACACACAGTGTGTATATATATATATATCGCAATATCTATATATATTTTTAAATATCTAGTTCCTTATCCAGGAGTGCTCTTTCTGATAAGTCACTCCTTTTAATCTTGGCTTAATTGTCAGTCCTCTGCCACCAGTTTAGCATCACCTTATAAGCATGTGAACTGTGCCAGTTCTGGAGCCCTGACTCAGACTCACTGAGTTGGAATCTCCATGGGAGAAAGTTCAAGAGTCTCCCATGTATACTGGGAACAAGTATACATGCTGAAGTTGATCTTCCTTCCACTGAGTTCTCTTCATCTCTTTCGCTGGAGCCTGGCCCACCTAGGATGAGGCCCTATTTCTGTTTAAATTTGCAGTGCGTCATACAGGGCTAATGATGTTGTTGACTGAAGGAACGCATGACTGGATTTCTAGATCATTTGGTTCTGCCACTGACCTTGGAACATTATCTACTGAGATTACATTTCTTTGCTTTTAAACAGCACTATAGCCTAGAAAAGGAGAGTAAAACCAAGACTCTTTAGGAAAGGCAGTTGAGATTTGAAAACATGACATGTGAACGGGGCTAGCCAATTTTTCTTTCAGGACAGTTAGGTGAAATGACAGTGTCTGGCACATAGTAGATCTTTAGTAGATATTTGCTGAATAAATAAGTAAATAAAGTAGTAGTTCGTTGAGGTTCATGAGGGGATGTTAAGGTTTTAGCACTTTCTTAGGACTTAATGTTTGTATTGTCCCCAAATTCTTGTGTTGAATCCTTAAACTCCAATCAATGGATTTGGAGACGTGAGTCTCTGAGATGTAATATGGTTTAGATGAAATCAGGGGGATGGGAACCCATTATGGGATTAGTGCCTTTATAAGAAGAGGTAGGAGAGAGATAGTCTCTGTCTCTGCCATGTGAGGATATAACAAGAAGTCATCTATTTGGAAATCAGAAGGGAGCCCTCATAAGAAATCAAATCTGCCAGCACCTTGATCTTGAACTTCAAACCCCCAGAGCCATTAGAAATACATGTACATATCTGTGCCTAAGCCACATGGTCTGATACTTTATTATAGGAGCCTGAGATGACGTGTAAGGAAGGATTTCTTCCAGGGTTTTGATCTTGTTTGCTTCCTTACTGAATCTTCTGAGCCCAGAATAATCCTTGTCTTATACCAGGGGCTAAATAAATGTTTATTGAATGATGGAATATCCAAAGGAACAACTGCAACTGGGATGATTTCTAGATCACGAGAGAGACAAGGCAATCTTTAGGTCCGTTCCTGTAGATGGAAATGACATGATTTTGTTCTTTTTAATGGTTGAGTATTATTCCATATGCATATGCTCCACATCTTTATGCATTCATCTGTTGATGGATTTAGGTTGCTTTCATGTGCTGGCTATTGTAAATAATGCTGCAGTGATTATTGGGGTGCATGTACCTTTTTTGAATTATGCTTTTCTCCAGATATATGCCCAGGAGTGGGAATGCTGGATCATATGGTAGCTCTGTTTTTAGGTTTTTAAAGAAACCATTGTACTGTCATACTGAGTAAAGTAAATCACACAGAGAGAAGCAAATATCCTATGATATTGCTTATGTGTAGAAT
Source organism: Bubalus bubalis (assembly GCF_019923935.1). NCBI lineage: Eukaryota > Metazoa > Chordata > Mammalia > Artiodactyla > Bovidae > Bubalus > Bubalus bubalis. The sequence goes on along the minus strand of NC_059177.1, from coordinate 20,849,939 downwards.
CTTAAAAAATGGTACAAATGAACTTACAAAACAAAAATAGAGTCACAGATATAGAAAACAAACTTGCAGTTATCTGGGGGAAAGAAGGTGGGGGAGGGGTAAATTGGGAGATTGGACATATGGACACTACTATATATAAACTAGGTAACTAATAAGAACCTGTTAAAAAGCACAGGAAACTCTACTCAATACTCTGTAATGACCTGTATGGGAAAATAAAATAAGTGGATATATGTATAACTGACTCACTTTGATATACAGCAGAAACTAACACAACATTGTAAATCAAATATACTCCAATAGAAATTAGTTAAAAGTAAGTGTAAAAATGAAAAAAAAATAAAATTCCTTAGTATTTAAGAAAAAAGACAGGGACAACTGTGAGCAGTCAGGCCAGCTCTGTCTCCTTAAAGCCAAGCTGCTCGCTCAGCGCTCTGAACCAGCCCTTTTCCCCGTGGGCAGTCTCCTGGACAGATATCCCCTGGGATCCCCTGGGACATAGAAAGAGGGGCTTGAAAGTGAGAGGGGATGTGATGTGAATGAGAGAAACACCAGCCCGATGGGCTTCAGAGTCACTCTAATAGGTGTCAGCTTTACGGACCTGTGGCTTTTCTGTCAATTTGGCCCCACTTTGGGGACTCGTTAGGGAGGGAAGCTGCTGTCTCTACCAACACAGCCCCAGCCTCACCAAGAAGCAGGTCAGTTAAGGTGGGTTAGCCAGCCAAGGAGCAGTCACAAGGGAATAATTTGGAGTAAAATGTAAGCAGAGGAGCTTGGGAAACTCTCAGGTCACCCAACAAGCCAAATGTGGGTCTCTTCATCTACAAAATGGAGAGAATAGTGTTGATGACATTAGTCACATGGAATTGTGATAATGAAGGTGAAAACACTTCATTTATTAACATCTGGTATAAATGCTAGCTCATCCTGTTTACTTTGTGTCTGCCTTTGGCTCATTTCAAGGAAGGACCAATGGTAGGAAGTGTGCATGAGAAAAAGTTTTATGTCCAGGTATCTAATGACTCTCCACAGTATTAAGAAAGGCTTCCCTGGTGGCTCAGTGGTAAAAAATCAACCTGCCAATGCAGGAGACGTGGGGTTGATCTATGACTGGGGAAGATCCCCTGGTGAAGGAAATGGCAACCCACTCCAGTATTCTTGCCTGGAGAATGTCACAGACAGAGGAGCATGCCTGGCTACAGTCCATGGGGTCTCAAAGAGTCAGACAAGTCTTAGCAACTGAAGAATAAACAGCAGAATAAAGTAGAGACATAATTGCTTTAAGAAAACAACCAGAGAAGCTGTCGGTGGATCAAAGGACATATCAGTTCAATTGCTCAGTTGTGTCCGACTCTTTGTGACCCCATGGACTACAGCACGCCAAGCTTCCCTATCCAGCACCAATTCTCGGAGCTTGCTCAAGCTCGTGTCCATTGAGTCGGTGATGCCATCCAACCATTTCATCCTCTGTCATTGCCTTCTCCTCCCGTCTTCAATCTCTCCCAGCATCAGGGTCTCTTCCAATGAGTTAGTTATTCACATCAGGTAGCCAAAGTATTGGAGTTTCAGCTTCAGCATCAGTCCTTCCAATGAATATTCAGGACTGATTTTCTTTAGGATGGACTGGTTTGATTTCCTTGCTGTCCAAGGGACTCTCAAAAGTCTTCTCCAATATCACAGTTCAAAAGCATCAATTCTTTGGTGCTCAACTTTCTTTACGGTCCAGCTCTCACATCCATACATAACAACTGGAAAAATCATAGCTTTGACTAGAAGGGCATTTGTTGGCTTAGTTTCATGGCTGGAGTCACCATCTGCAATGATTTTGGAGCCCAGGTAAATAAAGTCTGTCACTGCTTCCATTGTTTCCCCATCTATTTGCCATGAAGTGATGGGACCAGATGCCATGACCTTCATTTTTTGAATGTTGAGTTTTAAGCCAACTTTTTCACTCTTCTCTTTCATTTTCATCAAGAGACCCTTTAATTCCTGTTCACTTTCTGCCATAAGGGTGGTGTCCTCTGCATATCTGAGGTTGTTGATATTTCTCCCAATCTTGATTCCAGCTTGTGCTTCATCTAGCCTGGCATTTCACATGATGTACTCTGCATATAAATTAAATAAACAGAGTGACAATATACAGCCTTGTCGTACTCCTTTCCCAATTTGGAACCAGTTCATTGTTCCATGTCCAGTTCTAACTGTTGCTTCTTGAGCTGCATACACATTTTTCAGGAGGCAGGTAAGGAGGTTTGGTATTTCCATTTCTTTAAGAATTTCCTATGGTTTGTTGTGATCCACAGAGTCAAGGGCTTTTGTATAGTCAGTGAAGCAGAAGTAGATATTTTTCTGGAATTCTCTTGCTTTTTCTATGATCTGATGGATGTTGGCAATTAATCCCTGGTTCCTATAGTTTCTCTAAATCCAGTTTGAACATCTGGAAGTTCTCGGTTCATGTACTGTTGAAGCCTAGCTTGGAGAATTTTCAGCATTACTTTGCTAGCATGTGAGATGAGTGCAATTGTGTGGTATTTCATGTGTAGTGAACATTCTTTGGCACTACGTTTCTTTGGTATTGGTATTGGAATGAAAACTGGCCTTTTCCAGTCCTGTGGTCACTGCTGAGTTTTCCAAATTTGCTGGCATATTGAGTGCAGCACTTTCTGAGCATCATCTTTTAGGATTTGAAATAGCTCAGCTGAAATTCCATCACCTCCACTGGCTTTGTTTATAGTGATGCTTCCTAAGGCCCACTTGACTTCAAACTCCAGGATGTCTGGCTCTAGGTGAGTGATCACACCATCATGGTTATCTGGGTCAATAAGATCTTTTTTGTATAGTTCTTCTGTGTTTTCTTGCCAACTCTTCTTAATATCTTCTGCTTCTATTAGTTCCATACTATTTCTGTCCTTTATTGTGCCATCTTTGCATGAAATGTTCCCTTGGTATCTCTAATTTTCTTGAAGAGATCTCTAGTTTTTCCCATTCTATTGTTTTCCTATACTTCTTTGCATTAATCATTGAGGAAGGCTTTCTTATCTCTCCTTGCTCTTCTTTGGAATTCTGCATTCAGATGGGTATATCTTTCCTTTTCTCCTTTGCCTTTTGCTTCTCTTCTTTTCTCAGCTATTTGTAAGGCCTTCTCAGACAGCCATTTTGCCTTTTGCATTTCTTTTTCTTGGGGATGGTCTTGATCACTGTCTCCTATACAGTGTCATGAACCTCTGTCCATAGTTCTTCAGGCACTCTGTCTATCATATCTAATCCCTTGAATCTATTTGTCACTTCCACTGTATAATCTTAAGGGATTTTATTTAGGTCATACCTGAATGGTCTAGTTGTTTTCCCTACTTTCTTCAATTTAAGTCTGAATTTTGTAAAAAGGAGTTCATGATTTGAGTGACAGTCAGCTTCTGGTATTGTTTTTGCTGACTGTATAGAGCTTCTCCATCTTCAGCTACAAAGAATATGATCAATCTGATTTCAGTATTGACCATCTGGTGATGTCCATTTGTAGAGTTGTCTCTTGTGTTGTTGGAAGAGGGTGTTTGCTATGACCAGTGCTTTCTCTTGCCAAAACTCGGTTAGCCTTTGCCCTGCTTCATTTTGTACCCCAAGGCCAAACTTGCCTGTTACTCCACATATCTCTTGAGTTCCTACTGTTGCATTCCATTCCCCTGTGATGAAAAAGACATCTTTTTTTGGTGTTAGTTCTAGAGTGTCTTGTTGGTCCTAACAGAACCGTTCAACTTCAACTTCTTTGTCATTAGTGGTTGGGGCATAGACTTGGATTACTCTGATGTTGAATGGTTTGCCTTGGAAACAAATAGTGATCATTCTGTCCTTTTTAAGATTGCACTCAAGTGCTGCATCTCAGACTCTTTTGATGACTATGAGGGCTACTCCATTTCTTCTAAGGGATTCTTGGTCACAGTAGTAGATATAATGGTCATCTGAGTTAAATTCACCCGTTCCTATCCATTTTAGTTAACTGATCCCTAAAATGTCAATGTTCACTCTTGCCATCTCCTGTTTGACCACTTCCAATTTACCTTGATTCATGGACCTAACATCCAGGTACCTAGCAATGTTGCTCTTTACAGCATCAGGATTTACTTCCTTCACCAGTCACATCCACAACTGGGCCTTGTTTTCACTTTGGCTCAGCCTCTTCATTCTTTCTGGAGATATTTCTCCACTGTTCCCATAGCATAGTGGGCACCTACCAACCCGGGGAATTCATCTTTCAGTGTCATACCATTTTGCCTTTCATACTGTCCATGGGGTTCTCAAGGGAAGAATACTGAAGTGGTTTGCCCTTCCCTTCTCCAGTGGACCACATTTTGTCAGAACTCTTGACCATGACCCATCCATCTTGGGTGGCCCTACAAGGCATGGCTCATAGTTTCATTGAGTTAGACAAAGCTGTGATCCATGTGAATAGTTTGGTTAGTTTTCTGTGATTGTAGTTTTCATTCTGTCTTCCCTCTAATAAATAATGATAAGAGGATCAAAGGAAGGGAAAGACCTTTTTGGAAGGAGTTAAAATGCTTCATTGATGAGGCAGCAGGCTGGCTGGGTTTTTGAGACTGGGTAGGATTTTTATGGGCTGAAATGTGGAGGAAGAAGACATTGAGCAGGAGGGACCACGAGTAAATATGACCAAGGAGTGGAGAGATGATGGAGCATGGCGAGCGTTGAGAGAAATTCACACAGGATATTGATGCTGCTGCAGTAGGAGATGAGCCTGGAAAGGGATGCCCAAACCAGATTGCAGAAGCCCTTGAGGGAGGCAGAGACCTGATTTGCAGGTAAAGGCAGCCATTAAAGGCAGCTGAGGCAGGATGTCATCTGACTCGTGCAGTACTCTGGGAACACGAAACTGATGGTAGTAGGGGAAGACAGGATGCTGCAAATGTACATTATGGTTTTCATCATATTCCAGTTATTTTAAGCCACAGAAAAATGAACAGGCAAGAATGCTTAGGGACTTCAGACCTACATCTGCAAAGGGATGAGGGGCAGACTGCTTTCTGATAATGATCCAGGAATGGTTCTTGCAATAGAACAAGTTCTCGCAAGGGCTGGGCCAATTCAGATATAGTAGAATCCCAGGGCAGAGCACTGCACTGCATTGCTAGTTCGGTTCATTCCTCTCTCCTCGCCTCCCAGGAAGACTGCATTGTTTTTGATAACACCTGGGAAATCTGAGAAAGAAGGTAGCACAAAATGAACATGAAACTGACCCTTCATGACCTGTGTTAAAATGGGGGTTTCTGTGACTTCAATATGACTTTGAATTTCTGATGTAAGAAAAGATGACTTTACATTTCACATTGCCTGCATATATTGTATATTAAAAAGGAATGCTTTCCAGTTTTGTTTCTAATTATAAAGCAACCTCTTTTCAATGCAGAAAGCTTGTAAAATGGAAAGGCACTTTTGCAAGAAAATTATTGTTAATTTTTCTTTATCTAGTCTTAAATCTAGTCTTTAAAAGCATAAATTTAGTAGGTATATATTTACACACATAAATACACATATGTTTGTGTGCATATAAATCTGGATATTTGTATATTTACATAATATATAACTTTTATATAATTTTTATAAAATTCCATAATATAATGTTTGTGTCTATATATGCTGTTGTATGTACACTGTGTAAATATGTACTGTGTACCTATTCATATTTCAAGGTATGCTCATTTCTTTGTGCTCAGTTTTATTTTTATTTGAAGTAGTTGATGTCCATTCTCTCATGTCACATAATACTCCTTTAGTATGTGCTCTGATGTTCAGAAAAGTGAGTCTTCCTTGCCCAAGTTTTGTGACGTCTGTGTGTTAATTGTGTACTTAATAATTTTTTATATTTTTCTAGAATTTTTATATGTATTTCCCTGGATGTAAGGATTATTATTATACCCATTTGAAATATTGAGAGACTGAAATTTCAAAAATTTCAGGCTTTCTCCAGGTCAAATAACCAGTAAACTTGCTACTGACAAGGTCCACTATGAAAAAACCTTGAGTGTCTGAAAGTGGAAGTGAAAGAGTTCATTGCTCAGTCGTGTCTGACTCTTGGCAACCCCATGGACTGTAGTCCTCCAGGCTCCTCTGTCCATGGGATTCTCCAGGCAAGAATACTGGAGTGGTTGCCATTTCCTTCTCCAGGGGGTCTTCCTGATCCAGAGATCAAACCTGGATCTCCTGCATTGCAGACAGATTCTTTACCATCTGACCCTGAGTGTCTGAGGTGGGACTCAAATCACAAAGCAGTGTATGGCACTAGTTAAGCCCACTGACTTTGAACTGAACACACTTCCTTGGTTCAAATTCAAGTTTTGCCCATGACTGACCAGGTTCCTCAACCTGTCCTAGCCTCTGTTTTGTTGTTTGTGAAATGAGGATATTAATAAGATCCTTCTATTACTGGATTGATGATGAGTAAATTCATTAATTTATGTGCTACACTTAGAATACGCCAGCTTATGGGCAGCAGTGTCTCTATGAAGGCTAGCTATCATAAAGATAGGGCTTTGCTTTCCACTGTGCCAACTGTCTCTTTTTATGTGACTGAACCTTAATCTTTGAGTTGATTTATTTCTTCTTCTCCAGCAAAGGTGATTTTATTTAAGACTCTATCTAAATGTAACAAAAGCAAGTTCATTCAAGGAAAGAATAAGCACAGCTGTTACCTCCCTTCTGAGAGGGCTTATTTATTTTTCTCTGCGAGATAAATAAGCACTGTTGTTGTTGTTTTAGTCACTATATCATGTCTGACTCTGCGACCCCATGGACTTTAGCCTGCCAGACTCCTCTGTACATGGGATTCTCTAGGCAAAAATCCTGGAGTGGGTTGCCATTTCCTTCTCCAGAGAATCTTCCTGACCCACAGATCAAACTAACATCTCCTACATTGGCAAGTAGATTCTTTACCACTGAGCCACCAGGGAAGCCCTAAATGAGCATGAGTTGATAATATTGCAGTAATTTCTTTAGGATATTTGCTGAAGCTGGAAGCACTACTGATTATAGTTTTGTGTGGTGAAGCATCAAACTGTTTGATGGGGTCCACTGTTGGGCTTGTTTGATTTCTGGTGTTGCCCCAACTCCAGGCTGAGTTGCTGATGCTCTCAGCTACAGTTCCACAGTGGAGACAGCTCTGTTCCTTGTTAATCAGGGTGTTTAATGCAGGGGCTAATGATGTGATATGTAACCACTCTGCAACTGTTAAGCCATATGGCACTTGCTTATTGTTATTTATGGTGAATGCATTTATGCTTTTAGTACCCCAAAGCACCCAGCTACATCTGAAATGATGCTTCAAAGTGCTTTGAGAAGCTATGTGTTCTAGTTTTGTGTCCTAATCCAGTATTCGTAGGTCCAGTCTGTGAACAGTATGGGGAAAATCAGCACCAGGGACAGCGTTTGAATCAAGATGCATCACACTGAGTAGGAAAGAAATTGAAGTCCTCACCTAGAAACAAAGCATTATTACCAGGTTTTCAAGAGACTGCAGGGGTATCAACCAGAACTCATATGTTAAAAAGAAAATGAAAATCATATTTTCTTGGCTTCTCTTTGCATGTGTAACTCAGTCATGTCCAACTCTTTCAGACCCTATGGACTGTAGCCTGCCAGGCTCCTCTCTCCATGGGATTTTTCAGGCAAGAATACTGGAGTGGGTTGCCATTTTCCTCCTCCAGGGGATCTTCCTGACCCAGGGATCAAACCTGCACCTCCAGTGTCTCCTTCACTGAAGGTGTATTCTTTACCTGTTGAGCCCTTGGGGAAGCCCCTGGCGTCTCTTTATTTGGATGGATTTAACTTAAAAAAAAAAACACCAAGAATTGAAAGTACCAGATTAAAAAATATATAGCTACAAGATGAATTTTTATATTAATAGTAAAATGAGAACTGTCATGTACACTTGCTCTGTGCTGGGCACAGTAGCTTTAGGGACGTATTGTGCACAGATGTCAGTCCATGAGGGGCTTGGCAACATCCCTCTAAATGAGATGACAGGAAAGTCCGTGTTTATCAGACATTAACCCTCCCCTCCCCTCCCCCCACCATGAGTGTTATGTATATTGCATCAGTTGGATCATAGATGTATGTATATTCTACCTTATGCATCATTTGCCCATAATGGGAGCTAGTACCCCAAGGGCTTTATTCAGCTTCATAAGGCTGATAACTAGAAATACTGAACAGATGGTATGGCATGGATACAAACCCAACAATTCAGCTATCAGTGAATATCAGCATGGTCCCTTTAGTGCTTATTCGAGAAATGCTTTCCTTGATTCTCTAGAGCAGTGATTCTCAATCAGGAGGGTGGTTTTGCAACCCCCCAGTCTACCCAGGGCCCTTGTGGCAATGTCTAGTGACATTTTTGGTTGTTCCGACTGGTGCTGCTACTGCTACGTCACTTCAGTCATGTCCGACTCTACGAGACCCCAGAGACGGCAGCCCACCAGGCTCCCCTGTCCCTGGGATTCTCCAGGCAAGAACATTGGAGTGGGTTGCCATTTCCTTCTCCAATGCATGAAAGGAAAAGTGAAAGTGAAGTCGCTCAGTCGTGTCCGACTCTTAGTGACCCCATGGACTGCAGCCTACCAGGCTCCTCCGTCCATGGGATTTTCCAGGCGAGAGTACTGGAGTGGGGTGCCATTGCCTTCTCCTCCAACTGGTGGGGGAACACTAATTCCCATTAGCATGGGAACTGCCCTCTATTGGTACAGGAGCATCTGTACATGCTGTGAGGGATAGGACACACTGCCCTCTCCTGCCATAGAGATCCTACCCCAGGTGTCAAGAGTGCTGGTGTTGATGACTCAGCTCTAGAGTGAGTCTGAGCCTGAAGTTGAATTCATTGTGAAAGGAGGGATTTGTCAGCAGAGTCCTCTTCCTTATCCTTCTCTCAATGCAGCTTCTCTTCTAAACAGATGTTAAATATGTACAGAAATTACTTGAAGGGAACACTAAATGTCTAGACTGTATAGGATGTCACTATGTCTTGGTCCAGACAGGCTAGGCGGCTATGCTTAGAGCTTTAAATGTGTCATTTTATTCAATTTGCTAAATAACCCTATCCAGACTGAAGGCACTATTACTATATTTCAGAAAAATGAAAACTTCTGCTTTTATGTGAATTCCTCTCAGTATTATTTAGAGTCAAATAACATGGCAGTCAGTCCCTTACCACATGGTAGGTTTTCTAGAAGATGGAAATAGACCTTATTTGGTACCTAGGAAGGGATAGGGAAACTGAATTTTCTTGGTGATGTTACAAAGCTGATTATTTAAAAGACTTGGCAAATAGCATTATTTCTAGTCTGGTTGGTTATTATACAGAGAATGAGCTCGTTAATCCATGCATGGAGTGCTTCCTGCCATGCAACTGCCTGAGAGATGATACATTGCTGTGTGCAAAGAAATATATGCTTTCCATCGTGGTCTCCATCTGTGTGGGGAGACGATACCCAGGGAACATCAATCTCCTGCATTCAGCCTGATTTGTTAGCTGGGCTGATATTTCCTTATCCACTTGGTTGATTTCCTCAGATCTGAACATAGGGTAAAGTCTGATCTCGATCCTATAGACCATTAGTTTTGAAATTAACTTAGACTATGCTCTAAGTACCTTGCACATATTAAATCATTCATATATTATGAATATTTCCACTTTATGGACAAAGAGACTCAGGAACAGGGAGATAACTTCCCAATGTCAAGTCAGGGCTCAGTGCAGATTTGAACCCAGAGTCTCTTCTTGGTGTGCACTCCTTCTGTGCTGGCTTGTGGTGGGCTACCATGGCTGAACATGGGCTTTGAAGTTGGCTAGAATCTAGGGTCTGCTACTTCCTTGTCATGTGTTCTAACATCTTTAAGCTATAATCTCCTTATTTGTAAAATAGAAACAAAAGCATACCTTCAGTATGGATATCAGTACAGTCAGTCCTCACTATTCACTATTACAACTTCCCTGGTAGCTCAGTTGGTAAAGAATCCACCTGCAATGCAGGAGGTTCCAGTTCAATCCCTGGGTCAGAAAGACCCCTTGGAGAAGAAAATGGCAACCCAATCCAGTATTCTTGCCTGGGAAGTCTCATGGACAGAGGAGACCGTCAGGCTACAGTCTATGAGATCACAAGGAATTGGACACGACTTAGCAACTAAACCACTACTGCCATTCATAGTTGTGTGTGCGCGTGCTCAGTTGTGTCCAGCTCTTGCAACCTATGGATTATAGCTGGCCAGGCTCCTCTGTTCATGGGATTTTCACCAGGCAGGAATACTGAAGCAGGTTGCCATTTCCTTCTCCAGGGGATCTTCCAGACCCAGGGATCTTCCTGACTTAGGGACCATTCACAGTAGTTATGATCTATAAAGTTGCTGCAAACACTGAAGTAGTGAATACTGAATGTATGGCTCCCAGGGGGAAATACCGGGTTAGGTTCCTATGAGCTTCTGGTCACAACACTGTCAACCAGTCAGTATGTAGCCTTGTTTTATGTCTGTTTCTGTTGAAGGCCACCTTATTTAATATATATGGTTGATTCATTGACATTGAACTCATGGCCAACAGCACCGTTAACTCATGCTGAAACAAGCCTTGTCTAACACACGTGTGTTTCTGTAAGGTGCATCACAGCCTTTTGCACTTGCGAACACTACATACTGTGTCAGCACTATACTTGGGCCACTTTAAACAGTGAAGTCACCAACAAAATGTGAGAAATGTGGTACTAAATAGACTGTGAACAGGATAGTTGTTGACACATGAGAGCTGAAAGAAGGCAGAGATTCACCTTGTTTAACTTATGCTGGGGACGTGCGTCAACAACTGAAAATTTTCACCACTCTGTGCATATATGCAAATGACTACAAAAGTGCCACGAGTATTGATTCTAGAGCTCCAGGTAAAATTTAGCAAGTAGGTGAATTCATGTAGGTGAAATCTGTGCAAAATAAAGCTGGATTCTACATATGTCCAGGTTGTAGGAGGTATGTGTGAACTAAGGTATCTAGATACAAGGCTCAGCATGTCATCATGTTCAACAAATGGTTTCATTATTATTATTTTGAATAAATGTCTGCCAAAAATCAGATCCTTTGGGTGGTTTTGTGCTGCCCTCCCTGTGCACTGGAGAGGCTCTCTTCGAGAGGAGAGAATGTGACTACAGAAAGCAGCCTTTAAGGAGATTACACTGGGTATCTCTGCTCTTTTCACTTTAGGATGTGAATTAGGCATCCAGCAAGTGGCATATATTGGATTTGAGGTGTATATGGTACACTGAGAATGGATGTGAAAGTTAAATTCAACTTCCCTCCTTCCCTGTATCATAGTGTTCCTTCTTTTTATTATGAAGTTTTAGTTAACACTTCTCAAAGTGTGGCAATGTTAGAACCAGACATGGAACAACGGACTGGTTCAAAACTGGGAAAGGAGTACGTCAAGGCTGTATATTGTCACCCTGCTTATTTAACTTATATGCAGAGTACTGCTGCTAAGTCGCTTCAGTCGTGTCCGACTCTGTGCGACCCCATAGACGGCAGCCCACCAGGCTCCCCCGTCCCTGGGATTCCCCAGGCAAGAATACTGGAGTGGGTTGCCATTTCCTTCTCTAAGGCATGAAAGTGAAAAATCAAAGTGAAGTCGCTCAGTCATGTCCAACTCTTAGCAACCTCATGAACTGCAGCCTACCAGGCTCCTCCATCCATGGGATTTTCCAGGCAAGAGTACTGGAGTGGGGTGCCATTGCCTTCTCCAAAGTACATCATGTGAAATGTTGTGCTGGATGAAGCACAAGTTTGAATCAAGATTGCCAGGAGAAATATCAATAACCTCAGATATGCGGATGATCCCACACTAATGGCAGAAAGCAAAGAACTAAAGAAGCCTCTGGATGAAGGTGAAAGAGGAGAGTGAAAAAGCTGACTTAAAACTCAACATTCAAAAAACTAAGGTCATTATATCCTATCTCATCACTTCATGGTAAATAGATGGAGAAAAAGTGGAAACAGTGGCAGATTCATTTTCTTGGGTTTCAAAATCACTGTAGACAGTAACAGTAGTCATGAAATTAAAAGATGCTTGCTCCTTGGAATAAAAGCTATGACAAACCTAGGTAGCATATTAAAAAGCAGAGACATCACTTTGCTGACAAAGGTCCATCTAGTCAAAACTATGGTTTTTCCAGTAGTCATGTATGGATGTGAGAGTTGGACCATAAAGAAGGCTGAGCACCGAAGAATGGATATTTTTGAACTGTGGTGTTGGAGAAGACTCTTGAGAGTCCTTTGGACTGCTAGGAGATCAAACCAGTCAATCCTAAAGGAAATCAATCCTGAATATTCATTGGAAGGACTGATGCTGAAGCCACAGCTCCAATACTTTGGCTATTTGATGCTAAGAGCCTACTTATTGGAAAAGACCCTGATGCTGGGAAAGATTGAAAGCAGGAGGAGAAGGGGATGCCAGAGGATGAGATGGTTGGATGGTATCACCGACTTAACGGATATGAGTTTGAGCAAGCTCCTGGCGATGGGGAAAGACAGGGAAGCCTGGTGTGCTGCAGTCCATGGAGTCACAGAGAGTTGAATAAGACTTAGTGCCTGAACAACAACAGTAGCAATGGTAGAACAAGAAAAGAGGGAAAGGGTTAAGTTCACCTTTTCCCCTCTCCCTGCATCATAGAGTTCCTGCTTTTTACTGCAAAGTTCTAGTTATTGCTTCTCCAAATGTGAACTCTAAACCAGCATGCCTTATGAACATTTATGTTAGAAATGATTCCTACCCAAATTTCCTGAGTCAGAAGCTGTGAATTAGCTCAGAATCGGTGTAGACTTACCCAGCAGTTCTGAAGCCAGCTGAGGACTACTCTTCTGGTCTAAACCCACACTCCAGTTACTGAGTTCTTTTCATCACTATTTTGCAGACTACAGCCCCCGTGAGACAAATGTTAAGTACTTCTTTCATGTTTGTTAAAATTTGCCTGGATTTTTCTGGGATTGTCTGGGGCCTAATCCTTTTGTTAAAAAACAACTCCCTGTTTGGCTTAGATAACTTCTGCTACTTCCTTATTATGTTTCAGCTTCTTATTTAATGGCTGATGGTAGAGCTCTTTTTTTTTTTTAATTCATTTTTATGCAATACCTATAGCCTCCAGAAAGATAAAGTGTGTGAATGGATTTGTCTTCCAAGTTCTAAGGCAGATGGGTTGTCAAGGTTTTCTTTTCATTTACAGCAAGTTGAGGCTATTCCATGTTTCTTTTCTCCCCACCTGTTTTCGAATCAGAATTTCTTTATGGTTGTTGTTTGATAACTCCGACCTTTCAGTCTGATGATGTTGTGACTACATTGTAGATCATTTTTTGTCAAGTTGCTGGTTTATTCTTTCATTTCACTAATATTTATGTAAACCCTGATCTATGCTTACTAAACTTGCTCGTGGAGATCTTACTGAGCATAACAGAGACGATCCTTGTGATCCTTGTCCTCATGTCCTGGAAGACTCATCATGAAAGTAATTAGAGCTTCAGAAACTGCTGTGAAAGAAATACCTGGAGGGACTTCCGTGGTGGTTCAGTGGCTAAGACTCTGCACTCCAATGCAAGGGGCCTGAGTTAAATCCCTGATCAAGGAACTAAATCCCAAATGTCACAACTGAAAGATCCAGTGTGCTGCCACTAAGACCTAGTGCAGTCAAATAAATAAACAAAATATACATATATAAAAAGAAGCACGTGGAGCTGGGAAGGACTTCACCATATAAATAAAACCTGGTCAGGAAATGTATCCATATATTCTTGACTTCTGAGTAGACTTGCACAGACGAGTGAAAATTAACCAGGCACGCTCTGTGACAACTTAAAGGGATGGGACGGGGTGAGAGGCAGGAAAGGAGGGTCAGGAGGGAGGGGACATATGTATACCTGTGACTGATTCATGTTGATGTATGGCAGAAACCTGCACAATATTGTAAAGAAATTATCCTTCAGTTAAAAATAGGTAAAGTAAAAAAAAAATTAACTAGGTAAAGGGAGGTATAGGTAGGGAGGGAAAGACCATGGACGGAGGAGCCTGGTAGGCTGCAATCCATGGGGTCGCTAAGAGTCGGACACAACTGAGCAACTTCACTTTCACTTTCCACTTTCATGCCTTGAAGAAGGAAATGCAACCCACTCCAGTGTTCTTGCATGGAGAATCCCATGGACGGAGAAGCCTGGTAGGCTGCAGTCCATGGGGTCGCACAGAGTCAGACACGACTGAAGCGACTTAGCAGCAGCAGCAGCAGCAGGTCTTTAAGAAGGAATAAAAGTGGGCAGAAGAATTTAGGAACTGAAGTAGAGAATGGTGCAAGGTGAAGCTGGTCAGTAAGCAGATGACATTTGTGCAGTTAACAGGGCAAAAAAAAAAAAAAAAAAATCCAGCTGATGGATCACAGGGAGTATGTTAGGATGCTAATCTTACTTTCACAGAGATCATTGTATTAGAAGGAGAGGTGGGGGAGGCTATTCTCCCAATGACCCTGTACAATTGTACACAGAAATAACAGAGATGACATTGATCTGCATTATTTTGGTTGATTTTTATTAATAAACATATTTAGCCATGATTGAAGGTTTTTGATCACCATAGATAATCTAGGTGGAATAACTAACGTGTGAAGTCAGAAGTTAATGATTTTACTATATAAATACTTTTAGTTTTTCAGATCAGATCTAGGATAAGGAAGTTTTGAGAAGCTAAGGATTGGGGAAATCTGGACCATATGATGCTGTGGGGTTGGTGACTCAGGACAGGAAGGGATAAGGGATGCTGAAGATGAACATTGTGCTTCTTGTGTGTGGCTTGATCCTAGGCAGTGTAGATTTCCTCTTTTTTTCTTACCTTCAAAGTAATTGCATGCATGCCGAGTCATGTCCGACTCTTTGCGACCCCATGGTCTATAGCCTACCAGGCTCCTCTGTCTATGGGTTTCTCCAGGCAGGAATACTGGAATGGGTTGCTGTTTCCTTCTCCAGAGGATCTTCCTGACCCAGGAATTGAACCCAGATCTCCTGCACTGGCAGGCGAATTCTTGAGCACGGATCCATCTGGGAAGCCCTCAAAGTAATTATCAGATTCTAAAAATTCTGGACCAGTGATTGTTTCAAAACCCAGATGACAAAAAGTGATGGTTATAATCATTTTCTTTGTAAGGAAAGGATGAGGTTGTATCAGGTTCATAAATATAGAGGTGGGCATTAGACTGCACACTCTCCAGTCCTCCCTGCCCCCGAGACGTGAGCTTGTCTAAGTGTTTGTTATTAGATCAGCATCTCTCTTTGGCATAATTCAGACTGCTTTGTACATAGGAGGAAGCAGAGCTTGCAGGAATGGAAGAGTAACTTGCTAGGTTTTGATAAGCAACACTGGCCAATGTGAGGTTGAAGGAGGGGCTTAAAGTTCTGTCATAGAGGGTTCTCTTGGTTGCCTGGGGGAGACTCAGGATCGGGGAGCATAGATGGCAAAGTCAGTTGATTTCTCAATGTTACCTCCCCGCAGGTTCTTTTCACTACATTTTACTTTGAAGGCACCTTGAACCCTCTTGAAGCTTGGAAGTAACAATGGGCATAGACATGTTTTTATTTTGAGACAGTTTTGGGTAATGCCATTGCTACTGTTTTAAGATTCATTTTCATCTCTTTGAGGTAAAAATCATTATACTTTCTAATTGGGAAGAATTTTTGGAGAGCATCCAGTGTAACCTTTCATCTGCCTTGAGAGTACCTGTTACCAATGTCTTTGAGAAAGGCTTCCATCCAAAGTTATTTTGGAGATGCTCTACCTGCTAATAATGTCTTTTATTAAGCAGATACAGGACAATATGGGGAATGCTTGATCTTCAAAGACTTCCGGGGCAGAGTTCTCTGTGCTATACAGTAGGTCTTTGTTGCTGATCCATTTTATTTTGTTGATTCTCTTTATAAATTTTTAATTTATTTGTTAATTGATATGGCAACATAGTTATTTTACAATGTTGTGTTAGTTTCTGCTGCACAGCCAGGGACTCTGCTCAGTAGTATGTAACAACCTAAATGGGAAAAGAATTTGAAAAAGAATAGATACGTATGGATGTATGACAATCACTTTGCTGAATCCCTAAAACTAACTTACACCAATATGAAATAAAAAGGTAAAAAATAACCCTCAATAAATAACAAATATCTAAAAAAATCCCAAAACTCTTACTGGGCAAGTCTACGTCATCTACCTGCACACTAGAATTTCAGTTATTTAAATTCACTTCTCATGAATGGTGTTCACCATGGTTCTCTCTATAGTGTATCTTTTGTCTTAGTATCTCTTTCATCTCTCATGGCCCAAACACAAACTATCTAGATTACACTTGAGGTGAGTGAGTTTGCTCCTGAGAGCATGTGGTGTTGAGGACATAGCATCTGCAAGTAACTGATTTTCTTTTTTACCTCTAGCACAAAATTTAAGGAAGTCTTTGAGTAAATGCTTAAATGGAACATAATTGTCAAAGCCTAGTTTTTTTCCTGCAACTTACCAGGAGCAAGATTATCACAATATTAATCTAGCTTTGTATTTATTTAGTCAGCTTTTTAAAAAATTTTTTTAAAAAATTATTTATTTTAATTAGAGGCTAATTACTTTACAAAATTGTATTGGTTTTGCCATACATCAGCATGAATCCGCCGCAGGTGTACATTTTCAGTCAGTTTGCGACATAATAAAACATTTGAAACATTGTATTGACTTCTATGCTTTGTTTTGCTCTCCAGGATGAATTATTTAGAGAAATTATCTTGGTTCCATTTATTCATCTTCCATTGTTTACTAAATAGAGGAAATGACATGGACAAATCAAGTACTTTCTTAGGCTAATTCCACTGGACTTCTTCAGTGACTTTGGGTGTGTGGTATTGTTCCTTTCTGAATTAACTAACAAAGCAAGTGGAGCAGATCTGAGTAAAGACTGAATGGGAAGGAAGATGAAGCAAGTAATTCTGAGATTCTGGCTTTGAGGTGTTCATGGAATTTTCTAGAATTTATCCTCCATCCATGTTTGGATTCCTATCTCATGTTCAGGAGAGAGATCTGGAGTGGTGATGTTGACTGGGAAGATTTCATCATATGGAAAATATTGAAAGCCTGAAGACAGGGGATGAGGACTTTGAGAAAGAAGGAGTCATGTGAGAAAAAAAATGAGAGGATTGAAGATGTGTAATACTGGCTTTTTTTTTTAAGGTTTTATTTTTCCCAATTTAGACTTTTTATATTGTACTGGGGTATAGCTGATTAACAATGTGATAATTTCAGGTGAACAGCAAAGGGAAACAGCCATACATATACAGGTGTCCATTTCTCCTCCAAACTCCCCTCCCATCCAGGCTGCCACATAATGCTGAACAGAGTTCCATGTGCTATACAGTAGATCCTTGTTGGTTATCCATTTTAAATACAGCAGTCTGTACATGTCCATTCCAAACTCCCTAACTATCCCTTCCCTCTATCCTCCCCTGCCTGACAACCTTAAGTTCATTCTCTAAGTCTGTGAATCTCTTTCTGTTATGCAAGTGAGTTCATTTGTATCATTTCTTTTTAGATTCCACATATAAGGGATGGCAAAGAATATTTCACCTTCTCTGTCTGACTTACTTCATGCAGTATGACAATCTCTGTGTCCATCCATGTTGCTGCAAATGGCATTATTCCATTTTTATGGCCAAGTAATATTCCAGTGAGTATATGTGCCACATCTTCTTTATCCATTTCTCTGTTGATGGACATTTAGGTTGCTCCCATGTCTTGGCTATTGTAAACAGTGCTTCAGTGACCATTGGGTTGCATGTATCCTTCTGGACCATGTATAACACTGGCTTTTAAAGGAAGGGAAAAGGAAAAGGAGTCTTGGAAAGGTGACTGAGATACAGCATCTAGAGAAGCAGAAGGAAAGCAGGAGAGTGAGTTCCTTGCTCCTTGCTTTGTTGGTTCCTCCTTCCTCTCTGACTAGTCTTTCTCTGTCATGTATTTTCAGCTGTTTGAGGAGACAGTTGTCAAGGACATGAAGACAGAGCCATGTTCATTACATTCAGCAACAAGAAAATCATTTGTAACCTTGGCAAGAATATTTCCAGTAGAATCTTTTTTTCCTTTCTATTTCTAAAAGTACTTTTTATCATGAAAATTTTCAAATATACACAAACGTGATAGGATAATATATTATATGTCCCCACAAACATATAATCTAGCCACAAAAAGGACCATCATTTTTGAATTCTTGTGACTACTGTTATTATTATTATTTTTTTAACATGTCGAGCACAAGGCCTGGCTCATTGGAAACAGAGTAAATATTTGTGGAGTAAGTAAATGAATGAATATAAATGAATAGTGTGTAGTGAACTGTTTAGGGGGTGCATAGATGAAACGCAAGGTGAATTGCCATCCTCCAACATTGGAGTTAATGGGATGGTTAATCGGAGCAGACATAAACTGTGAGAGTTAGGTCCAAGTTTACAAAAGGTGTGGTTTCCTATGGCATTACAGTTGATCCAGGCAACGTCTGCATATTCCATTCACCCCTTACACTAATGTTGAGTGTGGGGCACTGGAACCAGCGCTGTCCAAGCTGGATTTCGATTCTGACTCCTCCCTTTCCCTGCTGTGAGGTTTTGGGTTAGCCACATAACTTTCGTGTGCTTCAGTATCATCATGAAATTTTCATGGTGAAGTGCAGGAAAAAAAAAAAAAAGATCCTTTGAATTGTCTGAGAATTATATGAGAAGTGGATTTGAAGCACTGGACGCAGAGTCTCAAATATGAGAAATGCTCATGAAGTAGTGGTGATTGTCGTCACCAACATCGTTGTTACTGTCATTGTCGGTAGCGGCAACATCATTCCGTCTGCTCTGTGTTCTTCAGTCCAGGCTGGCAGTTCCATCCTCTCAAACATACTTTCTTTCATGTACATTCCCATCACATACCTTATATTCATTTTCTCTTCTCATTTAAAAAAGTTTTTTTAATTTAAATTTTATTTTTTTATTATTTATTTTATTTACCTTTCCATTTTTCTTCTTCCTGTCTTGTGATGCTGTTGGAATAAACATGTAAACTTAGCTCCAGTCTGCTTACGACTTTCCCAATTGGATCTAATGTATCACATGAGATAGAACTTTCAGTCCTGGCAGTCAAGGCTCTCACTGGCCTCGCTCCCCATCTCACCAGCCTGATTTCCCGCTGCTTCAGAACACTTCTAGAGGCTTCATTGGTCAGAGTTCTGTCAGTACCCACTTTTGTGGAGCTTTTGTGATAATCATCCTTCCATTCAAAGTCATCTTTCTTCTCCTTTTTAGCCTTTACCACTGAAACCGTACACATCCTTCTGGATCTGTGTGAATATTGCTTCCTCCATGAATATTTGCCAACATTCCTCAACTGAATAGAGAAGCTCCCACCTCTGCTCCATCAGTGGCACACTTTGATGCTCTTCTTGAACTTGTCACATTTTCCTTCAGTATATGAAGGGCATGTGTCCTTATCATTACATCTCACGTGAATATTCTCAGGTTTAAATATTGAAAATGATATAATACTTGGGAGAGTATTTAAAAAAGAAGAAAGACTCACATAAATATAAGTTGTAACTATAGCACCATAGCTTCCCTGGTGGCTCAGACATAAAGAATCCACCTGCAATGCAGGAGACCTGAGTTTGATCCCTGGCTTGGGAAGATCCTCTGGAGGGGGGCATGGCAACTGACTTCAGTATTCTTGCCTGGAGAATCCCTATGGGGAGAGGAGCCTGGTAGGCTACAGTCCATGGATTGCTAAGGGTTGTACATGACTGAGCAACTAACGTTTTCACATAGCACCATAGAACATTTATTGAGAGCTACTCATGGGCCACATCAATAAATGCTAGGCATATACCATCTCATTGAATATTATGAGATAAGTACAAGTATCACTCATTTTTCAAGGCAAAAAGATTTACATCTGGAGGTGTTAAGTGATTTGTCCAACCTCAAACAACTGTTAAAGAGCAAAAGTAAGATGAGATTTGGGCCAGTCAGGCTCCAAGGTCTAATCATTTAAGCAATCCATTATATTGGCTTTCAGAAATCATAGTAACTATGACTTTCCCTGGAATTAGCTAAATGACCTTTCTGTTAAAAGAAATATATATACTCCTATAATTACAGTGAGATTAGGCCCTTTTTTTTTTTTGTCTAAAATATCTTTTCATCCCTTGTAATTATCTACTTTCCATTGTTAGTGAAGTCCTGGCTAAATGAAGACATTTGTTGCTACTAAAATTGAAATGAATCTGTGTTAAAATTATGTCTAAGCTCCTACCCCAGGGCTGGAGATGAAACCATCGTATGGTACTTCATGTCAGAGAATTTTTGACGAATTTCCCAGCTGGAGTACAGAAGAGAGCTGATCAATGCCCCAGGCTTTGAAAGCAAACCATTGTATTTGCATTTAGGCTTGCATGATTTCTAATGTACAATCATTTATAACTTGTTTTTTAAGGATGAAGGGTGGTATTTGGGGGGAATTTAGCTGCCTAAGGAAGGGCTGGAGAATAATTCTCTCAATCTTGATTAGCTGTACAGGGTTGAAATTTTCTACCCGTTTATTTATTGACACTAAAAATACTTCCTTAGACTAAGTTCTCAGAAGTGTAATAATCAGGTCAAAATCTTTAGACTTAAAATAACCTTTCCTTTTATATCATATTCTAAAATTCTCCAAAATAGTCACAGAAGTCATGACTGTAGCTCACCAGTATACATTCTTACTCTCTTTAGAGCCGTCTCTGTGCTTTTCATGGGCTTTCTGATAAGTTCTAGCCAGTGGGTTGTGAGCTAAAATGATGCACATAATTTCTGGGATGAATGATTTAATGGCCATTTAATGGCCATCCTGGAAGACCGTCTAGGATACTTTATCCACTGTATGGGGACTGGCAGCGTTTCTCTATCAAGTTGGTTGCAGGATGAAAAACTACGTAGAATAGAGCCTACAGCCAATTGACCCGTGATGGATGGATGTGGACTGTGGGGGAGGAGTAAACCTGTCATGAGAATCCGCTGAAATTTAGGGCTAGGGTTTCCCAGGTGGTGCTAGTGGTAAAGAACCCACCTACCAGTGCAGGAGACACAAGAGACCTGTGTTTAGTCCCTGGATCAGGGAGATCCCCTGGAGGAGGGATGGCAACCCACCCTAGTATTCTTGCCTGCAGAATCCCATGGAGAGAGGAGCCTGGCAGGCTACAGCTGATGGGTCTCAAAGAGCTGGATGTGACTTTAGCATGCACATGCATGCACTGAAGCATAACCTAGCTTATCTTGACCACTCTAATTGTGGTACAGGTTATAATGCCACTAGCACCATTACAAAACTACAGTTTTGTAACTAGGCATTATGTTGGTGTGATAGCAATGTAATTTGCAAGGTTACTCTGCCTTTTCCAACCTTATTTCCATCTGCTGCTACTGCTAAGTCACTTCAGTCATGTCCGACTCTGTGAGACCCCATAGACAGCAGCCCACCAGGCTCCGCCGTCCCTGGGATTCTCCAGGCAAGAACACTGGAGTGGGTTTCCATTTCCTTCTCCAATGCATGAAAGTGAAAAGGAAAGTGAAGTTGTTCAGTCATGTCCAACTCTTCGCGACCCCATGGACTGCAGCCTACCAGGCTCCTCCGTCCATGGGATTTTCCAGGCAAGAGTACTGGTGGTGGGGTGCCATTGTGTCCAACACTGACGTGTCTTTCTTAGGTGTTCAGAAAGAAGTTTTTAACCCATTTTTTAAAATTTATATTTTTCCTTTTTACACAAGAGGTAGAATACAAATTTCTCTGTATCTTGCTTTTTATCCTAATTTATGTTTTGGATATTTTTTAAAATCAGTATGTAGAAAGCTTTGTCAAATGTGTAGAGGTGTATAGTGCTGCCTTGCATGAATTACCCTTATTTAATCACTTTATTGTTGGACAAATTGCTCTTAATCTTCAGCCATTGCAACAGTGATGAGATGAATGCATTTTTCATGGATGATTTCATCCATGTACACATGGATGATATCATCCATATACACATGGATGATATCATCCATATACACATGGATGATATCATCCATATACACATGGATGATATCATCCATATACATGTACATATGGTATAAATTTCTAGAAGTAGAATTGATGATTCAAAAAATGTATGCGTTTGCCATTTAGATTGATGTTGTCCAACTTCTCTCGTGTGTGGTGTCACTTTATGCTTCTACCAGCAGGGTATGGCTGTGTTTGCTTCCATAGACTCATCAACTTTTTAAAGCATTTCAAAGTTTTCTTTAAATCAGTTTGATATGTTTCTTGTTGAGTTTATTTCTAGGCATTTTGTCTTTTGTTTTGCTGATGTGAATGCAATGTTTTCTTACGTTATATCTTCTAACAAATTATTGTGTTTATATATAAAGGCAACTGTTTCTAAATTTTATGTGCTCTTATTGTCCAGCTCTTATTGTTTTCTTACTACTTGTAGTAACTTGAATTTTCCAGGTGTGTGAACGATATTGTTTGAAGATCAACAATATCAGTTCAGTTCAGTTCAGTTCAGCTCAGCTTAGTTGCTCAGTTGTGTCTGACTCTTTGCGACCCCATGAATTGCTGCATGCCGGGCCTCTCTGTCCATCACCAACTCCTGGAGTTCACTCAAACTCACGTCCATCGAGTCAGTGATGTCCATCGAGTCAGTGATGTCATTCAGCCATCTCATCCTCTGTGGTCCTCTTCTCCTCCTGCCCCCAATCCGTCCCAGCACATCAGAGTCTTTTCCAATGAGTCAAGTCTTTGCATGAGGTGGCCAAAGTATTGGAGTTTCAGCTTTAGCATCGTCCTTCCAAAGAACATCCAGGACCCATCTCCTTTAGAATGGACTTGGACTGGTTGGATCTCCTTGCAGTCCAAGGGACTCTCAAGAGTCTTCTCCAACACCACAGTTCAAAAGCATCAATTCTTTGGTGCTCAGCTTTCTTCACAGTCCAACTCTCACATCCATACATGACCACAGGAAAAACCATAGCCTTGACTAGACGGACCATTGTTGACAAAGTAATGTCTCTGCTTGAATATACTATCTAGGTTGGTCATAACTTTTCTTCCAAGGAGTAAGTGTCTTTTAATTTCATGGCTGCAGTCACCATCTGCAGTGATTTTGAAGCCTCCAAAAATAAAGTCAGCCACTGTTTCCAGTTTCCCCATCCCATGAAGTGATGGGACCAGGTGCCATGATCTTCGTTTTCTGAATGTTGAGTTTGAAGCCAACTTTTTCACTGTCCTCTTTAACTCTCATCAAGAGGCTTTTTAGTTCCTCTTCACTTTCTGCCATAAGGGTGGTGTCATCTGCATATCTGAGGTTATTGATATTTCTCCTGGCAATCTTGATTCCAGCAATAGTTTCCATTATTCTAATTTTTTCTTTTGTATAATTTTATTGGCTTGTACAGTGTCAAATCCAGCTAGGGAAGGTGGTCATCTTTTTTCTGTTCTGGAATTATATTAGAATGCCACTGGTATTTCATTGTTGAGCGTGATATCAACTTTGGGTTGAGGTTTGTTTTAGGTGAAGAATATATTCATATTATCAGATTTTCTTTTTGAATTGTTGACTTTTAACAAGTATTCTTTCAGTGTGTTGCTGGGTTATCTTTCTTAGTAGAGTATGTAGGATTTTTAAAACTTGACTCTTTTTCAGAGAAGTTTTAGGTTCACAGCAAAGTTAACTGGAAGCTACAGAGATTTCCCATATATTCCCTGACTCCATATCCTAACAACCTCCCCCATTTTCAACATTCTGCATTAGAGTGGTACACTCATTACAACTGATGAACCAACCTTCATACATCATTATCATCCAAAGTGTATCGTTTACATTGTAGTTCACTCTTAGTGTTGCATGTTCTATTGGGCACACCTATAATGATATATATCTGTTATAAAATCATATAAGGCAGTTTCCCTCTCCTAAAAATACTCTGTGCTCCGCCTGTTCATTCATCCATTTCCTCTAACCCTTGGAAACCAATGATCTTTTTTACTGTCTGCATAGTTTTGCCTTTTCCAGAATGTCAGATTGTTAGAATCCTACACTATGTAGCCTTTTCATATTGGTTTCTTTCACTAAGTAATATGCATTTAAGTTTCCTCCATGTCTTTTCAAGGCCTGTTGGCTTTTTTCTTTTTAGAGCTGAATAATATTCCATTGTCTGGGTGTACTATAGTTTATTCATCTACTGAAAGACATCTTGGTTGCCTCCAAGTTTGGGAGACTATGAATAAAGCTGCTCTAAACATTTATGTGGAGGTTTTGCATGGATATAAGTTTTGAGCTCCACTGGGTAAATACAAAGGAGTGTGATTGCTTGACTGTGTGGCATGGACACAGTCGGGGAAGGAAAGAGTGGGACAAATGCAGAAAGTAGCATCGAAATATATATACTGCTGCTAAGTCGCTTCAGTCGTGTCTGACTCTGTGTGACTCCATAGACGGCCGCCTACCAGGCTCCCCATCCCTGGGATTCTCCAGGCAAGAACACTGAAGTGGGTTGCCATTTCCTTCTCCCATGCATGAAAGTGAAAAGTGAAAGTGAAGTCGCTCAGTCGTTTCCGACTCTTTGCGACCCCATGGACTGCAGCCCACCAGGCTCCTCTGGCCATGGGATTTTCCAGGCAAGAGTCCTGGAGTGGGGTGCCATTGCCTTCTCCGAATATATATACTACTGTGTGTGAAATAGATAGTAGGTGAGAAGTTGCTATATAACACAGGGTGCCCAGCTTTGCTCTCTGTGATAACTTAGAGGGATGGGATAGGGGAAGGACAGAGAGGCTCAAGAAGGAGGTGGTGTATGTATAATTGTGTCTGATTTGTGAAATGGCAGCCCACTCCAGTAGTCTTGCCTGGAAAATCCCATGGACGGAGGAGCCTGGTAGGCTATGGTCCATGGGGTCACAAAGAGTCAGACACGACTGAGTGACTTCGCAGCAGAAGCCAGCACAATATTGTAAAGCAGTTTTCCTCCAACTAAAAAATAAATGAAAAAAAAAAAGAGTATGTTTAGTTTGTAAGAACCACCAAACTGTAGCAAAATGTATCATATTGAATTCCTACCAACAGTGAATGACAGTTCCTGTTGCTCTACTTCCTTGTCAGCATTTGGTGGTGTCAGTGTTCTGGATTTTGGCCATTCTAATAGGTGTATGATGGTATCTCCTCGTTGTTCTGATTTGTTTTTTCCTGATTATATGTGATATGGAGCATCTTCTCAGAAGCTTACTTGCCATCTTTATAAAACTTTTATAAATCAGTTTTTATTAGAGTTGATTTATGATGTTGTATTAGTTTCTGCTGTGAATCAGCAAAGTGAATCAGTTACACATACACATATATACACTCTTTTTTAGATCCTTTTCCCATCTAGGTCATTGCAGAGTACTGAGTAGAGTTCCCTGTGCAATAGGTCCTTATTGCTTATCAGTTTTATATATAGTAGTATATGTATCAATCTCAATCTCCCAATTTACCCCCTTTCTCCCCTTTCTCCCTTGTTTTCTACATCTGTGGCTGTCTTTGGTTTGTAAATAAGTTCATTCGTACCATTAAAAAAAAAACTTCTGAAAAATAGACCATTTTTTACAACAGTATTATATTCATAGCAAAATTGAGTGGAAAGTACAGATACTTCCCGTGTACCCTTGCCTTCACACCTGCAAAGCTTCCACCATTATCATCATCTGCACTAGAGAGGAATATTTGTTACAGTTGATGAACCTATATTGATGCATCATTATTACCCAGAGCTCATAGCTTACATTAGGGTTCAAACTTGGTATTCTACATTCTATGGATTTTGAGAAATGTATCTAGTATTGACATGTATCTACCACTATAGTATACTGCGTATGATAAAATCAAGGTAGGATTAGACTATGATTAGATTTTATCTGGGAGAAGGCAATGGCAACCCACTCCAGTACTCTTGCCTGGAGAATCCCATGGACGGAAGAGCCTGGTAGGCTGCAGTCCATGGGGTCGCTAAGAGTCAGATACTACTGAGCGACTTCACTTTCACTTTCCACTTTCATGCATTGGAGAAGGAAATGGCAATCCACTCCAGTGTTCTTGCCTGGAGAATCCTATGGACGGAGAAGCCTGGTAGGGTGCAGTCCATGGGGTCGCACAGAGTTGGACACGACTGAAGCGACGCAGCAAGATTTTATCTGTTGATAATGAGCGTTTTCCTGTAATATAGAATATTCCTCTATGCTGTTTTTAATCAGTTCAGTTGTTCAGTTACATCTGACTCTTTGAGACTCCTTGGACTGCAGCACGCCAGGCTTCCCTGTCCATCACTAACTCCTGGAGCCTGCTCAAACTCATGTCCATTAAGTTGGTGATGCCATATAACCATCTCATCCTCTATCAACCTCTTCTCCTGCCTTCAATCTTTCCCAGTATCAGTGTCTTTTCCAATGAGTCAGTTCTTTGCATCAGGTGGCCAAAGTATTGGAGCTTCAGCATCAGTCCTTCCAATGAATATTCAGGACTCATTTCCTTTAGGATTGACTGGTTTGATCTCCTTGCAGTCCAAGAGACTGTCAAGAGTCTTCTCCAACACCACAGTTTAAAAGCATAATTCTTCAGTGCTCAGCTACTTTTAATAATATTGTCCTTATGTGTGTGTGCCATAGTTATTTTAACTGTCTCATACTGTTCTAAATTTTCTTTATTACAGGCAACATTTTAGCAAATGCCTTGTTCAGAAAAATCTTTTTTTGTATTTGTGCTCCCTTAAGACAGCTTCTAGCCAGTGGTATTTCTGAACCACAAAAAATTTTAATGATCTTGATAATTTTAATTTCTCTCTTCAGAGTGTGAACTAACTCACTCTTTCACCAAGAGAGTGTGGGAGACGTGCATTTCTGTGAAACTTCCATAACACTGGATGTTAGCATTTTAAAAAATGGAAGTATAATGGACTTACAAAATTACATTAATTTCAGTTGTATAACATTGTGATTTGATATGAGATATCAAATATCAGATATCAAGTAAGATATCAAATATATGTAGTATATTTTTATATACTACAAAATGATTGCCACAGTAGATCTATTTACCATCTGTCACCATGAAAGTTGTCACAGTATTATCAGCTATCTTCCCTATCCTGTATATTATATCCCTATGAGTATTTTTAAAACTGGAAGTTTGTACCTATTAATCTCCCTTATTTATTTTACTCTTACTCCCATCCCCCTCCTCTCTGCCAATCAAAAGTTTGTTCCTTGTATTTAAGAGCATGTTTCTGTTTAGCTGTATTTGTTTGTCTTTAGATTTTACTTGTATGTGAATTCATATAGTATTTCTTACTCTGACATATCTCACTTAGCATAATACCCTCTAGGTTCATCCATGTTGTCACAAATGACAAGATTTTATTCTTTTTTATGGCTGAATAATATTCCACTGTGTATACATATGTGTGTGTGTATGTATGTGTGTGTACACATACATACATACCACATCTTCTTTATTCACTCACCCATTGGTAGGTCCTGGCAAGGCTGGACACGTGACCTAGTGGAAGATCATGGAGTTTGCCAACTGCTGGGTAAGGCCGGATCCTAATGTGATTGGCTGCAGGTCCCTCAGGACTTGGGCTGGTGGCAGCCCACTGGGGGGTGGGAATGTGTCCTAGGCTGGCTGGGTGTGAAGACCGGTGGTCCTTGGTTGGACTGGTGCTGGCCCCCTATTGGGTGGGTAAGCCCCCCAGTGCCAATATGTTAGAGAACTTCAAAAAGGTGCCTGCCCGTGCTGTGTCCTCATGGTAGCTCAAGCTACCCAAAGTGACCGCTGACAGTAACTTTTTTCCCGGGGATTTGGAGTTGCCTTCTCTGGTTAGTTGTCTAAGTTCAGCAAGTGAGCTGACTCAGGATCCTCTGTGCTAGGTCTTAGAACATGGGAGATTTTGCACATACCCTTTAAGACTGCAGTGTTTCTACAGCCATCAGGCTCTCTTGAATAAGTCCTGCTTGCCATTGAAGCCATCTGTTCTGAGGACTCTTCTCCCTGGTGTAGGACCCCTGGGTTTGCAAGCCTTATGGGAGGCTCTGACTCCTTGCTCCTTGGGGAGAACTTCTGATTATAATTATTCTCTCATCTGCGGGCTTAACTATAGCATGTCTCTGCCCCTCCTACCTGTCTTTGTATCTTCAGAGATGGAAAATCTTTTCTGCTAGCATTCAGATCATTCTCACAAATAGTTTCTATGTAAATAGTTGAAATTTTCTTGTGCCCTTGGGAAGAGGCACACTCAGGCTCTTTCTCTATGACCGACTTATTGACCATCTTATGTAGAATTTCTATATTAAAAATAGAAAGTGAGATTATTCTGTAGTTTGTGTCTGTACATTCATAATTATTTCATAAAGTTGGTAGTTTCCCTTAAAAAATTAAGTAGTTTATATTGATTTGGAAATGCTCTTATTTTAAAGGTCTTTTAAAATTTCCCCACAAACTAATCTGGCCTTGGGTTTGATTTTGGGATGGGTGGGGTGGGGAAATTAAGCAAGGGTTTCAATTTGATACCTTCACCTATTAAAAAAATGTTTCAGGGAACAATGATTTCCTTACATTTTAAAATCTCTTTTAGTTTTCATAACTTATTTTCCTAGAAAGTTTTCAGTTTCATTTAAATTGTAGAGCTTGCTTGGATGAAATTGAGCAAAGTTGAATTTTAGCACTAAAAATATTCTCCCTATAAGGTAATATGCTCTTAATTATTACTTATGTTGTGTGTTTTATGGCATCCCAATTTTTCCTATTAACTTAATTGGTGTTTTTTTTTTTTTAAAGAATGATCTTTTGGGATGTTTTGAAATGCAGTTATTAGTTCTACTGGTTTCTGTATGCCTCATTAATTTAGCTTTTTATGTTGGTGGTGTCCTGTTTTTCTTTATATATTTAAATGTTTTTAAGTCATTTATCCAATATATTATTTTACATTCTTTGTTTCTTAATAATAAATGTATTTAAAGCTTTGAATTTTCCTCTGTGTACTGTATTAGCTGTTGTCTATTATTTTTTTAAAGAAATAGTGCAACTTTACATCTCTTTAATGAAGAGTTGTTTAAGAGCAATTTACTTAATTTTTAAGTGAAAGGGACTTGCTATTTTATGATGTTATTAATTTTAAATATTTCTATACCATGCCAAAACATTGCTTTTAAATTTATACCTTTTAGAATTTAATAAAATATCTTCTTCAACTTATATGGTCAATAGTAATGTTTGTTTTATTAGTATTTAAAAGCAAAGTATATTTTTATTTTTAGGATTTAGCATTGGATATTTATCAAATATATCTACTGAATTGTTTGATTAAATTGTTCTTTATTTTATCTTATAATTTTTACTGCTTGATATTTCATTGACAGATGGCACGTTTCTACCTTATGAGTGCTACTTCAGTGTTTTTTGGTTCATAGATATTATTGCTTTAATTTATCATTTGTTCTTTTATATTATAAAATGTGCCCCATGCTTATCTTATTTATACTTTTGAGTTATATTCTATTCTACTTTTCATTTCTGAGTATTTTATCCAGAAGATTTGCTTTCTCTTTGTTGGCATTCATCTAGTGTACTTTGTCCATCTTTTAAATTTTAAACTGGATCATTCTTTTTTAGTGGTAGGGTGGTGATTCTGCTTATTGTATTAAGATTATTTTCTTTAGTTCTTATTTAATTCCTGTCACTCAACCTTATACTTCATTGAAAAAAAATTTAAGGAAAATCCCTATGGACTATTACTACTACTCCTACTGCTACTACCACTATAGTTATTTTATTAATAGTATTATTTGAGATCCTTGCTTTATTAAAGCATCTTTAAGTTTTTCCCCTTGATTTCCTATTTGTTTTTCTGGAATCTCCTGTATTTGTTTTGTGAGGGTATGTGTAGCTGGGTTCTTTTCAATGATCTATTGAATAATAACAAGCAAGAAAAGTATTAGAGGTATTGTAAAGCAGTTGAGATGAGTAGAAAAAAACAAAACGAAAGATTTATGTGAGTGTTGGACTTGTTAAAGTGCTCCTCTTGGGGGAAATAATGTTAAAAATTTTATTTGTAAACAAAAGCAGATGCTAAAGTTTTCCTTTCTTCCTGGTTCTTTCCACCTCTGCTTGAATATCATGTCACTTTGTGATTAATGTTTAGTTTGTGTTATTAGGCTTCTACAAACTTGACTCATTAGCACTCCTCAGCAGTAGCCAGCTTGGTGATGGTTGTTAAAATTGTCCTCTGTGGACATTAATTCATCTTTTGTGAGCAACTGAGATTCTGCTGTGCTAAAACTGTGGCTAAGAACATTGAATCTATTATTCAAGAGCACATAATCTCAAAAACCCAAAGACAGAGCTTTTATGGGGAAAAAATTCACCAAGAATATCTTCCTTGGGTCAGATTATAGATATTCTCTTATTAAATTTTTCTTGTAAAATGCTTCACAGAAGCTCAAGGGAATCCATAGTTTTCTGTTCTGTAACTTAAAAGATTTTCTGATTCTGCAATGGCCTGAATGCTCTCTCAGTGGCAAATTTTTATTCTTTGTGGGAGTTCTATCTATTTAAATATATGTATCCATAATCACATTCCCACTTTGACATATTAATGTTAACGATATGTTAATTTTTGATGTTTTCTTCCTTTTTGTCATTGAATGAATTGTTCCTCCCTAATTTAATTAAGTACGTCCTGTCATAAGACTAATTATATCATATCTCTGAGTGATTTGATCTGTGGAATGACTTTAAAATGTGTTGTACTTGCTTCATTTTGCCTGAGGGAAAATCGTGATAGGAAAAGATACATTACTATCTCAGCAAATATATAAATTATACTAAGAGTTCTTGTAGTATCAGCTTAATTGTTTTGGTGGCAATTAGTTTGTGAGAGATTTCTTTTGAAAGTTGTTGAAGGAGTGGAAGTTTAGAATATAAACATTGAGTTAGTAACTTGTTAACTATTTTGGATTCCTGGCATTTGACCCTCCCCCAGGGAATGCTGGGAAAGCTGTGGCTTCGTCCCATTTTTTCCCAGTTTTAACTGGCTGTCAATGAAAAATGGGTGCATTGCTTTATTTTCCTTTGACTCTGAAAATTTCATTCATGTTTTTAAACACATGGACGAAGGCATATGCCTTTCCCAGGTGGCACAGTCATAACAAATCCACCTGCCAATGCTGGAATGCAAGAGATGTGGGTTTGATCCCTGGGTCAGGAAGATCCCCTGGAGGATTAGATGGCACCCCGCTCTGGTATTCTTGCCTGGGAAATCCTATGGTCAGAGCAGCCTGGTGGGTTCCAGTCCATGGTGTCATAAAGATTCATACATGACTGAACATGTGGCACATACAAATGCATATAGACACACAGACACACAGACACACACACACACACACACACACACACACACAGGCACATATACAGTCTTAGAGCAATTTAGAAATGCAGTGCCCAGCTATGGAATCATCCAGACTTAAAGTCTCCTTATGGCTGTGTGTCTTTAAAGTTGCAACAGTCTGGGCAATTTGCTCGACTTGTAAAAATCTTAAATTCTCAACTGTAAATGGCAATTATAATATAAATGTTAGAGAACTGCTCTGAGGATTAGATTTAACTAGATTGTGAAGGCTACACAGTATGGTACTTGATACAGAGGCTAAACCACGTAGTAGTTACAGTGGAATTGTTACCATTTACTACTTTTAATAGATCAAATTTTGAAACAAAAATGAGAAAATTATGCTTAATTCTATTCTTTTAATATGTAAATTCATGTACGGGCTCACCCATGGTACCTGAGTAATCTTTAGGAAACCTTGGCCCATCCACATAATTTAGCTTCAATTTTAGCTTTCCTAAATTTATTCACCTCTTGATTTCTCCTTTTTTTCCCCCTGAGGTTTAACCCTGAAAGTAGGTCTTTATAATTTAGTACATTAAAAAAATGGTTTTGTATATTTTCTCTTTCATGAGACTTTATTTCCATAACTGGTTCTTTCAGGGTCTGATTTATATTTTATTTTCATATGTCCCTAAGTGTTGAACATGGACAGTTTTCATCTTGTGTGGAAGCCGCCTATGTAGTGATGAGGAACTGGCCATGCTTGAAGTTGGGCGATGTGAAGTGGGTGGATGCAGTTGATGTGATTCTCACCAGGAGATCTTAGATTGTCTGTCTCATTCTTAGTCTCCATCCCATTCTCGTTGATCACATTTTAGTTCAAGTCCCAGTCTCCATGGCATTTCTCTAGTTTTATGAAGCTGAAATATCTTCTATTAGATGATATATCCTTAGGTATTCAACCAGTCCATTCTAAAGGAGATCAGCCCTGGGTGTTCTTTGGAAAGAATGATGCTATAGCTGAAACTCCAGTACTTTGGCCACCTCATGCAAAGAGTTGACTCATTGGAAAAGACTCTGATGATGGGAGTGCTTGGGGGCAGGAGGAAAAGGGGACGACAGGGGATGAGATGGCTGGATGGCATCACCGACTCGATGGACGTGAGTCTGGGTGAACTCCGGGAGTTGGTGATGGACAGGGACGCCTGGTGTGCTGCAATTCATGGGGGTCACAAAGAATCGGACACAACTGAGCGACTGAACTGAACTGAACTGATTCAATCATTCATTCATCCATCCATCCATCAGCTTTTAATTAAGCATGTAATATATGCCTGGCTCTGTGCTAGGTACTGGGCACAGCAGAACAAAGCAGATATGGCCCCTCATCTGATGAAGATTATCATCTACTGGGATAAAGCTTTACTAAACACACACATAATTACAATACTTGGCTTATATCTCTTTTTTGATATAAAGTTTCTCAATAGATTTTCATTCTTTACAGAATAGAGCTTATAAGGATTGTTGAGCCAGAAGTTCAAAGATCTTTAAAACATGGCACCAGACTCACTTTTCAGGCTTCCCCCCCTCCCCTGACTACTCAATGTATGGATGTGAGAGTTGGACTGTGAAGAAAGCTGAGTGCCAAAGAATTGATGCTTTTGAACTGTGGTGTTGGAGAAGACTTTTGAGAGTCCCTTGGACTGCAAGGAGATCCAACCAGTCCATTCTAAAGGAGATCAGTCCTGGGTGTTCATTGGAAGGAATGATGCTAAAGCTGAAACTCCAATACTTTGGCCACCTCATGCGAAGAGTTGACTCATTGGAAAAGACCCTGATACTGGGAGAGATTGGGGGCAGGAGGAGAAGGGGATGACAGAGGATGAGATGGCTGGATGGCATCACCTACTTGATGCACGTGAGTTTGAATGAACTCCGGGAGTTGGTGATAGACAGGGAGGCCTGGCATGCTTTAATTCATGGTGTCACAAAGAGTTGGACACAACTGAGCGACTGAACTGAACTGATTCTCTCTCCTTCCCTTCAGCACGCTGGGAATCAGCTGCCTCTACAAACTGCCTGCCCTTCACTGTCAGTCAGGACTGGGTCTGATCCTTCACCTCGTGTGATGATTCTGTCTTCCCCTGGTCTTGCCTGTCAGTCTTGCATAAAGGTCCATCTTGAATGAGTGTCACAAAACCTTTCTAGATCTTGACTCAAAGCAATCCCTTCCTCCTCTTGATCATGGATGTCTTTGCACCTACTTCGTAGCAGCTGTTAGGGTTAAATGGAAACCATCCCTTTTCTTTGACCAGACTGTGAAGATTGGAAGGGGAGGAGTGTCACCTGTATCAGTCTGGCTGTGGGAGAAAGCAGAAGGCACACTCAGATTAGGGTAGTTTGATGAAGGTGTATTGACAGAGGGTTGCTTCCGCAGCTGCTCGGTGATAAAGAGGAGACGTGGGATACATGTGTTCAATCCCTGGGTTGGAAAGATCCCCTGGAGAAGGAAATGGCAACCCACCCCAGTATTCTTGCCTGGAGAATCCCAAGGACAGAGGAGCCCGGCAAGCTACAGTCCATGCTGTCACAGAGTCAGACACGACTGAGTGACTAAGCACACATGTATTTACAGAGAAGTCTAATTACGAAGGTTTGGAAAAAGCATAAGGAAACCACAAGAGATACTGAGCAGTGGAGCTATCAGTGTCCCTGGTCTGGAGGAATGAGGGGACACAGAGATATCCAGAACCAGGAAAAACAGAGTTGGGTAAGAAGCAGGCTTGCGAGGTCCAGTGACCTGCAGGGGGTCAGGGAGGGGGGTGCAGCTAACCTAGGATGACCTTGCTAGGTGATGAAGCAGGGAACTACATCCTTGCCCTTCTGGTCTCTTGCTGGGGCTCCCACTGGCCAAACTTGGCCAGAAACCACAGGGCACTGGAGTCCACTGTTGTGGTATAGATCCATCAGCCTCTTTCAGACAAAGCTCTGGATTAAAGTGGGCAAGAGTTTCTGGAGGCACAAACAGAAAACATCTGGCACAATGCCATGCTCATCTTTTCTTTTTTTTTTAATTGAGGTATAGTTGCTTTGCAGTGTTGTTTTAGTTTCTGCTGTACAGCAGGTCGTTATGGGGCGCTCAGTAGAGTTCCATATGTTACACAGTAGGTCCTTACTATTTATCTTTTACATATAGCAGTGTGTATATCTTTGAAACTTTTCTACACCCCACTCACGCCTGGCATATTTTCACTACCTGTAGATACATGTTTGAGGTACTGTATATTTTTGCTTTTTATGCTTTTTGTCTCAGGATACGTTAAAAGATTGTGGAAGTTTCTCTTTTTTTCTTCCTTTTTAAAACAGTGACTCATATTAACATCTTTCTCCCTAAAGTGGTTGATGAAAAAACTTGAGTAATGTATCAGTGACAAACTAACCTATTTGTTTTGATTCTGAATGCATGAAATACGTGTGTCTATACATCTCTGTATATATGTACATATGCATCCATCTGTCTGTCTGTCTATATACAGTGATTTAATACATGGAGAAGTGGTTGATATAAAACAAAAGGAAAAAGATAATTAGTGGTTATATATACATATATATCACAAAAAGATTTCATACATGTTAAATTTAAAGAATGGTGCCAGTAGATGATTCATTTGAAAGAGTTTTAGTTTATACTAAAATATATATTATTTACAGTCTTCCAAGGTGGCACTAGTGCTAAGAATCCATCTGCCAATGCGTGAGATGTAAGAGATGGAGGTTTGATCCCAGGGTCTGGAAGATCCCTTGGAGGAGATCATGATAACCCACTGCAGTATTCTTGCCTTGAGAATCCCATGGACAGAGACTTTGGGCTACAGTCCATGGGACTGCACAGAGTTGAACACGACTCAAGCGAATTAGCACACCTGTATATAATGGTTAGAAGAATTGTAATATTTTCCTCCCAAGAAGAGGGACAAGCTCTTTTGGATTAATGTATATTTTTTAGCATCTTTGGTACCACAATTCATCAAATTCTGCCAGTTATCTTAAATGCAAAAGCAGCTTCACCACCATAGCTCGCAGTGTGAGGTGGGGGGAGCATACATCTTTGCAGAGATACACTAGTTTTGGCAGGGATATCCCCAAGTCCATGCAGCAATGAGTGTTGAGAGAGATTTGCTGTCCCCTCCTTCAGACTCTGAGCTGAGAACCAATCCTTCATGCCACAGTGCAAGCAGTTGAGAAGCCTCAAAAAAAAAAAAAAAATTCCTAGGGCTTTGATTTCAAATTCTAATTAGTTATACTGGGAAAATTACTTCCAAGTGCAGATTTTGGCACTTGTAATTGCGAGCTGACATTGAACTTGCTTTCTTTTAGACATTTAAAGCAGATTAGATGCATGTCAAATCAGGTTTTTCTTCTTTCCTGTTGCTATTTGAACATAAGTCTGGAAACCGTTCATCAACGCTACCTCTCTGGCTTCTGGGGAAAAGGTCCATTCTCTTACCCCAGTGACCAGCAAATGGTTGGTTTTCACAAGCCTCCCAGTTTTCTACTGATGAAAATTTAAGCAGCTTAAATCTTTCCTACAAATTACCAGGTTATTTAAAAATAAATTGGGCTCATTTTAATCTAATTCCTAATGCACAACTGCCTGGGGAGTTATTTTCAGCTCCGTTTGTTGCAGTTTGCAATTATCATGCTCCTTGGAAAGAAAAGAAAAGTAACAGAACTATATTTTATGAGCATTACCAGTGATCTTTCAGAGCAACTCATCTTTAAGTGAAGTAATGGGAGGAATAGAGACAGAACAGGTGATGATACAGATGTGGAAAGGTCCAGCAAAAAATAGAAATGGGGAAGGGACTAACATTTTACCTTTCTAATGTCAAGAAGCCCCCTGGTCTGCAAATACTGATAAATATAAATACTGGAAAGAACTTGATGACCTTCTGGCTTCCTAGATGGTGCAGTGGTAAAGAATCCCCCTGTAATGCAGGAGATGCGAGTTTGATTCCTGGGTCCGAAAGATACCCTGAAAAAGGAAATGGCAACCCACTCCAGTGTTCTTGCTTGGGAAATCCCATGGACAGAGGAGCCTGGCAGGCCACAATCCATGGAGTTGCAAAGAGTTGGACATGACTGAATGATTAAACATGCATGCATGTTGATTTTCTAAGCCTGCCGATTCTATGAACCCTGAGTCTAAAGCTACTAGCAAAAGCTTACTTCCTCCTTTTGAGAGGGTAGGATTTGTATGCTTATTTCCTGAAGCGAACAGTGCGATTCAGCCATTGATTAAACCAGAGGGAATTGCTTTGTCTCGCAAGCCCCAGATTACGAATTCAGAATTGATTTCTTACTCTTCTGAATTCCGCATGTTTGATTAGTGTGGGAATTGCAAGAATCGTTTTTTCAGCTCACTTGGAAACCTCTGCCCCCCATACCCTGTGCTGCGTTGGTAGGGTCACTGGTTTTGAGGCACCTGCCAGGTGTAAGTCGAACATGCTGGGAATTCAAAGGAAGAAAAGATGCTATTGGGTTTGTGAAAGAGGAGATGAGGTCCTCTGAGAAGTCTTCGTGTCGAAGGGGGCATTTGACAGGAGGGTTGATCAAGTTTAGGAGGGGAGAGATTCGGATGCATTGGTTGGTTCAGCAGTGGTAGCAGAGGGAGGGTGAATGGTATGTTTAGAGTTTGTCAGGAAATTGTTTCAGATAAGAGTGCAGGTGAATGATACATTGTACCGCATGTCTCTTGGGCCACGCGGCAGAATGCTCGACCAAGGCGTTTGAATTTTCTGTTCTTGCCAGCAAGGAGCCATTAAAACAACTGGAAGAATACGATACTGAACCAGTTAAGACAAGATTGTGAAATCACTTTTATTCCTTCAAACCTTTCTGCACAAATACCACTATAGTGTTTGGGCACTTAGGCATTTTAATGGCTGCTTTTTATTTCCCTCTCTCCCCGATTTACAATGAACAGAAGGAGCTGAACTTTTAAAATAATATTGACATATGAGCTAGCTTTCTATAAACATCAAAGAGAATAATTAGCGAACATATGTTTGACTCCAGTTTAGGTTAAAAAACACTCACATGTATTTAAAATTGGATACCTTACCATTTAGGTGGCAAATAGCTAATAAAAAAAAAAACTTACTCTGTTTTGTACAAGGTCTCCTTAATTTCATATTATTCTCCCTATGTATCCGAGATAGTGATGATGACCAAAATAATAATGATAACCTACATTCCAAGCATAATCTAAGTGCTTTATGTAATCCTCATGACTGCATGAGGCAGGTGCTGTTGTCAGCCCTATTTACAGATGAAGAGATAAGGTTCAGAGAAACTTAATAAAGGGGTGTACTGCACAGCTAGAGTACAGAGCTGGGGTTTGACTCAGTATGGTGGTTCCAGGATCCACGCTCTGACTGCTTTTCCAGGCTGCATCTCAGAATGTGACAGGAGTTATGATGCAGAGTGCAGACAAAGAAACAGAGACAAGAGAAGTACGGTGACTTCCATAAGGTCACCCAACAGAGTAAAATATTGATGCTTGTTTGCTGCTTGTATTTCTATCTTCAGCCAATAGCATCTGGATACGAGTGACCCTTTTTGTGAATTGCAGCTAGGGCGAGTTTTTAATTATTATTTTTAATTGAAGGGTAATTGCTTTATGGTATTGTGTTGGTTTCTGCCAAACATCAACATGAATCAGCCATAGGTGTACACATGTCCCCTCCCTCTTGAACCTCTCTCCCTCCTCCCTCCCCATCCCACCCCTCTAGGTTATTACAGAGCCCTGGTTTGAGTTTCTTTAATGACAAGGGCTCACTTGGAAGCTTGGCTAAAGCTGGATTAAGTTGATGTGTGGCAGGATGAGTGGATGGGTAGAGAGTTGAATATATGGAAATCAGTGGCACATACAAGGCTGGACAGACTCCCTCCATGAGAATAGTAACAAGAGGAAGATTTTTCAGATCCCCACCCAGGCTTAGAGTAGGTATCCTCTTCAGGACTTGCATCGTAACCCAGATAAAGATGTATCATGACTTTAAAAAAAATACTGTTAATCTATTTCCCTGTCTCTTTCATTCCTTCTCCACTGAGTTTCTTTCTTTCTTTCTTTTTTTTAAATAAAGTCTATTATTTATTTTTAACATTTTTTTTAAAGTTTATTTTTGGCTGCACTGGGTCTTTGTTGCTGCATGAGGGCTTTCTCTAGTTGCAGCAAGTAGGGCTTGCTCTTTGTTGCAGTGCCCGGGCTCTAGGGTGTATGGGCATCAGTAATATGGGCACGGGGGCTCGGTAGTTGTGTGGTGCTCAAACTTAGTTACTCCATGACATGTGGAATCTTCCTGGACCAGGTATTGAACTCGTGTCCCCTGCATTGCGAGGTGGATTCTTAACCACTGGACCACCTGGGAAGCCCTCAGCTGAGTATCTTAAGCTCAATGGTGTTGGCATTTTGGCCCAGATATCTCTTTGTCAGGTGGCAGGGTCCTGTCTGTGATGTAGGATGCTTAGCTGCATCCCTGGCTTCTCCTGCTTGCTGCCAATAGCATCACCCCAGCCTTAACCATCACAAATGTCTCCACACACTGTCACATGTAATCCTGTAGCCTGGAAGACTCCCTAAATGTCCACCAGCAGATGAATGGATAAAGAAGAAGTGGTATACGTATATACAAGGGAATATTACTCAGCCATAAAAAGAAATGAAATAATGCTATTGGCAGCAATATGGGTGGACCTGGAGAGGATGATTCTAAGTGAATTAAGTCAGATGGAGAAAGACAAGTAGCATGAAATCACTTATTTAAAAAGCGATACAAATGAACATATTTGCAAAACAGAAATGGACTCGCAGACATAGAAAACAAATTTGTGGTTACCAAAGGGGAAGCGGGGGATAAAGTAGGAGCTTGGGGTTAACAGATACACACTTGTGTATATAAAAATGACAGCAAGGAGCTACTGTAAAGCACAGGGGACTATATTCAGTATCTTATAATAACCTATAATGGATGAGAAACTGAAAAATAATATATACGTATATTCATTTTTTATAATGGAATCACTTTGCTGTACACCTGAAACTAACATACTGCTGTAAATTGGCTATACTTCAATTTAAAAAATGTTTACATTTAAGTGATCACATATAAATATTTGCATAGTGTCATATGAACCCCAAACAAAATTATGATACTGTGGTAGAGAACCTAATTTTGTAGATGAGAGGAGCAAGAGTAAGAAGAGATAAAAGTCTAAATCTACAGTTTAAAAGTGCCAGAGTTGGGACTTATCCCGAGGAGTCTTAGAATTATTTTTAACTACTACACAGCTCTCCCAAATTAAGTAAGAGGAGTTGACATATGTGATAGAAAATGACTGAAACAGATTTCCATCATCCAGAGAGGACAAGTGAAAAAAATTCTCCTGAATGATGCAAGTGAGCTTCGAAGTTTAAAATGTCAGATTCATCTACTGGTGTCTCCAATGTATTTGAAAGCCTCTGTGGAAAGAGCACAAAGAAGAAGCTTATTCCATATTAAATTTATTGTTAAGTGACGAGAAAGCACAGAACTTGCTGTCATTTTTACAGCTGCAGAAGGATTGCTTTTAATTCCATTTTGTTGAGTGGACAAGTTAAAAATCCAGGTAGGAAGCAGGCTGTGCAACTTCCAGGTCACAGTGGATTTGGGTCTCTTAGAAGTCCCAAGCCGTGGCTGTTCATGTTTCTTCTTCTCGCCTGCTCTATTGATGTAAGCTCCTTTATAGGATTCTGGAAAAAAATTACCCGGCAGGGTGGATATGCCGTTGGGTATGGATTATAAAGTTCCTATCTTTTCTGTAGGATTTTGCAAATGTAAAACTTTTTAAGAACAATTTCCCAGCTTTGTTTTGTTATGGGAAAAAAAAAGGCATGCAGGCTGAATTGTCTGCTCTATCTGAAATAGACATATGGGGATGGTAGGTAGGCAGTTTCCTTGGTAACATTATCCACCTGAAAGTCTGGTCCTATAGTCATTTTAATAGTCATTCACGAAGCCATTAGGAGACCTAGAGATGCAGAGCATTTAAGCCCAGGATAAAATTGGAAGCCTTATTGCCTCTCCTCCAAAATAGAGGTTGAGAAATACAAGAGAATTCATAGCACTCATTAATATCTCTAACACCTTCTCATCTGTTTCCCCATTCTATTTCTCAAAACCATGGTGTCACACTAGAGTGTGAATTCATAAATAGCAAAGATTTCTATGGCAGACAGATACTTTGCAGTATTTTAAGCTCTATGGGCTTGATTCACAGAGTATTGAGTATTCTCATTTTTTCTAGCAAAATCTGCATTGACTGGGTGGGGGAGGTAAAGTATTCATGATTGAGGGACCAAAATATCACCTCAGTTTAATATTCAAGTTAGCACAAGCTCAGTCTCATTTTTCTGAACTGGTCATATCAAGGATTTGGAAGTTTGAAAGCATAACAAGACCCCATCATCTTTTTTTGATGACTTCTTTTGTGACTTTTATTGTAATTTGGGCTGCCATGTTGATATATCTATTCCTTAAAGATGTTGGGGCTGAATCTGTATGGCAAGAATGCCTTACAAATTCGCAGGCAACTGTATTGTCCATGGCATAGCTAGGTCATGGCAGTAAGTTTCAATTCATATGAATCACAGTATTACTATCATTGAATACAGAGGCTGAAGATGGTACCCAAGGTCATATGCAGAGCCATTTTATTTACCTTCCTTGTCAAGTTTGAGAAGAATGTTCTGTATCTGTGAAGGCTATCTTTGGGGGAGGGAGAGCTGGCTTTCAAGTATTTTGTGGGAAGGCTGCGTTTAAAGTCATTGGGAAAAAAAATAATAATAAAGTCATTGGGAAAGACCTCAGGCCACAGGCTCTAGACACTGAGAATCTAACCACAATCCTTTCTCTCTTGTTTACTTGGTAACTGAAAAACCTAGGGCTAGAGAGAACCAGATTTTTTCTTTTGAAATTTTTATTTTTTACTGGGGTATAGGGCTTCCTAGGTGGTGCAGTGGTAAAGAATCACCTACCAGTGCAGGAGACATGAGTTTGATCCCTGGGTCTGGAAGATCCCTCAAGGAGGAAATGGCAACCCACTCCAGTATTCTTGTCTGGAAAATCCCTTAGACAGAGGAGCCTGCTGGGCTATGGTCCATGGGGTCGCAAAGAGAGTCAGACACGACTGAATGACTGAGCACAGATACACGCATGGCCAATTAACAATGTTGTGATAGTTTCAGGTAAACAGCAAAGGGACTGAGCTCATACATATACATGTATCCATTCTGCCCAATCTCCTCACCCAGCCAGGCTGCCACAGAACACTGAGCAGGGTTCCTTGTGATCATTCATTTTATTGAGGATAGTGGGGTGCTGTGATTGGTCAGACTTGAGTCACAGGCCCCTTTGGTGGCCAGGAGCCTGGTCATAGGCAAAAAAAATCAAGTGAGGGCTTCTGGGCTGCCAAAAGGATACCTGCTATCACCCATCATACCCAGTCAGCCACCTAAAAATGCAGACTGCGAATGCTTCAGAAACCATAGCAATATTGTTCTATTCTTCCTGGTTTGGTTTCTTGTCAGTTAAAAAAAAAAATGATGCAATATCTTCTAAAATTCAGTGACCTAGAATGGTGAAAAGAACACCAGATTGTGTTTTGAGCTGAGCCCTGGGGCTTGGATGAAAGTGCTCAGAATACTCCAAATGCAGGAAGATTTGGAGAGCTGGGGCTGGTCGTTCGTGCTTGGAGGCCACTCTGATTTTCCTCTGTTCTTCCCCCATATGCTGGCTGTAGTTTGTTTCCCAAACTCTTCCAGGCACCATGATGATCAGCAAATTAATGTTCCTTACATCTAAGGGATTAAATACATTCTGACAATGCTTTCCTTTGCATTATTATTATTTTTGCATAATTCTAACATAGAGACTTTTTCTGTTTTAATTCTAAGAAATGAAAGCTGTTACTTCCCCCTTTCTTTTCTTCTACTTCTTTATTTTCAGAAACACACTATGTACTTAGGCAATGTTAATGTCAGTAATATTGCATTGCTTTGAGCGTGTGGTTCAGATCACCTGTAATTCTGCACCCCCTGCCCCACCCCGTCTCATTCTTTGTTCTGGATTTCAGATTCTCTGTGTCAGATGTATTATTTACTATATGATTCTCACAGAACAAAATGCATTATTTACAAGGTTGTAGGATTTCTGAAATTCCACGAGCTTTCTTGTGAATTTGTAAACAGCATCCTGGGTTAGACTAGATTGCCAAGGATGGCTTGTACCCACAGTATGATAGATGGACTTCTTTATTCTCTGGATGATACTTTGTTCCCCATCTTTGCATATTCTGGCGAGAGAAATGCTGATACTTTGTATATTAATATGGCTTATCAATTCTATTCCTCTATAATTTCCAAAATTTGCAGAATCAATGATACTCAGCTCTAGGCATCATAAAGTAAACCAAGGGCTCTGTGCTATGCCTGGTGTGATTGAATTGAATCTTCTTTCCGGAAAAGCATGCAAGAGTTTAACTACCACTAGAGGGCAGTAGGGCGATGCATCCCAGAGCTAGCGTTTATGGGTACTTTTATTTTTAACTTGTGAAAGATTCGTTTTATAACTTTTTTTTTTTAATATTTGCATTCTTTGTCACTGAGTTGTTGTTG
The DNA here is from genome assembly GCF_019923935.1 of Bubalus bubalis. NCBI lineage: Eukaryota > Metazoa > Chordata > Mammalia > Artiodactyla > Bovidae > Bubalus > Bubalus bubalis. The sequence goes on along the minus strand of NC_059177.1, from coordinate 20,806,720 downwards.
GTTGTGTTGTCCTCGGGAGTGTCTGACGGACTGTAGCCCGCCAGGCTCCTCTGTCCAGGCAATTTTCTAGACAACAATACTGGAGTGAGTTGCCATTTCCTTCTCCAGGGGATCTTCCCAATCCAGGGATCAAACCTGAGTCTCTTGTGTCTCCTGCATCGTCAGGCAGATTATTTGTCACTGTGCCTCTGGGTTATGGTGGGGCTGAGACAGGCTGAGACGTTGGTGCTCATGCCAATTCCAGTAATATTTGAGGTTTCTGTAGCTAGTGGCATGCTAGTAAATGTTTAACAACCAACATTCTAGGTAAAAGCCCTGATATGTAGCATTTGCCAGTTTCTATGGTATAGATATTCCCGCCATGGTTAATTTCAAGCTACTGATTGGGTGTCACTGAATATGGGCTTGGGAAGAGAGCTGTATAGTTGGCTTATATAAGCCAGCTCCAGCACACCATGCAGAGCTCTGGTTTATTACACTAGCTAGTTTTGTAGGCTTAAACTAGTGGTTTACATGGGTAGTTTTGTTTCTAGATGTATGTGTCTGAACTCTTTCATAACCATCTAAAGACCAGAGAATTCATGCCTGATGATTTTTGTCTCCCATGCTGCAGTCATCGCCATGCCTTAGACATTTTAACTTTTTAAATGAAAACTTCTCATTGAAGAATAATGTACATACCAATAAACGAACATGTCTTCAGTGAATTATCAACTGAATTACAATACGCTTTCCAGAAACAGCATAGCCAGCCCCTAGATCAAGAAACAGTATATTATCAGCATCTCAAAAGGACCCATGTACACCCTCTAGTCATTCATTCCTTGCTGTCCTGAGTTCTAATGCCATGGGTTAGTCTCATCTTTTTTTGAAATGTCATTGATGAACTGTCTGAAGTGGCTTTTTTGTCTGGCTTCTTTCACTCTGCATCATGTTTGTGTGATTCATTCATTTTGTTGTAGACAGTTGTCTTTGTCTCACTGCCGTGTGTAGTATTCCATTGTAGGAATATGCCTTAGTTTGTGATCCTGCTCTTGATGGACCTTTGAACTGTGTCCAGTTTTAGACAACTAGGAATAGGGCTACTATGTTCCTCCTAGTATGTGTCCTTGGTAAATAAAAGTGTATGATTCTGCTGGGAATCTGCGTAGGAGGTGAACTGGTGGATAATCTGGTGTGCATGCATCATAGAGTGTTAGATCTTAAAGACAGCCTGATTTGGGGATAGACATAGGTAAATTACTGCATATCTACATCAGACTGAGGTAAAGGATTTGTGTGACAGGCGAAATACTTATCCAGCTGTAAACTTAGGGGTAAAATAAATCTCTAGGCAGGTTGAATACAGCTGGGGATGGCAGTGATTAATTGGTGATTTGTCCAAGGAAGGAGCTCATGTAAGAAAACCTAAGATGGTGAAGGGAAGATCAGGAAGTGTGGCTTTGGGAAATCTAGAAGTGTCAATATGCAGACATTTAGGCATATAGCTCACAGAACCAGGGGTGATATTCATGAATTCAAATAAACAATCGTTGAATACCTACTTGGCACCAGCCCTTGTACTAGGTACTGGTGATACTGGAGTGACTAAAACATAACTATGCCTTCAAGAAGCTTACACTCTAGTTACAGAGACAGGCAGGCAGCTAGACAATGACTGGCTATACAGATGGTCTGTACTTTGGTAAGGGCATTCATTACAAGTGCCCTGGGAGACCAGAGGAAGGGCATGTCATTACCCAGTCTTGGCTGGATGGCAAAGAATGGGCACAGGAAATGTTGAGAGGGAGTTGGGAGGTAGGAAGGCAGCTTCCTAGAGGAGATTGTACCCAAGTTCAGACCTGGAGGATGAGTGGGACAGAAAGGGAGGGATTTCCAGGCTGAGGGAATGGAATGCACAGTGGTCCAGAGGTGGACATGGCACAATGAAGAAGGGAATGGGAGATAATTTATAGTATGATTGGAAGCCAGTGTAGACAGGATAGGCAGTGGCGGGTGATTAGAGATGAAACTGGAGCAGATGTGAGAAGCAGACCACGCAGGGCTTTTGTGCTCTGCTCTGCAAACCTTGGCAAGCTAGTGACATTTTGAAGCAAACTAGGCTGTGTATTCTCCGTTTTCCATGCATGGAGCAGATGAGGGCCACTGGCATAATCAAGGCAGGACTCATTCCTCTTAAAGTAGAATCTTGTCCACAGAAATATGGTCGCAGCCCACTTTTGAGAACTGAGATCCATGATCAGAGTTTTCTGGTAATTGCGTGCTGGTAAACTAGCTCTCTGGCAAGGGGAGGGAGCAGAGGTGGGGCGCTTTGATTTATATTATGTGCGATTTTCCATGGTATAAATATTCTTGTCTTGTAAAATTCCTGAAAATTTAACAATTGGTTTTTGTAGTCCTATATGAGCCTTCTTCCCTGGTGGCTCAGACAGTAAAGAATCTGCTTTTAATGCAGGAAACCCGGGTTCGATTTCTGGGTTGGCAAGATCCCCTGGAGAAGGGAATGGCAACCCACTCCAGTATTCTTGCCTGGAGAATCCTGTGTACAGAAGAGCCTGGCGGGCTATGGTCCGTGGGGTCACAAAGAGTTGGACGCACCTGAGCAACTAACACTTTGATTTTTCCTTTTTTTCATGAGACTGCTTCAGCATTGTTAGTCGCACCCCCAAGTTTACTCAGTGACAGAGCTCCTGAACACGGCCTTAGAGATCCTTAACCAGCAGCTCTCAGATTTGACGCTACAGAAGTATCACTCTGGTGGTCTGTTGAAGCACAAGTTGCCGGGGTCCCTGTTGCAGATTTTCTGACTCAGTAAGTCTGGGGTAGGGACTGAGAGTTTGTATTTCTAACAAGTTCCCACGTGATGAAATGTTTCTGGTCTGGGGACCACACTCTGAGAACCACTGCCTTTAAATCACCCCTTCCGTGTTGGTCGAGTAGCTGGGACTCCACGCTACCAATGCAGGGGGCCTGGGTCTGATTCCTGGTCAGGAAACAAGATCCCACACGTCGAAATAAATAAAAAAATAAATGTACTACTTAATTTGCCCCCAATGGGATTAGTCCCAGATTCTTAGAGAGGGATGGAGCCTGTAAAAATTCTTCCCCTTATATAAAAAATTCACATCCGTCATGAAAGAGAAGACATTAAAGGTGGCATAATGATGTCAGGAATCAGAATTTGGATAATTCTGCCATATATAAACTAGGAACTCGAATCATTTAACTTATAGGTTTTAGTGATGATCAGTGAAGCACAATGCCAACTATTGATATGACTGCAAACTAGTGTTTTTCACCACAAATGACGGTAACAAACGTTCGCTGTTTTTTTGGAGATCACATGAAAAGCTGCTGCTCAGTGAGGTTAAATGATGACAGAGCTGGAAGCAAGTCCTGCTGATCTTCGGTTTAGTGCCCTGTCTCTTATGTTAGTGCTTTTCAAATATTTCTTTTCGCCTAGAGACCCAATTCAAATGAAACCTTAGGAGGGAAGAAGAAGATAGGAAATGTTGAAAGACGAGCTGATCTTATGAAATGGGAAAAAGTAGCTAGTGCCAGAGCCCGAGGCAGTGCCCCTGAAATCCAGAGATATCAGAGTGCAGGGTGAAGCCTGAGCGCACGCCCGCTGTTTCCCAGGAGCACTTTCTGTACCAGGTAGCACTGAGCAGGTTCCCCAGCAGATAGTCTGATGGCATTAGGGGTGGGTCAGCACCAGGGGGTCTCCCATCTGCAGCATAGGAACATCACCTGAAGTGGCTTTGAAAAATCCTAGCATCTAGGCTATACCTCACACCAATGGTATCAGAATATCTGGGGGTAAAAAGAGTCCATCTGTACTTTGAAAGTCTCTTGGTGCTTCCAGTGTGCAGCCTATGTTGATAACCAGACATACAGCTGTGCTTCTCAGAGTGTGGTCCCCAGATCAGATCACTGGAACTTGTTAGAGATGCAGATTTTCACACTCCACTCCAGACTCCCTGCATCAGAAACTTGGGTTTGGGCTCAAATATGGGTTTTAAGAAGTTTTTTTTTAAAAAAGTATTTATCTATTTACTTGTCTGCTCATGGTCTTAGTTATGGCACATAGGATCTTTGATCTCTGTTGCAGCATGCAGGATCTTGAGTTGCAGCATGTAACCTCAGAGTTGCAGCATGTGGAATTTACTTCCTGACCAGGGATGGAACCCAGGTCCCCTGCATTGGCAGCTGAGTCTTAGCCACTGGACCACCACCAGGGAAGTCCCTTGAGAAGCTTTGCTGGTAATTCTGATGCATGAGACCCTGAGAATCATAGTGCAAGAGCATAGGTTCTAATGGTCTATGAAAAACCGTGAAAGTGTTAGTTGTTCAGCCATGTCCAACTCTTTGCGACCCCATGGACTATAGCCTGCAAGGCTCCTCTGTCCATGGGATTCTCCAGGCAAGAATACTGGAATGAGTTGCCATTCCCTTCTCCAGGGGATCTTCCTGATCCAGGGATCAAACCCACGTCTCCTGCATTGCAGGAAGATTCTTGACTGTCTGAGTCATAAGAGAAACCTAATGGTATAAAGTGAAAGTGAAAGTCACGCAGTCATGTCTGACTCTTTGCAACCCCATGGACTATACAGTCCATGGAATTCTTCAGGCCAGAATACTGGAGTGAATAGCCTTTCCCTTCTCCAGGGGATCTTCCCAACCCAGGGATTGAACCCAGGTCTCCCACATTGCAGGCAGATTCTTTACCAGCTGAACCACCAGGGAAGTCCTGCTGAATATGATTCAGCCACTTGAGCTGTTCCAGACACTCTACCTTCAGATTCTGATGGTCTCATCCCTAGAAGGCTGTCTCATCCCCAGGGAGAATTTCTGATCTGGAGAGCTACAGGACTCATTGGACTGTGCTTCCTCTCTTATTTTCTTGAGGAAGGAAAAGGTAGAGAAGATCCTTGGTGAGCATCACTAGGACTTGTACTTCTGCCTTGCCATTTTGTTTAAGAGGCTTCTTCACTATGAGACTGAAACATTAGCAGCTATGTGCCTGGCAGAGTCCCCTTCTGGGTGTTTCTGCAGCCAGAGGTCAGTTCTATTATCGGACTTAACTGAGAGAGGCAGGTGTCTGGTTCTTAGCATTTTCAATACTATGTAGTGTGATATCTAGTTGTTGTTCTCTGTTTTTCATTTTTCCAGGTGGGGAGATTGAAATGCTACATATATCCCATGTGTATGGATTATTTCTCATTTTATTTCTCAGTTTTACTAGGATGGCCGTGAGGAAATTAGGAAATGAGAGAAACTGTACCTGTTAGCTAGAGGAAAGATGGGAGTAGTTTGAGAGTAGGGAGAGACAAAGAATACAAAGTGGAAGTAGAATGCTGGAATCCGGGGGAAAAAGAGGTTTCTGAGGATTGCCCTGCTCCTTGCCACTGGAAATGTAACAAATAAAGATTCCAGGTGGAGACACAATTAGTATATAAGAACTAGACTTGACCAGCACCAAATGTTCCTGGTCAAATGCTCTTAACTCACCCTGTGTGACTGGCGTTATAAGTCATTTCTCATTTCTGTTGCCAAATTCAATCAGATCCTTTCCTTAGATGACCTAATGGTTCTGTAGGTTTCCTTTGTAGTACTGACTACAGGTTATAATTATTCCTTTGGTATATATGATTGTTATTAATTGTAGAAGCTATAAGCTGTGTCATAACCAATCTCCAGGAGGACTCCCAGTGATACTTCCTTTCTTGCAGCCCTGTCTGTATATATTCCTCTCCCACCAGGACTATGGCTAACCTCTGTGGCCAGTATGGTACTGTGGAAATGACAGATGGTGGCTTCTGGGGCTACATTATGGCTTCAACCTTGCTCTTTTGTGGATCGCTGGCTCTGGGGGAATCCAGCTGCCATGTCATGAGGACATTCAAGCAGCATCAGAGAGAAGTCTCTGTTACAGGACCTCCTGACAACATCCAGAGTAAACTTTTTTGCTATGTTAATGAGCCACTCTGGAATCAAATCTTCTAGTTTCAAACTAGCCTTCTGATGCCTGTAGCCATAGCTGACATCTTGACTGGAAACTCATGAGAAACCCAAACAAGAACTTCCTAGCTAAAGCAATCTGAAATAATTGACCCCCAAAGGAGTGGAAGAATGAGCAAAAAGTTGACTGTTGTTTTAAGCTGCTGAGTCTTTGGATAATTTGTTACACAGCAATAGGTGACTAATACACTCGAGGAAGATACAGACAGTGTGTTTTGATCATCATTGCTTCCGGAGTAACTAGCACAGTGCTTGGCTTATAGTATGAGCTCAGTAAATACTCTTTGGATGTCTTTCTCCTTTCTTTTGCCTCATGTGCACACACACACACACTCTTCTCCCTGAAATCATCTTGGTCCACTATATCCTCAGTAGGCTGTGTGCTTCTTCATTGTCTTTTGTTTTGATTTTGACTCCTTGTCTGTGTCTAATATAATCATGAACTCTTGGAGAAGCCCTGTAAACAGGATAATGTTGAACTACTCATACTTCAAGACTCTGCTCCAATCTATAAAGTTTTCCCTGATCCCAATAACCAAGTAAATCCTTCTTTCTCCACCAGGTCAGTCAGGATTCCACCAAAAGACAAACTTAAATTGAGTTATTTGAAGATCATTTAATAAATGGATGATTTACAAAGTTGGGATCAAGCTTAAGGAAAACCAAGAAGAGATGGCAAAATTCCCTGAGACTAGTGAGAGCTGAGAACCATTATCGTCTGTAGACTGAAGGAAAAAAACAGAGGAGGAGTGACGAGACCTTTGAGAGGGTTCTAGAGAGATGAACGCTGGGAGCTTGCATGAATGCACAAGATGGGCACCAGAGTATTAAACACCCTCACTTCACTCTTACCCAATGTTCTTGATCTGCCGTACTTCCCATTGACTGAATCTGAAACGAAAGGGTCTGTTGATATATCTATATGGATACACGATGTATCCTCAGTCCATGTGATGGACTTGAAAGATAGAGACAGGATAGAGGTGGGGCCTGGGGGGATGTGTGGAAGATACCAAGTGAACTCTTCTCCTTTCCATCTCCTCAGGGTCAGTACATCAAATTTGGAAATTGAACATGCTCTTGGTAGTGCTCATTTGCTTGTTCATGTCTGATTCTTTGCAACCCTGTGGACTGTAGCCCACCAGTCTCCTCTGTCCATGGGTTTTCTGAGGCAAGAAAACTGGAGTGAGTTGCTATTTTTTTCCTCCAGGGGATCTTCCCAGCCCAGGGATCAAACCCACATCTCCTGCATTGGCAGGCAGATTCTTTACCATTGAGCCACCTGGGAAGGCCAGACATGCTCTTATTCATGGTCTATTTCATATCATTGCTGTATGTAACAACTAAACTGTTTCATGCTGTTTAACTTTTCAAGTTTTAATGACTCCTCTTCCTGGTAATCTTATAAATTTTTAAAGAGTGAGGAACAGGTCTTACATTTTTCTGTCTTCCTAACTGAACTTATCTCCACAATTTTCATAAAGTTGGTATACTGATACATATTTGCTGATGGCACAAAAAATTTTAAAGCACTTATTTCTTGAGTCACTTTTTCTATGAGTCATCAATCAAAAAAGTGGAGGAACTATTTATTTCAAACTCCAAAGCATGAATTCATTCTGTAACATCTCTGATATTTTATTACCTAGCTGGAGTTTTAATTACCTCTAATGACAGGGATGGGGAAGGCAATGGCACCCCACTCCAGTACTCCTGCCTGAAAAATCCCATGGACGGAGGAGCCTGGTGGGCTGCAATCCATGGGGTCACTAAGAGTCAGACACGACTTCACTTTCATTTTTCACTTTCATGCATTGGAGAAGGAAATGGCAACCCACTCCAGTATTCTTGCTTGGAGAATCCCAGGGATGGGGGAGCCTGGTGGGCTGCCGTCTATGGGGTTGCACAGAGTCGGACACGACTGAAGTGACTTAGCAGCACTGACAGGGATCTCATTACCCCATGAAGCAATGGAGAGCAACCAGTAGCTCTGAGAGTAGATGGATCTTTGTCCTAAGAGACTCTGAGTAAGTTATTTACCTCTGGCCTCTTGTAATCACTGACCTGGTCTCTGTCATTAAACTTTTGTCTTTAATGAATCCCTATTATGAGAAGAAATTTCCTGGAATATTATCACTGAGGATTCCTCAGATCCTGGGATGAGGGTGGATTATCCCAAGAACAAATTTGAGTTGCTTCTGCTAAGTGCTTGGGGTGCTACCAGAAGGGAGGCACTTAAGACTAAATTGTTAGTGTGAGGTTTGATGAGTCACCCATGGAGTGAATGTAGGCTGTGAGCTTACATGAATGCTAGCTTGTGGGTTACAAATTCTGGGAATTTGTCACACTGTCAAAATTCTAGCAAGGCAACTTTCCTTGCAGTCCCCTGATAGAAAGCACATTCCACCCCCCCCCCCCCCAATTCATCCATTTTCAAAAAATTCAATTCTTTGCATTCTTGGCTTGATGAGGTGGATGTCCCTTAATTTGGTCTTTTGCTCTTTTGAGCCTGGTATGAACAAGAAAACCAGTGGTTCATTTCAACAGATGTAGCTGTTGTCCTAAAGTTGAAAGCTGGCTTCAGTGTTGTTCCTCTATTCACTTAGTTTTGCCCTCAGTGTTCTTTATTTTCTTGCTACATCATTGTTGAATTTATGAGGATTTAAAAGTACTTGCCATGTTTTATTTTTGGTGGGAGAGTCTACCATGTTTGTAGAAATGGAATATACTCTCCATTAGCCCACATACTGAAATGCATTAGATTTATGTTGAAGTAAGCTGTAGCGAATACATGTGGTGTGATAGGAAAGGTTGCGATCTTTTGAGTAGTATTTTTAGTACAGTCCCAGTTGGGGATGAAGACACGACGTCTCTTTCTGGACCTATTTCCTTATTTCTTATGTGACAGTGGCTTCAGTCACCGCTGAGATTTTGAAAATCTTTGGTGATTGCTTCTTAAGCTGCATTTTGGAGGTTTCTTCCAATCTAATTTCTGTTCTCATGACCACCTTCTAAAAAAGCCCCTGTTTAAGGTATTTTAATGTCTTCACTAGTGTAATCAGAGAGATGCTAAACAGGATCTTGTTAAATTTCTTTCTTGGTGACATTCTGATTGTTAAGATTGAAATGATCTGTATAACTTGATAGCATTATTCAGGCAGGAGAGAGTGCAGTCATTCCAAGGGTTGTAGCATATCTAAGTGATATTCCCAGTGCTGCAAGTTTAGCTCACCGTCCACAGGTTCAGGGGGCCAACAGGAGTCATGGTGTATTTGATGGCTGTGGTGTGTGTGTATGTTTATGGGTGTCTTAGCATCCATGGGTGATACAGGACGATGCCATTTTTTTTTTCCAAGTGAAAAAAACTTTTTTACTTCTCTGGGCAAGCATTCCATGTGTTTAAAAAGCTGCAACTGTCTACTTGCCTACTCAAGTAGTAGAGAACATCCCTGTTGAAATGATACAACTGTGTGTTATAATGTATTCCATGTACTTTACATGTATTACTGACTAATTCTCAGAAAAATGGAAAGAAGTAACACAATTAGATCGTCCCTGTGTTATGAACAGGCATATCAAGACACAGCAAAGTTGTGTCACTTGGCCTGGGAAGTAAGTGCTGGAGAGTAAGTGGCAGAAATGGGATTTGAACCCAAGCGGTCTGGTTGAAGAGCTCTGTGTTTTTTGAGCTAAGCGGTGGTCAGTGCTCTACAGCCAGAGACCACTAGAGCACGCCTGTGGTTCCAGAAACTGGTTCAATGCGCATGGCAACAGGGGAAAATACTCACAGAGAAGCAGAGATGTCTCTATAAGAAGGGGTTAAAAAGGACATAGACCAGCAGTCCCCAGCCTTTTTGGCACCAGGGACTAGTTTCACGGAAGACAGTTTTTCCACGGACTGGGGTAGAGGGGGACTGTTTTCGGATGATTCAAATGCATTACATTTATTGCACACTTGGTGGCTCAGACGGTAAGATATCTGCCTACAATGCGGGAGACCCGGGTTCAATCCCTGGGTCGGGAAGATCTCCTGGAGAAGGAAATGGCAACCCTCTCCAATACTGGCAAACCCTTTCCAGTATTTTCTTGCCTGGAAAATCCCATGGACAGAGGAGCCTGGTAGCCTACAGTCCATGGGGTCGCAAAGAGTCAGACATGACTGAGCGACTTCACTTTATTATTATTACATCAGCCCCACCTCAGATCATCAGGCATTAGATACTGGAAGTTGGGGACCTGTGACTTAGAGACCTGGGGCTGTGTTATGTGCTTTGAAGAAGTTTCAGGGATGTGATACTTTGTTCTGGATTGTGTGCTGTCTTAGAATGGCATCATTCTATGATTGGAATTCTTAACAAATCTAATCTTATAAGAGAGGAAATGATCAAGGCTGCAGCTATAATTACTTAAGAAGCAGCAGTATCATTATTCAGGTGTGAATGAGCATGGGGTAGATTTGGCTATTTTTGTACTTCATACAGTTTTTATGTTTTGTCTTTTCAGGTGTGTTGACAGAGAGGTCTTGCTTTTGTCTTGGTCCATCACATGTTGTCTGATGTTGATAATAAGTAAAATTACTTATAGTCAGCCGGACTACTCAGGCCTCATTTTTAGAGGGGAGACTAGTTCCTAGCAACTCTAATATATAGTGATATTACCAGGCCAGCTCCTAGCTATTTGAGGACACAGCCTTTTAGTAAATGTGCCCTCTTATTGCAGGTAGAAGTTAACTCTGACTCCATGTTGGAGATGTTTCTTTGACTTGCTTTCCATTGCTTTTGTTATTATAATCACACATAATGGCCCGCCTCAGAGAATCCTGCTTCTCTGCCTGATTGTTAAGCTAACATGCCTTTGTTAAGAACAGTGTCCACCAGTAGATGGCAGGAAAGAAGAAATTAACGCATACCCCCTGTCTGAGGCTTGCTGTTCTAGGAGGTATTTGCAAAATTAATGGGCTTTTTACTTGGTTTCCTCACCTCCTCCTGTCTCTGATCCATAGAAAAACCTGGCATCCAGGCCCTGACAAGATAAGTTATTTTGAGACATTGGTTTGCAATCTTCTTCATCAGTGGCTTTATGAATAAAGTCATCTTCCTTGCCTCAATACCTCTTCTCTCATATTCATTGGCCTCTTGCTCAGAGAGCAGAGCAAGCTTGGACCTGGTAACGTTTTCAGATGGCTGCATAGAAACTGAGATGCCAGGGAGCAGGATAGGATGCCAGGGTATTAGCTAGCAGGATGTTGCCTGAGACCAGGAGAGAGACGCTGCAAGCTTGACCATATGAATGGAGAGGAGTGGGTGGACTTTTAGGAGATGGAATTCAATGTCAGTGGGGAATCACATATTCTGTAAGAACTCGAATTTGATATACTGGAATCGGGACACAAAAGCACCTGAGAAAACCCCCAGTTGTCATGGGATCATCATGAGGAAGGGAAAAATCTTACAAATACTCATTCAGTTTCGTCTCCCCCACATATTCTCAGGCCACCGAATCTCTGATTTCAGATTGAGCTTTATTGTTTATTTTTCTCCCAGAATACTTGGATTGTTTTCACAGACTTCTGGAGACCAATACTTTCACTGGATGAACCCCTCTTACACTATTGATACAATTTTCCCAGGGGGCAGTTTGGAGATTTTCCTTAAATGTGATCTGACCAGGAACAGAGGGAAATGCTTCTGGTTGTGAGTATAGGGCCCATCGAAGTGAGGGCAAGAGAGATTTGTATGTTGTGTAGAACAGGAATTATCCTAGAAAAACGCCTGTGTAGCCAGTAAGCCTGTTTATCTCCATGAATACTTTGGGGTTTAAAATAGAACTACCGTATGGCCCAACAATCCCACTCCTGGGCATCTATCCGGAGAAAACCATAATTCAAAAGGATACATGCACCCCAGTGTTCATTGCAGCACGGTTAACAATAGCCAGGACATAGAAGCAACCTAAATGTCTGTTGATGAGAGGATAGATAATGAAGGTGTGGTACATATATACAATGAAATATTACTCAGCCATAAAAATAATGAAATAACATGATTTGCAGCAACATGGTTGGACCTACCGATTGTCACATTAAGTGGAATAAGTCAGACAGAGAAAGACAAATATATGATATCTCTTACATGTTAAATCTAAAAAATTGATACAAATGAACCTATTTGTGAAACAGAAATTGAGTCACAGATGTAGAAAACAAACTTGTGATTACTGGTGGGGGGAAAAGCTGCTGCTACTGTTGCTAAGTCACTTCAGTCGTGTCTGACTCTGTGCGACCCCATAGACGCAGCCCACCAGGCTCCCCCGTCCCCGGGATTCTCCAGGCAAGAACACTGGAGTGGGTTGCCATTTCCTTCTCCAAGGGGGGAAAAGCTGGGGGAGGGCTAAATTGGGAGATTGGGATTGGCATATATACACTGCTGTATATAAAGTAGATAACTAATAAGAATCTATTGAACAGCACAGGGAACTCTACTCAATACTCTGTAATGGTGTATATAGAAATAGAATCCAGGAAAAGAGTGGATCTGTGTTAACGTGTAACTGATTCACTTTGCTGTACAACAGAAAATAACACAATGTTGTAAATCACCTATACTCCAAAAACAATTAATAAGCAAAAAAATTTCCATTTTAACTGAAGAGTAATTTCAATAGATTTTTTTTCTTCTCAACTGCTTCCTGTACCTGCTCTTTACTCCACAAACCCCATGAGACTTTGGTTCTTGAGAGGCTCACTAAACAGAGTGATTAATACTAAACTGGGTCCTACCTCCCTATTTATGACAAGGAAACCCCCAGAAATTTGTCATGCCCAGTATTGTCATGTCATAGCCTCAGTAGAAATGCAGCCTGACAGCCTAGATTGGATTCTAGTGTCATAATCCTGTCAGAATTCTCATTTCAGAGTCTTATTATATACTATAAGGGTATAAGCCATCCAAGTTAAGATATAAGCCAAAGTAGTAAGGCAAACAAGAATAAGGCAAGTGGGTTTTCTAATAGTCAACCCCAGAACTTCACAGCTTATGCTACCCTGCATGGCATTATGATTTTCTTTGTCCACGAGGGTGGAGGAAAGGTTGGGAGCATCGCAGTCTCTGGAGCTCCTTCATGTGGAGGGAAATGTCCACTAATAATTCAGTTAAACAAAATTCTGTCTCATGGAATTTGTGTATTCTAATATAACCATCTAGCTTGAAATACAGTATCATAGATTACCCTGAATTCAAGCATTAGAAACCAGCTGGGATTCTTGAGTTAAAACTCCACTAATACTAGATTTTTCATGATAAATGCATTTTGAAAGGAAAAGGTGTTCAGAGCTCAGAGCAGATTAAATAGTTCCCATGATAATTAGATAATTTTAGGCAAATGATGGTGAGAGCCCTTCCTTCATGTGCCATTTAGGGTCCGTGGTTTTTATTGGTCAGAAACCAATGAACTTTCATTATTTAGGGAAATAGCTATTTTACAGTGGAATTGCCACTGAAGCTCCTCCATTTCCTTTAAGGGGAGCCTTGGGGCTGAATGTGTATTCAGAGTTATCACAAAGTAAGGTGAAGGGTGGGACTTTTATTTTTTAATAGAAGTATAGTTGATTGACATTTCTATGTTGGCTTCAGGTATAAAGCCTAGTGGTTCAGTATTTTTGCAGATTATACTCCATTACAGGTTATTACCAGATAATGACTATAATTCCCTGTGCCATAGAGTATATTCTTATTCTTTATCTAATTTATACATTGCAGTTTGTATCTGTTAATTTCATGCCCCTAAATTGCCCCTCCCCAATTCTTTCTCCCCTTGCTGCTGCCGCTGCTAAGTCGCTTCAGTCGTGTCCAACTCTATGCGACCCCATAGATGGCAGCCCACCAGGCTCCCCTGTCCCTGGGATTCTTCTCCCCTTGCGTAACCACAAATTTGTTTTCTGTATCTGAGAGTCTGTTTCTGTTTTGCATGTATACATTTGTGCTGTATTTTAGATGAGAGGCTAGGGCTTTGTGCCCAAGTGAAAGGCAGCCATTGAGAAGGCCTGTGACCCTGGGTGAGGCAGTTCCCTGCAGCCAGGGGGTAGTTGGCAGCAAGGGTGGCAGGGGTGAATGGCCACAGCTGCCATTCCTAGAAGCTGCAGGTCAGCAGTGTGCACCCCGGGAGGGGTCTTTGGTGAGCCCCACAGGCTCCACTACATGTAAGTGTCCTTTTCTAGATCAGACACGCAGCCATGTGGCTAACTACATAGGTAAACTGAGTCCAAGACCTCCAGACTCTCTCACCCATGATCTTTCCACTCTGAGAGACTCCAAGTCACATTTCACTCATTAAGCATCTCTAATCAGGTTAGATACCTGCTGTGTCCTTAAATCATCAAGACAACAGGGGTGTTCAGGATACCTGACTTGTGGGTTCCTGTCAGAGTGGCATTCAAGGCTGATTGGGCTGGAGGCATGGATTTAGAGAGTAACAGATAGCACTTATATAGCATTTACTACACTAAGTCCTCTGCATGAGTTCATTCATTTATTCTCCCATAGCATGATGTGACAGGTGTATTCTCATTTTCTATAGTTAAGGAAAGTGAGGCACAGATATTTAAGAATTCACCCAACAGTGCCAGAACCAGTAAGTGACTGGACCAGAATTTGGACTCAGAGTCTGAATCAAGAGTTTATGCTCTTACTCTTTTAGGAAAAAAAGGAAAATTATGTACCTTCTTTTCTGATGTACTTACTCTGTGTCAGACGCTGGGCTAAGCATTTTGTTCCCATAAGCCTCCGAGGTTGTTTCAAATATTATCCCCATTTTAGAGATGTGGGCACCATTGTCTTGGAGATTTGTAACTCTCCCCAGTTCTTGCAGCAAGAAGGTAGAGAGAACCAGATTTATTTATTTATTTTTTTTAGGGAACCAGATTTAAATCCAGATCCATCTGGTTGCACAGTTCGTATTTGTAGCTGATACCTCCAGTGTTTAGCTTTTGTGTTCAGATAGGAGGGCTGGCAAAGCCTCATGACATCTCTCTCAAGCTCTTGTAAAGCAAAATGAAGCTGTTTCTGGGGCAGGTTGGGGTCCTGCAGGAGTGCCTTCACGTTGCCACAGATCTCAACCTAAGTGAATTTCTGTAAGAAGAAAAAATTGACAAGAAAGAAAGAAACACAAGCCAAACATGATAATGTAGATTAATAATTTCTCTGTAGTGAAAAATAAACAGTAATTCTGACCATGTGGAAATACAAGGCCCCCTTCCCTGCTCTCCACTTTATCCTGCCTGAGGGACTGGAGCTTTGCTCTGGGAATTAACAGGGAATTGAACCCCAGACCACAACTTCTGTCACACTAGACCCCGAGCAACTGAGCTATTCACTGTTTTTGAAAACCAGCAAAAAAGAATCAAAGGATCAAAATCACTTCTTCCTAGGATCCTGATCAGACACTATAAATATTTCCATTTTCTTATTTGTGAACTTCCAAGCCCCAGATTTGAGTATAGGTTAAAGAGAATCTTGTCCCCTTGCTGTGATCTTCCCTTAAAAAGAGAGCTAGAGGACTTCTCTGGTGGGTCAGTGGTAAAGAATCCGCCTGCTAGTGCAGGAGACATGGGTTCGATCCCTGGTCCAGGAAGATCCCACATGCCGTGGAGCAACTGCCCGCACACGACAACTACTGAAACCTGCTTGCTCTATAGCCCCTAGTCTGAGATAAGAGAAGCCACTGCACTGCAATGATGAGTAGCCCCTGCTCGCCGTAACTAGAGAAAGCCCGTGCACAGCAACGAAGATCCAGTGTAGCCAAAAAGAAACAAATACATAAGAGAGAACGAGAGAGAGCTAGAGTGTTTCTCCTGGGGTCTGAGGACAGCTGAGCACCTGCCTACTGCCTTTGCCTTGAGTTTTCTAAATGAATGACCAGGCAAGTTATTGCCATGCATATGGAAGGGAGGCTGACAAGGGTTTGTTGATTGAGCCTGGCATGGTTCAGTGGTGGGAATGACTTTTGTGCTGAAATCAAATAGCAGTGATTTCAGGTTTATGACAGTTATCAAATATAATGATGTGGAATGAGACCGAATGGTACCATAATAGCAATAAAAATCAACCTGGAAGGAGCGATCCTTCCATCTGTTTTGCTGTTGCTCTGGGATCTGGATTGTGGGCATTTGAGGCGGGGCTATGATATGAAGGATTGAATGCTGTGATTCCCCCAGAGTGGAAGATAGGGCAACTTGAGTGGCTGTGGTCACAGGGAACTCAGCCTATAACAGCTCTTTCCTGGCCAAGCATCAGCTGTCACTTTCGTAATCAACACCAGTGGTGAACTACATGGGACTTCAACTAAGAAGAGGGAAGAGAAGGCTTGAGCCGGCTGGGTGAGACTTGGTGATACTGAAATAGAGCAGCTCTTCTGCAAACCACGGGGAACTGTAGTTCTTCATCATTGTCCACTCAGAGGTGTCTTCACCTGGACAGTTGAACAGTGAGCCCTTACATTTCTTACAGGTCTTCCATGTGATACTTGCAGACATGTCTTAGGCATTCCAAACAAACAAGCTAACAAAACCCCACAGTTAAATGAGTTTGAGACATATTATGCATGCTGTCTTCCATTTTAGTGAGCTTGGCACTTGACTGTATTAGAGACTTGAGAAGTCCTGTCCCTACCTTTGATTATCTGAAAACTGTAAACACTTATTTGACCATGGGGAATGGTTACTTTTTAGTGTCTGATGGAGATAGCATTTTAGGAAAACACGTTTTCTGAACGCTTTTAGAAAATGGTGCCTTGTTAGCTGATCATGTTTGGGTCAAGGTGATTTCTTTGTATGTGAAGGACATAAATAGGGCTGAGCTTGAAATCTGGCCCCTTATCAGGGCTGGGATGGGGATATTCCACTCTCAAATGTAGCCACTAGTCTGGGGGATGGATTGGTTATATTGAAATGACTAGACACTGGCTGAGATAAGAATAGAATTCTCCATGTCGAGGGCCTCTAGTTTTGACACTTGTTTAAAGCAATTTTAAAAGCCTTATTACTTAGGGAAGGAGAGCTGTGTGGGCTGAATAAAGGAATTTGTTTGTGTTCCATCTTTAGGGGTGAATCAGGGAGCCAGGGGCTTCCCAGGTGGCCCTAGTGGTAAAGAACCCACCTGCCAGTGCAGGAGATGTAAGAGATGCAGGTTCAATCCCTGGGTTGGGAAGATCCCCTGGAGGAGGGCATGGAAACCCATTGGAGAATCCCATGGACAGAGTAGCCTGGAAGGCTATAGTCCATGGGGTCACAAAGAGTCTGATATGACAAGTTACTGAGCACACATGCAGGGAAACCAAAAGGACATGAAAGGCCCAATGTCTAGGAGAATTCACTGCAACTTGGGAGTCTTTGCTGTGGTTTTGTTAATCAAGATCCTTTGAGGTTCTGGGGTAAGTTAAGAGAAGACAGAGACCTCCCAGGCTGGCTGTTACTCAGGAGACCTTATAGACCGAGGGCCTACAGCATCATCAATGGTACAACATCTTCAATGAATCTCAAAGCTTTGGGCCAAGTCATTCATAATTCTCAGGAGGCTTTAGTTCCAGAGTTGTATGGGACAGTCTTATCCCCTAGTTACACCCCAGCTGTACCAATGGCGTGTTGGGTAACCAAACTCCAACGTCAACTGCTGCACACCTGAAAGAAGCATTTAATGGATTATATACCAGGAAAGTTCAGGAATCCTGTTCAGCCATAGCACGATTCAGGGCTCAAGTGACTTATTCAGGCCTTGAAGTCTGTCTGTATCTCTCTTCCCCTCTCTCTCCCCACTGTCTCCCTGCTCATCCCTTCTCCCCACCCCCAGAATTCAGTTCCATATCCTTGGCTTCTGTCTCAGGCAGTTTCTCCATAAGACAGATTATAGCTTCTGGAAACTCAAGATTCACATTGTCAGAGGTTAACCGTGTTGAAAAATATTTTCTCTTTCCCAAGTTGTTGTTGTTTAGTTACTCAGTCACGTCTGACTTTTTGCGACCCCATGGACAGCAGCATGCCAGGCTTCCCTGTCCTTCATTATCTCCCAGAGTTTGCTCAGACTCTTGTCCATTGAGTCGATGATGCCATCCAACCATCTCATCCTCGGTCATCCCCTTCTCCTCCTGCCTTCAATCTTTCCCAGCATTAGGGTCTTTTCCAAAGAGTCAGTTCTTCACCTTAGGTGGTCAGAATATTGGAGCTTCAGCATCAGTCCTTTCGATGAACTCCAGCGAAATCTTTGAATCAGCTTTTCTTAAGCCAGTTTAAATCAGAGCTTGCTCTTGGATCCATGGCTGTGGCCAGGCTGGTGGAACACACTGCCTGGCACAGCCAGGGTCACTCACAGCCTCACATCTTGTGCTAGGGGTAGAAAGCTGGACCGGGATGGGGGTCTTTCCCCAAAGTTGAGGTGCTATGACCCGAAGAAAGGTGAGTACCCTGAGAAGAGAAAAACATTTGTCCTCTTTAGTGGTGTAACTACTCCTGTCATGCTGTGCGGGATGCAGGCAGGGGGACCATGAGAGGATGCTTTACCAAGAGAGAAAGGCTAGATCAAGGCACCTATGTGAACACTGCATGACAAGCCCTGTAGGAGAAACTCAGGGAGATGCTTGTACTTTCTTATGAATCATGGTTAACTTGTGTCTTAAGTTGCTTGTTCTATGTTTATTTCCACCGTCATCCTTCCCATCATTGCCTGCTCCTCTCTGCCCTGTCCTTGGCTCAGGACTCTGGTCACTCTGAAATGTGTTAAAAAAAATCATTTGTTAGGAAATAGAGTATAACAGCAGTGATAGCAACACTGATTGAGCATACCTCATCTGCCACGTGATGTTCCAAGTGCTTGTCACGAATTAACAGAATCTTTGCAAAAACCCTCTGAGGGGGATGTTATCACTGTACAGGTGATAAAATGGAGTCACATAGAGATGTATCAGTATTATATGCCCAAGGTCACATGCTTGATAAATATTAAAGTCATCAAAGTAGGGCCCTTCCCCTGGGTTTGTATGGTTTGTGAACTGAGAATAGTTTTTTTTTCATTTTTATTATTTTCAAAAGGTTGGGGAAACAATCCAAAACAGAATATAACATTTCTTGACAGAAGTAAATGATATGAAATTCACATTTCCATGGATCAAGTTGGGTTGGAACCCAGTCACACTTACTCATTCATCTTTGGCTCCTTCTGTGCTACAGCAGCAGAATCTAGGCATTTGCAACAGTCCTCATAGTCTGCAAAGCTGAAAATATTTACTATCTGGCTCTTTGCAGAGTTTGCAGATGCCTGAATAAGTGCCACAGCAAGGATTCAAATCTGAGCTTCAAAGCCAGATCCAGCCGCCCTTTGCAGGCAACACCAGCCAGGACCTGGGAAGGCAGGTAAGTGACTGGTGTGCCTTCCAAGAGTTCACAGACTGGTGCCAGATGGGTAAGTGAATGGTCCTCTGGGATTCAGTGTGGCAGCTTTCAGAGTGGGTGAAATGTGCAATGCAGTCACTGAGTCAGAAGTCTTTACTGAGAGCTGTGTGCCGGGCTGGAATCCTGAGGCTGATATGCATCATTACGATCAGCAGCCCAGAACTATCATTTATTGAGCTCTTGGTGCACAGTTAGATCTGGGTAGATTCCACATGTGGCTTCTATAAGGCCCAGAGCCTGGGCAAGGGACTTAGTCTGTCATAGATTTGGGCTCTAATCTGATTAAAGATTAAAAAGTCTTTATGTGACAGAGATGTTTGTAACAGGATCCTTGGGAGAGGATTAAGTGAGATACTGCAACTTACAGTTCCTAGAGAAAAGTAGCAACTCATTGAGTGTTTGTTGATTGAGTAATGGAATTTGTCTTGGACTCCTGGGCTTCAGAGTCCAATCTGGTTCATCCCACTTTACACAAAGATTGTGGCATTCTTCTTCAATTGTCTGCCTGCAAACTCTCTTCCATTATTCTGTCTAGAAATAGATTTATCCACTTATAAACTCCCCCTATTCCATCTCTGGTTGAAGGATGAATGCATCATTAAAGAATCATATATTTATATATTTCTAGCAATTGGACGGAGGAGCCTGGTGGGCCGCAGTCCGTGGGGTCGCTGAGTCGGACAAGACTCAGTGACTTCACTTTCACTTTTCACTTTCATGCATTGGAGAAGGAAAGGGCAACCCACTCCAGTGTTCTTGCCTGGAGAATCCCAGGGATAGGGGAGCCTCGTGGGCTGCCATCTATGGGCAGCCGCACAGTCGGACACGACTGAAGCGACTTAGCAGCAGCAGCATTTGCCTAATGATTGGGGAAAAGTAAAGATTTTCATACTTACAGTCTGTGAGTATTAAAATGGATTGTTGATTAGGGAACTCTTGAAAGTTGCTAACTATTTTTTTATGCCAACACCTGACCAAAGAAATGCATGCAGAGCTCTGCCATCTTTCCATCAGGTATGCTCTTTTGACTCAAATTTCTGTCTATCCAAATAATATTCTTTCTTTCAGAGTCTGTAGTGACATCAGCATTGCCCACAGGAAGCCCAGAAGGCTTCAATTTATCAGGAAATGTGTTTATGTCAGTAATGGAACTCTGGGTTTTGTTGTTTGAGGCCACGCACGCAAACCTGAAATTACAGTCTCCAGGTGCTTGTCTAGAGTGTAGCATGTTCCTGTATTGTGTTGCAGAGAAGTGAGGAAAATGAAAAGATACAGGCGGTCTAACGACCTTGAGAGTGAAGTATTCAGGAAAACAGAGAACACAAAGATTTCTGTTTAATATCAGATTCCATGAGATTGATCATGGTGCTGCCGGAAAGTGAAGCAGTGACCACAGAGTCTCCTGTGAGGTCATCCCATCCTCCTCCATTACCCCCTTGCCCCCATTTCTCATGATAGTTGGCAACTGATGATTAGCAACCTGTTATTATTTTTTTCTTAACTTTTCAGAGACTGGGATCCAAGGCATGAACCTAATCTGGTGTATTATCTTTAAAACCAAATAGTCAGCAAATTTTTTTCCCTGTGATTACCTTAAAGTCCTACTTTCTGTAATGAAGCCCTTTAATTCTTATGAGAAATATGTTTCTTGATTCTATCCAAAGAAAAGCAAACAAGTGGTACTTGTCTCTTTTCCTTCTGAGTTGTCCTTGAGAAGCAATATGGGGAGTGGTTGACTCATCAACTCTGCTTGGGTTCAAATCCTGCCTAGGATTTGTGCAACTCTGTGCAACTTTGTTCAAATCACTTGGTCTCTCTGTGCCTGTTTTTCCTATCTTTAAATTGAGGGAAATAAACCCACCTCATGGTACTGTTGTGTGGTGGGTAAAATGCCTAGAACTTTATGGAACATATTAATGCTAAATAAGGGCTAGGTGAAACATAAAAAGACCATCAGCTTTGTCCTACCCAGAATAAAGTAACACTTGTACTAGCCCTTATTTATAAAATAACCTTACAAAATTACAGTTTTTGGGAAATAAGATATAGAAGGAAGAATGTAAAATACTCAAATATCACTATAAAAAAAGTCTATAGACTTTTTAAGTTTAATTAACTAAATCACATGAAGCTTATTTTTTCCTTTACTTTTTTATTGGAGTGTAAATGCTTTACAATGTTGTTAGTTTCTGTTGTACAAGGAAATGAATCAGTTATATGTATACATGTGTCCCCTCCCTCCCAGTCCATTCGACCCACAGGCCATCACAGAGCCCTGAGATGAGCTCCCTGTGCTCCACAACAGCTTCCCACTAGCTATCTGTTCAGCACATGGTGGTGTATTTATGTCAATCCCAGTGTATACGTGTCAGTTTCTCCCACCCATGCCCCACCGTGTCCTTATATCCATTCTCTCCATTGTATCTGATAGGTTCATTTGTACCATTTTTCTAGATTCCACATATATTTGTTAACAGAAGACTCTTGGTTTTCTCTTTCTTACTTCACTCTGTATAACAGACTCTAGGTCCATCCACATCACTACAGATGACCCAGTTTCATTCCCTTTTATGGCTGAGTCATACAGACTTACTTAGAAATGGAAGATGTGTTTAATGAATTCACACCCTCTCAAAGAGAGGACTGGAATGTTCTTTTTCTTGGCACAGGCTTTGTGGAGTATTGTCTAGTTTGGAGCCTCAGAGCAAAGATAAGCCTTTCTCCTGCTCCTAGTCAACATATTCATAACTGTATTTTACAGTTATATATAGTAATTATATATATATATATATATAATAATTATAATAGTAATTTACCCTGGAGCAAAGATAACTTTCCTGGGGTAATTCACTGCTGCTTCACAACTTGTGTTTCTCTGCCTCCCTTTTTTTCATGAGTCCATGGTTTTTAATGGAATGATACTAGAGTTTGTTTTTCTTCATACTTATCTTTGATGAAACAAGTATTAATATTTAATAAAAGTGATCCCATTTTATAGATAAACAAAATTGACAAGACAGGTTTATAGGAAAGAGTGCATTACATTTCAGAGTCCTTATTGCTCATTTCTTTTTTCTTGGCCCCAAGAAGATACCTTCTACAGTCATCATCGTCATGACACCATTCTCTCTCAAATCCTGGCTCATTCAGCTCTCTTGGTTCCTGATATGGTAAGTTTTCTCTATTCTGCAGAGAACCAAGGCCTTAACTGATAAACGTGAAGGCAGAGCTCTTGAAGGCAGGCTGTGGTGAGCCTGGTGTCATGTCTTAGGCTGGAAGAGTGGGTACAAAGCCTGGTGAGGGTGCTGAGGATGGACATGGGCATAGAGCACCTCGGTGTGCCCTGGTTCCTGGAGACGATGTTCCTGGAGACAGTGATGAAGTCTCTAGTTTTGTCAGACTAAAATTTGGTCCGTGTGAATTAGACATGGGACCCTACAGTATGCCAGACAACAAGCCTCTGTGAGGTTGTGAGGCTTCCAGTAGTGCTGGTGTGGCTAACTTAGCCCTGCATAATTGTATTTCTTTGCTGTAGATGCAAGTCTTCTGCTTGTTCCATCTTTTTCTCTAACATAGAACTTCTTTTAAATTTTTCTTTCTTTATTTTTATTTTTGGCTGTGCTGAGTCTTCATTGCTGCACGGACTTTTCTCCAGCTGGCACAAGTTGGGCTACTCTTCTTTGCAGTGCACATTTGCAGTGCAGTTTCTCATTGCGGTGGCTTCTTTTGTTGTGGCACATAGGCTCTAGAACGCATGGGATTCAGTAGCTGTAGTACATGGCCTTAGTAGTTGCCATCCCCAGGCTCTGGAGCACAGGCTCAATAGTTGTGATGCATGGGCCTAGTTGCTCCATGGCATGTGGGATCTTCCTGGATCAAGGATCAAAGCTGTGTCTCCTGCATTGGCAGGCATATTCTTTACCAGTGAGTCACCAGGGAATCCCTGACATGGTAATTCTTAACCATGGGAGGTACTCCCCCCACCCTGGGGACATTTGGCAGTGTCGAGAAACACAAGAGGAAAAGGCAATGGCACCCCACTCCAGTACTGTTGCCCGGAAAATCCCATGGATGGAGGAGCCTGGTAGGCTGCAGCCCATGGGGTCGCTAAGAGTCAGACACGACTGAGCAACTTCACTTTCACTTTCCACTTTCATGCATTGGAGAAGGAAATGGCAACCCACTCCAGTGTTCTTGCCTGGAGAATCCCATGGACAGAGAAGCCTGGTAGGCTGCAGTCCATGGGGTCGCACAGAGTCGGACATGACTGAAGCGACTTAGCAGCAGCAGCAGAAACACGAGGGCTGTCATAACTTCAGGAGGGTAGGGTACTACTGGTATGTAGTGGGTTGAGCCCGTGGACACTCCTAAACAACTTACAGTGCACATTCTACAATGCACATCACAACACCCATGCATTATTCATCCCCACATATTACTCATGTCAAGGTTAGGAAATCATGCCCATAGTGACAAAAGTCTTCTGCCCCTGGGTCTTTGTACTTTGTGTTCCTTCTGCCTAAATCTTTCTTCCCCCATATCTCCTCTTGCCAGGTCTTGGTAGCGTGTGGATTTTACTTCCAACAACCATCTCTTTGGAGGGCCTTCTCTGACTGCTCCACCTTCAGTTACTCTTTGTCAACTTCCCCCCTTTTTTCTTTTATTCACAGCACTTAGCCCTGTGGGTTATGAGTTGGTCCATAAAGATGCTCACTTGTATGCCTCATGCATTTTGCTTTTCAGAAAGCAAAGAATTTATAGATGCATTTGAATTTTTGATATGTCTTCTGTTTATTGCCCTTTCCATGCAGAAGAGCTTTCAAACCCCAACAAACCCTTTTCACTTGTTGAAATATGCAGAATCATTGTGTGAGAGTGATTAGTATTATTTATTTTGGCTTTTGCCTAATTAAATGTGTGCAAAGAATGAGGAAAGGGCTTTATCATCCATGGGAGAAACAGGTTTCTCACACCTGACTTCAATCACTCTGAATAACTACTTCATTAAGACATAGGCAAGCCTAGCGACAGATCATTAATTTTCATGGATATAATCTGGGAAGCCAAATGTTTGTAGAAGGGGAGTCTGGCAAGAAAGGCATAAATGTATTAGCACTTATTAAAAATAAGCTGTAAGTCTGTTTGCGAGCTGCTTCTGTCATGTTATGAATTAATCGCTTCAGTGTAACCACCATAAAATATACATATCACGATGTGTCGTGTCGAGGAAGGAAAAGTAGATATTATCTTCATTCTCTAAGAGCCCAGGCCTTTTACATTCTTGAATTTACCCTTTATTTTGATGCTAATGGAAAGAAATAAAATGGAACTAGAGCCAGGAACATTTGTATTCTTTCTTGCTTTCATTTGACTTTCTATGCTGTTTTGATTTTTGCTGTTTTGAATAGGAGGAAAGTGAAGGCAGCAGGTCCCTGAAAGACTGTGAACAAAATACATTCCTTTCACCCATTTCTGTCTGATAATGTTTAAATATTGTTGTCTCAAAACCTCACAGTGAGTCTTAAAAATCACAAAAAGTAGCATAATTGAAATTTCTGTCTGTCTCCAAATGAGCCAATTTTGAGGAAGGGATCTTTCTGTCTCTGATTTTTTCTCTTCTGTGTGAGGAACTGAAATCTGGGGACTGTTGAGTCAAATGAGACATTCTTGCCATAAATACAGGATTGGGCTGGCCAAAAAGTTCATTCTGGTTTTTATGTAAGATGTTACTAATACTTCACCTGCATTAGCTTCTACTAAGAGAAAGGAACCTCCCCTTCTTCAAGTATGTTCCTTTTCCTAAGACTGGTGTCTACCAATGCAGGGTCCATGCTTTGTTATGAAGGCCTTGTTTTATAACCTGCATGCAGTCTGGATAGAAAAGTCAGATTAGGGTTAGGATGTGTGCTAATTTAAAATCAGTTCAATGGAAAGACAACATCGTTTAGCATCAAAACTACACCCAGATATTGGCTCTACCATGTACTAGCCATGTTGGGCAGTTCCCTTTGCTTCTTTAAGTATCAGTTTTTATCATCAGAAAAAAAAAAGGAAGCAATGATTAAGGGAGAGTTTATGTAATGTATTGACACATAGAGGCTGCTCAGTGAACAGTGGTTGCTTTTCCTGTAACAACCGTTATATGAGGTTTTGGGGTTTACAGTGCAGCCAATCTCATTTGTCCTGAGTTTTTGTTTTGTTTTGGATTGGCCTATCCAGGATGTCAGCATTATGGTTATTTGAAGGAAGCTTTCTTGTCATTCCTTGAGGGTGTTTATTTTTTTGTTCTAGCCTTTTTGATTTTTTCCCAGAGACTGGAGGTCTAAGTACTGTAATTTACCTAATACACTAGGGCATCTCATTCAGTCATGTCTGACTCTTCGCATCCCTATGGACTGTGGCCCACCAGGCTCCTCTATCCATGGGATGCTCCAGGCAAGAATTGTGGAGTGGGTTGCCAGTTCCTCCTCCAGGGGATCTTCCTAACCCAGGGATCGAATCTGCGTCTCTTATGTCTCCTGCATTGGCAGGTGGGTTCGTTGCCACTAGCACCACCTGGGCTTCATCTGTCTTTGAGGGTAACGTCATTCTCTGCACTCCAATAGTAATAAGTCATCTAAAAGTTTACAATTAGTGCTCTCAAAAATCTTGGATGTATGGTGCCTGCAGATAAACTTATGTAGCAGAGATTGTGTTATTTTTTCTTTGTCTTTTTAATCATAATAGTATCAGTTCTTACTGCTCTCAGTTCTTAAAAATTTGCTAAGTAGAAGAAAGAAGAGATAACCTCCAGAACCATAGTTGATGGCTCCCTGTTTCACCTTTACGTCTCACACAGATATGTCATGGTAAAGAAGGATGGACACTGGGTAATGGTAAATGACATCGTATAAATTAGAAGGAGGACTCAGAGTGGGACTATTTGGGAGTCAGAAAACGGAGGTTCAAATGTTGACCCTCTGGCTCAGTAGCTGAATGAACATGGGCAGGTAACTTGCCCTGTGTGAGTCCTCAATGCTTGATCTATAAAAGAGCAATCATAATAATATTTCTCTCTAGAAGTACATTCATATTGGATGGGTCTTCAGGATAACTTCAAAAGATAAGGTAAGAAAGGCATTCAGTGAGTTGTAAGTAGGTAACAACTGTTAATAGCAACTATAGTTAAGTATTATTTTCTGATTCCAGAAAATTTGCATCCATGGGAGTCTGTCTGGGGATAGACTTCTACTTCAGTCACATCCTGAAGTTCTTGGTCACCCATTGAAGCCAACGTGAATTTTCTTTGAGGAGAACTTGTGTGAATAACTTGTGGGAGTGGATCTGAAACCTGCCCAGGAGATCTGTCAGCTTGGTGTTGGAAAGCTCTAAGATTATCCCATATTAGCTAAATTTTATTGCTTTTGAACTAAAGAGCCTACCTCCTTGAGAGTTAAGCTCTGCCAGTATGCTAATTTTCCATTTTTTATTGGCTATGGTTCATGAACATCCTACTGAAATATGATATTTACCTGAAAATACTTCATGCAAATAATGTGGGGCTGACAAATGAGCTAACACAGTGAGATCACGTTTTAAAATGAGTAGGGTAACCTCATCGGATGATGTTCAATCCCAGAGTATATGGCATTTGTGCCTTCTTCACTCAAAGCACGTTGTTAGCCTGGGTCTCCAATAAAACAAAATATCATATTGAGGTTAATGATAATCTCCTTCACCTTAATTTTCCCCCAGATGCCCTAGAGATGTGACCCCAAACCCAGACACGGCCAGTCTCCTCACTCAGTTCCTCACCCACTTGGCTGGGATCTTCCATCCAGGTGTCTCTTCTCTCCTATGTCAGCACTGAATCTTTGCTTTTCTTCCAGAGAACACCTGTCAGAACGACGTGTGACTTGCTTTTGCCACACAGCATTGACAAAGGGGAAACTTCCTATTATCTTCTCTTCATATTATTCACGTCAACAAATTTTTTAAATTGAGCATCTTCTCTTCCAGGCACT
The DNA here is from genome assembly GCF_019923935.1 of Bubalus bubalis. Classification (NCBI taxonomy): domain Eukaryota; kingdom Metazoa; phylum Chordata; class Mammalia; order Artiodactyla; family Bovidae; genus Bubalus; species Bubalus bubalis. The sequence continues at coordinate 20,779,261 of NC_059177.1, read as the reverse complement.
GGGCCAACCATTCAGAGGTAAATGAGGCCATTCATATTCCAGTGGAGGATTATTAATAGGTGACCTCATATTCTTGCCCCTTGTATTTATTTCCTAGGAACTGCTGTAACAAAGTGCCATAAAATACATGGCTTGAAAAATAGATATTTATTGCCTGTCAATTCTGGAGGCTAGAAGCCTGGTATCAAAGTGTGTGCTGGGCCATGATCCCTCATGAAGTGCTAGGGAAGGGTCTGTTCCAGATCTCTCTCCCAGTTTCTGGTGGTTTCTTGACTTGTGATTGCATAATCCAATCTTCCCATATCTTTCTCCCCGTGTGCATCTCTGTCTGTGTCCAAATTTCTCATCTTTTATTAGGACACCAGTCACACTGGATGAGGGCCCACCCTAATGACTTCATTTAAACTTGATAACCTTTGTAGAAACTCTTATTTCCAAAATAAGGTCACATTCTTGCCTTGAGATTAGGACTCCAACCTCTCTTTTTTTGGGAGTTGGAATGTAAGTCAATCCACAACACAATGTGTGGGTGCCTTGCAGGCCTCGCTAATCATTCTGTAACCCTTAAAGTGTTAAAAGTCACTCAGTCGTGTCTGACTCTTTGCAACCCCATAGACTCTACAGTCCATGGAATTCTCCAGGCCAGAATACTGGAGTGGGTAGCCATTCCCCGCTACAAGGGATCTTCCCAACCCAGAGATGGGAGCCAGCTCTCCCGCATCGCAGGCGGATTCTTTACCAGTGGAACCACCAGGGAAGTCCATCTTGCCACCATTTTGAAGTACTCTTGGAACACATGCTTGCAGTTACTAGACATGACATTTCTGGGCAGAGGAAAGGTTTCCTTTCTTAGAATTACATATCCCTGAGGGTTAACAGAGTGAGGCTGTCACATCCATTCTGTGCTACATCTTTCCATTCAGGTGGGGCCAGCTATTTAGCAGATGTTAATTCAGCTCTGTTCTGTGGATAAATGTGTATCCTCAGTCATTCAGTTGTGTCTGGCTCCTGGCGACCCTATGGACTATAACCTGCCAGCCTGCCCATGGGATTTCCCAGGTGAGAATACCGGAATGGGTTACCCTCTTCCAGGGGATCTTCCTGACCCAGGGGTCGAACCCATGTCTTTTCTGTCTCTTGCATTCAGTTCAGTTCAGTTCAGTCACTCAGTTGTGTCCGACTCTTTGTGACCCCATGAATCATAGCACACCAGGCCTCCCTGCCCATCACCAACTCCCTGAGTTCACTCAAACTCATGTCCATCGAGTCAGTGATGCCATCCAGCCATCTCATCCTCTGTCGTCCCCTTCTCCTCCTGCCCCCAATCCCTCCCAGCATCAGAGTCTTTTCCCATGAGTCAACTCTTCGCATGAGGTGGCCAAAGTACTGGAGTTTCAGCTTTAGCATCATTCCTTCCAAAGAACACCCAGGACTGATCTCCTTTAGAATGGACTGGTTGGATCTCCTTGCAGTCCAAGGGACTTTCAAGAGTCTTCTCCAACACCACAGTTCAAAATCATCAATTCTTTGGCACTCAGCTTTCTTCACATTCCAACTCTCACATCCATATATGACTACTGGAAAAACCATAGCCTTGACTAGATGGACCTTAGTTGGCAAAGTAATGTCTCTGCTTTTGAATATGCTATTTGGGTTGGTCATAACTTTCCTTCCAAGGAGTGAGCGTCTTTTAATTTCATTCATTACCATATCACAAATACTCCTACAGCCATTTCTACTGTTCCAGTGGAGCATTAATTACTTTCAGTTGGACTGCTTTCAGGAAGAAAAAATATGAAAAGGTGGGAGAGAGTCTTGAGATGACATGACCTTAACAGTTTCTTTGTGATTTCACATTATATAAGGCATTACCAAGGCTAGGTGTAGGACTGTTGGAAGGAAGGAAGAAGACTCAGCACACTTGATGTTCACAGGAAAAGAAAAAGAATAAACTTTTTAAAAAAGTCAACAAACATTACAGATGCAATGCTACTGTTGGTAATTTTTTGTGTCTACCAGGAAATGACTTCTGTAATTGGTTGTCAACCAGGAACCAAGGTCTACCATCCTCGGCAGCTGGCTGTTAACCCCAAAACACATATAAGCTCATTGTGCCAAATATCACTGGGAAAAGAAAAAACACAGAATCCCTAACTCTACCAAAACACTGAATTGAAACAAGTAATAATTTTTCCATAAGATACTTCATACTACAAAGAGAACCTCCAAACTTTTGGGCACATTTTCTATTCAGTGGCTTAAAGGTTGTTGTTCAGTCGCTCAGTCATGTCCAGCTCTTTGTGACCCCATGGACCACAGCATGCCAAGCTTCCCTGTCCTTCACTATCTCCCAGAATTTGCTCAGACTCATGTCTATTGAGTTGATGATGCCAACCAACCATCTCATCCTCTTCTCCTCTTCTCACCCCCTTCTCCTCCCACCTTCAATCTTTCCCAGCATCAGGGTCTTTTCCAGTGACTTAACTCTTAGCACCAGGTGGCCAAAGTATTGGAACTTCAGCATCAGTCCTTTCAATGAATATTCAGTGTTGATTTTCTTTATAATTGACTGGTTTGATCTCCTTGCAGTCCAAGGGACTCTCAAGAGTCTTCTTCAACACTGCAGTTCAAAAGCATAAATTCTTCAGCACTCAGCCTTCTTTATGGTCCAATTATTATATCCATACATGACTACTGGAAAAAACCATAGCTTTGACTAGATAGACCTTTGTCGGCAAAGTAATGTCTCTGCTTTTTAACATGCTGTCTAGGTTAATCATAGCTTTTCTTCCAAGGAGCAAGCATCTGTTAATTTCATGGATGCAGTCACCATCTGCAGTGATTTTGGAGCCCAAGAAAATGAAGTCTCTCACTGTTTCCATTGTTTACCCATCTATTTGCCATGAAGTGATGGCATCAGATGTCATGATGTTAGTTTTTTGAATGTTGAGTTTTAAGCCAGCTTTTTCACTCTCCTCTTTAATTCCTCTTAGCTTTCTGCCTTAAGGGTGGTGTCATCTGCATATCTGAGGTTGTTGATATTTCTCCCTGCAATCTTGATTCCAGCTTGCGCATCATCCAGCCCAGCATTTCGCATGATATACTCTGCATATAAGTTAAATAAGCAAGGTGACAATACATAAGCCTTGATATACTCCTTCCCCAATTTTGAACCAGTCTGTTGTTCCATGTCCAGTTCTAACTGATGCTTCTTGATCTGCATACTGGTTTTGCAGGAGGCAGGTAAGGTGGTCTGGTATTACCATCATTTTAAGTATTTTCCACAGTTGTGATCTACATAGTTAAAGGCTTTAGTGTACCTGAAAAGAGGCAGGTAAGGTTGTCTTGTATTCACATTTCTTTCAGAAATTTTCACAGATTGTTGTGATCCACACAGTCAAAGACTTTGGCATAGTTAGTGAAGCAGAAGTAGATTTCTTTTCGGGAATTCCTTTTCTTTTTCTGTGATACAGTGATGCTTGAAATTTGATCTCTAGTTTCTCTGCCTTTTCTAAATCCAGCTTGATTATCTGAAAGTTCTTGGTTCATGTACTGTTGAAGCCTAACTTGGAGAATTTTGAGCATTACTTTGCTAGCATGTGAGATGAATGCAATTGTGTGGTAGTTTGAACATTCTTTGGCATTGCCTTTCTTTGGGACTGGAATGCTGACCTTTTCCAGTCCTGCGGCCACTGTTGAGTTTTCCAAATTTGTTGGTACATTGAGTGCAGCACTTTAATAGCATCATCTTTTAGGATTTGAAATAGCTCAGCTGAAATTCCATCACTTCCACTAGCTTTGTTTGTAGTAATGCTTCCTAAAGCCCACTTTACTTCACACTCCAGAATGTCTGGCTCTAGGTAAGTGATCACACCATCATGGTTATCCAGATCATTAAGACCCATTAGGTACAGTTTTTTTGTGTATTCTTGCCGCCTCTTCTTAATATCTTCTGCTTCTGTTAGGTCCATACCATTTCTGTCCTTTATTGTGCCCATCTTTGCATGAAATGTTCCCTTGTTAACTTTTAATTTTCTTGAAGAGACCTCTAGTCTTTCCCATTCTATTGTTTTCCTCTATTTCTTTGCCTTGTTCACTGAAGAAGGCTTTCTTATCTTTCCTTGATATTCTTTGGAACCTTGAATTCAGATGGGTATATTTTTCCTTGTCTTAAAGGTTGCAGCCTTATAATTAAGGAGGAAATTTTCATTGTTTACCAAGCACAGAAATAGAGTAGCCTGAAGATGTCTAGACAGTGCCATAATACTTCCAGATTTTTTTCCCATTTAAACTTGAAACAGGAACTAAATTCCTTAGACATACAGTTTATGGATACAGAAAGTTTATTTCTAGATTCTGTCGAACTTTAATGGAGTTCATAGAGTTTGTTTGTTTGTTTTAAGATACTAGACATAACAGAAAATCCATTCTTGAAGGACTTAGGAATAAAAATATTTACCACTGGAAAAGTTAAACTATATTCTGCTAATGCTTAACTGTTTATGTCCCCCTGCTAAAGTGTTATAAAATACTCTGAGTAGTCAAACTATGATTCTAAGACTGTTTCAGAGCTTCAGATAAGAGATTTCAAATGAGATTTACCTATTAACTCAATTCCAGATATTGACAACCCCACTTTTGGTGCATCTTTTTAGGAAATAGTGGATTCTTTACCTCTGCACCACCTGGGGAGCCCCTCTCTGTATAAGTTCCTGGCTTAATTTCACTGGGCCTGTTTCCATTGTTGAGAAAGTATTAAAACCCCCTTAAGCAACTTTTTATACAGACTACTTGACATACTGCATATGAAAATATTGGCATTGGGCAGGCAATTACATAATATATATCTCCCTCTCTCCTGTATTCAATAGTTATTATTATTATTTTGGTGGGATGGAGTTCAACTCTGGAAACAAGGTGTCTCTCATCCCTGTTTTATAGATAGGAGAATCAAGAACCTCAGACTGAAGTAACTTGCCTGGAAAAAAAAAAAGAGATCTAATGCCTTCTCTTCTGTAGTTTTGTGGTTGAATATCTTGAAAGAAATAATCCTTTTGCTTTTTTTCTGCCAGTTGCTAGAGAAAAGTTCTAAGCGCTTAAAAAAGGGGAAGATGATAAAAGAGGTTTTTATAGGATCTGTTTATCCGTTTGATAAGATGCGGGCAGAGTGGTGCCCCAAACTCATCTTTGAGTTTACTGTTGCTTTCTCATGACAGTGATTCTTAAAAAAATTTTTGAGTCTAATAGTAATTTCATTTCTGGCAGGAGGCATCTACCACCTTGTGCTCATTAACACTATGTTTTAGTCTTGACAGCTTCATAATTGTACATACAATTTATGCATTTTTAAAAGTTCATGCAAATAATAAGCATTTGTTATGGAAACACTGATAGTCTTATTATTGTTTAATCTCTCATGTACGATCTGACTTGACAGCTACTTTGGGTGGAATAAATGGGATGAGGTGGCTGACTTGTAAACACAGGAACATGCACACCAATTTGGGCTATATTATTTTTTCTGGATCCATGTTTTCTTGCTGCTAACCAGAGGCTAAGTATACTTGTGCCCTCAGTTACAAAATTAGGAGAGTGGTGCTTATTTTTAAAGAAGAAATAAGTCGGTAGGAAAGCCGTATCATACTATCAGCAGGAATCAGATATGCCTTCCTTTACTACTCTGACCTGCAAGAAACCAATAAATATAAATGCCCCTTTCCTCTCCCCATCGCCTTATCCAAAATGAGACTTCCAGCGTAACACAAATTCAACTCTTACTGACTCTCCAGATGTGCTCTGAGTCAAATCGAGTAAAAAAGAATTGTACCTTAGATCTTTATTTTAAAAATGCCTTTTGAACTATGCTTTTGGAAAAATCGATGGCAATTTGGAGGAAGAAACTCACAGCTGTGTGGCCACCTGTGTTGCTGATGTTGATTCTGATTGCCCCCTCAGGTTCCATCTGGGACTGACATTTAACTTGACCTTCTCAGGACAAGAGGTTAATTTCTGAAGTATTAGAATTATGGAGATTAATTTGTGAAGCTGCTTATAATTAAGATGCCTCTGGCTCTTGGATCTGAGCTGGAAACAGCAGACATTAATGATGATAATCCATTTTCTCCCCAGATATCTGAGGTCTGCAGTTGCAAGCTCGACCAGTTCCCTTGCGGATTGTTCTCATTTTTCACTCTCCTAGAGAAAAGACTGGTGACCTCTATAAACACAATGTTCCCTCTCATCTGAGATGGAAAAGTCAACTAAAGATCTCACTGAAGTGTCTCATGAATCCACTCCTTCCTCTTAGGTTAGTTGCTGTGATGATGACAAGAATTCACTGTTGAGCCAGCTTCTGTGCTAAGCTTATGAACATAAATTGTTTCATGGAATCTTCCCAGGAACCATATAATAACCATATTATTTAAAATTTTTGTTTCCTATATAAGATCCTTTTTTTGATGTGGGCCATTTTTAAAATCTTTATTTAATTTGTTACAGTATTACTTCAGTTTCATGTTTTGGCCTTGAGGCATGTGGGATCTTAGCTACCCTGATCAGGGATCAAACTGGCACCCCCTGCATTGGAGGGCAAAGTCTTAATCAGTGGGTCACCGGGAAGTCCCTATGAAAACCATAATATTATCTCCATTTTATGGATAACCAGGAGGTATAGATCACTTTTGCAGGATCACAGAGTATATTGGCAGAATGGAAAATGAGTTCCTTTTATTCTGAATTCTAATTTTCAGCTATTATACCATACTGTGTACAGGAGAAGTTTGGAAATAACAATAGTGTTTCCTTTGTAATGGTAGGAATTATTATTATCATTATATTTAATATATATTAAATAATACATATTATTAAATAATATATTATACAATGATATTCAATATTATTATTAATATTATTTATGGTAGGAATTAATATTATTTTGTAAGTTAAAGGATTCTCTTCCTTTTATTGAGGAAGGAGGTGAACAAAGGAAGTAAGAGTGACTTAACCTGGTTGCTCAGCTGGTTAATAAATGGTAAGCCAGGGGATTTGAACATAGGTAGTCTGATGCCAGGGTTTATATTTTAACCCATCTACACTTTTTCCTTTATGAGTGGAAATTATCATTGAGTTCCTCTATAGAAAATGTATCTTGGTGTTGCACGGAGAGGAGAAATATGACTAGCTATTGCTTAACTCTTATGGAGATGTTCACAGAGAAGTCTTCCTCAAACCAGGCTGCATTAGAACCATCTAAGGAAGCCCAGTTACAGAGACTTTCCTTCTTTTTAATATATGTTTATTGTTGGCTGTACCCTTTGGTATGTGAGATCTTAGTTCTCCAGCCAGGGATTGAGCCTGTACCCCCTGCTTTGGAAGGCGGAATCTTAACCACTGGACCACCAGGAGAGAGATTTTCCTTTAATTGGTTTGGGTTGGGACTTCACCTCTATTATTTTCTGAAACTCCCCTGGTATTCTAATGGGAAGCTGGAATTGAGCTTCACAGTTTGAGATAAGTAATTCAGCCATTAAAAACAAAACAAAGGGTCCAATAGGAGAAGGAAAATTAAAAATAACATACACTTTCGGTTAATGGTTGCTATTCTTTTAAGCCATAGTGAGTTAAGTCACAGTCAATGCTCACTACCCATTCTTCTCTTTAAAAAATATATATATCAGAACTAAAATTCAGAGCTATTTAGAAGGTGTTGATGTTGATTTAATCACCCACTTCCTAGAACCCTGTTAATCTGGTCTAGTGCCTCTCACATGTGGTTACAAAGTTCTCCCATCCCCATGACTTTTGATTTATGGCTTAGCTATACCACAAGGGACCATGAAAAGTCTCAGTTGAATCCTGTTATTGAACTGGCCTCAGTGTTTTCAGTTCTTAGGACTTGCCCAGCCTCACTCAGTTCTATCAGCTTTATCAGGGTCTGATGGTCTGAGAAGCAGCTTAGTTTATATTTCTATCTACTCCTTTGCCTTCCTCTGCTGCCTCTTCCTCCAAGGCTTTCTTCTTCTAAAAGGTTCAGCTGACAGAAGAGGAGTTAGAAAATATTCAATGGATAACAACTCTGTAGAAAATCTCTGTTTTACAAAATGCTCCAACCATACCACAAACTTAGAAGAATACAGATCTTTTGTCTTCATATTCCTACCATAGTTATAGAATTTAGAATCGGAATTCTTGCGTTTTTCATCTTAAGACACCTCCATAGTATGTACTACTGATGTCTCTGATCCTCTTTGCTTGGGATGTTCTTACTAGTTTTGTCATGCATGAACAGTTCCTTCTATATTTAATTTTAAATGTTAACCTTAGTATGTAAAGCAGCTTTATTGTAACTTATACTTCTGGCAATCAATGAAAACACTTTGGAAAAGTTAGAAGAGTTTGCAAAAATGGAAACAATAGGTTGAAGTGAAAAGTGCCATAGCGAGTTATACTGATGAGAGAGAATGGAGGGCAGGTGACATGTAAGTTTCCAGAGATTTTACTTTCTTGGATCCCAAGCCTTCTGTCATGGCTTGTTCACTTGACTCTGTCCACAAAAGGCACCATGCAGCATTGTCATCGGGAGAAATACATTAACAGCATGCTCTAGAGATAGGTCTCTAAATATCACGGGAAACCTGGGACAATCATGCAGAGACAAGGCCAAGGGCTGATGACCGGAAGACCTGACTCTGGAACTTGCCGTGGGATGTTGGACTGATGAGTTTACTTCTCTACACTTGGATTTCTTTCTCTTTTTTATTTTTGGCTGTGCTGGGTCATTGCTACACTCAGGCTTTTCTCTAGTTGTGGTGAGTGGGGGCTCTTCTCTAGTTGCAGTACATGGGCTTCTCATTCTGGTGGTTTTTCATGTTGCCAAGCATGGGCTCGAGGGCTCGAGGGCTTAGTTGCCCTTCAACATGTGGAGTCTTCTCAGGGCGGGGATCTGGAAGGCAGAGTCTTAACCCCGGGATGCCCAGGCAAGTCCTGTACTTGAATTTCTTAATCTCTGCAATGTTGTAGAAGTGGAAAGCAATAGGATGGGCTAACTAAGTGGTTCTTTCAGTGTGAGGGTAGGAGCAGCAGCATCAGTTCTACTTGGGCATCCATTAGAAATTTTGATTCTCAGGACTCAACCCCAGACCTGCTGGGGCTTGGGCCCGGTTACCAGGGTTTTAAGAAGCTCACCAGGGGATTCTGATGAACACCATATTTTGAGACCTATGGGGCAAAAAATATCTTTTGTCCTATCTATAGATAACATTCTAGAAGGCTTTCACTGATTTCCAAATAATTAGAAGGTGCTGAATATTACATTTATATAGAAAATATTGTATCTTGTTTTTATTAAGATGACTGCATACCAGTTTGAACCTAGGTTATCATTGCACTGGGTGGAGATGAACATGCTAATTAATGAGTATTCCTAGTTGATCCATTGCCAGCTAAATGTAATTAAAAGGAGAATTTTAAAATGTTAAATAGAAGGAATCTTAAAATTACTTAGGCTAATTATCTCCAGTTGCCATTTTATTGTTGAGGAAACTGAGGCCCAGAAGGCTATCTGACCTTGACATAATCTCATAGGGGAGACACAGAGTGTTTGAAAAGCTTGAGTCACAGGCTAGGAGCAATCATTACATTTGACTATTTGGTGGTGGATAGACAGTGCCAGAGAACTACCCGAGCAACTAAATTGATTTTACACCTGTGTGCACACACAAACCAGCAATTAGGAAACAGTGTGTTGCAGATCTTGACATGTATGAAATTATAGAACCAATTACTTTTTACAAGTCAACTCGTGACAGTCATTTCAAACAAAGCCAGCCATGAAATCTGCTCCTTAAGGACATGGTTGACAGAATGTCAGTGCATTTATAACCTCATTTCATTTTCTAGAGATCAGATTTGAGAGGGTGAGCTGGAAGAGGAGACTGAAGATGTTAATTTAAATTAAGGATTTATTTTTTAAGAGTTGTTTTCTTGGAAGATGAAAAGTACAATCAGTTAAATAACCAGAGCTCTCCAGCCAGTTGTAATGAATGTGTGGATACTAAGTTGCTTCAGTCATGTCTGACTCTTTGCGACCCTATGGACTATAGCCTGCCAGGCACCTCTGTACATGGCATTCTCCAGACAAGAATACTGGAATGGGTGTCCATGCCCTCCTCCAGGGGATCTTCCTAATCCAGGGATTGAAACTGCATCTTGTATATCTCCTGCATTAGCAGGCAGGTTCTTTACCCCTAGCGCTGCCTGGGAAGCCCAGATTGTAATGGAAGAAATGTTATATTCCAAGATACAGGTGCTGCTTGCCCTTATTAATTCCCTATTTCCCTTAATTGTTCATCATTTGTAGGATTTAAAAAAAATACTTAAAAAATATATTTATTTATTTGTTTGGCTGTATTTGGTCTTTGTTGTGGCAATGGGGTCTTCAGTCTTCATTGAGGCATGTGGGATCAATGGGACCTAGGCCCCCTCATTGGGAGCATGGAGTCTTAGCCACTGGACCCACCAGGGAAGTTGCTCCCTATTTGTAGGGTCTTGAGAAAATCACAGAGCCCTCTGGCCCTCAGTTGACTAATCTATAAATGAGACTATTCATATCTAGCCTTTATCAAAGCAAAGAGTCAGACCAAGTGATACCTTAAAAAAATTAGAAATTAAACAGGGAAATTTAGTTCCAGAAGGCACATTCCTATAAACGTAACACTGCTTCTTGAGTACAAAGAGTACTGAACTAGAAGACTGGAGGACCTAGGTGCAAATCAGTCAGTTACTACCCATATGACTTTTGGACCTTCCATGTTTGGTAAGGATAGTGGCTTCACCCATCAGTTAAAGTTAACTGATTGATCACAGTAAAATATCCAGGACAGCATGCAGCATGTCTAGCACTTACTACGTCATCAGTAAAGTTAGTGAAGGCAGACGATCCCAACGGAAGGCTGCATGGAGAATTCCTTCTCTGTCCATAAAAGAGTCTACTATAGGGCTTTCCAGGTGGCACTATTGGTAAGGAACCCATCTGCCAACGTAGGTAGATGTAAGAGATGCCAATTTAGTCCCTGGATTGGAAAGATCCCTTGGATGAGGGCATGACAACCCACTCCAGTATTCTTGCCTGGAGAATTCTATGAACAGGGGAGCCTGGCAGGCTATAGTCCATGGGGTCACACCGAGTCAGAAATGACTGAAACAACTTAGCACGTATAGTACTTACCCTCTTGGCAGAGACATGTAGGAAATACACAAAAACAATGGTTTTTGGATAGTGGATGACAAGTAAAATAGGACTGTGATCCACCAGAGAAGGCAAACCCACAAGGCAGACACTATACCTTGTGGTACTAAAGCTAAGTACCACAGCTTTCTTCCTAGAAGTACCTTCTCCACCATGGTCCAGGGAGGGAGTACCCAGCAAAGCTTGGTAATGCTGTTTAGTCGATGAGACAGAAATCAGAGCTCAGGGATGCTGAGGCAGTTAGAATTTGAGGTGTAGGGACTGAACAGAAGGTAGCTGCACTGAATGAAAAAGACATTTTGGAGACATCTGCAGAAGAGTCTTCTTAGTCTTTGAATATCAGCATGTATATGTGTGGGGTGAGATTCTATGAGACTAGCTAGACAAAGAAGAGCTGTCAGGGAAGGAATGATTACAGGGGAGCTCTAAACTGGAGTCCATACAGAGCAGGAGAGTTTTGAGTTCCCACCAGCTAGTGGAGACATCACTGAATAAATACAGACTTTAGTACAGACTCTAGGATGGGAACACTTTCACAGTGGGGCTGAATTAGCCCTAGAGTTAAGGCTGCAATAGATGTTCCCTTAAAAACTTGAGGGGCTTCCCTGGTGGCTCAAATGGTAAAGAATTTTCCTGCAATGCAGGAGACCCAGGTTCAGTCCTTGGGTTGGGAAGATCCCCTGGAGAAGGAAATGGCAATCTGCTCCAGTGTTCTTGCCTGGAGAATCCCATGGACAGAGGAGCCTCGTGGGCTACAGGCCATAGGATCACAAAGAGTCGGAGACAACTGAACAACTAATTTTCACTTTTACTTTTTTAAAAGCTTATAGACAAATGTTGAAAAGACTGGCTGGATCTGCAACAACTGTTGAGCTGCCTGACAGAACTTAAGTCCAGTTCCCTTTCAGGAATTTCAGTGAAATTCAGTCCTCAGCAATGTATCTGGTGTCCATCAAAAATAAAAACATGAAGGAAAATATGAATAATATATAGGAGAAAAATAACTTAATTGAAAAATTTCCAGGAATGAGAGAAATGATAGAAACACCAGATAAGGGCTTTGAAACTGCTTTAGAGGTGTAAGGGGGCTTTCTTGATGCCTTAGTGGTAAAGACTCCGTCTGCCAGTGCAGGAGACTTGGGTTCAGTCCCTGGATCAGGAAGATCCCTTAGGGAAGGAAAGAGCAACCCACTCCAGCATTCTTGCCTGGGAAATCCCATGGACAGAGGGCCCTGGTGGGCTACAGTCCATGGGGTTGCTGAGAGTCAGACATGACTTAGTGACTCAACAACAACAAATATTACTAAGGACAAGATTTAAAGGGAACTAAAATGAAGATGAAAACACAAAATACAAAAATTTGTAGGAATCATCCAAATCAGTGCTTAGAGGTATATTTATAGCTATATATTGGAACAGAAGAAACATCTCAAATAATAATTTAGGTTTTCAACTTAAGAAGCTAAACAAGAGACCAGATTAAATCCAAAAGTGGAAAGAAGAGAATAGTAAAGATAAAAAGAAATTATGAAGAGAGAAAATAGATCAAGGGAGAAAATGAGTGAAAGTAAAAGCTTGTTCCTTGAAAAGATCAGTAAAGGACAACCAACAAACTTCCACCAAGAGTCATCAATAAACACTAGAGAGGGTATAAATTATTAGTATCAGAAATGAATATAGGATTATTACAATATGTTCTTTAGGAAATAAAAGAATAATAAAGAAAAGTCATGACCAACCAATTGTATGTCAATAAAATTAACAACTTAGATGAAAGACAAAGTCTGTGAGAGACATATTTTCTTTTTAATCTAAAATGACCAAAGAAGAAGGCTAAATAACTGTGTATAAAGTTATAGAAATTTGATTTTAAAGTACTTCTCTTATTAAATGCAACATGATATCTTGGATTGGATCTTCAGACAGAAAAAGGATATTAATAGAAAAATTGGTAAAAATCCAAACTGCCTATAGTTCAGTTAATTGTAATGCACCAGTGTCAATTTTTTGATTTTTGCAGATATACCATGGTTGCGTAAGATGTTACCACTAGGGCAGTGGTTCTCCACCAGGGATAATTATGTCCGTTGGGGAACATCAAGCAATGTCTTGAAACATTTTTTCTTTTGTTTTTGGCTGCCCTGGGTCTTCATTGAGGCGTGTGGCCTTTTTTTTTTTTTTTCTAGTTGCAGCGAGGGCTTAGGTTCCTTGAGGCTTGTATGATCTTATTTCTGTGACCAAGGATCAAACCCAACTACTCTGCATTGGAAGGCAGATTGCTAATCACTAGACCACCAGGGAAGTCCCTTGAAATAATTTTGGTTGTCCCAGTGTGCTGCTTTCAGAATCTACTGGGTAGAAGCTAAACACACGAATAAATCCTGCAGTGCTGGGACAGCTCCACAACAAAGAATTATCTGGACCAAAATATCAACTGTGCCCAGGTGGGAAAAGCCCACAGATGGTAAGACTAGCTGAAGGATGAATTAGGACTTGGTACTATCTGGGCAATTTTTCTGTAAGTCTAAATTTATTCTAAAATAAAAAATTTTAAAAATGCTTCCCATAAAGAAAACTCCAGGTTCACCATGCTCTATTGATTAATTTTATCAAACAAATAAGGAATAAATAGAATAAATAGGAAAAGGAGTATGTCAAGGCTGTATATTGTCACCCTGCTTATTTAACTTCTATGCAGAGTACATCATGAGAAATGCTGGGCTGGAAGAAACACAAGCTGGAATCAAGATTGCCGGGAGAAATATCAATCACCTCAGATATGCAGATGACACCACCCTTATGCCAGAAAGTGAAGAGGAACTAAAAAGCCTATTGATGAAAGTGAAAGTGGAGAGCGAAAAAGTTGGCTTAAAGCTCAACATTCAGAAAACTAAGATCATGGCATCTGGTCGCCTCACCTCATGGTAAATAGATGGGGAAACAGTGGAAACAATGTCAGACTTTATTTTTTTGGGCTCCAAAATCACTGCAGATGGTGATTGCAGCCATGAAATTAAAAGATGCTTACTCCTTGGAAGGCAAGTTATGTTCAACCTAGATAAAGCAGAGACATTACTTTGCCAACAAAGGTCCATTTAGTCAAGGCTATGGTTTTTCTAGTAGTCATGTATGGATGTGAGAGTTGGACTGTGAAGAATGCTGAGCGCTGAAGAATTGATGCTTTTGAACTGTGGTGTTGGGGAAGACTCTTGAGAGTCCCTTGGACTGCAAGGAGATCCAACCAGTCCATTCTAAAGGAGATCAGTCCTGGGTGTTCTTTGAAAGAAATGATGCTAAAGCTGAAACTCCAGTACTTTGGCCACCTCATGTGAAGAGTTGACTCATTGGAAAAGACTCTGATGCTGGGAGGGATTGGGGGACAGGAGGAGAAGGGGATGACAGAGGATGAGATGGCTGGATGGCATCATTGACTCAATGGATGTGAGTCTGAGTGAACTCCGGGAGTTGGTGATGGACAGGGAGGCCTGGCGTGCTGCAGTTCATGAGGCCGCAAAGAGTCGGACATGACTGAGTGACTGAACTGAACTGAACTGAACTGAAGGAATAAATAATACTAATTTTATATAAGCTCTTTCAAAAAATTATAGGCAGAGAAAATATTCCTACTCCTTTTCTGAGGCCAGCACAATCCTTTCTCCCTTTCTTTCCTCTTCTGTATTTTTTCTCTCACCCTCTAATTTCTTTCTTTTTTTAAAAAAAAAATTATTTATTTATTTTAATTGGAGGCTAATTACTTTACAGTATTGTAGTGGTTTTGCCATACATTGACATAAATCAGCAGTGGGTGTACATGTGCCCCCCATCCTGAACCACCCCCCACCACACCCCTCTCTCCATCCTATCCCTCAGGGTCATCCCAGTGTACCAGCCCTGAATGCCCTGTCTCATACATTGAACCTTGACTGGTGATCTATTTCACATATGGTAATATACATGTTTCAATGCTATTCTCTCAAATCATCCCACCCTTGCCTTCTCCCACAGAGTCCAAGAGTCTGTTCTTTATCTCTGTGTTTCTCTTGCTGTCTCACATATAGGGTCATCATTACCATCTTTCTAAATTCCATATATATGCATTAATATTCTGTATTGGTGTTTTTCTTTCTGGCTTACTTCACTCTGTATAATAGGCTCCAGTTTCATCCACCTCATTAGAACTGATTCAAATGCATTCTTTTTAATAGCTGAGTAATATTCCATTGTGTGTAGGTACCACGACTTTCTTATCCATTCGTCTGCCGATGGACATCTATGTTGCTTCCATGTCCTAGCTATTGTAAACAGTGCTGTGATGAACACTGGGGTACACGTGTCTCTTTCAATTCTGGTTTCCTTGTTGTGTATGCCCAGCAGGGGATTGCTGGGTCGTATGGCAGTTCTATTTCCAGTTTTTAAGGAATCTCCACACTGTTCTCCATAGTGGCTGTACTGGTTTGCATCCCCACCAACAGTGTAAGAGGGTTCCCCTTTCTCTACACCCTCTTCAGCATTTATTTGTAGACTTTTTGATAGCAGCCATTCTGACTGGCGTGAGATGGTACCTCATAGTGGTTTTGATTTGCATTTCTCTGATAATGAGTGATGTTGAGCATCTTTTCGTGTGTTTGTTATCCATCTCTATGTCTTCTTTGGAGAAATGTCTGTTTAGTTCTTTGGCCCATTTTTGATTGGGTCATTTATTTTTCTGGTATTGAGCTGCATGAGCTGCTTGTATATTTTTGAGATTAATTCTTTGTTGGTTGCTTTGTTTGCTATTATTTTCTCTCATTCTGAAGGCTGTCTTGTCACCTTGCTTATAGTTTCCTTCATTGTGCAAAAGCTTTTAAGTTTAATTAGGTCCCATTTGTTTATTTTTGCTTTTATTTACATTACTCTGAGAGGTGGGTCATAGACAGTCCTGCTGTGATTAAAGTCAGAGAGTGTTTTGCCTGTTTTCCTCTAGGAGTTTTATAGTTTCTGGTTTTATTTAGATCTTTAATCCACTTTGAGTTTATTTTTGTGTATGGTGTTACAAAATATTCTAGTTTTATTCTTTTACAAGTGGTTGACCAGTTTTCCCAGCACCACTTGTTAAAGAGATTGTCTTTTCTCCATTGTATATTATTTCCTCCTTTGTCAAAGATAAGGTGTCCAATAGGTGTGAGAAAAGTGAACACCTATCCTACTCAAAC
The DNA here is from genome assembly GCF_019923935.1 of Bubalus bubalis. Lineage (NCBI taxonomy): Eukaryota > Metazoa > Chordata > Mammalia > Artiodactyla > Bovidae > Bubalus > Bubalus bubalis. The sequence goes on along the minus strand of NC_059177.1, from coordinate 20,762,824 downwards.
TCTTCCAGAAAATTGCAGAGGAAGGTAAACTCCCAAACTCATTCTATGAGGCATCTTTGTCTGGTTTTGGTATTAGGGTGATGGTGGCCTCATAGAATGAGTGGGACAGGTGTTAGCTTTTCTCTAAATTTTTGGTAGAATTCACCTGTGAAGCCATCTGGTCCTGGGCTTTTGTTTATTGGAAGATTTTTTATTGCAGTTTTGATTCCATGATTGTGATGGGTCTATTAAGGTTTTCTATTTCTTCCTGGTTCAGTTTTGGAAAGTTATACTTTTCTAAGAATTTGTCCATTTCTTCCAAGTTTTCCATTTTATTGTCATATAGTTGCCGATAGTAGTCTCTTATGATCCTTTGTATTTCTGTGTTGTCTGTGGTGATTTCTCCATTTTCATTTCTAATTTTGTTGATTTGATTCTTCTCCCTTTGTTTCTTGATGTATCTGGCTAATGGTTTGTCAATTTTATTTATCTTCTCAAAGAACCATCTTTTAGTTTTGTTGATTTTTGCTATAGTCTTCTTTGTTTCTTTTTCATTTATTTCTGCCCTAATTTTTATGATTTCTTTCCTTTTAGTAACCCTGGGGTTCTTCATGTCTTCTTTCTCTAGTTGCTTTAGGTGTAAAGTTAGGTTATTTATTTGATTTTTCTCTTGTTTCTTGAGATAAGCTTGTATTAGCACTGCTTTTACTAAATCCCATAGATTTTGGGTTGTTGTGTTTTCATTTTCATTTATTTCTATGCATATTTTGATTTCTTTTTTTTATTTCTTCTGTGATTTGTTGGTTATTCTGAAGCATGTTGTTTAGCCTCCATATGTTTGTATTTTTCATAGTTTTTTCCCTGTAGTTGACATTTAATCTTACCACATTGTGATCAGAAAAGATGCTTGCAATGATTTCAGTTTTTTTGAATTTATCAAGGCTAGATTTATGGCCCAGGATGTGATCTATCCTGGAGAAGGTTCTGTGTGCATTTGAGAAAAAGGTGAAATTCATTGTTTTGGGTTGAAATGTCCTATAGATATCAATTAGGTCTAACTGATCCATTGTATCATTTAAAGTTTGTGTTTCCTTGCTAATTTTCTGTTTGATTGATCTATCCATAGCTGTGAGTTGGGTATTAAAGTCTCCCAGTATTATTGTGTTGCTGTTAATTTCCCCTTTCATACTTGTTAGCATTTGCCTTACATACTGTGATGCTCCTATATTGGGTGCATATATATTCATAATTGTTATATCTTCTTCTTGGATTGATCCTTTGATCATTCTGTAGTGTCCTTCTTTGTCTCTTTTCATAACCTTTATTTCAAAGTCTATTTTATCTGATATGAGTATCGCTACTCCTGCTTTCTTTTGGTCTCCATTTGCATGAAGTATCTTTTTCCAGCTCTTCACTTTCAGTCTGTATGTGTCCCTTGTTTTGAGGTGGGTCTCTTATAGACATGTATAGGGGTCTTGTTTTTGTATCCTTTCAGCCAGTGTTTGTATTTTGTTGGGGCATTCAACCCATTTACATTTAAGTTAATTATTTATAAGTATGATCCCATTGCCATTTACTGTGTTGTTTTGGGTTCAATTTTATAAATCTGTTCTGTGTTTCCTGCCTAGGGAAGATTCTTTAGCATTTGTTGAAGAGCTGATTTGATGATGCTGAATTCTCTCAGCTTTTGCTTGTCTGTAAAGTTTTTGATTTCTCCTTCATATTTGAATGAGATCCTTGTTGGGTACAGTAATCTGGGTTGTAGGTTTTTCTTTTTCATCACTTTAAGTATGTTCTGCCATTGCTTCTGGCCTGAAGAGTTTCTATTGAAAGGTCAGCTGTTATCCTTATGGAATTCCCCTTGTGTGTTATTTGTTGCTTTTTCCTTGCTGCTTTTAATATTTGCTCTTTGTGTTTGCTCTTCGTTAATGTGATCAATATGTGTTGGGGTGTTTCACCTTGGGTTTATCCTGTTTGGTAATCTCTGGGTTTCTTGGACTTGGGTGGCTATTTCATTCCCTATTTTAGGGAGGTTTTCAACTATTGTCTCCTCAAGTATCCACCTTTCTTTTTGCCGCCTTCTTCTGGTACTCCTATGATTCGAATGTGGTATGTTTAACATTGTTCCAGAGGTCTCTGAGGTTGTCCTCATTTCTTTTAATTCTTTTTTCTTTTTTCCTCTCTGATTCATTTATTTTTGCCGCTCTGTCTTCCACTTCATTTATCCTATTTTCTGCCTCAGTTATTCTACTGCTGGTTACCTCCGGAGTGCTTTTGATCTCATTTATTGTATTATTCATTATTGACTGACTCTTTTTTATTTCTTCTAGGTCCTCGTTAAACATTTCTTGTATCTTCTCAATCCTTGTCTCTAGTCTTTATCTGTAACTCCGTTTTGTTTTCAAGATTTTGGATCATCTTTACTATCATTATTCTGAATTATTTTTCAGGTAAACTCCCTATCTCCTCCTCTTTTGTTTGGTTTGGTGGATATTTATCCTGCTCCTTTACCTGCTGAGTATTTCTCTGCCCTTTAATTTTGTTTAGATTGCTGTGTTTTTCTGTAGGCTGGAAGTCTGTGGTTCCTCTTTATTGCAGAGCCTTTTCCCTGTGGGTGGGGTTGAACTAGTGGCTTGTCAAGGTTTCCTGGTCAGGGAAGCTTGAATCTGTGTTCTGGTGTGTGGAGCTGGATGTCTTCTCTCTGGAGTGCAATGAAGTGTCCAGTAGTGAGTTTTAGGGTATCTTTGGGTTTGGTGTGACTTTGGGCAGCTTGTATTTTAATGCTCAGGGCTGTGTTCCTGCATTGCTGGAGAATTAAGCAAGGTATGTCTTGCTCTGGAACTTGTTGGCTCTTGGGTTGAGCTTGGTTTCAGTGTACTTATGCAGGCTTTTGGATGAGCTCCTGTCTCCCTGGAGTCAGGAGTTTTCTGGTGTTCTCAAGTTTTGGATTTAAGCCTCCTGCCTCTGGCTTTCAGTCTTATTCTTACAGTAACCTCAAGACATCTCCATCCATACAGCAAGATGATAAAACATCTAGGTTAATGGTGAAAACCTAATGAGGGACACCCAGAGAGGTTCACAGAGTTATATGGAGATGAGAAGCGGGAGGAGGGAGATAGAGGTGACCAGGAAGAGAAGAGGGGGAATCAAAAGGGGAGAGAGCAATCTAGGCAGTAATCAATTCCATATGTGCTCTCTACAGTCTGGAACACCCAGAGAGGTTCACTGAGTTACATAGAGAAGGGAAGAGGGAGGAGGGAAATAGAGGTGACCAGGAGGAGAAGTCGCTTCAGTCGTGTCTGACTCTGTGTGACCCCATAGATGGCAGCCCACCAGGCTTCCCCATCCCTGGGATTCTCCAGGCAAGAACACTGGAGTGGGTTGCCATTTCCTTCTCCAGTGCATGAAAGTGAAAAGTGAAAGTGAAGTCGCTCAGTTGTGTCCGACTCTTTGCGACCCCAAAGACAGCAGCCCACCAGGCTCCTCCATCCATGGGATTTTCCAGGCAAGAGTACTGGAGTGGGGTGCCATTGCCTTCTCCGAGGAGGAGAAGAGGGGGAGTCAAAAGGGGAGAGATGAGTCTAGTCAGTAATCTGTTCCCTAAGTGTTCTCCACAGCCTGGAACACCCAGAGAGATTCACCGAGTTAAGTAGAGGAGAGAAGGGGGAGAGAGGAGAGAGAGGTGACCTGGGGGAGAAAAGGGAGAGTCAAAAAGGGAGAGAGAAATCAAGCCAATAATCACACCCTTAAGTAAAACTGGGTACTGAAGATTAGATTTTTAAAGGTACAAAATGGATAACAAATACCAAAAAGCAGATTAAAAAGAGTAGAGGTTAGACTCTCAAAACTGCAGTATTAAAAATATAAAACAAAATCAGTCACAGAAATTATAAAAGATATATATATATATGAAATTTGCTTTCAAAATACAGTCTTTTTTTTTGGAAGGTAATAGTAGGTTATAAAAATGAAAATTAAAGGAGTAATAAATAACTTAAAAATAAAAAATTAAAAAAATGATAATAGTAAAAATATATCTAGGAATTTCTCTGGAGCTGTTGAGGGCAGTGTGGGGTCAGTTCAGTTTCAGATAGTTCCTTGTTCCAGGTTATATTTCTTCTCAAGGTCGATAGGCCCCTTCCAATGCTTAGTCAATGTTAACTACAGGTTTTAATCTGTTGCACCTGTCACTTCCAGAGCAGTTCCCTCTTCTTTGTTTATTTTGGCTTTCTCTGTTCGCAAGTCTCTTCAGAGTGTCTAATTTCCACCCTGACCCAAGGGGGCGAAGGTGGTCACTTATTTAGGCTCCCTTGTTCAGTTGTGCTGGGCAGGGGGAGGAACACTGCAGACAAATATCACTGGTGTGTGTGGGAAGTGCTCACAGTGTATGGACCACACTGGGTTTGCCCCAGCTCACGGTGCATGTGCTTTTCTGGTCTGCACTGCTCAGGCTCCAGGTTGCTCTGCAGGGGAACTGTCCAAAGCAGGCCCTGCATTTCGTGCACTTCCCAGGTCTAAGCCGTTCAGGTTCTCGGATACTCCACAAAGGCACAGACTCGGTTGGGCATGCATTTTGTGCCCTTCCCAGGTGCGAGCAGCTCAGGTGACCAGGTGCTTGGCGAGCGCACTGCCCCAGGTGGGCGGTGCATCTTGTTACCTCCCTGGTCCCTGGTGCTCGTTTCCTGGGTGTGCCGCAAGGGCACTGTCTCAGGTGTGCTGTGTGTCTCCTCTGGGGAGCTGATCTCAGGCTGCGACCCTCCTGGCAGATATCAACCATCCAGGATCCCAGGAAGACTTGGTTAGCAACTGGGAGCCTGCTCACAGTTTGGTGGAGGATGCCGTCTCTGGGGCCAAGATTGCTCCTTGCCTTCTGGCTGCCTCTCTGCCTCCTGCCAGGAGTAGGGGGGCCATTCTGCAGCCAGCTTGCTCTCCTCTGGTATTCGCTCATTCCTTTGTTCTGTAAGCCGGCCAGGCTGTGCCTTAGGTTAGAGCTTTTCATGGGAAAGTTCTCTCTCTCTCATTATTTTTTTTTCTTCTCTCTCTGGCTATCCCACAGTTTGGGTTACTGTCTCACATTAGCTCCCTCAGATTGTCCTTGGGGCATGCAGGCCTGGTCCTTACCTAAGCATGCAACCTGAGCCTCCCTGTCCAGCCCCTGCTTGCTGGTGGCGGTCCGTGAGCATCTGGGCTACTTTTCCGCTGGGAGTTGGGGTTAGGTGCATATTCTGTGGGGTTTTTTTTCCTCCTGGTTATATTGCCCTCTGAGATTCCAAAACTCCCCACCGACCTGCCAGTGAGAGGTTTCCTGCTTTTTGGAAACTTCTCCTCCTTCATGACTCCCTCCCCAGGACGGGTCTCCGTCCCTAACTCTTTTGTCTCTTTTTTTTTTTTTTTTTTGTCATTTATATTTTATCCTATCTCCTTTTGAAGAGAATAGCCTGCCTTTCTGGGTGCCTGGTGTCCTCCACCAGCATTCAGAAGTTGTTCTGTGGAAGTTGCTCAGCATTCAAATGATCTTTTGATGAATATGTGGGGAAGAAAGTGGTCTCACCATCTTATTCCTCTGCCATCTTAGGACCACCCCCTGTCCATTTCTTTTTATTTTCTTGTCTTCCTCTAAATGTGTGGTCATTTGTGTCACAGCAAGAAGTATCCTAATATAATTACAGAAATGTATATTCTATCAGTGGGTTTTCTATCAACCACATCTTTCCCACTCATTTCATCTCTGAGTTTACCTACCCAGATATCTCTGGCCCCACTAATGGACTCTTGATCATGGCATGTGGGATGTGGGTTGGAGTTTGGTTTTATGGTGGTTTTATGTGTAGACGTCTTTGGCCGTACATGTCCAGGCAAGTTCACAAAGGCAAACACAGTCTCTGTTCAATAAAGTCATTAACCCTGAGCAGGATGTGTGCAGCCAGGCTTGTTTTCTGTGCCTGGCTTCTTCAGCAATCATATATATAGAACTTATGTTAGTACATCAATTTAATTACTTATGACACATCTTTGTAAACAACATAATTATATAGCTGTCAATGTCTCTGATGCCCTTGGAAAGCTTCCTGAATTTAATGTCATGAATTGTTGGTTGTCTCCTCCACCTACTCACCAAACACCTAGAACAACCTGTGGTGTTCTTCTAGGAAGAAGTATATGTGAACCTTCTCTTCTGAATCAGCTCACCATCAGGAACACAGAGCACTGAAAGGTTTGGCATCTTCACTAACCTGGAAACAAGCAGTTTTCTCTGGGGACTTGTAGGGAGCATGTGTTAATGGGAGCATTTATTATCTGTTGAAATCTTGGCTTGCTTGGGGACCAATTAGGGATCTCCTGAAGTCATCTCTCTTGAAACCTAACAATAACTTCAATTACAGCAATTTAGAAAATTGCATACTTTAGATATCAGCTCCCTAACTTTTTATGAAATGTTTGGCTCCGTTTTATTAAAAGCCTGCATTTCACTGAAACATACATATAATAAGAATATGTTGTAAACATATTCAAAAAGTGTGGCTCAGTGTCATAGCTTAACCTGATCCCTGTGGTTTTCTGCTATTCTCATTACACTCACTGTTAGCTATTGGTTTAAGTCTCTGAAGAAAGTATTTTGGGTCTGCCCAACTCACTCCATGTTTTCTTCTTATAGGACCTTGACAAGTTAAAGTTTTGCTTTGAAGAATGGGGATATTTGCAAAGCATTCAAAGCAGGCCTCTTTGTCCCAACCCCAGAGAAAATATAGGCTTATTTTATGGTAGAAAATAGTTGTGAGTTTGTCAAAATATTAGGTCTATTACACAAGATATTTGGGAAGACAGGTAAAAAGTACAGTAATGAAAATGTATGAAGGAAGGAATTGTAATATGGGAAATTATAACAGCATTATTCAAAGTAGGACATGGGAAAGGAAGAGGAGGGTGTGACAAATTGGGAGATTAGGAGTGACATAGATACACTATCATGTGTGAAACAGATAGCTAGAGTATAGCACAGGCAGTTCAGCTCGGTGCTCTGTGATGACCTAGAGGGATGGGATGGGTGGTGGGAGGGAGCTCCAAGAGGGAGAAGATACATGTGTACATAACTGATTCACCTCACTGTACAGCAGAAACCAAAACAACTTTGTAAAGCAATTATACTCCCCCCTCAAAATATCAACAACTCCAAACATGCAGATAATACCACTTTAATGGCAGCAAGTGAAGAGGAAGTTAAGAGCCTCTTGATGAATGTGAAAGTGGAGAGTGAAAAAGCTGGCTAAAAACTCAGCATTCAAAAAACTAAGATCATGGAATCCGGTCCTATTACTTCATGGCAAATAGATGGGGGAAATGTGGAAACAGTGTCAGATTTCATTTTCTTGGGCTCCAAAATCACTGCAAATGGTGACTGCAGCCACGAAATTAAGACACTTACTCCTTGGAAGAAAAGTTATGACAAATCTAGACAGTTTATTAAAAAGTAGAGATACCAGTTTGTCAACAAAAGTCCATTATAGTCAAAGCTATGGTTTTTCCAGTAGTCATGTATGAATGTGAGGGTTTGGGCATAAAGAAGATTGAGCACCGAAGAAGTGATGCTTTTGAACTGTGGTATTGGAGAAGACTTTTGAGAGTCCTTTGGACAGCAAGGAAATCAAATCAGTCAATCCTAAAGGAGATCAGCCCTAAATATTCATTGGCAGGATTGATGCTGAAGCTCAAATACTTTGGCCATTGGTGCAAAGAGCTGACTCGTTGGAAAAGATCCTGATGCTGGAAAAAATTGAGGGCAAGAGAAGAAGCAGGCGACAGAGGATGAGATGGTTGGATGGCATTACTGACTTAATGGATATGAGTTTGACAAAACTCAGGGAGATAGGGATAGACAGAAAAGCCTGATGTGCTGCAGTTCATTGGGGTTGCAAATAGTCAGACACGACTTAATGACTGAACAACAACAACTCAAGATATATATATATATATATATATATATATATATATCCCTCAAAATAACCAAGTAGGAACTTGAGAAGATCCTAAAAATGTTTATTGAAGGAGCAGATGTTCTAGGTCAATTTTGGTCCATATTTTTGATTTTGAAAGATATAATAAAGCTGTCTCCATTCACCAAGAGTATCTGTGCTTTGCAGAGACATGACACCATTACATATGAAAACAATACGTGCCAGTGCTCAGTTGTACAAACTATAAAAGGTGGGAGTACTATTTCACTTGCTGAGTGAAAAACTTTGTTGGGGAACTAGGTAGGTGACTTCTTCAGTTCAACCAAGGATCCACAAATTGTAACTTTTGCCTCAACTGGTCATTTTTAGAGGAATATTGCAGCTGGCAGAGAGGAGCATGGAGTTATTTGGGATTTATAGAGGTGAGGTTGGTGAGGGCTGGGAACGTCATCACATAAATATTGATGACTCTTCAGAAAGGTCTGGTTTCCCACTTTAAATTCCTGCTGATGAGTTACTCTCTTTGAAATGAAGCTACTTGTCTACAGATTAAGATGCCACCTAAGGTCACTGATTCGTTATCTGTAGGAAATGCATTTTGGATTTTGTCCTAAGGAGTTGTGCATATTTGCTCAAGACAGCTTCCCCTCCTTTTGTGGGGAATTGGGATCAACTTGAATCACTGTGTGACCAGGGAACAGATCAGTGAACAGCAAGTTAATGCCCTTGCTTTCATCTGCTAAACTCATTATGATAGGGAAGGGTCCTCAATTTTCCTAGGTAACTAATAAACATACTTAATGACTTGGTGAAAATGACAAAGAGAAATAACTTCAAGGAAAGAAGAGAAACTTTACCATTGGGGAAGCCATATTTTTATGATCTAAACACTTTTCTAAAATGATTTTCAGGAACTTTCCTGGTGGTCCAGGGTTTGGTGGTCCTTTGATTAAGACTTCTTCCACTGCAGGGGGCATCAGTTCAATCCCTGGTCAGGGAACTAGATCCTAGATGCCTTGTGCTACAGCCAAAAAACAAAGAAGTAAATGAAACAAAACAAAATTTATTTTTATATTTAAGAATTAGACTCTCCCTCCTGCAGCTCCTTGAGTCTTTTCCCCAGTTTCTGCACATTTTGGTGCTAAAGCAAATACTTGTGAGCTTCAGAGGAGAGTTCTTGGGTCCTGCAGTCCCCATGTCCCTTGGGGAGAATCAGAGATGTTTGATTGTTCACCTCTCTCCTCCTCCACTTTCTAATGTGTTAGCACAAAAGCCCAGCTCCATGGACTCCAGAGGGACAGGCTCCGAGATATCAGTTACCAGTCCATTTTCAGTTCAGTTCAGTTGCTCAGTTGCGTCCAACTCTTAGCGACCCCATGGACTGCAGCACACCAGGCTTCCCTGTCCATCACCAACTCCTGGAGCTTGCTCAAACTCATGTCCATCGAGTCAGTGATGCCATCCAACCATCTTTTTACCTGAAGGCCACACTTCTTGCCTGCTGTTTCTAACCTCTTTTCCTCCCTGCCTTACTGGTTTCTTCTGAGAATGTTTTCTTAACAGATCATTCTTCTCAAATCAGTGACTCAGGCTCTACTTCTGGAAGAACTTGTTCATAAGATGTCCATACAATTATAAAGGGATGCCAAGGTTAATTCACATAGGGATTCTTCCTGGGTGACAGTGAACAGCAGTGATTGTAAGCAGGTTGGAACTATCTTCTGCTCCACCTGACCTATTTTTGGCTCATAAAGTCCAGCAGTGAATTTGCATAATAGACTTCAATAGATTCCCTATCATCTTGCTTATCTGTCAGCAAGATATTGTAAGGTCTATTTTTATTTTATCTTTTAAAAATATATGAGAATTCTTCAAGCCTTTTTAAAAATAATTTTAAAATTTATCTTTCGCTGTGCTGGGTCTTTGTTGCTGCACAGACTTTTTTCTAGTGGCAGTGAGCAGGGGCTCCTCTGTAAGTTGTGGTGAGCAGGCTCCTCATTGCTGTGGGTTCTCTTGTGGAGATGGACTTTAGGGCATTCGGGCTTCAGTAGTTGCAGTTCCCTGGCTCTAGAGTGCAATAGTTTCGAGGCCCAGGCTTGGTTGCTCCATGGCATGTGGGATCTTCCTCAACTAGGGACTGAATCCCTGTCTCCAGCATTGGCAGGCAGAGTGTCTACCACTGAGCCACCAGGGAAGCCCCTTAGTATCTGTTTTTCAAATAGTTCAAATGGAAATTTTCTCCACTAAAGCACTGTTTTCAAGTCAACAGCATCCATTTTTAAAAATTCCATAATATATGTACATAATACCCAACTCTGATGAATTCATTAAGTATCTCAGACAGTGCTATGTCTGCTTATGCTAGGGAGCTCTTAATATGCTCTTTATGGGGAGTGTAATCATTTTTCTTCTTTAATAAAAGTGAAAGAAACAATAATAAAGCTTATAAAATGTGTACAATGAAATGATGTCTGGGTTTTATACACACAGGTTGAAAAATGTGATGTTTGGCAGCTCCTAGGAAAATTCACTTTGATTGGGTCTGTCCTGAAGCATAAATTTGCTTATGAGGCTTTAAAGTTATTTATCTAGTTCTGTGTTGAAGGTAATTAAAGACAGTTACAGAAGCATCCTAATTAGGGCGCTTATAATTTAGAATAAGTTCTAAGCCAGTTTAAGCTAGTGAAATATAAAAGCAAAGTTTGCTTTTGCTTTCATGGAGTTACATGAAATTATTGAGGTGGATACAAGTTTTTGATCCTTTGACTCTTGGGAGAGCTTCTGATTAAACCCATATTGACAGAGATTTATTTTCTAGGACTCATAGTAGTCACTTAGGAGTATATTATCTTACTTATCCTTAATTACAGCCTATGAGATAGGTATTATTTCCCCCATTTAGCCGTGAAGGAAACAGATTTGAATAGGTTACTTGTCCCAGATCACACAGCAATAGCTAGCAGAGATGGAATTCTAATCTAGGTCTGTGAGAAAATTTCTGTACCGTTTCTGGTATTTGCAGCTACTCAAAAAATGGTTAACTTTGGTCTCCTACATATTTGGTTTGAAACTGACAGTGTTTCTAAGCAGTTGAATTGGCCATCATCATTTGATGTTGAATGTATTCCTGGATTTTTGAGCAATTTATATTGATATTTAGATTATTTTATCTTTTGACATTTTTACACCAGGATGCTGGGGGAAAAGCTTGAGGTCCAGTTTTTCTCTGTGTGAGTGATACTTGGTGGAAAAAATCAATCACAAGATAGAAGGTATTCATGTGCAACTTTCTCCTACTATTTTATAGGAGGAGTGAAAAATACTTATCAGCTACTGACAAGCATCAGATTTCTCTCTCCATGTTTATGCTGGTTTCATATCACTCAGGGAGGAAGAGTGCTTGCCTTTTGATTTATGTTCTCTGACAATGAAATGTCCATGATGATTAATTTCGCTGCTCTGAGATTTTGCTGTGGTGATTACTTCTGTAGCCCCAAACCTAAAGCAGATAAATGCATTATTTCTTGCCATAGAACAACAGTTAAACTTTGTTTTAACCCTGTGATCCATGGCTTGTATTGGATGGAGTCAAGAGTAATTTGTAATTGAGATGGTTTTTTAACAATTTTTAAAATATTTTTAATGATATCTGATGTTAATCATCAGATAAGCATATATAACTGCAGATTTTTATAGGAACCTCATATATGATACTAGAGATAAAGATTTAAAGGAATTTCGAGATGTATATTTCACAAAGAGTCAGACACAACTGAGCAACTTTCTAAAAAATAAGAGATACCAAAAAGATTTAAGTAAAAAGGTGGTAATTTAAACCTTATGTTATAGGGATAAAGTGGAATAGTAAATAGCCAACTATACTAGATGAATAAATAAATCTTAAAATTAATATATGATAGAGTTTCATGCATTTATTTTAAATCATAATGTTTATAAATGTTTAAATTGTATAAGAATTATTTATAATACAATGTTGTATAAAAAATTAGGACATAAAACTGTTAATATATTATTGTCTAAAGTGATACATATAAAAGGACAGAAATACATTAATTTTAAGTATTCTCTATTTTTGGATAGTAGAACTTGAAATAAAAATTGAAGTTTGAAGGCAAAACAAGAAAATTTAAACATAGAATGTTTTCTCTGCCTGTTGACCTCCTCCTTCCCAATAGTGTGTATTATGCATTAACCAGACCTTGGCACTGACAGAAATACCTGTTCAGCCACAAAGATCAATTTTTCTTCTTCTGATGCCAGCCATTTAACTCCTTAGATGTTAACTAAGTACACATACTTCATCAATAAACATCTGTCACAAAATGTACACAAAAGTTTAGAATGTCTTTTAAAAATATTTAAAATTTTTTTTCATTTTTTTTTTCCTGGCATGATATGCACAAAGTTAAGGTCTGGAGCAAGATGCACCAGTTCGCATCCATGGGCTACATTCTGCCTGCTTCCTGTTTTTATATATGAAGTTCTATTGTAACTCAGCTGTCACACTTGTTCATGTACTTAAAATCTGTGGCTGTTTTTGTGTGGCAATAGCAGAGTTGAAGGCGATGGCACCCCACTCCAGTACTCTTGCCTGGAAAATCCCGTGGACTGAGCAGCCTGGTAGGCTGCAGTCCATGGGGTTGCTGAGAGTCGGACACGACTGAGCGACTTACCTTTCACTTTTCACTTTCATCCATTGGAGAAGGAAATGGCAACCCACTCCAGTTTTCTTGCCTGGAGAATCCCAGGGACGGGGGAGCCGTCTATGGGGGGTCACACAGAGTTGGACACGACTGAAGTGACTTAGCAGCAGCAGCAGCAGCAGAGTTGAGTTAATTGTGACTGTCAAGACTAAAGTATTTTCTGGCCCTTTTCAAGTTTGCCAACCCCTCCTCTAGAGTAATAAATCAAAGCTGTGCTAATAAATAAATTTGTATTTATATGATATCCATTTAATTTCCTTGACAGGATGTCCAGTTTTCATATGCATATTCTGGAAGCAAGTGTTTTAACTCAAAAATGATGGGGAAAAAATGGTGGGATGGGGTAGAGATAACCCTCAGCTTGTAGCATGTGTACATTTACACTCAGATCCAGACCTTGGCACTTAGTAAGCTGATGATTCATTTATTCCTGAAAGATCTTTCTAAGACTGAGAACTTATGATAGGAAAACACTAAATGGTTGAAGTTAATGACAAAATTCCCTCTTATATCTTGTGCCGTGACAATAAATGAGGGCGCCTTTCAATCTTCCCTCCCCAAACTTCTACTTTTGATTATATATAATTTTTACATTTTTGAAGGATAGAATGTTAACATTCTTTTATAAAACCACCATTTCCACTGTTGTCTTATTGCTTGTGGAAAATTGTGCAGCTAGACTGACTTTTTCTCCCAGCCCATTATTTTTTTTTTCCCCAAATAATAAGAATTGAATTCATTTTCTGTTTGGAATATATGTTAATCTAAAGGAGAATTCAGTGTCGAACATTCTCTGTAAAATCCCTGTGGGATGGACTATGTTCTTTTAAAGAGTCAGGTTTTTTTAAAATCCCTATTTCAGGAAAACATTCCTCTGCTGTATTATACTTCTTGGGTTGTATGTATCGAATAATTTATATCAGCAACAACAGGTAATTAAGTTGGATTCTTTGTAGAGAAAAACACTTTTCAGTTATCTTTTATGATTGTTTTTTTTTTTTTTTAATTTTATTTTATTTTTAAACTTTACATAACTGTATTAGATTTGCCAAATATCAAAATGAATCCGCCACAGGTTTACATGATTGTTTTTTATTTCTAACTTATTTATTGGTCCTGTAGTGATAATACTTTTTGTCTTCAATTTGTTTCTTTAGTCGTATTTTTTTTTTCTCATTCTCTGTTCTTTCACATCCTCTTGGGAATCTTGTTTTTCTTGAGTTGATGTCTTTATTATAGTTTTCCATGGAGTAAAGCACTTGTGGGAATGTTCTCTTGTTTGGGTTATATTCTTTTGTGGGTTGAGTTCCATTTTACTTGTTCACATACCTGTACCTATAGATGCATGTGTGTATGTGTGTGTATGTGTGTGTGTGTGTGTGTATACACATACACAACTTTTAACCTTTTTCCCTTCATTTTTAGGGTGATGGATTTTTCTGTTTATATGTTACACTTTTTTTTTTTTTGGTCTTTTTGCATCTTCCTTGCCCTCTCTTTTCTCTTCTATAGTATTGTTTATTGGTCTGCCTTTCAGTCCTGTGGGTCTGTGGCCGTTGTTCTACTACATTAGTTTTAACTCCTGTTCTGTATTTGAAGGGATGATAATGAAGGGGAGGAGTATGTGGTGTGGTGTGGGTTCTCTCAATTGTGGCTCCAGTCTGTATTCTGAGACTATATAAAATGCCGTAGACTGGAAGTTTTTACACCTCTTCAGAGAATATGCCCCATGGTGAAGGGAATACTCTCAGCCATCGGATCATTTCTCCAATTAGGAATTGAAGTTTCTAGAGGGTACAGGGGGAGGCTCAAGAATGGAGGATATATATATATATATATACACACACACACACACACACACACACACATACACATATATATATATATACACACACACACACATAATATCACAGTAATCCAAGTCTATGCCCCAACCAGTAACGCTGAAGAAGCTGAAGTTGAATGGTTCTATGAAGACCTACAAGACCTTTTAGAACTAACACCCAAAAAAGATGTCCTTTTCATTATAGGGGACTGGAATGCAAAAGTAGGAAGTCAAGAAACCCCTGGAGTAACAGGCAAATTTGGCCTTGGAATACGGAATGAAGCAGGGCAAAGACTAATAGAGTTTTGCCAAGAAAATGCACTGGTCATAACAAACACCCTCTTCCAACAACACAAGAGAAGACTCTATACATGGACATCACCAGATGGTCAACACCGAAATCAGATTGATTATATTCTTTGCAGCCAAAGATGGAGAAGCTCTATACAGTCAGCAAAAACAAGACCAGGAGCTAACTGTGGCTCAGACCATGAACTCCTTATTGCCAAATTCTTCAGACTTAAATTGAAGAAAGTAGGGAAAACCACTAGACCATTCAGGTATGACCTAAATCAAATCCCTTATGATTATACAGTGGAAGTGAGAAATAGATTTAAGGGCCTAGATCTGATAGATAGAGTGGCTGATGAACTATGGAATGAGGTTTGTGACATAGTACAGGAGACAGGGATCAAGACCATCCCCTTGGAAAAGAAATGCAAAAAAGCAAAATGGCTGTCTGGGGAGGCCTTACAAATAGCTGTGAAAAGAAGAGAAGTGAAAAGCAAAGGAGAAAAGGAAAGATATAAACATCTGAATGCAGAGTTCCAAAGAATAGCAAGAAGAGATAAGAAAGCCTTCTTCAGCGATCAATGCAAAGAAATAGAGGAAAACAACAGAATGGGAAAGACTAGAGATCTCTTCAAGAAAATCAGAGATACCAAAGGAACATTTCATGCAAAGATGAGCTCGATAAAAGACAGAAATGGTATGGACCTAACAGAAGCAGAAGATATTAAGAAGAGATGGCAAGAATACACAGAAGAACTATACAAAAAAGATCTTCACAACCCAGATAATCACGATGGTGTGATCACTGACCTAGAGCCAGACATCCTGGAATGTGAAGTCAAGTGGGCCTTAGAAAGCATCACTGTGAACAAAGCTAGTGGAGGTGATGGAATTCCAGTTGAGCTATTCCAAATCCTGAAAGATGATGCTGTGAAAGTGCTGCACTCAATATGCCAGCAAATTTGGAAAACTCAGCAGTGGCCACAGGACTGGAAAAGGTCAGTTTTCATTCCAATCCCAAAGAAAGGCAATGCCAGTGAATGCTCAAACTACCGCACAATTGCACTCATCTCACACGCTAGTAAAGTAATGCTCAAAATTCTCCAAGCCAGGCTTCAGCAATATGTGAACTGTGAACTTCCTGATGTTCAAGCTGGTTTTAGAAAAGGCAGAGGAACCAGAGATCAAATTGCCAACATCTGCTGGATCATGGAAAAAGCAAGAGAGTTCCAGAAAAACATCTATTTCTGCTTTATTGACTATGCCAAAGCCTTTGACTGTGTGGATCACAATAAACTGTGGAAAATTCTGAAAGAGATGGGAATACCAGACCACCTGGTCTGCCTCTTGAGAAATCTGTATGCAGGTCAGGAAGCAACAGTTAGAACTGGACATGGAACAACAGACTGGTTCCAAATAGGAAAAGGAGTACGTCAAGGCTGTATATTGTCACCCTGTTTATTTAACTTATATGCAGAGAACATCATGAGAAATGCTGGACTGGAAGAAACAAGCTGGCATCAAGATTGCCGGGAGAAATATCAATCACCTTAGATATACAGATGACACCACCCTTAGGGCAGAAAGTGAAGAGGAACTCAAAAGCCTCTTGATGAAAGTGAAAGTGGAGAGTGAAAAAGTTGGCTTAAAGCTCAACATTCAGAAAACGAAGATCATGGCATCCGGTCCCATCACTTCATGGGAAATAGATGGGGAAACAGTGGAAACAGTGTCAGACTTTATTTTTCTGGGCTCCCAAATCACTGCAGATGGTGACTGCAGCCATGAAATTAAAAGACGCTTACTCCTTGGAAGGAAAGTTATGACCAACCTGGATAGCATATTCAAAAGCAGAGACATTACTTTGCCAACAAAGGTCCGTCTAGTCCAGGCTATGGTTTTTCCTGTGGTCATGTATGGATGTGAGAGTTGGACTGTGAAGAAAGCTGAGCATCGAAGAATTGATGCTTTGAACTGTGGTGTTGGAGAAGGCTCTTGAGAGTCCCTTGGACTGCAAGGAGATCCAGCCAGTCCATTCTGAAGGAGATCAGCCCTGGGATTTCTTTGGAAGGAATGATGCTAAAGCTGAAACTCCAGTACTTTGGCCACCTGATGTGAAGAGTTGACTCATTGGAAAAGACTCTGATGCTGGGAGGGATTGGGGGCAGGAGGAGAAGGGGATGACAGGGGATGAGATGGCTGGATGGCATCACTGACTCGATGGACGGGAGTCTCAGTGAACTCCGGGAGTTGGTGATGGACAGGGAGGCCTGGCGTGCTGTGATTTATGAGGTTGCAAAGAGTCGGACACGACTGAGTGACTGATCTGATCTGATCTGATACACACATAACTGATTTGCATTGTTGTTTGGCATAAACCACACAGCTTTGTAAGGCAATTATCCTCCAATTAAAAAGTTAAAAAAATCCAAAAAACTGAAGTTTTTCTTTTTTCAGAGTGTATCAGGCCCAGAATCATTTTCTACCACTACTCAGAGTGGGGTAAAGATAATGAAACTCACATAGTAGTTAATTTCCTATGGTACTGGTGAAAGGATAGGATTATTTTCAAATCATATTTTGACATCTCAGAGGTGACAGTTAAGACAGGGGCTGGCACTGCCTTCTGAACTCTGCTATTTGATTTTATATGTATTTATTTGGATGCCAATTTACTTTAATTTCATGATATTAAATCCTCGCTTCCCTCTTGATTATTTGATATTGGAGAAGTTTTTTGAGGCAGATACTGTTTTTTGTTGTTTGATTATATTTTAGAAGAAGAAGATTCTGTTACCAGTCATCACTCTATTTTCTTTACCCAGAGGTCCTGTATCTTTATTCTAATTGAGATTTTTTTTTCTTATTTAAATGCTTGCTTTAGTGTCATTCTTCAAATAGCACAGGTTGTTTAGTTTCTTTTAAAAAGTCAATTTTATTTTTTAAGATGGTTTTAGCTTTATGGAAAAAATGTGAAGACAGTATAGTTTCCAAATATCTTGCAACCAGTTTCCTTTCTATTATTACTGTCTTGTATTACATTGCTATCATTAATTACCCATTATCGATACATTATTATTGAATAAAATCCATACCTTCTTCAGATTTCCGTAGTTTTTACCTGATGTCCTTTTTCTGTCTAGGATCCCATCCAGAATTATATTTAATCCTTAGGCTCTTCTTGGTAGTGACAATTTCTCAGACTGTCCTTATTTATGATGACCTTGACAGTTTGAGGACTATTGGTCAGATATTGTGTAGAATGTCCTCTAGAGGGATTTTCATGATGTTTTTCTCATGATTAGACTGAAGTTGCACGTTTTGGAGAAGGAGACTGCATCGTATCATGTCAAGGGGGCATATTATCAACATGACTCATCACTGCTGATGTTGACCTTGATGATCTGGGTGAGGTAGTGCTTGTCAGATTTCTCAACTGTAAGTGACTCTTTTTATTCTCTTTTCATACTGTACATTTCGGAAGGAAGACATTATTCGCAGTGCACACTTAAGGAGATATTCCTTGAGGTTTGAGCATCTACCTAAATTATGTGAAATTCTTCTGCCTGGGAGAAATGTTCTCTTCTACTGTATTTATTTATTTCATCCTTTATTTATATCAGTAGGGACCTATGGATATTTATTTTATACTTTGGGTTGTCATCCAATACTACCCTATTTTGGTCTTCACTTTGTTCCAGTTTTGGCCATTGGGAGCCCTTTTTGGTTGGCTCTGTGTCCATTTGAAATACTCTCATCATTCTGTATCTTTGCCCCAGTACTTCTTTCTGGTATATTTCCCACTCCAGTTATAGAATTGGCCATTTCTCGAAGGCTGCTCAATTCCTTTTATTGGACAAAGTATTAGGAACAAAGAATTGGATGCTGGTTGTTATTATTGCTGCTGGGATCATTGCTTCTAAGCCCTCTCAGCTTATAGAGCAAGGAAATCAAAAGGTATACACTAGTGTATATATCTGGAGTAGGAAATGGCAACCCACTCCAGTATCATTGCCTGGAGAATCCCAAGGACAGAGGAGCCTGGTGGGCTATAGTCCATAGGGTCACAAAGAGTTGGACACGACTGAGCACACACTGAAAGAAAGTGTATTTATACATGTGTGTATGTGTGTGTGTGTGTATATATATATATGTATACTAATATATATACAATATATATTGTACATGTACTATACATACACTATATATATTCACACACATACATACACACAGAGATCTATAAATATTTCTATAGCAATATCCATATTAAGCTAAATG
The DNA here is from genome assembly GCF_019923935.1 of Bubalus bubalis. NCBI lineage: Eukaryota > Metazoa > Chordata > Mammalia > Artiodactyla > Bovidae > Bubalus > Bubalus bubalis. The sequence goes on along the minus strand of NC_059177.1, from coordinate 20,743,775 downwards.
TGAATTCATACTGATATCTCCAACTCTAACCCATGAAAATACAGATCATTCTAGCCTCCTCTCTTGCTAATCTGTAAACTCATATCCCAGCCATGAGAAACCTGACTCTCACTATTGGACACCCATTTGCTTAATTATTCAATTTCATTTTATATGTCTGGTAACAGTGTAATTTTTAACCCATGTCCCCATGGGAAACAACTTGACCAGCTAGAGTGTAGTGCTTATGCATACGTAGTTTTTCCTCTGTCTTTAGTTTTATGGACTCTGCTCATTTCCAAAGGTACTTATGTCATTAACTTAATCCTTGCTCACATTTAGTAGGGCTGTTTCATACAAATATAATAAAATTAGATTGTTTTGTCACATTTTACATTCCATACTGAAATTTCCTGTGATCTCCTACATAATTTCATCAAAATCTATGTAGTTTAAGGTTCATTCTTTGTGTGTAAAGGGCCATGGGTTTTGAAAAAATTGTAGTATCATGTACTCACAATTATCGAATCATGCAAAATAGTTTCACTGCTCTAAAAACCTCCCTGTGCCTCACCATTCTAATGTTCCTCCCTTCCCTCTTTATCCTGGAAACCACTGATCTTTTCCCATGTTTGTAGTTTTGCTCTGTCCAGAATATCACATAATTGGAATCATATAAGATACAGGCATTTCAGATAGGTTTCTTTCACTTAGCAGTATGCATTTAGGATTCATTCTTTTATGTCTTTTCTTAGTTATTGCTTTTCATTACTGAATCAAAATTCTATTGTATGGATATACTACAATTTGTTTATTCACTTTTTAAAGGATATCTTAGTTGCTTTCAGTTTTGGGTGATGGCAACCCACTCCAGTACTCTTGCCTGGAAAATCCCACGGACGGAGGAGCCCAGTAGGCTACAGTCTATGGGGTCGCAAAGAGTCCGACAAGACTGAGCAACTTCACTTCACTTCAATAAAGCTGCTAAAAACATTTACATTGCAAGTTTTTATAGGGACATAAGTTTTCAAATCAGTTGGATAAATATCTAGAGGCATGATTGCTGGATTGTGTGAGAAGATCCACATTTAACTTTGTTAAGAAGTTCTGGTTTTTTTTTTTTTGGTTGAGTTTACATAGACAATAATGTCATCTCATCTGTGAAAACAGATAATTGTATTTCTTCCTTTCCTTGTATTTTGTATCTTTCATTTTCTTTTATTATCTCACTTCACTATTCATATCTTCTAGTGATATTAAATATGAGTTGTCAATGCATCTTTATCTTGCTCCTGATCTTAGGAAGAACGTGTTCATTTTCTCACTATTAATTATGATGTTCAGTTCAGTTCAGTTGCTCAGTCGTGTCCGACTCTTTGTGACCCCATGAATCGCAGCACGCCAGGCCTTCCTGTCCATCACCAACTCCCGGAGTTCACTGAGACTCACATCCATCGAGTCAGTGATGCCATCCAGCCATCTCATCCTCTGTCATCCCCTTCTCCTCCTACCGCCAATCCCTCCCAGCATCAGAGACTTTTCCAATGAGTCAACTCTTCACATGAAGTGGCCAAAGTACTGGAGTTTCAGCTTTAGCATCATTCCCTCCAAAGAAATACCAGGGCTGATGTCCTTAAGAATGGACTGGTTGGCTCTCCTTGCAGTCCAAGGGACTCTCAAGAGTCTTCTCCAACACCACAGTTCAAAAGCACAAATTCTTCTGCGCTCAGCCTATGATGTTAGGCATCCAATTTTTCTAGATGTTCCTTATCATGTTGAGGAAGTTCCCCTCTATTTGTATTTTGCTGACGTGTTTTATAATAAATCGGTGTTGAATAATGTCAAATGCTTTCTCTCTATCAATTGATGTGGTTAAATGACTTTTCTTCTTTAGTCTGGTAATATAGTGGTTAAATGGATTGATTTTTTAAAAAACTTGACCCAGTCTTGCATAGCTGGGGTAAATCCCATGACTTGGCCATGGCATATAATTCTTTTTACACATAGTTTCATTAAATTTGATGATGTTTTGTTGAGGATTTTTACATCTGTGTCCATGAGAGACATTGATCTTTAGTTTGCCTTTCTTGTAATGTCTTTGTCTTGTTTTAGAATTAGAGTAATTCTCTTCTTATAGAATTGAGTTATAACATGTTCCTTCTGCTTCTGTTTTCTGGAAGAGATTGCAAAAAATTGGCATCATTTCTTCCTTAAATATTTGGTGGAATTAACTAGTGAAAATTTCTGGGCCTGATGCTTTTTGGGGAAAATGGTATTAATTATTGAGTCCGTTTATCTCATAGATTTAGGTTTTACCAGATTATCCATTTCTCCCTGCAAGTTTTGATAGTTTGTGGGTTTAAAGTAATTGATCCATTTAATCTAAGTTACTGAATTTGTAATGACCAAGTTGTTTATGGTATTCTTTGCTATCATTTTAACGTCCGTGGAACTGGTAGTGATAATTCTTCTTTCATTTTTGTTATTTGCAATTTGTCCTCTCTCCCTCTGTTTGGTGATCTTCACAAAAGGTTTGTTAATTTTAAAGATTTTTTCAAAGAGCCAACTGGTTTTAGTTTGCTTGTTATATAAATATATGTATATGTACTTTCTCACAGGGAGAAATAGTTTATAGGGGTACAGGGCTTCCCACATGGCTCAGTGGTAAAGAATCTGCCTGCTAATGCAGGAGGCACAGGTTTGATCCCACAGTTGGAAAGATCCCCTGGAGTAGGAAATGGCAACCCTCCAGTATTCCTGCCCGGAAAATTCCATGGAGAGAGGAGCCTGGTGGGCTACAGTCCATGGGGTTGCAAAGAGTCAGTCAGTATCATTGAGCCACACACACACATACACACACACTCGGTTGTTGTATTTTTTAGATTCCACATATAAGTGATACCCTATTTGTCTTCTTCTATATGTCTTGGCTGATACCCTCCAGGTGTATTCATGTTGCTGCACATGGCAACATTTCGTTCTTTTTATGACTGAGTAATATTCCATTGTGTGTGTGTGCATACCACATCTGTTTATCCATTCATCTGTTGATAGACACAGAGGTTGCTTCCGTATCTTGGCAATTATAAATAATGCTGTTATGAACAGTAGGGTGTATGTGTTCTTTTCTAGGGTACATGATCTTTTCAAATCAACATTTTTGGATTTTTTCAAATATATAACCAGGAGTAGAATTGCTGAGTCATATGGTAGCTCCATTTTTAGCATTAGTTTTTGGTCACTAATTTTCTTGCTGTTTTCCTATTTTCAACTTGATTAATTTCTGAACTATTTTATTACTATTTCTTTTCCTCTGTCAGTTTAAATTGCTATTCTTTCTCTACTTTCCTGTTATGGAAGCTGAGATAATTGATTTTCATTCTTTAGTATTTTATAATATGTAAATTTAATGGTATAATTTTACCTCTGAGCACCACTTTTGCCACATTCTACAAATTGTGTTAAATTGTACTTCCATTTTCATTTAGTTCCAAATACTCAAAAATTTCCCTTGAGAATTCTTTGACCTATAAAGTAATTAAAAATATGTTGTTTAATCTCCAGATATTTGGGGATTTGCCACCTCCTTTTCTGTTATGAATTTCTATTTTAATTATTGATTGAGAATAGACTTTGTATAATTTCTTTCCTTTTAACTTTTTTATGATATGCATGTGTATTATAGCTCAGAGTGTGGTCTATATTTGAGAATATTTTGTGTGAGTCTGAGAAGAATGGTTATTCTGTTTTTGGATGCAGCATTTTATAAATGTCAGTTAGATCAAGTTGAATGACATAGTTGTTTAGGTCATTTCTACTGTAACTGATTTTCTGTCTACTTGATCTATTAATTACATAAAGAGAGGTGTTTGACACCTCCACCTCCAAAAATGAACTTGCTTATTTCATTTCTATCAATTCTTAACTCATGCATGTTAATTAATACTGTTAGGTGCAAACATGTATTGACCACTTTATCATTATGTAATTCCCTTCTTTACCACTGGTTTGTTTCTTTGGTCTGAATTCTGTTTTGTCTAAAATTAATATAGTTACTCCAGCTTTCTTTTGATTAGTACTAGATAATATATATTTCTCTCTCCTAATATTTTAACTGTTGCATATAAAATCTTTTAATTCATATATAATTTTTAATTATTTATGAAAATGCTTTATATATATATATATTTAGTATAGAAATAGAAATGAAAAAAATACATAACCCCACTATACAGAAGTAACTGTAGTTAAAACAGGTGTTTTCTCTTTTTTTAACTTTTTCCTCTTTGAGTACATAGAAACTGAGTCTATACTGGAATTCGGAGTATCGGAGAAGGCAATGGCACCCCACTCCAGTACTCTTGCCTGGAAAATCCCATGGATGGAGGAGCCTGGTAGGCTGCATGCAGTCCATGGGGTCACGAAGAATTGGACACAACTGAGCGACTTCACTTTCACTTTTCACTTTCATGCTTTGGAGAAGGAAATGGCAACCCACTCCAGTGTTCTTGCCTGGAGAATCCCAGGGACGGGGGAACCTGGTGGGCTGCCGTCTATGCCGTCTATGGGGTCGCACAGAGTCGGACACGACTGAAACGACTTAGCGGCAGCAGCAGCAGCAGCAGCAGGGATGTCTTGGTAAAAAAGTAGGAAGAACTCACACGAAGTTTCTATAAATTAGGGGATAAGAGACTTCACATTCTCTATGCTTATTTTTCCTGAGTCGGTAACATATCTATGCAGCACCACATTCATAAAGGTATTTGTTTCTCAGATTCTCCAAACTTTGATTCTGAATGTATTTCTCTCCCCTAGAAAAAACAATTTTAACACTTTGCTCAATATCTGTATGTAGAATATATATTCTGTGCATATTCAAGAATAGGTACTTTAAATTGTTAAATTCATTTTTGGCTGTGCTGGGTATTCATTACTCTGCACAAGTTTTCTCTAGCTGAGGTGAGTGGGGTCTACTCTTGGCTGTGGTGCATGGGCTTTTTATGGAGGTGACTTCTCCCATTGCAGAGCACCAGCTCTAGACATGTAGACTCAGTCATTGCAGATCACAGACTCTGAGTTGGAAGTTTTGGCACACAGGCTTAGTTTCCCTGTGGCATATGGGATCTTCCTGGATCAGGGTTTGAACTTTTGTCTCCTGCATTGTGAGACAGATTCTTAACCACTGGACCACCAGGGAAGCCCAAGAATAGGTACTTTATTAATACAACTGTATGTGCTATAAATACTGTCCAGTCCTAGTTTTTGATATGTGACTGAGTATCTCAGATAATTTTCCATTTCAGTAGCTACAGAATTTCTTCCTTTGAGCATTTGAAAATTATTCCCTTTGTATATATGTACTATAATTGATTTGACTGCTATCCCATTGACGTACATTTAGATTATTTCAAGGGTTTTGCTAATATAAATACTGCTACAATGAATATCTTGTACACATGACTTCACACTTCAGAGAGAGAGTATATGTGTGTTCATAGCACATTCCTAAATTTGAAGTTCCTTGGTGAATGGGTATATGCTTTACAATTTTGATAGAAAATGAGGTCGTTGAATTTCTAGCCATCAAGAGTTCACCACGTTATGTTTCCAAGAACAACACATAAAAATATAGTTTTCCACAGTCCTGCCAACATTATGTTTACCAAATTATCTGTGTTAGTATTCCATCTAACAGTTTTGCTGTCTCATTATAGGTTCATTTCTCTAAAAGAAAGGTTTAAGAACCGTTTCACGTGTGTAGCAGCTGTGGTTTTCTCTGAACCAGCTGTTCATATTGTTTACTCGTGTCTCAGTTCTATTGTTGCTTTTACCTTGTGACCCATAGGAATTCTTTGTGTAAGTTAGTCCTCTGTGATATGAATTGAATGTTTTGGGGTTTTTTTTTTTGCTATGTAAACATTAAACAGTTTTGTGTAGTTGAACCCAGATCCTTTCTCGCATGTCTCTGGGCTCTACTATCAACCTTAGGAATGCACTTTTCACTGTGGTGCCATCAGAGAATCTTGCCTTTGGTTTCTTCTGGTACATTTATGATTTCCTTCTTGCTTAGTTATTTTATTCATTAGGTTTTTATCTTGCTGTGAGGTATAAAGGAGGAATCAAGCCTTATTTTTATGGGATTGCTAATTTTTTTTAATATCATTAAAACTTTTTCTTCATGATTTTGAAATGTGACCTTTATTACATGTTACATTACTGTATATGATTGAATCTGCTTCAGGATGTATGATCTTGTTCTCTTGGTGTGTGTGAATACCACATACGTGTGAGTGTTTGGTGTGTGTGTATGTGTGTGTATATATATATATATGTATATATGAAAAATATGTAAAATGTGCCTAATATGCATTCGGTGTGCTTCTCTTGTCTGTTACATTGAGACACAAACCTAGTACACTTTCTTAGATGCCTCAGGCTTTCTGTCTGTTTTCTGCTTTAGTTTTTGTTCGAGCTGGGTTGGTTTTTCTCTACTTTTTGGACATAAATGAAACATCGTGGTGAGGGACCCAGATCTTGCTTCCCTAGTGGTCCTGAGAGGCTGGCTGCAGCAACCTGGAAGTGTGGGAAAGATAGTTCCCTATGACCAATATGGAAAGAGCCAGACAGGCACATGCCCTAACTTTGCCAGCTATCTGGAGAAGCCTTCCATGTGGATTTTGAGGTGTGGTGGGTTATACTGAGGTATAATCCATCTGTCACGCGAGGGATCAGGTTGATGGCCAAATACATTGACTTTGTCCCCCAAAGATTATAAGGCCCCAACCTTTTTCTTTTTTTGGTATCATTGTGACTTTCCTCACTGAATTGGTTTTGTGACAATGTTGGCAATAAACAATAAAGTCTAAATCTGTGTATTTGCCTAAAAAAGGTTTTGTCTAAAAAAATGCTTTGGATTGTCTTATACAGATTACCTGAATTTCTGGTTGTATTTCATGGCAGGAGTGTTTTCCTTGCATAGTTACAAATTTCCTAATTGCCTTAGTATAAGTATTTGCTCTTCCCAGTCCATTCTGAAGGAGATCAGCCCTGGGATTTCTTTGGAAGGAATGATGCTAAAGCTGAAACTCCAGTCCTTTGGCCACCTCATTGGCCAAAGAGTTGACTCATTGGAAAAGACTCTGATGCTGGGAGGGATTGGGGGCAGGAGGAGAAAGGGACGACAGAGGATGAGATGGCTGGATGGCATCACTGACTCGATGGATGTGAGTCTGAGTGAACTCCGGGAGTTGGTGATGGACAGGGAGGCCTGGTGTGCTGCGATTCATGGGGTTGCAAAGAGTCGGACGTGACTGAGCGACTGATCTGATATGAAGTCTTAAATATTATGAGAAAGATATTCTCAGTCCCCATTCAATAGCAAGATCTGCCAGAGTAGTTGCTCAGAGCCTGGGCCATACTCATCAATCTTTTCCAATGGGTTTGGCATCATGCAGGACACTGAGGACGAGAAGATGTGGATTTAAATAAGGAGTATAACATATGTCTCTTTCTTTCAGGAGCATCAGGATTGTGCTAAGGAAGCTGACTGAAGAGGGAGTGATAGGAAATTTTCGTATGGCAGCAGCTTCTGTCCCTTAAACTCACTTGCTACATGTAGCCACTTAGAGTATTTTGGCCTGTTCTCTGCTCAGCAGCACTGCTGCATTTTGCAACAGACAACACTGGCTTTATCAATAGATACTTTGCTTTTGAAATGAAAAAATAGGCATTTTATTATCATGGTTGATTGGATACAGCCCATAACCTAATGCAAATGATTTTTTTAAATACTCCCTCCATTTGTATGGTTAATCCCAGGAATTTGAATTTTGGAAAGAAGTTTATTAGAAATATACTCCAGTGTTTACTTTTTGAGAAAAGCCAATAGATCTCCTAAGACATACCTGAGAAGGTACACATTACACGATGAATTAGCTTTGCTATGCATGCAGTTCTGTGACAGTGACAAGAAGGAAAATGAAGCCATGTAATCCGAGGCAGCTGAGAAATTGTGAGGTATGGGGTCCCTATAGACTTGTATTTATTATCTCCACTGGTTGTGTAAGTGAGCTGAAATAGGCAACTTTTCCCAGAAGCTTGACCTTAGCATTTAGAATGATGGTGGCCACAGGTGACAGCTGTAGGAATTGAGTGTATTAGTTTGCTGGCGTTGCCGTAATAAAGTACCACAGAGCAATGCCTTAAGCAACAGAAATGTATTTCTTCAAAGTTGTGGAGACTAGAGTTTAAGATCCAGGTGTCAGCAAGGTTGATTTCTCCTCAAGGTCTCTCTCTTTGGCTTATAGATGGCTGCTGCTACTGCTGTGTAAGTCATTTCAGTCGTGTCCAACTCTGTGCGACCCCATAGATGGCAGCCCACCAGGCTCCCGCGTCCCTGGGATTCTCCAGGCAAGAACACTGGAGTGGGTTGCCAGTTCCTTCTCCAATGCATGAAAGTGAAAAGTGAAAGTGAAGTCGCTCAGTCATGTCTGACCCTTAGCGACCCCATGGACTGCAGCCCACCAGGCTCCTCCATCTGTGGGGTTTTCCAGGCAAGAGTACTGGAGTGGGGTGCCATTGCCTTCTCCATATAGATGGCTACCTTCCTGCTTTGTCTTCATCACATGGTCTTCTTTCTGTGTGTGTCTGTGTTATAATCTCCTCTTCTTATTAGGACACTAGTCCTATTTTATGTAGTGAGATTTTGGGGGAAATCACCACATTTTTTGAGGGCACTGGGCTAGGAAATCAGAAGATTTATGAGGTGATTATTCCTTTTTATAAAAAATTAATTTTTATTAGAGTCTAGTTGCTTTACACTGTTGTGTTAGTTTCTGCTGTACAGCAAAGTGAATCAGTTATACACACACATGTCTGATTTTTATTAGATTTATTTCTGATTTAGGTCAACACAGACAATAAAGTAGAATTCCCTGTGCTATACAGTACGTTCTCATACAGAGAAACCTATATGCAGGTCTGGAAGCAACAGTGAGAACTGGACATGGAACAACAGACTGGTTCCAAATAGGGAAAGGAGTACGTCAAGGCTGTATATTGTCACCCTGCTTATTTAACTTATATGCAGAGTACATCATGAGAAACGTTGGGCTGGTTAAAGCACAAGCTGGAATCAAGATTGCCGGGAGAAATATCAATAATCTCAGATATGCAGATGACACCACCATTATGGCAGAAAGCGAAGAGGAACTAAAAGAGCCTCTTGATGAAAGTGAAAGAGGAGAGTGAAAAAGTTGGCTTAAAGCTCAACATTCAGAAAACAAAGATCATGGCATTCAGTCCCATCAGTTCATGACAAATAGATGGATAAACAGTGGAAACAGGACTCCAAAATCCCTGCAGATGGTGATTGCAGCCATGAAATTAAAAGACGCTTATTCCTTAGAAGAAAAGTTATGACCAACCTAGATAGCATATTTAAAAGCAGAGACATTACTTTGCCAACAAAGATCCGTTCTAGTCAAGGCTATGGTTTTTCCAGTAGTCATGTATGGATGTGAGAGTTGGACTGTGAAGAAAGCTGAGTGCCGAAGAATTGATGCTTTTGAACTGTGGTGTTGGAGAAGACTCTTGAGAGTCCCTTAGACTGCAAGGAGATCCAACCAGTCCATCGTAAAGGAAATCAGTCCTAAATATTCATTGGTAGGACTGATACTGAAGCTGAAACTCCAATACTTTGGCCACCTGATGTGAAGAGCTGATTCATTTGAAAAGACCCTGATGTTGGGAAAGATTGAAGGTGGGAGGAGAAGGGGATGACAGAGGATGAGATGGTTGGATGGCATCACTGACTCTATGGACATGAGTTTGAGTAAACTCTGGGAGTTGGTGATGGACAGAGAGGCCTGGCGTGCTGCAGTCCATGGGGTTGCAAAGAGTCGGACATGACTGAGCAACTGAACTGAACTGAACTGTCTGTTATGAATTTTTGAATAATTGAAACAATTGAAGTGTCCTAGTCCAGTCTCCTTTATGAACAGAAGAGCAAACTGAAAGGTAGATAAGGAAAGTTGTTTTCCAGAATGTTGAAAAATCAGGATAGAAATCATGATTCTGAATATGACTGCATTTAGTGGTTCACTTATGATAATATCTCTGTCATTGGGTAATTGCCAAGAGATGTCAGAGAGGATTTTAGAGTGCACATAATTTGTCCTATATGCATTGACAATTTATTATTTGTACTAGAATTGCTGGTGTAGATTGAGATAACGTCTTAAAAACAAATTATAAAAGCTGTTTGGCAACATACAACTTAGGACACAATAAAAAACTTCTGAAAAACTACTTTTTATAGAATACGGTAAATGCACTTGGAGCTTGACTATAAGCATTTTATATTTATTAGCATTAGTGGCAAGGTACTGAGCTTCTTATGCTCAAGAAGCTACATGAAAAGTTGCCTTCAGATTGCTGTTGTAGCTAGAGATGCTGAGACTTAAGTTTCTTCAATGAGAATCATCTTATCCCTTTTTCTTAGCAAAAGAAATCTAAATATCCCATTAAAAGGGGGCAAGAACAAAGAGAGTGTGAGGCTTGGAACAAATGTAGGATATTTTAATGCCCTGTGGATCATAACCTCATATTAAGACAGTTGTCATGGGTTATAGCAGATGGAATAAATGTTCTATAGTTGGTGTCTAGTTTAGACTCACTTCCCTGGTGACTCAGCTGGTAAAGAATCCGCCTGTTAATGAAGAAGATGCTTGAGATGGGGGTTCAATCCCTGGGTCAGGAAGATCCCCTGGAGAAGGGAATGATTACTCACTCTAGTATTCTTGCCTGAAGAATTCCATGGACAGAGGAGCCTGGTGGGCTGCAGTCCATGAGGTTGCAGAGCTGGACAGGATTGAGTGAGTAACATACAAATATAGAAGACAGACATCTCACCTTGGACCCAACCTGAAACTCAGATGTAGTTGGTGAACTGTTGGACAGGCTTTGAGAATTTGTATTTTCTTGAAAAGGCAAAGGAAAATCTTGGATTATCCTTGAGAATGTTATGCCAAGTGTAACAAGCCCGTAATAAAAAAGATATTGTATATTCCACTTAGGATGAGATACATACATAGTCAAAGTCACAGAGAGAGAAGGTAGAATGGTGGTTGCCAGTGGCTAGAGGGTGGAGGATAGGGAGTTAGTATTCAATGGGGACAGGATTCCAGTTTGGCAAAGTGAAAAGAGTTCTGGAGATGGATGGCGGTTATAGTTGCACAAAAATGTGAATGTACTTGATATGTGAATGTACTGTGTCTTTCAAAATGGTTGTTGTTGTTGTTCAGTACTGTCATGTCTGACTCTTTGTGACCCCATGGACTGCAGCACACCAGGCTTTCCTGTCCTCCACTATCTCCCGGGGTTTGCTCAAATGAATGCCCATTGAATCTGTGATGTTATCTAACCATCTCATCTTCTGCTACCCCCGTCTTCTTTTGTCTTCAGTCTTTCCCATCATCAACGTCTCTTCGAATAAGTCGGCTCTTTCCATCAGGTGGCCCAAATATTGGAGCTTCTGTGTCAGTCCTTTCAAAGAGTATTCAGGATTGATTTCCTTTGGGATTGATTGATTTGATCTCCTTTATATCAAGAGTCTTCTCCAGGACCACAATTCAAGATGGTTACAGTAGTAACTTTTATATTGTGTGTAAGAAAGTGAAGTCGCTCAGTCGTGTCCGACTCTTTGTGACCCCATGGACTGTAGCCCACTAGGCTTCTCCATCCATGGAATTTTCTAGGTATGAGTACTGCAGTGGGTTGCCATTTCCTTCTGCAGGGGATCTTCCCGACCCAGGGATTGGACCTGGGTCTCCCACATTGCAGGCAGACGCTTTACCATCTGAGCCACCAGGGAATCTCCATATTGTGTGTATTTTATCCCAATAAAAAAGAATAAGAAACAGAGGAACTTGTGTGAGCAAGATTTTTTAAACAGTTTGATAGAGGTTTGAAGGCCTGGTTTGGAGGGAGGACCATGGGATGAAAAATGTAGCCTTTATCTGTCCCAGACTGGCCCAACAGGGAGATTTTTATGAGAATGAAAAGAAGCTGTTATCATGAGGGACTGGATGAGTGGTGGATGAACAGCTACTTGGGTGTCATGGAGGGAATCAAGAGTGGCGTGAGGAGCTCTGGGGTGGAGGATGGCATCGAGCGCCTCCAGGGTTGGTGGCTTAGGGGCTGCAGATGGATACCTGAGGCCGGTCACTCATGGTGGGTCTCACCAGTGATGAGGTTCTCACCAGGGTCCTCATGGGGAGAGAACACAGCTGGCTCAGGGGAGGGGCCAAGGTGGGCACCTTGAAGTGACAGCAGCTGACAGGTTGGACCCTGAACGCTTGTGAGATACTGGGGGGTAGACTTTAGACACCTAGGGGGAGTCATTAAAGCTGATCAGATATCTTGTAGGAGTGAGGACCAGAGCTAGTAAAATATGAATTATTATTGATCAAATCGCTCCATCAACACTCTTGAGCCGGTGAGGCAAGGGAAGTGTGTCTTTCTGGTGAATAAACAGAGGGTCACATTCCTGACCTGCTGGGGCACTGAACAGTTGTGCACTCAAGCCTGAAATCTGATAATGGGTCCAGTCACATGACTGGGGATTTGCTTTATCATCATGGCATTGAGGACCTATGCCTTTAAGCTCAAACATGAGGACATGGCACTTGAATGGCAGTCTTTGTTGAGTGATATATTGAATGCTTCCTGTTTTATGGATGGCAGAAGAGAAGCACTGCCCCCTTTCCAATCTATGGATAAATCATCTGGATTTATGATGGATTAAGTATTCTTTCTTCTCATGACAGTAATAAGTGTTATGAGCAGTGTTTAATAGTTAGACAGAGGAGATAAATATCAATTACTATTAGAGGAAGCATTTTTTTTAACCCGCTTTCCCGCTTTCTCCTATGATGAGGTTAATCATTTATGGCAAAGGCACATGAATAATTTTGTTTTATCTCTTTATCCAAGCAGTAAATGAATAGTAGTAACGCAGGGAGATTGGGATAATTAGTATAAGAATGTATGCCAAGTATTTAAAGTTTTGTATTCTTCTCAAAACTCATTTTGTCTCAGCCACAAATAGTGCTTCTGTTCATAATGTGTGTTTAAAATTTTCATTTGGGGAACTCGGTCTTATCTGTCTTTGAATGTTTTTCTTTCTTGATGGGCAAGCTGTGTGGGAGCTGCAGCCTGCCTGGGAAAGGCTGCAGGGGCGAGGCTGCAGAGTGTAGGATATTGCATGAAGGAAGTAATATGAATGGATTTCTAGCTCTTAGTAGTAAAAATTGATCAATTAAAATTAATCTATTTGCATATAGTAAAATTCACTCTTTTTGGTGTATAGTTGTTTTGAATTCTGATAAATGCACAGAGTCCTGTGTCCAGAGCCACAATTTAGATGCTGGACAAATCCATGACCCACCCCACCCCCAAAGGCCCCTAATGTCAGTACCCCTGCCGACATGTCTCCCACCCCCAATCCTTGGCAACAACTGATCTGTTCTCCACCCTGAAATTTTTTAAAAATTTTATTTTATGTTGGGGCACAGTCAATTAAAATTTTTGTCAGTTTCAAGTGTATAGCAAAGTAATTCAGTTATACATGTACAGGTATCTCTTCTTTTTAAAATTCTTTTTCCCGTTTAGATTCTTAGAGTATTGAGCAGAGTTCAGGACCCACTGTGTAGCACAGGGAACTCTGCACCCTCTGGTTTTGCTTTTTCCCACAGAGAGGGTTTCCTCCTTGTTCTTGGCTGGGAGCTGTTGTTGCTCACTAGATGGTTAGACTGGCTGTGTTTGGAGGTGATTCGGAAGAGGGAGATCTGGTAGTTCTGATGAAGCCTGTCTCAGTTGGTGCCTTTCTCTGGGGCTGTTCTTGATTCCTCCAGACCTCAAGCGATGCTTTTTCAGGCCCTTTGCCAATCTTTCTTTCCAGGAGAAAGTGACTTGGAATTCCTCTTCTACCTGCTTCTCCCGACACCCCCTCCCAAGCCCACCATTAGGCATTTCATAATTTGTCAAACATTTTTGGTGTCCTTCTTGGGTAAACAAGTGCTGGTATCCCATCGCTGGTATATTTTAAAATTTGGGGTTCATTGGTGGCCCTCTGACTTTGGTCCTTTGAATTTCTGAGGAACATTAAGGAATTTGCCAGTGGTCCTGTTTTCCTTTTCCTGTCTAGGAGAGAAGGATGTTGGTGCAGCTGACTCCACCCCTGGGGGAAGCCAGGATCAGTGTCTACCTTTAACCCCTGTTACCTCTGCTGACATTCGGGGTTAATTTTCTGCTATTTTGTTTGTTTGTGATTTTTTTTTTTTTTGAGATTTTATTCCTCTTGGCTTTCTTCCCTATCAGTTGCTCATACCCAGGATAACCACTCTTCCCTTAGCCTCATGAGCATTAGCCATGTTTGAGTGTGAAAAAGGTGGGTGGTGATGCGCTGTCCGTTTGCGTCTGATCTCAGGGAAGGAGGTGGAGGTCCAGTGAGATACTTCTCATCTCCTTGAGGTGGAGGATGTAGAGGTGTTTGTGTGAAGGTCCTGGACACTGCTCCTTCCTTCTGTAATATTCTCAGCACCACTGGCCAGGGTGTCCCAAGAGAAGGGGAAGAAAAAATGTATTTGGAATCATGGGTGGTTTTCTGCAAAACCTCTTCATTCATGACCATGGAGGAGGGTCACAAAAAAGGAGATGTTGCAGGACTATAGGAATTTTTGCAGTGTTCACTTTAGTTCCTCTCCGCCATTCTGTGTCTAGCCCTGGCTGGTTCTCCGTCGTCATCATCTTTACAGTCACCTGGAGAAAGCAGAGAGACATTCAACATCAGCACGCTGCTGAAGTTCTGCTCCCTCATTTCCCCGTGTTTATTTGGAGGGCTTCAGAGTTGGGTGCGTGGGAAGCCAGCGGTGTGGGATAGCTTGGAAAGCTCTCCGTGGCTTCACAGGTTGTACTGAATGAAGAGAGCAACAGTGCATTGAACCTTCGAGGGAACCTCGGAGCCCCACTGAGCTGTGTGATCAGGCTACGGACACAAATCTTTTCTCTCATTATTGTTGGGCTGTAACTTGTCCCAGAGGGAACAAGTGGGCCAGAATCTCATTTTTCTACCCTTATTCGCCTGTGGGGATCTCCTACGTTAGGAGGTAAAAAGTAATGTATGTTCATCCTTTCATTTCATATCCAGTAATAGTCTACAAGACATGTCAGGGTGGAAGAGGTACCCTGGCCCAACGCTGGGTGTCTTCAGCTTGTTCCTACAAAGTAGGATTATTTTGTATTCCTATTTACCCACCTATCCATTCATTCAACTCTCCATTCATTTTCTAAAATTTTTATTTATTTTTTTATCTGTGTCATGTCTTCATTGCTGAGTGCAGGTTTTCTCTAGTTGCAGCAAGAAGGAGCTACTCTTCGTCACGGTGGGTGAACTTCTCGTTATGGTATCTTCTCTTGTTACAGAGCAATGGGCTCAGTCGTTGTGATGCCTGGGCTTAGTTGCCCCAAGGCATGTGGAATCTTCCTAGACCAGGGATTGAACCCCTGCATTGGTAAGGGGATTCTTTACCATTGGACCACAAGCGAAGTCCCTCTCCATTCATTTGTAAATAAGTATTTATTGAATGCCTTCCATGAGCTAAAATGATGATAATAAAATCATGAGTAAACATCTAGCCCACAACCTGGCACCTGGCAGGTGCTTTAATGTTGGTTAAGGGAATGAGTGAGTGAGTTGATGAAGGCGTGACTCTTGTTCTCAAGACATATACAGTCTATTGGCAGTGGGGAGGGCTAGGTACACTGAATAATACTCTGTGATAATGAGGGATACAGGATTTGTTGGAAATAAGAGGCAAATAGCCTTTGAGTGTGACTTGAATAATTAGGGAAGGGCAGTGTTTGAGTTGAGTTACAAAGAAGCAGCAGTTTGACAAAGAAGTGGATAGTATATAATGGTTAGTAAAGTGGAGTTTGTGTTTCAGCACGTCTGGGTTGGAGCTCTGGTTCTGCACCTGTTAAGCTGATGCACCGGCATCACTTGTAGATAGAGCACAGCCAGGTTTATCAGATCTCATGCAGGGAAGGGAACATCACCTTCCCAGCCTCTCAGAGGACAGGAATCAGAGGAAGATATTGAAAGTATTTTAGCACTGGGACTGGGTGACTTTCAAAGCTGGTCTTACAAGGTGGGGGATTGGTCAGGAGAGGGCAGAGTTTGGCACGTAAGAGTAAGGTGAGGGTCTTCAAGAAAGTCCAGTTAAGCAAGCCTGTAGTCTTAAAAATATGCTGTTATAGGGACTTTCCTAGCAGTCCAGTGGGTAAGACTCTGCTTTTCCAATGCAGGGGGAATGGGTCTGTTCCCTGGTTGGGAAACTAAGATCCAAAGGATTAAAAAAAAAAGCAAAACTATAAGAAAATACTTTATTAGTTGATTCATTAGCACCTGTCTTCTAGAAGGTACAATATGACAGTTTTATTTTCTTGCTTTTATTTTTGTGTGTGTGTGTGTGTGTGTGTGTATATATATATATTTTTTTTTTTTTTTTTTTTTTGCTTTTTCTTAGAATTTTTAACATAGGGACAGAATGGTATGCTGATTTCAGTACTTATTAGCTATGTGCCTTTGGGCAAGATTTTCCTTTCCTACTACCTTTAACTGACACTAATACGTGAATGAAACTAATAGAAGATTTAATGAGATCAAATGTGTCTAACACATAGCACACAGGACTTGACCCCAGGAAGCGTTTGTCATGGGATACATGGCAATCGGCAGCAGAACCATGAATCAGAACTGCCATCTCAGCCTCACATTCCCCTGGGGCTCTGATAATGATATTCTAATCTGAGAGGCTAGAAATCTGTGCTCGCTAGTTTCAGTTCCTTTATCAATTTGCTGTGTGACCTTGGGCAGGTGACTCACCCTCTCTGGCAACCTCTGTATCCTCCTCTGTAAAATTAAGACATTCACTCTCCTAGTCTGACAAAGAATGTCTAAGGTTTCCTCCAGGTCTCCGAATAAACTTAGCCTGGAGCAACTTGACCTGAAATCCTTTTGTGTCTGAGCTCATCAGGCTGGGACTAGTCTTTATTCCTGGGATCTGGAAAATTTAATTCCTGGCTCTGCAGCTTTTGTGTTCTCAGCTGCCTGAGGCCAGTTTTGTGCTTCTGAAGGGAACGAGAACGCTATGCTATGAGGCGGCTGCTGATGGATGTTCTGTGTCATTCAGGTCCTGGATTTTGCTTCACCCACTGGAATAGGTTTGTTTCTTTTTAAAGATAGATATGGTAGTGGAACTCCTTCCCATCTTGGTAAAAGGCAGCAGAGAAAGTTCTCTGCTCAGGTAGCTAGTGGCAGGGCAGATGGTATCAGGTTCAAGAGCAAAGATCATAGGACTTCGCCAGGTGGTCCAGTGGTTAAGAATTTGCCTTACAATGCAGGAGGTATGGGTTTGATCCCTGGTCAGGAAGCTAAGATCCCACATGCCCCCTGGCCAAAAAAATAAAATAAAATAAAATAAAAAAGGAACACGGAAGTAATATTGTAACAAATTTAATAAAGACTTTTTAAAACGGTCCACATCAAAAAAATCTTTAAAAAACAGAACAGAGATCATTGATTTGTGATCTGAAGACTAAACGTCATTCTTCTCTCTGTTTTTCTTGGGCAAGTTACATGACCTCACTGAGTGTTGGCTTCCCATGTAACAAAAGGAGGGAGTGATAATGAGACTACTATGCTGTTCAAGTGAGGCAATCGCATGCTAATATTCTTTTTAAACTTAGATAGTCTATCAGCATTAGCTGATATTCCTGTTCAACACTCCATGAGTATCAGTGAGTGCTGGGGATTATTCTGCGACCTGAGAACGCATGAGGTGTGTGCATGAGATGGGCAGCATCTCCACGCCCAGGGAGTTTATACTGTGGTGGGGTGGGGAGTCTGCGTTACTTAAAACACCTGACTCATCTGAAGCTTGGTTTAAAAAATAATAGAAAGGAAACAGAAAGGGTGCTGACTCTTACTGAGCCCTTGCTACTTGCCAGAAGATGCTACATCCTGAAAATGTTTTCTCCTTCATTCCTGGCAAAGACCCTGTGCAGAAGGTCTTCTGGGTTCCATTTCACATGTGATGGCTTTGAGCTGCAGAAAAGTGAAATGTATGCTAGGGATTCAATATCCAGGTTGTCTGATAACAAAGCTTTGATTCTTTCTAAAACACTGGTTGCCATGTGCTCTTGAGGCTCTGAATTTGCACCTTTGCTGGGACTTTTCCACTGTGTGAGTTTTATCTAAATCTCCCATAGTGAAGCATTAAAATGTTGCCATGTCACCTTATAATTTCTTCCAACTTTACCTTATTTTATTTATTGAGATGTAGTGACTGTTTGAAATGTCTTTTGTGTGCATTTAAGCTGACTAATGAAGACTGAATAGACACCCCAAAGCAGAAATCTCCTTTGGTTTATTACTAAGTGTTATATATAAGGTGTCCCAGAAATGTTGGTTATTACTGTTATTGTTAACAATATTTTTTTACCTGAGTCATGGAGCTACCAGGGCAGCAGGAATGATGGACCAAAAGGGGAGAAATAGGCTTCACGCTCTAGATCTGAAAGGAGTTGGCATTGTCACCTAGACTTACAGTTTGGGGATCAGCTAGTAGAATTCTCAGAATGAGGGACCATGTCCTCAGAATGAGTCATTCATTCTTATTTGTGTAGGTTGCATAATTACTCTGTAATGTAGGCTGAGATGGGTTTATTACTGAAGCAAGAATGTTGCGATTTCCTAGCTGAGAAAATCAGAGAGAGGTTTACTGCCTTTGTTTGGGACTGGGGGTGAGCTGGCGCTCTGCCTGCCTATGGGTGGAGCTGGTCCTGAGAAAATAAAACACATTCTCTTGGACTTTGTGGTCAGAGAGAGGAAGAGTAAGCAAGACACCAGGAAAAATGACCTCTTGTTAAAGAGCTCTGTTGCAAGAGACATAATATTTTGAGCAAGCAAACGATAGAGAACTTACATAGCTTCCACAATAGCAAACTCACAAATTCACACTCATCCACACTCACTTTCATGGCTTCAGAACTAAAATATTAACTGCAAGAGAGAATGAGTGTCTATAGAGACTTCAGTTCATGTCCTTGAGGAAGATGAGAAAGAAATCTTATGAAATATTGATTGAAATTACAAACATATGTAACCTATGAGAGAAAAGAGAAAATATTTGGAAGTCAGATCCAGGAGATGTAACAATAACCCCTTCAGAGGGAGCAGGAAACAGGGGAGGCAGATTAAATAAATAATAAGGGACATTTTCCTTGAGCTAAAGACAGATTTGAGTCAGAAGTTGGAAATGTTCTCAGCTTCCTAGATAGGATTAATAAGAAAAGATACATCCCTAGGAAAATACTTCAGCTTTGAGCATAACGAAGAAATCTTAGAATCTTGCAGACAGAAGGAATGTGTTATTTTCCAAGGGGAGAGATTAATACTGGCCTCTGATTTCTCATTTGCTCCACTGGACATTAGAAGAAGAAAGAGTAGTGCCTATAATTTACCCAAGAAAACAACTCCTTTGTGCAGTCAAAGCATCATTCCCTGTCAACTGAAAAAGATATTTAATTTTTTTTTTCCTATTCAAAACCTTTTAAGGACCCTTCTCTTTGCAAAATTGACTCTTACCTGGGTAAGAAGAGAATGAAGAGTTACACAAGTATAATCACAGGCTGTCAGAAAGCTGAAGCTCCTATTTTTTTTAACTTTTTATTTTATATTGGAGTGTAGATGATTAACAATAGTGTGATGGTTTCGGGTGCACAGCAGGGCAACTCAGCTGAAATTCTCCAGACAAGAATACTGGAGTGGGGTGCCATGCAGGGGATTCTCACGATCCAGGAATCAAACCCAGGGCTCCTGCATTGTAGGCAGATTTGTTACCATGTGAACCACTGGGGAAGCCCATACATGTATCCATTCTCCCACAAAGATTTTTTAAAGGTTTTTTTAAAATTAATTTTTAACAGTTGGAGTATAGTTGATTTACAATGCTATGTTAGTTTCTGCTACACAACAAAGTGAGTCAGTTATATATATATGTATATCCTCTCTTTTTTAGATTCTTTTCCCGGATAAATCATTATGAAGTATGGAATAAAGTTCCCTGTGCTAGTCAGTTGATTCTAATTGGTTATCTATTCTACATAGTGTATATATGTCAATCCTGATGTTCCAATTTATTTTTAGATAAGAAAGGATTTCGATCTATCTCAGGTAACTAATATAATATGCTCAAAAAGTACTGTGAACAATGTGTCATAGTAGAGAAACCTAGAGGTAGAGGATATGGAGGGAAAACAGGTGAAAAATAAACCCTGCAGTGTGTGTGTTTAAGTCTAACTGGATATTAATAAATGACATAAAGTTTTCAATGTGTGTGCTAAGCATGGGAGTCTCAAACTTGTCTTTGCTTCCCTAGGCATAGTCTAGGAGTTCAAGTACTAAACTTCATAAAATCAGGTTGGTGTAGTTTTGAGCCTAATTTAGCAAAAGTAATATGTGTCTTAAGTTCAAAAACCTGCTTGATACCTCATTTCCCATCTTGTCTTTTGACCCAGTGCTTCTGAACACAATTTAATAGATCTTGTCTTAAAAGAGGTATTATACAGAGTGAAGTAAGCCAGAAAGAAAAACACCAATACAGTATACTAATGCATATATATGGAATTTAGAAAGATGCTAACGATAACCCTATTTGCGAGACAGCAAAAGAGACACAGATGTATAGAATAGTCTTTTGGACTCCGTGGGAGAAGGCGAGGGTGGGATGATCTGAGAGGATAGCATTGAAACATGTATATTATCATATGTGAAACAGATCGCCAGTACAGGTTCGATGCATGAGACAGGGTGCTCAGGGCTGGTCACTGGGATAACCCAGAGGGATGGGATAGGAAGGGAGGTGGAAATGGGGTTCAGGATGAGGAACACATGTACACCCATGGCGGATCCATGTCAATGTATGGCAAAACCAATATTGTAAAGTAATTAGCCTCTAATTAAAATAAATAAATAAATAAAAATTAAAAAAAGAGGGAGGCAAAATTATGATTTGGTGAAAACATATGTCCAGAGTTTCAAGAAAAAAATTCTAGGCAAATACTTATATAAATATCTATATAAAACTCTGTTTTAATATGATTTCAAATAATGGATGTGGGTTAGTGAAATTAAAAGTTCCCACAGGGAAACTGAAACCCTCCTCATATACATCTGTTAGGAATGCAAAATGGTGCAGCCGTCTTGGAAAACACTCTGGCAGTGCCTCAACTGATCAACAGTTATCATATGACTACATTTTCACTCCTCGGTATGTAACCAAGAGATTACACCCATAACTGTACATAAGTATTCACAGAAGCAGTATTCATGGGAGCTCCTAAGTAGAAACAATGCACATGGCCACCAGTTGATGAAACAGATGAAATATTATTTGGCAACAGGAGGGAATTAAGAACTAATACATGCTATTGATACAATGTGAATAATCCCTGTAAACATTGTGCTAAGTGAAAGAAGCCAATCACAAAGGACTACATTTTATATGATTCTCTTTGCAGAGTTGTTTTTGTTGTTCAGTCGCTCTGCTGCTGCTGCTAAGTCACTTCAGTCGTGTCCGACTCTGTGCGACCCCACAGATGGCAGCCCATCAGGCTCCTCCGTCCCTGGGATTCTCCAGGCAAGAACACTGGAGTGGGTTGCCATTTCCTTCTCCAATGCATGACAGTGAAAAGTCAAAGTGAAGTCGCTCAGTCGTGTCCAATTCTTTGTGACCCCATGGACTGTAGCCTACCAGGCTCCTCTGTCCATGGGATTCTCCAGGCAAGAATACTATAGTGGGTGCCATTTCGTCCTCCACGGGACATTTACTACCCAGGGATCTAACCTTTGTCTCCTGCATTGAAGGAAGATTCTTTACCTTATGAGCCTCCAGAGAAGCCCTAATCACAAAGGACTGCTGCTGCTGCTGCTAAGTTGCTTCAGTCGTGTCCGACTCTGTGCAACCCCAGAGACGGCAGCCCACGAGGCTCCCCCGTCCCTGGGATTCTCCAGGCAAGAACACTGGAGTGGGTTGCCCTTTCCTTCTCCAATGCATGAAAGGGAAAAGTGAAAGTGAAGTCACTCAGTCATGTCCGACTCTTAGCGACCCCATGGACTGCAGCCTTCCAGGCTCCTCCGTCCATGGGATTTTCCAGGCAAGAGTACCGGAGTGGGTTGCCATTGCCTTCTCTGCACAAAGAACTACATTTATATAATTATTTTTATAAAACAGGCAAATCTGTAGAGACAGAGAGATTAGTGATTTCCAAGGGGCTGGGGGACAAATGGAATTGAGGGTTCTGGGTTTCTTTATAGAAGTGATGAAAATGTGCTAAAATTGTGGGGAAGATTGCATACTCCACGAGTATATGGAAAACCACTGAATCTTATGCTTAAGTAATTTGTATAGTATGTGAATTATATCTCAGTAAAGCTGTTAAAATATCCCAAACCTCTTATTTCTTTGTTTCTTATGACTTGTTTTTCCAGTTATCCTAAGTCTTTCAAACAGTTTATTTTATTAAAAATGTATGGTCAAGATTGGCAGAAAAATCTGACCCAGATTGGTCAACTTTGTGAATGGATTTGTTAGCATGTTTCTTGGAAAGCCACCTAGCAAAATGAAAGGTAGTCAAGACTGACATTGTGATGGGGCTTCAGTTTAACAGACCAAGGCGTGGAAGTCATCTGCTACTAAAACTATAGTAGGCATTTTTCACTGGAACACTTGGGTACCATGGGAAACGAAAATACAAAAGAATTTTTGTAGCTTCCAGAAGTTTCTGCTATGGGGAATTCCAAAGTAAAGTGTTATAGTGAGTTGGACACTGAGCTTCATGATTCTTTTCAGAACATAAGGACCTTGGGTGTCTTCAACACCCCATTGATTTCATAGCTGTTTGAAATCATGATAACATCTTTCTGGTCCAAGTTTTTTTTTTTTTTTTTTCTTCATTTTAATTTCCTTATAATCTCATTTATTTTTTTACTTTCGGCCTTATCTTTATGCTTTAGCATGCTTAAAAAGACATTTGTAAAGGATTTGTATGCTATAGGAAAATAAGCTTTGTTCACTGATGGGGAAAAACATAGATGAAAAAATTTTACATTAAATAGGATGTTTTCATTAACTGAATATTTCAGTTCCCTTATAGTAAACCAGAAACCGTTTTTGTTTGCTCTTTAAATCTTGTTAGATATCTTTTTGAAATGTATCTGTTCTTTTCCCTGTCGGTGAAAATAAAAAATATGTATTTAGATTATCAGTGATAGCTGAAAGACTTTATATCTCCCAGGTTTCTGACTGTCAACAAATATTTACTGGTTGTTTACACTTAAGGCTCTCAGTGAATAGGGAATGTTGTGTTGACGACAGTATAGGATATTGGGCTAAGTGTATCCTGAGCTCAGAATATCTCAATTGAAGATTCTAGTTCGAGTGTATTCTACATGCATCTTAATATTAACATGTATCCAAATTCAATCCCTCCAGGCCAGTATTTTCTCATCAGAAATTATAAACTTTTTTCCTTAGAGAGCAAGTTTTGACTTGGCTCTTTGAAAATAACTCCTCTTACATGTTAATAATGAAAAAAGTCTTCATGACACAGTTAAAGGATGGAAAGGCGGACTCTCTTTAGGGAGAATATTGTGACAGGTGTGTGCACCAGTGCAGTGGGGTTTTGAGGCAGGGGAGAGAAATTGGAGGAATTAATAAACATGAAGCAGGATAGAGATCAATGGATGGAAAATTACTAAAAGGAAGCAGCAGTAAGGATGAGATCATGGCTAAACTGACTTGATCAGATTCTTGGTAAAGGCAGGTCAGGGTGATCAGGCATTGCCTGGGTTGGGGGAGAGGGGATGAGGAATCCAATCAGATATGCAGGGTGATCAGATACTGAGAGTGGGGCATCTGGTTAAACCCGTTTAGGATTTCTGCTAATATGTTGCTCTTAAGGATCATGACCAAGGATGGAGTCTAGCTGGGGTCCAAAGAGCCTGCTTCCAGTTTGGTTGTGGAGACAGGTGTTGTCCAGACATGAATAGGACTAATGAAGCAGTGGAAAGGAAGGGTCCTTGTCAGCAGAAGAGAAACCACCACAAGAAAGATTATCTTCAAGGTAGAGTTTCTCAGACAGAGTAAAACATCATGGGTTCTGTCCTGACCTGATATCTCAAGATGGAAAATGGTTTTGTAGAGACCAAGGCTTCAGAAGTCTACAAACAGATCCATTGTATAGTGGATCTAATTTCTATAGGAGAAAACAGTTAAGCCTCCTGTTTCCCCCATTTAGAGGATTTGTATGAATAAACAGCTCATCCATCAGTTAGCTATGTTGTACTCATCTAGGTCATCACTGAGGAGGTCAAAGGTTAAGACGAGGTATTTCCCTCATAGAATTTCTAGTTGAGGTAGGATGACCCTCGGAAAAAAAGTACATTCATCATTTTTTGGTACACACTTCATGAAGGGGGGATGTCATCTTGTGCATGAGGCCCTAACTCAGTGCATCTTCCCTTTCAACCAGTCATCTGTGAAGCTGTTACCAGCCTACTTTAAACCCTTCTATGGGGACTTCCCTGGTGGTCCAGTGGTTAAGAATCTGCCCTGCAGTGCAGGGGACGCAGGTTCGATCCCTTGTTGGTTAAGATACTCTAAGCTGCAGAGCAACTAAGCCCACATGCCACAACCACTGAGCCCAAGATAGCCAAATAAACAAACAGATTTTCAGTGGTTTCTGACCAACTTAGAGTCAAGAACATTTTTCACATGGCCTTCAAGGTTCTCAGTGTCTTATGCTCTCTCAGTCTCTCCAGACAGTGTTTTATTTTCTCACTTAATTCATTTTCCATGAGAACATTTATTGACTATTTCTGGCTTCTCAGATGCATTGGTGGTTTGTAGGGATGGAAAGTGGTACCTGAGGTTTCATATGTGCTTGAGTTTTGATGATAACAGGGCCGGTAACTGTAGCTGTCCTTAATGACAGATGTCCTTTTATGATGCAGTGGGTGATGCACTCACAAACACTCATGGGTTGAGAGATCACACCATCTCTAGGTCACTGAATGAGCTGATAGGATCAGGGTGTTAGATCCGGATCAAAGCTTATGGAGATGCTTGATGACATTTTCCCTTTTTTTAATCTACCCTCAGTGGTCCTTGGTGGCTCAGAGGTTAAAGTGTCTGCCTGCAATGTGGGAGACCTGGGTTCGATCCCTGGGTTGCAAAGATCCCCTGGAGAAGGAAATGGCAACCCACTCCAGTACTCTTGCCTGGAGAATCCCATGGACGGAGGAGGCTGGTGGGCTACAGTCCACGGGGTCACAAAGAGTCGGACACGACTTAGTGACTTCACTTTCACTTTCAGTGGTCCTTACCCACCACCAGTCCTCTGAGTTCAGAGAGTAAAGATGCTCCGAGATCTGCCCAACTGTGTAGCTGAGGAGTCTGTGTTGTAGAGGAGATCTCACTGTAGAGTGAAGAAATTCTTTTTATTTTCTCATTAGATGGCCCATCTTGATGGCTTTCTTTGATCATGGCTGATCACGACTGTCCCACCATGTCTTTCAAATTACTCCTGGAGATACATTGATTCCATATACCTATGTCTCAGTGAAAGTATTCTGTATCTTTCTAAGAAACATCTATGTGGACACGGATGGCTTGTGGCATGAGGCTGGCCCTGTTCCATGATTTGCAGTCCTTGTATGAGCCTTGTAAATATTTAAACAGATAAACATTTAATAAAGACACATCCTTGCTACTCACGGGATCCTCTCTGTGGACAGAGCTTACATCTTCGAGAAACATTTTCAAAATAAGACTGTTGTTTATCTGTCAGGGATGAGAGTAGGCATTTATTTGGGGGGGCAGACAGAGCACTCAGCCTGTATCTTGGCAAATGCCTGTTGTCCCCAGCGGAAAGGTGGCTGATGATACTGACACTGAACCACAAATCTTGACCTAACTGGATAATTTCTTAGGGAATTCAATTCTCAGCTGTCATTACTAGGTCTTCCTCTCTCTTTCCTTGTATTCATACTCTTTATTCTTGCTTCCTCTGTGCAGTCTACAGTTTTAGGTAGTTTTTAAAGTTGTGATTAGATTTCTTTTTCTTTTTTTTTTTTTTCGAATTTTCCATTTGACTTTATTTTCAAATACACTTTCTTTAAAAAAAAAAACAAAAAAAAAAACCAATACACTTTCTGTGAAGATGACAGATAGATTTCTTATGCATAGAAGTTTTTGCCCCTGGAGAGAAAGAGAAGAAAAGTTCTTGGAGCAAAATCCAAATGACTGTTGTCTATCTGGGTCAGTGAGCTGCATGGTTATGAAACCTCAGAGCTGTGTCTGCAAGCATCGTTTACCTTATTGTCTACTTTATCCTGTGTCATATCTTAGAGGGTTCAAGGTGACCATATTTAGGGACATATCATAGACAAAAGACTTTTGATTTTTCTATCTATGGATTCAGCTCAGTTCAGTCACTCAGTCATGTCCGACTCTTTGCAACCCCATGAATTGCAGCACGGCAGGCCTCCCTGTCCATCACCAACTCCCGGAGTTCACCCAGACTCACATCCATCGAGTCAGTGATGCCATCCAGCCATCTCATTCTCTGTCTACAGAGGATGAGATCTATGGATTTGTGTACCTCAAAAAGTACAACAAAAACAACAGAATGACATTTAGTTTTACCTTAATGAATTAGCTTTATGGAAAAGAATAAGATTATGTCATATTGGAGCCAAGCTATGAAATCAGTATGAATCTGTGCCTTTCGTGTTATCTATGTGATCCTTTGGAAATTAGAAGCTACCACATGCTATTTCAGGCAAAAGGCATTTGGAAACAGCCTCGGTACAACTAAATCAAGGCTTGGAGAACTTTATTTATGAAGCCTTAACACTGATCATGAATTATAGTGTATTATACATAGAAATGGAGAAGGCAATGGCACCCCACTCCAGTACTCTTGCCTGGAAAATCCCATGGACGGAGGAGCCTGGTAGGCTGCAGACCATGGGGTTGTGAAGAGTCGGACACGACTGAGCGACTTCACTTTCACTTTTCCCTTTCATGCATTGGAGAAGGAAATGGCAACCCACACCAGTGTTCTTGCCTGGAGAATCCCAGGGACGGGGGAGCCTGGTGGGCCACCGTCTATGGGGTCGCACAGAGTCGGACACGACTGAAGCGACTTAGCAGCAGTAGCAGCAGCAGCATACATAGAAAACATTTCTTTAAATATAACTTTGTGTTCTTTATTCATATTCTTCTTTTTTTTTATGGAAGTTGTAACACGATGTAGCTTTGTTTTGTATTTTTGCATTCCGCATGTCATGCAGAATCTTAGTTCCTTGACCAAGGATAAAACCCTCACCCCCTGCAGTGGAAGCATGGATTTCTTAACCACTGGACCACCAGGGAAGTCCCTTTATTCATATTCTTGATCTTGCAAGATCTCTCAGCCTAGGCTTAGATACAAAGCAAAGTGTTAACACAAAATTTTAAACAATAATAATGAGCACCAGTTCACCAGGTGACTTATGGCTGTCAGGCCACCAGTTTTCCCAGATTCTCCGAAATGTGCCTGAAGATTGGCTCCTCTCAATAGGGAGCCAATGTCTCCCTATTAGCTACAGGGGCTGTATGTCTTGATCTTTTAGATCTATCTATCAGTCCTTTGTCATTGCACCAGTGCTGATCTGGGTCCTTTGCAGGGAGCCCATTCACAGAGTCCCTTGAGCATGGACATTCTCTCTTTCTCCAGAGTGTCTGGCAGTTATTACTGCTTTGGGGGCTTGCTAACATGGAAGTGGGCATGAACAGTCACTTTCGGTTTCTCTGATTCTTCTGCATGAACGTGGCTTCTTCTGGCTCCAGGGACCAGCCTTTATGAAAGGCACCAGGTCCCACACTGGGCTCCACAGGTGGTGCAGATAAGAACCTGCCTGCCAGTGCAGAAGATGTGGGATCAGTCCCTGGGTTGAGAAGCTCCCCTGGAGGAGGAAATGGCAACCCACTCCAGTATTCTTCCCGGGATAATGCCATGGACAGAGAAGCCTGGCAAGCTACAGTCCGTGGGTATGCAAAGAATCGGCCACAACTGAGTGACTGAGCTCACGTGCAAGCACCATGTCCCACACGCAACTGTGCAAATAAATAGTCTGGGTCTAAACAGGCAAATAGTCTGGGTCTGTTAGGGTGGGTTATGCTGTACCAAGTCTTAATCCTAATAGCTGCTTGTGAATCATCCTCTCTTCCATCCACTGGCCAAGTGCCTGGAGAAGAACTTTCACATAGTAGGTGCACAAGGTATTTTTGTCCATGGAAAACATTTTTCTACCTAATGAGGGATTTGAGGGACTTGGACAGACACTTCTCTTAATGTCTCTAGCCATGTACCAAAATGAGATACCCAGTGCTGCGCTGCACAGGAAGGGTTATGATGGAATGGAGGAAGGTGCAAGTAGCTGCCCATGTTAAATTCTTCTTAATAGCAGGTTAAACATTTTCTAAGTCTGTACTTATTCTTGGGATATATATAAAACAACAATGGTAAAAGATAGGACTTTGAAAAAAGTCAATGACTAGTGAAAATTTAAGTCTAGACTATGTCAATGACTAATTAACATTTAAAATTTTAGATTTAAAATTCAAATCCAATAGGCTTGGATTATAGGTCACCAATGCTCTGTATAGAAAATACCCTAACACCGTTTGATTATCAGCCTTGAGGGTCTATCTTAGTCTTATTACCCTGAACCCAAAGCACTTCTTTTCTTTGTCTGACCTGTTAAGCACTTTCCAACATCTTCTAGAAAAATACTTCAGATGACAGAAGTGATATTGTTGTGCAACACACTGGTGCCAGGATTATTTCCCTTTGGAATTGGTCATTTTTCAGATCCATTGTGAAGTCAGAGTCAGTCCACTTGAATTGAATCCTAAGCTTCTATACACATGGTATTTTTGATTTGTGTTAGCACCCTGGGGTAGATATTTTCTCGTCTTCCCAGGTTTGTACTTGATGTAGGGGAGGGATGGAATTTAAATCCAGATTTCAAGTTCCTGGTAATTTTCCTGTGTTGCCATGTGCATGCATGCCAAGTCACTCTAGTCGTGTCCAACTCTTTGCGACCTTATAGATTGGGGCCTGCCAGGCTGCTCTGTGTGGCATTTCCCAGGCAAGAATACTAGAGTGGGTTGCCATGCCTACCTCCAGGGCATCTTCCCGATCAAACCCAAGTCTCTTATGTCTCCTGCATTGGCAGATAGGTTCTTTGCCATTATCACCACCTGGGAAGCCCATGTGACTATACCTACCATTAAAAACAGAATGATCAGATAAAGAATAATCTTCTTAGAGTAATCACTCTGTAAAAGGAAGTCAATGTTCACATTTGATGTGCTATGGAAAAAATTCAGTTAATAAGCAGATGAGGAATCTGTAGTCAGTGCAAGGAGCTGTTAGAGTGATGGATTAGACAAGATTCATAGCAGAAGTACCTGGGTTTGAGTTAGTACCTGTCTTTCCTGAGCTCAGTTTCCCCATCTGTACAATGGGGATAACAGGAATAGCTTCCTCTTAGGGCAGTGATGAGAAGTCATTGATTGAACACACACAGCACCCAGTACCTGGTGCAAGAAGTGTTGTAACTGATCACTGTTACGATTGTTATTGTCATCCTGTTGTTACTGTGTTCTTTCTGTGGTCATGAATCATCTCAGCAGATCATCATGAAAGGCCTGGCCTTGAAATCTACCTCCATGTCTTTAAGCGCACACGACACCAATCAGCAAATATACTCTAGCTTAACCTGATAAGAGAGCAGGATTTTTGTGTTCTGGAACATGGGTTTTCTTCCTTTTACTTTCACAGAGTGGTTTATGTGAATCTTAATCCTTATCCCCTCGATCACAGAGTGATAACTAAATGGATTAGAAAAGATTGTTTCCTTAAGGTCTTAACTTTGATGAAAGAGACTAAAAATTAAAAAGGACTTCTTTATCACTATCTGCTGTGGGAAATAAGAACATTTCATGCAGGTCTCCATCAGTTTACATGACCCAAATCTCACAGTAAATGATGCAATGCAGTGAGGGCTCAAGCCTGGGAATCACTCTTTGAGATGATCATTAAAAAAATACCAAATAATGAAGCATAGTGTGAGCAGTTTTTCTTTAGTTAGCAGTTGAGAGCTCGAAGACCCAATTGTGATATAACTTAATACAACAAAATAGGAGTATTTTCACTCCTACCTCATTACAGAATCAGTGTTAAGCTTCTATAATGGCTTTGTAGCATGCCCCCAGCATACAGTAGTGAGCAAGGTCAAAGTGGTCCTTGGCCTCAAGGAAGTTATGTCTTAGGAGCAGAGAAAGGTGGCAGACACTAACTGTTGAGCAGTAGCTCATGAAATGCAGTATGTACAATGACTGTGGAAGAACGGAATACTGTAAAACTACATGCCGGATGTACTTCACCCCTTTAGGGCTCGAAAGGCTTCTTTGAGGAATTTGGGTTTATGCCAAGATGTGAAGGGTAAGTAGGAGTATAGCAGGCAAAGATGAGGGGGAGGAGAATTCTACCTGGAGGAAGCAGCTGATAGAAAGAATGGATGGGAGAACCTCCTCAGTGGTCCAGTGGTTAAGACTTCATACTTCCAATGCAAGGAATTTGGATTTGATCTCTGACTGGGGAACGTGCTGTGTGATGTGGCCAAAAATTAAAAAAAAAAAAAAAAACCCAACTGGGTAATAGGTGTCCATATGGGTTGAGGAGAAACAATTTCATTGTGATTGGAGAACAGAGGGTGTGTGTAGGGGAGGGGCAAGAATAAGGGGAGATGGATGGGACAGGGGAAAGAGATAGCAAGAGGCTTGTAGTGTGGAATCCCTATATTTCAGAGGAAGAGTGATGGACCTGGGGAGAGGTAGACCTGTATTCAATCTGTATTTGAGTTGTGGCTTTGGGCACAATTGATCTTTCTGACCCTAAGTATTCCTTTGTAAGTTGCAGAGAGTAATATTTCTGCCACAGGGCTGTCATGAGTATAGAGAGAAATATATGAAAGGGTATACCTAAAGGGTCAAATATAATACTGGCATAGAGTCAGCGCTCTAGAAATGCCAGTATGTGCATATAAAGGCAAATACACACACAAAGCACTGAGTTATTAGAAGGGCATGAATATTGAACCTGTTATTTCTTCCTGCGAGAACTGGGTTTGTTGGCGTGCATGCACATGTGTGTGTGGATTTCTCTGTACATGAATGGTCATTGACTCAGTCCGGAGGAGACAGTGTTGGTCTTTGGTATGGAGGACAGATATTTTCTCTCTGCCTGGAGGGAGAGAACATCAGGTAATTATGTTTCTGACAAATGGATCTGTATTAGTTTCCTTTTGCTGCTGTAACAAATTACCACCACCTTAATGGCTTAAAACCAAACAAATTTATTGTCTTATGGATCTGGAGGCCAACAGCCTGAAATTAGTTTCCCTTGGCCGAAATGAAGGTGTCAGCAGGGCTATGTCCCTTCCAGAGGGTCTAGGGGAGAATTCATTTTCTCAGCTTTGCCAGGTGCTTGAGACTATGCTTGCATATCTGAACTTAGGGTCACTTCCTCCATCTTCAAAGCCGGCAGTGCTGTATCTTTCAATGTTTTCTCTGATCCTGCCTCCCTTTTACAAGATTCTTCCTGTCTTTACATTACTCCCAGATAATCTAACCTTTCACTTAATTACATGTGCAGAGCCTCTTTGCCATGCAAAGTAACATTTTTATAGTTTCACAGATTAGGACATAGACATCCTGGGAAGACATTGTTCTACTTGATACAGGGTCTTTCCTTTCCTGGCCTTCCCAGGTGGCCCTAGTGGTAAAGAATCCACCTGCCAGTGCAGGAAATGCCAGAGACTTGGTTCAATCCCTGGGTCCAGAAGATTACCTGCAGTAGCAAATGGTAACCCACTCCAATATTCTTGCCTGGGAAATCTCATGGACAAAGGAGCCTGGTGGTCACAAAAGAGTTGTACAAGACTAAGCAAGGGACAGGCATTTCTTTTTCTACAGGAATGAGGAGCCAGCATTCTCACTGAAAAGAATCTGGGCTCTGATTTTCATGGAGATCAAGGCACTTGCTGATTGGCTGCTAAGGGCTACTATGGAGGAAAAGGAAAGAACATGGGTTCCTCCTCTCCTTCTAGCCGGCTCTCCCTTCCTCCTGCATTCCAGCCCCCAAGGCCTTCTTCCAGGCTTCCTGGTGGCACAGGCCTGGGCCCTGGACCTGAAATGTCCTGCTCTCTTTACCCAGTTAACTCCTCAGCCTTTGGATCTGTTTAACTATTCCTCCTTCTGAGGTTTAACTTCCTCTGTTCTTGAGGATCAAGCTGGGGACCTGACCCTGGAATTGGTGGGAGCTACTCTTTTATATCCTTTTTAAGAATTTATTTCTCACAGTTCTAGAGACTTGAAAGTCCAAGTTCAAGGTATTAGCAGATTCAGTGTCTAATGAGGGCCTGCTTCCTGATTTGCAGGTGGTTATCTTATTGTTTCTTCATGTGACCAAAAACAAAGTGAGGGCACGAGCTCTACTGTGCCATCTTTATTTTTTTGCCCCACTGTATGGCATGTAGGATCTTAGTTCCCTGACCAGGGATCAAACCCTCACCCCCTGCATTGGAAGCATGGAGTATCAATCCCTGGACCTTCAGGGAAGTTCCGGAGGGGCCACTCTTGATACAGGGTCCATTTTTATGTTCATCCATTTTATATGCTTTTATTGAGTGCTATTACAGGTCAGAGGTCTCTGGAAGCAGATGCCGAAGCAGAATTCGGAGGCAGTATGTTTTCTGGAGGGCATTTGTGGAAGGTTTGGGCAGAGGGAGGAGACGAACAGTGATATAGGCCTGGGCACTTCCAGTCACCCCATGGAGTGGGGTCTGCAGGGAACATGGCTTGTCTAGAGCAGTGGTTCTCATAGTGCCAGTCACATCAGTATCACCTGGGACTTGTAAGAAATGCAGATTTTTAGATCCCACACCAGACATATTCTGTTATTCTGGAAGTAGCAATGATGAAAAGATTAAAGGTTAGAGCACAGTAGTGTGTTTAGTTACATTTGCAGAATTGTGCATCCATCATTACAATTTTTATTTTTTTGCAGTATGTCTGGATGTTATATTAGTATTATTTTTTTTACTTTACATATTGAATTGTGTATATGATATGTGTATGGTATGTGAATTGTATCTAAACAAAATTGTTACTAGAAAATAAACAATACTATGTGGTGAAGTGCCCTCTCCCCCACAAAAAAAAAAGAACACAGTAGTGTGGCAGAAGGGATCCCCTGGTGTTGGGTGAACCCAGAGAAGCTTGTTGTTTTTGTTGTTCAGTTGCTAAGTCATGTCTGACTCTTTGTGACCCCACGGACTGCAGCATGCCAGGCTTCCCTGTTCTTCACCATCTCCTGGAGCTTGTTCAAATTCGTGTCCATTCTGTCAGTGATGCCGTCAAACCATCTCATCCTCTGTGGTCCCCTTCTCCGCCTGCCTTCAATCCTTCCCAGCATCAAAGTCTTTTCCAATAAGTCGGCTCTTTGCATTGGGTGGCCAAAGTATTGGAGCTTCATAGAAGCTAGTCCTAACTTAATGCAAAGTTGGATCACCTCCAAGAGGATGGGTTGCCTGAGATGAGCCCTAATGAAATATGGGTTAATGAGATGGAGAGAGGATGGAGGGCTTCCCAGGTGGCGCTAGTGGTAAAGAACCTGCCTGCCAATGCAAGAGATCAAAGAGATGCTGATTTGATCCCTGGGTTGGGAAGATCCCCTGGAGGAGGGCATGGCAGCCCACTCCAGTATTCTTGCCTGGAGAATCCCATGGGCAGAGGAGCCTGGTAGGATATAGTCCATAGGGTCTCACAAAATTGGATATGACTGAAGCAAATTAGCATGAATGCAGAGAAGGTGAAAAGGGTCTCCATGCACAGGGGCCAGGGCCAGAGTGGAGGTCAGAGACCACACTGCATGTAGCACCCTATGGCTGCAGGGTCAGGTGCCTGATAGGTTTTCAGGATGAAGATGGAGAGGTAGGTAGATATTAAGACCTTTAAATACTGCGTATGTGTGCCTGAATGTATGAGTATAGTTGCTCAGTTGTGTCTGACTCTTTGTGACCCCATGGACTGTAGCCCACCAGGCTCCTCTGTCCATGAGATTTTCCAGGCAAGAATACTGGAATGGGTTGTCATTCCCTTCTCCAGGGGATCTTCCCGACCCAGGGATCAAACATGGATTGCCTGCATTGACAAGTGGAGTCTTTACTGCTGAGCCATCATGGAAGCCCCCTTAAGTACTACCTGCCAACCATTCTTCTGGCTTTATACCCTCAAAAAAACAGAATACTGCTAAACTCTTGGTGATCACAGCTGGAGGAAGTTTATAGGGGAAGAGGATGAGCATCACCCTCCAGGCTTTGTCCTCAAATCTCAGACTCCTGCCATCACAGTCTTGGCTCAGATTCAAGCAGAAGAATGTTTCATTCAAAAGGCTGCCTCAAGTGTTCCTCCTGAGATGCAACAAAGAGGAAGTCTTGTCTTGCTGGCTTCCCGAGATGATGCTGACCCTGTATTTCTCCAGGACTGATGGTTAGGGGATGGTGTTGTAAGTGGGCCTTTCATGGAACTGCCTATGCATCAAGCATTTATATGGCACCAGTTCTTTATCAGCCCCCTCTCCCCAGGGCTGCTTTCTCAGCAGTAGCTCTTGAAGCATCTCCTTGTGTTTTTGGTCTGCCATACCCCTATTACTCTAATTCTTTGCTTTTGCTATTCCTTGCTGTTCTTCTGCCATTAGTTAGGTATTCAGCAGCTAAATTACAACACTTAGAGAGTGAAGCTTTTCCAATATTTTGCCCCTCTGCTGTGATAACTTATGTAACTTGTGGTAACATGTAAAATTGATTTTGAGATTTTGATGTTAAATAAATTATAAACTTCCAAATGGCCCAACCTTGCATTTTCTGCTTGACATTTAAGTAAAAAAAAAAAAAAGGTTGCTTACCTTTTTTTTTCTAAAAGATTTTCACT
Source organism: Bubalus bubalis (assembly GCF_019923935.1). NCBI lineage: Eukaryota > Metazoa > Chordata > Mammalia > Artiodactyla > Bovidae > Bubalus > Bubalus bubalis. The sequence continues at coordinate 20,708,568 of NC_059177.1, read as the reverse complement.
TTTTTTCTCTATAGGTCCTTTGTTGTTGCCTTGAAGGACTTCCACTAAATATTTTTACATGTAATTTTTTTTTCACTCATGAGATTTCAAAGTGGATTTGTTAGACTTTTAGGCTCAGGGGTTATAAGACTTAGATTCCATGTATAAGTGAAACTGTTAGCTTTATTCTCTGAAGCCTCTGGCAAGTGCTTGTAAACGAAGTGGCCTAATCTTGGGTTAGGTATTGGGAGTTTGATTTCCAAGGCTGGAAAGATTTCTGGATTGACTGTGAACTGCATTTCAATGACATTTGTTTGCTGGTGCACCAAGCTGATGAGAGAGAGCAGTGGAGTATGCCACTGATATAAAAAGCTGTCAACAATAGGACTTTCCCATGAAGTGTATTCACCCCTCATCTGGACAGTACACAGTCATGCTCTGTGATTCGTTCAGGGTGCTGTTGGCTTCAAGGTACCCATGACTTTTCCTTCCTTAGGAAACTCAATCAGTTTGACTTCTGAAACAATGCTTTGAAGAGTCTAGTGGACTGAAAATTATATGTGATAAATATGTGTGTATAATTATTGGGTTGGCTAAAAAAGATGTAACTTTTCCATAAGATGTTCTGGAAAAACCCAATCCAAAAAACATGCCTGCCAATGCAGGTAGACATAGGAGGTGTAGATTCAGTCTGAGTCGGGAAAATCCCCTGAAGGAGGGCATGGTAACCTATTCCAGTATTCTTGCCTGGACAGAGGAGCCTGGTGGGCTACAGTCCATAGGGTCACAGAGAGTCAGACACAAATGAAGCAACTTGGCATGCATGCAGTGTGCATATATATATAAAATTGTAAATACTTAAATATATTTTAATTTTTAGATTAAAATATATTTACTTGATAAAATAAATTAAAATGTATTTAATTGATAAATATATCAGCTTCTGTGATAGTTCAGCTGGTAAAAAAATCTGCCTGCAATGCAGGAGACCCTGGTTCGATTCCTGGGTTGGGAAGATTCCCCTGGACATGGGAGCGGCTACCTACTCCAGTTTTCTGGCCTGGAGAATTCTATACAGTCCATGGGGTCACAAAGGATGGCACAAAAGTCACGTGACTGAGCGACTTGCCCTTTTACTAAATATATTTTATATAATTGCATAAAATTATGCAGGTATATGGAGAAGGCAATGGCACCCCACTCCAGTACTCTTGCCTGGAAAATCCCATGGACGGAGGAGCCTGGTAGGCTGCAGTCCATGGGGTCGTGAAGAGTCGGACATGACTGAGCGAGTTAACTTTCACTTTTCACTTTGATGCATTGGAGAAGGAAATGGCAACCCACTCCAGTGTTCTTGCCTGGAGAATCCCAGGGATGGGGGAGCCTGGTGGGCTGCCGTTTATGGGGTCGCACAGAGTCGGACATGACTGAAGTGACTTAGCATTAGCATGCAGGTATATTTTTTAACAACTAAATGGCTAATGTTAAAAACCTCTGCAAATTGTCCTCAGAACCTACAGAAAATGGAGAACCACTTAAAAAATTGACTAAATCTTGGAAAGAACAGTTAGAATCTATAGCATTCTAAAGATTGCTAGAAAGTCAAGCAATCCCTCGCCCCTCATTCTCCCTCTCCCCTCTTCCCAACTCAGTGTGATAGAAGCTGTAATCAAGGCATATGTAGCCAAGAAGATGGACTTCTTTTCCACAACTATCCCAGAAGGGGCTTGCCCTTGGTATGTCTCACCTCCATCCCCCAACTTCCTGTTGCAGAGGCTTTATCCTGGGCAGGTTCTGCTGAGAAGACTGGTCTTCCTTCTCTCATACAGTCACACTCCTAAAGAAGAAGCTTTAGCCCAGGTATAACAGGGCAAGAATACTGGCCCTGAAATTCCTACCTCAGTTTGTGTATGAGATAGGAGTTACAAGCGAGCCCTCATTCCATGTCAGGATAGAAAGCTGAGAAGCCCAGAGGTTACCATCCTTGGGGTCCTGCTCATAGAGCAGGGTGTCATTCTAGGAGAAGCAGGCCATTATCCATCCCCCTTTCCCATGGAATTTACACTGAGATACTGCTCAGAGGATACCCAGGTCAAACAAACAGAGAGTTCCACAGATCTCCCTAAGGGGACTGACATTTTTGGGGAATAAACAGTGGTGAAATTCATTCTTAGGGGTGTTGTTGAAAGCGGTGCAGGTCTTGGTGATACCCAGTTAGTAGTGGTGTCCTTTGGCTGGTGCCTCGATGATAGCAATAAGCAAAATGGTAGGCCGGCTTAGAAGTTTAATAGAGAGAACCACAGAAAGAGGTAATTAAGATCTCTTCTGAGTAGTCTCAAAGACTGTCAGAATTCTGCCGCTGAAAATGGGTTCTAACTCCACTGGGTTAAACTGTAAAGCAATTTTTGCCCCAGGACATTGTTAAAAAAGTGTGGTGGAATCATAGCAATTAATGGAGACTAACAGCTGGGTGTGATACCAATAGGGGAAGATCAGCTCAGATGCCTAGGGAAAATGTGCTTATACCCAAGACTTCACCCTCGAGGAGTGATTTCAACAGCTGCACCCTGTGGAGGAAACATTTCAATTTACTGTCCACCTAAAACGGTAAACAATAAAAAGCAAGCAAGAAAACAATAAGCCCTGCAAGAGGGAGTGGTGGTGGTACTGTATGCAGAGTTGCTATTATTAAAAAAAGTCTAGTTTTACATGAGCTATGGCTGAAACTAATCACATCTGATGAAAATATTAATCTACATCTAAGAAACTCAGAGAACTCCAGATAGGATGAAATACTAGTGCCAGACATAACATGTTGTGTGTTAGTCGCTCAGTCATGCCGGACTCTTTGCGACCCCATGTATTGCAGCCCACCAGGCTCCTCTGTCCGTGAGATTTTCCAGGCAAGGATACTGAAGTGGGTTACCATTTCCTTCTCCAGGGGATCTTCCCAACCCAGGGACCGAACCTGGGTCTCCTGCACTACAGGCAGATTCTTTACCACCTGAACTGCAAGGGAAACACTGGTAGTCAAATGTTAAAAAACAAAGTCAAAAAATAAAATCTAGAAAACAGAAAAAAAGTCTCATTATTGGAAAGGGAGGTCCAGAAAGATAAACATTAGAAGCAGTGCAAGGCTGGGATGGGTTAGTCAAGGTGCTGAAAGAAAACAGCTGTCAGCTGTCAATCAGTAATCCTGTATTCAGTAAAAAAAAAAAAAAAAAAAAAAAAGTGAAGGTGAAGGTGAAATAATGGCATTCCCAGATAAATGAAAATTTAAGGAATTTGTTGCAAGCATGCATATCCCAGAAGAAATGCTAAAGAAAGTTCTATAGACTGAAAGCTGCTGATACTGGATTCATATTCAATTCCACATGAAAAAGCAAAGAGCACTGCTAAAGGTAATTATTATGTAGGTGATTTAAAAACACAATATATTTGAATATCTTCTTTTATCTTAACTGACTTGAATAGCACTTGCATAAACCTTTATATTTGTATTGTTAGGTCTATAATTTATAGGAATATAATGTATTTGAGTAACTGCACAGAAGCAGTGGGTGGGAATTAGTCTCTTTTGGAGTAAGGGATATCAATATACACAGAAAGAAATGAAATGAAAAAAAAAAAAGAAATGGCAAATAAGTTTACTACAGCAAACTTAGTAAATATATATACTTGCCTCTTTAAAAGACCCAGAATTACATAGATACTTATATTTTGGATCGTGACATATATCAATGTGATATATATATGACAATAATGGGACTAAAAGTAGACCAAGGGATAGACTTGTACAAGAGTAAAGTTTCTATGTCTAACTGAAATTAAGTTGGTGGATTAAGTTACCTTGCATTTTATAAGCCTTAGAACGGCTGCTAGGAAAAAAAGCTGAAAATATATGTAGTTAAAAATTACTAAAGGGAATTGGAGCTCTAATGTATTGCTGGTAGTTTTGTTGAAATGATGCATCCACTTTGGAAAACAGTTTGGCAATTCCTCAAAGAGTTTAGCATAGAGTGATCAAATGGTTCAATAGTTTTAATCCCAGGCATAAACCCAAGAGAGAGAAAACATATATCCACACAAATCTTGTACATGAATTTTCATATCAGTATCATTTAGAATAGCTTAGAAGTGTAAACCACCCAAATGCCCATCAACTGATCAATGAGTAGATTAGATGGGGTATATGAATACATCCTTAGTCATTCAGTTGTGTTTGACTCTTTGCAACCCTTTGGACTGTAGCCTACCAGGCTCCTCCTGTCCATGGGATTTTTCAGGCAAGAATACTGGAGTAGGTTGTCATTTTCTTTCTCCGGGGGATCTTTGCAACCTATGTCTCCTGTGTTTCCTGCACTGCAGGTGGATTCTTTACCTGCTGAGCCATCAGGGAAGTCCTAGTATATTAATACATTTGAGTACTATTTTGCAACCAAAAGGGAATGAATTACTGATATAAGCTACAACATGAATGAACCTAAGAAATATACTTCATAAAAGAAGCCAGTTACAAAAGACTGTATACTGCATGATTCCATTTATATGAAATTTCCACAACAGGTAAATTTATAGAGATAGAAAATAGATGAATGGGTTCCCAGGGCGAAGGAGAACAGAGAGTGGGGAATGATGGCTGATGGGCATGGATTTCTTAAATTGGAGTATTGTTGGTTTACAATGTGTCAGTTTCTATCATTCAAGGAAGTGAATCAGCCATAAGTACACATACATCCCCTCCCCCTCAGACAGCCCCCTCACTGCTCTAGGTTATCGCAGAGCACCAAGCTGAGCAGCTATACAGCGGCTTCCCACTAGCTGTTTTACATGCGGTACTGTATATATGTCAACCCTGCTCTCCCAGTTCAGCCCAGCCTCCCCTTCCCCCACGCCCTGTGTCCACATGATCTGCGTTTCTATTCATGCCCTACAGATAGTTTCGTCAGTACCATTTTTTCTAGATTCCATATATATGTGTTAATATACCATATTTGTTTTTTGCTTTCTGACTTGCATGGATTTTTAAAATTCTGTTGTGTTGATGGTTTTACAACGTTGTCAACATGCTAAAAACATCAAATTATACCCTTGAAAAATGATAAACCATATGATATGTGAGTAATATCTGAATAGAGCTACTCAAAAAATCCTCACAAATCGTGCTTTGTACTTTTTGATAAAGCACGGAGTGAAAGTTGGCACCATTTATTGCGGAGCCTCTATCCCTTGCTGCCTGCTGTGACGTGAGTGAGAGGTATGCTGATCTCACTCTTAACCGATGAGGAAACTGAGGCTTAGACAAGTCAAGTGACTTGTCAGAGCCCCTAGTTCTAATTAGGCAAATTCAAGACTTTCCTGGTGGGCCAGTGGTTAAGACTCTACACTTCCACTGCAGGGGCAGAGGTTTGATTCCTTGTAGGGGAGCTAAGAGTCGGACACGACTAAGCGACTTCACTTTCACTTTTCACTTCCATGCATTGGAGAAGGAAATGGCAACCCACTCCAGTTTTCTTGCCTGGAGAATCCCGGGGACGGTGGAGCCTGGTGGGCTGCCGTCTATGGGATCGCACAGAGTCGGACACGACTGCAGCGACTTAGCAGCAGCAGCAGCAGCAGCAGGGGAACTAAGATCCCACATGCTGCATGGGCAAAAAGTAAATAAATAAATAAATGAAGCTCACTCAGAATACCTGTCTTCTCACTCCAGAAATTCTGTCTTTTCTGATGTGCCCTACTTATAAAAGTCTTATAAAAGTCTGTGGGTGTCATTGCCACCTTTCATGTCTTGACTTTAAAACAACAAACATAGAAAGACACCAAAGCCTTAGTTTTTATGAAGTTTTTGGAAAATATTGTTGTTCAGTTGCTCAGTCATGTCCAACTCTCTGTGACCCCATGGACTGCAGCATGCCGGGCTTCCCTGTCCTTCAGCATCTCGGGGAGCTTGCTCAAATTCTTGTCCGCTGAGTTGGTGATGCCATTCAACCTTGTCCTTGTCATCCCCTTCTCCTCCTGCCTTCAAGCTTTCCCAGCATCAGGGTCTTTTCTAATGACCCTTTTCTATTTTTGGAAAATACAGAAAATTATAAAGAAGGAAATGAGTGAGTAACTCATCCAGGAATAAAGCCGTGAACATTTTTATTTAATTATCTCCAGTTTTTCCACTGAGTATCTATGACTACACATTCACTTTGAACATAATTCAGATCACATTATGTATATAATAATTTAACTGGTTAAAAAAATTGGTATTATCTCCTGAGTAATTCCCCTTGGCATTGTTCTTCAGAAACATAATTTAATAACTGCCTAATATTTACTCTGCGTATGCCTCATGATTTATTTAATGCTTTCACTGTTGGACTTTCAAATTGATTCAAAGTGATTCAGGTTTTTCTTTACCCTAAAAAAAGTGCTAGGTATATAGACCTTTGTCTGAATTTGACTATTTACTTAGAGCAAACCCACAGAAAGTATAAACTTTAAAAAATTTCCACGTGTGTGGCTAAATTGTTACTTCATAAGGCTACATAATTTTTTTATATCAACAAAGCATTTATAGGGAAGCTGTAAAAGCTAGCATTGAGGTATAAGACTCAGAAAATTTGGGTTCATAACTTAGCTCTGCTGTATACTAAGTGTACCAGAAGGATTATATTTATGTATGTGTATTTACATAAGAGAGTGAGCATGCATGTGTGAGAGGGAGCAAGCACAAAAGAGATTAATTTTAAGGAGTTGAGTCAAGCAGCAGTGGAGGGTTGGTAAAACCAAAATTTGATGGGGTCGGTTGGCAGGCTAGGACCCAGGGAAGAGTGGCAATTTGAATCCGTAAGCATTTTTGTTCTAATAAGACCTTCAGCTGATTAGATGATATCCACCCACATTAGGGAGAGTACTCTGTGTTACTCAAAGCCTACTTATTTAAATGTTAATCTCATCCCAAACACCCTTCCCAGAAACACATATAGTTCAAAACATATAGTTCAGAAAAACATATAGTTCAAACTTGCTGATTGTTTAATATTCTTCCACACTATATGGTCATTATACAGTCTCCTAAGCAGCCCTGGGTAAACCCTGCTAATCTGCCCACTCCAGCTTCTCCCTCCAGGACCTCTTCAAGGTCAAAACAGGAGCGGCCTCGAAGTTAATTAGGGAACTTGATCCCTGCTGCAGATGGTTTTTGTCTGAATCCTTTGTGAGTCGTAAGATTCTTTTCCACACTGGGGGTGCACTATGTTGAATTTATATTCTGTTTAGAGATCATTTCAAAGCACTGAATTGCAAGCTTCAGAAATTTGTATGATTTTAAAAAAACAAACCAATCCAAACAATACTAGAGTAAACCCCTTCGTTTTTACACCTTTGTGGTCAAGTTTGGGACACCTTTAATTTCCACGTTCTTAGGAAAAGAGTTGAGTACTGTTGCTTGCCTTGGCAGCATATATGAGCTTCTCTGGTGAGTTAGATGGTAAAGAATCTATCTGCAATGCAGGAGCTGCTGCTGCTGCTGCTAAGTCACTTCAGTCGTGTCCGACTCTGTTCGAGCCCTTAGACGGCAGCCCACCAGGCTCCTCCGTCCATGGGATTTTCCAGGCAAGAGTACTGGAGTGGGTTGCCATTGCTTTCTCCGGCAATGCAGGAGACCTGGGTTCAATCCCTGGGTCAGAAAGATCTGCTAAGGAAGGTAATGGCTAACCAGTATTCTTTCCTGGAGAATTCCATGGACAGAGGAGTTTGGCAGGCTGCAGTCCATGGATCACAAAGAGTTGGACACAACTGAGTGACTAACACTTTCACTTTTGGCAGCATATATACTAAGAGTTGAATGTTTATAGTTCCAAGGAGTGGGACTATGACACTAGAACAATGGTTCTTACCTCTGCAGTGTTTATAAACATCACCTGCAAAGGGCAGGGGTTCATTAAAGGCATGGATGCTGGACTCAGCCATTGGAAATCTGAATCTGTTAGTCTCTGATGATGTCTAAGAAGGTGGTGTCACTATTATTATTATTTTTTAATTAATGTAGTCTCCAAATGATGCTGTGGCAGGTGTTCTGTGAGTCACATTTCAAGACATGTTCTTAACTCTGGAGTGTACAGGGCCAAACTCACAGTGGTGAGCATTCCACAAACATGGAAAACATATAAGTGTTTTCTTCTGGGAGAGCAAGGCTAGGATTAGGTTTGTTAGGAAATGTGGCTTTTGATTTTACATAGGTGTTATTTACTTCATCAAGGATTTGCTTCTGTATTTCTGTTTAGCTTTAAAATGATCATAGTGATTAAAAAATCCAATAGTACTGAGTCCTAATGGAATGGAAGAGTTCTCCACATCTCCATTCTTACTTCCTTCCAATTCTCTTCCCCACCTCCCTCCTCCCAGTATCTGTCAGCTACACTAGTCATTGTAATGTTGTTGAGGCTGATAACGTTTACATTCTGCAGTGTAACCTTAATTATGTCTTTAATTTCTAATTTGGGGGCAGACTTTTTGTTAGAGCTATGTGTGTGTTTTTTTGCTTTTACCCTATAAAGTGGCTGGCAGAGACAAAATGAACATTTTTGAGCAAGAAGGGAGCCAGAGGGTTCTTGGGCACAGAAAGCATGAGGGTCTTTGCCACTTGGGGTACATCCTGTGGGGGTGGGGTGGTCGTTTCAAGGAGGGGCACTGAAGGGAACTGCTTGCTGCCACTGCTCAGCAGAAGTGCAGGGACAGGTCTGCAGGCACACAGTCAGACAGCAGGTTTGCAGGCTCACCGGCTGCCATCATCTGACTGAAATGGCTTTTAATGCTTTTCTGCCCTTGATCATGAAACAGCAGTGTGGCTGGAATCTGATGAACACCTCCCACGGCTCCATTCCCTAAATTACACCACACAAAAGATGGCACTCAGAGGACAGCTGGGAGGTGAGGATCAAATATGGAAAAACACTCTAGTTCATCGTGTAGCTAAAATTTCTCCTAAACGTTAATGCTCTCCAGTCACCCTAGGCCTTCCATTTATAGGCAAAAGCCCTTGCTGTCTTGAGGATCATCAGGATTCAGTGATACCTGTTCAGCTATTTATAATTCACTTTCAACTTTACATGTGAAAACCTTACCTCCTGTTCCTGATTTTGTCAGGAATATAGTGATCATTCTTTTTTTGGTGGCTAACCCGTCCCCTCTGTGGCTCTTTCTGGCTCATTTGTAGACTATGTTTCTTCTCTTGTGACCTCATTCTGGGCTTCTTTCCCCCATTTTTCTGTTCCTCTTCTTTCCTGTACTTCTGAGCACTTGGTTTGTACAATGTGTCTGGCAGAGAGATTGGACTTTATGTGCAGAAAGTCAACATAAATTGGAAATACTGTTAAATTAAGAAAAATAATGGGTATTTAGAAGAATAAATTCTTTCTGTATTAATAAAACATTTGCAACCTTGCTTGTGTCAAAAGTTAGTTTTATATATTCCTAATTATTTCAAAAATAATTGTGCCACTTAATTGTGTAAGTGTTTGTATTTTCCTAGCTCTCTCCAGCTCTCAAAGTTGACTTTTCTTGACCTTCTACTAGAGGTGATGTGTTGAAAACAGATTAACATACTGGTTAATATCACCAGCACCTAACAAAATATTACACTGGTTTATTTTTAAAAATTCATATGTGATGTTATTATTTTTATTTATTTTTCTCTTTTAATTGAAATATAATTGATATATAACATTATTTTAGTCTCAGGTATGCAATACAATAATTTGTATACCTTGGGAAATGAACTCCAATAAATCTGGTTAATATCCATCATCACACATAGTTTCAAACAATTTTTTCTTGTGAGAACTTTAGAGATCTATTCTTTTAGCACATTTCAAATATTCACTGCAGCATTATTAATCATAGTTACCATGCTGTATATGACATCTCCAGGAGTTATTTATTTATTACTGAAGGTCTGTGCATTTTAACCCCCTTCATCCATTTCACCCACCTCCTATTCTCTGTCTCTGATAACCAACAGTCTATTCTGTTTCTGGGGCTTCCCATGTGGTGAAGTAGTTAAGAATCTGCCTGCCAATGCAGGAGATACAGGAGACTCTGGTTCAACCCTTGGGTTGGGATCACCTGGAGGAAAAAATGACAACCCACTCCAGTATTATTGTCTGGAAAATCCCATGGACAGAGGAGCCTGGTGGGTTACAGTCCATGAGGTCACAAAGAGTTGACACTACTGAGTACATGAACACACACATTCTGTTTATATGAGTTTGTTTTTGTTTTTTTGGGGGTGAGCTGATTGTTGTTTTTAGATTCTGTGTATAAATGAAGTCATATAATATTTGCCTTTGTCTGTGTGACTTGTTTCACTTTTTATACTGCCATCAATTTCTATTCATGATTTTGCCAATGAAAATATTTCCTTTTTTATGGCTGAATAATATTGTGTCTATTAGAGTATGTGCATTTATAGGCAGAGTTCACATTTTCATAATCCATCCATACATCGGTGGTTAAGTCTTGGCTCTTGTAAATAAAGCTGAAGTGCACATAGATATGATACACCTTTTTGATTAGTAATTTAATTTGCTGTGGATAAGGTTTAAACTTTTCTGGATACATACCCAGAAGTATAATTGCTGGATCATATGGTAGTTCTATTTTTAACTTTTTGAGGGATCTCTGTACTCCATAGTGGCTGCTTAAATTTACACTCCACCAGCAGTTGACAAGGGTTTCCTTTTCTCCACATCTTCACCAACACTTGTTACTTCCTGTCTTTTTGATAATAGATACTCAAAGAGGTGTGATGTGATACCTAATTCTGGTTTGATTTTGCATTTCCTGATGATTGGTGACGTCAAGCATCTTTTTATGTGCCTTTTAGCCGTCTATATGTCTTCTTTTGAAAAAAGTATATTTAGATCCTCTGCCCATTTTTTAAGTGGTTTTTTTTTTTTTTTTTTTTTTTTTGCTGTTGAATCGTGTAAGTACTTTATATTTTTTGGATATTAATCCTTTACCTGGTATAATACTTGCAAATATTTTCTCTCATTTCATGGGAGAAATTCCTTTTCACCTTGTTGATCATTGTCTTGCTGTGAAGAAGGTTTTTAGCTTGATATAGTTCCATTTATTTATTTTTAATTTCATTGCCTTTGTTTTTGACGTCAAATCCAAGAAATCATTGCCAAGTGTAATATCATGGAGCTTACCACCTATAAGTTTCTTCCATGACTTTAATAGCTTCAGGACTTTATCTTAAATCTTTAATCCATTTTGAGCTATTTTTTTTTGTATGCTATAAGATAGTACAGTTTTATTCTTTTGCATGAAGCTATCTAGTTTTCTCAACATCATTTACTGAAGACACTGTCTTCTCCCCCTTGTATATTCTTAGCTCCTTTGCCATAAATTGACTTGTATGCTGTGGACTTATTTCTGGGTTTTCTATTCTGTTTCAATGACATATGTGTCTATTTTTATGCCAGTACCAAACTGTTTAGGTTTGTTCTGATTTTTAAAAGTGAAATTGGCCTTAGGGGGAAAAAATAACTTCTTCTTTTATTCCATTAAATGATATTAACCTTTGTCATTTGGAGGGCTTGCTTATCAGAACAAGGAAGTATGACCACATTGCTTTGGTTTTTCTTTATCCTACTCTGCATCTTGGCGTCATTTTTATGGTCCATTCTCTGGTACAGTAGGCAGTAAACTAGAGCAGTGACTTTAGACCAGAACACCCTGGTTCTTCCTAAGGAACTCCAAGTCCTCCTCTTCTCCTTTAGCTCCATTTCTTACAGATGCGTGTTACAGAAGTCCAGCTTCAAGAGTGGGCTTTCTCAGATGTGTCCTTGCCATTATATGCATGTTTTACTCATATTTGTTAGCTGGAACTGAATGCTGAGACTAGAATGCTTGCATAAAATCATAATTGGGTTATTATAATAGTGTGTAGGTGAGAGGTGGAAAGAATAAGAAGAACCACTCATTAGTGGCATACTTTTAAAAGTTCTATCTATGTCAGGCATCTTTAACTTAATTAGAGTGACAGTTGGCTTAGGACAAAGTGTAGTGATAGTTTGTTTGAAATCTAACCTGCTTGATGACATTAAGTAGGGATAAAAGAGGAGAATGAGAAAGACCAGTATAGTTCACACAGCACATTCCTTTCTTTATCATGTCACTTTCTGAGCTTTTTGTTCTCAATTAGTTTTCAAAAATGATGGCTTTTTTCCTCTTAGAGAAGTATGTGTTTCTTCTTTTAATGGAGTCTTGTTTCCATAAAAAACCTACAAGCTTAAGGAGACATAAAGGACATATGTGGTTTGAAGGGTGGGGAAGTTAGGGTTTTTAGTCCCATGTCCCATTTTCTGCCAGTCCACAGTGGGCCTGAGCCTAACCCTAATATATAAGCATAGTCCTTATGGTCTAGTCTCTGTGTGGTGCTATTTTCGAAGACTGATACTCCACTAAGAGTGGTGAAGAACCCTTTAGTCTTACTTCTGTCACACAACCTATGAATGGGAGGAAGGTATATCCATCCAAGCATCTCAAAAATCTTCTTTCCCTATTGCTGCCACATTCAATGACATTCCCTTGGAAACAGCTGCCCCACCCAAATCTCTCTCTCTCTCTCACCAACTCAAAAGTGCAAAAGAAACAGTTTTAAAACCAAGTCCTTGCCACCCTTTTTCTTCCTACTCCCATCCCCTTTTAACTCCCTCTTCTATTTTTCTTCTTCTCTTCCAAGGAAACTGCATTGGTTTCTGATCTGATTCATATCCTCATCCCTACCTTTCCAAGATCTGTCTCCTCTCTCACATCTTTTCAACTCCACATTGTCAAAGCCATAAAACTGCAATGGAAAATTCACAATTCTTGTCTGAGAGTACTGGGGGGTTGCCCCATACTATATTGGGAGCATATATACATTAACAAATTAGTTGTTTATCTAAAATTCAAATTTTACTGGGTATCCACTATTTTACATTACTAGTCGGTCTAGTCAAGGCTATTGTTTTTCCAGGGGTCATGTATGGATGTGAGAGTTGGACTGTGAAGAAAGCTGAGCGCTGAAGAATTGATGCTTTTGAACTGTGGTGTTGGAGAAGACTCTTGAGAGTCCCTTGGACTGCAGGGAGATCCAACCAGTCCATCCTAAAGGAGATCAGTCCTGGGTGTTCATTGGAAGGACTGATGTTGAAGCTGAAACTCGAATACTTTGGCCACCTGATGCGAAGAGCTGACTCATTTGAAAAGACTCTGATGCTGGGAAAGATTGAGGGCAGGAGGAGAAGGGGATGACAGAAGATGAGATGGTTGGATGGCATCACTGACTCAATGGATGTGGGTTTGGATGGAGTCCAGGAGTTGGTAATGGACAGGGAGTCCTGGCATGTTGCAGTTCATGGGGTCTCAAAGAGTCAGACATGACTGAGTGACTGAACTGAACTGAGGTTATTTCTAGGAGGGAGGTGGGAGGGGGGTTTGGGATGGGGAACACGTGTATACCTATGGCGGATTCATGTTGATGTGTGGCAAAACCAATACAATATTGTAAAGTAATTAGCCTCCAGTTAAAATAAATAAATTTATATTAAAAAAAAGATAATGTTGAAGGACTGGTTTTCAAAACTTCATTGAGGAATAACTGAGACAATAATTGTGTATATTTAAGTATACATTTTGATTTCATATACACATACACTGTGGAAAGGTTACCAAGATTAAGATAATTTGTACATTCATCCTGTCACATGGTTTATTTTTTGTGTGAATGTGTGTGGTGAAAAAGCTGAAGATCTACTTCCAGCAACTTTCAAGTATCAATACCATGTGTTAACTATAGTAACAATGATGTACATTGCACATTCAGAACTTATTCTTCTAATAACTGCAGCTTTGTACTCTTTGACCTGTATCACCCCCACTTTTCCTTTCCCCCAGCCCCCGGCATCCACCTTTTTATCCTCTGATTCTATAAAATCAGATTTGTTTTATTCTTAGGTTCCACATATAAGTGATACCATACAGTACTATGCTGCATTTTTTTTTCCATTTTTGGCTTATTTCACTTAGCATAATACCCTCCAGATTCATCCATGTTATCACTGCTACTGCTACTGCTAAGCCACTTCAGTCGTGTCCGACTCTGTGCGACCCCATAGATGGCAGCCCACCAGGCTCCCCCGTCCCTGGGATTCTCCAGGCAAGAACAGTGGAGTGGGTTGCCATTTCCTTCTCCAATGCATGAAAGTGAAAAGTGAAAGTGAAGTCGCTCAGTCGTGTCTGACCCTCAGCGACCCCATGGACTGTAGCCTTCCAGGCTCCTCCATCCATGGGATTTTCCATTCAAGAGTACTGGAGTGGGGTGCCATTGCCTTCTCCGCATGTTATCACAAATGTCAAGATTGCTTTCTTTTTTATGGTAGAGTAATATTCCAGTCATACACATACACACACACACACACACACACACACACACACACACACACACAGAGTACACATTATTTTCTTTATTTGGTTACTCATTGAAGGGCATGTAGGTTACTTCCAGATCTTGGCTACTGTGAGAGGTGCTGCAATGAACATGGAATTGCAAATGACTCCTTGAGATACTGATTTCATTTCCTTTGGATTTGTGTCCAGGGATGGGATTACTGGATTGTAGGGGTTTACAGGTTGTATTTAATTGAAAAATTAGAAGCAGCATATAAACATATTTTTGCATTAGTACCTAATATGTTCTGAACCAGGAGGAAGCCCAGAAACTGGATATATATATACAGCCTTGATGATGCTGAGACACTACCAACAGGGGTTGTTGAGGCCAAATAGTAAATAGGCTTTCCTGTGATACATTGAGATTGGACTCCAGTTATTATGATTCTTTTTTTTCCATGCTGGAGGGTAATAGAAATGTTTTTAAATAAAAAATAAAGCAGACTGCCACAACATTAGAAAGCAACTATACTCCAATCAGCATTAGTAAATAATAAAATGAAATAATGTGGACTAAAAATGAAAAAAAGAAGTAGAAATATACAGAATAGAGAAAATGAAATTTGGAACACAAAAATATGTAGGAAGACAAGAAACAGTTGCTTATGGAGATGGTCTCATTTTTAATGCTTTCTGCCTGCCACCTCTGTCATCACCTCTTGTTCTTTTTCTCTACTTCTAGAAATCCTTTTACTTTTCTTTCTGTAACTCATCCTTATTTCAAAAATTTCATACTTATTTTCCTAGGCATGCATGGCAAATTATCTTCAAGTCTACCTAAACACCATCAACATCTTCTTTTAAGTAATGTGTGTCCATGTGTGTGTTACAATGTCTCTTTCACTTGCATTTTTTGGGCATAAGCATGGAGAAGGAAATGGCAACCCACTCCAGTGTTCTTGCCTGGAGAATCCCAGGAACGGGGGAGCCTGGTGGGCTGCCGTCTATGGGGTTGCACAGACTGGGACACGACTGAAGTGACTTAGCAGTAGCATTCTTCATATAGGAGAAGGCAATGGCACCCCACTCCAGTACTCTTGCCTGGAAAATCCCATGGACGGAGGAGCCTGGTAGGCTGCAGTCCATGGGATCACTAAGAGTTGAACACGACTGAGCGACTTCACTTTGACTTTTCACTTTCATGCACTGGAGAAGGAAATGGCAACCCACTCCAGTGTTCTTGCCTGCAGAATCCCAGGGACGGGGAAGCCTGGTGGGCTGCTGTCTATGGGGTCGCACAGAGTCGGACACAACTGAGGCGACTTAGCAGCAGCAGCAGCATTGCTGTCTTAGATATTAGACAGGAAACATACTAAGGGCAGAGACCAAGTCTTTCATAACTGTGGCAGGAAGATGTTAAGATAGATTTTCAGGTCCACTTGTGGCAACTGTGAGTTCAGTCTGTCCTTAATTGCCCTGATTAGTTCAATACATGACCACTCACACTTCCCTGAAATAGAACTGTTAACAGGGAGATTGGTCGTGGATCCCTTGGGGGAACACTTCTCACTGCTGTTTGGTTAACCTGCCTTTCCTTTCCATGGTTCCCAGAACTTGGAGGACACTATGTAAGTCCAAAAAGTAATGGGAATCCTCTAGGTTCAACATGATATTTGCTCAGAGATTAATACCTGCTCCTCGTCTGTTTGGGGAAATCATAGAGATCCTCTCTACTGTGATTTGAAATAGACAAAGTTCTCTTGAGAAACCTGTGCATCAAAAGTGAATGGGAAAGTTTTTTTTTTTTTTAAACCATCCGAATAATCCTATGAAAAGAAACTATTACAACTCCTTTGGCAGATGAAATCCATGCTCTGCCCAGATCCACACAGCTCCCTCTAGTCTCCACGTGGACCATCCCCAGGGCTCTTTCACTCCAATAACCAGACTGCTCTGCCATAGACCTGCCCCCAGGAAGCTAGAGACTGCTTGAGACTGTCTCCTCGTCACAGCTCTGAACCAATGACTGAGAGATGCAGGAGAAGAGATGTTGCTACTCTCTTAAAAAAAAAAAAATTATTTTATTTGTTTGGCTACTCTGAGTCTTAGTTGTGACACTCGGGTTCTTTGATCTTCCTTGTGGCATGCAGGAAATTTACTGATGGCATGTGGGATCTAGTTCCCCAACCGGGGATCCATCCCAGGCCCCCTGCATTGGGAGCGTGGAGTCTTAGCCACTGGACCATCAGGGAAGTCCCACTCCAGCTCTCTTGATTCTGACTAAGATGACATTGAGGATAGGACCTGAACTGTTTTCAGAGCTTCCCTGTGTGACAGATCCAAGGTTCCCCTCTCTGGGATTCAGCTTGATGTCACATATCCCCTTCTCATCCCTGTCCCTAATGTTCCCCACTTCCCTACTAGTTTTCCTAAGAACATTTCCTAGTAAATCCACATTTTCACATAGACAATCATTTCAGAGCTTACTTCCAGGGAGCTCTAGTTAATCCCAGTTTTATGGTTAGGGAAACTGAAGCCCAGAGAGGTTAGGTAATTTGCCACAGGTCACTCAGAGGTAACTGACTGGCCTGTGATTCTGACTCATGTCAGTTTGGTTTCATTTTAACCTTGAAGGATAGGAGGAAAGGATTTGGAAGCAGATGGGGCACTCGAGGGAGATTTCTTTTAAGAAAGATAGTGTGAGGATGGGGTTTTCTAGGAGTGCTATGGGTAGAGTTTGATGAATTGATATAGTTTGTCTAGAAGTGAGTTGAAAGCTATTAAAAAGCTATTCTCCTATTAAAAAAATAGGAAAATTTGAGACTGAAACAGTGGTTGCCAGGGGCTGGAGGGATGGGGAAGTAGAGAGTTATTGTTCATGGGGCATAAAGTTTGAGTTAAGCAAGATGAAGAATTTCCAAAGATCTGCTGTAAAACTTTGTACCTGTAGTTAATATTGAGAATCATAGTATTGTGGTCAAGGGCACAGGCTTCAGTGTTAGACCTGGGGTGAGTTCTGTCCCAGCCACTTTCTAGTTGTGTTCAAATCACAACATCTGAGTTTATGATTTTTAACCTGGGAAACAGTGTTAATAATTTACACCTTGCAGGGTTGCATGAGGTAGAGTTGTCCCTCGGTACCCACAGGAATAGGCCCCAGGACCTCCGCGAATACCAACATCCACGGATGCTGAAGTCCCTTGTATAACACTACATGTAGCCCTTGGCATCCTTGGGCTCTGTGTCTGCAGATATGAAGGGTCAGTTATACCTCACTTATGCCTGGCCCATAGTGACCATGTGCGCCTGCGTGTGTGCACCCGTGCTCATTCGCTCAGTCATGTCCGCCTCGTTGCAAGCGCATGGACTGTAGCCCGCCAGGCTCCTCTGTCCATGGAACTTTCCAGCCAAGAATACTGGAATGGGTTGTCATTTCTTCCTTCCTTTCCTGGCCCAGGGATCAAACCTGTGTCTCCTATGTCTCCTGCTTTGACAGGCAGGTTCTTTACCACTGTGCCACCTGGGAAATTTACATTGTGAGCATAATAATACATAAATATATAATAGCCATTATAAGTCCCAAATCTTTCCAGAAGGTAGTTTGCTTATTTTAGGAACCAAAAGGTAGGAAGAAGTGGAAAAATCTGACACAAGTCTAGGAACCGAACAGGTTATTTATGACAGAGAGTCACTTCTTCCTAACACTATGACTCCAAACTTTTAGCTCCATTTGTCTTAAGATAGTATTTCTAAGCAAGCCTGGGAATCCCTCCATAAATGAGTTATGGAAACATTAGCCAGATGTAAATTGAAATGGCAACCCCCTCCAGTATTCTGCCTGGCAAATCCTGTGGACAGAGGAGCCTGGTGGGCTACAGTTCATGAGGTTGCAGAGTCAGACATGACTGAGCACACACACACACACAAACTGAACAAAGCCTGTTCACACTTTAGAAAGTCAAGATCCTCAGTTATAGATCAAGCCATGTAACTACCCAGCTTTCAACTTTATTAAGCATAAAAGAAAAGCACTGTGGCAAAACAGATGATGAGAAGTATATGAGAATTTTCTCAGATCAGTTCTGTATCTAAGGCAACCTGAAGTTGAATTGTATTCTTACCAGACTTTGTGATGCGATGGGAGAGCATGTTTACAAAGCTGTGGGACAGTGCCTGCCAGAATACTGTTCAATGGGTGTTGATTGGCTTCCTTTACTATTGTTTTAAACACCTGGGATTCCTGGAGTGGGTATTTCACTGGATTTCAGGGTGCCTAGTGGTTGTGGTATTGACATGTATTGTACGATGTCTTGGGTGGATTCTGTAGAGACTTCAAAGGGTGTCTTATACTAGATCTATATTAAAAGTCTGGTCCAGAAATGCTTTTGTGAAAAAAAGAATGGTAATCCTTTTGAAATGTCAAGAAAAGTATTTGAAAATAGGATAGGTCATCTCTGTGTCAATCTAAAACCTCTCAAAGCAGCTAACACCATCCTACAGTAATCAGAAAGAGACCATGAGGTTGCTGTTTCTCTGGATAAGCAGAATTATGTGCATTGACTATTCCCCTCTACTTCTTAAAACTCTTGAAAAGAATGAAGTCTTATGGAAATTATGCATAATTAAAATGACCTCTCAGTTTCCTTACTTATACATAGAATGGAATTTCTGTGGAATAGTAAATCAGAAGATGTAGACTTATACTTTTTCTCTTGTAAACTCAGAGTTTGACTTAACAGAGTTGATAGTAATTCCCTTCATTTCTTTGTGCTTCCATATATTTAGCAAGGGAAGATATGTGGCAATGAACGTTCCATATTTTATTTAAAGTAATGGAGAAAATTCTGTATTAAGTTTTTTAGAAAACAGCACATACGTTGTTTTACTTGACAGGCAAAGAAAAACCAGCCATTGAGATGGTTATATTTTTCATGTAAGCACTATTTCATTATTTGCCTCTTTCCAGTTTCTTTAATTAATACTTTTTTTTGAGAATTTTCTGAAAAAGAATGCAATAGGTTGAAAATTTATCTCAGATGAGATGGAAATGTAACCAGAAGGAGATGACAATTTAACAAGGGCAACTGTTAATCAAATAAGGTCTGTACCTAGGATTCAGCAAGCCACAGCCTTCCAGGCCAATCAGGCCCTTTTTCATAAAGTGCTATGGGAACAGAGCCACATCCATTTGTTTACATGCTGTGTGTGGCTGCTTTCATGATGCAATAGCAGACTTAAATAGCTGGAAGAGACGGTGTAGCCTAGAAGCCTAAAATGTTCATCTCATCTTTTGAAGCAAAAGTCTGCTGGTCCCTGGCCTTGCCATAGATCTGGGAAAGGCCTTTGTTGATGGTCTATAAAGAATCCTTAGATGGTTTAAAGTGGAAAGATGGTGTATGTCAGTCTCCAAGTTCAAGTTGGTGCTGTTACTGATGAAAGGAATGGAGCAAGGGGGAAAAGGGGTGCTTAATCCAAGTATTTGTGCTGTTACAAACTTGCAGCTAGTCTAAAGAGATGGTAGACAAGATATCACTTATATATGGACTCTAAAATATGGCACAGATGAACCTATCTACAAGACACAGACAAACTCACAAACATAGAGATCAGACTTGTGGCGGCCAAGGGGAAGGAAAAAATAGGGATGGAGTGGAAGTTTGGGGTTGGTAGAAGCAAACTGTTACATTTAGAATGGGTGAACAACAAAGTCCTATTGTATAGCACAGGGAACTAGATCCAATCTGGAATAAACCATAATGGAGAAGAATATTTAAAAAGAATGTATATATGTGTATAACTGAGCCACTTTGCTGTAGAGCAGAGATTGGCATAACATTGTAAATCAACTATACTTCAGTAAAAAAAATTCTATAACCCCCACCCCCACCCCCGCCGTACACACACAAAATAAAGAGATGGTAGGATTACAAGTGTTCTATGCAGTGCTCTCATTGGTATAAGAGCTTCTTAGGATGCCCAATGGACATTCTTTTAGGGGTTCATGGGGCCCTTTGGAGGCCTGGTTGCTCTGGAGGATCAATATTTAAAAACCACATTGCAACCTCCTTCCCTGTACAGCACTTGTAAGGACCTAGATGGAGTGTCCCCCTGGGCTTGGCAGGACTGGCCACTGATAGGAGGGAGCACCAGATTCAGAGAGTCTTGGGACTTCTGTTTTCACTTTGTCCAGTGTTTCTACACTGGCAAAAAAAAAAAAAAAAAAAAAAAATTGTGTTCCATGAGTTGAAACAAATTGCTCTACCGTTGGGGGGGGGGGGGGGGGGGTGAGTAGGGAGAAGAGAGTGAGACAAATTCAGAGAGTAGCATTGATACATACACACTGCTGTGTGTAAAATAGCTAGTGGAAAGCTGCTGTATGACACAGGGAGCTCAGCTCTGTGCTGTGATGACCTAGAGGGGTGGGATGGTGGGATGGGCGGGGGGTGTCCGGGGGGAGGGGCTATATGAATACAAATGACTGATTCATGCTGTTGTACAGCAGAGATTGTAAAGCAATTATACTCCAATTAAATAAAGTGAATAATGAACAGTTTTAACTTAATAGGAAAAATTAATAGATACAACGAATCACTTTTAAGTTTTTCTCTTGGAGTACTCAGAACATTTTGGTGCCTGCTACATGTGCCTGATGTCCATGCTTGTTTAGTCAGCAACTGTTTTTAGAGGGTCTATTGCGAGTATGTGCCAGGTACTATGTTAGAGGTCTAGAATACAGTGCTGAAGAAGCAAAGCATAGTCTCTGTTCTCATGTAAACTTATCTAGTGTGGGAGCCATTACACAAGTTGTCAGTATCTTTAGTAAGCTTCAGTTCAGTTCAGTTGCTCAGTCGTGTCTGACTCTTTGCGAGCCCATGGACTACAGCACACTAGGCTTCCCTGTCCATCACCAACTCCCAGAGCTTGCTCAAACTCATGTTCATTGAGTCAATGATGCCATACAACCATCTCATTCTCTGTCATCTCCTTATCCTCCTGCCTTCAATCTTTCCCAGCATCAGGGTCTTTTCCAGTGAGTCAGTTCTTCGCATCAGGTGGTCAAAGTATTGGAGCTTCAGCATCAGTCCTTCCGATGAATATTCAGGACTGATTTCTTATAGGATTGACTGGCTTGATCTCCTTGCAGTCCAAAGGACTCTCAAGAGTCTTCTCCAACACTATAGTTCAAAAGCATCAATTCTTCAGTGCTCAGCTTTTTTTATGGTCCAACTCTCACATCCATACATGACTACTGGAAAAACCATCAGTTCAGTTCATTCTCTCAGTTGTGTCCACTCATTGTGACCCCATGGACTGCAGCATGCCAGGTTTCCCTGTCCATAG
This sequence comes from Bubalus bubalis, assembly GCF_019923935.1. Taxonomy (NCBI): domain Eukaryota; kingdom Metazoa; phylum Chordata; class Mammalia; order Artiodactyla; family Bovidae; genus Bubalus; species Bubalus bubalis. The sequence continues at coordinate 20,686,818 of NC_059177.1, read as the reverse complement.
CTTTGACTAGACAGACGTTTGTTGACAGAGAAATATCTCTGCTTTTTAATAGGCTGTCTTGGTTGGTCATAGCTTTTTTACCAAGGAGGAAGTGTCTTTTAATTTCATGGCTGCAGTCACCATCTGCTGGTGATTTTGGAGCTCAAGGAAAAAAACACTATCACTGTTTCCATTGTTTCCCCATCTATTTGCCATGACGTGATGAGGCCAGATGCCATGATCTTCGTTTTTTGAATGTTGAGTTTTAAGACAGCTTTTTCACTCTCCTCTTTCACTTTCATCAAGAGGCTTTTTCAGTTCAGTTCAGTTCAGTTGCTCAGTCATGTCCGACTCTTTGCGACCCCATGAATCGCAGCATGCCAGCCTCCCTGTCCATCACCAACTCCTGGAGTTCACTCAGACTCACGTCCATCGAGTCAGTGATGCCATCCAGCCATCTCATCCTCTGTCATCCCCTTCTCCTCTTGCCCCCAATCCCTCCCAGCATCAGAGTCTTTTCCCATGAGTCAACTCTTCTCATGAGGTGGCCAAAGTACTGGAGTTTCAGCTTTAGCATCAGTCCTTCCAAAGAAATCCCAGGGCTGATCTCCTTCAGAATGGACTGGTTGGATCTCCTTGCAGTCTAAGGGACTCTCAAGAGTCTTCTCCAACATCATAGTTCAAAAGCATCAGTTCTTTGGCACTCAGCCTTCACAGTCCAACTCTCACATCCATACATGACCACAGGAAAAACCATAGTCCTGACTAGATGGACCTTTGTTGGCAAAGTAATGTCTCTGCTTTTGAATATGCTATCTAGGTTGGTCATAACTTTCCTTCCAAGGAGTAAGCTTCTTTTAATTTCATGGCTGCAGTTACCATCTGCAGTTATTTTGGAGCCCCAAAAAATAAAATATGACACTGTTTCCACTGTTTCCCCATCTATTTCCCATGAAGTGATGGGACCAGATGCCATGATCTTCGTTTTCTGAATGTTGAGCTTTAAGCCAACTTTTTCACTCTCCACTTTCACTTTCATCAAGAGGCTTTTGAGTTCCTCTTCACTTTCTGCCATAAGGGTGATGTCATCTGCGTATCTGAGGTTATTGATATTTCTCCCGGCAATCTTGATTCCAGCTTGTGTTTCTTCCAGTCCAGCGTTTCTCATGATGTACTCTGCATAGAAGTTAAATCAGCAGTGTGACAATATACAGCCTTGACGTACTCCTTTTGCTATTTGGAACCAGTCTGTTGTTCCATGTCCAGTTCCATCTGAATGCCGAGTTCCAAAGAATAGCAAGAAGAGAAAAGAAAGCCTTTCTCAGCAATCAATGCAAAGAAATAGAGGAAAACAACAGAATGGGAAAGACTAGAGATCTCTTCAAGAAAATTAGAGATACCAAGGGAACATTTCATGCAAAGATGGGCTCGATAAAGGACAGAAGTAGTATGCACCTAACAGAAGCAGAAGATATTAAGAAGAGGTGGCAAGAATACACAGAAGAACTGTACAAAAAAGATCTTCACGACCCAGATAATCACGATGGTGTGATCACTCATCTAGAGCCAGACATCATGGAATGTGAAGTCAAGTGGGCCTTAGAAAGGATCACTACAAACAAAGCTAGTGGAGGTGATGGAATTCCAGTGGAGCTATTTCAAATCCTGAAAGATGGTGCTGTGAAAGTGCTGCACTCAATATGCCAGCAAATTTGGAAAACTCAGCAGTGGCCACAGGACTGGAAAAGGTCAGTTTTCATTCTAATACCAAAGAAAGGTAATGCCAAAGAATGCTCAAACTACTGCACAATTGCACTCATCTCTCATGCTAGAAAAGTAATGCTCAAAATTCTCCAGGGCAGGCTTCAGCAATACGTGAACCGTGAACTTCCTGATGTTCAAGCTGGTTTTAGAAAAGGCAGAGGAACCAGATATCAAATTGCCAACATCTGCTGGATCATGGAAAAAGCAAGAGAGTTCCAGAAAAACATCTATTTCTGCTTTATTGACTATGCCAAAGCCTTTGACTGTGTGGATCACAATAAACTGTGGACAATTCTGAAAGAGATGGGAATACCAGACCACTTGACCTGCCTCTTGAGAAATCTGTATGCAGGTCATGAAGCAACAGTAAGAGGCTCTTTAGTTCTTCACTTTCTGCCATAAGGGTGGTGTCATCTGCATGATATTTCTCCAGTCAATCTTTTTTTTTTTTAATTTAATTTAATTTTTTAACTTTACAATATTGTATTGGTTTTGCCATATATCAAAATGAATCCGCTGCAGGTATACATGTGTTCCCCATCCTGAACCCTCCTCCCTCCTCCCTCCCCATACCATCACTCTTGGTTATCCCAGTGCACCAGCCCCAAGCATCCATTATTGTGCATCGAACCTGGACTGGCAACTCGTTTCATATATGATATTATACATGTTTCAGTGCCATTTTCCCAAATCATCCCACCCTCTCCCTCTCCCACAGAGTCCAAAAGACTGTTCTATACATCAGTGTCTCTTTTGCTGTCTCGTCTTGTTTCCAGCTTGTGCTTCATCCAGCCTGGCATTTTGCATGATATACTCTGCATAGAAGTTAAATAAGCAGGGTGACAATATACAGCGTTGATGTACTCCTTTTCCAATTTGGAACCAGTCTGTTGTTCCACATCCAGTTCTAACAGTTGCTTCTTGACCTGGGTACAGATTTCTCAGGAGGCAGGTAAAGTGGTCTAATATTCCCATCTCTTGAAGAATTTTCCACAGTTTGTTGTGATCCACACAGTCAAAGGTTTTGGCATAGTCAATAAAGCAGAAATAGATGTTTTTATGGAGCTCTCTCGGTTTTTCCGTGATGCAACAGATGTTGGCAATTTGATCTCTGGTTCCTCTGCCTTTTCTAAATCCAGCTTGAACATTTGGAAGTTCTTGGGTCATGTACTGTTGAAACCTGACTGGGAGAATTTTGAACATTACTTTGATAGCATGTGAGATGAGTGCAACTGTGCGGTAGTTTGAGCATTCTTTGGCATTGCCTTTCTTAGGGACTGGAGTGAAAACTGACCTTTTCCAGTCCTGTGGCCACTGCTGAGTCTTCCAGATTTGCTGGCATGTTGAGTGCAACATGGGTCAGCAGTGGCCTGCCGCAGGGAAAGGGGATCTGGCTGCAGCAGGCCTGGGTCAGGTGGCATGTGCCATAAGCCCTCTTGGAGGAGTGAGGTTGCCTAGGTTTAAATCCGCCACTGACTGACTAGGTGACCTTCACCAAATTTCAAAACCTGCTTCTGCTTCTGCTTCCTTTTATGTGTAAATTGTGAAAAATAGCTTGTAGGGTTGGTGTGAGACTAAAGGTACCAGACTCAAAGCATTTGGAATATTGTCAGCACATTGTGTATACACACACACACACACACACACACACACACACTAGTGCTTGTTATTTTGAGAAAATGTACAAATATAATACTTTCATGCTGGAGTAAATGCTGTAAAGGAAAAGAACAGATTTCCATGAGAAAGTAAAAGGAAAGACCAACAGTGGGTTGTGTGGAATGAGTACTCTGAGAAAGGACTGAGATTTGAAGAAGGAGAAGCAGGTGAAATCGTCAGGTGTTCTTTTGGCGACTCAAAAGAGCGGCTTCCAGTCCTTTATGTCTCAGCATAGAGAAGAATTCAGCAAGAGACAGAGTGGTTGATAAGAAGTGAGAATTATTAGAACAGGATACTTGTGTCTATGGCTGTACCACCCTGAAAGTGCCAAATCTCATCTGATCTCAGAGGCTAAGCAGGGTCGGACCTGGTTAGTACTTGGATGGGAGAATAGGACGCTTGTGAGGCTTACAAGTGGGCAGGGGAGCATTGCATTGCCATGCTCCAAAAACTTACTGGGCTACAGTGTTATAACCAAAGGAAAAGTGGGGAGGGGAGAAAGACCACTCTTCTAATTTTTGAGTAGACATCATGCTTCCATCATGAGCTCCTTCTCCATGTTGGGCAGGTGAGTCTTCCTGTCCCTACATGGTCAAGTCAGGACTATCATGGCACTATGGAAATATTATTTCAGGTCTCAGTGCAATGAGGGTATTTACTTTGAAATGTCACCTTTCCATAAATTATTGTTTTTCATGTGTACAGAGAGCATGTCCTAGGGTTATTAACTTACTGAGCTCACTGGGCAGTATATGGGTCTCATGTCACCATTGTTTTATTGTTTGAGGGCATGTCTTGTGCTTCTGCTGTGTGGTTTTGTTGCCAAGCAAGCCTGCTTGGTTTTCTGGTTGGGTAGATCTGTTTTCTTAAGTGATCATCAACTTACAGTAGTCTCCCATACTTTTTTCTTTACTTACAATACTCTAGTGGGATTAAGTATTTAATCACCTACTTTGTCCTAGTTTGTCCCTTTCAGTTCAGTTCAGTTGCTGAGTCGTGTCCGACTCCTTGCAACCCCATGAATCGCAGCACGCCAGGCCTCCCTGTCCATCACCAACTCCCAGAGTTCACTTAAACTCCTGTCCATCGACTCAGTGATGCCATCCAGCCATCTCATCCTCTGTCGCCCACTTCTCCTCCTGCCCCCAATCCCTCCCAGCATCAGAGTCTTTTCCCATGAGTCAACTCTTCGCATGAGGTGGCCAAAGTACTGGAGTTTCAGCTTTAGCATCATTCCTTCCAAAGAAATCCCAGGGCTGATCGCCTTTAGGATGGACTGGTTGGATCTCCTTGCAGTCCAAGGGAGTCTCAAGAGTCTTCTCCAACACCACAGTTCAAAGCATCAATTCTTCGATGCTCAGCTTTCTTCACAGTCCAACTCTCACATCCATACATGACCACAGGAAAAACCGTAGCCTTGACTAGATGAACCTTTGTTGGCAAAGTAATGTCTCGGCTTTTGAATATGCTATCTAGGTTGGTCATAACTTTCCTTCCAAGGAGTAAGCTTCTTTTAATTTCATGGCTGCAGTCACCATCTGTAGTGATTTTGGAGCCCCCCAAAATAAAGTCTGACACTGTTTCCACTGTTTCCCCATCTATTTCCCATGAAGTGATGGGACCGGGTGCCATGACCTTCGTTTTCTGAATGTTAAGCTTTAAGCCAGTTTTTTCACTCTCCTCTTTTACTTTCATCAAGAGGCTTTTTAGTTCCTCTTCACTTTCTGCCATAAGGGTGGTGTCATCTGCATATCTGAGGTGATTGATATTTCTCCCGGCAATCTTGATTCCAGCTTGTGCTTCTTCCAGCCCAGTGTTTCTCATGATGTACTCTGCATAGAAGTTAAATAAGCAGGGTGACAATGTACAGCCTTGACGTACTCCTTTTCCTATTTGGAACCAGTCTGTTGTTCCATGTCCAGTTCTAACTGTTGCTTCCTGACCTGCATACAGGTTTCTCAAGAGGCAGATCAGGTGGTCTGGTATTCCCATCTCTTTCAGAATTGTCCACAGTTTATTGTGATCCACACAGTCAAAGGCTTTGGCATAGTCAATAAAGCAGAAATAGATGTTTTTGGAACTCTCTTGCATTTTCAACGATCCAGCAGATGCTGGCAATTTGATATCTGGTTCCTCTGCCTTTTCTAAAACCAGCTTGAATATCTGGAAGTTCACGGTTCACTTATTGCTGAAGCCTGGCTTGTAGAATTTTGAGCATTACTTTACTAGCATGTGCTGCTGCTGCTGCTGCTAAGTTGCTTCAGTCATGTCCGACTCTGTGCGACCGCATAGACGGCAGCCCACCAGGCTCCCCTGTCCCTGGGATTCTCCAGGCAAGAACACTGGAGTGGGTTGCCATTTCCTTCTCCAATGCATGAAAGGGAAAGTGAAAGTGAAGTCACTCAGTCGTGTCCGACTCTAGGGACCCCATGGACTGAAGCCTTCCTCCGTCCATGGGATTTTCTAGGCAAAAGTACTGGAGTGGTGTGCCATTGCCTACTCCTACTAGCATGTGAGATGAGTGCAATTGTGCAGTAGTTTGAGCATTCTTTGGCATTGCCTTTCTTTGGGATTGGAATGAAAACTGACCTTTTCCAGTCCTGTGGCCACTACTGAGTTTTCCAAATTTGCTGGCATATTGAGTGCAACACTTTCACAGCATCATCTTCCAGGATTTGAGATAGCTCAACTGGAATTTCATCACTAGCTTTGTTCGTAGTGATGCTTTCTAAGGCCCACTTGACTTCACATTCCAGGATGTCCCTTTACTTTGTCCCTATCACAGGTAGGATGGGGGCGGGGGAGAACATTCTAGCAAAGGGAATAGCATGTGCAGCGTTCCCAAGGCAGAAAGTGAGCTCGCATGTTCCAGGGTCTGAAAGAAATCCATTGTGTCTACAACCTAGAGACGCCTTCTTGTGGCTTCCATTTGGGAATATGATTTCTACCCTTAGGTTAAACATAGAAAACAAGGGGATACACATAGAAGCACATAGAAAAGTGTCAGGCATATAATCATGAAATCAATATCAGCCATGATTATTACTGTTGATATTATTTTTATTGTTGTTGAACAAGGTTTCTAACTGCTTCTTTTGTGCAATTTTGGTGATTAGTGTCATCATCTGGTTTTCCTAGGATGTAAATAATTGTGATTTGAGAAAAAATATTTTCCTTGTTAACAACAGTGATTTATAAACAGTAAGTGTTCTGATGTGAACTGGTCTGATGATCCCAGTTATTCTAGGAAACTTTATTTTCATTGACAGTTACTTTCTAGCTTTTTTTTATAACTGTGTTTTATCTTTGCTAAGGTGAATGTTTTTCCTACACTCACATCTGAGCTATTGGGTTACATGTTATAATTGGTCTTATGCCACAGTCTAATTGGCCACATTTTCCCCTTGGTGACATAACAGACAGTTATGATCAAGAGTAAGTTGAATCTGACAAAATCTGGTACACACCTTCATTAAATGACCAGTAGGTCCCAAGATGCTCAAACATCAGGTCTCAAAGCAATGCTATTTTTACTTCAGCAGTTTCCTTTCCTAGAGGTATGAAAGGTCACATATCTTTTTAATTTAATAACAATTCAGTGTCCTCTAGAGAGAGATTCCTAACAGGGTCACTCATTCTGATGATCAGTTTGTGAGGTGCACACAGGTGTCTGGTTGAGAGGAGGCTTCTATCTGGCCAGCCCTGCACAGTTGAACCTGCCCATAGAAAGGAGAGCATGTTTGAAATTTATCCGCTCAGAGTGGTTGCTATTTATAATTTGTCCACCCAGGGCAGTCACCTTTTTGTAATTCAAACAAGTAGGGCATAGTTTGTGCCAGCAGCAGGTCTGATCCTTGACACTGTAGGCTTAACCTGTTCGTTTCTCTTTTCTATGCAATCATCCCTCTGTCTTCACTGTCTGTACGTTTTTGTCTTACTGTCATTCAGTGAGTCTAAGCTTGAAGGCTTCCCAGTTTAGTTTCTTTCTCTGTGCATGCTGTGTGCTGTCGCTTCAGTCGTGTCTGACTCTTTGCAACCCCATAGCCTGTAGCCTGCCAGGCGCCTCTGTCCATGGGATCCTCCAGGCAAGAATACTGGAGTGAGTTGCCATGGCCTCCTTCAGGGGATCTTCCCGACCCAGGGATCAAACCCCTGTCTCTTATGTCTTCTGCATTGGTAGACGCGTTCTTTACCACTAATGCCACCTGGGAAGCCCCTACTAAATATTGCAGATAAACACTGTCTCTGGAATACTTTATTTACTTATTTCTTGCCTCTTAGAATCAATTCCCCTTCTTTTGGTAACTGTTCGATTTTTCTGTGGACATATCACTCCTGCTAATATGTTCATTCAGGGAGCAGGGCAGGGGGCTCAGTGGGGTGGGGGTCAGGGAGCATTTGGCCGAGGTGTAAGCCAGTCAGCACATTATACTCCCCTGACCCCAGGGGACCCTGATACGAACTGGGTTAATAAGATACAGTGGGATTGTTTTTTTTTTTTTTGGTCTGGGAATCCTGGTCAGGAGTTCCTTGTTGTTTATAAACTTTGACAAAAGAGGGTGTATGGACTGGAGCCACTGTTGTGGCCTTGAGACCGCAATGGGGAATCCTCCCCAAGAATGCAGCCAACAGCCTGGGTGGTTGAACTGGAAGGGCAAGAGAACCTGTGTCCAGATTACGTCCTTTGGGAATTTGAAGACAGCTAGCTGTGTCTGAAGCCAAAAATATTCCTGAAGTTTTTATTATGTGAACAGATAAATTTTACTTATACCCCTTTGGGTAGGCTAGTTTGTAATTTGCAGTTGAAGAGTACTGATATACCCTCTTGGTTAACCATTGATCTGAAACTATAATAGATCCATTTTTTTTATAGCTGTTAATAGAATGACCTTGGTTGCTTCTGTATCTGTCTGTCTCGATCTCTCACTCATTCTGTGTCTGTCTTCTATGTCTCTCTATTTCTTGCCCCATTTCTCTATCTCTGCTTTTACTTCTTCCTTTGGGAGATTTAATAAGCTCATGCTGCTGCTTTTTATTGTGACGAATTAGGAAAAAGGCTATCATCTTTTAGCCCCAAAGAGAAAGTGGTTTCTGTGCTGACTTGAGAGATTTTGTTGTTACATTTGTTCTAGTTTTACTGACCATTCTTCTTGTTCTAGTTTTTATATTAATAGATAGAAGACTCTGGATCTGAGGAGGAAATGTTTTTGTTAGCTAGGTTTGTAAAATATGAATGAACTCAAGACAGTAGAAGGATTAGTGACGAGTTGCTGTTTCTTAACGGATATTCTTAGATTTGGAGAATGTTGTAATCTTTAGCAATCAGATGTCAATTATTGCTAAACAGAGTTCTGAAAATAAAGAACACTTATTAATTCAAGTTCAGATGGAGTAATTGAGGCTCATGTATGATGAGTAAGGTGATAGAATGTGAACCACATGAAGGTAGGAATTTTTATCTTAGTCATTACTATGCAAGTGCTAAATACATAGAAGGTACACAATAAATACTGATGGGAGGAATGAAAAAGTGTTTCAGTGAATGAATGAGTTAGGATTCATGTGTTTTGGTTGAGTGCACTCAATACTTGTATTAATACATATCATGTTCATTACCAATTTAAAGGAGTTAAGTATATATATTTTAGCTATTTTTAAAATTAAATATGGAAATTCCTCACTTGAAAAGGTGTTTTTCATAATAAAGTCCAAGCATAACTTTCTTTTTTTTAAATATAAATTTATTTTTTTTAATTGGAGGCTGATTACTTTATAATATTGTATTGGTTTTGCCATACATCAACATGAATCTGCCATGGCTTTCTAGTTTTACTGTTTTTGCCCAGATTCTATTACCTGAGAGTTTCCTGCCATTGAACTTAAATTGTGGCAACTCCTATGGGTTTCTCTGGTGGTTCCATGGTAAGAATCTGCCTGCCAGTGCAGAAGAGGTGGATTTGATCCCTGGTGTGAAAATATCCCCTGGAGAAGCCTGGGAAATCCCATGGACAGAGGAGCCTGGCAGGCTACAGTCCATGGGGTCACAAAGAGTTGGATATAACTTAGTGACTGAACAACAAAAACAACAGCAATAATGAGAGATGACCTCTCACTTTGGACAGACTCCTCCTTCTTTCCCATGAAAGTGTCCTAGCTGGAAGAACCAAATAGCTTACCCCAGATTGTAGATTTCTGTATATCTGAATTCATGCTGGTTTCATCCAGAGGTGAAGGGATAACTCACAGTTTTTATATAGTAATAGAGCATTTATTCTGTGGCATTGTGAGATGTCCCTGGATTCCCAATAGGTTCAGTTAGATCAGGTTAGTACAGCCAAGCCCCTATTTTATCATACTACGCTCCATCATGGGTGGCAGTAGGATCCTTCATTCCATAGAACATTAGCCACTGGGTGCCTCTCCAGAGTCATGCTAAATCACTAAACCTCTGTGTCCCTATTTGAATTCTAAAGTCCACTTGACCCATTTGGGTAAATACACCCAGAATCTCAATAAAATTTTGTGCTAGACAGTCCCATATTTTCAGCCGATTCTTCCTGTATTTCTATTTGCATGGAGGGAAGTCTACATGCATCTGATGATTTACTTACATAGCTAATGGTTCTTAGAGCCCCAACTTAGGGCAAATATTTGTATAGTTTTCTTTCATCACAAGCTATTCTTTACAAAGAACGTGCAGGCAGCACTTTACCAGAGTGCATTTTTCATCTGCTTGAATGACATGTTGTATAAAGTCTTCAGAGAGAGTCTTCGCACTGCAGATAAACAATAAAACAGAGTTATTCCTGACAGGGGATTTAAAGTCACAGCCCATTACACTTATTGACAAAGGACAAATTATTCTCTTCATTGTATCCAGTACAGGGAGCCAAGGGATCCAGACTCCTAACTCATCACTTTATTCCCTTTCCTCTCCAAAATTACTTACTGGAAATATAAAGTATAATGACTGTATGTTGGGTGATTACATAATTTTTCATCTTACTGAATTCTTCCTTTTTTCATTTAAGGCTGAATTCTTAATAAAGGAGCTTGCTCACATTCTCAGGAAGTATTTGATCTTGCTCGGCGTGACTTAAACCTTAAATGTTTAATATGGTTTACATTGCAGTGCTTTGGTAATTGAATCAGTGCCACACTCCATTCGCTCCATCTTTTTATTTTTATTTTTTTTGAAACCACACTCTTCCCTGAAAATTGAAAAGCTACATTTAATGAAGTTAAAGGCTCACACTTTGAAATGTTAACTTTTGTTGTGCAGTATAAATTGATCATGGTAATCCATTTACAGAAGACTCATCCTAACTCTTTGCTTGGGTGTCCACATAGGCAAATGGAAGAGGATAGTAAACAGAATTGTCTTGATAATCAAAGTCAAAACAAACAAAATTTTTGTGGCAAGGGTAAGTAGCATTATACCCAATCAGAATAAATGCCTCTTTTGATGGAATTCTCTGGACAGGAGTATATTTCTCTCTGAAATGCAACACAAGGTTTTAACAGAGCCAAGGGACTCATAGATTTTAGACTGGCATCCTTTATTCCTCTCTAATGTGGCAAAACATTACAGGCATTATGATTGATTTTCACTGGATTCACAAAACTTGAAGGTAACGTCCACCTAGGGACAGAGAGTCCTCAGATGAAAATCAGGTAATTTGACTACCATCACCTAATACTTGACAAGTTATTTAACTCTTCTTATGCTAAAGATCTGTTGTACATGTTTAGTTTTTTAGTAGGTCATATGAAAACAGTCTCAGTAACTGTAAGTGAATAGGAGGAGTGAAACCTCCCATCCATTGATACGCTAACCAGATGAGGCATAAAATTAAAAATGTAGTAGTTAGGTAGGCATACACTCAAATCTGTCTTGCTCTGTAATCCAGTATTGGGAAGTTCCTTAACCTCTTTGGGTCTTGTTTTCTTATTTATCAATGCAAATTCTTTTTGGAAAAAAGTAATTGAAAAAAATGGGTATCTTTTACTATAAAATTGTTGCATCCAGTTTTTATTTTTTTTCATGTGTGCAGAAAGCTATATATATATATTTATATATACATGCTTGCAACAGAAATATTTAAATGAAAGTTTTAAAGCCTTTTCTTTACTGTATTGTCTTATCTTGTTATTCAGTCACTAAGTCGTGTCTGACTCTTGGTGACTCCATGAACTGCAGCATGCCAGGCTTCCCTGACTTTGACTGTCTCCCAGAATTTGCTCAAACTAATGTTCATTGAGTTGGTGATGCCATCCAACCATCTCATTCTCCATTGCCCTCTTCTCCTCCTGCCCTCAATCTTTTCCAGCATCAGGGTCCTTTCCAATGAGTCAGTTCTTCACATTATGTGGCCAAAGTACTGAGGCTTTAGCTTCAGCATCAGTCCTTCCAGTGAATATTCAGGGTTGATTTCCTTTAGGATTGACTGGTCCAAACTCCTTGCTGACCAATGGACTCTCAAGAGTCTTCTCCAGCATCACAATTTGAAAGGTTCAATTCTTCAGTGGTCAGCTTTCTTTATGAACTAACTCTCACATCCATACATGACTACTGGAAAAACCATCCCAGGTAAATATGTAAGAAGCATAAACAAGCTTTATGGAAAAACAACACTTGCTACAAGTTTTATAAAATTATGGGGAAGCCTACACAGAGCAATACAGTGTCTGAAACAATTTCAGAGGTAAGAGAAAGTGATAAAAGATGCTGGAAATAGAAGTGGGGTGAGTCATGGAGAGTTTTGAAAGTCAAGACAGCACTGAGGCTTTGGCCAGAAAGTAGGAAACACTCAAGAGGTCTGAACAAGAAAGTGAAATAGCCATTAGGTAGACCAGGCTGGAATCCTGAAAACCAGTTAGAAAGGATCTACAAAAGTGAATGCTAAAGAAGCATTATGGTTTATGGCACCAGGATAGCCTGGTTGTATGAAGGAAGAATAATCAGGACTTGACAACTAATTGATAAATGTGGGCAAATAAAGATGACTGTAGTTTTCAGCCACAAAAATTAGAAATATGTTGTTACCACTGAGAAAGAGACTAGAGGAAAATGTTTTCAGGAAAGATGAAAAGTAGAATTCAGAGTTGATTACAATGGTTTCAAAATCAAATTGGACCCCAATACATAAAAGAATTGTCTCCTCTAACCATTGGTAATTGCTGTTGCTATTAGAATCTCACATGTATGCTTGAGAGAGTTTCTGAACATTTTTAGATTGTTCCCCCCCCACAAAAGTATTCAAAGAGTAGAATCTTTAGAAGAATCCCTGTGGTGAACTCTCTGTAAAAAGATAAATATATACATTTAATGACTTTCAACTTTCCTGTTTTGTGTCTTGGTGTTTTTACTTTGTTGGGTTAAAATGACAACCTCAGAACAAGTCTGTCTTGACTTTTGATTTCTGTCTGCCAGGTTTTTACCCCAGTATTGAGTGATAGGTCAAATGTCTCTTTGAAACAGATCCCAAGTGACCTGTGGGAGAACCAACGACCCATTTTTACAACTTCTCAAAATAGCTGTCAAGGCCCAGGGCATTCCGTACCTCTTGATTTCTTAGGAAGTATTGAGCCTCTGTCTGTCTTCATAAGAGAGTAGGAGGAACCATGAAGTTCTGGTTCATTAATCTGCAACTCTGTGCCATGTAGGAAGTGATGGGATGGATGGAGATTGACAGGCCTTTAAGAAAACCTGCATATGTTCTCACTAAGTTGCTTCTGATCTGTTTTATGGGTTAGAAAACTTTCTTCCCCCTGTACAATGCATTACATGTGTGCTGTATACTAAGTTGCTTCATTGTGTCTGACTGTGTAACCCTATGGATTGCAGCCCACCAGGCTCCTCTGTCAATGGGATTCTCCAGGCAAGAATGCTGGAGTGGGTTGTGATGCCCTCCTCCAGGGGATCTTCCCGACCCAGGGATTGAACCCGTGTCTCTTACATCGCTTGAATTGGCCTGTGCATTCTTTACCACTAGCGCCACCTGGGAAGCCCATAAAATGCATTAAAAGTGAAAGTGTTGTCACTCAGTCGTGTCCGACTCTTTTCAACCCCATGGACTGTAGCCCGCCAGGCTCCTCTGTTGTGGACTTCTCTAGGCAAGAGTACTGGAGTGCGTTGCCATTCCCTTCTCCAGAGGATCTTCCAGACTGAGGGATCGAGCCTGGGTCTCCCGCATTGCAGGCAGCTTGTTTGCCATCTGAGCCACAAGAGAAGCCCTTAACACCTCCCCAAATCTGAGTTCTTCTGAGCAGTCCCCATTTACCTTTGTAAGCACAGTTCATGTTCCATGACCAGAGACGGGATTTCAGATTGTCTGTTATTTGAGAGCTGTGCCTAGGAGATGTGAGTGGGGATGATTGCCTTGCTCAGTCTAGGAGAATAATCCCCATTAGAGAGGCAACGTTTTCTTTTTCTTTGGGGTTGGGGTTAGGGTGTGGTCAGTGTACAAAAAAAGGATAAGACTGTTATGACTTGAGAATTATATTCGATCAGGCAGCATATCATTTTCTTATAATTATATAAAGGAACAGATTTTTTTTGGCTTTTGTTATTTTCTTCACACTTTACTGTTTTTCATTGGAGTATAATTGCTTTAGAATGTTGTGCTAGTTTCTTCAGTACAACAAAATGAATCATCTATATGTGTGCATAAACATATGTGTGTACAAATATACACACCCTCCCACCCCTCTAGGTCATCACAGAGCATCGAGCTGAGCTCCCTGTGCTATACAGCAGCTTCCCACTAGCTAGCTATTTTACACATGGTAGTGTACATAGATAGGTCAACGCTACTCTATCAGTTCATCCTACCCTCTCCTTCCCCCTCTGTGTCTGAAAATCTATGGTACCTATTCTCTCTAGAGGCTTAAGACTTGTGGAGAGTAAGAGGCATTTTATAGAATTGTTCTGTTACAAAAGGAGTGTCTCTCATGCTTTTAGTCTCTTTTCTAGATATGTAAAGTTTTTCTAAAGCAAAATTCTAATTAATTTCAAGTTTAACCCAAAATGATTTCAACGCTACAGAAATGCTTTAAAAGAATGAAAAAAATGGACATCTGATATGGAAAAGTCTCCTTAATTTATTACTTCCCCCTCTCATTCTGCAAACCATTCTAAAACATCAAGAAAAATGTAAAGTGAAGATAAAACCTTTGATCATCTCTGGAAAGAAATCTAAAAATACTTGTAAAAGCTTAAAAAAAAAAAAAAAAGCAAAACTGAGTTCATGTAAAGACCACATCAGAGAACCAGAGAAAGCAGAGGAGGAAGAGTCCAGTCTTGGCAGAACCCAGAAACTGCCAGCAGTTCCTGAAGGTGAAGAGCACAGTGTGAAAGGCAGAAAGTGATGTTTCTGTTTGCAGCAGTCAGTGCAGAACCAGGGGTGAAGTAGGTGGCATCAGAGCCATCTGGCCACAGCGTGGTTCTAAAAACTAATGTCAATAATGCTCCACAAAGAATCAAGCAAAATACCCATTTTCCTACAAGCTGTTCTGTGCAGCAACTGACGACAATGAAAATAGACATTTTGATAGAAAAACTAATTCTCCAAAAGTGTCCATGGGGGGAAAAATATAATAAAAGTAGAATGATTTCTGTACAAGGAACAGTAAAATGTCCAGGTGATAGCAACAAAAAGCACCAGGGTAGTTTTCCAGGGGTCAGTTCAGTTCAGTTCAGTTGCTCAGTCATGTCCGACTCTTTGCGACCCCATAAATCGCAGCACGCCAGGCCTCCCTGTCCATCACCACTCCCAGAGTTCACTCAGACTCACGTCCATCGAGTCAGTGATGCCATCCAACCATCTCATCCTCTGTCGTCCCCTTCTCCTCCTGCTCCCAATCCCTCCCAGCATCAGAGTCTTTTCCCATGAGTCAACTCTTCGCATGAGGTGGCCAAAGTACTGGAGTTTCAGCTTTAGCATCAGTCCTTCCAAAAAAATCCCAGGGCTGATCTCCTTTAGAATGGGCTGGTTGGATTCCCTTGCAGTCCAAGGGACTCTCAAGAGTCTTCTCCAACACCACAGTTCAAAAGCATCAATTCTTCGGCGCTCAGCCTTCTTCACAGTCCAATTCTCAAATCCATACATGACTACTGGAAAAACCATAGCCTTGACTAGATGGACCTTTGTTGGCAAAGTAGTGTCTCTGCTTTTGAATATGCTATCTAGGTTGGTCACAACTTTCCTTCCAAGGAGTAAGCGTCTCTTAATTTCATGGCTGCAGTCACCATCTGCAGTGATTTGGGAGCCCCCAATAATAAAGTCTGACACTGTTTCCACTGTTTCCCCATCTATTTCCCATGAAGTGATGGGACCAGATGCCATGATCTTCATTTTCTGAATGTTGAGCTTTAAACCAGTTTTTTTCACTCTCCTCTTTCACTTTCATCAAGAGGCTTTTTAGTTCCTCTTCACTTTCTGCCATAAGGGTGGAGTCATCTGCATATCTGATGTGATTGATGTTTCTCCTGGCAATCTTGATTCCAGCTTGTGTTTCATCCAGCCCTGCATTTTTCGTGATGTACTCTGCATAGAAGTTAAATAAGCAGGGTGACAATATACAGCCTTGACGTACTCCTTTTCCTATTTGGAACCAGTCTGTTGTTCCATGTCCAGTTCTAACTGTTGCTTCCTGACCTGCATATAGGTTTCTCGAGAGGCAGGTCTGGTGGTCTGGTATTCCCATCTCTTTCAGAATTTCCCACAGTTTATTGTGACCCACACAGTCAAAGGCTTTGGCATAGTCAATAAAGCAGAAATAGATGTTTTTCTGCAACTCTCTTGCTTTTTTGATGATCCAGCAGATGTTGGCAATTTGATCTCTGGTTCATCTCCTTTTTCTAAAACTAGCTTGGACATCAGGAAGTTCATGGTTCATGTATTGCTGAAGCCTGCCTTGGAGAATTTTGAGCATTACTTTACTAGCGTGTGAGATGAGTGCAATTGTATGGTAGTTTGAGCATTCTTTGGCATTGCCTTTCTTTGGGATTGAAATGAAAACTGACCTTTTCCAGTCCTGTGGCCACTGCTGAGTTTTCCAAATTTGCTGGCATATTGAGTGCAGCACTTTCACAGCATCATCTTTCAGGATTTGAAATAGCTCAACTGGAATACCATCACTTCCACTAGCTTTGTTCATAGTGATGCTTTCTAAGGCCCACTTGACTTCACATCCCAGGATGTCTGGCTCTAGGTAAGTGATCACACCATCATGTACTACCAAACTATTAAATAATAGAAAATTTCACCACTGTTTAAACTGATTAGGAGCACAGAAAAAGGGTGATGGAATATTTCCATTTTTTTTTAAAGAGAGAAAACAGAACTATTACAAAAATCAAACAAAGATTGTTGAGAAGGAAAAAATGCTACTATAGATCACTAACCTGAATACCAGTACCTATGCCTAAATAATTAATATTCATAAGTAAATAGTCCCTATTAAAATGTTTTGTGATATTGAACTAGATTGGTCATGATATAAAGAGAAAAATCCTAATTTGCTGCATGTATGCTGAAAAAGTATTTGATCAAATTCAACTTCCACTCAGAATAATTACAATCAATAAACTTACATGAATTCTTTCTGAAGTTGATAAAATGTCATCCTGAGGAACAACCCATCCCATAAGCCAGCATATCCGATGAAAAACACATTCCCAACTGAGGGCAGCAGCAGCTGGTGTTAAGTATGTGCTATATACTGTGCTTTATAATATATTGGAGGCACTAGCTAACATAGTTGGATCAAGAATAAAATTAGGGAAATAATCTCAGAGACCTCTGGGACAATGTTAAATGCCCCAACATTCAAATCATAGGAGTCCCAGAAGAAGAAGACAAAAAGAAAGACCATGAGAAAATACTTGAGGAGGTAATAGTTGAAAACTTCCCTAAAATGGGGAAGGAAATAATCACCCAAGTCCAAGAAACCCACAGAGTCCCAAATAAGAAAAACCCAAGGCAAAACACCCCAAGACACATATTAATCAAAGTAATAAAGATCAAACACAAAGAACAAAAATTAAAAGCAGCAAGTGAAAAACAACAAATAACAGACAAGGGGATCCCCATAAGGATAACAGCTGATCTTTCAATAGAAACTCTTCAGGCCAGGAGGTAATGGCAGGACATACTTAAAGTGATGAAAGAAAATAACCTACAGCCCAGATTACTGTACCCAGCAAGGATCTCATTCAAATATGAAGGAGAAATCAAAAGCTTTCAGTTCAGTTCAGTTCAGTCACTCAGTCATGTCCGACTCTTTGCGACCCCATGAATCGCAGCATGCCAGGCCTCCCTGTCCATCACCAACTCCTGGAGTTCGCTCAAACTCACGTCCATCGAGTTGGTGATGCCATCCAGCCATCTCATCCTCTGTCGTCCCCTTCTCCTCCCGCCCCCAATCCCTCCCAGCATCAGAGTCTTTTCCAATGAGTCAACTCTTTGCACGAGATGGCCAAAGTATTGGAGTTTCGGCTTCAGCATCAGTCCTTCCAAAGAACACCCAGGACTGATCTCCTTTAGAATGGACTGGTTGGATCTCCTTGCAGTCCAAGGGACTCTCAAGAGTCTTCTCCAACACCACAGTTCAAAATCATCAGTTCTTCGGCGCTCGGCTTTCTTCACAGTCCAACTCTCAGATCCATACATGACTACTGAAAAACCATAGCCTTGACTAGATGGACCTTTGTTGGCAAAGTAGTGTCTCTGCTTTTGAATATGCTATCTAGGTTGGTCATAACTTTCCTTCCAAGGAGTAAGCGTCTTTTAATTTCATGGCTGCGATCACCATCTGCAGTGATTTGGGAGCCCCCAAAAATAAAGTCTGACACTGTTTCTACTGTTTCCCCATCTATTTCCCATGAAGTGATGGGACCAGATGCCATGGTCTTCATTTTCTGAATGTTGAGCTTTAAGCCAACTTTTTCACTCTCCTCTTTTAGTCCCCCAATCAGGGATCAAATCTTCATCTCTTGCTTTGGAAGGCAGATTCTTAACCACTGGACCACAAGAGAAGTCTGCATTGCATAGTTTAGAGTTAATGGTGCCAGTGTTAATAGATTGGTCAGTGGTTCTCATCTGAAATGGAGCAGTTTTTATATCAAAGGTTAGTCTTGGTGACTACTCAGAAAGAAGCTTCTACAAATGGGCCTCAAACTTCAGAAATGAAGGAGACGAAGAGATCCAGAGAGAAGGGACAAGTTTGCTAATGATGATGATGCTTGCCAAAAGCCTCAGTCTATGGGTCACTGAGATCTGAGCATTTGGGTGCAATTAGAAGGAAAAATAAAGAAAAACAATTAGAAGCAAAAATAGTTATTTAGTTTTAGTGAGCAGCAAGAATCTTAGCTACCAGTATCTTTGATGACCACTTGCTTCTTAATTGACCCGGTCCAGTCAGTTACAGGATACTATGGGCCAAGAAAGATGCAATGAAGATTTTGGAGTGAAAGCAATTTCCTTTTTATTCTGGTATTGGGGGAGAAAGTATAATTTAAACAGTTACAGTCTCTTTTTGTTAGTGAGAAATAATTATAGTTACAATGTAGTCTGTGCTTCTGATATTGCCAGGCATTGTGCTAGACATGCAGATGTTTTCTTACATAATCTCCCCAGCAACTTAATGACATAAATATATTCTTATTTAAAAATTTGAAGAATGACCTAGGATTACCAAGGGGCAAGTCAGGCTTTAGAACTCGTTCTCTCTGAATTCAGTGAACTGTGCTAAGAATTTTCATTCCATGTTTGTGAGTTTCTCTCTTACCCTTCCTTGAAATGCTCCTAAATATGTGGGATGAATCCATATGGTATCTTATTTTTACCCTTGGACAGGGGGTCTAATGGGACATTCTGGTGTCAAAACAAAGATGAGGTTGGCAAGCGAGCAGTCGATGATGTCTTGCATGCAGATAAGAGCAAAGGAAAGGTTTTGAAGCAAAGGACCAGAATAACACAGAGATCTACACGCCAAGACCAAGACAGCTGGCAGGATTGGACTAAAAGGATTATGGCAATTTATCAGAACTGTGGGTGAATCAGAGGCTTAGCAACCAGATTTATTAATGTTCAAAGAATTTGAGGTTAAGAACTTAAATCTTCCCCAGCTCAGAAGGAAATTGATCTTAGTGCCTAAAATTGGGACAGAAGCTACTGGTGGAAGCTAAAAACAAGCCAGTATGGGGTCAACAAAAATCACATAGATCATCTTTCCTTTAACCAGCTCCGTAATTTGAGGAAATAGCTTGAGAGTTGAATAGCTTGCCTCTTGCATATCATGGAGATATTCTGTCACACCAGGTTCATCTGCATTGTTATTGTTGTTCAGCTGTAAGAGATGGAATATGATTTATTATATTTGCTGTTCAGTCACATCATATCCAACTCTTTGGGACCCCATGGGCTGCAGCACACTAGGCTTCCCTGTCCCTCACCATCTCCCAGAGTTTGCCCAAGTTCGTGTCCATTGAATTAGTGATGCCATCCAACCATCTCATCCTCTGTTGCCCCTTTTCCCCTGCCTTCAATCTTTCCCAGCATCAGAGTCTTTTCCAATGAGTCGGCTTTTCGCATCAGGTAGCCAAATTACTGGAGCTTCAGCATCAATCCTTCCAATGAATATTCAGAGTTGATTTCCTTTAGTATTGACTGGTTTGACCTCCTTGCAGTCCAAGGGACTATCAAGAGTCTTCTCCAGCACCATAGTAGGAAAGCATCAATTCTTTGGTGCTCTGCCTTCCTTATGGCCCAGCTTTTACATCCTATATATGACTACTTGAAAGAAAGACCATAGCCTTAATGATATGGACACAACTGAGTGACTGAGCACACACATAGGAAATACTAGGCATTGCACTAGAGAAATGTGTGTGGTTAAGTTGCTTCAGTCATGTCTGACTCTGCAGCCCCATGGACTATAACCTGTCAGGCTCCTCTGTCCATAGAATTCTTAAGAATACTGGAGTGGGGTGCCATGATCTTCCCTACCCATGGATTGAACCGACGTCTTTTACATCTCCTGCATTGGTCGGCAGGTTCTTTATCACTAGCACCACCTGATCATTAGAGAAACAAGAGTGACCAAAAGAGTAGTCTTATATCATGGAATTTATCATCTTGCAAGAGGGAGCAGGGTCATTGAAATAATTAGTCAAAAATATGAAATTATAAATAAGATCAGAGCTGTGGCAAAGCAATGGTTGGGATCACACAAGACTATCATAGAGGGAATTGACATCCTTAGGAAAGACAGGTCTTGGAAATGATGAGTTAAACTGGCAAGAGTAGGCATTATCAGCAAAGCAGCCTGGAGAAGAGGCTTCTAGGCAGAGGAGACAGCATGTGTTAGGTTGAACCATATGGAATGGCTGCTTTGAAAGGTAAGAAATGGTTGAATATCAAATAATTCACATGGCTTATTTACGGCATGTGGTGCTCATAGCAAAATTCAAAACACTATGCCTAATAATAAGATCATTAATATGCTTCTTGTACTCCTGTTTTGTTTTGTTTTGTTTTGGTAATCCAGACAGTGACCCCGGTGTAGATAAACAAAATGGCAATGACAATGGATTAAGAGAGGTCCAAACGAAGTGTAGGAGTCTTCAGAGAGAATGAGTCCTAGAGAAACCAAGTGTTCCAATGGCAGAACCTGCTCCATGCATATGGTTGCCTCAGGAAGAAACTCCAGTGAGCTGCCCCCAGCTCCTGTTCTCCATAGCTTCAGGGGTGTGGTTTCCCATCAAGGGCATGGGCAAGTGTCTGCTTGGCTGAATATGTGCTAGCTAGTCCTCACCGTCCCTCCTGCTCATTAAAGGAAGTGACAGTGTTGAAATAAGCCTGATACGCTTGTCTCTTTGGCTGCGTCCATGGAGTGTCCCGTTGACGGTGAGATCTGTGTAGACATCACATGGCATGATGACTCAAGGGCTTGTTGAGTCATTTACTGTTTCCTTCTGAATGGAATTTGTTGGACCTGATTACTTGGGAAAATGCCCCAGATATTTCAGGCACAGGAGAATTCAAGTAATCAGCTGCAACCTCATACACTATTTTGTTATGTCCCCTGCCCACATATCAGGGGGCGTGTGACATTTTTAAATTCAATTTCATTTTATAGGAAACTCATTACAAAGAGCCAATAGGTTATAATTCAGGTACACAAGAAGGGAATTATCAGAAGAAAGAGGCACAGTTGTATCGTCTTCTTTGTTTTCTGACCCATGTAATTTAGGCAATGGTGATGGTCCTCATTATAAGTATGGAAATAGTGGCTGAGATTTTCTTTTTAACAAGTGATTATGCTATGCTAAGGGCCATTCCTGGACTCTCTTCTTTAGGTTTTACCAGCAAGTCCATACAGGTACTTCAGTTTATCCCAAGATTACAAAGGAGGAATCAGAGCTACAAAGAGGTGAATCACTTACCCAAGACAATGAATGCCGAAGGGGAGCTGGAATATAGCCCCACGTTGGTCCAACTCCTGAGCCAGTATCTCTGACCACTCAGTGTGATCAGTGTGGTCTCTGCAACAGATTCTTAAGAGGCACAAAGGGAGCTTGGTAAATATGCTGATCCCCCGTCTCTATCCCCGGCATATGACATCAGTCTTGGAAGTGAGGCCTGGGAAGGGGGCTCTGCATTTTAACAAGCACCTGAGGGGGTCGTTGTGTGCTCTGAAGTGTTAGAAGTGTTTCACGTTGTGGAAAATGGTAGAAAAAGCACAGTTTTGAGGTGATTCTTTAATCCACAGCAGTCTGTCAATTACCAGGAATCTAAAAACGGAAGCTCCATTCGGAAAGATCATATTTGTGTGCAAAGTGGCATGTCCTGGTTGATCCTCAGGGATTGGGGTGTTCTGGTTTATCCTTAGGGGCAGGGAACAGTTGCTCCGGACCTATGACAGAACACAGTTTGTTGGGAAGAGGATTAGGGATGCATATGGCTCACTCCCGGTTTTCCTTTCTACGGCATCTGTGACCAAGTCTCCTGTGGATCAGGCCACTTGAGGTTAACTGCAAAGCAGGGCATCAGCCAGCAGCACAGTAGTACGTGTCACCTGCTTATCTGGATTCAGAGCCTGGGGACTTCTCCTTTGACAGGTGGATGGAGCAGGCTATCGTGTGTTAAGCGGAGGGGTCTTCCTGGGTTTGGTTGCTGATGCTGAGGCAGTAAAGAGAAGGGCTGCTCAAAGTGTTTCGACTTTTTCTTCTATTTCAAAGTGGAGCAACTATTGCAGTGGCTGTCGAACTTGAGCATTTGTCAAAGTCACTTGGAGAGAAAGGGAAATACAAATGCTAGGCTTTCTCCCAGAGTTTCTGCGTCAGTAGATTGGGAGTTGGCAATGAGTATATGACATGACACAACACCCATTGGCCATGTTGATGGTGCAAGTCTGGGCACCAGATTTTAAGAATCACTGGTCTGTAGCTTAGCTGATAAGATGACTTGGAGACAGTTTCCTAATGCAGTCTTAATTCTGGAATGAACTGTACAAAACTAGCCCATCCTACATCTCATCTCTTAGATATCAAAGACTAGGGATAAATTCAGTCATATGACTCCATTTGTCCATTTTAATTTGATGGCTGAGTGCTGGGGCTCGGTAGTCAGAACTGGTTTCGGATTCACTCTTCAGGTGAGTGAGCTGATATGCTGGAGCCTCTGTTTCTACATCTGTAAGCCAGCAAAAATGAAAATTACCTGTCTTGTAGGGTTTGTGCTGGAGGTCTTTCGTCTCTGTAATCGCATTTTCTTCGCTTCTCCATTTTGCACTGTGGCCCAGGAATCTGGCTCATCCTCTTGCCCTCTGGTTTCCTAGTGGGTTCATATGATGGGGAGATCTAAGTGCTGATGGAGAGTGAAATAAAGCAGTTGTCTTCTCCAGCTTGGGCTTTCCTGGTGGCTCAGTGGTAAAGAATCCACCTGCCAATGCAGGAGCCATGGGTTCATTCCCTGGGTCAGAATGATCCCCTGGAGAAGGAAATGGCAATCCACTTCAGTATTCTTGCCTAGAAAATCCCATCGACAGAGGAGCCTGGGGGGCTACTCCATTGGGTCACAAAGAGTTTGATGCAATTTAGCAACTAAAACAACAACAAATTCTCCAGCTCATGCCCTGCGGGGTCACTGCAGGCTGGCTGTGGTCCTCCCAGGAAGAACACATCTTGCTGGCTAGCACTCTTGTAAACTCAGACCTGCTACCTCTGGGTTCCTGGAATATCACTCAACCCTTGACCTCTCTGACTAGAGATGGTGAAAGTTTGCACTATTCCTTGTTCATTTCCTTTAAACTTTCTGCCTCTTCTGTAAACAGAATCTCTATGAAAGCCCTTTGGACTGTGCCATCTGTTTCATGCTGGACTCCTGATAAAATTGTGATAAGATAAATGAAGAAATGCAGAAAGCACTTGGCAGGGTGCTACCAGTGAGGCAGTGCCCAGGAACTTTAACATTACTGCTGCTTTGTAATATTTGACCTGAATTGTCATGATGGGTTTTGTATAATCTACAGTGCCTACCCAGACAGGAATAACTCAGTAATTCATTTTGTCTTTTTCAGGTACCACTAACATTATCCAGATTCATTTTCCTCTATCCTGTATAAAGAATTATTCTTTTCAATTTTTGACATCTGTATTTTGAATGTTATGCTTTCATATATTTCTTTTCTGTTTCTTATCAGTTGACACTAACTCAGATATGACTACTCTATTTTTACCTTTGTTTCAGTTCAGTTCAGTTCAGTCACTCAGTCGTGTCCGACTCTTTGCGACCCCATGAATCACAGCATGCCAGGCCTCCCTGTCCATCACCAACTCCCGGAGTTCACTCAGACTCACATCCGTCGAGTCAGTGATGCTATCCAGCCATCTCATCCTCTGTCGTCCCCTTCTCTTCCCGCCCCCAATCCCTCCCAGCATCAGAGTCTTTTCCAATGAGTCAACTCTTCGCATGAGGTGGCCAAAGGACTGGAGTTTCAGCTTTAGCATCATTCCTTCCAAAGAAATCCCAGGGCTGATCTCCTTCAGAATGGACTGGTTGGATCTTCTTGCAGTCCAAGGGACTCTCAAGAGTCAACCATATTTCTGGATACCACCTTCTCATGCAGAAATCCCACTTGTGAAGGTAACAATTCATGGAAAGATGGAAAGGTAGAGGGAGCCTGACAGCATTTTGAATTAACTACTTCTTTTTTTTTTTTTTTTTTTCTTGTGAGAAAAATAAACCTCAAATAGGTAAACCACAGTATTTGGACTTTCTGCTGCATTCAGACAAATGGAGTCCTAACTGATACACTGCACATTCAGGAATTGGAATAGTTTATTCAGGGTCCATCATGAAGCAAATACTCAACAGAGTCACAAAAATACTGCTCCAAGAAGGGGACACAACTTTGAAAAATGTTATAGGTTTCTACATTTGATCTGGAGGCTGTGCTAGTGATTTTCTTGTAGGCAAAGTCTATTTCCATCCTTGTTATGCCCATGGTGCTTGACACAGAGTTCATTATCAGTAACAAAAGAAGTGTTTACTGAATACATATGTACAGTGTATGTTTAATAGAGATTGCGTCTGATTAATTTTCTGGGCACTGACATAAGGATAAAATAACAAGGCTGACTCCCTTAATTATTGGTAGTGTCCAGATCTCCTGCCCCAGAAGGAAAATATTAGGAGGAGACTGGGAGCATGTTTGTATTCCTAGGACCTAGGACAGATCTTCCACCCTTTTCCAGCAACACAAGAGAAGACTCTACACGTGGACATCACCAGATGGTCAACACCGAAATCAAATTGATTATATTCTTTGCAACCAAAGATGGAGAAGCTCTAAACAGTCAGCAAAAACAAGACCAGGAGCTGACTGTGGCTCAGATCATGAACTCCTTATTGCCAAATTCAGACTTAAGTTGAAGAAAGTGGGGAAAACCACTAGACCATTCAGGTATGACCTAAATCCAATCCCTTATGATTATATAGTGGAAGTGAGAAATAGATTTAAGGGACTAGATCTGATAGAGTGCCTGATGAACTATGGATGGAGGTTCGTGATTGTACAGGAGACAGGGATCAAGACCATCCCCATGGAAAATAAATGCAAAAAAGCAAAATGGCTGTCTGGGGAGGCCTTACAAATAGCTGTGAAAAAAAGAGAAGTGAAAAGCAAAGGAGAAGGAAAGATTTAAGCATCTGAATGCAGAATTCCAAAGAATAGCAAGGAGAGATAAGAAAGCCTTCCTCAAGGATCAGTGCAAAGAAATAGAGGAAAACAACAGAATGGGAAAGATGAGGGATCTTTTCAAGAAAATCAGAGATACAAAGGGAACGTTTCATGCAAAGATGGGCTCGATAAAGGACAGAAATGGTATGGACCTAACAGAAGCAAAAGATATTAAGAAGAGGCGTCAAGAATACACAGAAGAACTGTACAAAAAAGATGTTCACGACCCAGATAATTGCGATGGTGTGATCACTCACCTAGAGCCAGACATCCTGGAATGTGAAGTCAAGTGGGCCTAAGAAAGCATCACTATGAACAAAGCTAGTGGAGGTGATGGAATTCCAGTTGCGCTATTCCAAATCCTGGAAGATGATGCTGTGAAAGTGCTGCACTCAATATGCCAGCACATTTGGAAAACTCAGCAGTGGCCACAGGACTGGAAAAGGTCAGTTTTCATTCCAATCCCAAAGAAAGGCAATGCCAAAGAATGCTCAAACTACCACACGATTGCACTCATCTCACACACTAGTAAAGTAATGCTCAAAATTCCCCAAGCAAGGCTTCAGCAATACATGAACCGTGAACTTCCTGATGTTCAAGCTGGTTTTCGAAAAGGCAGAGGAACCAGAGATTGAATTGCCAACATTCGCTGGATCATGGAAAAAGCAAGAGAGTTCCAGAAAAACATCTACTTCTGCTTTATTGACTATGCCAAAGCCTTTGACTGTGTGGATCACAATAAACTGTGGACAATTCTGAAAGAGATGGGAATACCAGACCACCTGACCTGCCTCTTGAGAAAGCTATATGCAGGTCAGGAAGCAACAGTTAGAACTGGACATGGAACAACAGACTGGTTCCAAATAGGAAAAGGAGTACGTCAAGGCTGTATATTGTCACCCTGCTTATTTAACTTATATGCAGGGTACATCATGAGAAACACTGGGCTGGAAGAAGCACAAGCTGGAATCAAGATTGCCGGGAGAAATATCAGTAACCTCAGATATGCAGATGACACCACCCTTATGGCAGAAAGTGAAGAGGAACTCAGAAGCCTCTTAATGAAAGTGAAAGAGGAGAGTGAAAAAGTTGGCTTAAAGCTCAACATTCAGAAAACGAAGATCATGGCATCTGGTCCCATCACTTCATGGGAAATAGATGGGGAAACAGTGGAAACAGTGTCAGACTTTATTTTTGGGGGGGCTCCCAAATCACTGCAGATGGTGACTGCAGCCATGAAATTAAAAGACGCTTACTCCTTGGAAGGAAAGTTGTGACCAACCTAGATAGCATATTCAAAAGCCGAGACATTACTTTGCCACCAAAGGTTCCTCTAGTCAAGGCTATGGTTTTTCCTGTGGTCATGTATGGATGTGAGAGTTGGACTGTGAAGAAAGCTGAGCACCGAAGAATTGATGCTTTTGAACTGTGGTGCTGGAGAAGACTCTTGCAAATCCCTTGGACTGCAAGAAGATCCAACCAGTCCATTCTAAAGGAGATCAGTCCTTAGTGTTCTTTGGAAGAAATGATGTTAAAGCTGAAACTCCAGTACTTTGGCCACCTCATGTGAAGAGTTGACTCATTGGAAAAGACTCTGATGCTGGGAGGGATTGGGGGCAGGAGGAAAAGGGGACAACAGAGGATTAGATTGCTGGTTGGCATCACCGACTCGATGGATGTGAGTTTGAGTGAAGTCCGGGAGTTGGTGATGGACAGGGAGGCCTGGTGTGCTGCGATTCATGGGGTCGCAAAGAGTCATATAGGTCTGAGCTATTGAGCTGAGGACAGTATCCCGGATGTGATGCATTCTCAGAAATGATACGTGAAATAAGCAAATGAAGAAATGAAAGTGAATACCAAGTGTTCTCTGTCTGTTGGAAAAGCGTTGACTTCAAAACTTTTCACAACTTTAAATATATTGTATCTTTTGGTACCTAAATTACTTCTTGGTTGTTTTTGCACTTTTTTTTTTTCAAATTTATAAAGATGAGAATGCAGAAGAGTCTCCAAAAGAAGATAAAATTATCTGCCATCTAGACTTGAGGAAAACAAAAACAGAGGAAACCTTCTGGGTGCCTTTGATGGAGATTTTTTTCCCCATCAGCAGTAACTTCTTTGTGGAGTCTGATTCTGCTGGTATTTTCCTGCAACTTAGCTTAGTAATTATGACTGACTTTCTGTATCTCCTCTGCTAAATCAGGAAAATGAATGCTACTTAAAGTTCTCATTTTTGCTTTAATTTACAAACCTTTAGAGCATTCAGTTTCTTTTACTGCCTCCTTGATATTGTAATTTGCAACAACAGTTCCTTACTCTGAAAGCAGTTTATTTAAAGATATCTCATTTATGCTTTTCAGTGTGTTATTACTGAACAATGCATTTTGAGCTTTATTATCCTTGTCATCTTTTGACATACGTGTGCAATTGCTGATATTTTTAGTGTGCTATTAATATGACTAAATTGTATTGTATGTTTTATTGGGTGGATGTGTTATTACACAGTTACCTTTCAGATTTATATCTCTAATCTCAAAAATTAATGAGCATTCATATTTTTTTAAAAGTTAATAAAATGCCAACAAGGTAATTAGAAATATAAATAAACCAAAGCCAAGTGATTTTGAAGAAATTTTATGACCTAATATTGGTGTGAGAAAGGGGAAGAGATAGGAAGGAAGTCATTCTAGGAGACTTACTCTACCATAATGCAGGAAAACAACTAGTTTATCTCTGGTCTTCTTTTCATGATAGAACATTACTGATCAATGAGAAAGTACCCCTAGTGATACAGTTTGGATATTTATTTGTTTATTTTTTATTGAAATACAACTGACATATAACAAAGCTGTACAACTTGTTGAATTGATTTTATTATATGTTGCAATATGATTACCACCATAGCACTAGTTACTTCTATCATGTCAGATAATTATCATTTCTTTTCTGTGGAGAGACCATTTAGGGCCGAATCTCTTGGCAGCTTTGAAGTATTATGGTCTATACAGTATTGTTGACTATAATTCCAGTGTTGTGCATTAGATTCCCAGAATCTTACTTATTTTCTGGTTGCATGTTTGCACCTTTGACTAACATCTCAATTTTCCCACTCCTCAGTCCCTGGTAGCCACCACCCTAGTTTCCATTTCTGTGAGTTTGGTTATTTAGATTCCCTTAGAAGTGAGGTGGTATGGTATCTGTCTTTTGCTGTTAGACATATCACTTTGCTTAATGCCATCAAGATCCATCCATGTTGTCATAAATGGTAGGCTTTCCTTCTTTCTCATGGCTGAACTGTATCTATCTACGTCATACTTTATTCATTCTTTGATGAGCACCTGGGTTGTTTCCATATCTCGGCTCTTGTGAATAATGTTGCAATAGACATGGGAGTTCAGATATGTTTCTGATATCCTATTTTCATCTCCTTTGGATGTTTACCCAGAAATAGAATCCCTGGATTATATGGTAGTCCTATTTTTAATTTTTTGAGGAAACTCATTCCATGTTTTTCTAACACTTCTCATTTTCTCCTTCCCTTTTCTTTCATTCTGAATAGCTATGAAAATCCATGAAGCATTTTGTATTTTGTTTCTGGAGTTTATTTATTAACTTACTCAACACATACTTATTGGGTGCCTGGTTTTCTGGGAAGAAAACGGTGAGCTGAGCACCGAGGCTACAATGATAGGAGAATCCTAGTTCCCATGGAGCTTGCAATCTAGTGGAGGGAGGCTGGAAGTCATTGACTAATTGCAATAATAAATCTATAATTGTAAGTTGGTGTAGTACAACAAAGAAGATTATAGTTAGTGAGAAGGTATAATGAACTATCCTGACATAGATTGCAGCCTTGGGCTCAGAGTCAAAGAAGATTCTTTGAGGAAATACAGTTTGAGTTGAGAGTGTAGGGCGAGTAGGAGGTGAGAAGTAAAAGGATGTGGGGAAGTGGGGATGCAGGATTTAAGCCCCGTGACTTGAGAGGACATGGAATGATTGAGGCCTTGAACATTGGCAATAGCTGGAGCTCTGAAAGGAAGGGGTAGAGTGATGTTAGATATGACATGACAGGGAACTGGGCCCCAGATGATGCAGAACTTTAAAGGTCATGTTAAGAATTAGTTCTGTATCCTAAGAGCAGTGGGAGGAAGTCATAAAGAGTTTGTTCCATTCATTGGCCTTTAACTCTTTCTCCTCTCCTTTACTGTCTTATATGTACATGAATTATGGCTCTAATTAGGATATTGTGATGGTCAACCTCATGTGTCAACTTGATTGGGCCCCAGTCCTCAGATATTTGGTCAAATATTCTGAAAGTTTCTGTGAGGGTGTTTTTGGATGAGAGGATCATTTTAACAAGTGGATCTGGAGTAAGGCATATTGCCCTCTGTGATTTGTGTCGGCTTGGTCCAATCAGTTGAGAACCTGAATAGAACAAAAACTGACCTTCCCTTGTGCAAAGGAAATTCTAGCGAACAGCTTTCAGATTTGAGCTGTATCATTGTTCTTCCCTGAGGCTCCAGCCTATCAGTCCACCCTGTAGATTTTGGACTTGCCAGTGTGCCCAATCACATGAGCCAATTCCTTAAAATAAATCTCAATCTCTTTCTTTTTCTCTCTCTATCTCTCTTTATAGACGCACACACAGACATAGACATATATACACACACACACTTATCCTATTTGTTCAATTTCTCTTAGGAACCTCGATTAATACAAATTTCGTTACCTCCTTCAAAAAAGAGAATATGTTTCATCATCTTTGCATGCTCATAGTAGCTACTACGTTGTGAATAGTGGCTGTTCAGAAAAGTGGCATTTTGGTAAGGATATTTGTATTATGCTATGCTATGCTATGCTAAGTCGCTTCAGTCGTGTCCGACTCTGTGCGACCGCATAGACGGCAGCCCACCAGGCTCCCCCGTCCCTGGGATTCTCCAGGCAAGAACACTGGAGTGGGTTGCCATTTCCTTCTCCAACGCATGAAACTGAAAAGTGTAAGTGAAGTCCTCAGTCGTGTCCGACTCTTCGCGACCCCATGGATTGCAGCCTACCAGGCCCCTCTGTCCATGGGATTTTCCAGGCAAGAGTACTGGAGTGGGCTGCCATTGCCTTCTCCGATAAAGGTATCTATGTTATGATATTCAGGAGATCCAACAACTGTGTAGGAAGTCGCCAAATGTTTGTTGTAGGTTGTAGAGAAGAAGAAACTATCTGTGTTATCCAGAACAGATCCACTCAAGATGCATTTGATGAATCAGTCCTGGTCTACAAACTGAGTTTGGCTAGTCTGCACAGAGATAAGCACAGATATTGAGAATAAACATAAGGAAACTTGCAGCAATTGAACAGAGTAATTTTATGTTTGTTGATATAATTTTTAAAAAATGAACATGTATTTATATGCCTTTTAAAATATAATTTTCTAGTAGTTAATTTTAATTGAGCATTACAAAAGTATTGGTCTGTGGTGAACTGAAAATTAAAAAAATAAAGAATCAAAAAATCTGGTCAATCACTGTAGGTAGTTTGAGAAACACTGTCTTGAGTGGTTGAGAAAAAGTTCTTGGGTAAGAGCAACCAATCAGAAGAGATCGGGGCTGGGAGCAAGAAATGCTGTTTTTTAAAGGAAGAAACATCATGAACAAAGGCAATTGATCCTGTCAATGACAGTTTATTGCCAGATGGTGAAGTGCTATGGGGAGAAGGCAATGGCACCCCACTCCAGTACTCTTGCCTGGAAAATCCCCTGGGTGGAGGAGCCTGGTGGGCTGCAGTCCATGGGGTCACGAAGAGTCGGACACGACTGAATGACTTCACTTTCACTTTTCACTTTCATGCATTAGAGAAGGAAATGGCAACCCACTCCAGTGTTCTTGCCTGGAGAATCCCAGGGACGGGGGAGCCTGGTGGGCTGCCGTCTATGGGGTCGCACAGAGTTGGACACGATAGCAGCGGTAGCAGCAAAGTGCTATGGAGGAGCTGAACTCAGAGAATTGGTCATATTCTGTACCTTGAGAGGGCATTCTAGCTGGGTCCCAATTTTTCTGAGTTGTATTAATCCATTTTTACACAGGATTGTTAGTCTGAAGGTTGATCTTCAAGTGATGATGAGGGCCTATCTTTTGGCAGAGAGAACTCTATTCTAGTTCTCATAGAGAGAACTCTATGAGCCAAAGCTCATTCATTTTTGCCACTTACTACTTTGAAAGGTAATACTCCCTCTGTTCTCCCTTCTTACCCCTCCCCTCAAATATTAGATGAACTTAAAAATACCATTTGATTTAATCTCATGTAGGAATAACAGGACATTTGTTAAGGTCAAAGAACTTCTGTCAGATTTGTTTTCTTTATAGTGTGTCCATCGTAATGAGTTATTAAAATAATGATTTATCTGACAGGTATATTACTTAGTCCCCCAAGAGATTTCTGAAGTAATGCTGTATGCTCAAAAGCAAAAATTTCCATCCCCACAAAGAGGATGCTTATAAAAGTAATACTTTAGGATTTGGAACAAGTAGCTGGGACACCAAGTGGGACCAAATGTTTTCATAAAAATGGCAGATATATATTAGGGATATGACATTGCTTTCCCTTAAGTTATTGAAGCGACCATTTACCTAAACTGAATAATATTCCTTTCCTGCTCCCTGGTGAGTTGTGAATGCACAATGTTTTAGACCAATTTAAGTCAGGTGAATTCTAGTTTGAAAAGTATAGATGATGATGCAAAATTGAAGGGTTATTTTAGTTGGTCTATTTTGGTTGTTGTTGCTATTGTTTATATCTTAAACACTTTTTCTTTTGTCTTTTATGAGTTGATATTCTGGGCAGTGTTTCTGTTTGTTTGTTTATTTCATTTAATAGTATGTCTGCAAGGAGATCCAACCAGTCCATTCTGAAGGAGATCAGCCCTGGGATTTCTTTGGAAGGAATGATGCTAAAGCTGAAACTCCAGTCCTTTGGCCACCTCATGCGAAGAGTTGACTCATTGGAAAAGACTCTGATGCTGGGAGGGATTGGGGGCAGGAGAAGAAGGGGACGACAGAGGATGAGATGGCTGGATGGCATCACTGACTCGATGGACGTGAGTCTGGGTGAACTCCGGGAGTTGGTGATGGACAGGGAGGCCTGGCGTGCTGTGATTCATGGGGTTGCAAAGAGTTGGACACGACTGAGCGACTGAACTGAACTGAACTGAACAAAGTGTTATTCTCTTGGAAGGCTGTTGAACTATTGGTTCACATGTACTGTGAACATGTAAGAACAGTTCTCAAATCTGTTTCTTCATCAGAATGACCTGTGGGTGGATGGGTAGGATCTATCTGTCTATTTATTTATACAACAATAACTGTAATAATAATAATAATAATAATAATAATAATAATAATAGTTGGCCTAATCCTATTAAATCTGATTCTTTTATGGGATGGGGCTTGGATATAGATACTTTTTCAGAGTGTTCAAGGTGATTATATGAAGGAGACCAGGATTGGATTCCTGGTTGGGAAGATCCTCTGGAGAAGGGAAAGGCTACCCACTCCAGTATTCTGGCCTAGAGAATTCCATGGACTGTATAGTCCACAGGGTAGCAAAGAGTTGGACACAACTGAGCGACTTTTCACTTTCAAGATTGAAAGCCAATGCCTGAAAGTATAGTCACTTGCAGAGCTTGTTATATTGTAGATTGCTGTCCCATCTACTGCTCCCACCTCCCCCCACCCCAGAGTTTCTAATTTGGTCAGGTTGGGATGGAGACCCTAGCTTCTATACTTCTGACAATGTCCCGCATAATGATTATGATGATCCTGAGATTCTACTTTGAAGACCATGGTCTTAAAAGATCTGAATGGACTATGATGTTATTCATAGTCCTGATTAGAAGGCTTTGGGAGAAATGGGGGCTGAAGTTGGTCTTGAAGAATAAGTAGAACTTGGATGGAGGTAGGGACAAGGCATTGCAGTCAGAAGCAAAGATTTAAAAACCAGATGCCCAGAGACATAGAACTAATTCCTGCCACTCCCCCCAAATCACAGATTTATATTTTGTAATGAATCAGCATGGTGTGTTCCTTTAGAGATGGTACCAGTTAGCAATGCTGCAGTTTAAAACTGTTCTTCATATAATCAACATTCAGTCAACAAATTATGCTCTGCACATAGAATATGCTCAAAATGAGAGCTTTTCAATTATCCAGTATTTGTTATTTACTCATTTATCTATTTTATCTATTTTTATTCTGTGATAGGCACTGTTCCAGGTGCCTGAGATAGCAATTTAAAAGGGTGTGGGGTCTAGTGCAGGGTCAATCAACTTTTTTCTGTGAAGGACCAGAGAGTGAATATGTTAGATTTTGTAGTTCAGGAGGAAAATCAAGGACATCGTGTGGGTACTTACAGAACAGCTCAGATTTGACAATATTAGCTCCTGTGCTATACAAGAGCCAGGTTTATGCCAAATTTAGCTGCAGGCTGAAGTCTGTCAACTGCTGGTCAAGGGAGAGAGATACACATTAATAAAGCACAGAAGTACAAGACGAAATTACATTTTGTTCAGTAAAATAAAGAACAGGCACAAGTTCTATGAGGGAAGTCAAGAGGGGATGTTACTGAGTTGGCAAAGAAGGTCAAAGAAGGCAACTTTGAAGAAGAGTTATTGCCACTGAGACCTGAAGGGTGAGTTTGGAAGTCAGGGAGGTAAACCCCATGGAGAGGATGGAGCAGAGTGTCAAGTGGAAGATGGAGGAACCCAGGGAAGGCGGGGGGCGTGGAGTGAAGCGTCAAGGTGGGTGGTGTAGGAGGTGGGGTCCGAGAAAAGGCAGGTGCCTTAGTTGGTATTGGAACACTTTGTGTTTTCAGACAGCACAGATATTATTACTACCATTCATAACCTGAGTGGACAGCGCAGGCTGTAAGCTGATGAAACAGTAGAGAGAAAGTGTTCTGTTTTAGTAAAGGAGTGAGGGAGAAATTCATAGAGATAATAACCAGATTGCTGGAGGAATTTCCTGATGGAAAGAAAAAAGATTCCTCTACTTCAACTTTGTGTTGTTGATAGGGAGAAAGTGATGGAGTACAGAGGGGAAAAAACTTCGTGTGTGTAAAGCCAGGCACTAAAACTAGAATACTTCATACCCAAAGAATATGCTGCTATGTGGCTCAGATGGTAAAGAATTGGCCTGCAATACAGGAGACTTGGGTTCGATCCCTGGGTTGGGAAGACTCCCTGAAGGAGGGCATGCCAACCCACCCCAGTTTCTTGCCTGGAGAATTCCATGGACACAGGAGCCTGGCAGGCTACAGTCCATGGGGTGGCCAAGAGTTGGGCATGATTGAGTGACTAAGCACATTCCCAGTTAGAGAGGAAAAAATGGAGGCATACATATATTTATTTATTTTAACATTCATTTCTTTTTAAATTGAATATAGTTGTTTTATAATGTGTTGGTTTCAGATGTACAGCAAAGTGATTCAGTTATACACACACACATATATATACATATATATATATATATATATCTTTTTCAGATTCTTTTCCCTTATAGATTATAAAATATTGAATATAGTTCCCTGTGCTATACAGTAGGTCATGGTTGGTTATCTATTTTGTGTGTGTGTGTGTATACATATATATATATACAAACACATACATAGAATACTGGAGTGGTTGGCCTTTCCCTTCTCCAGGGGATCTTCCCAACCCAGGGATCAAACCCAGGTCTCCCGCATTGCAAGTGGTTTCTTTACCAGATGAGCCACCAGGGAAGCCCAAGAATACTGGAGTGGGTAGCTTATCCCTTCTCCAGTGGACCAACCAGGAATCAAACCCAGGAATCGAACCGGGGTATCCTGCACTGCAGGAGGATTCTTTACCAGCTGAGCTTAGAGGGAAGCCCTATTTTGTATATAGCAATGTATATCTGTTAATCTCAAATTCCAAATTGTTCTTCCTCCTCTTTTTCCCCTCTTGTAACCATAAATTTCCCTTCCATATCTCTGGGTCTCTTTCTGTCTGTTAAATAAGTTCTGTTGTATCCTTTTTTGGGAGATTCCACATATAAGCAATATCATATGGTATTTGTCTTTCTGTTTCTGGTTTACTTTGTCCAATAATCTCTAGGCCCATCCATGTCCGTACAGATGGCATTATTTCATTCTTTTTATGGTTAAGTAGTATTCCATTGTGTGTATATGTGTGTGCATGTATGCCACATTTTTCTTCATTCATCTATTGAGATATTTAGTAAACTGCCCAAGGTAATACTGTGGCGCATAGTAGAACTAGAATTTAAATGTGTATTCTGATTCCAGAACTCAGGCTATTGGCCAGGGAAGGGGGATATCAAGAAAAAAGGGGAATGACTAGGAGGAAGTATAATTTGTTTCTTGCCTGAGATCAACTAGAGATGGCAAGTATCCAGCAGTGGCTTTTTTCCTGTATTCCTCTATCTCTGGCAGATATTATTAAACATTTCTTTCTTAGTTTCTATGAATCTCTGAATCCTTCTGCTCATAGCAATGTAATGTATCCCCCCAAAAGATAAATGTTCATTATACCTGGTATGAATAAAATGCCTGGATGTTGTGCTGAAGAAATAGAAAGTGCACAGTTCTTGGCTGATGTAGTTAGCAAGCCCAGGAAATGCCATGTGAGTGGAGTCCAGACTTTTGCAAGACATTCCTTTGTACTTGCTTTTCCCACCTTCCTTCCCCTCTATCTTCTGGCAAACTTCTTCTCTATGTTAGTGGTTGGCAAACCTTTCTTCTGTAATGGGCCAGATAGCTGCTGTAGATCATGTATCAGTGAAGAAGGATGTCTGTGTACAGATGCTGCTGCTAAGTCACTTCCATCGTGTCCGACTCTTTGCGACCCCATGTACCATAGCCCACCAGGTTCCTCTGTCCTTGGGATTCTCAAGGCAAGAATACTGGGGTGGGCTTCTATGCCCTTCTCCATAGGATCTTTCCTGGCCCAGGGATCAAACCCATGTCTATTACATCTCCTGCATTGGCAGGTGGGTTCTTTTCCACTAGCACCACCTGGGAAGCCGCTGTATACCAATGAATCTTTGTTAAAAATGAAGACAACAGAGCAGATTTGGCGTATGAGCTGTAGTTTGTTGTCTCCTGTCCTAGACTCAGAGGAAACTGTAAGGATATAATGGGAGTAGTTTTTAGGTAGTCCCCTCGTGTTTTGTTTTTGGATCATATTTCAGGCATATCATTTCATATAATATTATCTTTATGGACCTCTTTCTCTGCAAAGGTATTGGGTTGGCCCAAAAGTTCATTTGGGTCTTTCCGTGTTACTTGAATGAAACTTTTGGCCAACTCAATACACTTTTTACCCTGTTGTGGTCTCATCAATAGTATCAATACATAATGACTTTCATTTACCAGTTGTCCAGGACAGGATTTGGCAGGTATCTTGTGAAAATTGACTGGTGTGTTGAATGAGACAGTTGCTGTTGTTCAGTCACTCAGTCGTGTCCAACTTTCTGCGACCCTATGGGCTGCAGCATGCCAGGCCTTCCTGTCCTTCACCATCTCCCAGAGTTTGCTCAAACTCGTATCTGTTGACTTGGTAAGGCCATCCAACCATCTCATCCTCTGTCATCCCTGTCTCCTTCTGCCTTCAATCTTTCCCAGAATCAGGGTCTTTTCTAATGAGTCAGTTCTTGCATCAGGTGGCCAAAGTATTGGAGTTTCAGCTTCAGTATCAGTCATTCCAATGAATATTTAGGACTGATTTCCTTTAGGATTGATTGACTTGATCTCCTTGCAATCCAAGGGACTCTCAAGAGTCTTCTCCAACACCACAGTTCAGAAGCTTCCATTCTTTGGTGCTCAGCCTTCTTTATGGCCCAGCTCTCACATCCAAACATGACTGCTAGAGAATCTATAGCTTATACTATATGAATCTTTGTTGGCAAAGTAATTTCTCTGCTTTTTAACATGCTGTCTAGGTTTCTCATAGCTTTTCTTCCAAGGAGAAACCCTCTTTTAATTTCATGGCTGCAGTCACCATCCACAGTGATTTGGAGCCCAAGAAAATAAAGTCTGTCACTGTTTCCATTGTTTCCCCATCTATTTGCCATGAAATGATGGGACTGGATTCCATGATCTTAATTTTTT
Organism: Bubalus bubalis; assembly: GCF_019923935.1. Classification (NCBI taxonomy): domain Eukaryota; kingdom Metazoa; phylum Chordata; class Mammalia; order Artiodactyla; family Bovidae; genus Bubalus; species Bubalus bubalis. The sequence goes on along the minus strand of NC_059177.1, from coordinate 20,649,036 downwards.
GAATGTTGAGTTTTAAGCCAACTTTCCCCTGTCCTCTTTGACCTTCATGAAGAGGCTCTTTAGTTCCTCTTAGCTTTCTGCTTTAAGGGTGGTGTCATCTGCATATCTGAGGTTATTGATATTTCTCCTAGCAATTAGGTACTAAGTCATGTCCAACTCTTCTGACCCTATGGACTGTGGCCTGCCAGGCTCCTCTGTCCATAGGATTCTCCAGACAAGAATACTGGAGTGGGTTGCCATTTCCTTTTCCAGGGAATCTTCCTAACTCAGGAATAGATCCTGGGTCTCCTGCATTGCAGGAAGATTCTTTATGGACTGATCTATGAGGGAGGTAAATAAGGCAGTGGAGGAGCATATTTTCTGAAAATGGCCAAACATTTCCAGTCTCACATACCCTTCTCAAAACACATCACATCCCATCAAGAGGAGGATCTGTTCCTTCCCTTCTCCTTGAAACTAGGTTGGACTTGGAGACTGCTTCAACTAATAGCGTGGGCTGGAAATCATGCCTCATGATGTTGACACGTGGCCTCCATGTGGTGCCTCCTTCTCTCTCTCCATCTATCCTTCTCCCTCCTACCCCTCCTTCTCACTCTCTTCCTCATGTCCCTGGGGCTCAGCACCCATGCTGAGAGGAAACCCAAATTACCCAAATGGAGAAAACTGCTTGCACTGACCCACATGCGGAAGAACTGAGATCTCCCTGCTTAGCAGCTCTCGTCAACCCCCTGACAGGCAAGCAGGAGCCTTCAGGGGTCCCAGGAGCCAAATCCAGCAGCTGCCTGTTTGTGTAAATAAACTTTGATGGGGCCACAGCCTCATGCATTCATTGATGCGCTCTTAATTGCTGCTTCTGCTCTGGACCCGCAAGGCTGAGGAGTCCTGATGGAGACGGTATTTACAGCTCCCAAAGCTGAAAACACTAGCTGGCTCACTACAGAAAAATTTGCTTATTCTGCCTCTCAGCTTCGAAGCCCCACACATCTGGATCAGGGTCCAACCTCCCTGAATTCCTAGTCTGCAGGACTCATGAGTAGAGTAAGTGTTTGCTGAGTCACATAGTGAGACCGGAGAGTAATTTGTTATGCGCTCAGAGTACTTAAAACACAGATGAACACCGTTTTTGAAAATGTCCTAGCTTATGTTTGTTAAAATGCCAGAAGGCCTAAACCTCCCCCCTCTACTCCCTGTTCCTCATTCCCAAACACACCCACCTGTTTAGAACTTTGTAGTTTTCAGGTTGTATCTAAGATTAAGGAATAGTACCACGTCTATCCCTCTTGGTGTTTTGAAAACTGGGTTATCTTTTCCTACTAGAAAGCAGATAATACTATCGAGGACCTGATTTGACTTAAGAAATGGAAAGATTTTGCTCATGGAGAAGAAGCTGAGTATCCACAACTGATTCCAGATCTCACCAACCATGACATCTCATTTCACAGTAAGTCTTTGTCTCTTTTTCCCCGTAAGACTCTTGAATGGATGAGCAACCACCTCCAACCACATAACACTGTCAACTGGGCTCATAGTGCGTGGGGATAGGGGTATCATTAAAATACCCTGAATTGTGTTCTATGTTTTCTCCTTTTGCCATTCATCAAAATGAAAGGTTTTCATGAAAAGAGTTAGAGGCCATAAAATCAAATATATTGTAGCATTCCCTTTGGAATGTTTTAAACATGATTAAAAATAGTAGTGTTTGAGGTAAAAGGTCAGCTAATAATCATTTTCTTTAAAACTGATGTGAGTTTTATGAAACATTTGTCCTAGGGCAGTCATTTAAGAGGGCACTGGAAATCATTTTTCATTTTCTACATATCCTTTTGCAGCTCTCAGTTGTCCTGCAACCACAAACATTATATATCAGTTCTTCTGTGTAGTTTATGAAATTATTTTTATGAAATCTTATGTGCCAAAATTTTACACAGGGGACAAATAGTTTTTTTTTTTGTTTGTTTTCTTATTTGGCTTTTTTGGAAACTTTTGTGTTGGAGTATAGCTGATTAACAATGTTGTGATAGTTTTGGGGGGACAGAAGCAAAGGGACTCAACCATACATGTGCATGTGTTCATTCTCCCCTGAACTCCCCTTCCATCCAGGCTGACACACAACACTGAGCAGAGTTCCTTGTGCTGTATAGTAGGTCCTTGTTGCGTATCCATTTTAAATATAGCAGTGTGTACCTGTCCATTCTAAACTCCCTGACCATCCCTTCCTCCTCATCCTTTCTCCCTGGCAACCATAAGTTCATTCTCTAAATCTGTGAGACTGTTTCTGTTTTACATATAAGTTCATTTGTATCATTTCTTTTCAGATTCTGCATAAAAGTTCGTTCATACGATATTTCCATTTGACTTATGTCACTCAGTATGGCGATCTCTAGAATGGACAAATAATGCACAAGGGCTCACATAGTTTTTTGTAAGTTGTAAAGATAGAGTAAATTCTTCTTTGATTCAGAATTTAACAAAAGATGGAGAATTTAAATATTGCTATATCATTTTCTTCAATTTCTCTTGGTCGACTCGGACTGTGGGCTGAAGAAATGTTCTTAGAAAGCTTGTTTTGAGCCTCCCTTTCCTATTCTAGTTTATCTGGTATTTCTGTAAGATGAGGGTGAAGAGTAAGGATGTATGTGTGTGTGTGAGAAAGAAAGGGAAACAGGGAAAGAGAGATAGAGAGAGAACGGGCCTTGCACAACACAGACACATAGTTATATTTAATTAAAAAGCTGAAATCTGAGTTGTCCACTACAGTTTCCATGAGCACCTTGCAGTGACAGTCTCCTGCTTCTTTCATTGCCCCTTATATCAGGCTATTGATTTGTTCTGTGGTTTTGAGAGTTGTGTGAACTCTCTGTCAGGGATGAGGTAGCATTCTGGAGAATAAGAGTTCTCCTTTCACACTTGTCAAGGTTCCAGCACCAAGTCTGCAACTTTTTAGCTTTTACTGTTTGGCAAGGTCTTTCAACTTTCTAAGCCACAGCCTCCTTTCATTATCAATAACATGGGGCTAGCAATAATCATAGGGTCATTGTGAGGATTAAATGAGATACAGTTGTCTTAGCATCATGCTTGCTTGGCATTTAGTGAGCCCTGATAAATGGCTGTCACTAACTTTTCTGCCTCTATTAAGGTATTAGCTATGAGGGAAAAGGACTTGATTGTTTCAAAGAAACCATTGGAGAAGTCCACCTACTCTCAACTCTTTCTCCTGTTTTGCACTGTGTTGTCTGTCATTTGACACATTTTGATGATTATTTACTTAGAAAACAATTTATGTTGTTGTTTAGTCACTAAGTCACGTCTGACTCTCTTGCAACCCCCTGGACTGTAACCCTCCTCGGTCCATGGCGTTTTCCAGGTAAGAATACTGGAGTGGGTTGCCATTTCCTTCTTCAGGGGATCTTCCAGGACCAGGGATCGAACCCACATCTTCTGCATTGGGAGGCAGATTCTTTACCACTGAGCCACCTGCGAAACCCCATATCAAGCTACTGAGGTTACATCATATTGGACAGGTAGATTTTTCTAGAGGATGAAGTATTGGGGGTAGGAAACAGGTCTGGAGACTTTGGCACCTAGGTATGTGTGTTGAAAACATCGAGGAAAAATATGCCAAAAATATTCCAGCTGCTTAAATGTGCCTTCTGAAGCAGGATGCCTTGGGCAATGTTGATGCTCCATTTAGATCCCATATGATGCCTTTTAAACATTTTTGTGCAGTGTTTTCCTGCATGATTTTGATTCTATCAATCAATATCCACAGCATATGTTTGGAAGGATTCCCCTGAGCTGCTCGAGTCACTGTATTTTCACAAATGCCCAGAAGGTGCCTGGAGAACTCTTAGCCAATGACTCATGGGTTCTCCCTAGTGAGGACAAGTCTGAGGCACAGCCTATAGTCCAGAGTTCCCTGTGGGCTATGGCTAAACATGACCTGTCACAGATTTTGGATGAGATCTGACTTTTGTTTGGCTGCTGCTTCTTCCCTGTCAGGCTTACCAGTCTCCCCTGGAAACTCCTTCTTAATAAATTACTTGCAAACCAATATTTAATAAGGATCTGCTTCTGGGGAACCTGATCCAGACAATGTGCAAATAAATATGGTTTTCCGTTATGTAAGCAGTTGACACCAGGAGAGAACTTCAGTTTTTAGAGACTGATAAATGATACAGCGATAAGCTGTTTTGGTGGGACCTTGAAAATCTAGCATGAGTTCTATTAAGGAGATCTTGAAGTAAAGAAGTAGTTCTTGTCTCACATAATAAATTTATGGGAACTTGCATGATGGGGCACACAAAAAGAGAAAAGAAATAAGGAAGATGAAGAAAAGAGTGAAAATTGCTCTGTCATGTCTCACTCTTGGCGACCCCATGGATTATACAGTCTATGGAATTCTCCAGGCCAGAATACTGTAGTGGCTAGCCCTTCCCTTCTCCAGGGGATCTGCCCAACCCAGGGATCGAACCCAGGTCTCCCGCATCGCAGGAACTCTTTATCAGGTGAGTCAAGGGGAGAAAAGAGAGATGAAACCAAACAACGCAGAGGCTCAAACAGACTTCCTGCTGAAGTTTTGTCCCATATGACTCCAAAGTGGGGTGGCTCTCATTTAGTTCTTTGGTTTATTTATTCATATATTATTGGCTATGCTGGGTCTTTGTTGATGTGCACAGACTCTTCATTGCTGAACGCGGGCATTCTCTGGTTGCAGTGAGCGGGATCTACTCTCTAGTTGGAGTGCACGGGTTCTCGTTGTGGTGGCTTCTCTTGTTATGGAACTCTAGGATGCATGGGCTTCAGTAGTTGTAGCACATGGACTTAGTTGCTCTGCGGCATGTGAATCTTGGTTTCTGGACCAGGGATTGAACCAGTGTCCTTTGCATTGGCAGGCAGATTCTAAACCACTGGGCCACCAGGGAAGTCCTCCTCATTCAGTTGCCTATTTGTAAATATTTTTTTCTTCCTCTTCCTTCCTCCTACAGCCACCCTTTGTCTGTTACAGCCCTGCACAAGTGAAATTGAGGGGAGCAAAGAAGACAGGAGATGGTATCCATTATGGAGAATCCTGGAGTAAAAGTACCACAAAATTAGATTTATAGAGTGAACTAATTCATTAGAATCAGAAACGTGAAACCATAGGTGATTCAAAGAAATGAATACACCACCTCCCAAATTCCCTGAGCATTCTGGACCGTAGACAGGTGTTACATTATTTATTAGGTGGAGCACTAACCGATTTTAATTGTAGAGGGCTGGGTGAACCCAGCTGACATCTGGGTTCTGGTTGTTTTTCTGTTATACTGAATGGTCTGTAGTTAGCTCTGCAGGAAGCAAATATTTCTAGTCCTTTAACCTCAAAGTCTTTCTTTCTACCTTTTTGGATTGGTACAACCTTAGGAAGGGGCTAAAAATAGGGCGAGAAAGAAAACTCATTTATTGATAGTCTGTAGGGCAGGGGAGAAGGGCGCATTGAAATATCCCCTTTCACATGCAAGGGAGAAAATGAGTGAATTTAATTACCATGATTAGAACCAATTAAGTAGCTAATTATGCTCTTGAGAACAAAAGGCCATTTGTAGGGTTTCTAACTCCAAATACTTATAAAGCAAGGTGGAAAGGATAACTCCCCACACGCAGTCAGTATGTTACTCGTAAGAGCGACTACAATAGACGTGTGGTTGGAACCTAGTGGAAAGAGGTCATGAACACTCTTAGGATTATTCATCACTTTCCCATGCCACAGGGTCTTTATCCGGCTACTGGGCAAAGTTTTCTCTCCAATCTCCAACCTACTTTATAAAGTTGTCATGAGAATCAAATGAAAGAATTTGATAATTTCCCAAAGGCAGTGATCAGAGGCTAGTTTCCAGTGGTAATGCTGATCCTTGCTAGCATGAAAACTTGGCCATAGGACTTTCTTTAGCTTTTTTTTTTCCTCCCCCAATTGTGTTCGCATCTGTGTCATAAACCAGCTTGGCATCCTTCTGGAGAAACTGTATCTCCATCTGTATGCCTGTCTTTGTCTACACCTACACCTACATCTATATCCACATTGGCACGTCTTAACATTTGCAGTGTTAAGTTGCTCAGTCATGTCTGACTCTTTTCAACCCCATGGACTGCAGCCCACCAGGCTCCCCTATCCATGGGATTTCCCAGGCAAGAATACTGGAGTGGGTTGCCATTTGCTTCTCCAGTTGATCTTCCTGACCCAAGAATCCAACCTGTATCTCCTCCTTGGCAGGTGGATTCATTTGCATAGTCTACAAATTTCTTAAAACATAGAACATAGAAATTGAAGTATAGATCATTAAATACTAAGTGTATGTGCCTGAAATTTCTTCAGTAAGACTACATTCTTTGAGTTATTTAAGACACATTTTTATAAACTATGAGTCTACTTTAACAGGAAATGTATAGCTCATCCACTAGCCACCCACTTGTATACCAATGGACAACATGACTAATTCATCATAACATTCCTTGATACTGAGTCCACAAGGCAGTCTCAGAACCTTCCTCCACACTGGAAACAAGATGATAGTCACAGTTGATATTTGAAAAGAAGAATGCTTGCAATTCCTATTCTAAACTTGTCAACTCTTAGTGTGAAAGCATGAATGAATTTTTACATCTCTGTTGAGGAGAGCTAGCTAGGAGGATTTTATGGCAGGAAGGGGAAAGACAAGATAATTGAATCAGTGATGCCATCCAACCATCTCACCCTCTGTCATCCACTTCTTTTCGTCCCCTCAATCTTTCCCAGAATCAGGATCTTTTCTAATATGTTGGCTCTTAGCATCAGGTGGCCAAAATATTGGCGCTTCAGCTTCACAGCATCAGTCCTTCCAATGAATATTCAGGGTTGATCTCCTTTAGGCTTGCCTGGTTTGATCTCCTTGCAGTCCAAGGGACTCTTCAAGAGTCTTCTCCAGCATCCCATTTTGAAAACATCAGTTGTTCAGTGCTCAACCTTCTTAATGGTCCAAATCTCACATCCGCACATGACAACTGGAAAAACCATAGCTTTGACAATTCAGAACATGAAAAGAGCCCAGGCTTTGGACTCCAGCAGATCTCACTTCAAATATCAGCTCTGTCACTCATAGCTGTGTGTCCTAGAGCAAAAGCTCCTCAGCTAACTCTTTTTTAAGTAGGGATAACAGCCATACCCTGTAGAGGTGTAAAAAGACTTTGAACTAAAATAATTGTTGTTATTGTTGTTTAGCCGCTAAATCCTGTGCAACTCTTTTACTAGTCCTGATCTGTAGCCTGCCAGGCTCCTCTGGCCATAGGATTTCCCAGGTAAGAATACTGGAGAGGATTACCATTTCCTTCTCCAGGGGATCTTCCTGACTCAGGGATTGAACTTGAGTCTCCTGCACTGGTAGGTGAATTCTTTACCACTGAGCTACCAGGGAAGCCCAAACTAAAATATATGAAGTGCCTAATTCAATATCTCACATATAGTAAGTGCTCACAAAAGTAGTTTATGCTTGTATCTTCTAGGACTCCTTCAAGCCTTGCAAAGTTAACATGGAAACACACACAGGCTCTTACTGTAAACAAGAGTCTGAAATGCATTACTTGGATGTGATCTCAAAAAAGACAGTGATCTCTGTTCATTTCCAAGACAAACCATTAATATCACAGTAATCCAAGTCTATGCTCCAACTATTAATGCTGAAGAAGCTGAAATTGAATGGTTCTACTAAGACCTATAAGACCTTCTAGAGCTAACACCAAAAAAAGATGTCCTTTTCATCATAGGGGACTGGAATGCAAAAGTAGGAAGTCAAGAGAGACTTGGAATAACAGGCAAGTTTGGCCTTTGAGTACACAATGAAGCAGGGCAAAGACTAACAGAGTTTTGTCAGAGAATGCACTAGTCATAGCAAACACGCTTTTCCAACAACACAAGAGACAACTCTACACAAACAAATGCAAAAAGGCAAAATGGTTGTCTGAGGAGGTCTTACAAATAGCTGAGAAAAGAGAAGTGAGGGCAAAGGAGAAAAGGAAAGATATACCCATCTGAATGCAGAGTTCCAAAGGACAGCAAGGAGAAGTAAGAAAACCTTAAGTTAACAATGCAAAGAAATAGACAAAAACAATAGAATGGCAAAGACTAGAGATCTCATCAAGAAAATTAGAGACACCAAGGGAACATTTCATGCAAAGATGGGCACAATAAAGGACAGAAATGGTATGGACCTAACAGAAGCAGAAGATACTAAAAAGGGGTGGCAAGAATACACAGAAGAACTATAGAAAAAAGATCGTCATGACCAAGATAACTATGATGGTGTGATCACCCACCTAGAGGCAGACATACTGCAGTGTGAAGTCAAGTAGGCCTTAGGAAGCATCACTACAAACAAAGATAGTGGAGGTGATGGAATTCTAGCGGAACTATTTCAAATCCTAAAAGATGATGCTGTGAAAGTGCTGCACTCAATATGCCAGCAAATTTGGAAAACTCAGCAGTGGCCACGGGACTGGAAAAGTCAGTTTTCATTCCAATCCCAAAGAAAGGCAGTGACAAAGAATGTTCAGACTTCTGCACAACTGCACTCATTGCACATGCTAGCAAAGTAATACTCAAAATTCTCCAAGGTAGGCTTCAATAATACGTGAACTGAGAACTTCCAGATGTTTAAGTTGGGTTTAGAAAAAGCAGAGAAACCAGAGATCAAATTGCCAACATCCACTGGATCATAGAAAAAGCTAGAGAATTCAGGAAAAACATCTATTTCTGCTTCATTGACTATGCTTTGATTGTGTAGATCACAATAAATTATGGAAAATTCTTAAGAGACGGAAATACCAGACTACCATACCTGCCTTCTGTGAAGCCTGTATGCAGGTCAAGAAGCAACAATTAGAACTGGACATGGAACAATTGATTCAAAATTGGAAGAGGAGTTCATCAAGGCTGTGTATTGTCACCCTGTTTATTTAACTTAAACACTGAGCACATCACTCAAAATGCTGGGCTGAGAGAAGCACAAACTGGAATCAAGATTGCAGGGAGAAATATCAATAACCTCAGGTATGCAGATGACACCACCCTTAAGGCAGAAAGCTAAGAGGAATTGAAGAGGTCTTGATAAAGGTGAAAGAAGAGAGTGAAAAATCCAGCTTAAAACTCAACGTTCAAAAGACGAGGATCATGGCATCCAGTCACGTCTTTTAATGGCAAATAGAGGGGGAAACAATAGAAGCAGTAACAGACTATTTTCTTGGGCTCCAAATCACTGAGGGTGGCGACTGCAGCCATGAAATGAAAAGATGTTTGCTCCTTGGAAGAAAAGCTATGGCCAACCTAAACAGCATATTAAAAAGCAGAGACATTACTTTGCTGACAAAGATCCATATGGTCAAAACTATGGTTTTTCCAGTAGTCATGTATGGATGTGAGAGTTGGACCATAAAAAAGTTGAGCACTGAAGAATTGTTGCTTTTAAACTGTGGTGGTGGAGAAGACTCTTGAGAGTCCCTTGGAGTGCAGAGAGATCAAATTACTCAATCCTAAAGAAAATCAATCTTGAATATTCATTGGAAGGACTGATGCTGAAGCTGAAGCTCCAATACTTTGGCCACCTGATGTGAAGAGCTGCCTCATTAGAAAAGACCCTGATTCTGGGAAAGACTGAAGGCAGGAGAAGGGGATGACAAAGGATGAGATGGTTGGATGGCATCACCAACTCAATGGACATGAGTTTGAGCAAGCTCTGGGAGATAGTGAAGGACAGGGAAGCCTGGTGTGCTGCAGCGCATGGGGTAGCAAAAAGTTGGATAGTACTGAGTGATTGAAAAACAATGGGAAAAAAGAATGGCCATCATCAAAAAGTCTATAAACAATAAATGCTAGAGAGAATGTAGAAAAGGTAACCCTCCAGCATGGTTGGTGGGAATATAAATTGGTACAACCACTATGGAGAACAGTATGGAGGCTCCCTAAAAAAAAGGAAAAATAGAACAACCATTTGATCCAGTATTACCAATCCTGGGAACATATCCAGAGAAAACCATAATTCAAAAATTTACATGCACTCCAATATTTACTGGAGAACTATTTACAACAGCCAAAACATGGAAGCAACATAAATGTTCATGGATGGAGGAATGGATAAAGAAGATATGGTACTGATATACAGTAGAATATTACTCAGCCTTGAAAAGGAATGAAATAATGCATTTGCAGTAACATGGATGAACTTAGAGATTATAGTACCATACTAAGTGAAGTAAGTCAGATAGAAAAAGACCAATATCATATGATATCACTTATATGTGAAATCTTTAAAAAATGATACAAATGAACTTATTTATGATACAGAAACAGACTCACAGACATAGAAAACAAACTTGTGGTTACCAAATGGGAACTGTGGTAGGGAAGGGATAAATTAGGAGTTTGGGATTAACATATACACACTACTGTATATAAATCAGTTAATCAACAAGGACCTATTGTATAGCACAAGGAACTCTACCCAATACTCTGAAATAACATATATGGGAAAAGAATCTGAAAAAGAATGAGTATATATATATATGCATAACTGAATCAGCTTGCTGTACACCTGAAACTACCATAGCATTGTAAATAAATTCTACTCCAATATAAAAGAAAAGTTAAATTACAATAAAAGAAGTAAGGGAAGCCTGCTTTCCGGACCTTCCTCCTTTCTCCTTACAGTGCCCCCTCTGCCCTGGGAGCAATCATTTCATTGTGGTGTACTTCCTAAGTTCAAGTCAAGAATTGTCTTGATTCACAGACTCAGAAAATGAATCTGTGGTTCTCATAAGGACAGAGAGGGAGAAGGAATAGTTATTGAGTTTGGGATTGACATATACACGCCCTATATTTAAAATGGATAGCCAATAAGGACCTACTGTATAGCACAGGGAACTCAGCTCAGTTATTGGCAGCATGGATGGGAGAGGAGTTTGGGGGAGCATGGGTCATGTTTATGTATGGCTGGGTCTCTCTGCTGTCCACTTGAAACTGTCAGAACATTCTTTACTGGCTAAGTGGTGGCAGTACTTAGTTACTAAGTCACATCCGACTCTTTGCAACCTCATGGACTGCAGCCAGCTAGGCTCCTCTGTCCATGAGATTTTCCACAAGAATACTGGTGTGGGTTGACATTTCCTTCCCCAGGTGATCTTCCTGACCCAGTAGTTGAACCTGCATATCCTGTATTAGCAGGAGGATTCTTCACTGTTGAGCCACCAGGGAAGCTTAATTGGTCATACTCCAACATAAAATAAAATTAAAAAAAAATTATCAGGGGCTACTCCATTTCTTCTAAGGGATTGTTGCCCACAGTCTTCTTGTTTTAAAGAAGTATTATGTAGAGAGTACTTAATATTTAGAGAATTTGTGTCCACTAGGCATATATGGTTACTGAGCACCTCAAATGTCGCTGGTCTGAATTGCTATATACTATAAGTGTCAAATACCCACTGGAACTTGAAGACTCAGGATGAAAGAATAATATAAAAGTAGTTTATTTATAATTTTATATTGATTGCATATTGAAATTATAGTAGTTTGGATAGTTTGGGGTCAATAAAACACAATATTAGGCTTAATTTCATTTGTTTCTTTTTGGCTTCTTTATTAATAGAAGGTGAGTACTAGAAATTTAAGATTATATATGTGTCTATGTTATATTTCCATTGGGTAGCCCTGGTCTAAAACATGGGTTTTTCCCTGGGTCTAGAAACTCTAAAGGAATTCATGCATAGGGATTTCAGAGACTGGGAGATCTTTGGAGTTTCATGCACCATGCCATAAGCACCTGCATATGTGGCTTTTTCTGAAAGAATATCATTAGATTTCTATCAGTTTGTGATAGTAAACAAGGGTAGTCACCACTGATTTAGAATCTCATGGAATTTTAAGGTGGAATTTTAACAGGTGAAAATGCACGACATTTCCTCGTTTCTGAAACCCTCAGAGTAGAAATCTGAGATTTATCCGTATGGAGTTGAGACTGTAATCTCAATGAAGACAGTGGCTGGGTACCTTGCACCCCATTTTTACCCCCAGGACCAGGCATGCATTTTTGGCATCCAGGATTTTGTCATTTACTGCCTTTGATGTCATCATTTGTGAAAAGTTAAAGACCATTATTTATTTATTGCACAGACATTAAGCATGGTTTGCAAGTAAAAATGATACTTTGGAACTGTTTTGGAAAATGACTTTTCCTTGGGTGGATTCCCTAAAACCTCAGGACTGGAAACAATAGTATGATCACAAATAGTTTAATTGTAAGGTGACCTAGGTTGTACCAGGAGTGGGTGGGGGAAATAGTGGCAGGTATGGGAAAGAAGCTAGTTCAAGGTTAATGAGCTGGTGGTTTGCTGTGTAGATCATGTCTCAAAGCTGACCCACGTGAAAGGAAAGGACATCATCAACTCTTACGGGTCATAGATTGAAGGTCTTTCCTGGGATCATGAGCTTCTCAGATCTTCTGTCTGTCCCATGTGAGGGATGAGCATCCTTCTGCAGTCATGGAGAGTCTTCAGACTTAGAGTTATGGCCGCATGGATTTAGAAGCTGTCCATAAGTTGCATTGGATGGACTGATGCTGAAGTTCCAATATTTTGACCACCTGATGCGATGGCTGACTCATCGGAAAAGACTGATGCTGAGAAAGATTGAAGGCAAAAGGAGAAGGGGATGACAGAGGTTGAGATGGTTGCATGGCATCACCAATTCAATGGACATGAGTTTGAGGAAACTCCAGGAGATAGTAAAGGACAGGGAAGCCTGGCATGCTGCAGTCCATGGGATCACAAAGAGTTGGGCATGACTTAGCAACTGAATAACAAATTGGAGAAGGGTAAGAGCCAAGGAGATGGAAGCTAGGTATCAACAGCTTCAGCTAAGCATTACATGGGGGTTGTGAGGCTGGAACAAGGTGCTTTCTAATTCTATAACAGTGGACATGGAGAGCATGTTTATTATGGTATAAAGATCCTAATCCAGAAAACTTAGAAATTGTGCATTTAGGAATTTCATAAAGATGGCTGTCTGCCTTCTGGGAATTAGCAAAAATTAATGCTATTTCGACTCCGTGGGTTTGTTTGTATTTAGATCCTTTCCAAACTTAAACATTATTTTTCAGCTCTCATACTATGAATGTTCATAGGAAAATGGATCTTTGAGTGTTGTTGAAAAACTACTTGAAAAACTGCAATTATTGTAAAACAGTTTGGCAAAGGTAACATTTTTTGGTAGAAATGAAAAGCAGTTCTGAGGCCAAGAGTTTGCTATTTTCTCACAAACAAGCTTAATGGAAAATAAAATTATTTTCTTTCTTTGGCTAACTAAAAAGGTTTAAATGGTCTCTATCAAAAATGAGTGCAAATTTTGTCCCATTAATGTAAATGAAGGAGGTCCATTCCCAATAGCGACAGCTTCAAACTTTTAAAGTATTTTTGCTAAGACTAAAATATGTATCCATCTGAAGGGGGAAAAGTTTGCCTGATAGATCACAGTGTTTACTCTTCCGAAATCTGTTCGCTATTAGAAAAACCTAATTGTTAGGAAGAAAATGGTATACGTATAAATAGAATTGTTTTCACTTTGCTGAGTAGAATTTGCAGGGAGGCACTTTTCCACTTTTTTTTTTTTTTAACCCTGGAGAAAGATGTAACTGCTATTTATCTAGCTATTTATTCATTTTCAGATACACTCTAGTCCATGTCTTCCAAAGGCACAAATATGATACAGATGAGCTTGAAGTCTCTTCTACCAACAGGGCTGTTCAAACTGTTGAGTTGACCCTCCAAGCCTGCATTTGTAGGAGTCATTGGAGCAGGATGATAGAAAGCAAATGACAAAGCATCTTAATTTCATTTCTAATGTATTTTTCCATAAGTAAATTAGAAAATGTAATTACTGTAATAGTATAGTTTTATTTAATAATTTGCTCAAGTTAGAACATCTCAAATGTTCCCTTTTGCTTTTTTTTTAATGAACTTTTACTGGAGACCAGCTATTTAAATAGTATTTTGAAATTACTTAAGCCCTTTGTTAGCTCTCCTTTGCTCTCCTGACAAGTTTCAAGTCATTAGCCCTCTCTGCAAGGCTTGTACTCCAGCTTCTATTCTCTCTGTAGCTTCGCCTAATGACTGTCCTCCTCATGATGACTATGATTCACTGACTATGAGTCACCTTCGGGACCTTCTCCCTCTTCAAACTCTTTCTCTTACAGGGTCTTTGTGCATGATCCATTTTCCCTTCTCCATCCTCTTCTTCTTCCTCATCCTTCTACTTCCCTGCCCTTCCAATCCAGGCCCCTGCTCTGTTCTGTTAGCACCCCCTTCACTGTTCCCACATAGAGTTTGACATCATGGTAGTCATTTAATTATTTATGAGATGGTTTACTGAATCTCTGGGGTTCTTCACCCCCCAACAATGACTGTTCTGTTCCAAACCCACCCTAGCGTGTCACTCAGTGATTGGCATCCAATAGGTACTATTCATAAATTTTCAGGAAATAAGTGAACAAGCGGGTGACTCAGGTATTGATGAATGTACCTTCTTATTATCTGCGTGCTATCATAACTTTTGTTTTTGACTTAAACACGGTGCCTCCCCTGTGATGGGGAGGCTCAGTCAATCATGCCAAGTCATAATGTGGCAGATTTGCCCTTTAGGAAAAGTCCCATGGATTTATCCTCAAGGGATTTGCATCTATGGCTGAATTCCTCATTTGTCAATGACTCACATATCTCCTTTCACTTTGTGTCCATGGGGACCTGGCCTTGTCACCCATGTATTGACACATTGCCCATCTCATAGAACCATTTGTTGGGTGAATGTACAAGGAAGGGAGCATGAAGCTTTCTTTTCAAAATTCATACATCATTTATGGATTTGGTTATCTTTTCAGAAGCTTGAAAGTTTTAGATTCATCCAATAATGGATCATTCCTTTATTTTGTGTCTTCTTGAGGCCAAGAGTCAATGAGGGGGCTTTGCTTCAGGATGCCTTTAGGAGCATCACCTTGGACTAACCCGGGGGGCAGGGTGACAATGTGTTACTCTTGACTTAAGAGAGGAGAAAATTCAGGGCAAATAGAAATCACCACACTAAACCTATGTTTGTCTACCACTGCAGCTCTTCATCGGTTGTATGTCATCTCTTCCCTTTTAAATGTGAGATCCATATGAACATTTCTCTATCTCTTGGCTTTGTACCTTGCTCACTTATTACAGGTATGAAAGAATTCCTTTAGTGCAATCCAGAATCTCAAGCCTTCTGATGATTTTTCATTAAGAATTTCAACTCATTCTGCAAAAAGTTTTCAGAAGTTTATTTTTTTCTGACAAAACAGTTTTGGGGTTGCCCTGAGATTTTTGGATAATGCAACCATTTGTACTTTACTTGAGCCAGGAATAGGATCTTCCCCTTGGTAATATCTGGATATCTGTGTATCTATCTTCTATCTATCCACCCATTAGTTTATGAGACACACACACACATGTATATGTATATGTGTGTGTATGTATGTGTATGTGTGTATATATGTATGTATATATATATATATCCAGTCTGATAAAACAATGCCAATGACCCCCATAGAAAAACCACGGCCATCGTAGGATATAGGACTCAGCTTTTCCTAAATGGTATTCCAGGGCCTCCTGGTTCATTTGCATTGAGTCAACTTTCTTTTTGTCCTGACTGGATTTTCCAGATGAGATAACTGAGATGAGATGATGTCTGGTTTGTACTTAGTCTCTATCTGTAGACTTTCTTTGCTGTCCTAGAGCCTTTGTTTTGATAATCTCCCTGGATCTCATATACTCAGTGCGGAGAAGCTGCTTTATCCCCACCTGTGCCACCAGGACTCCACATGTGTCCTGACCCCTCAGCCCAGCAAAGGGATCCCTGCTCTCTGTTGTAGGAGCATTTTTGCTTGGTCAGCCTCTCTGTTACTGCTTCCTAGACCTTCTTTTTATGAACCCCAGCTGGATCTCTCCCCTGCCATATCTCAGGATGCCACACCAGTTCCATTAGCTAGATTTCCTCTATAATTTTTATTGAAAGATAATTGCTTTATAATGTTGTATTAGTTTCTCCGGTACGACATTGTGAATCAGCTATAGGTATACATATATCACCTCCCTCTTGGACTTTCCTTCCCAACCCATCCCAACCTTCTGGGTCATCACAGAGCACCGAGCTGAGCTCCCTGTGCTATACCACACCTTCCCATTAGTTACTATTTCACACATGGTAATCTGTATACATCAATGCTACCCTCCCAATCCATGCCATCCCCCTTCCTCCTCCATGTCCACACATCTATTCTATATCTGTGTCTCTATTCCTGCCCTGCAGTTAGGTTCCTCTGTACCATTTTTTTTTTCTAGATTCCACATAGATTTCCTCTACTTTTCATTGCCAGAGTTGAGGCTTCCAAACACATGGCCCATTCTGGAAAAGAAATCCCCTCTTCAAGTCCTGGTACTGTCAAGAATGGCCTGGTTTTCTGTCAACTGAGCTCCACGTTTGTCAAAACACGCTCTGCATTCGTTTCTTGTATCATGTTTGAACAGTTTCTCCGCAGGTCAACATGACACTCATTTGGACTCATCTGAAAAGAACAACATGTTCTCTTTTATGTTTGCATTTTCCAGAATAAATGACTTTCTCTCCTTTAATTTCTACTTTTGGAATCTTAACAAGCACCGAGTTTTAGAGACAGTGACCTTGTTTTCAAGTGTGGAAATTAATTACTTTAAAATGTCACCGTTAAAAGAATACCAGCTCTCTGCTCTTACTCATGAATTACCATTAACTAAAATTGCACAAAAATTGTATCAGTTTCTTCTAACAAATGCCCTCCCCTTTTCTATGTGGGGGATGTTTCAGGCTGTTTCTTGGACAATTGCATTAAAATCACTTGAATTGAGGGGTGATTCTTAAAAATCCATATTCCGGGGTTCCACTGCAGACCCAGTAAACCAGACCTTGGAATTTACATTTGAAACAAGGTATTGTAATGAATCTTGTATATGTTAAAAAGACTTTTTCACTAAGTTCTGTTATCTGGAAAAAAAGAGCTGGCACCCCCATATATATATATAGTATATATATATACAGACTATATATCTCTCTATATATACACTATACATATACATTATATATATAGTAAATATTATATATAAAGTAATTAATATATATATATATTTGTATGTTTTGTTTTGCTTATCATATGTACTATAGTGATATAATAAGTGCATTATAGTGTTAGTCGCTCAGCCGTGTCCAACTTTCTACAACCCCATGGACTGTAACCTGCCAGGCTCTTCTGTCCATGGGATTCTCCAGCCAAGAATACTGGAGTGGGTTGCCATTTCCTTCTCCAGGGGATCTTCCCAACCCAAGGATCAAACCTGGGTGTCCTGCCTTGCAGGCAGTTTCTTTACCTTCTCAGCCACCAGGGAAACCCAAAGTACATTGTAAATGATAACCTTAAAATAGACATTTGAAAAGATAAAAGATCAATCTAAACAGAAGCTACATTTGCTTGCTGTTATTTCATGGTGCATCATTCTGCACACACTGCAGGATGTAAATCCTCCACTTGGGAAACTGTGGTATAGTTTGCAGGATATTAAATGTTCATCCAGGATTGCCATTGTCCTAGACCAGCAGCGAATGGCTTTGCCTAGCTTAGATATGCTACAGGAACAATTTGATTGTGGGATTGTCAGGGGGAATTGCAGGTGTAGGAGACTTTGGGGAAGAAGGTCTGGGTGTGCAGCGAACAGCTTATGGGCCCAGGTGAGGTGGTCGAGGTGTCAAAGGAGGTACAGGGAAGCGCTGATGACAGAGGGATTGGACTTGAAGGACAAGGGAGAGACACCAAGCCACTTCTTGAAAAACTAAGCTTGGATCAGCCCTGAATGCTATTAATGTGCACCTCTTCTGTCCTTCCTGTGGCTTGTGAAGTGCTGCTCAAAGTATGTGTGGTCAGATCCCAAACCACCAACTGTTACTGGCCCATGACAAGATCAGCATAGAATTTAAAAAAAAATTATCTTTTAGTTGCTTCCCTTGACATTTCTATTTATTTCTGGTTGTGCTAGGTCTTCGTTGCTGTATTGGCTCTCTCTAGTTGAAGCTAGTGGGGGCTACTCTCTAGCTGTGCTCTGTGGGTTTCTCATTGCAGTGGTTTCTCTGGTTGTGGCTCCCGGGTTCTACTAGTTATGGTCCATGGGCTTAGTTGCCCTTGTGGCTTGTGGAATCTTCCCCGACCAGGGATTGAACTTGTGTCCCCTGCATTGGCAGGCAGATTCTTATCTACGGTGCCACCAGTGAAGTCCCCGGTATAGAAACTGAGAGTACATTTAGAAATGGTTAGAGCCATTTGATGTTGCTGAAAAGCATCTAGTAATTCATATTAATTGCATAGGATTGGCCAAAAAGTTCATTTGGGTTTTTCCATAAGATGTTACAGAAAACCCAAATGAGCTTTTTAGCCAACACAATATTTTATAGCTGTATTGGTCTACAGAGCATTGGGAATTAAAGAGAATACCGTTGATCCTTCCCTCTAGCTAGCTGAAGATGTACTGCCCAGGGTAATGCATGAGGCTGGATTCTCTATCTTCTTGCCTCCTTTTTAGCCACTGAGGGCCAACGTGCTGGCCTCTGCCTTTCTCACCTGAAGGAGCTGCCTGTCTTAGCTTGTTAGAGGAGACTGGTAGAAAAGAATAATTGCGAGCTTGGCCAAGGTGTGTGACCTCTCTAGAGCCTCTCTGTCAGCTTTGAACTGAGATTATGGAAGTGTGCATATGACACAATGGCTGGGGTTCTGATTTTCTATCATCAGGTTGAACTGGACTTAGAGCTACATTTCTCTGAGGAAAGTTAGGATTGTGAGCAATAAAGCCTGTATTCTGACTGTTAAGTCCAGGAAATGGTGGAAGGAAATTAGTAGTCACATTTTTGTTGCATCACAGGCCCAGCTGCTGGTAACATAAAGGCAGATGTCTCTCCTTGTAGTTCTCCCTTATTATAACCTGCTTATGTGACCCCTTGTGAGATAGGGATAGCAGGATGGTATAGCTTTTGAAAGAAGTCAAATCCTAGCTTGGTGAGCTAACAGCTGATGCTACAGTTTCTCTGAGCCTCAGTTTCTTCATCTGTTCAACAGCCATCCCTGTTCCTATTGTAGGATTTTAGGGAAGATTCAATGACATTTTTGTAAAGCACATGTGATGGCTTATAGAACATTCTAAAGAGGTTGTATTGTTATTACCACCCTTTTTCAGATCAGATCAGATCAGATCAGTCGCTCAGTTGTGTCCGACTCTTTGTGACCCCGTGAATCACAGCACACCAGGCCTCCCTGTCCATCACCAACTCCCGGAGTTCACTCAGACTCATGTCTATCGAGTCAGTGATGCCATCCAGCCATCTCATCCTCTGTCGTCCCCTTCTCCTCCTGCCCCCCATCCCTCCCAGCATCAGAGTCTTTTCCAATGAGTCAACTCTTCGCATGAGGTGGCCACAGTACTGGAGTTTCAGCTTTAGCATCATTCCTTCCAAAGAAATCCCAGGGCTGATCTCCTTCAGAATGGACTGGTTGGATCTCCTTGCAGTCCAAGGGACTCTCAAGAGTCTTCTCCAACACCACAGTTCAAAAGCATCAATTCTTTGGCGCTCAGCCTTCTTCACAGTCCAACTCTCACATCCATACATGACCACAGGAAAAACCATAGCCTTGACTAGAGGAACCTTTGTTGGCAAAGTAATGTCTCTGCTTTTGAATATGCTATCTAGGTTGGTCATAACTTTCCTTCCAAGGAGTAAGCGTCTTTTAGTTTCATGGCTGCAGTCACCATCTGTAGTGATTTTGGAGCCCAGAAAAATAAAGGCTGACACTGTTTCCACTGTTTCCCCATCTATTTCCCATGAAGTGGTGGGACCGGATGCCATGATCTTTGTTTTCTGAATGTTGAGCTTTAAGCCAACTTTTTCACTCTCCTCTTTCACTTTCCTCAAGAGGCTTTTGAGTTCCTCTTCACTTTCTGCCATAAGGGTGGTGTCATCTGCATATCTGAGGTGATTGATATTTCTCCTGGCAGTCTTGATTCCAGCTTGTGTTTCTTCCAGTCCAGCGTTTCTCATGATGTACTCTGCATATAAGTTAAATAAACAGGGTGACAATATACAGCCTTGATGAACTCCTTTTCCTATTTGGAACCAGTCTGTTGTTCCATGTCCAGTTCTAACTGTTGCTTCCTGACTTGCATACAAATTTCTCAAGAGGCAGGTCAGGTGGTCTGGTATTCCCATCTCTTTCAGAATTGTCCACAGTTTATTGTGATCCACACAGTCAAAGGCTTTGGCATAGTCAATAAAGCAGAAATACATGCTTTTCTAGAACTCTCTTGCTTTTTCCATGATCCAGCGGATGTTGGCAATTTGATCTCTGGTTCCTCTGCCTTTTCTAAAACCAGCTTGAACATCAGGAAGTTCACGGTTCACATATTGCTGAAGCCTGGCTTGGAGAATTTTGAGCATTACTTTACTAGCGTGTGAGATGACTGCAATTGTATGGTAGTTTGAGCATTCTTTGGCATTGCCTTTCTTTGGGATTGGAATGAAAACTGACCTTTTCCAGTCCAAGATATTAAGAAGAGATGGCAAGAATACATAGAAGAACTGTACAAAAAAGATCTTCACAACCCAGATAATCACAATGGTGTGATCACTGACCTAGAGCCAGACATCCTGGAATATGAAGTCAAGTGGGTCTTAGAAAGCATCACTATGAACAAAGCTAGTGGAGGTGATGGAATTCCACTTGAGCTATTCCAAATCCTAAAAGATGATGCTGTGAAAGTGCTGCACTCAATATGCCAGCAAATTTGGAAAACCACCCTTTTAAATTCAATAAACATTATAGTTGAGCCCCCGTCATGTGCTGGGAATTGTACCAATTACTAAGGGAACTCCAATAACAAGACAAATACCATCCTCATCCCCAAATAGTTTATGACCTAGTTGATGGAAACACAGCTCATTTCCCTTTCACTTCCTATTTCTAACCAGAGTGTAAACTTTGTACAGTCAGTTCCGTTCAGTTGCTCAGTCATGTCCGACTCTTTGCAACTCCATGGACTGTAGCACGCCAGGCTTCCCTGTCCATCACCAACTCCTGGAGGTTGCTCAAACTCATGTCCATTGTGTCAGTGATGCCATCCAACCAGCTTGTCCTCTGTCATCCCCTTCTCCCACCTTCGGTCTTTCCCACTATCAGGGTCTTTTCCAATGAGTCAGTTCTTTGTGATCAGGTGGCCAAAGTACTGGAGTTTCAGCTTCAGCATCAGTCCTTCCAATGAATATTTAGGACTGATTTCCTTTAGGACGGACTGGTTGCATCTCCTTGCAGCCCAAGAGACTCTCAAGAGTCTCCTCCAACACTGCAGTTCAAAAGCATGAATTCTTCGGTGCTCAGCTTTCTTTGTAGTCCCACTCGCACATCCATACATGACCACTGGAAAAAGCATACCTTTGACTAGATGGATGTTTGTCAGCAAAGTAATGTCTCTGCTTTTGAATATGCTGTCTAGGTTGGTCATAACTTTCCTTCCAAAGAGCAAGTGTCTTTTAATTTCATGGTTGCAGTCACCATCCTCAATGATTTTGGAGCCCAAAAAAATAAAGTCGTTTCCATTGTTTCTCCATCTATTTGCCATGAAGTGATGGGACCAGATGCCATGATCTTAGTTTTCTGAATGTTGAGCTTTAAGCCAACTTTTTCACTCTCCTCCTTCACTTTCATCAAGAGGCTCTTTAGTTCTTCTTCACTTTCTGCCATAAGGGTGGTGTCATTTGCATATCTGAAGTGATTGATATTTCTCCCGGCAATCTTGATTCCAGCTTGTGCTTCTTCCAGCCTGGTAATTTGCATGATATACTCTGTATATAAGTTAAATAAGCAGGATGACAATATACAGCCTTGATGTATGTACTCCTTTCCTGTTTTGGAACCAGTCTGTTGTTCCATGTCCAGTTCTAATTGTTGCTTATTGACCTGCATACAGATTTCTCAGGAGGCAGGTCAGGTGGTCTGGTATTCCCATCTCTTGAAGAATTTCCCACAGTTTATTGTGATCCACACAGTCAAAGGCTTTGGCATAGTCAATAAAGCAGAAGTAGATGTTTTTCTGGAACTCTCTTGCTTTTTCTATGACCCAACAGAATTACAGTTGGAGTGCCTTTAATCTATCTTGGGCATAGATTAGCGGGCAGCCTAGTGCAGGCACAAAGAAAGTGCTTAAGAAATCTGTGTTGAACTTAGTGGAATGCCATTATCCTCCCAGATTTGGTTTAACATGATGCAAGGGCTCAAGTTCAAGTAGCTTCTTGGGGAAATGATCCTGAGTAACAATGGTAGGAAAGTGGAGAAGGAGGACAGAGCTGGAGAGGAAGCCAATAAAAGGTGTTTTATTCTTCATCACACTTACCACTGTGGGCAACTGGAACTCAGTCCTACTGGGGCCATCTTGGGAGGCAGAGGTGCAAGGGAGTTGGGTTACGATTCATCAGCTAGGATATACTGAGAGCTTCTTGCAGGTGAGAATTAATCTTCCAGCACTTCTGCCTGCACTGATGGCCAGAAAATTTCCCGGACTCAAAACCACAGGGGTTGGAAGTTGAAAGTCATCCTGCTGATGTGGTAATGGTAAATGTTATGGGGGTGTGGGTGGAATGTACATTTTCACCCAGTTTCTCTGCTAGTATCCCAGAAATTTGCTAAGGTCAATCTTACCCCTGGTCTGCACATGGAAAATGTCTGCAATATATTCTACCATCTTCTCTGTCTTCTCCAAATACACTAGCTGACAATGGTGCAGTCTTCCTCTCAGCTCCCAGCTCACTTATTATTATTTTAATTGCATTCCCTTTGGCACAGACACACACAAAGCTATTTCAGTGTTCTCTGTGGGCGTCTCACCTTCCCACGGCAGTGTGAACTCCTGAGGACAGACCTCAGGATTTATTTATCTTCTCTTCTTGCCACATTGCCCAGAACAAATGAGGCTGCAAAAATTGAATTTGGAGTGAATTTAACTTTTAGGTCAGGGGCTAGTGATTTGGGCTACTCAACTTCCACTTTTTTAGCTGGGTCTTCTGCTCTGACTTAACTGATTTACAATTGTGTTGATTTTAATATAATTTGAAAAGAATAATAACTCCAGTGACCAAAGTTGATTAATAAATTGCCAGTTTTTAATAAAGACTTGTGTGCCTGGCACAGCACACTAAGATAGTCTTTCATATAATCCTCACAGCAAAAGTTGTGCCACCATTTTATAGAGTAGGAATCTGAATAATTAACTAATTACATAAGATCACAAAGTTAATTGGGGTTTTCCTGGTGGCTCAGACAGTAAAGAATCTGCCTGCAATGTGAGAGACTTGGGTTTGACCCCTCGGTCGGGAAGATACCCTGGAGAAGGGAATGGCAACTGACTCCAGTATTCTTGCCTGAGATCCGATGGACAGGGGAGCCTGCCAGGCTACAGTCTTGGGGTTGCAAAGAGTGAGACATGACTGAGCAACTGCCACTTTCACTTCTCTTTTCACATAGTTAATTAGCAGAAGGTGACCAATTTAAACTCAGAACTAACCTGGAATTTCAGACATATAACCATTGTATTGTAGAGTCTCCCAAATATAAAAAACAGAAGAAAGTACTGAAAAGAACTGATTCATTAATTTATTCACCTGTCAGTCCAACTGTCTAACTAAGGAAACACCTATTTACTAATTTGTCATCTTTAGCTGGACTGGTCAAAGACAGATGGGACTCATTCTTGGGAGACAAGGCAGCAACTATCTTGGGAACACTTTGATGTCTCAGTCACCTTTTTCTTTTCTCTCTCTCCCAGCCCTTCATAGCCAGTGACATTCCATCCAGTTTGAAGGCTATAGAAAATTTATATATATAACTGAATCACTGTGCTATACACGACACTAACACAATAGTGTCAATCAACTCTACTCCAATATAAACTTTTAAAACAATTGCCTTTCAAATCACATATTCTCCAAAATGGGTTGTTTATGCTTAGGTATAGGTTTAAGTACAGGTTTTCACTCAGTTCAGTTCAGTCACTCAGTCGTGTCCAGCTCTTTGCGACCCCATAGACTGCAGCATGCCAGGCTTCCCTGTTCTTCACCAACTCTTAGAGCTTGCTCAAACTCATGTCCATTGTGTCAGTGATGCCATCCAACCATCTTATCCTCTGTCATCCCCTTCTCCTCCTGCCTTCAATCTTTCCCAGCATCAGTGTCTTTTCCAATGAGCTAGTTATTTGCATCAGGTGGCCAAAGGATTGGAGTTTCAGCTTCAGCATCAATCCTTCCAATGAGTATTCAGGACTGATTTCCTTTAGGACTGACTGGTTTGATCTCCTTGCAGTCCAAGGGACTTTCAAGAGTCTTCTCTAACACTACAGTTCAAAAGCATCAATTCTTTGGCATTCAGCTTTCCTTATGGTCCAACTCTCACATCCATACATGACTACTGGAAAAATCATAGCTTTGACTAGATGAACCTAAAGGTGGTAAATTATTGAGGTGGCCAAAAAAATCATTTGGATTTTTCTGTAACATTGTATGGAAACCAAGATTTTGGGCCAATTCAATATTTTTTTATTTATGAAATATCCACTTGTACATGCTGGGAGTATCTTGTTGCTGTCCCTGTGACATCAGGTTGGGTGTCACACACCCTCTTAGGTTGTTAACTCTCTTCCTTTCCTTATACCATCTCTCCCAGCCCCTCTCCCTAGAGAATGATCATTTATCTGGGAGCCTTGCTCTGACTCATTACATATGTTCCCAAATCCGTAATCGCCACTAGGACTTAGCTCTTTCCCCGCAGGACCTAAACTCTTGAAAAGCAAAGCTAGAAAGAGATATTTCTCTGCTTGTGCTTTCTTCTCTTCCTTGAAGTAAGGAGGAGTGAGGCTGACCTGGTCTAGCTGAATGAGACAAGGGCTCCTGGGCACAAGATAACACAAGATGAAAAAGTGCCACCAGTTAATATTTCAGAAAAAAAAATTCCATTTTATGTTTTTAGAATAGGTTTATTTTAGGTTGGCCAAAATGTTCACTTGACATTTTCCCTTAGATGGTATGGGAAAACCTGAACAAATATTTGGCCAAATGTATATTTATATGTGTGTTTAAACACTGATGTATATCTGTAATCTTTGATCATTTATTCTTTATTTTGTTTGGCCATGCTGGAAAATCAGATAATTTGTTCTCCTTATACTGGACAGAGAACAAAAGACAAAAGTGATTCAACAAAGAGTCATAAGCTGTTTAATTTCAATTTTGTGTGGCTTGTTGAACTGTTGTGGAGCCAACTGCTTTGTCCCAGAGGACTTATTTTTGTAGTGTTCTACCAACTTTCAAGTGCATTGACCCCAGACGTTTTCTAAGTATGCAATTTGGAGTTCAGTCTTGTCTGAAATTATATTAGAAGATTGTCTGATTTGCCCGAGTCACAAACTGCCTTCCAAATAGTTTATTGGAAAGCATTAGTGAGTTGTCTAGAATTTGCTAAGAGGAAAACATGATTTATTGATTGTCTTCTGAGCATTTTTCTTGTTGAGATAAATAGAAAATTATTGTAGCCTTGTTTGAAAAATTACAATTAAGATTGCTTTGTTTTTTCAGGGATAGACCTCTATTTAGTAGATTTTTGAATGGAAAAAAAGCTTTGGCCTTTGCAGACTTTGAAGTCTAAGGCATTAAAGGAACAAAGGCCAAGATGATGGGAAAAAAACTAATATATAATTTGTTGAACTCTTTTAGTACTCCATTTATGGACAAATTCCAATTTCAGATACTAAGCTAGTATTTTCTGCATATAAGTCAAGCGTTTGAAGTGGGCAGTTTTCAGCCCATTAATCTGTACTGCTGTGTTGGAAACAATTTGAAAATGACTGACTGTTAGTTTAGTTTGCAATTCACTATATTGTTCTCAAGGATTAACAAGAATGACTGGTCACCACCCACTCTTCACTTTCCCTTCCCACCCATATATCCACATAGGAGCACATCACACACACACACACACACACACACACACACGGCACACACACATACACGCTCCTTCCAGGATAACTTCAGCATGGTCTCCACATGAGCATTTCTGCTGAGATGACAGCCAGTCCTAACTACAGATCATCCATTACAGGCTATCACAAGCATATCTTTGCACTGAGGTTTTCTCCACCCAGTGCTAATGGCTGTTTTTAGAAATATGGACGTATACGTAAGTAGAGGCACATTAACTGAATGTTTGCCAGGGTGTCAGACACAGTGGTTAGAATGGTATGTTCATTCTGTGGTCACACGTGTCTTGTGCTGGCAGCTACTTTTGTGACATCTGCTTTGCAGGTAAGAAAACTGATAATCTGAAACTCACAGGACATGTTTAGGGCTTGACAAGTGATAGGAAGCTGAGTCAGGAATCCCACTCTCAAACCTGCTGCCATTTGCCTTCAGTTTAATTACCTGAAGTGTGAAGACTGGCACCCAAGCTGGTCTGTCCTAAACCCATTTTCCCTATCTTACTGCTCAGAGCGTCTTTACATGTTCCCCCTGCTACGATGTGTGAGATAATTAACCTTTGGAGACATATGGACTTACTCTGATTCAGGCACGTTTGTGTAGAGCAAGAGCATTTAGAATTGAATTAACTTTGGTAAGACAATTTTCCGTAAGGGACAAGATCAGGACATAGTGGTTACTATGGGTTACAATTCCTACAACCATTGATAGCCCACCTCTTTCCTTCCTCAACTTTCATTTTGTTTACGTCTCATTGGGTAGATCCTTTGGAGAATCTGACCTTTGTTCCGGTTTCTGAGTGAGTCTTGTCAGTTACTGGCTAGGTAAGGGAAAGGTATTCAAATATTGGATAATGATATATGAAAAAAGCTGAATTGCTTTTCCTTACTTTTAAAAGGATTGGGTTATGTTGTATGGATTATATTAATGTATGAGGGCTTCCCAGGTGGCTCATTGGTAAAGCATCCACCTGCCAATGAAGGAGATGCAGGAGACACGGGTTTGATCCCTGGAGGAGAAAATGGCACCCCACTCCAGTATCCTTGCCTGGAAATTCCATGGACAGAGGAACCTGGAGGGCTGCAGTCCACAGGGTGACAAAAAGTCAGACACAACTAAGTGACTAAACAGCAAAAATAACAAACAACATTTGACATTTTCTAAAAGAAATCCATGGTATTTGTGGGAATTGTGAAATGATTTCAAATATTGTTACCAAAATGAATGCAAAAAGGGTTTCTAGCTAATAGAGGGAATTTTGGATATAATTTTCATTGATGCTTGGTGCATGTAGTTCACTAGAAAGATTGTACACTTTCCTTCACTGTTGTATGAACAAGGTGAGGAATCTAGCTAGTCCAGATGACTAACAACCTTGTAATTGTACTCAGGATCTAGAGCTTGGTTTGTTCTATATCCCATCACCAACATCATAAAAAACTGTGTTATCTGATTTAACGGCAAGTCTGGTTGGTCATGCCTTCAAAATACTGTAGCATCTAACACCTTGGAGAGCAATGTTCACATGAGATTCTTATTGAATGTCTGAAAATAGGACATAGGGACATAAAAGCCCTTGTAGCAGTTTTTGTGCCTGGTTGGTGATATCACTGAGTTATGGAAGTCCTGGGCTAAGCTATTTTGTGATTTCTTATAATTTGAGAGAAGTTTTTCTTATGGGTGCAGCTGATTTTGGTTGGGTTTTGGTTCAGTTCAGTTGCTCAGTCACGCCTGATTCTTTGCGACCCCGTGGACTGCCACATGCCAGGCTTCCCTGTCCATCACCAGCTCCCAGAGCTTGCTCAAACTCATGTCTACTGAATTGGTGATTCCATCCAACCATCTCATTCTTTATTGTCCCCTTCTCCTCCTCCTTCAATCTTTCCCAGCATCAGACCTTACATACAGTCATGTCCAACTCTTTGCGACCCTATGGACTGTACAGTCCATGGAATTATCCAGGCCAGAATACTGGAGTGGGTATTCTGTTCTCTTCTCCAGGGGATCGTCCGAGCATCATGGTTTTTTCCAATGAGTCAGTTCTTCGCATCAGGTGGCCAAAATATCAGAACTTCAGCATCAGTCCTTCCAATGAATATTCAGAACTGAAATCCTAGGATTGACTGGTTTGATCTCTTTGCAGTCCAAGGAACTCTCAAGAGTCTTCTCCAACACCACAGTTCAAAAGCATCAATTCTTCAGGGCTCAATTTTTTTATGGTTCAACTCTCACATACATACATGACTAATGGAAAAACTGTAGCTTTGACTATACGGACTTTTTTGGGTAATGTCTCTTTAATACGCTGTCTAGGTTTCTCATAGCTTTTCTTCCAAGGAGCAAGCGTCTTTTAATTTCATGGCTGCAGTCACCATCTGCAGTGATTTTGGAGCCCCCCAAAATAAAGTCTCTCACTGTTTGTATTGTTTCCCCATCTATTTTCCATGAAGTGATGGGACTAGGTGCCATCATTTTTTGAATCTTCATTTTTTGAATGTTGAGTTTTCAGCCAGCTCTTTCACGCTCCTCTTCCACTTTCATCAAGAGGCTTTTTAGTTCCTCTTCACTTTCTGCCATAAGGGTGGTGTCATCTGCATATCTGAGGTTATTGATATTTCTTCTGGCAATCTTGATTCTAGCTTGTGCTTCATCCAGTCTGGAGTTTCGCATGATGTACCCTATATAAGTTAAATAAGCAGGGTGACAGTATCCAGCCTTGATGTATTCCTTTCCCAATTATGAACCAGTTCTTTTTTCCATGTCTGGTTCTAACTGTTGCCTCCTGACCTGCATACAGATTTCTCAGGAGGCAGGTAGGGTGGTCAGGTATTCCAATCTCTTTAAGAATTTCCACAGTTTGTTGTGATCCACATGGTCAAAGGCTTTGGCATAGTCAATGAAACAGACGCAGATGTCTTTTTGGAATCCTCTTACTTTTTCTATGACCCAACGAATGTTGGCAATTTGATATCTCGTTCCTCTGCCTTTATTAAATCCAGCTTGAACATCTTATTTGCAGCCAAGAGCATTCTGATATAACATTTCTATGAGTAGAATTGGCTACAGAATTTGTGGGGCTCAATGCAAAATGAAATCAAGGCTTCCTATTAAAAAGTTATTAACAATTTCAAGACAGAGGCAGTAGAATATTAAGCTCAGTGAGGGATCCTCCTGAGCACAGAGCCCTGTGCATGTCCAGGAAGCTGCCTAACCTGTAAAGAGCTTGAATAGAAGACTTCCCATCCAAGCCAGGGAGGAAATCTAAATTTGTAGAAACCTCTTCCCTTGGAAATTAAATTTGCTATTCCCTTCTGGTCAATATGATTCCTAAACTAGGCTTGATCTCAGGTGGCATTGGCTTACAGCGGCTTGAAGCAGGGCTTCACTCCCTGGCCAGAGACTGAGGTTGAGTCCTGGTGGTGAAAGCACAGAATCCTGGTCTTTAGACAAGGGTAGTAACAAGGCCCTGGATTTTTGGCTACAGAGAATTCCCACAAAGATAGCAAATAGAGAAGCAAGTGAAGGGTTTATTAGAAGGAAGAGAGTTCAATACATGTGGAGACATACAGGCAGACTCAGAGAAAGAGTCCCTGAGTCGCACCCTCTTGACAGTTTGAATTCCTTTTGTGTGGCATTTCTGCAGTTTCCTTTGACCAGTCATCTTGCTTTACCTGGTTCTAAGGCTCTATTTTGTAAATCTCGGGGTCCCCCTAGGTGTGCCTGCACTTCTCTTAGCCAAGGTGAATTCTAGCCAAGAGGCCTGTGGGTAGAGCATCCCTTGGCATCACTCCCCTTTGATCTCCAAGGAGCCGTTCTCCACCTTTGTGGTTGGGAGGTCTCCTGACTTCGAGAATGAGGAATGTGTGGTCTTCGTAGGGCCCCGCCTCCCACTGAATTGTCCTGCTATTCTTGTCTCAGTGTATCAATCCACAGGAAATGAATCTCCTGTTGCTTCACCCTGGGGATCCCACGTCCCCCCTGCCTCAGGCTTACCTAGAGAAATTGAACCAAATGAGACGTTCCTGAAAGAGCTGTTCCCAATCACTTAGTGTGATTATCTTTCCGAAAAAAAGGTAATCTTGTTTTCAGAACTAGTCATTTTTTCACATTGACCAGATGGAACGAACATAAACTATCTTAAACCTCTTACACTCAGTTTCATGGTTAATATCTTTTGTGCTCAGTCTCATGGAAACCTGAGGAGCTTATATGTTTTTGTCTCATAAAGACCTACCATATTCTACTAATAAAGGTATGAAAAGTGAGATCTAGAAGATTAACTTTATGAGTGTCATTTGGGGTGATGAGTTATTGATAAAGATATAAGATGCTATGTTTTACAAGCAAACTTTTAGTGCTTATGGTAGACGTTCAGCTACAGCATCTTCTGCTGGTGGGATACAGCAATAAGATTATTCATGCACATAATGCAAGGCTCAATATCGTTCTAGACTTCAGTGTTTATCAGGTTTAAGTACATACATTCATAGGTATGGGCTGCCCATGGGTTGACTTTTTTACTTGAGGACCACGGATCCTCAGGATCAGAGGAAGTTTGTTCAGTAATTTTTGAATAAATTGAATGTGGTGTTTTTTTCCAAGAGGGAAGACAAATGTAACTATTTCTAAATCCAGAGAGACTGCAATGACTCCTTGGTAGATCATGAAACCAACAGCTACCGGTTGTGCTGATAGAGCAGTGAAGACCCTCCCTATTTAGGAGGGTCTCTCAGCATCCCTATGCTGACGCTCTAGTCAGAGTTCCTTTGGTTGAGAAAAAATAATGAAAAGGGATGCTATGAATTCCAACAGTTAAACATAAAGTATTTGCACACATCTGAAACAACATTCACTTAAGTGGTATTCATTAGATCTACAGGAAGTTTGTATTGTTTGTATGGCTTAAAGTAGCCCTTATGGTTAAGGCAAAGGCATTCACATTGAGGGAGAAAATTTTGTTCATGGGGAAGAGCTCATCTGTAGACAAGATGTGAAGAGGGCAGCAGGAATCCAAGAGGAGGAGGCAAGATTCAAGAGTTTGCTTTCTAGCTAACACTTCTAAGATAGGAAAGATTTCCTACTCATATTTGAATACTTTTATCCCCTCTTCTTCCCCATACCCCATAACGTAGCTCTGTCCCTTACAGAGCCAAAGCCATCTATTTGTTATTCCCAGATAGCAGCCTAGGCTTTTCTACTTCCCCATTAATTTTTCTCATACTACTCTTCTGCACTGAAATTCCTTACATATTTGGGGTTCCCTGGTGATCCAGCGATTAGGACTCCACACTCTCTCTGCTGAGAGCCCAGGTTTGATACCCAATTGGGGAACTAAGACCCCACAAGCTTAAAGTGCAGTCAGAAATTTTTTTTGAAGATTTAAGTGAAAAAAAGAAATTCGTTACATATCCATTCTTAGCAACTGTATTCTAACCATTTTGAAGATCTAGGTCATAGACCCTCTCTGGGAAACCTTCTCTGAACTAGAATTTATTTTGCACAGGTCCTGTACTTTCTTGCTTGACTGTAACTATTTCTCTGTCTTCCAGTGTTCCATCTCAAGATGCTTATTTTATACCCCTAAGTAGACTCTAACTTCCTGATAAAAGGACTCTGTCTTATACTTTGTTGTATGACCATGAACTCTTAGATTGATGCTCTTATGTGGTAAGTATGCCACAATATTACCTAACTTGTGTGCAGGGCTGCTCACCACTCAAAAATCAAAATGAGAGAGAGGCAGATGTTGGTAGAAAGGAAAGATGCTTTAAATCAGAATTCTGGCAATCTGGGAAGGTGGTGGACTCCATGTCCACAGAAACCAAGTCCAAAGATTCTACTGGGCCATGAAAGTTTGTAAAGTGAAAAAACGGAAGTAATATCAATGGATCATTGAGATAGGGGGTGGTCAGTCTTCGCCATCCCCCACTGTGTGCAGGCTTGTCAACTTCTTATGATCTTTAGATGATATCTTGTTCATACAGTTTGTTCATGATATTACTGAAGGAAAGGAGAGCTGGTCATTTGTTAATTACTTACTCTTCATTTCTACTTCTTTCATCTTCAGAAATAACCCACAACAAGGTATTATGTGATCAAAAAATTTGAAAGGAGTTCTAGGGCCAGAAATGAATAGAGCATGGGCTATGCCTGATTTAAAAGTTAATTGCAATGTAGCTTTGATAAATTGATAAAATGAAAGGGGTTTCCTGCAAAAATCTGCTTACAGTACTATTTTGTTGAATTTGTTTGCTGCTTTGACATAATGTGTATTCTTTGGCTGTTTAAGTGTTAGTCACTAAGTCGTGCCCAACTCTTTGCGAGCCCAGAGACAGTAGCCTGCCAGTCTTCTCTGTCCATGGAATTCTTCAGGCAAGAATACTGGAATGGGTAGCCATTCCTTTTTCCAGGGGATCTTCCTGGCACAGGAATTGAACCTGTGTCTCCTGTATTGCAGGCAGATTCTTTACCATCCGAGTCACCAGGGAAGCCCTTGGTTATTTATATTAGGTTATAAAAACTAGACTAGTACAAAAACTTCTAGATGGGATGATCTTAATTGTGATCCCCCTACACCAGAAAGAGATGTTGGAAAAAGTATAGTTAAGATATATACACAGCTCAGTGGAGAAATAGGTAATTATAGATATCTTAAAAAGAACATTGGAGAACCAGAAGACTGATTTCTAGTCCAAAATATTTTCACAACACTGTATTTTGTTATGACTAAATCCCCAGGGGCTAAACCTGTGTTAGGCAGGGGTTCAACAAATTCAGTATTTGTTGGGTGAATGAATGATGAATGAAGGAAAGCCTGCAAATCATAGGAGAGCTGAAGGAAAAATCGCTAACTCCATTATTGCTGATTCATCTGAACATCTTATAGCCTGTGTTTCCCCAGTAGCAAATTAAAGGGGTTGGATCAAAATACCTTTTCACTGTCTTTGAGATCTTTTCCATGCCCAATGTGACTTTGTAACTTAAAGCATCATGATTACATGATAGATTTGTAGAGTGTTCTAAACTGTCTTTTGTGTGTCAGAGTGGCTGCATTTCTCACTTGGAAAGGAATGCTCCTTTGCATTTTAGAGCCCTGGGTTCCTTGAAATTTTTCTAGTAAATAGTCATTTTAAGTTGTTATTAGTTCACACCTTACTGAGACGGTGTATGGAACTTGTGCAGTCAGGTGTTAGGAAAATGTGTCTGAGAAGATTGAACAGAGGATGGGGCAAGAATGGGAAGTGTTACAGAGCCCTGGGGAGGAGCAATTTACAGGCAGCCTCCTGGCCTGGAGGGTCAGAGTTGGCTGTGGGTCCATTTGAAAGGAGACCTCTGGGTCAAGATTCACTCTTGGAAGCTGGTGAAACTCTAAGCTGTATTTCTATTTAACTCTGACCAGCAGCAATAATTGAATTTTTGTTCAAACTCAAGTTCATTGTTGAGGACTTAATGTGAATATGAGGTATTTTTCTACCTCATCCTTTATGCTGAGATTAGCATCCTTTTGCTAGAGGTTAGGTTGTAAGGCAAAAATGTGTTCAACAATTACCCCTTAATTGTTAGGTGCCCAGTGAGAGAACAATGTAAGCAATCATAGTGGAGAACAGCCAGGTTTTCCAGAGGTATTGACATGAATGATATTTTGTTTAACTGGCGGCCAGCTGCTGGCTTGTACTTGAAGGCTATTGTTTCCCTGAAAACTGTTTCATTAAATGCAAGGGTCATACGTGGTAGTCAGTGTAAGAAGATGCTCATATAATGAGAGTCATGTACTCAGTGTAAGAAGATGCTCATATTATAAGTTACCTAGAGCAAGCTCTGGGAGATGGTGAAAGACAGGGAAGCCTGGCATGCTGCAGTCCATGGGGTTGCAAAGAGTGAGACACAAGCGAGCCACTGAACAAAATAGGATCTGAGACTCACTGGAGAACATCAGATTTAGGCTCACGCTGAGGTTCATGCTCATTGAGTGGAACGCTGGTGTCCCAAGATCCTGACATATGTAGAAATTATTCTTTCTTTCTGTCTCTGTCTCATCTTTCTCTCTGTCTCTCCCCCTCTCCTCCCTTCCTCTAACCCCCATGCTTGTATAATGACATAACTAAATTGGCAAAAGGAAATGGATAGAGGGTGTAACCCCATGGCACACGCTTACTTTTGCACTGATACTTTTCTAAACCTCACAGAGTGCCTTCTATCTAAGGGTCTGCCTCTTATAAACAAGGGATTGATTAGTTTTCTCTTTCTTCCATAACATATTACTACAAAGTTAGTGATTTAAAGCAACACAGATTTATTCCCCAACCCCAGGTTTCTTATACTGCAGTTCTATCGGTCAGAAGTCCAACATAGGCATCACTGGGTTAAAAGGTTCCCAGGAACCTTTGTTTCTGAGGCTGTAGGGCACAGTCATTTTCTGCTCATTCGAGTTGTTGGCGAAATTCGGTTCCTTGTTGTTCTGGGACTGAGGTCTCCGTTTCTGTGCTGTCAGCTGTGCACGCATGCTAAGTCGTGCTTGACTTCAGTTGTGTTTGGCTCTCTGCCCGCCAGGCTCCTCTGTCCGTGGGATTCTTCAGCCAAGAACACTGGAGTGGGTTGCCATGCCCTCCCCTAGGGGATCTTCCCAACCCAGGAATCGAACCTGCATCTCTTATGTCTCCTGCATTGGCAGGCGGGTTTTTTTACCACTAATGCCACCTGGGAAGCCTCTGTCAGCCCCTGTCAATTGAGATCAGTTGGGTTGATCTCAATTTTTAGAGGCTTCCCTGATGCATTGGCTCATGGACCCTTTCTCCATCCTCAAAGCCCTAGCAGGCTAAGTCCCTCTTACATCTCCAGTCTCTCTTGCCTCTTGTATCATTTCTCTCACTGACTTCTCTTCCTTTGTCTTTTTCTTTAAAGGTCCCATGTGATTAGATCCATCTGGATAATTTGGCTAATCTCCTGAATCCAAAATCTATAACCTTAGTTTCAGTTACAAAGGCCCTTTTTGAATATGTACAACATATTCACAGGTTCTGAGGATTGGGACGTGAATATCTTGGGGTCGATGGGGAGGTGAAGAGGGTTATTATTCTGTCTACCGTGGACCCCTTGAAAGAAACTTCATTTTCTCCTAAAATCCAGGGAAGCTTCATACTGTTAGTTTCTCCAAGGACTGACTTTTATGGATAGCTAACTCCAGGAGATGAGGACTAGGAGAAGGAGGTGCTGAAAATGGCTCTCTGTCCCTCAGTGACCATACTTATCAAAGTGAGTAGCCATGACATGGATCCACAAAAAGCACTGTTACTGTTGCCTAGCTGGGGAATAAAAGGAAAAATAAAGGTAAACCACATGAAAACATGTAAGGTTTTTGTTTTGTTTTCAGGTACAAAAAGGATGGCAGTCTAGTCAAATCTCTCTTTTTCTGGAGCTCCAAGAACTAAACACTGAATAAAAATGTAGTCCATCGTACTGCTCAAGCATTGAGCTTCCTGAAATAGCTCATTAAGATGTCATAGCTCCTTTGGTGGGCTGATATTTTGACATTTCTAAGCTCCAAATTTGCCTTTTGTGTATCATACAGTGTCTCATCAAGGGACTAACAAAACCCTTTTACTATAAAGCCAATGTATTAGCACCATTCCCTTGGTTATTCAGTCACTTCATGTAAGTAATTAACTCCACTTTTCTCAATGGCAGGCTAGTTTTCAAAGCCAGAGATGCCCATTGTTGGTTTCAAGTGTAGTTCCTAGCTAACAGAACAGAGCAAATGGAAATTAGGTGCAGGAATAGTGTCATTGGGAACAGCAGAGAATTTAATCCAGGTGACAATTTGAACTGGTTCAATTATTTTTCAGTTTCTTAACCAGACATGTCTATGCAGCAGCACACAAGGCTTTGAAATACAACATCTTGCTCAGGGTTATATATCTTATAAGTATAGAGATCAGTGTCTCCAGCTAATATGAGATTCCAGGAAGAGATGGGGATGGCGTGGAAGGCCCTTATTCTTTGCATCTGAGGGTATCTGCATCCTTGAAGTAAAAGTAAAATTTTTAAAAGATGAGTTAGATCATGTCACTCTCTGACCCAAATCTGGTACTCAAAAACTTTACTTGGACCTCCACTGCCGGAAGTCAGTGCTGCTTCAAGGGTGGTCATTATGACTTCATAAACTCGTGCTGATCCTGTGCCTATCCCAGAATAAAATCAACAGTGTCACTAAGCACTATTTAATTCAGCAGAAATAGATATATATGTGCATATATTTATGCATATACATATATTTAGTGTATATGTGTATCCCCAACCTTCTCAATGAAGGCGGGAATGCAGTGACATATATATGTATACATACAGTACATATATACTTACTTGCATATATATATATTCATACATATATATGTATGTGTATGCATGTATGTTCATAGGCATATATATGTATATAAACACACATGTGTCTGAGTATTTTTCACTTTCTTTGTTCCTGTTAAGTCGTTGATTTTAAAAGTCACCTTAGAAATCACCTTTTCAATTATGGCCTCTCTAGCCATCTATCTAAACTTCTACAGCCTTCATTCTACCCACCACTGGCTAGTCCACATCCTGTTTCTTTCTCTTTTTTTCTTCTTAACACTAACTACAGATTATTTTTCTATATATTTTACATGCTTTTTATTGTTTTTTATTGTCTTTCCCTGTAGAGCTATGCTCCTTGAAGGCAGAGATGTTCTGTTTAATTCTGTAGCACAATTCTAGGAAAGTACCTGGCACATAATATGGACTCAATAAATATTTTTTTGACTGGAATATTGAATAAGTTATTGGAACTATTAATGGACTGATGAATAAATAGATAAATATGTGAATGAATGACTGGATGGATGAATGAAAAAATACATGGATATGTAAAAGTATATCAGTGAATGAGTAGATGGATGAATGATATTATCAAAGCTTATGTTGTTTCTCCATTTGTATAAACCTGAAGATGGAGTATCTAATCTCTGGTGTAAGCTGATTGACTTCTCCAAAACTATAGGAGTGAGGTGTTTTCCTGCAGATTAATCATCATGCATGTGGGGTGCATGTCTCCTGATCTCCTATGGAGCATGCATCTATCACTTATAAAAGAGTAATCTATGATCTAAATGGTGACAGTCTAAGAATGTAGTTTTAGAGACTGACTGCTGCCCAGAAGATTGACTCATTGTGAATGAACAGAATAAAAAGGACTTAAGATTTCCTACTTAGCAAAGTAGCACATCATGGTGACTAATATCTTGAACCCTGAAATTACATGAACAAACAGATCACATCCTACTGGGTGCCATCTATGTGGCCTCAGGGATCTCATCTACCTAAGCCTCACACCTTTGATATAAAGATAATTACTTCTTAGGGATGCTTTGAGCATTAAATGAAATAGTATTTGTGCAGTTAAAGTTAAAAATGTTTAAAAACAGTAAGAAAATATTTTGTTTATAAAATTAACATAGAGCCAGATACATTGTGATCACCTAATAAATGCTGGTCAGCTCTGCATGCTGTCTCTATACCCTTTAACTCTGCTCTCAGCAATCTTGAAGAAATGTGACATTTGTCATTTCCAAACCTGTTTTTTTTTTATTCACATCATTAAGAGATTGTTTTTTGCTTTATTTATTTTTTAGTTTCTTGTGCTTACTCGCTGAATCATGCCCAACTCTTTGCAACCCTATGGACTGTAGCCTGCTAGGCTCCTCTGTCCATGAGGATTCGCCAGGCAAAAATATTAGAGTGGGTTGCTATGCCCTCCTCCAAGGGCTCTTCCCAACCAAGGGATAGAACCCAGATCTCCCACATTACAGGTGGATTCTTTACCATCTAAGCCTAAGAACACTGGAGTGGGCAGCCTCTCCCTTCTCTAGAGGATCTCCCCAACCCAGGAATTGAACTGAGGTTTCCTGCATTGAGAGTGGATTATTTACCATCTGAGCTACCAGGGAAGCCCTTTAAGTTTCTTAACAGGATATGAATAATCATGTTTTCCAAGGTATTACACATTCTTTGCTAGAGTTTGTGAGATGTGTTTAGATACATGGAATGTTTTTAGTTTTAAGTGTTATATATTTTAATTTTATCAGGATTAAACTAGAGCATATATCAGAGTGAGTAAGGTTTGAAAAGAGAAATTAAAGAAAAGAAATTGGAAATTAATAGTACATAGGCTACGTGGATAAGGCAAAAAAAAAAAAATGCAGTGTCCTACACTTTTGTTACCCACAGTTCTAACTGCTGCTGCATTGTGCTTCCAACAGAAGTTGTTGCTATCCTGAGTCTCCAGGTCTTTCCTTCTTGTTGCAACACACGTGGTTCATCCTTGGTCATTGCATTGCTCTCGGTCCATTGCTCACTCCTATTTGATATCCTATTTTCTCAGCAGCCTACTCAGTTAAGTAGGGGCAGTGTTAGAAAAAGCAGTATCTTGGGACTTCCCTGGCAGTCCAGTGGTTGGGACTCCACACTTGCATTGTGAGGGGTGGTCAGGCATGGCCAAAAGAATGAAGCACTCTTGCGCTCTACGGTAACTATCTAGCTTCACAATAATAACAACTCTGTGCTACTGGTAGTATTGTTCATATTTTATAGACATGGAAACTAAGGCTTACTGAAATAAATAACTTGAAAGAAGTTGCAGAAGGTGGATGACAGACAGAACTTGAATCTCTCTGACCTTAATAGACCTTCTCTTTCTCCTGTTTTAGTGGTTCTCAGCCCATGCTGTGTGCTAGAAACTGTTGAGAACACCATGGCCTGCAGTCTCAAAATAGACTAGTTGATCTCAAATTCTGGGGTGGGGGTCTGGATATGATATCTTTATTTTATTTTTCCCAATTTTTTTATTTTGAAAATCTCAAACCCACAGTCATTGTGAAACCATAGCACAATAAACACCCTTCCCTTCACCTAAAGTACCAATTATTAATATTTTGCCTTATTTACTTAATCTCCATTCCTAACTGCCTTCCGTCATCTCTCTTGCATGTATATATATATATATATGTATGTGTGTGTGTGTGTATATATACATACACACACACACATACATGCACACACAGATAAACATACACTTATTTATCTATTTTATTTCCCTAGTTCCTTTGAAAGTGATAAACATCATGTAACTTTACTATTTTTTTTAAATTTATTTATTCAGCTGCACCAGGTCTTGGTTATGGTGCACAGGATCTTTAGCTGTGGCTTGCTAACTCTTAGTTGCAGAGTGTGGGATCTAGTTCCCTGACAAAGGATTAAACCTGGGCCTCCTGCATTGGGAGCACAGAGTCTTAGCTACTGGACCACCAGGCAAGTCCCCCAAATCACTTCACTCTTGAATCTGCAACATGCTCTTAACTAAAAAAAAGGATATTCTCCTCCATAACCACAATGTCATTTTTATACCCAACATATACTTATAAATAATATACTTATTTTGTGTATTACATATTGTCCATTTATAAATTTCTCCAACTGTTTCAAAAATACACCTTATTGCTTTTTTAAAAAAAATCAAGATTCAGCTGAAAATTATACATTCCATTTTATTTTCATGATTCTTCTGTCTCCATTACTCAAGAATACAGGTTAGCAAACTATAGCCCATAGTCCTAATCTGTTTTATTATTGGTTGTCTGTGATGTGCAAGGTAAGAATGGAATTTACAATTTTACATGGCAGGGAAAAAAAGTGGAAATAATACTCTGTAAATTATTGAAAATCACATTTCAGTGTCTGTCGATAAAGTGGTAATGATTTGACTACATTCATACGTTTATGTATGGTTCATGAATACTTTTAGGGCTACAAGAGCAAGACTGAGTAGCCATAACAGAGATCATGTGGCAAAGCCTGAAATATTTACTACTACTTGGACTTCTACAGAAGTTTTTGACCCTGACGTAGAGCATTCCACTCACTTGAAAGAAATCTTTTCATGCCTTAGATATTTTAAAGATTTCAATCTAGCTTTGTAGCTGAATCCCCTGCAGTCTGGAACTGTTTTCTCATTTAGAGATTCCAATCACACATTTTGGCACGAGTTGCAATTGGTGATGTTGTACATTTTTCTCTGATCACATCAGGGTCATACAGTATCAGCTTTTTCTATTAATAGGGCTGCTAGTTTTGCCATTTGCTTCAGCTGTTATCTGCCAAGCGTTTCCATTGTGAAGGAAACTTTTATCTTTGTAAATAACAGTTACTGTCATCGGAATGTTGGTGTACTCTCACATTTATATGTTGAGATCCTAATCCCTAAGGTGATAGATAGTATTAGAAATTAGGAGCCTTTGCGAGGTGATTAAGTGCCCCCATAAAAGAAGGCAGAGCTCCCTTGTCTCTTCACCAGATGAAAACACAATGAAAAGACTGCTCTCTATGAACTGAGAACCTCTCACCAGACACCAAACCTCAGGGCACCATGATCTTGGACTTGCCGGCCCCCAGAACTGTGACAAAGAAATTTATGTTGTTTATCATCTAAACAGTCTTGGTATTTTGTTGTAGCAGCAGAAATGGACTAAGACAATCAGTGGGATATTTTTCATTTACTTTATTCCTCTGGCTTCTTGACTTGTTCTTTGGGTGTGGGGTGGTGGATTTTTCTATTCTAATATATGCATTTAAAGCTGTTAATTTAGAGGTATTATTGATGTTTTTGTATTTCATTATCATTCAGCAAAAAGCATTTTCCAATTTTCATTTTGATTTCTTTAATCCATGGGCTAATTTAGAAGCATATTGCTTAATTGGCAAGCAGTTGAAGATTTTCTAGTTATATTTTTCTTATTGATTTCTAGCTTAATTTCACTGCGCTTAGAGGAAAGATTCTGACAAATCTCAATTCTTTATTTTCTGAGGCTTGCCTACTCTAAACTTTTGGATTATTGAGGACATGCAATTAAATTATATATGTATGTATGTATATATATATGTATGTGTGTGTATATATATATACACACACATATAAATTCCACAAAACATTACCATTATTGTCTGTATAATCAATTTTCAAGAATGTTCACCCATTTATTTATTTATTTTTTTTCCCCTGCTATTTAGTATTTCTTGGAACTATGTGTTTTTATCTGGACTCATTTAATCTAAGGAACTAATTGTGGTATTAATTTTAATGAAGGTGTGATAGTGAATTCTTTATTCTTATTTTCTGAAAATATATTTTTAAAAATTTTGAGGTATATTTACTCAGGTCTAGAACTTTAGGTTGGAATTTATGATATTTTAGCACATTAAATATTCCATGAGTAATCTTCTCGACTCTTCTGTTTCTTTTGAGAAGTAAGCTCTCAGATACTCTAGTTCATCCTTTGAAGGTAGTGTGTTCTGTTTCCTCTGTTTTTAAGATTTTCTTCTTGTTACAGATTTTCAGTAGTTTAACTGTGATGTGGTTATATTTGATTTTATTTGTATTTTACTTGCTTGGGTTTTCTAGAATATCTTGAGTTTGTGGGCTTTCTATCTTTTATAGGTTTTGGAAAATTCATAGCCAGCCAGTTAGATCTTCAGATTTTACTCTGTCCTCTTCTCTGTCTCCTCTCCACTTAAACATCTTTGTCATTTTCTTCCTATCACTGATTTCTCTTGTATTATCTGTATTTTCCATATCGTGTTTCTCTTTCTTCCACTTACATTCTACTGACATTTCTACATTCTGTAGATCATTTCCTCTTCAACATCTAAATCTGCCACTAGGTCTGTCGAAATAATAATTTTCCATATTTTTTTTTAAGTCTAGAATTTTATTTTTAAAACTCCATTCCCTTGGTTTAGTTTTCTATGTCATTATGTAACTTCCCACAATTTTATTTTTTTTTAAATATTTTGACGTTCATAGTAACTTTTGATTAAATGCTTTTCATTTTATCAAAAGCAGTTTTGAAGACTCCATATGAAAAATTGTTACAGAAAAGATTTGTCTTGTCTGTACTGATCAGATAGAGTAGATGACACTTTCATTTTCTCAGCACCTGAGATGAGTTGAGACTTGATAGTCATTTTTGTAAATTGGTGTGAGGTGATAGTTGGTCCGTATAGGTGATAATGTACAGAAACTTCCTCCACTCCATCTTTCACCCTGTGGATGCTTATCCACTGACAGTTCCTACTTCAGTGTTTTTATAACACTGTTAAGTCGCTTCAGTTGTGTCCGACTCTGTGCAATCCCTTGGACGGCAGCCCACCAGGCTCCGCCGTCCCTGGGATTCTCCAGGCAAGAACACTGGAGTGGGCTGCCATTTCCTTCTCCAATGCGTGAAAGTGAAGTCGCTTGGTCATGTCCGACTCTTTGCAGCCCCATGGACTGCAGCCCCCAGGCTCCTCTGTCCATGGGATTTTCCAGGCAAGAGTACTGGAGGGGGTGCCATTGCCACTGGTGGTTGTAAAATGATGACTTTTTCCCTTTCTTCCTTTATTTATTTCTAAACTGGCATTATTCTGTAATGAAATTTTTTGTTTTGTTACTTTTTTTTTAGTATCGAATTTTCCCTGATTAGGCAGCCTGAGTTTATTCAGGCTGGCTTCTCTATCCTTTTAACATGTATTCATGTTTTTACCTTTGTGGTGATGGCCCAGGCATCAAATGTTTCTTCATGAATCTGTGGTTCCATCAAGTGGAGAAGACTTTGAAGTAGACATCTCAGTTTTATATATTATTGCTACTGGTCTGACATTGCTTCTAGGCTCTAGGAAATATATACGTGTGTGTATCCATCTACACACACACACATATTTATTTATATTTACTTGATC
Organism: Bubalus bubalis; assembly: GCF_019923935.1. Classification (NCBI taxonomy): domain Eukaryota; kingdom Metazoa; phylum Chordata; class Mammalia; order Artiodactyla; family Bovidae; genus Bubalus; species Bubalus bubalis. The sequence continues at coordinate 20,606,090 of NC_059177.1, read as the reverse complement.
AGTCTCTCAGTCATGTCCAACTTTTTCCAGCCTCATGGACTGTAGCCTGTCAGGCTCCTCTGTCCATGGAATTCTCTAGGCAAGAATATTGGAGTGAGGTGAAATTTCCTTCTCCAGGGGATCTTTGAGGCCCTAAGATAGAATTTGCATCTCCTGCATTGGCAGGCGGATTCTTTACCACTAGGACTGCCTGGGAAGCCCCTGTATTAACCTGGTTCCAAATAGGAAAAGGAGTACGTCAAGGCTGTATATTGTCACCCTGCTTATTTAACTTCTATGCAGAGTACATCATGAGAAATGCTGGACTGGAAGAAACACAAGCTGGAATCAAGATTGCCAGAAGTATCAATCACCTCAGATATGCAGATGACACCACCTTTATGGCAGAAAGTGAAGAGGAACTAAAAAGCCTCTTGATGAAAGTGAAAGAGGAGAGTGAAAAAGTTGGCTTGAAGCTCAACATTCAGAAAACGAAGATCATGGCATCCAGTTCCATCACTTCATGGGAAATAGATGGGGAAACAGTGTCAGACTTTATTTTTCTGGGCTCCAAAATCACTGCAGACGGTGACTGCAGCCATGAAATTAAAAGACGCTTACTCCTTGGAAGGAAAGTTATGACCAACCTGGATAGCATATTCAAAAGCAGAGACATTACTTTGCCAACAAAGGTCCATCTAGTCAAGGCTATGGTTTTTCCTGTGGTCATGTATGGATGTGAGAGTTGGACTGTGAAGAAGGCTGAGCGCCGAAGAATTGATGCTTTTGAACTGTGGTGTTGGAGAAGACTCTTGAGAGTCCCTTGATGCAAGGAGATCAAACCAGTCAATCCTAAAGGAAATCACTCCTGAATATTCATTGGAGGGACTGATGCTGAGGCTGAAGCTCCAGTACTTTTGCCACCTAATGCAAATAACTGACTCCTTGGAAAAGACCCTGATGCTGGGAGGGATTGGGGGCAGGAGGAGAAGGGGACGACAGAGGATGAGATGGCTGGATGGCATCACTGACTCGATGGATGTGAGTCTGAGTGAACTCCGGGAGTTGATGATGGACAGGGAGGCCTGGCCTGCTGCGATTCATGGGGTCGCAGGGAGTCGGACACAACTGAGCGACTGAAATGAACTGAACTGAACTGATATTTTTATTTATTTACACATCTTTCAAACTGTCTATACTATAACTATTTATACTAAAAATATGAGTTAATACAGTATTTAAAATTCTAGCTCATTTCTACAGGGCACATATTTGTTTAAGCCCAGAGGACACTGAAAGCATCAATAGTTTTAGGATCTCTGAATATCATATCACTATGAAAATAAAACTTACTGTGGACAGAGACTGCAGCATGAAATTAAAAGATGCTTGCTCCTTGGAAGAAAATCTGTGACAAACTTAGACAGTGTATTAAAAAGCAGAGACATCACTTTGCCAATAAAGGTCCGTCTAGTCAAAGCTATGGTTTTTCCACTAGTCATGTATGGATGTGAGAGTTGGACCATAAAGAAGGCTGAACACCGAAGAATTGATGCTTTTGAACTGTGGTGTTGGAGAAGACCCTTGGGAGACCCTTGAAAGCAAGGAGATCAAACCAGTCAACCTTAAAGGTTATCAATCCTGAATATTCATTGGAAGGACTGATGCTGAAGCTAAAGCTCCAACACTTTGGCCACCTGATGCGAAGAGCTGACTCATTGGAAAAGACCCTGATGCTGGGAAAGACTGAAGGCAGGAGGAGAAGGGGATGACAGAGGATGAGAAAGTTTGGTGGGCATCACCAGTTCAATGGACATGAGTTTGAGCAAACTCTGTAAGATGGTGAAAGACAGGGAAGCCTGGCACACAGCATGACTGAGTGACTGAACAACAAAATGAAAAGAAAACTTACCAACTGTATAGTTTACTATTTGTTTGTAGTTCTTTTCCTTAGATAAAATATGCATACTATGAAATCTGAAAATCTTTAGTATCCAATTCAGTACATTTTGACAAAAACAAGATTTTTTAAAATTCCCCAAGTAACCCTAAAGTGTAATCAGAATTCATTTCCTGTGCAGTATTCAATGGGATCTTCATAAATTTTCATTTGAAATCAACATGGTGAGAGATCTTCCATCAGATCTTTAAAGTTGACAGATCTCAAGTTTTCCCAGTCTCTGGTAATCCAGATACATTGCTGATGAAGCAGGTTTAGACTATGGACATTATAGCAGTCCACCCTTAGTATGTTTTTTTTCCATTAAGAGCTGTTTCTCCTAATTTAAAGAGAGATTACAGAAGCTTTTCCATTTTTAAAAATGGAATTTACAATTTATGGGATAATCCTTTCGCATTCATGGCCTGATAATTTTAGAATGCTGTCAGAGAAGGGAGCCTGGGCATGGGGTGGGGCTACTGAAATGCCCACTGTGTCTTCACACTGTCTGTAACCTGCAGCTTTTGAGAAGTAGTCATCTCTCCATATTTTATTTGAAGCTTCAAGACTTCTAGAAACACTATTCCCAAGATACTTACAAAGACATTTCAACTCCCAAAGCTTGGGTTCTTATCTTTTGTCTCCTTGAACATGTAGAGAAATCACTTGAAGGGATTCTAGCCAGTTGAGACCAAGGATTATTCTATGTTAACAGGGCCAGCACATGCCTGTGCTCCATATTTGGTGAGCTGGTATGTATCTCTTATTGTGAAAATTGATGGTGATCTAGTCAAAAAGAGGAATAACTTAGAGACCATCTCCTTGTGTAGGAACTTGCATGGTAAGAAGGTAGCTTAAGTTGCTTGGATAAAGGAACAGGGTTTTAGTTGTAGTGTCAATTCTGAAACCTGCCCTTAACTCTGCTCTCTTTCAAGCTGCAAAAAGCTTGATGACTGGACATTTGCTATATACATTTTAATTTAGGCCCAGGCTAAAATACAAAAAGTTCTTAAGGCTCTCTTGAGGGGATAGTTTGTCTTCTGCTATTTTCCAGAGACAGTGTTATTATAGACAGTTTTGTCCCCAAGATTGAGTAATTTAAGAATGGGCTCATTTCAGGATTAGGCCAGATAACCAGGTAGCATTGGTAGATCATCTGCATCGACAGTGGTTCTTCAAATACATATATGAAACTTGATCACATTTGTGCTTTGTTTTCAATTCAACATAATGGGTTTTTCCTCAACATGAGATTTCACACAAGTATCACTTTTTGTGTCTGGTTATTTTATTCTTTAAATAAACTTTAGTGTTTAGAGCTGCTGCTGCTGCTAAGTCGCTTCAGTCGTGTCCGACTCTATGCGACCCCATAGATGGCAGCCCACCAGGCTCCCCCGTCCCTGGGATTCTCCAGGCAAGAACACTGGAGCGGGTTGCCATGTCCTTCTCCAATGCATGAAAGTGAAAAGTGAAGTCGCTCAGTCATGTCCGACCCTTAGCGACCCCATGGACTGCAGCCCTCCAGGCTCCTCCGTCCATGGGACTTTCCAGGCAAGAGTACTGGAGTGGGGTGCCATCACCTTCTCCAAGTGTTTACAGCAGTTATAGATTTATAGAAAAATGTGAAAATAGTTCAGAGTGTTCCCATAAATCCCATATTCAGTTTCCCCTATTAGTAACACTTTAGTTAGGTATGTTTTTCTTATAATTAGTGGGCTAATGTTGGCATATGAATTAAAGCCCATGTGGCAGTCATATTTTTTGTTGGAGAATGGTATTAGAAATGAAGACCTGGGAATACGATGTGCCTCTTGACCTTCACAGATGACAAAGCAAGGAAATATATGTGTATATCCTAATTATATAAATCTCTGTCTAGCCATCCATCTATCTACATGCATGAATGCTCAGTTGCTTAATTTTGTCCAACTCTTTTGTGACCCCATGGACTGTAGCCCGCCAGGGTCCTCTGTCCATGGGATTTTCCAGGCAAGAATACTGAAGTGGGTTACCATTTCTTCCTCCAGGGAATCTTCTCAACCCAGGGACTGAACCCGAGTCTACTGCATCTCCTGCTTTGGCAGGCGGATTCTTTACCACTTAGTCACTTAGGAAGTCCTATGTGCTTATACCTATCTATACATATATATACACATATATATATCTTCTTGTAACCATCTCTATCTATATGAAGCTAAATATGAATTAATACTGATATCTCCAATTCTAATCTATTACCACATGAATCATTCTTGTCTCTTCCCCTACTTATCTTTAAATCCCCACCCCAATAGTGATAAACCTGTCTCCCACCATATGCCATGCATTTACTTAATATTTAATTCCAATTTACAAATATAGAGGTTTCATAATTGTAACCTCATACCCACTTGTGCTATCCATTTATATCTAGAGTACAGTGCTTCTGAACAGTTTCTTGTACATTAAGTTTTACAGAGCTTACTCATTTCGGAAGTTAATTAGGCCATCACTTTTTCTTCTACTTCCTTCATCAAAGTTGTTTCGTAGATTTAGAATACAATTAATTTGTTTTTCACATTTGTATTCCACCTTGCTGCTGCCGCTGCTGCTAAGTTGCTTCAGTCGTGTCCGACTTGTGCGACCCCATAGACAGCAGCCCACCAAGCTCTGCTGTCCCTGGGATTCTCCAGGCAAGAACGCTGTAATGGGTTGCCATTTCCTTCTCCAGTGCATACCTTAGGAGTCCCCAATCTCCTAAATGACATTTAAAATTTTGCAGATATTAAAGGCTGTGCTTTGTGTTGTAAAATTCTATAGGTATTGACAAATGCAAGATGTCATGTATATACAATTAGGGTATCAAATCTTTATCGCTCTAAAAGATCAACCATGCTTAACCTACTTAACCCTTCCTGTCCTCCATCCAACATCTTGGCAACCATTGATCTGTGTATTTTCTCTATCAGATCAGATCAGATCAGATCAGTCATTCAGTCGTGTCCAACTCTTTGCGACCCCATGAATCATAGCACGCCAGGCCTCCCTGTCCATCACCAACTCCTGGAGTTCACTCAGACTCACGTCCATCGAGTCAGTGATGCCATCCAGCCATCTCATCCTCTGTGGTCCCCTTCTCCTCCTGCCCCCAATCCCTCCCAGCATCAGAGTCTTTTCCAATGAGTCAACTCTTCGCATGAGGTGGCCAAAGTACTGGAGTTTCAGCTTTAACATCATTCCTTCCAAAGAAATCCCAGGGCCGATCTCCTTCAGGATGGACTGGTTGGATCTCCTTGCAGTCCAAGGGACTCTCAAGACTCTTCTCCAACACCACAGTTCAAAAGCATCAACTCTTCGGTGCTCAGCCTTCTTCACAGTCCAACTCTCACATCCATACATGACCACAGGAAAAACCATAGCCTTGACTAGACGAACCTTTGTTGGCAAAGTAATGTCTCTGATTTTGAATATGCTATCTAGGTTGGTCATAACTTTCCATCCAAGGAGTAAGCGTCTTTTAATTTCATGGCTGCAGTCACCATCTACAGTGATTTTGGAGCCCAGAAAAATAAAGTCTGACACTGTTTCCACTGTTTCCCCATCTATTTCCCATGAAGTGGTGGGACCGGATGCCATGATGTTCGTTTTCTGAATGTTGAGCTTTAAGCCAACTTTTTCACTCTCCACTTTCACTTTCCTCAAGAGGCTTTTGAGTTCCTCTTCACTTTCTGCCATAAGGGTGGTGTCATCTGCATATCTGAAGTTATTGATCTTTCTCCTGGCAATCTTGATTCCAGCTTGTGTTTCTTTCAGTCCAGCGTTTCTCATGATGTACTCTGCATATAAGTTAAATAAACAGGGTGACAATATACAGCCTTGACGAACTCCTTTTTGGGGAATGTCATGTGTGCAAATCATACAGCCTTAATGGACTTCCTTGTTTCACTTATGCATTTAAGATTGATCTTCTTTTCATGGCATGATAGCTCATTCCTTTTTATTGCTGAATAATATTACATTGTATCAATGTAACTGAGTTTGTTTATCCATTCACCTGTTTAAGGACTTTTGCTTATTTACAGTTTGTGGTGATTGTGAATAAGGTTTTCTAAGCAATTGTGTGCAGGATCTTTGTGGACTTAAATTTTCACATCATTTAGGCAAATAGCACTTGCTTTTCTCTCATATGTCCAATATCCACCTTCTGGCAAACTTGCTAATTTTCCTTTTTATTGTCTGAGTGTTAAATTGTTAATATGAAAGGATACTGTTCTCAGTTATGGCATAAAAGTTAGTTCAGTTCAGTCCCTCAGTTGTGTCTGACTCTTTGCGACCCCATGGACTGCAGCACACCAGGTTTCCCTGTCCATCACCAATTCCTGGAGCTTGCTCAAAATCATGTCCATCGAGTCCTTGATGCCATCCAACCATCTCATCCTCTGTCGTCCCCTTCTGCCTTCAATCTTACCCAGCATCAGGGTCTTTTCCAGTGAATCCGTTGTTCGAATCAGGTGGGCAAAGTATTGGAGTTTCAGCTTCAGCATCAGTCCTTCCAATGAATATTCAGGACTGAGTTCCTTTAAGATGGACTGGTTTGATTTCCTTGTAATCCAACGAACTCTCTCAAGAGTCTTCTCAAATACCACGGTTCAAAAGCATCAATTCTAAAGTGCTCAGCTTTCTTTATGGTCCAACTCTCACATCCATACATGACTACTGGAAAAGCCATAGCTTTGACTATGGAGTGGTAAGCACAAATAGCTATTGTCTGTGACTCACCAGGCACAGTCTAGTGGGCAACACATATATTAGCAGATTAATCACACAAATAAATTACCAATTGCAACTCTACCATCTTAACCAAATGATCAAAGTTAATGTCACTAATAATTGAACAAGTCAATATCATATGTCTCCTGATACAGTACACTGAGATGAAAAAACATCAGATCTTTGATATTTCAGCAAATTAAGTAACTGAAATGTAACCATAAGGAACATCAGACAAACCCAAACTGAGGGTTATTTTATAGAATAACTGTTTCTTTATTCTTTTTTTAACATTTTATTTTTTATTGGGATGTAGCCAATTAACAGTGTTGTGATAGTTTCAGATGACTAGCAAAGGGACTCAGCCAGATATATACATGTATCCATTCTCCCCCAAACTCTTCTCTCATCCAGGCTGCCATATAACATTAAGCAGAGTTCCCTGTGCTGTATAGCAGGTCCTTGTTGGTTAAAAAAAATCAAGGTCGCAATAGGCAAAGACAAATTGAGGGATTATTCCAAATCAAAGGAGACAAAGACACGTAACAAGTAAGTGCAATGTGTGTTCCTGGGTTGGACCTTGAAGCAGAATTTTTTTTTTTCATCAGAGGAAATTTTGGGGAAACTGGATTGGTGATGTATGAATAGTTTATAGAAAATATTATTGGAGAAGGAAATGACAACCCACTCCAGTATGCTTGCCTGGGAAATCCCACAGACAAAGGGGCCTGGTGGGCTACAGTCCATGGGGTCGGGAGAGTCAGACAGGATTGAACAACAACAATGGTATTATGTTAATGTCAACTTCACCACTAACATTTAACTGTGTTACAGAAGAACATGTCTTGGTAGGAAGCTCACAAGTATTTAGGGGGAAAGTGACATTATGTTTGCAACTTAAATGGCTTATAACAAGAAAAAATAATATGCATGTATGCATAGAGAAAATTATAAGCAGGTGTGGAGAGCTTTAGCAAGTGAACAGTCTGCGAGGGTTATATGGGAGATGTTTCAGTTATTTCGCTGCTTTTATGAAATTGCTTTCAAATAAAAGTCTACACAAAAGAATAAAAATCACAAATGCAGTTAAGTTCTGAGAATGAGATGAACATGATGCTTTGATAGAAAAATAGAAGGACTAGGTAGGTGAAAGAGGGGAAGGAAGAACATTTAAATCAGTCTCAATCAAAAAAATAATTATTAAATACTTGCCACATCCCAGAGACTGGCTCTTGATAATGGGAGGACAACAGTGATGAAGAGAGAGAAAGTTTCTGTCCTCAAGGAGTGTTTATGGTTGAGGGACATTAAACAATCTTAAATAAATTATGAAGATACGTTTAGGAAGAGCTGTGAGGAGTTTATTTGGCTCATTCAGACTGGAAATGAGTTTCAAAAGGATCACAGTATTGGTGGTGGGTTTAGAAAGAAAGGAATTTAATTCAGGAGAGATATTTAGCAAGTAAAAGAGAAGAACAAGAGAGCAAATTTGCAGGTTGATATAGGAGAATGGTGTCTACAATTACTCTCAAGATTTTGGATTTCCACCTCAGTGCCTCTCAAATAGCCCATCATTAAAACACAAACATATCAGTGCACAGAATTCAGGTTGAACTCTTTCTTTTGTCACATGTTCCATACAATTTTCAGGTAATTTAGAGTGACATTTCTTAAGCACAGTATTGGCATAGTTACTGTTGCATTGAATAGTCTATGTTGATGTTCTCCTATTTGTTATTCAATTTCGTCTTCTCCCTTTTTCATAATGTCTTTGAGTAAACAATCTACCCAGGGTTCCAAACTGATGTCATTCTCCCGGTAACGTTCCCTCCCATCCACCTGCTTTAATCTCTTGGACTCCCTTGATCATTATTCCAGCTGTTTCCTCTTTTATATCACTTCTTTTCTCTTTTCTTTACCATCAAGCATTTCTCGTGTCTTTAAACAACCTCTATCAGGAACTCGGCCTTACCTCTCCTGATCTTGCAAATGAAAGACTCTTAGAAAGTCTAAATCTATCTTTGGAAATGGTTTTCTTCTTTCAGAATGAACAGAATCAAATTAAGATGACAAAAGATGAGAAGAACCTAACCTTTGAATAGTTATTCTAGTAGAAGCATGGGGTCGCAAGAGATCTTAAAAATCATAGGTATTTAAGGCCTCTTTAATTCAGCCCTCCATATAATAAAAAGATGCCATGTGAAAGGCTATTATTTATCTTTCCCAATTAAATATCTCTAGGTATGGGAAACTTGCTACTCCCTGTGCCATTTATAAATATATTAATGTATTTAACAAATAGATATATTTAAAATTATATAATGCATTTGTATATTCATAAATATAACTTTATATATTTACAAATGGCACAGGAAGTAGTGAGTTTCCTGGAGATATTTAATTAGAAAAAATAAAAAATAGTCTTTGAGACCATTATTTATATATAAATATATAAATTTATATATATTTATTTATATTTCTATATATATATATATATATACACACACACACACACACACACAGTTTATTGATTGTCTAGTGGGAGTGAATGCTACATCTAGTTCACTTTTGATGTGATTTACTCGCTGTGAATGACACCCAGGGTGCTCTTACACCTTACCTAACCCAGACAGAGGATGGTGGCTTATTTCACTTATATTTGGGTGAAACTAATACAAAGTCCAGGTCTCTAAGTTTTGTGCTCAGTCACTCAGTTATATCCAGCTCTTTGTGTCCTCATGGGCCATAGCCCACCCACCAGGCACCTCTGTCCAGGGAATTTTGGCAAGAATACTGAAGTGGGTTGCCATTTCTTCCTCCAGGGAATCATCCGAATGCAGGGATCGAACCGCGGTCTCCTGCGGTGGCAGGCAGATTCTTTACCATGGAGCCATCTGGGAAGCGCCCCATGTTCTCATACCACTGAAGTGTTTAACTTTCCAGGGGAAAAAAACTGAACTATAGAGTCAGTAGAGGTATGGGGAAGAGAGGATGGATTTGAGAGGCATTTAAAAGGTGCATCAACAGTATGCAATGACTGACGTGTGCTATGGTAGTATGAACAAACAAGGAAACTTAGAGAATTTCCATGCTAAGATGGCATATTGAACATACATATCTAATTTTACTCCCTAAAGTACAGTAAAAAGCTATCATAAAGATATTTAAAAAATAAATTGTAATTCCATAATATTTTGGAAAGTGGATGGCAGATTGACTGGAAAGAAGTAATTGACTAAATGGACTTGAGAAAGTAAGATGCTAAGAACATGAAGGGAAAACTGAGAGCACTATTACATGGGTAGCAGCCTCCCTATTCAATGAAAGTTAAAATATCACAATAATTGGAATTTGGGGAAGGAGAAGCAGAAGGGTGGTAGAAGAGAGCTATGGTTTCAACTACCAAGTAGGAAGGACATCCAGAGATAGTGCCTAAAATGCATAAATGTGAAGTGTTCATTTATTGATAAATAGAAATAAGATGTAAAAGTTTCAGAAGAACTAAGGAAATCTAAAGTTACTGCATCTGAGAAAGGGTATTTCTTATAAGTCTATACTGTCTGATGGGGCTTCCCCAAAGGCTCAAGCGGTAAAGAATCTGCCTGCAGTGCAGGAGACACAGGTTCAATCCCTGGGTTGGGAAGATCCCCTAGAGAAGGAAATGGCAACCCACTCCAGGATTCTTGCCTGGAGAATCCCATGGACAGAGGAGCCTGGTGGGCTGCAGTCCATGGGGTCACAAAAGGGTCAGACACAACTGAGTGACTAAACCACACACTGTCTGATTTTAAAATTCTGTGCATATATTAAGAAATTAAGTTAAAGAGAGGTTTATGATGTTTTCCTGATGTGAATCTTTTAAAGATAATAAGAACTGTTTAAAAAGGAAGGCATGCAGGAGGATAACAGAGGTCAGATCCGTCCACGGACAGATGAGAAAATGGAGGCATGACATAATTGCGTCTAATCTTGCAGTTCCCAAAGCACAGCCACTGTCAGGAATGCAGTCATCTGCATGTCTAAATTAGCTTCTACTCCAAATACAAGGCCGAACCATTCTAGCAGGACGGCAAGGATGTGGTCCTGGAAATTCCACACCAGCACAATGCTGACTTCTTGGCAGTGTGCCAAAACGGTAGATTAAACATATTGACGACAAGGAGACAGCATTGTCACGGTGACGAGCCATGGCGACTGCAGGAATTAAGCTGAAATCTGGGTGCAGGAAAGGAGATTTCTTCATGTCTTTCAATGAGCGCGAAAGGGGAACCTACCACGGATAGGCTGAGGTGAAAGCGTACTAATGGGAGTGACAGTAATGAGATTATATGTATTATAAGCACTGACAATTATGCTCTCGTTACTAAAATACACAAAGGGAATGAACACAATTATGTAACAGCCACTGCGGGACAATGAACTTATTATACCATTGGCGCTGTAATCTATAAAAGTTGGCTGCTGCATTTTATGCATTTATGAGAACAAAATGAAGCATTTCCCCTCTTATATCCCATAAAATTGGGGGAAACTAATATTTGAAGAAATTGTTCTGGAAATGGGCCTTCAGTGGTCATCCCCTTTTGGGAATTCTCTGTTGTGTTGCTTGGAGATTTTGAGTGAGGGGTGTGGGGGGAGGTGAGGACTATTCCAGGCCCCTTCAGCCTTCTTCAACCCAGAGTAGTGCTACCTCTATCTCTTTTGAAAATAGGCTGTCCTATAATATGTATTGTTATTTTTTTAATTGGAGGGTAATTGCTTTACAATATTGTGTTGGTTTCTGCTGTGCAACAGCATGAATCAGCTATATGGTACATATATTCCCTCCCTCTTGCGCCTCACGCCCCCCACCCTGACCCCCATCCTACCTCTCTAGGTCGTCACAGAGCACTGAGCTGAGCCTGTGCTATCCAGCGCTGACCCACTAGCCATCTACTTGACACACGGTGGTGTATATATGTTAATCCCAATCTCCCAGTTTACCCCACTCTCCCCTTCCTCCCCCGTCCACATATCCGTTTTCTACATCTGTGTCTGTATTCCTGCCTTGCAAATGGGTTCATCTGTACCATTTGTCTAGATTCTACATATAGGCATTAGTATATGGTATTTGTTTTTCTCTTTCTGACTGACTTTGCTCTGTATGGCAGACTGAAGATCCATCCACATCACCACAAATGACCCAGTTTTGTTCTCTTTTATGTCTGAGATTACTCTGTAGTAGATATGTACCACATCTTCCGTATCCGTTCCTCTGTCTATAGACATTTAGGCTGCTTCCGTGTTCTGCTTCCTGTGCTACAGTGAACACTGGAGTACCCAGGTTGTTTTGAATTATGGTTTTCTCAGGGTATTTGTATTTGCCCAGTGGTGGGATTGCTGGGTAATAAGATAGCTCTATTTTTAGTTTTTTAAGGAACCTCCATTCTATTGTCCATAGTGGCTGTATCAGTTTATATCCCCACCAACAGTGTAAAAGTGTCCCTATAATATTTTATATAAAAACATGCTTCTACTGCAACAACAAAGTTTGAAATTCACAAGTCTTTTCAGTTTGCTTGCTTTTGAGATGAGGGGTCTGAGGCCTTGAGAATTTAAGTGGCTTGACTAAGATCCATCTGAGCTAGAATGAGAACCAAGGCCCTGACTCCTTGGTATGCCATTGCTGCTTGCTACATCACACATGGATGTGGCAAGAACATGCATTGTCTGTGACGATGAACGCCTTGGAAGGGCTTTATCCAACGTGGTGGACTTCTTCAGCACTGCAGAAACTGGTGATGCAGTGTAATTCCAAGACACCACACAGACCAGCAGTGATGACTTGCCAGAGATGATGCCTGGATAGGTTGAAAAGGGTCCTGCAGACCAGACTGTGCTAATTCATTTTGCTTGAAATAATTTATTTAAGAGCAATTTGTTGTTGTTCTTCAGTCGCTCAGTCATGTCGGACTCTTTGAAACCCCATGGACAGCAGCACGCCACGCTTCCCTGTCCTTCACCATCTGCTGCAGCTTGCTCAGACTCATGTCCATCGAGTCAGTGATGTCATCCAACTGGCTCATCCTCTGTCGTCCACTTCTCCTCCTGCCTCCTATCTTCCCCAGCATCAGGGTCTTTTCTAGTGAGCCAGCTCTTCACATCAGGTGGCCAAACTGATGGAGCTTCAGCTTCACCATCAGTCCTTCCAATGTATATTCAGGACTGATTTCCTTTAGGATGGACTGGTTGGATCTCCTTGCAGTCCAAGGGACTCTCAAGAGTCTTCTCCAACACCACAGTTCAAAAGCATCAATTCTTTGGTGCTCAGCCTTCTTTATGGTCCAACTCTCATATCCATACATGACTACTGGGAAAACCATAGCTTTGACCATATAGACTTTTGTTGGCAAAGTAATGCCTCTGCTTTTTAATATGCTGTCTAGGTTTGTCATAGCTTTTCTTCAAAGGAGCAAGCATCTTTTAATTTCATGGCTGTAGTCATCATTCACAGTGATTTTGGAGCCCAAGAAAATAAAGTCTGTTACTGTTTCCATTGTTTCCTCATCCATTTGCCATGAAGTGATGGGACCAGATGCAATGATCTTAGTTTTTTGAATGTTAAGAACAATGACCTGCGGTAAAATCCAAGTAGAAAAGCACTTACGAATTATTATACATGCATCTTATATACAGTACTTACAGTGAGTGCATTTAGAAATAGAGAAATGGATCATTTATTTGGAACCGCAACCACAAGTCAACAGAATATTTTCAGTTTATCCACCATATGGATTAATGTACATGAAGAATTAAAACCAGAACAGCTAAACTCATGGACATTTGATCTCTACAAATTTGAGTGGGTGTAGTTGTTGGAAGCAGCAGGAATTTTGGATGGTAGGAAAAGTGGATAATCAACTCACTTTTTAATGCATTTTTAGAGCTTCCTTGCCAGTTGGCTTCCAGTGTGAGGTGCTGGCAGAGACGGGATAAAGGGAGGGCAGGAGGAGAGAGGCTGGGGTGTGCGGTTTAGCAGGACATCTCTGTCATGGGACAAGACCTTGCAAGGCTGCAGTCTGCCTCAGGTATGGCGTCTCCCTGGATTTGAGGAACACTGTTTCCACCTCTGTGCTGTTACCCAGTGGCTTCTGTGATTCAGCACTGGAGATGTCGCTAGTCCTGGGAACCTCATCATGCTGAGACCTGCCCTCACCTAAGTTATCTCATCCCTATCATCTTTTCACTTGAACCATCTGGGTAGAATTCTTTACCAGAACATACTCTATCTAGAGTGAAATTTCTAAAATGTGGTGAATTAGAGCAATTCTACCGACTTTCTAGAAGGACCACTGAAAGAATGAGCCTCTTTAGATTATGTAAGATCTATAAATTCTTACATATATGAGAAAGCTTTAAAAAAAAAAAAAGAATTGTCACAGTTGTTCACATGCAGCAAGCACAGTTAAAGACACCTAGGGGTTTTGATATTTGCTTTAGAAAATGCCTTTCTGTATCTGAGTATGGAATGGCGTGTCATACTTTGTAATGGAAACTGTATTAGACTCAGGAAAGAGACCTGCGTTACATTTCTTGCTGTCCGGCTTTAGCACAGTCACATCAACTCTGATCCACTTCGGTTTCCTTTGTTTAAATTGGTTTTAGGAGTCATTGGGCTGTCTGTATCAGATATCCAATTTCTGTGACACCACATTTGTCTCTAGGGCTTTCCTTGCGGCTCAGAAGGTAAAGAATCCTCTGGCAATGCCGGGAGATCTGGGTTCGACCCCTGGGTCGGGAAGATCCCTTGGAAAAGGGCATGGCAACCCACGCCAGTATTCTTGCCTGGAGAATCCCATGGACAGAGGAGCCTGGAGGGCTACAGTCCACGGGGTCGCTGAGAGTAGAACACAACTGAGCGCACACAATCATGCTTACATTTACAAACTGATGTCTAGGTCCAGAAAGCAAGTCTCAAGCCAGGAGCAAAGGAGAAACTGACCAGCCTGGCTGTGAATAGAGAGGGAAAATAGAGGTAGGGAGCAGGAGTGAATATGCACATTTCCTTATTTGCAAGTCTTTGGGGGCAGTGTTTAAATCACAAAGCATTCAGGGCCTCTGGTTGCTGCAGATGAGGTTCCAAAATGGGTTCCCTTAGAAGCACAGTGGCTCATTTTCTGTAGTGCTCTGTGAGGAATACAGTGTTTCCCTTCCCTGCTCAGCCCAGCTCCACCTTGGGGCTCTGAGCTCTGGCCCCCATCCCCACTGCAGCTCTTTCCCAGGCACAGTAGAGGAAGCTGCAGGCCAAACTGCTTTCTCCTGAGCATCTTCGGACCTGTCTGGTGAGATCAGATTCAAATCTCTTCTTCTTGGAGCCCATTCAAATCAAATCACAATACTCATTCTGTGGAAGGTGACTGGGAGTAGATGTACTTTGCTGCGTCCCCTGATAGTCCTACGATCCAGTCCTGAGGCAGGGAGACAAGGAGAACTGCTGCATAAGAATTGCTTTCCATGAGGAATCTTTGGGTTTTAATGTGTGTATTTTTAAATATTTATTTATTTGTTTATTTGGCTGCATTGGGTCTTAGTCATGGCAGGCCTTTCTCTAGTTGTGGCCTGTGGGTTGTAGAGCTCGAGGGCTTCATTGCCGTGCAGCCTGTGGGATCTTAACTCCCTGGTCAGGGATGAAACCCATGTCGCCTGATTAGGAAAGTGGATTCTTAACCACTGAACCACCAGGATAGTCCCTGGAGGAGGAATGTTTCCTCTTTGTTTCTGTTTACAGGTTGAGTGGTAGGAACATCTCAATGTTAAGATCAGGAACGTGGGGCTTACCCAAGAACAATGACCTTTGTTATCTTTTTGCTTTCAAATTACATACGCCTGCAAGATTCCCATTTTGCCACATTGTAAGAAAGAACAGTCCTTGAGGACTTTTTGTTCTACAGCACAAAGCTCGAGACTTTTATTCATTTGAACTGGTCACTTTAACTTCCTTGTTATCTATCTGTCTCTGTGATTTATTTTGCTACTGAATCCTTAAGCAAAAACCGTTTCCTTCATAGCATGTTAAAGTCAACAGAGCTAAGTTGACTCACTCTGAAATCCACATGGTGTCTCTCTTTCTCTGGAAGAAAAAAAAATAAAAGGTTTACCTAAACCCTGTTCTTTCCTTTTATTCTCTTTGCACACGAACACTTTTTATTTATTCTTTTTTATAATACGTTTTATAATACATCATTTAAGGTACTAAGGAAGCTTTGCTGTGAAATTCTCTTTTATAATAGTCTGTCTGAGGCAAAGTTTCAGCTTTCTCTCCTGATCTTTTGAAATCACTTTCCCAAGGGCTGCAAAGACACAGTGATGGCATGGTTGGCAAATGTGTTTGAGGTCTTTGGGGATCTGTGGTTCTAAGACTATAGAAGTGTTGTTGCCTGTGTTTGAGAACTTTTGTCTCTTTTCCCATCCAGTGATGATCACTCTTCCATGATAATTTCCATGGGTAATCTTGGCATTTTCCCAGGTCTGTACTACAAAGTTCTTGGAGAAAACAAGATCGAGTGTCAACTCTGCAGTGTCCGCTTTCTTGTTACTGGGCACGCTCATTCCTAACAAGATGGAACACACAACAGCGTCACATCCCACCACTTGGGGGAGATAAGGAAGAGAGGCAACGTGGCAGCCAACAGCACGCAACATCCTACCCGTCGGCACCTGACACGTGGAGCTGGATGCGTTTGATTCAGCTGTTCATGTGTGTGTCATCTACGCATCCGAAGTGGGCATTAAGGAGCATATACAGTACCTGCCTGTCCCAAGTGCTGAGGACAGCCCTTCCATCCAAAGGTGCATCAAAGCTGCTCTTGGCTTTAGACAACAGGAAGTGGACTAGATGGTAACCCGGGGCTTGGTCTGTGCCCTATCACTGCTCATTCCTTTAGGGCTGAATTAGGACAGTAGCTGCCTTGCTGGGCCGCATATGTACAGCCATTGTGTTTGTCTGCCTGGTATCATTTTTAACTTAAAAAAAGCTTTTTAAAATTTACTTATTTTTATTTTTGGTTGCCTTGGGTCTTCATTGCTATGCGGGCTTTCTCTAGTCGCAGGGAACGGGAGCTCCTCTCTAGTTGACTAGGGCCTTCTCAGGGTGGTGGCTTCTCATGTGGAGCACGTGCTCCAGGGCACTCAGGCTTCGGTAGTTGAGGCTCACAGGTTCTGGAGGGCTGGTTCAGTAGTTGCGGTGCATGGGCTTAGTTGCCTCTCAGCATGTGGAATTTTCCTGGACCAGGGATCAAACCGGTGTCCCCTGCATTGCAAGGCAGATTCTTAACCACTGACCACCAGGGAAGCCCTCCTTTTTAACTTAAAGGGCAGTATCCAGTCTTCTTTATAAAGTTGAGGGGAAAACACTTAAGTCTTGAAGGGACTACAAATAAGGGTGGATTCCCTCTCCTGGCCAGGGTGTCGACAGGTACAACAAGCCTTCATGAGAGTTGAATCCCTGAAAAGTGACTTAAAGAAGGAACATAACTGATGCTGATTCTTCCCACTGACCTGTCCTAGAAGAAAATACCTGTGAATTCCCACTTACCTGAATTTCCTCAGTTGCTCTGGATCATGGACTTTCCAAAGTTCGATCCTTCAACCTTCTCTTGGATTCTTTGACCTACCAAATATCCTTCCAGTGATTTATCTCCCTCTTCCATTTTTAAAGAATTGCTCCTAGTCAGTTTTTGTTGTTTATCATCCCCTCCAACCCTAGCTGCTCTAATCTTTTTTTTTTTTTAACTGTTTTTTAAAGCATACCTTGCATACTGTTTTCAGAATAATCTCCTTGCTCCACAGCTGATACACTCCTGCCAGCATCCTCAACACTTCCAGTTCCTACTGGCCTGTGTCTCAATTCCTCAGCCTGGCCTTTCATGTTCATCCCCCACCTGCTATCTACACCTTCTCTCTAAGGAAGACATGTGCAAAGAGTCAGATGACAGGGGAAGTAATCAGAAGAGGGGCCAGAGAAATAACACAGGAGAACTAGTGATTTCTAATTTTATGAATTAGAATTAGTGATTTTACGAATGTAAAAATAATAAAGGGGCTTCCCAGGTGACTCAGTTGTAAAGAATCCACCTGCAATGCAGGATTTGAGGGTTCAACTTCTGGGTCAGGAAGCGTCCCTGGAGAAGGAAATGGCAACCCATGCCGGTATTGTTGCCTGGGAAATCCCATGGTCAAAGGAGCCTGGGAGATTACAGTCCATGAAGCTGCATAAGAGTCAGACATGGCTTGGCAACTAAACAACAACAACAACAAATAAGATGTAAAGTTCTTCCCCACTCTAAACTTCTGTACTTCAGATCTGGTCCCAACTTGATTTTTCTTATTGTTATGTATTGAGAATATAGCAACTTGGGGTATACACACCCATATATATTCCCCACAATAAAGATGCTTCTCTGTGAAAATCTAAGTTGTATACATTCAATATCACAGAAATACAAGTCTATGCCCCTACAAGTCTATGTAGGTCTTGTGAAGACCTACAAGACCTTTGAGAGTTAACACCACGAAAAGATGCCCTTTTCATCACAGGGGACTGGAATGAAAAAGTAGAAGGCAAGAGATACCTGGAGAAATAGGCAAATTTGGCCTTGAAGTACAAAACAAAACAGGGCAAAGGCTAACACAGTTTTATCAAGAGAACATACCGGTCATAGCAAACACCGCCTTCCCACAACACAGAGAGAAGACTACACATGACATCACCAGATGGTCAATACCAAAATCAGATTGATTATATTCTTTGCAGCCAAAGATGGAGAAGCTCTATATAATCAGCAAAAATAAGACTGGGAGCTGACTGTGGCTCAGATCATGAACTCCTTATTGTCACAATCAGACTTATATTGAAGAAAGTAGGCAAAACCATTAGACCATTCAGGTATGACCTAAATCAAATCACTTACGATTGTACAGTGGAAGTGAGAAATAGATTCAAGGGGTTAGATCTGATAGCATGCCTGAATATTTATTGGAAGGACTGATGCTGAAGCTGAAGCTCCAATACTTTGGCCAGGTGATGCGAAGAACTGACTCAACGGAAAAGACCCTGATGCTGGGAAAGATTGAAGGCTGGAGGAAAAGGGGATGACAGAGGATGAGATCGTTGGATGGCATCACCAACTTGATGGACATGAGTAAGTTCTGGGAGTTGGTGATGGACAGGGAAGCCTGGCGTGCTGCAGTCCATGGGGTTGCACAGAGTCAGACACAACTGAGTGACTGAACTGAACTGATACCTACTGCATTCATATGAAAAATTCACCATAGAAATTAGTGTTTAAAGAGAGGGGGTACAAATATAATAGCTGTGAGCATCATTAATTCTTCCCTTTGACAGTTCTTTGGTAACGTCATGCTTGCTTCCCCAGTCCTGCTTTCTTGATCTCTTGGGAATTTTGCTAGGCTGTTTATAATCTCAAGTTCTATGTTTCTTTCTCTCTTCTTCTCTATGATTCTATGCTTTCACATTCCATTGATCCAAGATATGTTCAGGGAGTGAATTGGTCCAATGGAGGAGGCCAGGAGAGATCCATTGCTTGGATGAAGAGCAGGTTTAAGTGTTTTCAGTTCAGTTTAGTTGTTTAGTCATGTCCGACTCTTTGCGACCCCATGGACTGCAGCACACCAGGCCTCCCTGTCCATCACCAAAGCCTGGAGTCTACCCAAACCCATGTCTGCTATTGAGCTGGTAATATTATTCTTCAAGGAAAATAGATGCTCAGAAATTTTGGTGTCCAAATTTGGCTTGTTTTTTTATAATGGCTTAATGTCAAGATTCATGCTAAAGCAGTTGCTTTCCAGGTTTTATTTTATTTGATCACCTTTTTGTTCCTTTTTCCCCCATTTAACTATCATTCCTGGATCTGGAATACCATTTAAAAGGTTATCTTTGCATTAAGGGAGTAAAATGCATTAGTTGAATTTGAGCTGTTTTCCAAAGAAAACTGTCTATCGCAATGATGGGCAGAAATGTACTTCTCTCATATAAGTCTCTGCCTCATTTTCACCTTGTCCTTTTCATTTTCTTCAACCCTCTTACACCTGGCAGGGCCTTCAATCTCTATAAAGGAATGGCTCTGCACTGTTTGCAGTGGTACCTTTTTAATATTCTCCGTTGCATGTAAAAGCATCTAAATTGACTTCTTCAAAGTTGTCAAGTTGCATGGTCTATTAACTAAAGACATGAGTACTGATTTGTCTTCCCTGGAGTGCTTGTGAATGAACTATGGCTTACATTCAAAGCTGTGTCAACAGATCTTGGTTCTGAATGACCCAGGCTGTCCAATGTCAAAGGCATGTAAAATTCCTATCTTCTCTTAGTAGATGTGCGAAGTCACTGGGGTTTACTCATTCATTCATTTATTAAACAAGTATCTATTGAATGTCTACTTTATGTCAGATACTCTGATAGACATTGGCTATATAATTGGGGAATACAGTAAGGAACAGTTTTTGTTCTCCTTGATTGTGAAGGTGAATATTAGTCAAATAATAATCATAGTCATCAAATAATATCTATCTCTATGTAAAAATTATCCATTTAAAACAACAAACATGGATTATCTCATTCAGTTTCTGAGGATCCGGGGATTGGGAGCAGCAAGACACTGAGCCAGGTGGTTCTGGCTCAGAGTCTCTTAGGTGACTGTGTGCAAGTCATTGGTAAGCGCTGGAGTCTCTGAAGCTGTGACAGGCACTGAGCCAAGCAGTTCCATGCTCACTCACCAGGCTGTCATTCTGACCCCATGGTCCCCTCTGCATAGAGCTCCTCATGATGGAGCATCCCCCTGGAGCAAGTGATGAGAATCAGAGAGAGAAACCCACATGGAATCGACAGTCTTTGAAAACCAAGTCTCAGAGGTGACTTCTGCCCTATTTTGTTTGTCACACAAATCAACCCTGGAACAGTGGGACAGGGGGCCACTCAAGGGTGCCCCTCCAAGGAGGTGGGGGTCATTGGGTGCTGTCTTGGAAGCTGGCTACAAAACACACACAAAGGTAACAATTACTCTAAAATATAGTAAGCATTGTGGAGAACTCGCGTGTGTTTGTGTGTGTGGGTGAGTTCCAGAGCGAAATGGGAGGATCTGACCCGTTGGATGAGAAAGCCTTCCTTAAAAATGTAAGAAATAAGCCGAAATTTGAAGGGTGAAATGGGAAGAGGACCTAGCTTGTTTAGGGGCCCTTTGGGGGGCATTCTCCAGGCAAGAACATGGGAGTGGGTTGCCATTTCCTTCTCCAGTGCATGAAAGTGATGGGGGAGCCTGGTGGGCTGCTGTCTATGGAGTCTCACAGAGTCGGACATGACTGAAGCGACTTAGCAGCAGCAGCAGCAGCATGAGGGGCATAATGCTTTCAAATGACTGAGAGAAAGCCAGAGTGTAAGGAATGAAGAGGAGAGAGAGGAGTGGAACTCACTAAAGTGGGGGAGATGGAGAAGCCGTACTCTGGGGGACCCATGGGCCATGGGAATCATCATGGTCTTCACTCTCATCTTCTCAATGAAAGGGGCTTAAGCAGAAGAATCATCTAGTAAGACTGATAACTTTTTTATCTTTGGGTGTTTAATTAATTAGTTTTTATTGTGTTAAAGTGTATATTATAAAAGCTACCTTTTTTAAAAATTGGAGTATAACTGCTTTACAATGTTGTGTTAGTTTCTGCATGTATAACAAGATGAAATCATGCAGTGCGTACATGTATCCTTCCCTCTCGAGCTTCCCTCCCACCTTTGCTCCATCCCACTTCTCTGGGTCATCATAGAGCACCGAGCTGAGCTCCCTGTGCTAACAGCAGCTTCCCAGTAGCTAGCTATTGTACACATCATAGTGTATATACATCAATGCTACTCTTTCAGTTTGTTCTGGGCTCCCCACCCCTTGCCCCTGCCACAGTGTCCACAAGTCCACTCTCTAAGTTTGTGTCTCTGCTCTTGCCCGGCAAATAGGTTCATTCATCAGAACCATTTTTCTGGATTCCACATATAAATGTGTTCATATACTACATTTGTTTCTCTCTTTCTGACTTCACTCTTTATGACAGTCTCTAGGTTCATCCACATCACTACAAATGGCCCAATCTCATTCCTGTCTATGCCTGAGTGATATTCCTTTGTATAAAGGTACCAAAGTAAAAAAAAAAAAAAATACTTACTATTATTTATTTACTTGACTGTGCTGGGTCTTAGTTGCAGCATGTGGAATCTTTTCATTTGTGGCGTGCGAACTCCTAGTTGCATGTGGGATCTAGTTCCCTGATCAGGGATCAAACCTGGGTCCCCTGCATTGGGAGTGCAGAGTCTTAGCCTCTGGACCACCAGGAACGTCCCCCAAATCTACTTTTTAAACCAGTAATATTTCGCATGTACAGTTCAGAACCATTAATTATTCTCCCAATGTTGCACAACCATTAATTACCACTTTCTATTTCCCAAAATTTTTATCACCCTAAACATTAAGTGAGATATCCCCACTTTCCATTTCCCATAGTCCCTGTAACCTCTAATATACTTTCTTTTAAATTTTTTCTTTCCTAGATATTTCATATAAGTGAAATCAGACATGATTTGTGCTTTGGTGTCTGTCTTCTGTCACTTAGTCCAATGTTTCTGGGCTTCCCAGGTGCTGCTAGTGGTAAAGAACCCACTTGCCAATGCAGGAGACGTAAGAGATGCAGGTTCGATCCCAGGGTCGGGAAGATCCCCTGGAGAAGGAAACGGCAATCCACTGCAGTATTCTTGCCTGGAGAATTCCATGGACAGAGGAGCCTGGTGGGCTACAGTCCATAGGATCACAAAGAGTCGGACACGACTGAGCAACTTAGCATGCACACACATTTTCAGTGTTCATACATATTGTAGTGTATATCAGAATTTTATTCCTTTTTTATGGCAGATTAACGTTTCATTGTATGGATAGACCACATTTTGTTTATTGATTCATGTGTTGACAGACACTTGGTTTGTTTCTACCTTTTGGCTTTTGTGAATCATGTGGCACTGAACTTCGTTGTATGAGGATTTGTTTGAGTCCCTGCCCTCGGTTTCTCAGGGTATACATGTAGGAATGGGATTTCTGGACTACACATTTTTTGAGGAAAAGCTGGTTTCCACAGCAGCAAGACCGGGTGTTTGAAAAGATTACTCTGGCTACAGGGTAGAGACCTGATGAAAGCTAGTAGATAATAGCTAATAACTACGAAAGTTAATAGTAGTTGCCACTGGACACAGGGAGGATCTGATGGTTTGGTGGGATGGAATTCACCTTTTTTGAATATGAAGTATGTATCATGAAGCATTAAAGGGTGTACAATCAAGAGTCATGTGTCATGGTCAAAAGACCACTGAATACGACATGTGTAAACATGGACTTCAGTCTTTCTGAATCACACAGTAACTGGGTCATTGTCTGCGAGCCTGAGCTGCTGGTCTAGGCCTTGGCTTTCCTGTAAGCAAGACTAATCACTTATATTAATTCACCTTGGTCATTAAGAGCCTGTGATTAGAAATGTAAATGGCTGGGGAAATTTAATCCTTCTAGACAAAGAACTTAATCAGTACTCTGTAGGATCCTTTAAGTTCAAAGGTTTTATGTAATCTCATGCAGACCTTTTAAGTTTTGCTTTGTTACTGCATATTTCAGTGTGATAGAAGTCTTTGAATTTAAAGGAAGTTCAAGAATGTCTTTTGGGGGAAAAACACATTGACCTTGTCTGCATGGCTACTTGTGTTTTTGTATTAGTTTGTCCATCTAGTAGGTATTTGTAGCCATTTTGTAAAATCTCTTTTTAAAAGGGTGAGGTGCAAGAGAGAGGGGATATATGTATACACATAGCTGATTCACTTTGTTGTACAGCAGAAAGTAACACAACATTGTAAAGCAATTAAATATAAATTAATAATTTTTAAAAAATGGTGAGGTGATGGTCATACATATCTATTTAATTCATTGTCTCATGCTTGAAAACATTTGGTAAATATTTGTTGCCTGTAGGAGTAAATAAGAGAACATTGAAAAAGGCCCAGCATTCTACTGCTAACTTGGGAAGCTTCAACTTTCCTTTGTAAATTTGTAATGGGAATTAAGGTAACGTTGCAATAATCTGGGATGTTTTGGAGACCATTAGTAGGAGTATTCTAGGAACCAGCTAGAATACAGAAAAGTCTCCCAGATTTTCTGCTACCTAGAAGATAGCAATAATAATGTGCTGACTTAGCTGTGATGAAATTGTCCTACCACAAAGGAGTTGTGTTTTTATTTAATGAGGTTGAGGTCATGGGCCATCTTACATGTCTTTGGTTCTTCCTTCTCCTTTGGAAAACCATGGAATAGGAGAATTCCCTGGTGTTCCAATAAGTAAGACTTTACCTTCCAGTGTAGGAGGCACAGGTTCAATCCTAGGTCTGCAAACCAAGAATCCATATTCTTCAAGTCCAAAAAACCAAAACATAAAAGAGAAGCAATGTGTAAAAAAATCAATGAAGACTTTAAAAATGGTTGACATCGAAAAATATATTTAAATAAAAAGAAAGCAACCCATGGAAATAAAGTTAGTATTTTAAGAATTATGTTCTATTTGTATGAGAAAGGTTATCCTTGATCAGAAGTATGAATATATCCATACTCGGGCCCTCTACAGCCAAGAGTATAAATTTTCAAATGTTTTGCTCTGAATTTTGTCTCTGAGCCAACTGAGAAACCAAAGTCATGGTCTGGCCTCCACTTTCTCTGTTCTCTAATCAGTCCCTGGGCCTGGGGTTGGGGGTGCCGTGCTGTAACTTCAGCGGTGCCCAACTCTTTGGGACCCCATGAGCTGTCACCCACCAGGCTCCTCTGTCCATGGGGATTCTCCAGGCTAGAATACTGGAGTGGGCTGCCATTTCCTCCTCAGGGGATCATCCTGACCTAGAGATGGAACCCAATGTCTCCTGCGGCTCCTGCATTGCAGGCAGATTCCTTACTGCTGAGCCACCGGGGAGGGAATGACAAAAACTGGAGAAACTGTCACGTGAGACCACAAACCCATTCGTGTCTCTCAGAGAGAGGATCAACTATAGGCGTTTTCACATCCTCCAGGCCTAGATACTGTATCACAGGAGTTTTGGATAATACGCTACACACACACACACACACACACACACACACACACACACAGAGTTCATGATTGAATGTTTATTGTTTGCTTTATAAGGTAGGTACTGTTATTCCCATCTTTGTTTTACATTTGGGGAAATGACTTTTTAAAATGTTTTTCTAGAACATTTTAAATTGTAATTTTTATTGGCATAGAGTTGCTTAACCATGTTGTGTTATTTATATTTTCTGTTGTGCAGCAAAGTGAATCAGCTACACGTATACATATATCCCCTCTTTTCAGACTTCCCTCCCCTTTAGATCACCACAGAGCACCCAGTAGAGCTCCCTGAGCAGGTTCTCACTAGTTGTCCATTTACACAGCAGTGTATGTACGTGAATCCCGATCTCTTAATTCATCCCACCCCGTCCTTCCCTACAATTATACTGTTTTAGACCTTGTACCATCCTAGCTGTATCTCCTTTTACTTTGTTGTGCAAGCTGGAAGAAGCAAAGGCTTTTTATTTTGGGAAATGAAGGCACTTGTTAGCTTGTGCATTTCTGAATAAGCAGGGCCTCTCACCTGGGGGCGTTTTGTGCGCGTATTCTTGGCACAGATGCTGATGTGGGCCCCTTGCTGCTCTTCTCTTCCTGAAGTTTTACAAGGTGGGCTGGCCTTGCTGAGGCTGCACCTGTGTGTGGTTGCATTCTTAGATCTCCTAATCAGAGCTGTTGATGGGATTGCCGGCACTTTTTCAGAGTTGTTGAAAAATGTAATGAAGTTGTATTAAAATGTGTCATCTACACATACATAGAAAATTCGTATAGTGACTGCACATATATACTTGCAGAGAAGATACTACTTAGGGCTTCGATGCTGCATTTATGAATCACTAAAAACCCTGTCATTTTCATAATTAAAATGTCATAATATACTAACATATGTGTAGGCGGCTATATTTTTTGAAACAAAACTTGGCATGCATTTTGTGACTGCTCAGAATATATTGGTAGATATGGGCTCCAAAGAGCAATTATTTGAAATCATTCTGAAAAATTCAGGACTTTTATGTATGTGAATGTTTTCTTAGTCTTGGTTTAAGTTTCAGGGATAAAGGAATTTTCTTCTTCTTCTTCTTTTCCCTCCAGTGGTTAAACTATGTGTTGAGAAAATGTTACCCTTTCTATTTGTTGGAATGGATACCCTTGAAGCTTACAGGTGGGTCTTTAAAGACTGCAGGTTGCTGAGGGGTTTTGTAAACTCTGCCTTAGTCACAGAGCAGCCCTTCCACGTTCCACTTGTACCCACTGAACCTTAAGGTAGGCTGTGTGACGGTACGGATAATAGGGCCCCTGACTAACAAGGGACTAACTTCACACAGGAGGTAAACAAAGGCAGATCCTGGAGGCCCACCATGCATCCGGCAGCTCAGGACAGTGGGCACTGATGAGATTCACAAGAAAAAAAAATTTGGTGGCTGAACAGCCAAGCTCCCTGTTAAGCACAATGCAAAGCAAAGCACCAAAGCTGTCGCTAAAGGCATCGGTGAGTTTCCAGTGAAGAGAATGCAAACTAGTAAACACTCAGGGGTCTGATGACTGCAAGCGCCCTTTGAAGCAAGTTCAGGAGTCA
The DNA here is from genome assembly GCF_019923935.1 of Bubalus bubalis. Taxonomy (NCBI): domain Eukaryota; kingdom Metazoa; phylum Chordata; class Mammalia; order Artiodactyla; family Bovidae; genus Bubalus; species Bubalus bubalis. The sequence goes on along the minus strand of NC_059177.1, from coordinate 20,579,673 downwards.
CGGTTTATACAAGCAGAGCTTCCTTCTCCTCCCAGGATTATGACCCTCAGAAGCCCAGAGGAGAAGTACATTTCAATTTGTTTTACTTTGCAACTAACAGTCCAGTGATGTTTGTGGCATTCATGTGATTTCTGTTTCTCCAATAAATTCAGTTTACAATATTAGAAATCTTATGCAGATGAAGGAAGTCTTTTCCTATATTGAACCACATCACCTGTGTAGACAGATTAGTGATGGTACAAACAAGCTGATTTTTAATGTGTTTGTGTGTGCTGCCAGTTCAGCCATATCTGACTCTTTGTGACCCCATGGACGGTAGCCTGCCAGGCTCCTCTGTCCATAGGATTCCCCAGGCATGAATACTGGAGTGGGTCCATGCCGTCCTCCAGGGCATCTGCCAGACCCAGGGATTGAACCTCCCTCTCCTGCATCTCCTGCACTGCAGGCGAATTCTTTACTGCTGAGCCACAAGATAAGCCTTTTAACATGTTTGAATACATGTAAATATAAATTAAAAATCATTAAAGATTTCTATACTTTAGAACTCAGAACAAACTGGTATCATTTAACTCAAAATCAAACATTACTTAAAAAAATTCTCATCAGCAAACAGAAATTAAACAACATATTGGAAGCATATATATATTTTTAATTGGAGTATAATTGCTTTACAATATTGTGTTAGTTTCAGCTATACAACAGAGTGAATCAGCTGTATATACATATATATATGTCCTTCCTCTTGAACCTCTCTCCCACTTCTCCCAACGCCCCCCATTAACCCCCCCATCAACACCCGCCCCCACCGCCCCCGGCAACCATCTAGGTCATCACAGAGTATGGAGCTGAGCTGTGTTATATGAGGAAGCATATATTCTTTTAGAAGGAGGAAAGAAAAGACTTTCATATAAGCACTAACATTTCACTTGAGAAAGTAGGTATTTTTCTCTTTTGTTCATTTTACCCTCTTTCTGACTCAAGTTAGACTTGGTGTTTAACCAATATCCATCTCCATTCAACCCAGTGAGTGTATTTGTGAGTGAGTGAGTTGGGGTGGGCTGAACGTGACCTTCAGAGTTGGAGATTATGAAAAAGAATGAAACTAGAACACTTTCTAACACCATACACAAAAATAAACTCAAAATGGATTAAAGATCTCAACGTAAGACCAGAAACTATAAAACTCCTAGAGGAGAACATAGGCAAAACACTCTCTGACATACATCACAGCAGGATTCTCTATGACCCACCTCCCAGAATATTGGAAATAAAAGCAAAATTAAACAAATGGGACCTAATTAAACTTAAAAGCTTCTTCATAACAAAGGAAACTATAAGCAAGGTGAAAAGACAGCCTTCAGAATGGGAGAAAATAATAGCAAATGAAGCAACTGACAAACAACTAATCTCAAAAATATACAAGCAACTCCTATAGCTCAATTCCAGAAAAATAAATGACCCAATCAAAAAATGGGCCAAAGAACTAAATAGACATTTCTCCAAAGAAGACATACAGATGGCTAACAAACACATGAAAAGATGCTCAACATCACTCATTATCAGAGAAATGCAAATCAAAACCACTATGAGGTACCATTTCACGCCAGTCAGAATGGCTGCGATCCAAAAGTCTACAAGCAATAAATGCTGGAGAGGGTGTGGAGAAAGGGAAGCCTCTTACACTGTTGGTGGGAATGCAAACTAGTACAGCCACTATGGAGAACAGTGTGGAGATTCCTTAACAAACTGGAAATAGAACTGCCTTATGATCCAGCAATCCCACTGCTGGGCATACACACTGAGGAAACCAGAAGGGAAAGAGACACGTGTACCCCAGTGTTCATTGCAGCACTGTTTATAATAGCCAGGCCATGGAAGCAACCTAGATGTCCATCAGCAGATGAATGGATAAGAAAGCAGTGGTACATATACACAATGGAGTATTACTCAGCCATTAAAAAGAATACAGTTGAATCAGTTCTAATGAGGTGGATGAAACTGGAGCCTATTATACAGAGTGAAGTAAGCCAGAAAGAAAAACACCAATACAGTATACTAACGCATATATATGGAATTTAGAAAGATGGTAACAATAACCCTGTGTACGAGACAGCAAAAGAGACACTGATGTATAGAACAGTCTTATGGACTCTGTGGGAGAGGGAGAGGGTGGGAAGATTTGGGAGAATGGCATTGAAACATGTGTAATATCATGTATGAAACGAGTTGCCAGTCCAGGTTCGATGAACGATACTGGATGCTTGGGGCTGGTGCACTGGGATGACCCAGAGGGATGGTGTGGGGAGGGAGGAGGGAGGAGGGTTCAGGATGGGGAGCGTATGTATACCTGTGGTGGATTCGTTTTGATGTTTGGCAAAACTAATACAGTGTTTCAGGTTTAAAAATAAAATAAGATTTAAAAAAAAAAGAAGAAGAGGGATCCCGGGAGAATAAAAAGAACTGTGCTTTGCAGAGGCTGCTGCAGATTCCTATTGCTGTGTAACAACCACCTTCAAGCTAAGTGGCTAAAACATGCAGCAGCTGCTTAGTCTGCTGAGAAATCTGCAGTGTGGACAGGGCTCAGAGAGAACAGGGCTTCCCTGGTGGCTCAGACGGTAAAGACTCTGCCTGCAGTGCAGGAGACTTGGGTTTGAGCCCTAGGTTGGGAAGATCCCCTGGAGAAGGAACTGGCAACCCACTCCAGTATTCTTGCCTGGAGAATTCATGGACAGAGAAGCCTGGTGGGCTACAGTCCATGGGGTCACAGAGTCAGACACGACTGAGCGACCAAAAGTTTTACATTTTTCAGAGGGAACAACTGATTTCTAATCAGATGGGCTGACTTGAGTTGCTAAGAAGCATCTCTCCATGTTGTTTAAGGTCTTCTTTGCATCATCTCAGCCTGCCTCTTGAGAAACCTGTATGCAGGTCAGGAAGCAACAGTTAGAACTGGACATGGAACAACAGACTGGTTCCAAATAGGAAAAGGAGTATGTCAAGGCTGTATATTGTCACCCTGCGTATTTAACTTCTGTGCAGAGTACATCATGAGAAATGCTGGACTGGAAGAAACACAAGCTGGAATCAAGATTGCCGGGAGAAATATCAATCACCTCAGATATGCAGTTGACACCACCCTCATGGCAGAAAGTGAAGAAGAACTAAAAAGCCTCTTGATGAAAGTGAAAGTGGAGAGTGAAAAAGTTGGCTTAAAGCTCAACATTCAGAAAACGAAGATCATGGCATCTGGTCCCATCACTTCATGGGAAATAGATGGGGAAACAGTGGAAACAGTGTCAGACTTTACTTTCTTGGGCTCCAAAATCACTACAGATGGTGACTGCAGCCATGAAACTAAAAGACGCTTACTCCTTGGAAGGAAAGTTATGACCAACCTAGATAGCATATTCAAAAGCGGAGACATTATTTGCCAACAAAGGTCCGTCTAGTCAAGGCTATGGTTTTTCCTGTGGTCATGTATGGATGTGAGAGTTGGACTGTGAAGAAGGCTGAGTGCCAAAGAACTGATGCTTTTGAACTGTGGTGTTGGAGAAGACTCTTGAGAGTCCCTTGGACTGCAAGGAGATCCAACCAGTCCATTCTGAAGGAGATCAGCCCTGGGATTTCTTCAGAAGGAATGATGCTAAAGCTGAAACTCCAGTACTTTGGCCACCTCATGTGAAGAGTTGACTCATTGGAAAAGACTCTGATGCTGGGAGGGACTGGCGGCAGGAGGAGAAGGGGATGACAGAGGATGAGATGGCTGGATGGCATCACTGACTCGATGGACCTGAGTCTCAGTGAACTCCGGGAGTTGGTGATGGACAGGGAGGCCTGGCGTGCTGCAATTAATGGAGTTGCAAAGAGTCGGGCACGACTGAGTGACTGAACTGAACTGAACTGAACTGAACTGAACGCATCATCTCTGTGTGGTCCCCTCAGTCTGATGTTTCAGATCTCCAAGGGTGAGTGTTCTAGAGAGAAGCTAGAAGCTACAAGGCCCTTCACGGTCCAGCCTTGGATCTTACTCTGCATCTCTTCTGCTGAATCCAAGCAGGACACTAATTAAAGGTGTAAGAATGGGTTTTTTGAAAAGATTATAGCTGTACAATATTGAGAAGTACAGAACAAAATACAGCTTTCAGGGGACAGTTGCTCTACAATATTGTGTTAGCCTGTACCACACATCAACGTGAATCGGCCACAGGTACACATCTGCCCCCTCCCTCCCGAACCTCTCTCTGTCCCACCATAGGCTAAGAATAGATTTTAATCCACAATAACTATTGCAGTAGAGCAAAGAGTCCAATGTGAACTGAACTCAACTTCAATTCACACAGAGGTGACTGATTACTTTTTAAAGGGAGAGTAAGGGAATAATGAAGGGAATGAGCAGGGTGTCAGTAGTCAATGAAGTGGAAAATAATATAAAACAGAAAATGTTAGCATCTGGGTTTGCTAACTAAAGCTTGTGGAAGTTAGGCTGCTGCTATCTTCTCATAGAGGCTGGGATTCAGAGATCCTGTCTTCATGTGTTGACTGGAACAGTCAAAAAAATTTTTTTTTTTTTTTTTTTTTTTTGGGCAACCTTGAGTTTTCTTAAGCAAGAACTTTAAGGAAGCTGAGGGTCATCCTAGGATGTGGCCGGGAGCTGCTTTCCGTTCAAGCCTTTGTAGGTCAGGGTTGAAGCTTGAGTTGAAAAGGGGCTCAGAAGAGCCCTCCCTGAGAGTGATGAAGGAGAGCATCCTTCTCATTAGAGAGGGCCAATTTTTAGAAGAGAAGCACAGAAGGGTGTGACTGTCGGGGGTGCAGATTCCTGGGTGGGGTGGGGCATATACAAGTTTGCCACAGGAGTTAAAGCAGGGTTTCCAGATTCAAAAGTGGCTCAGGTCTTTTAGGTCACATGACCTTAGACGAATTACTTCCTGCTGAAGCTTGGTTTCTGTGCTAGCAAGACGGGAGATAACAGCGCTAGTCATGTCATAGAAAGTTATGTGGATTCATTGAGACAGACAATGCTTGGTACATAGTAAGGAAAGTGCTCCAAGTTCATTCTCATTGTTGTCAGTATTAGGATAGCAGTGATGTGGTAATTTATATGATAATATGAATTCTTAGGGGAAAAAGGTTTTCTTTGTCACAGAGGACCACTGAAAATTGTCAGTATCCTTGTCTTCTCTGAATAGAATCCAGGCTCCAGTAGCTATACACGTAACCTCCATTTCTTTCCTCTCTTGCTTCCCATACAGGAGAATATTCAAAGGGGTGTTTCTGCCATAAGGTCAACTGGGGGCAGTGTGCTCAGAATTCAGGTTAGATCACAAATGGACACCTTCCTGGCTGAATGTCTGAACAGAAAAATGATTATTTCAAGTGAATGTGAAATTCACACCTGTGCCCTTTGCACAGACTTGCAGCATACATGTACAGATTGTTTTTTCTGCTCTTCTTAGAGACTCATACTGTGCTTCGGGCATTTCATATGCAGAACCCACTATTTAGAACAGGACAACTGTCGTGTATCCCTCATCGATCATGGTCAGCTAGTTCATAGCTGGTCAGTGGCTTCATAGCGAGAGAGTTCCGTGTGGTCTGTACCATTGTCGGCACACACTTGATGTTGCGAACAATCAGATCTTAAGAGGTTCGTTAATCAGAACTCAGCAGTGTTCTGGCCTTAAACAAGTGTTCCTTGATTGTACAAACTCTGAGGACCTAGCAACTCACCGAAAATGACTGTAGATGGAAAATTTTTAAGCAACATATATGAATTTAAATGTGACCTACTCATCTATGGTCAGTAACATAATATACATTCACTGCAAAATCACCTCTGTGGAAGAAAGCTCAATTAACAATCAAGGTAAGGAAAAAGAGAATTTCATTCGAACCCAACTGAGGATTATGACCCAGGAGACAGATTCTCAGAAAGATCTGAGAACTGTTTCACCCGTTTACAAGTGAAAGATAAAGTTGCATAGATTTTCGAGACAAATGATTATACATCAAAAGGATACACCGGTATTTTACATCAAGTCCATCAGGGATACATGGAATCCAAGGTTGTTGTTTGTTGTTTAGTCATTAAATTGTGTCTGACTCTTTTGTGACCCCATAGACTGTATCCCACCAGGCTCCTCTGTCCATGGGATTCTCCAGGCCAGAATACTGGAGTGGGTTGCCATTTCCTTCTCCAAGGGATCTTCCTGACCCAGGGACTGAACCCGAGTCTTCTGCATCTCCTACACTGGCTGGCAGATTCTTTACTGGTAAGCCATCTGGGAAGCCCTATAATCCAGGTAAGTAGGGACAGAGCAAGTAGCAAGGCACCCTGACCCCCTGCAGAGTTGAGAAAGAATGCTGTTAAGAAGTTACATTGCTTGCATCACAAGAAAGGAAAAGATGGTAGCTTTCCGGTCCATCAGGCAGTTCCATCTCTGAGGAGGTCTGGTTAGTGTGGGTGCTCACTAGGGCAACAGGGAGGAGGCCCAGATGGACACACAAGAGAGAATTTTATGTTTGCATTTCCTTGTCCCACCTTAAAATTTTATTTCACCACCTCCAAGCAAGGAAGAACATGTCAACAGCAGAAAAGACAAGTACCTTTATGTCAAAGGTAGGTGACTTCTGTAAAACTGACTTGTGTCATCATGGATGGCTTTCACCTAGAACCTTGCTGATGTTAGATCATTTCTGAAAGCGAGGATTTAGGAACTGCTACTTTCTTTTTTTAAAAATTAAGGTTTTTTTTTGTTTTTTTTTTTTTTTTTTACATTGGAGGATAATTGCTTTACAGTTGTTGAGCTGTGTTCTGTTGGTTCTCCCGTATGACAAAGTGAATCATATATATTCATTCTGAGTCTCCCTCTCACCTCCCACCCCACAACTAAGTTTCACCTCACACTGGTCAGAATGACATCATCAAAAAAAATCTACAAACAAATCCTGGAGAGGATGTGGAGAAAAGGAAACCCTCATTCACTGACTGGTAGGGAATGCTACTTTCAACATCAAATAAACTATATTTATATTTATATATCTTGTATTTTCATTCTCACCTTCTAAATGCCCATTTTGTAAAGCATTCCAGTATTTCACATTTGCCCAAGAACATATAAAACTTAAACAAACTGAGCTCCTAAAATATTCTAAAAAATAGTTGATCATAATATTTGTGTTGACTTTACATACCTTTACTTTTATAGGAAATATAAACTCAGTTTGGCATTAATACCAATTATCTTTATTTAAGGCCACGTTTTCCCCACAGCTGAGGTGCAGAAGGCCGATCAAAGTTATAAATGAAGTGCCTAACTCCTAGAGGCACCCTGAGTTATAATAGACTTTGAAATGAGAAATCTATGAATAATTCAAAGGTGTGGGTTCTCTAGTCGGGGGAGTATTTCCCTTAGCACTACACAATAAAAAATTTAGTTTGCTTTATCTTGAAGGTAGGCAGACTAATGGACTGGAACCAAATGTGGACCACTGGATTTGTTCTGAGGCTTTTATCAGTTCTAATGGAGAAAGATGAGGAGGTCGCGCTTCATATTTTTGATAAATCACACAAGTTTGGTTGGGAATATGCAATCGTGTTGCTATGATTATTTTCTTCTTAAAATTAGGAAATAAGCTGGTAGTTGTAAATACAGATGAAAGGTTTCCTCATACCCAAACTAAATGATTGCTAGTTTACACCTCTGGAGGGGGGTCTGAATAATTGTGAATATTTAAGAGTGTACAGCCTTTGTCATACATGATGATGCAATCTCCACAGGCTATCACTCTTTCTTTGCGTATTTTTCATACAACTGCTTATTTGGATTGGTTCCAGGGATATGTCGGCTGGTTACCACTTGAGTAAATATGGGCTTGACTTGTGACATATGTGTCAGAGCCCTTCCTCAAGGCATAGGTTGGAAGCAGATTCCCATTTGGTGGAGCGAGTCATGCTCTGGGACAGATTCCTCTGACTTGCCAGAAATGAAAGCATTTTATTTGTTTAGAGCTGTATAGCTGCACCAAGATCCCAAGGCCCTTGAGACACATGGAAGCAGAGCTTTGCAAGGGGATGACTATGATGATCATTTTTGGACCTGGGTGCTGATTTCAGCTTTTTTTTTTCTTTTTCTTTTGCACAACACAAGTACAATCCCAATGTACAGGCCTGTGACATCACCAAAAAAGATTACGTCTTATGATAAAAAAAATGATAGCAATATAATGGTTCCATTCATGTGACTGCTGGCAATGAACTCTTCTTGTACTATCCCCTCACATATTTCTGGGAGACCCCAAAGAGGTAAATGTTTCATTTATGATCACACACTGAGCTGTTGGCAGAGGACTTAGCTATGTCTGCTCTTCCTCTTTGGGTCTAGTTCCTGCATAGCTGATCTTTTGCCCAAGATGTGTACAGACATCATGACATTCATTCATTTAAAAACATTTTTATTGGAGTATAGTTGATTTACATTGTTGTGTTGATTTCTGCTATTCAGAAAAGTGACTCAGTTACACATATATTCTTTTCCATCATGGTTTATCACAGCATATTGAATATAGTTCCCTGTGCTATTCAGTAGGACCTTGTTTATCCACTCAGTGAAAACATATATATTTATACATAATGGTTTGTATCTGCTAATCCCAATACTTCCCTCCCCTTGGCAACTACAAGACTGTTCTCTGTGTGATTTTGTTTGTTTCACAGATCCACTTGGGTCATATTTTATTTCGCATGTAAGTTACATCATATGGTATTTAAGATACTCATTCTTGAGTTGTGTATTAGTTCTGACAGCAGCAAATACACCTCTGAGTGTATTGAAGTTAACACAACAAATGTTGATCTTTCACAGGTGTAATTCGTGCTCCGTGCTTTCCTTGGCAGCTTTCCTCTACCTGGTGACTCAGGGATCCAGGAATTTTCCATAGAGGGACATGGGAAACAAATGGCCCCAGAAGTTACCACAAGGAAAGGGTAAAGCTGTATGGGCGGGTATTTCCCTGATTCCTTGTCTCACAACCCAGTTCCATTTGCTCCAACCTAACTGCAAGGGAGGCTGTAGAAATGCAGTCTTTCTGTGTGTCCTGGAGGAGAAAAAGGAAACACAATTAAGTAACTATGTAACACCGGGAACCAGAGCATTTCTGAGTTTTGTTCCCATGCTTTGGCTATTATAAATAGAGCTGCAGTGACCTTGGGGTGCAGGTATCTTTTGGAAGGATGGTTTTCTCCAACACACCCCTACCCAGGAGTGGGATTGCTGGATCTCATGGTAGCTCTATTTTTCTTTTTAAAGGAACTTCCATACTGGACCATGTTTTGTCAGAACTTCCCTTGTAGCTCAGTCGGTAAAGAATCTGCCTGCAGTGCAGAAGACCTGGGTTCAATCCCTGGGTTGGGAAGATCCCCTGGAGAAGGAAATGGCGACCCACTCCAGTATCCTTGCCTGGAAAATCTCATGGACAGAGGAGCCTGGTGGGCTGCAGTCCATGGGGGCCTAAAGAGTTGGGCACGACTAATACTTACTTATACTTACTTCCATATGGTTCTCCATAGTGCATGTTACCAATGCACATTCCCACTAACAGCGTAGATTTCTTTTCTGCAGGCCTTTGTAGCATTTATTGTATATAGACTCTTTAATGATTGGCGCTTCAGCCTATCTCGTCGTTTTGATTTGCATTTCTCCAATTATTAGGGATGATGAACATCTTTTCATGGCATTTTTTTTTTCCTGAAGTGTGAGAGGATAATTTAGTTCTTGAAATTGGCTTCATGAGACTGGCCTTGGGTTGAATTACCTCCCGCAGGGCATTTCTTGAGGGCAGGGGTCATTTGAGCCCCACTGGCCTTGAGACACTTGAGTGCCCCAAAGCACGTTTTCAGGTTGTAGTTGCATGAAGCATCCACAAGGCGGCAGCACTTCCTCATGACCCAGTCTGGTAACTTGGGCAACTAGAGCCTTAGAGAAAGTCCTATTGTGCGATTGTAAATTCCAGTGGAAAGTGCCTGAACGGCCAGCCAGGAGAGCTTGTATCTTATTACCTCTTCCATCTTACTGTTGCCCGCCACCCTCAGACAAATCCTAAGCCCTGCAGAAGGAGGCTGGGAGTGGGCACCCCACCACCAGTAGACTTGCAGACCAGGTGAGTTTGCTCCTCCATCCTTTGGAGGTGTTCGGCTTGGCTTAGTTGCGGGAGTGCCAGCCTGGATCTGGGGCCCCATCTGAGGGGCCCAGGCACTTCAGGTCTAAGGGCGGGGTGGGGGGTGCTCAGGTCAGTGTACACCCTCCCCGGCTCTCTCAGCCCCAGGACAGCCCAGCCTTGGGACAGAGTCTGCTCAGGATCCAGGTATGTGACACCACTCTGGGTCATTTTTCTTTACGCTTTATCCCTTTCTCTCTACTCTTTCTTGCTTTCTCTCTCTCCTCACTCTCTTCCTGTCTCTTCTTCTCTTCCTCTCCTTCTCTTCTCTCCCTCCCTCTTCTCTCCTCTGTTTCTGTCTCCCTCAATCTCTCTTCATTCCCTTCCTTTCTTTTCTCTCTCCATTCCTCCCTTTCTCCTTTCTGTCTCTTCCTTCCCTCCGTCTCTCTTTCTCCCTTTACTCCTCCATCTTCTCTTCCTTTCTTTCTCCTCACCTCTTCTTTTCCTTTTTCTCCATCCCTCTGTAGCTCTCTTTTACTTCTCTCTATCACTCTCTCTCCTTTCAGTGTCTCTCCCTCTTCCTTCCATCCTCCCTTCCTTTCATTTTCTCTTTTCTCCTGTTTCAGCCTTTCTATTCTTTCTTGCCTCTATTTTCCTTTATTCTTTCCATACTTTCACTTTCTCTGTACTCCTCTCACTTTTTAAAAATCTTTCTCTTCTCTATCTGCCCCTCTTTCTCTTTTCCTTCCTTCCTATGTCTCTTTCTCATCCCTCTCTTCCTTTCTTCATTCCTGTTTTCTCTGCATTCATTCCCTCGTCCTTCTTTTCTGTTTTCCTATCTGATTTCCCTTCTTTTTCTTTCTCCTCTCTCCTGCCCTCTCTTTATCTCTGGCACTCTTCCTTTCTCATCTTTCTCTCCCTCCCTTCTCCATTCCTCCCTATTTTCTATTCTTTCTCTCATGCTTTTCTCTCTCCCTCATCCTTCCTGTGGTCTTTGTCTTTCTTTGCCCCTCTTCTCCCCTTCTCTCCCTTTGCTCCTTTCTTTTCTCTATTCCTATCTCTTTTTCTCCACTTTCTCTCCCCACTTTCTCACCTCTCCCTTCCTTTCCCCCCTTTTATTTCTCTTCTCTCCTGCTCTCTCCCTTTTCTCTCTCCCTTCCCTCTCTACTGTCTCTCCTCACCTTCTCGTCTCCTTCCTTTTCTCACCTTTCTCTCCATCCCTTCCTCTCTCTCTTCTTTCTCTCCTCTCTCTCTTCCCTCCTTCCTCCATACCCTCCTCTGCTTCTGCTCTTTGTCTTTTGTTCTCTTTCTCATCTCTCCCTTTCTTCTTACTCTCTCTCCCTCAATTGCTTGCTTTCTTTCCCTTCCTTTCTCTCTCTCACCCTGCCTCTGTCTCTTCTCCCCTCTCTCTCATCACCCTCCTCTCTTGCCCCTTCTACCTTCCTTTGTATCTCTTTCCTCTCTCTCCTTCCTTCCTCCATGTCTTCTTTCTCCCCCTTTCTTGCCTTCATTTCTTCTCACTCTTCCTTCCTCTCTCCCTCCTTTCCCCCTTCATTTCTCCTCCTCCTCTTCCATCTCCTCCTCTTTTTCTTTCCTTCTGCCTTCAGTTTCTCTTCCTTCCTTTCTCTCTCTCCTCCTTTTCTCCCTTGTCTTTCTTGTCTTCCCCTCTCCATTCTTTGGCTATTTTCTCTCTCCCTTCCTTCCCCTCTTCCTCTCCATCTCTTTGTCTCTTAATCTTTCTCTCTCCCATTCTATTTCTTTCTCTTCCTTGTCTCTTTCCCTTCACCTCTCTTTCTTCTTTCCTTTCCCTCTTTCTCTTCTCCCCTTTCTCCCCGTTTCTGTCTCTTCCTGCCTTCCTCTCTCAATTTTCCCCTTCCTCCTCCCTTCCTCTGTTTCCACTCTCTTTTCTCTCTCCTTCCTTCCCATCTCTCTCTTCTGTTGTCTTTCTCTCCCACCCCATTTCTTTCTCTCTCTGGTCTCTTTCCTCTCTTCCTTCTTTCCTTTTTCTTCTCCTTCCTTCCCTTCTTTTCCTTTCTCACATCTCCCTGTTTCTCTCTCCTCTTTCGCCTCCTCTCTGTCCCTTAATCACTCCCCCTCTTTATTTTCCCTTCCTCCCTTCTTTTGTTTCCACTCTCTTCTGGCTCTCTCCTTCTTTCTCCATGTCCTTCCTTCCCACATCTTTCTCTTCTGTCTGTTCTCTGACTCACTCTAATCCTTCTGTCTTCCTCTCTCTCTTGTCTTTCCCCTCCTTTTCCTTCCTCTGTCTCTCTCTTCCTCTTTTCAATCCTTTCTCTCTTCTTCCTTCCCTTTCTGCTTTTTTTCCCCTTTCTCCCTGTTGCTCTCTTCCTTCCTCTTTTTCTCTTGCCCTTCCTACCTTCCTTTCTGTCTCTCTCTCTCAATCTCTCTCCCTTCCTCTCTCTGTTCCCTCACATGCAGCAGCTTCTTAGTATTAATCTGCAAACATAGGAGGAAACGGTGGTTGGGAGCGGGAGTCTGCTCATAGCACATCACTGTCACCAGAAGGGCTCTGAAACATGGGTTTTACCTTTTTTTCATCTTCTTCAGAAGAGTGTGGTGGTGTTGCAGCCAAGGTGGAGCTGCTCAGTTGTAGAGACTTTGACCTGTTTTCATTCAATTGTCAAGCACCATTAATATGGATTAGCAGATACCATCATAATAAAAGCAGTAACATTTTAAATGTAAATGATATAAAAACTAGACTGATCAATAATAAAACTGGGAACTATCAGAATGAGTATTTTTAAATGTAATAAGACAGTATAGCATTAAAAGAAAAAGATTTCATTCAGTACCAATAAATCAACACATGTGCAACAGTGGCTTAAAATGGTAAGACTTCACGCTTCTTCCTGCCTATGATTATTTACTTTTATTTAAGTCTGTAGGTGTGACTTCCCTGGAGGTCCAGTGGTCAAAACTCCACATTCCTGGTCTGCGAACTAAGATTCTGCATGCCACAAAGTGGCCAAATGAGTAAGTCTGAATATAGGTATTTATTTGTTGGTATTGGTTCCGGTTCTTGATGATACTGAGGCCATAATTTCTGGAGTTTCCCTGTCCTTTTATATTTTTCTCCTGTGGTTACAGAGGCCACATGATGTGGGATATTACAACAGACTGAATGTATAAACAGATATGAATTATGAGAATACGTAAAATACAAAATTATGGCGTTTTTATATATATTTTTTGCTTTGGAAAAATATTTTAATATATTATTTCTGTTCATAGATGACTATATTGTTACTTTTGCTGCTGCTAAGTCGCTTCAGTTGTGTCCGACTCTGCACGACCCCACAGACAGCAGCCCACCAGGCTCCCCCGTCCCTGGGCTTCTCCAGGCAAGAACACTGGAGTGGGTTGCTATTTCCTTCTCCAATGCAGGAAAGTGAAAAGTGAAAGTGAAGTCGCTCAGTCGTGTCCGACTCTTAGCGACCCCATGGACTGCAACCCACCAGGCTCCTCCATCCATGGGATTTTCCAGGCAAGAGTACTGGAGTGGGGTGCCATTGCCTTCTCTGTTGTTACTTTTAAATATGTTAAAAATACTAATTTAAGGTGTTTCAGATTTAACTTCCAAAATAGTAAATATATAATCCACAAAAGGAAAAGCCTTCCAGGGGAATCCTCAAGAAGTACTAAAAGTATTTGAAGATTTCTGAGACCAACCATCTTTGGAAAATCTGCTTTATAAAAATAAGGCTATTGATTCACTGTTTATCATACATGATCTTCTCAGTTTATCCTTTGGCTATTATATAGTGTGCTTTTAGTTAAGGGAATTTTAAAATTTTTATGGAGTTGTCAGTTTAGCCCCTATATATCTTGTGGGGCTTTTTTTTTTTTTTTTTTTTTGGTTAAACATATCTCACATTTCTGTTTTTTAGTGCTTAGACATATTATGTTCTATAGTATATGGATTTAACTTTTGTCCACAGAGCCAGCTGTCTCAACATCATATATTGAATGTCATCCTCTTATACTCTTTTCATTTGATAAATTCCAACGAATGATCAGGATTTTAAATAACCTCTGATTTTCCCTCTAGCATTTGGATATTTCTGTGCTAGAACCAGACAGCTCTCATGACCACAGCTGTAAAATATGATTTTGACACCCACCTTTTTCAAAAAGAGCTCTTTCTTCAATGTCCTTTCTCACAATTGTACAGATTATGCTCATCTACTTATTTTTCCAGATAAAATTCAGAGTAACTCTTAAGTTGCAAAAGATATACAGTAATACGTTGATGAGAACTGCATTGGAAAGAATTAACTTCTTTATACTTCTGAGTAGTCTAGTAATCCTAGCCATTAGTTCATCTTCTTATATGTATTCAGTAAGTATATTCTTATAGATGTTACAGTTTTGCTAGATTTTTAGGAATTTACTGTGTTCTTGTTAACTTTCCAAAAACATATGGTTAGACGTTTAGAATTCATTACTGCAATGCCACAACCAACCTATTTAAGTGTCCCCACTCTCATTCTCAATTTTAGGGACCTATTTTCATCTGTCCACACTTAACATAATGTTAATCTTTCATTATCATCGTCATTTTCATTATTATTCATCTTTCTATACTTTTCCTGTCATGCATTAGAAACTCTGAGAGTGAATAATATTCATCCTTCTAACAAATTTTCAGAAAATATTTCTAAAATGGTACCACTATGCCCTGTTTTCCTAAGGTATCTCTCTTTCTGGGATCTACCTTCTTTTTGTCTAGGTTCCCAAGAGATTTTTGAGGCAGTTCTTTTCCTTTTTCATTCTTAGAGGTTCTTAAGATCGGATTGCTCCAAAGAGAACTGAGCAGCTTAGTGAATGCACTGGATAATGTGAACATCATGTACTTTCCTGGAGTGAAAGGGAAATAGATATAGAAAAACTTGTACAGAATTTCAGCACTCTTAGTGGTCATGCATTGTGCAAAATTGTCTGGCCTATATACTTCTGGGCTAATGCAGCGCTTTCGGAGAATAAATTTAGATCCTTTAGCAAAAACTTCAGATGTAAATCGAGTTTTATGTAAGATGCCCTGAAAGAAATGGTTTACTTAATTTATAAATTTAGCTTTCTTGCTTATGGGACAAAGAAAGCATATATAATGTTCATAGCAAGCAGCATGGGCTCTTTCATTTAGCTATTTAACTCAATTAACATCTAATGGTAAAACAACAGCCTAAAATGGAGTCAAAGTTTTATGCTCAAAGCTCCACATCACCAAGTGGGGCTTGACTTAATTATAGTTTCAGCTCTCTCAGAAAGAGAATCTTCAACCAGTCAGTCAAGGGTCTTCCATATCACAGAGGCCTCCCATCCCATAAAGGAAAGAAAGTTTGCAATCACCAACTGCTTCGTTTTGCCTAGTATAACTCCTTGTTCCTGCTCCGTTTTGTCTATAAAATTCTTTCATTTGTCCAGTTCCTCAAGGCTTCTATCTGCTAGATTGGATACTACTCAAGGCTTCTATCTGCTAGATTGGATACTACTCAATTTGTGAATCATTTAATAAAGCCAAGAAGGTCTTTACATTTTACTTAGTCGACTTTGGTTGTTGTTAAAAGTTTAAAGGTGCCGATGGGATCCAAAGGCCACTGACTTTGGACAGCTTTGGCAAGGCAACAACTAGAAACACAGGTACTGGTACCCACAAACTCTTTTTATTCTCTTTTTCATGATTTCCAAGAGCCTGGGTTAAGTTCCTCTCAAATCCAAGTTCTGCTCTCTCTGCACTGAGCTCCTAATCTAAATGGCCTTCCAGTTGGGGTTAATGGCAGTGCTGGGAGGCTCTACTAGTCCTCAGCCCTGGGTTAGTCCATGCTCCCAGGGCAGAGCCTGATGGGTCACCTTGAACTGGCAGATGGCTCTGTCTGGAACCTGATTCTTCAAGCCTTGGTTAGTCTGCATTTGTGGGGGTCTGCTGGTTGGCTCGGTGTGTAGTTCCACTTTGCAAATGTCTGGTGGTGTCTACCTACCTTTGCTTGGCCAGTCTGCAGTAACACCTCTTATGACTGTGGACATCAGCTAATCAGTTTCCTTAGTTACTGACATTTTCTGCTAATGTGCACATGAGATAAAGGGATAACAGCTCTATCATAACAGGCCTCTGGGAAGCCAGAGCTGCACAACTGACAGGCACGGATTGGGTTCATAAAAAATGTTAAAGTACTTACCTAACTGTAAGATTCCTGAGCTAGGATAAGTTGGTCTTGGAATGGGATAGGTTGACAAGCTGGATTTGGGTCATTTGTAGAGATGCAGATGAACCTAAAGCGGGTCATACAGAGCGAAGTCAGTCAGAGAAAAACATCGTATGCTAATGCATATGTGTGAAATCTAGAAAATCATATAGATAATCTCATTTGCCAAACAGAAATAAGGACACCGATGTAGAGAACAAACATATGGATGTCAAGGCGGCATGGGGGGAAGAAGGAAGATTTGGAAGATTGGGATTGATGTATATGCACTACGATACTATGAATAAAGCATACCTAATGAAACACACTGTAAGCCTCAGGGAACTTAACGCTCTGTGGTGACCGTAATGGGAAGGAAGCCAAAAGGGAGGGGATGTAGGTATATATACAGCGAGTCATCTTGCTGTACCATAGAAACTAACATTGCTTCAATAAAAAAACTAACAAATGGGGGTGAAAGCAAACAACTGTGTATGTAAAAGTAGGCGAGGAAATTGAAATAAGTGTTTGCAGAATGAGGAAACAAAACGTAGGACAAAATCTGAATGGATATAAAAATATTGTAGAAGATTTGTGCAAAAGGCGTCCTGGGCAAGGAATTTTATGTGGGGTCAAGCTGGCTAAGACTAGAATAGATTTTTTAAAAAATGAGTTAAAATATCAAAAGCACGTTGATATAAAATTAAAATTTGATTGTCTGTTAAAAAGTTTTTTCTGACTTCTGACCTGATTTTGGTAACACATTGTAAACATTTCCTTAACTCTATGGAATCTGCCTGGACACAAGAGATTTTGTATCTTACCCAGGTTTACTGCGCTTTGTGCTGTCTTTATCAGGTCTTTGATGGCCTAAGAAAACTGGATCTCCTCAGTATTAAAAAAGGCAAGTTTAATTCACAACCGGATAGTCAAGTGTGTTTGCCTTTGCCTTCTATTGTCACTTTGGTTAAATAGATAAAGAAGTATTATTTCATAATGACCTGTAATCCTGTTTAACCAAATAATCAAACCCTGTGACACTTTCCAAAATTTTAAACATGAGATTAGGTATGATAATACAAAACGCTAGTTTATAAAAGAACAGGTGGCTCTAAATTTTGTTTCTTAAAGATGGAATAAGTTAAAGTTATCTGTTCCGATGGCTTACATTTTTCACTAGTATTTGTGAGAAACCAAATTCAAAATTGTTTATCCCAAACTAATTTTAAGATTACCTCTGGAAAATCTCAAACCATTTGTCTCTGGTAAAATATTAAAAATAATTATTTATTAATATGTTAAATTACATGGAACATATTATCAAAATAATCTATACATCGTATGTTTAGATGTATATTATGAATATGATTTAGAAATTGTGTAAGACCCCCAGAAATCTGACATTTTCTGATATCCTGTCAGTCATAACTGTAGTAGTTATCTTAAAATGTTACATTGACTATAACATATAATGTTATAATGAACTCCCAATCATATCTTTAACCAGGAGCATTTTAAGTCTTTTGTTATTAATATGCGGTTACTGTGTTACTTGGGCTTTTGCGAGGGTGAAATGCATGGAAAGGACACTCCTGGCTACTCTTGACCACGGATAGCACTGCCAGGTTACAAGGCATTAAACCGTAGGGCACACTGTACAACCGGTGAAGGCTCCACCTGACACCTGGTTCTGAGCAAAGTCTGGAGACCGCAAAATCAAATGACAAGGAAGAGAAATCGCCTACCTGGAGATAGACTACATCGCCCTAAGAATCTGGGTCAAGACTATTTCTTTTCATTCCTCCTCCTTTTTCTGACTATTCTTTTCCTAATTCTTACACCAGAAAGGTGTCACGATTATTTTGTCTACCTTTTGCCTTGTTCTGACCTGGAAAGATAATTTCATTGTTCACATACCTCAGGCCACTGGCAAGGTAGGACATCCAGTTTCCAGATGACCTCTGGATTGACCGCAGTGCTGGCCATTGTAGTTTTGCTTGCTATGAAGTTCTCCTTGATTTCCAAAGCCTCAGTTTCTCTGGAATCAATAGCCTCCTCTCTTCTGTATCAGACTCCCTAACTCTGAGTGCCCATTTCCCTGCCTCTCCTTAGCACCCCCAAACCCAGGGCACCTTGTGTCAAGGCTTCCTACAAACCTCACTGGGGTCTATAGAATTTCAAATTTTACTGGCCTCCATGGCTGTCATCTTTAGTTTTTTCTTTTTTTAAAGCTTTAAATGCATGTTCATAGCTGACCAAAACAAATGATCACCTCAAGACTAGAGCTTCAGAAAAGGAAAAGGTAAGCGAATGACCAACTTAAAGAATGTGAACCTGACCCCGTGACCTGACTGACCACAAGCTGAGAACTCCAGTGCAGTAGCTGGGGGTAGGGCTGATGCCTTAAATTTTGATCACATCTCCTAGTTAATCTGAGAGTCTGGTCAACAATGGGAGGCAGGGTGGGAGTTGAGGGGGGAGGATTGTTTAAAAGAACAGAACCAAACTGAAGTCGCTTACCCTCAGCCCTGTGTTGCCACACTGAGACAATCACACACTGAGATAATCACAGTTTGGGCTTCCTCATCAATGAATCTTAAACCAGTCCACAGGAATCTCCTGATCAGCGCTAGTAGGTAATCTGCCAGATAAACCCCTGCCATTCCCTAAAGGACAGTAACCCTGCAATAACCAACCTGTGTTTTGTCTAGAGTAACTGCCTTCTTCCTCTGCTTGTAAACGGTTTTCACTTTGTATAGCTCTTCAAAGCTCCTTTTTATTTGTAAGAGTCAATGATGTGATGATGATGAATCATCAAATAAAGCCAGTAAGACTTAAAAAGTTACTTCGTTGAATTTTATAATTAACACTAAGAATCCATGATGGGAGAAGTACTACTCAGTAATATGGGGTCATGTTAGAAACAAAGAATTTAAGTAAAATGATTTTTTAAAATAGGCATATGGCTGCAGAAAATAATCTAGCCCCTTCTAAATCATCGTGAGTTGGAGAAATATCCAAAGGATACTTCAGAAAGAACTTCTCCTTATGATGGGTAAAAGTAATAAAGAACATTTAATTTCATCTGGGATTTTCTACTTTGAAAAGGAGAGACTGGTTTACTTTTAAAGTTTCTATTAATCAGGCCACTTCTAAATTAGAGCTTACAGATAAATGATTATTTTAACAGTTCACTCATTTTCTGAATAAATAACATATTATCTAAAAACATACACACTAGTACTATGAGAAACTTAGCATTCTCAGCAAAGTTAGGAGTTTTAGGAACGTCGGTTCCTTAGAAACAGACTGTTCAACTTCCACAATTAAAAAGAAATCCAACTCTGAGCTCTATTTATTATAGAAAAATTGATTTATAATTATAAGTGAAATTTGTATTTCATTAAACAGTTTTTCCAAAGGATTGACTACTGTTCTAATGGCCTTGTTTACTTAAACAATTAAATTAGCATTTAATGAGAAAGAAAAGTTGTAGCCAATTAAAGACCAAAGTAATATAAACACTACATTTTCTAGCAATTAATTGATAACTCGCTTACCATGGGCTATCTAACAATTAACCAAGGAAACATTTCTAGGAAATAGAACACACTAATGCAAATGTGTTCTGGATTTATTCGTTTCAATCCATTTACCATATTGTCTAATTTGGCATATGCAGAAAACCCCCAAGAAAGATTAATATTCAAAAACACTTCTAAAGCCTTCTGGTGTTGGGAGCTCTAATTGGTTTAGTAACAGAAACTTTTAAAGGAAGGAATTTCTAAGGGAATCCATCACAGGCCTCTCTATATAAATAGAATAGAGAGTTTTCCAGATGTTTTTTCCTCTATATTATAGACTGGTAGCTCTCCACCCAACTAATGGTGGGTTCAGGCTTGCTCTCCCATGACAGTGTGGGGCACTGTATGGTTACAGGTGTCATATGTAAACACCATCTCTGTCACCAAGAAAGAATGCTGCAAGTGGCTGCGAGAGGCATCATTAACCTTGACTCTTCCCTATTTCAAATCTAAAATATCACTAATTTTTTTTACCTTGACCTTTAAACACTTTTCAATTCAAAATTGAATGTGGACCACAGTAATTCCCTGTGTTGAGTCACTGTACCACTATTAAGAATGGCTAAAGTAAAACTTACCTTTTCAGCTCCTATGAGTGGAATCCATGATGTTTCTGTCTTCAGGTAAACGGCTGAAGGCTCATCCAACTGTCCAGCTTTTTAATTAGTTAACACGACATTTGATTATTTAGAAGGAAAAAACCACTGGCATGGTGTGAATAAAATGTCAGATCCAGATTTCTCAGCCTCAGCACTGTTCATATTTGGAATAGGTAACTCCTCCTTGTAGTGGGCTCCCTTGTGCATTGCAGGATGTCGAGCAATATTCCCAGTTTCCACTCACTCCATGCTGGAAGCAGCCCCCCAGGATGACATCTAAAATGTCTCCAGACATTGCTAAATGGCCATTGGGGGGGCCACGCCCCCCAGTGTTGAGAACCACTGTCTAGACTGTTAAACAAGTGTGCACTGCTCATATGCTACTTCGCCGGCTGTGTTGGCAAACTCCGCCCTGGGAACCAGTTATACAGAGTGACGTAGGTACTTGTGTAATTAGTTCTGACCTACTCAAGTTCTTTAAAAGAAAGAGAGAATCTTCATACATTTTGAAAACCAAAGGCAAGGGTCCAGGATACAATCAGCTACCACAGCCATGTTTTCTCTCCTTTCTAGGGATAGTTAAATGAGGGATTTGAAAAAGAGGTTTATAGGCTGCTGAAAGTTTTGGGTTCATTTTTTTTAGAGGCAAATTGAATCTATTTTCCTCAATGTTGTGGCATTAATCACGAGGAAATTTTTCTTGTATACAGGAGACACCCTTCTCCCGGGCTTCTGAAACACAGCAATCTCAAGTATTCTGCAGGAAATTGAGTCTTGTGTTGACTCATAGTTCATCTGTTTATGATATCATCTTCATCTGGGCAGACAGTGGAAAGAAATTACATGAGTTCTATTAAGGTTCAAACACCACCCATCTATCCCAACACAACAGTCACAAAAAAGATAATTTTTCTCAATATCACCATTAGCTTCAGTCTGTGTAAAATTATTACCTCCATCCACAGAAAAGCAATGGACCATTTTAACTATTTATTCCACTCAAGCTGTCAAACTAAAACAGAGTGAAAATGCCAGTAACTTACAGCTAGGTCTTCATACACTTCTAGTGTATCGTAAATGGAAACCTAAACACATTATAGACAGCTTTCATCAGTAAAAGAAATACAGCTGGTTAGGCTAGGGTAAACCAAAATCCCTTTGCCCAAGTCCTCACCACAAGGAACACACATTTAAATTTTCACTAAAATATTTTTTACATCACCTTCCATATTCTTTTGACTTGATGATACGGATGTATTTCTGCACTCTGAGGAGCCCAGCACTGGGCCCGACATTAAGAAAACATTTGACCAAAAAACCCAAAAATGTTACTTGCATAAATGGGTCCATAGCAGCTAATTTGCATCAGATAAGGTTGTAACATTATAATTACACAGCAGTGTGACTCACACACAGTGAAACAAGCAAAAACAAAGTACATCTATCATTTCTTTCAGTCTACAAATTCAGCAAAATAAATTGACATTGATCAAAATAAGAATCTATTTTAATAGAATTTCATGAGGTATACAGATTTTTATAAACAGAAACCTAGGTGAGATTGAAAACAGTTTAATGATGCAGTGTGTCTTTAAAAATATACTTTAGAATATTCAGCCCTGGGATTTCTTTGGAAGGAATGATGCTAAAGCTGAAACTCCAGTACTTTGGCCACCTCGTGCAAAGAGTTGACTCATTGGAAAAGACTCTGATGCTGCGAGGGATTGGGGGCAGGAGGAGAAGGGGACGACACAGGATGAAATGGCTGGATGGTATCACTGACTCGATGGAACTGAGTCTGGGTGAACTCCCGGGAGTTGGTGATGGGCAGGGAGGCCTGGCGTGCTGTGATTCATGGGGTCGCAAAGAGTTGGACACGACTGAGCGACTGATCTGATCTGATCACTTTATAAAAACAATTTAACGTAACGTAATTGCAGAACACTTGGAAATTGCAAAAATAATTATTATTATTTAATTCTTGTAATCCTCAAAACTCCATTTCCCAGTTATTCATTTTATATAGAATTATATTTATTTCACATAATCTAATAAATATATCTGATTCTTTAACAATACACTGCAAATGTCTTAAATAAATACATTTTTAAGGGTTGTATAACATTTCACTAGAATGCATATACTGAAAAGGACAATCACATACCTATTACTGGCTATTTAAAATATTTCCATATTTCTCAGTTAAAAAATACAATTGATAACTATTACCCATGTATTTTGTGTACTTGGAACTGCTGTCTGCAGCTTTGTCTGTTTTTAAGCATTTTGTTGTGTCTTACCAATTGTTATGAGTGTTACGAGTGTGTCAACCTCAGAATTCCCACGTATAAAGTCTAACCCCTGGAAACTTGGAGCAAGTGTTTATTTAGACATGGAGTCATTGAAGATGTATTATGTTTAGATAAAGTCATACTTCGGTAGGGTGGGTTCCTCATGCCCATGTGACTGGAACCTTATTCAAAGGGGAAATCTGGACAGAGACACAGGTGAGACGATGTAAAAAGATAAGAGAGCACAGCCATGTGCGAGATGAGGGGAGAAGCCCGAAATGGAGCCTCTCCTCCAACCTCAGGTGGAACGAGTCTACTGACACTCTGATTTTGTATTTGTAGCCTCCAGAACTGTGAGACGGTAAGTTAGAGTAGTTTAAGCCACTTGGTTCAGAGAACTTTGTTGGTGGAGGCGGTTTAGTTGCTAAGTTGTGTTTGACTATTATGGCCCCATGGACTACAGCCCACCAGGCTGCTCTGTCTATAGGGTTTTCCACTCAAAAAGAGTGGTAACTTAGAAAGAGAAACCTAATACAGTATATTAACACATATACACAGAATTTAGAAAATGATGATTCTATCAGCAAGAGAGACACAGATGTAAAGATCAGACTTTTGGACTCGGAGAAGGCGAGGGTGGGATGATTTAAAAAATTAGCATTGAAACATGTACATTGCCGTATGTAAAATAGATGACCAGTGCAAGTTTTATGCATGAAGCAGGGCACTCAAAGCCATTGCTCTGGGACAACACAGAGGGATGGGGTGGGGAGGGAGGTGGAAGGGGGTGTTCAAGATGCGTGCACCCATTGATGATTCATATTGATGTATGGCAAAAACCACCACAATATTGTAAAGAAATTATCCAATTAAAATTAATTAATTAAAAAAATACTGGAGTGACTTGCCATTTCCGCCTCTAGGGGATCCTCCCAACCCAGGGAACCTTACAGCAGCCCTAACAAATACTGCAACCAACACAGTGGAAAATTTCTCTCTAGTCAAAACTCCTTTGTCTCTAGCCAGCCCCACCACACCTTCACGAACACTTAAAGTAGTACAAGACCTGTTTTTTTAAAAAAATCTTTTACTGTATTTTATTTTCAGGTCAGTGTACATCTATCTCTATTTCCCTTCTTCTAGCCCAGAGTACTCAACAGTGGGCATTTTATTAACTTACTATTCCAATGGTCTTGAAATAATTAAAGAAACAATAATAACAATAGCTAATACTGAATCCTTTCTGTGTTCAGGCTTCATGCCAAATTAAACTCTTTATGTTAATTATGTCCTTAATTGCCACATTAATGAACTCATGGAAATGAGGTGTCACCTCCATCTTTCTTTTATTTTGGCTTGTCATATAAGTCATGTCATGTGCATTTTAGATGTTCATTATATGTTGACAGCTTTGCTACTCTGGCATAAGTCTTTACAAATGATTATGCCCTGGCGCAGGGGTTTAACTAGCTAAATTCTAAGCACAGTGGTCCTCAGAAAACTAGGTTACAGTTGGCACTGGGGTGGCATTTATTCCAGGCATTAGAATTTTCACTGAATTGAAAGCAATTGGATTTCTCTCAAGTTTGCACAGTATTTTAATTCACTGAATAACTCCCCCAGCTTCCCATCCCAGGAGGGAAGAGACCGGCAGTCAGAAAAGACTGTTCAGATGGTTGCAAAGCCAGATATGACGCAACCATTGCTAAGTGAGTGACAGCAAGCGGCAAGGATAATTACACTGCAAACTGATGGCAGAGCAAGAAACAGCTGTTGGGGTTCGGGGAGCAGAGAGTACTGGAGGCCAGGGTGGTAATGAATGACTTGTCTGGGGAGGTGGCTGGGTGGTGGCAAACAGGGCTGAACTGGAGAGGGCAGGGCAGACCCGAGGGCTGGGCAGACAGGGCAGGGTCTGAGAACGGTAGGGGGCGGGGGAGGCTGGAGGCATTTGTGGCAAGACAAGGTGGGCTATGGCAAGAGCATAAAGGGAAGTTAATGAGGGGAGGGTGGGCTGACAGCAGCACTGGGTTTTTGTCACTTAGGTTGCAGCTGCAGGTTAATGCAGAGCTTGTTTGGGGGACAGCTGTCAAAACCTGAGGTTAGCAAACCTCTCACATAAGCACTATGCAAACAGCCAGGGCAGAGTTTGAGAGAGATTTTTTTTTTTTTTTTTTTTTTTTTTTTTTTTTTTTTTGCTGTTAACAACCTATCTCTTACTATCAGTGAAAGAACTTGGATTTTACTATTTGAACTCTAAGCATACTTTACTCTTTGAACTTTTTGAACTGTAAGGGACCACCTAGGAAACGTCATCTCGGATTTACAGGGCTGGAAATTTGAAGGAGCCTAAAGAATCCTGGCATATGAGTGGAATGCAGCTCTGAAGAAGGCTGGGGCATGTGTTTATTAATTCAGGCCAACACCACCTTCTCCAACAGAAGTGTCTGACTTCACACTCAGCTGATGCTCTTCAAGATTTTGCACCCAGTTCTGAAGTGGGGCTGGGGGGCAGGTTCCCACAGCACCAAGCAATTCTCAAATGTCAACTGGACATCCTACATGTGCTTTCCTGGAGGGAATATCAGATGCCATGGGTTAAGGTCTCCGTCCCATGAGACTGCCTCCACTTCAGATGACAGTCACAAGTCCAAATTGTCACCTGTACTTCTGAATGACTGACTATACATCAGAAGTTCTGACACCCACTCCTTTAATTAGCTAGAGCAGTTCACAGAACTTAGGGGACCAGGTTACTCACTAGATTACCAGTTTCTGACAAAGGATGAAAGTCCACAGCCAGATGAAGAGAGAAATAGGGACAGATTTCCAATAAGAGCGTCTATTCTTAGGCGCTTGGGGCCTGGCACAGGGGCGTGTGGAAGGTTTCTGGTCCACAACCTGGAAGCTCACCAGTCCCCCTCCTTTATGAGCTTTTCTGAGGAGGGTACCCTTCATAAAGAGAATTGGTTAAATGATTGGCCACTGATGATTGATTCAACCTCCAGCCTCTCTTCCTGGAAATCAAGGAGTAGGATTAAAAATGACAACCTTCTGAACCTTCCTACACTGCTGGTGGGAATGCAAAGTGGTACATTACACTGGAGCCACTATGGAGAAGAGCATGGAGGTTCCTTAGAAAACTAAAAAATAGAACTACCATATGACCCTGCAATCCTGCTCCTGGGTGTACATCCAGAGAACATGGTCCAAAAGGATAATGCAACCCAATGTTCAATGCAGCATTGTTTATACTAAGACATGAAAGCAACCTACATGTCCCTAAATTGATGGAGGAACGGATAATGAAGATGTGGTACATATATGCAGCGCACTATTACTAAGCCATTAAAAAGAATGAAATAAGGCCATTTGCATCAACACAGATGAAGAAATTGTCATACTGAGTGAAATAAGTCAAGCAGAGAAAGACAAATATAGTATGATATCCCTTATATGCAGAATCTAAAAAGAAATGATACAAATGAATTTATTTACAAAACAGAAATAAACTCACAGACTTAAGAGATCCAACTTATGGTTACCAGGGGTGACGGATAGGGGCTTCAAAGGATAGTCAAGGATTTGGGACTGACATGCATACACTGCTATATTTAAAATGGATAACCAACAGCACAGCATAAGGAATTCTGCACCATGTCATGTAGCAGCCTGGATGGGAGGGGAGTTTGGGGGAGAATGGATACATGTATATGTGTGGCTGAGTCACTCTGCTGTCCACCTGAAACTCTCACAACACTGTTAATCAGCTATACCCCAATACAAAATAAAAAGTTTTTAAAAAACTGACAAACTTTAATCATGTGGTTGGCTCCTCTGGCAACTTGTCTCTATCTTCAGGTGCTTTCCAAAAGTCACCTCATTAGCATACAAAAGACATTTATGAATCTCATCACTTAGGAAATTCTACAGGTTTTAGGAGCTCTGTGCCACAGTTGAAGACTCAGTATATATTTCTTATTACAAATCACAGTATCATACTCTTTCTGCCTACAAGAGTTAAGACTGCTTCCTGGCTTTTTTCCTGCCTGCACACCTACTAATGCATTTTTTCAGTGGTATAACATGGATGTTTGATGCCTTCACTGAGACCTTGCCTATCCACTGCAAAAGGACATGTCTGGTTATATGCAATAAGATGTCTGTTTATGCTGCAGCTGAGAACAACAGCCATAATCTTGAGTGTGCTTCTTCTGGGGGTTCATTAATTATGTTCAGAACCATCTAGTAGTAAAAGATAATGTGCCTGGATTTCTCTAGCTGGACATTCACTCATCTCGTATTCTGGAAGCCCTCCTTGTGCTGCCCTACCACTTGCTATTCACTACTCAATACTCCTCCAATCACACCCACCCAAAAACCAAACAATTTCAGCATATTTCTTTACCTACTGGATATTTATTTTGTATCCCTTTTCTTTATTCAGAAAGGATTTTATATTAACCCAGGAATTTACAGAAAATGATTTTATGGCTTTCTTTCTGGTTGATCATTCATCATCTGTTCATTTTATCATTCAATCAAAATGCACTGAGTGGTGTATTTTGCGGGGGCGGGAATTAAGTTCTGGGAATGTCCTAGTGAACAAAGAGAGACTCTTTTTAGATGGCAACAAAGCCTAGTGATTGGAGAAGGAAATGGCAACCCACACCAGTAATCCTGCCTGGAGAATTCCATGGACAGAGGAGCATGGTGGGCTACAGTCCATGGGGTGGCAAAGAGTTACACACGACTGAGTGACTAAATTACAACATAGCCTAGCGACGACAGCTATAAACTTGAGGCTCCCCCAGGATTCCTGTCACCTCTAACTACTCTACCATCACCCCAAGGCAGGACTTCCAGGGTCATTCAAGATTTATAAACAGTACTCTGGGGAACTTGGCAGTTGCCAGGAGAAACTGTGGCACTGGTGTGAAAAAAAACCAAAAAACTAAAAAAAACCCTAGGCCTGGCAGTGCCCAGGCTGTGGCTTATGTTTGCAGTACTGTCTGCTGGTATCTTACCTGCAATTGAAGCATTTCCCTTTGATCTGAACCCTGAGAAATGGTGTATGGCAATGGAATCCTTTTCAAATCAGAAAAGGAATGTTTCACAAAGGCTTCTTTTCCCAGGAGCATGTGCAAGATCAAGGTGGCAGTTCACAAATTCTACTTTGGTCTAACTCTTGAATGTCATTGTCTCCACGGGAAAGCTTTCGTGGTCTTAACGCACAGCAGGCATGACCTTTAACTGTTACAGTCTGTAATCTTGGATGCATTTTGCAGGAAGCTGTGCTCATTTGACCATTTAAGTTCTATGTAACTGTAGGGCTAGTGCTCTACCAGGTATTGATAGAGTCTTTCTTCCCATCAGTTCCACTAGGGTATCAGGGGCCCAGATCAAGGCCAACAGAAGAGTAGCCTCAGCTTCTCCCCTTGACCTCTTTTCCTCTCACAAAGTCCCTTTGGTGTGTAAGGCACTGGGGATAGATGAATGAGAGACAGCTCTGCCCAGTTTAGTGGAAGGACCCAGCAGAATGTACTTCATTTTAACATAACATAAAATTTTTTAAAATTACAAATAATAGCAGCAACCAGAATTTGGACTAGGACTTCAGGATGGGATGATTTAGTGAAAGGAGAAAACTTAGCATGGGGAATCATCTCAACTTATTATTTGACAATAAAAGCGGGCTTTTATATTTTCTGCAAATCAAACCCATATTCTGAAATAGATACTAGAACGAATAAATATAGTGAAGCAACAGAGTGCTCATGAAGGTAATCTCTATAGATTTGGTGGTGTGGTGAGCACAGTGGTGGGAGTGATCTCCTCTGAGATCCTCCCCTTCAGGACACTAACAGGTCTTGGCACACCTTCAATTACTATGAGCTATTAAAAATAAAATAGGCTGCTTGGATAATCATAAACGTTTGAGAGACAACCAAGAGGTATGGCAGGGTAGAACAATAAATTTCATCGCCTACATGAGGCTACTCCTTCTGGGAGAGGTGGTAGTTTATTTCATGCACAGAAATCAACAAAGTGAATCTAGAAAAGTGAATAGCCAGAGGAATATGTTCCAAATTAAAGAACAGGATACAACTTCAGCAGGTGTGATAGCTAGACTTTGAAGTGATGGTCATAAAGATGATCAGAGAACTTGGGGAAAAGAATGGATGGGCATCGTGAGAATTTCAACAAAAAAAATAGGAAATATACGAAAATACCAACTGAAAGTCATAGAGCTGAAGAATAATATTACTGAACTGAAAAATACACAAAATACACTCTATATGAAGCAGAAGAAAGATTCAGTGAACTCAAAGGGTGTGGAATTCACCAAATAAGAGTGGCAAAAAGAAAAAGCAATGAAAAAAGGTGAAGATACCTTAAAAGACAGGTGCCAAAATCAAGCACATCAATATTTGCATTATCGGGGCTCTGAAAGGAGAATAGAGAATGAAAGGGGCAGAACACTTATTTAAGTAAGTGATGACTGAAAACCTACCTCCTTAAATTGTGGGAAGAAACAGACATCCAGACCAAGGAAGCTCAGAAAATTCTAAGTAAGATAATCCCAAAGATATCCATGCCAAGACACATTATAATTAAACTGTCAGAAGTTAAAGACAAGGAAAAAATCTTAGATGCAGCAAGAGACAAATAACATGTTATGTACAAGAAAACCCTCATGAGATTATGAGATTTTTCAGCAGAAACTTGGCAGGGTAGAAGGGAGTTGCATGATATATTTGTTAAAAAAAAATTTCCAGTGAAGAAAATTTTATCTGGCAAAGTAATCATTCAGAGTTTAAGGAGATAGAAAGAGTTTTCCAGACAAACTGAAGCTAAAGGAGTTTATCACCACAAAACCAGTATTATAAGAAATATTAAAAGGATTTCTTTAAGTGAAAAGAAAAGATGACTAATTACTGAGAAAATTATATAAAAGTATAAATTTCACTGGTAAAGGTAAATACATAGTAAAGGTAGTGCTTTAATCACTTGTAAATCTAGTATGGAGTTTAAAAGACAAAAGTAGTAAAAATAACTCTGAAGATATTAAGTCATACATAGATTAATTATCAGAGATATGACATCAAAGATATAAAACATGGGAGGAAGTAAAAATATAAAGATTTGAAATGTGTTCAAATTTATGCTGTTATATACTGTTATATGCTGTTATAAACATAGTCTAGTCAAGGCTATGGTTTTTCCTGTGGTCATGTATGGATTTGAGAGTTGGACTATGAAGAAGGCTGAGCGCCAAAGAATTGATGCTTTTGAACTGTAGTGTTGGAGAAGACTCTTGAGAGTCCCTTGGACTGCAAGGAGATCCAACCAGTCCATTCTGAAGGAGATCAGCCCTGGGATTTCTTCAGAAGGAATGATGCTAAAGCTGAAACTCCAGTACTTTGGCCACCTCATGCGAAGAGTTGACTCATTGGAAAAGACTCTGATGCTGGGAGGGATTGGGGGCAGGAGGAGAAGGGGACGACAGAGGATGAGATGGCTGGATGGCATCACTGACTCGATGGACATGAGTTTGAGTGAACTCCTGGAGTTGGTGATGGACAGGGAGGTCTGGCGTGCTGTGATTCATGGGGTTGCAAAGATTTGGACACGACTGAGTGACTGAACTGAACTGAACTGAACTGATACTTAAAACAGACTGTTATGAGTTGTAATACATAAGTTTTATGGTAACCACTAAACAAAAAACTATAGTAGATACATAAAAGATAAAGAGAATAGAATATAAACATATTATTAAGCAAATACATTAAACCACAAATAAACCAAATAAGAAGGAACAGAGAAGAACTACAAAACAGTTAAAAATAATGAATAAAATGGCAATAAGTATGTCCAATCAATAACTACATTAAATAAATAGACTAAATGATCCAATCAAAAGAGAGACTGGCTGACGGGATTTTAAAAAGACCCACTTATATGCTGCCTACAAGATATTTACTTCAGATGTAAGGACACACAGAGACTGAAAGTGAAGAAACAGAAAAAGATATTCCCTGCAAATGGAAACCAAAAAGAAAGTTGGAGTTGCAAGAATTATATTAGACAAAATAGACTTTAAAACAATGACTAATAAGGGATGAAAAAGGACATTACATGATTAAAAAGAAGTCAATCCAACAAGATGATATAAGTAAATAATTAATACAAAGAAATTACAATTGACACCACAGAAATAAAAAGAGACTACTTCAAGAAACTATATGCCGATAAAGTGGACAACCTGGAAGAAATGGCCAAATTCTTAAAAGGCACAGCCTTCCAAAAGTGAACCCACAAGAAATAGAAAATATGAACAGATCAATAACAAGGAATGAAATTAAAACTATGATTAAAAATCTTCTGACAAACAAAAGTTCAGGACCAGTTGTTTTCACAGGTGAATCTACCAAACATTTAGAGAAGAGCTAGTGCTCGTCTTTCTCAAACTTTTCAAAAAGATTACAGAGGAATGAACACTCCCAAGCTTAGTCTAAGAGGCCACCATCATCCTGACACCAGAAGCAGACTAAAATATCACACTAAAATGTAAATTACAGGGCAACATCTATAATGAACACAGAAACAAAAATCCTCAACACAATACTAGCAAACCAAATCCAACAACACATTAAAAGGACCATACACTGTGATCAAGTGGGATTTATCCCAGATGTGCAAGAATTCTTCAATACTTGCAAATCAATCAATGTGATATACCATATTAACAAACTGAAATATAGAAACCATATGATCATCTCAATAGATACAGAAAAAGCCTCTGACAAAGTTAATACCTGTTTATGATAAAAACCTCCCCAGAAAGTGGGCATAGAGGCAATCTACCTCAATATAATAAAGGCCGCATATGACAAACCCACAGCAAACATCATTATCAATGGTGATTAGCTGAACGTGCTTGTTCCAAGGTCAAGAAAAAGACAAGTCCACTCTCGCCACCATTATTTAGTATGCTTTTGGAAGCTATAGTAAAAGCAATCAGAGAAGAAAAAGAAATACAAGGAACCCAAATTGGAAAATAAGAAGTAAAACTGCTATTGTTTGCAGATGATACAATACTATACACAGAAAATCCTAAAGATGCCACCAGAAAGCTACTAGTGCTCATCAGTGAATTTTGCAAAATTCCAGAATACAAAATTAATGCACAGAAATCTCTTGCATTCTTATACACTAACAACAAAAGATCAGAAAGAGAATTTAAAGAAACAATCCCATTTACTTTTGCAATAAAAAGAATAAAATATCTAAGGAATAAGCCTACTTAAGAAGGCAAAAGATCAGTACTCAGAAAACTGTAAGATAATGATAAAAAAAAAATCACAGATAACACAGAGAGATGGAGAGCTATACCATGTTCTTGGACTGGAAGAATCGCTATTTTGAAAATGACTATACTACCCAAATCAAGCTACAGATTCAGTGCAATCCCTATCAAACTACCAATGGTCAAGTTTGATACCAATACCAAAAATTAGTATTGACAGAATTAGAACAAAGAATTTCACAATTCACACACAAATACCAACGACCACAAATAGCCAAGACAATCTTGAGAAAGAAAAACGGAGCTGGAGGAATCAGGCTCCCAGACTTCAGAATACACAACAAAGCTACAGTAATCAGGACAGTATGATACTGACAGAAAAAGAGAAACACACATCAATGAAACAGGATAGAAAGTTCAGACATAAATGTGAACCCCTATGGACATCTTGTCTTAGATAAAGGAGGCAAGAATATAAAATGGAGAAAAGACAGTGTCTTCTACGACTGGTGCTGGGGAAACTGGACAGCTACACATACAAGAATGAAATTAACTACTCCCTAACACCATGCACACACAAACTTATGATGGATTAAAAACCTAAATGTAAGGCTGGACACTATACAACTCTTAGAGGAAAACATTGGCATAACAATCTTTGACATAAATCACAGCAAGAGCTTTTTTGATCTACCTCCTACAGTAATGAAAACAAAAACCAACAAATGGGACCTAATTAAACTTAAAAGCTTTTTCACAGAAAGGAAACCATAAACAAGACAAAAAGATGACCCTTGGAATGAGGGAAAATATTTGCAAATGAAGCAACTGATGAGGGATTATCTCCAAAATATACAAACAGCTCATGGAGTTCAATACCTAAAAACAAACAACCCAATCAAAAAATGGGCAGAAGACCTAAACAGAAACTTCTCCAAGAGGACATACAGATAGCCAACAAACACATGAAAAGATACTCAACATTGCTCATTATTAGACAAATGCAAATCAAAACCACAATGAAGTATCACTTCACATAGTCAGAATGGTCATAATAATAATAAAAATCTTCTCTGACTGCTATGGCTAGGAGTCCCAAAATGATGTTGAATAATAGTGGCGAGAGTGGGCACCCTTGTTTTGTTCCTGATCTTGAAGGAGATGGTTTCAGATTTTCCCCATTGAGAATAGCATTTGCTGTGGGTTTATCGTATATGGCTTTTAGTATGTTGAGGTATGTTCCTTCCATGCCTATTTTCTGGACAGTTTTTTTTTTATCATAAATGGGTGTTGAATTTTTCCAAAAGCTTTGTCTGCATCTATTGAGAAAATCATATGGTTTTTATCTTTCTATTTGCTAATACAGTGTATAACATTGATTGGTTTTTATATACTTAAGAAGTGGATGAAGCACAAGCTGGAATCAAGATTGCTGGGAGAAATATCAATAACCTCATATATGCAGATGATACTAGCCTTATGGCAAAAAGCAAAGAGGAACTGAAGAGCCTCTTGATCAAAGTGAAAGAGGAGAGTGAAAAAGTTGGCTTAAAACTCAACATTCAAAAACAAAGCTCATGGCATCCAGTCCCATCACTTCATGGCAAATAGATAGGGAAACAATGGAAACAGTGACAGACTTCATCTTCTTGGGCTCCAAAATCACTGCAGATTGTGACTGCAGCCATGAAATTAAAAGACACTTGCTCCTTGGAAGAAAAGGTATGACCAACCTAGACAGCGTATTAAAAAGCAGAGACATTACTGACAAAGGTCCATCTACTCAAAGCTATGGCTTTTCCAGTAGTCATGTATAGATGTGAGAGTTAGACTATAAAGAAAGCCGAGCACTGAAGAAGTGATGCTTTTGAACTGTGGTGTTGGAGAAGACTCTCGAGAGTCTCTTGAACAGCAAGGAGATCCAACCAGTCCATCTTAAAGGAAATCAGTCCTGAATATTTATTGGAAGAACTGATGTTGAAGCTGAAACTCCAATACTTTGGCCACCTGATGCGAAGACCTGATTCCTTGGAAAAGACCCTGATGCTGGGAAAGACTGAAGGCAGGAAGAGGAGGGGACGACAGAGGATGACATAGTTGGATGGCATCACCAACTTGAGGGACATGGGTTTGAGCAAACTCCGGGAGTTGGTGATGGACAAGGAAGCCTGGTGTGCTGCAGTCCATGCACTCACAAAGAGTCAGACACAACTGAGCTACCGAACTGAAGAACTCTTATATCCCTGGAATAAAGCTCTTTTGATCACAATGTATGATTCTTTTAATGTGTTGTTGGATTCTGTTTGTTAATAAACACATAAAAAGATGTTCAACAGTACTCATTATTAGAGAAATGCAAATCAAAACTACAGCTCACAGGGGTCAGAATGGCCATTGTCAAAAAATCTATAAACAATAAATGCTGGAGAGGGTGTGGGGAAAAGGGAACCCTCCTGCACTGCTGGTAGGAATGTAAATTGATACAGCCACTATGGAGAACTGTATGGAAATTCCTTAAGAAATTAGAAATATAACTACCATACGACTCAGCAATCACACTCCTGGGCATATATCCAAAGAAAAACGCAATTCAAAAAGGTACATATACCCCAATGTTTATTGCAGCACTATTTACAATAGCCAGATACTGAGGCCACCTAAATGTCCATCAACAGATAGATGGATAAGGAAGATGTGATACATATATACAATGAAATTTTATTCAGCCATAAAAAAGAATGAATTTGAGTTAGTTGCAGTGAGGTGAATGAAGCCAGAATGTGTTACACTGAGTGATGTAAGTCAGAAATTGAAAAACAAATACTGTATATTAACACATATATTCGGAATCTAGAAAAACAGTATTGATGAACATATTTGCAGAGAGGGAATGGAGATTCAGATGTAGAGAACAGACTTGTGGGCACAGTGGGGGAAGGAGAGGGTGGGACAAATTGAGAAAGTAGCCTTGACATATATATACCATCATATGCAAAATACATACATATATATATGTATAATTATGGCTGATTCACAGTGTTGTATGGCAGAAACCAACACAAGACTATAAAGCAATTATTCTCCAATTAAAAAAAAAGAAGTACCATATGATCCAGCAATGTTACTACTGGGCATATACTTGGAGAAAACCATAATTCCAAAAGAAACGTGTACTCAGTGCTCGTTGCAGCACTGTTTACATAGCCAGGACGGGGAGGCAACCCACATGTCCATCAACAGAGGAACGGATTAAAAAAATGCAGTACATATACAGAATGGAATACTACTAGGCTATAAAAAAGGAGATTGTGCCATTTGCAGAGTATGAATGGACCTAGAGACTGTCATACAGAGTGAAGTAAGTCAGCAGAGAAAAATAAATTTTGTATATTAATGTACATAAGTGGTATCTAGAAAAATGGTACAGATTAACCTGTTTGAAACACAGAAATAGAGACACAGAGGTAGAGGAAAATGTGTGGACCTGGAGAGGTAGTGGGGTGGACGGAAGGGGAGTGCAATGAATGGAGGATTTCGACTGACATATGTACACTGCTGCTGCTGCTGCTATGTATAAAATAGGTAACTAATGAGAATCTACTGGACAGAAGAGAGAATGCTAATTAAGTGGTGACCTAAATGGGAAGGAAATCCAAAAAAGAGAGGATATGTGTATATGTATAGCTGATTCACTTTGCTATACAGCAGAAAATAATACCACATTGTAAAGAAACTATACTCTAAAAAAATTTTTTTTAAAAGATGATATGGTACATATATACAATGGAATACTACTCAACCATAAAGAAGAATTAAATAATGACATTTGCAGCAATATTGATGCAACTAGAGATTAGCATACTAAGTAAATAAGTCAGAAAGACAAAGACATATCATATGTTATCACTTGTATGTGGAATCTAAGCTATGACACAAATGAATCTATTAAACAGAAACAAAACTAGAGACATAGAGAATAGACTGGTAACTGCCAAGTGAGCGGGGGTGGAAGAGGGTAGGAGTGGGAAGTTTGGGATTAGTGAATGCATAGTGGTATACACAGAATGGATTAACAAGGCCCTACTGTATAGCACAGAGAACTATATTAAATATCCTGTGATAAACCATAAGAGAAAAGAATATGAAAATGAATGTACATATATGTGCAACTGAGTCACTTTGCTGTATAGTAGTGATTAATACATTATAATTCAACTATACTTAAATAAAAAAGTAAATTAAAAAAATAAAAAGATATTTCCTGCAAATAGAAACTCCCCCCATGTCCCCAAAAAGCTGGAGTAGCAATAATTATATTAGATAAAATAGACTTTAAAAAGATGACTAATAAGGTTGAGAGAGCAGACAGATGGACCTCAG
The DNA here is from genome assembly GCF_019923935.1 of Bubalus bubalis. Lineage (NCBI taxonomy): Eukaryota > Metazoa > Chordata > Mammalia > Artiodactyla > Bovidae > Bubalus > Bubalus bubalis. The sequence goes on along the minus strand of NC_059177.1, from coordinate 20,543,154 downwards.
GCTGAAGAGTTTCTCTCCTGTGGACAGCAACTCTGTAACAGCAGAAATCTTATGAAAGCAGGGTTATGGAGGAGGTTGGGCACTGCCCAGGTAGGAGGTAAAAGACCACACAGTCCTCAAAGTCGCAGAGACCTTCCTAACTACACATGCACAGAAAGGCTTCTGGGAGGTCAAAAGAGAGGGGGCATCCCCTCATAGTAAGTGATGTCACTACCCACAGGTCTCTTCGCTAGAATCCATCTTGGCTAAGATACATGCACACACATATGGGAAGATCCTGAGATGTACCAAATATAGACTCAGAACCCGGCAAGTCAAAGTGACTGGTCAAAGGAAACTTGGAAGAAATGTACCATAAAAGTAATCCGAACTGCCACGCGTGCACAACTCAGCACCTGTCTCTCTCTCTGAGCCTGCCCATGTGTCTATCCACACGGACTGTACTCTTTTTTCCTAATAAATACTGTTTCACTACTTTCCATCTTTGTAGGAATTCTTTTCTGCAAAGCCGAAGAGCCAGGGCCTTGTCACTGACCACTGGCTAAGTGGCTAGGATTTGGTGCTCTCCCTGCTGTGACTCAACCTCAATCCCAATAACCAAAACCCCGCTGCTGAGGGCCAAGGCCATTGGAAATCATATTTGGGAATTTGGAAAGTCAGGCTAAACCCCAGGCTTTGCCCAGCTGTGGCTTGAGGCCCCTTGCTCTTGCTTTCTTTCTTGCTCTCCCCTTCGCTTTCTTTTCAAGACCTGCAGGGCCTAACCTCTGTCCACTCATAGTATTATGGCTCCCTGAACACTGGGAGTGGTGTGGGAATTCCTCAGGCTGTGCAGATTCAAATAATGCTTGGGAGACAGCTGACACTGTCCTTTGGGACATGGTGGAACTGCGGTTTCAGACCATGCAGGAGCCCAAGGGGTCCCTCTCTCACTCTCCTGCTAGCTCTCGCTCTCCCTCTTTCACTGTCCCATATAGAGCCCTCCACTATGCTTTTCATTCCCAACTTACTTACACAACAAGGTCTATTTCTCACTTCTTATCTCTATGCCCTTGGAGGGCATATCACTCCCAAACTGCGTCTCCAACACTGCCGAGTCTGGTGGTGTCTGTGTCAGACAAAAGCATCAGATGATTCCCAATTTCATCTTAGCTGCGAGACAGGGAAATAGATTTTGGTTTCTTCTGCTGGCTAGTCTCTCACCTCACTCACTGTCCATAAGTTTATTATAAGAATTTCTTTGCCTCCTGACTCTCAAGCTTTAAATTCCATGCCATCTTCCATAGCAACCAGCTCCAATTTCTTCAAGGGTCCTCTTTGTATCTATCAGACCCTCTTCACTCCAGGCCTTGGCAGCCTACCTACTACTATGGAGAGCCTACTGGGCTGGCTGCTACCCAGAAGCCTGAATTATAAACTATAATCATAAACTATAGCATTCTGTATAGATGCTCAGTCATGAGGAACACACCCTGGCTTAGGAAGACTTACCATAGGATATAAGCTCTATAGACAATGGACCCCCCGTAAGGAGAGCCCTGGCCATCCTCTGGCATTGGTTCAAATGTCCCCAACAGGGGACCCCTTAGGCAAGGGATGGATTCAACCAGAGACATCTGGCTAGGAATCAATGGGAAAAAAAGGGAAAATAAAAATGCCTGAAAACCCATCAAAACCTAAGGGAATTCAGAGAAGCTCCAGATCCCTTTTAGGTAAAAGCCTCCTGGTAGATGTTTCAGGGACACTAGATTCCATTTTAGGAGTGCTCTCGCTCTTGTTATTATTGGTTGCAGGTTGCTCAACAAAGGAGAATCTCTTTTCTAAGCCAAATGGGCTGAGAAAAAGGAAAACTTGGGTTTTTCTGTAACAGTGCCTGACCTTTATTTAAGTTGGAGGATGGGAAAATGGACTGAGGTTCCCCTTTGCCCAGGACTTTCTCTATAATCAAAGGCCTGAGGAATCAGAAAAATCTCTTCTAACATTCTAAAGAATTTAACTTCTCCTATCCCTCTCCTTCAACTTTCCTTATTCCTTCAGATTCTTCTGATCAAACTAAGGCCCCAACCTCCCCAGAGGGACAATTCCTGCTGGGACAACATTTCATCAGCCAGTCTGCTCCTGTTATGCTGGCCAATTTGAGCGTTACCTGGTTTAAATTTTAGCTATATAACTATGACCACAGGAAGAAAAGGATGATTTTTGACAGTTTGGCCATCATGTTTGGAGTCCAGAGAAAACTGGTCAAAAAAAAAAGTTTTCTGAAATTGCAAAACCGGTTCTTTTTTGCACATTCAATTAGAGAAATCTAGCTTGTTATATACTTTAAAAAATGAATTCTGACCCTAAGTATCCTTGGAGAATTTGACTTTCTCTTCCTGTGCCTTGAGACCAAGGGTCTTAGGAACAGTCATCTTATCTAAACCATCTGTAATTCCTGAAACTAAGGGAAAAACAAACACACATGGAATGAAGCCTTTAAAAATTTTTACTGTTCCAACTGTTTATAAACTAGCTAGTTTTATCTTGTGATCTGATTTATGACTAAGTTTAGAAAATGAAGTTAGATCTCTCACTGTGTACGTCTTGATAAATGTATGCTTCATTATGTGTCTTTGTCTTTGGATAATATTGCTGAGGGTTTCATTTGTAAATAAGCTCTAATTTAATTGGCCTAAAAGAAGTACCCCTTCATGTATCACAGCCTTGTTATGGTGAAGGGGCTTGTGTAACTCAATTAAGCTATGAACCATGCCATGCAGTGCCAACCAAGATGGTCACAGAGAACAGTTATGACAAAACGTGGTCCACTGGAGAAGGAAATGGCAACTCACTCCAGTATTCTTGCCTGGAGAACCCCATGGACAGTAAAAGGCAAAAGATATGACACCAGAAGATGAGCCCCCCCAGGTTGGAAGGTGTCTAATATGCTACTGGGGAAGAGCATAGAGCAATGACTAATAGCTCCAGAAAGAATGAAGTGGCTGAGCCAAAGCAGAAACGACACTCAGTTGTGAATATGTCTGATGGTGAAAGCAAAATTTATGCTGTAAAGAACAATACTGAATAGGAACCCGGAATGTTAGGTCCATAAATCAAGGTATGTTGGACGTGCTCAAGCAGAAGATGGCAAGACTGAACACTGATATCTTAGGACTCAGTGAACTAAAATGGATGGGGATAGGAGAATTTAATTCAGATGACAATTATATCCACTAATACGGGCAAGAATCCCTTAGAAGAAATTAGAAGCCCTCATAGTCAACAAGAGAGTCCAAAATGCAGTGCTTGGGTGCAATCTCCAAAATAATAGAATGATCTCAGTTCATTTTCAAGGCAAAACATTCAATACCACAGTAATCCAAGTCTATACCCCAACCACTGATTCCTAAGAAGCTGAAATTGAGCAGTTCCATGAAGACCTACTACGCATTCTAGAACTAACACCAAAAAAGATGTCCTATTCATCATAGGAGATTGGAACACAAAAGTAGGAAGTCAAGAGGTATGCAGAACAACAGGCAAATTTGGCCTTGGAGTACAAAATGAAGCATGGCAAAGGCGAACAGGGTTTTGTCAAGAGAACACATTAGTCATAGCAAACACCCTTTTCAAACAACTCAAGAGATGACTCTACACATGGACGTCACCATATGGTCAATACTGAAATCAGGCTGATTTCTATTCTTTGCAGCTGAAAAAGGAGAAGCTCTATTCAGTTAGCGAAAACAAGACCTGGAGCTGACTATGACTCAGATCGTGAGCTCCTTATTTCAAAACACAGGCTTATATTGAAGAAAGTAGGGGAAACTGCTAGGCCATTCAGGTATGACTGAAATAAAACCCCTTATGATTATACAGTGGAGATGATGAATAGATTCAAAGGATTAGATCTAGTAGACAGAGTGTCTGAAGAACTATGGACTGGATTCAAGGGATTAGATCTAGTAGACAGAGTGCCTGAAGAACTATGGAGTAGATTCAAGCGATTAGATCTAGTAGACAGAGTGCCTGAAGAACTATGGACAGAGATTCCTAACACTGAACAGGAGGCAGTGACCAAAACTACCCAAAGAAGCAGAAATGAAAGAAAGGCAAAGAGGTTGTCTGAGGAGGCTTTAGAAATAGCTGAGGAAAGAAGAGCAGTACAAGGCACGGAAGAAAGGGAAAGATATATCCAACTGAACACAGAGTTTTAGAGAGTAGCAAGGAGAAATAAGAAGGCCTTCATAAGTGAACAATGCAAAGAAATAGAGAAAAACAATAGAATGGGAAAGACTAGAGATCTTCAAGAAAATAAGCGATATCAAGGGAATATTACATTACATTACATTACATTACATTACAAGGATGGGCAAGATAAAGGACAGAAACAGTATGGACCTAACAGAAGCAGAAGAGATTAAGAAGAGGTGGCAAGGTACATAGAAGAACTATACAAGAAAGGTCTTAATGATCCAAATAATCACAATGGTGTGGTCACTCACCTACAGCCAGACGTTCTAGAGTGTGAAGTCAAGTGGGCCTTAGGAAAAATGATTAAAACCAGAGCTTGAGGAGGTGATAGAATTCCAGCTGAGCTATTTAAAATCCTAAAAGCTGATGCTGTTAAAGTGCTGCACTCAATATGATAGCAAATTTGGAAAACTTAACAATGGCCACAGAACTGGAAAAGGTCAATTTTAATTACAATCCCCAAGAAGGTCAATGCCAAGAATATTCCAACTAGTGTACAATTGCACTCATTTCACATGCTAGCAAGGCTATGCTCAAAATTCTTCAAGTTAGGCTTTAGGAATATGTGAACTGAGAACTTCCAGATGTACAAGCTTGGTTTCAAAGAGGTGGAGGAAACAGAAATAAAATTGCCAACATTTGTTGGATCATGGAGGAAGCAAGGGAGTTCCAGAAAAACATCTACTTCTGCCTCACTGAATACACTAAAATGTTTGCCAATGTGGATCACAACACACTGTTTGATTCAACACACTTTAAGACTCTTAAAGAGACAGAGGTATGAGATCCCCTTAGCTGCCTCCTGAAAAACCGATATGCAGGTCAAGAAGCAACAGTTAGACCTGGATATGGAAAAACTGACTGGTTCCAAATTAGGAAACAAGTAAGACAAAGCTGTATATTGTCACTCTGCTTATTTAACTTATATGTAGAGTACACAATAAGAAATACCTGGCCAGATGAATCACAAACTGGAATAAGACTGCTGGGAGAAATATCAACAACCTCAAATATGCAGATGATACCATTCAATGGCAGAAAGTGAGAGGAACTAAAGAGCCTTTATATAAGGATGAGAGAAAAGAATGAACACACTGGCTTAAAATTCAACATTCAAAAAACTAAGATTATAGCATCTGGTCCCACCACTTCATGGCAAATAGAAGGGTAAAAAGTGGAAGCAGTGACAGATTTCATCCTCTTGGACTTCAAAATCACTGTGGATGGTGACTGCAGCCATGAAATTAAAAGACGCTTGCTCCTTGGAAGGAAATCTATGACAACCTCAGTTCAGTTCTATTCAGTTGCTCAGATGTGTCCAACTCTTTGCGACCCCATGAATCGCAGCACACCAGGCCTCCCTGTCCATCACCAACTCCAGGAGTTCACCCAGACTTACTTCCATCGAGTCAGTGATGCCATCCAGCCATCTCATCCTCTGTGGTCCCCTTCTCCTCCTGCCCCCAATCCCTCCCAGCATCAGAGTCTTTTCCAATGAGTCAACCCTTCACATGAGGTGGCCAAAGTACTGGAGTTTCAGCTTTAGCATCATTCCTTCCAAAGAAATCCCAGGGCTGATCTCCTTCAGAATGGACTGGCTGGATCTCCTTGCAGTCCAAAGGGACTCTCAAGAGTCTTCTCCAACACCACAGTTCAAAAGCATCAAAAACTAATACAATTATGTAAAGTTTAAAAATAAAATAAAATTAAAAAAAAAAAAGCATCAATTCTTTGGCGCTCAGCCTTCTTCACAGTCCAGCTCTCACATCCATACATGACCGCAGGAAAAACCATAGCCTTGACTAGACGGACCTTTATTGGCAAAGTAATGTCTCTGCTTTTGAATATGCTATCTAGGTTGGTCATAACTTTCCTTCCAAGGAGTAAGCATCTTTTAATTTCATGGCTGCAGTCACCATCTGCAGTGATTTTGGAGCCCAAAAAAATTAAGTCTGACACTGTTTCCACTGTTTCCCCATCTATTTCCCATGAAGTGATGGGACCAGATGCCACGATCTTCATTTTCTGAATTCAGTTGAGCTTTAAGCCAACTTTTTCACTCTCCACTTTCACTTTCCTCAAGAGGCTTTTGAGTTCCTCTTCACTTTCTGCCATAAGGGTGGTGTCATCTGCATGTCTGAGGTTATTGATATTTCTCCCAGCAATCTTGATTCCAGCTTGTGCTTCTTCCAGTCCAGCATTTCTCATGATGTACTCTGCATATAAGTTAAATAAGCAGGATGACAATATACAGCCTTGACGTGCTCCTTTTCCTATTTGGAACCAGTCTGTTGTTCCATGTCCAGTTCTAACTGTTGCTTCCTGACCTGCATACAAATTTCTCAAGAGGCAGATCAGGTGGTCTGGTATTCCCATCTCTTTCAGAATTTTCCACAGTTGATTGTGATCCACACAGTCAAAGGCTTTGGCATAGTCAATAAAGCAGAAATAGATGTTTTTCTGGAACTCTCTTGCTTTTTCCATGATCCAGTGGATGTTGGCAATTTGATCTCTGGTTCCTCTGCATTTTCTAAAACCAGCTTGAACATCAGGAAGTTCACGGTTCACATATTGCTGAAGCCTGGCTTGGAGAATTTTGAGCATTGCTTTACTAGCGTGTGAGATGAGTGCAATTGTGCGGTAGTTTGAGCATTCTTTGGCATTGCCTTTCTTTGGGATTGGAATGAAAACTGACCTTTTCCATTCCTGTGGCCACTGCTGAGTTTTCCAAATTTGCTGGCATATTGAGTGCAGCACTTTCACAGTAGCATCTTTCAGGATTTGAAATAGCTCCACTGGAATTCCATCACCTCCACTAGCTTTGTTCGTAGTGATGCTTTCTAAGGCACACTTGACTTCACATTCCAGGATGTCTGGCTCTAGGTCAGTAATCACACCATCGTGATTATCTGGATTGTGAAGATCTTTTTTGTACAGTTCTGTGTATTCTTGCCATCTCTTCTTAATATCTTCTGCTTCTGTTAAGTCCATACCATTTCTGTCCTTTATTGAGCCCATCTTTGCATGAAATGTTCCCTTGTTATCTTGCCTTGAGAACCCCATGAACAGTATGAAAAGGCAAAATGACAGGATACTCAAAGAGGAACTCCCCAGGTCAGTAGGTGCCCAATATGCTACTGGAGATCAGTGGAGAAATAACTCCAGAAAGAATGCAGGGATGGGGCCAAAGCAAAAACAATACCTAGCTGTGGATGTGACTGGTGATAGAAGCAAGGTCCGATGCTGTAAAGAGCAATATTGCATAGGAACCTGGAATGTCAGGTCCATGAATCAAGGCAAATTGGAAGTGGTCAAACAGGAGATGGCAAGAGTGAATGTCGACATTCTAGGAATCAGCGAACTCAAATGGACTGGAATGGGTGAATTTAACTCAGATGACCATTATATCTACTACTGCGGGCAGGAATCCCTCAGAAGAAATGGAGTAGCTATCATGGTCAACAAGAGTCCAAAATGCAGTACTTGGATGCAATCTCAAAAACGACAGAATGATCTCTGTTCGGTTCCAAGGCAAACCATTCTATATCACAGTAATCCAAGTCTATGCCCCACCCAGTAACTCTGAAGTAGCTGAAGTTGAACAGTTCTATAAAGACCTACAAGACCTTTTAGAACTAACACCCAAAAAACATGTCCTTTTCATTATAGGGGAGTGGAATGCAAAAGTAGGAAGTCAAGAAACACCTGGAGTAACAGGCAAATTTGGCCTTGGAATACGGAATGAAGCAGGGCAAAGACTAATGGAATTTTGCCAAGAAAATGCACTGGTCATAACAAACACCCTCTTCCAACAACACAAGAGAAGACTCTACACATGGACATCACCAGCTGGTCAACACCGAAATCAGATTGATTATATTCTTTGCAGCCACAGATGGAGAAGCTCTATACAGTCAGCAAAAACAAGACCAGGAGCTGACTGTGGCTCAGATCATGAACTCCTTATTGCCAAATTCAGACTTAAATTGAAGAAAGTAGGGAAAACCACTAGACCATTCAGGTATGACCTAAATCAAATCCCTTATGATTATACAGTGGAAGTGAGAAATAGATTTAAGGGCCTAGATCTGGTAGATAGAGTGCCTGATGAACTATGGAATGAGGTTCGTGACATTGTACAGGAGACAGGGATCAAGACCATCCCCATGGAAAAGAAATGCAAAAAAGCAAAATGGCTGTCTGGGGAGGCCTTACAAATAGCTGTGAAAAGAAGAGAAGAGAAAAGCAAAGGAGAAAAGGAAAGATATAAGCATCTGAATGCAGAGTTCCAAAGAATAGCAAGAAGAGATAAGAAAGCCTTCTTCAGCAATCAGTGCAAAGACATAGAGGAAAACAACAGAATGGGAAAGACTAGAGATCTCTTCAAGAAAATTAGAGATACCAAGGGAACTTTTCATGTAAAGATGACAAACTTAGGCAGTGTATTAAAAAGCAGAGACATCACTTTGCCGACATAGGTCCATATAGTCAAAGCTATGGTTTTTCCAGTAGGAAAACCTGGTTTTGCCTATGTTTGGATGGCACAATGAAAGTATTGTATGGATGTGAGAGTTGTGCCATGAAAAAGGCTGAGCACCGAAGAATTATGCTTTCAAACTGTGGTGCTGGGAAGATCCTTGAGAGCCCTTTGGACTGCAAGGAGATCAAGTCAGTCAATCCTAAAGGAAATCAACCCTGAATATTCTCTGGACGGATTCTTGCTGAAGCTGAAGCTCCAAAACTTTGGCCACCTGATGCAAAGAGCCAACTCACTGGAAAAGACTCTGATGCTGGAAAAGATTGAAGGCAAAAGGAAAAGAGGGTGAGAGGATGAGATGGTTATATAGCATTACCAAATTCAATGGACATGAATTTGACCAAACTCCAGGAGACTCTGAAGGACAGGGAAGCCTTGGCAGTCCATGGAGTCACAAAGAATCGGACGTGATTTAGCAACTGAATAACAATAACAAAGAAAAGTAAGTGCTTACAAATCAAACAATTCTAAATACAAGAGAAATTAAGCTAAGAGCCATCAACATTAAGTATAATACTTTCATTGTGCCTAGGCTTTTTTTTTTTATTTTTAATTGAAGGATAATTGCTTTATCTTGAAGAAATTCCTAGAAACATGGGGTCTACATCAAAACTGAATCATGCAGAAACATAAAATCTGAATAGACCAGTTATTAGCATGGATATTGAATTGGTAATTTAAAAAACCTCCCAACAAACAAAAGCTCATGACTAGACAGCTTCACTGGCAAATTATACCCAAAATTTAAAGAAGAATTAATACCATTTCTTCTCAAATTCTTCTAATAATGGAACAAGAGGGAACAATTCCAGATTCATCTCACAAGGCTAGCATTACCTTGATACCAAAATCAGAGGATAATGCAAGAAAGAAAATTACCAGAACATATTCCTGTTTAACATAGATGCAAAAGTCCTCTACAAAATAATAGTAAACCAAATTCAACAATACAGTAAAAGGATCATATACCACAATCAAGTAGATTTTATTACAGGAATGCAAGAATAGTTCAACATCTACAAATCAATCAAAGTGATATACCACATGAGGAAAATGAATAAAAATCATATGCTCATTGCAATGGATATTTAAAAGTATTTTAGAGCACTTAAATCCATTTATGATAAAAATCTCAACAAAGTGGGTATACAGCAAACATATTTCAACATGATAGAGATCATTTATGCCAAGCCCACAGCTAACATCACAGTTAGTGGTGAAAAACTTTCCCTCTAAGATGAAAAACAAGACAAAGATGCCCACTCTCACCACTCTTATTCAACATAGTATTGAAATTCTTAGCCAGAAGAAAAAGCAGTAAAAGGCATCCAAATCAGAGCAGAGATGGTAACACTGTCACTAACTGCAAATGACACATTATACATATAAAACCCTAAAGATGTCACCAAAAACCCCTAAGAACTAATAAACAACTTAGAAGTTAAGTTGCAGGATACAAAATTAATATGCAAAAATCTATTGTGTTTCTATATACTAATAAACTAGCAGAAACAGATTTTAAGAAAAAAACCCATTTATAATTCCATCAAAAATAATAAAATACCTAGGAATAAATTCAATAAAAAACCTAGGAATAAATTCAGGTGAAAGGTCTACACACTGAAAACTGTAAATGCTGATGAAAAGAAAAACCTGAAGAAACAAACTGAAAGATATTCTATGCTCAAGGATTGAAAAAAATTAATATTTTAAAAATATGTGTGCTACTCAAAGCAATCTACAGATTCAATGCAATCCCTATCAAAATCCCTATGGCAATTTTCAACAGACACAGAACAAATAATCCTAAAATTTGTAAAGAACCACAAAATATCTGAAAAGCCAAGCCATTTTGAGAAAAAAGAAGAAAAATGGAGGCATTTCACGTCCTGATTTCAAACTATATTACAAAGCTATAATAATTAAAGCAGCATGATACTGGAAAAAAACCAGACACATAAATCAATGGACAGAAATAAACTCATAAATATATGGTCAATTAATTAATTACAAAGGGGACAAGAACATACAATAGGGAAAGGATGGTCTCTTCAATAAATGGTGTTGAGAAAATTGGATAGCCACCTGCAAAAAGAAATGAACTGGACTTTTGAACTGTGGTGTTGGAGAAGACTCTTGAGAATCCCTTGGACTGCAAGGAGATCCAACCAGTCCATTCTGAAGGAGATCAGCCCTGGGATTTCTTTGGAAGGAATGATGCTAAAGCTGAAACTCCAGTACTTTGGCCACCTCATGAGAAGAGTTGACTCATTGGAAAAGACTCTGATGCTGGGAGGGATTGGGGGCAGGAGGAGAAGGGGACCACAGAGGATGAGATGGCTGGATGGCATCACTGACTCAATGGACATGAGTCTGAGTGAACTCCAGGAGTTGGTGATGGACAGGGAGGCCTGGCGTGCTGTGATTCATGGGGTCTCAAAGAGTCGGACACGACTGAGAGACTGAACTGAACTGAACCTAAGGGTCCTTGACAAATTTTGGCTTGGATATTCACAAGATAATAAAAATTTAGCTACCAATAACTTGACGGACGTGAATTTGAGTGAACTCCGGGAGTTGATGATGGACAGGGAGGCCTGGTGTGCTGCGATTCATGGGGTCGCAAAGAGTTGGACACAACTGAGTGACTGAATTGAACTGAACTATTTTATACCATACATAAAAACAAACTCAAAATGCATTAGACACAAAAATAAGAATTGAAACCATAAAACTCCTAGAAGAAAACACAGGCAGTAAGCCAGATTGACAGTGCTCTTGTTGATGTTATTTCAGATTAGACCTCAAAAGTAAAGGCAACAAAAGCAGACAAACAAATGTGGCTATGTCATACTAAAAGACTTCTGCACAGCAGACAAAAACCATCAAAATGAAAAGGCCACTATTGAGTGAAGAAAAATATTTACAAATCAGACCTCTGATTAGAAGCTAATATCTAAAATATATAAAGAACTCATATGACTCAATAGCAAAGAAACAATGTAATTAAAAATGGGCAGAGGATCCAAATAGACACTTTTTCCACAGAAGACGGACTGATAGCCAATAGGGTCATGAAAAAACACTCAACATCACTAATCATTAGACAGATGCAAATCAACACCACTGTGAGATAGCACTTCATATCTGTTAAAATGTTATTATCAAAAAGACAAGAGATAACAAGTCTTGGCAAGGATATAGAGAAAAAGGAATCCTTGCACACTATTGATGAGAATGTAAATAAAAAGATATATGTATTATCATATTCATAACCACATTATTTACAATAGGCAAGATAAGGCAACAACCTAAGAAAACATAAATTATGTCAAATTATTCCTATATATAAATTATTACTAATTATTATTATTGTGAAGATGTCTCAGATGGCAAATTATCTGCCTGTAATGTGGAAAAACTGACTTTGATCCCTGGGTCAGGAAGCTCCCCTGCAGAAGGAAATGGCTACCCACTCCAGTATTCTTGCCTGAAGAATCACATAGTCAATGGAGCCTGTTAGGCTACCTTCCATGGGGCTGCAAAACTTGGACATTCCTGAAGTGACATAGCATGCACATGCATATATATATATATATTTTTTTTTTAAACCATAAAAAGAAAAATATCTTGTCACTTGCCACAACATGGATCAACCTGGTGGACATTATGCTAAATAAAGTAAGTCAGGCATAGACAAACACTGTATAATCTCAATGTGAAATTAAAAACCAAAACAAACACAACCTTCAGCAAGCTCATAGATATAGAGAATAGAGTGGTGGCTGCCAAAAGCCAGGGGCTGGATGGTGGGTGAAGTGAAGCAGGTAAAGGGGATCAACATGTACAAATGTTAAGTTATAAAATAAGTCATGGGGATGTAATGTACCACAGAGTGTATACAGTTAATAAATAGTACTGTTTGGTGTATTTGAAAGTTCCTAAGAAAGATCTTACAAGTTCTCATCTCAAGGAAAAAAAAATTATTTGGTAACTGAGTAGGATGACAGATGATAACTAGATTTATATGCTGAACATCTGCAATATATATAGATATCAAATCATTACATTGTATACCTGAAACTAATGTAGTGCTGTATGTCAATTATAACTCAGTAAGAAAAATAAAGAAACTCAGGAGAGAATTCTTACACAAGCTACTGTTTGAGATTTCAGTAATAAACATTGGAGGCATTTGAAGAGAATTTTAATGTTTGAACCTGGAGGAATTCTGAGATCTCCAGTAGTTTAAACTCAATGGAACAAAGCTGGTACTGAGGACCTAGAAATCAATCTGGGAGCTAAGGGGGTAAAACGTGCAGACCAGGGTACCTGCCTCAGACTATTGGAGCGAAAAAGTTACATTATTTCTTATTCTAGTTAGAGCTCTGAGGATGCAATTGACTTTGAAGATATTAACTCTTCAGGGGGAATGGAACACTCATTTATCACTAGCATTCTGTGGTTACTCTTCTTGACTAACTGAAATGTGGTGTGACGTGTAACTCTATTCTTTCATCCCAATAAAACAGTTGCAATGTGCTGCATTCACCCTTTTAAAGCTAATGTCCAACTATTCTAGAGTAGACAGAAATAATCCAGCAAAGAGATTTTAGAATTAACTAAATTTAGAGAAAAACCCATTTGGGTGAGGGGTGGTGATGGTGAGGGACTACCCAAGTATTGCTTTAGTGAAACAGACATTAGGCTCTCATATTTAGTCCATCATTTGTTTTAGACTACTGGCACTGAGAGAAATTAAAACAGCAGTCATGATCAAAATATACTGTTATTGACAATGTATTCTGGCAGATAAATTCATGGGCTTTGTAGCCAGCCACAGGTTAAATTCTATACTCACCATATTCTCATTGTATGACATTAGGTAATTTAACCTTTCTGAGTGTCAGTTTCCATCTATGTAAATTGGAGTTAGTATTACAATCCATCTTTAGATGTTGAGAGGTCCACAGGAGTACACCCTTGCTAATAGAGAAAACAGATTAGCATTAAGAATATAGTAAGTGTTCAACTAAGGGCTGCTGTGCTGTGCTCAGTAGAGTCCGACTCTTTGTGACCCTATGGACTGTAGCCCACCAGGCTCCTCTGACCATGGAATTCTCCAGGCAAGAATACTGGAGGTCTGTCATTTCCTACTCCAGGGGATCTCCCTGACCCAGGGATTGAACCCAAATCTCTTATGTCTCCTGCATTGGCAAGCGGATTTTTTACCACTGTGCTGCCTGAGAAGCTCCTCAACTAAGGGTAGCTACTGTTATTAGGATCATCATATATGTATATGCAGGACACATAGTTTTAACCTGCTCAATAATTTCTTTCTTGTAGTAGACAGCATGCTTATTTTCTCAATTCACTTCTTCCCTCATTTAATGTTGGTAGCTGTCAACCAAGTTGCCTCTTCTTCTCTGGCTAGGAAGCAGATGCTTGACCCACACAAACTTAAGTCACAACCTCCCTACAAGCACTGTATCTTAAGAACAGAAAATGTTTAGACAAGAACTATTATAAGATAGACTTTGAAGAACTTGTCCATATTTTCTCTTACTCCATTCCTTGATAATAGCTATATTTCTATCTTAGGTTTGATGAGCTATCTAGTTTTGTTTAACACTTTCATTTGCATTTATAAGAGGATTGGTTTCTAATGCTTATAACCAAAGGGCCCTCAATGATGTATCAATACTAATGTTTTTTTGTGTATCAGTTGACTCTGAATATTCTCTACTAAAGATGTAAATGTAAGATAAGATACTATAAAACTGCTAGAGGAAATAAATATAGGTAGAACATGCTTTGACATAAATTACAGCAATATTTATTTTTTGGATCTGTCTCCTAAAGCTAATAAATACAAAAATAAACAAACAGAACCTAATTAAACTTAAAAGCTATTATACGGCAAAGAAAATCACTGAGAAAATGAAAGAAAAATCTACTGAAGGGGAAAAGATACTTGCAAATGCTATTGTGGAGAAGGGGTTAATTACCCAACATATATAGACGACTTATATATCTCAACAACAAAAAAACAAACAACCTGATTAAATATGGGTAGAATTTAATAGATATTTTCCCAAAGAGGATCTGGACATGGCCAACAGACACATGAAAAGATACTCAACATCACTAATTACCAGGGAAATGAAAATTAAAACCACTAGGGTGTGAGCGAGCAAGGACCCTATTGTTTGCTCTTGCTTCCCATTGCTGTGGCAGGGGCCCCAATAAAACTCTTGCCTGAATTTTTCATCTGGCCTCTGACCAACTTCCTTTGATTAAGGAGGCCAACAATTCTGGTCAGTAACATATTTTGTGGCGCCCAACATGGAGCTTGGTCCCTTCTGGGGAGGGGATCTGGGCACCTCTTGGAGCACCAAACATAGCTTCCTTATAGGTGATAGGCAGCTGCCTGAAACTCCTGTTTCAGCATCACCACATTTGGTAAGTCTGCCTTCCTGGTCCCTGGGGCCTCAGTTCCCTTATTCAAGCAATGGTCTCTCCTTTGCCTTTTCCTTCACCATTCCCTTTTCCCTCTCCTGAAATACCTTACTTCTTTGTCTGTCCTCTCATCTCTGTCTTGTCCTTCCAAGAGAGTGGGCATCAGGCAGCTACAGCATCACCCCTCTCAGCCTGTGATTCCATGTCCCTCTGGCTGGCAATGGTTCACCTTCACGGGTGACAAGCAGTGGTGGGAGAGGCATGCCTTGCACCGTGCAGACTGTGGTCCAGCAGGCACTCCCGGACTGGAGATTTATGAGCGTGCCAGAGGTTCAAATCCCATATCATGTAGTGGCTGGAAATGTGATTGTCCCAAACTTCTCACCTTTATTTTCCTGCCACTGAGAGAAGTCCTGTTGGGAACAAGCTAAAGTGGAAGCTTTCTATATACTGGTGTAGCTGTGGGTGAGAGTCCCAACTGTGGGTGCAGTCCCACAGATGATATACAACTGACTGGTTTCCAGGCTTGATCACCCTGGCTGGCAGTGGACAGGATGCTCCCTCCTTCATGGGTCCTTTCTGGAAGCAAGCAGCTTGGTGCCTGAATACACACCCACAGGTGGTGGGTTCAAAGTACAATCTCTCTTTTTCTGTCTCTCTCTTTCAGTCTTTTCTGTCCCTCCTCCCTTTACTTCTCCCTTGGTCCTCACACCTACACTCCAGTCCCCTTTATCCTGAAAACGTCTTGCTTGTGTCCCTAAGTTCTGTGATGGGTATCTTTGTTTGTGGTGTAGTTTTGTCTGTCCAACTGCTCCTGCTAGTCTTTGCCGACATGGTGGGCATGGTGGAACACTTAAGCCTTGAAACACAAACGCAGCCCATGCTGCCTGAGACTTCAGCCTTGGGTTGCTTAGTGCATTTTAAAGAACAAAAAGAAAAGATAGGAGCTTGTGTTTTTCCCTCCTCTGCTCTTTCAATGTAACTCTTCTTGCCCAAGCTCAAAGAGCTTGCATCTCTCTCCTCTGTTTTGCAGGCACTGAGGAGCTGAGTCATCTGTAGTCCTCCAGACTGAGGGAAAATAGGGCCATTTCACATTCAATTGGCAAACCTATGACAGGTACAGTTCTGTAGAAATTAACTTGTCTAGCTTAAACTTGCAGGTTTAACTAATACAGACCTGTCTTTAAAGACATCAATGTTAAGTATAATACTTTCATGCACCTTGGGTTACTGGAAGTCAATCAGCGAATATTGTTTCTGTTATAAAACCTGTCAACAGGGAAAATAATCTGATATGATTAAATCTTTCAGTAAGTGTAACTGGGATAAGAACTTTTTGGTTAACACTATAGGAACAATAGAAACACAAGCTGGAATCAAGATTGCCGGGAGAAATATCAATAACCTCAGATATGCAGATGACACCACCCTTGTGGCAGAAAGTGAAGAGGAACTAAAAAGCCTCTTGATGAAAGTGAAAGTGGAGAGTGAAAAAGTTGGCTTAAAGCTCAACATTCAGAAAACAAAGATCATGGCATCCAGTCCCATCACTTCATGGGAAATAGATGGGGAAACAGTGGAAACAGCGTCAGACTTTATTTTTTGGGGCTCCAAAATCACTACAGATGGTGACTGCAGCCATGAAATTAAAAGATGCTTACTCCTTGGATGGAAAGTTAGGACCAACCTAGATAGCATATTCAAAAGCAGAGACATTACTTTGCCAACAAAGGTTCGTCTAGTCAAGGCTATGGCTTTTCCTGTGGTCATGTATGGATGTGAGAGTTGGACTGTGAAGAAGGCTGAGCGCTGAAGAATTGATGCTTTTGAACTGTGGTGTTGGAGAAGAGTCTTGAGAGTCCCTTGGACTGCAAGGACATCCAACCAGTCCATTCTGAAGGAGATCAGCCCTGGGATTTCTTTGGAAGGAATGATACTAAAGCTGAAACTCCAGTACTTTGGCCATCTCATGCGAAGAGTTGACTCACTGGAAAAGACTCTGATGCTGGGAGGGATTGGGGGCAGGAGGAGAAGGGGACCACAGAGGATGAGATGGCTGGATGGCATCACTGACTTGATGGACGTGAGTCTGAGTGAACTCCGGGAGTTGGTGATGGACAGGGAGGCCTGGCGTGCTGCAATTCATGGGGTAGCAAAGAGTCGGACATGACTGAGCGACTGATCTGATCTGATAGGAATAATAATAGTTTGGAAACATCAATCTCCAAATTTTGGTAAATTTGAAACAATTAAGCTAAATGATAGGAATTAATTGAATATTCAGGCCATTTCAAATAAGATAAAATACTGGAACATTCATTGCTAAACCGGTCTAAATTTACCTACTTTTGTCTTCTTGTGAGAGAGAAATTAAAGATGTTTGGTGCCACCCTGACATGTTCCCCATCAATTTATGGAATGCTAAAGATCCAGCTTCCCAGGTACCCAGTGGTAAAGAATCTGCCTGCTAAGCAGGAGACACAGGTTCCATCCTTGGGTCGGGAAGACCATCTGGTGTAGGAAGTGGCAACCTGCTCCAGTATTCTCGCCTGGGAAATCCCATTGACAGAGGAGTTTGGCGAGCTGCAGTCTGCGGGGTCACAAAGGAGTCGGAAACGACTGAGCAACTAAACGACACCTAATGTAAAGGGCAGCCATGGCTGCTTAAGGAAAGCAGAATGCATGTTTTCAGAAAAGAAGGCATGAAGAACAGAAGCATATTTTGTTGAAAGGAAAAAGGGTGACTTTGTCCTAGAGCTGGCTAGTTCAGAATGGGGAAAAGAATGAGGGACAAAGTATGGCTATAGAAAGTTGCAGAGGGTTTGTGGAAAAGGAACATTGAGAAAAGGATTTCATATGTGCTCAGGATTTTCTAGGGTTGGATTGAATTTAATTAGGGAAATGGATTTTATTAAGAGTAGGCTGGTGCAGGGCTGGATTTGGTTTCTCTCTCTCATAAGAGAACAAAGTTGCCCCGGATGCTTCTTTCGACAACAACAGTTCCTGTGCCTTTAAGGGATCTGTATTTACTTTAGATTTTTCTCCCACCATAGCTCAAGGAATGTGTATTGTTTCATAGAAACCTATGATCCTATCTGATCAGGTGATTTGAGACTTTTTAAAATTGACAGACTTCACAAATACCAGATTCTAATTGAAATTCTCTTGACTTCTGGTTAACTTTGGGGTGCTTCAAGGGCCCCTGGAACATCCCAAAGAGAGATCCTAAACCAATTGGGTTAATACGTAAGGAGAGTTCTGTCACATTCTCAGAGAACTTTGACAAGTTTAGGGAAGAATTTGTCAGGCTGGGGCTGCCATTCTCTCTCACTTGGCAGGACACCATGGTTATTCTGGCTCCCTGTTGCACCCCGGATGAAAAGGAGCATATATGGGAAAGGCCAGGGAACACACAGATGGCCTACTGGCCACCAATCCACACCACTAACTTCATCAGGTGGAGACGCAAACCCAGAACATGACCCGCACTATGAAGATCCTATAGGCCAAGCTAGGGTTAGACATTACATTACTTGTCTTTCAGAAAGAATGAAAAGGTGTTTGGTGAAGTGTACAAATCATAAGATTTATATAAGAGGTTACACAGGAAAAAAGATGAAAACCCAGCAGTCTTCCTGAGCCAGGTGTCAGAGGCATTCAGGAAGAACAAGTGTATAGACCATGCATTTTATCACCCAGGCTCCTCCTGATATCTGGAAAAACTTATACAAGCTTGAGGCTGAGCCCCAAGCCCCACTGTCAACCTTGGCAGAGGAGGCCTTCAAGGTCTTTAACTTAACGGTGGCGGGCAATAAGGAAAAGAGGCTAATAAAGAAAATGCAGTTTTTGTCTGCTCTGATTCACCAACCACCTTGAGGGGACCCTGGAGGGATGAGAAGGTTAGAGAGACCACCAAGAAGCTGCCTGGGCCCGAATCAGTGTGACTTTTTTGTCAGAAATGGGGCACTGGAAGACCAAATGTCCTGAGTACCCACCATGGGACAGCTGAGGGGGAACCCCGACTGGACCCAGTTCTTGCACACCTCTTGGATAAGAGATTTCCACACACCAACTAATGGGGTCTGAGTGCCTGTTTCAGCTCCAGAACCCACTTGATCCATCCTCATTACTCCAGTGGAGCCTCGGATCACCCTGGGAGTGGTAGATAGGAGACTGAATTTCTTGTAGACACCAGAGCTGCCTGCTCTGTTCTGCCTTGGCCAGCTGGCCGCCTCTCCAATCATGACTGTACTGTGACCAAAGTTGATGGACAGCCAAAGGCGGGGCAATTTACGTCTCCCCTTGCCTGCGGAATCAGGTCTATTATCCTCACTACTTTTTTGTACATGCCAAAATGCCCTTCCTCTTTTTTGCAAGAGATTTGCTAAATAAGTTAGGATCTAGTACATTCTTAAGACAGGGTGAAGTCCAAGGAGATAAAGAATCCAAACAGAGAATGTATCCATTAGTAGCCCCAGATGACCCACCTGTTGGGTATCAAAATACTCCCCAAAACAACCCCCAAGAAACTAGAGAACAAGCAGATCCTGCAGTCTGGGATTTCTTGATGCCACGATGGGCCACATGTGCCCCGCCCCCCCCCCCCCAAAAAAAATAAGCTTGCGGCCTGGGTGAAAATGTCCCTGGAAGAGACAATTGCCTTTAAAATTTGAGGCCCTGAAGGGATTCCAACTGCTGCTTAGCAAATTCCTAAACATGGAGTCATTAGGTCCTGCCAATCTCCTTGCAACCTGGATTGTCCCTGTTCAGAAGCCTAAGGGGGAGTATCAGTCTGTCTAAGACTTATGAGCAGTAAGTGAGGCAGTCATTCCTATTACTCCCGCTGGTGTCAAACCCACCCTCCTCATCCAAGTCCTGGGGAGGGCCCAGTATTTCTCTATTTTGGACCTCTAAGATGCATTTTTCTGGATTCCCCTATATCAAGACCCTGAATATCTTTTTGTCTTTGAATGGAGGGACCCTGACATCCTGGAGGCTACCCAATATACATGGACAGTGCTTCTGCAGGATTTGGGGGACAGCCCCCATCTTTTTGGAAAGGCATTCACAAGGGAACTGAGCCTTATGAAGGGAACTCTGCTGCAGTATGTTGGTAACTTACTGAAGCTGATCAGAGAACAGCTGTTCTTCAGTCTACTTTCCAGGACTCGGGCCTCTGTGGTTAAAACAGATCCAGTCCAACTGGACTCAGTGGCCCTGGGATGGCCAAGCTGCCTGTGGGTAGTAGCAAGTAGTCCAGTTGGTGAAACAAGCTCACCCTGGGACAAGATGTAGATGTATTAACCCCTTATCAGGTACAGTCGGTGCTGGAAGTCGAAAGACATCATTGGTTGACTGGAGGAAGGTTACCAAGATATCAGGCCTTCCTAACAGACATCCCCAACATCACCTTAAAGGTGAGCCAAACCCTGAACCCAGCAACTCTGCTTCCAGTGGTCAAGAGTGGAGATTTGTTGCCTCAGTGTACAGAGAAATCTTAGAAGAACTTACTCCAGCAGGTCTGATCTAGATGAACTTCTTGAGAGCTCTGAGGTTGAATGGTTTACTGATGGGAACAGTTCTGTAGAAGTGGGAACCCGAAAGGCAGGGTACACCACAGTTAGTCTAGATGAAGTCACAGAAGCCAAGGCCCAGCAACCCCAGCCATGAGCCCAGAAGCCTGAACTAATCACATTAATGGGAGCTTTGCAATTAGGGAAGGATAAGAAATTAGATACTTTTACTGACTCTAAATGTGGGTTCCACATGCTACACACTCATGCTGCCATTTAGAACGAAAAAGAAATGTTAACTGCTAGCAATTCTCCCATAAAACATGAAGATTTGATTCTGGCTCTTTTAGAAGCAGTGCAGGTCCCGACCCAGACAGCTGTAATCCACTATAGGGGCCAGAGGGAGGGCTCTTTTTGAGCCAAGGGAACAGCAAAGCTGATCAAAGGGCAAAACAGACAGCTTGATTGCAGTAACCTGAACAAGTTATAGCTCCAGTGACCGGCTCCCCCTAAACTCCTGAGCCTTTTCCAATGTTCCCCACAGAAAATGAGAATGAGAAACATGCTGAAAAATGGGGCTATGAGAAGGGAAGCACAGGCTGGTATAAACAGGAGGATAAGGTTCTAATCCCTGAGGCCCAACAATGTAAACTCCCTGAGAGCTTACACGACATTACCCTCTATGGGAGGGTGCTGCACTATGGGCCTTGATGCAGAAGGCTTTTTCCAGGGAAGGGGCTTAAAAGAAGAGTAAAACAAGTAACGCCTGCCTGTGATTTATGTGCCCATAATAAGCCACAGATGCATCCAATCCCTTCTTCATTACTCAGGTCAATTCAACACCAAGGAACATATCTGGAGGAAGACTGGCAGTTAGATTTCACCCAAATGCCCCCACGATCAGTACATACATATCTCCTAGTGTTTTTCAATACTTTCACAGGATGGACTGACACCTTCCCTGGCCAATCTGAAAAGGCCATGGACGTCTGTAAGTCCCTTTTAAAAGAATAATTCCTTGGTTTGGATTTCTGAAGTTCTTCCAGAGTGATAACAGGCTCTCTTTCACAGCTAAAAATCACACAGGGCCCTAGGGATTGACATAAGAGCCCTAGGGATCAACTACAAGCTACATACCTCTTGGCATCCCCAGTCTTTAGGGAAGGTAAAGAAAATGGACCATACTTTAAAGAAAACCTTAGCAAAGCTTTGCCAAGAGGCTCATGCTCCCTGGACGAGCTTGCTTCCCACTCCACTCCTTGGGGTTCATGTAGCCCCCAGGAGTGGTCTGAGGCTTATTAGCCCATCTGAAATGACATATGGGTGACCTTTTCTTACTATTGACATTCTACTGGATAACAGGAAAACAAGGCCCTAATATATATTATTAATCCAGGACAAGTTTGTTACAACAGAAGTTGGTTACGGCTGCTTCCAATATTCTAGGCCTTATTCTTTTAGCCCACTCAAGCCATTTTCTCAGAAATGTTTGTCCGTCTTTGTTAATCACACTTGAGAATGATGATTTTCTAATCAGAGCTGTACCAGGCACATGGTGCTTGCTTCCTGAGGAAGCGTTCCCTAACACTCTCTTCTTTTGTGAGCATTCTTTATTCCGGAAAGACAGTCACAGCGTGACAGCCTTAAGGACCATAGTAGTTCTCCCAGGGCTGCCTGGCACCAACTCTGATGATGTATAAGTTTTCCGAGAGGAAAGAAGAATGCAAGCTTGCATACACTCTACTCTTCACCTGTGGCACTCCCTTCCCCTCCTGAACTATAAGACCCCTTCCTATTTTTCCCAAGGGAGGGCACAGTCTTGAGGGTGCTTGCCTTCGGTGACCTCCTTAGGCTGGCAAAGCAATAAAAGCCACTCTTTTCTATTCTACACCCAAAACTCTGTCTCCATATTTCTATTCCACACTGGAGAACAGAGGCCAGGATCTTGGCAGCAAGTTCAGAAGGCAGTCCAGGACCGTGCCCACAAGGCACTACACCAGCTCCCACTGAAAATACAGAGGAAGGAGCAGTCCCTTCACAAATAAATCCTGGGGACCAAGTTCTTCTTAAAACCTGGAAAGGGGGTTCCCCCCAATACCAACGGTTGTCAAGATGGAAGGACCCCATCAAGTAATACTAACCACTCCCACAGCTGTCAAACTGTGGGTATCTAGTTGGGTACATCTATCCAGGGGGTTCCCAGGTGGCTCAACAGTAAAGAATCTGCCTGTCAAGGAGACGCTGGTTGGATCCCTGAGTTGGGAAGAGCCCCTGGACATACCTCTCCTTGATCAACAAAATACAATGAACTAAAAATAACTGCATGCATGTACAGTTAGGGAAAATTCTGGACAGAAGAAACAAAAAGAGACCAAGAAACCCAACTACCACTTTTGAGGCGCCCAGAGCAAAAGCCGGGTACTGCGCATGCCCCCTACATACAACACCACCTAACGGGTAGGCAAACCACCGAAGCTATCACTCCAGCCCAACTTCTTGACACATCCCTACCCTCACCCCATAAAAGGAACAAGCTCGCAGCCCCCTCAGAGAATGAGCAAGCAAGGGAACCTGTTGCTTGTTCTCACTGCCCCCTGCTGCATCAGGGGCCTCAATAAAACCTTGCCTGGGTGGGGAAAAAAACCAACACAATGAGATATCACCTCACACCAGTCAGAATGCCTATCAACAAAAAGAACACAAATAGGGACTTCCCTGGTGGTCCAGTGGCTAAAACTCCAGACTCCCAATGAAGGGGGCTCAGGTTTGATCCCAGGTCAGGGAACTAGATTCCAAATGATGCAATTAAGAGCTCACATGATGTAACTAAGCGTTTGCATGCCACAATGATGCAACGAACATTCAAGATCCCACAGGCTGCTACCAAAACCTGGATCAGCCAAATAAATAAAAAAATGTTAAAAAAAAGAAAACAACAAATGTTGGCAAGGATGTGGAATAAAGGGGACCCTTGAACACTGTTGGTGGAAATTAAATTGCTGCAGTCACTATGCAGAATATGGAGGTTCCTCAAGAAACTAAAAGTAGAACTACCACATGACCCAGCAGTTTCACTCCTGGTTATATATACAAAAAGAAAAACCCAGAGCACTAATTGTATAATTTTTATAAATTTTAGATTTTCACCTGTGCCATTTTCTGCCTACTCTTTCATTTAATGCTGTGAAATAAATTTATTCTGAGATTATTTAAATATTTTACAAGCATTATTGTATTTAACTACAACCTATTTCATAGTTTTATTGCCATTTACTTAATTATTTCCCTATGTTAGACATTTCAGATGCTATCAGTTTCTGCTATTATAAATAAACTACAGAGATATTTGATGACTAATTTGAGCATTGCATCAACCTAGCCAAGTATAAGTCTTTTGTTCTAAACACAGACCAAAGCAGGCCAAAATGAATACATTTGAACTTCATGCTAAAGAGCAACCCATGCATTGAACATCACTGACTTTCTCATCTCCCCTTTCAACTTTCCCCAGAAAGCTACCAACTATGTGTTGATTATTTGGGGTCTGACTATATCAATAATATAGACAAATATTTGAAAATATTTTTACAATTCACAATGATATATACACTTCAATAGATAAATGTTAAATGCTGAAAGGTTCTAGTACATTTTAAAAATAATCTTTAACTTTTATTTTTTTGGAGGGCTTCACCATGCAGCATGTGGGATCTTGGTTCCCTGACCAGGGATCGAACCTGCACCCCTTGCATTGGAAGGCAGAGTCTTAACCACTGGACCTGCATTTTTTTAATACTAAGATAGACCACAATAGAAAGTAATTCAGCTGATGCTCTCTAGTTATACCAACTCTGTATTTTATACTCTTAAAGCTGACTTTGTACCAAGGAATCCAACTACAGAACTATAGAAGCCAAGAAAGAAGTCTCCTGAACAGGTTGCACTAAGATACGGTTCAGGAAACCATGATCCCAAACAAAAGTCATCTTTTAATCATCCACACTGATCTGTGGCCATGTCTCTTTATGCTTCAGAATTATGCTTTTATCCTTTGGAATCCTCAGGTCTTTCTGAAACCTGAGCCCAGAAAGATGATTATTTTTTCTCCAGAGATGGAGACATTCAGGGTTCCACGTGGCTTACTGCACATATAAAAAAATCACAGAAACATGTTAAGAGTTCACACAGTATACCATTTTTGGAAAAAGCACAGGGTAAGTTTGTATGCTCAGTGAGAGAAAGTGACTGAACTTTGCTATTGTTTGAGGTTTCTTAAAAAGCTCTAGAAATGCCAACAGTACAGTTTATTAACATAAAGCAGTCTCTTGAAACATAATTCTGGTAACTAGTATATTTTCTAGGCACAATAAATTCATGTCAGTACTAACTCCCAATTCAAACTAACTTTGCTATCTTCAATTTGAAAAACAGTAACACTTTTATGTCCAGGGTGGGGGTGGTAGTTTAGTAAGATCAAGGGAATCCAATTTGATTTGGTGATTAGATTTCTCAAGGCCAGGTTTATTTTTCTTTGTACATTTTACCCCTTTGCCTCCTTCTTTTGATAGCTTGATATTTTTCTTTGCTTCTAGGAATCTAATTATACTTGTGAATATGTCTGCCTAGTGCCACCAACTTCAACATAGTATCAATGACCTGATTTGTCACTTCGTTACTTTCAAACATCTCTTACATCAGTTCAGTTCAGTTGCTCAGTGGTGTCTGACTCTTTGCGAGCCCATGGACTGCAGCACGCCAGGCCTCCCTGTCCATCGCCAACTCCCAGAGTTTACTCGAACTCATCTCCATTGAGTTGGTGATGCCATCAAACCATTTATTAGATCACTACAAGAGAAAGCTGAACCACTGACACACTTAAACAGACTGTTCCCAGGTGGTTTGTTCACAAAAATGCTTTTAGACCTCTAAAAATCACTGAATGCTCTAAAGAGCTTGAGTTCATGTGAGTTATACCTATACCTATTGGTTGGGCTTCCCAGGTGGTGCTAGTGGCAAAGAACCTGCCTGCCAGGGGAGTCTTAAGAGACATGGGTTCTATCCCTGGGTCGGGAAGATCCCCTGGAGGAGGGCATGGCAACCCACTGTAGTATTCTTGCCTGGAGAATCCTTTGGACAGAGGAGCCTTGCGGGCTATGGCCCATAGGGTCGGACACGACTGAAGTGATTAAGCATGCATACCTACTGGTATTTACCAAATTGAAATTAAACCAGGTTAAAACATCAAATTATATACCTATTAATTCTTCTGAATTCATTACATGTTAAAAACAACATAGTTATATGAAAAATAAGACTATACTATAAAGCAAACAATTAGAAGAGTGGCATTGTTTCATATATTTGTGAATATCAGCATGATTCATATCCACTCCTGCCTTCTATTTGTTTCAGTATGTTCTTTTGGTTGTAGTAAATGAAGAAAATCTTGCCTCATATACATAGATAATTAGACAAGGGAAAAGAGTATTTTAATATACCATCCAGAGATAATTATGGATAAGCATCTTTGATATTACAACAGAGCTTAACAAATGGTAGTTTCTTAAAGGTTAGTTGCAGTGTGGAATCTGAAATCCTATTAATAAACTTTGTGAGGCTCTGTTTCTTTAATGTCCTTTGATTTCTTTTATATTATGAATGGTTCTTTTACCTGCACATGATTTTTAAAATATCCTGCATTAGTCTTTTGGATGATGTAGGTTCATTCTGTTATGTATACTGGTAAAGAAAAAATTATTCTGACTTTTGTTAAAATGATAAGGGAAGGCTATAAAAAGGATTATTGTAATAAGTGTCAAGACTAGAGCAAGAGGGGAGGGAGATCAGGCTCAAGTACAAATATAGCCAAGACAGCTGGGGAAGTATAGCCAATGAATGGGGGTGGAGGGCAGGGTGTCAGTGGAGGAAAAATTACTAAGAAAAGACAGAAGGTAGAGGGAGTCTTGCTTCTCCAACTTCATATGACTTCTGCTGAAGACAAAGTAAGGACTTAATATCAAAGCTGGGGAAGGGTGAACTTGATCAGATATTGAAGGTGGTCAGATGTTGAGGGTGTGGGAATTCTTGATAGAAATGATTAAGAAGGATCCTTGACAAAATGAGCTATCTAAGTCCAACAACAATGAGGACTAAGGTCAAGCCTAGCTGAGAAGAGGGCTAAGAGGGTCCTCGCTAGTGTTGGTTAAAGAGAAAGTCTTTGTCAATATCTCCCCAAGACTGACACATTTCGTTATATGATTTCAGAAATCCACAACTGTTGATACTGAAACTAAACTCATCAGAATAGTCGGTAAGTACTGGGAACAGTGTGGGGGTTTTCCAATATTCGAAATTTTACTTTAAATTCAAATTCTATAATTGGCAACAAATACTGTTATTAATAATTTCTTCCTTGAGATGACCAGCTGAATTTGTTTTTTGTTTTGTTTGTTTTCTTAGAAAACATCTGTCAAATACCCAGTGATGAATAATCACAGTGGATCTATTTTTCTTTCAAGTAAAAATGCTCTATTCATGTCAATGTATGGCAAAACCCACTACAATACTTTAAAGTCATTAGCCTCCAATAAACAAATTAATTAAAAAAATGCTATTTTATAAGAAAAGGGGCTAGTTTAGCTGGCAACAGGAACAATTGTACCAGAGCTCTTTCTCTCAATAAAACCATCACACCTTAGTAGGCAGACTGTATGTACACTTTCAAGGGTGTCATATAAATGTTAAAAAAATGTGCACTCCATAAAAAGATGCTCAACACTGCTAAGTATCAGGGAAGCTCAAAATAAACCACAGAAAGATATCACCTCACACTGTTCAGAGGGCTATTATAAAAAAGAACACAAATAGGGACTTCCCTGGTGGTCGAGTGGCTAAGACTCCACACTTCCAATGCAGGACACCTCGGTTCAATCCCAAGTTAGGGAACTAGATCCTACATGCTGCAACTAAGAGTTTGCACGCCATAACTAAAGATACCACATCTCGATGAATGCAATGAAGATGTAAGATCCCACACACCACAATTAAGGGCTGGGGCAGTCAAATAAATCAAGTATTAGTGTTCGGTCATGTCTGTTTCTGACCCCGTGGACTGTAGCCCATCAGGCTCTTCTGTCCATGGAGTTTTCCAGGCAAGAATACTAGACTGGGTTGCCATTTCCTAATCCAGGGGATCCTCTCAACCCAGGGATTGAACCCTCATCTCTTACATCTGCTGCACTGGCAGGTGGGTTCTTTACCACTAGTGCCACTAAAAAATAAATGTTTTAAAAAACAAACACAAATAACAAATGTTGGTGAGTATATGGAGAAAAGGGCAACATTGTACACTGCTGCCGGAAATGTAAACTGGTGCAGCCACTGTGACACACCATATGGAGGTTTCTCCAAAACCTAAAAACAGAACTAGCATATGGCTCAGCAACTCCATTCCCTGGTACATATCCTAAAAAAAATCAGAAACACTAATTGGGAAAGATATATGCACCCCAATGTTTATAGCAGCATTACTTATAATTGCCAAGATACAGAAGCAACCTAAGTGTCCATCAACAGGTGAGTGAATAAAGATGAACGGATAAAGATGATGTGTATACACATACACACACACGTTCACACACTAGACTACTACTCAGTCATAAAAATGAAATTTTGCCATTTGCAGCAACATGAATGGACTTGGGAGGATAGTTTGCTAAGTGAAATAGGTCAGACAGAGAATGACAAATACTATATAATGTCATGTATAGGTGGAATCTAAAAATAGACAACTAGCGAATATTATAAAAAAGCAGATTCACAGGTTTAAAGAACAAACTAGAGGTTACCAGTGGGGAGATGGAAGGAGGGAGGGACAATATAGGGATATGGGATTAAGTGGCATGAGCTAGTGTGTATAAAATAAGCTATAAGGATATATTGTACAACATAGGGAATATAATCAATATATTATACTATTTACTATAAAGTATACTCCATAGAGTATAACATGTAGTTCAGTTCAGTCACTCAGTTGTGTCTGACTCTTTGTGACCCCATGAACTGCAGCACGCCAGGTTTCCCTGTCCATCACCAACTCCCAGAGTTTACCCAAACCCATGTCCATTGAGTCAGTGACGCCATCCAACCATCTCATCCTCTGTCATCCCCTTCTCCTCCTGCCCTCAATCTTTTCCAGCATCAGGGTCTTTTCAAATGAGTCAGCTCTTCGCATGAGGTGGCCAAAGTCTTGGACTTTCAACTTCAACATCAGTCCTTCCAATGAACACCCAGGACTGATCTCCTTTAGGATGGACTGGTTAGATCTCCTTGCAGTCCAAGGGACTCTCAAGAGTCTTCTCCAACACCACAGTTCAAAAGCATCAATTCTTCGGCACTCAGTTTCTTCACAGTCCAACTCTCACATCCATACATGACCCCTGGAAAAACCATAGCCTTGACTAGATGGACCTTTGTAGTATATGTAGTCTAGTATTATATAGTATAGTATGTATATATTATGTACTATAAATGGCTTCCCTCATAGCTCAGTTGGCAAAGAATCTGCCTGCAATGCAGGAGACCTGGATTTGATTCCTGGGTCAGGAATATCCCCTGAAGGAGGAAACAGCAACCCACTCCAGTATTCTTTTATGGAGAATCCCATGCACAGAGGAGTCTGGCAGGCTACAGAAGTCAGACATGACTTAGTGACTAAACCCCCACCACCATAAATGGCATATGTTTAAAACTGTAAATCACTATATTATATGTCTGTAACATATAGTAATATAATAAGATTATGGCATCCGGTCCCATCACTTCATGGCAAATAGACGGAGACATAATGGAAACAGTGAGAGACTTCATTTTCTCGGGCTCCAAAATCACCGCAGATTGTTACTGCAGCCATGAAATTAAAAGACGCTTGCTCCTTGAAAGAAAAGCTATGGTCAACCTAGACAGCATATTAAAAAGCAGAGACTTTTTAATAAAAGACCTTTTAATAAAGGACCTTTTAATAAAGGTCCATGTAGTCAAAACTGGTTTTTCCAGTAGTCATGTATGGATGTGAGAGTTGGACTATAAAGAAAGCTGAGTGCCAAAGAATTTGATGCTTTTGAACTGTGGTGTTGGAGAAGACTCTTGAGAGTCCCTTGGAATGCAAAGAGATCCAACCAGTCTATCCTAAAGGAAATCAGTCCTGAATATTCATTGTAAAGACTGATGGTGAAGCTAAAACTCCAATACTTTGGCCACCTGATGCAAAGAACTGACTCACTAGAAAAGACCCTGATGCTGGGAAAGATTGAAGGTGGGAGGAGAAGGGGACAACAGAGGATGAGATGGTTGGATGGCATCACCAATTCGATGGAAGTGAGTTTGAGTAAGCTCCAGGAGTTGGTGCTGGACAGGGAAGCCTAGCGTGCTGCAGTCCATGGGGTCGCAGAGTCAGACGAGAGTGAGCAACTGAACTGAGCTGAACTGTTTCATCAAGGACTTAACTTGATGTTAAGTTAACTTGACTTAACTCTTGAGTTAAAATGGCAGTTTTTTTTTTTTAATTCCAAGTGCATTTTGATGGGGAAAATACTGGATAATAGTACTAACACAGTTTGGTTCCACTGTTTTGACTCTTGTTGTTGTGCAGTTGCTATGTCATGTCTGACTCTTTGTGACCCTATGGACTGCAGCATGCCTGGCTTTCCTGTCCTTCACTATTTCCCAGAGTCTGCTCAAACTCATGTGCATTGAATCAGTGATGCCATCCAACCATCTCATCCTCCAAGGGCAGGAGGAGGAGGAGGCAACACAGGATGAAATGCTTTTTGCTTTAATTATTCCAAATGTCAGTTAAGTGAGAAAGCAACTACCATCTTAATACTATTAGTAAAGTAGATTTGACTTCTTGGACCTCTTGAAAGAGTCTTGGGGACTCCCAGTGTATTCAAACCATACTTTAAGAACTGCTGATTTAGATTACCAAAATTTGGGAAACGACTTATGTTAGACCATCACATGCTAATCTTTAATTTTACTGAATTACTGGGTAATTCCCTAGGTTGAGCTTTCACTACTCTAACTCCATTAAAGTTTTAAAATATGTGTTTGTACATGTGTCTGTACTTATGTTTATAAAAAGAGAGAAAATAAAATATTCAGAAAGAGAAAGAGGGATAGAGAAAATAAAGGGCCGTTTCCAAAAAAAAAAAAAAAGTAAAGGAAGGGTCCACTTCTTTAATTTTGGGACTTTAGACATGTTGTTTGCCTTATCATGGCTCCTGAGGAAAGCAGAACCTGAGACAAAAGTTAACATGCAGGTACTTTATTCAGGAACATTATACTCTGGGAATATAATCCTCAGAAATAAAGGAAAACCAGTAAGATGAATTTTTATATTTTTCTGAGATAGCTCTCTATCCTTCCTGTCTAAGAGACCAGTGCTCAGCCTTACCAAGACCTTATAAAGATCTGTTGACTCTCCTGCCCAGGAGGACGCAGAGAAGCCTTCATCCATTGACTGCAGTGCTTCTCTGCTCAAGGGTAGCCCCAAAGGCATTAACCACCACAGCCTCAAACTGCTTCTACGTTGAGTGCTGGTGGCTTAAGAGTGGTTCTTACCTGGGTCCCATGCTATAACGCTACAGAAATCTAAGGGCAGGGGTCACAGTATGAGGAAGAGACTGGATGTCACTCAGTACCCAGAGTAAGACATGAAGCATGTGCTGCTTCTGGCATGACCATGGGTCTTCATTAGGACCACCTCTATCATCATCACTGTGTCAAGGCTTGGCCTGATGTCAGAGGTGGAATCTCTGAAATAATGTATGTGAAACCACCTGGCACAAAGTACGTGTTTTGTCAATGTGAGTCATGTGGGAATTTGTATATGTCCCACATTGGAGATAATCTGAAACACACAGATCAAGCTGCTTTGATACACACACCCCAAACACAAATACACACACACACACACACACACACGTATATATGTGTGTGTGGGGGGCATGTTAGTTGCTCAGTTGCATCTGACTCTTTGTGACCCCATGGACTGTAGCCCGCCAGGCTCCTCTGTCCATGGAATTCTCCAGGCAAGAATACTGGAGTGGGTTGCCATTTCCTTCTCCAGGGGTCTCACCAACCCAGGGATAGAAGCCAGGCCTTTCTGCATTGGAGACAGATTATATACCATCTGAGCCACCAGGGAAACGTGTGTGTGTGTGTTTGTGTGTGTGTACATACATACGTATAAGTATTATAAACTAGGAGGACAGTTTTAATTTGGCTGGCCGTGTGAAAACAAGTGAACAGACCACCTTACCAAAGCAACCAGCAAGAACATTCATATTTAGTATATTTTGAATGGATTCATAAAGTTCTTATTTTCTAAAACACATAGAAATAGCAGCTATTACTTATGGGACTTGGAGCTTGGTGTGTCCTCAATCGATAACAGGCTGCCTGGGCCATGCTGAGTTGTCTCCAGTTTATACTAAATGTACTCTTTGGCTTTAATGGATCTATCTTGTAATTTAAGAAGCTTAATCAAGGGCATACTCGCTGAAACTATAGTCCCAGTTTAGGAATTTTTTGTAAAAAATTATTCAGAGGTGAGTTCATAAATTTATGTATGAGGAAGAATTATTTCAATGTAACTCAAAAGCATAACAATTTGGAAACAACCTAAGTGTTTCAAAACATAAGCAAAGTTTTAGATCATTTATGGTAAATGGTATCATGAGATATTTTCCAGACATTAGTGAGTTTGTGAAAGTTGCTCAGTTGTGTCTCTTTGTGATCCCATGGACTATAGCCTGCCAGGCTCATTTGTCCATGGAATTCTCCAGGCAAGAATACTAGAGTGGGTAGCCATTCCCTTGTCCAGGGGATTTTCCCAACCTGCTGATCAAACCCAGGTCTCCTGCATTGCAGGTGGATTCTTTACCATTTGAGCCACCAGGGAAGCCCAAGAATACTGGAGTGGGTAGCCTAACCCTTCTCCAGGTGGGATCTTCCTAACCCAGGAATCAAACTGGGGCCTCCTACATTGCAGGCAGATTCTTGAACCAGCTGAGTTACCAAGGAAGCCCAGACATTGACATATGGTTTCCAGACATTAACGTATGGCTTTGAAAGATGGAAAAACCCTCATCATCTAAGTAACCTGATATAAATGTAGGATATAAAATTTCATATTCAAGATAACAAGTGTGTTTAAAAAATACATGCTTAGAAACTACAAATAAAAATTGCATCAAATTTAACACTGCTTACTTCAAAAAGATAGGATTATGGATGATTTGGGGTTTTATTATATTTATTAATATTGTCACAAGTTTTATTGTGTATAGGACACATTTTTATCAGAAAATAAGAGAGATGTTAATAAAATCTAGAAAGGAAAGCTAAAAAGATGGTGTCAAACAGTTAACTAGCCAGTGTGATTGGGAGATCAAAAGCAATTCAAGAGATATTAAATATGTAACACACCAGCCTACATTTCAGTGATTTCCTTTTGTTGCCCATGTTAGGCTTAGACTTTATTAGTAATTTTTATTCCAGCAGAGTGCATTGTAGTAGAAGTAATCAAAGCATCTGCATCTTGACTCTCCTAGAAGGCTACCTATCTCTGTTTCTGCCTGTTTAGGGCAAGCTACATCATCATTTCTGCACTTTATGACTCTAAAAGCTATTTCCACTTTTCTAACATTCATGAGGAAATTCTACACAGAATTGCTAGACTTCACAATGAAGGCTTTTCTGCAAGCCCGTTTAATGTTGCTCTGGCAGCCCAAGGTCCAAATGGGACATGGTGTGAATTGAGTAAGACTGGAACAAAGCCTGTAGGGGAAGCCAACAATGCTGAATAAATCTGGTCTCATTTTCTTTCTGTATTCAACTCTACCCTATGAGAGGATGCTCTGTCATCATGCCCCTGCAACAGCTAGAAAGATATTTTGCTTAGTCCATTACTGAAAACAGCTCTATATTTCACCTATGTGAGTACTCTTTAGGATAGACAAAATCCAGAAGAGATTTAAATATTCCTTTACTCTTCCTTCAAGTCTGCCTTTCTTGTCCCTGCCCTGCCTGCCTCTTTGGGGGCACCCACATGTCATTCTTGTGTGATTCCTTTCCATCCTTCTTTTATTATCCTGTCTGGGGAGGTCTTACAAATAGCTGTGAAAAGAAGAGAAGTGAAAAGCAAAGGAGAAAAGGAAAGATATAAGCATCTGAATACAGAGTTCCAAAGAACAGTGAGATAGGAAAGCCTTCCTCAGTGATCAATGCAAAGAAATAGAGGGAAACAACAGAATGGGCAAGACTAGAGATCTCTTCAAGAAAATTAGAGATACCAAGGGAACATTTCATGCAAAGATGGGCTTGATAAAGGACTGAAATGGTAACAGAAGCAGAAGATATTAAGAAGAGGTGGCAAGAATACACAGAAGAACTGTATAAAAAAGATCTTCATGACCCAGATGATCATGATGGTATGATCACTCACCTAGAGCCCGACATCCTGGAATGTGAAGTCAAGTGGGCCTTAGAAAGCATTACACGAACAAAGCTAGTGGAGGTGATGGAATTCCAGTTGAGCTATTCCAAATCCTGAAAGATGATGCTGTGAAAGTTCTGCACTCAATATGCCAGCAAATTTGGAAAACTCAGCAGTGGTCACAGGACTGGAAAAGGTCAGTTTTCATTCCAATCCCAAAGAAAGGCAATGCAAAAGAATGCTCAAACTACCACACAATTGCACTCATCTCACACACTACTAAAGTAATGCTCAAAATTCTCCAACCCAGGCTTCAGCAATACGTGAACCATGAACTTCCAGATGTTCAAGCTGGTTTTACAAAAGGCAGAGGAACCAGAGATCAAATTGCCAACATCCGCTGGATCATGGAAAAAGCAAGAGAGTTCCAGAAAAACATCTATTTCTGCTTTATTGACTATGCCAAAGCCTTTGACTGTGTGGATCACAATCAACTGTGGAAAATTCTGAAAGAGATGGGAATACCAGACCACCTGATCTGCCTCTTGAGAAATTTGTATGCAGGTCAGGAAGCAACAGTTAGAACTGGACATGGAACAACAGACTGGTTCCAAATAGGAAAAGGAGTACATCAAGGCTGTATATTGTCACCCTGCTTATTTAACTTCTGTGCAGAGTACATCATGAGAAACACTGGGCTGGAAGAAGCACAAGCTGGAATCAAGATTGCCGGGAGAAAGATCAATAACCTCAGATATGCAGATGACACCACCCTTATGGCAGAAAGTGAAGAGGAACTAAAAAGCCTCTTGATGAAAGTGAAAGTGGAGAATGAAAAAGTGGGCTTAAAGCTCAACATTCAGAAAACAAAGAACATGGCATCTTGTCCCATCACTTTATAGCAAATAGATGGGGAAACAGTGGAAACAGTGGAAGACTTTATTTTTTGGGGCTCCAAAATCACTGCATATGGTGACTACAGACATGAAATTAAAAGACACTTACTCCTTGGAAGGAAAGTTATGACCAACCTAGATAGCATATTCAAAAGCAGAGACATTACTTTGCCAACAAAGGTCCATCTAGTCAAGGCTATAATTTTTCCAGTGGTCATGTATGGATACAAGAGTTGGACTGCGAAGAAAGCTGAGCACTGAAGAAGTGATGCTTTTGAACTGTGGTGCTGGAGAAGACTCCTGAGAGTCCCTTGGACTGCAAGGAGATCCAACCAGTCCATTCTTAAGGAGATCAGCCCTAGGTGTTCTTTGGAAGGAATGATGCTAAAGCTGAAACTCCAGTACTTTGGCCACCTCATGTGAAGAGTTGACTCATTGGAAAAGACTTTGATGCTTGGAAGGATTGGGGGCAGGAGGAGAAGGGGATGACAGAGGATGAGATGGCTGGATGGCATCACTAAGTCAATGGATGTGAGTCTGGGTGAACTCCGGGAATTGGTGATGGACAGGGAGGCCTGGCATGCTGCGATTCATGGGGTCGCAAAGAGTCGGACATGACTGAGCGACTGAACTGAACTGAACCCTCTTAGACCTCGCTTCTTAATTCTGTTGCCATATCTTATAGATGAGCTATTATAGAAACTTCCATACTTGCAGTTGTGCCAGTAAAATCAATTTGCTGTTAACCAACACATTCTTCAGAGTGAACCTATAAGACCAACCTATGTCTTTATAAAATTGATAACTTCTAGTAGAATTTTTCTCTGGAGTACAGAAAAGAAAAATCAGTATGATGCTGGATAGCACAGTTGTTTTAGAGTATCTTCCAGATACTCAAAATAGCATTTCACTGAAGGACGTATCCTAAATTTGTATAGAACCATAAAAGATCCTAAATAGCTAAAACAATCTAAATAGAAAATAACAAACCTGGAGGCATCATACTCCTTGATTTCTAGCTGTATTACAAAGTTGTGGTAATAAAAACAGCATGGTATTGACAAAAAAACAGACACAAAGATCAACAGAACAGAATGCTACTGCTGCTAAGTTGCTTCAGTCGTGTCTGACTCTGTGCGACCCCATAGATGGCTGCCCACCAGGCCTCACCGTCCCTGGGATTCTCCAGGCAAGAACACTGGAGTGGGTTGCCATTTCCTCCTCCAATGCATGAAAGTGAAAAGTGAAAGTGAAGTCACCCAGTCGTGTCCGACGCTTAGCGACCCCATGGACTGCAGCCCACCAGGCTCCTCCATCCATGGGGTTTTCCAGGCAAGAGTACTGGAGTGGGGTACTTCTCCACAGTGCCTTCTCCGACAGAACAGAATAGGAACCCCCAAAATAAACCCATACATATATGGTCAATTAATTATAAACTTGCCAAAAATATACAATAGGGAAAGAATGATCTTTTCAGTAAATGATGTTGGAAAAATGGGATAGCCACATGCAAAAGGATAAAAATGAAGTCATCAAAACAGTATGGTACTGGCACAAAAACATAAATATAGACCAATGGAATAGGACAGGAAGAGCAGAAATCAACCCACACCCCTATGGTCAATTCATTTATGACAAAGGAGACAAGACTAAACAATGTTAGAAAGATTCTCCTCTGCCGGGAGCCGGCAAGAGACATTCCACTCGTGACAAAGGTCATGAGGAAGGAGGCTCGGCATACGCAAAGGCGGGATCGAGCCTCGGGAGTGCCCCCGGATATTCTCGAGCATCTACCCCCCAAAAACCAGAGTCTGCCTACTTTATTGCTTTGTGCTCTCACCTCTGACTTTACTGGGGGCTGTCCCCCACCACCATCTCACTCTCTCTGTCAAAGAGTTAACTTACAGCTCCAGTTAATAAAGTTCCTGGGCAATTAGGAGTGTTTAAATCCAAACCCCTCAGATGGCTCTCTAACTCGCCTGACAAGTTTACCAGGACACCTACAGCTATGCATACGATTGTTTACAGTCTCCCAGCCTCCAGAGGCACGGGAAGCTTAAGATATTCAAATAGCTTAGAGCCTCTCAGAGAATTAAAAACTGTCAGAATAAAACTAGTAAAAGATTTCATTGATGAGCCAATGTTTGTTGCCAAGTTTTCACATCCCCTGAATTGTATCCTTGAATGTGCATTAATTAATATAGTTGGTATGTAGAAAAAATAAGTAGTGGCCTTGGTGTTAGTAACTTTAGACCCTTAAGGTAGTAAATTCTTTCCTTTGTAAACCCATTACACATCCACCCTATAGGAACGTAATCTTATCTTCGGAAGATGGCGCCAAACCTTAAAATAATTACTCTTAGAGAAAATAAGTCTTTGTTGATAAGTCCTTGTCAAGAGTCATAAAATGTTAATAGGCCTCTGGCCAGAAGATGATGTAAATCACCTAAACCATTTGTATACGATAAATCTGCAGGAAAGAAACCCTGGTTTTTGATAAGCATCAAAGACTGCTGATTTTGCATCCCCTATTATCCTCTATGTGTAACTTAGGGTATAAAAGCCCCTGTTGAAAATAAAGCTATGGGCCTTGCTCACCAACGCTTGGTCTCCCCATGTCATTCTTCCCTTTAACTTCCAGCTGAGTGTCCATCTGGAGCGTGGATGTCCTCTGCGACCATTTATTTGCCTGGGCTTCTAAGACCCACTCGAGAAGGTGTCTAAGGTGGGGCACCTTCCGCTATTCGAGAGGGCACCTGCGGCCTCCGTGGTCAGAGCTAACCTGGTGTCACGGGTTATATTGATTTTCCGGGTAAACCAAGCCACTCAGCTTCTTTTCTCCACTGAATTTTCCTACTGAGCTATCCTCATTCTATTCCTCTTTATTATCTCTAATTAACATTTGAATAGGTCGCCTAGCCGTCTCTCCTTCGAATACCCTGGATCAGCTGGGGCTGGACCCCGGCATTCCTCAACAAATGATGCTGGGAAAACTGGATAGCTACATGTAAAAAAAATGAAATAACATCATTCTTTAACACTATACATAAAAATAAGCTCAAAATGGATTGAAGACTTAAATCTGAGGTCAGACATTATAAAACTCTAGAGGAAAACATAGGCCAAGCATTGTCTGACATAACTTGCAGCAGTATCTTTTTCAATCCATCTCCCAGAATAACAGAAATAAAAATAAGTGAAAGGGACCTATTTAAACTCAAAAACATTTGCACAACAAAGGAAATAATAAATAAAATGAAAAGATAACCCATCGATTGGGAGAAAATATTTGCAAATGACGAGATAGACAAGAGATTAGTCTCCAAATCTACAATTGGCTCATGAGGCTTAACATTATTGAAACAACCCAATCAAAAAATGAGAAGACCTAAATAGACATTTATCCAAGAAAACATAAAGATGGCCAAAAAGCACATGAAAAGATGCTCAACATCATTAATTATTAGAGAAAACCAAATCCAAACCACAATGAGATATCACCTCACAACAGTCCAAATGGTTACATAAAAAAATCCACACCCTCTCTTGTATCTATTATTTGTGGATTTTTATTTTTCTTTTATGTCTTCTTTGGTACAACCATGATGAAGAAGAGTACGGAGGTTCCTTAAAAAACTAAAATTGGAGCTACTATATGACCCTGTAATCCCACTCCTGAGCATATATCTGGAGAAAAACATGATCCCAAAGCATACATGCACGCCAATGTTCATTGCAGCACCGTTTACAAAAGCCAAGACATGGAAGCAACCGAAATGTCCATTGACAGAGGATTAGATAAAGAAGATGTGGTGCAAATATACACCGGAATATTAATTAGTCATTAAGAAGAATGAAATAATGCCATTCGAAGAAACATGGATAGATCTAGAGATTGTCATACTGAGTGAAGTAAGTCAGATAGAGAAGGAGAAATATCGTATGGCATTCCTTATATGTGCAATCTAAAAAGAAATGATACAAACGAACATACTTACAAAACAGAAAGAGACTCGCAGACTTAGAGAATGAACTAACAGTGGCCAAGCAGAAGGGATAATTAGGGAGTTTGGCATTGACATGTACACACTGCTATATAGAAAATGGGTAACCAATAAGGACATGCTGTTTAACACAGGCCACATTGGTCAATGCTATGTGGCAACCTGGATGGGAGAGGAGTTGGGGAGAATGGGCACTGTTTTGCTGGAAGTTCTAACTTTGATTTCAGGCTTGAAGGACTTGTTAACAAGAGTTACTACTTGTTTTACACAAACAACTAACCAAAGAAACCGCTTGTTATACACAAATAAACAATTTCACTATTTAATGAAGAATTATCCAATTTACTTTCAATATATAATCACTAAACAAAAAGATAAATAGAAACAGTAAAGGAGAGTAACAGTACATACATGACTAAATTGGCCTGACCGACATTCAGACACAAAAGGCACTAGGAAGTCTCATGTAACAGGTCGTGGGGTACTGCGCTCACTCCAGGAGTGAGACTTCAGAATTGCAGTTTGAGGGTTCCCATTTATAACCCCAGGCTGCAAACTGCTAGCACCATCAGTTTTGCCAGCAAACTGCAGCTCTGATTTTATGTTAATCTCTTCTTACAATGCTGTTTGCTTTGTCTTCCAATCTTGGAACATTATTAAGCCCTGGGCTTGATTGGCCAGACCTCCTCCAGTGGCTCAACAATTCCAAGATCTGCCCCCTAATTAATCTATAATGCTGCTCAGCTTGCACTCACAGCAGGCACTCAGGCAGGGCAGTGTTCAGGCAGGTCAGAAGCAAGGTCAGAGGCCTGCTCTGCTTTCTTGTTTCTGAAGCCTGAAGAGGATTACTTCCATTTAATTTCTCTGATACTTGTATATGTGTAGCTGAGTTCCTCTGCTGTACACCTGAAACTATCACACTTTAAACTGGCTATACTCCAATATGAAATAAAAAGTTTAAAAAAACTGGACCATAATCTTTTACCATATAGAAAAATTAACTTAAAACGGATTAGAGACTTTAAAGTAACATCGGATGTCATAAAACTCCTAGAAGAAAACATAGGTGGTAAGCTTCTTAGCATCAGTCTCTGTGTAAATTTTTGAATCTCACATCAAAAGTGAAGGAAAAATAAACAAGTGGTACTATGTCACTAAAATGCTTCTGCTCAGCTAAGGAAACCATCAGCAAAATGAAAAGACAACCTACTGAATGGGAGAAAATATTTACCAATCATATATCTGATAAGGAGCTAATATCCAAAATAAATAACTCACATAATTCAATAGTATTAAAATAATCTAATTAAACTTAGGTAGAGATCTGAGTATTTTTCCAGAGAAGACATTCATATAGCCAATGAGTACATGTAAATATGATCAATATCACTATTAATTAGAGAAGTACAAATAAAAACAATGAGAAATCACCTCACATGTCACAATGGCTATCAACAAACGGTCTACAAGTTAACACATGTTGGAGACAACGTGAAGAAAAGGGAATCCTTGTACACTGATTATGGGAGTGTACACTGTTGCAGCCACTATGGAAAACAGTATGGAGGTACCTCAAAAAAACTAAAAATACAACTACCCTTTGCTGTTCAGTCACTCAGTCATGCCCGACTCTGACCCCATGGACTGCAGCACGCCAGGCTTCCCTGTCCTTCACCATCTCCTGGAGCTTGCTCAAACTCATATCCATTAAGTTGATACCACCCAACCATCTCATCTTCTGTCATCCCCTTCTCCTTCTGCCTTCAATCTTTCCCAGCATCAGGATCTTTACTAATGAGCTGATCCTTCACGTAAGGTGGCAAAAATATTGGAGATTCAGCATCAGTCCTTCCAATGGATATTCAGGGTTGATTTCCTTTAGGAATAATGGGTTTGATCTCCTTGCAGTCCAAGGGACTCTCAAGAGTCTTCTCCAGCACCACAGTTTGAAGGCATCAATTCTTCAGCACTCAGCCATTTTTACTGTCCAGCTCTCACATCTATACATGACTACTGGCAAAACTATGGCTTTGAAAATACAGTCCTTTGTAGGCAAAGTAATGTCTCTGCTTTTTAATATGCTGTCTTCCAATATGCTGTCATTGCTTTTCTTCAAGGGAGGTTTGTCATTGTTTGTCAAGGTTTGTCATTGCTTTTCTTCAAGGGAGCAAGCATCGTTTGATTTCATGGCTGCAGTCATCATCCACACTGATTTTGGAACCCAAGAAAATAAAGTTTCTCACTGTATCCATTGTTTCCCCATCTATTGGCCATGAAGTGATGGAACTGGATGCCATATTCTTCATTTTTTTTTAATTTTATTTTATTTTTAAACTTTACAAAATTGTATTAGTTTTGCCAAATATTCATATTCTTCATTTTTTGAAGGCCGAGTTTTAAGTCAGCTTTTTCACTCTCCTCTTTAACCTTCATCAAGACACTCTTTAGTTCCTCTTTGCTTTCTGCTGTAAGAGTGGTGTCATCTGCATATCTGAGTTTATTGATACTTCTCCTGCCAATCATGCCAATTCCAACTTGGGCTTTATCCTAGCTCAGATGGTAAAGAGTCCACCTGCAATACAGGAGACATGGGTTCAATTGCTGGTTTGGGAAAATTTCCCTAGAGGAGGACATGGCAATCCAATCCAATATTCTTGCCTGGAGAATTCCCATGGACAGAACAGCCTGGCAGGCTACAGTCCATGGGGTCACAAACAGTCAGACATAACAAGCGACTAAGCATAACACAGCACTGCACAAAAGTTAAATAAGCATGGTGACAATATACAGCCTTGAAGTACTCCTTTCCCAATTTGGAACCAGTCCATTTTTCCATGTCCCATTCTAACTGTTGCTTCCTGACCTGCATACAGGTTTTGAACGAGGCAGGTAAGGTGGTCTGGTATTCCCATCTCTTTAAGAATTTTCCATAGTCTGTCGTAATCTACAAGTCAAAGGCTTTAGCGTAGTCAATGAAGCAGAAGTAGATGTTTTTCTGGAATTCTCTTGCTTTTTCTGTGATCCAGAAGATGCTGGAAGTTTTATCTCTGGTTCCTCTGACTTTTCTAAATCCAGCTTGGACATCTGGAAGTACACAGTTTATGTACTGCTGTAGCCTGGCTTGAAGGATTTTGAGCATTACTTTGTTAGCACGTGAAATGAATGCAGTTGTGTAGAAGTCTGAACACTCTTTGGCATTGGCCTTCTTTGGGATTGGAATAAAAACTGACCTTTTCCAGTCCTGTGAGCACTGCTGAGATTTCCAATTTGCTGGCATATTGAGTGCAACACTTTCAGAGCATCATCTTTAAGATTTGAAATAGCTCAACTGGGATTCCATCACTTCCACTAGCTTTGTTCATAGTGATACTTCCTAAGGCCCACTTGATTTCACACGCCAGGATGTGTGATCTAGATGAATGATCACAGCATCGTGGTTATTCAGGCCATTAAGATCATTTTTGTATAGTTCTTCTGTGTATTCTTGCCACCTCTTCTTAATATCTTCTGCTTCTGTTAGGTCCATACCATTTCTGTCCTTTATTGTGCCCATTTTTGCATGAAATTTTCCCTTGGTATCTCTAATTTTCTTGAAGAGATCTCAACTCTTTTCCATTCTATGTCTTTCTCTGTTTCTTTGCATTGTTTATTATTTATAAAGGCTTTCTTCTCTCTCCTTGCTATTGTTTGAAATTCTGCATTCAGATGGGAATATCTTGCCTTTCCTCCTTTGCCTTTCGCTTCTCTTCTTTTCAGCTATTTGTAAGGCCTCCTCACAAAACCATTTTGCCTTTTTGCATTTATTTTTCTTGGGGATGGTTTTGATCACCGTCCCCCTTACAATGTCACGAACCTCTGTCTGTAATTCTTCAGGTACTCTATCAGATCTAATCCCTTGAATCTATTTCTCACTTCCACTGCATAATTGTAAGGGATTTGATTTAGGTCATACCTTAATAGTCTAGTGGTTCTCCCTACTTTCTTCAATTTAAGTCTGAATGTGGCAATAAGGAGTTCATGATCTGAGCCACAATCAGCTTCTGGTCTTGTTTTTGCTGATTGTATAGCACTTCTCCATCTTCAACTACAAAGAATATAATCAATCTGATTTCGGTATTGACCATCTGGTGATGTCCATTTTTAGAATGGTCTCTTGTGTTGTTTGAAGAGGTGTTTGCTATGACCAGAGCATTTTCTTGGCAAAACTCTGTTAGCCTTTGTCCTGCTTCATTTTTGTACTCCAAGGCCAAACTTGCCTGTTAACCCAGGTATCTCCTGACTTCCTACTTTTACATTCCAGTCCCCTATGATATAAAGGAAATCCCCATGATTCAACAATTCTTGTCCTGAGT
The DNA here is from genome assembly GCF_019923935.1 of Bubalus bubalis. Taxonomy (NCBI): domain Eukaryota; kingdom Metazoa; phylum Chordata; class Mammalia; order Artiodactyla; family Bovidae; genus Bubalus; species Bubalus bubalis. Next base: position 20,499,665 of record NC_059177.1, on the reverse strand, counting down.
ACATGTCCAGAGAAAAACAGAAACACTAATCCAACAACATATATGCCTCCCCTCTCTCCAGTGTTCATAGCCATGTTAGTTATAATAGCTAAGATATGGAAGGAAACCAAGTATCCATCAACAGATGAGTGGATAAAAATGTAGTACATACATGCAATGGAATATTACTCATCCATAAAAAAGAATAAAATTCTATCATGTATAGCAACATGGATGGACCTAGAGAATATTATTCTTAGTGAAATAATTTAGAAATAGAAAGACAAATATCATATGATACAAATGAACTTATTTACCAAACAGAAGCAGATTCACAGACTTAGAAAATAAACTTACTGATACCAAAGAGGAAGTATGGGGAGAGAGGTAAACTAGGAGGTTGGGATTAACATATATACACTATAGATAAAACAATCAACTAGAACCTACTATATAGCACAGGAAACTCTATTCAATACTCTGTAATAGCCTATATGAAAAAGGATCTAAAAATGATAGTTACATAGATATATGTGTACAACCATATCACTCTGCTGTACACCTGATACTAATATAACATTATAAATCAACTATATTCCAGTATAAAATAAAAAATTAAAAGATAAACAAATACAAATCAATGTATATGACAAAGCAGAAAGAGACTCACAGATATAGAATAAAAACAAATGGTTTAAAGAGGTGAAAGGGAAGGCAGGAGGAGCAATTTGGGGGTAAGTGATTAAGAGATAAAAAATAACATGTATAAAATAGAGAAGCAACAAGGGTACATAGCACAGGGAATTATAGCCATATTTTGTAAAAACATTTAATGGACTATAACAATACTGAATCACTATGTTGTAACCTGAAATTAATATTATAAATCAACTATACTTCATGTTAAAATACAATTAAAATATTAAAAATCAACTATATCTCATATTAAAAAACAAATGACTTATCACCTCACACCTATTAGAAAGATTATCAAAAAGAAAAAAATTAAGTGTTTCTTAGGATGTGGAGAAAAGGAAATCTTATGCAGAAATATTGGTGGGAATGGAAACTGATAGAGCCACTACAAAAAACTATGGAGGTTATTTAAAAAGTTCAAAACTACCATATGATCCAGCAGTTTCTCTTTAAGATATTTATCTGAAGAAAGCCACGACTCTAACTTGAGAAGATATATATTTACTGCATTACTTTCAAGAGCCAAGACATAGAAGGAACCTAAGTGTTCACTGATGGATGAATAGAGAAAATATGGTATATATATACAACAGAAAATCATTCAGCTATAGAAAGTAATAAAACACTGCATTTCTGTCAACATAGAAGGACTTTATGAGTATTTTACCAAGTGAAAATAAGTCAGAGAAAGACAAACACCATATGATTTCATTTATATTTGGCCTCTAAAAAAAATAAAGAAACCCACTAAACTCATAGAAACAAGGAAGACTGGTGGTAGACAGAAGCTGTGTGCATTGTGAGCAAAAGGTGAAGAGAGTCAAAATATACAAACTTCTTGTCATAAAAGTACGTTGAGAGATGTAATATACAGCCTGGTGACTATAGTTAGAAATACTCTATTATACATTTGAAAATTGATTAGAGAGTAAATATTAAAAATTCTCAAAAAGTAATACTTCACTTAAAACAGGACCTTGGCTTCCACCATCCCTCACCTTTTCATCAAACCATGATTAATGTTGCTTAGAAGACCACGGCGGTGGTGGTGGTGGTAGTTTAGTTGCTAGGTCATGTCCGACTCTTGAAACCCCATGAACTGTAGCCTGCCAGGCTCTTCTGTCCACGGGATTCTCCAGGCAAGAATACTAGAGTGAGTTGCCATTTCCTTCTCCAGAGGATCTTTCCACCCCAGGGACTGAACCTGGGCTGTCTGCACGGCAGGCAGTTTCTTTACTGACTTAGCGATGAGGGAAGCTCTTAGAAGAGCATACATAAGTTGAATTTCTTAGCAATTTTTAAGGATGGGTATTTCTCCATATACTTCTGTGGACTAGTTTTCTAAAAACAAGTTTTATATGAAAATTTAGGGTTGAAGAATAAAAAACGTATTGGCTTTTAGGTATAATGCTTCCCTGGTGGCTCAGTAAAGAATCTGCCTGCAATGCAGGAGACCTGGGTTCGATCCTTGGGTTGGGAAGATTTTCTAGAGAAGGGAAAGGCTACCCACTCCAGTATTCTGGCCTGGAGAATTTCATGGACAGAGGAACCTGGTGGGCTACAGTCTCTGGGGGTCGTCAAGAGTCAGACACGACTGAGAGACTAACACATACACATATTTGGATACAACACATACACATATTTGGAAACAAACCTATGACTGAAATCTCTTACATATGCATATATTTTTACATTAGCCAAATAAAAAAGATACAACATAAAGAGAAAACAGTATCATTTAGCAATAATGCTTACTTAGAATTGATGTAATGTTAAAAAAAAAATACCACTCAGGATGTTCCTCCTCCAAAAGTTCAGATCTCTCCATAACAAGCATAAGAAGGAGGCTCCTCATATTGGGGGATATAACCCAGGGACTATCTTGTATTATCCAGTGGCTTCCTAATTTTGTTATACTGAACACACTAGCCAACATGAAGAAGGGTATCAACAACATCTGCTAACTAAAGGAGGCTGAGATGAAAAGATTTGCGGAGTCTTTGGACTATTAATTCACAATTTGGGCTGAAGCCTTCCATTTGCACATAATGCATAGAAGATGCCCTTCCCAGAATGTTCAGTAACATTTGTTTGTACCCCTCTTAAGACTTTTCTTATGTTCTACTTTCTAGTACAGCTATTAGTCTACTTTACCACATTGTGAATTATAAAAATAAGTTTTTTCCTCTAGGTAGACAGGGAATCCCTGGTGGCTCAGTGATGAAAAGAATTTGCCTGCAACGCAGGAGACAGCTTGCAATGCAGGAGACAAGAGTTCAATCTCTGGGTGGGGAATATTCCCTGGAGAAGGAAATGGCAACCCACTTGGGTATTCTTGTCTGGAGAATTCCATGGGCAGAGGAGCCTGGTGGGCTACAGTCCACGTGGTCACAAAGAGTTGATCAAGACTTAGTGACTAAACCACTACCACCTGGGTCGATACATCTTTGCCAGGGTGTACACATTGATGATCCAAGTATAGTTTGGTTTTCAGCCCCTGTCTAACTTCTTAGTTAAGTGAACATATACAGGGAACAGCCTATCCAACCATACATGTTCCCCTATTCACTGCTTACTAATTCATAAAGTAAAAGTTACATCAAGAATCCAGACCCATGATACCTGTCCCTCAGGTATTAAGCTAGGTTTTAACTGGTGATACCCAAGACACATACTCAAGCTCTTCAAATCCAACTAGAATTTAAGGGATATTTTAAGGCAGCTGCCAAGTCTAAAGACTGTATAGAATACTTTTCAAACCACATTAGAAATATGCTCCTCAGAATCTTGTGGCATAATTTTATAGTTACCACATGTTTCTTACCACTCCCTAGCACCAAAATGGCTGAAGAAAGTAAATAGCTTTTGGGGGCACTTTCTAGGCCTCCAAAGCCCAAAGACAGCCTAGACCTTGCCACAGACATGAACTGTTGTTAGAGAAACACTTGCTTAACCCTTCACATTTATATCCCTAGCTGCAATACACCGAAGACTCTATACACACCAGGTAAGAAGCATGGACACTGATATAAGCTTATATACTAATTATAATGTAATAACTAACATGTGCTAAGCACTTCCCATGGATGATCTTCTTTATTCTTCACAATAGTCTTGTGAGGACTATGGTATTAATTTCACATGATGAAGAAATGGAGGCTCAGAGAAATTAAATAACTTTCTCAATCTCACTTATCCAGAAACTAAAGAAACATAATTTTCTGATGAGAAAAGCTAGATTTCCATTGCTTCATTATATTTCCAACTACTTTACAGGTTAATATAATTCTATAAATTTAGAAGTCAGGAGCTTAAGTTCATCTAGGTAAGAATCTTACTACAACATATTGAGCAAGTGACTTCTTATGGTCTCACTGAAAATCTCACAGGATGGAGTAAACCAGATCCTAAAGGGCAGACTCCAAGATGGGATGCTTTAATTACAGAGGTGTTTCACTGAGTTGAGACTGAAACCTTGACAACATTCTACCTAGAGTTCCATGTGTTGCTGTTTATATATAAATAGAATAAACTCAATCTTTCTCTTCTGTGAATACACGTAGTCCCAGTGTGAAAGACAAGTCTCAAGCTTTTATAACTTTCTTCCTATCCCACCCCAATTAAAGTGTTCTCCTCTTAGATTTAAGCATTTCCAGATTATGTAGGTGTTCTCCAGGTGCCATCACCACATTTGAGCGCCTTTATCAATCTGTGAGGATCTTTATCTGGGTGTGTTACAAGTTAACAAAGATATTTTCCACTATGATTCTTCAGTATTACTGAATACACATAATGCCAGTATAAAACAGGGCTAATAAGACTGTTTGGTGAATTAAGGTTTCTCTTTGCCATTCAGGGCTATTTAGTTGTTTATGTTTCCTAATCTGGGCAAATGCTAATGCCAGGAGAGTTCATTTTAGTATACTTATATCTTTTTCCTTTGGGTGGGGTTAAGGCAGGGTTATCGTCTTACCCTCCTCAGTTAATCTCTGCTCTTTGGGTTAAATGTAAAACAAGTTCCTATTCAAAAGGAGGCAGAATTTAAGAACAATGCTTTTTGGAGTAAAACAGAGATATATAACTTACTTCTTACTTTGATACTTATGACATCTATAGCCTTGGAAAATGATGTAGCCTTCCTGAGCTTCAGTGTCTTCATTTATAAAATGGGGATTCTGATCTTTTCCTTTTGGTGGTGTTGCACAGGTTGTCAGAAATTAAAGTGTTCATCTCAGCCCTCAAAGTCAGAGGGCTGTTATCTTTTAATAAAAATAATTGAAACATTTCAACAATTACTTCTCAAGGACTAAGTGAATATGTTGTCAAGCACAGTTTATTAGGAAATTAACACAGTCCCAGAGCACTCAACAAACCTGCAATGCTGCTGACAGTAATATATTCTTTCAATCCTCAAGGCTTTAATAAAGAGATACAAACAAGGTTTCTGATGCATCTACATGATTATAATTATATTTACATATAACCTATTTGCAGAATTTAATATTTTTCAAATTATTCCTTGATTACTCTGGACAATGATGACATATTATCAGTTATTGAGAATATATAAAGAAAGCTGAGTGCCAAAGAATTTATGCTTTTGAACTGTGGTATTGGAGAAGAGTATTGAGAGTTCCTTGGACTGCAAGGAGATCCAACCAGTCAATCCTAAAGGAAATCAGTCCTGAATATACATTGGAAGGACTGATGCTGAAGCTGAAACTCTGATACTTTGGCCACCTGATGCGAAGAGCTGACTCATTGGAAAAGACCCTGATGCTGGGAGAGATTGAAGGCAGAAGGAGAAGAGGACAACAGAGGATGAGATGGTTGGATGGCTTCTCTGACTCGATGGACATGAGTTTGAGTAGGCTCCGGGAGTTGGTGCTGGACAGGGAAGCCTGGCGAGCTGCAGTCCATGGGGTCACAAAGAGTTGGACACCACTGAGTGACTGAAGTGAAATGAGAATATATTGGGATCCCGTTGCCATACTCCAAAAACAGGTCATTGTCATCTTTCTCCTGGGTTATATCAGTGACTACAAATTATATCACAGCCATTGAGACTTAGCTGCCCAAATTTGAAATAAAAAAGATATCTGGCTTACCTGAATGTTTATGGAAACTAATTAAAATGTTTGCAAATGATACAGTAGTTATGTGGCTCATAATAAGGCAAAACTTAATTCCATTTCCCTACTAGTTAAGAAGAACCTGATAACAGGATATGTCTTCCTCCTCTGTATGCTCCTGCTACCTATTATAAGCACTGATACAAAAGAATAACCTAATATATATTCCATAAGTGATATCCTCATCCTTCAACTTTCAGAAATGCTTTTCCAAGAGAGCTATAAGGCTGAAGGCAGAAAGACAATCTTGCTTCACATTCAGTTGGTGTGTTTAGTCATTAACTCATATTTGACACTTTTGCAACCCCATGGATGATAGCCTGCCAGGATCCTCTGTACATGGGATTTCCCAGGCAAGAATACTGGAGTGGGTTGCCATTTCCTTCTCCAGGGGATCTTCCCTACCCAGGGATCAAACTTGTGTCTCCTGCATTGGCAGGCACATTCTTAACCACTGGACCACCAGGAAAGCCCCTCTCATTCAGTACCATAAGCTAAATATACCCATTATTTGAGCTGCATCTCCCAGGAATTGCCTGAGGTTAGGTGGTACAGTTGGTTAAGAATCTACCTGCCAATGCAGGAGACACAAGAGAAGTGGGTTCAATCCCCGGGTCAAAAAGATCCCCCTGGAGAAGGAAACAGCAACCCACTCCAGTATTCTTGCCTGGGAAATTCCAAGGACAGAGGAGTCTGGCAGACTACAGTCTATGGGGTCACAAAGAGTCAGACATGACTGAGTGACTGAGCGACAGCATGCATGCAATAGCAGGGAAGGACTGGATCTTGTGGTTTTTTAATATAAATTTATTTATTATAATTGGAGGCTAATTACTTTACAATATTGTATTGATTTTGCCATACATCAACATGAATCTGCAATGGGTGTACACGTGTTCCCCATCCTGAACCCCCTTCCCACTTCCCTCCCCATACCATCCCTTTGTGTTATCCCAGTGCACCAGCCCCGAGTATCCTGTATCATGCGTCAAACCTGGACTGGCAATTCATTTCACATATGATATTATACATGTTTCAGTGCCATTCTCCCAAATCATCCCACCCTCGCCCTCTCCCACAGAATCCAAAAGACTGTTCTATACATCAGTGTCTCTTTTGCTTTCTTGCATACAGGGTTATCGTTACAATCTTTCTAAATTCCACATATATGCATAAGTATACTGTATTTGTGTTTTTCTTTCTGGCTTACTTCACTCTGTATAATAGACTCCAGTTTCATCCACCTCATTAGAACTGATTCAAATATATTCTTTTTAATGGCTGAGTAATACTCCATTGTGTATATGTACCACAGCTTTCCTATCCATTCGTCTGCTGATAGACATCTACATTGCTTCCATGTCCTGGCTATTATAAACAGTGCTGCGATGAACATTGAGATATACATGTGTCTCTTTCTCTTCTGGTTTCCGCAGTGTGTATGCCCAGCAGTGGGATTGCAGGGTCATATCACACTTCTATTTCCAGTTTTTTAAGGAATCTCCACACTGTTCTCCATAGTGGCTGTACTGGTTTGCATTCCCACCAACAGTGTAAGAGGGTTCCCTTTTCTCCACACCCTCTCCAGCATTTATTGCTTGTACACTTTTGGATCGCAGCCATTCTGACTGGCGTGAAATGGTACCTCATTGTGGTTTTGACTTGCATTTCTCTGATAATGAGTGATGTTGAGCATCTTTTCATGTGTTTGTTAGCCATCTGTATGTCTTCTTTGGAGAAATGTCTGTTTAGTAATTTGGCCCATTTTTGACTGGGTCATTTATTTTTCTGGAATTGAGCTGCAGGAGTTGCTTGTATATTTTTGAGATTAATTCTTTGTCAGTTGCTTCATTTGCTATTATTTTCTATTCTGAAGGCTGTCTTTTCACCTTGCTTATAGTTTCCTTTGTTGTGAAGAAGCTTTTAATTTTAATTAGGTCCTATTTGCTTATTTTTGCTTTTATTTCCAATATTCTGGGAGGTGGGTCATAGAGGATTATGCTCTGATTTATGTCAGAGAGTGTTTTGGCTATGTTCTCCTCTAGGAGTTTTATAGTTTCTGGTCTTACATTTAGATCTTTAATCCATTTTGAGTTTATTTTTGACTATGGTGTTAGAAAGTGTTCTAGTTTCATTCTTTTACAAGTGGTTGACCAGTTTTCCCAGCACCACTTGTTAAAGAGATTGTCTTTTCTCCATTGTATATTCTTGCCTCCTTTGTCAAAGATAAGGTGTCCACAGGTGTATGGATTTATATTTATATAAGGTGCCCATAGGTGCGTGGATTTATATTTATAAGGTGTCCATAGGTGTGTGGCTTTCTATTTTGTTCCATTGATCTATATTTCTGTCTTTGTGCCAGTACCATACTGTCTTGATTACTGTGACTTTGTAGTAGATCCTGAAGTCGGGCAGGTTGATTCCTCCAGTTCCATTCTTCTTTCTCAAGATTGTTTTGGCTATTCAAGGTTTTTTGTATTTCCATACAAATTGTGAAATTATTTGTTCTAGCTCTGTGAAAAATACCATTGGTAGCTTGATAGGGATTGCATTGAATCTATAGATTGCTTTGGGTAGTATACTCATTTTCACCATATTGATTCTTCTGATCCATGAACATGGTATATTTCTCCATATATTAGTGTCTTCTTTGATTTCTTTCACCAGTGTTTTATAGTTTTCTATATATAGGTCTTTTTTTTCTTTAGGTAGATATATTCCTAAGTATTTTATTCTTTTCATTGCAATGGTGAATGGAATTGTTTCCTTAATTTCTCTATTTTCTCATTATTAGTGTATAGGAATGCAAGGAATTTCTGTGTGTTCATTTTATATCCTACAACTTTACTATATTCATTGTTTAGCTCTAACTTTCTGGTGGAGTCTTTAGGGTTTTCTTTGTAGAGGATCATGTCATCTGCAAACAGTGAGAGTTTTACTTCTTCTTTTCCAATTTGGATTCCTTTTATTTCTTTTTCTGCTCTGATTGCTGTGGCCAAAACTTCCAAAACTATGTTGAATAGTAATGGTGAAAGTGGGCACCCTTGTCTTGTTCCTGACTTTAGGGGAAATGCTTTCAATTTTTCACCATTGAGGATAATGTTTGCTGTGGGTTTGTCATATATAGCTTTTATTATGTTGAGGTATGTTTCTTCTATTCCTGCTTTCTGGAGAGTTTTTATCATAAATGGATGTTGAATTTTTTCAAAGGCTTTTTCTGCATCTATTGAGATAATCATATGGCTTTTATTTTTCAATTTGTTAATGTAGTGTATTACATTGATTGATTTGTGGATATTGAAGAATCCTTGCATCCCTGGGATAAAGCCCACTTGGTCATGGTGTGTGATCTTTTTAATGTGTTGTTGGATTCTGATTGCTAGAATTTTGTTAAGGATTTTTGCATCCATGTTCATCAGTGATATTGGCCTGTAGTTTTCTTTTTTGGGCACATCTTTGTCAGGTTTTGGTATTAGGGTGATGGTGGCCTCATAGAATGAGTTTGGAAGTTTACCTTCCTCCACAATTTTCTGGAAGAGTTTGAGTAGGGTAGGTGTTAGCTCTTCTCTAAATTTTTGGTAGAATTCAGCTGTGAAGCCGTCCGGACCTGGGCTTTTGTTTGCTGGAAGATTTCTGATTACAGTTTCAAATTCCATGCTTGTGATGGGTCTGTTAAAATTTTCTATTTCTTCCTGGTTCAGTTTTGGAAAGTTGTACTTTTCTAAGAATTTGTCCATTTCTTCCACGTTGTCCATTTTATTGGCATATAATTGCTGATAGTAGTCTCTTATGATCCTTTGTATTTCTGTGTTGTCTGTTGTGATCTCTCCATTTTCATTTCTAATTTTATTGATTTGATTTTTCTCCCTTTGTTTCTTGATGAGTCTGGCTAATGGTTTGTCAATTTTATTTATCCTCTCAAAGAACCAGCTTTTGGCTTTGTTGATTTTTGCTATGGTCTCTTTTGTATCTTTTGCATTTATTTCTGCCCTAATTTTTAAGATTTCTTTCCTTCTACTAACCCTGGAGTTCTTCATGCCTTCCTTTTCTAGTTGCTTTAGGTGTAGAGTTAGGTTATTTATTTGACTTTTTTCTTGTTTCTTGAGGTATGCCTGTATTGCTATGAACCTTCCCCTTAGCACTGCTTTTACAGTGTCCCATAGGTTTTGGGTTGTTGTGTTTTCATTTTCATTTGTTTCTATGCATATTTTGATTTCTTTTTTTTATTTCTTCTGTGATTTGTTGGTTATTCAGCAGTGTGTTGTTCAGCCTCCATATGTTGGAATTTTTAATAGTTTTTATCCTGTAATTGACATCTAATCTTACTGCATTGTGGTCAGAAAAGATGCTTGGAATGATTTCAATTGTTTTGAATTTACCAAGGCTAGATTTATGGCCCAGGATGTGATCTATCCTGGAGAAGGTTCCGTGTGTGCTTGAAGAAAAAGGTGACATTCATTGTTTTTGGGTGAATTGTCTTATAGATATCAGTTAGGTCTAACTGATCTATTGTATCATTTAAAGTTTGTGTCTCCTTGTTAATTTTCTGTTTAGTTGATCTATCCATAGGTGTGAGTGGGGTATTAAAGTCTCCCACTATTATTGTGTTATTGTTTATTTCCCCTTTCATACTTGTTAGCATTTGTGTTACATATTGAAGTGCTCCTGTGTTGGGTGCATATATATTTATAATTGTTATATCTTCTTTTTGAATTGATTCTTTGATCATTATGAAGTGTCCTTCTTTGTCTCTTTTCACAGCCTTTGTTTTAAAGTCTATTTTATCTGATATGAGTATTGCTATTCCTGCTTTCTTTTGGTCTCTATTTGCGTGGAATATCTTTTTCCAGCCCTTCACTTTCAGTCTGTATGCGTCCCCTGTTTTGAAGTGGGTCTCTTATAGACAACATATATAGGGGTCTTGTTTTTGTATCCATTCAGCCAGTCTTTGTCTTTTGGTTAGGGCATTCAATCCATTTACGTTTAAGGTAATTATTGATAAGTATGATCCTGTTGCCATTTACTTTATTGTTTGGGGTTCGAGTTTATACACTGTTTTTGTGTTTCCTGTCTAGAGAATATCCTTTAGTATTTGTTGGAGAGCTGGTTTGGTGGTGCTGAATTCTCTCAGCTTTTGCTTGTCTGTAAAGCTTTTGATTTCTCCTTCATATTTGAATGAGATCCTTGCTGGGTACAGTAATCTGGGCTGTAGGTTATTTTCTTTCATCACTTTAAGTATGTCCTGCCATTCCCTCCTGGCCTGAAGAGTTTCTGTTGAAAGATCAGCTGTTATCCTCAGGAGACTCCCCTTGTGTGTTATTTGTTGTTTTTCCCTTGCTGCTTTTAGTATTTATTCTTTGTGTTTGATCTTTGTTAATTTGATTAATATGTGTCTTGGGGTGTTTCCCCTTGGGTTTATCCTGTTTGGGACTCTCTGGGTTTCTTTGACTTGGGTAATTATTTCCTTCCCCATTTTAGGGAAGTTTTCAACTATTATCACCTCAAGTATTTTCCCATGGTCTTTCTTTTTGTCTTCTTCTTCTGGGACTCCTATGATTCGAATGTTGGGGTATTTAACATTGTCCCAGAGGTCTCTGAAATTGTCCTCATTTCTTTTAATTCATTTTTTTCCCTCTCTGATTCATTTATTTCTACCATTCTATCTTCTATCTCACTAATCCTATCTTCTGCCTCCATTATTCTACTATTTGTTCCCTCCAGAGTGTTTTTCATATTATTTATTGCATTATTCATTATATATTGACTTTTTTTATTTCTTCTAGATCCTTTTTAAACCTTTCTTGCATCTTCTCAATCCTTGTCTCTAGGCTATTTATCTGTGATTCCATTTTGTTTTCAAGATTTTGGATCATTTTCACTATCATTATTCAGAATTCTTTATCAGGTAGATTCCCTATGTCTTCCTCTTTTGTTTGGTTTGGTGGGCATTTATCCTGTTCTTTTACCTGCTGGGTATTCCTCTGTCTCTTCATCTTGCTTATATTGCTGTGTTTGGGGTGGCCTTTCTGTATTCTGGCAGTTTGTGGAGTTCTCTTTATTGTGGAGTTTCCTCACTGTGGGTGGGGTTGTACAGGTGGCTTGTCAAGGTTTCCTGGTTAGGGAAGCTTGTGTCGGTGTTCTGGTGGGTGGAGCTGGATTTCTTCTCTCTGGAGTGCAATGAAGTGTCCAGTAATGAGTTATGAGATGTCAGTGGGTATCAAGTGACTTTGGGCAGCCTGTATATTGAAGCTCAGGGCTGTGTTCCTGTGTTCTTGGAGAATTTACATGGTATGTTTTGCTCTGGAACTTGTTGGCCCTTGGGTGGTGCTTGGTTTCGGTGTAGTTATGGAGGCGTTTGATGAGCTCCTGTCGATTAATGTTCCCTGGAGTCAGGAGTTCTCTGGTGTTCTTAGGATTTGGACTTAAGCCTCCTGCTTCTGATTTTCAGTCTTATTTTTACAGTAGCCTCAAGACTTCTCCATCTATACAGCACTGTTGATAAAAGATCTCCTTTTGAAGACAATGGGCTGCTTTTCTGGGTGCCTGATGTCCTCTGCCAGCATTCAGAAGTTGTTTTGTGGAATTTACTCAGTGTTCAAATGTTCTTTTGATGGATTTGTGGGGGAGAAAGTGGTCTTCCCATCCTGTTCCTCGGCCATCTTAGGACCACCCCTGGATCTTGTGTTCTGAATATGCATCTCAATGTTCATGAGGAGGAGAACTCTGGAAGAACCTCTTGACAAGCAGTTGAAAGTTCTATTTCAATTACAATTACAACTGCTATCACTGAGTGTCAAACATGTGAGATATGCCTCTGGAGGTAGCAGACCCCTCACCTCCTCAAACATCAGCAGCAGTGACAAGACAGATCAGAAAGAGGCAGTTGCTTTCAGTCTTTTAAAATACATAGGATAGTCACATTCATACCAAATGATTTAAAAAAAGATTAATGTTATTCAATTCAGCACCCAGAAATTAATCATTTCAGCATTATTTTAGGGTGAACAAGACACTTTAGTGGAATCATTTGACAAAGACTATTCACATTAAATCAAGAGGAGAGGCACAGATGTCAAAAGCTAATTAGCAGTGAATGAATTCTACAAAGGATTATGAGCTAAGTCTTAGAAACAGACTCTTTGCTTTTGGAAATCTCTTTACATGACTTTATCTGGTCGAGGCCTTTCTTCGCTCAGTGAGCTATCAAAACCCAACCAGAATATGTCATCTACCTTGATACTCCTATTTTATAAAAAGGTACATTAGGAATCCAATTAAAAAATCATTATCACAGACACAGTTTTTGAACAATTACACTGTTATAGGAACTGTGCTTAGAACATTATATTACATTTTAATACCATTATTATCCCCATTTTTAGCTAAAGAAAATACAGAGAAGAGAGGTAAAGTAATTTGCTCCAGATCAGGTTATTTAGGCAACAACTGGTTGCTTTCTTATAGATGAAAAATTTCAATTCTAATGCTATTTCAGCATTAGGACTGTGTGTACTCAGTAGCTTTTGAGTCTTTGCTACCCCATGGACTGCAGCCCACCACGCTCCTCTGTATCCTTCTATTAAGACATATTCTATTTTCAGAGGACATCAAACTCAAGTTTCTCAAATAAAATACAGAGTGAACCAGTAGGCAATGCAATTTAATTTTGAGGAAAGAACCACATATTCATAAAATACTGTATTTCTCAGTTCTAGAATTTCCATTTTGTTGTTTTTTAATCATCATTCTCTGCTGTGGTTTTCTGACTTTTGATTCATTATGAGCATATTTTTCTTTGTCTCATTGAGCAGTTACAATAGTTACATTAGTTATTGTCTTCTAACACCCAAAAAAGATGTCCTTTTCATTATAGGGGACTGGAATGCAAAAGTAGGAAGTCAAGAAACACCTGGAGTAACAGGCAAATTTGGCCTTGGAATACGGAATGAAGCAGGGCAAGAGTTTTGCCAAGAAAATGCACTGGTCATAACAAACACCCTCTTCCAACAACACAAGAGAAGACTCTACACATGGACATCACCAGCTGGTCAACACCGAAATCAGATTGATTATATTCTTTGCAGCCAAAGATGGAGAAGCTCTATACAGTCAACAAAAACAAGACCAGGAGCTGACTGTGGCTCAGATCATGAACTCCTTATTACCAAATTCAGACTTAAATTGAAGAAAGTAGGGAAAACCACTAGACCATTCAGGTATGACCTAAATCAAATCCCTTATGATTAGACAGTGGAAGTGAGAAATAGATTTAAGGGCCTAGATCTTATAGATAGAGTGCCTGATGAACTATGGAATGAGGTTCATGACACTGTACAGGAGACGGGGATCAAGACCATCCCCAGGGAAAAGAAATGCAAAAAGGCAAAATGGCTGTCTGGGGAGTCCTTGCAGATAGCTGTGAAAAGAAGAGAAGCGATAAGCAAAGGAGGAAAGAAAAGATATAAGCATCTGTGCAGAGTTGCAAAGAATAGCAAGAAGAGATAAGAAAGCCTTCCTCAGCGATCAATGCAAAGAAATAGAAGAAAACAACAGAATGGGAAAGACTAGAGATCTTTTCAAGAAAATTAGAGACACCAAGGGAACATTTCATGCAAAGATGGGCTCAATAAAAGACAGAAATGGTATGGACCTAACAGAAGCAGAAGATATTAAGAAGAGGTGGAAGAATACACAGAAGAACTGTACAAAAAAGATCTTCACGACCCAGATAATCACGATGATGTGATCACTGACCTAGAGCCAGACATCCTGGAATGTGAAGTCAAGTGGGCCTTAGAAAGCATCACTACAAACAAAGCTAGTGGAGGTGATGGAATTCCAGTTGAGCTATTTCAAATCCTGAAAGATGATGCTGTGAAAGTGCTGCACTCAATATGCCAGCAAATTTGGAAAACTCAGCAGTGGCCACAGGACTAGAAAAGGTTAGTTTTCATTCCAATCCCAAAGGCAATGCCAAAGAATGCTCAAACTACCACACAATTGCACTCATCTCACGTGCTAGTAAAGTAATGCTCAAAATTCTCCAAGGCAGGCTTCAGCAATATGTGAACCATGAACTTCCAGATGTTCAAGCTGATTTTACAAAAGGCAGAGGAAGCAGAGATCAAATTGCCAACATCTGCTGGATGACGGAAAAAGCAAGAGAGTTCCAGAAAAACATCTACTTCTGCTTTATTGACTATGCCAAAGCCTTTGACTGTGTGGATCACAATAAACTGTGGAAAATTCTGAAAGAGATGGGAATTCCAGACTACCTGACCTGCCTCTTGAGAAATTTGTATGCAGGTCAGGAAGCAACAGTTAGAACTGGACATGGAACAACAGACTGGTTCCAAATAGGAAAAGGAATATGTCAAGGCTGTATATTGTCACCCTACTTATTTAACTTCTATGCAGAGTACATCATGAGAAACTCTGGACTAGAAGAAGCACAAGCTGGAATCAAGATTGCCGGGAGAAATATCAGTAACCTCAGATATGCAGATGACACCACCCTTATGGCAGAAAGTGAAGAGGAACTCAAAAGCCTCTTGATGAAAGTGAAAGTGGAGAGTGAAAAAGCGGGCTTAAAGCTCAACATTCAGAAAATGAAGACCATGGCATCCGGTCCCATCACTTCATGGGAAATAGATGGGGAACAGTGGAAACAGTGTCAGACTTTATTTTGGGGGGCTCCAAAATCACTGTAGATGGTGACTACAGCCATGAAATTAAAAGATGCTTACTCCTTGGAAGGAAAGTTATGACCAACCTAGATAGCATATTCAAAAGCAGAGACATTACTTTGCCAACGAAGGTCCGTCTAGTCAAGGCTATGGTTTTTCCAGTGGTCATGTATGGATGTGAGAGTTCGACTGTGAAGAAGGCTGAGTGCCGAAGAATTGATGCTTTTGAACTGTGGCGTTGGAAAAGACTCTTGAGAGTCCCCTGGACTGCAAGGAGATCCAACCAGTCCATTCTAAAGGAGATCAGCCTTGGGATTTCTTTGGAAGGAATGATGCTAAAGCTGAAACTCCATTACTTTGGCCATCTCATGCGAAGAGCTGACTCATTGGAAAAGACTGATGCTGGGAGGGATTGGAGGCAGGAGGAGAAGGGGAAAACAGAGGCTGAGATGGCTGAGTGGCATCACTGACTCGATGGACGTGAGTCTGAGTGAACTCCGGGAGTTGGTGGTGGACGGGGAGGCCTGGTGTGCTGCGATTCATGGGGTCGCAAAGAGTCAGACACGACTGAGCAACTGAACTGAACTTTAATGTTTAGATAATTTGGATAATTTGGCTTTTTTTTCTGGTTTTCTTAAACTGAGTATCTGTTTTCTTAAATTGAGTATTTATTGTATATTTCTGGTTTTTTTGTATGTTGAGTAATTTTAACTACATCATGGTTATTATGGGTGTTATGTATAAATTGGCCCTTCTGGATTCTGCTATGCTATCTGGATTCAGAAGAATGGTAGCTTTGTGCTTTAGCAAGTACTTAACTTAGTTGAGCTCAAAGTACAAATCTGTCTCTTGGACAAATGAAAACTAATCTTAGTTCTTTTATTCTAATATTGGTTGCTTGGTGTCTGTTCCATACAGATATCCTTTGGGGAAGCAGAGATTTGGATAGAGAATTAGCAGATTCTGCTCTCTCTCTCCTTCTCATACTTCGCTCCCATTGCTGTTCCAAAACTTTCCAGAGTTTGTGAATGTCCCAAACTCTGTCCTCCAGTTTTTTAGGCAAGAAATATCATGGGTTTCAATCACAGTTCTAGGTCATTCTACACGACCTTGAATGTAAACTGCCCTTAGCTTAAAGAGAGAGAAAGCACGTATTGAGTGCTATCTATCCCCAAGTTTTGACTCCTTTCTAGAATCTTTTTTTTTGTTGTTCACTCTTAGCGCCTTTAGAAAGTCATTTTTTTTTTTTTGTATAGTGTCCAGAGTTTACAGTTGTTGTATATGGGAGGGTAGGCACTTGTTTAGCCATACTAGGATTTCCCTTCAAGAGCATAAACAAGTTAGAAACTTTTTCCTAATAAATATAAATGTTTCTCATGCAAATGGGTATATGTATTCACACATATACAACTTAGCCGGCAGTTCTTGGAAGTTAACTGCATCTCTGGAAAATGAACATATAGTAGATCTCAGGTCAAAATTCTCTAATAGGAGGCAGAGTCAAGATGGCAGAGTAGGAGGACATGCAGTTCATGTCTCCTCATAGCTTACAAGGTCTTGGTTCCCAGGCAGGGGGTGGGGTCTGAGTCCCTGTGGTGTGACCACCAAGTTTTACCACTAGACTAACAAGAGAACTTCAGACCCTGGGAACATTAATCAGTGTAACCTCTCCCAAAGGTCCTCCTCTTGGAACTGAGACCGGGTCCATCCAACTGCTTGCAAAGTTCAGTGCTGGACGCCTCAGGCCAAACAAGTAAGACAGGAACACAGTCCCATTCATCAACAAAAATGAGACAACAGAGGAATATTTACAGACAAATGAGCAAAATGAGCAAAGTAAAGACGTACAAGAGCAAACAGACCAAATAAATGAAGAGGAAATATGCAATCTGCCTGAAAAATAATTCATAATAATGATAGTAAAGATGATTCAAAAATCTCAGAAATAGAATGGAGGCATGGACCAAGAAAATATAAGAAATGTTTGACAAGGACCCAGAAGAACTAAAAAACAAGCAAACAGTGATGAACAACACAATAACTGAAAGGAAAAATATACCAGAAGAAATCAATAGCAGAATAACTGAGGCAAAAGAATAAGTGATCTGGAAGACAGAATGCTTGAAATAACCACTGAGGAGCAGAATACACAGAAAAGAATGAAAAGAAATGAGGACAGTCTCAAAGACCTCTGGGACAACATGATATGCATCACCCTTCGAATTACAGAGGTCCCAGAAGAAGAAAAGAGAGAGGATCTGAAAAAATATTTGAAGAGATTGTAGTCAAAAACTTAACTAACATGTGAAAGGAAATAGCCACTCAAGGCTAAGGAAGCACAGAGAGTCCCACACAGGATAAACCCAAGGAGAAACATGCCCAGACACATATTAATCAAACTAATTAAATAAAAAATTAAATTCAAAGAAAAAGCATTACAAGCAATAAGGGAAAAGCAATAAATAACTTAAAAGGGAAACCCCATAAGGTTATCAGGTACATTTTCAGCAGAAACACTTCAGGTCAGAAGAGAGTGGAAGGATATATTTAAAGTGATGAAAGACGAAACCTACAACCCAGATTACTCTACCCAGCGAAGATTTTACTCAGATTCTACAGAGAAATCAAAAGCTTTACAGACAAGCAAAAGAGAACTCAGCATCACCAAATCAGCTTTACAATAAATGCCAAAGGAACTTTTCTAGGTAAGAAACAGAAGAAAAAGACCTACAAAAACAAACCTAAAACAATTAAGAAAATGGTAATAGGAATATACATATCAGTAAGTGCCTTAAATGCTAATGGATTAATTGCTCCAACCAAAAGAAACAGACTGGCTGAAAGGTTATAAAAGCAAGACCCATATGTATGTTGTCCACAAGAGACCTGTTTCAGACCTAGGGATACATACAGACTGAAACTGAGGGGGAGGAAAAGATATTCCATGTAAATGGAAATCAAAAGAAAGCAACACTCCTATCAGATAAAATAGACTTCAAAATAAAGACTGTTACAAGACAAAAAGGAGGACACTAAATAATGATCAAGGGATCAGTCCAAGAAGATACAACAGTTATAAACATTCTGCACCCAATGTGGCAATACCTCAATACATAAGCCAAATGCTAACAGCCATTAAAGGGTAAATCAACTGTAACACAATAACAGTAGGGGACTTTAACACTGCAGTTACACCAATGGACAGATCATCCAGACAGAAACTTAATAAGGAAACACAAACATTAAATGACACATTAGACCAGAAAGACTTAACTGCTATATACAGGACATTCCATCTGAAAGTAGGAGGATACACTTTCTTCTCAAGTGCTCACAGAACATTCTCCAGGATAGATCACATCTTGGGCCACAAATCAAGCCCCAGTGAATTTAAGAAATTGAAATCCTATCAAAGATCTTTTCTTACCACAGTGCTATATGAGACTAGATATCAACTGCAGGGGTAAAATGGTAAAAAAATACAAAAATACATGGAGGTTAAATATTATGCTACTAATAACCAAGAGATCCCTGAAGAAATTAAAAAATTACATAGAACCAAATGACAATAGAAACATGATGACCCAAAACCTATGAGATGCAGCAAAAGTTGTGAGTCTAAAAGGAAAGTTTACAGCAATACAATTCCACCTCAACAAATGAGAAAAATCTCAAATAACCAAACTTTACACCTAAAGCAGCCAGAGAAAGAAGAACAAACAAAGGCCATAATTATTAGAAAGAAAGAAAGAAAAAAATTAAAGCAGAAATAAATTCTAGAAATGAAAACAATGGCAAGGATCAATGAAACTAAAAGCTGGTTCTTTGCGACAATAAATAAAACTGATAAACCTTTCACCAGATTCATCAAGAAAAAAGGGAGGAAACTCAAGCCAATAAAATCAGAAATGAAAAAGGAGAAATTACAACTGATGCTACCAAAATACAAAGGATCGTAAGAGACTCCTACAAGCAAATATATGCTAATAAAATGGACAAAATGGAAGAAATGGACAAATTCTTAGAAAGGTACAACCTTCCAAGACTAAACCAGAAAGAAATAGAAAATATGAACGGACCAAACACAAGGACTAAAACTGAAACTGTGATTTAAAAACTTACAGCAAACAAAGTCCAGGACCAGGTGGCTTCACAGGTGAATTCTAACAAACATTTAGAGAACAGTTAACACCTACCCTATGAAACTGTTCCAAAAATTGTAGAGGAACGAACACTCTCAAACTCATTGTATGAGGTCACTACAACTCTGATACCAAAACCAAAGACACTGCAAAAAGGGAAGATTACAGGCCAGTGTCACTGATGAACATGGATGCAAAAATCCTCAACAGAATACCAGCAAACAGAATCCAACAATATAGTAACTCTAAGATACTGATGAAAGAAAGCAAAGATGATACAAACAGATGGAGAAATACACCATGTTCCTCGATTGGAGGAATCAATTTTTCAAATCAAAGATTGTGAAAATGACTGTATTACCCAAAGAAATCTATAGATTCAATGCAATCCCTATTAAATTACCAATGGCATTTTTTACAGAAGTAGAACAAAAATTCTACAATTTGTATGGCAACACAAAAGACCCTGAATAGCCAAAGCAATCTTTTATTTCCTCTTAAAAAAATCAGCTTTATTGAGATGCAATTTAAATACAGCAAAATTTACTGCACAAACACAAATTTTCATTTAATCCTTGGAATAATTAAAAAAAAACACAAAACATTCAAGTATTTCCCTGTTACAGTTTAGGAAACTGAGTCTCCCAGAGACACGGGGCAAGCCAAAACTAGAAATCCCAACTCTAATGGAATCAGTTCAGTTCAGTCGCTCAGTCGTGTCCAACTCTTTGCAACCCCATGGACTACATGCTTTCCTGTCCGTCACCAACTCCCAGAGCTTACTCAAACTCATGTCCATCGAGTCAGTGATGCCATCCAACAATCTCATCCTCTGTCATCCTCTTCTCCTCCTGCCTTCAATCTTTCACAGCATCAGGGTCTTCTCCAGTGAGTCAGTTCTCTGCATCAGGTGGCCAAAGTATTGCAGTTTCAACTTCAGCATTAGTCCTTCCAAGGAATATTCAGGACTGATTTCCTTTAGGATGGACTGGTTGGATCTCCTTGCAGTCTAAGGGACTCTCAATAGTCTTCTCCAACACCACAGTTCAAAAGCATCAATTCTTCGGTGCTCAGCTTTGTTTATAGTCCAACTCTCACATCCATACATGACTACTGGAAGAACCATTGACTAGATGGACTTTTGCTGGCAAGGAAATGTCTCTGATTTCTAATATGATGTCTAGGTTGGTCATAGCTTTTCTGTCAAGGAGCAAGCGTCTTTCAATTTCATGGCTGTAGTCACCATCTGCAGTGATTTTGGAGCCCCAAAAAATAAAGTCTGTCAATGTTTCCATTGTTTCCCCATCTATTTACCATGAAGTGATGGGGCCAGATGCCATGATCTTCATTTTCTGAATATTGAGATTTAAGCCAGCTTTTTCACTCTCCTCTTTCACTTTCATCGAGAGACTCTTTAATTCTTCTTCATTTTCTGCTATATGCATATCTGAGGTTATTGATATTTCTTCCAGCAATCTTGATTCCAGCTTGTGCTTCACCAAGCCTGGCATTTTGCATGATGCACTCTGAATGTAAGTTAAATAAGCAGGATGACAATATACAGCCTTGATGTACTCCTTTCTCAATTTGGAACCAGTCTGTTGTTCCATGTCCGGTTCTAACTGTTGCTTCTTGACCTGCACACAGATTTCTCAGGAGGCTAATGGAAAAGACTGTCTCAAAGTAACATCTTCCCATCTCTAGATGTATACATGCATACAACCAAAGGACCAGCTGTCAAAACCATTGGCCAAAATATTCTAAAACTTCTTCCAAATCCAACCATTTACAAACACCATGAAAAGATTCAGTAATGAACAGTCCTCTAGAATACAAGTCTCATGAGGGTATGGACCTTGTCTTTCTTCATTGCTATATTCCATTCCCTAAAACAGTACCTAGCATATAATACTTGCTCCATAAATATTTGCTAAATACAAACAATCCTAAGCACACATATCACTGCTCTGTAATAAATATAAAATATATATAGCACTATTAGATAGCAATGGACCACACCAAAGTATCCAGCAACTAAAAAGCCCAAAAAGCAGAATGCTGCTGCTAAGTCACTTCAGTCGTGTCCGACTCTGTGCGACCCCATAGATGGCAGCCCACTAGGCTCCTCTGTTCCTGGGATTCTCCAGGCAAGAATACTGGAGTGGGTTGCCATTTCCTCCTCCAATGCATGAAAGTGAAAAGTCAAAGTGAAGTCGCTCAGTCGTGTCCGACTCTTCGCGACCCCATGGACTGCAGCCCACCAGGCTCCTCCGTCCATGGGATTTTCCAGGCAAGAGTACTGGAGTGGGGTGCCATTGCCTTCTCTGTCCAATATACGTTAGGTACAGATAAATATGGTTTGATTTCACTTAAACAAAATACCTAGAATAGTTAAATTCAGAGAGTCAGAAAGTAGATGCCAGGGGGTGGGGGGAAGTGGGGCGGGTGACTGGGTAGTTACTTCATAATCGAAACAGAGTTTCAGTTTAGGAAGGTGAAAAATCTGAGAGATGGATGATTGTGAGAGTTCCACAATTATGTGAATGTACTTAGTGCCACAGAACTGAACAGTTAAATATGGTTAAAATAGTATGTTTCTATTACGTGACTTTTATCACAATAAAACACACACACACACACACTTAAAAAAGATTTCCTGATGGCTGTGCTTGGTACTAAGATTACAAAAATTGACCAAGATGTAGTCTCTGCCCTCAGAGTCCTTGTTCTTGACCATGTGTGTGCTCACTCAGTCATGTCTGACTCTTTGCGACCCCATGGACTATAGCATGCCAGCCTCCTCTGTTTATGGGATTTTCCATGCAAGAATACTGGTGTGGGTTGCCATTTCCTCCTCCAGGGGATCTTCCCGATCCAGAGATTGAACCTGTGTCTCCTGCAGCTCCTGCATTGAAAGAGAATTCTTTACTGCTAAGCCATGGGGTCAGAAAAGTAGCAAACTTTTTTCTTAAACAGCAAGATGGTAAAAATGTTAGAGTTGTGGGTTAGTCATTTGACCTCTGTCACCACTTCTTAACACTATCATTACAATGTAAAAGCAGCCATAGACAATGTATAAATGGTGGGTATGGTATATTCCAGTAGGATTTTTCAACAGAAAAACAGGCTACAAGCTAATGGGCAATAAATAGTTCACTGATCCCTTTTCTAGAAGAGAGAGGAACTATAAAGAAAAAAGTGAGAGATTAAGTGTTAAAGAGAAATACAAAATAATAAAGCAAGAGAGACTGTAATTATCGGAGGAGGATGCTGACATTGTATCTTAGTTAAAAAGCAAAAGAAAATAGCAGAAACTTCATTTAAAAATGTTTCATCTCCTTAGAGCCAAGACTCAGACATCAAACAATCAACCCTTCCCTGGTTTATGAACAGAAGTCACATCTTCATCAGTTCTGCAAAACTCAAACTCCAAATCTAGTTGTGAATTAGCTTTGACATTCTATTTCTCAGTGTTTGTAGCTATTAATTTACAGTCCTTTTCCCCACTGGAACGTGGGTTCATGGTAAGGGTGGTGGGTGGCTTGTCATTTACTAATTTGCTTATGTGGCCTTATATTCAGTGTGATAATCAGATAGTATTCACTAAATATAGAAAATAATTTACTAATAAATTAATATCCATACTGCAGGGTAGTAATCGCTTCCTAAAAGACATACACAGTGCATTAATGTTTCACTAGGATGAAAATCACAAGATCACGCCTAAGCATAAGTAATAATTCCACTGGGAAAAATATTTAAGTTATGTTCTGAAGGATGGATAGACTAAAAAAAACATTCTTTTTATTTTCTTCTCTGTCCATCAAAAGGACACATGTTTACATGGGGAAGAAGATTCCTCAATTCTGTCTTTATAACCCAAGAATACTTCTATTCTTTGTTGACTTCTGTTCTTATCATCTCTCATTCCACTTGAGGAGGAGGAAATAATAATTGGATATGTGAGCTAAGTCGCTCAGTCATGTCCGACTCTTTGCAACCCTATGGACTGCAGCCCACCAGGCTCCTTTGTCCATGGGATTCTCCTAGTAAGAATACTGGAGGGGTTGCCATGCCTTCTTCCAGGGGACCTTCCCAACCCAGGGATCAAACCTGAGTCTCTTATGTCTCCCCTGCATTGCAGGCAGGTTCTTTACCACTAGCACCACCTGGGAAGCCCCATAGACATCTACCATTAGTATCATCCAGCTGTGGAGTTTCTATTAGGGCTACTTTGAACCTGTAGGGGTCACCGTGGAGCAACGGTGTGGGAAAACGCCATAGAAAATTTAAACAGTAAGAAAATGGTGGGAATCACAGAAGCAAAATTTTCGATGTAAAACTTACTCTAAATTTACTAGAAGTCCCTTGAAAAATCATTAGTTGAATGCATGAGAATATCTATGCAACAGATCAGCAATCACATCTTCCCTCGCAGCAGATAAGGCTGTATAAAGAACAGTCTCAGAAACTCAAAGAGATTTGGCTTCTTTTTTTTTTTTTTTTTTTTTATCTCCTGGAGACTAGAAAAGTAAGTATATCAGCTAAGATTTAAGAAGTACTGAGAAATGAGTGCCTTTCAGAGAAAACAACTGATTTTCACAAGATTGGGGAAAACATCAGAGTGTTCCAACCTTAAATCCAAAGATTCTTGCATTTCTAGTAGTCAAAGTATTCAGTGACTAGACGTTTTGTGACATTTTGTAAGAGTTACTGAAAGTCAGTGTTAACTTCTCTTCCGATTCTGGTCCATAAAAGGCTTATACATACTTTGATCAGTTGATCAAACTGTGGTGTATGAATTGCCTGCATCTGAGATACTTGTTAAAAATGCTGGCATCTGTTTGTCATCCTAGACCTCCTGAATAAAATCTCAAGGTGGAGGTGCAATGTATAAGAATCCAAACATTTTAACAAGCATAGGAGATGATTTTAAAACCTAGGAACACTGGCAGCAACTGTTTAGATCTATGCTTAAACTTTGTCAGTTTTGTTGCATCATATATTCTCAAAAAATCATTGGAATACAGGTTAATGTATTAAGCTTGGGCTAATAAGGTGTTGTAACTAACTGGAATCTAAAGAAATGTTAAATCTAAAGCATGTTAAAGAAATTAAAGCTTTTTTCTTTTCTTTTCTCTGCCCAAGATAAAACATGTAGCATTATAAAATAAGTTTTTGTTTCATTAAATGTAAAATGGGTGTCTTGTATAGAAAGCTTATTTTATTGTCAAATGATAGCCATTTTGAAGCTTCAAGTAAGCAGGTGGGAATGTACAGCACAATCTGCAGGAAGATGACAACCTAAAAATTTAATCATCTCACATGAAGACATCCATTAATACCACTGTGGTGATATCATTGCTTATTGGGATGTCTGTATAAATATGTATAAATATGAATACTTCTGCAAGTCTTAAAGCTCCCATTCAACTTTGCCTTGGCAGAATAAAATAGGAATTTACAATATCTGATATAAATGCACTTAGAGTTTGATGACACACTTTTAAACATGACTGTCAAAGAATCAAATCAGAGTATAGATAAGTGACTTTATGGTGGTACCTGTAAAGGCAAATTAAAGTGGGAGGGAGTAAGAATTTTCTGAATAATTTAGTCAAGTGAGAGAAATATATAGTTTGGGTTCTGAATTATTTATTCAGCTTTCTATGTTGATTTATCATGGTTATTGCTCAATCCTACTTTTCCTATGTAGCTGAAGGCTGTGGTATATTTCTTCTAGTTTGATTCACAGTTAATGGTGTGATTGGGAATTCCTGGTCGCCTCATTTGTATGCAGTGATAATTATGGTCGTAGTCAACATTTATTGAAACGTTTATGTGACAATCATAGCTCTCATTACTTTACTGCTCATTCATCCTTTGTAACAGTTCTATAAGGTGTATATTAATAATTCTATTTCAGAGATTTATGAAAGGAACTAAGGCACCGAGCATTTAAATAACTTGCACATCTAGCAAGTAGAAGATCCAAGACCAAAAGCTACCCCTCTAATTATAAAGACCTGCTTCTGTCAACTACACTATGCTGAAAGCTTTGAAAAAGAGGTTTGAGTCAAAGGCAACCTTGATATTGCTTTTGCTTCCCATTGTATGGCTTGATTAATAACAACCAGAATGTAAGAGAAAAAGACTGGGACTTAATACAAAATACTGGGTATGGGATCTAGTTTCCTGAGAGACCTCAGAGGAGGACACTTTGCAAGTATGTGAGGAATGGAGGAGGTGGAAGGAACCACGCAGAATAATTTCCCTTCCTTCTTCTCTACCATGGATCATGTCCTGAAGAAACTGCATGGGGCAAGCCAACATATTTGACTGTCCTGCTGATCTCTTAGCAGCCTGTAGTGAAGTGGTTCCTGGCATGGACATACACCATTTCACATCATTTTCTTTGCTTACTGAGGTTTTTTTTTTTTTTCAATCTCACATTCACTGTCCTGGTTTTACAGTTCACAAATGAAATATCAGCATCTGAATGGGGCTACTTAATAGGCTGACTCAGGAAACCCTTCTTAGAGGTGCTGGGTTAAAACAATGGTCAATATATACATAGAATTTCCATGTGCCAGATTCTGTTCTCAACGCTTCAGACACTTTAACTCATTTAATCTTGGCAACCACCCAGTGAGATATCATCACTGTTTTGTAGTTAAGGAAATTAAGATAAAGAAAGATTAAGTCCTTCTATGGGATCCTGCTTTAAAGAAAAGGTTCTGTACATGTTTGTCACACGTGAATACATAAATGAGTAAATGAATGTAAACTTGCTCAAGAGAATGAAATAATTCGGAAATTTTCCTTTTTAATATTCACTGGGTGTTGCCACCTACATTATTCTACTTGTTGGAAAAATAATTATAGCCACACATCTAGCAAAATGCATTGCACAAGATAGATATCCAACATTTGTTTGTTAAAGGAATATATTCAGTATTTCCTAGTTCAGGGTTTTTTTTTTTTTTTTTTGACAACATCCAAAAATATTTCTCTATGCACAAAAATCAAGGAAATTGAATAGCCATGCTGTTGTATGGTTCAAGGAGCTCAGATTATGAGGAAAAATAACAGTTGGGAAACTCACTTGGGAAATACCTTGCCACACCTTTGTTTTACCTGAAATAGAGCCGAGTTGCTGGAATTCCAAGTTCCTTAGCATTTCAAGACCAATGATAAATAAATTATAAATTAAAGATACTGCCATGAAAATCAGTGAGGTACCCAGAAAAATGAATAGCCAAGAAATGAGCATCTCTTTTGTGCTCCATGAATCTCCTAGGCATGAATTGATTTTTGTTGATGGTCTTTGTTTCTTATTCATTGTGACTGCTTATGGTGCAGTGGCTTCTGTTCAACTATCGAAAAGAGCTTCAAGAGACTTGAAAAAGGTAAAAGATTTGATGAGGACTAGAAACAAATAACTAAGGAATTAAAATGTTACAACACTGTGGATTGTTAACCCAAAGACCTGGGTCTCTAAAATGGATGGTGTCTCAGATTTCCTTAAGTATTTCTGCATTTTTCTTCCTTTTTCCAGTTATAGATATTTTTGAAGCAGCAAACCGATCTATAAATAAATCGATTTTATGTGAAGAATAGAACACCAGAGTTTGGTATTCAATTAAGCCCCATTTATTTCACTATACTAAGACTGTTTCTTGAAAATCCTTTACAACCTAATATTAAAATTTTAAAATCACACTATTTTTCATTGTAGGGCTTCCCAAGTGGCTTAATGGTAAAGAATCTACCTGCCAAGCAGGAGATGTGGCTTTGATCCCTAGGTCGGGAAGATCCCCTGGAGGAAGAAATGGCAACCCACTCCAGTATCTTGCCTGGGAAAGCCCATGGACAGAGAGCCTGGTGAGCTACAGTCCATGGGGTTGCAAAGAGTCAGACACGATTTAGCAACTAAATAACCACATTTTCCACTGCACTGTAATCAAACATCTAACTGACAACCACTTCTACACTGACGTGTATGGGAAACGTTGAGTGTTTTCGTTTCACTTTTGGGGAACTCTCACATACATCTATTGTTAACTTCCAGTTGTATCTTATAGTTTTAACATAAGAATGTGATCTATAAGTCTTTGGATGACTACAACAAACCTCCTCACCCCTTCTTGGAAGGTTTGAGAAATGGCTTTCCTACTGATAATGCTGACTGTAGCTGTAACTCCTTCAAGGACCTATACGAGGCTTATTTGTGTGATTGCATTATTCCATTGTTGTGGTGACTGATTGGACAATCGGCAAACTTCCAAAATTATAAGCCATCGTATCCTAACTGCTATTATTCTGCTCAAGTTAGTAGAAAAGGCTGTAGAATACTCTTATAACCATATATCCATCCTTGAATTTAGTAATCTGTCAAATTAAAAGTTTCCCATTTATTCAGGCAATTTCTCTTATTTATATTTGTCTAGGTATTTATTTTATTCAAGTTTCAAATTGGTTGGCATACATGGTTCAAATTATTTCTTATTATTTTTAATGTCTGCAGGATCTGTAGTTGTGCTTTTCTTTCAGTACTCTTTTCTTTCAGTACTCATATCATTTAAATACATCTCCCTACTCTCTCTTCCAATTTTGTTAATTTCAGTTGTCTTTGTAAAGAACCAAATTTTGGCTTTCTTGAGAATTTTATCACTTTGTATACCATTTCCATGCTCTAAATTCTGTTACTTTTTATTTTTACTTTTATTAGTTTTATACAATATCTTATTTGGTAATATTTGAGTGGATATTAAATATATTCATATTTAGGTCTTTTTATTTTCTACACTACATAAAGCTAAACATTTATCTCTAAGCACAGACTAACATGACATCATTTTTCTATGCTGTTACCATGCAGTGAAACTTTTTCTAATTTCCATTGTGATTTCTTATTTAGCTCATTAATTACCTAAAGATTGATTCTTAATTTCCAAAACTACATATTTTTCCCAAGTTTCATTTTTATTGGTTGATATTTTGTTTATATTGTGATTTACATGTGTGTGTGTAATATGTTAATGATTTAAGTGTGTTTTAAAAGAATATATATACTGTTACTTTAGTTCAGTGTCCACCATTTATATTTCCATAAAACAAGGTGTTTAACTGAGTTGATCAAATCTTATACATCTTTTTTTTCCTTTTTTTCTGTTTATTTTTCTTCTTTTTGGCTTTCTTGTTCTATCAGTTATTAATAGAAATGAGAAAAAGCTTTCCACTATGATGGTGGATTTGCCTAGTTTATATTTTAACTTTTTATTTTAAAATAATTACAGGTTCACAGGAAGTTGTAAAAATAGTATAGAGAGATCCCACCTATACCTGACCCAGTTTCCTTGATGGTTACATTTTCATAACGACAGAATACTATCAGAACCAGGAAACTGACTGTGGTGCAAGATGTGCATAAAGACCCATGGTGTATAACCACATGCATAGATTCATGTAACACCGATTCCACTGCAATCAGGTTTCAATACTATCGTAGCACAACCTAACTCTCTGCCTTAAACCAGAAAAAGAACAAACTGAGACCAAAGTTAGTATAACAAAGGAAAAACTAACAAATTTTTAGCCTGACTAACCAAGCAGGAGAGGACTCAAATCAACAAAATCATAAATAAAAAGAAAGATAAATTACAACTAATATCACAGAAATACAAAGGGTAATAAAGATACCATGAACGTCTATGTGCCAACAAACTGGATAATAGAAGAAATGGAAAAAAAAAATTCTTAGAAATGTACAACCTACCAAGACTGAAACAGGAAGAAATATAAAACCTAAACAGACCAATTACTAGTAAGAAGATGGATCAATAATCAGACATCTCTCAAGAAAGAAAAGCCCCAAACCAGATGATTTCAGTGATGAATTTTACTTAATATGTAAAGCTATCTACAGATTCAATGGAATTCCTATTGAACTACCAACAGCATTTTTCATAGAATTAGAACAAAAATTTCACAATCTGTATAAAAACATAAGAGATCCTGATTAGCCAAAGCAATCTTGAGACAGAAAAACAGAGCCAGAGGAGTCAGGTGCCCTGACTTCAGACTATACTACAAAGTTACAGTCATCAAGACAGTGTAATACTGGAAGAAAAACAGAAACATAGATTTGTTTTTGGTACAGGATAGAAAGACCAGAGATAAACACACGCATTTATGGTCACCTGTGGCTCAGACGGTAGAGCGTCTGCCTGCAATGTGGGAGACCCGGGTTCAATTGTTGGGTCAGGAAGATCCCCTGGAGAAGGAAATGGCAACCACTCCAGTACTCTTGCCTGGAAAATCCCATGGACAGAGGAGCCTGGTAGGTTACGGTCCATGGGGTCACAAAGAGTCGGACACGACTCAGTGACTTCACTTTTACTTTTCAATCTTTGACAAAGGAGGCAAGAACCTACAAAGAGAAATGACAATCCCTTCAATAAGTAGTTCTGGGAAAACTGGACAGCTTCATGTAAAAGAATGAAATTAGAAGACTTCCTGAGCTTCCCAGGTGGTACCAGTGGTAAAAGAATCTGCCTGCCAATGCAGGAAATGGAAAAGATGTGGGTTCAGTCTCTGGGTCAGAAAGATCCTCTGGAAAAGAAAATGGCAATCCATTCTAGTATTCTTGCCTGTAAAATTCCATGGACAGAGAGCCTAGTGGGCTACAGTCCATGGGGCTGCAAAGAGTCAGACATGACTGACTGACTCAGTACACACACACAGAACAATTCCGAACACCATACACAAAAATAAAATAAAAATGGATTAAAGACCTAAATGTCAGACTGGACACTATAAAACTCTGACAGGAAAACAGGAAAAACATTCTTTAACATGAATCATAGCAACAACTTTTTAAATTTACCTCCTAGAGTAACGAGTGAACTCCGGGAGTTGGTGATGGACAGGGAGGCCTGGTGTGCTATGATTCATGGGGTCACAAAGAGCTGGACACGATTGAGTGACTGAACTGAACTGAGAGTAATGGAAAAAATAGACAGATGAGACCTAATTAAACTTAAAAGCTTCAGCACAGCAAAGGAAACCATAAACAAGATGAAAATACAACCCACAGAACAAAAGAAAATATCTGCAAACAAAGCAACTGACAAGGGATTGATCTCAAAAATATACAAACAACTCTTGCAACTCAATATCAAAACAACAAACCCAATAAAAAAAATGGGTGAAACACCTAAAGAGATATTTCTCCAAACAAGACATATAGATGGCCAACATGCACAAGAAAATATGCTAAACACCCATACTTATCAGAGAAATGCAAATCAAAACTACAATGAAGTATCACCTTACATTGTCATCATCAAAAAACCTTCAAATAAATGCTGGAGAGGGTGTGGAGAAAAGGGAACCCTCTTACACTGCTGGTGGGAGTGTAAATTGATACAGCCACTATGAAGAACAGTATGGAGGCTCTTTAAAAAAATAAAAATAGAGTTTCCATATGGCCCAGAAATCTCACTATGGGGCATATACCCTGGGAAAACCATAATAGAAAAAGACACACATACGCCAATGTTCACTGCAGCACTGTTTACATTAGCCAGGACACAGAAGCAGCCTAGACGTCCATCAGCAGAGGAATGGATAAAGAAGATGTGATACATGTATACAATGGAATATTACTCAGCCATAAAAAAGGAAGGGAATTGAGTCAATTGTGAAGACTGGATGGACCTAGAGTCTGTCATACAGACTGAAGTCAGTCCGTGAAAAACAATGATCATATATTAACTCACACATCTGGAATCTAGAAAAATGGTGCAGATGAACTTATTTGCAGGGCAGGAATAGAGATGCAAATGTAGATAATGGACTTGTGGATAAAAGTGGGGGAGAGGAGGGTGAGACAAATTGGGAGATAAGGATTGACATATATATACTACCACGTATGTGGGATAGGTAGTGGGACTCTGTTGTAAAGCACAGCGAGCTCCATTCAGTGTTCTGTGATGACCTAGAGGGATGGGAAGGAGGTCCAAGAGGGAGGGCATATATGTGTACATATAGCTGATTTGCTTCTTTGCACAGCAGAAACTAATGCAACATAGCAAAGCAATCATACTCTGATAAAATTAATTTCTTAAAAAGAACATTAATGCCAGTCCTTTCCAAACTTCCAAAAAATTAAAGAAGTAGGATGATGATGAGGAAGGTTGCTCAGTTGTGTCCGACTCTTTGCAACCCATGGACTATAGAGTCCATGGAATTCTCCAGGCCAGAACACTGGAGTCACTAGCCTTTCCTTTCTCCAGGGGATCTTCCCAACCCAGGGATAGGACCCAGGTCTCCTGCATTGTGGGCAGATTCTTTACCAGCTGAACCACAAGGGAAGAGGTTGGAGCACTCTGAAATTCACTATATAGGCTAACATTACCATGATACCAAAGCCAGGAAAGGCCATTATCCCAAAGGTGTTAGGCCAACATCCCTAATGAATATAGATGCATAAATTCTCAATAAAATACTGCAAACTCACTTTAGCAGCACAATAAAAGGATCATTCACCATGATCGCCAGAATGCAAGAATGGTTTAACAAATGCAAATCAATAAATATGATATTCACGGGTCCCCAACTTCTGGGCTGTGGACCAGTATCTCCTGTCTCCTGTCAGATCAGAGATGATATTATATTAGAAATAAAGTGCACATTAAATGCTATGTGCTTGAATTATCCTGAACCCTCCCATCCCAGTTCATGGAAAAAGTGTCTTCCATGAAATTCATATCTGGTGCCAAAAAGGTTGGGGACCACTGTAATATATCATGTTATTAGAATTAAGGAAAAAAATCTTATGATTATCTCAATATATTCAGAAAAAGCATTTGACAAAATTCCAAATTTCTTTATGATAAAAAATAATCTCTTAGCAAATTAGATATAGAAGGAACATAACTCAACATAATAAAGGTCACATATGACAAGGCCACAGCTAACATTATACTCATAGGTAAAAAGTTGAAAAGCTTTTACTCTAAGATTAAAAACAACACAAGTGTGCCCACTCTCACTCCTATTTTCCACAGTACTGGAAGTTTTGCCACAACAATCAGGTGAGAAAAAAGAAACAAAGGCATCCAAATTGGAAAGTAAAAAGTAAAACTGTCTTAATTTGTAACTGACAGGATTTTATATACAGAAGATAGGTAAAAACTCCAAAAAACATGACAGATATAACCAATGAATTCAGTAAAGTTGCAGGACACAAAATTGACATATAAAAATCAGTAGCATCTCTTCAAGAGAACAACAAATTGTCTGAAAAAGAAATATAGAAAACTATTCCACTTACAATAGATCAAAAACAACAAAATGCATAGGGAAAATTTCATCAAGCATTGGACAATCTCTACTCTGAAAATAAGACATTGATGAAAGAAATCAAAGAATATACAAATAAATGCAAAACTCTCAAGTTCGTGGATTGCTAGAAATACTATTTTTAAAATGTCCTCACTAATGAAGACACTCATAGATTCAATGCAATCCTTATCAAGATACCAACAACACTTTTTTATAGCAATAGAACAAACCATCCTAAAATTTATATGAAACCACAAAAGACCCCAAACAACCAAAACAGTCTTGAGAAACAACAAAACCAGAGTCATCACATTTTCTGATTTCAACCTATATTACTATACAGCAATAATAATCAAAACAATGTGGCACTGGCATAAAAACACACACAGACCTGTGGAACAGATCATTAGCCAGAAATAAGCCTGAGCATATGTGGTCAACTAACATTTGACAGGAGAAGGCCATGGCACCCCACTCCAGTCCTCTTGCCTGGAAAATCCCACGGACGGATGAGCCTGGTAGGCTGCAGTCCATGGGGTCGCTAAGAGTCGGACATGACTGAGCGACTTCACGTTCACTTTTCACTTCCATGCATTGGAGAAGGAAATGGCAACCCACTTCAGTGTTCTTGCCTGGAGAATCCCAGAGGCGGGGGAGCCTGGTGGGCTGCCGTCTGTGGGGTTGCACAGAGTCAGACACGACTGAAGTGACTTAGCAGCAACATTTAACAAGGGAGCCAAGAACACTGGATGGAGAAAAAGTGCCTTCAATAAATGTACAGGGAGAATTGGATATTTACATCTTAAAGGACAAAACTAGGCCCCCATATTATGCCACTCATAAAAATTAACTTGAAATTGATTAAAAACTTAAGTGTAACACCAGAAACTATGAAACTCCTAGAAAAAAGCTAAGGAAAAAAAAAAAAAAAACCACATCCTTAACATGGGTCTTGGTAATGATTTTTTGGACATAACAGCAAAATATAAGCAATGAAATATAAAGTAAATTAGCTATATTATAACCAACTAAAAAGCTTCTGCACAGCAAAAAAAAAATATCAACAAAATGAGAAAGCAGCCTATAGAATGGGAGAAAATATTTGCAAATCATATATATGATAAGGGACTAATATCCAAAATACATAAACAACTCATACAACTCAACAGCAAAGAAACAAAATATCCAATTTAAAAATGGGCAGAGGAATAAACAGTCTTTGAAAGAAGATATACAAATGGGCAACAGGTAAATAAGAAGATGCTCAACATCGTTATTCATCAGGGAAATGAAAATAAAAACCATAACAAAATACCACCTCATGCCCATTAGACTGGCCATTATCAAAAAGACAAGAAGTAACAAACCTTGAGGATGTGGAGGAAAGGTAACTCTTGAGCATTCTTGGTAGGACTGTAGACTGGCGCAGCTACTATGGAAAACAGTATGAAGGGTCCTTGAAAAGTTAAAAGTAGATCCAGTAGTTCCATTTCTGATAACATACCTGAAAGAAACAAACATACTATGTTGAAAAGATAACCAAACACTCATATTCATGACCTTATCATTTAGAACAGCCAAGACATGGAAACAACCTAACTGTCCATCAATGGATGAATAGATACATACAATGGAAAACTACTCACTCATAAAAAGATGAAAGTTTGCCACTTGTGATAGTGAAAGTTGCTCAGTCATGTCTGACTCTTTGTGACCCCATGGACTACACAGTCCATGGAATTCTCCAGGCCAGAATACTGGAGTGGGTAACCTTTCCCTTCTCCAGGGGATCTTTCCAACCCAGGGATCAAACCTAGCTCTCTCACATTGCAGGCAGAGTCTTATACCAGCCTTGAGATAGTATGGATGGATTTTAAGGGAAAGGTCCGTCTTGTCAAGGCTATGGTTTTTCCTGTGGTCATGTATGGATGTGAGAGTTGGACTGTGAAGAAGACTGAGTGCCGAAGAATTGATGCTTTTGAACTGTGGTGTTGGAGAAGACTCTTGAGAGTCCCTTGGACTGCAAGGAGATCCAACCAGTCCATTCTGGAGATCAGCTCTGGGATTTCTTTGGAGGGAATGATGCTGAAGCTGAAACTGCAGTACTTTGGCCACCTCATGCAAAGAGCTGACTCATTGGAAAAGACTCTGATGCTGGGAGAGATTGGGGGCAGGAGGAGAAGGGGATGACAGAGGATGAGATGGCTGGATGGTATCACTGACTCGATGGACGTGAGTCTCAGTGAACTCCGGGAGTTGGTGATGGACAGGGAGGCCTGGCGTGCTGCGATTCATGGGGTCGCAGAGTCGGACACGACTGAGCGACTGAACTGAACTAAGTGAAGTAAGTTGGACAGAGAAAGACAAATTCTGTAAGATCTCACTTGTTTGTGAAATCTAGAACAAAACAAACCAGAATCAGAGAAAAAGAGATCAGATTCAGTGGTTTCCAAAGGCAGGGTTGGGGGAAAGGGGAATTAGAAGGGGTGGTCAAAAGGCACAAACTTATAAGAGAAATATATACTAAGGACATAATGTACATGATGACTACAGTCACATTGGTGTAAGATACATATGAAAAATTTTTAGAGTAAATTGTAAGAATTCTTATCACAAGGCAAAATAAATCTCTCTTTGTATCTATATGAGATGTTGGTCAATAACTAAATTTATTATGGCAATCATTTCATGATATATTTAAATCAGATTACCATGCTGTACATACTAAACTTATTAACTGCTACATATCATTTCAATAAATCTGGAAAAAAGAAAAAACTTTTATTACTACTAAGATCTTTCCCCTGCTATTCATTTATAGACACAGCCAACCCTAACCCCTGGCAACCAATAAACTGTTTTCCAATCTAAACAATTTTTTCTGTTTTGAGAATGCTGTATAGCTTGAATCTTAAAGTATGCAACATTAAGAGATTAGCTTTTTAAATTCAGCTTAATGTCTTTGAGGTCCAACCAAATTGAATGAATTAACACTTTGTTATTTTTCTGCTGAGTAATATTTTTTGGTGAGGGTTTACTGCATTTTGTTTAACCATGCAAGTATTGAGGAGCATGCTGTCAGTTTTTGACTATTCCAAATGGAGTTGTTATGAGTATTTGTGTGAATCTTTTTGTATGAATATACATTTCTTTTCTCTGATAAATGCCCAGAATTGTGATTACTGGATTATATAATAATTTTGAAAAAAACTATATAGTTTCTATATAGTTTTCAAAGAAACTGTCAAAATATTTTCCAGAGTATAGTTCCATTTTGCATTCCATGAGAAAATGGATGAGAGATCCAGTGACTTAGCATCATTCTCATAATTTTACACTGTCAATATTTTTAATTTTAGCTGTTCAAATTAAATCTCATCATGGTCTTTAACATATAGTGACATTTAACATTTGTTTCATGTGCTCATTTGCCATTTGTATATCCTCTTTGGTAAAATATCTCATGTTATCTGTTGATGTTCTAATTGGATTGTTTGATTTTTACTGCTGAGTCTTAAAGAATTCTTTATACGTTCTAGACATGAGATCTTTGTCATATATACGGACTGCATCTAGTTTCTCCCAGTCTGTACCTTATCTTCTCATCCTCTTGATATGGTCTTTGGAAGGTCAGATTTTTAAAATTTTGATGATATACAATTTTTAAACATTTTTTTTTCTTTTATGGAATACGTTTTTGTTTCTATGTCTAAGAATTCCTCACTGCACTATAGGTCTCAAAGATTTTTTTCCCATGTTTTCCTCTAGTAACATTATAGTTCAGTTTGACATAAAGATCTGTAATCCATTCTGAATTAATTTTGCAATAACGTGTGGGTTTTAGATTGAGGGTTTTTGTTTGTTTGTTTGCCTATAGATATACAACTGCTCCAGTACCAGCTGTTAAAAAGACCATTCCTCCACTGAATTGCTTTTGCATCTCTTCAAAAAATCAGTTGGTTTTACTTGTGTGGATCTATTTCTGGGTTTTCTTTTTATAATTCCATTAATTTTTGCTTTAATATATTTGAAGGTAGATTTGGAATTGTTATGTCATCCTATGTAACTATCCGTTTTCTTCTGTATAGTAGTTACTGTCTTAATTTCAGATATTTTTTATGTTCAATTTGTTTTATAGTAATACAGGATTTTAGCTTTTTAAGTTTTATGCTTTCTCAATACATCTTTCTGCTTTTCTTAGTTACTAACTTTTGTTTCTAATTATTTTGATCTGCGTCTTGTAGCACTGTGCGCGTGCTCAGTCATGTCCTAATCTACAACCCCACGGACTGCAGCCTGCCAGGCTCCTCTGTCCAGGGGATTTTCCCAGAAAGAAAACTGCAGTGGGTTGCCATTTTCTTCTCCAGGGGATCTTCCTACCTAGGGATTGAAGCCGCAACCCTGGCGTCTTCTGCACTCCAGGCAGATTCTTTACCATGAGCCACTTGGAATCCCCTATAAACACCATGCTTCCCTGGTAGCTCAGCTGGTAAAGAATCTACCTGCAATGCAGGAGACCCTGGTTTGATTCCTGGTCAAGAAGATCTCCTGGAGAAGGGATAGGCTACCCACTCCAGTATTCTTGGACTTCCCTGGTGGCTCAAACGGTAAAGAACCTGCTTGCAATGCAGGAGACCTGGGTTTGATACCTGGGTTGGGAAGAACCCCTGGAGAAGGGCATGGAGACCCACTCCAGTATTCTTGCCTGGAGAATCCCCAATGGACAGAGGAGCCTGGTGGGCTACAGTTCACGGCAGTCACAAAGAGCTGGGCACAACTGAGTGACTAACACATTCACTTGCATAAACACCATACAACCCCCAATTTTTTTTCATTCACTTGGACAATCTGTGTTTTTAAACTAAAACATTTAATCCATTTATAAATTGCTGATATTTGGGGATTTTTTTTCTATGATCTTATCTTACATTTTCTACTTTGCCCTACATTTTATTTTCTATTCTTGTTTTCTTTGCCTTCTTTTATATTTTCTTTCCTGAATTCATTTTTCCTTCTACTTGTTTGCAAGTTAAGAGTTTTCATTCTGTTACTCTAGATTTTAACATCTACACCAGTTCATTAAACATGAAGGTCATGATTATCTTTACCCCTTCCTCCAAACACTAAGTCCTTAGAACATTTAAACAATTTTTTTTCTCTCTAAATTTACACACTATTGCTTCATTTGCTATTATTTTTTAACTATATAAGATTTTGTTGTATATAATCAATGTTTTGTTTAATTTGTTTGCTATTCACATCATTCATTACAATTTCTATAGTACAGGAGATTTTTGTGAATTCTCCTGAATACAGATTCACAGGTAGCAAACACATCTTTTTATACATTTCAAAAGATGCTGATTTCATCTATGTTTAAAAAGATATTTTTCTTTAATTGAAGTATGTTTGACTTAAAATGTTAGTTTCAGGTGTACAAGACAGTGACCCAATTTTATACATCACAAAATAATCACCACTGTGTGTCTAGGTAAAACCTGTCACAACACAGTTACTACAATAGTGTTGACTGTATTCCTTACACTGTATTTTACACCTCCATGACTCATTTATTTTATAAATATAACTCTGTACTTCTTAATCTCCCTCATCTACTCTCATCTCTCTACTCCCTTCCTCTCTGACAAGCACCTGTTTGTGAGCCTGTTTGTCTCCCTTGTTTTGCTTTTCAGTTTTCACATATAAGTGAAATCATTTCACTTAGCACAATAGCCTCTAGGTCTATCCACATTGTCACAAACTTCTATATCTTGGCTATTGTAAATAACGCTGCAATGAAGACATATCTTTTTGAATTAGTGTTCTGTTTCCTTTGGGAAAATACCCAAAAGTGGGCTTCCTGGATCATATGGTAGTCCTATTTTTAATTTTTTGAGGAGTCTCCATACTGTTTTCCTGGAGAAGGCACTGGTGATCCACTCCAGTACTCCTGCCTGGAAATTCCCAGGGACGGGGGAGCCCGGTGGGCTGCCATCGATGGGGTTGCACAGGGTCGGACACGACTGACGTGACTTAGCCGCAGCACAGTGTTTACTACGGTGGCTGTACCAGTTTACATCTCCACCAACAGTACAAGCTTTCCCTTTGTTCCACATCCGCACCGACAATGATATTTTTTTTTCTTTTTCTTTTTTACAACAGCCATCCTGACAGGTGTGAAGTGATACCTCACTGTGGTTTTGATTTGCTTTTCTCTAATGACTACAGATACTGAGCATTTCTCAGGTATCTGTTGGGCATTTGTATTCATTCTTGGGGGAAAAATGTCTTTTCAGATCTTCTGCCCATTTTTAAATTGGATTAAAAGATTATTTTTGCCATTGAGTCTTACAAATTATTTATATATTAATATGTGGGACATTAGCACCTTATAAGATACATGATTTCCAAATATTTTCTTGCATTCAACAGGCCATCTTTCATTCTGTTGATAGTGTTCCTCCCTGTGAAAAAGCTTGTTAGTCTGATGTAGTCACAAAAATTTATTATTGCTTCTATTTTCCTTGCCAGATGAGACATACCACCCCCCTCCCCCTAAATACTAATGTCAAAGAGAGAGCTGCCTATGTCAACTTTTAGCAACTCTACAGTTTCAGGTCTTACACTTAAATCTTTCATCTATTTTCAGTTTATTTTTGTATATGATGAGAAAGTAGTCCAGTTTGACTTTTTTGCATATAGCTGTTCTGTTTTCCCAACACCATCTATTGAACATCCTGATTTCTTTTTTCCCCAGTGTATATTTCTTACCTCCTTTGTTGTAGACTGACTAACCAGATCACTGTGGGTTTATTTCTGGGATCTCTGTTCTGTTGTATTGATTTATGTATCTGTTTTGTGCTAGTACCATACTGTTCTGATTGCTGTAGCTTTGAGTATAATTCCAAACCAGGGAGCTAGATGCCTTCAGCTGTGCTCTTTTTTCTCAAAATAGCTTTGGCTATTCAGGATTTTTCATGTTTCCATACAGATTTCATAATTATTTGTTTTGTTCTGGGAAAAAATGTCACTAGTATTTTAGTAGGAATTGCATTTCATCTGTAGATTGCCTTGAGGAGTATGGCTATTTTAACATTAATTATTTCACTACACGAGCAGGGCATATCTTTCCATTTGTTTTGTCTTCAACTTCTTTCATTCTGTCTTCTATTTTTCCAAGTACAGGTCTTTTTACCTCCATTGCTATATTCTTCCTAGGTATTCTTGATGTAACTGAATTGGACAGTTTTCTTAATTTCTTTAATAGTTTGTTGTCAGTATACTGAAATGTAACAGTGTTGGTGAGGATGTGCAGAAAATAAAACCCTTGGTCACTGTTGATGGGCTTGTCAGTTGATGCAACCACTATGGAAAACAATATGAAGGCTTCTTAAAACTTAAAACAGAACTACCATTTGACCAGCAATTCTACTTGTGGCAACATATCTGAAGGATGTGAAAACACTATGCTGAAGACATCTGAATGCCCATGTTCATAGCCAAGACATGGAAACAACCTAAGTGTTCACTGATGGATGAATGGATAAAGAAGATATGGTGTATATCTAAACACATATACATATCCATATACATGTGGATAAAGAAGTTATGGTATATACCTAAACACATATACCTATACCTACACATAGGTATACATGTATACCTAAACATATAAACACATGTATGTATGTATATATGTGTATACTACTATTACTAAGTCGCTTCAGTCGTGTCCAACTCTGTGTGACCCCATGGACTGCAGCCCACCAGGCTTCTCCGTCCATGGGATTCTCCAGGCAAGAACACTGGAGTGGGTTGCCATTTCCTTCTCCAATGCACGAAAGTGGAAAGTGAAAGTGAAGTCGTTCAGTCATGTCCGACTCTTAGCGACCCCATGGACTGCAGCCTACCAGGCTCCTCCATCCATGGGATTTTCTGGGCAACAGTACTGGAGTGGGGTGCCATTGCCTTCTCCCATATATGTGTATACACGTATATACACATGTGTATACACACATATATGGGTATATTCACAGCTGTATATGTATACACACATATGTGTATATATATAATGTATATATATATGTATATTCATATATACATATACATACAATGGAATATTATTCAGTCTTAAGAAAGAAGGAAGTTATGCCATTTGTAATGACATGGATGGACCTTCAGATCATTATGCTAAGAAAGTAAAGTATGGGATCATCTCATTTATATAAGGAATATAAAACAAAACAAGCATAATGAGGAGAGACAAAAGCAAAGCAGCTCGTGGATACAGGGAATACATAACTGGTTAGCAGAAGTTGGAAGGTAGAGATTAGGGGTGGGTGAATAGGATTTAAAAGTAAAAAACTCCCAGGTAGAAAATGTAATCCATGTTAATGTAAAGAATAGCATGGGGATTACTATTAATAATAGTCCTACATTATTGAAAGTTTTTAAGAAAGTAGATTTGAAAAGATTGCATCACAAGAAAAGAACTGCAACTATATATGTTGATAGATGCAAACTAGATTTGTCATGGTGACTATTCCACAATATATACAAATATCGAAGCATTATGTTGTATATGTGAAACTCATTTAATAATACAAGTTAAGTATATCTAAATAAAAAAAGACATTTGTGATGAACATACTATTCTGCTGCTGCTGCTGCTGCTAAGTTGCTTCAGTCGTGTCCGACTCTGTTCGACCCCATAGACGGCAGCCCAACAGGCTCCCCCGTCCCTGGGATTCTCCAGGCAAGAATACTGGAGTGGGTTGCCATTTCCTTCTCCAATGCATGAAAGTGAAAAGTCAAAGTGAAGTCGCTCAGTCATGTTGGACTCTTAGCGACCTCATGGACTGCAGCCTACCAGGCTTGTCCGTCCATGGGATTTTCCAGGCAAGAGTACTGGAGTGGGGTGCCATTGCCTTCTCCGACATACTATTCTAACTACTCTCTAAATATTCATTCTGAAGATATTATTACACTCCTTCTAGGTTCCTCTTTTGTTTCCAAGATATCAACTGCCAGTTCAATTGCCATTCATTGAAAATACGTCTTTTCTCTCTAACTGAATTAGATGCTTCTCTTTGTCTTTGCATTCTGCAATTTTCAATATGGTGTATAAACAGAGGTAGACTCTATTAAATATTTTTCTTTCTTTTTTTGGTATTATGGAATCAATAAATTGTCTTTTGTTTATTCTGAAAAATTATTTGCTATAATCTCCTCTAATATTGTCTTTTCATCATTCTTTATCTCTTCTCCTTTTGGAACTCTGATGAAATGTAATTTATATATTTCAATTCAAATATTTGGTCCTCTTTTTAATTATTTTCTATTACCATAAATTCTATTAGGTTCTCTTTTTTCCTCAAAAATTAAATTTTCTGAGGTCTCTTATACTGATTCATATTTTCAGTTTCTTACTTCATTCAGCATATTTATCATTTTCTTTTATAATCTATATTTTGTAATTGCAATACAGGTTTCCTTTATTAGTCTATTTCTGCTGGTTCTTGTTCTAGTGCCATCCTTTCTGTTTCATGATCTTTCCTCAACTTTATGAGAGCTTTTGAAGCCTTAGTTGAAAGTGAATCATCTCAGAAAATTCAAATTTGTTTCATACAAGTACCTGGATAGCACCAATAGCCTAGGAAGATTTTATTAGACTTGAGGATTTTAGGATCAAGTAGGAGGTAAAAACTGGGCTTCAAATTCACACGGGTCTAACTTGGGTAAATAAAACGTCAGGGTGAATTTCTTTCTTTCCAATACTTTGCAGTTCATTTTAAAATGGGCAGTTTTCTTTGCAGCCCCCTGCAAGGTTAGGCTGACTTCACCTTGACCCCCATAGGAGGGCTCTAGCTTAATAAAGAAGGTTCCCTTTAGACTCTGCTTTGTTCTAATTACTTAGATGGGGCTCATTCTGTCCTGTTAATCTGAGAGGCTGTGACACTTGAACCTCAGGTTCACCAAGTTTAGTCCAAGACCCTCAAGTTTAAAGTCAACTTTTCAGTCTCTGCTTTTATTAAGATTTTGGTCTTTTGAATATTCTTTACTTTGTTTCAGTTTACTAATACCTTTTTTTAAAATTTAATTTTATTTTTAAACTTTACAATATTGTATTAGTTTTGCCAAATATCGAAATGAATCTGCCACAGGTATACCTGTGTTTCCCATCCTGAGCCCTCCTCTCTCCTCCCTCCCCATACCCTCCCTCTGGGTCGTCCCAGTACACCAGCCCCAAGCATCCAGTATCGTGCATCGAACCTGGACTGGCGACTCGTTTCATACATGATATTATACATGTTTCAATGTCATTCTCCCAAATCTCCCCACCTTCTCCCTCTCCCACAGAGTCCATAAGACTGTTCTATACATCAGTGTCTCTTTTGCTGTCTCGTACACAGGGTTATTGTTACCATCTTTCTAAATTCCATATATATGGCATAGTATACTGTATTGGTGTTTTCTTTCTGGCTTACTTCACTCTGTACAATAGGTTCCAGTTTCATCCACCTCATTAGAACTGATTCAAATGTATTCTTTTTAATGATTGAGTAATACTCCATTGTGTATATGTACCACTGCTTTCTTATCCATTCATCTGCTGATGGACATCTAGGTTGCTTCCATGTCCTGGCTATTATAAACAGTGCTGCGATGAACATTGGGGTACATGTGTCTCTTTCCCTTCTGGTTTCCTCAGTGTGTATGCCCAGCAGTGGGATTGCTGGATCATAAGGCAGTTCTATTTCCAGTTTGTTAAGGAATCTCCACACTGTTCTCCATAGTGGCTGTACTAGTTTGCATTCCCACCAACAGTGTAAGAGGCTTCCCTTTTCTCCACACCCTCTCCAGCATTTATTGCTTGTAGACTTTTGGATCGCAGCCATTCTGACTGGTGTGAAATGGTACCTCATAGTGGTTTTGATTTGCATTTCTCTGATAATAAGTGATGTTGAGCATCTTTTCATGTGTTTGTTAGCCATCTGTATGTCTTCTTTGGAGAAATGTCTATTTAGTTCTTTGGCCCATTTTTTGATTGGGTCATTTATTTTTCTGGAGTTGAGCTGTAGGAGTTGCTTGTATATTTTTGAGATTAGTTGTTTGTCAGTTGCTTCATTTGCTATTATTCTCTCCCATTCTGAAGGCTGTCTTTTCACCTTGCTTATAGTTTCCTTTGTTGTGCAGAAGCTTTTAAGTTTAATTAGGTCCCATTTGTTTATGTTTGCTTTTATTTCCAATATTCTGGGAGGTGGGTCATAGAGGATCCTGCTGTGATGTATGTAGGAGAGTGTTTTGCCTATGTTCTCCTCTAGGAGTTTTATAGTTTCTGGTCTTACGTTGAGATCTTTAATCCATTTTGAGTTTATTTTTGTGTATGGTGTTAGAAAGTGTTCTAGTTTCATTCTTTTACAAGTGGTTGACCAGTTTTTTAAAGGTTTTAATTAAAGTATTTGATCCACTACTTCAAAAACTGGAAACAACCCAAGTACCTTTCACCAAAGGAATGGATAAATACACTGTTATATACATACACTATAAACACACTATTAACAATGAAAAGGAATTAACTATGCAGAACAGTCAATTACACACAGCAACAAAGAGCATTTTTACATTTTGTTCAGTAGGGAAAACAAACACTGAACACAAAGAGTATGTACTGCATAATTCTACTTATATGACAGGCAAAAGGAATCAGTGTTAAGAGAAGCCACATCAGTAGTTAGTAGGATTAGGGGGACTGGCATTAGTCATTCAGTCATGTCCAACTCTTTACAACTTCTTGGACTGCAGCTGCCAGGTTTATCTATCCATTGAATTATCCAGGCAAGAATACTGGAGTGGGTTGCAATTCCCTTCTCCAGGGGCTTTTCCTGACCCAGGGATTGAACCTGGGTCTTCTGCATTGTAGG
This sequence comes from Bubalus bubalis, assembly GCF_019923935.1. Taxonomy (NCBI): domain Eukaryota; kingdom Metazoa; phylum Chordata; class Mammalia; order Artiodactyla; family Bovidae; genus Bubalus; species Bubalus bubalis. The sequence goes on along the minus strand of NC_059177.1, from coordinate 20,454,756 downwards.
CAGATTCTTTACCATCTGAGCCACCAGGAAAACCCTTTGGGGGTTGTGGGGCTGGTTATTGACTAGAGAGGGCCATGAAGGAACTTTGTGGCGCTCTGGAAATGTTCCATATCTTGATCTGGGTGGTGATTATACAGGCATTAAAAACTCATCTAACTGTATGCCCAGGATTAGTGCATTTTACATGCTGTAATGTATGCACGTTACACCTCAATAAAATAAAATTATCCTCCAATTTTAGTTGCTTTGGCCAGGGTACCTCACCTGTCTTACTACTGCAAATAAAAACCCAAGTGCTTTACAAATATATAAGGGATTTATATTCATTACCTACATTACCAGAGTGAAGTAGAAGATCGGGTAGTTATTTAGAGAAGGCAATGAAAATACAAAACTGCCACTTCTCCCTGTTTGCCAATAAGGTTTTAAATTTTTTTTATCATAACTTAAACTCCACATTTCACTTTGCTTTTATAGTCAGTATCTGAATGAGCGGAAACATCTCATAGAGAAAATGTATTGGAACAAAATATTAAGTAATATAATTGCAGATATAATTTCTAAGGGTATAGTAAAGCTATCATTTTTGTAACAAAAGTCCTGAAAATAAATGTGCTTTTAATTCTTTAATAAACACCACCATGAAGACCACTGGCAGTTAGATCTGAAGGATTGTGATTAATTTTTCTAGTGTCTCACTTCTAGATACCTATATCATTTTTAGCACAGCACACTCAGGGCATGTTTTTCATGTCTAAGTGCAATTCATCTATAAACTACATTTGTGCATAGAAGTTTATTAATAGAGAAGATTTATTTTATTAGCAAAAGGAAAGAGGTAGTGAAATGGATGTATTTATGCTTTAATAGCCACTGTTAACACATTTACTAACAGAATCATTGTCTTTGCAAATGAAGAGAATGAAGTAGATAACACATTATAGATGACTCAAGATATTTATCCTCCACATAGTGAATTTCGCAATTAACACTGTACTGTTGGAATGACTCCTATGTCTTTATACATCTTTGCTTTCTTCAGCAAGTTTAGCCAAGCCTTAACATAAAACAGGATCCCACCAATGCTTGTCAGATAAATAAACAATAATGACAACTTACCCCTATTTTTTTTTAAATTATTTTTTACTTTACAATATTGTATTGGTTTTGCCATACATTGACAGGAATCCACCATGGGTGTACATGTGTTCCCCATCCTGAACCCCCCTCTTACCTCCCTCCCCATCCCATCCCTCTGGGTCATCCCAGTGCACCAGCCCCGAGCACCCTGTATCATGTGTCAAACCTGGACTCACAGTAAACTAATCATATCCTCATTCTTTAATACCTCTCAAGTAAGTTTCACACTACTGTGATGGGAAAAGAGTAATATTGTAACCATTGTTCTGACGAATCAAGTATAAGCATGAGCTTGCTATTATTTTTTTCTAATACAAAAAATGCTTCAGTGGATATGAGAGAATGTGTATAATGACTGGAAATTAATTGTTAACCACTTGATTCCTAAGCATCAAAAACTGAAATAAACAAATATTCACTAAGGGCAATATTCACAAGGTACTCCCCTGAAATGCTGCTGCTGCTAAGTCCCTTCAGTTGTGTCCGACTCTGTGCGACCCCATAGACGGCAGCCCACCAGGCTCCCCCATCCCTGGGATTCTCCAGGAAATGAGTAGATCCTAAAACTCCTAAGACATTACCTCAATCTACTTGGGAACTGGCCCCTTGATATTAAATGCTTTGAAAGACACTTTTGGTGTGATGCTCTAAGGGGATTCTAGAAAAAACAGATGAAGCTCTTTGACTTAGCAACTAGATGGCTAGGACAGACCCCAAGGAATTCTGCAAAAATGTTAATGGAAGTAGTCAGTATTTTCCCCGTTAATTTGTTTACTTCTGTTTGGTTATTTCCTCACATTACTCCAGGCACACAGGGTTTTCCTTTGTGTTTTGCTACATAATTTCTTCATATTCCTTTCATTCCTCAGAAGCCAAAGATATGGATATGGTTACCTGCCTGGTGAAAACTTAGAAGTACTGGTTCTGATGTAGTAGAGGGGACTCACTGTGTTCAAGGAGAACACATCAAATGACCATTCATAAGACATAATTTGTGGGACTTCTCTGGTGGTACAGAGGTTAAGCATCCGCTTTACAATGCAGGGGAACTAAGATTCCACATGCCGCAGAGTACTAAGCCCATGTGCTACAACTACTGAGCCCACAGACTCTGGAACCAGAATGCCACAACTAAAACCCCAACTGTATTAATCAATTAATTTCTACATCCCTTGGTATTCATCACCTAATATTAAAAATTTAGGTTGACAACAGTATTGATCTCGCAGGGTAGTTATTCTAATGCAACAAGATTATAATCTATGTCAAGTATCTTGCACTTTGCTTGAAACACACACACACACACACACACAATGCCAAACACACATTGGCTATCATTGCTACTGTCTTCCTCTTCATCATCATTTATATTACTAAGTACTGGATAAGAGTCTAGACTTTGAAGTCAGGCCTGAGATCTTGTCCCAGAACTGTCACCTGATGGTTAAACAACCTTAAAAATGACTTCACATCTCTTATCCTCAGTTTTTCCACCTTTATATTAGGAATTAGCCCTTAATGCATTCAATTGCTCCAATTATCACCTGGTGTGATGCCTGAGATAGTTCAGTTCATTTGCTCAGTCATGTCGGGCTCTTTGCGACCCTATAAAGCTCAACATTCAGAATACAAAGGTCATGGCGTCCGGTCCCATTACTTCATGGGAAATAGATGGGGAAACAGTGGCAGACTTTATTTTGGGGGGCTCTAAAATCACTGCAGATGGTGACGGAAGCCATGAAATTAAAAGACACTTACTCCTTGGAAGAAAAGTTATGACCAACTTAGACAGCATATGAAAAAGCAGAGACATTACTTTGTCAACAAAGGTCCATCTAGTCAAGGCCTGCCACAGAGTAACTGTCTAATCAATGAACATGATGATTATGCCATCTCTCTACAGGACGGTATCTCCAGGGCAGACTATTCATCTCTATTATACGGTTTATGTGTGAATTCACAAGGCAAGGCACCGATGAAGAGATTTAGAAGGGATATGCAATGTGAGACAGCATTTTGTATCATGGGAGCAGACTTTAAGATCAAGGAAATAAGGGAAGGAGAGGAGGCAAGAGCTTGATTTGAGTGACAGGGCCTTGTAAAGGATTATTTATTACAACTTTTTCTAGTCCAAGGAAGTATTGCAGGGTCCTTCACTAGAGGAGTTTTCCAAATCAGCCAGGCTTAGAAAATATTAGTGATAAAGAAATTGAATTTCAGTAGCTTGTTGGAAAAACATACCGAAGGATCAATACATCTGTGAGGCCATTTTAAATTCAAGACTAACTTAGCTTGAATTACCTAGATATCTGCCCTAGTATCTCACTTAAAATCTCCACATTCTGAATGAGAGCCCTGTGAACTAGTTAAGCATAAGCGTACTTTGAACCTGCAGAAATACTGGCACTGAAGACTCTGCCAAAGGCAACAGAAAAACAAGGACTAATGAACTCAAATCTGGGGAGTCAGTCATTCCTGCCAGTCCCTGGTCTTTCATTATCCTAGCAAAAGGCAATTTACATAAAATTTTAGTTGTCCTTTATGTTTACATTCTTTGCTTGAAACTATCATCTTCTGGGTTTTTGTCTTAATGGCAAAATGCCCTCTTCCATGGCCTTAATAACACTCCTGTCTCTTCTTCCTCCAAATATGCTTCCATTTTCCTCGCACTCTGCTTGTTTGATAGCCGGCAGCATTGCAGATAACTTCAGGTGGTCATGCAAATGGGATTACTCCAGCCTTATCCCCAAACATGCAAGAATAAACTCGGCAGGACACTGAGAAATGAGGAGAGATTCATTCTTGGAGGGTTGAATTCTCTTATCCCTGTCAATATCCTTCCCTGATTTAGAGGTTTTTCTCCCTCTTTGCTGTCACATTTTCTCATGTCACAAAGGCAAACCTGAAAAAAGACACACTATCGAGGGCGTCTCACTATCCTGTGTAGGTGATCTTATTGAAGAAATTAAATCACTTGGAAAATGAGTGGAGAGGAACAGCAGTCATTCCGTAACTCCCAAAAGCATTGTGCACCCTAGGCATTTTGTTCTGGGGGGAAAATAGGTTACACAAATTAAAGCACTTTTTTTTTTTTTTCTTTTTACTACTTGACTGCTGAATGCTTCAGAGCTTTGTAATTTGGAAAGAGTGGTTCAACTCCTTTTGTGCCTTACTTTATCATGCTATATAATTACATCTGCTAGAACCCAGCATCTAATTCTGCTTTTCAAGTATGCGTACTGTGTATCATTGCAAACGACATTTCTCTTAGATGTTGCTGGTTGCTTAGCTCTTTCATTTTGTACTTTTTATATCAGTACCAACTCCAGTCAACAGTTTTACAAGGCATCTTCTCATTGTGACTTGCCTTACTTCCACAGAGAAAAAAATTACTGCAGATAATACATTATAAAGTCTGTATACAGAGGTTTCAAACCAATTGTTCCTTTCCTGTCTTCTGTCCTTCCTTTCTTCCTTCCTTCCTCCTGAATGCTTTATACATAATACATTTGAACTAGTGGCCAACATTTTGAAATCGGGACATTTCAGCCGGACCTGATTAGGGACGACTCTATAAGACGGGGCTGGATAGGGCGGATGGTGATGGCACACTCCATTTTTTGTATAGTTTCTCTCTCTTCCTACAGGCTCCCTGATCACCTTGCTTGATTAATTTGTACTCCCTGTAAGAACTATGAGGGCATTAGAAGCTGTGATCCCTACTATGTAGAGAGATGAAAACTGTTGTTCCTCTCTATTTGCTTCAAGCTAAGGAACCACCATGCTGCTGCTGCTAAGTCGCTTCAGTCGTGTCTGACTCTGTGCGACCCCAGAGACAGCAACCCACCAGGCTTCCCCGTCCCTTGCCTGGGATTCTCCAGGCAAGAACACTGGAGTGGGTTGCCATTTACTTCTCTAATGCATGAAGGTGAAAAGTGAAAGTGAAGTCACTCAGTCATGTCTGACCCTCAGTGACCCCATGGACTGCAGCCCAGCAGGCTCCTCTGTCCATGGGGTTTTCCAGGCAAGAGTACTGGAGTGGGCTGCCATTGCCTTCTACGGAGGAACCACCATGCATGCTTGCTATCCTCAAACAATTGAAACTCAACTGACAGGCTTCAGGCTTTCCTTAACAGCCTGCGGTTCAATCTTGAGTTGAAATCACTGTACTCCTGCTCTGTGACCAGGGAAGTAAATTACCTGGCATTTTGGAAGACACTATAATATTACAGAGTCACAACCGTAAGGGTGGTTGGTTTGATTGGTAAAGATAACCTACTCCCAAGAACTTTAAGCATGATTTCAAAATCAAAAATACATAAATAAAAAGACACTCAGTGGAATGTCCATTTAAGCCAGGAAGATTTAAAAATGCTAATTAGGAAGATTATGTTGAAACATGAAAAACATGTTAAGCAAAAAAGGGCAAATGCAAAATGGCATACACACAGTTACAATAACTACACCTCTAGAGATAGATGAAAATACAGAGCAGTCATGTAAAACTTTAGGAAGTGTTGCTTTTTAAAACTGTCACAAATTTTATCAATTAGTTTATTTAGTAAAACAACCTTGAATTAATATATTTATCAAAGGACAAATATGCCTCTTAGAGTCATTTCCATCTTGGAAAATTTGGCATAATAATATTTATGCTTAAAAGAGAAATTCAGACCTTGGTAACTTTCATCTCCTCAGCTGGAACCCTTTTTCTTAGTACCTGCCCTCCTCACTCCAAAGACAGGGAAAGCCCTATGTCTAAATGAAACCACTCAGTGATCACCAACCCAATTCTTCTTCACCCAGAAATCACTTCACTTTGTCACTTCTTTGAACATGAATATACAATTGCTTTATGTTGAAAGAAAACTGCAGGAGATCTAAACGTAAAAAAAGCTCCAAGAGAATTGGAAACTTCAGAAGCCCTCTGAATCTTACCCACCAAATTCAAACAAGTAGATTGGTGAGTGTGGGCTCTCTCATCCTGTGAGTCTCGGCATCCCAGAGGATACTGTATAGATTAGCCTTTTTGAATTGTAAATGTACTCCTTAAGACTTTAATAAAATGAAAAAAAAAGCAAATTTCATATAATCACCTTAATAGATGTGTAAAATACATTTGATAAAATTCAACATCTGTTCATGATAAAAACTTTTAACAAATTATGTATAGATGGACCATACTTCAGTGTGACAAAGGGCATAAGTGACAAACACAAAGCTAACACCATACTCAATGGTGAAAGGGTTGCAAGTTTTTCCTCTAACATCAGGAATGAGACAGGATGTCCACTTTCACTACTGCTACCCAACACAGTACTAGTCCTAGCTAAAGCATTCAGATGGTAGTAAGAAATAAAAGGCATCAGAATTTGAAAGGAAGAAGTAAAACTGTCCCAATTTGTAGATGACAATTTTATATATAGGAAATAATCAACAAATTGAGTAAGGTTGCAGGATACAAAATTAACATACAAAAATCAGTAGCATTTCTATACAAAAACCACATATGATCTGAAAAATAAATAATGATAACAATCTCATTCACAATAGCATCAAAAATAATATAATATTTAGGAGTAAATTTAACCAAGGAGGTGAAGCATCTACACTGAAAGCTATAAAACACTGATGAAAGAGTGAAGAAGATACAAATAAATGGAAATATATCCATGTTCATGGATTGGAAAAATTAATGTTGTTAAAATGTTCATATTACCCAAAGCCATCTATAGGTCAATGCAACCCCTATCGGGATTCCATGGCATCGTTTTTACAGAAATAGGAAAAATAATTCTAAAATTTATATGGAACTGCCAAAGACCCGCAAATAGGCAAAGCAATCTGGAGAAAGAAAAATAAAGCAGGAGACATCACACTTCCTGATTTCAAACTATACTATAAAGCTACAGTAATCAGTAAACAGTACAATACTGGCATAAAAAGAGACATGCAGACCAATGGAAAAGAATGAAGAGCTGAGAAATAAATCCATACATATCAAGTCAACTAATATTTGACAAAGAAGCCAAGAATACTCTGAGGAAAAGATAGTCTCTTTAAAAAATGTGCTGGGAAAACTGGATATTCACATGTAAAATAATAAAACTGGACTCCTACTTTATACCACTCACAAAAGTTAACTCAAAATGTATTAAAGAATTAAACATAAGTCCAGAAACCATAAAACTCCTAGAATAAAACCCAACAAAAATCTTATCAACATGCGTCTTGGCAATGCTTTTTTGGATATGACCCCTAAAGTGTAAGCAACAAAATAAGAATTAAACAAGTGGGACTACATCAAAATAAAAGGATCTGCAGAGCAAAATATATGATCAATGAGAAAAAAAAAAAAAAAAAAGACAACCAAAGGAATGGGAAAACATAGTTGCAGATCATGAATCTGATAAGAGATTAATATCCAGAACATATACGGAACTCAACAGCAAACCAAGAAATAATCCAATTTTAAAAATGGGCAAAAGCCCTGAATAGTCATTTTTCCAAAGACGATATACAAATGGCCAAAAGGTACACAAAAAGGTGCTGAAATCACTATCATTAGAGAAGTATCAGTCAAAATAACAATGAATTATCACTTCCTGCCTGTTAGAATGGCTATTATCAAAAAGATAACAATCTCTGGCAAGTATGTAGAGAAAAGGAAACCTGTGTGCACCGTAGATCGGAGAAGGCGATGGCACCCCACTCCAGTACTCTTGCCTGGCAAATCCCATGGACGGAGGAGCCTGGTAGGCTGCAGTCCATGGAGTCGCTAGGAGTCAGGAACGACTGAGCGACTTCACTTTCTCTTTTCACTTTCATGCATTTGAGAAGGAAATGGCAACCCACTCCAGTGTTCTTGCCTGGAGAATCCCAGGGACGGGGGAGCCTGGTGGGCTGCCGTCTATGGGGTCGCACAGAGTCGGACAGGACTGAAGCGACTTAGCAGCAGCGGCAGCGCACCGTAGATGGGAATGTGTACTGGTGCAGCCACTACGGTAAACAGCATAAGTGCCCCTCAAAAAATTAAAAATAGCTCCAGCATTTCTACTTCTGGGAATATATGCAAAGAAAATAAAAATACTATGTTGAAAGTATGTCCACCTCCAAATTTGTAGCAGCATCATTTACAATGGGGAAGACATAGAAACAAAGTATCCATTGACGGATAAATGGATAAAGGAGTTGTGTTATCTACATACAGTAGATATGAGTAGAATACTACTCAGCTATAAAAGATGAAATCTTGCCATTTGAGATAACATGGATAGATCCTGTTAAACTTGTAAAAAAAAAAAAATATCAGATTTGAGGTTATCAGAGGTGGAAGATAGGTAAACGGGATTTGGATGAAGGTGGTCAGAAGGTACGAACTTCTAGTTTTAAGACAAATAAGTACTAGAGATGTAATATACAACATGATGACTGGTTAACACTAGATCCAGTGTAACTGACAGTTATTGAGAGCAGAGCCTAAGAGTTCTCAAAACAAGGAAAAAAATTTATTTTTTTTTTCATATTCCTAGGAGATAATGATATTAACAGAAGTTACTGTGGTAAATTTATTACACAATATATTTAAGTCAAGTCATTATGCTATATGCCTTATATAATCCTACCAATTCTATCATATATTCTATCAAGTATATGTCTGTAAAACTGGAGGAAAATCCAACCTCACAGAATAACCCCTAATACTTGATATTCTTGGCTTTTCAGACAATAATAAAAACTTATTCATAGCATTTTATAGTTTTGTATTTTTAAGACACTTCAATGTATGTTCCTTTTAGCAAGTTTCCATGAGTCTTTAAACATGCTACCACAAAAGTACTGTGGATTTTGTCACCAATTCTGAATCCTAGTTTTCATACATGGAGTCAGCATCTTTAAAGTTCTTATTGCTTAAAATTGAATTTCTATATAATACCTTTTTGGTAATAAACTATGAGCTTAAAAAAAAAATAGAACTTGGGGAAAGTCAAATCCCAGAAAACAAGTGGAATCTTGGTTTGTAAATAAAAGCAGGGTGGCTACACTCTTTTTCTGTAAGGCTATGTTTAAATCAGGAAATGAAATTATTATCAGAAGGAGAGAGTATGATCTATGCGGAAAAGTATTTAGAGTTAGAGTTGAAGTCACTTCAATGAAGCAAATATGATATAATCATTGAGGGTGCAGTATATCCTAGATGTCTGAGATAATTTGTCCACAAATTATGAAACAAAAGACTTTTTTTCTTGGTTTTCTGGTAGAAATCTGTCATTGAAAAAGAAGTCTTGTTCCCAGGGTTGGATGCAGCTTATCTCAGAGGTCTTGCCTTGCCTATCGACCCTCCTTTCAGTGGCTGCCTGTTAGGTCAGGCTTGTGGTTTAATTTTGTCTTTTTTTTACAGCTTCATTCAAAGAGTCTTTAAGATAATAATACAACAAGCATTTTTCTCAGCATGAGTCTGTGCCAGGCACCGGTCTAAATACATTTGCTAGGGCCTGTAATCTTCAAAGCAACCCTTTATAGTGGATACTGACCTTAACTTCCTATACAGGCAAGAATCTAGAGATTCAGACAAGTTCAGTGACTTGCCCAAGGTCACACAGCTAGTCGGGACCTGTATGACTGCAGCAGGGATCTTAGCTACATTGCCTTGCTGCCTTTGATGACTACATTAAGGGTAACAGCAAACAGCCCATTTCAGAATGTGTCAAACTGCACTGACTTGAGGATCAAATGGATATGTTTTGTGTTTCCCAAAGAAAAATGAAATGTACATGTATACAGACTACAAACATTTGCTCATCCACGGGGGGGAAAAAAAAAGTCCTACCCCAAACCAACAATCCCTGAATTTTTTTAAAATAAAATTTCCATTTTTTTTCCCCAGCAAACTATCTTTCTCTATTACTAATTTATTTTAGGTGGTCAGCACATTGTAATAGCTTGGACTATCAGAAGGTTCCAAACTCCTGACCACTAAGAAGTGGCCCAAATCTATTGGAACAAAGGAGACGCAAATAATTTGGTGGAAATTTGAAGAAAGAGGGGTATTCATTTCACTGGGATTATGGAATTTAGTAGAGATGCCACCATATGGTAAGAGTACTTGTGATGGAAGATGACATAAAAGAGAAACTCGGAGATGGGAAGAAAGCCCTAAGTTTTATCCAGGCCCAACTATGAGTATTTTAGTTCCTCTATTGGGTTAATCTACTTTGAGTTTTTAATTCCACCTCCCCCCGCCGCCAAAAGGTCTGATTTCTATAGCATTTCATACAATTGTCAAACAGAAAACAACCTCAGCAAAAGCTGTTGTGAATCTCTTTTTTCTGCTCAGAAAAGTTTAATCTAATTATACTTGCAGAAAAAAGGGAGAGAACGCTATTTTCCAACACAAAACAACAGACAATGCTTCTTTACTGGCAGAGTTTTACTTATCAAATATGAAGTAAACTTCAACCCAGACATCCTGGAGTGTGAAGTCAAGTGGGGCTTACGAAGCATGACTATGAGCAAAGTTAGTGGAGGTGATGGAATTCCAGCTGAACTATTTCAAATCCTAAAAGACAATGCTGTGAAAGTGCTGCACTCAATATGCCAGAAAATTTGGAAAACTCAGCAGTGGCCACAGGACTGAAAAAGGTCAGTTTTCATTCCAATCTCAAAGAAGGGCAATGCCAAAGAATGTTCAAAGTACCACACAATTGCACTCATTTCACACACTAGCAAGGTAATATTCAAAATCCTTCAAGCTAGGCTCCAACAGTACATTAACTGAGAAATTGTGTATGTTCAAGCTGGATTTAGAAAAGGCAAGAGGAACCAGAAATCAAATTGCCAACATCTGTTGGATCATAGAAAAAGCAAGGGAATTCCAGAAAAAACATCTACTTCTGCTTCACTGACTACACTAAAGCCTTTTGACTGTGTGGATAACAACAAACTATGGAAAATTCTTCAAGATGTGGGCATACCAGACCACCTGATTTGCCTCTTGAGAAATCTGTATGCAGGTCAGGAAGCAACAGTTAGAACCAGACATGGAACAACAGACTGGTTCCAAATAGGGAAAGGAGTATGTCAAGGCTGTATATTGTCACTGTGCTTATTTAACTTAAACACAGCCAACATCCGCTGGATCATCAAAAAAGCAAGAGAGTTTCAGAAAAACATCTTTTCTGCTTTATTGACTATGCCAAAGCCTTTGACTGTGTGGATCACAATAAACTGAAAAATTCTGAAAGAGATGGGAATACAAAACCACCTTACCTGCCTCCTGAGAAACCTGTATACAGGTCAAGAAGCAGCAGTTAGAACCAGACATGGAACAATAGACTGGTTCCAAATTGGGAAAGGAGCACGTCAAGGCTATATGTTGTTACCTTGCTTATTCAATTTATACGCAGAGTACATCATGTGAAACGCCAGGATGAGTGAAGCACAAGCGGGAATCAAGATTGCCGGGAGAAATATCAATAACCTCAGATATGCAGCTGACACCACCCTTATGGCAGAAAGATAAGAGTGAAAGGCTGGCTTAAAACTCAACATTCAAAAAACTAAGATCATGGCATCTGGTCCCGTCACTTCATGGAAAATAGATGGGGAAACAATATAAACAGTGACAGACTTTATTTTCTTGGGCTCCAAAATCATTCTAGACAGTGACTGCAGCCATGAAATTAACAGATGCTTACTCCTTGAAAGAAAAGCTATGAAAAACCTACACAGCATGTTAAAAAGCAGAGACATCACTTTGCCCACAAAGGTACATATAGTTAAAGCTATTTTTTTGGTAGTCATGTACAGATGTGAGAGTTGGACCATAAAGAAGGCTGAGCACCAAGGAACTGATGCTTTTAAACTGTGGTGTTGGAGAACACTCTCTTGTACTGCAAGGAGATCCAACCAGTCCATCCTAAAGATCAGTCCTGGGTGTTCATTGGAAGGACTGACACCGAAGCTCTAATACTTCGGCCACCTGATGCATAGAGCTGACTCATTAGAAAAGACTCTGATGCTGGGAAAGATCGAGGGCAGGAGAAGGGGGTGACAGAGGATGAGATGGTTGAATGGCATCATTGACTCGGACAGGAGTTTGAGCAAACTCCGGGAGATAGTCAAGGACAGGGAATCCTGGTGTGATGCGGTCTATGGGTTGCAAAGAGTCATATACAACTGAGCAACTGAACAACAAAAAAGATCAGTTAGGTATTTTCAAGACATTTAGATACATTAAAAAAAGTCCTTAACGTATTTTCAAAAAAGTATCAGATAATTATTTCTCTGAAAATCAGCCAACATTCAGGGATGGCATTTTATATCTACTGATTATTGGGAATGGTTTTAATGCCCACGATCACTGATGGGACAGGATAGTTACTCATACAAATATTGTGTAACAAGTGTGAAGCAGCCTCATTTTAAAAACTCTTGTCTTCATGTATAACGCTTATCTGGAGAGTGAAAACTGACAGCAGCCAGTATGAAAATGAATAAAGCAACCAAAAATGTGAATGACTCACAAATTATCTTTGCCAATCTCTTGATGTTTAGTAAGTTTCTGGAAGAAAAGAAAGAAAAGCTTTTTAACTTAATTTTATGTGGGTATCTGGAAGTATTAAGAGAAGGGCTAAGTCAGCTGGAATAAAACAAAGTAGAGTACTGAGAATTATTTGGAAGATTAATTCCTAAAGAAAGTTATTATGGAACAGGAATATTAATTTTGGAGACAATTAAACTAGCTATGCATATTAAATTATCTGTGTAGCTTCTCTACTACTTTGCCAGAAAGAGCTCATGGTTTGTGAATTTTCCAACAAAGCCTGATACAGTATAGGCTTCATAATTAGGGACTTAGAACACTAGATCATAATTAAGGACTTAGATTATTCTTACTATTGCAGATAGGTTGATCAGGTGAGGAAAAAAAGTATAACACAATGTAGGTATTGTAATACATACATACATATATACATATAAAGAGAGCATATATTATATATAAATACAATTTTTTTCCAGTAGTCATGTATGGATGTGAGAGTTGGACTATAAAGAAAGTGAGCAGAGAAGATTTGATGCTTTTGAACTGTGGTGTTGGAGAAGACTCTTGAGAGTCCTTTGGACTGCAAGGAGATCCAACCAGTCCATCCTAAAGGAAATCAATCCTGAATATTCATTGAAAGGACTGATGCTGATGCTGAAGACCAATGTCCAGTACTTTGGCCCCCTGATGCAAAGAAATGACTTATTTTAAAAGACCCTAATGCTGGGGAAGACTGAAGGTGGGAGGAGAAGGAGATGACAGAGGATGAGATGCTTGGATGGCATCACTGACTTGATGGACATTGAGTTTGAATACACTCTGGGCGTTGGTGATGGACAGGGAGGCCTGGCGTGCTGCAGTCCATGGGGTCGCATAGAGTCGGAACCACTGAGCAACTGAACTGAACTGAAACACATATTGGGCTAGTAGTAAAGAATCCATCTGCCAATGCAGGAGACACAAGAGATGTGAGTTCGATCCCTGGTTCGGTAAGATACCCTGGAGTATGAAATGGCAACCCACTCCAGTATTCTTGCTTGGAGAATCCCATGGACAGAGGAGCCTGGTGGGCTACAGTCCATGGGGTCTCAAAGAGCTGGACATGACTGAAGCAACTTAGCACAGCACAGCATGTATAATTTCCAAGTAAGATATATATACACAAAATATGTGTACATAGATATATATTATACACATAAATCATACATTATATATACACATATAATTTCCAAGATATACATATAAAATGTATATACATCCTAAAGTATACATATAGTATATAGATATAGTATATCTATTGTACATATTCATGTAATATACACAAGCATATTAGATGTACACATATGTGTATTTTACATATACACATAATTTCCAGGTAAGATTCATATGGCTATGATTCACAGGCTAATGCAGAGGGAAGTAAAAGCCGGAGTAACTAGTAGTGGGTGGAGAGTATGCAAAGACAAAAAGGTCTAGACCAACTACCATGGAATGTTTGCTTTTTGGGTCTGCATGCTTGAGACTGTGTCAGCTTCATCTCTCTGAGATGTGCAGATCTCTGCTCAGAGATCTTTCTCCTGCATGCAGGTCCATTACTCAGGGCTGACCAATCTCCAAGGAAAATGATAATTAATCATTCAAGCGTTTATTTATTCTTCAAACTAGAAAAAAAAAATAGTGTCATATTACTCATCCCCTTTTAGGGCCCTTAAGTAGACTCCCTCCCTGAGCCTCATGTACTGATTCATTTTCAAAGTACATTTTTCTCATCTGCAAAATGGCGAATCATTATTTAAGGGGTTTGCAATAAAAGTTACAGGTGTTTCTCTTAATCTTTAAGGTATTTTCATTTATGTAGGTTCAAGAACACTATACTTTCTATACACTGTATTTTGTTGTTGTTGTTGTTGTTTTTCTTTTCCTTTCTCACTTGTTATTTTCTGTATCCTTTGCTGGTTCTCTGCTCAATTTTTACTTTGGAGTGCTTCAGGGTTCAGTCTTACAACTCATGATTCTTCTCTTACTAAGCGAACTCATCAGACTTCAGGGCTATAATGTCATCAGTAGGCGGACATTCAAACAAATTTTCCTCATCATGACTGCTCTCAATCTCAGGGCTCAATTGCTCACTTGATTCTGCCACTTGACTATCTTAACAGGCACCCAGAACAGATATAAAATAGAACTATTGATTTCCAAGATCCCTACTCCTTCATCTATTAGGTTGGTACAAAAATAAGTGCACTTTTACTCTGTTGAATTTTCCTGTTTGATATTGGAATATATTCTTAAATAAATACCATGTTATACTATGTATGTGTGCATAGTTGTGTCCAACTCTTTGCAACCCCATGGATGATACATCATTTTAATGCAGAATTTTCACTTTGTTTTTTTGCTGATTAATTATTACTTTGTTTATTTTATATTTAGACTATACAAATGATGTTAGACAAAAAGCAAATTCAGGTGATTTTTAAATTCGATTTCAAAATGGGTCATAAAGCAGCAGAGACAACTTGCAACATCAACAATACATTTGGCCCAGGAACTGCTAATGAAGGTACAGTTCAGTGGTGGCTCAAGAAGTTTCGCAAAGGAGACAAGAGCCTTAAAGATAAGGAGTGTAATGTGCATCCATGACTGATTCATGTAGATGCATGACAAAAACCACCACGATATTGTAAAGTAATTACCCTTCAATGAAAATAAATTTTTAAAAAATGAAATAAAATTCAGGTGAAGGAAAATATTAAAAAAAAAAATGATGAGGAGTGTAGGGTCAACTATTGGAAGCTGACAACAACCAAATGAAGGGAAAATCCAAACAGATTCTCTTACAACTACAGAAGAAGTTGCCAAAGCCTTCAACGTCAACCATTCTATGGAGGTTCAGACACTTGCAGCAAACTGGAAAGGTGAAAAAGCTTGATAAGTGCGTGCCTCATGAGTTGGTTGAAAAATCAAAAAAATCGTTTTTTGAAGTGTTGTCTTCTCTTATTGTATGTAACAACAACAAACCATTTGTCAATTGGATTGTGACGTTTGACTAAAAGTGGATTTTATATGACAACTGGAGATGACTAACTCAGTGGTTGGACCGAGAAGAAGCTTGAGAGCATTTCCCAAAGCCAACTTCACACCAACAAAAGGTCGTGGGCACTGTTTGACGGCCGGCTGCTGGTCTGATCCACTACAGCTTTCTGAATCCTGACGAAACCATTACATCTGAGAAGTATGCTCAGCAAATCAATGAGATGCACTGAAAACTGCAATGTCTGCAGCCAGCATTAGTCCACAGAATGAGCCCAATTCTTCCCCAGGACAACACCTGACCTCATGTTGCACAACCAAGGCTTCCAAACTTGAACGAATTGGGCTACCACGTTTTGCCTCGTCTGCCATATTCACCTGACCTCTTGCCAACCAACTACCACTTCTTCAGGCACCTCAATAACTTTTTGCAGGCAAAATGCTTCCACACCAGCAGGAGCCAGAAAATGCTTTGCAAGAGTTCATCAAACCCTGAAGCATGCATTTTTACGCTAAAGGAATAAATAAACTTCTTTTTTGCTGGCAAAAATGTGTTGATTGTAATGGTTCCTCTTTCGATTAATAAAGATGTTTTTGAGCCTATTTATAATGATTTCAAATTCAGTCTGAAATCACAATTTCTTTCTGACCAAGCTAAAACTTCTTCCCTAGAATCCCCCATTTTAGAAAATGGCAACACCTGTGCTCACACCAAAACCCAAAGAATTTAGATTCCTTTATTTTACCCTTTCACATCTTTTCAGGGACTAGTGTCCTGGAAGACAATTTCTCCACAGATTGGGGGGTAGTAGGGGAATGGCTTCAGGATGATTCAAGTACATTACATTTGTTGTGCATTTTATTTCTATTATTATTACATCAGCCCCATCTCAGATCATCAGGCATTAGATTATGTAGGTTGGGGACCCCTGTTTTAAGGCATTAGGAAGTTCTGTTGATTTAATTTCCAAATTACATCCCAATTTCCAGTGCTTGCTTTCATGTATACTGTTATATTCCAAGGAGAGCCACTGTCTCTTAACTTGATTAAAAACTTGAATGGAACCACTTCTAATGGGTCTTACTGTCTCACTGTTGCCCTTGAAACTATGCTCTCAGCTGCCAATGACTTCTTAAAATCTTCATAAGGTCAAGTAATCATCTTATTTAAGACTTTCCACTGACTTTCTACCACTCCCAGAATAAAACCATGATTCCATTTCCGATAAACAATAAAAGTTATCTGGGCTCAACCTCCAGCCACAGCCTCCCATATTTCCATGCTCTACGTCTACTGGCTTACCTTCTTTCTCAGCCTCAAAGGTGCCTCAGTAGTTCCTCTACTCCTGCCAGGGCCTTTACACCTGATCTTCCCCTCCTGGGTTCACTTCAGTTCTTCCCGTTGCTGTGTTCTCATGTTTCAGCTCTCAATCAACCACTACTTCCTCAGGGAGGCTTTCACTATGACTCCACCTAAACTAAGAACATAGTGATGCTCCAACACATTACTGTATTTTATTAATTTCATGTAATATTAGTGTAACCACAAGAAGTGATTTTATTGGAGTATAATTGCTTTACAATGTTGTGTTAGTTTCTGCTGTACAATGAAGTGAATCAGCCAAGTGTATACATATATTCCCTTCCTCTTGGACCTCCGTTCCACCCCACCCTCTTCCCATCTCTCCAGGTAATCACAAAGCTCCCTGTACTGTACAGAAGCTTACCACTAGGTATCTATTTTATACATGGTCATTTTTATATGTCAATCCTAATCTCCAAGTTCATCTACCCTTCTCTTCCCTCCCAGTGTCTACATGTCTGTTCTTCACATCTATGCCTCTTAGAATGATCCATGCTCAGTCGCCCAGTTGTGTCTGAATTTTTGTGGCTTCATTGATTGTGGCCTGCCAGGCTCCTCTGCCCATGGGATTTTCCAGACTGGGATGCTGGAGTACAGTACCAGTGCCTACTGCAGGGGATCTCCCCAGCCCAGGGATCAAATCTGTGTCTCTTGTGTCATTGGCAGGCGGGTTCTTCACCATGAGTGCCACTCAAGAAGCCAAATTATTCATTATTCTGCTTAGCACTGAAACAGAGCTAGGACTCTATGGTCCTTACCCCACCCTCTATCCCCATCCTCCACTTGCCTTTAAAAAAAAAAGAATTACTGAAGAATAGTTGATTTACAGTGTTGTGTTTCTGCTGTACAGTAAAGCAAATCAGTTATACATATATCCACTTTTATATTCTTTCCCCATATAGGTTATTACAGGGTATTCAGTCATGTTTCCTGTGGTATACAATAGGTTCTTATTAGTTATCTATTTTATATATAATACTGTATATATGTCGATCCCAGTTTGCTTGCCTTTTGCTTGTAGAAAAACTTTAGCCAAAAGATAAGTTTCATCGGAGACGTGAGAAAATACAGAAGCAAAGGAAAGTAGTCAAATAGGAAAAAATAACGATAACTTAATCAGTAAGCAAATTCAAGTGAATTTGGTTCCTCCTCAAGAGCTACAGATAATATTCTGAACCATATATCCTGTGAGCTGTCTTGTTGATACTAAAACCCCCAGCAGGTGGAAGGAGTTAACTACATGATGACCAGACTATAGCGATGACATGAGCTGTCTGCCACAGTCCCAAGAACTGGCCTCAACGAAATGGAAACTAACAGACCCTAGAATGAAGACTAACTGTACTTACAGCAATCAAGTTAATGCTGAGCAGACCACACTGTGACCAATTTCAAGACGACTGTCAGAGTTGATTGTATACAGCCCCCTCCCTCCATCCATAAAAGCTCTTGCCCACGGGGGAGGCAGTGGGGTGGGGGAGTTGACCTTTGGACAGGAGTCTGCCCTGACCCCTCATCACGTTGTTGGCCTCTAAAGCATTCTTTTCTACCAACTTTGCCTCTTTAGAGTAGCTTCAGAGGGGTAAGCAGCTGGACCCCATTTTCAATAACAGCACAATGGAAAATATTATGTTAAGAGGAGAGATCTTGCTCGTTACATATCGTGTGTTCCTGATACAAAGAACTGCGCCTAATACAAGGAAGGAATTAAAAATAGATGTACCCCAAAGTGAATGAACGGAGACTATATGAATCAAGAGTAGGGGGATTTGGCCTCCTCAGAGAAGTCAGAAGGGCTACCATTAGGAGATGACATTGATGACTTGGTGGGCATGATGTAGCTTGCCTTCTGAGAGTGAGTTTCAGGGGAGCATGAGGTTGGGGAGTTGAACACTTTTGACAAGGGAGATGGCATATGTCAAGACTCCGTGGCAAGAGGAACACTGGTGCGCTACAGCAGGGATCTCCAACCTCCGGGCCACAGACCTGTATGTCCTGTCAGATCAGCAGCAGCGTTAGATTAGAAATAAAGTGCATAATAAACATAATGTGCTTGAATCATCCCAAAACCATTCCCCTCACCCTCAGTCTGTGAAAATTTGTCTTCAATTAAATTGGTCCCTGATACCAAAACAGCTGGGGAGTGCTGCTCCAGAGAAATAAACAAAGGGCTTGCGTGCCAAGAGGGCTGGTGTTATAGGTGGTGAATCAAAGTTGCTCATTCGTGTCCAGCTCTTTTTGACCTCATGGACTGTATAGTCCATGGAATTCTCTAGGCCAGAATACTGGAGTGGGTAGCCTTTCCTTTCTCCAGGGGATCTTCTCAACCCAGAGATTGAACCCAGGTCTCCCGCATTATAGGCAGATTCTTTACCAGCTGAGCCACAAGGGAGGCTCATAGGTGGTGACCTCTGAGCAAATTGCTTCTTTCTTCATTTATAAGCAAAACTTTATGTGGAATTATAAAGCATTCTCAAGGCCCACACACACTTCCTGTCCCTTTTGTTCTGTAAGGATCCCCAGAAATCTGTACAGCCTACCAATTAAAAATTGCTAATTTGAAAAAGCATAAATTGTACTAGTGGGGAACACTTCCTGGGATTCATTTATTGGGCTATACTCCTCTGCAAGGGAGGTGCTCTCTCTATAGACAGTGCTAAGCCTAGTTCTGACATGCTGGGAATTTGATATTAGAATCCTCTCGGGGAGCTGAGATGGCAGTCCTTAACTGGGAGTTAGAACATGTGGGCCTTCACCCCAGGGTTGTTATGCAAGATCAGGCCTTGATGGCATTGAAACCCACTGATCTGGTTTACCTCTATGACTCATGCATCATGCAAACCCTACCTCACAGAACTTCAGCTTTCTCAAAAAACATTTTTTTTTTAAATGGCACAGTAGGGACTTCCCTGGTGGTCCAGTGGCTAAGAATCTGCACTTCAACTGCAGGGGGGCCCAGATTCAATTTCTGGTTGGGGAATTAGATCCCACATGCCACTACTAAAGAACAACAAGATCAAAGATCCCAAGTGCCACAACTAAGATGCTGCAGAGGCAAATACATAGATAAAGATAAATATTTTTTTAAAAAAGACAAAAGGGCACAGTATAGAGACTATTATTCCAAAGAAAGACAGAGAATGGAACCCCAGCTGTCAGTTATTATCAATACAACCATGAGTGAATTATCTCAACTCTCTGAGTGATGAGAATTAAATATAATCATATACCCCCAATCCTGAAGCAGTGCCTGGCACACAGTGATAGCATAATTGAAATTATTATTCATTAGTTATGGTGGTTATTAATACCAATTTTCTGTAAAACTGCTACAGTTGAGAAACTCTATCCTAAAAAAATCTGTCCTTGTAATGTTTTGATGGGAGCAGAAAGCTTGAGTATTTGTTTTCATATTTGTTTACCTTCTCTGTTTCCTACTAACTCAAAAAATAATACTTTGCCTGGAACATAGGAGGCAGTCAATAATATTTTAATCATACGAAGTGAAAGGAATGCTTTGTGAGCCCTATTTCAACCCAGTTACCTTTGGCAAAGAATACTTGACAAACTGAGACTACTTCTGTAATTAGAACTCATATTACAAGGTTTCAGGATTAAGTTAAATTGGCCTCTGTGCCTCTTTCTCTTAACTCTTCTAAGTATTTAGAAACAGGAGTAAATTTTAATAAATGCAAAGCTTGTGGACAAAAATTTCATCTCTTGTGTATGTCATCAATGTAACTATAGGGTTAAACTGCTTTGTTTTTGCTTCGGAGCCCTGAAAGAAAGGCACATTTGGAAGAGATTTTATGCCTGAGAGACTGTTACAAAAGTGGCCTGTCATAGTCTTGAAAGGGAAGATGCTGACTTAAGGGAAATGACAATTTCATGCGCTGCACCTGAGGCTTAAAATCTCACCTGAAATCAAGTGAGAAGCCTATTTTTGAGAAGCCTATTTTCGAGAAGCAAAGAGCCCGCAGGTAAGTATCAATGAGGCTCTGGTACCACATGATGTGGCTGCTGCTTCTCAGCCCTGGCTGCACATGACAATCACCTGGGGAAATTAAACACCATGGAGATGCCTAACCCTCTAACCCTCAGGATTTTAAACAAAACCTCTGAGTTGAGCTAGGTAGCAGATTAGAAAGTTCTGGTGTCACTTGTATACACTGCCAGGGCTGAGAACCCCTGGTTAGGAGAAGAAGTAAAGGACCATTATAATATTTGAGCTGTTTGGGAGAGCTACATCAGGCAATATTGCTGGCTTTTTACTTTGCAATATTAATTAGCTGTCCTAATATGTACGCTGCCAACAAATCTCATACAACATCCTTAGAACAACACCTGACATCTGTGCTTTTGTCAGTTTCCAGAGGCACGTATATATTATGTTTAATTCTCAAAACTGCCCTTAAGAATAACCAGAAAATATATTCATTTTTTAAAGGTTAAAAAAAAAATGAGCTCAGACAACTCACTTGACTCACCCAAATTTCAGTCAGTTGGGTCCTTCTTTTTTGCCACTTATTTCTTCAATAATACATTAAGTACGTGGTATGTGATGAAGGCTTATGTGTTAACTAGTTCTGGGATGCCAGCAGCAGGATGCAGAATTCCAGGCAAGAGGAGGCTCCATGGCGACAGGAACAGGGCATCACCAAACAAAGTGAAAGACTGTTTTGTGATAAGAGTTTTGTCCGAGGGTGCTGGGGTAAGGACTTGTGCAGGTTTGAAATCACTGGAACTGGAGTCCACTGCTCTTCTGGTTTCAGTTCCGTGTCTTCAGCACTCATACTCTTCTCTCTACATCCCAGGCATTTAATCTCCATTTCAACACACAGTCTTCTTTGTTAGATACTATGTTTTCCTGTCGTGGTGCCGACTACCCCTGCATATACTTCAGGGGCACCTTCATGCAAAGCCATCAATTTTCTCGCAGCCACTATATGAACATGTGACCAAGGGCTGGCCAATCCTGTGCCTGCTCACTCTGTTCAGTGATTGGTCTAAAATATGGGCGTTACCAGTATGGCCAACATAGACCTTCAGTGTGATTTCATTCGAGGATACCGGGAGACAGTGCTCTGTTCCCGGTGGATCATGAGCTGTGAGATGTCTTCTCTTTTGCCTCTTGAAGAGTCGTCTGTTGCAGGAGACACGAGTGCAATCTCGGACCATATTGTGCTGTGCCTCGAAACCACCTGTCTTGGATTTCCCAATTACTTTAGACAATAAATTACTTATACTGCATCAAGACGTATGAGTTTTATTTGTCAGTTTTGCAACAGAAAATAATCTGATCATTACACCATATGTCTCAATAAGGACTTGGGGCGTTTGAATGTGTTTTTGATGAACCAGTTTAGCTTGGAATGGGGCTGTTAATGCATACTTGAAAAATCTTAAGGACCATTCCTCTGCAATCATAGCCTTTGGCCTTGGCTACAAAGGACATTTCTCAGAGCATCATGGAGTGTGATCCTACATCAGTGCAGGGCTTCTTTAGGTGCACTTCTGGACCAACAGTATCAGCATCACTTGTTAGAAAGGCAAAGTCTCAGGCCCTTTCTAGGACTTACAGTAGCAGAAACTCTGGGTGGAGCCTGGCAATATGGGCTTTAACAAGCCCTCCAGGTGATCTCGATGCAAGCTGAAAATAGAGAATTGCTACTGTAGAGTCCAAATATGTCCCTCTGTTTTAATCAGAGGTAGCTACAGCATATTTTTGCATTTATTACATACACACAAATCTTCCTTGTCTAAACAATTTTCCAGACCTATAGAATCTGAAAGTGTCTTAACCTGTTCCTGTTAATAATGACAATAAACAGTAAAAGTCACAGTAGCTGTGAGTTGAATGCTTCACTCAATGCTTCTAACAGACAAAGAATCATACCACTTTCTGTACACGTATTACTTTCTTTTTGACTGTTGACACTGTGTGATGTTTTTGGTTTCAGTGTTTCCCCAAATGAATAATTCACAATACCCTGGAAACCGTTCCTGGATTAGGACTCAGGAGGTACATCTCCTATATTTATTTGTGGGATGCATTTTTGTGGCCCTTTTTAGTCTTTCAGGAGAGATAATATCATTTGAAAGAATCAGCAAGAAGCTTCTGATGGTAAAACAAGACACTTTTGCACGGAGGTTAGGGATAGAAAGTTTTTGCAAATAATTCATTATTTGCCTGTTATCACAAAAGCATGTCTAACCCAGGTGGAACGTTGCACAATTTACAAGTCATTTGTTTTCAGCATGGCAACTTGAAGCTAGTAAAAGTACTCTGGTACTGTGGGGAGGGAATCATAAGTTATTTATTTAGTGGCGCTGATTGTTTAGACAGATTCAACTAGAGTAGTTTCAAATGCTGATTCAAATCAGCCAACTGGGCACCTTAAGAATTATCCAGGGGCTTGTGGAAAGTATGGTTTTCTGAGGTTCTGAGTCCAACGATCTGGAAGAGAGCCCAGAAATCTAAATTATATGCAAAGGCTTTGAAGCTAGATCAGGGTCCTCTCTAAATCAAGACCATTGGTTTACAAACTATGCATTAATTATTTGGAGGAACTGTCCTAAGGCCTATGGGCAATCCTTCAGTGAGGTGCCACTTTTATCTGTTTTATATTCTGAATTTTGGTGTAAGGTTTAATTTAAAGAAAGGAATATGCTACGATTTTTTAAAATCACTATTTTGATTTATTCTTTTGCTTAATGTTGTAGGAGCTTTGGGACTGGAGTCCAGGCCTCTCTCTACCATTACAAGGCTCCTTCTGTCTGCACCAAAGAACCAACAAGGATCCAGGACTATTGAGGGGGAAAAGAGTTTTCTCAGAACTGTCTAGCTTCCAGCTACAAAGCAGGTTTAGGGGTATGATAATATGATCAGGTCCTCTATGTCTTCTAACTTATGATGCTCACCATTTAAAAGCTGGCTCTTTTTGAACTTGGCTTGTTCATTCACAGAAATCTGCAGAGAGGTGACGCTGACTCTGTGTCAGTTTGCTGAGGTCCTGTGAGTGACAACTAGAGAGAGAATGGTTAAAGTTGTCATAGGCTTTGGGTTTAAAGCAGAGAAAGCTGAAACTGTCTTTCTTCTTCTTTGGGGGATCTCCTATTGCTTCTGATTGTGCATCTTTTTGGTTTTAAGATTTTAAGACATAGGTTTTAAGATTCTTGTTATGGAAATAAAGAAGCACTATTTTATCTAACACTATATATTTAAACACTATTTTATAAAACTCTGAGAGGGGCAATTTATGATTATGAGACCTCGACACAGATTTTGGAGAAGAACTGAAAAGTATCCATTAACAAATATGTATTTAAGGCATAGGCTGAGCAACTGAGGTTCATGGGAAAGCAAGGAAGAGATTGTGCAAACATGTACATATAATATGCTTAGAACCAACTACCCCACAATCACACATAAAACACATTCTGTCTCACAGAGATGGTTTCTAAGTTTCCTTTGTAAATATGAGGCAAGCAACAGGAAAAAAATATTGTAAAACCCCCCTTACTAACTGGGATACAATCCGCTGGTGGCTACATTTGTCCTTCTAAGAAACCACAAAAGGCTGGTTTTGTGCTCAAAATATGACCATGGTGTAATGTGATACTCCTTTTCATACAGAGCATAGAACTTTGATAGTTCTGTTTAGTTGCTTTATTTTTTTAAGAAAAAAAAAAAAACAAAAATAAAAACCTTTTGCTTTTTTAAACCTGAAGTAAAGAATTAATAAGTTATTTTGCCAAAAAATGTTCAAGTTCTTGCCCCAAACAGATCCAAGTCAGGGTGTTAGGAACTGTGCCCCTATAGACAACATGTTCCTTTATTACCCGAAAGAGAGAATAATTAGGATTCTTCAGAGAAACAAAGCCAACAGGATGTGCATCTACAGAAAGAGATTTATTATAAGAAATTGGTTCATGTAATTAGGAAGGTGGACAAGTGTCAAGACTGCTGGGTGAGCTAGAGACTATTGTTGAGTCAGTCAGTCAGTGGTGTAGTTCCTGTTCTAATCCAAGCTGAGAACCAGGCCTTACAGGGTATAGGGAGTGGATCTTTAATGGGCATCCAGCCCAGTAGAGAATGATCAGACCTGGACATTAGAAAGACTCAAAGGTTAAGTGGTACTGCAGGAAGTGTTCTAAATTATATTCTTCAATCCCCATTATTAACAGAGTAAGGTCACGATAGTATTTAAACTATTTTCTGCATACTTAGTATTCATGAGTTGGGCTTTAAATGGTTGGACACAACTTTTGAAATAAGCTTGTGGAATCAAAACAAATCACTTTTGTCTTTAAACTGTCAAGAGCCAAGAAATATGATGTAAGAGGAAGGGTAAGAGGAAGACTTGTTTCCCTCATAGCACAGTAATTCGATTTTACTTTGACCTGTAATAGTAATACATTTTCCCTTCTAAAGACCCCCAACCACATATTCCAGTATAGAGCCCACTATGTATTCAGGGTACTTGTATATGAAAATTCTCTGTTGTTTTAGGAGATTATATCTAAACACCTTTATTCTTTTGTGCCAGCTTCAGAAATCCTCATGCTGCCAGACTTTGAATGTGATATAAGCATCAACCTCCAAATAAGAAAGTAGATTCTGACAGAGCTATATAATCAAAAGTAATTTTCCTTTTGCAACCATTCCACAAAGAAACAGAAAATATTTGAAGTTCTTCAACTACTTCTACTGTCTTACATTAGTATTCTTTTTCGAGAGTTGTCATATGAAGCTAGGTCAAAGCTGAAATAATAATATCTCGCATCATTTTATTTTTTATTTTGGTACTTCTCCCCTAACTTACAGCCTGTCTCTTTTCAATATTCCCACTATCCTTTCATTTTGCTTTCTGGGCAATCTTTTCTCAAATCAAGGAGTGGAATTTTCTTGTTATGTTTTAAATACTTTAGAGCCACCCCTGTATTTCTAGGCAACAGTCTCATGAGCTCCAGTCTACACAAGGAAAAACAGAACGCATAGCCTGGGGGATTTGGGAAAGGAAGCGAAGACACCAGTGCTGGGATCACCCATCTGCTGCCTTTGACTTTGAAAACGAGTGAGCCCAAGGTGAAGACCAAGACAGGCCATATATAATAAAGGCATCTGGAAATTTTCAAATGATGCAAATGTATCTTCCAATTAAAAATAGAAACCTAAGTTTTAAAAAATAAGCCTTTGGAGAGGAAGTATCTCACCTCACCTCTAAACCAGAGCACAGCACATTCTAAGTTCAAAGATAGAGATACATCTGTGGTGCTTTTTAGAGGTGACAGAAAAGGTGATAAACCAGAGAAGCACTGATAGCTGAGGCTTGGCCAGGTTCAAAGTGTGGGTACCAGTGATACTGGGAAGCAGAGGAGGAAGGCTTAGGGCATTTTCTCATGCATCCAGAGGGCTGTGAGGGAAGATTTCATAGAGTAAGAGGTATTTGCCTTATGGCCTAGATCATATATTCTGTGTACTGCTGCCCAAATTCTTTGACTAGGGAACTATGCAGCTGTAGGTATAGATGTGATCTGCCCGCCTAACACTCAAGAAAGCTGGTGGCAGTCTCCTGTGTCTCAGCACCCTGCATAACCAGAAATAACAACAGAGACCAGCCTTCACTGCATACTTAATACTTCTTAGGCACATGGGTAAGTGCTTCGCATACATTATCTCACTGACTCTTCCAGGAAATACAGTGAACTATCACCATGACCACTTAACACATGAGGAGATGAAGTTGAAACATATAAAGTATTTTGTCCATTCAGCTAGAGAATGTGAGCAAAGGAATATAATTCCAACAGAACCAGCGACATAATCTGTGAGGCCCTCTGTTTATAAAGCTTATTATTTTCATTATTTCTAAAACCACTTTTAATACAAAAAGCTACACATATTTAATGTACGTAATTTGATGCATTTGGACGTGTGCCTATACCCACAAAACCATCACCTCCAAAATTTTCCTTGTGTCTCTTTGTTTTTGGTTGTGTGTATATATGGGTGTGTACGTATTAACACTTGACATGAGATCTACTTTGCTAACACATGTTTAAGTGCTCACTGCTATATTGTCAACTATAGGCAGAATGTTGTACACGCAATTTCTAGAACTTATTCATTCTTGCATAACTGAGACTTTATACATGTTGAACAACATCATCTCATTTTCCTCTCCTCCCAGCTTCTGGCAAATGCCAATCTATTCTTCCTTCTATGAATTTGCCTATTTTGGATACCAGTGTGGAATCATGCAATATTCGGCCTTCTGTGACTGGCTTAGGAGCAAGCATCTTTTAATTTTAAGGCTGGAGTCAACATCTGCAGGGATGATGGAGCCCAAGAAAATAAAGTCTGTCACTGTTTCCATTATTTCCCCATCGATTTGCCATGAAATGATGGGACTGGATGCCATGATCTTCGATTTTTGAATGTTGAGTTTTAAGCCAGCTTTTTCACTCTCCTTTCACTTTCATCAGGAGAATCTAGTTCCTCTTTGCTTTTGCCATAAGGATGATGTCATCTGCATATCTGTGGTTATTGCTATTTCTCCCGGCAATCCTGATTCCAGTTTGTGCTTCATCCAGTCCCGCATTTTGTATAATGTACTCTGCATAGAAGTTAAATAAGCAAGGTGACAATATACAGCCTTGACATACTCCTTTCCCAATTTGGAACCAGTCTGTTGTTCCATGTCTGGTTCTAACTGTTGCTTCTTGACCTGTATACAGGTTTCTCAGGAGGCAGGTAAGGTGGTCTTGTATTCCCATCTCTTCAGAATTTTCCACAGTTTATTGTGATCCACACAGTCAAAGGCTTTAGCATAGTCAGTGAAGCAGAAGCAGATGTTTTTTCAAGAATTCTCTTGCTTTTTCTATGATCCAACGGATGTTGACAATTTGATCTCTGGTTCCTCTGGCTTTTCTAAATCCAGCTTGAACATCTGGAAGTTCTCGGTTCACGTACTGTTGAAGCCTAGCTTGGAGAACTTTGAGCATTACTTTGCTAGCGTGTGAGATGAGTGCAATTGTGTAGTGGCTTGAACATTCTCTGCCATTACCTTTCTTGGGGATTGGAATGAAAACTGACCTTTTCCTGTAGCTTTGTTATGTATTTTGAAATGAAAGAAGTATGATGGCCCCAGCTCTGCTGTTGTTTCTCAAGACTTACTTTGTCTATTTGTGGTATTTTGTGATACCACATTAAATTTTGGATTAGTTTGTTTCTTTGCCTGAGAATAATGCCATTGGGTTTTTGATTTGGGATAGTACTGAATCTTTAGATCACTTCGGGTAGCGTGGGCATTTTAATAGAAATATATATATATTCCAGTCCATGAATGTTGGATGTATTCTCATTTATTCAAGTTTCTTTAATTTATTTTATCAGTGTTTCATAGTTTTCAGCATACAGACCTTTTAACACCTTGGTTAAATTTATTCCTGGGTATTTCATTCTTTTTCAGAATATGATAAATAGAATTGTTTTCTTCATTTCCTTCTTGGATAGTTTATTGTCATTGTGTAGACATAAAACTGATGTTTGTATGTTGAGCTTGTATCCTGCAACTTTACTGAATTTGTTTATTAGTTCTAACAGGTGTGTGTGTGTGTGTGTGTGTGTGTAACGTTTTGGGTTTTCCATGTATAAAAATGTGTTATCTGCAAACAGAGATAATTTTATTTCTTCCCTTCTGATTTGGCTGCCTTTCATTTCTTGATATTGCCTAATTACTGTGGTTAGGAATTCCAATGCACTATATTGAATAGAAGTAGCAACAGTGGGCATCCGTGATTTGATCCAGATCTCTGAGGAAAAGTCTTCAGCATGTGAATTACACTCAATGATAACATGCTGAAGGCTTTTTACATGGTCTTTATTATGTTGAGTTAAATTCCATCTACATCTCCTTTGTTGAGTGTTTCTATTATAAAAGTGTGAGTTAGTCAAATGCTATTTTTTTGCCTCTGTTGAGATAATCATATGATTTTTATTCTTAATTATGTTAATATGATAGATAGCATTTACCAATTTTCATATGTCAAACAATTCTTGCCTCCTAGAAATAAATCCCACTTGATCATGGTGTATGATTCTTTTAATGTTCTGTTGAATTTGGTTTAGCTAGTATTTTGTTTGAGACTGGCTGCATTTATGTGCATCAAGGATATTGGTCTGTAATGGTCTTACTTGTATTTTCTTAGAGTGTCCTTATTGGCTTTGCTATGAGGCTAATGCTGATCTAGTAAAATGAGTTTGACTCTACTAAGGATTGTTGCTAATTCTTCTTTAAATGTTTGGTAGAATTCACCAGTGGAACCTTCTGAACCTGAGGTGGTGGTTGCCATTGTTGTTGTTGTTGGGAGACTTTTGATTATTGATTCAAAGTTCTTATTTGTTATTGATGTGTTCAGTTTTCCATTTCTTCATGATTCAGTCCAGGTCAGTTGTATATTTCTAGGTATTTACCCACTTTTTTCCCTAGGTTATCTGATTTGTTGGCATATAATTGTTCATGGTAGTCCTTTTTTGAACGCTTTATTTCTGTCACATCAGTTGTAAAGTTTCCTTCTTCTTTATAAAATTTTATTTATTTGGTCTTTTATCTCTTTCTTTTTTAGTTAGTATAGCTTAAGTACTGTCAATTTTTTTTTTGTCTCTTCAAAAAGCCAACTTTTTAATTCAGTGACTTTTTTTATATTGCTTTTATAGTTTATTTCATTTATGTCTTTTGTGATTTGTTTCCTTCCTTCCCTAACTTTGTGCTTGATTTCTTCTTATTTTTCTAGTTCCTTGAGGTTTAAAGATAGGTTGTTTATTTTAGCGCTTTCTTATTCTTAAATGTAGACAAAGTGAGCTCTTCAGGTTGAAACAAATAGTATTAAGCAGCAACATGAAAGCATATGATAGTATAAAACTCACTGGTAAGGGGATGCCGTCTATGGGGTTGCACAGAGTCGGACATGACTGAAGCGACTTAGCAGCAGCAGCAGCAGCAAGGGTAAATATACAGACAAATATGAAAAACAGTAATACTGTAATACTGGTTTGTAAATCATTTTTAATTTTAATGTAAAAGTTAAAAGACAAAAGTATTAAATTGTATACATAAAACTTGATAATAGGTTTATAACATTAAAATGTAAATCTCAATATTAATAATATGATGAGTTATTTTTTCCATCTCTACTGATCTGTAGTTCTGGCCATTTATTTGCCATCCTGTAAGTCTCTAAGATGGAGAAGGCAATGGCATCCCACTCCAGTACTCTTGCCTGGAAAATCCCATGGACGGCGGAGCTTGGTAGGCTGCAGTCCATGGGGTCGCTAAGAGTCGGACATGACTGAGGGACTTTCCTATCACTTTTCACTTTCACACATTGGAGAAGGAAATGGCAACCCACTCCAGTACACTTGCCTGGAGAATCCCAGGGACGGGGGAGCCTGGTGGGCTTCCATCTATGGGGTCTCACAGAGTCGGACACGACTGAAGCGACTTAGCAGCAGCAACAGCAGCAAGTCTCTAAGAGAAGATATTCATCTTTAAATTAGAGACCAGTGTTTTACAGCTGAGGTATTTGTGTTCTGGTAATTGTGAAATTGTCCTATGCAGACACAGTAAGCTTCCATGAGATATACCAAAGTGTATGTGCCCTTGAGCTTTCTGAAAGAGAGGTGCTATATAAATCAAATCAGGTATTAACATTGTCACAACTTTATGTGATAGCATAACCAGCAGCAGCTGGTAGCAGCAACCAGCAGCAGTCTGCCCTGAAAGTGTTTATTCTCATCTAGGCATGATCATGCATTAATGAGTTGATATTTAAATATGACAGGGCTCATTTTTAACTTAATTTGAAAATAGTAAATTGTTAGTGGTTTTATATTTCCATTTCCATTGCAGAGGGGCCACAACTGGTATATACTGTGGTCCAAACATGCATATTACTGAAATATGTCTGCTGTTTTATAGCTATGGCTTGAAGACCTCTTACATTGCTAATGGGATGAAGTTATATGCTCTCTTTTAGTTTCTGATGAGTAGTGACTCTCATATCAATTGTGGGGTTTAAAAAAACATGCAAGAAGTCATTGGTGAACAGTTGTTCCAAGTAGGCTAGTCTTTTTTACTTTCCTCTTACTCTTATTTTTTTATTTACATATATTAAGCCTCTGTGGGTCAAAAATCTCTCATTGGGGTTAGGTTTGCTCCAAGGAAGGTAAGAGTTTTGAAAACAATTATATCTCTCAAACTTTGTAGAGAGGGGGCCAGAAGAGACAGAGTAGGGAAAGTCAGGAAGAAAAGGAAGGTGGTGATTACATAAATGAATTAGACAGGAGATAAGGAAGATTTCAGAGGAGACAAGGGATCTATCAATCAATTTTCTCTCTCTTTGAAAAGCATAGCAATGTGATTTATGTCTTTTAAATAGCGTCTAAACAGTATTCTATTCTTCTAAATTTAAAAAAGCTGAAAAATAAAGAAAAAGAAACAGACTAACTTTTGTATTAAGTACACCTTAGCAACGAGATAACCCTGGGTAGGAGGAAAGGGGTGGAAGAACAGATTTTTTAAAACACCAATATTCTTAGTTTTGTTTTATAATTGAGCCATGAGTTAAAATTTTTGAATTGGTTACTAAAGGAATCTATTACTGGCTTTATTGCCACGATCAAATATTCTAGGCATACTTAGGCTTAAGGTTTCAATTTTACAGAAAGCTCTTTCAATTGCCATCTCTGGAAGAGATTAGTTTATGAGACGAGAGCAAACTCAATTTGAAAAAAAGTTTTTTGAGCTCTTATTCTGTATATAGCACTGGGCATCATGGAGCATACAAAGAAAAGAAAACATCATGATTGGGCATATCAGCAGCACATGTGGAACAATTAAAGGCAGCAGAGGCAGCTCATGGTGGGATTCGAGTGTGGCATCACTCTAAGCACTTAGGGAGATAAGAGGAAGGACCAATTGCCTCAGGTAGAGCGAAGCTTAAACAAATGTTAAAAGAGTGAAAAGGTCTCAAATAAGTCACAAGGGAAAGAAGCCTTTCCAAACTGAGGCATTAAAAAGACAACAGGGAAAAGAAAGAGTGGGATGAATTGAGAAAGTAACATTGACATATATATATACTATCATGTGTAAAATATGTAACTAGTGGGAAGCTGTATATAACACAGGGAGCCCAACCTGGTGCTCTGTGCTGACCTACAGGGGTGGGATGGGAGAGGAGAGGGGGGCTTAACAGGGAGGGGATATATATATGATTGATTTGCATTGTTGTAGGGCAGAAACCAGCACAAAATTGTAAAGCAACATTCTGTCAATTAGAAAAATAAATAAATAAAGATGGATTGACATAAAAATTAGCCTTGGGCCAATCTGGAGGTGGGTAGATCAGACCTGAGTTTACAGGGCAAAGCAAAGATTACTGCTGGAAGTCTTAGAGGATATGAACTAGAGAAAATGGGGAAATGAAGTTATCTGTGCATAGGAAACGTTTATTAAATGCCTAACGTGTGCTGGGCACCACTTTAACATTTGTAGTTACAAAAACAAGTAGGATTTTATACTCCAGAATCTCACTGTTTCATGAAAGAGACAAACAGGTAAGTTAATACAAAATTAATGTAATATACTTGATAATGGAGGCTTTAAGATTTTCTAGGGGCAATAAGAAAGGGTATCATCTACGTAGGAGTTGCTACAAATAAATATAATCTCTTTCCCATTATAGCGTTCAGATCAGAAACTTGGATTTAGGCATTTCTGTGTAGATGTAATGGGAAAAATCCTAAATGCCAAAGATTTGAACTGTCCTTCCTGCAAATCAAGTTTTAGTGTCTTCTGACTTAAAAGCAGTGGTTGTTTCATTGGGTATGTTCAGCCTTAGCATCACCACTGACAATTCAGTGGTTTGACAAACCTAGGAGGGAGAAAAAAGACCTGGAATCAAAGAATGTTTTCAATGCTTTAGGGTGTATTTACAATAGAACACATCTCCATTTAGAGCAACATAAGCTCTGCAGACTCAAGCTTCTGTAGTTTGAAAGCCAAATGGATTGTTTGAGAGAATGTGGTTTCTGCTGATAATTGGAAGAAGGATAAGAAGGTTATAAACAATGGGCTAAAAAGTAAATAATGTTTAGGGAACAATTTTACTCGGTATCTCTACTTCTTATAATTAAGTCTCAGCTCAGTAATTTGTTTGGAACTCAATTTTCAGTAATTTTTTGCAAGTCATAGGATGCTAGGTCTATGGGTATGCTGGTTGTGTTAAACTAACCTACTGAAGTTATGGCTAAAGAAATTTAGAAAAGTCATGGTAAAGTTTTAACTATTGCATACTATCTACATTGGAAAACTGTTGTCATATGGAAGTAAGGAGAAATGGGTCACTTTGTCTGTAGACTTTACAATAAATTCAATATTCATTCATTTATTCATCTACTCACTAAATTTTACTGAGTATTTTCCATTGACTAGACATTGTGTTGGTTTCTTGTTAAGATTTTAGGATTGGGCAAGTTTCATCTTTTTGTTAAATTGAAATGTAGTAGATTTACAATGTTTTGTTAGTTTCAGCTGTACAACTAGAGCAAAGTAATTGTTATGCAAATATATGAAAAAGAAAACTGAAACTATTAGTGATTCAGTCATATCTGACTCTTTGAGACCCCATGGACTGTAACCCACCAGGCTCCTCTGTCTGTGGAATTTTCTATGCAAAAATACTGGAGTGGGGAACCATTCCCTTCTCCAAGAGAATCTTCCCGACCCAGAGATCAAACCCATGTCTCCTGCATTGTGGATTCTTCATCATCTGAGCCACCAGGGAAGCCCACAAACATATATGTCTATGTTTATATTCTTTTTTCTATTCTATTCCACTATAGGTTATTACAAGATATTGAATGCAGTTCCCTGTACTATACAGTAATTTCTTGTTGCTTATTTTATATATAGTATTGAGCATTTGTTAATTTCCTATTCCCTGTTTATCCCCCCTTCCCAATTTGGTAAGCATAAGTTTGTTTTCTGTGTCTGTCTTTTTCTGCTTTGTTCCTTTGTACTGTTTTTTAGATTCTACATATAAACGATATCATTCAATGTTTGCTTTTCCCTGTCTGACTCCCTTCATTTAATATGATATTCTTTAGGTCCATGTTTCATCTTTGAAATCCCATTAAGCAGTTTGCAATAGTGCATTGTAGTAATAATAAAGCTAACTAAAACTTATTGTACACTCACTGTGTGCTAGGCTCTTTTTAAAGTATTAACTCATTAAATAAATATATATATTTTGTGAGTATATTATTATTTTTGCCTTTCTTTTACAATTGAAGCAACTGAAGCTCAAGAGTAAGAGACTTGCCAAGATCACAGAGCCATACGGATTCCGATTCAGGCAGCTAGAATCTAATCTCTTAAATATTTTGATAAATAGAGTATGCATCTTTTTCAACAATCAGCAAGAATGTATTGAGTATATCCACTGACATGTGAACATTTCCAGAGAAAAGACTTTTCCTATGTTATCTCCTTATGCTCAAAAACTAGCAAGGAAAGCCATTGTTAGATATTTGCATGTGTGTGTGTTTGTGTATGTGTTAAGTCGCTTCAGTCATCTCTGACTCTTTGCAACACTATGAACTGTAGCCCACCAGGCTGTCCATGGAAAACTCCAGGAAAGAATATGGGAGCGGATTGCCATGCCCTCCTCCAAGGGATCTTCCTGACCCAGGGATTGAACCTGCATCTTTTTACATCTGCTGGATAGGCAGGCGGGTTCTTTAACACTAGTGCCACCTGTGAAGTCCTTATTAGATATTTATTTAATGTTATTGCATATATACATCAAGGAATACTCAAAACATAGAAGATAGGGTTTCTACTTCAACATATTTATATCCTAACTACCACTGTAACTAGACTTTATATTTGTTAACAAAAAATTTTCAAAACTTGGAATAAGGCAAAAGTGTATATAATATGTCCACTGAAAGTTATGCTGCTTCATTGTGTAATAGGGCCACCCAAGAATTATCTCATTCTCTAGGAAAACATGCTGGTGTTTGAATTTGTTACTTATTGAAATTAATTAAATGCAAATACTACGAACTTACATATTGACTTGTAGATTTCTCTGTGGTAGACAAGATGACCCCAAAGGTTATAGCTTTATTTTTCTGTAGGGGACTAACTGTTTTTCCTAGTAACTGCAGTCTAACATTGATTGTCCTGATACTTTGAAATAAATATTCAGTTCCTTACATAATCTTGGGACCAACTTTATCATCTTGTTGTCATTTAGTCACTAAGTCATGTCTGGCTCTTTGTGACCCATGGACTGTAACCCACCAGGCTCCTTTGTCCCTGGGATTTCCCAGGCAAGAATACTGGAATGGACTGATTTCCTTCTCTTGGGGATCTTCCCAACCCAGGGATCGAAGCTGGGTTTCTGACATTGCACTTATTTTTTGCTCTTACACTACTAAAATTTTCTCAAATGCAATTCTGTCTGGTGAGCCGCATGATGACTCCAAAATTTATTAAAATTATGGGAAGAAACTAGACTGTTCTGAAAGATGCTTACTGCATGGTTGTGGAGAAAAGACAAGACTGCACGTGTACACAATGGTGCAGGAAATGGCCTCAGAGCCAGACTTTGACGTAACTAACTAGGAAGTGGGAAGAAGTGAGTGTTCAACAACTAGTCAGTCTTACTATCCTTTGACTTTAATGGCCCTTATCAGAGTAAATGCTATTAGACTTACTCTTGAGTATAGAAATCATGTCACATCCATCTTTGTATCCCTTCGGCCTGAGAGGGTGCCTTGATGTTTATGCTTTCAGGAAATGATTGCTGAGTCAATGTCCCAGTTAATACCAATTTGAGCTTTGTGTAAAACCTTTAGTTCTATTTTACTCTCTCACACACACAAAAGGAAAACATGGAACCATTTTTGCATACGGACTTAAAGCTGGTAATGTCATGGAGAATTAAATAGAGATACTATATCTATGGTTAAAATAACCATAGATTTAACAATGCAGAAGAAAAGATTATAACATTAGATGGGACAGAGACCACATAATAGTTTCCTTGAAAGTATGGTATCACTCTACTTTTTACAAAGGGAGAGAAACAAAATTAGTATCACAGCCCCTGAATAAAAGAATTTGATGATATCATCATCACTGCAGTTAAGAAAGACAATTCTTAAAGAAGCATGACAGAGAGAAAGAGCGAGGGAATAGAGAAGAATGAGAGAGAAAATATGAAGAAATAAAAGCATTCCCGGGATTAATTCTTACCCTGGGCACATCGTATATGCAGCCTCTGAAATCGCCTAATTCATCTCTGTCTGTTACTCTGATTTGGATGATAGAGTGGCTCAGTTAAATTGAAATTGAGTTAACTTGACAACCAAAGACTGGCATTGTTACTGGCTGAAAATCATTAATTTTGATGTGATAAACTCCTTTCTAATGGGGCATTTTTTATTACCTCTGGTGTTTTTTTGTTTCGGTGACTTTTTCCAATAAAGTCAATATTTCAAGTGTGCCAGAGGAAAAACAAAACAACCATATACTCCTTTCTCCATTATTATTATATTTAAAAACTCCTTGCTGCCCTTGTTTGCTTAATGTAAAATGAAAAATCAACAAGATTAAGAACAATAAATTGTGATAGTAATGTATTGATTAATTCACAGGTTTTATCAACATATAAACATGGAAATAAGTATGAAATATATGAAATATACTAAATCTGGATATCAGATGGAAGTTTAAACCTACTGGAATACAACCCAGTCATCTGACAATGTCTTAATCAGTAAATATCTTCCTTTGGGAGCCTGCTGTATGAATAGTGTCTTTGTACCAGAAGTTCAAAGAAGCATTTCTTGTTTAGGCACAATGGGTCACAACCTTGGCTGCATATTGCCATCTCCAGAACTTCATATATATATATACGTATATATATATATGTATATGTAAGTATATACATATATATGTATGTATATTGGGCTTCCCAGGTAGCCCAGTGGGTAAAGAATCCACCTGCAATGCAGGAGATGCAGGAGACACGAGTTAGATCCTGGGTCAGGAAGATTCCCTGGAGGAAAGCATGACAACCCACTCCAGCGTTCTTGCATGGGAAATACCCATGGACAGAGGAGCCTGGAGGGCTATAACCCTTAGGGTTGCACAGAGTCGGACATGACTGAAGCGACTTAGCATGCACGCACAAATATAAGTTAACTCTCTCTATATATATGATTATTCCTAGAGATTTGTATTTAATTGGTATGTGGTGCATCTGGATAATGGAATTTACCAAAGATCTCCAGGTGATTTACATAAGGATAACACGTTAACTGAATGACAGCTTGTCTTAAGATGTGTTCTGTCAACTCAGAAGGGTAGACTCAAAAATATTAAATGAGAATCCTTCACTCCAACAGGCTTCCCTGGTGGCTCAGAGGTTAAAACGTCTGCCTGCAATGCAGGAGACCTGGGTTCTATCCCTGGGTCGGGAAGATCCCCTGGAGAAGGAAATGGCAATCCACTCCAGTATTGTTGCCTGGAGAATCCCATGGATGGAGGAGCCTGGTGGGCTACAGTCCATGGGGTCACAAAGAGTTGGACACGACTGAGCGACTTCACTTTCACTTTCACTCCAATATGATGGTGAGCAGGTCACCTCTTGGTAACCTGATAGACTGGCAGTGGCTGCCTGGAAAGCAGTATTAAAAAAGACATTAAAGCCACCTGTGACCTCAGGAGGACATGGTACTCTGATGTACTAGGGACAGGAAGAGTAAACACCATATATTGCCCACCCCTGATTTTGCAAAAATATATATGTTTAGATTTAATTCAGATGACCTAATAAGTGACCTCAATTCAGCAAAGAATCAGCACCTTCTTCTTCCCCTAGTTTTGATTTTGTGAGGCAAAAGTGCTCTTTGTCCTGATTCTTTTTTGCTTCCTCTTTCTCTGTTTTCACAATTTCAGCCTTGACTAGGTGGTGATAGAAAATATTGATTAAAAGGGCTCATGTTGCTTCCTTAAGACTGAACTTCTTGAAGTCAGAAATTGTGCTTTATAATCTTTGTATCCCCAACATCTAAAATAGCGTTTGGTATGTGAGTGCTAATATAAACAATCAGTGCATTCAAATGGCTTCACTCAAGCCCACTTTTTGAAACACATATCTTCTAATCTT
This sequence comes from Bubalus bubalis, assembly GCF_019923935.1. Taxonomy (NCBI): domain Eukaryota; kingdom Metazoa; phylum Chordata; class Mammalia; order Artiodactyla; family Bovidae; genus Bubalus; species Bubalus bubalis. The sequence goes on along the minus strand of NC_059177.1, from coordinate 20,416,429 downwards.
TAAGAACCACTTCTACTTTTTAAAAACCATCCTTATTCTATCTCTTCCTCTGTGTTTAGTTATTACAGCATTGTCTTGGTTCTGCTGGATGGAAGGTGTCTTTGGTTGGAAAAGCTTTATTTTTAGTCTGATAATCTTCCTGTACTGTTTCCTGTGTGTCCTTTCACGCTGCCTCTTAAGACTGTTGTCTTTGACAAAGATGGCGGCCACATTATCTCCCATTGCTTATGTTCCCCTGCTGTGTGACCTGGCCAGTCCTGCACCAAGAGGTGGGGTTTATTCCTCCACCAACTTAAATCTAGGCATCTTCTGTACTACTTTGATGAATAGATATGGTGCAAGTGATTCTGTGCTTATTTCTTGAGCATAGCTTTTAGCTGTCCTGGCAGCTTCATATGTCTCCTTCATGGAAGCCAGCAATCTTGTAAGATTTGTGTCTACCCTGAGGCTTCAGGCTAGGGTGGAAATGCAATATGGTGAGAGAGAGAGAGAGAGATGCCAAGAAGCACCAAGGTACCAGGTGTGTAGATGAAGAGACCTTGGCTGTGGTTCCTCTAGTCCTGGCTACCAGCTGATGCCTCATGGTTCAAACTGCCCATCTGAGCCTTTCCTAATATCCTTCCCACAAGAGTCTGAGCAAAACAAAAATCAACAAAATATTTTTAAGTCACTAAGTGGTACTTTGTTATACAGTAATAGCCAACAGGGACAGATTCTGATCAATTCATATCAACCACTGCAGTCCCTCCACGATGCTGCACTTTCTGCTAACTGGCCTCTTCTTGAAGACAAGTTTCAAATTACCAGAGCTTGACCACATGGTCAACATGTCTCCAGACACTACTTAGTGCTCTGGGGTGACCTAAATGGGAAGGAAATCTAAAAAAGAGGGAATATATGCATATACATAGCTGACTCACTTAGCTGTACAGCAGAAACTAACAAACATTGTAAAGAAACTGTTTCATAAAGATTAATTTAAACAATATTTCTAGATTCAAAGAGGTCTCTTTGACTTCCAGCAATATCTTATGTTGGGTGAATGACTTTGGACGTAACATTTTTCTTTCCTGATCTTCAGTTTTCTCATTTTGCGAAATGAATACAAGCTAAAAATGGTGCATGCATGCTAAGTTTGTTAGTAACCAGTCTGTTGTTCCATGTCCAGTTCTAACTGTTGCTTCCTGACCTGCATACAAATTTCTCAAGAGGCAGGTTAGGTGGTCTGGTATTCCCATCTCTTTCAGAATTTTCCACAGTTTATTGTGATCCACACAGTCAAAGGCTTTGGCATAGTCAATAAAACAGAAATAGATGTTTTTCTGGAACTCTCTTGCTTTTCACATGACCCACCGGATGTTGGCAATTTGATCTCTGGTTCCTCTGCCTTTTCTAAAACCAGCTTGAACATCAGGAAGTTCATGGTTCACGTATTGCTGAAGCCTGCCTTGGAGAATTTTGAGCATTACTTTACTAGCATGTGAGATGAGTGCAATTGTGCAGTAGTTTGAGCATTCTTTGGCATTGCCTTTCTTTGGGATTGGAATGAAAACTGACCTTTTCCAGTCCTGTGGCCATTGCTGAGTTTTCCAAATTTGCTGGCATATTGAGTGCAGCACTTTCACAGCATCATCTTTCAGGATTTGGAATAGCTCAACTGGAATTCCATCACCTCCACTAGCTTTGTTCGTAGTGATGCTTTCTAACACCCACTTGACTTCACATTCCACGATGTCTGGCTCTAGATGAGTGATCACACCATTGTGATTATCTGGGTCATGAAGATCTTTTTTGTACAGTTCTTCTGTGTATTCTTGCCACCTCTTCTTAATATCTTCTGCTTCTGTTAGGTCCATACCATTTCTGTCCTTTATCAAGCTCATCTTTGCATGAAATGTCCCCTTGGTATCTCTAATTTTCTTGAAGAGATCTCTAGTCTTTCCCATTCTGTTGTTTTCCTCTATTTCTTTGCATTGATCACCGAGGAAGGCTTTCTTATCTCTTCTTGCTATTCTTTGGAACTCTGCATTCAGATGCTTTTATCTTTCCTTTTCTCCTTTGCTTTTTGCTTCTCTTCTTTTCACAGCTATTTGTAAGACCTCCCCAGGCAGCCATTTTGCTTTTTTGCATTTCTTTTTCATGGGGACGGTCTTGATCCCTGTCTCCTGTACAATGTCACGGACCTCATTCCATAGTTCATCAGGCACTCTATCTATCTAGGCCCTTAAATCTATTTCTCACTTCCACTGTCTAATCATAAGGGATTTGATTTAGGTCATACCTGAATGGTCTAGTGGTTTTCCCTACGTTCTTCAATTTAAGTCTGAATTTGGTAATGAGGAGTTCATGATCTGAGCCACAGTCAGCTCCTGGTCTTGTTTTTGTTGACTATATAGAGCTTCTCCATCTTTGGCTGCAAAGAATAAAATCAATCTGATTTCGGTGTTGACCATCTGGTGATGTCCATGTGTAGAGTCTTCTCTTGTGTTGTTGGAAGAGGGTGTTTGCTATGACCAGTGTGTTTTCTTGGCAAAACTCTATTAGTCTTTGCCCTGCTTCATTCCATATTCCAAGGCCAAATTTGCCCGTTACTCCAGGTGTTTCTTGACTTCCTACTTTTGCATTCCACTCCCCTATAATGAAAAGGACATGTTTTTTGGGTGTTAGTTCTAAAAGGTCTTGTAGGTCTTCATAGTACCATTCAACTTCAGCTTCTTCAGTGTTACTGGTTGGGGCATAGACTTGGATTACTGTGATATTGAATGGTTTGCCTTGGAAACGAACAGAGATCATTCTGTCATTTTTGAGATTGCATCCAAGTACTGCATTTCAGACTCTTTTGTTGACCATGATTATTGGGGTTTAAATAAGATGTTTAAAACCACTGAGCAGAGTGCTTAGCTTGACTTAAGTGCCTAGTACATGGGACTTATTAAAAACTGCAAAATATTAATAATACCAGTTTTCTGCTTCTGTTTGTTTTGTTGTTGTTTCATTAATTATTGGCTGGGTATCAGTGGTTCATGTTTCTTCCTAACTGCATCCTCCTTACTCTGAGACACTCATATTCTCAGAGTTTGGAAATATTGCCTCTTCAGAACTTCAGCCCATCATGGTTCTTTAGTGAGTACCCAGCATGGCTCCCTGTCCCCATCATTTTAGGTGAGAAGGCAGATCTCTCAAAAGAGATTTCTTTGAATAGGTCCTCCCCAAGGAAGCAGCAGATTCTCTCCTCTCTGATTTTCTCTTCTTTATTGTTTCATGGAATTTCCCCTTCTTTCATATGTGGAATGAGGGAGAAAATGGTTGTATTTAATATGTCAAAGTTATGGCTGGCATTTAAGTTTATAACGACCATTGAATGTAGAAGCTATGGAGACAAACCAATGGCATTTCAAAGCAAGTACTTCCTGAACTCTCTATCTTGTATTTTTAGCTATTATTTTAAGGATCTAATTTTCCCAACAGACTGAGGATCCCTTAAAGTTGGGCAATGCTCTTTTCTTCTTGTACATGGAGATAGACATTTTACAATTCTGAGTACATTGGACATTTATTTGAATACAAGACACACAAGTGAATAGAGAAAAAGTGGCTAATGAGTGGCCAATGATGTTTTAGATATTCACAAATTATGTTCTTTAAAATATAGTCTCTAAAGCACCATCTTAATAAAGACAGGCAGGATTAAAATAGTAAACAGACACAGAATATATCAGTGCTCATTCAAAGGTGATGTTCTGGTCAGTGGGTGGTGAGTGAAACACCCAGGCCTTTTTCATTTTGTGGCTCCATCATCATTCAGAGTTATGTCCATACAGCCAGTGTAGGAGGAGACCCACCTACTCGCTTGAAATCACCAGCCACAAAACACATCACTTCTGCTCCACTGGGTAGAACTAGCCATATAACCTCACCTAAATTCAAAAGGGAAAATTCATGAAGGCAGGTGGTTTGGGTGTTCTTCATGTAGCGGATGCCCTGTGTCATGTTTAGCACCATTTCGTTGTTGTTCAGTCACTCAGTCATGTCTGACTCTTTGAAACCCCCTGGATTGCAAGGTACCAGGCTTTCCTCTCCTTCACCATCTTATGAATTTGCTCAAACTCATGTCCACTGAGTCAGTGATGCCATCCAAGTTTAGCACCATACTTGGCCTCTACCCACTGATGCCAGTGGCAACCCCCAGCCTCACCAGTTGTGACTCCAAAAAAATGTCTCCAGATGTTGCAAAATGTCCCCTTGAAACTGTGCCCCTTATGGTTAACAGCTGGTTACCAGCAGAATTTCTTGACCCTGTCTCACAGAACAACAGATTAGCAAACTGATTGTTAAAAACTCCTTAGCTTGTAAACTGCCTTCACTGATTATAGGCACCTTAGTTATTTTGTTTCTTTTCTTTTTTCTCTTTCTTTACTTGCATACCCTGCAAGCCTCAGGTAGGCTAGGTAGCCTATTGCAAGACTTCTTAATCACCCCATAGACATTGCCTTCAACATATGGGTAGCTATAGTAATGGGGGCTTAAATTGTTTTTTCAGGAACCTGGAGTCCGTTCTTGTACAGTTTAAGTCAGCTAAGACTAGTTTGGACAACTGACACTAAAACTAGGCCAGCACAATGATGAATAACCTTTTGATGTCACAGAGCCAAAACTCCACCCTCAGATAATACAAAACACCTCCATTTTTGAACACACATGCCATGAAGAGGCATGTAGCTCAGGTACACCTGCATGGAACACCAATTACCTCACCTTTTCTCTACTTCCCATCACCCTTCCCCATGCTTAAGACCATCCTGCTTCTTTATCTCATAAATATTCCCAACCCCTTGCCTTCAGGCAGTCGGATCTGAGGCTTGATTTCCTGTCTCCTCATTTGACTGCCTTGTGAATAAACTCTTCTCTGCCACAAACCTCAGCATCTCAGTGTTTGGTTTGCTGTGTATCAGGCAAATGAACCTGGTTCAGTAACACCCTGGGGTATAAAATCACTCATGGTTAACAACCTCTAGATACACCCAATATGCATTAGTGGAATAGCGGTAGGATAATCACAATAAAAACTTACATTCAAAAAGAGAAAGCTATAAAGCAATCATCAGTCTGGTCCATTGCCATGATGGGATCTTGGGAACAGGCAGTGAAGACACCTGGCAGTGAAGAGAGTTCCTTGACTAGAATCATCATATCCTCCTTTTGTTGTCTGGGAAGAACTCCCTCTGGGATGCTCTTCCTAGCCTGTTTCCCTCCTGGCTATATCTTAAGTGCACACAGGCGCCCATATGGAGCTTTTGTAGCCTGCTTGCTGCTGGTGCAAGTTTTGAGCCCCTGGGATGTTTTATGACTTGAGCAGTTAAAGGCATCTTTAGGTCAGGCTTGTGTTTTCACCGGCAATGCAATTCTCTTAAAAACTTAGTAGACTTTTGATCTATTTGCTTCTAGGGAGTTCTAGATAGCAGCAACAATGTCCTAAGCTTTTGCCTAGATGCATCCTCCATATTTCTTTTCTTCTTTGTACACACATCCCTTTCTCCTAAATTAATGGCACTTACCTTGAGGCTATCTGAAATAAAAGGCTTGGGTAGATATATAAAAATCTCTGTGTTTGCCACAAGGCTGAGTTCCTTTTTTTTAAGTGAGTAGTTTTAATAGGCCTTCTTTAAATTGTCTCCTGTTCTTTGCAATCTAGAAGAAACTGGCTACTTCAGTCCCGAAATTCTTTAGTTTCTGTTTGCAAACTTTTGCTTGTAATGACTTCCTATAAGCAGCAAGAAATGACCAATAAGTACTGGTATTGTAACACATTCCATCTGCTGCTTCCAGAGCAATAGACTCAGTATGCCTTTGATCTTCTTTCCAAGTGATTCAAGGTGACAGTTCTACCTAACAGGCCTCCATCTTTGCAGACTGTAAAGTCTATTTCTGAACTACCTGCTGTGAGCGCAATCAGTCCTTCATTGCTACATATTTTATCAGTTTTTTTTTTAAAGCAGTACTGCACTTGAAAATGTTAATTCCCATATTAGGTGGTATAGATTTAACTGCTTTGACACATAGATAATATGCACTAAAATTTAGCCATTTATGGCATCACCGACTCAATGGACCTGAGTTTGAATGAACTCCGGGAGATGGTGATGGACAGGGAGACCTGGCATGCTGCGATTCTTGGGGTCGCCGCAGAGTTGGACACGACTGAGCGACTGAACTGAACTGACCTGAACTAATATTTATTAATGCATATGTTAATGCTTATTAAAGTCAATGTATTAATATATTGACATGCAGTTTTATTGGGGCTTCCCAGGTGGCCTAGTGGTAAGACACCGCTTGCCAATGCAGGAGATGCAAGAGACATGGGTTCAACCCCTGGGTCGGGGAGATCTCCTGGAGAAGGAAACAGCAACCTACTCCAGTATTCTTGCTGGAAAATTCCATGGGCCAAGAAGCCTGGTGGGCTACAAGGAGTTGGACATGACTGAGCACACATGCACACACACACACACACACACACACACAATTTTATATATAAAATTATATATGTATATGATTTATATGTTTCTAATAATATAAACTATTTCAAACACACAAGTTTATTTTTTGGTCATGTAACTCTTCAAGGCAGGCATGATTTGTGGGTGGTTTTGCTCCTTAAAATGATTACAGGATAATGGTTTTTTCTATTTTATGGTTATACCACCCTTGGAGCCTCAGGAAGAAAAAGGATATGGTAGAAGAGCCATATCATATCCTCTCAAACTACATTGGCTTGAACTTAGTCATGTGACTATTATCTAATTACATGGATGGCTGGGTCATGCAGTCTAGCTGTGTGACCTGGCAAAGAAAGTCATAAGGATCTTGGCAGCAGCAGCTGCTCCTCCATGTCTTCTGTGTTCAAGTGAGTCCTGATCCCACTGAGTTTCTGACTTCTACACATAGATGTTTCATACTCAACTTGAAAGGCAATAGAATGTATGTGTGTGTGTGTGTGTGTGTGTGTGTGTGTGTTACGCACTCAGTCCTGTCCAACTCTTTGCAACCCCATGGACTGTAGCCCACCAGCTCCTCTGTCCATGGCAAGAATATTGGACCATTTCCTCCTCCAGGGGATTTTCCTGACCCAGGGGTTGAACCTGGGTCTTCCGCATTGCAGGCAGATTCTTTACCATCTGAGTCATGAGGGAAGTCCAATAATAGAATATGCCATCCCTAAATATGCCACTTTTGTATATTGATTAGATGAGCTGTAGGTACTTGAAAAACAGGACTTTCAGGGAGAGGCTTTCTCTGAACTCCGCTTATCTGCCTAAAGACAGAACTTCCAAAATGAATTCAACTGTATTTAATTGCCTCTCCATGAGATCCATCAACAGTAAATTCTCAACAGTCACAGAATACTAGAAATTGACACCACACCTAGACAAACTTTGTCACAAACTATCGCACCTTCCGTCTATTTTTCTAAAGGTCCTAAAAATCACTGACTTTCCCCTAAGAGGCCTATAACCCCTCTTCTCTCTCTTTATTAAGATGGTATTTAATCTTGAATTCTAAGCTCCTTTGGGGAGTTACACATTTTCTCCTGGGTATGTTCCATGTATACGTCAGGTATACGTGTTATTAAATTTCTGTTTGTTTTTCTCTTGTTAAGACATCTTTTATTACAGGGCCTTAGCTAAGAACTCAGAGGTTTTAGGGAAAATTACTTTTGCTCCCTGAAAAACTCAAAATGAAATGTTGTTCTTCCATTTCAGTAAATGGCATGATCATTCACTTAGTTGCTCAAGCCAGGAACCCAAGGATTCCTTCTCTCCCTCTACCATTTAATTTTCAGTCCTTGAATTTTGTTTGTTCATTTTAAACACAGCTAAAGAGAACTGGATTAATGGTAATCCTTGGTTTATTACATTCTTTGTGACTTTCCCTATACTATTTTTCTGCGCTTTCCTGTCTGAGGTAACTGCCATCTTTAAACTTTTTTCTTATGATATTTTATCATATATATATATATATTCCAAAAAGCATGTTGTTTAGGTATTTTAATGTTTATAAAAACAATCTTAGGCTATTTGTAATCTTCTGGGACTTGGCTTTTTATTCAATACTGTAATGTTAAAATTTCTCCATATATTACATATACATAAGGTTTAAAATATTGATTGTTGTATAATATTCCAATGATAATATCACACTTTATTCATATTCACTTGGCATTATCATTTATGTATTCTTGTGCATATGTTGGGAGCCCTAAATGTCCCCCTAAAATGTGCCTCAATAACATATTAATTATTTTGATTTAAAGTTACTTAACAAATGGCCAATGAAAGAGGAACACTCTGACTCTCTTTTCTATCTCCTGAAAGTAGAAACATGCCAGAAGTAGTGAATTAAGGCCTAGAAGCCTGTATAAGCAAAGCTTGTACCTCTTTCATTTCCTACCCCAAACTAAAACTCTATTTAATAGATTTTTCACTAATTAAACTCTTTATTTATTTATTTTTAAATTTTATTTTATTTTTAAACTTTACAATATTGTATTAGTTTTGCCAAACAAGGGTGTGGGGAGGGAGGAGGGGGGGAGGGTTCAGGGTGGGGAACACAGGTATACCTGTGGCGGATTCATTTCGATGTTTGGCAAAACTAATTAAACTCTTTAAAAGCTTCTTCACAAAAACCTAAGTTTCTTTGTTTGTCCTGTCAATTCCTCACAAACTGATTGTTCCTTTGTCTAAAATTTAGAAGAACAGATAACGACCTAGGCTTACCACTGGCATCTGAAGTATGTGTGTGTTGGGGGTCTAAAGTATATAGCACTGCACCCTCAATCTCTGGAATCTGACAGTGCTGATGCTGTGCTCTGCTTAGTCACGCAGTCAAGTCTGACTCTTTGCAACCCCATGTACTGTAGCCCACCAGGCTCCTCTGTCCATGGAGATTCTCCAGAATACTGGAGTGTGTTGCCATGTCCTTCTCCAGGGGATCTTCCCAACCCAGGGATCGAACCCAGGTCTCCCACATTGCAGGCAGATTCTTTCCCATCTAAGCCACCAGGGAAACTCAAGAAGAGTGGAGTGGGTAGCCTATCCCTTCTTGAGGGGAACTTCCTGACCCAGGAATCGAGAGGGGTCTCCTTCATTGCAGGTGAATTCTTAATCAACAGAGCTATCCGACAATATCCAAATTGATTTAAAATCTCAGACACCCTGCTTGTGTCTGAGAAGTACTTGGGGTTATGTGAGAGATCTTCCTTCACACAGATACACTGGGATTGCGTTCTGAAACAAAATAACTCCCATCAGAAAGATAAAAGATAAAATCTTTTCTATCAAACATTTGATATTGTCAGGCTTCTTAATTTTTACCCACAAAATTTGCATAAAATGATCCCTTAAAGCAGTTTTGGTTTGCATTTCTCAATTACTTTCAGTTGACCATCTACTCATATATTTGTTTTCCCATAAAATGTCTCTTCATGATTTATATGGAGATTCTTTTGGATGATTTTCCATGAAGATTATTGTGTCATCTACAAATGCTGCTGCTGCTGCTGCTAAGTCACTTCAGTCGTCTCCAACTCTGTGCGACCCCATAGATGGCAGCCCACCGGGCTCCACCAACCCTGGGATTCTCCAGGCAAGAACACTGGAGTGGGTTGCCATTTCCTCTTCTCCAGTGCATCTACAAATGGTAAGATGCTATTTCCTTCTTTCTAATCCTTATGACTTAATGTCTTCTTCCTGTCTTAGTTGCTGGCTCAGACATCCTGTACAGTGTTGAAATGAGTGGTGTGAATGTTTTTTAGTCCTGATTCTAAAGGAAGTGCTTCAAACACTTCCCTACTTAGGATGTTCTTTCTTTCTTTTTTTGTTTTAAAATTTTTTATTGAAGTATAGTTGCTTTACAATGTTGTGTTAGTCTCTGCTGTATAGCAAAGTGAATCAGCTGTACATATACCTTTATCCCCTCTTTTTTGGATTTCCTTCCCATTTAGGTCACCACAGAGGACTGAGTCAAGTTCTCCATGTTATACAGTAAATTCTCAATAGTTATCTATTTTATACATAGTAGTGTATGTATGTCAAACCCAAGGATGTTATTTATTATTGTTGTTATTAAATAGAAACTCTTTATCGGGCTAAGGACATTTTATTCTATTTTGAATTTACTAAATTTTTAAAAATCATAAATTTATGAAAGTCAGTATTTTAGGTGGATAAAGCTAGTAACATGCTGTGGGTTCCAAACAGCACTTGTTCCTTTCAAAAAAAGAATTTCACTATCAGTAAGTTTTACAAACACTGAATATTCTATTCACACACAATCTACATAATGTTAAGTGCTCAGAGAATTTCTGAGGTTAAATATCTTTTTTAGTCTACATTTGTCCAACACATTTGATACTAAAAATGTTCTCTTGTCCAACACTAATTAGTCTACATAGAAAAAAAGCAGATTGATCAGAGAAGGAAGCAATGGAATGTGGAGAGATATGGTAGAAAGTAGGTTTAATAGATCTTGGAAAATGTGTTGAAGAAATTTTTTTTGAAAATAAGTGGAACTGGGCAGCGAATTATTTTATTAGGGATTTTATTAGGGAAGGAGAAAAAACAAGGAAGACAAGAAGAAAGATTCAAAAATGATACTGAGGTTTGGAAGGTAATAAGTGGGGAAATGAAGTCATGAAGCAAACATAGGAAAGATAGTGAGAGAACTTTAATTCAGTTTGAGCAATTCTACATTTGAGTTGCCTGAAAGAATTTCAGGTGATTTCCAGTAAGCAGTTGGATATTCATTTCTGTACCTCAGGAGTAGATTAGAGGTTTTCTTGTTTTTTGTTTTCCTTAAATTGGAAGATAATTGCTTTACAACGTTGTGTTGGTTTCTGCTGTACATATATACAATGGAATGTTATTCAACCATAGATTAGAGGTTTGGGAGTCACTCTTATAAAGCTAGCTGATAAAGTGAGTATGAATTCCTAATGTGAAAATGATGAGAAATCAAACATCCAGTTCAAGAAAAAGTTCTTGGGGAAACAGCCATATTTAGAGGGATGAGAAGAAGAAAAGAAATGAGTAAACTCAGGGAGGAGCAGAAAGGAATGACAGAGAACGAGATGGTTGGATGGCATCACCGACTCAATGGACATGAGTTTGAGTAAACTCCGGGAGTTGGCTATGGACAGGGAGGCCTGGTGTGCTGTGGTCCATGGGGTCTCAAAGAGTCAGACATGACTGAGCGACTGAACTGAAACTCAGTGAAAACTACACCAAACTAAAAACAAATGAAAATTTGGCCAAGAAGGAGATTCTACAGTGTGTTGGCTGGAAACATTCGTGGAAGTTGATAGAAAACATTAAGGAATATTTGAGGATGATGAATACTGTCTGTATCATTTTCTTAGAAGAATTTCATCTTCATTTTCTTTTGAACACTTACACTTTACTTTTCCAAATACCCTATTCTGGCTGGCTTCAGAATATGCATTATCCTAAACACCTTCCTTACATTGTGGATTATGTGCTAACTGCTGCCAATAGCTATCTGCTTCTGTGACCCAACTGTGTAAAATATGGATGGGAGAAAACATTCTGTTACAGATGGAAGCTCTTCAGTTCAGTGTCACAGGGGAGTTCTGCACCATCTTGATACACATGCAGCTAAGCCCCAGGACCTAATTGGACAGTAATGATCTCTTCTAGCTCAGAGAGCATGAAAAACATTAGTCTACCATCATCCATAGCACATCTCAGAACTTTTCAAATGAAAGGAGGAATCATGGACGCATCTCAGGGTATGTTTTATGAATCGTTGTTGGCAGGGCATCCTGCTAAACAGTTGAATAATAGAAACTGAACTCATCACTGCCCAATAAACTCCGTTCTCATTAGTGACACGTCTCATGAATTTCTTGCTGGCATCCAATCTGAAGCTCACAGATTCACTGCAACTTACTTGAATCATAGAAATGCTGTGGTGAACATGGACAAAGCCATCCAATGAGGGATTGTCTGAGATACTGTCAACACCATAGGCTGTGTCAAATGATCCATAAGAACCAATTTTTATGAGAACAGCCCCTGAATTCAAGCATCATCAGTAGAGCAAGTAATGCATTGTCAAAAACTTTCAGCTCCTGTGATCTAGGTGATTTATCTCCTGAGAAAGTTTTATAAATGGACCATATTCTTCCCATGCAATGAAAATAAATAAAAGGCACCCTTATACTCACCACTATGTCTTAAGAGGAAAAAAAGGATGGAAGGTCTTACTTACAAAAAACAATTAGAAGAGCTTAGAGTCAAAAGCAGGGGGACTTAATGATAGCCTGTGAATATGTGAAAGAAATAAAAACTGATGAGAGTGAAATTACAGTATTTAGAATGACCCAGTAGGGGATAACTAGGAGTAATGGAATGAAAATAATGGAAGCATTTAGGCTAGCTCTCACTGACATCTTGCTGGCAGTGTTAGATGAAGCACTCCTCCTGAGGCAACAGATAGAATTGCTGTCACCTTGGGGATTTGAATCTGGAGTGGAAAAACACATAGATTTGGTGGTTGACAGCAACTCCGCACTGGCAAAGAAATGGAGCCAGACTCATTTGTTCTTGACTTTTCTTATCTTGAAATGCTGTGATTCTCAAAGACAAAGCATGCTCAATGACTGTCCTTGATCACCTGCCTCAGTGTATCATTTATAAAGTTCATGTGTGTCCTTAGAGAATGATGTAGCTGATTTATGCTCTTGTATTCGAGGTTTCTTTTCTTGTCAGTTATCCATCTTGGTTCCAGTTATCGATTCCATGTGTCATTCTTGACATGTGAACGTGATGCTTCTGATGATAATTTTTATTCTCAGATTCATGCAAATGCACATGAGTGACAGAGCCTAAATAGCGTGAAGGGGGTGACAGTGTTTACTCTGGGAACCAAAATGCCACTACTTTCAGAGACATGTAGCACACACAAGGGGTCATTATCTGGTGCCAGTAGATCAACTTCGTGGATCCCACGGATCCTCCCTCTCAAGTAGCATGAAATATTCCCTATGAGTACTGGGCTTTTTCTTTGGACATTATCTTCAGTGTTCTTCAGCTTCTGCAGCGGATACATGAACACTCAAAAAAATAAAAGAAAATAGTGAAGCTAAACACTTGAGTGAGATAGTCATTGAAATTGCATTCCTTAAAGGTTTTTTCTCTTTAACTGTAGATTTCTTCATAGAAACTTAAAGACCAAGACCTTAGTTCATCTTCAGTTTATTTACTTGTGTTGTTTTTGTTGTTTAAGTTTCAGATATACAACATTGTATTTCTACATCTGTATATGCTGAAGTGTGCTCACCACCGAAATTTTAGTTTCCATCACGACCATACTGTTGATCCCCTTTTCCATATTGCATTCCCCTATCCATTCCACTCTGGTAACCACTACTCTGTTCTCCATAATTGGTTTTTGTGTAATTGGTGTCTGTTTTTGTCTGTTTGCATTATTTATTTTGCCTGCTTGTGTTTTATATTCTGCATATAAGTGAAATCATACATTTGTCTTCCTTTGTATATTGTACTTAAGTTAGCACAATACCCTCAAAAGCCATCCATGTTGTCACAAATGGCAAGACTTTATCTTTTTTAATGGTCGAGTAGTATTCCAGTGCCATATATAAAACACATCCTCTTTATCCATTCAACTGTTGATGCAAAGACAAATGAAAATGAAAATACCACATAAGAGGTACTAAGGAGAAAGTTTATGACAATACAGACATACCTTAAGAAACAAGAAAATCACAAATAAACACTCTAACCTTACATATAAAAAAACTAGAAAAAAGAATAAATGAGGCCCAAAGTCAGGAGAAGGAAGGAAATTATAAATACCAGAGTGGAAATGAATGAAACAGAAACTAAAAAGACAATGGAAACCTTTTAGCATTTCAATAAGTTTTGATAATGCTGTGAGAAAATGTGAAGATATCTTGACATTTATTTTCTTTGAGAAGGCACTAAAGATTTTTTGCATTATTGTCTCATACTCCTTGGAATAGTCTCTGATCACTGCTGAAGAAAGAGGAAATGAGATATTTGTGAACCTCACTTCAAGATATGGGCAACATTCCTTCTGGGCACATTTTAAAAAGATTTATTAATTTTATGAAACTGATACATACTCTGATTATGGGATTAAAGTAATGTAGCAAATCACACAGAGGAAAATTTGTAAATCACCTAAAATCAATCCTATTCTCCAGAAATAACTATTATTGCTATTAGGTAAATGCCATTTCAAATGTCTTTGTGTTCACAGGAAGACAGAGATACATCATTATAAAATCAGAAAAACTCTAATGGCATCATTATATAATTGATATTAACAAAATCGTTAATTCATGCAAATTAAACAGAAAAGAAGCGCAAAGAAATTGAATACCAAATAATAATTCACTATACAAAGTATTGTTTTTCTAAATGATCCCTCTAAAGTTAAAGAATAGTATTGTGAAAAATATTAAGTTATTGGCATCATTATTATTGTGAAATAGCATTGCAATTTTATCTTAACTTGCTTTTTTTTTTTTTTTTACTTTACAATATTGTATTGGTTTTGCTGCTTTTAAAAATAGAACAACTAACATTCTCCAACTTCCCCCAATTACCACTCCCCAACTTTCTAATATAGTTTTATTTCTAAATTTAATTCAGCTCTGAAATTCCTTTTTTTAATTTTTTTTTTAAAAAAATAGTTTGAGAACTTCCCTGGTGGTCCAGTGGCTAAGATTCCATGCTCCCAGTGCAGGGGCCCTGGGTTCCATCCCTGGTTAGGGAACTAGATTGCCACCTACGCAACCAAAGAGTTTGCATGCTACACCTCAGGATCCTGCATGCCACAAGGAAGACCAAAGATCCCGAGTGCTGCAACTAAGACCTGGCAGAGCCAAATAAATAAATAAAAATATTAAAAGATAATAAATTATTTTATCTTGGAGGTCTTAGTCTATTTAACTTAGTTACTTAGTACGGTCTTCTCTAGCACAAAGGATTTGTGGAGAATCTTCCTCTGATACTTGAGTTATTTCTTTTTTTTTAGTCCAGATTGAGTTCATCAGCTATTATTTCTATTTCACTCTATTGGACAATGTTTTCAATCTAGTTACTGTGCTATGTATTTTGACTTTGCTTATATATATTGTGGGAAGCTTTTTCCAGAAAGCTCTGTTGAAGTGTGGAATAACTTCTCCTTTAATTCTTACTGTATCTGAAGATGTTTTATATTATTGAACTATAGTTTTAGGACTGTATATTCATGTTTTAGATTCTTTTCTTTAGCCCAAAGGTATGAAATAGGATGGGAAGAGAAGAAAACACAGCTGAGGCTTTGTATGGTCTGTTAGGATATCATGCTTTTTCTCTCTTCTATTATGCTGTTAAATCTTCAGCACAAGGCTTAGCTCAATTCAGTCTAAGAATATGCAGCCTGGATCCTGGATTCTGAATCTTAGTACAATATCAGCAACTTGGATTTAGGAACATAACCCATGCTGGCCTTCAGTCTTTCTCAATGCCTTCTCATAAGCACAAGTCCTTGGATCCTTAATAACAAAGCAACTCAATTCCTTTGTCTCTATTCCATGAATCTTCACCTTCTGTTTCGGAATTCTCTTCTCTGTCTTATGATTTCTATCTACTTACAGTTTCAGTTTCTTGCTGGATTCCATTACCTTGCTACTTAGATATTTTCTGTCACTATGTAGGTTTTTTTTTTTTTTTTTTTTTTCCCTCTCTCCACTTCCAATGGGTTTTTCTTTGCTTTTTTTTTTTCTTTTTGACTGTTCTGGGTCTTCATTGCAGCCTCCAACTTAGTTCCCCCATCCATCCCCCACCCCAGGTTGCCAGTGAATTTAAGGTTCTTTCTTCATTGTAAAGTGGTAAAGAATCCTCCTGCCAATGCAAGAGACACCGGGCATGTGGCTTTGATCTCTGAGTCAGGAAGATCCCCTGGAGAAGTGCATGGCAACCCACTTCAGTATTACTGCCTGGAGAATTCCACGGACAGAGGAGCCTGGCGGGCTCCTCTGTAACAGTCCATGTGACTGCAAAGAGTCAGACATGACTGAGCATGCACCCACAGACTTCACTGTGAAAGAATTTGGAGGTGAGGCAAAGTTAAGAAAGTAAAGTTAGAGTTTATTTAAGCAAGGATATGATGGATGTGAGTCTGAGTGAACTCCGGGAGTTTGTGATGGACAGGGAGGCCTGGTGTGCTGTGATTCATGGGGTCGCAAAGAGTCGGACACGACTGAGCAACTGAACTGAACTGAACTGAACTGAATGCCCTCAGAGGGAGATTGGGCAGACATGTGAAGAGCAGCTGCCCTGGGTTTCTTTGGCGGGCTGGATCTGAGGGGCATACAAATGAAGGGGTGGAATATTCACTGGGGAAGGAGGAGTTGAGGGTAGGCTTCCCTGATTTTTATCCCCGCTCCAATTTCCCAAGGGGGAGGGTTGTCATTTTTTAGCTCAAATCAGAACTGTCATGGCTACATGATGGGTACTTATCTGTAAGCCTAATTTCATGGAGCACAATGACCATCAGGTTACACTCAGATGCAGGAGATTCTTGCCTTTTCCCACCTTTCTTTGTCTGAGTCCCAGAATCTTATCACTCAAGATGTGTGGTTTCCTGTCAGTCTGGAAGTTCCTACTTTCTTTTGTCTGCCTATGAACATCTGCTGTTTACAAGATGTGTGA
The DNA here is from genome assembly GCF_019923935.1 of Bubalus bubalis. Lineage (NCBI taxonomy): Eukaryota > Metazoa > Chordata > Mammalia > Artiodactyla > Bovidae > Bubalus > Bubalus bubalis. The sequence continues at coordinate 20,399,669 of NC_059177.1, read as the reverse complement.
TTTCCAGCCACCTGGCCCCTGCTTATACCTACTTTTATGCCTACTGTAACACCTGTGTGTGGGATTTTAGTTCACTGACCAGGAATCAAACCAACCTCTCCTGCATCAGAAGGCAGATCTTAACCACTGCACCACCAGGGAAGTCCCGGACTTTCTGTATTTCCAATCCAAACCACCATGAAAGAGGATCTGGTTGATTTAATTGATCATTATCATTCCTAGTGAGGAAGACTGCCTCCATCCAGAGTCTCTCATTTGTCACTTCCCAGCCAACAGATAGGTTGCTTTCAGGGCTCATAGCTCAATCAGTTGTGATCAGAATTTGGGAATTACAGAATCAAAACTATGATCACTTTTACCTAAGGGACTCCCTACAGGCACTTTTTTCTATATGCACTATAGACAGGTGCTTTTAGAATAGTGTTATTGGTATGACCTGCAACTTATCTAATACTATTAACTTTGATAAGATGCACAAAAGAGTTAACCCTCTTTGATTAGCATATGTGCTTATTTTTGTTTTGGAGAATAAGACCTTGTTTTGCAATTGACTTGAGGAAGCTGTGTCTGCCTCATTCACAAAGTGATTTACAAAATGTCCAGTTAATTGAATTTAGATCAATAACCAGGTTTCTACTGTGGATGAAAAATGCCCCCTGCCATATCAGTCAGTAAACAGGATGCTATGACCGTCAAGCAAGTTACCTACTGCAGCCACACCTACCTTGAACCCTGAGGAGATTCAGGATGGAGAAAAGTGCCCTAGATAGTTAAAGTAAAAGCAAAGTCAAGTCACTCAGTTGTGTCTGACTCTTTGCGACCCCATGGACTGTAGCCTACCAGGCTTCTCTGTCCATGGGATTTTCCAGGCAAGAGTACTGGAGTGGGTGGCTATTTCCTTCTCCAGGGGATCTTCCCAACCCAGGGATTGAACCCTGGGCTCCAGCATTGCAGACAGACGCTTTACTATCTGAGCCACCAGGGAAGCAGGTGCATATCAAAAGATGGATTTCAGTGGGCCTAGGCTCTTGCATCTTCCCATACATAGAAAAATCACTAAATTTATTAACTTGAGATCTTCATTTTTGTCTTTAATTAATGATAATCTTTTGCTATTCCAATTTTATTTATTTACATACTTTTTGTCCTTTTATACAGTTCAAGAGGTTCTCGGTTATCATTGCCTCCTCCAGTGGATCATGTTTTGTCAACTCTCTCCTATGACCCATCCATCTTGGGTGGCCCTACACACATGGCCCATAGCTTCATGGCATCACCAGTGCAATGGACATGAACTTGGGTAAACTCTGGGAGATGGTGAGGAACAGGGAGGCCTGCCGTACTGCAGTTCATGGGGTCGGAAAAAGTCGGACATGACTGGGCGACTGAACAACACCCACCTACATATCCTTGCTCTTCCCTTACCTCTTTGTAACAGTCCCTCAGAGCTATCTGAGAGGCTATGTTCCAGGCTTCAGTTCTCAGCATACACCAAATAAAACATAATTCTCAACTTTGAGGTTGTACGTTTTTCTCAAACAACACCATTCGTTCAAAAGAAAAATGAATGATGGAATAAATCCATCTTTTAAGACTAAACTACATTTGGTTTAAATAATGGAGAAACATGTTTTGCTTGTAAATCAAGATGGGGCAGTGGTTACAGTCATGAAAGTAAAAAGAAAATGGAAAAATTAGTTGTCAGTACTCATGTGTCTGATTTTGGTTGGACCTTGAGACAGAAGTGGTCAACATATGCCTGCCAAAAGGCTTATGAAGACCACATTTCTGTTTTCACCAGAATCATTTCATGGAGAACCTGGACCACAGCATACACAGGACTGAAGATGAAACAACTAGAGTTGGATATGGTCATTATATCAATATTTTTCTACCAGTGGCTACATTCCCAGGGAAAGTACTAATATTACTAATTTTGACTCAATTATGTTTTGACTTGTCTTTGGATGTTTTACAGCACTATATTCCATATTAGGAAATATTTTTTCTGATTTAATTACCAATTAAATAGTTTGAAATAAAAGCCCTCAATGGAAGAATTCTTTTTTAAAAAAACTTTTTGTTTTGTATTAGAATATAGCCAATTAACAATATTGTGATAGATTCAGGTGAGCAATGAATGAATTCAGTCTTACATAATAATATACTATGATATAAGAAATGAATATTTTTAACCTTAGTTAGGAGTGATTTCCAGAAATATTTGTATACATTTAAAGTGTACAATGTGATGATTTGGTATCAGTTCAGTTCAGTTCAGTTCAATTGCTCAGTCGTGTCCAACTCTTTGCGACCCCATGAATCACAGCACACCAGGCCTCCCTGTCCATCACCAACACCCGGAGTTCACTCAGACTCACGTCCATCGAGTCAGTGATGCCATCCAGCCATCTCATCCTCTGTCGTCCCCTTTTCCTCCTGCCCCCAATCCCTCCCAGCATCAGAGTCTTTTCCAATGAGTCAACTCTTCGCATGAGGTGGCCAAAGTACTGGAGTTTCAGCTTTAGCATCATTCCCTCCAAAGAAATCCCAGGGCTGATCTCCTTCAGAACGGACTGGTTGGATCTCCTTGCAGTCCAAGGGGCTCTCAAGAGTCTTCTCCAACACCACAGTTCAAAAGCATCAATTCTTTGGTGCTCAGCCTTCTTCACAGTCCAACTCTCACATCCATACATGACCACAGGAAAAACCATAGCCTTGACTAGATGAACCTTTGTTGGCAAAGCAATGTTTCTGCTTTTGAATATGCTATCTAGATTGGTCATAACTTTCCTTCCAAGGAGTAAGCGTCTTTTAATTTCATGGCTGCAGTCACCATCTGTAGTGATTTTGGAGCCTAAAAAAATAAAGTCTGACACTGTTTCCCCATCTATTTCCCATGAAGTGGTGGGACCGGATGCCATGATCTTCATTTTCTGAATGTTGGGCTTTAAGCCAACTTTTTCACTCTCCACTTTCACTTTCATCAAGAGGCTTTTTAATTCCTCTTCACTTTCTGCTATAAGGGTGGTGTCATCTGCATATCTGAGGTGATTGATATTTTTCCCAGCAATCTTGATTTCATCTTGTGCTTCTTCCAGTCCAGCATTTCTCATGATGTACTCTGCATAGAAGTTAAATAAGCAGGGTGACAATATACAGCCTTGATGTCCTCCTTTTCCTATTTGGAATCAGTCTGTTGTTCCATGTCCAGTTCTAACTGTTGCTTCCTGACCTGCATATAGGTTTCTCAAGAGGCAGGTCAGGTGGTCTGGTATTCCCATCTCTTTCAGAATTTTCCACAGTTTATTGTGATCCACACAGTCAAAGGCTTTGGCATAGTCAATAAAGCAGAAATAGATGTTTTTCTGGAACTCTCTTGCTTTTTCCATGACCCAACGGATGTCGGCAATTTGATCTCTGGTTCCTCTGCCTTTTCTAAAACCAGCTTGAACATCAGGAAGTTCACGGTTCACATATTGCTGAAGACTGGCTTGGAGAATTTTGAGCTTTACTTTTCTAGCATATGAGATGAGTGAAATTGTGCAGCAGTTTGAGCATTCTTTGGCATTGCCTTTCTTTGGTATACATACACATAAATGGACCTTTTAGGTATAATAATAGGTATTATTGACTGGTAAAGGCTAAATTCAGTTGAGAGTTGAGAAAAATATCTTTGAATATATTTCAGATGAGCCTGCAAAAAGGTGTTTGTGTTTTTTATCATTAGACTATCACATGAATTACACAAGAAACTTCTCTAATTCCCAGCTCTGCTATCTACACAGAGAGTATGAGGAATATTTGATATAGTAATTATCAGCCAGATAAATAAAATCTATACAAAACTCTGACATCTAATCAAAACAGAGTCATGAAAGCCTAGATCTGCAGCCTGGACCCATCTGGCACAAATCTTTATAACTTCAAGGAGAAAACAGAGGTTTGGGGTAAAAAGGAAGTTGCTTAAGGAAATGGTCTCCAACTTTATTGGCACCAGGGACCGGTTTGATGGAAGACAATTTTTCCATGGATGGGCTTGAGTGGGGGAGATGTTTTCCAGAAGATTCAAGTGCATTATATTTATTGTGCACTTTATTTCTATTATTACATCAGCTCCACCTCAGATTATCACCTCCAGGCATTAGATCCTGGAGGCTGGGGACCCATGGTTTACAACACAGGAGGAGAGAACCTGGTTCTTTTCAATCCTGATCTAGACTGTTTTCCACTCTGCCACACAGCTTCCAGCTCAGATCAATGCTTTCTCAAACAGGACACCCGAGAGGATCTTAGGCCCTTTCAAGGGAAATGAGTCTGTGAATGGGTGATTTATAGCTGCAATAATGCTTAGCCTAAAAACGCCCAAAGAAAGAAAGCAGACTGTGATAGCTATCGCTTGAAAGAAATCCAAGGCCTGTTTATACCTAGATATGGTGGCTCCTTCATCAGAAAGGAAAGGATACGGATGAAAAATAATTTAGAAAATATGTAAGAGAGCTGAGGGCATTTAAAAATATTGGTTTTGCCTATTTTTATTCTGTTTGATAGAAATAGGAAGCAGAGGGGACTCGCACACAGACTGGAAAGGCAACAATTATAGTTACAGTTGGGAGCAAAGATGTATAATGTCTTTTTCTAGCAGGTTAAATGTACCTAAGTTAGCTTAAATATTCATGGTTAAACAAAATAATATATCCATGTTAAAGAATAATACCAAATAAAAAGAATAAGCTACAGATGTTGAAAGATTTGTAATATCTACCAGCAGATTAAAAGAACCAAGATGCAGAAAAATGTGCATATATGACACCATTTATATTTTAAAAACACACACACACACAAATATCTATATATTTCAGCATATATATAAAGTTTTATATATAAATGCATGGTAAAAGTCTCAAATGATACACTTTGAGATAGCAGTTTTGAATCAGTACAGATTTTGCTCAACAGGGGACATTCTGCAATGCCTGAAGACATTTTTGGTTATCACAGTGGGGACAGAGGAAGTTCAATTGGAATCTAGGAGATAGAAATTGGGAGTGCTATTAAGTATCCTTCAAGACAGCCACACAGCAAAGAATTACCTTAGCCACAATGTCACTACTGCTGACATTCAGAAACCCTGCTCTAAATTGATAATAATGGCTTTCTCTGGACAGTTAAGTGGAACCTAAGAGAATTTTGGAGATGCAAAACAGAACTTCCACTTTATTTGTACTATCTGTACTTCCATTAAGATACTGTATTAATACATTAGTGTTGCTGCTGCTGCTAAGTCGCTTCAGTCGTGTCCAACTCTGTGGGACACCATAGACGGCAGACCACCAGGCTCCTCCATCCCTGGGATTCTCCAGGCAAGAACACTGGAGTGGGTTGCCATTTCCTTCTCCAATGCATGAAAGTGAAAAGTGAAAGTGGCTCAGTGGTAAAGAAGTCACCAGCAATGCAGGAGATGTGGGTTCGATCCCTGGGGTTGGAAAGATCCCCTGGGGGAGGTAACAGCAACTGTTTCCAGTATTCTTGCCTGAAGAATTCCATGGAAAGAGGAACCTGGAGGGCTATAGTGTACGGGTTATTAGGAGTCGGATATGACTGAGTGAGCACTATTCATATATTTAACAGGTAAGTTTTTAAAAAATGAAGTTTAAAACACAACAGGTGCCCAAATGCATTGTCAAATTTGGATTTCCCCTTAAGTCTGTTAACATAAGAAATGTGATAGTTCTTTAAGCAAGCTAGTGACAAGTGATATTTAATATGCAGTCTGGTGCACTGAGAGCAGCACAAGGAACATTCGGCTTCTCTAGGGTGAGTGGGAATTTCTGGAATGTAAGTGGGAGACTGCTAATTTCCTTCATTATGCTATAATTTCATTCTATGAAGGAGGTTGATGGATTTACAAGGTAAATTAGGGAAACTTCTAATATCTATCTGGAGGCTTTGTTCATTGGAAAAGACTTTTCAAACCCTGCTGAAAATTTTGTAGTCTTTATACCTCTTAGGGCTTGTATAGAAATCTATTTAGAGTATACTTGATGGATAAGACCCTCTTACACTGTTACTCTTAAGTGTCTATGTATTTGTTCTTTAAAGTATATACTTGAGTATTTTTAGTGATGAGTCATCTCACAGGCCCACTTCTCATATTTTTTATTATAGAATATTGCCAGCAGATGGAAGGCTGAAGAAAATGCTATCATAAACAACTATGTAGCTACCAGCTAGGATGAACAGATATTAATAATTTGCCATTTTGGACTCATGTTTCACTTCTCAATTGATCTCTTTCTCTTTAGAGAATACAGTATGACAGGCAAAGCTGAAGATTCATTTATGCCTCTACCTCCCCTATCCAGAATAACCTGTGTTCTGAACTTGACACATAGCCCTTCACCTATGTTTTTATTCTTTATAAAATGTAAGTATAACTTACATATATCTATCGCACACACATACTTGGTTTGCTTTTAAAGTTTAGGTGAATGAAATCCTTCTGCATGGTTTCTTTTCTTTCATGAACTGCTTATAACAATTCATATGAGAACAAGGAGTCCTAGTTCATTCATTTGAAACGCTACATGTATCATATTCCATCATGGGAATATATCAGTTTAGTTGTCCATATTCTATTTAGTTTCCTTTTTAAAAATATTATAAATAATGCTGCAGTGAACATCACTGTTTATGGTTCCATGATTATATGGATGGAAGTTCCTCTAGGCAAATATTTCCAGAAATGAAACTGCTAAACCATAAGAAGTGTACATCCTCAAAGGTATTAGATAGCAAATAAACACTTTGCCTTTCAGAGTGTTTCAGTTCACTTATAGTTTCACCAAAAGGGTATACAAGTTTCTGTATTCTTGCAAACACCTGATTCTTTTTTTTTTTTATTCTTCATTCTGCTGTTAAGCCAATCAATTGAGTTTATTTATTTTGGTACATATTTTTTCAGCTTAAATTTTCCCATTTGGTTCTTTAAAAAATTTTAAAGTTCTTTTCTGAGACTTTATTGTCTTACTGAGACTGTCTATTTTGTCATGGTTCTACTGTGTGCTTGTAATCCTTGATACATTATTGTGAAGACTGCTCTAAAATCTATCAGATACGTCTAGCATCCCTGTCACTTCCCCGTTGGTGTCTATGTATCTCTGTTATCTACCTATGCATCCTTAAGTCTATCTAGGGTCTATCTATATCATCTTTGAGGGCTTCCCAGTTCTTTGTTGGCCAGTGATAGTGAATGAATCCTATGTTGGATTCATAAAATGTTGGATTATGTTATGACACTCTGGATCTTACTTAAACCTGTTTTTGTTGGCGTTTTCTCACCCTGATACATCAGAGGAAGGAGAAGGCACCACCTCATTAGTGCCAAACATGATAGAAGTCAAGTTTCCCAGTAAATTTCTCTTTATCAATTGAAACCTAAAGGGAACAGTTTCCTTATTCCTGCCTGACAGCGGTAGAAATTCTGGATTTCTGTATCTTGCCAGCTGCCAAGAACAGGAGTATCTCATTACTTATTATTTCATTTCAACATAGCTTCTACTGACACCATAGAAGCAATGGTTTCATTATAACTGGAGAGTAGTGGAAGCCCTGACTCTCCACAGGCCTGTTCGTATGTTACTGCAGCATATGATGGACTCTTCACAACTTTTGGGTGAAATTGGGAACCCCAGCTTCCCACCTAGTCTACACTGAAAACATGAGGGGGCCCTTGCTACTGTTTACTAGGAATAAAAGTGACTGTTCCTGACTCATTCTTCTTTGACACATACCTGGAGAGTGACATGTGATGCCTTGTTACTATCTGGAAGAGTCAAAGTCTAGGCACCCCCTTGTCTTTTGCTAGCATAGGTGTACATATAACCACAGTTTTTTCCTGTAGTGTTTGGCTGGAGTAGTGTGTTCTTACCTAAAAGTTTTGTGTCTTTCTAAGCTGTCCTTCTCTGGTCCTTTTCCTAGAGAGAGCATTTATTCTTTCGGACTGTGCTCATTGCATATTCCTGGCTTCTTTAGTCCATATCTTGGATATTTTAGGCTAAGAGGAAACCCAGGAATCTCAATATCATGCCATTCCTCAGTTCCTGAAGTCCCAATCAATCTACTTGCTTATCTTCACTTTTGAGAGTTTTCTTATGTTTGTTTCACAATAATGTTCAGAAAATTTTGGCTTCATTTAGCAAGAAAAACAGGGAAGTACATCTGTTCTGTATTTCCAGAAGTCTTCTTTGAGTTTTTAATGTTATACTAATTTTGGAGTCATAGAATAAACCTTACTTGGCCATGATGTTTTATTCATCCCTAACATACTCTGATTCAGTAATCTTTATTTTTATTTTTTGGTATTTTGAATATGAGTTGTCAAGAGGATTAGCCTATAATTTTCCTTTGATGTAATAAATAGCCTTGTTGGTTTGTGTGAGAAACTTTGCACTGGCTTTATAAAGCAAGTTGAGAAGGGGATTCCTCAACTTTTCTCTGGAAGATTTTGTGTTGGAAAGATATTTTCTTTACAGTTTTGAAAGATGTTACTAGGGAAGCCCTCAGTTTAAGGGGTTATTTTATGGATTTAATCTCTTAAGCAGATATAGAACTGTTCAGATTTTAAATTTTTTCTGTTAGTTTTGGCATGCTAGGCTTTTCTATGCTTTTCTTCAGTTTCTTTTATATTTTTAACTTTGTTTACATAAACTAATCCTTTTATTTCCTACTAATTTCTTTATGATTTCAGTAATTTCTCCTTTTTATTTTCACTAATGATTTATGTTTTCTCTTTTTATTATTGATCAGCCTGTTATTTATATTTTAAAATCACTAATTTGGGGATTTTTGTTTTCTATATTTAAATTCTATGATCAGTTTTACTGTTATTTTGCCTTTATTGTTTCTCCTATTTTTTTTTGTTTTGTTTTGTTTAATTTGCTGTTATTTTCTTTAAGTGAATGCTAAGTGAATTTCAGGCTGGTATTCTAATGTATATATTTAAAACTGACAGTTTTACATGTATCCCACAAGTTTAACATGCCTTATTTTCATTATTAATAAGCTTAAACTAAATAATGTCCACAGTCTAATTTCCACTGAGATTTATCCTTTAATTGTTGGGTTATTTTGAAATTATTTAACTATTTTCCAAGTAGTTGTCTGTTGGGCACTGATTTCTGGTTTCTACTGTCAGAAAACATGTTCTGAATGGCTTTTTTTTTTTCTTTCAAATCTGTTGATACTAGCTTTCTGATATAGCATACTGTAAATTTTTTTCACGCTGTGAAATCTAGAATGTTTCACTCTCAAACCCACTTAGGGAAACACCCTGGTCCTGATTCTCATTTCACGACCATTTGATATGTATAAGAAGAAACATGCACTGTTTCAGTGTTGAGTGTGATTTTTTATATAAGCTACTTAGTTGATATTTATTCATACAAATCATGTGTTTACTTTTGTTGATTTGAAAATTTTGTAAACCATGAGTCTCCTTCTTTGATTATATATTAGCCTATTTCTCCTTTATTTCCTTTATTTTGTTGTACATATTTTTAAACTATACCTATGACATTTTAATTTTCATGTTGTTTGGTTATCTTTGTTATTTTAAGTAGTGCCTTTTACCTTAAGGTCTAATCTGTTTCATTTTAATATATCTACTCCATCTAGTCAAGGCTATGGTTTTTCCAGTGGTCATGTATGAATGTGAGAGTTGGACTGTGAAGAAAGCTGAGCGCCGAAGAATTGATGCTTGTGAACTGTGGTGCTGGAGAAGACTCCTGAGAGTCCTTTGGACTGCAAGGAGATCCAACAAGTCCATCCTAAAGGAGACCAGTCCTGGGTGTTCATTGGAAGGACTGATGCTGAGGCTGAAACTCCAGTACTTTGGCCACCTTATGTGAAGAGTTGACTCATTGTAAAAGACCCTGATGCTGCGAGGGATTGGGGGCAGGAGGAGAAGGGGACGACAGAGGATGAGATGGCTGGATGGCATCACCAACTTGATGCACATGAGTTTGAGTGAACTCCGGGAGTTGGTGATGGAGAGGGAGGCCTGGTGTGCTGCGATTCATGGGGTCACAAAGAGTTGGTCACAACTGAGCGACTGAACTGAACTTGAACTATCTCTAGATTAGTATTTCTATAACAAATCTTTTCCCATTCTTTTATTTTTATCTTCTGTATTCCTGTATTTAAGGTGTGTCTCTTTTAAGTTAAATAGAGTTTTAACATTTTAACCATACTGGTGACTCTTTTTTTCTCCCTATGAAATATTTCATCCATTACATTTAATGTATTATCAATTAAATTCATTTAAATCTGTCATTTTACCCCTTTATATAGTTCTTTTTCCTGCTGTATATTATTTTCCCTTTATTCTATTTTTTCTTTTACTTAATCAAACATTTAAATTCTTTTCATTTTTCTCTTTTGTTTGTTAATTAGTCTTTTTGCTATTATTTCAGTATATATTCCATGGATTACATGTGTCTCAGACAATTATAACATGATTAATGTCTCTATCCAAAATGATTGTTCCCTTGCTTGTCCAACACCTGTTCTTCTCAAGACTAAAGAGTACTAGAGAAAAATGGGGATTGGAAATAAGCAGGGCCCTATGGATTCCTGGGCACAAAAGTCTTCCTGTGTCCCATGCTTGTTTCTTGTTTGCAGGAAATAGGCTTCATTCAGCCTCCATGACCTTCCCTGAGTTCCAAAGTCAGGCTCAAATAGTTGCTATTTATGGAAGGAAGGAGATGCCTCAACAAGGGAGGAGCAGTCAAGAAACAGTAGCCTTGGGGAAGGGTCCTGATTTCTTAACAATGGGTGCACATTACAATGTCTTTGAACCGTTTTGTAAATAGATACTGAAACCCTCACCAGGTGGGAGAAGTTATCTCTATATTCCCCCAGCATGTAGACTTCCCTAGTGGCTCAGATGGTAAAGCATCTGCCTACAATGCTGGAGACCCGGCATAGATCCCTGGGTTGGGAAGATCCTATGGAGAAGGAAATGGTAACCCACTCCAGTACTCTTGCCTAGAGAGTCCTATGGATGGAGGAGTGTGGTAGACTATAGTCCATGGGATCACAAAGAGTCAGACACAACTGAGCAACTTCACTCATTCACTCATGTAGACTCCATACAGGTTTGGAACCAGAGGCTGATGATGCTGTCTCCCAATTATATCACCACCAACCAATCAGAATGTCCATAAGCTGATCACACTCTCCTCTTTAAACAGTTACTTTAAAACTACACTACCCACTTCAGGTTGGGGCATACTGTTTTGAGGACATTAGCCTGCTGTGACCACTTTTGCCTGTCAAAGTAATAAAGCTATTGTTTTCTACTTCACCTGAAACTCTGTCTCCAAAAATTAATTTGGTGTCAGGGTACAGAGGCCAGATTCAGAACCAGTTGTTCCTGAATTCCAACTGTTGTTTCTTCAGCCCTGTGAGACTCTAGAAAACTCTGCTAAGTTTTCCAAATCCTGAGATGCTGCTTTCCACTCTCCTTCCTATGGCCTCAGCTCTGTGCCACTTTAGTTCAGTTCAGTTCAGTCACTCAGTCGTGTCCAACCCTTTGCGACCCCATGGACCACAGCATGCCAGACCTCTGTCCATCACCAACTCCTGGAGCTTACTCAAACTCATGTCCATTGAGTCAGTGATGCCATCCAACCATCTCATCCTCTGTCATCCCCTTCTCCTGCCTTCAATCTTTCCCACCATCAGGGTCTTTTGCAATGAGTCAGTTCTTCCCATCAGGTGGCCAAAGTATTGGAGTTTCAGCTTCAACATCAGTCCTTCTATGAATATTCAGCACTGATTTCCTTTAGAATGTACTGGTTGGATATCCTTACAGTCCAAGGGACTCTCAAGAGTTTTCTCCAACACCACAGTTCAAAAGCATCAATTCTTTGGCACTCAGCTTTCTTCACAGTCCAACTCTCACATCCATACATGACCACAGGAAAAACCATAGCCTTGACTAGACAGACCTTTGTTGGCGAAGTAATGTCTCTGCTTTTTAATAGGCTGTTTAGGTTGGTCATAAATTTTCTTCCAAGGAGCAAGCATTTTTTAATTTCATGGCCACAGACACCATCAGGAGTGATTTTGGAGCCCCCCAAAATAAAGTCTGACACTGTTTCCACTGTTTCCCCATCTATTTCCCATGAAGTGATGGGACCAGATGCCATAGTCTTAGTTTTCTGAATGTGAGTTTTAAACCAACTTTTTCACTCTCTTCTTTCACTTTCGCAAAGAGGCTTTTTAGTTGCTCTTCACTTTCTGCCATAAGGGTGGTGTCATCTGCATTTCTGAGGTTATTGATATTTCTCCTGGCAATCTTGATTGCAGCTTGTGCTTCTTCCAGCCCAGCATTTCTCATGATGTACTCTGCATATAAGTTAAATAAGCAGGGTGACAATGGATAGCCTTGACGTACTCCTTTCCCAATTTGCAACCAATCTGTTGTTCTATGTCCGGTTCTAACTGTTACTGTTGCTTCTTGACCTGCATGCAGATTTCTCAAGAGGCAGGTCAGGTGGTCTGGTATTCCCATGTCTTGAAGAATTTTACAGTTTATTGTGATCCACACAGTCAAAGGCTTTGGCATAGTCAATAAAGCAGATGTAGATGTTTTTCTGGAACTCTCTTGCTTTTTCAATGATCCAATGGATGTTGGCAATTTGATCTCTGGTTCCTCTGCCTTTTATAAATCCAGTTTGAACATCTGGAAGTTCATGGTTCACATATTGCTGAAGCCTGGCTTGGAGAATTTTGAGCATTACTTCGCTAGCTTATGAGATGAGTGCAATCGTGCGGTAGTTTGAATATTCTTTGGCATTGCCTTTCTTTGGGATTGGAATGAAAACTGACCTTTTCTAGTCCTGTACCCATTGCTGAGTTTTCCAAGTTTGCTGGCAGATTGAGTGCAACACTTTCACAGCATCATCTTTTAGGATTTGAAATAGCTCAACTGGAATTCCATCACCTCCACTAGCTTTGTTCATAGTGATGCTTTCTAAGGCCCTCTTGACTTCACATACCTGGATGTCTGGCTCTAGGTGAGTGATTACACCATCGTGATTATCTGGTTGTGAAGATCTTTTTTGTATAGTTCTTCTGTGTATTCCTGCCACCTCTTCTTAATATCTTCTGCTTCTGTTAGGTCCATATCATTTCTGTCCTTTATTGTGCCCATCTTTGCATGAAAATTTCCCTTGGTATCTCTAAGATCTCTAGTCATTCCCATTGTATTGTTTTCCTTTATTTCTTCGCATTGATCACTGAGATAAGAAGGCTTTCTTAGCTCTCCTCAATATTCTTTGGAACTCTGCATTCAAATGGGTGTATCTTTCCTTTTCTCCTTTGCCTTTTGCTTCTCTTCTTTTCATAGCTGTTTGTAAGGCCTCCTCAGACAATCATTTTGCTTTTGTGCATTTCTTTTTCCTGGGGATGGTCTTGATCCCTGTCTCTTGTACAATGTCATGAACCTCCACCCATAGTTTTTCAAGCACTCTGTCTATCAGATCTAATCCCTTAAATCTATTTGTCACTTCCACTGTATAGTGATACAGGATTTTATTTAGGTCATACCTGAATGGTCTAGTGGTTTTCCCTACTTTCTTCAATTTAACTCTGAATTTAGCAATAAGGAGCTCATGATCTGAGCCACAATCATCTCCCCATCTTGTTTTTGCTGACTGTAGAGAGCTCCTCCATCTTTGGCTGCAAAAAATATAATCAATCTCATTTTGGTATTGACCATCTGGTAATGTCCATGTGTAGAGTCTCCCCTTGTGTTGTTGGAAGAGGGTATTTGCTATGACCAGTGCGTTCTCCTGGCTAAACTCTATTTGCCTTTGCCCTGCTTCATCCTGTACCCCAAGGCCAAACTTTCCCATTACTTCAGGTATTTCTTGACTTCCTACTTTTGCATTCCAGTCCCCTATAATGAAAAGGACATCTTTTTTGGCTGTTAGTTCTAGAAGGTCTTGTAGGTCTTCATAGAACACTTGCACTTCAGCTTCTCAGCATTATTGGTCAGGGCATAGACTTGGATTACTGTGGTACTGAATGATTTTCCTTGGCAGCAAACAGAGATCATTCTGTCATTTTTAAGATTCCATCCAAGTACTGCATTTCAGACTCTTTTGTTGACTATGATGGCCACTCCATTTCTTCTAAGGAATTCTTGCCCACAGTAGTAAATATAATGGTCATCTGAGTTAAATTCACCCATTCCAGTCCATTTTAGTTCACTGATACCTAAAATGTCAATGTTCATTTTGCCATCTCCTGTTTGACCACTTCCAATTTGCCTTGATTCACGGACTTAACATTCCAGCTTCCTATGCAATACTGCTCTTTACAGCTTTGGACTTTATTTCCATCACTTACACATTAGTAAATAACCTTGAGGGGAAAATGTTACAGGTCTACTGACACAGTATTTTCCTTTTTTCTGTGATGCTAAATTCTCAAGTCCTGGCTATGTTTCTAGCTCTCCAGTACCTTCAACATATTAAAAAGGCATTGTGGATACATTCCTCAGTTCTTATCAGGAGAACTGATCTGCAAAAAGCTACTCCACCATCAGTAGTAATGGCAGTCCTTTTTACTTTCACCTAACTCTTCTTTAGAGTTTACGCAAAGAATTTTGGTGATTCTGATTATGAATAAACTTTCAAATTTGCATTTTCAGAATCTGTGACATGTTTGTTTCTAATTGGAGTAATTTCTAAATGATCAATGACCCTTTTCTGCTATAATATTTTCAATAATTTGCTACATAATTTCATCCAATAAGCTTTATATTAAACTGTGAAGAAGCCAATTTTATTGCTGGGCAGTCCAGATTATTTGAAAATTACAATTGCTAAAGAATTAAAATTTATAATGTGAAAGAATGATAAACATGCCAGAATTTACTTATTCGAATAAAAGTACCTCTCCTGCTTTGGAGGTCTAAACACTTATTCTAGTACTTCTATTTGATGTTTGATGCTTTTTTTGAATATTTGAAATTACTTTTAGAATATATTTTTAGAAACATGCTTAGTGGCACAAATATTTTTTCTTGGAGTTTGACATTAATTTATATAAGAAGTCAGTAGTCATCCAAGCCATATCTACTAATAATATAAGAGATCAAATTTAGACTTCTTGGAAGTACAGTCTACTAAAATCAAGTGCAGTGAAAGTTGCTCAGTTGTGTCCGACTCTTCATGACCCCATGAACTGTAGCCTACCAGGCTCCTCTGTTCATGGGATTCTCCAGGTCAGAATACTGGAGAGGGTAGCCATTCCCTTCTCCAAGGGTTCGTCCCAACCCATGGATTGAACCCAGATCTCCTGCACTGTAGTAACATTGGTTTCTATTTTTTAAGGTCTAATTCATCAACTTAAATAAAAATTAATCAAATGCCTATTAAATGCCAAACACTATGTTCAGTGCCACAGAGAATAGTGTGATAGTAATTTCAGTATGTGCAGTTGTTATATATGCATACATACATACACACTTAAGGTCCTACATATGCTTGCATACAAGCCTGTGTATACTTGTGCATATGCGTGTAAAACTACCATATGTTCTCATGTGTTTTTCATACTGATTTGTTGTTTGTCCCATTAGTTAGACTGTCAACTTTTCAAGGTATTTTTATATCTCCTGACAATGTCTGTTCTCGTATTTCATATATACTGAGAACTTGATTAGTGTTGACTGACTGATTATCTATAAGTCACCACTTTTAAATAATAAACTCAAAATTGCCATAAGCACAGGAGTTGTTTTATTACAATATTTCTTGCTGACAGTTGTTTCCCTTCTTATAATCTATGAGTAAAATATTTGCTGTGAATTGCAATGCCTTAACAGAAATTATGACAAAATTCTGATAGATGGAGCTCAGGCATCAACAGGGAAAAGAACTAGCTTGTGACTCATAAGAAACTGCATAAATCAAAGAACATGGGAAAACCTATTACAATGAGTACTGATTGACCCTGACCCCATATAGTTTAGTTCCATATGGGCTACTTTTCTTAAGGAAATGATAGGTTAATACACCCACATGCTTGGCACATGAGTCATCCCACACATTCATATTTTAAAATACTTGTATTTCTTTTTGGCAGTGAAACATGCTTTAAAAAATGCATTCTGCTTTTCTTAGCACTTTACTCTTAAAATAAAAACAAAAAGAACAAAATGGAACTATAAAATTATATTCCAAAATAGTTGAGGTTAGGTTATAATAAATTAGATGCATCTGTAGGAAGCAACAAAAATAATACTGTATTTTTGTAGTTCTCTAATGTAGTAACTTTGTTGGCATTTAACACTGAGATATGAATGTGTGTTCCAGAGACTATTTCTATGATCACACATTACCCTACATTTTTTGTGAATTTGTGTGCCTCTGTAGTGATGGAATAAGTCTAAATCCTTGATCATTCCACTGACTATATCATCCTTTCCTTTCATATATGCATAACATATATGGATATCTAAACAACAAAATACAGAAGAAAATTTTTAGATGATGATATAACTTCCAAAACAAAGCATTTGCTTCTATTTTGACAAGTGTATCTATGGGCTGAATACAATTGAGGAAAAGTTGTTCTCTACCAAAATTTAATAAGGTAAAGAAAACCTTTCACAAAAATCATACAACATGATATTTTAGGATGAGTATTTGAAGGTGGATTACATGTCATTATGCCAGAGGTACATCATCAGAAATCAGATGGGTTGCAAATGGGGATAAAGTCTGCAAGGAAACTAGGAAATTACAAATGATTTAGGAATAACTGAGGCAGTGTGTAGAAATGTTATGGGTGACAGGTAATCAGTCAGTCTGTAAACTTTCATCCAGCTCAGAGTATAGTGTATCTGTCAGGACACCATATTGAAGATTGCTTCAGTAACAAATGAACCCAATCTCAGTGGCTCATAGCAATAAGTGTTTATTTCTCACTTGCGCTTCATGTACCCTGTGGTTCAGGTGTAACTCAGGTACATATCATTTTCACACTGGGTCCCAAAATGATGGAATTCCCTACTCAATATTTCTTGTTGTTGTGAAGGAGGGAAGAAAGAATATAGTGAAGCAGATTTTTGCTGTTAAAGTTTAGTCATTAAAATCAAATAGTCAAGACACAATTGAAAAGGTAGGGATGTACAATCTTGCTATATGGAGGAGTAATGGACCTTGGTCCTGGAGGAAAGCATGGCACCCCACTCCAGTATTCTTGCCTGGAGAATCCCCATGGCCAGAGGAGCCTGGCAGGCTACAGTCCATAGGGTCACAAAGAGTCAGACATGACTGAACGACTAATCACAGCATAGCACAGCACAGTGGACATTGATGAGACTAGAGTTGTAAGCAACCGAAAAAACATCTGTGGAAAGACTAACAGTAGATTGAGCTGACTGAAGACACAATTAAAACCATGCTTTAGAAGGATTTATCAACCTGCAGAACTTAGGAAGAGACAGAGCAGGGACAAGAAGATCTTTGCTCAGGTATTAGGGCTAGAATAACCGTGACTATATAAGTCAAATATACCAGACTTGAATCCTGATTATTGGGCAACTTAAATTATCCAGAAAATTTAAATCTGAAAATTTTTAATACTCAACTTCCTCATCTGTAAAATGGGAATACAATAGTACCTATTTGATATATTTGCTTGCTGTGGAGAAGTTGCTTAATTTTCTAACTCTTCATCTGTTCCTCTGAAATGGGGATATGAGTGTCCACCTAAGAGCATGGCTTTGAGGATTAAATGAGTTAATAGTGTGGCAGACTCTATTTGTTGGCCAGCCAATATCAATTCTGCAGTTTGGCCTTTCTATTAGAACAACTTATGGGGATGTGGAGAATGTGGTGATTTTCTCAGACTATTTCATCTTTTTGCTTCCCTGAATATAGGGATGACCACTTGATATAGTTATGGCCAAAGAATTTTGACTGACGACTGAACATGATTTCTGGGGAAAATATTGATTTGCTGATAGGTGAGAGTCAACAACAAATTCACTTGGTATAGCAATGAAAGATCCCACAGCAGGTCTCAATGAAGATCAAAAATTCTGCATGCCACAACTGAGACCCAGACAGTCAAATAAAATAAATAGATAAAAATAAATATTAAAAAAAAATAAAAAGGACTCAGTTAGCATATACATTTCTCTTTTCCCCCTCCTTTTTCTTTATGGCCAACATGATGCTGGACCTTGAATAGTTTTCTCTTCTGTGTGAGTAGAAAATTCACATTTTAAAGATGATGGTGCAGAGAGGACCCAGATCTTTGATGACTTTCTTGACTAGCTAGATTGATCTCCAAACTTTTTGTCAAGTGAATAAAATAAGCCTATAGTTGGTTCTACCACTTTAATTGTATTTAATTGTTACATGTAACTGAGCACAAAGTGCTAGACATAGTATCATATATTAATATATATGTATATACATATCACATATATATATATATATATATATATAATTGCTAGATGCTACTATTAGGCCTGGCATGTTGCAGTCCATGGGGTTGCAAAGAGTCAGACATGACTTGGCAACTGAATAACAACATTATTAGTGTATTGATATTCCCTTCCCTTCACTCAGTTGTGTCCAACTCTTTGCGACCCCATGGACAGTACCCTACCAGGCTCTGCCGTCCATGGGATTTTCCAGGCAAGAATACTGGAGTGGGCTGCCATTTCTTTCTCCAGGGGATCTTCCCAACCCAGGGATTGAACCCAGGTTTCCGCATTGCAGACAGACGCTTTACCATCTGAGCCACCAGGGAAGCCCGTATTAATATTATGATTGCTTTTTAATAGTGAAAGATATTATGATTCTAACCTAGAAGTACAAGAAAACTGGTTGTAAAAAACAACTAAATAATTGATATATAAACGTAGAATCCAAAATACTTGGCCACCAATGGTTCAAGAAGAAGAAGCAGGAGCCAAATGACAGAAGGACTTAAAGGTTGGAAATCTGAGACTCAGATAAAGACATTAATAAATAGGTACCATTTTTAAAGTGCTACACGTCAGGAAAATTCCAAGCACTTTGCTGGTGTCAATTATTGAACAATGGTGCCATTAGCAGACATGAAAGTAAGGGTAATGTGGTAAAGAGGAAATGATCCATTTCACTCTGGGATGTGGTGATTCTAACAGGACAGTCCAATCTCCAGGGCAGGAGGAAACATGTGTCTGTTTCTTGGCAGACTAATTGGGATTTTGGATGTTGGGATTGGGCGTGAGCTGTCTTTGGAGAGACTGAAGAGAAGAGGACAGGTAGGAGCTCCATGGAAAATTCTGAAGAGAGAGAAGAGAAGAGAGTCCAGAAGAGAACGTATACATCTAAAGTGTCCAAGGTCATGTCTTTCCAGCAAAGCAGACAGTTAGGGTGGTCTTACTGCCATAGATGTAAGCTGCAAAGACTAGCACCCATGTAAACTTTAACAAAACACTGTTACAAGTGGTCAGGGAATGGAATATTCTGCTGAAAAATCACAGTATTAGAGAGAAATCATCCCTTGTTTTAACTTCTGTTAGTAAATATGATGTAGTGAGCCCTTTACCCTTATTTAAACATTATGGATCTCAAAGTATGCTTAGACAGTCTTTCTGGGCATTTTTAATATATGTCAAGTATCTATAAGTGGCAAACTTGGAGAGATCTTGGGGATTTAAAGTGGTTGTCAGGAACTAACATATAACTGATCTATTTGTGTAATGATTACTTAATACAACACAGTAATTTGAGATGAAATTCCAGTTAATGGAGGATATTCTGGTCAATGTGAATTTTATTATTTTGAGAATATTTTTCCTTTAGTGCTTTCCCACAATTTTAACTCTAACATAATGTTTGTGCCCAATTATGTTTACTCTGTAAATAACTACATCTATTAATTTTTATAAAAATGAGTTAAGTCCATTTCCTCATAATCTCTTTCTGTGCAATGTATTATTATAATTTAAAACAAACAGTATTTGTGATTGTGTTTAAGCCAAATAATTTTATAGAGTAGGACTAACTCAAATTCTGATGGAGACATGACAGTATGTTAGTGTTAAAAAGTAATTTTTCCAGCGTCTCTAACAGGCATCATGCCTGGCGATGTGCTATCTGCTAACTGCAGGCTGAGATACCTCATCAGCAAGTGTTATAATAGGTTGGAAGTGCAAGGAGAGGGATTCATTTTCACTCTTTCTGTCTCTTTGAATAAAATGATTCACACCCCTCACAGCTTCTGTGGGCTTCACTAGCAGCAGCTTATAAAAATAGAATTATTAAATCTCAGCCCTGGAAACAATTTCAGGAGAGGTCACAGAAAAGTCGTCTTACCTTATAGGGAATCTCTTTCATGTATATTTATGCCTCTATGGATTTGAAACCTCTGGAGGGGGTTAACTCACAATTTCCATATGTAGCCCATTGCATTTTAATTTGTATGAAATGTCTTCCTCATTTAAAGCTAAAATCTGCCTTTTGGTAAATCGATAGTAGTAATAACAGGATTAACAGCTACTAATTCTTGGATTTGTTGAATATTATATTTAGTTGCATCTAACAGAATCCACTCCTGCTACTTTCAACAGAAATATTCTTTGAAATGGAGATTTAGATACTGACAAGCTTAGAAAGGCAAGTGAAATAAACCGTAGGCAAGACCTCCTGAAATAGCTCCTTGAACAGACCCGCATAACTGGCTGTCCCAAGGTGCTACTATCTCCATCACAATTAGGAAGAGAAGAGCAAGCAGAAGCCACAATCATACCAGGACCACACCATCTCACACAAGACCTAATCCAAAACAAAAAACCAAAGCGAAGACAAGCAAGCTATGCACCTTACCTCTATCTACATCTACCCAGCACTAGTTCCTTCCACTAACCTACATATGTCATGGTCTCCAGGTTTTTTTTTTTCTTTCTTTCCACCTCTGCTTCTGGCAACCAGCAATTTTCTCTGTTCCTACAAATATAAAGCTTTGTTTCATTTTTTTTTCTAGATTCCACATCTAAGAGAACATATTTGATTATTTTTTTAACTAACCCTTGTAGCTCAGTCAGTAAAGAATCTGCCTGCAGTGTAGGAGACCTGGGTTCAATCCCTGGGTTAGGAAGATCCCCTGGAGAAGGAAATGGCAACCTACTCCAGTATCCTTGCCTGGAAATTCTCATGACAGAGGAACCTGGTGGACCGCAGTCCATGGGGTCACAAAGAGTCAGACACGACTGAGTGACTAACACTTACTTCCTTACTTACTTAACTAGAGAAACAACAGAGCAAAGTGATGCCTTACAGGTAGAGGCGGTGGGGGGGGGGTGGTCAAGAAAGAAAGGACAGTGTTGCAGGAAAGTAAGTGGGACACAAGAGGATGCTCATGACCCAGGTCTCAGGCGAGCTCCTGGGACAGCTGCCAAGTGTGGGTTATCGGCTTCATGGAGGAAAGAATTCAGGACTGGGCCACAGTAAAGAGAAAGAAAGTTTATTCAGGGAGATACACACTCTACAGTCAGAGTGTGGGCCATTTCAGAAGGTGAGAGACCCAGATTTAAGCAAAATTTTATTCTCTTCTTGTGAGGTCACTCAAGTATGTCAGGCTATTTTACAATTGTGGTGGGTGGAACCGAATATAGGAGGAGCTGATGCAGCAAGTTGGGGAACTAATACTTTTTGCATGTCCTATATAGATTGTTTAATTTTTTGTCAAAATTTCAGTTAGAGAACCTGTCAGAATAATGTTTGAAGGGAAACACAGGAGATTGGGATAGATGAATATAAAGCTTATGAATGCATTGTTCTTTCTGTAGTTCCTCTGAGGATTTCAGTCTTTTCTGATGGCGTTGATTACAATGTTTATCACCCTGCTCAGTAAGTGGTATTATACTAATTTTAATTATGAATAAATAAAGGATCAACAAGATTAAGTGGATTCCCAGAGATTACATACTCAATGACAAAACTGAGAATTAAGCTAATTCATTTTCCTTCATAACCATTGCATTTTTGCCAAGGAAGGAAGAGGATAGCCTATTTTTTTTTACATTAAAGGAAATAAAGATACCACACTCTGTACATATTAGTGATGTACTTAATAAATTTGACAAACAGAATAGATCATTCTTAACATTCCTTCTCTTCTCTATGAGAAGAAAATGACCTTAAGTGAAACAAATAATTGTTGTTCAGTCACTCAGTTGTGTTCAAGTCTTTGCAACCCCATGGACTGCAGCACACCAGGCTACCCTGTCCTTCGCATCTCCCGGAGTTTGCTCAGACTCATGTCCATTGAGTCAGTGATGCTATCCAGCCATCTTGTTCTCTATCATCCACTTTTTCTCTTGCCTTTTATCTTTCCCACCATCAGGGACTTTCCTAATGAGTCAACACTTCACATCAGGTCGCCAAAGCATTGGAGCTTCAGCTTCAGCATCAGTCCTTCAAATGAATATTCAGGGTTGATTTTCTTTAGTATTGGCTGGTTTGATCTCCTTGAAGTCCAAGGGAGTCTCAAGAGTCTTCTCCAGTGCCACAGTTCAAAAGAGACAATTTTTCAGTACTCAACCTTCTTTATGGTCCAACTCTCACATCCATACATGACCACTGGAAAAAGCATAGCTTTGACTATACAGACCTTTGTCGGCAAAGTAATGTCTCTGCTTTTTAATACACTGTCTAGACTTGTCATTGCTTTTCTTCCAAGGAGCAAGTATGTTTTAATTTCATGACAACAGTCAACATCTGCAGTGATTTTGGAGCCCAAGAAAATAAATTCTGTCACTGTTCCCATTGTTTCCCTATTTGCCATGAAGTGATGTGACCAGATGCCATGATCTTCGCTGTTTGAATGTTGAGTTTTAAGCCAGCTTTCTCATGCTCCTCTTTCACTTTCATCAAGAGGCTCTTTAGTTCCTCTTTGCTTTGTGCCATGAGTGGTGTCATCTGCGTATCTGAAGTTTTTTATATTTCTCCCGGCAGTCTTGATTCTGGCTTGTGCTTCACCCAGCCGGGCATTTCACGTGATGCACTCTGTATATAAGTTAAATAAGCAGGGTGGCAATATACAGGCTTGATGTACTCCTTTCCCAATTTGGAACCAGCCCATTGTTCCATGTCCGGTTCTAACTGTTGCTTCTTGACCTGCATATAGTTTTCACAGGAGACAGGTACGGTGGCCTTGTAGTCCCATCTCTTTAAGAATTTTCCACAGTTGTTGTGATCCACACAGTCAAAGAATTTAGCATAGTCAGTGAAGCAGAAATATATGTTTTTCTGTAATTCTCTTGCATTTTCTATGATCCAATGGATGTTGGCAATTTGATCTCTGGTTCCTCTGCCTTTTCTAAATCCAGCTTGAACATCTGGAAGTTCCTGGTTCATGTACTGTTGAAGCCTAGCTTGGAGAAGTTTGAGCATTACTTTGCTAACATGTGAAATGAGTACAATTGTGCGGTAGTTTGAACATTCTTTAGCATTGCCTTTCCTTAGGATTGGAATAAAAACTGACCTTTTCCAGGCCTGTGGCCGCTTCTGAGTATTGACCTAAAAACTGCAGACAGTGAAAATGTTACTTTAACTTACTCAACAATGATGGTTACAAAAATAATTATAGGAACAACAAAAAAGAAAAGAAAGACAAGGTGAAGTACTAATACCCTTTGATTTCATTAGTATATATCTTTAAAAAGAGAAAATCTTATATGTCATATTAATTTTCACTTAAGAATAACACAGTTCAGCTTTTGAAAATTAACTTCTTCAAATGTGTCAATGATTTAATAAAAAATGATATTTTCTTATTTATGTTCAATAGACAATAGAGCTGGATTCGTGGTTCTATCTTTACTCATGGTTGATCAAAGCATACTTTTTAACAAATTTTTATTTTTAAGAGTTTTTCACATAAAGCACAGATAGGCTAATAAGAAAACACTTAGACATATACTATCTTGTCAGAAATTCATGAAAATTTTATAAAAAAATTTCATATGTTAAACAAAAATAAAACTTCAAGTAGTCCCATAGAATAAGAGAATAAAAGCAATGCAGGTTCTGTTTTTTTGTTTTTTTTTTTCTCTTTTACCCCAAACCCTATGCCTTTGCTTTTTATTTAAAAACCTACTATTTCAAGGCAGTGATGTAATCAAGTAATGTAATGTTTCATGGGAACAGTTGACAAAAACTGTGCCCAAAGCAAGACCAAGACATCACAGAGTATTATAAACTTATTTTTGAAACAAGTGTGTATATCTTAGTCTATGTGCTTCAGGGACTAATTATATAACTGGGGTTCTCCACTTTTCTCAATGTCTGGTTTCCTCTTATTTCTTAATGAAAAAATTTCCACCTGAAACACTGTATTTTCTAGCCTCCCGAGTGACATGATCATTTAATTAAGTTTTGTTCAATTAGACACAAGCAGAAGTATATGCACTGAACTGCTTCTGGGAAGATTCTTTAGAAAGGAAATGGAGTACTTTTTTTTTTTTTTTCCTTTTCTTTCATTCTTTTCCCTATCTGCAGACCTGATAGCTAGAGGTTGAGGAGCTGTAGGTTGGACCATGAAGAGATCTTCTTTTTTTAAATTGATCTATTAAAAAATTTTTTATTTAGTATTGGAATACTGTTGATTAACAACTTTGTATTAGTTTCAGGTGTACAGCAAAGTGATTCAGTTATACATATATACATGTATCTGTTCTTTTTCAAATTCTTTTCCATTTAGGTTATTACAGAATATTGATCAGAATTTCTTGTGTTATACAGTAGGTTCTTTTTAGTTGTCTCTTTTTCATATAACAGTGTGTACACATTGATAACAAACTCCCAATCTGTCTCTCCTCTCCCCACCTTTCCCCTTTGGTAATCATACATCTGTTCTCTAAGTCCATGGATCTGTTTAAGTTTTGTAAATAAATTCATTTTATAAACAGCTCATTTGGTTCAATATCAAACAAAAATACAAATGACTCAACAAAACAATGGGCAGAAGACCTAAATTGACATTTCTCCAGAAAAGACATACAGATGGCTAACAGATACATGGAAGTATGTGCAACACTGCTAATTATTAGAGAAATGTAAGCCAAAATGACATATGGTGTCACCTCAAACCAGTCAGAATAGCCAGCACAAAATCTACAAACAATAAATGCTGGAAAGGGTGTGGAGAAAAGGGAACCCTCTTACACTATTGGTGGGAAATGTAAATTGTTGCAGTCACTATAGAAAATAGTATGGATTTTCCGTAAAAACTGAATATAGAGCTACCATATAATCCAGCAATCCTAATCCTGGGCATATATCTGGAGAAAAACATTGTTCAAAAGAACACATGGATCCAGTGTTCACTGAAGCATTGTTTACAATAGCCAAGACATGGAAGCAACCTAAATGTCCATTGGCAGATGAATGGATACAGAAGATGTGGTACATATATACAGTAGAATATTCACATGCACATGCTCATGCTCAGTCGCTTCAGTTGTGTCCGACTCTTTGCAACCCCATAGCCCACCAGGCTCCCCTGTCCATGGGATGCTCCAGGCAAGAATATTGAAGTGCGTTGCCGTGCCCTCCTCCAGGCGATCTTCCTGCCCTGGAGATCGGACCCACATCTCATGTCTCCCACACTGGCAGGAGGGTTCTTTACCAATAGCACCACCTGGGAAGCCCACGATAGAATATTACTCAGCCACAAAAAAAGGAGGAAGTAATTCTGTTACAGCAACCTGGATGGACCTGGAGATTATCATTCTAATTGAACTAAGTTGGAAAGAGAAAGACAAATATCATATGATATAGCTTATATGTGGAATCTAAAAAAAGTGATATACAAAAAGAGATTCTGATGATAGAAGCCAAGGATCCAAGATTCTAGTAGAGTAGAATATTAAAGGAATAGAAGCCTAGATCCTTAATAAATGCATGCAGCTGCCATTCTAGCCTTTGAAGGCCTATGTGTACCAAGAGGAAATATATACTTTCATATTTAAGTCACTATGTTTAAGGTCTCT
This sequence comes from Bubalus bubalis, assembly GCF_019923935.1. Taxonomy (NCBI): domain Eukaryota; kingdom Metazoa; phylum Chordata; class Mammalia; order Artiodactyla; family Bovidae; genus Bubalus; species Bubalus bubalis. The sequence goes on along the minus strand of NC_059177.1, from coordinate 20,373,592 downwards.
GTTGCTCACAGTCCAATTACATGACCTAGCTGATATATATAAATATACACCTCTTTTGGCTTCCCTGGTCATTTAGATTATAAAGAATCTGCCTGCAATGCAGGAGACCTGGGTTCAGTCCCTGGGTCAGGAAGATCCCCTGGCGAAGGGAGTGGCTACCCACTCCAGTATTCTTGCCTGGAAAATTCCACAGACAAACAAAGCCCGGCAGGCTACAGTCCATGGGGTTCCAGAGAGTCAGACACAACTGAGCAACTAATACTTGCCCTTTTCAGAGTGAAAAGTACATTTTCTGAAATTATATTGTAATTTTTAGAAATGTTTAGCTTCTGGAGTTGAAACTTGCCCCAGCCAACTTATTATCACTCTGATGTTAGACATTTATAATGAGGTAAAATCAACAGTAATAAGGTTATTATAAACATTAAGATATATAATGCTGATCCTAGAATATGGTATGTGCTCAGTAAATATTTGATCTTATTTTTTTTTAAAGAAATATATACAGTAGTGAAGTCACTGCTTTTTAGTAAATCTTCCATGGCCAATGAACTAAAGTCTGATACTGTGTATTTTAAAGGACATTTTCAACAAATCAAATCCAAATTATGAATATGAACTTAGAAATGAACCTCAGATGTGATTTCTCATTTAAATTTGTCAATCTGAGGCTATAACTTTGCAAAGAACTGGAAGAAAGTCTCAAGGATTTTTCAGAAAACTATTCTGAAGATCACATCTGTCTTGGCAATAAGGTAAGTTAAGCAAGTCACCAAATGTGAAAGAGAAACTCATATTCTGGCTCAGCATTTGCAAGATATTTGTTAGTTCTAGTAATTTGTATTCTCTTTTATATCTTCTTATGTATCTTGAAGTAGAGTTTAATTATTCTTTTTCAACCTTTAAGTATTTTAATTTTTCTTACCTGTTGTACCAGCTAAGAATACCTCACGTTCTGAATAAAAATAATATGAATGGATGTCCTTGTCTTATTCCTGAACTTGAGGGGAAAGCAGTCAATATTTACAAATAGGACATTACTTGAGGGTTTTTGTAGATAACTATTTCTAGATTGTGGAGAAGGCAATGGCACCCCACTCCAGTACCCTTGCCTGGAAAATCCCATGGACGGAGGAGCCTGGTGAGCTGCAGTCCATGGGGTCGCACAGAGTCGGACACGACTGAAGCGACTAAGCAGCAGCAGAATTTCTAGATTGAAGAAAATACATTCTATAACTAGTTTGCTCAGTTTTTTTTTTTAAAGAAAGTATATTGAATTATTTATCCATTGAAAAAATTATAGCTGTTTTTGAGGAATACTTGACAAAAATTAATTGCAAATATTTAAGGTGTACCATTTGATGAGTTTTGACAAATATATGCACAAAATATATATGGGTATAAAACCATAACCACAATCAAGATAGCAAATGTATATGGCACTCTCAAGTTTTCCTTTTCCATTTATAATCCATCCTTCTTTTCATACCTATCCATACGTAGCTCATACACAACTAGTAATATGCTTTCTTTTGCTATAGTTTTTTTTTTTTCAGATTTTTCAGAAAGTTATATAAATGGAGTCATAGTATCATTTCATTTTGGGGGAAGGCTTTTTGTCTATTTGGTTTTGGCCTGACTTCTCTTATTCTGCATAATAATTTTGAGATTCACCCATATTGTTAATAAGTATAAACAATTAATCTATTTTTATTCCTGAGCATCTTTTGTATGAATATACCACAATTTGCTATCCATTCATCTTTTGAGAGAGATTTGCTTTTTGCCCAGTTTTTAGGTACTATGAGTATTTGTGCACAAGTCTTTGTTTGGATGATAATTATTTCTCTTGAGTGCAGACTTGGATTGGTCTCTATGATATACACATATTATTTCTTTTTAAGAAACTGCCCATTTATTTTTTTTTTTAACAGTGGTTGTAGCATTTTACATTCCCACCAGCAGTGCATGAAAATTCCTGTTGTTCAACATTTTCACCTGCACTTTGTACGGTCGACCTTTTTAACTTTAGATTATCTAATGGCTTTATACTGTCATGTCATTTTTAGGTTTAATTTGTATTTCCCTAGTTATTAATGTATCATCTTTTCATGTACTTCTTGACTGTCTCTCTTCTTTTCTTTCTGTCCCTGTGCCTCTCTGTCTTTGATGAAGAGTCTTTTCAAACCTTTGTCTTTTTAAAATGTTTTGATTTGTTTGTCTTATTTTTTAGTTAAAGGAATGTTTTATGTATCTTAACTCCTTTAGCTGGTATATGTGTTGTGAATATTTTCTTCCAAGCTGTGGCATGTCTTGTTTCCTAAATGATGTTTTTTGAAAGACAACACTTTAAATTTTAATGAAGTCCAATTTCTTTTTAAAAACTCTTTTCTAGATTTTTAAATGTTTTCTAGATGGATGATAACCTTGCAAACTCTAAGACTTCAACTATTTTTATCCTATGATTTATTTATAGAAGTTTTATTGTTTTAGATTTAACATTTAAATCCTATGATCCATTGGTTGATCCATTGGCCTATGATCCATTTTGAGTTGAAATTTTACATGTTGTGAGGCAAAGGTCAATGTTCTTTGTTTTTAAATGTATGTATATTCAGTTGATCCAACACAATTTGTTTAAAATTTTTATTTCTTTATTAAGTTGCCTTGGCACATTTGCCAAAAATCTATTGAGATATATATATGTATGGGTCTGTTTCAGGGTTCAATTATTTTCCACTGACATATATTTCCACATTACTAAATTGTTTTAGTTACTCTTGACTTAAAATAAATTTGAAATCACATATAATCCTCCAGACTTATTCTTTTCTATTTCATATTTTAAATAACTTCTGTTATATTCAAATTTTAATAATATTTTACCATTTTCTTTAAAAAAAAAAAAAACTTCTGGAATTTTAACTGGCATTATATTGAATCCATGGGTCAGTTTTATGAGACTATCTGTGTATTAATCCATGAACTTAGTGTATTATTAAGTATTAGTTGCTCAGTTATATCCAACTCTTTGTGACCCCATGGACTGTAGCCCACCAGACTTCTCCATGCATGGGACTCTCCAGGCAAGAATACTAAAGTGGGTTGCCATTTCCTTCTCCAGGGGATCTTCCCAACACAGGGATGAAACCTGGGTCTCCTGTGTTGCAGGAAGACTCTACCTTCTGAGCCACCAGAGTTTTAAAATTTCTTTTAGCAACATTCTATGGTTTTCAGTAAAGTAATTTTGAATGTCTTTTTGTCAGATTTATTTCTAGGCATTTTATGGTAATTATGTCATCTGGAAATAGGGAGCGTTTTCTGCTGTTGTTAAATTAAAATTGTCACTTTTTCTTGCTACCCATTTCTATGGTAGCCACCTTCTACTCCTATGTTCTGCTATACATAAAATAGCCTCATAATTGAGGATTAAGGTATGTAGTCATTAATTTTGGCCCTATAATAAGCAGACTAAAGATCACATAATTACCATGTAGACTAAGAATTTTTAATAATCATATTATACATAATTATTATGGTACACAGAATGGGGTAGAGTTCCATTTTCATTTTGAGAATTAGCATTCCTCCTACACTAATAAATTAAAGAACTGGTTTTTCACTAATTCAACCACAGCTAAACTAAAACTCTTAATTTTTTGAACTGTAGCAACTTCCTTCTGATTATTCTTACTAAATAGTACCATCTTCAAAAGTAATAATTTTGTGTTTGCAGAAAATTTCAGGCTGATTTTCACTGAACAATCTTTGTCTATATTTTCAATGTCACATGTATCCTGGGACTGTGACTATACATTGGTTGCCTTTAAATGTATTGATTGTCTCTTTGATCTTGAGGGAGCCTAGGGGATTTTGAACTGCATTTCCATCTAGCACTGCATTTGTTGGTTTTAAATATGATATATGGTGTCATTTTACACATAATCCAGGAAGGACATAGAAAAGCCCTTAGCACTTACCAAGAGCTAGTATTTTGTTCATCTTTATCTTTCTAAGTCTAAAGTGGAGACTGGGGAGGTGACCTTCAAACCAAAGCAAACTTCTCTTATTTAGCCACTGTACCACCAAGGAAGTTCTGCCAAACTTCTATTTAATTGTTTAAATTCCATTTAACAAGTATTTTTTCCCATATTTGGATAAGTAGTTTAGAACAATTCACTCAGTTACTTGATTTTATGAAAGATTCATTTAAAATTTTGGACTAAATAGACATTAAGTAAAGCAGAGAAACCATTGCTTCTCCAAAAAGCACTTGAAAGCATTGAATCAGTATACTACATGTATGCATATTATATGTATGCAACATATGTAACATAATATATAACACATATAATGATATAATGTATGACATGTGCATATTTATACTTATATATACATATTATATATTTATAGAAGCATACTGTGTACATGAGAAGGAAATGGCAACCTATTCTAATATTTTTGTCTGGAGAATCTCATGGATAGAGGAGCCTGGCAGGCTACAGTCCATGGGGTTGCAAAGAGTCAGCCATGACTGAGCAACTGATTGATGACAAAGACTATGCACATACATTGTAATATATAAACATCACATTCGTATAATCCTAAATTTAGTGCAAAATTGGGGGAAAACAATCAGCACTCTTTCACTTCCAAAACGTGTTTCTCACTAAATATCTAAAGAAAAACTTTAAATTAAAAATAAACTGTAGTAATATTACTTTTTAAAAGGTTCTATACACCTTTATTTACTGTCAATATAGATAAAATTAAATGGCTAAAGTAATTCCATCCATTTAATTCAAATGATTTAGAATTCATTTATTCCTTCATTATTCCTTTATTTACTCATTCATTCAGTGTCTATTAACCATCCTCAATAGACCAGATATTTGCCAGACTCTGTGGTTCCTGAAGCCACAACATTATCTAATATAGCTGATAAGAAAAGCCAAATAGCATTTTAAAATGAGAGATTACTGTTAACAAGATAAAAAATGACCTTACATAATTCTTTAAATCCAGATTGATGGCAGAATGGAACATTCTGATAACCTTGATAATGTGGGTAATAAAGGACTTCTATTTTTGCACTATTGGATTCTGAATTTTAAAATAATTAGACTATGCCCATGGTTTCTAGACAGCATTTCAGAGTGGGTGAAATATTTATATAGTTCATTGAAAATTAGCATTTTAAATAACTTAACGCTTCAAAAACTATGTCATCTAAGATCAGAATGAAGACAAAGATTGTCACTTTGTCTTCATTTTGTCACAGATACATGTGTAGTGAGGTTAGTAACTCAACTGTCATCTCCTTATGGACTGTGGACTGTTTCTCGCCAGTGGAGATCGGAAATCTGAAAATGTCAACGTTAGCTGTCCTTGCCTTTGGCTTCCTTGGTTATTAGTAACTCTAAACGGGAGCACCATTTTCTCTCTTCTCCTCAGAACTAGCAGGGAGGCGCCTTTTACATTGTTTGATGCTGACTGGTAAAGTAACACGTTTCTAGATTTTGACAATCCAAACTAAATAAATGATAACATTTGAAGACTGGAAAACTTTTTGGTGCTCTCTACTCTTTTTAAGGCTCATATATGACTGGCAATACTGTTTATGTAATGTGTGTGCTCAGTAGCTCAGCCGTGTTCTGCTCTTTGCGATCCCCTGGACTGTAGGCTGCCAGGCCCCTTATTTTCCAGGCAAGAATACTGGAGTGGGTTGCCATTTTCTTCTCCAGGGGATCTTACTGATCCAGGGATTGAACCCTACTGTCTTGCACCTCCTGCATGCGCAGGCAGATTCTTTACCACTAGAGCCACCTGTTGTTTTGTTTATGTAATAGAAGCCCCTTTTTATGTGTAAGTGATCAGCAAATTCTAGGATAAACTCTCCTGTTTTGTTAAATATTTAACCCTACCAAAAAAAAAAAAAAAAAACAAAACCCACATGTATCTATATAATCTGTTGTGGCATATGTTACTGTTATATTTCAGTCTCTAGGGAAATTATAAGAGCAGACCCCATTCCTCATCTGGTTCTAAAAATATCAGAAGTTTTGGTTTAAGAAGAAAAAAATTACTGATAAAAGATTCATGGTGTTCAATATACTTTGACATGGTTGGTATTCAGAATATTAGAATAAATGGCCATTTAATATGAGTAATTCAGCATGAAGGAAACTTGATTATCTCCTAAGCTATCAGTCAATCAACTTCTGGTAATAATTGCCTGCCTTATTAGTACATATAATAGTGTCTAGGCAAAATCAACAGTTTAGATAAAACACACAAACCTATGGAAATTTGGAGATGAGTACTTATTTTCCTGATAACTTATCATTAGTATTTATATCACTTCTTAATGTACATTTTTATTCCAAGAAGCGAGCGTCTTTTAATTTTGTGGCTATAGTCATGTGTACAGATGTGAGTTGGACCATAAAGAAGACTGAGCACCTAAGAATTGATGCTTTCAAACTGTGGTGTTGGAGAAGACTCTTGAGAGTCCATTGGACTGCAAGATCAAATCAGTCAATCCTAAAGGAAATCAACTCTGAATATTCACTGGAAGGACTGATGCTGAAGCTGAAACTCCAGTACTTTGGCCACCTGATGTGAAGAGACAATTCACTGGAAAAGATCTTGATGCTAGGAAAGATGCTAGGAAAGAAAGAGGGCAGGATGAGATGGTTGCATGGCATCATTAACTCAATGGACATGAGTTTGAGCAAATTCTGGGAGATAGTGAAGGGCAGGGAAATTTGGCGTGCTGTAGTCTATGGAGCTGCAAAGAGTTGGAAACAACATAGTGACTAAACAAATGGAATGTATATTTTGCAGAAATTGGGGCATGGAGTTAAAAAAAAAAAAAGAAAAAAGATGACTGCTGCACTTGCCAGAATGCTTGTAACAGCTGCTGCATCCTGCGCACATCTCTGTGGAGGCAGCATGAGGCAGGACCCCATACCAAGTCCTCAGAAATGGGCTAGTTTCTAATCTGGACTTCCAAAGAGCGTGGTTTCAATACCTCTAACACCCCTGAGATTCAATTTCCTTGCAAATAAAATAAGGAGAACTACTTCAAAAAAAAAAAATGTTGCGACATAATGAATCATCAGGATATGGTCTCCTCTTGTGAATACATGTTTTATGGTCATGAGGCAATCAGATAACATATATTTTTAGTGTTAGAAGGTTATATCTGAAGAAGTTTTGCCATCATTATTCAAGTGCATCCTTCTTTGTCCAATTAATTTCCATTTCACATCTTGGTTACATATTCTTAATTTGAACAATGCAAACAGTTCAATTATACCTTTATACACGTATCTGATTAACTTCAAATATATAGATCACACGCAAATACTGAGGCTACATAGGTGTCTTACTGCTGCTGCTGTTTATTTATTTATGGATGTGCTGGGTCTTCGTTGTTGCACAGGCTTTTCTTTAGTGGTGCTGAGCAAAGGCTACTCTTTAAGTGCAGTGCATGGGCTTCTCATTGTGGTGGTTTCTCATGTTGCAGAGCACAGATTCTAAGTCGCGTGGGCTTAAGTAGTTGCAGCTCCTGGGCTCTAGTGCACAGGCCAATAGCTGTGGCTCACGGGCTCAGCTGCTCTTCAGCATGTGGGATCTCCCCAGACGAGGGATCAAAGTGATGTCCCTTGCATTGTTTAACCTCTGATTCTTAACCTCTGGAGCACCAGGGAAGCCCCTGTTGTTGTTTTTAATGGAGATTTGTCAGGGATACTTTCAGGGCTAGATTTTAAACTACCTAAAGGAGGCAACTTGTCTTATTGAGCTCTCTATCCCGAGCAGCAAGCATAAAGCTGGTCATAGAGCAGGTGCTCAATGTATGTTTGGGAGAAGGAAATGGCAACCCACTCCAGTGTTCTTGCCTGGAGAATCCCAGGGACGGGGGAGCCTGGTGGGCTGTTGTCTCTGGGGTCGCACAGAGTCGGACACGACTGAAGCGACTTAGCAGCAGTAGCAGCAGCAGGGGCCATGAGTAGCTCTAAGGGTAGCAAATATCCATGGTAGGTTTTGTGTAAAGTCATTGTCAACTGTGGGCATCTTTGAGGATTGAGATGCATCTTCTTATTCTCCGTAATACTTTTTGCAAGATATTCCAATGAATGTAAAGGATCAGGAATGGGGAGAGAGTTTATATAATAGTAAACATTATTGTCTGAGTAAATCAGAGACTTAGAAAAGGGTTTCACAGTTTCATTGACTAATCATAGCATCTTTTAGTTGGAACTGACTTTATCCTCTTCTATTTTAATACTTCATTTTCACATGAAGTGAGAAAGTCTATTTTAAAATCACTTCAAAATTTCCTAACACAATCTGGAAGTTATTTTGGAGATGTGGCATTCCCAGAAGAATAAAGTTGATTGAGTAAATGCTAAATGAGTGTATTAAGGGAAGTGGATTGCTTTAAGGCACTTAGGTGTCACCACTATTTTAAAATGATCATTACTTAGAGTTATAACTAACTTGTTTTAGAAGTTAGGCTAATAAAGTGTGTAAAATATAAATCACTAATAAGACTTCTTTGCATATCATTTAAAAGAGAGTTGATGACATGTGCATACAGCGTCTGATAACTAATACATATCTTCTTAGAGACTTTCAGTGACAAATACGTTGTTAGGAGTTAGATGCCATTTACCAAGTTCAAAAAAATAGCTGCTTTTCAGTGGTCTTCTAGGACTGTTAAGGAATAAGGCCAGATCACTGGAAACACCATGTAAAAGACATATCCCAGTGCTCATCATTAAAGAGTCTACAAATGGCAAATGCTGGAGAAAAGGGAAACTTTCTACACTGTTGGTGAGAATGCAAATTGGTACAGCCATCATGGAAAATTGTATATAGTTTCTCAAAAAATAAAAGTAGAGTTGCCATATGATCCTACAATATCACTCCTGGGCATATATCTAGAGAAAACTATAATTTAAAAAAATATATGCACTCCAATGTTCATTGCAGCACTATTCACAATAGCCAAGACATGGAAACAACCTGAATGTCCATCAACAGATGAATGGATAAAGAAGCTATGATATATACATAAAATGGAATACTATTCAGCCAATAAAAAGAATGAAATAATGTCATTTGCAGCAACATAGATGGACAAATAGGTTACCATATTAAGGGAAGTTAAGTCAGAAAGAAATATATTAATATATTATACCATATAATAACACTTATGTGTGGAATCTACAATATGACACAAATGAACTTATTTGAAATAGACTCACAGACACAGAGACTTGTGATTGTCAAGGGGAAGAGGGGGTGTGGGGGAAGGGCTGGGAGTTTTGGATTAGCAGATGGAAACTATTATATATAGAACGGATAAACAACAAGGTCCTACTGTATAGCACAAGAAGCTATATTCATACCCTGTGATAGACTGTAATGGAAAATAATATGAAAAAGAATGTATATATATATATGTATGTATAACTGAATCACTTTGCTATACAGCAGAAATTAACACCCTAAGTCAACTATGCTTCAAAACAAAAGATATACCCCAGCAGTCTGCTCCCAAAAGACTTGAGACTTTCTGAACTCTGTATGAACTTTAGCAGTGATGGTTCTCTCTAGTGGCACACCAGAGTTACTGGGGGAACTTTACAAAAATATTAACATATTGGGGCATTTATTACACCAAATCACAAGCTTTCAGGGTGGAGATCAGGCACTAGTAATTTCCAAAGCTCCCAGGTTAATGTATAGCCAAGACCGAAGACCACTGATTTAGCTAGAACAAGAATAGCAAGTTCATGGCAACTAAGTGATCATTTTCCATATTCCCTGATAGGAGACACTGTCAATATATCTAAACATTTATTCCTGCTGAAACCAGATTCAGACTCAGAAAAGATTTTAACAGTTTTCTCCACATAAGCATCTAGGCACGACAGTTGAAAGAGTGTGCCATCTCTGAGAAAGGTTTGTGCTAATTACTCGGTGCACAGAAGACATTCAATAAATATTTAGAGATTAATCAAAGACTGTCCCAAACATCCAATTAGCATACACTCTTATACCTAGTTTGTTACTGACCTAGCCTGGGCTAGTGTCTGTAAGCAGAAGACAAAGTATTCCTTTTTTGCCTTAAAAATTCATGGGCCTGCTCCAAGAGCAATTTGTGATCATGAAGTTTATTTTAAAATAATCTCTAATCTAAAATGCAATCCTATCCCATATTTCTATTTTAAACAATTAAATCAGTAAAATAATTAAATCTGTGGTATTAGTAAAATGGCACCCCAGTCCAGTACTCTTGCCTGGAAAATCCCATGGATGGAGGAGCCTGGTAGGCTGCAGTCCATGGGGTTGCTAAGAGTCGGGCACGACTGAGCGACTTCACTTTCACTTTTCACTTTCATGCATTGGAGAAGGAAATGGCAGCGCACTCCAGTGTTCTTGCCTGGAGAATCCCAGGGACGGCGGAGCCTGGTGGGTTGCCGTCTATGGGGTCGCACAGAGTCGGACACGACTGAAGTGACTTAGCAGCAGCAGCCATTATATTTAATATTAATTTGTTAAAAGGTATAGTTCAGCAAAAGAAAAGACGTGGGTTAAATAGAGGCAGTCTTCCCATACTACATATCTGATTTCTATGTAAGAATTACGGAGTTAACCAGAAGTTATGTCATTGTACAAACAGGGCCATTTTCCTCTGCCACAGGATGAGTATAGCACCTCAAAAGCACAAAAGTTATAAAAGCAATGTCCTCAAGGTTTTGTCTACTGAAGGGTTATCTGTATAAACTTGCTCATCCTTGCACTTAGAAATCCTTACCTTCAATTTTTCGGAAGTTCTGCTGTTTCTCATTCTCAAAATAACAATTACTTCTTGTATGCAGTTGCATTTTGTATTTCCTTAATAACTTCTACATCAGTTTTCAAAGCCTCCTTAATTACCTGCAAGTACAGAGGAAGTTTGCAAATGCTCTCATTAACTTTTGGAATAAGAAGTTCACTAGTGTCTTCTTGATTGGCAGCCTTTATCAGACAATGTGGTCAGAACTCCTCAGCTTTTTCTTTTCTATGAAGAGAGCCTTTGAGGAAACCAAGTCTTTGATTTAGAATGGCTATTTAGTTGCAATAAGGAATTTAATCTGCTTTATATGCCTGGAGGCATTCTTGCGACACTCTTCAGCACAAATCCAGACTCTGGATACACCTGTTTTTTGAGATCTGGCAAATCTAAAGTTCTATAATTCACTTTAAAGTGTCAGATCCAAAGGAAGCATCTCTATCACATGTTTAAACACTCTATGATGTTAGCAGATGTTGAGAAAAATTCAAATTCATTGCAGCCCTCCTGTTTTGGAATTCTAATAATCTATCGCTGAAAGGATAACTGTAGTGCAGACTATCCTCAGGCGTTCTATGGCATCTCTTACCTCGTCCTCCGCAGCAGTCACTTCGGAGAGAGAAATGTCTCTGGCCTTCACTGCCTTGACGGAGGCTCTGTCAAGGCCCTGCTGGTTTCCCATGGAACATCAGCTACTGAATTCAGAGAATACTATTTCACCTGCACCTACTTAGAAAGAAGTAGCAGGGTGATCTGACATAGGGAAAAGATACTTGACGTTGTTTGCCAGTGAGGAGAATGTCATAGTGAAGTCATCCTCAGGGAATCAGTTCTCTATAGGTTGCTGGAGAGATGCTGAAAGGAGATGTGAGCAGTTGGTTAAAGATCTGAGGAGCTCTGCTTCTAGCTGTGCTCCTGTTACTCACAATCTGGAAATCTATGTCCAAATCCCATGTAAAAATAATTTATGTAGGACCTGTACACTACTGCTCTTCTTTCTTTGCTTGTTTCCACTAAACAGTCGTATGCATATACCAACACAATTATTACCATTTTTTCATATTGCATCTACTATTATAAAGGAAATATTTTAATTTATTACTTAAAAAAATATTTTATTTATTTATTTATTTGGCTGCACCAGATCTTAGTTGTGGCATGTGGGAATGCAGTTCTCTAACCAGGGTTTGGACCTATTTTAAAGAGAAGTTGGGTAATATGTATGAAATACTCCTATATATATTTCAAATCTATAAATTAAATTATTCAAATAAAACAGTGTTTTCAACTGCTGCTGCTGCTGCTAAGTCGCTTCAGTCGTGTCCGACTCTGTGCGACCCCATATACGGCAGCCCACCAGGCCCCGCATTCCACATCAAATGATAATATGATTCACTGGGGATATGCATAGCAGTCTTTTAAAATAAGTGAAATAAAGTAAATCATTCATTTTATTCGTTCTCCATTTTTTTCTGATTGATTTTATATTAAAAAAGTACTTAGAGGACATCACTTTTTGTTTATATAGGTAAAAGACAGCAGACTCAGGCACATGCTACATACAGCAACTTCATCAAGCCAGTGAGAAAAAATTGTGTTGGATATCTCAAGTGTTTAGCATTACTATTCTTCCTTTAATAGAACTCTTTAGTTCATCAATATGGGCAATTTATATATTTGAGTGATATGCCTAAATTGCATTTCCATCCATGCTACTGTGCTCCCTATTTCTCTTCTGTCCTTTCTAACCATAGTATGCTCAAATAGAAGGAAACCTGTATTGAGCTTTGTCAGAACAAGCAGTTATCTGCCACCCCTCCTAGCAGGTATAAGCAATCACCTCTTCTCATTATTCACTGCATGAAGGTGGTTGTCACAACCCACATAGGGCTGGGGAGAGGGTGTGACATCTGATGCACTGATACCTTCCACACAGCCAAACATTCTTATATGGATCAAACTGAATTAGGGCAGCATCCCTTCCTGAACACCAGATGGCATGATCTTAAAATGTTCTCTGAGCAATTATTTCTGAGGACAGTGTTAGTCTAAATGAAGGAAATGCCTCACACGTTCATTTTATTCTTGGTTGTTGTTGTTTAGTTGCTAAGTCGTGTCCAATTCTGTGACCCCATAGACTGTAGCCCTCCAGGCTCCTCTGTCCATGGGATTTCCCAGGCAACAATACTGCAGTGGGTTGCCATTTCTTTCTCCAGGGGATCTTCCCAACCCAGGGATAGAACCCTCGTCTCCTGTGTATCCTGCACTGCTGGTGGATTCTTTACTGCTGAGCTTCCAGGGAAGCTCTTTCATCTTGGTTCAGTTCAGTTCAGCCATGTCCGACTCTTTGCGACCCCATGAACCGCAGCACACCAGGCCTTCCTGTCCATCACCAACTCCCGGAGTTTACTGTCCATTGAGTCGGTGATGCTATCCAACTGACTTGGTAGCACCCTATAAATGACAGTAATGTATAAAATATATAAATAATAAGAGCCTACTGTATAGAATGCTGCTGCTACTGCTGCTAAGTCGCTTCAGTTGTGTCCGACTCTGTGCGACCCCAGAGACGGCAGCCCACCAGGCTCCCCCGTCTCTGGGATTCTCCAGGCAAGAACACTGGAGTGCGCTGCCATTTCCTTCTCCAATGCATGAAAGTGAAAAGTGAAAGTGAAGTCGCTCAGTCGTGTCCGACCCTCAGCGATCCCATGGACTGCAGCCTACCAGGCTCCTCCATCCATGGGATTTTCCAGGCAAGAGTACTGGAGTGGGGTGCCATTGTATAGGGAGCTCTATTCAATGCTTTATAGTGAACTACCTGGGAAGGAAATCCAAAAAAGAGGGCATATATGTGTACCTGTAGCTGATTCACTTTGCGGTACAGCAGAAATTAACACATTGTAAAGCAAGTACATTCCAATAAAAACTTTTAAAATGACAGAAGTCCTGATAATCCAAAGCATTTAGAAAATCTTTTTTACTCATCCTCCCTCATTTTAATATTTATATGAAAAACATCAATGGTGTCTCCATCAGTGACACTATATTCTATGTTAAGAAAATGTGTTATATAAAATATAGAGCTCATAAATTCAAATGATTATATTGCCAAGAAATTTGTTTTCTTAAGGTTTAATTTAAATCTTTTTATAGCAAATCTCCCACACACTTTTTTTTTTCCCATATAACTTGAGTAATGAAAACTTATTGTGTAACTTCTCAGGAAGATAAATAAATTGAATAATACACTGTGGTCAGAATTTTTTTTGTTGTTTAAAATGTGGGGAGAGTTAATGGAAAGATTTACTAATTTTTCTACAAATACTGAATGACATCACTATTTCTACTTTTTTTCACTATTTTTATTTTGATTGAATTTTGATTGTCCATATTTCTTTCAGATATAGGTGTTGAAAATTGTAGTCAACCATTTACTTATGTTAGGAGAATAAATATCCTAAACATTTAGAAGAAAGTGTTTTTCTTCTTGAGATAGGTGTCTTAACTCTGATTTTCTTGTTGGCTTCTTGGCTGATTCTAATAAACAGATCTAGAGAGTCCATTCAGATATCAATAACATCATTGTTGTCCTGCGGTCCCTGTCCCTGCAGGGGATTGATTTCAGGACCACTACTCTCAGGAGAAGGGAGGACCAAATGCTAATTCTTTGATTATAGTTCCCAACCTCATTCTCTCACTGTGGGAAATGTAGACGAAGAGTGATGGATTGGAAGTCTTGGTCCAAGAATTTGTTTTGCACTGCCTTCAAATGTATGCAGCTCTGGGAGTATGTTTTGTTGGTCAAGTTGGCAATCATCAGATGAGTACAGATGAGTGACTTAAATACAGTCGCATCATTTATTTAAAATCTGATTCCTTGAAGACCGAGCTTATTCAGTGATAAAGGCAAGCCATAACCAAAAGGATCTAAATCACCGTGTTCACAGGCTCACTGGTGTGTGAGGCTTTAAGAACATAAAGCCCAGGCTGATGCTGTCACAAGCTGATCTGCCTCAGATTTTGAGTGTCAGTGACTCAGGTCACTTATCATTTACATCATGTCCACAGTGCACCAGGAAAGGTTACCAGGCGGACTCCCAATGTCACTGAGGGGACCGATACAGCTACTTATTCCTTCTTCTCCAGCTCTTGGTTTCATACAGCTGGGTTTTTTTTTTTGTTTGTTTGTTTGGTTTTTTTTTTGCTTCAATCATCTGCAGTACACCCACTCACAGCAATTAATTATCTTTGGCTCCTTTGAAATTATACTCCAATCAAGTAAATATAAAAAGACAGAGTGCTACAAAAAATAATTCCTATCTGGTCCTCTCATCAGGTTCCAATTGAGTAAACAAAATATGATTTGCTTCTTGGACGTGAGTTTAGCAGACATGGAGTCAGGCTGGCTCCAGGCTATTCTGATAAATGTCATGCTCTCTTTCCGGGATTTTATGATGTCACATGATGATCTTTCAACTAATTGTTCCCCAAGCATATGGTAGCACAGCCATTGTGTAGGCCAGATGCATGAATCTACTTTAAAAAAAAAATGTGTCTGCCTCTGAGGTCATGTGACCTTATAGATTTATCTCGTTCTCAGGAACATTGCAAAATCCCAGCCAAAAAATAGCTTAAGGAAACTTTAAAGCAGCATTGTATTTTCAGAATTTTAAAGACTGTGATAGGCAAAAAAAGGAGCTATATAGCTTTGTTTATGACAGAACAAATACCCAGAAATGTAGGTGTTATGCTTCATGCATTTTAATGTTGGATTTTACTATACTGGTAACATTTTTATCATAAGACTGATAAAAATGTGAACTATTTTCTACAACTGAGAAATGACAACCAAATACAAATGTCAGGATGAACTGGATTCTACCATTAACATTAATGTAATAATACTACCATTAGTATTTAACAATTAACAATTTATAATGCCTTTATCTTCATATTATTGGACCTTAGGTTAAGTGACTTGCCTCAGATCACACAGATTGCAAATCTAGAGTCACAAACAGAATAGAGCTTAGAATAGAGCTTTGAATTTAGGGTTTTTCTTAATGTGCTACCCAATTTCCCAAGTTAGTTACAATAATCCAAACAACTGGAAAGTTGGGCCTGTCATCTTTTGCCATAATTTTTTTTATGGGCCATCTTTAGCACATAATTGTGCTCCTGTCTCCACGATTACTGTAAACAGTGTAGTGTACCCCAAACACGGTCACACCCAGCAGGTTGGAACTGGGGTTGTCCACAGAAACCAACTAATCTGACCCTATCAGAGCAGAAATGGTTATGGATTGTTTTGCAAATAACCCAGATTATTTTTTTAAATTCTGACTGATGTGAAAGGGGGATTAATTAACTCACATAATAGAGAAATCCAAGGAGCAGATTCAGACATGGTTGGACCCAAGGATTCAAAACATGTCATCAGGATACAGTCTCTTTTTCCTCCATTTCTAATCTCTAGCTTTCCTGGCACCTCTAGGTTTTATACCTTCACAACATCAAACACTCACTCCAGAAAGTGAACAGGTTCGAATTTGACCTACCTGTGCTTATAATGAACCTCAAACTGATCACTGAATCACATACGGGCTTGTGGGTGCAGCCTACTCCCAAACAACATGAAAAGAGAGTGGACAAGGGGTGGACTGCTAAAGAACAAAGTGTGTTGTTAACAAGAAAGACAAGTGAATGTTGTGTTAGGAGAAGTAAGCCCCGAAATCTATAGTCAAGAAGTTAAGAAGGAGCAGGAACTAGTGACTGAGTTAGAACCAGAATTTCACACTGGTTTTCTCTCCCTCACAGCCTCTATGGAGAATATTACAAGGTTGGAGGTCCCCAAATTACCACTTGTATTGCCATTTTCCTTGGGATGAAGAAAATGAAGGAAAATTGATGGTCTACAGGACTGGCTATGTAGTGAAAGATTGTGGATATAGTATGGATTGTGAGTTGTAAAATTGTAAATTAGCTTGAACTAGATTTAACTCACAGAGGGAACCTTCTTCAGTTTACCCTTCTGATAACACTTTGCTAAGTCACTTCAGTTGTGTCCGACTCTGTGCGACCCCATAGACAGCAGCCCACCAGGCTCCCCTGTCCCTGGGATTCTCCAGGCAAGAACACTGGAGTGGATTGCCATTTCCTTCTCCAATGCATGAAAGTGAAAGATGAAAGTGAAGTCACTCAGTCATGTCCAACTTAGCGACCCCATGGACTGCAGCCTACCAGGCTCCTCCATCAATGGGATTTTCCAGGCAAGAGTACTGGAGTGGGGTGCCATTGCCTTCTCCAATAACACTGATCTTCCTATAATATAAGAGTTACAGCTTTCCTTAGATGACAGGTTCTTTCCAGAGGGTTAGGGATTAGCATAACTTTCTTTAAGCTTGCCTTGGCTTTCTACTGTCTGCCTTGAACCAATAAATTAAGAATGGCTGTGGCAAGGAAAATCCAATCCTTCTTTCCTTGTCACACTCAGGGCTGAGTCTCTGACATCTGTCCACCCCCCCAAACACACACACTCACAGTATTTGAGTCTCTGTTTTTCTGTTTCACGTGCTTGTCTTCTGCAGAAGTCACCTGTCAAACTGCACGGTGGCAGAGGAAATGATTGACTTTATTACTCTTTCCTGGCAGCTACCTGTGTTTTATTTCCACTGGGGGTCAGGAAAGAGATTCATTCTCACTCTATGTTCTTGGCCTCTCAAGTCTGAGTATGAGGGGAGGGCAGAGGGAAGCAGGCAGCAGCATATGTCATTCTGTTATCAAGGGAGTTCAGGAATAAACCTGCTCCAAATTCTGATTGCCCCCAAACCCATGAAACTAAAAGTGTTAGTCGCTTATCTGTGTCTGACTCTTTGTGACCCCATGGACTATATAGCCCACCAAGTTCATCTGTCCATTGAATTCTCCAGGCAAGAATACTGGAGTGGGTAGCCATTCCCATCTCCAGGGTATATTCCTGATCCAGGGATTGGACCCAAGTATCCCGCATTGCAGGCAGATTCTTTACCATCTGAGCCACAAGGGAAGCCCCTCAAACCCATGGGGCCTTGTCTTAGCATTGTGGAGCTCCTCGTTAGCCTCTCTATTCCAAATTCTATCCATGGAAGATCTGTTATGAATCAGCTTTACTTAGATTTTCTAGCTAGTTTTACCCCAAAGGCTTTGCTTACAAGATGGTTCCAGGGTTCTAGTGTATCTCTGTTTGGAAGTGAATTGTCAGCAATAAAGTTCAGGTATTTCATATTTGGTTGTAAAAATCTAAAAAAGAAAGCAGGTAGCTTTGACTTACTTGATCATAGGATCCAAGTCATCAGTCCTGGGGTCGTTGGAAAATCGTGAAAGTTAAATGTGGAGTCAGAATCCTGGCATTTTTCATTTGATGCTTTGCTTTTTACAGTGACCAAAAGAACATAATTGTTTTGTGCCATTTTATGTATTACAAAAAGGTTCACAGCAGTATTTTTCACATTTTTCCTGAACTTTGGCACTCCCCCATTGAGAGATGGAATCTCTTTCCCCCTTCTCTAAAAGCCAAATGTCTCTTGTGACATGTCAATGAATAGAAGTGACAATGAAGCAGGTCATTACAGGCAAGACTACTTTCTCCTGGATTTCTTCCTTGGAACACATGCTCTTAGTATCCAGACACCATTTGGTGATGATGACTGAGCAACACAGAGTTCATGTGTAAGAGTTTCCACCACAGTCCTAGCTAGGTTCTCACTGATCAACCAGTGTCAACACCAGACGTATAAGCAGCTTTCTCAGCCTTTGCATCATCCCAGTTGAAGCCAAGTGAAGCAAAGCCTAGTGCCCACCAAGCTTCCCAGATGGCTCATAGTGAACAAGTGGTGGTGTTCTAGTTTCTAAGTTTGGGGCAGTCAATAACTGGGACCAGGTTTAGTTGATTTTTCAAAAAATCAGTGAAGAGATGTTATGCTCAGTTTCACGAATTTGGAATTGATATCTAGGGGGAAATACTAAACTCTTTTATCAATAGTAAGTTTGGCATATTTTCCTCCCTCCTTCTCTCCCCACTTCACTTTCCCTGTCTTTCCCTTTCTTTATTTCCTTCCTTCCCCCCTCCACCCTCCTTTCTTCTCCCACCCTTCTTTCTTCCACCCTCCCTCTGTCCTGCTCTCCTTCCCTTTCTTTCTTCCTTTCTTCCTTCCTTCTCTCTTTCCTCCTCATCTGTCAGGATGTCCTCTCCCCTCCCCACCCCCTTTTTTTTTAAAACCAGACATAACGGGAAGCAGACATCATCAAGGCTCCATTTCCTCTTTGGTGTGAATAGGGATCTTGGTTTGGGACCTAAGTGGTCTAACAGAGTTAAAAAGCCATCTTGAAGATATATTATACAATAGGGTTATTTTATAATATTTTACAACAGGAGTAAGGAAATAATTTGGTTCATGAAAAAGTGACTTTTCCCCTCAGCTTATTCACTTATGGAGTTTATTGCTATTCCTTCTTCCTCTGATATTTTTTTAACTTTGTAAGATGTGCATTACTGTGGAATCTCCAAAAAGGATTATCTGGAACATTTTTCAAAAACATGAAAATGAGTCTGTAGGATCAACTACGTTTATCCACCCATTCATGAATCTGTCCCTAAATACGTATGTATTGAGTATCTACTATGTGCAAGGTGCTGGGGACCCAAAGGAGAGATTACATAACCTGCCAGTACAAATCTGTCCATTGCATTAGAGAGACAGAAAAGTAAAAATATAAACACAATGGTTGATCAATTTGACACATGTTTATTAAGCTCCTATTGCTTTCCAAGTATTATGTCAGAGTCTGGTATTAACAACAGTAAAGAAGTAGATATAGCTTCTGTCCTATGGACCAGGAACTAGAATAGAAAAGCAAATGTGAGAGTTGGACTGTGAAGAAGGCTGAGTCCCGAAGAATTGATGCTTTTGAACTGTGGTGTTGGAGAAGACTCTTGAGAGTCCCTTGGACTGCAAGGACATCCAACCAGTCCATTCTGAAGGAGATCAGCCCTGGGATTTCTTTGGAGGGAATGATGCTAAAGCTGAAACTCCAGTACTTTGGCTACCTCATGCAAAGAGCTGACTCATTAGAAAAGACTCTGATGCTGGGAAGGATTGGGGGCAGGAGGAGAAGGGGACAACAGAGGATGAGATGGCTGGATGGCATCACTGACTCGATGGACGTGAGTCTGAGTGAACTCTGGGAGTTGGTGATGGACAGGGAGGCCTGGCATGCTGCGATTCATGGGGTCACAAAGAGTCGGACACGACTGAGCGACTGATCTGATCTGATAAGTCCCTGACATATGACCCTTCAAGTGGTGACCTTTCAAAGATGCAAACATACGTGTGAACCCCTTTTGCAAGCTGTTGTACTGTAGTACTGTACTTTTTAAGGTACTTTACTACAGATTAAAAATGTTATTTGTGTGTGTGTGTGTTTGTTTTTATGGATGTATTATTTGTATTATAAACTTATTACAGTACAGTACTATATAGCCAATTGTGTTAGTTGGGTACCTAGGCTAACTTTATTGGACTTACAAACAGATTGGACTTATGAACATGCTCTTGGAAAGGAAGTTGTACATATATAGGATACTTACTATAACAACACCCCTGTAGAAGAAGCCAATTAAGGGTTCAAGGAAGATGTCTCAAAGAAGTGAATTAATTGTTGTTATTCAGTTGCTAAGTCGTGTCCAACTCTGCAATCCTGTGGACTGCAGCACGCCAGGCTTCCCTATCCTTCACTATTTTCTGGAGTTTGCTCAAACTCATGTCCTTTAATTTGTGATGCCATCCAAGCAGTTTATTCTCTGGTTTATTGCCCCTTCTCCTCCTGCCTTCAGTCTTTCCTAGCATCATGGTCTTTTCCAGTGAGTTGGCTCTTTGCATCAGGTGGTCAAAGTATTGGAGCGTCAACTTCAGCATCAGTCCTTCCAATGAATATTCAGGGTTGATTTCCTTTAGTGAAGTGAAGTATAGACTAAAATTTGGAGTCAGTGAGGTGAAGGCAAATGTGGGAAGATCACACAAGTTACAGAGGAGAGCAAGTGTGAAGATTCAGAGGTAAGGGAAAAAATGGCATACACGTTCGAGAAACCAAAAGCAGTTCATCATGTGTGGGGCAAAGAGGATGGTGGGAAATAAATCTGGAGATTTGTCTGTAGGGCCCATTTGTGAGAGGGAAACCATCCAAGGGATGAAGCACCGTGAGAATAATGTGACACCTGTATGGAAGCCCTTCTGGCTGCAGATGCATCAACATGGAGCAAACCTAGAATCAGGGCCTTGTGAAATGGCTTATAGTGACAGTCTTGACCAGAGATGACCATGGCTTGGATGAGGATGCTAGCAACAAGACTGGAGAGGAGTGGAGAGTTTTGAAATTTGGAGATATAATATTCAAGGCATGTTTATTGATGGATTAAATATCAGGGATGAGGACTATGAAAGAGAATAAGTTTCAGGTTTCTAGACAGCACAGCTGGGTTGGTCTTGGCTCCACAAAGTCAGAGGAAGGCCTTTCTTAGGAGGGACTTTGGATCTGAGAATAAGATAGTGGGTGCAGTTTGGGTCACACTGAGCTTGAGGTTCCTGTAAGATATTCAAGATTAAATGCCTACATATATTTAATATAGCCAAGTAGGGATTCAATATATAGATCTGAAACTTAGCAAGAAAGATTGGACTGGAGATAAGACTCTAGGAACTATCACCATAGAGGGTATTTCAACATACAGAAGCCCTGAGAGTGGAAGAGATACCCCAAAGTGAAAGTACAGGGTTAGAGAGAAAGGCCTGGGACAGAATGCCAAAGAACACGGACATTTAGTGGGTATGTTGGATATCTCCATGGCACCACCGTGGAGGAAAGAAACCAGGAGAATACAACACCTAAGGAACCAATGCAATGCAAATAAATGTATAAATAAACATTTAGAAAATCTGTAAGTTTTAGGAGCATAATTGGCCAGAGGTGCCAATAATGGCACCAATTTGGAAACGTGGTCTCAGTTAAAACAGTGGTGTTGGAGGTAGAGAAAAGAGATATTTGGTGATTAAATAGGTGAGACTTAGAAATGGTTGGGATGTGAGGAATAAGGGAGAAGAAAAAGTAGAGAATGAACTCCCTGGTTGGTCCAGGTATCAAGGAGAATGATGGAGGCTTCCCCACAAGTCAAAGCTTATCAGTGTTTGTTCACACTGAGCAGTTTTAAAGAACACACACGCAGAGTGTTTATATATCTCTGTGGGTCCTTAACAAAGAGAGAGTCTGTTTTCAACATGGCCAGTTCTCACTGTGTGACCTTTGCAGTGTTAAAAGAATTACACAGCGAGATACTAGAAGGTGCTCTGTATAAAGTGATTGGCAAAACTGCAGGTCTCAAAATGACATGTTTGCTAACAGTTTTTCAAGTTGGCTTTGGGTGTTTGATATTACAACCAGAAGAACACAGTCTGTCCGGTTCTCTTCCAACAACTAAGTGGAAATGCGCAAAGACAAAGGGATTATTAGTGATTCCTCCAGAGATCTCATCCTTCACATACTAAATTTGACTTGGTGAAGAACTACTGTGACATCACTTTGCTGACAAAGATGCATATAGTCATATAGTCAAAGCTATGGTTTTTCTAGAAGTTATGAACGGATATGAGAGTTGGACCATAAAGAAGGCTGAGTAATGAAGAATTGATGGTTTCAGATGGTGGTGCTGGAGAAGACTCTTGAGAGTCCCTTGCACAGCAAGAAGATTAAAGCAGTCAATCCTAAAGGAAATCAACCCTGAATAATCACTGGAAGGACTGATGCTGAAGCTGAAGCTCCAATACTTTGGCCACTTGATGTGTAGAGCCAACTCATTGGAAAAGACCCAGATGCTGGGAAATATTGAAGGCAAAAGGAGAAGCATGCAGCAGAGGATGAGCTGGTTAGACAGCACCACCAACTCAATAAACATGAATTTGAGCAAACACTGGGAGATAGTGGAGGACAGAGGAGCCTGGCATGCTCCAGTCCATAGGGTTGCAAAGTCAGACACGACTTAGCAACTGAACAGCAACAAGAACTTACTTGACCCTAGAGCCAGACAGTAATCTGAGCTTCTTACAATACAATCTGTCACATATTTGAGGCAGAGACTTCCTTTTCCTTCTGTCTCCCTTCCACTCTTTCTTTTCCTTTTCTCCATTCCTACCTCCTCTGCCTCTCATGATTGTAATGTATTAATGTTGTAATATCAGAGGCTTAAAAGAACAAGACAGAGCAGACGATAACATAGACTGTCCACACAGAACGAGATGATAGATGGCCACTGGCCTGCAGGTCAAAGAGCACAACCCTGAGTGCAGCTAGTTTTCTTTCTGTTCAGGTGGGAGACTATTAATCAGTTGGTGCTCACACACCCACAGTGTTGAGCACACTTGCAGGGATACATTTAGCTTTTAAGACAGCCTCACTTAGGCATTCAGTGCAGTCAATTAAGCCAGAAACTGGTTTAGCAACTAAGTACATAAAGTGTTCTAACATGTTTGTGCATAAAGGTCAACTTTGTCATCCAAGTCTTAAAGAAGGGGAGAATTTTGCCATACCATCATCACCAGATATTCAGAAAACTTTGCAAACCTTTACTCAATTCCATGAATAACAAGTGTCACTCATTTTAGGATTATTTCCCTTCTGGATTGGATATCTTATTGTATTCTTTTTTATCTTTTTCCTTTTTCAGTCATACCATGCAGCATGGGGGATCTTAAGTTCCCTGACCAAGGTTTGAACCCAAACCCCCTGCATTGGAAGTGCAAAGTGTTAACCACTGGACCACTAGGGAAGTCTCTCTTACTGTATTATTGATCACTGTCCATTTTAAAAATAAAAAATCACATTAAATTTCATGAAAAACGAGGAAAAACAGTGTTTTGCACAATCTGTTTTCATTATCCATTATTCACTATACATTTTTACTATGAATGTCCTTACAAAGAACACTTCATGATTTTAATGGCTTCCCTCTATTGCCAGTTAAAAGGCTTTACGAGAATTTTTTTTTTTTTTATCATTTCTTTGTATTCCTATAGCTTATCAGGCTTTCTTTTCTCTACTGCCTAAGTCAGTCCTTGGCCTCTTTCACCCATTGTCCCTTCCAGACTCAGTGGTTTTCTAAGCGCTCCATGGGAAGATTGTCATGAATTCCACTGTCTAGAGTTCACATTGCCCCACAACTGAACTGAGTAAACATTCCCTTGAAAATTAGCAACACATTATGCTTAGTGGGTGCAACAGAACTCTCTTCCAGAAAGTCTACAATATTTAAAATTGAAAACTCTGACTGTTGGAGATTTTAAAAAAGAAGAGAGAGAAAGAAATATAAAATAAAAGAAAAATGAAAGCAAGGGAGGAAAAAATTGAGATGTGAAACACCTTGGATACATTTGAGAGAACCTAAAATGTAAGTCAGGTAAGTAAACATTTGGCAAAAAAAGTTGTTTACCCTGTAGATGACAATATTTACTGGCATGAAATATATTGCTATTTTGGATCTGATTGCAGTGGAAATGGAAAGGAAATTTCTAGTTTTCATTGCTGCTACTATATTGGAATAACTTATTCTTTTATTCATGTGTTCAACAAGTATCTCTTGAATGCCTGTTCTGTCAAGACTCTGTGCCAGGCACTGAGCATGCAGCAATGGACTGGAGTGTCCTTGCCTTCATGGAGCTTACAGGAGTCAACAGAAATTAAAGAAGTAACTACACGAAGTGTTTTAAGAGGCTGATAAATACATAAATTAGAATTTTAAGAGAGTGGTATTCAAAGAAAGTGAAAGTGTTAATAGTTTAGTTGTGTACGATTCTTTGTGACCCCATCAACCGTAGCATGCCAGGCTCCTCTGCCCATGGGATTCTCTAGACAAAAAGATTGGAGTGAGTTACTATTTTCTTCAACAGGGGATCCTCCCGACCCAGGGATTGAACCCAGGTCTCCTGCATTGCAGGAGGATTCTTTACCATCTGAGCCATCAGGAGACAAGGCGAGAGTGGCAGGACAGAGAAAGACTCCCCACTGGCAGACAGGAGACCTGTATTGTGGTCTGCGCTCTGTCGTGGACTTGCTGAATGACCTGAGGCAAGTTGCTTTCCTGTTTCCCTACCGAGCAGTTGAGAAAGTTTCTGACTGGAGTCCCCATGCAGCCCCTGTCTGGCTGGGTGTCTCGAGTGCTATTGGGGTAAAGTAAAAATACATTCTCACTTCCCTCACAGCTCACATTCAACTCATTAGTAAAAACTATCAGCCCTCCTTCCACAGTATATCCAGAATGGGACTCCTTCTCTACCCTGGTCACCTTCACCCTGGTCCAAGCTAGCATCCTCTTTCACCTCTGTTATTACAGGCACCTCCTCATGGTCTGCTTCAGCCCTCACCTTCCTTACTAGGAGTCTATTTTTATGCACTTCTACAACATAAATCAAATCATGCCACTCAGTGCAAAGGCTCTGATCTCAGAATAAAAGCCAAAGTCATCAAGGGGACAATGACCAGTCTTTAAGGCCCTTCATCAGCTACTGTCACTTCCTCTGCCCACCACC
Source organism: Bubalus bubalis (assembly GCF_019923935.1). Taxonomy (NCBI): domain Eukaryota; kingdom Metazoa; phylum Chordata; class Mammalia; order Artiodactyla; family Bovidae; genus Bubalus; species Bubalus bubalis. Next base: position 20,348,134 of record NC_059177.1, on the reverse strand, counting down.
TCCTCCGTGACCTGAGCACCCACTGTTCTCATTGCCCACCTTGATCTACAACACTGTCTCCCTCGTTATTCTTCAAGTACAAGAGGCTCGCTCTTGCCTTAGGTTCTGTTGTATGCAGAATTCCAAGATGGTTTCCCAAGATTCCTGATGCCATACCAGATCCACATACCATCTGTTAACTATCTAATCAAACACAAATTTAGGTCCTGCTATGAAAGAACTTTGCAGGTATAACCAGAGTCCCAGATCAGCTGACTTTATGTTAGGAAGGCTAAAAAAAAAGTAAGAAAGATTATCTGGGTGAGCTGAACCTAATTAGATGAGCTTTTCAATCTGGATCCAGAGGTAAGAGAGAGAAAATCAGAGATTCACAGTATCAGGGAGGTTTGGCATTTGAGGAGTTCTCTGTTGCTGGTTTGGAAAAGAAGGGGGCTCTGCATGGCAGTGGATACGAGTGGCCTCCTGTTATTAAGAGCAGCCCCCAGCCATCAGCCAGCAGAGAAAGGAGACTTCAGTTTGGTCACTGAAAGAAACTGAATTCTTCCAAAGCCTAAATCGTTTGAGAGGATGCTGAGCCTTAGATGACACAGCAGCTCAGCTAACATCTAATTTATGCTGTATGAGACCCTGAACTGAGACTCAGTCGTACTATGCCCAGACTTCTGAACTATAGGAGCCATGAAATCATACATGTATGTTGTTTTAAGCCACTACATTTATTTTAATTTTTTATTCAAAAAAACAAAACTACTATAAACTCTTTTCACTTGCTGTTCTGCTTTCCCAGAATTCTACTCCCCACCCCCAGACCCCCAGATATCCCTCTGCTTGCTTGACTACAGGTTTCTAATTACCATCTTTCCAAAGAGGTCTTCCATAATACTCAGCCTTTTGACATGCATACACTGGGAAATTCAAGGATTTAAATAAAGTAACTAAAAAGGTATAAACAGGTTATGGAGAAACTACAGGGGAAAATGTGGTACCCTGGGATTAATGAGGAGGGGCTCAATGGGAAGAAACAATTATGGGAATGTGGCACATGGCTATACTGAGGACCCTCCTGCCCCCTGCCAGCTCACGGCAATGCCACAGGGAGCAAACAAGAAAGTCATAGTCCTCAGTAACTCTCCTCTCTCCCTTTTTATTGTCCAGCACTCTCACTAGAAACTAAGTATTACAGGGCAAGTCACAGGGCAAGTTTTTGGCCTGCTTTATCCCTTGGGCCTAGACCAGTGCTGGAACAGTGCTCAACATCCAGCACCCGAGTGGATGAGTAAGTAAAGGTGCGGCAGCGTCACAGTAGATTAGGAAATAAAGAGAGACAAAGAGAGGTTCTTTTTTGTTTGGTTGGTGTTTTGTTTTTTTTTTTACATTTCCCTCTGGTTTTCTTCATCTATTTTTTTTTGTGTGTGGAATAGTTGCCAGGACATGGAAGCAACCTAAATGTCCTTCAACAGAAGAATAGATAAAGAAGATGTGGTACATATATACAATGGAATATTACATAGAGAGGTTTTGAGCTAACATTTGAGCTGATACTTAACTAATAAGAAGGAACTGGTCCAGAAGAGAGAAGAGAGAACAGAGATGAAATTCCAGATGGAAAGAATAACAAATACCCAGGCCCTGGGGAGGGAATGCTATGTCTGAGGAACTGCGTGACAGAGGCAGACACATGTGGAGTTGGAGGGTTGGAGATGAAACCTGATGTCAAAAAGGTAGGCAGACCCACATCATGAGGGGTCTAGGAGGACATGGTGAGGGATTTACATTTAATTTTAAATACATGAGCTGGATATTGCAGGGTTTAAGGCTGAGGAGGAAAGGGACATTGTGTGCTTTACACTTTTAATACCTAGAGAAGAAATTTAAAAATAAGGAAACAACTGAATAACTGTGATTATGAGCTTGCTTTTTGCTTCTCTAATTCACTACATTTACTCCTTAATGGAGCATCTTAATGAACTTTCCCAATTTTTATTTACCCACATCATTAAATATTTCAAGTGTTTCCCCATACTTGACAGTGGGCTTCCTGGGTAGCTCAGCTGGTAAAGAATCCGCCTGCAGTGCAGGAGACCCTGATTTGATTCCTGGGTTGGGAAGATTCCCTGGAGGAGGGCATGGCAACCCACTCCGGTATTCTTGCCTAGAGAATTTCATGGACACAGGAGCCTAGTGGGCTACAGTTCATGGGGTCGCAAAGAGTCAGACACGACTGAGTGACTAACACAGCACAGCACGTATCTGACAGGAAGGATCATGTGGGATGGACTACAGTATTCTGAGTTTACTGCTTAAACTCCCCCCAAGGATTGCCTTTGGTACTCCACAATAAAGGCAAAGATGCCTTCTTTTTTTAAAAAAATTATATTGGAGAATAGATGCTTTACAATATTGTATTACTTTCTGCTGTGCAGCAAAGCAAATCAGCTATATATATATACATATATCTCCCTTTTTATGTGTTTCCTTCCCATTTTGGTCACCACAGAGTATTAAGTATTAAGTAGAGCTTCCCACATTATACAGTTGTTTCTCATTACTTACCTATTTTATACATAGCAGCATGTATATACGTCAATCCCAATCTCCTAGTTTATCTCAACTCCCCATTCCCCACCTTGGTGTCCATACGTTTGTTTTCTACATCTGTATCTCTATTTCTGCTTTGCAAATAGGTTCACCTGTACCATTTTTCTAGATTCCACATATATACATAATACACAATATTTGTTTTTCTTTTTTTGATTTACTTTGTATGATAGTATCCAGGTCCATTCATATCTGTGCAAATGGCACAATTTCATTCTTTTTTATGGCTGAGTAATACTCCATTGTATATGCATACTGCTTCTTCTTTATCCATTCCTCTGTTGAACATTTAGGTTGCTTCCATGTCCTGGCTACAGTGCTATAATAACCATTGGGGTACATATATCTTTTGGAATTATATTTTTCTCTGAGTATATGCCCAGGAATGGAACTGCTGGGTCATATGGTAATTTTATCTTCAGGGTCTAAAAGAATGCTAAGTTCATCACCTGGACCATAGTAAATGATTAGCATTTATGAACTCTTAAGACATTTTATTGTTAGCCATTATTAATCCAAATGAGGAGTGACTTAACAAGAATAACTAGATCCAGATAGTCTGTAATCAAATCCCAGCTCAGGACGTTCCTAGTGATACAATAATAGCAAGTCTTCAACTTCTCTGTGTTTAAGTGTGTAATCTGCAAAATGTCATGGATAATACTTTTTTATTCCTGAGTTGATGATTTAAATGTGGTATCTGTAAAGTACCTAGCACATAGTTATAATCAATAAATTTGGGGCATTATTCTTGGCTGTTAATAGATATTGCTGGTGGAACATGGTGAATTAAAAGGGAAAAAATGGACTATTTTATTTCTTCTCCCATCTACTCACTTCTACCCACAGGAAATGTCCTGGCATTGGTGATTTTGGAAGCTTGCTGAGAGGAGAAAGGAGTTCTCTTAGAAGGAGATTTGGTAGAAGGAAAGGCTAAGTGGGGAGAAGGTAGAAATCCAGCAGAAAGCCTGGAGTCCACTGCAGACTAAAAGGTCTGGTTTAGTCTAGGAGTGGTGAGCACCATTGCCCACTCCCATAAAGCACCACTTCAGAGGTGATGCAGGAGCTTGGGGATGCTGAAACCTCAAGCATTAAAGATGCAGATGATGGTTTTGTTGAAATGGCTCTGGGCCTAGTTATGGACACAGAGTACCCATCTGCCTCAAATGGACCCAAGTGAGACATTTATATATTAGCGGTTACAGTGATTAGTTAAAGATAATAGGCACTTCACCTATTTTCCAAACACTGCATAATGATGAAGGATGCTGACAACCTAAGACTAACTGACACTTTAAACCACAAGTTGCATTGATCTCTTATCACTCTGGTTAGTGGGATCTCGAAGTCATATTTAATTTAATGTAGAAAAATAGTGTGGTGGAATAAAATTAAAAGCTAAAACATTTTAAGAATGATGGCAATGTAGATGATTAGTAACTATTGAAAGAAGTGAATCTGTGTTACCCATTTTTCTATATGATATTTCAGACTTTAAGTCAAAATCATTATTATAGACTGATAGCCATTGTTAAGTCTAAGAATAAAAGATTTCTGAAAAAAAGAGGATTCAAATTGAGCTAATGGATACACAGTCTTTCTTTCCGTCTACTCTTTTTATCATAGGATCATGAAGATGGGAGGGATTTTGGGAGGCATGGTTATCTCTCTACTTGTCTCTGAGAATGGCTGGGAGCAATTTCTTCCTGGTACTTTCCTCTAGGATTATTGTGTTTGCTGAAATCTGCTTTTTTTCTTTATAGGTTTGTAAAATATAACTATTATAAGCTGAAGTGCAGCTCTTTTTGAAGTGTGTGTGATTCAAGTTGGCTTCTTAAATGACTGTTTCTGAAATGCAGAGATACATAACAAAATCAACAATGTTTCCATGGGCAGAAATACTGAATGTTCCTTTGTTACCCTGGGAATCTTTGAAAAACTGGAATGCATTTACAGTGAGTGGCGGTCTCCTGAGAGACATGAATCAAACAGTGCTCTCAATGGTGGGCTGGTTTGATGACAGAGAGGCACTGTTGTGTTTGAGGCATTTCAGCAGTTTTAGGAATTAAAAAAAAAAATGAGTTTACTTGTACTGATGAAGCAGTCATTGCTTTCTCTCAATAACTTCTGATCCAGTTGATGAAGTTTGGGGACTGCAGTTCTTAAGACCTAACTTTCCAGCTCCTAGATTATGTAGAGCAAGGGTCAGTGCTTCTGCAGACTTAAGGAGGTATTATACTGAGGGAGTATGCTGCTGCTGCTGCTGCTAAGTCTCTTCAGTCATGTCCGACTCTGTGCGACCCCATAGATGGCAGCCCACCAGGCTCCCTGGTCCCTGGGATTCTCCAGGCAAGAACACTGGAGTGGGTTGCCATTTCCTTCTCTAGTGCATGAAAGTGAAAAGTGAAAGTGAAGTCACTCAGTCGTGTCCGACTTGTAGCGACCCCATGGACTGCAGCCCACCAGGCTCCTCCATCCATGGGATTTTCCAGGCACAAGTACTGGAGTGGGGTGCCATTGCCTTCTCTGAAAAAAAGTCAAATGAGGTGTGTTAATCACTGATTAGTGCTGTTATGGGCTCAATCTAGGCAGGGTCTCTCTGAGGCTCCCTGTGTAAAGTGCTTTGTAGCAGTGAAATTAGAAGACGCTGCTCCTTGGAAGGAAAGCTATGACAAACTTAGACAATATATTAAAAAGCAGAGACATCACTTTGTTGACAAAGGTCTCTATAATCAAAGCTATGGTTTTTCCAGTAGTTAAGTATGGATGCAAGAGTTGGACCATAAAGACAGCTGAGTGACAAAGAATTGATGCTTTTGAACTGTTGTACTGGAGAAGACTCTTGAGAGTCCCTTGTACTGCAAGGAGATCAAACCAGTTAATCCTAAGTAAATCAGTCCATATTCACTGGAAGGACTGATGCTGAAGCTGAAGCTCCAACACTTTGGCCATCTGATGCTAAGAGCTAACTCACTGGAAAAGACCATGATTCTGGGAAAGACTGAGGGCAGGAGAAGAAGGGGCAACAAAGGATAGATGGTTGGATGACATCACTGACTCAGTGCACATGAGTTTGAGCAAACTCCAGGAGATAGTGAATGACAGAGAAGCCTGGCATGCTGCAGTCCATGGGGTTGCAAAGAGTCGGACTCAACTTAGCAACTAAATATGGAGAGATGGGGAATCTAGATCCAGTTCTCATGGACCGAGAGATCTTCCTTGAGATGTTAAATCCCAGGTTCTGCCTGACTGCCCCATCCAGGAGGTGCATAAGCGCCTAGAAAGCCTATAGGCAGAAAAGGGAGGAAGAGGGAGGCTGGCACATGGATCGTGGAGCTGTTAGTTTGAACAGATGAACCTGGAGGTGGGTGAGGGTATATGGTACATGCAACAACAGCGTCTACTACAGAACTTCACAAACATGAGAGGGGGATTTATTGAAATTAAGTCAATTTGTGAGGAAAATTATATATAGCATATTCCACCCACCTCAAGACATTATCTATGGATAATATAATACTGTGGTGGAGATTTGAGGCATTCTGACCATCTCCAATGCCACTAACTTGTATAGTGATGGAATAAAAGTCAACCAATTAGAAGTGTGATACCACTGATTTTTCATACAGTAGAACTGGGGGTGTCTGATTTATGTATCAAGGTGCTTATCAATGATTCTAGAAGATTCTGGGCTTACCCTTTTAGCAGGGAGCTGGCTTTGAAAAGCAGTGGGTTGGCATCTCCCTGTTTTCCTCTGCATGGATCACAGATGCTGTGCTCTGTGAATGTATTCTCCATGTGTTATGTTGATGAGATGCTGCTTTAAAGCCCCTGAGGTAAGGAGAGGCCCTTAAGATCAGAGGACAGTTTAAAGTGGTTCCCTGCTTCAGTGCAGCTTTGGACTTATTGTATAATACTACCCACTGTCTTCTCTGCAGCCTTTGTCAAGGGGCATCTTGGGGCTGTTACTAAGCATTTCATGCCCTATACAACGTGGGCTCCATCTGTAGGCATGTCAAGTATTCTCAATCCCACTTTACAAAGGACACAACTAAGGACCAAAGCATTGGTCTCTATATCAGAATCACCTGCTTTGCTCATTAAAACACAGATTGCTGGTCTGGGTTGGCACCTGAGAATTTGCATGTCTAACAATTTCTAGGTAATGTCAGTGCTGCTGCTTGGGAAACCATAGTTTGAGAACTGCTGAAATATATTCTGTATACCACATCTTTGCCGACAAAGGTCCATAGGGTCAAAGCTACGGTTTTTCCAGTTGTCATGTACCGATGTGAGAGCTGGACCGCAAGGAAGGCTGAGCGCCAAAGAGTTGATGCTTGGCCAATACTTTGGCCACCTGATGCAAAGAACCAACTCACTGGAAAAGACCCTGATGCTTGGAAAGATTGAGGGTAGGAGGAAAGGGGGGGAAACAGAGGATGAGATGGTTGGATGGCATCATCGACTCAATGGACATGAGTTTGAGCAAACTCTGGGAGATAGTGAAGGACAGGGAAACCTGGTGTGATGCAAAGAGTTGGACACGACTGAGTGACTGAACAACAGCATATTAGGAATTTTTAGACAAGCATGGAAAATATGACAAGCAGTTTTAAAGTCTGTTTAGCTCAGGATGTGAAAATGAAAATACCATAGACTGGGTGACTTAACAGAGAAGGCAAGGGGGCTCCACTCCAGTACTCTTGCCTGGAAAATCCCATGGGTGGAGGAGCCTGGTGGGCTGCAGTCCATGGGGTCGCAAAGAGTTGGACACGACTGAGTGACTTCACTTTCACTTTTCACTTTCATACATGGGAGAAGGAAATGGCAACCCACTCCAGTATTCTTGCCTGGAGAATCCCAGGGACGGGAGCCTGGTGGGCCGCGGTCTATGAGGTCACGCAGAGTAGGACATGACTGATGTGACTTAGCAGCAGGGTGACTTAAATAACAAACATCTATTTCTCACAGTTCTGAAGACCAGGAAGTCCAAGATAAAGTTGCTGGCAGATTTAGAGTCTGGTGAGACCCCACTCTTGGTTCAAAGATACCCGTCTTCTCACTGTGTCCTCATGAGGCAGAGAGAGGTCTGTGCTCTTCATTCCCTTATAAGGCACCAATCCCATCAAGGGGGCTCCACCCCATGACCTCATCCAAACCTAATCACCTCCCTAAGGCCCCACCACCAAATACCATCACAGTGGGAATTAGTCTTCAATGTATAAATTTTGAGGAAACAAAATTTAGTCCATAGTAAATTCTCTCAGATGAGGCTTGGCAATCAAACTATAAGGCAGATCTTGAGGCTTTTTAAGGCTTTTGATATTTTTCATCGATATCCTAAATGGAGTTATTTTGAAATGATTCGGAATCATGGTTTTGGAATCCCTGTCCCTGTAGCTCTGCTGGTACTGACCCCACCCTTGGGCCCAGGGTCTAGTCTGTGCCTGAGATCTAGTCCCTGGGTCATGTGATTGGTGCTACATTAGATATAATAGTCCAGTAAAAGCCAATGGTATTGTCTCACTTAGGAGATGCTGCAACAAAAGGCAGTTCCTTATACTGCTGGATGTGAACCTGAGAAAATGCAGATTGGTACTGTAGCGGGCACCTAGGTGCTATAAGGGGCAAGTGTCCTTTTTCCAAAGTTTTTTTTTTTTTTAAATGTGGATCATTTTTTAAATTGAAATTGTTTTGTATATTTATTTGCTGGGCTGGGTCTTTGTTGTTGCTCTCAGCCTTTCTCTAGTTGTGACGAGTGGGGGCTACTCTCTAGTTGTGGTGGTGCTTGGGCTTCTCATACTGGGGGCTTCTCTTGCTGTGCTGCATGAGCTCTAAGGTGCAGAGGCTTCGGCAGTTGTGGATAAAGAGCACAGGCTCAATAGTTGTGGTCAATGGGCTCAGCTGCTCTGCAGCAAGTGGAATCTTCCGGGACCAGGAATCGAGGCCATGTGTCCTGAATTGGCAGGCAGATTCTTTACCACTGAATCACCAAGGAAGCCCCAATGTGGATCATTTTAAAGACTTTATTGAATTTGCTACAATATTGCTTCTGTTTTATGTTTTGATTTTTAGCTGTAATGCATATGGGATCTTAGCTCCCCAACCAGGGGCTGAACCTGCACCCCCTGCATTGGAAGGTGATGTCTTACACACTGGACTACCAGGGAAGTCCTGGGGCAAGCATCTTTGAGAATGGGGTCAACTGAACTAATGGGGAGACCAGACTATGAAAGAACCCTTCAGAACTTGACTGAAATCTTCCTTAAACTGATCCCAATTTCTAGATTTCCCATTATGTAAGTCAATATACTCTCTGTCTGGCTGAACTAAAATAGTCAAAATTTCTGTCGCTTATCATCTATAGAGTCCTAATTTCTATAACCCACTTTGAGTCCAAACATTTTACAGTTCTCTATCTTCATAACAAACTACGCAAAAAAACTGGCCCACAAAATCAGTTGTTCCCTGTTGCACTGACCTGAGCATAAATGGCCAGAATTTATAAGATGTAACAATAACAACTGTGTTGAGGAAAGAATTACCAATTTTCCTATTGTAATGCCAGCTCATTATTCCTATCCAAATGGCATAAAGCAGATAAAAGATACACAACTCTGATTTCCTATAAATGTATAAATTGGCTACCATAACAAATAAAATAACAGAGATGGATCCCAAATGTATCAGTTATTGCAGGGTGAAATGGGGTGATGGGGAGGAGAATGGTATTCTTTCACCTATTTATTTTATCCTATATTATAGGCAAGATCCTGGTCTATAAAAAAAAATTTTAAAAAGCACAATATTTGCTCTGCAAGCATAAGAGCTTTAAAAAAAAAATAAATAAAAGCCCAATTTGTAACTACTCTTTGTAACTTTAGGGATGCTTATGGGACAGATATGGAAAAAAAAAAAATACAGAGTTAATTCAAATCACCCAGCTTCCCAAGTACAATTAAATCATCACTGATTGTGAAGTAACATCACTCAGTCTGCAAGTCAGTTAGTCTGGATTACCCAGTGTTTAAGTGAGCACTTCTGCTGGCTATGTGGACATGTATAAGGGCTGCTGCTGTTGCTGTTTAGTCTCTCAGTCGTGTCTGACTCTTTGTGATCCCATGGACTGTAGGCTGCCAGGCCCCTCTGTTCATGGGATTTTCCAGACAAAAATACTGGAGTGGGTTGCCAACTCCAGGGATCTTCCTGATCCAGGCACTGAACCCGCGTCTCCTGTGTCTCCTGAACTGCAGGCGGATTCTTCACCACGGAGCCACCAGGGAAGCCCTCTAAGCAAATCCTGAAGTTTTACACTAAGTGATCAGATTCCACCAAAATGGATTTTGAAACTGAGTAACAGAGGAGGTTTTCTTCCTTAATGTTACAGTCAATCTGTATATAAATACATAATGAAAACTTGTATGCTGTTTAACACAGGCTATTTTTACTCTCTGTGATAGAGAAGACATACACAATGAACTATGTTGAGAGAAAACACAACTTGGACAAATCTCAAAATCTAGTGTTTTCCAACATTGTTCTCCCTACTCCATCTGCTTTTCCTCTCCTTGGAAAACTCAACTTTGTCCCTCAGGATGTATTGCTACGTTAGAGGTAAGAGTCTCTGCTTCAGAATCACCCACATCTCCCCCTCTGCTCAGTAACATTCTGTGCACACTCTTTTAATATTATGATTTAAAATGGGCGAAGATAAGTACCAGTTTTTACCTCCTATTTCAATGAGTGATCTTCTTGAGGACACAATTAGTGTGTTATTTACTTTCAAACCTTCACATCTAACAGTGTTTGACTCGGACTAATTACTCAGTCAATATTTGCAGTATTTGTTGGTTAATCGAATACATAAATCCCTGGGATCCTGTCTGGAGCATTTAACTATTCCTGTAAGATAACTGTAGAACACGAAATAAAAAAAATGGAAGTTAAAACTTAGCTCAAAAGTTTTTTCTACCTCTACTCACTAAGGTAACAATTTAACAATGTGATGTGTCTTTCCACAACTTTACACACTGCATCAGTTAACTGTTGCTGTGTAACAAGCCACCTACAGATTGGTACTCACAAAACAAAAATATTTATTATATCAGACTTTCAGAGAGTCAGGAATCCAGGAGTGACTTAGGTGGGTGGTTCTGGCTCAAAGTTTCTGCTGAGGTTGCGGTTAGGACGTTGGCAGGGTCCTTGTAAGAGGACTCCCTCACGCAGGCTCTGGCCCCAGTTCCTGGCTGGTTCTTGGCAGGAGGCCTCAGTCCCCACCATGGGAACCTCTCTGTGGAACTGCTAGAGACTCCTCACAATATGGCCACTGGCTTACCCCAGAAAAAAACCAGTTCTATAGAAAAAGCAAGGCATACGCTTTAATTTCTTTTATGACCTAGCCTTGAAAAATCACACACCATCACTTCTGTACTTTGTTGGTCACACAGACCAATTCTGAGGGAAGGAATGACACAAAAGCATGAACACTGAGGGGCGGCCATCATTGGGAGCCATCTTAGAGACTGGCTGCCACCCATATAGACAATTTTGGATATTGCTTTGATCAAAATATAATCATGCTATATATATTCATTTGCATGCTTTTCTTCACATAAAAATACTTTACTTCTCTTCCTACCAGTCTGGTAATCATGAATCTAATTCACTCTTTGTATTGTATCTAACATTAGATTCAATTTATTCTGCCTCTATTGACTCAAGTTGTTTGAAGTTTTCCATAAGAATAGTAAACTAATAATTATTCTTATATGTATATTTTTGCATTCATTTCTATAGAAACTACCAATAGTGGTAGCTTGTTTGATCAAAAATAGGTATTTTGTTTTTTTTTTTACTTCCAAAGACACTGCTAGATTTCAAAAGAGAAACAGCATTTACTTTTGTGCACCAATGATGCACAAGACGGAGAAGGCGATGGCACCCACTCCAGCACTCTTGCCTGGAAAATCCCATGGACAGAGGAGCCTGGTAGGCTGCAGTCCATGGGATCGCTAAGAGTCGGACATGACTGAGCGACTTCACTTTCACTTTTCACTTTCATTTCATTCACATGTGTTGGAGACAGACCTGGCAACCCACTCCAGTATTCTTGCCTGGAGAATCCCAGGGACGGGGGAGCCTGGTGGGCTGCAGTCTGTGGGGTTGCATAGAGTCGGACATGACTGAAGTGACTTAGCAGCAGCAGCAGATGCACAAGAGGGGAGAATGGACTCATGTATATGTATGGCTGACCTCCTTTGCTCTCCACCTGAAACTATTATGACATTTTAACCTGTTATACTCCAACATGAAATAAAAAGTTAAAGGGAAAAAAGTAATAATTTTCCTATATCCTCCCCAGAATAGGCTTGTTTATATACATTTCACCATTCTGAGGGGCAAGAGACATGCTACCTCGTTTTTCACCATATTTATAGTCTGTTTCTTTTCAGTAAACTTGAACATAGTTTATTATATGTATTAGCCTTATATCTTTTCTTTCCTGAAAATTGCCAACTAGCAACCTTTTCTTCAGAGATTTGTCTCTTTTTCTCATCTACTTATAGGGAGCTTTCGGTATTTGCACATAAGTAGGAATTTAATTATTTCTGATCTGGGAAGTTCATAGTAGAGTGTCCTTAAAAGAGAAAAATGTTTACATTTTGTCTTTTTTTTTTTTGGATGGGACATACCTAACACTCCTCTAGGATTTATATGGATCAAACATAAACAAAATATTGAACATTTTATTTCTAGAGAACTTTAGGTGAAAAACTGGCTGGAGACATTACTAAATGAAACATTCTGTCCCTCAAAGTGGTGAATTAAGCAGTCTGTTGACTTTAAGATTACCTTGGAGATAGAACACAGAATTTGAAATGAAGTCACTCAGAAAGCAAAATTGCTTGGGAATAAAAGGCAATAATTACCATCACTCTTTCTGCAACTAGTGAAATAAAAAAGGAAAGAAAAAAAAAAAAACCCTCCCACTTTAAACCTTGAAACCTCAGCAAATATCTAGAGACTCTTCAGATCACATTTTATGATCAAAGCTGCAATCCTTAGGGTAAGCAAAAACTGCAAACTTCCCTCTCTCTGCGTGTTTTTAAACCCAAGCTACTTTGATTACTTTTCTGTCTAAACACAATAAACACCCTTGACCTTGAATTATACTGTTAGGAGATAAAAATCTGGTGTCTGGAAGAGCACTTAGAATGAATTCCTTGCTCTCTGGCATTTTAATGAACAGTGTGAGCAGTAACAAATCAATAGAGATAGTATGACAAGCTGTGATTAAGGAATTTTTAGATAAAACTGCCAATATAATCAATGTTTAATATATTGGGTATCTAAAAGCACATCTCTTGGACTCTTGCTTTACTATTTAGGAATCACTTTGGGCAAATAACGACAGTGATTATTTGGGAAAGAGCAGACAATTTTTGTTTAATATTCCCAACAATGTCTTAAAGGATATCCTTAGAGTTTTAAGTTTTTACTTAAAAAACAAACAAACAAACAAAAAACTTTAAACTTACCTGGGGCATATGCAGGTAAGAAATACCGTGGTTTTAATTATTTGGCAAGTATGTTCTTTCACAGGATAATTCCTGATGTATTATCATTGAAGATCAGTGTGCTGTGTGCTCAGTCACGTCCGACTCTTTGCCATCCCACAGACCATAGCCCACCAGGCTCCCCTGTCCATGGAATTCTCCAGGCAAGAATACTGGAGTGGGTTGCCGTTTCCTCTCTGAAGATCAGTGAGATATGGTTAATAATCCCTCTTTCCTACGCTCACCACTGTGTCACCACAGGACAGCACAGAAGCCTGGATTATTTTTCTCTATTATTTGCTGCCCTTTCAGTGTCCCAACAGAAAACAGGTGGTGCACCCAAATTAGGAGAAATCCAGGTGTTGTTATTTACAAAGAGACTATTAATTAAGACAGTGCGGAATATAAATGTAATAGTCTAAAAACTTAGGGTTCAAATGTAGAGATGCTGTTACTCATCAAAATGTAAATGGATGAGCTCAGGGAGTAGGACAGAACTTGCAAGGCGGGAATGCTACAGGGAAGGAAGCCCAGAGAGCAGTGGCCTCAGGTCGAGACATACAGCAGGCTGGAGGTGACATCATCTGGAGGTGACCAGGGATTAAACAGCCTCACCTGACTTCCCTTCCTTCCTCCAATATCCCAGAAGACATGGGAGTGCAGGGTTATGGGTTCTATGGTTTTAGGGAACAGAAGTAGGTGGAGAAGGCACTTGAGAGGCAGACGAAAGATGGCAAAGTGGGGAGACTTGCACTTGTCTTCGCACTACTGATGTTAGACTTGGCCTTTGTGTTACTCTGGCCAATGACATGTGTGTAGAGGTGATACACACCACTGATACACAGGATCTTTAAGAACCACCCTGTGTTTCTCCAGGCTCTTTGCTTCTGCATTCACAGACATACATGTGTGGAGGGAACTTCCATCAGTCTGAGTTCCTGAGTGACCTTGTTCACCTGAACCTTCTTACCAACCATAAGGAAGAAATATACTGAGTGGTTTAAGACTGAGATTCCTGCATTGATATTACTGCAGTATAACTTTGCCCATCCTGATATGTACAGCAGGTTATTAAACCTCTGAGCCTCACTTTTCTAGCTGTGAAGGCAATGCCCTAAAATATATATTAAACTGCTTCCCAAATATAAGAAAAGCTATGTGAATTCTAGCAATTTTAGGATGCAGGCTAGCACTTCTACTTTTTTTTTTAAGATAGCATATCTGGGAGTATCATAATATTTAAAAGCTAGGGTGAATTTAAAGGAAATTAAGTTTTTGAAATAATAAAGGCTTTTAACTTACTATTTAACTTCTTTGGGGCTTTTTTGAATAGGTTATTTTGAAAATGTGTGTGTGCAAGCTCATCTTAAGGCTGATTTCAAACTCTGCTAGGATAACATCTAACCATAAGTTGAATTACTACAGTCTCAAGCGACCGAGGCCCTCCTGTGCCTTCCGTACTAGAGCTCATTTTAAGAAGAATGCTTCTCATCCAGGATGCAAGAATGGAGGACTCAACTCTCATGTAGAGAGGCAACTTAATCTATATATAGAAAAAAAAAAATTCCTGCTTTACTTGCCACTCTCCAGTCTGCTTTTATATTGCTTGTTGTGGCAGCTCCGTAAGTGAGCTTTGAAGATCATTATGGAGAAAAGTCTGACATCCTGGATGTTTTGATGCTCATTTATTTCCTCACTGATAAAATGGGAATAGATATCATAAGGGTAATTTGATGGTTAAGTAAATATCTTTTTTAAAGCTTGTAGAAGAACCATGCCTTGCAACTAGTAAACTCACTAAATGGTAGCTATGCTGCTGCTGCTCCTACAGCTGCTCCCTCAAACGTGGGGGTTCTGTGCTGACTCTTTTATGTGTGTGCATGGCACTGTCACTGAAATGTGCAATGGCAGCCTGAAAAGAATGGCCTGCTGACATTCCACTTGAAACACACAGTATGAAGGAAGATCATTGAAATACCATTTATGGATCTAGTCTGACCTACACATTCAGCTGAGTCTCGGATGTCTGCCACACTGATTCATACTCCTAAACATTGATTGAAAAATCTTTCAAAATCCACAAACTTCTCAAGGGCCATCTGGAAGTACAGATGAATAAAGTAAGTCATTAATTGGTAGGGGAAAAAATACAAGGCATTTGATTTCTGTGATAAATGGGAGAGAGTTTTAAGTTTTGCAAAGTTGAGTGTATTGGTGCTTCTTGTTGGTGAGATCAGAGACTGAGTTCAAAAATATACTCTCAGGGCCTCTTGCATGTTAGTGGACTTGGTCTCCAGTGGGCTCTCAGCTTGACACTTATAGCACAGCAACTCCCAAGCTTTTAATCACTGCTAAGTGACAAACCAGGATGCTCACTCAAAGGTGAGCTGCATTTCAATAGCTCGAGATTTGGTTTCACAATGTTGTCATGCAATACTTGGAATAGAAGGACATGCCTTGCCAAAGTAACTTATCAGATCATAAATAAACTTATAATAGTCATCGGGACATGCATACACAGATGCATATGCACACAGACTCACACACATTTACATCCCTTATCTCAGAAAGAATTAAGTGGATGGGATGGGGAGGCAGGTGGGAAGGGTGTTCAGGATGGAGGGACACATGTGTACCTGTGGCTGATTCATGTTGATGTATGGCAAAAACCATCACAATATTGTAAAGTAATTACCCTCTAATTAAATAAATTAACAAAAGGAATTAAGTACAGGTCTATTACAACTAATTTTAAATGAACCTGAAGCATGGACACATGTTTCCTACTTTGAGTCTCTGATAGATTTAAACCTACATGAAAAACGAAACAAGTCTTTGGTTTTCTGAGAGGAAGAATGATTTTTCCTGTTTACAACAACACAAGTAATGTTTTGAAAGCAGGAAAGTGATCCAACTTTTCTAAGCATTTCATTCTCTGAATATCCATTAGGTATTTGGGGAAGTTTTATTAGACCTACTCTTGGAGATGCCCAGTGCCCTAGTTTGCTTTAAGGAAGATATTTTCCTTTGTGCTTTATCTGGGAATCTGCGGGTCATCAAGAACCAGGTGTCAATACTGTGTTGCACAAAATCAGGGACCAAATGTGTACTTGGGAAGATACAACTTACTGTTTTATAAAAATGGAAGATAGAGCTGTAATATTCCAGTTAAGCTAGTCTGTGCTGGGATAACGCATCAACCCTCAAAGCTCATAGGCTTAACTCACAAAAGTGTGTATCTGGTTCATACAATGTCTGCTTTGGCTCCAGCTGTTATGGATTGCCCATCATCAAGCAAAGTTCACATCTGTTTCTATCTTGTAATTCCATCTCCTCAAAACCGTTAGCTTTCAAGATTGCCATTGTTTTCCACGGTACCTGGTTTCATCCTCTTAGATGTTCTTTCATCTCATTCTCTTTCTTGGCCACAGTCAAAGTTTACCTTAGGCATATGCTCCTCTTGGAGGCCACTCAGCCTTCTCACTCCATGAGAAGTGGTGGACCAAGAAGCATTTTAAGTTTGATGTTAAGTCACAGGCCTTTTTTCATTTTTAATTAAGATTTCTTTGACAATAAAATGATTGGAAAAAATCTTATGAAGCTTTTCTTCCACTCTATGCCAGTGACCGCACATAGCATTTGTTTACATATTTTCTTAAATCATTATTTCTTTGCTTTCTCATCTCCATGTTTCTCAATTTAAGTAGATTATTTAGGCTTTAGATGGTCAGTCCTGAACTTGACCTTTTTTCTTCTCAGGGAAATCCCCACTCCCCAGGCCAGCTTCTTCCAAGAAGTGGTCTTAATACACGGACCCTACTTCCATCACATTGCTCTGCCATCTCAACATATTGCTTCTGATTGTTGAGACAGAGGAAGAGAGAAATGGGAGGATTCCTCACATGTTTCTTTTACCCAAGGCTCCTCAGAATTATCTGTATGGTAGGCTGGGAGGTATACTGTTCTATTTGCATAGGGAGGAAAGAAGAATTGGTTTATTTATTTATTTTTTTTCCACTCCCTCCACCCCAGAAGAATTGGTTTAAATTCCAGAGTCATCAAATGTCAAAATAGGGTGAGGTTTTTTTGTTTTGTTTTTTGAAGTAATCTAGTCCTATGGTGCTAGTTTAGATATGAGGAAACTGTGATGCTAAAAAATTTATCAAGAATTAAAAGTGTTAGTGACAGTGATCCAGAACTAGATCCAGGTTCTCTTGAAGTTCAGTCCAGAAGTATAGTTACTGTCCATCTAATCCAACCATTGTTGCAACAGTTTCTATGCCATTAAAACTAAACAGCTGGATTTGCATTTCAAGATGGCATATATATGAGTGGGTATGAGCATATTGGTCATTCTTTCTCACTCATTTATTCAATGTGTTTGACCTTGTGTTCAATAGAAAGGAATATGTATATAAATCCCATTCACTTTGTCTTTAAGGAAGAATCAGAATGTTGGAAACAGAGATGAGTAAACATAAGATATTAATAAAATATGCAAGTACTAGAATAAGCTGTACACTGACCCAGGGAGGTAGATCTCTCAGAATTTGATATGGAGGCTTCCTAAAGTGGTTCAGAGGAATCACATGCACAAAAAATGATTATTCCGGTTTCCCCTAATGGAACCAGACATAGATGTCATAGTTTATAATCAATGTGCCTTTGGCAGATTTCTATCTAAGCCTTACTTTTCTCAGTCATAAAATAGAGCCAATAATCCCTGCCTTGCAAGGTTGATGTATGGAACAAACTAATACATACAAAGTAAAGGTGAAAGTGAAAGTCACTCAGTAGTGTCCGTCTCTTTGCGTACAGTCCATAGAATTCTTCAGACCAGAATACTGGAGTGGGTAGCCTTTCCCTTCTCCAGGGGATCTTCCCAACCCAGGGATCGAACCCATGTCTCCCCCATTGCAGGAGGATTATTTACCAGCTGAACCACAAGGAAAGCCCAAGAATACTGGAGTGGGAAGCCTATTCCTTCTCCAGGTGGTCTTCCCAATCCAGGATGAACCGAGGTCTCCTGCATTGCAGGGGGATACTTTACCAACTGTGCTATCAGGGAAACCTGCTTTGTATGTTAGTACATACAAAGTACTAATCAAAAATTTAGCATTTGGCAGCGATTCAATAAATGGTACCAATTATTGTTATTCATGATTTTACTTCCATATTCAGATTCAAAATACCTGAAATGTCATACTCAGTACTAATGGTGGATTAACTATGTTAATGCCAAAAATAATTGTAGTACATAGAAAGGATATCAATTCTGTAACTCACAAAGACATCCCCATACCTCCTGCACAACCACTGCCGCCATCATCATCATCATCATTATAACATTTATAGAAATAATAACAGTTGATGGCATGGATGCAGGACTTCTATATTACAAGATATTGTACCTTATGTGTCTGATCTCATTGAACCTTCATAGAGGTTCTGTGAGGTAGTCAATATTATCACCACCATCGACAAATGGAGACCCAGAAGTCTGAATAATATGCTCATATTGATGGAAGACCTATTAATTTATTCTCATGAATTATGCCTTAGATGTTTTCTAGTACCAAGTGTGATATATATATATATATATATATATGAATTTATACATAAATATGAGTGAATGAATGAATGAATATAAGATCTGGAATATAGAATACATAAGATAATGTCATAAAATAAAAAATAAAACAAAAATAAGAATAATAACTATGAAAGAATGCTAATATATAAAGAACCAAGGAACTCCAAAGACCCAAAATATATTTCACACATTTCAAGCAGAATTTGAACTGACACCAGGATCCAATGGATCTGGTATTCTACTGCAAATCCACAGATAAACTTGGTATTTGCAAGCTTTTTCTTTGCACTCAACAAATATTTATTATAAGAGTGCTAGGCTGGGAGCTTACAATCTAATGGAGGGGATTAAACAAGGATACCAGAAACTATAACAGAAGACAGATTAAGGTAAATGAAGTCCCAGCTAAAAGAAAAGCAACCTGTTGTCATAAAGCCTCAAAAGGAGGAAAATGTGTATTTGACAAGCTGGATCCAATGAATAATGATGTTCTTTCAACTTGTTCTGTTCCACCAGTAATAGAAGGGCATGCTCATCCAACCATGTACCTTCCCTAGGTGATGATATTCTTAGTCAAGGCTGAGAAACAGACGTAGGCAGAGGGCTCTGCTTACTCCCTGGCCTCTTGTCCTGCCACTTTCCCTGTTAGCTTCTAAGGTCTTGATGCACTGGTCATCTTTGGTTCCTGAACTCTACCAAGCTCCCACTTCTCACCCATCTTTTGCACATTCCACCATATGGCCATTCTCTCTCATCCAATTTCCCCATTTCCTCCTTTCACTTGTAAATTCTACTTATTACTTTATATCTCAGGTCTAGATTCACTTTCTAAATTTTATAAATTAGATTCTCATGGAGTATAGTTGCTTTACACTGTTGAATTAGTTTCTGCTGCTGCTGCTGCTGATACTGTCGCTTCACTCATGTCCAACTCTGTGTGACCACATAGACGGCAGTCCACCAGGCTCCTCCGTCCCTGAGATTCTTCAGGCAAGAACACTGGAGTGGGTTGCCATTGCCTTCTGAATCAGTTTCTACTGTACAGCAAAGTCAATCAGATATATATATATATATATATATATATATCCCCTCTCTTTTGGAATTCCTTCGCATGTAGGTCACCACAGAGCATCAAGTAGAATTCTCTGTGCTACATAGTAGGTTCTCATTAGTTATCTGTTATATATATATTGTATCAATAGTGTAGATTCACTTCTTTAGTGAAGCCTTCCCTTCTCCAGTTCAACTCAAGTGCTTAAAGCATACCTTTGTTATTACTTTGTGGACTATGTTCACTTCCCTCAGAGCTCTCATCCCTAGTAATAATTTGCACGTGATTGTCACCCTGCTTGTTTAACTTCTATGCAGAGTATATCATGAGAAACACTGGGCTGGAAGAAGCACAAGCTGGAATCAAGATTGCCGGGAGAAATATCAATAACCTCAGATATGCAGATGACACCACCCTTATGGCAGAAAGTGAAGAGGAACTCAAAAGCCTCTTGATGAAAGTGAAAGAGGAGAGTGAAAAAGTTGGCTTAAAGCTCAACATTCAGAAAACGAAGATCATGGCATCTGGTCCCATCACTTCATTGGAAATAGATGGGGAAACAGTGGAAACAGTGTCAGACTATTTTTTGGGGCTCCAAAATCACTGCAGATGGTGACTGCAGCCATGAAATTAAAAGATGCTTACTCCTTGAAAGGAAAGTTATGATCAACCTAGATAGCATATTGAAAAGCAGAGATATTAGTTTGCTAACAAAGGTCCGTCTAGTCAAGGCTATGGTTTTTCCTGTGGTCATGTATGGATGTGGGAGTTGGACTGTGAAGAAAGCTGAGTGCCGAAGAATTGACACTTTTGAACTGTGGTGTTGGGGAAGACTCTTGAGAGTCCCTTGGACTGCAAGGAGATCCAAACAGTCCATTCTAAAGGAGATCAGTCCTGGATGTTCTTTGGAAGGACTGATGCTAAAGCTGAAACTCCAATACTTTGGCCACCTCATGCAAAGAGTTGACTCATTGGAAAAGCCTCTGATGCTGGGAGGGATTGGGGGTAGGAGGAGAGGGGGACAACAGAGGATGAGATGGCTGGATGGCATCATTGACTTGATGGACATGAGTTCAAGTGAACTCTGGGAGTTGGTGATGGACAGGGAGGCCTGGCATGCTGCAATTCATGGGGTCACAAAGAGTCAGACACGACTGAGCGACTGAACTGAACTGAACTGAACTGAATCAGTGTAAGAGTGCTCCCCAGGTGGTTCAGTGGTAAAGAATCTGCCTGCCAATGAAAGAGACATGGGTTTGATCCCCGGGTTGAGAAGATCCCCTGGAGAAGACAATGGCAACCCACTGCAGTATTCTTGCTTGGGAAATCCCAAGGACAGAACTTGGCAGGCTCTTGACAGTTCATGGGGTCACAAAAGAGTTGGACATGACTTAACGACTAACCAATAATAACGATCAATGTAAGGGTGGGCTGGACTATATAGGACACAAACAGGGAACTAACTCCTTCATAAAGACCATCATATAAAGTTGGGAGATGTAGAAATTTATCTCAACCATTTGCTGCTCAGTGGTAGAGGTTTGGGCATTCATGCTAGATGTTTCCATCAATCTTCACCATTTCCCCTACCCTCTCCAGGACCCATGCCTTCCCCTCCCAGCTCATGTCCTATCCACTTCCCTTTGCATTCTGCTGTGAAACAACCAGCAGGTCTTCTTCTGTTCCTTCCTCTGTGGGTCTCTTGGACATCTTTGGCTTCTGTGTCTTGTCTCACACTGTCCAGTGCATCTAACAGCTCTTACTCCCATCTTCACATACCCTGTGAAATTCAGTTTTTGGTTTGAAGGCATCTGATTAACATCCTTCTAAAATCCTTAGGGAAAATGA
Organism: Bubalus bubalis; assembly: GCF_019923935.1. Classification (NCBI taxonomy): domain Eukaryota; kingdom Metazoa; phylum Chordata; class Mammalia; order Artiodactyla; family Bovidae; genus Bubalus; species Bubalus bubalis. The sequence goes on along the minus strand of NC_059177.1, from coordinate 20,326,488 downwards.
GCAAAAGACAAGAGTAGGCATGAAAAAACTAAGATGATCAGCCAATGTACAGCACCAATCTGGAGGCAATGCTAACCAAATAAAATGAAAGTGTGATCATTTTGCTAATATGTAGCTCCAAAATTATGATTTTTTTTGGACAAACCTATGTAATCTATATCATGCCATTGGTTTAACGTATGTGCCTTTCTGACTATCCACCCAAATAGTTGTGTTAGGTTTCCAGAGAGCCTTTAACCTAGAGGTAGCTCATAAAATGGCAGATGAGTAGATAACCTTGAAAGTAAATTTATTTGAATTCAAGCAATTGATTACATAAAAATTTTTAAATGTGCCAAGTTCAATTGTCACTAAATTACTGAAGAAGTATTCAATCCACATATTTCATTTGATGTTTTCAATTATAAAGGGGAAAAAAAAAAAACAACAGTAAAAGCTATCAGATATATGATTTGTACTTTAACTCCTTTCTCTCTCCTATACTGATTTCAGCTCTGTGACCAAAAGCCTTAGATACAGATATTTTTGAAAAATTGCTGAGGGATTCCAGCTCCTCAGAGGAGATGCCCTGATGATTGTTTCTCTAATTAGAATTGCCATTTTAAGAACTATGGTAGTTTTAATGTTGTTAGAGGTAAATTATGGAATTTTCTTTACAACCACAGTTTGTTACATTTTTGGATGATTTGAGGTCTAGATCCACTATCCATAGCAAAGATTTTGAGAAATGAAAATTGCAGCTTAAGTTAAAAATACATCAGTTATATTTCTCAACAGTTCCTTAAATATAGTATGTTAATTTAAAAGCTGTGCTGCACAATATTCTCTTCAATTGTGTTATTACATGACAAGCATTGTGAGAGCATAATAAAATATGAATGAGTAGTGGGTTGAATGTGCTGATGTGCTCAGTCGTGGCTGACTTTTTGTGACCTCATGGACTGTAGCCTGCCAGGTTCCTCTGTCCATGGAATTTTCCAGGCAAGAATACTGGAATGGGTTGCCATTTCCTTATCCAAGTGGGTTGAATGGTGGCCCACAAATATTTGTATTCATGCCCTAAGCCTTATTACCTGTGAATGTGGCCTCATTTGGAAAGAGAATCTTTGTAGATGTAATTAACAATGTGTAGATGAGGTTTATGATGTGTTGCTGCTGCTGCTAAGTCACTTCAGTGGTGTCCGACTCTGTGTGACCCCATAGATGGCAGCCCACCAGGCTCCTCTGTCCCTGGGATTCTCCAGGCAAGAATACTGGAGTGGGTTGCCATCTCCTTCTCCAATGTGGGTGTGCCCTGTATCCAAACATAATTGTTCTTTTTTGAAAAAAAAAAAAAATTGTCTACATTGGGTTTTAGTTGTGGCACGCTGGCTCAGTATTTGCAGCATACGGGCTCTCTAGTTGTGGCATGTGGGCTCTAGTTGTGTGTGCTTAGTTGCCCCTTGGCATAAGACCTCTCCTACTAGGGATCAAACCCGTGTCCCCTGAATCAGAAGGCAGATTCTTAACCACTGGCCTGACAGGGAAGTCCTGAAAAGAGCCCTTTTAAAATAAAGGACTCAAGAGAAGGAGTCCCAGACACAGAGGATAAAGCCAGGGGGAGAGAGAGGTAGAGATTAGAGTAATGCAGCCAGGAAGAAGGTCTGGAGGCAACAATATCTGGCAAAAGTGAGGTAATTCTTCCAAAAGCCCTCCAGAGGGAGGACAGTCATGCTGACACCTAGGTTTTGGACTTCTGGCCTTCAGAATCGTGAGAAAATAAATATCTGGATTTTTTTAATCCATCAAGTTTGTTGCAATTTGTTATGGCAATCCTAGGAAATGAATATACTACCTACCTATTCTGTATACCGTTGTAGTCTTTGATTTCATTTGTTATCATAGGTTATTATATTTATAATATATTGTAGTCTATTTTATTCATAATAAAATAATATTAAATATGCTATTATATTTATGTATTTCAAATTGATTTTGTTGCTGGAATAAATTATAGTTTAACATGTAAAAAGTGAAAATGTTAGTTGCTCAGTTGTGTATGACTCTTCGTGACCCCATGGACTATAGCCCACCAGGCTCCTCTGTCCATGGAATTCTCCAGGCAAGAACAGTGGAGAGGGTTGCCATTTCCTTCTCCAAGGGATCTTCCTGACTCAGGGATTGAACTCATGTCACCTGCATTGCAGGCAGATTTTATATAATCTGACCCACCAAGGAAGCCCATGTGCACATCTAAAAATATTTATAGAATGTCTACTATGTACCAGACACTTTGCTTACACGTGGCTCACCACACACATGTTGGAGAAACTAAGACTTACTGTTGTGTCACTGTATTGCCCAGTAGTTGGGAAAATCAGTTAAAATGGTACCTTCTGGATGGATCTCGTGCCAGCTTATTAGTTTTTATTTTACAGGAACTAAAAGAAAAATTAAGAATTGTAATGTTGGCAGACAAGGACTAGAGACACATGCTTTCACTTAAAAGGCAATCACCATGCCAGTCAAAAAACTCATTATTTGACATCTATGGATATTAATGTTAGAAGCAACTAGTTAGACTTCCGTCCCAATACTTATTCTCTTTACTTAAAAACTCTAACTCTTAAAAATGCTAGGGCAGGAAGGAAAAGTTATCAAACTATATACTTTCTACTCTACAAAATGTGTACCCAATAATTTAAACATCAGCATGAGAAGCAGAGAACGGAAGCACATTACTAATGTGGGGAAGAAGCAGATTTTAATTTTTCATGTTATATTGTATAGCCTTTGAGCATCACGTGAGTAGGGCTTTGGGGAGCAAAAGATGTTTACACCAGTTCAGATTAGTCATATTAGATGAATACTGAATGAGGAAGGGATACACAGAAAATCTGAAAAGGGATTTGAAAATATATTGTTTAAGTATTTCCTTTGGGCAGAACACTGTGCTAGGCGTGTCAGTGCTGAAATCTTTCTAATGCCTCATGATTCAGTCAAATTACATGTCCTACATGAAAAATTTTCTTTTTGTTTAAATAACATCTGTGTCTTGTAATACACAGCAGTAATTATGATCTACATAACTAGTCAAGCACTCCCATCTAGATCTGCAAGACTCAGTGTTACTCAGCAAAGAGAGGGAATCAGCAAGTCTTGGCTTAGGTTCTCATAAAGGATATATGTCTTTTCACAGCAACCCACCCTTCAAGAATCTATTACTTTCTCACTGCATATGATCCGTGTGGTGGTCACTGTAGTAACCTACAATATTATAGTAAATCACACACAGCTAAAATATTTGGGAGCTGTTTATGGATGTTTGCAATTGACTGTGAGGTGTGTAAGCATGAGAAGGTTTAATGCATAGAGGTACAGATGAATAGATATGTAAAACAAAAACAAGATTAGTAAAATACTAACAGTAGAATGTAGATGGTCAGTATTTTTATGTTCACTGTGGAATTTTTTTAAATTTGCTCTATGTTTAAATAAACTTTAATCTTGGAAAAATCTAATTGTGCCTTTTGGTGCGATTTTCATTGTAAGTTATGTTACTTCTTAAATATCTTATTTCAGGAGTGAAAAAAACTGAAATTTGTTTCAGAATGAAGCTCCTGGCTTCAGCTAATTGGCCACAAACAGCTAATTCTGATGGAGAAGAAACCACCTGGTAGTCTATTTTTTTTATTTCTGACAAAGGTAGTTTTGATATTTGTGCAGATGTTGCAAACACTTAACTTTGTCACTACTTCCTGGTACTTTTTCAATAACCAGCTGACCCAATTTTGATGACTTCATCTGCAGGTATTTTTTAGGAGATCTAAATAAGAACTCTTTGGGTACCTAGTAGGGATCCCAAGAACACACACCAAAGTAGCCTTTGGCAGGACTGCTTTACCTCCAGAGAACAACTACACACATGTCTACAGTGACTGTCTCTTTCAAGTGCAATGACAGAACTGTTCTCTTTGAAACATCAGCTCTTCTGGGCACTTATGTACAAAATTCAATTCTAGACACAGGGAGTTCAAAGATGAATCAGGCATTCACTTTGCCCCTTAGCAGGATTCATAAAATGGTCTAACCACACTGCTACCTTAGGGCAAGGATAATGTTACTTGGGCCACAAGTAGAAAATGTTATGAAAATGATGAGTAAATTAATGATAGGAATCTATACATAGGACATCACTTTTTTTCCTCCATCCTCACCCATATCTTTAGGAATTTCCATCCCTTTTACCCATGTCTCCTCTCCAAAGAGTGTGGGAAAATCCTCTAAATTTTCATGTAGCTTCTATTAGGTTAATTTTGGGTTTCAATGCCCAGGTTATTCTTGTACCTAGAAATACATAATTACAACCCTTTATCATTGGGGGGGGCCTTCAGGGATCAAAATCAAACTCTTAATTAATATAAAATGAAGAAATAATCCTTTGAGGTAAAATAACTTGCTCAGATCACATAGGAACTTCTTTGTCTTTCAAATTGTTGTACCCAATGATTGAATGAAAGTCCTTGATGTTTCAGAGTAGAATTGAAATCTATGAGTGGACATTTGCTCTAACATTTAAATTTCAGATATAAATTGTAAAGAATTATTTTGAAACATAGTCCTTAAAATTATTTCTTTTAATGAACCCCTCTTTTATTTTTGCATCTTAAGTATGCAAATATTTCACTTTTTTACCCTGTTTGACACTGCAGGCTTTTTACAAATGGTTCATATGACTTCCTGGTGGCTCAGAGGTTAAAGCGTCTGCCTCCAACATGGGAGACCCGGGTTTGATCCCTGGGTTGGGAAGATCCCCTGGAGAAGGAAATGGCAATCCACTCCAGTACTCTTGCCTGGGGAATCCTATGGATGGAGGAGCCTGGTAGACTACAGTCCACGGGGTCACAAAGAGTCGGACACGACTTCACTTTCACTTTCACTTTCACCTGACACTTGATTTTATTTTCAATAGATTTCACTACCTTCAGTCTTGCTCCTCCCTGATTCCTTTTTCTTGAGGCAGTCAGGTATATTTACATTTATTTATTCCCCAAAACTTTTCACGGATTTCCCAACTACTTAACAGAATTTAGCTTGCAATACCCTAGAAGACAAGGTTATCTTTCTTTCTGTCTCTCGCCATGTTTCCCTCTCTTTTTTCTTTTTTATCAAATATATACTTAGTTTCTTCTATGAATGATGGTCTCAATAAATGCTGAATACATTGATTTCAAAAAAAAACAGACTATATTATTATGGAGAAAATCATAATCTTTTTGAAAAGTATTAAAGATAACAATGGAAATGACACCACCCTTATGGCAGAAAGTGAAGAGGAACTCAAAAGCCTCTTGATGAAGGTGAAAGAGGAGAGTGAAAAAGTTGGCTTAAAACTTAACATTCAGAAAACGAAGATCATGGTATCTGGTCCCATCACTTCATGGCAAATAGATGGGGAAACAGTGGAAACAGTGTCAGACTTTATTTATTTGGGCTCCAAAATCACTGCAGATGGTGACTGCAGCCATGAAATTAAAAGATGCTTACTCCTTGGAAGAAAAGTTATGACCAACCTAGATAGCGTATTAAAAAGCAGGGACATTACTTTGCCAACAAAGGTCCGTCTAGTCAAGGCTATGGTTTTTCCTGTGGTCATGTATGGATGTGAGAGTTGGACTGTGAAGAAAGCTGAGCGCTGAAGAATTGATGCTTTTGAACTGTGGTGTTGGAGAAGACTCTTGAGAATCCCTTGGACTGCAAGGAGATCCAACCAGTCCATTCTGGAGGAGATCAGCCCTGGGATTTCTTTGGAAGGAATGATGGTAAAGCAGAAACTCCAGTACTTTGGCCAACTCATGCGAAGAGTTGACTCATTGGAAAAGCCTCTGATGCTGGGAGGGACTGGGGGCAGGAGGAGAAGGGGACGACAGAGGATGAGATGGCTGGATGGCATCACTGACTCGATGGATGTGAGTCTGAGTGAACTCCGGGAGTTGGTGATGGACAGGGAGGCCTGGCATGCTGCAATTCACGGGGTCACAAAGAGTTGGACACACTGAGCAACTGAACTGAACTGAACTGAATGGAAATGTAAACCATTTACATGGGTTGGAATATTGTAAACATCCTAACACTGTAGAGAGATCAATTTCCTCCAAGTTGATGTATAGACTCAATTCAATTGCAGCAACTTTCTTTGTTTTGTTTTAATCTTTGTGGAACCTCACAAAAAGATACTAGACTTCATATGTTAAAGCAAATGACAAAGAATCTCCAGGTTACATCTAAAGACAAGTTTGAAAGATCTGTCTTAGTAAAATAAAAAAATAAATACAGCTTTAGTAATAAAAGGAATAGAAAATTGAAGAATAGAATAGAATGTGATCCTAGACAAGGACTCACACAAATGTGGAAACTCAATGTATAACATTTGTAAAATGTTAGATCATTGGCAGAATAATTTACTCTTTAATAAATGGTGCTGAGACAATCAGTTATCTGTATAGAATAAAACATAAATTGGATCCCTACCTCACACTGTGTACAAAAATCAATTTTACCTAGGGGAAAGGCAGTTTATAAAATAATATCTTGGAGAATATCTTTATGATCTTAGGCAATGAAGAGTTTCTTAACTAATATTTTAATGCTTTAAACCATTAAGAGAAGGATAAGTATCTATTTGTTTTAATACTAAGAACGTAGTATGACAGTAGAGTCCATAAATACAAGAGAAGCCAAAAATTGGGAGAAAATATCTAATATCTCTAACACATATAACTAAAAAAAAGTATCCAGCATAATAAAAGAAATCAATGAAAAAAAACACAAACCAATAGAAAAAGTATTCTCAGAGTAGAGAATTACAAAAATGTAAATTGAAACCCTAAGGAGATATCATGTATTATGCACCTATATTGACATAATTAAAGTCTTTCAAAGAGTTCCCGGTAACCAAAGCTGGAACAATTTGAGCGACAAAAATAAATTAAATAGTATTAAATTATAACTAAGGTTTAAAATAATTATAGATAAGTCTATACTGATACATGGGGCTTCCCAGATGGCTCAGAGGTAAAGAATCTGCCTGCAACTGTAGGAGATTCAGGAGATGCAGGTTTGATCCCTGGGTTGGAAAGTTCCCCTGGAGTAGGAAATGGCAACCCACTCCAGTATTCTTGCCTGGGAAATCCCATGGACAGAGGAGCCTGGCTGGCCACACTTCATGGGGTCACAAAGAGTTGGATACAACTGAGTGGGCACGTGCACACACACACCCACACACACACCACACACACACATATGTTGGAATGAATAAGTAAATGCATAAAATAGATTTTGCATGAAGAAAAATTCCAAATGATTTATGTAGATACATCACCCTCAAGGAATTACAACATGCCTCCAAGAGTATGATATGGAAAGGGTAATTTTCAAGTGCAGAAATCTGACAAACACTACCTGAGCCAGGTGATCAAGGTCAACATCAAGAATGAGAAGTGATGTTGACAGCATGCGCTCTTGATATGATGTAATAAGAATGGCACTTTACCTCTGTGGTCTTTTCCCAATAATGCACAGTCCCACTGTAATCATGAGAATATACCTCAGACTATTCCCAATCAAGGGACAGTCTATAAAATACCTGAACAGTATGCCTTCCCCCAAACTGTCAAGATCACTAAAAACAAAGAAAGTCTGATAAACTGTCTAGCCAAGAAAAGTTTAAGAAGAGTTGACAAATGTAATGCAGATGGCAAAGTAATGAGTTTCTTGGAATAGAAAAAGTAGATATTAGGTAAAAACTATAAAAATTTGAATAGAGTATGGACTTGCATTAATAGTAATGTTTCAATCATTGGTTCATTAAATGTTTCAATTATTGGTTCATTAAATGTAACTTTTTCTAAAGTTACAAATAGAAGAAACTCAGTGTGGGAAATACTGGGAATGCTCCACACGTTTTCTGTAAATCTGCAATTGTTATAAAATGAACTGTAATTAAAAGAAAAGCATTTCAGCATCAATGTTGGTATAGATGTGGATCTACTCAAACACACACACACTACTGTTTAACCAATATGTTATAACCAATTTGGTGTATTGTTATATATTGTTTTGTATGGACGTGAGAGTTGGACTATAAAGAAAGCTGAGTGCAGAAGAATTGATGCTTTTGAACTGTGGTGTTGGAGAAGACTCTTGAGAGTCCCTTGGACTTCAAGGAGGTCCAACCAGTCCATCCTAAAGGAAGTCAGTCCTGGGTGTTCATTGGAAGGACTGATGTTGAAACTGAAACTCCAATAGTTTGGCCACCTGCTGTGAAGAGCTGACTCATTTGAAAAGATCCTGATGTTGGGAAATATTGAAGGCAAGAAGAGAAGGGGGCAACAGAGGATGAAATGGTTGGATGGCATCACCAACTCAATGGTCATGAGTTTGGGTAAACTCTGGGAATTGGTGATGGACAGGGAGGCCTGGCGTGCTGCAATTCATGGGGTCACAAAGAGTTGGACACGACTGAGCGACTGAACTGAACTGAACTATATATTGTTTTAACCAATATATTGTGTATATTGTTTTAACCAATCTGGCAAATACCTTGGCATTACTTAGTAAAGTTGAAGATGGGGAAGCCCTATGACCCAGACAAATAGTATCTGGGATAGTCCCTAACAAAACAGTTGTACTCTTATACCAGGAAACACACGTGAGATCATTAACAGATACCCAACAAGAGTAGACTATAAAAATCAAGGTTGGCTAATCATGCAATGAAGTACTATATATCAGAAAAATGATTGAAAGACTGCTATAAACAATAATATGTATCATTCTCAGAAATGACACAACAAGCCAAAAAACAAGTCATGGCAAAATATAATTGTGAACATTTTATTAAGTAGATTTGATACCTGCTAGATTAATCAGTATATTGTTATGGAGATCTATGTGTGGTAAAATTATAATGAAAATCATGGGTACTCTAGGGAAAGGGAGGCAGTAAAAGAGGAATACACAGGAGCCTTCCAAAGGACTGAGAGCTGAGTAACAAGCGTTTGTTGTATCATTATCCTTTAAATCATACACATTTTCACAAATTACATATTTTTTCCTACTCAAACTTGCTTATAGCAATTAGATGGGAAAACTGAAAGAACTTTTTGGCCAATCCAATATTTTAAAAGTGCCAAAGTGACTTCTTAACTCATCCCCCAAAGCCCAAGGATTGCCCTTGCATGCCTGCCTTCTGTGGGAACAAGAAATGCATCAAGAGCCTCAGCTATGAATCTAATAACTAAAGAAATGTACTTATGTTTGTCGGAAATTGATTCATTCTGGTGTTTTGGAAAGAGAGAAGAGATGCTTCTAAGTAGTTCAGGGAATAAGCCTTGGCTGATAATTCTTTTTAAGATGACAACACTCTGTTCCTGTACTTGATGAATGAGGATCGTGCCCATGGCACTTAGATTTTCCAATAATGGCAAGTTTAAAGCCAAATGGAAATGTTCTTAGAAAGAGAAACTTTTAAGCAGTGAAATGGGGAGAGTGTACGAGAAGAAAAAAGTGAGAGCTATTAGATATTTTAATTCTCCAATATCCATTTAGATTGTTCTTAAGTTTCTACAATGCAAGTTGTTTGCATCTTCAAGAACAAAGATCATGCCTGAACTGCACAGCACCTGTTTGTAGAGTCACTCATCAGTTTCTTTGGTCCAAAGGTAGAGCACTTAGCCGGAGAAGGCAATGGCACCCCACTCCAGTACTCTTGCTTGGAAAATTCCATGGGTGGAGGAGCCTGGTGGGCTGCAGTCCATGGGGTCGCTAAGAGTCGGACACGATTGAGCGACTTCACTTTCATTTTTCACTTCCATGCACTGGAGAAGGAAATGGCAACACACTCCAGTGTTCTTGCCTGGAGAATCCCAGGGATGGGGGACCCTGGTGGGCTGCCACCTATGGGGTCGCACAGAGTCAGACATGACTGAAGTGACTTAGCAGCAGTAGCAGAGCACTTAGCCTGGCCTAATCAATCAGTACCAGATTCTCCTGATCCAAAGTGACTGTTAATTTGATTCCCATATTCCAAAGGGGATCAAACAAAAGTGGTTATTAGTTGATTTGTTTATAGATGGCATATAACTCAATTCAAATCTATGCATTATAACAAAACTGGCTAGAGTTTCTGAGAAAGGGCTAAAAGAAACTGCTGCTGCTGCTGCTAAGTAGCTTCAGTCATGTCCAACTCTGTGCGACTCCATAGACGGCAGCCCACCAGGCTCCCCCATCCCTCGGATTCTCCAGGCAAGAACACTGGAGTGAGTTGCCATTTCCTTCTCCAGTGCATGAAAGTGAAAAGTGAAAGGGAAGTTGCTCAGTTGTGTCTGACTCTTAGTGACCCCATGGACTGCAGCCTACCAGGCTCCTCCGTCCATGGGATTTTCCAGGCAAGAGTACTGGAGTGGGGTGCCATTGCCTTCTCCGGCTAAAAGAGCTAAGGAAGTATAAAACCTGGAGTTGATGTGGCCAGTTGACTAGGTTGAAAGAGGAAGCTGAGAATGCAACCTAAATTGAAAAAGGTGACTGAAAGGTGTAGCCAAACATCAGTGATATACGTTGAGTCCTAAATTAGTTGTACCTGATGATGGAATCAAAAGGCTCAAGAAAGATAGCATCCTAATAGATATCTGTTATCTCATCATGGCAGGAGCAGGAACTAAAACAAACGGAGAGTCAAAGCAGCCTGGGAATTGGACAAGATGATCCAATGTTGAACTTCTGAATATTTGGTTCTAGGGCTGAGAAATAGAATGAAAACTCTACCCATTTTCATGATTACATTTGCTCTCTAATCTCTACTTGGACTGGTGGAGCAGACAGGCAAAAAAATACTGTTTTCACAAAGCTCTTTCTGTTTTAAGTTCTTAAGTGAGAATATGAATTGTTTCAGTGCATATGGTAAAGGTATGTAGCAAGGTCTGAGGAATCTGTATTGCTTGTTTTTCCTGATGTTAAATAAGCATATACTGGATGCCTCCTATGAGTCAGGAACTTTCCAAGCCCAGATAAAACTGTAAAATGTACCTCCTCTCTATTCTCAAAGAACAGAGACCATGGTATTAGTGACTAGAAGCATGCATTTTGACTTCAAATCCTGACGGGTTTCACCATTTATTAGCCACCTAACATCTCTACCCTAATAGCTCAGTTGGTAAAGAATCCGCCTGCAATGCAGGAGACCCCAATTTGATTCCGGGGTCGGGAAGATCAGCTGGAGAAGGGATAGGCTATCCACCCAAGTATTCTTGGGCTTCCCTTGTGGCTCAGCTGGTAAGGAATCTGACTTCAATGCGGGAGACTTGGGTTGGGAAGATCCCCTGGAGAAGGGATAGGCTACCCACTCTAGTATTCTGGCCTAAAGAATTCCATGGACAGTCCATGGGGTCACAATGAGTTGGATATGACTAAGCGACTTTCACACACACACACAACATCTCTACAGCTTAGTTTCTCCACTTTTAAAGCAGGGTTTATAATTGACCCTACCTGAAAAATGTCCTGTAACGATTAAGTGAATTTTTATATATAAAGCACTGAGAAAATTACCAGGCACACAGTTACATTATATATGTGGTCATCAAATAAATATAAGTTAAAAAATATAAGGAACTCTTACTCCAAAGGGCATGTTTCACAGAGAGAGAAAAATACTGTTTTTGAATGTTTACTATTTTTCATGTGCTGTGCTCAACATCTTATTTACATGATAATGTTGACGTCTTCCATGTTGGGTGATATTCAAAAGGAAAGTTATACCTCAGTACATATATGATGAAAAGTCCTTTCCAAACCATACCATCAGTATTATAGGTTGTTACCAATGTCCTGGGGGAGTCAGTGAAAGTGGAGCCTGACTTTTAAACTTTTACCTGAACTAAGGATATTATCTACGAATTTAATAAGTTCTTCTTGACTTTCTTTGTGATTTTATGCCATAACTGTGGTGCATTCAGAATATAGAACCTCTTCTGAGCTAGTAGAGTTTATTCCTATAAAACCCACCAGCTCATCTTGGCTGTGAAACCATGTCTGAGTTTTGCTTGGGCCTCTTGTGCCACCTCTGTGTCCATGTCTTGGTAACACTTAATCAACACCCTAAGACCATTCTCCTTGACATTCACCTACCAGGAGAACATACCTATTAAATACTCCATCTCCCTGCTGCTTTCAGGACATTTCTGTTATTCTGAAAGGTACTGCTTTTCATGTGCCTGCACTCTGAAGGAGAAGCTGAGCCTAGCTGGTCGTCCAAGTGCCAATTGTGAAGTTATTATCTGCTGCCCTGAGGCAAGAGTGGCTGGCAGCCCCTGATGGCAGCCCCTTCATGGGGGCTCCAGGTTGCCGTAATTGACTTTCTTGCCTCTACTCCCTGCCTTAATGAGGATATGCTATGTTGGGCTTCAACCACCCACAACTTTTCAGTGGGGCAAGTTTCACTCCATGTAAAGTTGATTAAGCAAAAGCTTCAACAGCTGAGCAGAGGAGTTTTGAATACAATGAATCCTGTGGAGGCTGGAGCTGGTTGTCCTAGTGCAAAAGTCACAGCTGCTAGCTCAATGCGGGGCTCATAGACAAGGAATCAGGGAATTTTGCCTTCAATGTCAATTTTAGTCACTGGTCTCCATTTTTTCTTGATTATCAAGACTTGAAGTTGTGTATGATCTGTTTTCCTGGCTCCCACTGTGTATTTCATTCAGTGCATCAATTGAGACTTTGTCTGAAATTGTCACTTTGGCCACAGAGCTTATGGACGTACTATTTTAATAAGAATAAATATTTATTCAATGCCTTCTGCATTCCAACCAGGAATTTAAGAGTTTTAGCTCTATTAGCTTTTTTATGGTTCATAGAAACTCTATGATGTTATAGTGAACATTCCAATTTGCAGATGAGATTAAGAAATCAAGTCACATAAATAGGAGATGGCCCTAGGCTTGAAATTTAGGTAGTCTGCTGTCAGCACCAGTAAACTGAACCACAAAGCCTTAAAATGAAGTGTAAGGACTGTGGGCTTTCATATCCCTGACACTAGCCCACCTGCGGCACCCCTCATTTCCCCCACAGCCACATCCTCCTCTCAGATTTCCCTCATATGCCAACTGTTTCCTCAGCTATAGCCAAATGTATCCCCTGGTACAGCATACCTGACCCAGGATACCCCAATCCAATTCTGTGTCAAGACTTTGGAATAAGAAACACAGTGAGTTACATGAGCCCATGGGGGAGTCACAAGATCACATGGAGATGAGGTGATCTTGTGACCCTTTAAGATGGCAAGGCCAGAGGACCATGAAGTCCACTCCTCCTAAGACGACACCAAGTCTACAGCTACATATGGAATGACTTCCCCTGAAAAACAAACAAACAAAACAGCAACAACCAAATACCCCTAAGAGCCAGAGGAGCGACTCCTATGTATCACATGGGGGCAAAATGGAGGAGTTTTCCTGGAAGCAGGTGGCAGAGGCTGGGGCACCATCTGGCCAGTAATGCCATCCCAGTGCCAAGACCCACAGTTAGGAGGAAACTCTATACCCAGAGCTTCCTGAGGACTCGACCTTGAACTCCACATCGAGCACCCCAATTTTTAAGATCTACACCTGGGAGACAAGGCTCTAAAACATTCAGTTTTGAAAATCCGCGGAGTTCCGTGTCCAGGAGACACACAAGGGTATGCGGATCTGAGAAAGGCATGCAAAGGGCTACAGCCTGGACTTAGCCGCGTCAGGTCCCCGTGCAAACTGCGGTTGAGGGGTGCCAGAGGTCGTGTGGAAAGAGGCTCCTTTGCTGTTTCGGAGCGTCAACCTGAGAGGCAGGTGTTGATGTGACACACGTCGAGGTCCCGCTGGCTGGGCAGCCCTGCGGAGGGGGCGGGTGGGCGGTGTCATCTTCACCCCGCCCCCCCACCACCCGCCATAGGCGGGGCTCCTCAGCGTCCGCTCGGAACCTTCCACAGCAGCCCCTGTCAGGGTCTCTCCTGTCCAGATTTTCGTAGCTGCCACCAGGGTACCCATGTACTTTCCTTGTTCTGGTGACCCAGTGGGGTCCCACAGGCTTGTCGCCCACGAGAGAAAGTTCTTCAACAGCTGCTACCTCCAGGGCAGGGCAGGAGGCGACAGATCAGGAGCTGAGTCCTTCTCTGTGAAAGAGGCCTAATTTTCATCCCCATAGTGCAGCCTGACAGGCGGCTTCTAATTAGACACGTGGTGAGGGCAACTGTGATCCTTTCCAGAGACTTCCCGAGGCTGTTTTCTGCACTCCCTCAGCTGCGGTGCTCCATGCACCGCTCTGGGCAGGGTGTACAGTCTGGAGCCTCACGGGACTGCAGCCACCAGAGACCCAGTTTGTGGCAGGCAGAGCCCAGACTGAGGACTGAAACACACCTCCTTTTTTATTCCCCCCACCCCCCCACCCCGAGAAAGAGGCCTGTTTGTGAGAAGCTCCAGCCTGAGAGGAAGCTCTCACATCCAGCATCCCCGCGTGAAGAGGCTGCGCTGCCATCTTGGCACCCCCTCCGCCCGCACGGCTGTCCCGGGAGCCACACACGGGAGCTTCCACACTCGTCCGGAGCCCCGGTATTTGTCACTGCCCTGGAGACACCTCCCGACGCCTGGTTCTGGCGACTTCTGTTCCCGCCCACACAAGACCGTGTCTATGCGTTTGTAGAAGAGCTGCCGCCTGAAGCTGAGTTTCCTGTCAGCCCCCGTCAGGTGCCCACGGAGACCCCCGCCGCCCCCATCAGGATGCTGACAAGTATGGTCACAGCCTCACCCACTGGGAGCCCAAAAAGTAAAATAGGCTGCTGGCCGGTCAAAAAAGCCGAGAGACATCCACTAGCCGGGGCCGGGCTGCAAGATAAGGGCCATTGGCGCGACACCTCTCTTTCTAGACCTGAAAGGTGGCTGCTTCATCTCATACACAAAAACCAACCGGGAGAGTCCAGCAACATGAAGAAATGGAGGAATATGTTCTAAATGGAAGACCACATGGAAAAGGGGCTGGAGTGGCATCTTTGTATTTCAGAAGCACTGGCAAAATGCATTTCCAGGGAGAAGTATCAGAAAGGAAATAAACAATGTTCCAGTGGCAAGTTTCACAAGATAGAGAAAAAAGGGGGGGGGGGTGGATAGAAACTCCATTTTTACCAGCATCCTTAATCCTAGAAAAGAGAAGTTAATCTGGGAGAAGAGAATGATGCGGATGTGCAGAGATATGAAGAGACAGAAAGACTATGAAATCTTAGATCACCTCCTGGAGAAACTCCAGCTCTCATGTGAGAGTCAGCTACACCTGCCCTGTTTCTTGCCATGTGGTTCTCTGTTTCCTCTGTAGATGTCAAATAAAGTCATCTCGACCTTAAACCAGCTGAAATGACCGTTCTCTTCAGCCACAGGACATCGGACCAAGATATTCAGGAGAGAATTTGGTAAGTATCTTGATTTGATCCCAGTATTCCATATTGAGGTTAATTCTCCAAGATTAAGAAATATAATTATGCTATATATTTTCTTGGTATTTAGTGGAATATTATGTTTTCAGGTTTTGACTTCTATCTTTTGGCATGTTTACAGAATCTTGGTTATTTTTGGACACTCAGTGTTTATTTACCTTGTTATTGGGGTCAGTCTCTCTTAGGTTTTAGCTGGGGAGTCACTCACTATCTTCATTTCGGTCCTTCAGGTTGGGGAAAGTGGAATGCCCAGTTCAAAGGGAAAAGATTATTAGGGATTCGCACAGCCCTAACCCAGGGGATTTGATGAAGGACAAACTATTGACCTAAATCAGTTCAATCAGTAAAAGAGAGTAAAAAGTGTAGGGAATATTGGGATAAAAATGCTCACACTAGGGAAGGAGACCTAGGATCACCAGAGCTTGCTTTTTGGCCTCCCTCAAGGGAAAAGTCTAGGAAAAAAATTGTTCTAGATGAAGGGGGAGATGAAAAAATGTTGATTGAGTCCTTGTAACCAGCCATGCCTGAACCTGTATTTTTTTCCTGGATTAATTTATTTGAGCCATGTTTTTAACTTTTTCTTTTCTATACCATTTAATTTGGAGGCATTCTCACATTATATTGGACAATGTGAAAAGAAAGATGTGATGTAATGTATATACTATGACTCCATTATCATAATATAATCCATGCCAAGAAACCATCTCCCTTTCCCCTCTTCCTCTCTCTCTTTCCTCATCTATCCAATTATGGATGGATGTACATCAGATTTTAAAACACTGATTACTTAGGGGTGTATTTGCTGCAGGTGGAGTTAGAGGAAGACAGAAGAGGTGGGGATAGTTGTGAGGAATTATCCTGTGATGGTACCTGATTTATGCAAAACCACATAGATGTGGATAGAAACATATGATAGTATCATCAATAAAATGTTGATAGTGATTTGCCCAGGTTGATGGGACTTTAACTGATTTTTATGTATTTATACTTTAATATATTTTAGTATTTTAGCAATAAGAAGATATATTCAAAAGAAATATGAGTTATACACAGAAAAATATGCAATGTACTAGTCAACATTTCCTAATCAACTGTTAAGACTTAAATTTATTAATACTCCTTTTGGTAACATAAGTTTAATAATGCTTTAAAATGATTCCTTGGAAAATGTGTTAATTAAACACTGGAGTCAACAGAATTGAATGCACTTCTTTATGGACTACATATAATATGAATGTATAATGTCAATTTCTATGAGAGGTTATTTAGCATTTCCAAATTTACTGGACCATAGAATACCCCAAAGAACTTATATAATATGGAGTACATTTTGGGAAATACAGAAAAAACAAGAAAGGAAAGAAACACTAAGCCTTCAAAGTTGTATATCCTGTAGTCACATCAAAAAATGAAATAATTGCCTGGTGTGTGATCTTGAATTAGTCATGTGCCTTCCTCATGTCTCATTAGTCTTATAAACCTCCTTCCCAGGGTCACTGTGAGAATCTTCTGCAATAAATGTGATGTCATATTGAAAACAGTCTGTGAATTTGTGGGTTACCTATATCATTTTCTCTTATGATATGTGTTCTACAAACCCACAAAATAATGTAAAAAATTTCAATGCATTTTGTGTTATTTTTTATACCCTTCCCTACTGTGGCTACCACACACACTCACATATATACAAACATAAATATATTCACATTTTTTTCTGTTCTATTTTGAAAGAACAACCATTGTACTTTTTATGTGGACACAAAGCATAATTTACTCTGAGACTGAAAAAATTAAAACCCCTTAAAGAAGTAGTCAACCTTGTGTATTAGTGGAGAAAGGGAAATGACAAAAACAGTTGTATTGTTTATGTCTAATTTAATAAAGCCAAACAAAAACGTACTTAAATTAAGCAAAAAGATAAAGTTATTCTGACTCTGAGTTGCTTTACCAAACCAAAGCAAGAAATGCTGTTGGTCCCCCTTGAGTGGCAAGAAATACACCTGGACACCTCAGAAACAAAGAGCAGCATCCTCTCTGCTTCCTTACACATCATCTTTTTTCCTTCCTTCCCTGGAAAGCTTCTTTTGCTTTGCTCTATAAATGAGGGAGGCTCTCAGTGTCTGAGTCTCAATTTCTTTAATTCAAATGATGAAGCAAGACACTTAACTCTGTCAGCTCCAATGAGAAATTCCCAAAGGAGTGGTTTTTATTGGTTGGTGCAGTTTAAGTCATTGTCCACCCTGATCCAATGAGCCATAGGCATATAGCAACAAATGGCATTAGTGCCACTTATGCCCACCATGTAGGTGGGTTGGTACAGAGCCCAGGGAACTGTGTTTGTGTCCTGTGCATCCATCCCAAAAGACACAACTCCAAGAATATTGGAGTGGGTTGCCATTCCCTTCTCCAAGGGATCTTCCTGACCCAGGGATAGAACCTGGGTCTCCTGCATTGCAGGCAAGATTCTTTGCTGTCTGAGCCACTCTGCACCCTTTCAAACCTGTGAAGTATTGATAAGATGGAGTTGGGGCTGCAATAACAATCTGGATCCTCTCCCCCTAGTTCACATCTCCCCAAATGTCTATAGAGAATATGGTTAACTAGTCACTATGGCAGTGGTACTGGAGCAATAACTAGCTAATAAAAAAGGGAAATAATCCAACATCCATTTTATTTTGGTTTTCAATGTATTTTATGACTATTATTTTGGCAAAAGTATTGGTAGCCTATACTATTCAAATTAATGTATATTTGCCATCCTTCAAACCAAGTACATAATACCATAGGCATTTGTAGTAAAAAATAGAGTTGTGATTTGTGACGCAGGATCTCTAAAATTTTTTTAAAAATTCATTGATAATGTGCACTTACTGAAATAAATTTATTGAATGCCTATTATATGCCAGGCATGGGGCTTTACATGCAATATCATATTTAACCTTTACAATAATCTTATGAGGAAAGTACCATTTTATTCCCATTTTGTAGACAGTGAAACTGAAGCTAAACTCTTAGGTAACTCGATGGATTTTAGTACTTGATGCATTGGAGCCCAGATTTGTTTGGGTTTGGTTTGGGTCTCGGTCTGAGCCCTTGGATTCTGTATGACCTTAATAAATAGAAAGTTTATTTTCAGATAATTGATAGGCAGTTGAAAGATGATTGATTTGAAGGATAGTGACCTGAGACTCTGCAAAATTGGGGAAAAAAAACTCTCAGAACTCAAGTGAGGCCTACATAGTACTTGTTATAAATTCATATGTTGCCCTTGGTCACTCTTTCACTGACCCAGTTTCTGCAGAGGCTATGCTTTGGCCACTTATTGGCTAATATCTGCTCTTAAGAAAGTTCATAATTTATTTCCTTCATTGCTAACAAGTGGACAGGGAAAAAAACAAGCAAACAATAATTTGCACAAGAAGCTTCTACTGTAGATGATCCTAATTTGGAATCAAGTAATAGTGTGAAATAAAACAGATGAAGGAACAGTGCCCAGTGTAATAGTTTTGTGTCACACAGGAAAGATAACTTGGAAATAAAACCAGATTCATCGCATGAGGTTCAAGTCTAATGAGGTGAAGCTTTGAGATGTTATGGAAAAATTCCTCAGGAAGTATTAACATCAGAATATTAGAGTGTTGTGTTTTTTTAGTGCTATATTAAAGCAGTCGCTCTGAACATGAATCACTTTAAGGACTTTGTTCCATATAAACAATTGGTCCTGCTACTTTAGTTCACAGTGAATAATATAAAATGTTAATAAACCTTTTAAAACTTCAGAACTAGCAGTATATTCAAATAATACATTTTATAGCTTATGGTATTTAGAAGGCTAAATCAGACATTATTGTTTGTATTTAATGCTAATTGATCTGCTACAAATGCAGAAGTCCAAACTCTATTTATATGGATGTTCAGTTTTATATTTAAATAACTTTTAATGCTTGCTAGTTGGTTTTTTTCCCTGTGATGAAATTATCAGAGTTTTAAATTCAAGGGACTTACAATCATAAAGGAAATTAATAGAATACTTATGTTTTCCCCCTAAAAACTACACTAATTTAGTCCCAATGTAGTTGAAGCTATGCCTTTTAATGGAGCACATATTAGATTTTTTAAGAGTCTATATTCAAATCTCCTGATGTGCTAAATAATGTATAAAATTGCCTACTGATTATCTATGAGTAGATTATTTATTAAGTAGAAACTCTGCTAATTTAGTATAGCAGATAGATTTTTCTTTTTTATTATTCAGTTTTTTGAGCTCAATAAGGCATAGACTTAGAGTAACCAGGTACATTTTTATATTAAGTAAATACAAATTCAAATATAATTTATCTTTAAGTTATCTTCTGTTGGAACCATGGTACCTATAATTATCAATATTTGTATATTCAAATGGAAGCCAGTGTTCTTGTATTTTTAAAAGCTTCTCCCACACCAAAAACTATTTAGATACAAGATTGTACCCAGATATAATTTCTCCCAAACTTACTATATTAACTAACTTGCCTTTTATATTCATTCTTAAAATAAGTGTCTAGGATATCATATTGTTTGGACACACCTTAAGTGTTCTAGTATCAACTCCAACCTGGGAGGTGGGTTCTCCCACACTACCAGACCAGTAGAGTGTCTGAGAATTTAAATCAATTCCGATAGTATCTATTTGAAGATAGCATCACATTCAACAGGTTAAGAGTTCAGACCTACAGGACTGCTCACTCACCACCCCCACCAACACACACTTCAGATGCAGGTGGCAAGACAAGGTGCTACCTGTCCTTCTGACCAACCCACTACTGATCGGAGGTTCCAGTGCCCTCCTTCAACTCAGGATGCCAGTTGCAAATTCAGGTTCTCACCTGTACATCTAACTAACTGGCTATAAATAAAGGTTCCCATGACTTCCTCCTCAGATCTGATTAGCTAGAGTGGCTCCCAGAACTCAGAGATATGTCTTACTTTCTGGATTGCAGATTTACTAAAGAAAGATACAACTCGGGAACAGGCAGATGGGAGAGATGAACAGGGCAATGTGTGGGGAGATGGTGCAGAATTTCCTGACCTCCCCGAGAGTCATTCTTTCATCACCTCTGCTTGTTTCTCAACCTAGAAGCTCTCTTAACCCACTCTTTGTGGGGTTGAGAAGCTTTAGATCCTTAATGGAGGCATTATTTAGAGGGATGATTGATTAAATCTTTGGCCATTGGTGATAGAAGTCAATCTTCTAGTCCCTCTCTCCTCCCTTGAGGTTCTGGATCAGAGAATGAGAATGAAGTTCCAGTCTTCTAATCACACAGCTGGTTCTGCTGCTGCTAAGTCACTTCAGTTGTGTCTGACTCTGTGCGACCCCATAGACGGCAGTCCACCAGGCTCCCCGTCCCTGGGATTCTGCAGGCAAGAACACTGGAGTGGGTTGCCATTTCCTTCTCCAATGCATGAAAGTTCTGCTGGCCATCAATCCCTATCCTAGTCACCTAATTAACATAACAGAGACGTCTTTATTGCTTTCAGCCCTTAGGAAATTTCAAGCTTTTTAGGATCCCTATGCCAAAAATTGGGCAAAGACCAAATATGTATTTTGCTGCTCAGGGCTGGCTGCCCTGCAATATACCAAAGTGGCGCAGAGAGACACTGACTCTGTCTGAGAGCAGGAACTGAATGTCCCATGTGAAAGGTGCTCTCCAGGCTTCTTGAGGTAGAAGGACACCCTTATTACCAGAGACAGGGAATTCAGGCCTACAAGCCTACACTATAATTTCCAAACATACGAACCTTCAAGTGGTCAACTTCCAAAGATGTGAATGTGCGTTCACACGTCCAATCACTTGTTCATTCGTGTGTCTGGTGTACATTGTCACATGTATGCATCCTCTACAATTGACTGTGCTTTTGTGTATTGTACTGTAAGATTAAAAAGGTTTTACTTTTTGTTTTTCATATATTATTTGTATGAAAAGTATTATAAACCTGTTATAGTAATGTACTATATAGCCAATTGTGTTGGTTGGGTACCTAGGCTGACATTGTTGGACTTAAGAACAAATTGGATTTAGGAATGCTCTCTGTACGGATTTCATTCATATGTAGAGGACCTACTGTATACACACAAACCTTGTTACTTCATTTCTAATTTACTATCCAAGCCCAAACCTTGCTTAAATTTCTTACTAATTAGGCACTCAAACCTAAGTTTCTTTGTCCTGTCAAATCCTTATAAATTTGTTTCTTTGTATAAAAAGATATAAGAGCTGCCTGCTTCTGGGTACTCTCTGAGCTTCATTTTATAATCACAAAAAATTAAATTGGCTTTTATCTTGTTAATATGTCTTGTGTGTTAGTCTACCCACAAGAACTCAAGAAAGGTAGAGGTGGACACTTTCCCCTTCATGACAATTTATTATTATGTATCACGATATCACATACACACACATACACATACAAATAAAATCCCTGGACAAAGACATGTTAACTCTTAAAACTGAGAATTCATTGAATAATTCAAAGCTATGATCTGAGCCTTAAGATTTATAGACTTTTCAGGAAATGTCATCCTACCCTTTCATAATGTGCTTTTTTTTGGAGTATAGCTGCTTTATATTGCTGTCAGTTTCTGCCATATAGCAAAGTGAATCAGTCATATACGTACATACATTCCCTTTTTTTCAGGTTTCCTTCCCACTTAAGTCACCACAGAACATTGAGTAGAGTTCCCTGTGCTATACAGCAGGTTCTCATTAGCTATCTATTTTATGTATAATAGTGTGTGTGCTAAGTCACTTTGATTGTGTCTGACTCTTTGCTACCCCATGGACTGTAGCCCTCCAGGCAAGAATACTGGAGTGGGTTGCCATGCCCTTCTCCAGGGTGTCTTCCCGACCCAGGGATTGAACCCATGTCTCTTAGGTCTCCTGCATTGGTAGGCAGGTTCTTTACCACTTTCAATGGCAACCCACTCCAGTACTCTTGCCTGGAAAATCCCATGGATGTAGAAGCCTGGTAGGCTGCAGTCCATGCGGTCACTAAGAGTTGGACACGACTGAGTAGCTTCACTTTCACTTTTCACTTTCATGCATTGGAGAAGGAAATGGCAACCCACTCCAGTGTTCTTGCCTGGAGAATCCCCGGGACAGCGGAGCCTGGTGGGCTGCCGTCTCTGGGGTCGCACAGAGTCGGACACGACTGAAGCGACTTAGCAGCAGTAGCAGTGCCACATGTGAAGCCCATATATAATATGGGATTGACATATGTACACAATTACGTCAATCCCAATCTCTCAATTCATCCTACCACCTCCCTTTCCCCGTTGCTATCCATACATTTGTTCTCTGTGTCTTTGTCTCTATTTCTCTTTGCAAATAAGATCATCTGTACTATTTTTCTAGATTCTAGATAAAACATTAACATACAATATTTGTGTTTCTCTTGCTGACTTACTTCACTCTGTATGACAGCCTCTAGGTCCATCCATATCTCTGGAAATGGCACAATTTTGTTCTTTTTTATGGCTTATAATATGCTTTTGACTTAATAAGTTTTATTTTTTAATTTAAATTTATTTTTAATTGAAGGATAATTATTTATAATATTGTGATGGTATCTGCCATACATCAACATGAATCAGCCACAGGCATACACATGTCCCCTCCCTCTTAAACCTCCCTCCCCAGCTCCATCCCCATCCCACCCTTCTAGGTTGACACAGAGCACAGGCTTTGGGTTCCCTGCATCATACAGCAAATTCCCACTGGCTGTCTGTTTTACATATGGCAATGTATGTTTCAACACTATTCTCTCATGACTTGGCCATTTTAAAAGAGCAATTCCAAGTTATTTAGAAACTAGACACTTCTAGTGTCTAGTTTTAACATAGTGTCTAGTTTTAACTTCTAGTGTCTAGTTTAATATTAACATATTAATATTGAAGGAAATATCTGAGGACTCTGTTCTATGACTGAGGACAAAAGACATGTTCCTGTAAAAGATGGCTTTATTTTGGCAATTCATCCCATGGAGAATCCAGAGTCATTCCTCAATTGTAAATACAGGAGTCTGTCATCAAGGCCATGGTGATTGGCAGAGCATTGCTATCTCTTTTCACATATGGTACTGTCCTGCAAGCTGGGTGAAATACAGGATGACTTCCTGTTTTCTTTCAGGAAAATTCAGAATATTGCGTTCTGTCCTTCTTTGCATCCTAAGGTCTCCTCAGCCCTGTCTGAATTCTGGAATTGCTAGTTTGTTTCATTTTAAGTGAAACCTAAGACACAGGTTACTGTGTTTAGGAAAAAGTGTTACCTAAGACACATGGTGCTTTTTAATTTGAAGAGTGAGACAGTCTGTGTTTAAAATCTGGAAAGTTTCTGTCCCTCATTATTACATTAGCACATTGTTGGTAACAAACAGTGAGTAACTTGGTTTCTTTGCTGAAGTCATTTTAACAAATGTGTCTAGCTTAATCTGTTTCTGATATCCGCTTTTCCATCCACTGCCCTATCCATACCTAGACACTTGCTTTTCTGGAATTTCGTTACAATCTGTGAGTCTTACTAAAGAAAAACTACCAAATGCACCTGGAATCTAGGTGAGAGAATCAAGAAAAAGAATGAGGCAAAGAATTAGCAAATGAATCCACTAATAAAGTGAAGTTGGTTCTCAAGTTTCTTTTTGAATGTTTCCAAAATGGGATTCCATATCAAGGACATTGATGGATTTATTATGTAAGAAACTGTGAATGATTCTCTTATTTCTGTAATAAGACTCAGAAGCGGAAAAGGCACAAATCAATAATGCAGTTAATAAGCACTGCTTTCATTTGAGAGGTTATAAACACATGATTCTTACACTTTTGACATTTCCAGAAAGTTGAATCATCTGATTAAATCTTTGGTGGTTTTGTATCTGGCAAGACAAATTCCCTTTCCAAAGCATGTTTTAGTACAGAAAGAATAAGTAATTTTTACTTCCCTTCTCCTTGCCCTACAGCCAGCAAGTATCTGTCTATATAAGAAACCATCAATAACAGCAATTTTCCCTCTGTGACCCAGTACATTTTCTTCTGGATATTTACATAAAGGTTATTCTCATTGAAGGTGGACGTCTTGGTAGATATAAGAAACTCTATCATTATAGATAATAATAGTAAAAACATTTATTAAGAACTATTTGCCAGGCACTTGTATCAGCTATGATTCTTGTAATTTGCAAGTAAAAGTAATGAAACAAGGAATTAACTGCTCACAAAACTGAAAAGCCATGGGCAGAATGAGTATCAGACCATTGGACTAAATGACTGAAATGATCTAACAAGGTCCATCTCAGGCTGTACTGGGGACAGTATGGTTGAAGACTGGGATGGCTGAGGCAGCTCAGCTTCATATCTTTGATGTGAACCTAATGACAAATGCCATTTTTCTACATTTAGAGCAAAAGCTAGGGGTTGACTCTTATGGGCTCTTTGGCCTAGTTTTGATCTTTGTGTTCGTTCCCGAAGCAAATAAAGAATATGGTAGAATGAGAAGATTCATTTACCAAAAGAAGGATCTTTTGGTAATTTTTAGGACTGATTAAAGATATTTTTGAAAATCTTGAGGACCATGGTAGAACACTAACCTTTCTAAGGTTGTTATGCTTTACCCCTGGAAGAAGTGGTTAAAACCTACCAGAATTTTATGAACTAGGAATGAAGGATGAGTGATTCTCTAGAATAAAAATATGAGATTTATTGGCAAAAATAGGTTAAATAGATACTGGATACACCCAGGTCAACAGATGTCCACTTTAATACTTCATATATATTTTACAAACACTGAATTTATTTAATCCTTACAAAAACTCTATCAGAGAGTTTATAGGGACTTCTCTGGTGGTCCAGTGGTTAAGATTCCATGCTCCCAGTACAGGGGACCTGGCTTCTATCCCTGGTCAGGGAACTAGATCCCACATACCACAACTAAGACCCAGTGCAGCCAAATAAAAAGTTTGTATTATTTTCCCCATTTTACAGATAAGATCTCTCAAGTAAACAAATTATGGTAACATATGAGTTGTGTGGTAGAGTGGGCTTTAAACTCAGGGCTCTCTATCTGCAGAGCCTGGACCTAACACTCTTCTCCAAAGTATCACTGAAGGAATCACACACCTCTAAGTATGATGGAGCAGAAAAGCTATGGCATCTTTAGAATATTTTTGGCAGGAATCTGAATCAGAATGCTGGGAGCCAGTGTCTAGAGAACCAGGGACATCAGAGCTAGATTTGGGGCATTGATTTTTGAATGTAATTAAAATTAAAAATTAAAACATTCATTTAACTAAAAACTTAACGACTCCATGAAAAGCCTATATCCTTATGACAACAAAGCTGTGGAGTCTATAAATGTGGGTAACGCATACAAGATGCTTTATACCTGGAAGACTAGAAAACGGCAAGTATGAAGGTAAGTGCTCACTCTCCTCCAGTGTCTAAAACCTCAATAAAATACCATGGCATTCTAATGCACCTGTGAGGAATATATACTATGCAGGGGCAGAAGGATCTTTTGGTAATTTTTAGGACCGATTAAAGATATTTTTGAAAATCTTGAGGACCATGGTAGAACACTAACCTTTCTAAGGGTGACAGTTGAGAACCTAAACCACCCACACAGTCAGTCTGGGCCCTAAGAACCAAAACCATACCCTACTGTATACACTGACATCACTTTACTATTTCTCTGTGTTCATTAGCATGCTTTGTGTTTCCACAACTCTCCTTCTCATGCAAATGGTTTGATTGTTCACTGCAGCAACATCCCAAAAGGCCTATCAACTTTTCAGCTGACGGTTTGTACCCTAAGATTCTTTGAATTCTTCAAGTCAAAACATTCACAGTACTCAAATACTTGCTGTTTTCACTATTCTTCGACTGTTGCATCATGATTCTAGTCAAGTCTCTAGAATCTAGAATAGTGGGGCATTGAAAGCCCCACTGTAAATCAGATTTCCAGTTCCCAATAAATTCTAGCATCACCTTTCCTCTGAGAGACAGTCACAGCTTTGAAAGTTGGGGTTCTGCCTGATGTCCCTAAGCAATAAATTCAACTTGCCCTATCAATAAATAGGTTGTTTGGATGATACACGGGGAGCCATTTTTTTGATGTAGCCTATAACAGTGGTTCTCCACTCAGAGGGTTCAGTGTTGTCTTCCAGAAGACAACTGGCAAATGTGTGGAGATAAGCAGAGGGGTAAGAGGTGGTTGCTGTTTGTACTTGGTGGGTGAATGGAGGGGTACTGCTGAATGTCTTCCAGTGCACAGAAAAGGCCTCTGCAACAAAGAATTATCCTACTCAAAATGTCAGCGGTGCTGAGGATGAAAAATCCTGGTCTATAATAATTCATGGCATGTCTGCCCAGTCTAGATGAGTCAGTTGTATTTTAGGCTACTTCTGTGAATATACATACATGCTGTCCCAAGTGCTAATGTGATGGTAAGCTGTAGGTGACTCATTCTGAGTACCTGGCACATCTCATTTTTGTCCTCAGAGGGGCTTGGCTGAATCATCAGAAGTTTTGAAATTAAGGAGACCTCCAGGGTGGCACCCTTCAAGGCCCATACTACTGGAAATGCAAGTAGTGGGAAGAAGGCACATGTCAGAAGAACACCTAGATTCTAGCCTTTGACCTGCTACCAATCAGGGAAAAGTCACTTTGGTGTCATAGTTTGTATCTATATTAATGAGGACTTTGGTATCAGTGGTTTTCAGAACCCCTGATGGCTCCAGTACCCTAAGATACTATGATCCGTGGTCTGACAGCATCCAGGGCTCATAAGGAAGGACTTGTGATCTTCTCCATGGGGACTGAAGCACATTGCATGACTCTCCTGAGAGTCAGTAACTGATAGAAGATGACCTGAAAGGCCTGCACACTTCTAGTGTGTGGCTCTGTTTTTGTAAGTGCCCTTGAATTTTCATAGCACATGTATATATTCTAGGTCGAACTTCTAGCTCTGAAATTATACAGGCCCCGGAGCACTATAAAGTGCTCCGATTTTAGTGATAGTGAAAGTCAATCAGTCATATCTGACTCTTTGCCACCCCATGGACTGTAGCCTGCCAGGCTCCTCTGTCTGTGGAATTCTCCAGGCAAGAATACTGGAGTGGGTAGCCAGTCCCTTCTCCAGGGGATCTTCCAGACCCAGGGATCAAACTGGGTCTTCTGCATTCAGGAGGATTCTTTACCAGCTGAGCTACCAGTAGTCATCTGAACACAAAAAGTAAGAATCAGTCCCCAACCCGCCCCCCACCCCTACCCCAGCACACATCAAGGAATCAATCTCCTTGATTGAGACCAACCTAGCATGTCAAATACAAGAACACATATTTTGCTATTTTTTGTTTACTTAGTTTCTCCTTCTCTTCCCCCAGGGAGAAGTAGCCCTTCTCTATGATCTCAATTTTTTAAAAAACACATATTCTTATGATTCTAATTAGTTTCCTCTTTGGTTGTATGGTAGGTAACAAAAAATACTAAAGAAATGAAATCACTCTTTTGCAAGCAGCCTGAAGCTGTTTTAATTCTCACCAGGAAGTGATAAAGATTTCATTCATGGAAAAGGAAAACTAGTTTGGGGAAAAAACACTTTAATGGACGTTTGATTTTGCTAAAGCTGATTTCATAGGCTCTTCTAGGGGCAAAGTAGAGACAATGAGAAGCTAAACTGTTCTGCAGGGTCAATGGAAGTGCTGTCCTCCCTGGAGGAGGATGTGCTTATAAGAGTAGTTGACTTTGGATTCCTACTGAGCAGAGTGAGAAGGAGACTTGAAGAAGATGGGAGAGGAAATTCATTGATTTACATGAAAAAAGGTTACAGAAAAGTGAGTGCCATTTGGGCTCCTGAAAGCAGAGGTATGTCTGAAAAGATGCAGGCAAGGAGAGAATAGATGGAGAACTTCTGAAAAAAAAAGTTATGAGTGATGGACTAAACATAGCAACACTTATATAGGGTGTTCAGTCTTTCTTCAACTGAATATTAGTGGTCCTTGAAGAATTAAAGGAAATGCTTTGTCCAAAAAAAAAACAAAAAATGAGTCATACGGTGACAATTATCAGATGGCCAGAGTGATGAGAGAAAAAGTTGGATGTAGAAGTTAGTCACAAGAGGTGAGAAACAACTGGGACAATGAAAACTTTTATAGGGATCATTCAAAGCATGTGAGGAGGGCCTGGACTTTAATTAGTCACATGGCAGCAAATCATGGTTATTTGGAAATGAAAGATGGAGCCCAGAATGCTGGGACACTTAGTATCATGTATTTCACCTCGTTTCTTTTTTCCTGTGGGACTTAAGACATGGTTTATGCTCAATAATTATCTGTTAACTTGAGAGAGAGAGAAACATATGAATGCAAAAAGGATCGATACTGAATTTCTAGGATCATCTCCAGTGATTAAAACATTGTCTATACTATGCAGTTATTTCTCCAGGTTAATTGGCCATCTATATAATTGATTGTTTTCAGGAGATCAACCATACTAATGAAATAAGGAGGTATATATAGGTATTGATTCTTAGTGGATTTTCAGAACTAAGAATGGAAGGATACAGAGCAGGCTGGAAATAATGCAAAAGACAGAAAATAAAGGAAAAACAAGACAATTACAGTGTGAATGCATTTCTTGGACATATCCTTAGTTCAGTTCAGTTGCTCAGTCGCGTCTGACTCTTTGCGACCCCATGAATCACAGCAAGCCAGGCCTCCCTGTCCATCACCAACTTCCAGAGTTCACTCAAGCTCATGTCCATCAAGTCGGGACATATCCTAGACCAGTAGAAAAGGCAAAATGTTAACCAGCTGTATAAACTTGCTCCCTAGAGAGGAGTGAGTCAAGTGAATATCATCTTTAAAAACAAAAGGAAAATAACAACAACATAATAACAAAAAGAAAGAAAGAAGAATGTATGCTTAACTGAAACTGGCTTGATTAGTTAGTTGCATCATGGATAGATACATTGGAAAATTATCAGTATTCTTTTGGTAGTCTAGTGAAATCTGAGAGAGATCAGTCCAAGCTAATTCATATCCAGTGGGCTGTTAACCAGCAGCAAATTAATTACCTGACAAGATTAAGAGGTCTGACACCTAGAATATCTATATTTTATTTTACTAAAACTTTAGAATTTAAATACTTGTAGATATTCTCTACTTGAACTTCATAAGGGAAGGGTCTGTGTCCTATGTAGCCTCATTGTCTAGCCAGGGATAAGCAAGCTACAACCTGTCAGCCAGTTCTGGCTAGACACTCATTTTTCTAAATAAAATTTTATTGGAACACAGCCATGCCAATTTATTTACTTATTATCTATGGCTATTTTTGCACTGCAAAGGCAGAGTTGACTAGCTGTGACAGAGACCATATGGCCAAACAAATCTAAAACATTTATTATCTGACCCTTTACAGGAAATGTCTTCTAACTCCTAGTCTAGGTCCTTGCTATTCAGAATATGTTCACTGACCACTAGTATCAGCATTGCCTGGGGCCTTGTTGTAAATGTAGCATCTCAGGCTCTAATGTAGACCTCTTTGTTTTAAATTAGTTTTTTTTATTGACGGATAATTGCTTTACAGAATTTTGGTTTTTTGTCAAACCTCAATATGAATCAGCCATAGATATACATATATTCCCTCCCTTTTGAACCTCCCTCCCGTCTCCCACCCCATCCCACCCCTCTAGTTTAATACACAGCCCCTTTGTGAGTTTCCTGAGCCATATATCAAATTCCCGTTGGCTATCTATTGTACATGTGGTAATGTAAGTTTCCATGTTACTCTTTCCATACATCTCACCCTTTCCTCCCCTCTCACCATGTCCATAAGACTATTCTCTACATCTGTTTCTACATTGCTGCCTTGTAAATAAATTTTTCAGTACCATTTTTCTAGATTCCATATATATGTGTTAGAATATGTTATTTATCTTTCTCTTTCTGACTCACTTCACTCTGTATAGTAGGTTCTATGTTCATCCACCTCATCAGAACTGACTCAAATGCATTCCATTTTATGACTGAGTAATATTCCATTTCCAAGGGAGCATTTCATGCAAAGAAGGGCACAAAAAGGACAGAAATGGTATGGCCCTAATAGAAGCAGAAGATTTTTTTTTTTTTGAAGCAGAAGATATTAAGAAGAGGTGGCAAGAATACACAGAAGAACTATACTAAAAAGATTTTCATGACACAGATAACCATGATGGTGTGATCACTCACCTAGAGCCAGATATCCTAGAATGTGAAGTCAAATGAGCCTTAGGAAACATCACTACCAACAAAGCTAGTGGAGGCAATGGAATTCCAGTTGAGCCATTTCAAATCCTAAAAGATGATGTTGTGAAAGTGTTGCACTCAATATGCCAGCAAATTTGGAAAACTCAGCAGTGACCACAGGACTGGAAAAGGTCAGTTTTCATTGCAATCTCAAAGAAAGGCAATGCCAGAGAATGCTCAAAATACCACACAATTGCACTCACCTCACACGTTAGCAAAGTAATGCTCAAAATTCCCCAAGGCAGGCTTCAACAGTACATGAATCGTGAACTTCTAGGTGTTCAAGCTGGATTGAGAAAAGGCAGAGGAACCAGAAATCAAATCACCAACATCCACTGGATCAAAGAAAAAGCAAAAGAGTTCCAGAAAACATCTACTTCTGCTTTATTGACTATGCCAAAGCCTTTGACTGTGTGGATCACAACAGACTGTGGAAAATTCTTAAAGAAATGGGAATACCAGACCACCTGACCTGCCTCCTGAGAAATCTGTATGCAGGCCAAGAAGCAACAATTAGAACTGGACACAGAACAACAGACTGGTGCCAAATCAGGAAAGGAGTATGTCAAGGCTGCATATTGTCAGCCTGTGTATTTAACTTATATACAGAATACATCATGTGAACTGCCAGGCTGGATGAAGCACAAGCTGGAATCAAGATTGTTGGGAGAAATATCAATAACTTCAGATATGCAGATGACACCACACTTATGGCAGAAATCGAAGAAGAACTAAAGAGCCTCTTGATGAAAGTGAGAGAGTGAAAAAGTTGGCTTAAGACTCAACATTCAGAAAATTAAGATCATGGCATCCAGTCCCATCACTTCATGGCAAATAGATGGGGAAACAATGCAAACAGTGGCTGACTATTTTAGGGGGCTCCAAAATCACTGCAGATAGTGACTGCAGCCATGAAATTAAATGATGCTTGCTCCTTGGAAGAAAACCTATGACCGACTTGGACAGCATATTAAAAAGCAGAGACATTTCTTTGCCAACAAAGATCCATCTAGTCAAAGCTACAGTTTTTCCAGTAGTCAAGTATGGATGTGAGAGTTGGGCTATAAAGAAAGCTGAGCACTGAAGAATTGATGCTTTTGAACTGTGGTGTTGGAGAAGACTCTTGAGATTCCCTTGGACTGCAAAGAGATCCAACCAGTCCATCCTAAAGGAAATCAGTCCTGAATATTCATTGAAAGGACTGATGCTGAAGCTGAAACTCCAATACTTTGGCCACCTGATACGAAGAACTGACTCATTTGAAAAAAGTCTTCTTTGGAGAAGTGTCTATTTAAGTCTTTTCCCTACTTTTTGTTTGGGTTGTTTGTTTTTCTAGTACTGAGTTGTATAAGCTGCTTGTATATTTTGCAAATTAATCCTTTGTCAGTTGTTTCATTTGCTGTTGTTTTTTTCCCATTCTGAGGATTGTCCTTTCACCTTGCTTATAGTTTCCTGTGCTGTGCAAAAGCTCTTAAGTTTAATTAGATCCCATTTGTTTGCTTTTGTTTCTATTTCTGTTTCTCTAGAATGTGGGTCATAGAGGGTCTTACTTTGATTTATGTCATTGAGTGTTCTGCCTATGTTTTCCTCTAAGAGTTTTATAGTTTCTGGTCTTATATTTAGGTCTTTAGTCCATTTTGAGTTTATTTTTGTGTATGGTGTGAGGAAGTGTTCTAATTTCATTCTTTTACATGCAGTTGTCCAGTTTTCCCAGCACCATTCATTGAAGGAGCTGTCTTTGCCCCATTGTATATTCTTGCCTCCTTTGTAAAAAATATGGTACCCATAGGTACATGGGTTTATTTCTGGGCTTTCTGTCTTGTTCCATTGGTCTGTATTTCTGTTTTTGTGCCTTGATGACTATAGCTTTATAGTATAATCTGAAGTCAGGAAGGTTGATTCCTCCAGTTCCATTATTCTTTCTCAGGAATGCTTTGGCTATTCGGGGTCTTTGTGTTTCCATATGAATTGTGGAATTTTTTTTCCGAGTTCTGTGAAAAATGCCTTTAGTAATTTGATAGGGATCACATTGAATCTGTTGATTGCATTTGGTAGTATAGTAATTTTCACAATAATGATTCTTCCTACTCAGGTGCATGGAACATCTCTCCATCTGTTTATGTTGTCTTTGATTTAATTCATTAGTGTCTTATAGTTTTCTGTGTACAGTTCTTTTGTCTCCTTAGGTAAGTTTATTCCTAGATATTTAATTATTTTTGTTGCAATGGTGAATGCAATTGATTCTTTAATTTCTCTTTCTGATTTTCATTGTTAGTATATAGAAATGCAAGTGATTTCTGTGTATCGACTCTGTATCCTACAATTTTGCTAAATTCACTGATTAGCTCTAGTAATTATCTGATACAATCTTTAGGGTTTTCTATGTACAGTATCATGTCATCTGCAAACAGTAAGAGCTTTGCTTTACTTCTTCTTTTCCAATCTGGATTCCTTTTATTTCTTTTTCTTTTCTGATTTCTGTAGCTAGGACTTCCAGAACTATGTTTAATAATAGTGGTGAAAGTGGATACCCTTTTCTTGTTCCTGACCTTAGGCGGAATGCTTTAAGTTTTTCACCATTGAGAATAATGTTTGCTGCAGGCTTATTCTATATAGCCTTTACTAAGTTGAGGTAGGTTCCTTCTATGCCCATTATATGGAGTGTTTTAATCATAAATGGGTGCTGAATTTTGTCAAAGGCTATTTCTTCATCTATTGAGATGATCATATGGTTTGTATCTTTCAATTTGTTAATATGGTGTATCACATTGATTGATTTGCATATATTGAAGAATCTTTGCATTCCTGGAACAAACCCAACTTGATCATGGTGTATGAGCTTTTTTATGTGTTGCTGAATTCTGTTTGCTAAAGTTTTGTTGAGGATTCTTACATCTATGTTCATCAGTGATACTGGCCTTTAGTTTTCTTTTTTTATGTGTTGATTTGTCTGATTTTGGTATCAGGGTGATGGTGGTCTCCTAGAATGAGTTTGAAAGTGTTCCTTCCTCTGAAATTTTTTGAAAGGGTTTTAAGATAGGCATTGCTGCTGCTGCTAAGACACTTCAGTTGTGTCCGACTCTGTGCGACCCCAAAGATGGCAGCCCACCAGGCTCCCCCATCCCTGGGAGTCTCCAGGCAAGAACACTGGAGTGTGTTGCCATTTCCTTCTTCAATGCATGAAAGTGAAAAGTGAAAGTGAAGTCGCTCAGTCATGTCCAACCCTCAGTGACCCCGTGGACTGCAGCTTTCCAGGCTCCTCTGTCCATGGGATTTTCCAGGCAAGAGTACTGGAGTGGGGTGCCATTCCCTTCTCTGTTAGCTCTTCTCTAAATGTTTGACAGAATTCTCCTGTGAAGCCATCTGGTCCTGGGCTTTTGTTTTTTGGGATAGTTTTGAAAGTGCTGCACTCAATATGCCAGCAAATTTGGAAAACTCAACAGTGGCCACAGGATTGGAAAAGGTCAGTTTTCATTCCAATCCCAAAGAAAGGCAATGCAAAGAATGCTCAAACTACCACACAATTGCTCTAAATTCACATGCTAGCAAAGTAACGCTCAAAATTCTCCAAGCCAGGCTTCAGCAATATGTGAACCGTGAGCTTCCAGATGTTCAAGATGGATTGAGAAAAGGCAGAGGAACCAGAGATCAAATTGCCAACATCCACTGTATCATCGAAAAAGCAAGAGAGTTCCTGAAAAACATCTTTTCTGCTTTATTGACTAAGCCAAAGCCTTTGACTGTGTGCATCACAACAAACTGTGGAAATTCTGAAAGAGATGGGAATACCAGATTACCTGATCTGCCTCTTGAGAAACCTGTATGCAGGTCAGGAAGCAACAGTTAGAATGGGACATGGAACAACAGACTGGTTCCAAATAGGAAAAGGAGTATGCCAAGGCTGTATATTGTCACCCTGCTTATTTAACTTCTACGCAGAGTATATTATGAGAAACACTGGGCTGGAAGAAGGACAAGCTGGAATCAAGATTGCCAGGAGAAATATCAATAACCTCAGATATGCAGATGACAGCACCCTTATGGCAGAAAGTGAAGAAGACCTAAAAAGCCTCTTGATGAAAATGAAAGAGGAGAGTGAAAAAGTTGGCTTAGCTCAACATTCAGAAAACAAAGATCATGGCATCCGGTCCCATCACTTCATGGCAAATAGATGGGGAAACAGTGGAAACAGTGGCTGACTTTATTTTTTTGAGGGCTCCAAAATCACTGCAGATAGTGACTGCATCCATGAAATAAGACGCTTACTCCTTGGAAGGAAAGTTATGACCAGCCTAGACAGCATATTAAAAAGCAGAGACATTACTTTGCCAAAAAAGGTCTATCTAGTCAAAGCTACGGTTTTTCTAGTACTCATGTATGGATGTAAGAGTTGGATTATAAAGAAAGCTGAGTGCTGAAGAATTGATGCTTTTGAACTGTGGTGTTGGAGAAGACTCTTGAGAGTCCCTTGGACTGCAAGGAGTAACAACCAGTCCATTCTAAAGGAGATCAGTCCTGGGTGTTCATTGGAAGGACTGATGTTGAAGCTGCAACTCCATTACTTTGGCCACCTGATGCGAAGAGCTGACTCATTGGAAAAGACCCTGATGCTGGGAAAGATTGAAGCCAGGAGGAGAAGGGGACAGCAGAGGATGAGATGGTTGAATGGCATCACTGATTCAATGGAGATGAGTTTGGGTAAACTCCAGGAGTTGGTGATGGACAGGGATGCCTGTCGTGCTGCTGTCCATAGGGTCACAAGGAGTCGGACATGACTGAGTGACTGAACTGAACTTGATCACAGCTTCAATTTCAGTGCTTGTAATTGGTTTGTTCATAATTTCTATTTCTTCCTGGTTTAGTCTTGGAAGATCAAACTTTTCTAAGAATCTGTCCATTTCTTCCAGGTTATCCGAAAAGAGTCTGAAATGCAGTACTTGGATGCAGTCTCAAAAAGGACAGAATGATCTCTGTTCATTTCCAAGGCAAACCATTCAATATCACAGTAATCCAAGTCTATGCCCCAACCAGTAATGCTGAAGAAGCTGAAGTTGAATGGTTCTATGAAGACCTACAAGACCTTTTAGAACTAACACCCAAAAAAGATGTCCTTTTCATTATAGGGGACTGGAATGCAAAAGTAGGAAGTCAAGAAACACCTGGAGTAACAGGCAAATTTGGCCTTGGAATACGGAATGAAGCAGGGCAAAGACTAATAGAGTTTCGCTAAGAAAACGCACTGGTCATAACAAACACCCTCTTCCAACAACACAAGAGAAGACTCTACGCATGGTCAACACCGAAATCAGATTGATTATATTCTTTGCAGCCAAAGATGGAGAAGCTCTATACAGTCAGCAAAAACAAGACCAGGAGCTGACTGTGGTTGAGACCATGAACTACTTATTGCCAAATTCAGACTTAAATTGAAGAAAGTAGGGAAAACCACTAGACCATTCAGGTATGACCTAAATCAAATCCCTTATGATTATACAGTGGAAGTGAGAAATAGATTTAAGGGCCTAGATCTGAAAGACAGACTGCCTGATGAACTATGGACTGAGGTTCCTGACATTGTACAGGAGACAGGGATCAAGACCATCCCCATGGAAAAGAAATGCAAAAAGGTAAAATGGCTGTTCTGGGGAGGCCTTACAAATAGCTGTGAAAAGAAGAGACGTGAAAAGCAAAGGAGAAAAGCAAAGATACAAACATCTGAATGCAGAGTTCCAAAGAATAGCAAGAAGAGATAAGAAAGCCTTCCTCAGCGATCAATGCAAAGAAATAGAGGAAAACAACAGAATGAGAAAGACTAGGGATCTCTTCAAGAAAATCAGAGATACAAAGGGAACATTTCATGCAAAGATGGGCTTGATAAAGGACAGAAATGGTATGGACCTAACAGACGCAGAGGATATTAAGAAGAGATGGCAAGAATACACAGAAGAACTGTACAAAAAAGATCTTCACGACCCAGATAATCACGATGGTGTGATCACTGACCTAGAGCCAGACATCCTGGAATGTGAAGGGCCTTAGAAAGCATCACTACGAACAAAGCTAGTGGAGGTGATGAAATTCCAGTTGAGCTATTCCAAATCCTGAAAGATGGTGCTGTGAAAGTGCTGCACTCAATATGCCAGCAAATTTGGAAAACTCAGCAGTGGCCACAAGACTGGAAAAGGTCAGTTTTCATTCCAATCCCAAAGAAAGGCAATGCCAAAGAATGCTCAAACTACCGCACAATTGCACTCATCTCACATGCTAGTAAAGTAATGCTCAAAATTCTCCAAGCCAGGCTTCAGCAATATGTGAACCGTGAACTTCTTGATATTCAAGCTGGTTTTAGAAAGGGCAGAGGAACCAGAGATCAAATTGGCAATATCCACTGGATCATGGAAAAAGCAAGAGAGTTCCAGAAAAGCATCTATTTCTGCTTTATTGACTATGCCAAAGCCTTTGACTGTGTGGATCACAATAAACTGTGGAAAATTCTGAAGGAGATAGGAACACCAGACCACCTGATCTGCCTCTTGAGAAATTTGTATGCAGGTCAGGAAGCAACAGTTAGAACTGGACATGGAACAACAGACTGGTTCCACATAGGAAAAGGAGTTTGTCAAGGCTGTATATTATCACCCTGTTTATTTAACTTATATGCAGAGTACATCATGAGAAACGCTGGACTGGAAGAAACACAAGCTGGAATCAAGATTGCCGGGAGAAATATCAGTAACCTCAGATATGCAGATGACACCACCCTTATGGCAGAAAGTGAAGAGGAACTCAAAAGCCTCTTGATGAAAATGAAAGTGGAGAGTGAAAAAGTTGGCTTAAAGCTCAACATTCAGAAAACGAAGATCATGACATCCGGTCCCATCACTTCATGGGAAATAGATGGGGAAACAGTGGAAACAGTGTCAGACTTTATTTTTCTGGCCTCCAAAATCACTGCATAAGGTGACTGCAGCCATGAAATTAAAAGACTCTTACTCCTTGGAAGGAAAGTTATGACCAACCTAGATAGCATATTCAAAAGCAGAGA
Organism: Bubalus bubalis; assembly: GCF_019923935.1. Classification (NCBI taxonomy): domain Eukaryota; kingdom Metazoa; phylum Chordata; class Mammalia; order Artiodactyla; family Bovidae; genus Bubalus; species Bubalus bubalis. Next base: position 20,288,644 of record NC_059177.1, on the reverse strand, counting down.
CATCACTTTGCCCACAAAGGTTCGTCTACTCAAGGCTATGGTTTTTCCTGTGGTCCTGTATGGATGTGAGAGTTGGACTGTGAAGAAGGCTGAGTCCCGAAGAATTGATGCTTTTGAACTGTGGTTGGAGAAGACTCTTGAGAGTCCCTTGGACTGCAAGGAGATCCAACCAGTCCATTCTGAAGGAGATCAGCCCTGGGATTTCTTTGGAAGGAATGATGCTAAAGCTGAAAACTCCAGTCCTTTGGCCACCTCATGCAAAGAGTTGACTCATTGGAAAAGACTCTGATGCTGGGAGGGACTGGGGGCAAGAGGAGAAGGGGACGACAGAGGATGAGATGGCTGGATGGCATCACTGACTTGATGGACGTGAGTCTGAGTGAACTCTGGGAGTTGGTGATGGACAGGGAGGTCTGGCATGCTGCGATTCATGGGGTTGCAAAGAATCGGACACGACTGAGCGACTGATCTGATCTGATCCAATTTATTGCCATATAGTTGTTCATAATAGTCCCTTATAATCCTTTGTGTTTCTTTATTGTCCTATTTTTCCTTGATGAGTCTAGTTAAAGGCTTGTCAATTTTGTTTATCTTCTCAAAGAACCAGCTTTTAGTTTTATTAATCTTTAGTATTGTTTCATTCATTTCTTTTTCATTTATGTCTTCTGGATCTTTATGATTTCTTTCCTTCTAATCTGGAGGGTTTTGTTTTTTTTTCCAGTTGTTTTAGGTGCAAAGTTAGGTTTTCTATTCGATGTTTTTCTTGTTTCTTGAGGTAGGATTGTATTGCTATAAACTTCCCTCTTAGAACTACTTTTGCTGCATTCCATAAGTTTTGCGTTGTCTCGTTTTCATTGTCATTTGTTTCTAGAAGTTTTTTTATTTCTCTTTTTATTTCTTCAGTAACCTGTTGGTTATATAGAAATGTGTTGTTTAACCTCCATGTGTTTGTGTTTCTTACAGTTTTTTTTTTCTTGTAATTGATATCTAGTCTCATAGCCTTGTGGCCAGAGAAGATGCCTGATACAATTTCAATTTCCTTAAATTTACTGAAGTTTGATTTGTGACCCAAGATGTGGTCTATCCCTGGGTAGGGTCCTGCTCTGTAGTTCAGTGTGTCAGGCGTTTTATGGGCCAGCCTCTCTGTTATTCAGCTGCCAGTGCTGGTGTGTGGGGAGAAGGAGGTGATCGCTCCACCCGCTATGCATAACTTATCAGTATTGCCTTGCTTCCATGGCTGCCCAGCTTTCCTCCATAGGCATTTCGCATCACAATCTCTCTCCTCCCCTCCCCTTGATCTGTCTCTCCACAGTCAACAGCAGCCCTCACCCTGGGATCACTCCACACTCCCCAAATGCCAGCTCCAAGCCACTTCACCTTCCAGGGGACCCTCCTACCTGTCAGGGTATGTATGGCTGTGACAAGGACTGTCTGATTCTCATTCCATTTAGGCTGTTACAGATCAACTGTTTCACTCTCAGCCTTAAATGTTTCTCCTCTGACTCAGACGGTTGCCCAGATGTGGGGATCGGATCTCTGCTTCAGTTCCCCCACCCACCGAGGGCAGGTCCAGTCCTACTAACACTCCTGTTTCCCTCCCTAGTTCCTTTGTCCTACTGAGTTTTGTGTGGTTGTATATATTCTTTTCCTCTGGTCAGGTACTCCTGTTGTCTCTCAGCTGGTTTTCTGAATGTCCTTCTGTGTCTGAAGGTGTATTCCTGATGTATCCGTGGAGAGAGATATACTCCATGTCTGCCTACTTCTCTGCCATCTTGTTCTCTAACTTAGATCTCTTATATCAATATCCTTATTAAAAAAAAAATCCCCAATTGATTCACACGATATTTGAGAAACTGATCTGGAATAAAGGCTGGGTCTTAATACAATAAGTAATTATTCAATGAGCAAATAATTAGACCAATATGCAACCTTTAAAGTCAATCAGTAGATGTTTGTTTACTATGTATGATGTATCCATCCCTCAGCTAAGTTTGGAAAGTGGTCAGAGAAATGATTTTATTCCTCAAGGCATATAAAATTTATCTGGGACCAAAAAATCTGCAGATGTGAAATGTAGAGAATATTACAACAGAACACATGTGATAGTATGCTGGTTATATGTAGCAAATGGTAAGTGATGAAGCAAAAATCATATTGGAATCTCAAAGAAATAGAAAAATTCATCAGTACGAATGGCTTTGGACTGATTAGGGTAGAGTCTCAGGTATGGTTCATAAATACAAAACGTTGGAGGGAGTCGTTCCTTAGTTTATCCAAGGGCTTTTTGAATTATAGAGAAGAGTGAAATGGGCTCAGACAAATGGTTCTAAGGCTCTTAGTGAAGCGAATAAATGCATGAACACATGCGTTTTTATGGCAAATAAATTAGGCTGTAAATCAAAGAACAGAAGATAGAACTGAACATTTCAGCAGTTAAAAATGTGACAAGAAATACCTGAACAGCCTCCAATGAGATAATTGATAATGGCATGGTGAATTAAATGTCTACAGTAGAATTAGGTATGGCAAACCTCATCTTTTTTCTACATTAAATGCTAATTTAATGTAGAAATTACATTAAAGAATAAGGCAATTACAAAGTCACAATCCTGCCACCTTTTGTTTTTGCTGTTGAGCTATATGTAAGCACTTAATTAGTGCTTTCTTGTCTGGGGTTCTTTCCTTTCAGAATAAATAGCATTTCTTAGAAAAGTCAGATGCATTTTAATTACCTGAAGACAATCCTCTACTTGATGCAGTTAATAATGTTTGAGGAAAACAGAACACCCAATCTCTAGATATAGAGGCCCCCACCAATTTATTTGTTTTGCGTTTGTTTAAGTAGAGTACAGAGAAACTACAGTATTCCATTTAGAATCTCAAAATAAAAGGCCACAAAGTCTGTTTTGTTGCTTTTATAGACATGGTGGTGGAAGAGAGTCATGAAGTACTGGTGGTGAGACAGAGTTGATTTTTAATTACTTCTGTGCACTTGATAGCTCCTGAGTGTTTGGCTCAGTTTTCCATGTCCTGAAACATAAAATTCCAAGAATCTCAGGGTCCCTATACTGTCCCTGTACTCTAGTTTGATCCATGGTGAGGACAGTAGGACTGAGCCAGCAAGGAGAGTGAGTTAGTACGTGGATAAACGAGCAGCACGTTTTCACATAGTGAGTGCTCAAGTCAGGGCAGGGCTATAACTGTCATCACATTTCAGCTTCACCTCGAACGCTAAGCCTTGCTCCTAGTGTGTGTACATGTCTAGAGGCAGTGGGTTGAATAGGGTCATTTGAGATTCCTACTTCACTTGTTTTTTAAAGATATATATTTTTTTAACCATGCATATTTGGTAGTTCTAATTTGAGAGTAGCAGGTATCTCTATGGTGGGAAGAGGGATGTCATCAGGGAATATATACAAGAACTTCATTCATTTGGGGAATTGTTATCTTTTGTGGCAACATGGCAGGTACACAGCTACATTCTTATGGCTCCAGCTTTCCATTCAGAAGCTGTGGCCCTAATTTGAATACTAACTTTAGAAATTAGAATATTGAATTCTGTAGGGAATCTAAGAGATCCTTTTTGTGTCATCACATCTGTGGTTCTTGCCCGCTTTGTTCAAACTCTAGAGAATGGATAGATTGAGTGGATCACAGGAATTGTATCTGTCAGCTCCTAGAGAGAGTTTTCTGTCCAGCAGAAAGTAGGACCTGAGTGTCTCTGGGCACTGACCCAGAGCTTGACAGTGGGGAGAACAGTAGGTGGATCTGAACTCTTGAGTTCTGATCCTGGTGATGGTAAAATGCCATCCTTTCTCACACAAGCCAGGTTTGCCTTTGGGTATTGGTTTTCTTATCTGTGAAACTAAGCAAGTATATAAAACATAGAGTTCCCAAAACTGGCTCATCAGCAGAATCGCCAGGAGGAGATAAAGATACAGATTCCTTGCCATCATACCTCTCCCCTAGGCCCTAACCCTGAGATATCAATTTGCTAGTTCTAGGCAAAGTCGAGAAATTTGTATTTGTAAATGTTCTCAGAATATTCTTATTTGCAGAAAGATTTGGGAGCCCCAGAAGTAGAGTATTTCACTGGTTTCTTTCTTTTTTTTTTAATTTAATTTTATTTTTAAACTTTACATAATTGTATTAGTTTTGCCAAATATCAAAATGAATCCACCACAGGTATACATGTGTTCCCCATCCTGAACCCTCCTCCCTTCTCCCTCCCTATACCAGCCCTCTGGTCGTCCCAGTGCACCAGCCCCAAGCATCCAGTATCCTTCATCGAACCTGGACTGGCAACTCGTTTCATACATGATATTTTACATGTTTCAATGCCATTCTCCCAAATCTTCCCACCCTCTCCCTCTCCCACAGAGTCCATAAGACTGTTCTATACATCAGTGTCTCTTCTGCTGTCTCGTACACAGGGTTATTGTTACCATCTTTCTAAATTCCATATATATGCGTTAGTATACTGTATTGGTGTTTCTCTTTCTGGCTTACTTCACTCTGTATAATAGGCTCCAGTTTCATCCACCTCATTAGAACTGATTCAAATGTATTCTTTTTAATGGCTGAGTAATACTCCATTGTGTATATGTACCACTGCTTTCTTATCCATTCATCTGCTGATGGACATCTAGGTTGCTTCCATGTCCTGGCTATTATAAACAGTGCTGCGATGAACATTGGGGTACACGTGTCTCTTTCCCTTCTGGTTTCCTCAGTGTGTATGCCCAGCAGTGGGATTGCTGGATCATAAGGCAGTTCTATTTCCAGTTTTTTAAGGAATCTCCACACTGTTCTCCATAGTGGCTGTACTAGTTTGCATTCCCACCAACAGTGTAAGAGGGTTCCCTTTTCTCCACACCCTCTCCAGCATTTATTGTTTGTAGACTTTTGGATCACAGCCATTCTGACTGGTGTGAAATGGTACCTCATAGTGGTTTTGATTTGCATTTCTCTGATAATGAGTGATGTTGAGCATCTTTTCATGTGTTTGTTAGCCATCTGTATGTCTTCTTTGGAGAAATGTGTGTTTAGTTCTTTGGCCCATTTTTTGATTGGGTCATTTATTTTTCTGGAGTTGAGCTGTAGGAGTTGCTTGTATATTCTCGAGATTAGTTGTTTGTCAGTTGCTTCATTTGCTATTATCTTCTCCCATTCTGAAGGCTGTCTTTTCACCTTGCTAATAGTTTCCTTTGATGTGCAGAAGCTTTTAAGGTTAATTAGGTCCCATTTGTTTATTTTTGCTTTTATTTCCAATATTCTGGGAAGTGGGTCATAGAGGATCCTGCTGTGATGTATGTCAGAACTGGTTTCTTTTATTGATAAAATATATGTCATTATTTGATTTCAGTGAGCTAAGCAGATTTAATGAGTGTAGTTTGTTTATTTCTATTGGCATGTTATATTGAGTTCTACTCCATACCTGGTTTTCCTACATAAATATTTCTTAGGTAATTTAGCTTCTCAATATTCAGTATCATTTCTGTAATTGTCTAACTTTCTTATCACTGAAGAAATTAAAGAATGAATGTAACATGGTAGCTATATTTTCCTGATTTCAAAGTAGCTAGTGATTTATTTTTTCTATTCAATTTTGTATTCTTTCATCTATTTAAAAATGGGTTTATTGAGTGGTTATTATGTGCCAGGCACTGTTGTAGGCTCTTGGGCTATAGCTCTTAATAAGATATACCATAATCCCTGCCTTTATTGAGCTTATATTCTACTGAATTTACCTTCCCCACTCAGAGAGTCTAGGTGAGCAGAGGTAAAATGTGTCACTTCCAGGCTAACCCATAAAATGCTTCCACAGGCGATTCTCCATGCTCCTTCCCTTCTTAATGCCAAGTTGAGGCCCCCATGATGATGACTTTGGATACCAAATATTAAAGATGGTGGAGCCAGGACATAGAGCCTGAGTCCCTGACTCACTGCTTTGGGAAGATGCAGCCAGTGATCAGGAACACCCAGTTTGGATTTTATTTGTATAAGAAATAAACTTTAGTTTATATAAATCATTCCACATTTTTCATTAGTCTGTAATAGCAGTTAGTATTACTTTATCTAATACATTTAGGAGTCCCTATTAATGGCTGGTTTGGATTACACACTGGTCTTAAAACAATTACCGTTTCTTGTATGTGTGTCTATGTTAGGGGTGTTTCTCTTACCAACCAGGGTTTGGTCATATGCTTATCCCTAAAGAAGTCTCAGTCCCTCTATAGCATCTGGAATGAATAAGAGTGGAAGAATAGGACATGTTTCCAAAAGATTATTGGATTGTGTTAGGGAAAAAAAATGATTCAAGGTACACTGAACAGCAAGTGTTGAAAATACACTTTATATATTCTCTAAGTCCACTGAAATCTATGCTCTGTTTTACCCTGCAGCCTTTAGCAGTGCCAGAGTTCAGTAAATTTGTTGAATGCATGAGTGCATTTATAGAAAGAAACCAGAAAATCAGCTCAAAAACCTTGCCTTTTCCTCAAGTGCAGCATTATTTAAATGAATTTGAATTTTCTCCACTCTCTCCCTCACTTTGTCCCTGTTCAAGCATAACCTAAACTGCACTTTAAACCAAGCATGGATTTAATGAGTCAACACAAGTCCCTCTGCAATCTGCTTACATTCAGACTGTGTCTATAGAATATTCAGACCTCAGGCATCCTTGGAACTAAGAAAAAAAGATACAAACATAGCAAATAGCTACAATAGCAAATGATTTATAGTGATAAACCCAATGGTGGAATATAGAACAATTGACCAAAATATGTATTCTGGCAATTTCTGTTTTAGCTTGTAAAAAGTATTATCATTAATATAATACAAAGAGGAAAATTATAGACATTCATAAACTCTCTAGTAGAGGCAAGTAATCTTAGTCCATTTCCTTCTAATCGTTAATCATGTGTATGTGTGAGTGTGAGTGTGAGTGTGTGTGTGTGTGTGTGTGTGTGTGTATCTCCTTGTTAACTTCCACCACATCTGGGAGGCACAATCTATTACCAGGAAAATTCTTGATCTCCTTAGGAGTTGACAACTAGCTGTCCTAGAGTGCAAAGTATGGTACACAAATACTTATTTCTCCTTCCTTTTTGAAAATTTTTTCTATTGATATCGAATTCTTTTAATTAGGTACTCACGAATTCTGTCCCAATTGGCCTTCCTTTTCTACCTCTCCATCTTTCTCCTCTTATTCCATCACATTCTGAGGGTTCCTGATCCTTCTGATCCTTTCTACCTATCTTGTGTTCATGTAACCTCCTGAAATGTTTCCTCTACACCAGGAAGGCAACAGTAGACACCTACAGTTTTCAGAGTGCAGCATCTATAAGGTAAACACATCAGATAAAAATTAGACTTACAAGTTTATTTTGAGTAGTTCTATATAAGGCATATGGAATAGTGCCTGGCACATTGTAACTACTTTGCATTATTATGATTGTTGCTTTACTGTTGATTTCCTTCTGTAATAACTTCCTGTTGATTGACTTTCCTCCCTGTTAATTTCCTTTAATCACAGTTTGAATGCATTATTGTTACAAAGTCTTTCTCCTTATCATGATTGACAATGATGAGATATGATGGAACAGGGGGAAGAAACTCTATCTTGTCATGCATTTATACTTTTACATATTCAAGTGCACACTGGATATATTATAAAAATGCATTTCATGCATTTTATTTGTATTTTTTGCGTGAGCATTTTCTCATGTCATTAAAAAAATCTCCATGTAATGTGACAAAACTCAGCAAGGATTATTCTTTAGATTTTAAATAGGACTCTGAAGTCCTGTCAGCTTGAGGGTCAAAGATTGTCTATTTCAAGCCGTAAGGACTAACTAAGGAATCATTACTTACCTTAGCCTTAACTGAAAGTCCAAATCATTTGCTCAGTTAAATCATTTGTGCATCCATTCATTCACCTAATATTTATTGAGTCTGTATTATGTGCTGAGTGCCGTGATATCTACTGAGGATACAAAAGAGATCAATTTAAGTATGGCTTCCATGAAGCCTCCATGAAGCTTATGTTCTGGAGAAGGAGTGATTCTTCAAATAATTACATAAATATAGTGGTATAGGATGCAGTGAAGGAAAAACACAGAGTGACAGGAGATGATACTTTGAGGACTGTATTTAGTCTTGGAGCTGGCATAGTGGAGTTGACAATAAGGAGGAGAGCTTTAGGGAAGTGTCTATAGAAAGAGACATTTGAAATGAGAGTTAAACAATGAATAGGTATAAGCAAAAAGGACCAGGAGAAGATTTTACATAGATGGAAGACCATGTGCAAAAGTCTTGGGGTGGAAAGGAGTAAATCTGTTTGAAAAACTGAATGAAGGCCAGGGTAGTTGAAATTTAGAGAGTGAGGACAGAGATAGGAGATAGGAGTGTGTCTGGGGGAGGGTACATGGGGGAAAAAAGCCCATGTTAGCCTTCTACGGAATTTTTCCTTCTATTCTCGAAGCAGAAGAACTCTTTGAATAGTTAGGCCCAGAGAGTTTACCTGTGCAAGACACTATTAGGAAAATTAAGAGAAATCTATTTTCTTTGAGATTGTGTGAGATTCTATTAGGTAACAAAGGGTTATTTCCAGTATGTAAAAAATTCTGTATGAAACCATGAGCATATCCATGAAATGGCCACACTAAACTGTAATTATAAAACCAAATGCTGAGGGAATAGATGGTAACTTGTAAGATCAGAAGTTTGACATCTGGAGTAGGAAATGGCAACCCACTCCAGTCTTCTTGCCTGGAAAATTCCATGGACAGAGGAGACTGGCGGGCTATAGTCTATGGGGTCACAAGAGTTGGACTCAACTGAGTGACTTTCATTTTCAAAAGAAAGAAAAAAAATCACTAGCTAATAGTCACATATTTGGTTCTGAAGGACAACTGTTATTTGATACAGTTTTGATTTTTGGAGAAGATCAAATTTTTTAGTACTCATGTATAGGTTTTCTTCTTTCCTTTAGTATTAAAGGACAAAGCTGAAAGAGTATTCTATATATCTATGACAATTAAAGTGCATCCCAAATGTATATTTGATCCCACAGGATTGATTTATTAGTTCTTGCACAGCCTTGTGAAAAGTGCCTGATGTGCCAGGTCCCTTGGGGTCACATTCATTCTCACAGAAAAGAGTAGCATTTCAGAGTCAGGAACCATGGTTTCATGGGGAGAAGTTCTATAACTGGCACCAAAAATATTTTGGAAAACAATTATGTTCAAAATTTTAAAATAAATGGGAAATATATGCCTTAAAAAGACACAAAACCAAAGTCTCCACTCCTTACAGACTGCACTTTGGAAGCTTCAGGGATTTTCACAACATAAATCTTTGTTTTGTGTGCTATTTATTCAAACAAATTAATTCAATGATGTACAATAACGGGTTTCTCAAGGGAAAAAAAAATGTTTGACCTCTTAATTGTGCCTTTAATGGATCTAAGGAAACAAAATTAACGTTACCTAATAGATCTTTCTGGACAAAATCTTAATATATATGGAGTCATTTGTGAGAATAGAAGAAGATAATTAAAGGGGATGCTTGCTGCTGCTGCTAAGTCACTTCAATCATGTCCGACTCTGTGCGATCCCATAGACGGCAGCCCACCAGGCTCCCCCATCCCTGGGATTCTCCAGGCAAGAACACTGGAGTGGGTTGCCATTTCCTTCTCCAATGCAGGAAAGTGAAAAGTGAAAGTGAAGTCGCTCAGTCGTGTCCGACTCTTAGTGACCCTACCAGGCTCCTCCATCCATGGGATTTTCCAGGCAAGAGTACTGGAGTGCGGTGCCATTTAGTGATGAACAAAGTTTGGGAACCACAAATGCATAGTGAGAATTCAATTGGAGAAAGGGGTTAAGAGATATTAGAGATTAGAATGTTTTAAGCGTTAAAAGATAGGTCACCAGGTAGAAAGGAAAAGGATGAGAGCTACCTATAACCCCCAGAAATTCCCCAGTGCCCAGGGATTTCAGGATTCTACATAGGGCTGATCACACAATTCTTTAGAAAAGAAGGACAAGTACATGCAGAGAAAGCTCAAAGGATGTTCATGGGGGTAGGTGTCTATTACAAGAAATAGGTTAACAGGAGACAAGTCTTCATTTAGATGACTGCTGATAGGGGAAAATTTGATGCCATCGTCCAGATGTCTGCACTGTCTGATTAAGAACAACTGAATATTTGGAGACATCTGGTAACAACATATTTAACTGTTTTCCTGGATATGTGATTTATATCCACAAACACGTGTATTAGATCCGTTGGCTGTGTAATAGGACATTCTCAAAAGGTTATGATTTCCTAGATCACTTTGTAGATATCATCAAATTCCTAAATCCTGGAAGAAAGTGGTTCTCATGTTAAGGTATCAGTATCACCTGGAGTGAATTTTACTGAACACTTTGCTGGTTCTGCTTGCAGAAAATCTGGCTTGTTTGACTGAGGTAAAGGTCCAAGTATTTACGTTTTAAACAAGTCTGTAGGTGATACTACTGGTCTAAGGACCACACTTGGAATACAATTGTCCTAGAAAACCCTTTATATTGGTAGTTGGCTGGGGGGAAATGTAAGATCCAGGCAGAAGTCAGGGACAAGTAGATAAAATCAGAGGGTATCCATCAAATGCTCTTGATAGCCTTGATTCTAAGAGTCAGGGAAGTTATTCAGCACAGAAGTGATTCACATTCTAGTTCAAATTCTCCATTCAAGCATCATAAGATTTATTTTAGCAATCATTTTTGTTCTAAAAGTACCATGTTTTAAAAATGGAGATGAACTAAAGTGAATTTTATTTTGAAAATTTCATGGACCATCACAGAAGTGTTACAAACCACAGTCTGGGAATCACTGTGCTAATGGTGACTCAGCTTCCTGTTAAAGGAAATAAAATGCAAAACATTTGTCACAGGTCCCCAGATCTGCTATTATTTCTTTTGAATCCGAAAGTCAGTGTTTTTATTTAGAAGCATTTGGATGACTTTGTTCTGAGGCATTGGACAGACAGCCCAGACAACGCATTTTTGGTTTATTCCTTAACTTGACATATAAGATGTCTAAGTTAAGATGTATGAAGATAGAACTGAAATAAATTGTGTGTCCAAAAGCAGTATTGATTTATTTTCTTCTGTAAAGCTCTATTCCAACATTAGACAAAAGAGCAAATAAGGGAGACTTAAGAAAATACAGTGGCTTTGGAACTATAAATATACATCACTCTGTCTTTTACTATAAATCACACAGTATTCTTGTTTTATTTTTCTTAAATACTTTCACTATTATTTAACTGTACAAGCATTAGCAAATCCGAGGTTCAGTTTTCATTTGCCCAATGTTGAAATAGAAGTCGATTGATTTTTAAGTTTTGCTTTATTCTTATCTTTCCTTTTAATAATATTTGATTGAAGTTAACTTCCAAGTATCCCATTGCTCAGATCACACTTTGTAAAGAAAAGGTAAACGTTATTCTTAGCCTCAGAGAATTTACAATTTTGCCTGATACAACTGTGTTCTTTCTGAATGTATTTTCTATAAATGATCAAGTCAAAATTGTGTCCTTTATATGAACGCAGATAATCAGTATGCTGACAAACAACTGGCTCTCTGTAATAAAGAGGTGATAAGAACAAAGGAGAATTGATTTGTAGCATTTGTTTATTTCTATGCCATATATCCCCCTCCTGCGGTGATTTCAAGCCTCCAATGTGACATTACTGCCCATAGACAGGTGTGTGGTATTATATTACCGTATAGAATCTGCATCATTAAAAAAAAGTATATTCAAGAGTATAAGTTATGACAAATAGTAAATAATTAGGAAATGATGGTTTTTGAATATTGTTACTTTTATTTTTAATTTTATTTATCTAATTCTAAGTAGTTAAATTTTTGATAATGGAGTTTATAAAAACTGGCTTGCAAAATTCCTGAAACTTTCATTGTTGGCTCTCATGAGATTGTATGAGTTGTCTCCAGTACACCATTGGTGTTCTGTCCTCCAAGGGGATGCAAAGGCAAGATGAAAGGTGCAAGGAATTTTGGGGGAGTTATGCTAGTAAACAGGAGGGAGCCAGATAAGGCTGGGAGAATCGTGAGATCATGGCACAGATCTGGCTATGAGGGAAAGAGGGAGAGACTGGAGGTTGCTGGGAAGTATCCTAGTCTAAGGATACTCCCTCATCTAAGGATAGTTCAACAAGGCCATGAAGGAGTCTTTGAGCCAAAGTTAGCAATTAGAGTTCTTCATGTTTCCAGGAACAGGACTAGCTTGGTATTCCTGCCATACTTCCCAGGTGGTGCTAGTGGTAAAGAACCCACCTGCCAATGCAGAAGACCTAAGAGACCCGGCTTCAATCCCTGGGTTCAGGAAGATTCCCTGAAGTAGAAAATGGCAATCCACTCCAATATTCTTCCCTGGAGAATCCCATGGAGAGAGTCTGGCAGACTATAGTTCATGGGGTTGCAAAGAGCTGGACACGACTGAAGTGATTCAGCAAGCACTCAGTCATTGCCAGTGCGCAGCTGGTAGGAATCATGGACTCAGGAAAAATGCTAGGCAGGGTTTCAGAGGAAGCTGGGACTTTTGGTCATTTTGGCTTCTTGTTCTTGGAAATCTGCCAGGTACTGTTCTATGGCTGTTATACCCTCAATACTTCTGTGTTTTATGTCTTCCTCACCTGGTCCATCACCATAGGTTTCCTTTTAATACCATATATGATCATGTTATGCTTCTCAAGTTTTCAAGTGGCTCCCAATTACTCTCGGAATAATCCTCAAACTTTCCAATACAACAAAAAGAGATCCCACAATGACCAAAGCTTTTCTCCCTGTCCTGAGCTCTCTATACCCTCTGTGCTCTGACTTCACCAGATCTCCTGTTCTCCAGTGTACCACTTCCACCTTGCCCATCCATCCATTCATTCATCCAAAGAATATTTTGTCTGCATCACATGTATGCAGAGACTTTTCTAGTCAAAAACAACTTAGAGTCTCATGGAAGATAGCTTGAAACATTACACCAAGAAAAAATACTGATTGTTCATTACTTTGTGGCTGCCCCATGCATAATACAAATCATGGCATGGCACACAGCAAAATTTGGGTGAGTGCCTATCAACTGTTAACTGAGCAAATTTGAAAACCCAGAGAAGACTACTGGAAAAGACAGAACTAGAAGAAAATGCAGATGAGTCCTAAACAGCCAGACAAAAAAAAAGATATAAAATAATAAAGAAGCAGGAGACAAATCCTGCTATTATTCTGTACTACTAAAGTGTGGCACTTGACTTAGTTATTTTCAATAAATTTTCTTTCATTTGCTAGATGCATTGTTAGACATTAATTGATGCCATATACCAATTAGAAGCCAAATTGCACAATGCGACCTCCTAAGAAAACTAATTTTTCACATGGATAATTGCCATCAGGCTGGATTTGTTCTTTTTAACACAATTAGTTGGCCTGTATTAGCAATTCAAATAATATTTCATAATTTCTTTGCCTGTGCATATGAAAATTAACAAAAGAGAGAAGAGGTTTAATGCTTGATTGAAAACTATACTTTTAATGGATTTGGAAAGTACTTTTATTATTTAATGATAACTGTTTGACCCCAAACTTATTTTACATCTAATGGAAACCCAATAACTAAAAGTAAAACATACTTATTTTTTTTACTACCTTTTTTTGTGAACAATCTAAATAAAAAAAGTTGTCTTTTCTAAATTTAGGTGATACAAGTATAAAAGATGATTTCCCTGTACTTCAAAATAGTTTTTCACATAATGTTAGATACTAATTAATTTCCATTTTAGAGTCAGTCTTCCATAGTTTGATCGTTTGTGCTTAAAGATACTTAGGATAGAATTAAATGGAAAGAAAGAGTAGATAGAATCTGAGAGAGCTGAGTAGTGATTCTAACTGATCTTACTAATTGAGCAATAGCAAGGGTACATGTATGCTCAGTCGCTTCAGTCATGTCCAAATTCTTGAGACCCTGTGGACTGCTGTCTGCCATGTTCTTATGTCCATGGGATTTTCCTGGCAAGAATACTGGAGTGGGTTGCTCTGCCATCCTCCAGGGACTCTTTCTGACCCCAAGATCAAACCTGCATCTCCTGTGTCCCCTGCATTTCAGGCAGATTCTTTGCCACTGAGCCACCAGTGAAGCCCCGAGCAATAGCAAGAACAGGTTGCAAAATTTACAGCAGATTATTGTCCCAACTGCTTTAGATTTTTAACTTTATTCTGGATACAGTAGTTTTAGTAATCTTGAAATCATTGATACCAATGCAACCTTATTCCATATGTTGTGGTCAGGATGTATATTAAGGGAAAAATAATTATGCCCTTGCCTTTTAAAAATCATCCTTCTGAAGATGGTTTAGATGTCTTTGTTTAAGAGTGAATTCTCAGGAGGGGAGATGGAAGGATAATTGAAATAGGTGAGGGAGATTAAGAAGTACAAACTTACAGTTATAAAGTAAATAAATAACAGAAATGAAATGTACAGCATGAGGAATATAGTCAATAATGTTGCAGTATTTTTTTTTTTAAGGAGAGACTTTATTCGAAAGGTTTATTTTTTTTTCCACTGAATTTATTTTATTTATTTTTTTAATTTAATTTTATTTTTAAACTTTACATAATTGTATTAGTTTTGCCAAATATCAAAATGAATCCACCACAGGTATACATGTGTTCCCCATCCTGAACCCTCCTCCCCCCTCCCTCCCCATACCATCCCTCTGGGTCGTCCCAGTGCACCAGCCCCAAGCATCCAGTATCGTGCATCGAACCTGGACTGGCAACTCGTTTCATACATGATATTTTACATGTTTCAATGCCATTCTCCCAAATCTTCCCACCCTCTCCCTCTCCCACAGAGTCCATAAGACTGTTCTATACATCAGTGTCTCTTCTGCTGTCTCGTACACAGGGTTATTGTTACCATCTTTCTAAATTCCATATATATGCGTTAGTATACTGTATTGGTGTTTCTCTTTCTGGCTTACTTCACTCTGTATAATAGGCTCCAGTTTCATCCACCTCATTAGAACTGATTCAAATGTATTCTTTTTAATGGCTGAGTAATACTCCATTGTGTATATGTACCACCGCTTTCTTATCCATTCATCTGCTGATGGACATCTAGGTTGCTTCCATGTCCTGGCTATTATAAACAGTGCTGCGATGAACATTGGGGTACACGTGTCTCTTTCCCTTCTGGTTTCCTCAGTGTGTATGCCCAGCAGTGGGATTGCTGGATCATAAGGCAGTTCTATTTCCAGTTTTTTATATGCTGACAGATGGTAACTAAAATTATCATGGTGATCATTTTGTAGTGTATAGAAATATTGAATCACTATGCTGTACACCTGGAGCTAGCATAGTGTTGTAGGTCAATGATATTTCAATTTTAAAAAGTGAGTTTTTTAGTCAAGTGCTCTGACTTTTTATTCCAGCTGTATTGTTTCTCAGCTGATTGGCCCTATAAAATGCTAGGCAAATAAAAGCTGGCATTATAAGTTATTATCATTGTAATTCTTACTGCTTTAGATCAGATACATAAATATTTTAAATAAAGCAATATGACAGTGCATTTATAATATATTGAAGTAATTGTGGTAAAAAAAATTGTTCAGAGAACTTTAATTTGTACATTTTTTAATAGTTTAGAATGTGATTTCTGTTTGAGCCCTGCCGTAACTCTAGACCATGTATAGGGCATTCATGGTCAATGCTACCATGTCACACTTAAGGAGACTGAATTTTAAGTGGCAAAATTTAAACTCAAGCTTTAATAAGGGCATTTTTTGGTTTGCGTGATTAAAGGTGATGTTGGTAAGATCTGGGAAGGACTCCAAGATCTGGAAGGAACTATAGGCATGAATGCTTTAAGACTGGAACTGGGAACTCAGTTCATTTTAAGTGCTCTCCTTCTTCTGTGATTCTTTTCTATTGCAGAGAAGACTTTTCCACATGCAGATAATTTCTTCTAGAACAACATATAAATCTGAGGGAAGAGTTCTGCTTGGGCCTGCTTGTGTCACATGACCTCTAATGATCCTGTGACTGGCCAGGCTTGGTCATGTGCTTCCTGTGTGGTCAGGATTGGAGAAGTAGAACTAATCGATGTGAGACGTAAAGTTGTTGGGAAAAGAAAACTACTGGGTCTCCAGTTTAGGATGACCTGTTTATGAGCTGTGGTGAAGACAAGATTGAGAGGCTCCTCTGACCACACACCTGCTGCTGTCTCTTCTTCATCCTTGCCCTTCCTCTCAAGGCTTCTTAAAGCCATTGTTTCTTTGTCTTGTTCCCACTTCCACATCTCTAACTCAGATTTCAATTATTTTTCCCATGGTCTAGGATCTATTTCAATAGATGCTACTTTCTTCACAGTAATCCACAGTAATACTCTGCCACATTGCTCTTTCTAAATAACATTTTGCTACTTGAAAATTCTTCAGTGGCTATGAAGCTAAGGATAGTCTTGTGCCCTTGCATTCAAGGACCTCCAGAGTATGAGTATCCTTTAACTTTTACCTTTATTTTGCCTATCACCCTCTGAGACTGAGCTAGCTATTAGGACTTAAATGTAATTTAAGCTGTTCTGTCTACATTTTTCTCCTAGTTGCTCTTCTTCCCCCCCAAATATAATTTATCTCATTAATGCTCACTTTAAATGTCTCTTTAATACAAAGGAAGAACAGAGTTTAATCCAAAATATCTTATTGCTAATGTAATCAGATTACATTGAAAGGAAAGTTCTTGGATTGAAGCTATTTCACAATCTGTAAACAATCATTGCCAAATTTGTAAAATAGTGATTTATTCCATTTTATAATTTTTAATTATTTTCCCAATTAGCATTACTAATTTGTGTATTTTTTGATGAAAAAAATCAATTCAGGATTTCTATAAAACCCATATTTGTTTGTTATCACATTTTTTATCTGAAAAAATTATTATCGTTTATTTTAGAGTACATTGTACCTAGGAATATATTATTTATAGTCAAAATAGGTGCCTGTATATAGGGTAATTGCTATTTTACTCAGGATGTATTTATGCTGTTCTTTTCTTTAGTGAGTATGTTATTAGTATACTTTAAAAGTGTCAGACACTGTCCAAAGAGCTAGGGTAATGACATGAACATGATAGAGAGGATCTCTAACACCCTGTGGAGAAGATAAGAAATACACAAATATATTATTTCCTCTGATCCTTTAAGCTGACCTAATGCCCTTCTGAGTTAATACAGATAACAAATTCTCTCAAACTAGTTTAAGTTGGATACTGTCATTTGAAACCAAAAAAATGTTGACATATGTGTATATTTTTCACCAATTGTAATATGTTGAAGATTATAATGACTCCCCTGTGTATCTCCAGAGGTTTTCATAAAGGCTGAATAAGAAATTGCACCACAATGAATGGCTATGTCTTTTATTTAAAAAAAAGATAGTACTTTCATCAAAGTAAGAATAATATTTGTTTATTGAGCCTTTTGCTTATTATAAATCCAAAACATGACTAAATACATTCAGGACATACATTTTTCAAATCGATAGAGGATCACAAGAGTGGCTGCCTGGTAAGCAAAGAGAATCCTTTTTCTATCTTCCAATTCTTAGGGTCCCTCTCCTTTCAACTTCAGACTATCTCAGTTTGGGATGGTCTGGGAGATTCTGGACCTTATTGTTCCATGGTCATTTTGTTTTAATTTTCATACTAAAAACACCCCCTCCCAGGATTTTTGAATCTGTTTTCAATTGGCACTAATATTATCTCTTCCTATGGTAATATCCTCCATCTGAAGCAAGCCAGCCTCAGTCTATCTAGCTTCATCTTTCCCACCTCTGTGGTGTTAGACGAACTTTAGGCTGCATAATTTCTTCAAAGGTTAGATTGGGTACCTACTCATCCGTGGTGCCACCTTGGACTTCTTTGTCTCAATGAACTTTCTGCTCTCAACAGTCATTGTATCTCCCTACTCTATTAGCATTTTCCAGATTATTTTCCATGGGATTTTATTAGTTGTGAACGGGGTTAACTGCCCAAATATATGTAGGATATGCTCCGTCTTGCATTTGGAAATCCATGATGCACATGTGTGTTAAAGATTCTGAGATGCCTTATAATTAACACACATTTCTTTAAAGTTAACAAAGTTATCCATAGTTTATTGATCATAGAACATCCCATTTTTCTCTTACCCGGTGTACATATTAACATCTCTCTTTTTTCCTCTTTTTGTCTACTCAGTATATATTTTAGCATCCTTTAGAATGAAACGAGTTGCCAGTCCAGGTTCAATGCACGATACTGGATGCTTGGGGCTGGTGCACTGGGACGACCCAGAGGGATGGTGTGGGGAGGGAGGAGGGAGGAGGGTTCAGGATGGGGAGCACATGTATACCTGTGACAGATTCATTTTGATGTTTGGCAAAACTAATACAGTGTTTCAGGTTTGAAAATCAAAAAAAAAAAAAAAAGAATCCAAGTTAGGGAGTATTAAATCATACAGAGACTCTCTGATTATTTCATGGATATTTGTTTTGTTTCTTAATTCAATTCCCAAGCTTAGTAAGGGTGAGGGATGCTTCACATTTCTCTTCTGATCTTTAACAGTGGTTAGTTCACTGGTTAAATGCAGCATGTAATTAGCTGATTATAATTGATTACTAAAAGCATGAAGTAACATTTTATTGATTGAACAGAGATATGGAATGATTCAGACTTGGAATTTATATCAAAATTGACCACTTTAGTCACATTGCTTTAGGTAAATGACCTAATATTTATGATAACCACTTAGTCATCTATAGAATGGGGAATCTATTTATATCACTCTTGCTGTTGTTGTTCAGTCATGCAGTCATATGTGACTCTTTGTGACCCTGTGGACTGCAGCATGCCAGACCTCCCTGTTCCTTACCATTTCCTGAAGTTTGCCCAAGTTCACGTCTATTGCATCAGTGATGCCATCCAGCCATCTCATCCTCTGATGCTCTCTTCCCCTTCTGTCCTCAATCTTTTCCAGCATCAGGACTTTTTCAGCGAGTCAGCTGTTCGCATAAGATGACCAAAATACTGGAGTTTCAACTTCAGTATCAGTCCTTCCAATGAGTATTCAGGGTTGATTTCCCTTAAGATTGACTGACTGGTTTGATCTCCTTGCAGTCTAAGTGACTCTCAGTAGTCTTCCCAGCACCTTAGCTTGAAGGCATCTACTCTTCAACACTCTACCTTCCTTACAGTCCAGGTCTCACAACAATACATGACCACTGGGAATACCATAGCCTTGACTATAGTAGTTGTTGTATAGTATGTTGGCATGGTAGTGTCTATGAGTTTCAGCATGCTATCTAGATTTGTCATAGCTTTCCTGCCAGGAAGCAAACGTCTTCTGATTTCATGGCTGCAGTCAGCATCTGCAGTGATTTTAGAGGCCAAGAAGAGGAAATCTGTCACTGCTGTTCCCTTTCTCCCATTTGCCATGAAGTAATGGTGCCAGATGCCATGATCTTAGTTTGTTTAATATTTAGTATAAGCTGGCTCTTTCACTCTCTTCCTTCACCATCATCAAGAGGCTCTTTGTTCCTCTTGGCTTTCTGTCATTAGAGTGGTGTCATCCACATATCTGAGGTTGTTGGTATCTCTCCCCTCATCTTGATTCCAGCTTGTAACTCATCCAGCCTGGCTTTTCTCATGATGTGCTCAGCATATATATTAAACAAACATGGTGACAGCAGACAGCCCTGTCACACTCCTTTCTCAGTCTTGAAATCATTCTTTGTCTATAAAAAGCTGCTTAGGAGAAGGCCTAGGTGTCTGATAAATATTAATCTCTTACTGTCTGAACTGCAGTGAAAAAAATTCAAGCTCAGTGAAATGCATTCTTTGTAAATTGTATAACTAAAATTAATGGGATTAACAAGGTAGCCTGTCTAAATGAGTAGCTGAACATAAAATAGCTCAAGAATTTAATAAATATATCTATCCTTGGATATCGCCAAGATATTATAAATCCAAAACTCAAGGAATCGAGCCTTTATTTTTAATACGTTGACTAAATGATACTATGTAATGGTCCATGTCCTACTTTTGGGACTCCCTGACTCCAGTGTTCTTGCCTGGAGAATCCCAGGGACGGGGGAGCCTGGTGGGCTGCTCTCTATGGGGTCGCACAGAGTCGGACATGACTGAATCGACTTAGCAGCAGCAGCAGCAGCAGATCTATGTGTGGAAATGGATATTTCTCCATTTACTACATTGACTTCCCATGTGTGAACACAGTAACAGTGCATTTCTTTAACAATCTAGTCATTAAAATGCATGTGGCTGTCTTTAGATTACATATGGCACAGGAACACATGCTTTTATCTCCTCTGGTTACTATTGAGGATTTCCCATGTGGCTCTAGTGGTTAAAAAAACCTGCCTGCCAGTGCTGGAGACATAAGAGATGCAGGTTTGATTCCTGGGTTGGGAGGATCTCCTGTAGGAGGAAATGGCAACCCACTCCAGTAGTTTTTCCTGGGAAGTCCCATGGACAGAGGAGCCTGCCAGGCTGCAGTCACTTGGCAAGCTACAGTTATTACTGACACCCCAGTATAATAAGAATAAAAACATTGAATAAATAAAGACATACCAGGACAAGAAATGGAGAAGAGACAGTAGCATATGAGAGTTGTCAATACATATTGAAAGGTGGTGCAGGGATAAAGGAATGGTCACTGATGAGAATGAAATTCAAGAAAAGAAAGCAGGAGACTGTTGCCAGCAGAGGAAGATCCTGATGAAAAGTGGCCAGTTTATTTTTCAGAAACTCAGAAAGGCTCAGCAGTTTGGAAGCATTAAGCTGTATAAAGATCAGTGCAGTTCAGTTCAGTCGCTCAGTCATGTCCAACTCTTTGCAACCCCATAGACTGCAGCATGCCAGGTCTCCCTGTCCATCACCAACTCCCAGAGTTTACTCAAACTCATGTCCATTGAGTCAGTGATGCCACAGAAAACATTGAATACCAAGACTCTGGTCCTACTTCTTCATGCTGACTGACCACACTCTTTTCCTTCCGTAGAGAAGCTCTGGGACACCAGACACAACAGATAGCATGGCTGAGGCACCAATCTGATAAAAGTGTAATTAAACACACATTCCAAGTCCTGAGATGCTCTAATCTTCTTTCCCCAAATGTCATGGCCAGATTCATCTTCCCTGGAGCAATATCCGTCATTACACAGGTGGCGTTAGTGGTAAAAGAACTCACCTGCCAGTGCAGGAGATTTAAGAGACACGGGTTCAATCCCTGGGTTGGGAAGATCCCCTGGAGAAGGAAATGGTTACCTATTCCAGTATTCTTGCCTGAGAAATATCATGGACAGAGGAGCCTGGCGGGCTACAGTCCATAGGGTTGCACAGAGTTGGACATGACTGAAGTGACTTAGCACAGCACAAAGATTCTTCTATCCCCTCCAATAGAAGCACTCACATTGCTAGATCACTCTACAGTGAAATACACTAGTCTACAGCTTGATGTGTGTGCTTCTGCTGCTGCGAAGTCACTTCAGTTGTGTCCGACTCTGTGTGACCCCATAGACGGCAGCCCACCAGGCTCCCCCATCCCTGGGATTCTCTAGGCAAGAACACTGGAGTGTGTTGCCATTTCCTTCTCCAGTGGATGAAAGTGAAAAGTGAAAGTGAAGTCACTCAGTTGTGTCCAACTCTTCTCAACCCCGTGGACTGCAGCCTACCAGGCTCCTCCGTCCATGGGATTTTCCAGGCAAGAGTATTGGAGTGGGGTGCCATCGCCTTCTCTGTGATGTGTGTGCAGTGAGGGTCTAAATAATTTAGTGCTTTCTAACTAATATTAGGTAGACAGCAAAAGACCACAAAATACTTGTGGTAAACCTCCAATACAAGAGTGAAATCCAACCACACAATTAAATAAACAGGAAAGAAAAAGAATAAAGGTAACAAAATAAATTGCATTTTAAACTGATGGAGAAATAAGAAGGGCTCATTCATCCATGAAATAGGAAGAGAACTTTATAAAGAGAAAACATAAAAAATCTCTTGGTAAAGATAATTTTAGCAGCTGAGATTTAAAGTAGTAAATAGGTTGGAAGATAATGTCAAAAAATGTACAATAGAACTTCAGCTGAAAAAAAGGTAAATTAGAGTTAATATAAAGGCTCCAACATCCACCTAATCGTCTTGGGGGAAAAAAATGGAGAAAACATAATGGGGATTGTCAAAAAAAGAATACTAAAAAAAAAAAAAAAAATGTCTCAGACCTGAGAATAGTAAGGATAAAGAGAAGATCCTACTTTACAGAGAGGAAACAAGGACATTGCAGCAGGTTCTGTACAAATGACTGGGTATCAGAATTACACTTAGCAAACACTGAAAGATAAATATCTTTACTATTGGGCTTCCCTGGTGGCTCAGATGATAAAAAATCTGCCTACAATGCAAGAGACACGGATTCAGTCCCTGGGTCAGGAAAATCCCCTGGGAAGGCAGTGGGAACCAGCTCCAGCATTCTTGCCTGAAGAATTTCACGGACAGAGGAACTTGGTGGGCTATAGTCCATGGATTGGAAAGAGTTGGACACCGCTGAGTGGCTAACACTTTGACTTTCATCTTTACTATGCTGAGGGAGAATATTAAACCCTGACGTAAGAGGATGTGTTTAATACGGACATTTTAAAACAAGGAGAATCTCAGACATTTTTATGTACTTGCCCCTTTCTCAGGAAGGTGTGGAGTATGTGCTCTACCAAAATAAGAAGACAAACCGAAAGTATCCTTGAAAACATGGGATTCAGGAAACAGAGCCTTCTCAAAGGGAGGTGTCAGTTGATAGTGATGGGAAGTCCCAGGATAGAAGCTTCATAGCACATCTAGAGAGAAAATAGAACCATTTGAAACTGGAGGATGGAAGTTCACTGGGGGAGTTCCCCAGGGGGAAAATGGAAATGATATCTTTGACATCTTGGAAAACCAAATGGAGAGACTTTTGTGTATTGTGGGAAGAAGCTGCAAAGCTATCACAAAAATATGCCAGTATTAATACAATAAAAATCAAATTCTGTTCATTAATTGGCAACTGTGATATAAATAAATTAGAAAAATAGGTGTATGGCAGGTAGACGTTCATGCAAATGGTAGAGAATGAACTGAGGAAGGTAAACCCATTTTGTACGGTAATATAAAATTGACATCTGTTTACAATCAATAAATTCAGAAATAATGTGGACACACTATGATGATCTATGGCAGAAAAGTGGAGAGGAGTTACCCATGGTTAACTAGGTGGATGAGGACATTGATAGAAGGGGGTGGTTGAACAAATACTCACTTCCAATATATCTTTTGTTATTATTTCTTACTGGCTATTAAAAATTCTGTGTGTAACTATGGTTAGAAATAAAAGTTATTTTAAAATGTCCGAGTCCATTAATTAGTAGCATCACACACCCTTTTATTCCCCACTCTGGGAGAATAGAAAAATAAGAGGAAAAATTAAAAGAGAGAGAATCATGAAATTTCACTTCTGCTGGGGAGATTTTCAAAAACATGCTGGTGTGTTGATCTGTATGACAATTCACAGTATTAGAGAATCAGAGGATTAGGTTTCTGTGCTGAATTTATTTTTAACTATCATAAGATCTTGTTATAAATGAAAAATACCTCAATAGGGACTCTTAGGGCAATTGTTCTTTGGAGATGGTATCTACAAAATGTGATTATCTCTAATGGCATTATCCTAGGAGGTAATAAACTGAAGCAGGGCTCCTGCTGAGAGAGTTCTTTAAGGTGATTTAGAGAGGAAGATGCATGTGATTATTACCAGACTAATGGAGGCAAGGGTTTAAAAATTGGTCATTCCAGGCACAAAATGATTCTCATGTGCTCTGAAAAGCAAGATTGAAAATTTGGTGAGGGAACAGGAATCGATGGATACAGAATGGCAAGTTGTTTAACAAGTTAAGTTTTATTGTATTCAGGTATGGTGAGGTTCACAAATCAGAAGACAACTGAACTGCCATTGCAAAGATAGTTTGTTACTCAGTTCCCAAGAAGAGTGGACATGCCACAGCACTTGAGGCCACATGGAGACGCACCAGGGTCAGGCTGGAAGCAGAGGGAGCAAGGCAGCAACATGAAATGGGATCTTTATTGTGGTTTCCATGGGAAAGGAAAGGCAGAGTAAGCAGGTTTAGGATTAACTAGTTTGAGTAATCTCAGTAGGTTCTGGTATACAGGATATATTGCTGTTTGTCTGAAACCTGGCTCTAGATGGTTAGGGCAGAGGAGTATAAGAGCCAGATAGAGGAGGTGCTTTGGAGTGCAAATTCTAACTGGTTAGTTTACATGTGAAGACATGCTCCTATGTCTTCATAGGAGACATAGAAGAATTCTATGAAGAATTCTTAGAAAAATTGGGTAGCTATGAGATGAACAGGCTCTCCTCTGTTGTACAGTCCCAGATGCCAGAGCATCAAGAATACAGAAAATAAGAAAAACATCATTAATACAGTGAACCAGAAGGCCAAAAAGATGCAGGTATAGGACCAAGAGGCAAGAGGAGTGAATATAAACTTTAGCAGGATGTCAGAATTAATTAGGCTTTCAACCTTTGAAGGCACAGATCCATGTAGGGCAGGATTGCAGACAGGGATGACAAAGACCCACCCAGGATCTCCTGAGTAAAACCTTACTGGCTCAGACATAAATCAGTCCCAAGGTGAAATAAAAGTGAGCATATTTAAATAAAGAGAATGTGATATTGGGCAATTAAAACTTATTCAACAAAATTTGGGCACATATGGTATGCCAGTCACTGCTTGATACTGCAGGCAATTCAGATGTGAGTGAAGTGGGTGGGGCCTATTCCTTCACAAGGATGTGAAACAGGTCAAAGATGTAGGTAGAACAGCAATTGGATGATTTATGTATTGGTGATGTTACTAACAAAGGGAAATAGGCAGAGATGGCAAATAGATGCTGTCTTCCATTCTCACACCCTTGGCAGACATCGCTAATCTGTTGTCATGCTGTTCATCTTTTTTTCAGATCTGATCTCTGATTTCTTCTCAACAGAGTCACAGTGTATGCCAGATGCAAAGGTTATAAAATTAAAATAGCTAACACTCCCTATGTGCTTGCAACATTCTTAGCAATGTAATGTTCTAAGGCACACACACACACACACACACAATGTATCAGACAATATATCTAATAAATGAGGTATAGTATACATTTGTATTTATATGTTAATTACTTATAGTCATTTAATATAGTTTCATATTATATTTTAAGTATATATCTTGCTTATTGTATAATGAAGTATATATAATACATTCACACAAAATATGTAATATACATCTTGCTTATTTTATATATATATATATATATATTTCCCTACAATATATAGACAAGTAAGCTGGAAACAGAGAAATAACCCACCTATGTGTACACAGGCAGTAAAGGTCATGGTCTAGGTTTAAGAGCAAGCAATCTGACTCTAGAGGCTATACTCTTAAACATTATACTATGCTGTGTCCTCATATTTTATAGTAGTATTTAATTTAAAAGTAGACACTGAGGAGCTTTCAGTTTCCAAGGTAAATATTAATGTAATTAGATGTGGGCTTTAGGACGATCTGCCTGGAAGAAGCGTATAAATAGTTAGATATTGATGGTGATGGAAGGAAAACACTGGACTTTTTGTGTGTGATTTTACCACACTGTAATAGAGAAGTGCTTTATGAATTGCCTTATGAATAATTAAGAACCTCAAAATCCCATTTTCCCCTGGGATTTTATTGCATGCATAAAAGTAGGAGCAAGAACTGGTAGCAATACTTAAAAAAGGAATTAAAAAGCATCTGTCATATCAATATGCACTGTGAAGTGAATTCTTAAATCTCTCAACTTACATGAGCAAGATTTGTGGCTACATAGGTGGCCTTACTGATATGTTTCATTCAGAAAAAGGGATGATCCATGGGGGTGGTGCAGTAGGAGAATCAGCCAATATTTGAACAACAGTATGTCTGCACCTGTGAACTTAATTAAGATAGAACAATCATGTATCCCAATGGAAGAAAACATGGTTCAGATTTTCTACCTGGATTAACACATACAAGAGCTCCTTTTCTTTGACTCGCCTCTAGAATTCTTCCTTGACGCCAAGTGAATGAGCACAGATAGCTGTCTTCCCAGGTAATTCTAGAGGGTCTGATTGATCTTGCTGAAGCTGTAGGTTTAACACTATTCTACTGTCACTGCCATAGGCAGCCCATGGGTTAGGCAACATTTCTAATTTGATGAGAAAAAAAATACCACTTTTATTAGAATGTCGCAAAAGCTACTACAATGAAGTTCACAGGATGCTACTTGACTGTGCTGTTCTTGCCCCTTAAGTAGGGTCTGTGGATCAAGACTTAGTACTTAATGACTTTCCTAATCTCTGCTGTCGAGTAGGTAGCAGAAGACTGGGTGTCAAATGATGCTCCCCAAGTGTCTCCATGGAAGTCATTCACCGTCCTCAGCATTCTGTGTTTCCAGTGATCTGAAGAGCAGAAGTTAGCTGGAATTAAGACTTGAGATGGCAGTGTTATAGGGCTAAGGATGTTGACTTTAGGTATTATAAGCTTTAGAAACAAACTTGTGAAACGTGAATGCCAACTGACATGCCCAAGCATTCTAACTCTAGTCATCTCTCAATGTCCTAATAAAAGGGTCACATTCTGGGAGAGATGACAGACTCTGTATTTACCTTAGGGTGAAGTCACCCCTCCTTTCTTTTACTATCACTTTAATCTGAGGGAATTTCTAGTGGATTTTTGTAAGGCTATAATGAATTTGTAGGTATTTCTATTTGAACCAGATATGTGTCCCATGAGGGCTAAGACTGTGGCTTAACTGTTGCACCCAGGTGGCTTAGCACCAGGCCTGCTGTCTGCATACTCATTGAAAATGCACAGACATTGGTTCAACATATATTTTTTGAGGACCTATGACATTCCCTTTGCTTGCTATTATGGTCTTGCCCTCTGCATTTCACTAAGTTAGCCTTATAGAGGAAATACCATTTTAAAGTGCTTTCATTGGTCTTTAAATTGCTTTTCTGAAAATTCTAAATGCAAGTAGATAGTAACCACATGCTAGTGCACAAAACCTAAATCATTCAGTTTTTGTAGTTAAACCAGAAAGATATCTTTGCCATTCCTCAGCATCTCACCCCCACACTTCTATTCCTGCTTCACTGGTGGCCTCCATAATTAGTTTGAGAGCAGGTATCTTAACTCTTGACATTGAGGGCTTATTTTGGTAAAACAAGTTACCATCACAGTCCAGAAAGTTCCAGATCTGCCTACTCTATATGTAAATATTGAAAATGGAGCAAGGAGGGACTGCCAACTGTTCCTTACCGGTCTGCAACAAGATAACAGAAATAAATAAAACAGAAGATTTTAGAGCAATTTAACAGTCATTTTTAATGTCTTTTGGATTTAATAAATAATAAACCAGGACTTGTATTTATTTTGTACATCTTTTTGAATATTATTTTTCATTAGTAATTTATGTTTATTGCAGATTTTAAAGGCTCAGTTCATAATAGATTAAGAAAAAGAAGAAACAAACTGATCTTTCATCACTATTACTTTGAGAAGTTTCTTTCCAGATCATTTGTAGTTGAAATCACTGCCTTAAAGCAATGCATAGTGGACATTGTTCTTTGCATTTTCACCTTTTTTTTTTTTTTAGTTGATGTGATTTATACATTCAGAAGTCAGAGATTTGGAAGATAAGAGTTTCTCAAAGGTAGTTTCCATAGCTCATGTACAGAGCACCATAAAATAAGAGTCTGATGCTTGGGACCAAGTTATGATTGCTCTGAGCATGATAACTTTGAGCTCTTAGCTAGCCAGCAGGCTTTATGTTATTACCTATGACATTGCATTAATGTGATTTGGGGATTACTGATTTCAGTGACTATCTTCACTTACATATTTTTTTTCTTGGCAGCTTTTCTGTGAGTCTTTAAGACATTTAAGGCTATTTCTAGGTCCAGTAAATTACCTTCTACTCAAATCCAGGTGTCATGGTGGCAGGGAAATGCCTAGGGTGTTTCACCCATAAGACAAACAGTACTTTTCCTGGCCATGATGATGTTGTAGACCAAGAAAGAGAGCTGTGTGAATCAGACACAGGCAATGTCTTATCTTATCCAGAGGTAAGAGAATAACTGATGCTCTTCTGCATGGATGGTTCTTCCCTTGCCTGTTTTCCTTCAAGAATATCCACATAGAGGAAGGTATACCTAACAAGTCATTGCACTGAGCTAGACATCTAGCTCCCTGTGGTAACTATGGAGGCTTTCTCAGTGGTAGCAGTGGCAATACAAGCTACTGTTTAATGAATGCTTACTCTGTCTCATACACCATGTTACATACCTTATGTATATTCTTTCATTTAAGGTCTAGGTCTCATGGCATAGGAATTCTGTCATTTCACAAAGGAAAGAAATAAGATATAGAGGTCAGTGGCAAAGGTCATATTTAAAAGGAGCCCTGTTGGACTTCAAAGACTTCTGTTAAATACTATTCTAATCCTAATGATCTACTGTGGTGTGTGTGTGTCTGTGTGTGTGTGTACCCAAATGCTCACAGCAACTTTTATTCATAATGACCCAAACCTGGAAATAACCCAAATGTAAATTTCAATCAACAGGTGATTGGACAAATTGTGGTTCCTTAATACAGTGGAATGCTATTCAGTAATAATATAAATGAACTTCTAAATACATGCAACAACATGGATGAAGACACTAAGTGAATCAAGTCCTAGATGAAAGAGTACATATTGTATGATTCTAATTATATGATATTCTAGAACTTGCAAAATCACTCTATAGTTTTAGAAGTCAGGATAGTGATTCCCTGGAGAAGCCACTGACACCCCACTCCAGTACTCTTGCCTGGAAAATCCCATGGACGGAGGAGCCTGGTAGACTGCAGTCCATGGGGTCATGAAGTGTCGGACACGACTGAGCGACTTCACTTTCACTTTTCACTTTCATGCATTGGAGAAGGAAATGGCAACCCACTCCAGTGTTCTTGCCTGGAGAATCCCAGGGACGGGGGAGCCTGGTGGGCTGCCGTCTATGGGGTCGCACAGAGTCGGACACGACTGAAGCGACTTAGCTGCATAGTGATGCCCTTTATGGGGGAGTGAGTGGAAAGGAGCACACAGAGATCTTTGGGAGGGCTGAAAGTGTTCTATCAATATTTCTCCATCTGTCTAAGTGTTGTTGATCTGTCCTCTTTTATGAATGTGTGTGTGCTCAGTCGCTCAGTCATGTCTGACTCTCTGTGACCCCATGGACTATAGATCACCAGGATCCTCTGTCCATGGGATTTTCTATGCAAGGATACTGGAGTGGGTTGCCGTTTCCTACTCCATCTGCTGCTTTTTGTACTACCCCATGTTTAATCAGAAGGCTGTCAGAAATCACTTTAGAACACCGTGTTATAGAGAAGACATATTTGAGAATCACTGCAACCTCATAGCCCAGCTCAGGGTTTGGCAATCTTTTTCTGTAAGGGACCAGATAGTAAATATTTTAGATTTTGTGGACCATACAGCCTCTGTTACAACTCCTCGACTCTGCTCTTATAGCTTGAAAGCAACAATAGACAGTATGTAAATGAATGGTTATAATCACATTCCAATAAAACTTTACTTGCAAAAACAAATGGTGGTCCAGATTGGGCCCACTGATCATAGTTTCCCAACCCTGGGCTAAATGACTAGATATATAAAGGATGTTCCTAAGACCAGGAATAGGCATGGACTTGTCCCAGGCCAGAAAGGCAATAATGACAAAGATTGATGCCTTTCAGACTTGAAACTCCCTGTGTCTTCTCTTTGATCGCTTGGCTCCTTCCTCTGATGATTCTTACACATTTCGCCTAATGTGATACCTGTTGTTTTTGATATCTATGTATATAAAGGAATATAATCCTATTGATACATAAAGTTGCAATATACCTTTCTGTCATCCACTCAGGAAAGGCTCATTTGAGTAACAAAGTCCTCACATGAGTGAGGACGATGTTACTGCAGAAACAACTCTAAATTTATTCTGATTAAATGATAGTAAAGTGCTCAGAAACTTTAGAAAGTTTTCATTAAGAATAATTGCTTGAAGCACATTTTTTGTCTGATTGTGACCTCTGGACACACTAGTGAATTGTGATGTGAAGAACTCTTATGGTCTTCTTTGGTGCCAGGTAAAAGTGTATATTGATTTTATTTTTGTCCATTCATGTTCTCTTAAATTCAGTTTTTCACAATCATGTCTGTCAGTGTTTTCACATTTGCCATACAAAATGTTTTTTTAATGACTACAAATTCTCCTTTATTAAACCTACAAGCAAATAAGCTGTCCCTTCTAATCATAAAAATAAAGCATTTTCAGTATTCAGTATCCTTAATAAATTGTCCATTGCAAATTTTCAAAGATCCTTGCCTGCACCTGGACAGGCATTAACAAAAGTGCCAATATACTTTTCTTTTTAATCTTAAAATGTACAATTGATAAAGATACAGACCTTTAAGTATGACCTTTTCAAGTCTGAATCTGTGAAAGAAAGCAGGTTTTTGGTTTGTTTTTCTTAGAGAGATAATAAAATTAGAAGAAAGTTTGTTACATTATAAATGCTCATGAAAACCCATGGGATTCAGTGAAAGTATTCAGTGAATACTTACATGCTTTTATGCAGAAACAAATGACCTTAAATTCATAGAAAACCAGGTATAATCAGTGCTCCACATTTTATGTTTCATATCCAATTCTAATGGGGGTGCTGTCACTGACTATTCTCTTGAAAAACAATTTTGCAGAAAGTTTAAACATACAACTTCTCTCCTCAAAGTGGGGCAAAGAAGGCACAGTACATGCCATCCTAATGGTGGTGTTTTGAAGCAGTACACATCCCCTCCTGAACTGGATTCAGCCTCTTATTAAAGAGCTACATCTTTGTCAGCTGACTGTGTCTTAGTTGTGTGTGAGATTTCAATAGAGACAGATAATTCCAAGGACAGGATTCTCTTTCTCTCATCTTTCCATGAAGTATAGACTGGCACTCTCTCCACCATGGATTTGATGGTAGTAGCATTCTGCATCTTGCTAGAGAAAATGGGCTCAGGAAAAAGTTGCACTCAGTCTTTGTATGGATTTATTCATTGTGATTGTAGCTCCTTGAAGATTCATGGTATGAAATCTATTTGTGGCCCCTATGTTTTCCTCTTTGATCCTAAATAAGGATCTTGTGAATAATAGGTCCACATGATACAACAGAGTTCCCTTTCTTGTTTGTTGTCTGCCCTACCTGCCCCGCCTTGTGGATTCATCTGGACAAAAATATTTTAGTTGTTTTTTTCTTCTGTATTTCTTACCTAGCTTGTAGACATCAGAAATATTGCCAGCATATTTTAGTGCCTCTAAGAGACTCCATTCAGGTATGACCTAAATCAAATCCCTTATGATTATACAGTGGAAGTGAGAAATAGATTTAAGGGCCTAGATCTGATAGATAGAGTGCTTGATGAACTATGGAATGAGGTTCGTGACATTGTACAGGAGACAGGGATCAAGACCATCCCCATGGAAAAGAAATGCAAAAAAGCAAAATGGCTGTCTGGGGAGGCCTTAAATAGCTGTGAAAAGAAGAGAAGCGAAAAGCAAAGGAGAAAAGGAAAGATATAAGCATCTGAATGCAGAGTTCCAAAAAATAGCAAGAAGAGATAAGAAAGCCTTCCTCAGCGATCAATGCAAAGAAATAGAGGAAAACAACAGAATGGGAAAGACTAGGGATCTCTTCAAGAAAATTAGAGATACCAAGAGAACATTTCATGCAAAGATGGGCTTGATAAAGGACAGAAATGGTATGGACCTAACAGAAGCAGAAGATATTAAGAAGACATGGCAAGCATACACAGAAGAACTGTACAAAAAAGATCTTCACGACCCAGATAATCACGATGGTGTGATCACTGACCTAGAGCCAGACATCCTAGAATGTGAAGTCAAGTGGGCCTTAGAAAGCATCACTATGAACAAAGATAGAGGAGGTGATGGAATTCCAGTTGAGCCATTTCAAATCCTGAAAGATGATGCTGTGAAAGTGCTGCACTCACTATGCCAGCAAATTTGGAAAACTCAGCAGTGGCCACAGGACTGGAAAAGGTCAGTTTTCATTCCAATCCCAAAGAAAGGCAATGCAAAGAATGCTCAAACTACCACACAATTGCACTCATCTCACATGCTAGTAAAATAATGCTCAAAATTCTCCAAGCCAGGCTTCAGCAATACATGAACCGTGAACTTCCTGATGTTCAAGCTGGTTTTAGAAAATGCAGAGGAACCAGAGATCAAATTGCCAACATCCTCTGGATGATGGAAAAAGCAAGAGAGTTCCAGAAAAACATCTATTTCTGCTTTATTGACTATGCCAAAGCCTTTGACTGTGTGGATCACAATAAA
Source organism: Bubalus bubalis (assembly GCF_019923935.1). Classification (NCBI taxonomy): domain Eukaryota; kingdom Metazoa; phylum Chordata; class Mammalia; order Artiodactyla; family Bovidae; genus Bubalus; species Bubalus bubalis. The sequence goes on along the minus strand of NC_059177.1, from coordinate 20,256,051 downwards.
CTGTGGAAAATTCTGAAAGAGATGGGAATACCAGACCACCTGACCTGCCTCTTGAGAAACCTATATGCAGGTCAGGAAGCAACAGTTAGAACTGGACATGGAACAACAGACTGGTTCCAAGTAGGAAAAGGAGTACGTCAAGGCTGTATATTGTCACCCTGCTTATTTAACTTCTATGCAGAGTACATCATGAGAAACGCTGGACTGGAAGAAACACAAGCTGGAATCAAGATTGCCGAGAGAAATCTCAATAACCTCAGATATGCAGATGACACCACCCTTATGGCAGAAAGTGAAGATGGAACAACAGACTGGTTCCAAGTAGGAAAAGGAGTACGTCAAGGCTGTATATTGTCACCCTGCTTATTTAACTTCTATGCAGAGTACATCATGAGAAACGCTGGACTGGAAGAAACACAAGCTGGAATCAAGATTGCCGAGAGAAATCTCAATAACCTCAGATATGCAGATGACACCACCCTTATGGCAGAAAGTGAAGATGGAACAACAGACTGGTTCCAAGTAGGAAAAGGAGTACGTCAAGGCTGTATATTGTCACCCTGCTTATTTAACTTCTATGCAGAGTACATCATGAGAAACGCTGGACTGGAAGAAACACAAGCTGGAATCAAGATTGCCGAGAGAAATCTCAATAACCTCAGATATGCAGATGACACCACCCTTATGGCAGAAAGTGAAGAGGAACTCAAAAGCCTCTTGATGAAAGTGAAAGTGGAGAGTGAAAAAGTTGGCTTAAAGCTCAACATTCAGAAAACGAAGATCATGGCATCTGGTCCCATCACTTCCTGCGAAATAGATGGGGAAACAGTGGAAACAGTGTCAGACTTTATTTTTTTTGGCTCCAAAATCACTGCAGATGGTGACTGCAGCCATAAAATTAAAAGACTCTTACTCCTTGGAAGGAAAGTTATCACCAACCTAGATAGCATATTGAAAAGCAGAGACATTACTTTGCTAACAAAGGTCCATCTAGTCAAGGCTATGGTTTTTCCTGTGGTCATGTATGGATGTGACAGTTGGACTGTGAAGAAAGCTGAGCGCTGAAGAATTGATGCTTTTGAACTGTGGTGTTGGAGAAGACTCTTGAGAGTCCCTTGGACTGCAAGGAGATCCAACCAGTCCATCCTAAAGGAGATCAGCCCTGGGATTTTTTTGGAAGGAATGATGCTAAAGCTGAAACTCCAGTACTTTGGCCACCTCATGTGAAGAGTTGACTCATTGGAAAAGACTCTGATACTGGGAGGGATTGGGGGCAGGAGAAGGGGACGACAGAGGATGAGATGGCTGGATGGCATCACAGACTCGATGGACGTGAGTCTGAGTGAACTCCGGGAGTTGGTGATGGACAGGGAGGCCTGGCGTGCTGGGATTCATGGGGTCACAAAGAGTCGGACATGACTGAGTGACTGAACTGAACTGAACTGAACTGAAGAGACTCTATGCTTGACTTTTTGTACTAAAGTAGGATTTAGAAAGCTGTAAATATTCAGGTAATGTTCCTGGGGGTGTTAGAGGGTATAATCGCTAGCTAAACTTTTTCTGTGCACTTATTTAGCCTATCCTGAATGTACTAATGTGAAAGCAAATGGCTCATCTGTTTAAGTGAAATGGCTTTTCAAGCTTAGCTAGCCCCCACAGGAGGAATATGTGGTGGTAGTATAGACCATGGAGTGTAGTTGATAGAGTCAGATGACCTGGATTGGAATCCCATCCCTACCTCTTCCCAGTTGTGTGCACTTTATGTATGTTACTTTATCTCTAAGATTCTATTTCCATTTAGGAATATATGCCCATCAACTAGGGCTGTCCTATAGATAAAGAGGTAAACTATGGAATGCCCTTAGAGGTCAATAAATATTTTTTATAAGTCTGGGATTCAAGAGTCCTCAAACATTTTATTTATTTTTTAACCAAGAGACTACACTACAGTTTAGAAATATATCCACTTAAAATTAAGCTGTTTTTTTTTAATTTCATGAGCTTAAAGTTACGTAAAATTTGAATCAGCTCACACTCTTAGATATTTAGCAATAGAATATTCTTCCTATTTTGATTGGCATCTGATTGTTGCTCCTCTAAAACTATTTTGTTTTGGTTTGCCTTGCTTGTCTGTCTTTATCTGGTTCTCTGAAAGTGCACCTGCTTCCCACATCCTTGTATCCTTTGCTAATCTAGCTCTTCTCTGAAGTTTTTGAAAGTTGATGCTCTTGTGTAGTAGGTCTTGGGAATCACTGGTCAAGAAAATAGATTCCTCTGTAGATTTGAAATTAAACAACAGCAAACATGTAAACTAAAAATACATCTTGACATGCTCCCAGTGAGCATGCCTCAATCACATGACCTTGAGATAACTCCAGGGAAAGCTGAGAATTGTTCCATTGCACCCCAAAAGAAGGCAATGAAATGGAATTTAATGAACAATTAGTTAGTTTTCTCTTGCTCCCATTGTTAAAAAGAAAATGTCACATCGTAGTTGTCTTTCTCATCTTAATCACAGTCACTGTCTGATTTAAAGGTTAAGTTTTAGACAACTTATAGTTTTCTGGGTCTTGTGTAGACATTAGTTGGTATCTTTTAAATTTCTACATCTAGATAGTTTTTTGATGTCCCTGAACACAAATTATTTTTTTGCTGTCACTTAATATACATTTTAAGCTGAACATACATTGAATGCTCCAAAATTCATTTCATAAAGCACGGATTTTTGGTGGTTATGAAATGTGAGATTGAAAATTATTGGCATCAATACATAATTTTGACAGGATAGGCATTTGACTTTAAATTAAGGACACCAAAAATACTGATGTAGTCTAGTCACTAAGTCATGTCTGACTCTTTGTGATCCCATGAACTGTAACCCACCAGGTTCCTCTATCCATGTGATTTCCCAGGCAAGAATACCGGAGGGGTTGCCATTTCCTTCTTCAGGGGATCTTCCTGATTCAGGAATTGAACCCACCTCTTCTGCATTGGCAAGTGGATTGTTTACCACTGATCCACCAGGGAAGGCCCCAAATACTGATAAAATCATATTAGGACAAAAAAGTAGACTTGGTGGCAATCACCAGTCCAGCTTTTCTTGTTGTTGTTATCTTTTCACAAGCACCTAAACGTTCTTACTCTAGATATCTCAGTGGTTGATGAAGATTTTCTTTAAACTCTGATTGTTTCTAACCTCCCTCCCACTGTTTTATCACACAAAGTCTCTCCTTTAGTTATAACTCTGTTTGAGTGAGTCTACCTACTATACTAGAAATGCAGTCTCTGAAAATGCCTGTCTGATAATGTCTTGCTCAAGCTACAACTCTCTGTGTGGTCATCTTTCAAAATTTTCAACCCATTTTGCTTTCTTACTTGTGATATCCCAGAGCATTGGCTCTTAATATGTCCAATCCTGGTGATTGGACAAATTAATGCATTTATATATTTGACCCGTATTTTTGTTTCAGTTACTTGGGTCCTGTGTCATTTAGGACATGATAAATTAATTTGTGATCCGCCAAAATCTCAATGACTTATAAAATGAAAGGTACTGCCTATTCTTTGTGGATCAGCTGTGGTTCTGCTTTATGCTGTGTTCACTGCAGGGGCTAGACTGCTGGAGCAGCCTCTATCAGGAGCATTTTGATTGTTGTATCAGTGGGAGAAGAAACATGGCACTTACATCCTGACTGTAGAACTTCTGCTTGGAAAAGCTGTGTATCACTTCTGCTTTCTTTTCCTAGACAAAATGAAGCATCCTTTCATTTTGAGTTCAACTTTATTGGAATGTATTATCCATCCTCAGGGAGGAACACGCTAAAGAAAATTGACAAATAGTAATACTAAATCAAATCTCTTATGATTATACTGTGGAAGTGAGAAATAGATTTAAGGGACTAGAGCTGATAGACGGTGTGCCTGATGAACTATGGAATGAGGTTCGTGACATTGTACAGGAGACAGGGATCAAGACCATCCTCATGGAAAAGAAATGCAAAACAGCAAAATAGCTGTCTGAGGAGGACTTACAAATAGCTGTGAAAAGAAGAGAAGTGAAAAGCAAAGGAGAAAAGGAAAGATATTTACATTTGAATGCAGAGTTCCAAAGAATAGCAAGGAGAGATAGAAAGCTTTCCTCAGCGATCAATGCAAAGAAATAGAGGAAAACAACAGAATGGGAAAGACTAGAGATCTCTTCAAGAAAATCAGAGATACCAAAGGAACATTTCATGCAAAAATGGGCTTGTTAAAGGACAGAAATGGTATGGACCTAACAGAAGCAGAAGATATTAAGAAGAATACACAGAAGAACTGTACAAAAAAGATCTTCATGACCCAGATAATCACAATGGTATGATCACTGACCTAGAGCCAGACATCCTGGAATGTGAAGTCAAGTGGGCCTTAGAAAGCATCACTACAAACAAAGCTAGTGGAGGTGATGGAATTCCAGTTGAGCCATTTCAAATCCTGAAAGATGATGCTGTGAAAGTGCTGCACTCACTATGCCAGCAAATTTGGAAAACTCAGCAGTGGCCACAGGACTGGAAAAGGTCAGTTTTCATTCCAATCCCAAAGAAAGGCAATGCAAAGAATGCTCAAACTACCACACAATTGCACTCATCTCACATGCTAGTAAAATAATGCTCAAAATTCTCCAAGCCAGGCTTCAGCAATACATGAACCGTGAACTTCCTGATGTTCAAGCTGGTTTTAGAAAATGCAGAGGAACCAGAGATCAAATTGCCAACATCCTCTGGATGATGGAAAAAGCAAGAGAGTTCCAGAAAAACATCTATTTCTGCTTTATTGACTATGCCAAAGCCTTTGACTGTGTGGATCACAATAAACTGTGGAAAATTCTGAAAGAGATGGGAATACCAGACCACCTGACCTGCCTCTTGAGAAACCTATATGCAGGTCAGGAAGCAACAGTTAGAACTGGACATGGAACAACAGACTGGTTCCAAGTAGGAAAAGGAGTACGTCAAGGCTGTATATTGTCACCCTGCTAATTTAACTTATGTGCAGAGTACATCATGAGAAACGCTGGGCTGGAGTAAGCACAAGCTGGAATCAAGATTGCCGGGAGAAATCTCAATAACCTCAGATATGCAGATGACACCACCCTTATGGCAGAAAGTGAAGAGGAACTCAAAAGCCTCTTGATGAAAGTGAAAGTGGAGAGTGAAAAAGTTGGCTTAAAGCTCAACATTCAGAAAATGAAGATCATGGCATCTGGTCCCATCACTTCCTGCGAAATAGATGGGGAAACAGTGTCAGACTTTATTTTTTTTGGCTCCGAAATCACTGCAGATGGTGACTGCAGCCATGAAATTAAAAAACGCTTACTCCTTGGAAGGAAAATTATGACCAACCTAGATAGCATATTGAAAAGCAGAGACATTACTTTGCCAACAAAGGTCCATCTAGTCAAGGCTATGGTTTTTCCTGTGGTCATGTATGGATGTGACAGTTGGACTGTGAAGAAAGCTGAGCGCTGAAGACTTGATGCTTTTGAACTGTGGTTGGAGAAGACTCTTGAGAGTCCCTTGGACTGCAAGGAGATCCAACCAGTCCATCCTAAAGGAGATCAGTCCTGCGTGTTCATTGTAAGGACTGAAGCTGAGGCTGAAACTCCAGTACTTTGGCCACCTCATGTGAAGAGTTGACTCATTGGAAAAGACTCTGATACTGGGAGGGATTGGAGGCAGGGGGAGAAGGGGACGGACAAAGGATGAGATGGCTGGATGGCATTACCGACTTGATGCACATGAGTTTGAATGAACTCCTGGAGTTGGTGATGAACAGGGAGGCCTGGCGTGCTGTGGTTCATGGGGTGGCAAAGAGTTGGACGCAACTGAGCGACTGAACTGAACTGAATACAATCCATCACTGGGAGATATACATCATGTAGTACATTTATTTAATTGTTTTGTTCCATTTGAGTTACATACCTAACCTTAGTATAAAATCATGTACAAGAGTAAGAAAGTTCCTTTTGAAAGTTAGCAGCATGCTGTTTATAATGAATAGGTACCAGGAACTTACAGACTCATAAGTTTGAGTTGATGACATCATTTCTGTTAGCCTAAGGAATAGTTTTTATAATGGCCCTCTGATGAAATACAGACACAAGGACCTTCGCACTTCGTGGGTCACCTGTGGTTCAGCTTCATGCTGTGTTTACTGGAGGAACTAGGTTTCTTGTCCTTTGGTACAAATAACCTTGTTCTAATTTCATGTTTTCCCAATTCTGAAGAATAGGATGTTGAACAAACTACCTTCCCTGGTGATTACTTTCCAGTCTGGTGCATTTCTTCACAGTCTACTCCCTCCTTCGATTCTTGCTGTGACTCAGACCATTTCAGAAATCTGAACATTTGAGCAAAATTTCCACAGTAGAGGACAATGAAGCAATTAGATCCCATTATCATTTGTCTTGCCTTCTTCGATCTGTGTTTAGCATTTTTAGCTTTAATTTAATAACACCATCTCTTATTATTAAATACATTTAGAATTCACTTTGGTGGCTAATTTTTAAAAGGAATTTCCCCTTTGGAAAACCTCTAAAATAGTTTGTTAAAATCTGTGGACTTTCTTATGACCACTTTGCTTCCTCTTTTTAATTCTCTTTCTCTTTCCCTCTCTTTCTCCTTTTTCCCTCTCTTCCCTTCCTCTCTGTCTCTACCTTTCTGCTTTTCTCTTCTTTCTGTTTTCTGTCTCTTTCTTGCACCCACTCTGCTTATATCCATCTCTTCCTCTCATTCACTTTTCTCTCATTCTTCCTCTTTCTTTCCTTCCTTTCTTCTTTCTTTCCTTTTCTTTCTTTGTTCCTCCCTACCTCCCTCTCTTTCTTCCTTCCTTCTTTCCTACCTTCCTTCTTTCTATTTTTAAGTATTTTACTGGCAGTTAGATAGGAATTTGGTTTAGTACAGTTTTTCCCTAGCATTTAATATCAGAAACTTTGTTAAGGATACTGGGTCTTTTGTCAAATTCAGATCAGACTCAATATGACATGCATAAAATATGTCGGTTCTGCCTCTAGTACAAAAAATTGTAAACTAGTGGCTGAAAGGCATGTAGGGACTTCTCTAAAGAATTCAGACATGCTCATTTCTCTGACTCATTCCCAGAAAGGATGCCAAAAGAATGGCTCTGCCTCTCCATGTGTACTTATTCCAAATGCCCCTGAAATAACTTACCTTTAATCAGTCCAAGCAGCTTACACATTTGCTTTCATTACTGACAATACAGATCCAGCACCACTTTGGGCCCTTTAAATGGTAAACAGTACCAGAGCACAGGGACTTATAAAGCAAAGCAAGAGCAGATGTCCTCTAATGGATTTCAAACGATTATTAGCACCTCAGTCCTTTTTTTTTCAAACTTGTAAATATACTATTGTCAGGATTTATATGTAGTTGTTCCCCTCAGCCAGATGCATGCCCTTAATCTCTCTTTTCTGTCAGCTTTACACAGTCCATGTCTTAGCATTAATTCATATACACATCCATTCATATCACAGGTATTTATGGAGCTCCTGTCACCTGTCAGGTATGCCATTAGGTACTAAAATCCTGTAGTTAAAGGCTCAGTTCCTGCCCTCAAGGAACTGAGTCTAGACAGAGACAAGCCAGGAAAGGATCATGTTGAGTCCAGAGAGGTAGATGCTATGATCCAAGACCCAGAGTCCTCTGAAAGTATAGAAGGAGTCACCAACTCACCCCTGGGGAAATCGTCATTCTACAAAGAAGGACCTTCCATTGGTCTGTGATCTATATTATCATCATGATTTATCTGGCTTGAGGCAGTCTTTCTCCATTTTTTTTCTTTGTGTGTGTGTGTGTGTGTGTGAACCTTTCAGGTTCCATCCAAGAGCAAGATTTAGTTTGCTGTTAGTGTATGTCTTTACAGAGAGAATTTTTAAAGCAAATATGTCTTTGAAATCTGTCATACATACAGAAAAAGTATGATCATGAGTGTGAAGCATTACATATAATAAGCATGCCTGTGACCAGGACCTAGACTAAGAAACAGCATGTTTTCAGTCCCTAAGATTTCCCTTTGTGCTCCTGCCCAAGTGGCACTGCCACTAGAATGGACACAATCTTGATTTCTACCACCACAGATTAATTTTTCCAAGGTTTGAAATTCACATAAGTGCAGTGTGGTCATATAACTGTTATTCTTCTGTGTTTGTCTTTTCCGAGCCAACTTCATGTTTGTGAGACCCACGCATGTTGTAGGGTTTGGTCGTAGTTTACACATTCTTTTTGATTTGTAGGATTTGATCTCGGAGAAGGCAATGGCACCCCACTCCAGTACTCTTGCCTGGAAAATTCCATAGATGGAGGAGCCTGGTAGGCTGCAGTCCATGGGGTCGCTAAGAGTCGGACACGACTGAGCAACTTCACTTTCACTTTTCACTTTCATGCTTTGGAGAAGGAAATGGCAGCCCACTCCAGTGTTCTTGGCTGGAGAATCCCAGGGTCGGGGGAGCCTGGTGGGCTGCTGTCTATGGGGTCGCACAGAGTCGAACACGACCGAAATGACTTAGCAGCAGCAGCAGCAGCACGATTAGATCTAATTGTATGCTCCTTTGTATGACTGTACCAGAGCTTATTTTCTGTTGAGGGATATTTGGGTGCATGGACTTTGAATACCACTAATGTCCCTTTCAATTAAAATCATTAGCAAATAACAATAGCCACCTAGATTTGAGTAACATTATTTTCATTTTCTTATCTTTACTTGTTTGGTTATTGCCTACTTATAACAAGTTATACCAGTTTGTGTTATTGTTTTAGTGGTGATATAAAGTTTCTTTTAAAATAATTGATTGCAATAAATGAACTAAAGGATTATTCAAATCTTTTAGTCATAATAAAAAGAATAATATTCAGATTATATCAATATCAGGGAGGTAGAATTCAAATAGACATGTTTATAAAAAATGAGTTTAGAGGCTTGTTTTTTTTGTTGTTGTTAGAAGTTAATAATTTATGTGCCTAGCATGTAATTTTATCAGTTAACATCCTCAGCCAGTTGGTTTAATAATGTATCAAAGTGTGTGGCATTAATACAGGCTTGCCTGGTTACCATCCAGTAAATCAGCATGTCAAGAGTTTAAACACATCTGGGAAAGAACTTCAGCAAGCAGTCTGGGCAATGGAAAGAGGGACATGGCAATGCAAGGACAGAAACCACATGGAAACCAGATTGATGAATAGGTTAAAGAAGCAATGCTGACTATGTATATACACTTCTTCCTGGTTCTTGAGACCCTGATTTGGAAGATCAAAGACTGATTTGAATCTTATTCCCTTATGGTTTAATAATTGTACTCGCAATTAAAATCTACTTATTATGTGCAGTTTATGCTATTAGTGTATGCTATTAGTTTTTAGTTTATGTCATTAATTCTTCCAAACCTGAAAGAAAAGTGTATATTATTGTAATAGGTTGAATAATGCCCCAAAGATGTCCATGTCCAAAGCCCCAAGACCCGTGAATCTATTATTTTTCACTGCAAAGGAAAGATTTTTCCAGGTGGGCCCAATGTAATCACAGAAGTCCCTAAAAATGTGACAGATGGGGTCGGAGTGAAGTGGTATGAGAACTTGGCCTGCTCTTGCTGTCTTTGAAGACGGGAGCCAGGAGCTGGAAAAGCAAATAGCTCCCACTCAGAGACCACAGGAGGGGTTGTTGTTGTTTAGTTGCTGAGTCATGTCAGATTCTTTCGCACCACCACAGGCTCCTCTGTTCATGGGATTTCCCAGGCAAGAATACTGGTGTGGGTTGCCATTTCCTTCTCCAGAGGATTTTCCTGACCCATGTCTCCTGCATTGCAGGTGGATTCTTTATCACAGAGCCACCTGGGAAGCCCAATAGGAAGGAATTTAGCCTGCAAATGCCTTCCTTGATTCTGAGGCAGTGAGACCCAGATTGTACTTCTGATCCACAAGAATATAACAGAACACATTTATGTTGTTTAAACTGCTAAATTTGTGGTAATTTGTTTTGGCAGCCAAAACAAACTAATACAGTTACATAAGAAGAATTGGACAGAGCCAAGATAAGGCATTGATCTCAAGGTGATAACTAGAACTGGCTGCACTGGAAATGCAAGATCTATTTCATTCCAAAACTAATACTCTGATTGTTAACTCCAATGATCTGAGACTAGAATCCAGGTTGGGTCATTAAATGATTTAGATGTTTTAATTTACCCATTGGAAGGGAGAAAGATAATTAGATAGGCTTCAAAGTTCTGAGGACTGAAAAAGGAAAGTCATCACATGCACAAAAAGATTTATGAATTACAAGCCTTTCTTATACACTTTTGTATAAAGTGGTATTTGTAAGAATGTTCATAATGCAGATAGCAGAAAAGCCAACTCAAACTGGCTGAACAATAAAGGGACATTTTTGGCATACATAATAGTAAAAATAAAAGTTCACTGCTGTTTCAGCTTTTAATTTAAACTTGATCCATCATTACAGTGAGATCATAATTTCTTCCTTTCTTCCTCCCCTCCTGCCTTCCCTCCCTTCTTTACTTCCTTCCTTCCTTCTCTGCCTTTCTTTGTCTTGTTTACATTTAGAAAGCTAGCTCTCCCTGGGTCCCTAGATGACTGTCTGAACCTCCTGTGGCTATATATTTATTCCCTTTGCACAAAAAGGCAAGAAAAAGAGAATGCCTTTATACTAGGACTCTCAGCAAAAAAGAAAAGGAAAGAAACAGTTAAAAATAAAATGAAATTCACAGTAATTGAAAAGTTTAGATCACATGCTGCTACTGTCCTATGAAATGAGAAACCCATCTTGCCTAGATTGTAGCTGTCTCTGGAAAAAAATGAACTTCACTGAAACCAAATATTGATTCTCACATAGAAATCAGGAGCCACCAAAAGGAGGACTGGTTCTTACATGACAGAGGCAGCCAAACACACAATCAGAAGGAGGAAGTAGTTCTGCCAAGGACGTAGAGTTGATACATTAGATATGAGGTTAATTCATTCACATTTGGGAAGATAAAAACTGAAATCCATTGCATTTACGAATAGTCTCTGTCAGAACAATTTAACTATGTGAGGCCGATACAAACATTTTATGGGAGTTTGATCTTGCTGCAGCCAGTAACATATGCAATGAAGGACTCTATAATTTGTTTATAGTATTCTCTTCCTATATCCTTTTTTGATCTATTTAATAGTATTAAAGCACTTCTTGGAAAATGTTTGGCAGGACTCCATATAGATGGCCAATCCCTTTATTACTTAGCAGTTATTATTCCTAGCCCAAAGTCACAGATTTTTCTATTGCTTTAAGAAAATTTCAACAGTGAGAGGGTGACAATCTTCTAGATTCTATTTATAAGAACTCTCAACTCCCCATTAAATGCATAGCCAAGAAATATTAATCAGTTGCCAATAAACAGCTCTGTGCTGAAATTCACATATGTTTCTTCTCAGAAATAGCATATGCTTGAATGAAAACTGAAGAACTGTGTCCTCTGGAGACAACATATTTGTTATTAAGTTTCATTACGTGCTTTTTTTGTCATGACTGAACTATCAGTTAAAATGTCAGTTAGTAGTTGGGAAGAAAAAAGACTGGTTACTCTTTTCAATAAATTTCTGATTGCTGATTACATAGAGGGGGAACTATGCTAATGTTTGTCTCTGAATTCTTTACTTAGTTGGCAAAATAACTTGATAGTTAATATGTCTCTCTGGCTTCCCTGGTGGCTCAGACGGTAAAGAGTCCACCTACAATGCTGGAGACCTGGGTTTGATCCCTGGGTTCAGAAGATCCCCCCTGAGGAAGGTATGGCAACCCACTCCAGTATTCTGGCCTGGAGAATCCCCATAAACAGAGGAGCCTGGCAGGCTACAGTCCATGGGGTCGCAGAGTTGGACAAGACTGAGCAACTAAGCACAGCACACAAAGTCCTCTTAACCAAATTCAAAATCAGCTATTATTCCATTGGCTGTGTGACCACAGCTAACCTCTATAACCGTGTAAAATGACAGTACTGATAATATTAATTTCACTTTGTAGGTTTGCTGTAAAAAATGAGAAGATACGTGCAATGTATTGAGTACAATGCTTGACATATGGAGAGCATACAGTGAATGTAGCAAATATTGTCACTATCTGATCCTTACACCAATTTTTACAGATGAAAAAACTGAAGTTTAAAGAGTTTAAACAATTTACCCAAAGTTTCATAATCTAATGGATGCCATCTCATACTGGTTTGCCCAATGCTCATTTCCTGAAGTAGGCATTATACACTTTTGGCACAAACTATTCAGTTTCTAGTTGCAAGTACATCTATCTCCCACTGAAACCAAGATTTATGAGGAAAGGAATTGTGACTATTTTTGCACTGTTGTCCCAGGACTTAGCATAATTCTAGTCACATATGACAGCTCCAGTAAGAATTTATTGAAAAATATATCAATACATTTTACAAACATAATTTTCCAACCAGAGAAAACCATGATTGCTTCTCATTAAGTATATAAATAATAGAAATATGAATTTTCGAAGTATTTCATATGTCATATGTGACTTGAGGCGTATTACATATAACATGAAATTAGTCTTCAGTCATTTACAGGGTTTACATCTGTTAATTGTGCACACCTATTTGCAGTCAGTGGATCTCATTGCGAATTATAGCACTATCGTTAATGAGCCTTGCTGCCCCAAATGTTAACAATTTGCTCCTAAACTGAGTCCGTGAAAATTTCTGCTGACAGATTACTTTGAACTAATACTAGGAAGTTCTTGATCTGGAAAAGCAGAGAATCATCATCAGTATGTGAAAAATTGCAATGTAACATTATAGATGCAAATGAAATAAATATTGGCAAAAATAATTATTATTGCTTATGGGAGGATTAATAGTTTCAGTCTGCCCTGTTGTCTGTTGAGGTTTAATTTAATTCCGTGGCATGTATTAACTGAGGAAATTAATTTGGGTTTAATTATTGTGTGTAGCTGTTAATGCGCTCACTTTTGATGAATATTTAGTTACAATAAACCACCAGCCCAGCAGCTGTGCTTATACTCATTTGCTGATAGGGAGTGTCTGATGAAGGAAGCAGTTTGTATTGGATGGATTCCAAGTGCAGTGTCAATGGTTGTAGGTAGCTGTGATTTAGGGAGACCTGTGATTTAGGGGCTTGGAGTGAGAAGAGCACAAGATTTGGGTGCTGGCTGTGCTGGTAACAAGCTGTGTGTAATACTAAGCCTCAACTGGAGAACGGTATGAGAAAGCCAACTTATCCTAGGAATTTGTTTTGAAAACAAAATTAATTTATTCATGTGAAAACAGATTTATGAACTGTAAATTTCTACTTTAAATGAATGGAATTTCTATGCTAACCTTTTCATTTATCCATTTAATGACTAATTCATTTTAAAAGTTACATAGGATTAAACAGGTGCCTATGAAGCAGTCAAGAAAGCATTTGTTGATGAATGCAGCTTGATTAAGTATGAACATCCGTTTACCACAAATATTACCATGAATACAACAAGAAAGATGATTGAATCCTCTTACTCATTTCAAGAAGTAACTGACACCACATAATTCCTGTATGACAGGACTTCCCTGGTGGTTCAGTGGTTAAGTCTCTGCACTTCCAATGCAAGAGGTGGAGGTTTGATCCCTGGTCAGGAATTAAGATCCTGCATGTCTTGCAACCAAATAAACTAAACAAATAAAATGTATAACTTGAAAAGTTTTGAACAGATTTATTTTTTAAAAATTCCTGTATGGCCACAAGTTATAAGATTAAGATGTGTGCATTCTGGAGCCGGACTACCTTGGCATAATCACAGCATAGTTTGTCAGCTGGATGACTGGGCTGTTTATTTCATGTTTCTAAACCTCAGTCTCCTCATCTGAGAACTTCAGGCATAACACTTCAGAAGACTGTTGTGAGAGTTAAATGTGGCAATGTATGTAAAAGGGTATGCAGAAACACTGGCTGGAAGTTTCTCAGTAAATGTTAACTTTGCCTTACTAGAAGATTTTGCCATTTTAATAGTATTCTTTGCAGTGGCATGTGACTATTGAACTATTAAAAATGAAGACAGGTAATATCTCTGTATAAACAATGAGGATTACTGACTCTGGGCCTGGGTATGTTTCATATCCATACACTCAAGTTTTCTCTTGCTGTTCTCTTCTTGTATCCAGGCCCAGGGGTTCCCTTTCAGTGAGTAAAGTAATAATGTTGAGCTGTCTCATCTCACACTGGAGGCCTGTTGGCTCAGTGGGGCAGTTACAACTCTTATCTCTTCTACGTGTGTTCTACTCATCCCTGGGATGCTGGGAAATAAATGTCTGGGAGGGGAAACATACAAAAGGTTCAGTGAGAGAAGCTGGCCTCAAGTTAATGGAATCTGGCTTTTTTGAAAGAAAACAATTCACTAGAGAAGCCTGCTGTATTCATTCAGCAGAGAGGCTGTTGGCCTTTCTTCATATGTGTTTGATTCTCATTTTCTCACCCAGGGCTCCTTTTACAAAGGAGATCAAATTGGGTGGATGTTAACCCTTCCATGCATTTTACCCTTGGCTGGTGTGCATATGTGACAGGTCAGTCTTTGCTTTTATAGGAATATATGTATATGTGTGTATACATATGTTTATACATGTATATATGTATTCATATGTATACATACAGCCCACTCCAGTATTCTTGCCTGGAAAATCCCATGTACAGAGGAGCCTAGCAGACTACTAGTCCATGGGGTCACAAATAGTCACACATGACTGAAGTGACTTAGCATGCACACACACACACACACACACACACACACACATATATATATCTCCACTCTTTGTGACGCCATGGACTGTAGTCTGTCAGGCTCCCCTGTACATGGGATTTTTCAGGCAAGAATACTGGAGTGGGTTGCCATTTCCTTCTCCAGGGGACCTTCCCAACCCAAGGATAGAATCCTTGTCTCCTGTGTCTCCTGCCTTCCACCAAGCCATCTGGGAAACACATGTATGTATGTATGTGTATATTATTTGTTAAGAAAGAGTAGCAAATTCATTCAGTCGGTCAGCAAGTATTTATTGATTGTGTACTCTGTTATGGTTTAAAGTGTCATCAACCATCCAGTAAAGAGACAAAACTAACATCTAAATTTTCTCGAGTGTTTTTTACACAAGTCAGTATGCTATGCTAAAGCTTAAATAGTTAATCTTCATAAATCTTTATGGTGCAGATATCATTAGATTTAAGGAGCTTAAATAACTTGCTCAAGGACATTTAGCTAATGAGTGGTTGAGCTTGGATTTGAAATGACTACGTCTAACTTGCATGAGTATCATGCTATAGCCTCCACTGTATGAGCTAAAAAATAGCAAAGAGACATTCTAACCTCCACACAAGACTTACTTGACTAAATAGACAGATATAAGCATGTTTCACAAAATTCATAATGTATATATTTATATGTTTGTGCATAGTCAGTTGTGTCTGATTCTTTTGCAACCCCCTGGATTGTAGCCCATCAGGCTTCTCTATCCATGGAATTTTCCAAAGAATTCTGGAGTTGGTTGCCGTTTGCTAATCCAGGGGATCTTCCTGACCCAGGGATCGAACCACCATCTCTTGTTTCTCTTGCATTGGCAGGCAGATTCTTTACCACTGAGCCCCCTGGGAAGCCCATATACATGTACACACACACACACAAACACACACACATTTATTGTGCTCATTTGACATGCTAACAAGGTAATGCTCAAAATCCTGCAAGCTAGGCTTCAACAGTATGTGAACTGAGAACTTCCAGATGTAGAAGCTAGATTTAAAAAAGAAGAGGAATTAGAGATCAAATTGAAAACATTCATTGGATCTTAGAAAAAGCAAGAGAATTCCAGTAAGTTATCTACTTCTACTTCATTGACTATGCTAACACCTTTGTGTGGATCACAATGAACTGTGGAAAATTATTCAGTGGATAGGAATACAAGACCACCTTACCTGTCTCCTGAAAAACCTGTATGTTGGCCAAGTTAGAACTGGACATGGAATAATGGACTGGTTGAAAATTGGGAAAGGAGTACATCAAGGCTGTATATTGTCACCCTGCTTATTTAACTTTATGCCAAGTACACCATGCAAAATGTTGGGCTGGATGACTCATAAGCTGGAATCAAGATTGTGGGGAGAAATATTAACAACCTCAGATATTCAGATGATGACCACTCTAATAGCAGAAAGTGAAGGGGAACTAAAGAGCTTCTTGATGAGGGTGAAAGAGGAGAGTGAAAAAGCTGAGGTTTAGAACTCAGCATTCAAAAAACTAGAATCATGGCATCCAGTCCCATCACTTCAGGCAAATAGATGGGGAAAAAGTGGAAACAGTGACTGATTTTATTTTCCTGGGCTCCAAAACCACTATGGATCCAACTTCAGCCAGAAAATTAAAAGACACATACTCCTTAAAAGCTATGACAAACCTAGACAGCATATTAAAAAGCAGAGATATCACTTTGCTGACAAAGGTCCATATAGTCAAAGCTGTGGTTTTTCCAGATGTCATGTATGTATGTGAGAGGTGCACCATAAAGAAAGGTGAGCACTGCAGAATAGATGCTTTTCGCTTTTTGTGGTGCTAGAGAAGACTCGTGGGAGTCCCTGGGACAGCAAGGAGACCAACCAGTCAATCCTAAAAGAAATTAGTCCTGAATATTCATTGAAAGGACTGATACTGAAGCTCCAATCCTTTGGTCACCTGATGAGAAGAGTCAACTCATTGGAAAAGACGCTGATGCTGGGAAAGATAGAGGGCAGGAGAAGGGGATGACAGAGGATGAGACGGTTGGATGGCATCACTGATTCAGTGGACATGAGTTTGAGCAAACTCCAGGAGATTGTGAAGGACAGGGAAGTCTGGAGTGCTGCAGTCCATGCTTCTGTGAAACCATCACCACCATTAAGGCCAAAAGCATATCCATTTCCTTCCAAAATTTCCTACCATACCCTTTATTATTAGTTGCATGGGAGTGCATGTGTGTATATGTTAAGATTACTTAACATGAAATCTATACCCTTAGCAGATTTAAGTGTTGAGTATACAGTATATTTAGCTATGTACAGTTATATCTGCTATATAGCAGATCTCCATAAGTTACTTATCTAGCATAACTGAAACATTGTACTCATTGACCATCACCTTTCAATTTCCCCTCTCTCCAGCTGTGGTAACCATCATTCTATGCTTCCATAAATCTGACAATTTCCCACTTCTTCCCCGAGTGCCTTCATACCACTCTATCCATCTTCTTAAGGGTATGCTAAATTTTAGCTAACTAAATGCTAAATTTTACTACCTCTAGCTGGTAAAATGGATTTATAATGATAAAGCAAATGTCTCTTTACTTTCCTGAGCAGTTAAAGAATAATTTTCTCCCTCTTCTGCATTTTTTTTTTCTAGTTAAAGTGCCTGTCAAGAGAAGTAGGCAGCAGCTTCAAAAGCTGAGGCCCCCCTGGGCCTTCAGGGAAGAATGTGCGTTTGTGGACTAGAAACCCACATTGTCTTATGAATTCTGATAAGACCTTAGAATTTGAGAAATCTGGAAAGCAACTTCTTCTTAGTTTTTCTTCTTTTTAAGCTTTACTAAAACTTTTAATTCTCTTTAGTTTTTAACACTCTATACTACACAAATGGTTAAAGTTTGTCTCCGTAGCCTGCTTTACCTAGAAAGCACAAATGCGTGATTGTTGTGATTTTTGAAACGAACCAAGATTGGATTCTCAGAAATCTAGTTTTTGTCATGCAGAAAAGACAGGACAGTCTACTTAAACTTATACACAAATTACAGATGTTCCCACACATTTCCTTGGTTCCCACCTCTTCATGGGTTCTCAGATTTTTCTGACAATAAAAAAGAAAAGGAGTAAACAAATAACCACAGGAACAACCAAACAAAAAATTCAGCTATGGCATTTGCTTGGAAAACTTAGTTCAAAGACTTAGAAATAAAAGTGCAGTATATCTTGAGAAAGTACAGTATCTTGAGAAAATTTTAAGAGACCACGATATTCATTTGTATCCTTCATTCAATCTGATACTCACACTCATCAGATTATTGTGATAAGGGGGCTCTCACAGCCCTCCATTCTGAAATAATTAAAAAAAAAAAATCCAGGTGGTTGCTCATGCATTTTAAACTTAAAGCAACTCTTAAGAAAACATACTGAATGATATTGCTCTTCTAGTTTGAAAAACCTGAGGGAGGAGTTTCTTAGGCCTTGGGTGTGCCCTTGGAAGGATATTTTCCCCCTAATTTCACAGATATCTGCAAAGAGAGTACAGAGAAGTCCCTTGTACCTGTCATCCAGTTTTCTCCAATGCCTATGTCTCATGTAACGATAGTAAAACATCAACACCAGGACATTGCAATGGGTACAATGTGCGCATAGATTTCTGTGTCTACAAGTGTAGATTTGTGTACCACCACCCTAGTCAAGGTACAGAGCATTTGCATCACCACAAAGGAACCCTCCAGTTATTTCTTATAGTCACCCCAAACCACACCCATCCCTATCCCTCACCCCTGGGGAAAAAAACAGAACCAAAAATGAAAGCATTCAGTTGGTCATTTGTGCCACTGTCTTCATGTAAATATATAAATTTCTTTCTTCCTCCTTTCCTCCTATGGGGACACATAATAAAACTGAGGATCTGAACAAGACTTTAATATAAGCTTACATGGGCGATTCCAAGGCTCTATGACATTTCTGATCTCAGTAATATCTGACAGTAAGCAGTTGTGTGAAGCTAGATCTTAATTCCATGCCCAGGAATTGAACTTGGGTAGCCTGGTAGGCTGCAGTCCATGGGGTCACTAAGAGTCAGACACGGCTGAAGGACTTCACTTTCACTTTTCACTTTCATGCACTGGAGAAGGAAATGGCAACCCACTCCAGTGTTCTTGCCTGGAGAATCCCAGGGATGGGGGAGCCTGGTGGGCTGCTGTCAATGGGGTTGCACAGAGTCAGACACGACTGAAGCGACTTAGCAGCAGCAGCAGCAGCAGCAGCAGCAGCCTGGATGAAAACCAGGAATCCCAGCCATCAAACCAGCAAGGGTTAGAGGCTAGAAGCTGTTTATCCCTGAATCTTTTTCCCCAGTAAAAAATGTATTTATCATGGAGACAGAAACTATAAATGCAGATACAAAGTTTATTACTAGAGATAGCACAACAAATACGAGAGCACACAGAGAAATGGTTTGTTTAGTTAAGACAGAGGGAAGGTAGAGATGCACACCTGGAGAGAAAGTGCGTGGGCATCTCCTCAGTGAGGAGGAGTGCCATAAAGAGGTGGTTAAGTCATTTATATAGGTCAGTTCTTCCTGGTCTTTGTCTTTTGTCAAACCAGTTATCTGGTTTATTTTCCCACATTTGACCTACCCTGGGATTCTCCACTGGATGTGCACATAACCCCTCAGCCAAATGGATCTCAAAGTGAAGGCTTCTGGAAGAGCAAGATTCATTATGGCCTGGTATTATCCCCTGAATTTTGACCCACAAGGAGCCTTTCTGCACATGTGCAGAGTCTCCCTTGTCCCCAAAACGGGGGTAGTGGAGCTCCCTTAATCCTTTACTCAGAGTTTCACCCCTCTTTGTCCTTGCCATGACTATTACCTTTACTATTGCCCTGTCTATTATCTTAAGGTGTTTACAAGAGACAAACACTGACTATTTACCCTGTTTCTGTTGTTACTTCCATTTTGGAAGGCAAACAGGAGGCAGACTGTAAATGCCTTAACTGGAGCCCAGCTATCTGTCATCTCAAGAAATCCTAACAGTTGTTAGTATCCAGCCTAAAGTCCACTTCTTCGTGCACCATGAAATATAAACAGAGAGCCAGTTGTAAATGTCTAACCTGAATCCTATCAAGCTTCTCTCTAAAACATAGTAAAGGAATTAGTACTGCATTTCCAGTTGCCAAGGTTTCTTCCCAGAGGAAGTAATCAAGTGGGTGAGAACACATTCTGTCTTTGACTGATAATGCAGTTGTTAGGCCGGCATTCTGTTGCAGGTAGCAATCACTGTTCTGTCCTCCGCCACCAAAGTTCCCAGAGAATATGTTTATTTTCAGTAATTGAAGGTGTCAAACTTCAAGTGAGAATAGGGAGCATGTGCAGTAATTGGACATGGCTTGCTCTGGATATTATGAAGAATAAAGGACATTTAAAAAAACTGGCCTAAGAGAGAATGAGTGAGAGGTACTTTAAAGCTTGAGGAAATAAAAACATTTGAATATGATCACATATTATCAGATACAGGTAATTAAAATTAAAAACTGGCTTGATACCTACCCCTGTAGAAACAGAGGAAAGGATTGAACACCAATGGTTTTGAGACTGCCACTTGGGACTTAATTTTACTTGATGGTTTAAAAGAAGTGTGGCTTTTTGTTGACTCTGAATAAAGAGAAAAAGAAATATGAAAACCCTGGGCTTTACAGGTTCAATAACAGATCAGAAAATTTAGGAGCCAAACTTGGTTATTTGGCTCATCTCTCTGCCTATATATTCTGAAATTTAAATCCATGGAATTAAATAAATTGAGGGAAAAGTTTCAGCCCAATGAGGTTGTAATGCCAAAATTTGGAAAGGAGAATACAAACAGTTGGAATACTTAGCTTGGAGGATAAAAAAGCTAGTGATATATATAGATATAGATATAGATATATATAGATATAGGTATAGATATATATAAGAGATAAAATGCTAATATATAATGCATACACAGTTGCTCAGTCATGTCCGACTCTTTGCAACCCTTTGAACTGTAGCCCATCAGGCTCCTCTGTCCATGGGATTTTTCAGGCAAGAATATTGAAGTGGGTTGCCATTTCCTCCTCTAGGGGATCTTCCTAACCTAGGGATGAAATCCACTTCTCCTGTCTCCTGCATTGCAGGTGGATTCTTTACCCACTGAGCCATTGGGGAAGGCCAAGGTGCCTACTAAGGCACACATAAAAATTAGTCAACACTAATCAGATTAGAGCTGGATTTAAAGGGAAAACCATGAAAAGTATTCTAACTTATTTCACAACCTCTAGACCCTTCTAAGGAGAAGGCAATGGCACCCCACTCCAGTATTCTTGCCTGGAGAATCTCATGGATGGAGGAGGCTGGTAGGCTGTGGTCCATGGGGTTGCAAAGAGTCTGGCACGACTGAGTGACTCTGCTTTCACTTTTCACTTTCACGCATTGGAGAAGGAAATGGCAACCCATTCCAGTGTTCTTGACTGCAGAATCCTAGGGATGGTGGAGCCTGGTGGGCTGCCATCTATGGGGTCGCACAGAGTCAGACATGACTGAAGAGACTTAGCAGCAGCAGCAGACTCTTTTAGCAACAGGAAGGAATGATATTGCACCTTCTTCTCAGTGAGGAGGAAAACATAAACAGAGTCTTTTTTTTTTTTTTTTTTAAATGTGAAAAGGATAAAGGTCTGAAAAAATGTCAAGGCTTTATTTGAGCTCTGAGGAGACCAAGAATGTTACCTTCAAAAGTGAAATGGCTGGTTTTAAGCTTTTAATGAAGCTTGGAGGCAAACAGTTTATAACCCTGGAAATATTTAATTTGGGGAGGTTTATGTTAAGATAATAAAATAATTAGCTTTTCCTCATTAGAGGCATGCAGAGCAGTCTGGTTGTGTGTTCTGGAAAATTACATTTCTGCTCCTTCACTGACTTAACATGTGTGGATTGAGACAGATCAGATAGCTAACTGACAGACGCTTTACACGTTTACCTTGTTTTAACTAATTGCCCGTTCAGAGTCACTGGAGGTTCCATTTTAAATTAATGACTGTGCAGTATTAAATGCAAACATGCATCTACTGAGAAATTAGGAAGGAATAACAAACTCCACCTTGCTTCTTATCCAGGCTCTCACTCAGTTCTTGGTTGCCTGACATTAAAACAGCAGTGGATAGCAAACTGTGGCCCTCCCATCAGATCCAGCCCATCACCTGTTTTTGCAAATAAATTTTATTGGAACATAGCCCATTTGTTAATGTTAGTGTGCAGCTACTTTCCTGTTACTGAAGCAGAACTCAGTAGTTGCCTCAGACATGATATGTCCACAAAGCCTAAACTATTTATTATATGGCCCTACAGGGAAAAAGCTTGCAAACCCCTTCATTAAAGGATACCCACTCCCTCACCCCCTACTATATTTTATAGTAGTTCTTAGGCCAAATGTCATTTTAGCTAGAGACCTTGTTTCTAGTTCTCCTTGATGACCAGTGGAAAGTACACAGTTAGCAAGTAAATGCAGCTTTGGTGTTTTCTCTCAGTCCTTCTTATTAGTCTTAAATGACTCCCAGTGCACGTGTTTGGACAGTCTGCGTGAGTCCATGAAATTCAGAATTAATTTTGGTGACTGATGAAACATGACTTTGGCATTCCTGTGCATCACAATTCATGCTTTCATTGCCACTGAACTTTATTCAGATTATTTTCCTGGCTCATAAGAGCTTCAGGGAATTGACAGAAAAACTACCTGGTACATTCTCTCATTTACCATAAATCTTGTTAATGTGGCATGAAGAAAAGGAAATAAATTTTAATTCACTCCTAAAACCAGAATCTTTGTATGTCCCATCCTCTTTTTTGGGGTAAAGAAGAGGACTGGCGATGCTGACACCTAAGGTCACTACTTGCTTCTCAGGTTTTTAAATAGAGGACTGTAGCTGAGAGGGAACTGCCCCTTCTCCCCTCAACCCCCCAAAAAAACCAGAAAGAAAGAAGAGAATTATGTCTTGATGAATTAGAGAAATGTTTTAATTTTCCATAATCATTTTCCTGCTATATCCAAAGGAAATATGATTTTCTCGCTACTTTTACTTGATTGACCTACTCTACTTTCTTTTCCCCATCAACATATGCAAACTACTTAATTCTGGGAAAGTTTTAAAGAAGTTGGGACCCTAGGCATAGCATCTCCTTATCTTTTATCTTTTATCTCTTAATCATTACACAACAGACCCTTCTATTGAAAAACTAATAACAAGCACAATAAACTGTGGAAAATTCTGAAAGAGATGGGAATACCAGACCACCTGACCTGCCTCTTGAGAAACCTATATGCAGGTCAGGGGGCAACAGTTAGAACTGGACATGGAACAACAGACTGGTTCCAAATAGGAAAAGGAGGACGTCAAGGCTGTATATTGTCACCGTGATTATTTAACTTTTATGCAGAGTACATCATGAGAAACACTGGGCTGGAAGAAGCACAAGTTGGAATCCAGATTGCCGGGAGAAATATCAATAACCTCAGATACGCAGATGACACCACCCTTATGGCAGAAAGTGAAGAGGAACTCAAAAGCCTCTTGATGAAAGTAAAAGAGGACAGTGAAAAAGTTGGCTTAAAGCTCAACATTCGTTATCACCAACCTAGATAGCACATTGAAAAGCAGAGACATTACTTTGCCAACAAAGGTCTGTCTAGTCAAGGCTATGGTTTTTCCAGTGGTCATGTATGGATGTGAGAGTTGGACTATGAAGAAAGCTGAGTGCTGAAGAATTTATGCTTTTGAACTGTGATGTTGGAGAAGACTCTTGAGAGTCCCTTGGACTGCAAGAAGATCCAACCAGTCCATTCTGAAGGAGATCAGGCCTGGGTGTTCTTTGGAAAGAATGATGCTAAAGCTGAAACTCCAGTACTTTGGCCACCTCATGCAAAGAGTTGACTCATTGGAAAAGACTCTGATACTGGGAGGGATTGGGGGCAGGAGGAGAAGGGGACAACAGAGGATGAGATGGCTGGATGGCATCACCGACTCGATGGACATGAGTCTGAGTGAACTCCTGGAGTTGGTGATGGACAGGGAGGCCTGGCGTGCTGTGATTCATGGGGTTGCAAAGAGTCAGACATGACTGAGCGACTGAACTGAACTGAATAACAAGCAGGATAATAAATGCACAAGAACCCCATTTAAATCTTTGGATATGTAACTGGATTTCTATGTTTTCAGGGGAAAAAATCAAAAACTTAGTCTTTGAATCAGTTCTATATCTATTTGGTTGGCCAATCCAATACTTTTGACTACGAGGAGGAGGTGACTGAAGGAGTAGACATGATTTGTAAGAAAGTAGAGATGATTTGTAAGAAAATAGAGATGCCATTTAAGAGTTTTTAAAGAAATACTATTATTTTATTTCATCCTTTAAAAGAAATAGTGGAAACTTCCCTGGCAGTCCAGTGGTAAATACTGCCTTCCAATGCAGGGGATGCGGGTTTGATTCCTGGTTGGGGAGCTGCGATCCCACATGCCTCATGGCAAAAAATACCAAAACATGAAATAGAAGCAATATTGTAACAAATTCAATAAAGACTTTAAAAATGGTCCACATTAAAAAAAAAATCTAAACGAATTAGTGGACATTACTATGCTGGAGCTATGCTTAGTGCTGAAAAGAAAAGGAGAAACATACAGGGTCTATGTTCAGTGAGCTCACAGTTTCATGGGGGAGACATGCAATCCAGGCTGAGAAATGGACCAGTGTAGTAACACAGATGATTTTGAGAATACACGTGGGATAGAAAGAGGAGAGGAGGGTTATAGGGTAGCCAGGGTCTAGATCTTAAAGAACTATATAGGCCAATGAAGGAAATCTGTTGTAAGTTGAAAACTGTGCGGTTTTGAGAGGTATAGATCTTATTGAGACTGAATAGTCAAGAAGGCAACATTCAAAAAAATTGTTTGTCTGAAGACAGAAAAGCAACATGTTTCATTTACCTTAAATGATTATGGTGCCCCAGTAAGCTGTACAATTTATGTGAGGTTGTCTTTATCAAGATGAGAATGGTACAACACAGAGAGAAGAAATATAGATACCTTT
Source organism: Bubalus bubalis (assembly GCF_019923935.1). NCBI lineage: Eukaryota > Metazoa > Chordata > Mammalia > Artiodactyla > Bovidae > Bubalus > Bubalus bubalis. Next base: position 20,231,136 of record NC_059177.1, on the reverse strand, counting down.
CATATATTAATATTTCTGGGCTTTATTTTATCATAGTCTAAGTCCCACCCTGTGAGCCTAAGCCCCTCCTTTCGTGGATTAAATGTGATCAATTTTCTGTTGCCTTCTCTGTGGAGACATTTAGAAGTGTCTGAAGACATTTTTGGTTGTCACAACTAAGGGGTGATATGCTACTGTCACTGCTGTGTAGATTCCAGATGTGTCATTTTAGCTTTCTGTAGTATGCAGGACCGGAGAAGGCAGTGGTACCCCACTCCAGTACTCTTGCCTGGAAAATCCCATGGACGGAGGAGCCTGGTGGGCTGCAGTCCATGGGGTCGCTAAGAGTCAGGCACGACTGAGCGCCTTCACTTTCACTTTTCACTTTCATGCATTGGAGAAGGAAATGGCAACCCACTCCAGTGTTCTTGCCTGGAGAATCCCAGGGACAGAGGAGCCTAGTGGGCTGCCATCTATAGGGTTGCACAGAGTCGGACACGACTGAAGCAACTTAGCAGCAGCAGCAGTATGCAGGACAGTTACTACAAAGAATGTTACTACCCCAAATGTCAGTAGCATCAAGGTTGGAAAATCTTGACTGAGAATTATATTTTCTGATTCCATCCTGCTTACTTTCCTGTGTATGTGACCCAGGAAATAATAAACAGAGTTGAAGGTTTACAGGAGATTTTCAGGGCAGCCTACAAGATTAGGTGGAATTGGAATCCTCTAATTGGAATCCTCTAATATTTCTGGGCTTTATTTTATCATAGTCTAAGTCCCACCCTGTGAGCCTAAGCCCCTCCTTTCATGGATTAAACGTGATCAATTTTCTGTTGCCTTCTCCATGGAGACATTTAGAAGTGTCTGAAGACATTTTTGGTTGTCACAACTAAGGGGTTGTGGCTGGTGGCTCAGATAGTAAAGAATCTGCCTGCAATTCAGGAGATCCAGGTTCGATGCCTGAGTTGGGAAGATCCCCGGGAGAAGGAAGTGGCAACCCATTCCAGTATTCTTGCCTGGGAAATCCCATGTATGGAGGAGCCTGGCAGGCTACAGTCCATGGGGTCACAAACAGTTGCACAGGACTGAAGCGACTTAGCACAGTACAGATCATGGCAAAACAGTTTAGTCCCCAGGGGCCAGTAAACCCTGTCAGCCTCCTCTCTCTAACTTTTAAATTCTACTGTGATTAGGCATAGCAGTTGTGGAGCTTTTCATGGTAGAGAATAACATTCATGGTTCTCCTGGACTTTCTTTAATGGAAAAAAAAAAATGCAATTCCTGGAGGAAAAGTCCACTTAACCCAGGGAACATCTGTGTTTGCTTGTGACATATTCCCTAGCCAAAAAATTCCAGGGATTTCTCTTATGTGGTGGTTTTCCCAAATTAGCCCTATATTCTTGTGTTCATGTTCTTGTTATGAAAAAATTTCCCAGAATCTCTTTCCACAGTGGGAAGTAGCTTTGTATTTTTATCCTTCTCTGGAAAGAAATGGTGCTCACAATACAGAAACTGAAGAACTGTATTTTTAATTCCCAGGAAAAGAAGAATAGCTGGTATTCTGTTCACACATATATTCCATGTAAGTCTTTACATTTCTGATTTGCCTCAAGCCAGAACAGGAAATGCTGAGCAATTAAGAACAATGGAGCAATGAAGGCACTGGGATAATCCTTCATATAGAGCTCTCAGGGAAAGTGGTGTGAGGGGTATGAATTAGTCTTGGCAAGTTAGACAAATGGCAATGGCACAGCTGTACCTTTGTATCCTGCTACTGTCTGCTACTCCACAAAAAGTAATTCTTTTATAGCAAAAACTGAGCCCAGAAAACTTCTTGAGCTAAAATAGTTACATTCAGCATCCTATCCCCTAAATGAATGCAAATATAATTTTAAAAGCATTTTTCTCACAGCTTTGTGTATCTTAGCTTCTTATAAATACATTAGAATTATTTTTCCTCATAAAAGAGGCTGGTTCTTAATTTTGGAACCCTGTGGGTGGGACAAATGGTAACCTCCAAGGAGAACAGCAGGAATCTTTCTGAGAGGAGCACACCCCAGGTCACACTCTTTTATCTAGTTGAAAATCTCCAGAAGACAGCCGTGTCCTGCCCTCATCATTTGCCTAATTTGCTGCTGTTGTTCTTTTTCTCCTCTTCTTGGAGAGAATGATAATAAGTGAACGGTTCATAATTTATTTCTCTGCCTCACAGGACATTTTACAAACAATGACATCATTCTTCTTTCCTTTGCATGTAGTCCAGACTGTTAGAGACTAGTCAAATCTATCAAACGTACAGAAGAAAGGGTCCTCAGAATTCAATGAGTTTAACTCCTCTCTCTTTTCCAATAAGGAAACTGAGGTTGAGTGGGGCAAGGAAACTTACTCAGGGTAGCAGAACCAATTTATAGGCAGATACACTTGTCTGGTGCTACAGCATTCTCCCAGGGCAACCCCTGCTTCTTAGACCTTGGTGACAGACTTGCCAGATAAGAGGGAAAAGATCAAACACATACAATGCTTGGGACATACTTATACTAAAATTTATTTATTATTTATCTGGAATTCAGATTTAGTCGAGCATCCTGTATTTTATCTAGCAAAACAGACTGAAATTTTTGGGAAACTTCTGCTCTTAGTTAATTGAAACAGTTGAATAAATACACACTGTTGACTATGCCTAAAACCAAAAATTTTAGGACTTCCCTGTAGTCCAGTAGCTAAGACTCCAGGCTCCCAGTGCAGGGGGCCTGGGTTCAATCCCTGGTCAGGGAACTAGACCCCACATATGGTAAATAAGACCTGAATAAATAAAGTCAAAATTTTCTCTAATTATCTGTTTGGGTTTTTTGTTTGTTTTATTTTGTTTTGGTCCCAGGGCTTGAGCACTGAAGATAGAGCAAAGGTTATAATAATAATTGAGTATGCACAGGGAAACATTTTCAGTTAGAAGCACTGAGTTCATCTGATGAATCCTACCAATGAGTTTCCATTGCAATGAATGCCCCATTCCCCAGTCCCATGTAAGGTAGGGGGAAGCAAACAGTATGGTATATCCTGATGTGCATTCTTAAGGCATTCTGAATTCTTTTAGGAATTGTATAATTATTTTGGTTTTGTGCTTCATTAAAAAATTCCTGATTCTTCTTCAAAGAATATCAGTAAGAACTTAAGAAAATAGACGTTTGAAAATAAAAACTGAACACATTTATAATTCATCCATTTATGTATTAATTTATTGTATAATCATTATTCCATGTTGACACATGCTGTAATAACATGAAGATATTTGATCTCTACTACAGGATAACTTGTGTTCTTAGTTTCTGGAATTAGTCTAATGTGAATGTGACTCTTTTTAACCTCTGGTGTTTATCAGTTCAGTTCAGTTCAGTTCAATTGCTCAGTCATGTCTGACTCTTTGCAACCCCATGGACTGCAACTCACCAGGCTTCCCTGTCCTTCACCAACTCCTGGAGCTTGCTCAAACTCGTGTGCATTGAGGCTTGATGCCATCCAACCATCTCATCCTCTGTCATCCCCTTCTCCTCCTGCCCTCAGTCTTTCCCAGCATCAGGGTCTTTTCCATTGAGTCAGCTCTTCGCATCAGGTAGCCAAAGTATTGGAGTTTCAGCTACAACATCAGTCCTTCCAATGAATATTCAGGACTGATTTCCTTTAGGATGGACTGGTTGGATCTCCTTGCAGTCCAAGGGACTCTCAAGAGTCTTCTCCAACACCACAGTTCAAAAGCATCAATTCTTTGGCACTTAGTTTTCTTTATAGTCCAACTCTCACATCCATACTTGACTACTGGAAAAACCATAGCTTTGACTAGTTGGACCCTTGTTGGCAAAAATGTCTTTCCAGAAATAAATGATTTATTTATTCTTATGCAGGTGAGTTGATACCAGCATTCATAAATTTAAAAAACCAACAAACAAAAAAACTGGTTTATGTTCTAATGTCCTAGTAATCTCTCCAAGTTTAACACTGTCCAACTCTTAGGAATGGAAAATGAACTATTTGCTCTGTTTTAGTTTTGTCAGTGACCGCACGGAGAAGGCAATGGCATTCCAGTACTCTTGCCTGGAAAACCCCATGGACGGAGGAGCCTGGTAGGCTGCAGTCCATGGGGTCGCTAAGAGTCGGACAGGACTGAGTGACTTCACTTTCACTTTTCACTTTTATGCATTGGAGAAGGAAATGGCAACCCACTCCAGTGTTCTTGCCTGGAGAATCCCAGGGATGGAGGAGCCTGGTGGGCTGCCGTCTCTGAGGTTGCACAGAGTCGGACACGACTGAAGTGACTTAGCAGGGTAGCAAGGGCATGTGGTTAAGAGAACAAATTCTGGAGCTGGGCTGATGGATGTGATTTTGGGTAAGTCACTTCGTTTATGTGTCTCAGTGCTTGTTTTCTCATTTGTGAAGTGGGGGTAATAAAAGCATGCTTCATACCCTTCTTTTTAGATTTAACTGAGCTGTTATATGAAAGGTAGAACTGTTCAAGGCTCTCAATCAGCCTGATGTAATCATTAACTGTCATTATTCTTTTGCTTCCTTGCTCGTGTCTGCACTTCCTGCCTCCTAGGGCCTTAGATATTTCTTCTTTCTATGCTCTGTTTTATGATTTTCTGTGGTTCTAAGATGAATACTGACTTTGTGATTTCCATGCGTTTCATCCCCACAGCCATGCACCAACCTTAGCTAAAGTGGACCTTTACTTACATAAGAAAGGAGTTTAGGAAAGTTTACTCCTGTCCATACTGTTCCCATTCTGTTCCCAGCTCCTAGACTGTGTGTGGTTGAAATGTACCACATATTTACTTAATAAAGTAAGAAATAAACTTTTAAATGCTTAAGTTTGATACAGTATTTTTCCTAACCTCGAAGAAGCTATCATAGTTAATTGGATAGATATCATTAAAGAAAAATGTCAGAGTTAGATGATCAAACTCTTTTAAATGCCAAATGCGGCATGTACACATGGGAAGACCCTTTGATCATTGCTTTTCTCACTTCATAAAATTGTGTGAGATCGCTCTAGGGATGGTTTTTCCATTAGTTCTTAAGATTCTTATTTCCCTTTACTAAAAGAAAAACTAACGTTGAAAACAAAGTTTTCTTGTGAAGGCATTTTTGCTTATTTCTAAAGGAAGAATGGATTAAGTTTTGATTTCTTTTTGTCCATTAATCTCATAGAGACCACCCATCAAACTTCTTTTTTGGGTAGTATCTTCAGAACTCCTCTTTTTCTAGTAGGCCATTCTGTTTCTCTTTTATTGTTATTTATTCTCTCAATGACTTATTGAGATTTATTTTTAAGTCACAATTACAGAGCATAGCTTTTTCTGGTTGGGGCATCACAAAAGGTTTTTTCTGTTTGGTTTTTTGTTTGTTTGTTCTTGTTAGAAAAGACAAAAAAAAAAAGTGGGGGATATGACAATGCACTCTGATAACATCCAAATAAGCTTCTTAAATCACTGGTGGTTTCAAGTTAAAGTTAAAATTAGTCTCAGCTTTCTTCTGATCATATCTCTCCCATTAGCTTTTGAGTAAATGCAATGCTTATGAGTTCTAAAGGAATGTCATTCAGGTCCTTGAATATACTGCCTGGGCATACAACAGAAGATAGTGTGCCTTTATGATCTAATCTTAACTCCATATATTTTCTTTTTTTCTAATTAGAAAGCTTACTATAATAAGCTCTCTCTCTATGTGCTTGTGGTTTCTTCTCTCATCTTCCTTAAAATACATAAAATTATATAAAGTAATAAGTATAACTGTATTGCTGCTAACTCCATGTATTTTCTTTATTCTAGTTGATTCTCCTGTTATAAACTTTGTGATATAACTATTATTATGCAATGGAAATATCAGTGAAGGGATAAGAATTAGGGGAGTGCCTGACAGCAATTCAGCGTCTTTCCCAGCTGCTGTTGTCGCTCTGTCGTGTCTGCCTCTTTGTAACCCCCTGGACTATAGCCCACCAGGCTCCTCTGTCCATAGAATTCTCCAGGCAAGAATACCGGAGTGGGTTGCCGTTTCTTCTTTTAGGGGATCTTCCTGACCCCAGGACTGAACACCTGGCTCCTGCCACATCTCCTGCATTACAGGTGGATTCTTTACCACTGAAGTTCAAGAGGCCCTTATTCTTCAAGTTTATAACATCATCCTCTTTAAATACTTTTGTGGTATTCAAACTCTTTCTCTAACTCAGGATAGATATGATGGCTCCTTGTTGGTTGTTTCTTAGAATATTTATTATGACTCCTCACAAATATTTTAACCCTTCCCTTCCATGAACATGCAGTTCCTCTCCTCCTTTGTGGCCTTATCACCTGTTTTTGACATTCAATCAAAATTGATGTGAAGACTCTTTAGAAGTGAATGCATATGTCCTCATATTCTCTTCTCCCTCTTCTAATCTATATGTCAAATGTCCAGAAAGTGGCTGTTCTATAAACTGGGTCCTAGAAAGCAGTGATGACATAGAGCAGAATGCCCAGCTGGCAATGATGAAAGAACAGCACAAATGAACATTTGTTGTTTTAGGCTACTGAGATCTGGGGATCATTTGTTATCACAAAATAATCTACCCTGTTTTGATTGATATATTTCTGCAGCATCCATCCCCTTTTTTTTGTTTGGTAGCTGCTGCTGGTGCTGCTGCTAAGTTGCTTCAGTCGTGTCCGACTCTGTGCAACCCCATAGATGGCAGCCCACCAGGCTCCGCTGTCCCTGGGATTCTCCAGGCAAGAACACTGGAGTGGGTTGCCATTTCCTTCTCCAATGCATGAAAGTGAAAAGTGAAAGTGAAGTCGCTCAGTCGTATCCGACTCTTAGTGACCCCATGGATTAGCAGCTGATTTTTATTTGTGATTTCACGTGGTTTCCAAGAAATTGACTTTTCTCATACTTTAAGACTAGAGAATATGACTGGGGCTAGAACAAGTGTATATTCAGTACCCTGATGACAAGAGTTGATTCAGAGTTGGGCATGTGATATAAGACTGTATAATTAAAATGCAGATGAGGAGATGTGTCAAGATAGTTCGGTTGAAGCTGATTCCTTTTACTGTTCATTGTGAAAGAAGAACCATATTATTTCTGGATTTTATGGCTTCTTCCCTTGAAATATTGAAGGGATAGGTTTTGGAATGAAATGGATACTGTAGAAGATAAAGACAAAAGATGGAGAAAGCCAAGTCCTTGGAGATGTCATTGAGCTAGTGAGTCAAGGCTTATTGGAAGTTATTCATTATAATAATTATGTGTGCCTAAGTAGTAATCCTAAATTAATTTCATTATTTGCCCTACTTGAGCCCATTTTTCTGATACCTGGAACTAAAAAGACTTCAACTGATATGGTGTTTGGCTGTAAATTCTCTGATATGATGGCTTTGAAGGATGTATAACCTTTAACACTGACCCACAAACACCAGGTTATGCTCAGTTATGGCTTCAAGAGAGAACTGATGGGTAGGGTGGAATTAAACATGGATGGAGAATGAGTGGCCATCACACTAGAGGCCCCATGCACATGTGTGTGTGCTCAGTCACTTCAGTTGTGTCTGACTCTTCGTGATGCTATGGATTGTAGAACATCAGGCTCCTCTGTACATGGGATTTTCCAAGCAAGAATACTAGAATACTGGAGTGGGTTTCCATGCCCTTCTTCAGGGGTTCTTCCCAATCCGGGGATGGAACCCACATCTTCTCACGTCCTGTATTGCGGGCAGATTCTTTACCACTGAGCTACCAGGGAAGTACCAGTGGCAACATGATGTCAACAGGTAAAGAAAGTTGTATGTTCAAACTTTATGTTTGCTATACATCAAGCATCCCACCTAAATGAAAGACATTCTCTCATTTATTAGGAGTGTTGCATGTCTGTGTGTGGACAATTACAAATGCTAGATAGACAGCTGGAGTATAGTTTAAATGAAGTATTTTTAAAGAAAGAAACCCATTCTGTGCCCAGTCTTTGTATATCAACCTCAGAATGTTGTCTCTCCTACTTTCTCTACCACTTCATCAATTGACCATTTTGTCTCTGCTTGTTCTGCAGGTCTAAGTATAAGGTAAGTACACCTAGAGCAGTTGTGATTACAAGTAGTTCATGACCATTTCTTTCTAGTTCTTCTATCCCCTTATACATGAGGTAGTGATCATCAAGGAATTCCAACCTAGCAAACTTAGGTCCTGTTAAATTTAGTAGAACACATCCCATTCAAAAGCATAACTAGAAAAATTGTCATTTATTTTTCTCACTTTGACCTTTATTGTAAAGTCTTTAAGGAGGGAAGAAAAAAGGAGGGGAGAGCATAATTGTGCCATACTAGAGTATAGTAATCCTATGTTCATTTTAATTAACTTGGCAGTCCCATAGGAGCCATTCAACTCCTCAGAGTCATCAGAAAATCCTATCATATTTTATTTCCATTTCACAGTAGCATAGAGATTGTTTTGCTTATCTCATGGGATCTGAGACATCATACACATGGGATATAAAGTACTGTTTAAAATTAATCATTTTGAAATACAAAACATTATTGGGAACAGTGCTATTGTTCTGAAGATTTATTAACTGGTTGGCACATAGTCATTACATGCAGAGTCACACCGGGTTTTTAAATTTCATACTAAATGCTTTTTTTTCAAAGTTATTATTAGAGCATAGCTAGAGTTCAGTGCATGTTAAAGTAAAACAATGTGATGAGGCATGTTTGCCTGACATCAGTTTCCCAAAGATACATCCTTTTAGAAAGTTATAAATGAATACATTAGTGAGGAGATTTAAGAGCCTAAGAGTAAAGGAAAAAACAGTTAGATTTTGAGAGTTGAGGTCAGAGAGATCTATGTTTGAATCCTGGATATGCAACATGGAATCCTAAGACCTTGGGAAAGCCACTGACGTCTCTCAACTTTGAGTTAGAATTTGTTTCCCACTCTCTTTCTGTGGGTAGAACTTCAGTCTGTCAGAAAGTTCTAGAGTCACAGTCAACAGACTTTTTCTGTTAAGGAACAATGCCTTAGTCAGCTTGAGCTGCCATAACTATAGCAGATGCCTTAAACAGTTATTTCCCACAAGCTCAAAATATGAGGTCAGGGATGTCAGCATGGTTGGGCTCTTGGTGAAGGTCCTCCTCTTGCCTTGCAGATGGTCACCCTTCTTGCTGTGTTCTCACATATATCTCAGAGAGACAGGGAGAATGAGAGAGGGAGATCGAGCTCCAGTCCTCATTCTCTGCTTGTAAAGGCACTGCTCCCATCACAGTCACTGTACCTCACAAGTTCATCTAAAAGTAATTGCTCCCCAAAGACCCTCCTACTAATACCATCACACTGGGAATTAGGACTTCAACGTACGAATTTTGGAGGTACACATTCAGTTCACTGCAGCCAGATAGTAAATATATTTTGGCTTTGTGAATGACACAATCTCTGTGGCAACTCTTCAATTCTGCCTTTTAGAGCAAAAGCAGTCACAGGCAATATGTACACCAGATGAGCATAGCTGCGTCTCAAAAATAATTTGTGCAGAGACACTAAAAATGAATTCCATATAATTTTTATGTGTCAGGAAATATTAGATTTGTTTTGTCTCTACTATTTAAAAATGTAAAAAATATTCTTCAGTCATGGATCATTAAGAACAAAACAACAAACAAAACCAGTTAGCAGCCAGATTTAGCCCCCAGGCCAGAGTTTGCTTATTCCTACTCTAGGAGATTTTTTTTTTTTTTTTGCTATTTTTTTAAAATTTTTATTTTATTTTTAAACTTTACAATATTGTATTAGTTTTGCCAAACATCGAAATGAATCCACCACAGGTATACCCGTGCTCCCCATCCTGAAGCCTCCTCCCTCCTCCCTCCCCATACCCTCTAGGAGATTTTAGTCTCTCCTGGTGAAAGGAACTTTGACCTCTGAGTCACCACGTGGAGGAAAACTGCCTACAAACTAAGAACATTTTTCTGTGAGAAATAGCTAGTATAAGAAGCTCTGAAAGTATGGATTTCTTTTGCGAGAGCTTCTAGCATAACCTTATTTAACATAACACCTCCAAGGAATATGTGAGGATAAAATAGAAAAACCTGGATGAAAACACTCAGCACAGTGCTAGCACATAGTGGGGATTATTTACTGCTGTGTTCTTGGATATATAATGCAGGCTGAGTCCATGTGAAGTTGCTGAACTCGCCAACTTTGAGACACGGTTCCAGGGTTGAGAAGTTCACATGTGAGGATAGTGGCATATACCTGCTAGAGTCTCCCCAGTCTTAGAAATATCTTAGAGACTAAGACCAGATTGTTTTAAATCTTAAAATAAGGTTAAAATAAAAGCTCGCCGATGGTGACCTTATGATCCTATAATTCAGGGGTCCCCAGCCTCAGGCCATGGACTGGTGCAGCAGGAGGTGAGTGGCAGGCAAGGGAGCAGAGCTTCATCTGTATTTACAGCCACTCTCCATTGCCTGCATCTCCCCTCAGTCCAAGGAAAAATTGTCTTCCATGAAACCAATCCCTGATGTCAAAAAGGTTGAGGACCAGTGCTATAATTCTTTGACACAATGCTGCCAGCAGGTCAAGCTCTCACTATAACATTCAATACATACATACTGAACCATCTTTGTAGCTAGGTTTGTATTCAAAACGTGATTAATAAGAACTTTACACCATGGAAAACAACTGTTCTTTGTGTGAAGCAGAAAACTCAATTAAATCATTTGTATTTTTCAATATAAGACATCACTTATTATAAAATTATATTTAAGTAGGATTTATATGTGAAAAATATCTGGAACATTTTCTAATCACTTGCATCATACATATTCTTACAGATGTCATATTCCCACCATTACCATCAAATGTTATTTAAAATCACAGGGTATTAAATACCTTATGCTACTTTTCCTGAGAGGCAGAATTTAAAGTCTTCAGTCTCTTTCCAAACCAATCATACTAAGTCCATCAGAAAATTCCAGTCTTATTCTTAGAGCTTATTATTTTACTTATTGAACTATAGAAATTAGTTATCTTCACAATATATTTAAAAAACAACAATCAGAACATGAGTTGGGTACCTTTACATATTACATCTATTTGGGCCTTTCTGCTCAGCTTGCCTGTAATTTAACAAACTCAATTTATATGAATAAGTAACATGAAAAAAAAGAGCTCTAAACCTAGAGTCAGGTGACTTGATCTTTTGGTCCCCTTGTTACTCAGGGTGTGATTTAAGGAAAGTTATGAACATCTTTGTGCTTCTATTTCCTTACTTATAAATTGGGGACAGTCATAGCTACACCAGAGGTTTGTAGCGAGGATGAAATAGAATCATGCTTGTGAAAGTGCTTTGTAAATGGCGAGTCATCAGAATGATGTGAACAGCTGTTTTGCATTAAAGACTGAAAAGAACCTGTTTGTTCATAAGGTTTTCCTTATTTCCTTCCTGTAGCAATGAATATTTTGTTTTTCAGGAACTAATTCTCTCCCTCTCTCTTTTTCTCTCCCACCCACCCTCCCTTTCTCAATCTCTCCCCACCCCCCATTCTAGCTCTATCCCTATATCTATCACACACACACACACATACTGTGATGATGCTGTTCTGGGAGAAACATTTTGCCCATTTTGTCCACTTCTGACCATATTTCCTCTTTCTATGTGGGTGGAGTGAGGGGAAATCTGGATAGGGATGTTAGAAAATGAGAACAGCTGACTGAACGTTGGCATCCATTCATTGAAATTTTATCCCTTCTGTGCAAATCTGGAGAGTTTGATTTGCTAACAGGAAAAATTTAGAGCAAAATAAAATAGTTTATTCAACAGTTTTGGAAGTTATTAGTTTGAAATGATATATGTATTGAGAGATGCAATAAGAGGTGGATGGCCCATCAATTCTGGACCTCTTCTGAGAATTAGATGTTGACAAGATGTCTCCTTCCCCATCCTTTCTCTACATCCTCATCTTTCCCTCAGTTCTTCTAAGTGCTGACTTTAATGTATCTCCTTATTCACACTTTCACTGATGAACTGGTATTTGGTAATTTTGAAATTAATAAATTGTATTAACTTTTTCACTAGGAATAAAGGATGTCACATAGGTTAGTTTAATGTGAAGAAAGGTCACCAGATTAAACTCAATGAAAGCTGCTTTTAGCTCTAAATAACCACTCAGAAACCCAAATGGTTCAGGCAGAGAAATGGTTTTCAAGGTAGCCCCAACACTAGGATTGCATGAAGAGACATGAGCTCTCATTTCCTAAGTTCAAAAGGAAGTCCTTCATCTGAGAGGCCTATCTCCAGTGATCTGAAATCACAGCACTGACATCTGGGTTAGTGCACTGAAGGATGTGCCTCCTCAGGTCACTTTGAAACTGGTGCTCTTAAGGTGCCTCAGCTACAGGGAATGAATCCTTACTGGTTCAGAAAGTCAATTCTGCTTAAGTTTTCACTTGGCTCTAAAAGCCTCCCACAGCTAAGGAAAGTGAAGATACTGTATCTGTCCTACTCTGATGCCAGAACTCTCAAAAAAGTATTTCCACAGGTGCTGTTTTGGACATTTGTGGGTAGACTTTTTCTCCCTTTTTTTTTTTTTTTTTTTACATTAATGAGGATGGAGAAGCATTAATAGATAGGGGCCAGGAATGTCAGATGTTTTGCAGTGGATGGAGTTCAGTTCAGTTCAGTTCAGTCGTTCAGTCATGTCCGACTCTTTACAACCCCATGGACTGCAGCGTGCCAGGCTTCCCTGTCCTTAACCAACACCCAAAGATTGCTCAAACTCATGTCCATCAAAGAGGTGATGCCATCCAACCATCTCATCCTCTGTTGTCCCCTTCTCCTCCTGACTTCAATCTTTCCCAGCATCAGGGTCTTTTCAAATGAGTCAGTTCTTCGAATCAGGTGGCCCAAGTATTGGAGTTTTAGCTTTAGCATCAGTCCTTTCAATGAATATTCAGGACTGATTTCCTTTAGGATGGACTGGTTGGATTTCCTTGCGGTCCAAGGGACTGTCAAAAGTCTTCTCCAACTTTGGCCATAGTTCAAAAGCATCAATTTTTTGGTGTTCAGCTTTCTTCATAGTCCAACTCTCACATCAATACATGACTACTAGAAAAACCATACCTTTGACTAGACAGACCTTTGTTGGTAAAGTAATGTCTCTGCTTTTTAATATGCTGGCTAGGTTGATCATAGTGGTTCTTTCAAGTAGAAAGCGTCTTTTAATTTCATGGCTGCAGTCACCATCTGCAGTGATTTTGGAGCCCCTCAAAATAAAGTCTGTCACTGTTTCCCAATATTTGCCATGAAGTGATGGGACTGGATGCCATGATCTTAGTTTTCTGAATGTTGAGTTTTAAGCCAACTTTTTCACTCTCCTCTTTCACTTTCATCAAGAGGCTCTTTAATTCTTCACTTTCTGCCATAAGGGTGATGTCATCTGTGTATCTGAGATTATTGATATTTCTCCTGGCAATCTTGATTCCAGCTTGTGCTTCATCCAGCCCAGCATTTTCCATGATGTACTCTGCATATAAGTTAAATAAGCAGAGTGACAATATACAGCTTTGACATATTCCTTTCCCAGTTTTGCACCAGTGTGTTGCTCCATGTCCAGTTCTAACTGTTGCTTCTTGGCCTGCATACAGATTTCTCAGGAGGCAGGTGGTCTGGTATTCCCATCTCTTTAAGAATTTTCTACAGTTTGTAGTGATCCACACAGTCACAATGGATGGAGTACCTAAGAACAAAAAGAATTGTCATCTAGGGCTTCCCTGATGGCTCAGTGATAATTTCTTTGCCAAAGCAGGAGATATGAGTTCGATCTCTGATCTGGGAAGATCCCACATGCCATGAAGCAACTAAGCCTGTGCTCCATGGTTATTGAGCCTATGCTCTAGAGCCCAGGAACCATTGAGTCTATGCTCTAGAGCCCAGGAACCACAACTCCTGAGCCCACAAGCTGCAGCTACTGAAGCCTGAGTATCCTAGTGCCTGTGCTCTGCAACAAGAGAAGCCACCTCAATGAGAAGCCCACACACCACTAGAGTAGTCCCCATTGGCCACAACTAGAGAAAAGCCCACGAAGCAATGAAGACCCAGCACCGCCAAAAATAAATAAATAATTTTTAAAAATTGTCCTCTATCTGACATTTTAATATCACCTGGAGTACTCTGTTTATCATTACCAGAACTTAGAAGCTAGGTTCATTGTGCATATAAAAAGAAAACACATTTTGCCTAGTCTCAAAATTTTTTTTGGGGGGTGAACTGCTCCATCAACTGAGCTAAGATTGTATTCTGTTTCATTTAGAAACTTTATCAAGAGTTGTTCATTGTTATAAAAAATCATGTTGCTAACAGTTATGCTGTTTACAGATTTTGGATCATTAATAAAAATACTCTGGAGTTAGTCTACCTTTGTTATTGTCACATTCACAGTGATTCTCCCTGTAGGATATACATCTGCATGTTTTTCAGTATAGTTGTGTCAATATATTTACATATTGACATGAATATTATTTGATTATAAACCACTGCTATTTTTCTCCTTTGAGTATAGTTGTGACATTATTTGTTAGTTTTGAGAGTATATATATATATATAGGTAGGATTTAATATCTTGAACCTAACTTGAGGAAAGTGAAAGAGTGTTGCAAGAAATTTCTCATCAAAGTGGGACACTGAATTCAAAAGATTAACAGCAACTAGAATTCATATTCATGGCTATAATGCTCATGTTTTCAGGGAAAACTAATGGGATCCAAGTGATGTAACCAAGACTCAAATCCAGTGACTTAGATATCTTAAAAACCTCCCAACCAACCAATAGCATTTTCTCTATCCGTGGTAAATACATACTGTATCTATGATGTAGTAGTAGCCCAAGCATTTCTGAGAAACTATCCTTTTTTCTCTCAGGCAACCAGGAACTGTTTTTGCAGTAAATCACTTAATGATAGACTCTTTCTCAGTTTCTTCAAGATAGAAAGGACCATAGGACATTTATAAAACAAGCTTTCTCACCGGGAGAAGATTCTCTTTATGCAACATCACTTACAAGACCAAAAGCTGTTGCTTTAATGCTTCTAGGGATAGAAAACATAGTATCATATAAGATGATTTGTTTATATTGTTGAAAGCTCTTTTTTAGAAAGATTGAGCTAAAGTTTCCTTAAAATTTTGCCCTCTAGTCTAAGTTTAGGTCTCGTTAACCATCAAGCCACGTGTTTTTACTCCCTGACATAACAGACTTTCATGTTTGAGAAGAATGCTCACCTAGTGTTGTAAAGTAACCAGTTCTGCAGTGAAGGCAATACATGAAGGCATGTGTTATGGGGTTGGTGGGGAATAGAGTCTCCACATTATGAATCTGAGTTGAGGCTACCAGCCAAAGGCAAGGAGATGACGTTCTTCAGCTCCAGCATTAATTGCTTCAGCAACTTCTCCCTTAGGGTTGCCATGATTAACGCCACCTCCTCAAGCCCTAATAAGTAAGTTTTCAGAGGAGACAGTTCAGTAACAGAAAGGGGAACACGGGGAAAAACATATCTGTTAGAGATGTTGAACTCTGTGAGGCTCTAGCCTGTATATATCAGTTCTCTGTGGTTTCCATGAAAGCCAGAAGGCATAATCTCGACACATAATTTCTCGGGTGTTTTGGGGAGCTCATAAACTCCACTAGAGAAGGCAAAGAAACATTTTCCTCTCTGTTTGTTCATTTTTCCTGATATCCAAGAGCTCAAATCATAAAGATAATTTTTTTTTTCTTCTCAATTATCAAACTCATACCCTGAGCAGCACTGTTCGACTAGGGGGACTTGCCTACCTGAAATGTTTTACACTCACACCCATAACACTTGTATGTCAGACTGTGTCATTCAATAAGATCTTCCTTGACAACACTGATATAAAGCAGCTTCCCTCAAACCTGGTTCTTCTGTATTAGATTAGCAATTTCCATCCTTTATGGCACTTGATTAGGTATGACTGAAGTTTGTTTAATGATCTCTTTTGTTCATTACTTTTTTTCTTACTCAAATTTAAGTTATATGGAAATTTGGAGCCAGTTTGCCTTGTTCACTGCTATATATTCAGGGCTGTTAACAGTTTCTGGCACATGACACAGTGAAGGTGAGGAATTTTCTATTTTTATCCCTAGGAATGCTTAAACTCTGGAAACAACTCGTTAAATCTCTGCTATGTTATGCCTTTTATATGGATTAAGTTTTGATTATTTTAATGTGTTTGGATTTCTGGGCTGTATCCCCTAGTGCATTGAAATTATTAGCTGAGAGTTTATTGAAATAATATCAATTATAGTGATATCATTGGGATAAAATTGATATATAGGGGATACTATGTACCTTTGGTATAGACTTATTTTATTAAACATAACAGTCTCATGCTTTTTGTCTTTATAAGTGTTGTGCCAATAAGGGTGTTATTTTTCGATTTATTTGGAGAGAACAGTAACAGACAGAAATCTTAAAAGTTTACCACTGGTATTAACTTTTCTGTTTTTGGGGTTCAGGTGACAGTGACAGTTGTCTGACTACTGTTTATATGTTCTGCAGCAGGATTTCTGATTTGCTATTACCCGTGCATATGTCTTTTCACACTGTTCATGGGGTTCTTAAGGCAAGAATACTGAAGTGGTTTGCCATTTCCTTCTCCAGTGGACCATGTTTTATCAGAACTTTCCACCATGACTGGTCCATCTTGGGTAGCCCTACATGGCATAGCTCGTAGTTTCATTGAGTTAGACAAGGCTGTGATCCATGTGATCAGTTTGATTAGTTTTTTCTAACTGTGGTTTTCATTCTGTATGCCCTCTGATGATGAAGGATAAGAGGCTTCTGGAAGCTTCCTGATGGGAGGGACTGGCTGTGGGGGTATCTGGGTCTCACTCTGATAGGGGAATCAGGGCCATGCTCAGTAAATCTTTAATGCAGTTTTTGGTTGATGGGTGTGGCTTTATTCCCTCCCTGTAGTTTGGCCTGAGGCCTAAGTATGGTAAGGGTAATAGCAGTAATGGCAACCTTCTTCAAAAGGACTTGTACCAGCATGTCGCAGCTTCCAGGACTGTTGTATTCAGTGCCCTTGACCCCACAGCAGGCCAGTATTGACCCACACCTTCACCAGAGACTCTTGGACACTCACAGGAAAGTCTGTCTCAGTCTCTTTTGGGGTCACTGCTCCTCTCTCCTGGGTCCTGGTGTACACAACATTTCGTTTGTGTCCTCCAGGAGTCTGTTTCCCCTGTCCAGTGGAAATTCTGTAGTCAGATCTCACTGGCCTTCAAAGTCAAATTCCCTGGGGATTCTCAGTCCCTTTGCTGGATCCTCAGCTTGGGAAATCTGTTGTTGGCCCTAGAACTTCTTTGGTGTAATTGTTCTCCAGTTTGTGGGTAGTCTGCTGGGAGACTATATGGTGGGGCTAATGGTGACTTCCTCCAAGAGGACTTATGCCACACGCTGTGCATCCCTGGTCTGCTGTAGCCAGAGCCCCTGTCCCTGCAGTAGGCTACTGCTGACTTGTGCCTCTGCAGGAGACACTCCACAGGAGAAAAGGGAAAAAGATACGACACTGAAAGATGAGCCCCGCAGGTCGGTAGGTGACCAGTGTGCTACTGGAGAAGAGCAAAATAGCTCCAGGAGGAATGAACAGACTGAGCCAAAGTGGAAATGCCCAGTTATGGAGTGTCTTGTGGTGAAAGTCAAGTCTGATGCTGTAAAGAACAATATTGCATAGAAACCTGGAATGTTGGGTCCAAGAATCAAGGAAAATTTAAAGTGGTTAAACAAGAGATGGCAAGAATGAACCTCGACATTTTAGAAATCAATGAACTAAAATGGACCGGGATAGGCAAATTTAATTCAGACGACCATTATATATACTACTGTTAGCAAGAATACCTTAGAAGAAATGAAATAGCCCTCATAGTCAACAAAAGAGTCTGAAATGCAATACTTGGGTGCAATCTCAAAAATGACAGAATGATCTCTGTTCATTTCCAAGGCAAATTATTCAGTATCACCGTAATCCAAGTCTATGTCCCAACCACTAATGCTAAAGAAGTTGAAGTCGAACAGTTCTATGAAGACCTATAAGACCTTCTATAACTAACAACAAGAAAAGATGTCTTTTTCGTCATAGGAGACTGGAATGCAAAATTAAGAATCAAGAGATACCTGGAGTAACAGGAAAGTTTGGCCATGAGGTACAAAATGAAGCAGGGCAAAGGCTAACAGAGTTTTGCCAAGAGAATGCACTGGTCATTACAAACACCTTCTTCCGACAACGCAAGAGAAGACTCTACACAAGGACGTCACCAGATGGTCAATACTGAAATCAGACTGATTATATTCTTTGCAGCCAAAGATGGAGAAGCTCCATACAGTCAGCAAAAACAAGACCAGGATCTGACTGTGGCTCACATCATGAACTTCTTATTGCCAAATTCAAACTATTGAAGAAAGTAGGGGAAACCACTAGACCATTCAGGTATGACCTAAATCAAATCCCTTACGATTATGCAGTGGAAGTGACAAATAGATTCAAGGCATTAGATCTGATAGAGTTCCTTAAGAACTATGGACAGAGGTTTGGGACATTGTACAGGAGGGAGTGATCAAGAGCAACCCCTAGAAAAAAAATGTAAAAAGGCAAAATGGTTGTCTGAGGAGGCCTTACAAATAGCTGAGAAAAGAAGAGAAGTGAAAGGCAAAGGAGAAAAGGAAAGACATACCCATCTGCATGCAGAATTGGAAAGAATAGCAAGGAGAGATAAGAAAACCTTCCTCAGTGATCAATGCAAAGAAATAGAGGAAAACAACAGAATGGGAAAGACTAGAGATCTCTTTAAGAAAATTGGAGATATCAAGGGAACATTTCATACAAAGATGGGTACATTAAAAGACACAAACGGTATGGACCTAACAGAAGCAGAAAATATTAAGAAGAGGTGGCAAGAATATACAGAACTATTAAGAAAATGATCTTAATGACCTAGATACCTGTGATGCTTTGATCATTTAGCTAGAGCCAGGCATCCTGGATTGCAAAATCGAGTGGGCCTTAGGAAGCATCACTACTAACAAAGGTAGTGGAATTCCAGCTGAGCTATTTCAAATCATAAAATATGATGCTGTGAAACTGCTGCACTCAATATGCCAGCAAATTTGGAAAGCTCAGCAGTGGCCACAGGACTGGAAAAGGTCAATTTTCATTCTAATCCCAAAGAAAGGCAATGCCAAAGAATGCTCATACTACCACATAATTGCACTCATCTCACACACTAGCAAAGTGATGCTGAAAAAGTCAGCTAGGCTTCAACAGTACGTCAACCGAGCATTTCCAGATGTTCAAGCTGGATTTAGAAAAGGCAGAGTAACCAGAGATCAAATTGCCAACATCCACTGAATCATAGAAAAAGCAAGAGAATTACAGAAAAAAAATCTACTTCTGCTTCATTGACTACGCCAGAGTCTTTGGCTGTGTAGATCACAATAGACTGTGGGAAATTCTTAAAGAGATGGGAATACCAGACCACCTTACCTGCCTCATGAGAAATATGTATACAGGTCAAGAAGCAACAGTTAGAATTGGACATAGAACAACAGACTGTTTCCAAATAGGAAAAGGAGTACATCAAGGCTGTATATTGTCACTTGGCTTATTTAACTTATATGCAAAGTACATCATGTGAAATGCCAGGCTGGATAAAGCACAAGCTAGAATCAAGATTGCTGGGAGAAATATCAATAACCTCAGATACTCATATGACACCACCATTATAGCAGAAAGTGAAGAAGAACTAAAGAGCCTCTTGATGAAAGTGAAAGAGGGGAGTGAAAATGCTGGCTTAAAACCCAACATTCCAAAAACTAAGATCATGGCATCTGGTCTCATCCCTTCATGGCAAATAGATGGGGAAAGAATGAAAACAGTGAGATACTTTATTTTTGGGGGGGGGACTTCAGATTCACTGCAGATGGTGACCGCAGCCATGAAATTAAAAGACGCTTGCTCCTTGGAAGAAAAGTTATGACCAACCTAGCTGGCATATTTGGAGAAGGCAATGGCACCCCACTCCAGCACTCTTGCCTGGAAAATCCCATGGATGGAGGAGCCTGGTGGGCTGCAGTCCATGGGGTTGCTAAGAGTCGGACACAACTGAAGTGACTTAGCAGCAGCAGCAGCCAGCATATTAAAAAGCAGAGACATTACTTTGCCAACAAAGGTCCATCTAGTCAAAGCTATGGTTTTTCCAGTAGTCATGTATGGTTGTGAAAGTTGGACAATAAAGAAAGCTGAATACTGATGAATTGATGCTTTTGAACTGTGGTGTTGGAGAAGACTCTTGAGAGTCCCTTGGACTGCAAGGAGATTAAACCTGTTAATCCTAAAGGAAATCAGTCCTGAATATTCATTGCAAGAACTGATGCTGAAGCTGAAGCTGAAGCTCCAATGCTTTGATCACCGGATGTGAAAAACTGATTCATTTGAAAAGACCCTGATTCTGGGAAAGATTGAAGGCAGGAGGAGAAGGGGATGACAGAGGATGAGATGTTTGGATGGCATCACTGACTCAATGGACATGAGTTTGGGCAAGCTCTCAAGTTGGTGATCAACAGGGAAGCCTGGTGTGCTGCAGTTCATGGGATTGCAAAGAGTCAGACTTGACTGAGTGACTGATCTGAACTTAACTGTACATATTTCCTGTACCCCATTTTCCCATGTTTCTCACTGTCCCTGCCAACTGGTGACTTTTTATATCTCTTAGGTCATGGCATGGACCACAGCATATCTGACTGGTGGTTAAGTGGTCAGCAGAACAACAATGCCAAATATAACTCCAGCACTACTCAAACCAGAAAAAGTTGGACATTTGGTCTGATATCTCACTATCAAGTGTATCAGGATATGCACTTAATAATTGACCTTAATTCTGTTACATCAGAAAAGGCTCAGGAAAGATAAGGTGGGACATGCTGTTGATCATTCACATTTAGTTTTGTTAAGGTGGGCTCTGTTTACTACTCTTTTCAGCATGGCTGGGAAATTCCTGGTAGAAGCTGGAAGTACTAGGTGATGGTATTTCAAAGCCTAGGGTTATTTTAATGCAGCTCAAATCAACAGTGCTTTGTTTTAGAATAACTAATCCTGGACAAATGCCAGAGCAATAAATCCTGAGTACACTGGGATGTATGATTGCTGTGCTTAGACACATTGTAACAGAGAAACAAAGACTTTCCCTGCCCTTGAGTGCCACCCACATCAAAGATGGAAGATGGAAAGTCATTTTTAGCACTTAGTCTCATGATGCTTTTGTCCTTTGTTATTTTCTGTGGATGCTCCTCTAAAAGTACTTTATTGAACCTAGCGATCAAAAGTCAGCCTAAGAGTTATAGGTTTACCATGCAGTAATCTTTCAAGGACCTTTGAGAGATTGGCAAAAAACCAGTATGCATGTCACCACTTCCTGCTTCTACAGGTATGAAAGAAAGACACTCCTGCTGCTGCTGCTGCTGCTAAGTCGCTTCAGTCGTGTCCGACTCTGTGCGACCCCATAGACGGCAGCCCACCAGGCTCCCCCATCCCTGGGATTCTCCAGGCAAGAACACTGAAGTGGCTTTCCATTTCCTTCTCCAATGCATGAAAGTGAAAAGTGAAAGTGAAGTCGCTTCAGTCGTGTCCGACTCAGCAACCCCATGGACTGCAGCCCACCAGGCTCCTCCATCCATGGGATTTTCCAGGCAAGGGTACTGGAGTGGGGTGCCATATTAATCCCTAATAGATCTTACACTATCCAGGACTGCTTTGCCTGATGTTTCTTTCATAAATACACACACACTTTTGCAATGTATTTCTGAAAAAGTTGTGTTACATCAGTTTTGTTAAATCATACTTTAATTGCACAAACACTTCACTATTTAAATGAATCCCACTGTGAATATATTTGCAAATAGTCACTAATTAATTTTATTTTTATGTAACTTGCTTAAAATTAATCCATTATCCAGAAATGTAATTATAAATAGTGTATGTCATTATTAATCAGCCAGGTAGAAGGAGTCAAAGAACCTTCCAAAATGATCAGAACCTCAAATTGTGCTTTTGCTAGCACTTCTGAATGTATCTCTAAACTTTTGTGGTGGATTCATTTTGATATTTGGCAAAACTAATACAATTATGTAAAGTTTAAAATAAAATTAAATTAAATTAAAAAAAAAAAAAGAAAGTCAGGCACTGGATAATATTTTCCTCAGCTGAGAGCAAGACAGTATATTCTTTTTCTAGTAATTCTCTACTCATTCAGCGCTTTCAGCTTGATTAAATGACATTTGTTGAGATGAGTAAATTTTAATGTTTGTATTTATTCCTTTAATGATTATTTATCTCATGAATTCCATCATTTATCAACTAGACATTTAGCACAGTATTTAGCACCAAAGAGAGAGAAAAGAGTCAGTGTCTGGAGGATTCCACAGCCTAAAGTAAATGGGAATGATATAGACAGTTTTGTAAATTTTTACAACTATTTTGGAAAGGGATTTGATAATATTTCATGATCATCTATTAGTTTCTAGGTCCCCAGGGCATACTTCAACATGTTTAATTTAAAAAACAAAACAAAACACTGAAATTAGGGATAATAACCCATTTTTAGGAGTAAGAACTTTAAGATTAATGGTGTGTAACCTTCTTGCCCAAAGCCATTCAGCTGTGAGGTACAGTAGTGATAGTAGTGGGGAATAAAGTTTGCATGAAAGTTTATTTGATGATAAAATCCATGCATTTTTATTAACCTAATTAACTTTTGTCTATCTCATAAGATAAAGATGCAAGATTTATCAACATTTAAAATCTGTCCCAGAAGAGTTTATCATATTTCCATCAAGAATTAGACAAACAAGGAGAAATAAAATTTAAGAGGCCTGGGATGAAAAGCTTCCTGAGAAGGCCAGCTAGGGTGGGTAGGTGTGGGCACTGGACATCTCAACATTGATGTAAGATCGTTTAGCAGGGAGAGCCAAATAGACTCCAGAGAGCCTATTCAATTCAGTTCAGTCGCTCCGTCGTGTCTGACTCTTTGTGACTCCATGGACTGTAGTTCGCCTGGCTTCCCTGTCCATCACCAACTCCTGGAGCTTGCTCAAACTCATGTCCATTGAGTCGGTGATGCCATCCAAGCATCTCGTCCTCTGTTTATTAGCAGAATTATTTCTTCCTGTTTTCCTTCTCCTTTACCTTCCTCTTCCTCTCTCTGGCTAGGGACTTTCTGATTATTTTCCACTCTACATTATTACAAAATAGAATGTAATTTCCCATGCTACACAGTAAATCCGTGTTGCTTATCTATTTTATGTATAGTGAGTGCATGCGTGCTCCGTTGCTTTAGTCATGTCTGACTCTTTAGGACTCTATGGACTGTAGCCTGCCAGGTTCCTCTGTTCGTGAAATTTCCCAGGCAAGAATACTGAAGTGGGTTGCCATTTCCCCCTACAGGGGATCTTCCCAACCCAGGGAATGAGTCCGTTTCTCCTGCATCTCCTGCACTGCAGGTGAGTTCTTTACTGCTGAACCACCAGGGCAGCCCTTTATGTATAGTTGTTTCAGCTGACCCCGTACTCCTAATTTTATCCATCCCCCCCTTCCCTTTTGGTAACCATAAGTTTGTTCTGTCTGTGAGTCTCTTTCTGTTTTGTATGTAGATTCATTTCTGTTATTTTGTAAGTTCCACATATAAATGAATATATGCTATGTAATATATGTATTTGTCTTTATCTGACTTTCTTCAATTGGTGTGATAATTTCTAGGTCTGTCTATATTGCTGCAAATGGCAATATTTCATTCCTTCTTTATGACCGATTAATATTTCATTTTATATACACACACATCTTCTTAAACCAATCATCAGTTGATGGACATGTGAGTTATGTGGCTTGTTTTCATGTCTTGAAAAGTGAAAGTGAAAGTCAGTCAGTCATGTCCAACTCTTTGCAACCCCATGGACTATACAGTCTATGGAATTCTCTAGGCCAGCATACTGAGTGGGTAGCCTTTCCCTTCTCCAGGGGATCTTCCCAACAAAGGGATTGAACCCAGGTCTCCTGTATTGCAAGCGAATTCTTTACCAGCTGAGCCACAAGGGATTATGGTAAATGATGCTTCTGTGAACATTGGGGTGCATGTAACTTTTCAAATTATTCAATCAGTCAGTTCAATCACTCAGTCTTGTCCAACTCTTTGTGACCCCATGGACTGCAGCATGCCAGGCTTCCCTGTCAATCACCAATTCCTGGAGTTTCTCAAACTCATGTCCATCAAGTAGGTGATACCATCCAACCATCTTATCTTCTGTCATCCCCTTTTTATACTGCCTTCAATCTTTCCCAGCATCAGGGTTTTTTCCAATAAGTTGGTTCTTCACATCAGGTGGCCAAAGTATTGGAGTCTGAGCTTTAACATTAGTCCTTCCAATGAATACTCAGACTGATTTCCTTTGGATCGACTGGCTTGATCTTCTTGCAGTCCATGGGACTCACAAGAGTCTTCTCCAACATCACAGTTCAAAAGTATCAATTCATCAGCATTCAGCTTTCTTTATGGTCCAGCACTCACATCCATACATGACTACTGGAGAAACCATAGCTTTGATTAGACAGACCTTTGTTGGCAGAATAATGTCTCTGCTTTTTAGTATGCTTCTAGGCTGGTCTTTTCCATGGGGATGGTCTTGATCCCTGTTTCCTGTACAATGTCACAAACCTCTATCCATAGTTCATCAGTTACTCTATCAGATCTAGTCCCTTAAATCTATTTCTCACTTCCACTGTATAATCATAAGGGATTTGATTTAGGTCATACCTGAATGGTCTAGTGGTTTCCCGACTTTGTTCAATTTAAGTCTGAATTTGGCAATAAGGAGTTCATGATCTGAGCCATAGTCAGCTCCTGGTCTTGTTTTTTCTGACTGTATAGAGCTTCTCCATCTTTGGCTGCAAAGAATATAATCAATCTGATTTTGGTGTTGACCATCTGGTGATGTCCATGTGTAGAGTCTTATCTTGTGTTGTTGGAAGAGGGTGTTTGCTATGACCAGTGTGTTCTCTTGGAAAACTCTATTAGCCTTTGCCCTGCTTCATTCCGTATTCCAAGGCCAAATTTGCCTGTTACTCCAGGTGTTTCTTGACTTCCTACTTTTGCATTCCAGTCCCCTATAATGAAAAGGACATCTTTTTTGGGTGTTAATTCTAAAAGGTCTTATATGTCTTCATAGAACTGTTCAACTTCAGCTTCTTCAGCGTTACTGGTTGGGGCATAGGTTTGGATTACTGTGATATTGAATGGTTTGCCTTGGAAACGAACAGAGATCATTCTTTCGTTTTTAAGATTGCATCCAAGTACTGCATTTCAGACTCTCTTGTTGACCATGACGGCTACTCCATTTCTTCTAAGGGATTCCTGCCCCACAGTAGTAGATATAATGGTCATCTGACTTAAATTGACCCATTCCAGTCTATTTTAGTTTGCCGATTCCTAGAATGTCAACATTCACTCTTGCCATCTCCTGTTTGACCACTTTCAATTTGCCTTGATTCATGGATCTCCTCAGATATGCAAATGACACCAACCTTATGGCAGAAAGTGAAAAGGAACTAAAAAGCCTCTTGATAAAAGTGAAAGAGGAGAGTGAAAAAGTTGGCTTAAAGCTCAACATTCAGTAAACTAAGATCATGGAATCTGGTCCCATCACTTCATGGGATATAAATGGGTAAACATTGGAAACAGTGTCAGACTTTATTTTTTGGGGCTCCAAAATCACTGCAGATGGTGATTGCAGCCATGAAATTAAAAGACGCTTACTCCTTGGAAGGAAAGTTATCACCAACCTAGATAGCATATTGAAAAGCAGAGACATTACTTTGCCAACAAAGGTCCATCTAGACAAGGCTATGGTTTTTCCAGTGGTCATGTATGGATGTGAGAGTTGGACTGTGAAGAAAGCTGAGCACTGAAGAAATGATGCTTTTGAACTGTGGTGTTGTGTTGGAGAAGACTCTTGAGAGTCCCTTGATGCAAGGGGATCCAAACAGTCCATCCTAAAGGAGACCAGTCCTGGGTGTTCATTGGAAGGACTGCTACTGAGGCTGAAACTCCAGTACTTTGGCCACCTCATGCGAAGAGTTGACTCATTGGAAAATCCCTCTGATGCTGGGAGGGATTGGGGGCAGGAGGAGAAGGGGACGACAGAGGATGAGATGGCTGGATGGCATCACCGACTTGATGCACATGAGTTTGAGTGAACTCCGGGAGTTGGTGATGGACAGGGAGGCCTGGCGTGCTTCGATTCATGGGGTCGCAAAGAGTCAGACAGGACTGAGTGACTGAACTGACTGAACTGAACTAGGCTGGTCATAGCTTTTCTTTCAAGGAGTAAGCGTCTTTTAATTTCATGGCTGCAGTCACCATCGCAGTGATTTTGGAGCCCAACAAAATTTACAGCTTGTCGATGTTTCCTTTGTTTCCCATCTATTTACCATGAAGTAACAGGACCAGATGCCATGATCTTAGTTTTTTGAATGTTGAGTTTTAAGTCAACTTTTTCACTCTCCTCTTTCACTTTCATCAAGAGGCTTTTCAGTCTCTCCTCACTTTCTGCCATAAGGGTTGTGTCATCTGCCTATCTGATGTTATTGATATTTCTCCCGGCAGTCTTGATTCTAGCTTGTGTTTCATCCAGCCTGGCATTTTCCATGATGTACTCTGCATACAAGTTAAATAAGTAGGGTGACAATATACAGCCTTGATGTACTCCTTTCCCAATCTGGAACCAGTCTTTTGTTCTATGTCACATTCTAACTGTTGCTTCTTCACCTGCATACAGGTTTCAAATTAGAATTGTAATCTTTTCCAGATATATTCCCAGGTGTGGGATTGGTAGAAGAGATCTCCATGCTGTTTTCCATAGTGGAGGCAACAATTTATATTCCCACTAACAATGTAGGAGAGTTCCCTTATCTCCAAATGCTCTCCACCATTTATTATTTGTAGGATTTTTTATAATTGCCATTACGACAGATGTGAGGTAATATTTCATTGTGGTTTTGATTTGCATTTCTCTATTAATTAGCAGCATTGATCATCATTTCATGTGCCTATTGGTCATCTGAATGTTTTCTTTGGAGAAATATCTACTTAAGTCTTCTGCCATTTTTATTATTTTTTGTATTGAGTTGTATGAGCTGTTTGTATATTTTGAATATTAATCTCTTGTGGGTTGCATCATTTGCAAATGTTTTCTCCCATTCTGCAGGTTGTTTTTTAATTTTATTGATTGTTTCATTTGGCATGCCAAAGGTTTTAATTAGGTCCCATTTGTTTACTTTTCCTTTTTTTTTTTTTTAATTTTGCTTTGGAAGACTGATCTAAGGAAATATTGCTATGATTGATGTCCTAGAATATTTTGCCTATGTTCTCTTCTAGGAGTTGTATGGTGTCATATCTTATATTTAGATATTTAAACCATTTTTAGTTGTGAGGCTGTCTAGCTTTCCCAATATCATTTGCTGAAAGTACTGCCTTTTCCTCGTTGTATATTCTTGCCTCCTTTGTCATATTAGTAGATTAGTTGACTATAGGTTTGTGGGTTTATTTGGGGGCTCTCTATTCTGTTCCATTGAAATATATGTCTGTTTTTGTGCCAATATCAAGCTATTTTGATTACTATATCTTAGTAGTATTGTCTGAAGTCTGACAGGGTTATGCTCTTTTTCCTCAGGATGTTTTGACAGCTCTATGTCTCTCATGGTTCCATATAAATTTAGGGTTGTTTGTTCTAGTTCTGTGAAAAAGTCATGAATATTTTGATAGTGATCACATTAAATCTGTAGATTGCTTTGAGTAGTATGGCTGTCTTACCAGTATTCTTCTGATCCAAGAACATGGGATATCTTTCCATTTGTTTGAATCATCTTTATCTTTATCCTAACATTTGGGATGTGCAGAATTACAGGTTTGGACCCTCAGGGGGGAAAGCTGTATCACTCTGTATGGTTTTTTATCATGAAGACCCAGGCATATTCACATGTTGAGTATGTTCCAAGAGAGCAAAAGCAGAAACTTCAAGATATCCTTAGGCGTAGGCTCAAAACTTACCTGAAGTCCCTCCTGCTTCAGTCTGTTTGTCAAATATAGTCACAAGGCTAGCCCATATTGAATATGTGGTGGGGAAATAATACCTGATTCTTGATGGGAAGAACTGCAAAGAATCTGTGGCTATTGGCAATATACAACACTTTTGGATGGAGAAGTAAATATTCCTGGTCTATTATTAGTGATTGCCAATGGCAAATGTCTTCTTGAATGCCCAGCTAATCTGTATCAGTTGTCAGTTCCAATAACCTTAACACTAAAGAGACTCTGAGAACAGTGTTTCCTGTGCAGAGCCAGGAAAAGGTTTGTACAAAAGGAAAGATGTTTGTTACATTAAATTTCTAGAATTAGCCACATTACAGTTGAACTTCAAACATGGATTCACATTTTAACTAAGTTGTTTTCAAGCATTAGACATTGAGGAAATGTTGCTGTTTCTGTAGCTATGGTCTTTGAATTATAGAATTCAGGCATAGTTCCTACACTAAATTTACATGAATTTTTCAAAGGGGAAAGTTTAATGGTTCTGTGAACATTATCTCCTGAAAATGCTGAGAAATTCATAGAACTTCAAAATGATAATAAAAAAAAAATAAACACATGTCTATTTCCCCAGATCTTTGGAAATCCAAGATAGAAAATTATTAGATATCCCAGAAACTAATAGATGTGATTACAGACTTGGTCATTAGTTCTTATTTTCCAATTTTTTATGGCATGAGCCCATGATTACTTGATCAAGTAATCTTAATGTGTGTTCCCAAGCACTAGTCAGCCCTGTGTTTTGAATCATGTTCCATTCCATGTTCCATGTTGCCAGGTCTTTTAGAGAGACCTCATCATCACTTGCACTGGCTGCTATGAGAATGCCAACATTTCTACTAAGAATACCATTTCCAGAGTGTTTCCAAATTCTCAAGTTCATGGATATCAGGAAAGTGGTGGGTTCTAGTTAGAGATGGACATATTTGACAACTATGTGACATATTTTGCTGTCTGGGCTTCATAGTAGCTCTGCTTATGGAACCTAGAGTTCCTTTTAAGCAGTTACTTTAACTCCATTCTGCTAACCTCCGTATTGTATTGCTTAACTGTCCAAGGATCTTTGACTCAACAAATAATTTGAACACTTACTGTGGAAGCAGGCACTGTCCAGGGTTCTGAGATGGAAGTGAACACAATATTTCAAATCTATTCAATTAAAATATAAACATCTGAATGCAGAGTTCCAAAGAATAGCAAGAAGAGATAAGAAAGCCTTCTTCAGTGATCAATGCAAAGAAACAGAGGAAAACAACAGAATGGGAAAGTTTAGAGATCTCTTCAAGAAAATCAGAGATACCAAAGGAACATTTCATGCAAAGATGGGCTCGATAAAGGACAGAAATGGTATGGACCTAACAGAAGCGGAAGATATTAAGAAGAGGTGGCAAGAATACACAGAAGAACTGTACAAAAAAGATCTTCACGACCAAGATAATCACGATGGTGTGATCACTGACCTAGAGCCAGACATCCTGGGATGTGAAGTCAAGTGGGCCTTAGAAAGCATCACTATGAACAAAGCTAGTGGAGGTGATAGAATTCCATTGAGCTATTCCAAATCCTGAAAGATGATGCTGTGAAAGTGCTGCACTCAATATGCCAGCAAATTTTGAAAACTCAGCAGTGGCCACAGGACTGGAAAAGGTCAGTTTTCACTGCAATCCCAAAGAAAGGCAATGCCAAAGAATGCTCAAACTACTGCACAATTGCACTCATTTCACACACTAGTAAAGTAATGCTCAAAATTCTCCAAGCCAGGCTTCAGCAATATGTGAACCATGAACTTCCTGATGTTCAAGCTGGTTTTAGAAAAGGCAGAGGAACCAGAGATCAAATTGCCAACATCTGCTGGATCATGGAAAAAGCAAGAGATTTCCAGAAAAACATCTATTTCTGCTTTATTGACTATGCCAAAGCCTTTGACTGTGTGGATCACAATAAACTGTGGACAATTCTGAAAGAGATGGGAATACCAGATGACCTGATCTGCCTCTTGAGAAATTTGTATGCAGGTCAGGAAGCAACAGTTAGAAGTGGACATGGAACAACAGACTGGTTCCAAATAGGAAAATGAGTATGTCAAGGCTGTATATTGTCACCCTGTTTATTTAACTTATATGCAGAGTACATCATGAGAAACGCTGGACTGGAAGAAACACAAGCTGGAATCAAGATTGCCGGGAGAAATCTCAATAACCTCAGATATGCAGATGACACCACCCTTATGGCAGAAAGTGAAGAGGAACTCAAAAGCCTCTTGATGAAAGTGAAAGTGGAGAGTGAAAAAGTTGGCTTAAAACTCAACATTCAGAAAACGAAGATCATGGCATCCGGTCCCATCACTTCCTGGGAAATAGATGGGGAAATAGTGGAAACAGTGTCAGACTTTATTTTTCTGGGCTCCAAAATCACTGCAGATGGTGACTGCAGCCATGAAATTAAAAAAAGCTTACTCCTTGGAAGGAAAGTTATGACCAACCTAGATAGCATATTCAAAAGCAGAGACATTACTTTGCCAACAAAGGTTTGTCTAGTCAAGGCTATGGTTTTTCCTGTGGTCATGTATGGATGTGAGAGTTGGACTGTGAAGAAGGCTGAGCTCTGAAGAATTGATGCTTGGACTGCAAGGAGATCCAACCAGTCCATTCTGAAGGAGATCAGCCTTGGGATTTCTTTGGAAGGAATGATGCTAAAGCTGAAACTCCAGTACTTTGGCCACCTCATGCGAAGAGTTGACTCATTAAAAAATCCCTGATGCTGGGAGGGATTGGGGGCAGGAGGAGAAGGGGACGACAGAGGATGAGATGGCTGGATGGCATCATTGACTTGATGGACGTGACTCTCAGTGAACTCCTGGAGTTGGTGATGGACAGGGAGGCCTGGCGTGCTGCGATTCATGGGGTCGCAAAGAGTCAGACACGATGAGCGACTGATCTGATCTGATCTGATTCAATTAAAAGAGAAAGAGACAGACAGAAAAGACCCTACCCTCATGAATGTCAAGCTTACTCCTCTACTTCTCCTCCCTGCCCTAAGCCTGACTAAAACTTACTTGTGCTTATGAATAGATATTAAAGTCTCCTGAGGAGTACAAAGGGAGATGATGGAGATGGTTTGCTGCAGGAGTCTCTAGCTGTGCCTACCAAAAATGCTCTGTTAACATTTATAGGACCTCAACTAAACAGATTTACAAAGGATATATTTAAATCATGTCAAATACATTGGTTGAAACTTGAAACATTTGACTTGTTTTGTTTAAAAGACTGCTAGTACTCAGCCCATGGACAGAGGAGCCTGGTGGTCTACAGTCCATGGCGTTACAAGAGTCATGACTGAACAACTAAACCACCACCACTCAGCTTAAATGTTCTCCCCCACCCCCCACCTCCACCCGCACTCCCCATCCCCCACCACTTAGTTTGAATGAATGCACGGGGCATCAGGTAATCAAGTAGGTACAGGTTTGGGCAATTGATTGAATGGAAACAGAGAAGTTGAAATACCAAACGTATAGCTAGATTGCATTTTTCATTTTCCATTTGGGCACCTCAGCATTTTGTTGTATGAGTCAGGGAGTGAGTCTAGCATAACTTTAATACAAGCTACCTGCTTTATGTCTCAGAGCAAGTTACATTCTTTGAGTTATGTAGTGTTTGGAGTTAAACTTAACAGGTGGGATGAATTTATATGAAGTTTCTCAAAATAGTGGGATCCACAAATATTTTAAAATAAGAAACATGAAAGGCAGAACATTTGACTTGGAATTAGGCAGGAAACAGGAAAGGTTTTGTATGAGATAATTGTTTCAAAATAGGAAATAGAAGATAAGTTCTTTTGCTATGTATTTACATATACAATCAGTCCCTCAATAAGAAGGTGAAAGCTTTTAATTTTCAGGTATATTCTTTTTAGTTGCTATTTATTGTGTACTTAATACCATATGCCAGAATTTAATGTCAAAGTACATAATGTACATCTCCTTATATCCTCAGGTAAATGAAGATATAGATACTTATATTCCTGTTTAACATAATGAGGAAACTAAAGCACAGAGAGGTTAAGTGACTTGACAAAGATTGTGAAGTCTGCTAGAAACAGATGTTTAATTCAAAACAGAGAACTTAGTTCCTTATCTGTCTCTCTCAGTGCGCGTGAAGCAATCTTGGTCTTTGTTCTAAGATCATCACCTTGCAAATAGTAAGTTTTTTTTTTACAATTTCCAATCAATGAAGTTTAATGTATTCAAAAGGGAGAATTGTTATTGGTGCTTCTTCTTGAGCACTGAGAGCTCTGTGGGGAACACTAAGTTAGACTTGGATTCAAATATTAGTTAATTGATTACTTGATGTATATCTTTGATCAGTATTTAAATACCTGAAGCCTCATTTTACTCATTCAGAATATTATGTTTTATTGATTCTTGTAAAGATTGAGTGATTAAGGCAGGGCAGTGTCTAGCATGGTCCCATGCACTGTACTGTCAAATTTTAGACACAGTGGTTCTTAAACTCTGTGTGTTAAGAAAACAGGCACATGTGTGAACACACACGTACAAAAACTCAACAACACAGTGTGTAATATTCCCCAGGATATGGTATATACTATTCTTTACTTTCCAAGTGACATCATCCAGATTATGATCCTAGATTGTTCATCAGATTTTTTATATTATGCTTATAATTTCCTAAAATTTGTTTTAAGATATAAATTACACCTTTGGGCTTATGTTCCTTTCGCCTTCATCTTACCATGAAATATATGATAAATAAGCATAAATTCTCCAGGGCTATGATTCTTTTCTGTATTTCCAACTTAAGCAATTCTCTTTTCTTTGAAGAAAACCTTGGACATCAGGACTTATGTAGACCCTATGTTAACTCATAGAGTACAGATAAGGCAATGAGACATTCTAAGAGCTGGCCAAATAGGAGGTTAATTTTTATAATTGTCACTGAATTGATGAATCAGGGATTTTTTTTTTTAATGGTTGTGGTGATGGCAACAAAAATGACAGAGAAGTGACTTCTAAAAATTCTTTCCTCCTTGGAAGTAATGAAAACATTGGGAAAATCGTCAGAATTACCTTTTTTTAGGCTTTGGATATTAACCAAAGGCTTTCAACAATCTGAAGAATGTTAATCCAAGAGAAACAGCTTTCTTGAATAACCTCAGTAAGAACATATTAGACTCTGTGGGATTTTAATTTTTCCTATCCTCATTCCCCTCATCATCTCTGAAACAGTCTTCAATAATCCAGAATCATGGTGAAAAATAGCATCCTGGTAGTCACTGGAGGTAGCAGAACTGATTGGAGCTACTTCAAAATCCCATTATCAGGAAGTTGCCGTTGTGTAACCTACAGTGATTCCCCAGAAGACTCTATTCACAAAGCCATCTTTGACCTGACTCAGAGTTTGACGGTGTGACCATCCCTTTCTTCAGAAGCATTTATCTAAAAAATAAGTAAACAGATAAAAATCAGATGCAGTTGCTTAATATCTCAGGATGCCTGACTGAGATGGTTGAACATAGTTGAATCAAGCAATAGGTTAACAAAAGGGTAAGTTGAGAAATGCGATGTCCACAAGAAACTAAAAAATTCTGCTGTATTTATGTGAATACAGAAGGCTATGTGCATATATAGACCTGTGCATATATAGACCTATGCACATTCTTGTGGCTGTGTGGATCCTGAAGACCTGATATAGTCCTAAGGTTTCACCTCTGGCCAGTGTTAAGGCTCTATGTATATAGGAAATAAAGGCTAAGACAGAGTAAAAATTTTGACTGAGAATTGAGAGCATACCCCAAAATGCACAGAGTCCTTGGCAAAGATGAGGAGACTTATTATTGCTTGTATGCATTTGAGAAAATATGTGCAAAATCATTATCTGACCACTAAGCAAAACACACACACACACACACATTTCAGTGGCTATATGCAACAAAGAATACAGACTTGAAAGAATTCACAAACAACCATGCCAATAACAAACTGCAGCAACAGTATACACTGAGGAAGGAGAAAAATCTGATGTACAGAGCTGCAACATTACCTTATTTAAAATGATCAGTTAAAAAAATTATAAGACATGTAAACACATGAGAAAGTATGATTCACACACAGGAAAAAAGGAAGCATACAGAAACTGTCCCGTAAGTCTAGATATTTTGCTTATAGTACAAAAATGTTAAATCAAATTTAAAGATATTCAGAGAATTATAAAAAACCAC
The DNA here is from genome assembly GCF_019923935.1 of Bubalus bubalis. NCBI lineage: Eukaryota > Metazoa > Chordata > Mammalia > Artiodactyla > Bovidae > Bubalus > Bubalus bubalis. The sequence continues at coordinate 20,196,700 of NC_059177.1, read as the reverse complement.
TTGTAAAGTACTAAATGAAAGTGTGAGAAGGATGTTTCACTACAGCATATAAAGAGAATCAAATTATTAAACAATAGAAATTCTAGAATGGGAAAGTAGAATAAGTGAAGTGAAAAATTCACTATACAGTCTTAATCTTCAATTTGCAGACAAAGCAGTAAATTTGAATGTAGATCAGATGAGATTACAGTTTGAGAAACAAAAGGAAAAAAGAATAAAAGAAGGCTAAGAGTCTGAGACACTTGTGGTTTACTACTAGGTGTATCAATATATGCATTATATGAGGCTCAGAGGAAAAAAAAAGATGGGAATAGAAGTACTATATGAAAAAATAATGACTGAAAACTCCCCAAATATGATGAATAATGTTAATATATCATCTAAGAGGCCAAATGAACCTTAATAGGATTAAATCAAATAGATCCACAGCAGGATATATCACAATTGCACTTTTGAAAGCCAAGGAAAAACTTGAAATCAGCAAGAGAGAAGTGATTCATTTTGGACAAAATACCTCAATATGGGGGGGCACTCATATTCTCATTAGAAGTCGTTGAGACAAGAATACAATTGAATGAATATTCACTGTGCCAAAAGGAAAAAAAAATAGTGAGCCCAGAATTCTATACCCATCATAAATATAAGAGAAAAACATTTCCAGGTAAACAAAAACTGACAGGATTTGCCACTAGCAAACCAGTCCTGAAAGAATTATAGGAAGACCCTAATGCTGACATGGAAGCACACTAGCAATAACTTGAATCCACGAGAAGAAAGGAAGAAAACCAATTAAGGTAATAATGTGTTTAAATATAAACATACGGTGTAAATGTATTTTTCTTTGTAACTTCTTTCTAAAAATCATATCTGATTTTTAAGATAATTGCATAAAGCAATAATGGTTATAAAATTGTGTTTATGAGCATCAGTGTGTAGAAATGTAGCTTGCATGACAGTAAGTGAGGGGGAGGTAATAGAAATATATAAGAGCAAAGATTTTGTTTGCTACTGAAATTAAGTTGAAATTAATCCAAACTAGATCATTATAAGCTTTAATTATAATCCCCAGGGCAACTGCTAAGAAAATAACACAAAAAATAGTAAAAGAATTATATGGAAATGAAAAAGATATATAGGGAAATAGGTTTTTAACAAAAAATAAGGCAGTAATGGAGAAAGAGAAGAACAAAAAAGGCTCAAGACATATATAAAATAAATAGCAAAATGGCAGGTACAAATTTTACTTACCATTAATTATGTTAAATGGAAGTAGGTTAGACACTGTAATAAAAGGCTAATTTGACAGAATATTTTTTATGTGATCCAAATACACAGTATTTGCAAGAGCCATACTTTAGATTCAAAGACAAAGATAGGTCTAACGTAAGAGATTGGAAAAATATATTACAAGCAAATAGTAACCAAAGGATAACTGGAGGTTTAGCAACAACTGTTTTTTCATTAAAATTCCCTTCTCTAGCAACAGTTTTTTGCCTTTTAGTTTATTTTTTCTGATATTAATCTATATTAATATATTATTAAGCAATGATTACTAATTCCTGACCCACGGATCGAACTTGGGTCTCCTGCATTGCAGACAGATTCTTTATCATCTGAGCTACCAGAGAATCCCAATTAATTGTTATGGTAAATAGAATTCTGTAATTGATATTAAGTATATTAAATCACTTAACAAAAGTGCAATGTAATAATATTTATTGTAGTGTTCAATTATCTGATAAGGATCTAATGTTCAGAACATATAAAGAAATTTTACAACTTAACTATTAAAAGTAAAATAACCCAGTCAAAAATGGATGAAGCATTTGAATAGATATTTCTTCAAAGATGTAGAGATGGCCAGTAATCATAGGAAGGCATTTTCACAATTATTAGACTTCAGGAAAACATAAATAATGCAAGTCAAAACTACTACACTGAAATACCATATTTAACCTATTTAGGTTGGCCATAATAAGGAAGAGAGGAATAACTATTGATGAAGTGGTGGGGAAATCAGACCCTCATACATTACTAATGGGAATGTAAAATGAAGCAACTGATTTACAAGAGTTTGACAGTTCCTCAATAAAGGTAAAGTTTCTTTATGACCCTATTTATATACACGAGAGAAACTAAAGTGTATCTTCAAAAATAATTGTACACAAATATTTATTGGCATTATTTACAGCAGCCAAAAGCAGAAGCAACTCAAATGTTCATCAGTTAATGAATGAAGAAAGAAATGTGGTATATGCCAACAGTGGAGTATTCAGTTCAGTTCAGTCGCTCAGTCGTGTCCAACTCTTTGCGACCCCATGAATCGCAGCATGCCAGGCCTCCCTGTCCATCATCAACTCCCAGAGTTCACTCAGACTCAAGTCCATTGAGTCAGTGATGCCATCCAGCCATCTCATCCTCTGTCGTCCCCTTCTCCTCCTGCCCCCAATCCCTCCCAGTATCAAAGACTTTTCCAATGAGTCAACTCTTCGCATGAGGTGGCCAAAGTACTGGAGTTTCAGCTTTAGCATCATTCTTTCCAAAGAAATCCCAGGGCTGATCTCCTTCAGAATGGACTGGTTGGATCTCCTTGCAGTCCAAGGGACTCGCAAGAGTCTTCTCCAACATCACAGTTCAAAAGCATCAAGTCTTTGGCACTCAGCTTTCTTCACAGTCCAACTCTCACATCCATACATGACCACAGGAAAAACCATAGCCTTGACTAGACGAACCTTTGTTGGCAAAGTAATGTCTCTGCTTTTGAATATGCTATCTAGGTTGGTCATAACTTTCCTTCCAAGGAGTAAGCGTCTTTTAATTTCATGGCTGCAGTCACCATCTGTAGTGATTTTGGAGCCCAGAAAAATAAAGTCTGACTGTTTCCACTGTTTCCCCATCTATTTCCCATGCAGTGATGGGACCAGATGCCATGATCCTCGTTTTCTGAATGTTGAGCTTTAAGCCAACTGTTTCACTCTCCTCTTTCACCTTTATAAAGAGGCTTTTTAGTTCCTCTTCACTTTCTGCCATAAGGGTGGTGTCATCTGCATATCTGAGGTTATTGATATTTCTCCCGGCAATCTTGATTCCAGCTTGTGCTTCTTCCAACCCAGCATTTCTCATGATGTATTCTGCATATAAGTTAAATAAGCAGGGTGACAATATACAGCCTTGAAGTACTCCTTTTCCTATTTGGAACCAGTCTGTTGTTCCATGTCCACTTCTAACTGTTGCTTCCTGACCTGCATACAAATTTCTCAAGAGGCAGGTCAGATGTATTATTCAGTCCTAAAAGTGAATGAAGTAGCTATTCATGTTACAACTGAATGAACCTTGGAAATGTTGTGATAAGTAAAGAAACCAGACACAAAAGGCCATATATTGTGTAGTTCCATTTATATGAAATGTTCAAAATATGCAAGTCCATAGAGAAAGTGAGTAGACCAGTGTTTGCCAGAGACCAGGAATCCATATGGGATGTAGGGGATACCAAATGGAGTTTGGGGAGCATAATCTTGTGAATATAGTAAAACTTACTGAATTATACTCCTTAAAAGGGTAGGTTTTATAGCATAGGAATCTTGTCTCAGTATTTTTAAAAGAGAACTAATAAGCAAAAAAGAAGCTAATACATATTTATTCTCTTTCCTGTGCCAGATACCAGTATAGCTTTATCTCTTTGCTTCCCCTTGCACAGGTTATGTAATGTATGCTGAGTGTGACACTCAGGAAGGTGAAGTGTCATGATTAAAGTCACATTAATCATTGTAGGAAACCACAGAAACATTTCCAGAATTCTGCTCCATTCGATTCTTTTAGCGTGTCAAATGAAATGAGGTATCCTTAAAGTTGATAAATATTTAGCTAATACTTGATAAATTCAGTGAAAGGAACCAAGGAAATTTGCAAATGTTGAAACTTGGCCATGAATTGTATATATATTTAATAAAGATGCATTGAGAATCTGCTCAAGTACAAGTGCCCCTATACATTTAACATATATTTGTTAGGATCAACAAGTGTCCAATGCTTTGGTCTTTGGAAAACCACACATCTGTGAGAACACACATCTGTTCTTCACAATCTAGTGTTTTATATTATCCAACCTCTATTGGTTGTTTACTCACTAAGTCATGTCCTACTCTTTGCAACCCCATGGACTGTAGCCCACCAGTCTCATTTGAACATGGGGCCCCATTCCCTTGTTCAGGGAATCTTCCCATCTCAGGGGTTGAACCCACATCTCCTGCAAGTCTCCTGCATTGCAGGCAGATACTGAGCCACCAGAAAAGCCCATCCATCCTCTATTAGATGCCAGGCAATATGCTGCACTGTGAGGCTACAAAGTTGAGTACATCTTCACAATTCTGAGAGATCTGATTTTCCACTTAAGAAAGAATTTCAAAGAAAGGAGGGAAGAGGCTTGGTGGCTGGAGCAAAGAATAGAGAAATTTGCCTTTCCTTTCCTCCGTGGTGTCTTCTGATAAAAACTCTTGCAAATGTGATGACGTGGTGTATTTCCCCGAGGTCTCCTTTATTTCTGTTGGATTTGTAATTCATATGTAGAAACATTTTGGCTTGTAGCTTTGCACAATTCAAAATAATTTATTCAAATAGGAAAAAAAATGTCCATTCACAGAAAGTAGTTTTCTATGAACAACAAACATATCAACACTTTCAAAAGAAAATATGCAAGAGGATTCAGTTCAGTTCAGTTAAGTCATTCAGTCGTGTCTGACTCTTTGCGACCCCATGAATTGCAGCACACCAGGCCTCCCTGTCCATCACCAACTCCCGGAGTTCGCTCAAATTCATGTCCATCAAGTTATTGGTAGCTAAATTTTCATTATCTTATGAATATCCAAGCCAAAATTTGTCAAGGACCCATAGCCAATACCTAATTCTGTAAATATTATGACATCTTAAGTAGTTTCAACTTTATATTTTGCTCGAGATATAATATGGTGGATGATTCCCTTGAAAGCCACTCTGAGCCATTATTTGTGCACTGACTCTGAATCACCAGTTCCCTTTCATTTTGAGTTCTTTCTTTTTCCCTAGGTATCATAAACTTCAAATTTGCTTGTGTTATAATTTGGCTGTTTCCTTAATCAGCTAAATTTTGTGCATTGTGTTCCAAATACTTTTTGAAAAGTCAGAAAATGGAAAATTTCCTTTATAGGTTTCAGCATCCCCAAAGGGAAACAAATGATTTAGCCAATATAATCAACAACTACGTTTCCTAAAAGAAAAACTGATGTACAGTGAGTCTATCATTCAGAATGTTTTAGGCTGCAAATAAGAAAACATACTGACTCAAATTGAATCAACAATAAAACAAGTCATTATATTAGAGACAAAAACAAAAACAGGAGTTTTAAAGCTAAAGCAGGCTCTAGGCAGGAGAAGGCAATGGCACCCCACTCCAGTACTCTTGTCTGGAAAAGCCCATGGATGGAGGGGCCTGGTGGGCTGCAGTCCATGGGGTTGCTAGAAGTCGGACACGACTGAGCGACTTCACTTTCGCTTTTCACTTTCATGCATTGGAGAAGGAAATGGCAACCCACTCCAGTGTTCTTGCCTGGAGAATCCCAGGGACGGGGAAGCCTGGTGGGCTGCCGTCTATGGGGTTGCACAGAGTCAGACACGACTAAAGTGACTTAGCAGCAGTAGCAGGCTCTAGGCAAGGCACCAATAATGGTTTAATGATGTCATCAAGGCTCTACGTTGTTCTGCTGCCCTAGGCTGTGTCCTCATTCTAAGACTGGTTTCTCCAATGGTAGTAAGAAGGCTGCCAGCAGCATTTTATTATCTGTGGTCTGAGCCAATTTAGGACACATATTAAACTCTCCAGCCTGCATCCCTGCCAATTGCCAGGGGAATTCACATGCTAATAATTTAGACTACTCTGGTTTTATCCTTGAACCTGAGGGAATCTTACCCTGAGTTACAGAATTTACACCTAAAGGAGAAGAAATCTGAATAGGTGATCAAAAATCATTGTCACATACGTTTTGATTCCTCATCTGAAAATAGAGCAAAGGATTTAAAATTTCAACTAGTTGGTTTATAAGATCTCCATATAGATGTGTAAAAAAAGAAACAATTGAGCTTAAGCTTAGCTAAATTTAAACTTAATACTAAATTTGGAGTCCAGGAGAGATCAGACTGAACCCACAGGAACATTTCCTTTTATAGCTTGCTTGAGAGGCATGACAGCATGATAATTTGGTGTGCTTTGAAATCAAGGAGTTCAGGTATGCTTATATCCCTTACCATCTGCATAACTATGGGACAAGTATGTAAACCTCAGTTTTCATATCTGTAAAAAGGGGGGAATTATGCCTCACTCATCAAGCTGATATTTGATTAGTGTCAAATTGCTGGCACATAAAAGTTTTCCCAGTTTCCACATTGGAAAACTGAACAAAACATCAGTCCTTAGTCTATGAATCCTCTGGTAAGTGCAGTTGATGGTAGCTGATTGGAAGGACTGATGCTAAAGCTGAAATTCCAATACTTTGGCCACCTCATGTGAAGAGTTGACTCATTGGAAAAGACTCTGATGCTGGGAGGGATTGGGGGCAGGAGGAGAAGGGGACTACAGAGGATGAGATGGCTGGATGGCATCACCGACTCGATGGACATGAGTTTAAATGAACTCAGGGAGTTGGTGATGGACAGGGAGGCCTGGCGTGCTACAATTCATGGGATTGCAAAGAGTTGGACATGACTGAGTGATTGAACTGAACTGAGCCTCCCTGGGCTTTATGTAGAAAAATTTCCTAATAAATTTGCATAGTTCCCTTATGAGAGGAATGCTTTCCACTGGAATGTTAAGAAATCTTTCCACTCTGCCCTAGCAAAAATCCACCAGGGGAATGGGTTCTTCATATTACACCAACAGTAAAGCATGAACTGCTTCCAAACTCTTTAGCCTTTGCTGTAAAAATGTCATGGGAGAGTGCAGTGGAAGCCAAGATCCATTTGAGAGGTGGACATCATAGTCACATACCTGAAAGCTTTACATTTCAGGTATCAGTGAGAAGAAAAGAGGCCAGGTTTTCAATTACAGAGCATGCACTTTAAATAAGATGCTTTGCAACATGAATCCAGGGATATGAACTATTAATTTTTCTTTCCTTATTCATTCAAATTCAAATAGCAATGAAGAAAAATACTCTTTGTTGGAGGTATCATAGAATAAAATATTTATATCTTGCAAATTATTTTGGTTTTGCTTAACTCTTTTTAAATTTACTTTAATAAATCAGTTAGTTTGAAATATCCATGGTACTATTAATGAAGTATTATTATTTTAAGAAAATCCATACCCTCAAATCAGTTTCCAGACTCTGGAGATTAAAAAAGAGAAGATTAGCTTTACACAGTGGTTCATCAGTTCTTTATTTATTTTGGAAACAGACTTTTGAATTAAGTCAAATAAAACTAGGTATTAGTAATTACTAAAAACTGATTTAAGCCACAGCCAATTTTAAAATTGGCAGCAATTTAAAATTGGTAGCAATTTAGAAATCTCTCTAACCTACCACCACATCAAAGCAATTTTATGTAATTGGTTTGCTTTTTTCTGTGGCACATTGAAAATACACAGTTAAAGATGAAACTCCAGGAAGAAAGCATACTATAATTTGATGGAAGGGAATGTTCATGCAGGTGTTGAAGAGCACAATCTCCTCCTGTTCCTCAAATGAACCTTGTGCACAGCTAATTAGAATTATAAGGATACATGTGGCACTGAAGTCATTGGCACCTGCTGTTTCCCATTCCACTCTGCAGATGTATTTTTCTTTTTACATAGAATTGCCCCATTCTGTCACCAGCACCACCTGCCTTTGGTAGTGAAATATTTTTATTCCTCTGCCCTCTGTTTATCACTTAACAACACATATAAGAATATTAAAGATTGATTTTATAACTGCATAAATCAGCTAAATTGTCTTCTATAATTGAAAAACTGATATCTATGTGTATGTGTGTGTATATTGGTGTGAGTGATAGTTGCTCAGTCATGCCTCTTTGCAACCCCATGGACTGTAGCCTGCCAGGCTCCTCTGTCCATGGAATTCTCCAGGGAAGATTACTGGAGTGGGTTGCCATTTCCTTCTCCAGGGGATCTTCCCGACCTAGGGATCCTGCATTGCAGGAGAGTCTTTATCATCTGAGCCACCAGGGATGCCTATTATTAAGAGACATTACAAGTATAAAGACAGGTCAACTTAAAAAGTATCAGCAGATATATGCTTGATTTTATCTTATAATCTATAGACAATACATTAGAATAGGTAATGAATCCATACACCTTTTCCAAAGGAATATCCAAGACAGAAGTAGCAATAAAGTTATAAATGACAGTTATCAATCAGAGGAAATAATTTAGATGAAGCTTTTCTCTCTCAAAGAGATGGGGACTGGGCAAGAGGTCAGGAAGGAAATACAATGTGCTTTTAACTTTATATGAAAAATAATGTTCAGTTCCACGTTGCTGAGCATAGTTCTGTTTTTGCCAAATAAATCCTCTACTTTAAATTACTGTCCAAATGCTTTATTAGAACTCCGCTTCTGGCCTTTGTTTTAGAATCTGTTACTTTTGTTGCCACCTCCTGATCGCTGTCCTCTGAAGCTTCTACTTCTTTCCCACTGTCCCCTGACACCTTGCTTGCCCTCACACTGTCCCCTGAAGCCTTGATTGCCTTCCCGTGTCCTCAAAAGTTGTATATGTACATATATGTGTATATGTATATGTGTGTATATGTGCATATAATTGTGTTGAAGGGAAGTGAACTATACAAAAGAAAACTGTAAATTTAAATAAAAAATAATACCTATAGATACATGCTAAGCATAGGTGACCCTTGAAAACATTATGCTAATGAAAGAAATCAGTCACAGAGGACCACATATTGTATGATGCCATTCATATGAAATATCCAGAATAGCAAATTGATAGAAACAGAAGGTGTATTATCTGTAGCCCAGAGCTAGGGGATAGATAGATGGCTATAGAGTGTGAGGTTTCTTTTTGGGGTAATTAAAATGTTCTAAATTTGATTGAAGTGAAGATTGTATGAATCTGTGACTTTACTAAAAGCAACTGAATTATACAATATTAGAAGGTAGAAAATAAAAATTTTAAAAATTATTAATTAAAACTACAAGTATTGAAACTTTAAAAAATTAAAAAAAAAATTGTGATGGCAAAATGTGAGATTCAATCTTCATAGATCAAAATTGAAAGCTTTCCACTTAAGATAGGCCCAGGGGCCATCTAGCGATAGTTTCACCTATGGCTTTACTGATTTCCTTAGAAAACAGACACTGGTTTTGGTTATTTAGGGGTTTCAATAAGGCACCCTCAGACAACTTGGAAATGTGAAGATGTGGCTCTCTCACTGTCATAAAGAACCCGCCTGCCAATGCATGAGATGTAAGAGATGCAGGTTCTATCCCTGGGTCAGGAAGATCCTCTGGAGGAGGGCATGGCAACCCACTCCAATATTCTTGCCTGGAGAATTCTATGAAGAGAGGAGCCTGGAGGGCTACAGTCTGTGGGGTCACAAAGAGTTGGACACAAGTGACTTAGCATGCACGGACACAAGTATATCTAAAAGGACAGAAATTGGGCAGAAAAAAATGAATGCAATTCAGTTTTTCTATGGACTGTCAAAAAATATTTATGCCAAGAGAGCAATATGATTTTTGGACCAATGGCTCTGCAGGAGCTTCTTGATCATGTGAAGTTAGGACAGTATAATCTAAAATTTCTAATCTGTATGTCTTGGTGCTGTAACACGTAAAGTGATTGAGACAGTCAAGACGACTTACGTCATGGTGCTTGAGAATGTCAAAGCTAGGATTCAAGTCAAGATAGTCTGACCCCTGACTATTCTCATCTTCAACCCCAGTTGATGGTCTCTGAATATTGGCAGTGTTACAGAGGCACATAGATTCGGGCTCTGAATCTGTCTTCCTCTGTGACCTTTATATCTCAGAAACTCACTTTCCAGTTTTATTAAAGCTAGACTTTTGCACTAGATAATTTTAAGTCTCTCCCAAGCTAAATAGATGAATTATTATTCAGAATCGTGATACAAAAGGGTTAAATTTCAGACACAAGTGCTTTTCATCAGCACTGGTTCAGACTGCCTTAAGGATTTAAGAAACACTTTCAACTAATAAAGCCAGTTAGACAGTTTAAATCTACATTTGGCAGTTACCAGCTTTTTCTACTGAGAATGCACTTTTTGTTGGAAACTGAACATTACAAAAATTCCTGAAGGGAGATCTTATCCAAGCTTATCTGATCCAGACGTGAAAGTAACAATACAAGGAAAAGCTGAATAATAATGTTTTGCTCTTAAGGAATGAAGGAATGATTAGAGATTGATTTGTAATGTAAGCCACAGAGGTTGTACCAAAGGAAAATTTACAAGGTCATTGCCTGGAGCTTGTATAAGAAATTTGTTCTGGTACACAATCCTGTCTGGTCCATGGGCAGATCCTGCTGAACAGTAGATGAACTGCCAAAGTAACTTGTTTTAACCTCAGTTGAAAACCTTTCTAATTCCTACTTAATGCACGTGTTGTGTTTCTGAATTTAAAAAGAAAATATAGGAGCTATCTCCTACAGAATTTCATTTTGGTAAAAGAAAAGAATAAAGAACTTCTATGTTGACAAAGCCTAAATGGTTTGTAAGGGAATTTGAAACAATTCTGGTAGGAAAATGGTGGTATCAAATTTGTTAAAACATACCTTTGCTGTGATCACTTTGCGCTTTTTATTGAAATAGCATGATAGCATTTGCTCCACACAGTCCTGTCAGTGATAACTTGTTTAATACTAGTAATAATTTACTGAATGCTGACCAAATATACATATATATATATATATATTTATATATAATTCATTTCAACTTTTCTTTTCTCTCTCATATATTTTGTTTAATAGATGGAAGGAATTCAATGCAATGCTTGTCTGTTGTATATAAAGATTAAAGATAAGATTACTCTTAGGTAATCCAACTGACCCTCCTAAATCTGAGAAAAGTGAAAGAATTTGGCACAGTGAGGGGTTTAGCTTCATTGTTTTCTCAAATTTTACTGCTAACAAACCCCACATAGGTCTATTTGGGGAGTTTAATTTTATTGGATTCTGAGTGAGGGTAAAACCCATCCACTAGGTTCCTTTTCATGAGTTCATGAACCTGAGTTTAAAAGAAGGGCTGCTTTGTGCCATTTTGAGCTGCCATGCAAAACCAAACCAGAAAGGTGTTTCCTCTGAACAATTCAAGCCTCCAGAGCTACCACAGAGGAAAAGCACTGTCCAATTTGTCTCATGAAAGAGTGTACAGGCCTTGAGGGAGTGTGATCAGATCAAATCAGTCGCTCAGTCGTGTCTGACTCTTTGTTACCCCATAAATCGCAGCATGCCAGGCCTCCCTGTTCATCACCAACTCCCGGAGTTCACTCAGACTCATGTCCATCGAGTCAGTGATGCCATCCAGCCATCTCATCCTCTGTCGTCCCCTTCTCCTCCTGCCCCCAATCCCTCCCACCATCAGAGTCTTTTCCAATGAGTCAACTCTTCACATGAAGTGGCCCAAGTACTGGAGTTTCAGCTTTAGCATCATTCTTTCCAAAGAAATCCCAGGGCTGATCTCCTTTAAGATGGACTGGTTGGATCTCCATGCAGTCCAAGGGACTCTCAAGGGTCTTCTCCAACACCACAGTTCAAAAGCATCAATTCTTCGGCACTCAGCCTTCTTCACAGTCCAACTCTCACATGCATACAGGACCACAAGAAAAACCATAGCCTTGACTAGATGAACCTTTGTTGGCAAAGTAATGTCTCTGCTTTTGAATATGCTATCTAGGTTGGTCATAACTTTCCTTCCAAGGAGTAAGCGTCTTTTAATTTCATGGCTGCAGTCACCATCTGCAGTGATTTTGGAGCCCAGAAAAATAAAGTCTGACACTGTTTCCAGTGTTTCCCCATCTATTTCCCATGAAGTGATGGGACCAGATACCATGATCTTCGTTTTCTGAATGTTGAGCTTTAAGCCAACTTTTTCACTCTCCACTTTAACCTTCATCAAGAGGCTTTTGAGTTCCTCTTCACTTTCTGCCATAAGGGTGGTGTCATCTGCATATCTGAGGTTATTGATATTTCTCCCGGCAATCTTGATTCCAGCTTGTGTTTCTTCCAGCCCAGCATTTCTCATTATGTACTCTGCATATAAGTTAAATAAGCAGGGTGACAATATACAGCCTTGAAGTACTCCTTTTCCTATTTGGAACCAGTCTGTTGTTCCATGTCCACTTCTAACTGTTGCTTCCTGACCTAAATACAGATTTCTCAAGAGGCAGATCAGGTGGTCTGGTAGTCCCATGTCTTTCAGAATTTTCCACAGTTTATTGTGATCCACACAGTCAAAGGTTTTGGCATAGTCAATAAAGCATAAATAGATGTTTTTCTGGAACTCTCTTGCTTTTTCCATGATCCAGCAGATGTTGGCAATTTGATCTTTGGTTCCTCTGCCTTTTCTAAAACCAGCTTGAACATCAGGAAGTTCACGATTCACATATTGCTGAAGCCTGGCTTGGAGAATTTTGAGCATTACTTTACTAGCGTGTGAGATGAGTACAATTGTGCAGTAGTTTGAGCATTCTTTGGCATTGCCTTTCTTTGGGATTGGAATGAAAACTCACCTTTTCCAGTCCTGTGGCCAAGACTGCTCAAATCCATACCCCTTAATGGCTTTTTATTCCACTTTTCAGTCCTGAAACTGTGCGATAACTTGTCCAGAAATTCTTCTTATGGAATCTGTCTTTACATTGGAACAACTTGACAATATATGTACAGCATCTGGAAGAAAGATCTTTTCTGAGGGTGTACAAAGAGGCATAGGGTGTATGGATCTCGGATTAGATAAGGTGAACAGGAGCATGATGGAAGAGAACTCAACATAAATCGAAGAAAGTCATTTGACCTATCTTTACACTCCAGTAGAAAATAGAAAATAGTTGGAAGATGGAGATTTCACAGTAAAGTATGGTAAAAGAATTCTACTTAAATTGCAGCTACAACCGTGGTTGTTAACTTCTTATGATGACATTGGTAGAATGTAAAATGTCCTCATATTCCTATGCTGTAGCAACTCTGATATTTCTAATGCTTCCTGTATGCCTTATGGAAATTTCCATAGAAACTGAAAGACACATTTTTAGAAACAGGTGAATTAATAATATTTCATTTTGAATCAGCAGGTACTGCAGAAGAAATGACAACGTATTTATGAAAATCAGTCCTTCTTCAAAAGAGTTTAGCGTAGATATGAAATATATGAAATTCCATTACTTAGGAGGAGGAGTACTACTCACAGAAATTACTGGCTTTACATCATGACTTAATGTTTTACAAAAGTATCAGGTTCATGATTTAATTTTTTTTTAGTCTAATGCTCATTATTTCATGTATTTTCATCGTGTCCATTTTACAGGAGTGTAAACGGAGATTTGGGGAAGTGAATCAGCTCCATGTCTACACCAATATTTTGCCTTCTGTCAGCTTTGCTGATAGTGTACAAATGACTGTAGAATGTGAAACTGGATTCAAATTTCACTTAATAAAATAATTCTTTACCAAAGACTAATAAACAACTAAGTACAGGGACTTCTCTGGCAGTCCAGTTGCTAAGACTTTGCGTTCCAGTGCAGAAGGCAAGGGTTTGATTCCTGATTAGGGAGCTAGGATCCCACATGCATCGCAGCCAAAAAACCAAAACATAAAACACAACCAATGCTGTAACATATTCAATCATGACTTTAAAAATGGTCTACATAAAAAAGCCTTAAAACAAAGTACACAAATAAATTTTAAAAACTCTGAAGGCAACTAGGAAGCAAAATAGAACCACCAATTTAGAAAAAGCCATTCGTTTTGGAGCAGAATTGTATGATTTGTGAAATGTGAAAAGAGTATTCTGAGACTTTTTGTTAATTTCTTTTCATAGTTAAAGAAATATGATCACGCTTGTGATGGGTAAGTTCCAGGTACGCCACTACATCAAGTAACTCTTTTTAAAAAATATTTATTTATTTTTATTTCATCATAATAAATATTTATTTTATTTTATTTTCATGGCTGCTGGTGGGTCTTTATGGCTGCACACAGGCTTTCTCTAGTTGTGGGAGTGGAGTCTACTCTCTGGTTTTAGTGCACTGGCTTCTCATGGCTGTGGCTTCTCTTCTTGCAGAGCACGGGCTCTAGGACATGTGGGCTCCTGGTGGCACATGGGCTCAGTAGTTGAGTCTCCTGGGATCTGGAGCATAGTTTCAATAGCTGTGGTGTATAGGCTTTGTTGCTCTATGATATGTGGGATCTTCCTGGACCAGGGATCAAACTGGTGTCCATTGCCTTGCATTCTTAACCACTGAATCACCATGGAAGCCCTCAAGTAATTTTTCTGATATCACTATGTGGGTTATTGTGCAGGAGATTGTGATATTTATGTTATAAGTAGAAATTCAAGTAACTGTTGTCTTTCTATAGAGAGTGTTTAAAATTTCAAGTGTTTTTGAAAAGTTATGGTCAAGGAAATTTGTAACATGCATCTCTGAAGAAATTTAGCTTTCCTATTATTTCTAAGTAATTATTTTTGCATGTGTAAAAACTCATTTCCAAACAAGTCTGATTATTTCAGAAACCAGTGAGCAGGATTCTGAAAAAATGGTGTCAAAGGAGACATCTTTTTCTGAAACTCTCTAACTCCCCACATAAAGACAGATTGCTGCAATATATAGCAAAACCAAAAACCCATAACAGCGTTTATAACAAGAAGACCAGATGAAAGGTATCTCACACATTTCAAAATACACATGAGTGAGGATAGCCATAAATACTTATGGGATGTACATGGTGGTGATGGGGCAGAGAGAAGCCATGTGGTGTCTAACAATCATGAGAACCCTAAGAACAGAGAACCCCCAAAGAGCCAGCTGTATGCAGGAGGGTCAACATGTGAACAGCAGCTGACACCAAGAGGGTTTTGTCCTCTTGTGTAAAGGATAAATATAAAGGACAGAAAAGCTTAGAGCACTCATGGATCTTCCGAACTTACCTACCAGGGTTCCTTTCCAGGATAGGACCTCAAACTAAAGAGAAGCTACTATGATGGGATCTAAATTGAACAGGATAGGCACAATAGAGAAAAAAATAGAGAAAGTCTAGATCAGAGCCGGGGAATCCCAAAAAGTGAGCTGTCATATTTTTGAACACAGTGTACATACAATGGATGAGCAAGCTCTGTGACTTTAGAAATGATGCCCTGAGCTGTGCCTCCTTAGAAAGTTTCACGTCAACAAGTTTCACACAAAAATATATAACAAAAACTATTTTGAAGCCAAATACCATTCAGTGAAAGTTGCTTAGTCATGTCTGACTCTATGCAACCCTATGGGCTATATAGTCCATTGAATTCTCCAGGCCAAATACTTGAGTGGGTAGTTGCTCTCTTCTCCAGGGGATCTTCCCAACCCAGGGATTGAACCCAGGTCTCCGCACTGCAAGCAGATTCTTTACCAGCTGAGCCACCAGGGAAGCCCAAATATCATTCAAAGTTATTGTAATAAAAAAAGATAATAAGGAGCAAAATAACTTCCTTACAAATGATCAAATATGCTGGAAATATATGTCATTCAAAGTTATTGTAATAAAAAAAGATAATAAGGAGCAAAATAACTTCCTTACAAATGATCAAATATGCTGGAAATATATGTCCACAAACAGTTTTTAGTGCAACATGCTATTTAATAATAAGGTAGAAGGCATTAAAGAAATGATACAAGGATTTGTATCAGGATTTTCCTAAATGTTTCTATTTTTCTAAAGTTATCAGGCAATGTATATATGACAAATCACAAATGAATGAGGAGCAGATTGGGAACTGCATATAGAAAATGGCTTTAATTTTTCCTAGGAACTTGATTGGCAGCAGTGATATTAACATCATATTTTAAAATGATTATGTGTGTAATGTGAAAAAACTTCTCTTCATTACCAATGTAAAAGAAAGGAAAAATAGATGTATGAAGAAAGGAGCAATAGATGTATAATATAAGAGATATAGTAAGATATTGTAGCTTTGTGTTTTAAATAGAGGTGTTTGGATAAGACCTTCTTGATGGGAAATATTGAAGGCAAAAGGAGAAAGGGATGACAGAGAATTAGATAGTTAGATAACATTACCAGCTCAGTGGACATGAATTTGAGCAAACTCCAGGAGATAATGGAGGACAGAGGGGCCTGGTGTCTTGTAGTCCATGGGGTGGCAAACAATCAGACACAACTTAGCACTGAACAATGGAAACAATTACATCAACTCAATATATATTTTTAATTTAATAACAGAATATATCTTTTATATTATATATATGCACACATATACATACACACATACATGGGGTTCCCCGGTAGCTCAGTGGTAAAGAATCTGTCTGCCAATGCAGGAGACATGAGTCAGATACCTGGGTTGGGAAGATCCCCTGGAAAAGTGCATGGCGATCCACTCCAGTATTCTTGCCTGGAGAATCCCATGGACAGAGGAGCCTAGTGGGCTACAGTTCATAGGGTCACAAAGAGTGAAGTGACTTAGCATGAATGCATATATGTATATATATAAAGACATGTCTTTATGTACCTTTATCTTATTTGATTCTGAAAGAGGTCTGAAACCTTGATTAACCCAGTAACAGTAAGCATATTAAGGGTCCAGACTGTGATTTTTAGAGTACCACTTCTTGTTCTAAGAAACCAAGACTTGTTGGGGAAATGGCTAATTCCAGGTCTCAGGCAGGAAATACACAAGATGAATGAGGAAGGTATTAAAAACTACCAGAGTTATGTCAAATATACTTCGGAGCGTGTTGGTAAAGGCTTCCCCTGACAAAGATGGGATTGTTTGGGCTTTAAAAAGGGTAATATTGCAGCCGATCAAAACATATTGTCTGTTTAAACTCGTGAATTCATAGTTTGTGTGTGTGTGTGTGTGCACATACATCTGTAAATTAACTTCTTTCAAAGGATGATAAAGAATCAGTTATTTATCTTTAAAGTTGGAAAATAGAAATAATTAAGGATTTATTCTACTTTTGTATAAAAAGTTTATCATTGGCTAACCAAATACAAAATGAGAAGAATTTTTAAATAAAATATCCCTATTATGAAAAAAAAATAGAATTAGAATATCACCACTTTGCATTCCTCAGTGAATTATTAGATTTAGATTTTGAGCATCAGCTGACACTAACATTACATAAGAGGTACCCCAATTATGTACCTGCTTGCATATGATCTGAAATCTTTAAAAATAGAGATATAATCTGCATACCAAAAAAATACATCCTTTTAAAATGTATAATTTAGTGGTGTTTATTATATTTGTGAAGTTGTGAATCATTGTAATTTTCTCATTCCAGAACATTTTATCACCCTAAGAAGAAAGTTACTATCCATAAGCAGTCATTTCTCATTCCATCCCCAACTGCTTGCAGTCAGTAATCTGTATTCTGTTCCAAGATATTTAATTGTTTTGGACATTTCATTTAAATGAAATCATAGAACATGTGGTTTTAGCTACTGGCTTTTTTCATTTATCATAAGTGTTTTCTAAATTTATCCATTTTGCAGTATTTATCTGTACTCTATTCCTTTTTGTTGTTGAATAGTATTCCACTATATACTGAATTTGGTTTATCCATTCATAAGTTGATGGATATTGGTTTGTTTCTACTTTTTTGGCTGTTATGAATAATTTGCTATAAATGTTATAAGCATTTTGTGTGTGTGTATTTGTGTAGACATGTGTTTTTCATTCTTTTGAGTATATACATAGGAATGGGAATACTGGGCCATATGGATACTCTGTTTAACTTTACTGAGGAACAGCAGAACTATTTCCCAGAGTGACTACCTATAATCTTTCTGAAATAACTCTGATCAAGTCCCTTGATTCACCTGCCAATTTTCAAGAAGTGCAAAAGACAGAAAAACTTGTTGATCTGTACCATAATGGTACAGATGGCAAAGTCCAGACTGTGAGAAAATACTAGTTAAATGACTTGGGTTCATTAACAGATAAATTCTAAGAAAAGGAAAGAGATGGAGTAGATACCTATAAATCAAGAGACTTAGAAGACATATGAAGCTTGAAAAAAAAAAGGCAAGACTGCAGAATATATTGCATGCCTAAAGATGATAAATGAAAAGAACATTTTTAATGAGTTGCGATTGTCTGTGCAGTTCATTGGTCTAAATAAGTTTATAAGAGTTTTTGATATGTTTTGAATATATATATATATTTTACTTATGCATCTTTGTTATTTGAATTATTCAGTTGAAGATGTCTTCTAGCCACTGTTATATTTTTTATTTATATGTATTTATATTTTCTTGTAACTTCGAAGTAACCAGTTTTTTGAACCCAATTCTATATGTCTGTGTTCACATTACTCTCAAAAACAATGACATGAAATCATTTCTGATGTGATTGGCTAAGGAAATTCCATGCATTGGAGACATTCTCTACATCCCCAAACCACAAATAATGATGATGAGATGTCACAGAATCAACATGAGTGTAATAATCCCTGTAGAAGAAACAGGGAAAGATTTTAAGTGAGTGATTTTTTAAAAGGGATTCTATTTATATCTGGAGACTTTAACATCATTAGGAGAAGTAAATATAAAAAAAAAAAAAAAAAAAAAAAAAAAAAAAACCTCAACCATGTGAAAAGACAACTTTAGAATTTCCGGATTTTAAAGCCTGGCTCTGACTTAGGAAAAAAAAAAGAAATTTTCTTCCAGAGAATGACACTTGACCGTGTCTTTCTTTCTCATTCTAGGCTTTAAATCACTGCTGATCTCTAAGCTGGTTTCCTCTGTGACAGCTGGAGAGAGAGCAAATTCACATTTTGGGTATAGCAACCCCACTCCAGTACTCTTGCCTGGAAAAGCCCATGGATGGAGGAGCCTGGTGGGCTGCAGTCCATGGGATCGCTAAGAGTCGGGCATGACTGAGCGACTTCACTTTCACTTTTCACTTTAATGTATTGGAGAAAGAAATGGCAACCCACTCCAGTGTTCTTGCCTGGAGAATCCCAGGGACGGGGGAGCCTGGTGGGCTGCCGTCTATGGGGTCGCACAGAGTCAGACATAACTGAAGTGACTTAGCAGCAGCAGCAGCAGCTCATAGGTACTGTAATTGAGACGCATCAAAGAGATACAGCAAAGTCATAAAAGAGAGTATGTTCCCATTTTCAAAGCGAGGTGTGAGGTAAGGGAGTTGGTTGTATTGAAAGAGTCTGACAGTTTCTAATTTTGGAGATACTATGCATGCCGTTGGAATAGGTAATGCTGTTTCCTCTTTCCATCCATGCAGTACACACTGAGTGTCTGTGAAAGCGTGTTGACCGAAGGGCTGATTAGCACGGCATAGTCAAGTCGGTTAGTAGTCCTGTACCACAGAAATTCTCTGGTCTCTGGAGAACTTAACAAACTTGAAGTATTGCCTTTCAAAACAACACTTTAAAGATGAGAGAGAAAAGAAGGATTCTGGAGGTTACAAAGAGGAAATAGCCCTGGTACAATGGCATCCATATTTCACTTTTAGCTTTCCTTACAAATGATGCTAAAATAGACTCTGGGCTAAATTCTAGATTTGTTTTGCATCTAAGCCCTTAAGGCTCTCTGCTGTCAGACGTTATGTGCCATCTGCAGCTCCTAGCTTTGTTTGGTATATCTGCATCAATGGTGGCCCCAAGTACTCATCTGCTTTTTTGTATACCTGGTTACTGAGTTGAGTTCTGAAATCTCCAGCACTGTTTGGTCTTCTGACTAACTTTGGGTAATAGAGTGAGCAAAAGAGACAGTTACCTAGTATTCCTAATTTTAGTTTTCAAAAAGCTTGCTTGGGACTTCCCTGGTGGTCCAGTGGCTAAGACTCCACACTCCCAATTCAGGGGGCCTGGGTTCAATCCCTGGTCAGGGAACTAGATCCCACATGCCACCATTAAAGATCCCACCTGCCACATTGGAGATCAAAGATCCATGTGCCACAACTAAGACCTGGCACAGCCAAATAAATAAATGAATATGTATATTTAAAGAATAGTATCTTGCTTCTGTTTACCTTCTTAACTCTTCTGACATTTCCAATAGAAGGACGTTGTCCCCAGTGGAGGGTGAGAGGTATGTAGAACAGAGACCCTAGTTAATCCACAGATACACAAACAATCCTTGCCAATGTAAGAACTGTGTGGCATTGATTGGATGAACCCCACATATGCCTAAGAAATAATTGTTTACTACTTTATACCACTAAGTTTTAGGATGGTTTGTTGCATAATGATAACTAACTGATACATCGTCCTCTCTCAAGCATGCTGGCTTTAATTCAAGATGTTCCTTTTGCCTGGTAAGTTCTTTCTGTGGTCTCCCTCACTGTACTCATTTATGTGTAAATACCACTATCCATCATATCTTACCTGAGATATCACTTCTTCCTGGAAGCTTCTCAATCTGCCAAAAGCATATTAGATACTCCTTCTTTTTCTCTTATAACCTCTTTAACTTGTTTCTATCATTCCTGGTCAAGATAGTTAAGAAAGCAGGCCATTGAGTTAGATAACATGGGTTTACAGATTTAATTCATAATTCGAGTGCTTTGTAGATATATGACACATTCTTTAAATGGCAGTTTTCTTGTTTTATAATGGGAATAATACCTAACATTGGGACAAAATTCTGTGAAGCTTGAATTACATGATATATGCAAAATGTTAAGTACAGAGCCCTATACAGAGTAAAGCATTCGCTAATTCTTGGATGTAGTTGTTATTACCATATGTGTAATATTCTGTTTATACCTAAAGCTCTGGCAGTCTTCCTTATCCCAATCTAGAAAGAGAAGCATCTCTTAATTATTTGGCTACCCCAGGGTATAGTTCATATACACGGGATAGGTTAAGTATTGGATTCATCCTCCCCACCCATCCCCACATTTATTTTTTTACTAGTTTTTGAACTAACAAGTAGATTCACTATCATTCTTCTCTAAAGGGAAAAAAGACAGAGTTTTCTTCCTTTTTTATTATTTTGAATTCAAGGATTGTAAAATACTCCGTGTGTTTCCATCATTGCAGTTATTATGTTCGATTTCCTCATCTTTAGCCATAGGAAGATTCTGAGTTCTTTGCCATAAGCAGCATTACTTTTGAAAATTTTCTTTGTTTCTGGTTTAGATGTGCTCCAGGTCTATCTTGTACATTTTCTACCCTAGCTATTTCTCTAAAGTTCCCCAACTCCATTTATGGAAATATAGAGACCATATTCCAGGTGTCAAGAGTTTTCTCAGTTGACCATTGATTCTAAGCCTTGATAGTGGAAAGAGTTAGAAAATTTTTTAAAGATACATGTCAAGCAAATTTGAAATTCATCTTAAGTGTACCCTTTGTATTACAAGTTCATCAGAGCACCTACTAATTTTCCCCATCAAGTCTAATCATAATGTCACAGACTTTGCAAGGGCAATCTTTTTTTAAACTTCAAATACCTTATCAGTTGTTTATAATAGATGAGACACCTAAATACAGAATTCTAAAGTAAAGTAGAGAGTGCATGTCATGGGATAACAAATCAGAGAAAAAAAACTCGCCTTGTCTGAATGATGCCATGCCCTTGGTTAAATTGTTCTTAAATCTCTTTTTCATTTAAGAGCCCTTAGACAGGCAACTTTATTTTCATAGATTGCCTTTTATTTCAATTCTAAATCTGAATAGCTATTATTTATTCAGCTTAAATTCCACTGTTTCTAAGGATTATCCCCCAAATCTAAATCGTATTCTTATGTCATACAGTCTTATGACACCTTCAGCTTTTCTTTAACACCTCCTATTGCAGTTGGTATTAATATATTTGTGATAGTGTTCAAGAATTGTCTCCTACATTAAATTTTAAGTGCATATAATCAAGTAATATGTTTGTTTATTACTTTATCCTCAGTACCTGGCAAAATGAATAAAGGAAGATGAAATTCATTATTCATCCTAATGACTAAGCCTAAGGTCCTTTAATAATATCTAACACAGTTCAGGTTTAATTACATAATAAAGAAAACTATTTTAAGATTCTTTGTAGCTCCCTGTAAATTCTACTAGGCGTGTTGCCTCACCTTTTTGTTTGTTTGTTGGCCACGATTTGCTTTCTTTTTTATCTTCTCCACAATTTTCATTCAATCAAATAGCAAGGTGTCCCAACCCCTACTTGTTGGACTTGGTGATCAGTGTTGATTTCTCTCTCATTGCATTCAGTTGAGACATGGATAGTTATTCCCAAGGGGTATTTGTGTTAAGCTTTTCTGAAAATGTTGCCCTTAAGTGATTGTTTCTAGCATTGGCCAAGACCTGGCTTCACCATAGCCTCTTTAAACTCCCAATTTTACCAACTTAACCATGTGGCAATTGACATATAGGTAATATTAAGAATCTGAGAAAACTTAAGAAGAAAGTCATTATCTTCAATCTGTTCTGAATTCTCATCTTATATACTGAAATACAGAGAACACTAATCATGATATAGTCACACTGGTGTGTAAAAGTTCATTGATGTGAATTATACGTGAAATCCTCCTTAAGTGTCTTCTGTGTCCAGTTACTTACCTACTGTTTGTTTAATTAATTTAAGCAGACATCTCTGATTCAAGTAATTATCCTCAGAAATGTAGGATATCCATGTCAATTTACTTTGAGGTTTTTTAGAGGTGTGGTTATTTGTTATTAAATTATAAAATCAACTGGTGGGTACTTAAAAAGCTTAAAAGAACATCACTTAAGACATTTGAGATATCTGCATATGTTTAAACCTCTAATTCTATGTATATGTATATGTATGTATGTGTAAATGAATGGGCTTCCCTGGTGGTTCAGATGGTAAAGAATCTGCCTGCAATATAAGAGACCTGGGATTGATCACTGGGTTGGGAAGATCTCCTGGAGAAATGAATGGCTACCACTCCAGCATTCTTGCCTGGAGAATTCCGTGGACAGAAAAGTCTGTCAGGCTATATATAATCCTTGGGATTGCAGAGAGTCAGACATAACTGAATGAGTAACACCTTCACTTTCAGCCTTATTGTGAGACAGAATAAACATTCTCATTTATAGGTCACATAGTAAAAGCCGTCCTTTAGATGTTAATTATGTCTGTATAGATAAAAAAACTCACCCCTCACCACTCCCTTCTTTGTATTTATAGCAAATACATTTACTTGAGTCTTGAAGAATAAAAAGATATGATATCTTTTTTGAGGAAATGATATCTTCAATGTTATGAAATATAGTCACTGAAAATAACAACCTGTAGATATAGATTTCAAATTTCCTATTTTTGGAGTAAACTTGATTGATCAAAACTTATTAGGATAATGACATTCTCTTGTCTTGGTCAGTAGATCAGAAAACTAAAGCCTGAGTGTTTTTTGGTTTTGGCTATGTCGAGTCTTAGTTGTGGCATGTGGAATCTTCTTTGCAGCACACAGGCTTCTGTAGTTGTAGTGAGCAGGTTCTAAAGCATGTGGACTCAGTAGTAGCAGTGTGCAGGCTTTAGTTGCCCGACTGGGGATCAAACCCATGTCCTTTCATTGGAAGGTGAATTCTTAACCATTGACCCACCAGGGAATTCCCAAGCCTGAGTTTTATTCACACCATGGCATTCCCCCTGGTGCTATGACCTAATTGGCAGGAAGTTCAGTGCTTCTGTTTAAAGGTTGTGGGAATTTACCTGTTCTCTCCAACTGCATATGAAACACCAAAGAATACAAACACACTTGCTGCTAGAAATTGCCTTACTCATGAATGGGTCTACTAAGGATGAAGCCTACATTATGAGGGGCAGTACAGCAAGCCAGGCCCTCAATGACATGGTTTAACTGCCTCCATTGCCCCCGATCTATTCTAGTTCTGGACTTCCAATTTGAGCCAACCCCAAAATATTGATTTACTTTCCCAAGAGTGTCAGCTCTATCTAGACAAACCTCTTTCTAAAGCTGGTAAGTTTTAAGGCCTCCAAGGGACTGCATCTTGATTGTTTCTTTATTCGGCTTATATCCCAAATTCATGATACATCTTCAAGTTATTTATGCACCTTGAACTACTATCAGTGTATGATTTCTGACTTCATACCTCTCTCAACAGCCATTTATAATTATAATTTTACAGCCTCAGGTATGGTAAATCAACACCAGTTCATTAATGTTATAGTCCAATTACTGAGCAAGTCCATTGACAGTCATTAATACAAATTTACAACAAATATGAAAGCCAGGAATATTGAACATTTCCCCATAGGTACTGTATTAATGATACCCAAATTTATCTCTAATCATTAGATACTTGTAGACTGTAAATCCTTCCAGCCCATCTTGGGCACATTTGGGATTTAATTCTAATAAGGTTATTTGGAAACAGAAGGAATACAAGGCAGTTTCTGATTTCCTATTTGTCTTAGCACAATACTGACTTGGCCTTAATGTTGACTGCTGTCAACTTTATTTCTCTAAGTAATAGACCCTGATGATGACAGAATCAGTGGGTTATTTTTCTCCACTGAGTAGCTGTCCCTCAGCTATCTTTAGAAACAGACGCATTTCTTAAAATATTGGTTGTGAAGCAGAATTCCATATAACTAAGAAGGAAAGTTATGACCAACCTAGACAGCATGTTAAAAGCAGAGACATTAGTTTGCCAACAAAGGTCCATCTAGTCAAGGCTATGGTTTTTCCAGTAGTCATGTATGGATGTGAGATTGGACTGTAAAGAAAGCTGAGCACTGAAGAGTTGATGCTTTTGAACTGTGGTGTTGGAGAAGACTCTTGAGGGTTGCTTGAACTTCAAGGAGATCCAACCAGTCCATCCTAAAGAAGATCAGTCCTGGGTGTTCATTGGAAGGACTGATGTTGAAACTGAAACTCCAATACTTTGGCCACCTGATGCGAAGAGCTGACTCATTTGAAAAGACCTTGATGCTGGGAAAGATTGAAGGCAGGAGGAGAAGGGGACGACAGATGATGAGATGGTTGGATGGCATCACCGACTCAATGGACATGAGTTTGGGTAAACTCTGGGAGTTGGTGATGGACAGGGATGCCTGGTGTGCTGCAGTCCATGGGGTTGCAAAGAGTTGGACATGACTGAGCGACTGAACTGAACTGAACTGAATCCAATTTTGTCATTAACTTATGTAAGCTGAGTTCCTATAGCTGCAGAAATATTAGGCCCTAGCCACGAAATTTGAGCAAGAAACTTACCAGGGAAACTTGAGTTTATTAGAAAACTAACACCTCCAACAATTTAAGGCCTTAGACCAATTTCCAGCTTCCGAACTTCAACCTTTTTTTTTAAGACCCCACTGCAAGGCTTCCCAGGTGGCACTAGTGGTAAAGAACCCACCTGCCAATGCAGGAGACATGAGAAGTGGGTTCCATCTCTGAGTTGGGAAGATCCTCTGGAGTAGGGCATGGCAACCCCACTCCAGTATTCTTGCCTGGAGAATCCCATGAACAGAGAAGCCTGATGGGCTACAGTCCATGTGGTTACAAAAGAGTGGGACATGACTGAAGCGACTTGGCACTCACTCTCCTCTGCAAGTTCCTAAGAAATTAGCTTCTCTAAGTTAGTGTTTCAAAGCTGCCACACCAGTCTTTTCTGGGTTTCTAGAATAGAAAAGAAGGCACTCCCACCAAGGACTAGCTTAAGAGAGTACCAATCCATAAGAATTTGCTTTCTCAGAATCTTCCCCGCAAAGACTTTAATTCCATTTCTGTATGGATCTTATGAGTCAGTGTCATAGGAAAAGAGATCACAATATAGGAGAAAAATAAAAATCAAGAAGGAACAGTTGATAATCATTGTATAAGTAGCCAACATAGTATTAAAAAAAAAGAGCACTCGTTTTGAAATCTCATAGATCTGGGTGAATCTGTTACTAAATTCTTAATTATATAATACAATTGCTTTGCAGCTTTAGTTACTTTATGTGTAAAATTATAATGCCCACTGGGAGATTTTTGTGAGAATTAGTAATATGAAATGCCTAGAACTATTGAGTGTTCAATTCAAGGAGTTATATTTGAGTTTGATCATAGATGCCAGCTATCTGTCTTAAGTGATCTCACGAAGCCTTGCTATATTGCTGAAGGCGGGGTCATCAGCCTTCCCTTCTCTGTAAGGTGTAGATAAGTAATTGATTAGGGTACAGCAATAGTGTAAATGAAGGGTCATTCAAGTGTTCAGCAACGATAACTGTTGAATTGGGATTATAATTGGTTTCTGAAGAGTGCTTCAAAGTTCATTTTTTGGGTTTGCCTGTCTCAGTTCATGCAGCTTGCCCTTGATTTCAAACATCCTTGTCACATAGTTCTCTTCCAATGTGATCAAGTAATTACTTTCTTACAGTGAGAATGGAGTTCTTTTTGAAAAGATGGTGGATCCTTTTTTCTTATAACTACTGATTGTATTGGTCTAAATTGATGCTTTTGAACTGTGGTGTTGGAGAAGACTCTTGCAAGTACCTTGGACTGCAAGGAGATCCAACCAGTCCATTCTGAAGGAGATCAGCCCTGGGATTTCTTTGCAAGGAATGATGCTAAAGCTGAAACTCAAGTACTTTGGCCACCTCATGCGAAGAGTTGACTCATTGGAAAAGACTCTGATGCTGGGAGGGATTGGGGGCAGGAGGAGAAGGGGACGACAGAGGATGAGATGGCTGGATGGCATCACTGACTCGATGGACGTGAGTCTGGGTGAACTCCGGGAGTTGGTGATGGACAGGGAGGCCTGGCGTGCTGCAATTCATGGGGTCACAAAGAGTCGGACACGACTGAGCGACTGATCTGATCTGATCTGATCTGATTACCCATCCACTCAACTTGGTTTTGGCATCAGTAAAAATTGTCAAGATAGCTTTTCATAGGATATTCTGCTGAAAACTAGTTCAATGAGTCATTAAATGATCTGCTATTTAGGTTTGGGAAATACTGGGTTAAACCAATTTCTTTAACTAAGTACTTTTCAGAGCATTCATATGCTCACATTCATAATAATCTTCAGAAGAGGATTATTGTTGAAGGATTTCTAAGGTTTATTTTTATGGCTACAGGTAGCTAAGCACTTATTGAATGTTTAATTGATACCTAGCACTGTTCTAAGCCTTGTATGTATAATATTTAATTTTTGCAATAATCCTATGAGTTAGATATTATTGTTACCCATATTTTACAATAGTAAAATTTAGGCACAGAAGGTTAAGATATATACCTGTGAAAACACGGGTCTCCAAGTCAGGAGATCAACTGCAGAATTTAATCCTCTTAGCTACCATCTTTCTTCATGATCAGTCTGTATTAATCACAGAATGAATTTGGGGAACCTTTCTTGGAAGGAGTGCTCTGAAGAGAATATGCTGGGAAACACTCTGTCAGATGGAATTTGAAGAGTTTGGGTCATTTTTGTCAGAACTGTTTGAAAGAGGGAGACTGTGTCACTGAAAGTCTGCAGAGCAAATCACTGTATATCAAGTGGCTCCTGTCTCAAGAGAGTGTTTTCCAACATTTAGGTCTCCCAGTCTAACTAAATTCCTTCTCACTTAGTCTTTAGTGTGTTTGAGAAAGGACAGTCTCCCATATTTCATAACAGAATCCCAAATCCAGTCATTCAGGTAAGGAAGGCTCCCTGGCAATATATGGCTTCGAGGGACAAATGATGACTGAGAGAGTGAAGAATCTGCCTGCAATGCGGGAGACCTGGGTTTGATCCCTGGATCAGGAAGATCCCCTGAAGAAGGGAATGGCAATCCACTGCAGTATTCTTTCCTGGAGGATTCCATGGACAGAGGAGCCTGGCAGGCTAAAGTGCATGGGGTCACAGAGTCAGACATGACTGAGTGACTAAAACTTTCACTTTCAGGGACAGTTAATGACCACATTCTGATAATGACAAATTGTGATCCCAGCATTGTCAGGGATCCAACCTGTGTCTCTTATGTCTCCTGCATTGTTAGGTGGGTTCTTTACTATTTGCACCACTTGAGAAGTCTAAAGTAACATCTTCACCAGTGGGGACCAATCCATTTATATTTCCACAGGGTCTCTCCTTGGTAAATTTTCCAAAGCTTAAATTGTCCCAAACCAATTTACTCCTAACACTTTTCCTAACAAATATGTTATACTTTATCAATTCTAAAAATGTGCCACTGTATACATCAGTCTTCAGATCAGATCAGATCAGTCGCTCAATCGTGTCCAACTCTTTGCGACCCCATGAATCGCAGCACTCCAGGCCTCCCTGTCCATCACCAACTCCCAGAGTTCACTGAGACTCATGTCCATCAAGTCAGCGATGCCATCCAGCCATCTCATCCTCTGTTGTCCCCTTCTCCTCCTGCCCCCAATCCCTCCCAGCATCAGAGTCTTTTCCAATGAGTCAACTCTTCGCATGAGGTGGCCAAAGTACTGGAGTTTCAGCTTTAGCATCATTCCTTCCAAAGAAATCCCAGGGCTGATCTCCTTCAGAATGGACTGGTTGGATCTCCTTGCAGTCCAAGGGACTCGCAAGAGTCTTCTCCAACACCACCGTCCAAAAGCATCAATTCTTTGGCACTCACCCTTCTTCACAGTCCAACTCTCACATCCATACATGACCACTGGAAAACCCATAGCCTTGACTAGACGAACCTTTGTTGGCAAAGTAATGTCTCTGCTTTTGAATATGCTATCTAGGTTGGTCATAACTTTCCTTCCAAGGAGTAAGCGTCTTTTAATTTCATGGCTGAAGTCACCATCTGTAGTGATTTTGGAGCCCAGAAAAATAAAGTCTGACACTGTTTCCACTGTTATCAGTCTTAGGCAGCTTCAAAATGTAGGCTATAGCATGACATAATGGTGCCATGAACTTTGTATCTCGTGACTGGTGATAAAAGAGATTGGAAATATTCAACTGAGAATGAAACCTGTTGTATCTCTAAGACTGTCATTCTTAATTGTTTTTGAGCTATAATAATGTGACTTTGGGGATTTTTTAAAACATATTTTCAATCCAAGTTCTTTGTCTTTGGAGACAAATGTTAGATGTATTTGTTTACTTATTTTGGAAGCTGAACCCAGTTTAACTTTTATTTAGAGACTTAACTGGCTGAGGAGTGATTTGTGCAGTGCCTGAAATTAGTTTAAGACAGACTTGGACTCCTGATAAATTAAAGTTCTTGGCCCAAAAATATATTTTAAAAGTTACGTTATGAACATAAAATCCCACAGGATATTTTTACTTTTTGTAGCTCTAAGGACTAATTAATTATGAACTTAGACAACAATATATGCTAGTTTATATCATCAGTGTTAAATGAGTGGAAGTATGAAAAGCATAATTTTTTTTGTTAGACTCACACCACTGTATGCTTACAAATTCAAATCAGCCTCAGGCATACAGACCAATTTCATTCTGAAAACATTATCTATAAAAAGGTATAAACAAGATTTTGTCACTTAACAGGATGTTGAAGTAAATATTCAATTCCAGTTGGTATAGTTATTAACTTGGTATGTGTGTGTGGTATGTGTGGATATGTGGGATAGATATATCTCATATTAGAAATTATATTTTATTAATAAACCAAGACATTACTACTGAATAGCAAAACACAATATTCTTAAAATACATTTAATTTTTTACATTAAAAAATAAGCAAAATTATGATCTGTTATTCTCATCCTTTCCAAAATATTCTCCTACTATACCTTCCAGCTTACTTGTTTTCTTTATTTTTTAACTTATTTGCTTACTTACATAGCTATTTCACTGAGACTTAATTGACATATAATATTGTATAAGTTATGCTGTACAATGTGTTGACATGCTACATTTATACATTCTTTTTGCAGTGAGAACATTTAAGATCAAATCTCTCGGTAATTTTGAGGTATATAATACAGTATTCTTTACTATAACCTCTGTGCTGCGAGTTAGCCCATTAGGATTTATTCATCTTTTAGTTGCAAGTCTGTACCCTTTAACAATGTCTCCCCGATTTCTCCACTCCCTGCCCCTAGTAACTACCATTTTACTCATTTCCTATGAGTTCAACTTCTTCAGATTCCACATATAAATGATATAATACAGTACTTGTCTTCCTCTGTCTGGTTTATGTCACTAAGAGTCATACCCTCAATGTCCATCCATGTTATCGCATGGCAGGATTTCTTTATGTCTCTTTGTTGAACAGTATTCCATATCCATATATATACATCTTCTTTATCCATTCATCCCTTGAAGACACTTAGATTGTTTCCACCTTGTGGCAATTGTGAGTAATGTTGCAATAAACATGGCATATATCTCTTTGATATCCTGTTCTCAGTTTTGGAGATACATTTATATATATTCAGAAGTAGGATTGCTGGATCTTATGGTAGCTGCACTTTTATTGTTTTTGAATAACCTCCATAATGTTTTCCAGAGCAGTTGTACCAGTTTTCCTTCCCTCCAGCAGTGTCCAAAGGTTCCCTTTTCTTCACATCTTGGCCAACACTTGTTATCTCTTGCTTCCTTGATGATAGCCATGTCAGATATGAAGTGTTACCATTTTGTGGCTTTGATTTAAATTTCCCTGATTAGTGAAGTTAAACATTTTTTTCATGTACCTGTTGTTCATTTGGATGTTCTTGTCTGAAAAATGTCTTTTCAGTGTGTGTGTGTGTGCACGCTCACTCAGTTGTGTCTGACTCTTTGTGGCCCCATTGAGTTCCTCTGCCCAATTTTTAATCAGATTGTTTGTGAAATTTTGTTGTTGTTTTTGTTGTTGAGTTTTATAAGTTCTATATACATCAAAAAATTTTATTGTTATTTTTTCATTAGCTGGAGAATTTTTTCATTGTTCGAGTGAAAGCTTTGGTTGAAATCTCCCAAGCATTCTTTCTTTGATAAGTTATAATTACAACACAGTGAGGAAAAAACACCAAAAAGCTACTTCCTTTTGATTCAGTTTCTAATGACTACCTCACTATTGATAATGGTTTGAGTTTGGCTCTAAGAGGAATATAAAACCACACATTAAAGAACTTTAAGGAGCACAAGGTCCAGAGAGATAAAGAGAGATAGTATCTGAGCATTAATCTTTATAATTCAAAGAAAAATAATGTAAGTGTCACTAGAAGAACCAAGGTAGGATATTATAGAAATTTAGAAAACAGAACAATTATTTCATACTAAGAGGAGACAAAAGCTGTTTGTGCTTCTCCCAAAGTGAATATTCTTCAATTGTCAATTGATAAAACATCTTACTATAACCAAGTTTAGTAAATGAAGAATTTAAACATTCACCCAGAAAATGTCCCTATTTTAAGATGCAATAACTTATTTGAATTACAATGAAATCTTCAATGTTCATTGTTTATCCAAGCTGAGTGCAAAGTAAACTGGCTTATGTAAGCTGCATATAGGTTAAGAGTACGATCTTTAAAGAGGGACACATGTATACCTGTGGCGGATTCATTTTGATATTTGGCAAAACTAACACAATTATGTAAAGTTTAAAAATAAAATAAAATTAAAAAAAAATAAAGAGGGTAGAATCAGGAAAGTTAATCATAAGGTGAGGTCACTTGACTGTTATTGCCAAGAATGAAAATTTAAAATTTGTTGCTGAATTATTAATTTAGGTGATACTTGAGAGAGTATCCCTGTCACTTTGTGGGGTGTTTATTCTTAAATGTTTTTTAAATCCATTATAGAAATAAATTCATCTGGCATTATATTATGTATGTATGTATATACATATATATGATATCCCCCCAAAACTAGATCCTTTTTTGCATCATGTATATCTAAGCTTGCCAGTTTTAATACAAAGGAGACCATCAACATAAATGACTAGAAGAACATTCTAGCATTTTCCTTCATCACTAAGTCATTTCCATACCTTATTCATTACATGATTGGCAGAGTTCAATCTGATCTCTACTTTCTATACTTAAAAATATTTATTTACTTTCTGTTTTCATTCCCTTCTGCAGAAGCATCAATTACTTAAAAGTTTTCCAAGGAGTCCTTAAGTACCATCATTTCTGTCATCAGTCAGCTGGTCTGGAATACTATTATTGGATGTCCATGGCATGGAAATAGTTTAGTGTTGAAAATATTGATTGTTGCTGTGCTAATTCGCTTCAGTCATATCCAACCCTTTGCAACCCTATGGACCATAGCCTGCCTGGCTCCTCTGTCCATGGGATTCTCCAGACAAGAATACTGGAGTGGGTCACCATGCCCTCTTCCAGCAGATCTTCCTGAGCCTGGTACTGAACCCAAGTCTCTTAATCTCCTGCACTGGCAGGTGGATTCTTTACCACTAGTGCCACCTGGGAAGCCTGAAAACGTACCAAAGCACAAATCATGTATGATTTCACTTACATGAAATATCTAGGATAGATACTGGAAAAGATTGGATTATGGCATGAGTTTCTAATATGTCAAAATGTTCTCACAGATAGAGAGTAGAGAAAAGCATCATACATTCAGACACAATGAGGAACAAAATGAGTATAATCACTTCGAAAATCAGAGAAACTCTCATAAATAATATCCACCACTAATCCAATGCTTCCTGGGTGCATAGTACACCATTAAATTATTTTTGTGGGACTTCCTTGGTGGTCCAGTGGCTAAGACTCGGCTTTCCCAACGCAGGAGGCCTGGGTTCAGTCCCTGGGCAGCAAACTAGATCCCATGTGCTGCAACTAAGCATTCACATGCTGCAACTAAAAAAAAGAAAAAAACCAAACAGACCAAAAAAAAAAAAGAAGCCCTCATGCTGCAACTATAAAATGACCCAGCATGTTGCCACTAAGACCCAGTGCAGCCAAATAAATAAATAAAGTACATTCAAAGAAATTTGCCACTACTTTGGAGTGGTCAGGAATTACTGTTTGAATTTTCCAATAAAAAAGCAGAGTCTGCTAGAGCAGGTGTACTGTGACCACATTCTTTTGTGGTTTAAATGGCTGTGTCAGAGTAAAAAGGTGGGTTCTGACTTCTAAGTCTGTTACTTTGGTGCACTGCTGCAGACCTCCTGAGAAAGATTGTTTTAAAAATGTCATAAGTAATGATTTATTTTTCCTTAGATTACCTCTCAGCTTTCATTTAAATATCTGTGCTGTATAAATCATGTCCAAAGTTGCTTCAGTCGTGTCTTGTGGACTGTAGACTGCTAGGCTCATCTATCCATAGGATTCTCCAGGCAACAGTATTGGAGTGTGTTGCCATGCCCTCCTCCAGGGGGATCTTCCAAACCCAGGGACTGAGCCTGCACCTCTTGCAGCTCCTACATTGCAGGCAGATTCTTTACCACTAAGCCACCAGAGAAGCCCAATCATCTCAGACAAATTTTCTCCTATTTATCTCCTTGTGCCTTTTTTTTCCTTTCTTTATTTTATTTTATTTAACTTTATAATATTGTATTGGTTTTGCCATATATCAAAATGAATATGTCACAGGTATACATGTGTTCCCCATCCTGAACCCTCCTCCCTCCTCTCTCCCCATACCATCCCTCTGGGTCGTCCCAGTGCATCAGCCCCAAGCATCCAGTATCATGCATCGAACCTGGTCTGGCGACTTGTTTCATATATGATATTATACATATTTCAATGCCATTCTCCCAAATCATCCCACCCTCTCTCTCTCCCACAGAGTCCAAAAGACTGTTCTATACATCACTGTCTCTTTTGCTATCTCGTGTACAGGGTTATTGTTACCATCTTTCTAAATTCCATATATATGCATTAGTATACTGTATTGGTGTTTTTCTTTCTGGCTTACTTCACTCTGTATAATAGGCTCCAGTTTCATCCACCTCATTAGAACTGATTCAAATGTATTCTTTTTAATGGCTGAGTAATACTCCATTATGTATATGTACCACCTCTTTCTTATCCATTCATCTGCTGATGGACATCTAGGTTGCTTCCATGTCCTGGCTATTATAAACAGTGCTGCGATGAACATTGAGGTACACGTGTCTCTTTCCCTTCTGGTTTCCTCAGTGTGTATGCCCAGCAGTGGGATTGCTGGATCATAAAGCAGTTCTATTTCCAGTTTTTTAAGGAATCTCCACACTGTTCTCCATAGTGGCTGTACTAGTTTGCATTCCCACCAACAGTGTAAGAGCGTTCCCTTTTCTCCACACCCTCTCCAGCATTTATTGCTTGTAGACTTTTGGATCACAGCCATTCTGACTGGCGTGAAATGGTACCTCATAGTGGTTTTGATTTGCATTTCTCTGATAATGAGTGATGTTGAGCATCTTTTCATGTGTTTGTTAGCCACCTGTATGTCTTCTTTGGAGAAATGTCTATTTAGTTCTTTGGCCCATTTTTTGATTGGGTCATTTATTTTTCTGGAATTGAGCTGTAGGAGTTGCTTGTATATTTCTGAGATTAGTTGTTTGTCAGTTGCTTCATTTGCTATTATTTTCTCCCATTCTGAAGGCTGTCTTTTCACCTTGCTTAGAGTTTCCTTTGTTGTGCAGAAGCTTTTAAGTTTAATTAGGTCCCATTTGTTTATTTTTGCTTTTATTTCCAATATTCTGGGAGGTGGGTCATAAAGGATGCTGCTGTGATGTATGTCGGAGAGTGTTTTGCCTATGTTCTCCTCTAGGAGTTTTATAGTTTCTGGTCTTACGTTTAGATCTTTAATCCACTTTGAGTTTATTTTTGTGTATGGTGTTAGAAAGTGCTGTAATTTCATTCTTTTACAAGTAGTTGACCAGTTTTCCCAGCACCACTTGTTAAAGAGTTTGTCTTTAATCCATTGTATATTCTTGCCTCCTGTGTCAAAGATAAGGTGTCCATATGTGCATGGATTTATCTCTGGGCTTTCTATTTTGTTCCATTGATCTATATTTCTGTCTTTGTGCCAGTACCATACTGTCTTGATGAATGTGGCTTTGTAGTACAGCCTGAAGTCAGGCAGGTTGATTCCTCCAGTTCCATTCTTCTTTCTCAAGATCGCTTTGGCTATTCGAGGTTTTTTGTTTTTCCATACAAATTGTGAAATTATTTGTTCTAGCTCTGTGAAGAATACCGTTGGTAGCTTGATAGGGATTGCATTGAATCTATAAATTGCTTTGGGTAGTATACTCATTTTCACTATATTGATTCTTCCAATCCATGAACATGGTATATTTCTCCATCTATTAGTGTCCTCTTTGATTTCTTTCACCAGTGTTTTATAGTTTTCTATATATAGGTCTTTAGTTTCTTTAGGTAGATATATTCTTAAGTATTTTATTCTTTTCATTGCAATGGTAAATGGAATTGTTTCCTTAATTTCTCTTTCTATTTTCTCATTATTAGTGTATAGGAATGCAAGGGATTTCTGTGTGTTGATTTTATATCCTGCCACTTTACTATAGTCATTGATTAGTTCTAGTAATTTTCTGGTGGAGTCTTTAGGGTTTTCTATGTAGAGGATCATGTCATCTGCAAATAGTGAGAGTTTTACTTCTTCTTTTCCAATTTCGATTCCTTTTCTTTCTTTTTCTGCTCTGATTGCTGTGGCAAAAACTTCCAAAACTATGTTGAATAGTAATGGTGAAAGTGGGCACCCTTGTCTTGTTCCTGACTTTAGAGGAAATGCTTTCAATTTTTCATCATTGAGGATAATGTTTGCTGTGGGTTTGTCATATATAGCTTTTATTATGTTGAGGTATGTTCCTTCTATTCCTGTTTTCTGGCGAGTTTTTATCATAAATGGATGTTGAATTTTGTCAAAGGCTTTCTCTGCATCTATTGAGATAATCATATGGTTTTTATTTTTCAATTTGTTAATGTGGTGTATTACATTGATTGATTTGTGGATATTGAAGAATCCTTGCATCCCTGGGATAAAGCCTACTTGGTTGTGATGTATAATCTTTTTAATGTGTTGTTGGATTCTGTTTGCTAGAATTTTGTTAAGGATTTTTGCATCTATGTTCATCAGTGATATTGGCCTGTAGTTTTCTTTTTTTGTGGGATCTTTGTCAGGTTTTGGAATTAGGGTGATGGTGGCCTCATAGAATGAGTTTGGAAGTTTACCTTCCTCTGCAATTTTCTGGAAGAGTTTGAGCAGGATAGGTGTTAGCTCTTCTCTAAATTTTTGGTAGAATTCAGCTGTGAAGCCGTCTGGACCTGGGCTTTTGTTTGCTGAAGATTTCTGATTACAGTTTCCATTTCCATGCTTGTGATGTGTCTGTTAAGATTTTCTATTTCTTCCTGGTCCAGTTTTGGGAAGTTGTACTTTTCTAAAAATTTGTCCATTTCTTCCACGTTGTTCATTTTATTGCCATATAATTGCTGATAGTAGTCTCTTATGATCCTTTGTATTTCTGTGTTGTCTGTTGTGATCTCTCCATTTTCATTTCTAATTTTATTGATTTGATTTTTCTCCCTTTGTTTCTTGATGAGTCTGGCTAATGGTTTGTCAATTTTATTTATCCTTTCAAAGAACCAGCTTTTGGCTTTGTTGATTTTTGCTATGGTCTCTTTTGTATCTTTTGCATTTATTTCTGCCCTAATTTTTAAGATTTCTTTCCTTCTACTAAACCTGGGGTTCTTCATTTCTTCCTTTTCTAGTTGCTTTAGGTGTAGAGTTAGATTATTTATTTGACTTTTTTCTTGTTTCTTGAGGTGTGCCTGTATTGCTATGAACTTTCCCCTTAGGACTGCTTTTACAGTGTCCCACAGGTTTTGGGTTGTTGTGTTTTCATTTTCATTCGTTTCTATGCAAATTTTGATTTCTTTTTTGATTTCTTCTGTGATTTGTTGGTTATTCAGCAGCGTGTTGTTCAGCCTCCATATGTTGGAGGATCTCATTCGAATATGAAGAAGAAATCAAAAGCTTTACAGACAAGCAAAAGCTGAGAGAATACAGCACCGCCAAACCAGCTCTCCAACAAATACTAAAGGATATTCTCTAGACAGGAAACACAAAAAGGGTGTATAAATTTGAACCCAAAACAATAAAGTAAATGGCAACGGGATCACACTTATCAATAATTACCTTAAACGTAAATGGGTTGAATGCCCCAACCAAAACACAAAGACTGGCTGAATGGATACAAAAACAAGACCCCTATATATGTTGTCTACAAGAGACCCACCTCAAAACAGGGGACACATACAGACTGAAAGTGAAGGGCTGGAAAAAGATTTTCCATGCAACTAGGGACCAAAAGAAAGCAGGAGTAGCAATACTCATATCAGATAAAATAGACTTTAAAACAAAGGCTGTGAAAAGAGACAAAGAAGGTCACTATATAATGATCAAAGGATCAATCCAAGAAGAAGATATAACAATTATAAATATATATGCACCCAACACGGGAGCACCGCAATATGTAAGACTAATGCTAACAAGTGTGAAAGGAGAAATTAACAATAACACAATAATAGTGGGAGACTTTAATACCTCACTCACACCTATGGATAGATCAACTAAACAGAAAATTAACAAGGAAACACAAACTTTAAATGATACAATAGACCAGTTAGACCTAATTGATATCTATAGGACATTTCATCCCAAAACAATGAATTTCACCTTTTTCTCAAGCGCACATGGAACCTTCTCCAGGATAGATCACATCCTGGGCCATAAATCTAGCCTTGGTAAATCCTTGTGCCTTTTGAGCAGACTGAGTTCTCGTTAAGAGGTAAGAAAGCAGTGATGAGAAAGTTGTCCATGAAGCTTGTTAGAACAGTGATCTGCCTTCAGAATGTCCAAATCAGGTCCCCTTGGCTTTGATATATATGACTTTGTCTCCTCTACTTTCCTTTGAAGTCCAGAGTAAGACATGACTGACAAGGCTTGAGTTTCAGGAGAGTTGTTTTACTTACTAAGTCATGTCTGACTCTTTAGTCATGCCATGGTCTGTAGGCTTCTCTCTCCATGGGATTTCCCAGGCAAGAATATTAGAGTGAGTTGCCTTTTCCTTCTCCAGGGGATCTTCTTGTTCCAGAGATCAAGCCCTTATCTCCTGCACTGGCAGGTGGATTCTTTACCACTGAGCCACCAGGAAAGCCCTTTAGGAGAGTAGTCTTGACTATTTATCTTAAAAGAGGCCTGTGGTCAACTCCAGCTGAGGAGTTAGGTCTTCTTGTTCCAGAGATCAAGCCCTTATCTCCTGAACTGGCAGGTGGATTCTTTACCACTGAGCCACCAGGAAAGCCCTTTAGGAGAGTAGTCTTGACTATTTATCTTAAAAGAGGCCTGTGGTCAACTCCAGCTGAGGAGTTAGGTCTATAGTAGAGGGAGAAGTCCTCGCATCAGGGTATGGAATTGCAGACAGGGTCTGTTCATGATCCGCATGGGCCAGAAGTGCCGAGGAGGGCCTAGGCCCAGGTTGATATGAAGGCAGTTCTCATAGGAGAATGGAACAGAGATTACAGAATGAGAAAACAGTCCAGAAGTATGATGTTAGCTGTAGGTTTGTCATGCATGGCTTTTGTTATTTTGAGAAGTGTTCCCTCTATACCCACAGTGTTGAGTGTTTATACTGTTAATGAAGATTGGCGTATAAGCCAGTGATTGTTGTTATTGTCAATAGGGGAGGAGGGTTCATGGTTTTTCTGGGTATTTCGTTGTAGTAGAGAGATTATTGTCTAAAAGATTTTTCTCTTGCTAGGCTTCCCTGTTCCTTTGGCTAGGAATAGCATGCTTTTCTTGACAGATTGCTTTTTCTTTTTGCACCTTGGAGTTTCCAGGTTGCTGGCTTTTCCACCTGATATTCTGGGGTGTATGAGGAAAA
Organism: Bubalus bubalis; assembly: GCF_019923935.1. Taxonomy (NCBI): domain Eukaryota; kingdom Metazoa; phylum Chordata; class Mammalia; order Artiodactyla; family Bovidae; genus Bubalus; species Bubalus bubalis. The sequence continues at coordinate 20,157,795 of NC_059177.1, read as the reverse complement.
GGAAAATCAAGGGAACTCACCACCCTGCTGTTCTTTGAGTAACAAGCACTAAAGCTGGTCTGCCTTCTTCTCTCCACCTCTGAGGGTCTGTGATTACTTATGTGTAATGTACTAGGTTGTTAGTGTATTTAGTGGAAATATAGGAATAATTATGTCAATTCTATCTTCCCAGAAGGGGAACTCCTGTCTTGATCAGTTCAGTTCAGTTCAGTCGCTCAGTCGTGTCTGACTCTTTGTGACCCCATGAATCACAGCACGCCAGGCCTCCCTGTCCATCACCAACTCCCGGAGTTCACTCAACTTCATGTCCATCGAGACAGTGATGCCATCCAGCCATCTCATCCTCTGTCGTCCCCTTCTCCTCCTGCCCCCAATCCCTCCCAGCATCAGTCTTTTCCAATGAGTCAACTCTTCTCATGAGGTGGCCAAAGTACTGGAGTTTCAGCTTTAGCATCATTCCTTCCAAAGAAATCCCAGGGCTGATCTCCTTCAGAATGGACTGGTTGGATCTCCTTGCAGTCCAAGGGACTCTCAAGAGTCTTCTCCAACACCACACTTCAAAAGCATCACTTCTTCAGCACTCAGCTTTCTTCACAGTCCAACTCTCACGTCCATACATGACTACTGGAAAAACCATAGCCTTGACTAGACGGACCTTGATAGGCTTTCTTTATTATTATTTTTACAGTGAAAGAGAACACTTTAATTCTCACTTTTTAAAAAATGTTTTGAGTTACAGTGTACTAAATAAATATTAGTTTTACTCCTTTTTCATTTCCCTATACATTTATAAATGTTAATAAGAGAGTTTTCATTATTTTGACAATGGTGTTTACAGCTTACAGAACAACTGTAATTTCTCTCTTTATTAAAATTATTTTGCACTGCTTTAGCTTGCAGTCATTTTTCTTTTTGTTCTTAAATTACCATGTAAAATGAAGATGCTACACATTTTAATACTTTGAGATATATTTTGAGTTTCATACTTTATTACTCTCTTTCTTCTTCCCACAAATATGTATTATATACCAGGAACTCTTCAAGGAACTGGGGGTAAAATTCTTCCTTATATTCTTAGAGTTTCTGATAAACTGGCAAACATAGATTCTTTCTAGTAGAAAAAATACTGGATTAATTTTTTCCACATTACTTGAATATATATTTACAAACTGCAAATATTGTAGGGTTTTATATAATAATAAAGTAAAAACATGATATAAATTAAAGTGTTTCCTTGTGTGCCTTTGAGTCTTAAGGAAAGTCAACATGTTTTTGTGTTTTTATTACTTGGTAAATATTTATGCTTGTATGTATATGTCTATGGCTTATAACTGAGGCTGGCACAGTTTGCATCTATCTCCATAGCTCCCAATCCTCATCACCTTCTCCATGAATAGGTTTAAAAACCTTCCAATCCTCTGACATTTCTAAAGCTCTCTACCAATAAGAAGCCCTTTGTCACTTCTATTCAACAAGTCATCTCTCTAAGATGGATATGATTTGTAAACTTTGCTTTTGGTTATGATATAAATGGTTTTATTCTTTAAGTAAAATAATTTGAAATATTCTAAAGGAACTACATATATCTTAAGTCTACAGTTTAAGGTGCCATACAATAAAGTCATCAAATTTGGAAAACTCAACAGTGGCCACAGGACTGGAAAAGATCACTTTTTATTCCAATCCCAAAGAAAGGCAATGCTAAACAATGTTCAAACTACTACACAACTGCACTCATCTCACACACTAGCAAAGTAATGATCAAAATTCTCCAAGCCAGGCTTCAATAGTATATGAAGTGTGAATTTCCAGATGTTCAAGCTGTGTTGAGAAAAGGCAGAGGAACCAGAGATTAAATTGCCAATATCCACTGAATCATTGAAAAAGCAAGAGAGTTCCAGAAAAATATCTATTTTGGCTTTACTGACTATGCCAAAGCCTTTGACTGCGTGGATCACAACAAACTGTGGAAATTCTTAAAGAGATGGGAATACAGGACCACCTTACCTGGCTCCTGAGAAATCTGTATTTAGGTCAAGAAGCAACAGTTAGAACTGGACATGGAACAAGAAACTGATTCCAAATCAGGAAAGGAGTATGTCAAGGCTGTATATTGTCACCCTGCTTATTTAACTTATATGCAGAGTACATCATGAGAAAAGCTGGCCTGGATAAAGCACAAGCTGGAATCAAGATTACCGGGAGAAATATCAATAACCTCAGATATGCAGACGACATCACCCTTATGGCAGAAAGCAAAGAACTAAAGAGCCTCTTGATGAAAGTGAAAGAAGAGAGTGAAAAAGTTGGTTTAAAACTCAACATTCAGAAAACTAAGATCATGGCATCTGGTCCCATCACTTCATGGCAAATAGATAGGAAAACAATGGAAACAGTGAGACACTTTATTGTTTTGGGCTCCAAAATCACTGCAGATGGTCACTGCAGCCATGAAATCAAAAGACACTTGCTCCTTGGAAGAAAAGTTATGACCAACCTAGATAGCACATTAAAAAGCAGAGACATTACTTTGCCAAAAAAGGTCCATCTAGTCAAGGCTATGGTTTTTTCCAGTAGTCATGTATGGATGTGAGAATTGGACTATAAAGAAAGCTGAGCCCAGAAGAATTGATGCTTTTGAACTGTGGTGTTGGAGAAGACTCTTGAGAGTCCCTTGGACTGCAAGGAGGTCCAACCAGTCCATCCTAAAAGAGATCAGTCCTGAGTGTTCATTGGAAGACTGATGTTGAAGCTGAAACTCCAATAATTTGGCCACCTGATGTGAAGAACTGTCTCATTTGAAAAGACCCTGATGCTGAGAAAGATTGAAGGTGGGAGGAGAAGGGGATGCCAGAGGGTAAAATTGTTGGATGGCATCACAGACTTGATGGACATGAGTTTGAGCCTGCTCTGGGAGTTGGTGATGGATCAGGGAGGCCTGGCATGCTGCAGTCTATGGGGTCACAAAGAGTTGGACATGACTGAGCTACTGAACTGAACTGATATTCAGTTCACTTATAAGTGAGTGATGCTTGTTGATATAAGCAAATGCCAAGATAGGAATTATCCCTGATGATATAACCTCACTTCCTTCATTTTTTTTAACAATTGGAGAATAATTGCTTTACAATGCTGTTAGTTTCTGCTGTACAATGAACTGATCATCTCTGTGTAGACACAAATCTCCTTCTTGGACCTCCCTCCCGCCATGCCCCCTTCTCACCTCTCTGGGTCACCACAGAGCACAGAGCTGAGCTCCCTGCACCATACAGCAGGTTCCTACTAGCTATTTGTTTTACACATGGTAGTGTACATATGTCAACCCCAATCTCCCAATTCATCTCACCCCTCCCCCCTCCCTCAGTCCACACTCCCTTTCTCTACATGGAGTCCAGAAAAATGGTACAGATGAAACTATTTACAGGGCAGGAATTTAACTTCATTTCTAATTAGGTAAAATAATATTGTAACCCAAAAGAAAATAGAAAGCATGTCTTGTGGCACTTGGTAGATTTTGTTCTATAGATAGTCTCTTTTTCCAAATAGGACCAGGAACCACTGGGAATATTTAGGCTGGAGAACAGTATATTTGGGCTCCCTGAGAGCTCAGTTGGTAAAGAATCCTCCTGCAATCCAGGAGACCCCAGTTCAATTACTGGGTCAGGAAGATCTGCTGGAAAAGGCATTGGCTACCCACTCCAGTATTCTTGGGCTTCCTTTATGGCTCAGCTGGTAAAGAATCTGCCTGCAATGCTGGAGACCTGGGTTAAATCCCTGGGTTGGGAAGATCCCCTGCAGAAGAAAAGGGTTACTCACTCCAGTATTCCGGCCTGGAGAATTCCACAGACTGTGTAGTCCATGAGGCTGCAAAGAGTTGGACATGACTGAGTGACTTTCATTCACTTACACTATATTCAGGAAGGTCATAATAACTATCTTTAAAAATGCAACTCAGTGTCATGATGAAGAGGCCAGGTTTCTTCCATTTGGCTTTATATATGGAAACTATAAGGTTAAAAATTGTTTCATATTAGTACAATTCTTGGAAGGATTATGAACTTGTCATCTTGAAGTTAGTGATTTAACTGTCACTCAGGGTACTCAAGTAGATCCTGCATGACTATTTGGTAGTCTTTAGTGGTATGTTGAGGTTGGCAGAGAATAGTACCAGTTGGTCTCCGAATGTATTCCTTGTTAGAAATAACTCACTATAGTTAAAACTAATTTTTTTTTTTTAATCAGAAAAATAAAATCAAGATTGAAACACTCCATTTTCCCTATTTGTAAGTCTAGGCAAACCTAATAGTTGAACAACCTTTGTTTTGGGACCCACATGAACTGTAGCCCACCAAGATCCTCTGTTCTTGGGATTTCTCAGGCATGAACATTGGAGTGGCTTGCCATTTTCTTCTCTAAGGAGTATTCCTGACCCAGGAATCAAACCTGCATCTTCAGCATTCGCAGGCAGATTCTTTACCACTGAGCCACCAAGGAAGCCCCAAAGCAACTATACTCCAATAAAATTAATTTAATAAAAAAAAATAGATTTGGTTGTAGCAGAGAAATATAGAGAGGCCTCCACGGATCCTGGATACCCAAACTAGTGAGTGAGGAGGCAAACCAGGAAGCCAGGGTAATATAACTGCTTCTTGAATGGTCTGTTCCTTGAAAAAAAGAGTTCAGACACCTGCTAGCCTCCAGAGGACTCTGAGTTGGCCACCAGAGTTTGCTTCAGTTCAATTCAGTCACTCAGTCATGTCTAACTCTTTGCAACCCCATGAGTTGCAGCACGCCAGGCCTCCCTATCCATCACCAACTCCCAGAGTTCACTCAAACTCATGTGCGTCGAGTCGGTGATGCCATCCACCCAGGACTGATCTCCTTTAGAATGGACTGGTTGGATCTCCTTGCAGTCCAAGGGACTCTCAAGAGTCTTCTCCAACATCACAGTTCAAAAGCATCAATTCTTCAGCGCTCAGCTTTCTTCACAGTCCAACTCTCACATCCATACATTACTAATGGAAATTAGTAACTCCTAATTCAGGTCCGTCCTTGACTAGATGGACCTGAATTTAACTCAGATGACCATTATATCTACTACCGTGGGCAGGAATCCCTTAGAAGAAATGGAGTAGCCATCATGGTCAACAAAAGAGTCTGAAATGCAGTACTTGGATGGAATCTCAAAAATGACAGAATAATCTCTGTTCGTTTCCAAGGCAAACCAGTTTGCTTAAGTAGGGATAAATGAAGAAATTTCTCATCAGATGAAGTCATTCTCCAACCAGGCTTATATGTCTGGTCAAGAAGGCTACCACACTTTGAATGGGGCTGGATTCCCTTTTTATTGTGTAGTTTTGGGTGTCAAGATTAGCCATATGGGTAGATGTGTTGCCTCTAGTTTCATGCCTCCTCAGATATAACCCAATACATTAATGCACATCTTACACACTCACCACCAGTATCACTCAAATATATAGTCATATAAATCATTGTCAGAAGGGCCAACTTTTACATAGGAAACTCAATATATTTAGGATTTAAGACATACAGTTAACACTGTACAGTTAAACTCACTGCATTTGAATAATATTCATACAACGCTTGCTAATACACAGTTCAATTCTACTCATCCAAATAATGTGCATACAACTTCAAAGCTTACTCATGATTCTTAGAAAACATCCCTGGGGAAGTGGGTATAAATTTTTCTTCTCAGGAGTGAAGCAGTGAACATATAGATTATCTAGAATTGTCCTGATGTGAGCAAAATCCTAGCTTGTTCTTCAAGCTTTGCCTCTAAACTGTTTGACTTTATAACTATTTAGTCTCACCGGGATTCTTCCCTCATTTTTAAAAGGAAGAAATTGGAGTATAGAGATCCTTGGATCCCTAAGTTTCTAAAGCTATGATTCTGACTTACATCACTCAAAATGGTGATCAAATGGTGCTCTGACAAGAGTTCAAAATGGAATGGGTAAGTGTAAAATGCCCAAGAGAGTGTTAATAACCCAATAGTAATATTGCTTTGGCATTAGAGATTCAAATGGCTCTTGAAGCCACATTCAAGTCTCAATCTATTATTATTTTTAACAGTTACATAATTGGAGGACATTAGCATTGGCTGTTCAGTGCTGGCTGTGTTACAGAAGGATTTGTTAAACTGAGCAAAGGAAAAATGATTGACTGGTATGTTTAATTTATTACTTTTATTGACTTCTGCAGCTTCAGTGCAGTTGTACTCAAAAGACCCATACTAGCTAATAAAATAGGACTTTAGAATTGATGTAGTAAATAAAATGCCAAATAAGAATGCCATTGTCATTAAAATGGAGCAACACTATTGATTTAAAATAAATATATTAGCCAGTTTGCTGTGCATTTGGACTGGGCCTAATCACCAAAGGTACTTTTTGGGTTACTGGTATATATGACAAATGAAAGACCTCTTACCAAGAGGACTAATGCAGCTTTATGTGACAGAATTGCCATGGAAACAGAAATAAATCCTGAAGCTAAAAAGGGCCATGAATATCCTGTCTTCTGAGTTCAGCTCACTGCTGTGCTCCTTAGAAGAAATTCACAGGAAGCTTACTACGGTTTCCCTTTTAAATGAAAAATTATAGAGTTGGTGATTCTCAACTCATGTCATTATTGGGCATTCACTTTTCACTGTAATTGGCATGAAGATGGCAGACTTAGACAAAACAGATCCTGCCACTCCTTTCACACCTCCACTCAATTTTCCTTTAACACATTCACCCAGACACAGACACACACACACACACACACACACACACACACACTCTGCTTTGCAATTTCAGATAGTGTGTAATCACCTGTTTTTCTGTATGAGCTATAATTCAGGCATGATCTTAAACAGTGCTGAGAAATATAGATGTCTTCTAAAATGTCACAGTGATATATTGATATGTTAACTAGAGTTGTATTTAACTGCCAGGGAACATCCTCACATGAGAGCAGGAAAATTCCCTGCAATTCAGTGTCCTTGATGTGTGTGTGTGTGTGTACCATTTGCTTAAAATGACATGAAATCAACAAATTAATAAGTTCTTGATATTTTACAGTTTTCAGTTCAACCAGTTAAGAAAGTGTGATGGATGGCTTGACTTCTTCTCCTTCTTCTGGTTCCAGTGCTCTTAATTAGCCTTGGTTATCAGCCTAAGTTATCCTTTAAAGGCAGTTTGAATCTCTTGGTCTTCCCTGGTAGCTCAGCTGGTAAAGAATCTGCCTGCAATGCAGGAGACCCCAGTTTGAGTCCTGGGTTGGGAAGGTCCTCTGGAGAAGGGATAGGCTACCCACTCAGTATTCATGGGCATCCCTGGTGGCTCAGATGGTAAGAATCAGCCTGCAATGAGGGAGGCCTGGGTTTGATCCCTGGGTTGGGAAGATCCCCTAGAGAAGGGCATGGCAACCCACTGTAGTATTCTTGTCTGGAGAATCCCCATGGATAGAGGAGCCTGGTGGGCTACAGTTCATGGTGTCACAAAAGGTCAGACACGACTGAGCAACTAAGCAAAGCACTAGGATCTCTTAGGATTAAATTTTACCTTTCTAAAATAGCTCAAAGCTTGAAAAAGTAACATGGAAATAGTTCATGACCTTTAGTTCTTTTTAACCATATCCCAGTACTGAATATGGTAAGACTCTTGGTTTCCTCTAGGAAGGCAAGAACCAAATCTGTCTCATTTGTCACCGTGGCAGTGGTGCCTAAAACTGTGACTGACACATAGGTGCACAGTGAATACTTCTGTCATGAATGCATTGAGCCAAACAAGTAATTTTAGGAGTAGAATTGATCTCCTAATCACTTCAATATTTATAAGAAATAAAAGAGAATGCTGAAGTAGTCTGCAAACAAAGATTGGCAAGGTAGAATTCTTATGTTGAAAGTCTAATCTTTTTTTTTTTTTTTTTAATATTTGCTTTATTTTATTTTTGCCTGTGATGGATTTCCATTGCTGTAAGAGGGCCTTCTTCAGTTTCCAAGAGTGGGGCTACTCTCTAGCTGTGGTGCACAGGCTTCTCACTGCAGTGGTCTCTCGTACTGTGGAGCAGAGGTTCCAGGCATGTGGGCTTCAGTGGTCGAGGCTCATGGGCTCTCGAGTGCTGGCTCAGTAGTTGTGGTGCACAGGGTTAGTTGTTCCACAACATATGGGATCTTCCCGGACAAGGGATCAAACCCATGTCCCCTGCACTGGTAGGCCGATTCTTTACCACTGAGCCACCAGGGAAGCCCCGAAACCCTTATCTTTTTGGTATGGTATTTTGAGGTGGGGACTTCTGGAGGTGATTAAGTCATTAGGGTGGAGCAGTCACAAATGAGATTGGTGCCCTTATAAGAAGAGATGGAGAATTAGCTACTGCTCCTCTTCTGTGTCAGGACACAGCAAGAAGCCAGTAGTGTGCATCCTGGAAGAGGTGGTCCTCACCAGAACCCCACCATGCTGGCTCCTTGATCTTGGATGGCTGGCTTCCAGAACTGCAAGAAATAGGTTTCTGTTGTTTAAATCACTCAGGATAAGGTCCTTTGTTATAGATAGCAGCCTGAATTGACTAAGACAAGTACCTCTGCCTCTTTAGTTCTCATTGCCTGACAGAATGTGGGCACAACTACAGAGCCAAAGAATTTGTGGGTCTTAACTCTGTTCCCAGCAGGAATGTTGTAGCAAAAGAAATTATTTTCCTCCTTAACAGTTGTTCAGTGGAGAGTCAAATACTGCTGCCTCCCACTGAAGTTCACAGGAAACTGACCTTCCAGAAGCTTCTGCCTCTATCTCTTCCTTATCAATTATTTATACATTTTAGATGTGAAGGTTAGGAAGAACCAGAATTATCCAGAAACTTTCCTCAGTTGTCTAATTTTCTTTGAATGACTAGACATAGCCTTGAATATGGAAGCATTTTACCATTGTGAGGATATAAAGCTTACACTTAAAAATAGATAAAAGTCAGATTTGCTGTTCTTCCTCTCTTTCTAATTTATAGCTTTTGCATAAAATTACACTGAGGTTTTGCTTATGACTATATTCAGTAGATATCTCAAAATAATTCTTGATCTTGAGGTGATGATTTGGCTTATTTCTTTTGCATAATAATATTTATTAAAAACTTTATTGGAGGAAAATTACAATGTTGTGTTGGTTTTGCTGTGCAACAATGCAAATCAGCCATAATTATACATATATCACCTTCCTCTTGAGCCTCCCTCCCCTTCCCCCCATCCCACCCCTCTAGGTCATTAAAGAGCAGCAGGGGACTCCCTGTGTTATATAGTAACTTCTTACCAGTTATCTATTACATGGTAGTGTATATATGTTCATGCTACTTTCTCCATTTGTCCCACTCTTTCCTCTCCCACTGTGTACAGAAGTTCGTTCTCTATATCTGAATCATTCCTTCCCTGCAAATCATCAATACCATTTTCTAGATTCCATGTGTATATGTTAATATACTGTATTTGTTTTTCTCTTTCTGACTTACTTCAATCTGTATAACAGACTCTAAGTTTATCCATCTCACTAGAACTGATGCACATTTGTTCTTTTATATGGCTGAGTAATATTCCATTGGGTATACGTACTATATCTTAATCCATTATCTGTAGATGTATATCTAGGTTGATTCCATGTCCTAGCTATTGTAAATAGTGCTGCAGTGAACACTGGGGTACATGTGTCTTTTTCGATTATGGTTATCTCAGAGCATATGCCCAGTGGGATTGCTGGGTCATATGGTAGTTTTATTCCTAGGTTTTTAAGGAATCTCCATACTGTTCTCAATAGTGGCTGTATCAATTTACATTCCCATCAACAGTGCAAGAGGGCTTCCTTTTCTCCACATCCTCGCCAGCATTTATTGTTTGTAGATTTTTTGATGATGGTCATTCTGACTGGTGTGAGATGATACCTCATTGTCATTTTGATTTGCATTTCTCCAATAATTATTGATGTTGAGCATCTTTTCATGTGTTTATTGGCCACCTGAATGCCTTCTTTAGAGAAACGTCTGTTTAGGACTTCTGCCCATTTTTTGATTGTGCTGTTTGTTTTTCTCATAGTGAGCTATATGAACTGCATATACACTTTTGGAGATTAATTTTTTGTCATTTATTTCATTTGCAATTGTTTTCTCCTGTTCTGAGGGCTGTCCATTAGTTTTGTTTACTGTTTCTTTTTGGAGAAGGAAATGGCAACCCACTCCAGTATTCTTGCCTAGAAAATCACATGGATGGAGGAGCCTGGCAGGCAATACCACATGGGGTCGCATAGAGTCGGACACGACTGAGTGACTAACACACACACTGTTTCTTTTGCTGTGCAAAATCTTTTAAGTTTAATTAGGTCCCATTTGTTTATTTTTGTTTTCATTTTCATCACCCTAGGAAGTGGCACAGAGAAGGTGTTGGCACCCCACTCCAGTACTCTTGCCTGAAAAACCCCATGGACTGAGGAGCCTGGTAGGCTGCAGTCCATGGGGTCACTAAGAGTCGGACACAACTGAGTGACTTCACTTTCACTTTTCACTTTCATGCATTGGAGAAGGAAATGGCAACCCACTCTAGTGTTCTTGCCTGGAGAATCCCAGGGATGGGGGAGCCTGGTGGGCTGCTGTCTCTGGGGTCACACAGAGTTGGACACGACTGAAGCGACTTAACAGAGTAGCAGAGAGGAAGTGGCAAGGAGGATCTTGCTATCATTTATGTTGAAAAGCATACATGCTCTGTTTTTCTTTAAGAGCTTTATAATTTCTGGCCTTGAATCTAAGTCTTTAATCCATTTTGAGTTTGTATGTATGGTGTTAGAAAGTTCTAGTTTTATTCTTTTACATGTAGTTGTCCAGTTTTCCAAGCACCACTTATTGAGGCAGCTGTCTTTTCTCAATTGTATATTCTTGCCCCCTTTGTCAAAGATAAGGTGTCCATAGGTGTGTGGGTTTATCTCTGGGCTTTCTATCTTGTTCCATAGGTCTATATTTCTGTTTTTGTGCCAATACCATAATGTCTTGATGACTGTAGCTTTGTAGTGTAGTCTAAAGTCAGTATGGTTGATTTCCTCCAGTTTCATTTTTCTTTCTCAAGATTGCTTTGGCTATTCAGGGTCTTTTGTGTTTCCATACAAATTGTGAAAATTTTTGTTCTAGTTCTGTGAAAATACCATTGGTAGTTTAATATGGATTGTATTGAATCTATAGATTGTTTTGGGTAGTATAATCATGTTCACAATATTAAGTCTTTCCAATCCAAGAACACAGTATATATCTCCATCTGTTCGTGTCATCTTTACTTTCTTTCATCAGTGTCTTATAGTTTCCTGCATACAGGTCTTCTGTCTCTCTAGGTAAGCTTATTCCTAGTTATTTTATTCTTTTTGTTGCAATGGTGAATGGGATTTTTTTCTTAATTTCTCTTTCTGATTTTTTCATTGTTACTGTATAGGAATGCAAGAGAATGGCCCCCATTTCTCTTTTGAAAGAAAGCTAATTCTCAAATATGTTGCAGTTCAACTGAAGGTAAATTATTTCTAGCTTTATGAGAAATAGAATACATTTAATAATTGGTTGCCTTCAAGAAGCCAATATTAGATGTTTTGTAAGAAGCTGTTGGCAGAAGACTTAAATGAAAGTCACAGAGCCTTGTCTGAACTCACTAGGAAAAGCACAACCACATCCTGAGTTTCAGTCTTATGACTTGAACATTACATACATCTATCTTTGGGGACCACAGTCAGAGCGCCAGTATTTGTGGGTCTTAACTTAATGAGACTTAACAAGTCAGCAAAACTGGCAATGTCTGTTTGAGGCATGATGAGGAAGGAAATCAGTTCAACAGTTAGGGTTGTTTCTGTTTGTAGGAAGGGTAGAGGAAACACTCTCAGATAAGAACTTTGGAAAATGACAAGCAAGGGGAAGAAATATCATATAATGAACACTGGAGTAGGAGTCAGACAAGCTTAGTTGATGTGCCAGCTCCACCCACTGATCCAATCAAATTGTCCAATTCCATGTTTTTGAAAAGATAATAACAGTACCTTCTTTACAGAGTAGTTGTGAACACGTAGAATTGTGTATACATGAGTGCATAAATATACATCCATATACATACAAGCTCATGTTAGTTTACACATGCATACACACAAACATACTACCACCTTGCCTGTGGTCAGTAACTGCCTTCTGTTTCTTTTCTGAACGGCATTTGTTCATTTGTCAAGGAACATATATGCCTTGCCTCCTTCACTCACAGAGCTTCAGTGAATTTCTATCACAGACATAAGACACTAGTAGAGATGTTTGTTGTATTTTTTTTTAAATTGATGTTTTCATATCTTTATGTCTAGGCTAGGTCTCCAGTTTGGAACCTTGGAGGATAGTTCACAGCAACACCCTTACCCTGAAGGAAGTCATAACCTACTTGAGCAGTGGTCCCTTGGAATTAAATTGCAATGTGAGAATGCAGTACTGATAAAGAACTACCGTGTCCTTTACACCTTAAAATGCTTAAGACCCTTCATAATTGGTCTTCAGCTCCTTGTCCAGCCTTTTCTTGACATATACTTGTCTCACAAGTCTGATCCACCAATCACATCACATAGTTTTATTTTCTGTGGTTATCCTGATTTTTTTTTTTGGCCTGAAAGTCTTTCCTTACTTTGCATCATTTACCTCTGATTCAGACTGTGAATCTTCAAGTAAGTCTAAGTTTTAATGTCTCCTTTGTCAGGAATTTCATCTACCATGTGCATTATTTAGAAATACTCTCTTTCCTTTGAACATATTCCATATTTTAAATGTCCTGAGGATTTCCTCTTCTGTGAATTGCTTCCTCATGTCCTTTATACAAGTCTCCTTATTTTTGGTGTGTAGAGTCTGGCTATGAGTTCCCATCTCTGAAAGACCTTCAGAAAAACCTGTTGATCAAACAAAGCTGTGTGTTAGTCCTGCTGCATAAGAGGGAACACACATTGATGGTTATTAGTTGAATCTCAGGAGAGGGGCTTTGGGGCTTATAGGGTTTTAGGACCTGCCCTGGGCAATTTAAAGGTAGATCTTGCAAGGTGGGGAATATGTCAGAACTGGGCTGAATTTACAATATAATGGCTGTTAAGGCTTTTGAAATGAACCCAGTGGCTCAGCAGTAAAGAAGGCACCTGCAATGCAGGAGATGCAGGAGACGCAGGTTTGATCCCTGAGTCAGGAAGATCTCTTGGAGGAGGACATGGCAATCCACTCCAGTATTCTTGCCTGGGAAATCCCGTGGACAGAGGAGGCTGGCAGGCTACAGTCCATGGGGTCACAAAGAGGCAGACATGACTGAAATGACTGAGCACACATTGTCAGTTTTGAAAAGCATATTGTTTCATTTAGTTGCAGGTCTTTTCTTCCAGAAGTGCATTTTCTGGAGCAAAGAGCTAAGGTATTTTTGCTTGTCCTCAGTTTTGTTTTACACAGGGATAGCAAAATATATGATAGTTTTATATCTCAAACCTAATAACAATGATCTTTACACTTTATAAGAGTGTGACTTCCATTTTTTTGTGATTGCTTTAAAAAATCTCTTTCTAAGAAATGAGTGTGCAGAAGAACCACCAGTAGGTTATTGGTATTAAAGATGATTTGAGCCTTAAGCCAAACAGGACTTAATCTTAAGTAAATCTGAGAGTGGTGTGATCCTGGGAAACAGAACTTGCTATCTCAGAAAAATAAGGCAGCAAAGGAATAAAACTGGATTGGCACCCTTGGGAAAGACAGATTGGTAGGAGGGGAAGAGCAGATGGGAGTCTAATACAGATGGACTTACATGAGGTCAGCTTGGCTCTGGTTAAAAGCTAAGGAAGGAGTGCAGTAGGATGTAAACAGTGCCAGTTAATGTATCTATTGGCCTCCAAGTGTTTTCCTGTTTGGCTGTAAGTAAGATAGGTTCTTTCTGTCTGCTGACCAGCTTGTAAGGTATCAGTCCTGCACAAATTAACTCTAGCTGCTCAGGAATAAAAATTTTACCTGCATGAAAGTAATGTATAAAATGAAAATGAGAACCATAACCTAGCTCCCTAGCCCACAAATATTGTTTGAAATAAGCTGGCAATTATTAGCAGTAATTTGCATGATGAATGTCTCTGAAGTTCTACCGAAATATTTCTGAGATTATCATTGATAACACATTGGTTGGAAAAGTTGTAGAGACTTTTTTTAATGGTTTTAATCTCAGGATTTTTCATATATAATCACTTCAAAATTGCATATTCACTCACACAGAATTATACAGTTCATGGGCATTATATTTCCTTAAAATGTTATACAAACTTCTGGCACACTATCAATGTATCAGAAATGCTCTTGTCAATACATGTCAGATAAATGTATCCTGTAGAGTTTAAGCACTTATTCTAAGTTTTAATGCTTCTTATATTAATATAACATAATTATGAAATTAAATGTGTTAGATGTTGTTAGTAGACATATTTGTAACAATAGTCTGAAAATATTGTTACCCTTTCAGGCATCTAATTTAGTTTAATTGAAGAATATTGTATGATTGCAAATGAGTTGTTTAAAAATATCCGAAAAAAATTACTCATTACCATTGCCAAGGAGTATTTTATTAATAAGAATTTGCTTGGTGGTACACTAGAAAAACTAAAGAGTATGGGATACTGCAAACAGCAGTAAAACTGTTTAAACAGTTAAAACAAAAAACAGCCAAGTATGGGATACTGAACCCAAAAGAGACGTCTACAGTTTTCTTCTGAACACCAAAATTAAAATTTTGTGTTTATCAAGAGATTCCCAGTTTGTTAACAAAGTGATATAATTCATATAATTCATTATTGTATCCTCATAGAATATTGCTTTTTATATTAAGATTTCAAAGAGAAAAAAAATAGTGACACAAAATGTTTAAGGACCATTGTGCCCCATGGATGGAGTAAGGAGGTTCCCATTGATCCTAACTACCCTATATGAAAACTGATTCATAAAAAGGGATAGGCTAGAAGCTGTAGAGGAATAATGTTCTGTAAAGCCTGCCTCTGACTGAGGCTGTATGGTCAGTAGTATTTTTAAATAGTCATTCTCCACCTCAATAGCCAGTCAAAATTATTCCCTGGGAAGCTTTAAAAAATACTGCTATCTAGGTGTCTACCCTAGAAAATCTCATTTATGTGACTTGGTGGACAGACTAAATGGCAGGGCTTTTTCAAGGTCTCTGGTTGATTCTAATGTGCAGGCAAGGCCAATAACTAATATTTAAAGGGTTTATAATGTCGACTGAGATAAAAAAGCACAATGAAAGCTGTTTCAGTTTTATTGGGGGATAAAACTGAGAACTCTAGCCTAGGAAACAGCTGCTCAGGTAGCTTTGAGGAACTTCTTGGGAGATATAGGGGAAAGTCAGTATATATGTGATTTTGAAGAAGGGAGTACTAGCAAATGAGCATATATCTTGGTAGAAGGTTACTGCTAGTCTTGAGCCATGGGTATCTTAGTTAATGATTTTGGTACTGTTCTATAATATGTATGGAAAGATGTAAGAAATTGAACTCATAAAATTTTCTCCTGTAAGTATCTAACTATCTGAGGGCCTGTACTGCCAGTTTTCCCAGAGGACAGAGTGCCCCATTCCTGATCTCCACCCTGAATGCCTTTTAGGGTGTGTTGAAGGTCAACAGCTGCAGTAGCAAGAGACCTATTCTTTGCAGAACCAGATGGTCAGCAGCATTCTTTAGTTGGCAGTAATTATCAGTTTCAGTGAGGCCACCCCACATGCCACAGTTTACATTTGTACTAAAATATTTATTGAAGCAGATTGTTGAGCTTATGTGCACATGCTCAGTTGCTCAGTCAAGTCTGACTCTTTGCGACCCTATGGACTATATCCTGTCTGGCTCCTCTATCCATGGGATTTCCCAGGCAAGAATACTGGAGTGGGTTGCCATTTCCTTCTCCAGGGCATCTTCCCAAGCCAGAGATCGAATCTGTGTCTTCTGCATTGACAGTCAGATTCTTTACCACTGAGTCACCTGGGAAGCCCCTTGACCTTATAATAATGATCAAAAAACATAACATAATGAATAAAATGTATTGATATTTCCAGTGTGTTAGTAACACAGTGCTACAGCCTTTACTTACTCTATCTTGTTTCATCCTCTCAGGAGCTCCATGAGGTAATGATTATCTACATGTTACTGACTTTTAAAATATGAGACTCACAGAGATTAAATGACCTACAAAAGGTCACCCAACTAATAAATGGTTGTCCTGGGCTTTAAACCAAGGTATATTCATTCTGGCTCTTCAATTCAGATCAGAAATATTATCTGGTCTGAAATCATGCACAAAATAAGACATTATGAGACAGTGCTTCATAGTGGGGAATGCTGATAAGTAAAATAGAACACTCAACTTTCTGAAAAGAAGCTAATTTGTTTCTTAAGAAATCTTGTGCTTGAGCAAGTCCTATTACCCATCAACTAACACCCAGAAGGCTCACTGGAGCATGTGTGTCTCCTTGAGTACTGATTTAGAATGTGACCGTGATAAATAATCAGCATTGACTACATGGCAGCAAATATTAATCAACGCCTTCCATAATGCCTCCTAAGAGACTTTGTCACTAGTTTTCTAAGTACTTAGATTTTGGAAAGGGAGGACTAATCAATATTACAAAAAGACAATGCAACCAATATGTCTTTGTCTTAATGTAACAGCTAAGCACATATGCATTAAATCTTACCTGATGATCTAAAAAATAATGTCATTCCATTTGATAGGGCATGTCCTGGAGAAATAAGAACAGATTCAGTTTGGTCCATGTTACTGTCCATTTTTAATGCCTTGTTCTTTTGCTGTCTGTTCTCTCCGCTTCCCCTATACCTATTGATTTTCTTTGAAAGTTCTACTTTTACTTCAATAGCGTCTTAAATTCTTTTACCTCTCTATATCTTAGCTTTAGTCCAAAAGAGAATGTTATATGTTTGGGATGCACTTTTTTCCTTATTAGCCAGCAGTGTATATAAACTTGGACTTAAGGTTATCCTTTATTCTGAAAACTGTATCATCACCTTCAACCACTATTACAAGGTTGGGACAAAAGTGAGTTTATCTATTTAATGGCCAGTGATTCCAGAGAGAAGAAAATAAGGGGGTATTCTCCTTTCTGTGTGTGATCTTTGTGTAATACCAGAGCAGCAGGGTCAGTTATTCTGGCAGGAGTCTAAGAGTAGGTATGATAAATCTTGAAAGAAAATCCCCTATTATGAGGCTAAAGCCCTGGATTTCAGAGTCTTGTGGTTGCGTAAGATACAGGTTATGACCATCTAACTATAGATCAGACAGGCTACGGATGATGAACTGGATAGATGTACGTGATTATGAGAGTGGTCTGGTTGGCCTGGTCCTTAGAGATAAGAATGGAGAGACTCAGCAAGCCAATGGCATGTTGTTATTCCTGATCAGCTGTCCTTTAACTGTCAAGACTGCCAGAAAAGCAAACATTATCTCAGTTTACATATCAGGGGATCTTTTGAACAGATCTACGGATTTGTGACTTTGCAAAATCCTTAAATAATATATAGAGAAAAATGGATTCAATATGTGTTGTTATCTAAACCGTCAAAGAGGGACTCAAGTCCTAGATGGTGGTTGGGCATGTGAATCAGACTGTCAAAGTTAAGTTTGGTTATTTTCAGAAGCAGTTGTGTGAGAGTATGAAGAACATGCTTCAGTAGGTCTACAGGTTTCATTAGCTGGGGGAGCCCAGCCAAGACATTTAACATCTTCAAACTCTAGTCATCTGAGTTGAGGGGCTCCTCATACAACCATATACAAATATAAAGCTGTATTTTTTCACTGATAACTGATGAAACTCAAGCTTTAATCATTTGTCTATGAAAAATTGTATCAGTCCTGTCACAGGAGAATATTAACTTAGTCAGGTCATCCAAGGCTTCAGTCTGTGAATGCAAAAGACCAAATATTCAATGCAAGTTCTTGGCCTCTTATAAATAGGTGTTCAACTTTCTTCTGGGTTCTTTGATAAGTACTGCTTATATAGTAGTTAAAACTGCCTTAGGAGGAAGGAAGTCCTGGGTTTAATAACTCTGACTTTAACTTATTTGGTATCTGTGAGTCCATCTCTGAATTTGCAGGACCCTCTGACTCTACTCCTCCAGTACTCTTGCCTGGAAAATCCCATGGGCAGAGCAGCCTGGTAGGCTGCAGTCCATGGGGTCACTAAGAGTTGGACATGACTGAGCGACTTCACTTTCACTTTTCACTTTCATGCATTGAAGAAGGAAATGGCAACCCACTCCAGTGTTCTTGCCTGGAGAATCCCAGGGACAGGGGAGCCAGGTGGGCTGCCGTCTCTGGAGTCGCACAGAGTCGGACACGACTGAAGCGACTTAGCAGCAGCAGCAGCTGACTCTACTCATAAAATTAAGATGTCAGGGTAGGTTACCTCCATGGCTCCTTTCTGCTTCATAGGTTGACTCTAAACCAAAACACTTTAAGGTAAAAAGCTTGCAGGGCAACACCAAATATTTAGCACATCTTATCACTCCAGTCTTCCACAAACATTTGAATAAAATGCCAGGACAATCTGTTAGAATATTTTGACAGAGGTCCCCTTCAATTCTGCATTAGACACAATGATAGCTTCATTTAACTTTTAGGTTAACAAGTTGCTTTGTTTCCTAGAAATTCAATAAAGAAGCAGCATTCATGAAATATTTGGAGGAGAATATAAATATTTATAATCAATGTTTGAAGCTGTTTTTTCCTTAAAATACACAGGCAGTCATTCATTGAGGAAGCTTATTGCTTTGAGGCACATTAATTTATTGCTCTTGTGCCCAGTTCCATGTGGATACAAAATGCTCTGCAAGAACTGGTAGTTTTAAATTACAACATTAGTCAGGCAAATGATATACATTTTTCACTTCACCTTCTCTGGGCTCTAACATTAGCCACATAAAGGGAATGATAATGTCTACCTCATATATTTCCTAAAGTATAGGCAATTTTTATTTATGGGATTTTCACTAGTAATGTGTACCAAATGGCGAGATTTTCATATAAACATTTACCTAGAGGCCTTTGCATCACATGTGGCCAGAACATTTCAGTTTTAAATCAAAACATCAACCCAAGAGAAAAGGGCTTCAGTTTCATTGACTATTTTCATGGGCTAGATTCAGTGTTCTACAAGTGTGATCTGTGCATCCCCAGCATTAGAAATACTGGGCAAGGTTATTAAAAATTCAGATTTCTAGACTTTTTACAAGATTCAAAGTCAGAATATCTGAGAGTGAAGACTAGCATTTCATTCAATACTAGAATGAAAATGGCATTTTAAGCAACTCCCAGGTAGCTAACAGAATAGTGGTATTGCTGAGAGCAGGGGTAAGAAATAAAGATTGTGAGTGGATTGAGTGAGTGAGTGCAAAAGCACAATTAAAGCAAAAGAAAAACCAGGGAACCTCTGGCTGGTTTTGTGGCAACTTGCACGAGCCTTAGTAAATCTCACTATTCTCTCTAAGATGAGCAGGGAGGTCTAGAGATACGGTGTTTTTTGCATATTAAATGCTACATGAGTGGCTCTCGGGTATTTTTCCAGCATATTCTAGCTGCTCATCACCTAAATTGTTGCTACTCCCATGTGAAATGGCTGTTACTCTTACCTCTCACTTAATTGGTGAGAGGTCAGTGAATGAGAAAAGTGACTTACTAAAATCTGCAGCTTTAGTATCAGAACATAAACCAAACCATTGTTCCATGACTCTGAATCTCATTTTGCAGAATTCAGCCACACTTTGGGATTCAATATAAGGCTTATGCTTGTGGGGCATCACATATTCAAATTGTATTGCAGAATTTTAAATTAGTTTTTTTTTTTAACACTCCCCTCCACCTGTGTGTCTGTGTGTGCACACACGCACACACACACACACACACGCGCACGCACACACAACTGGAGATTTAAGTTTTCAGATTATTGTTGGTGGATATATATTGAGAAAGAAGGTTGATCCTGAGAACCTGGTGCAGCAGCCCAAGTCCAAATAGAATAACATGATATAAAAGGGTATTCAGAAGGAAGTTAGAAATTACATGCTTAGGCACAAAGGCAGTATGATTCTCTGGAAGTTGTCTTTATGAGAATTTGGCAGAAATGATAAATCCACAGAGGGATAAAGTCTCATGACTTTGTGCTCAAATGGCACCCCACTCCAGTACTCTTGCCTGGAAAATCCCATGGGCGGAGGAGCCCTGGTAGGCTGCAGTCCATGGGGTCGCTAAGAGTTGAACACGACTGAGCGACTTCCCTTTCACTTTTCACTTTCATGCATTGGAGAAGGAAATGGCAACCCACTCCAGTGTTCTTGCCTGGAGAATCCCAGGGACGGGGGAGCCTGGTGGGCTGCCGTCTGTGGGGTCGCACAGAGTCGGACATGACTGAAGTGACTTAGCAGCAGCAGCAGCAGCACTACGTCTTTGTTGCGCTACTCTCTGGTGGTGATAAATCGGTTTCTTACTGCAGTGGCTTCTTGTTGCAGAGCACAGGCTCTAGAGCACTTGGGCTTCAGTAGTTGTGGTGTACACGCCCGTTTGCTCCGTGGCATGTGGAATCTTCCCTGATTAGGGATGGAACCTGCCTCCTGCTTTGACAGGCGGATTCTTAACCACTGGATCACCAGGGAAGTCCTGTGTCCTGTCCTCATTCTTGATTGAAAAAAATGAAAATAGGCATTTTGATCTTTAGGTTGTAAGTGATAGAAACTCCAGTCAAAGAGACTGAAGTAAAAGGGAAGATTTATTGATTCACATCACTTAAATGTCCCAGATTAATTGGCTTCAGATATGGCAGATTCCAGGAGCTCACAAAATAGAATCAGAAAACTGTTTATCTCTTGATGCTAGTTTCCTTTGCTTTATCTCTAGATAGGCTCTTCCTGTGACATGAAAAAAAGGCAAGACAGCAAGTTAGACTGATATCCTCCCACTGGTTGAATTAAAGGAAAAGAGAAATTTCTCATTCTCATTATCTGTAGGAAAATCCCCAGGCTTACTTTGCCAGGATGGTGGAAATATGCAGATTAAGCAGGTTTAGATCAATGTCCACCTCTTGGCCAGAGAGCAGGGACTGAGAAAAGAAGTGAAGGGGTGGCTGAGGACGATGACTCTGGCTGGGCACAGCAGCCTCTAGCATGGACTTGGTGATTGATCAATATTAGCTATCATCTTTGCCTTTTTAAATATTATCATCAATATTATACTAACACAGTAACTAGTGCTACTATAACTGTTAACTTTTTAATGAGACCACCAGCTAGACAGGTATTACTAGATGTGAATTCAAGTTTGCTTTTTAAAACTTAGTCTGTCTTTTTAGACAGGGCTGAAGGTTGACTTGAATTTACTTTGTGATTTCTGTGTTCTCCACCACCTTCAAACCCATGAAGTGGTTTCTAAATATATTTTCGATCAGATAAACCTTGTATTACATTGATTGATTTGCGGATATTGAAGAATCCTTGCATCCCTGGGATAAAGCCCGCTTGGTCATGGTGTATGATCTTTTTAATATATTGTTGGATTCTGATTGCTAGAATTTTGTTAAGGATTTTTGCATCTATGTTCATCAGTGATATTGGCCTGTAGTTTTCTTTTTTTGTGGCATCTTTGTCAGGTTTTGGTATTAGGGTGATGGTGGCCTCATAGAATGAGTTTGGAAGTTTACCTTCCTCTGTAATTTTCATGAAAAGTGTATTATGTATGCCAGGGCAGTAGAGAAAGAAGAGAAAATTTAAATGCTTAAGTAGCACCTGTGTTTCTGAAATGTTCTTATGTCACCGCCAATGCAACACCAATGTGGTATTATTTCTCCTCTTTTCAGATGAGGCAATCTCAGTATTAAATGACTTACCTTGGTTTATTCATTCAACCACCAAGATTGAGCTTATCCTGAGTGGCAGGCAATAAACTAGGGCTGCTACTGGGACTTGCTCCATACATTCATCCTTGCTAAACCATGGAAAGTGAGTGAGTGCTGTGTGTTCAGTCATATCCAGCTCTTTGGCACCCCATGGACTGTAGACCACCAGACTCCTCTGTCCATGGGCTTATCCAGGCAAGAATACTGGAGGGGTGGCCATTTCCTTCTCCAATGGGTCTCTCCAATCAAGGGATTGAACCCCCATTCCCGCACTGACAGGTGGTTTCTTTACTACTAAGTCAAAACCATGGAAAACCTAAGGTTAAAGTGTGTGTATCCTAATACTCAGACCTCTGTTCCTGTTCCCAGTCACAATACCATAAAGAAGAAAAATGGAGACTATTACATGTTAACAAAAATCACTGCCTTCCTCCCTAGGAAATTTAGCTCTGTTTATAGCACTCTGAAATTCTCTCACAGGTACAGTTCCTATCATAATCTCCTTAAGAAATTAGTTTCAGATAATTTCTGTTTGTTTCTTTTATCAGAGAACGAATGCAAGATATTAGACAATAAAGAAATTTTTGTTGAGATATGTATCATCTGACAGTGACGTGGAGAACCTATCAGGTAGTGTGTCCAGCAGGAGCTGGGTAGGAAGCAGAGGAGCTACAAGCTCTTGTTACTGACAGTAGCTGTTCTAGCGACCATCATTGGTTGTTGAAAATGTATCTACAAAATAAGCACATACTATAAAAGGAGGGTTGGGATTGTCTCATATCCCTAATGTGGGAAATGATTTATAAAATGTAAATGTTGCTCTCATGTTCTCTTATACTTGGAATATTAATATCTAAAGATATGTACTTGTCTCTGTGATAAGTATTTTCCATGGCTTAGTTTATTTATCCCCATGGTAATCCTATGTACTAGATGTTATGTTCATCTTATGAGCTGAGTGCC
The DNA here is from genome assembly GCF_019923935.1 of Bubalus bubalis. Classification (NCBI taxonomy): domain Eukaryota; kingdom Metazoa; phylum Chordata; class Mammalia; order Artiodactyla; family Bovidae; genus Bubalus; species Bubalus bubalis. The sequence goes on along the minus strand of NC_059177.1, from coordinate 20,134,880 downwards.
AATTTGCAGATGAGGAAGTTAATGCACAGAGAAAGTGATTAGTTCACCCAGGGGCTCATTTGTTAAGTATGTGGTAGAGCTGGGGAGCAAATCAAGGCAGTTTATATCTAAACCCTGAGCTCATGAACCATCCAGCAGCCTGCCCTCCTACCTGAAGAAGAAATGAGATGTTTCTGCTATCATGTCATTTTCTGCAGATTTGAATGTGAACAGAGGGGCAGAATTTGTCACCCCCAAATAAGCCTCTTTGACATAAGAATTATTTTAGGCTGATTATTTTTAAGAAATGGCTGACATAGGCAAAGCTCTAAACACTTGAGTGAAAGTTACCCTTTCGTAAGAGACATTTAAATTTATGAGAGAAATCTCCATTTGTAAGGGTGTCTCCCTCTGTACCAGGAAGAGAAGGATGACTAAATTTCTAAAAACTCTTGTCAATGGAGAATATGAAGATTTAAATCTGTGTAATAACCTAAACTTTGTTTATTTTGTTTATCCTGTCAACCTTTTATAGCTGATGTCACCATCAGCCCTACAGCTTCTTTTGTCTTTAGCTAGAGGTGCAATTTAAGGTGATGACTTGGGTGTTTGAGGGGAACTACTCAGGTTTTTTGGGTATCTCCGTGTCTACAGGATGCATATATTAAACTTCTTCTTGTTTTTCTCTGGTTAATTTGTTTCTTTATTACAGAGGCATCTCAATCAAGAATCTAGAAAGGTAGAGAGAGAATTATTTTTCCTTCTCCACAGTCACATTCAGTATTTTAAGTGTTCTTCTAATGTGTTAAAATGTCTCACATTAACAAAGGAGGTAAAAGGTGGAGTGTTAAATCCTTTAAAGAGTCAGAATTGAGAAGAAACATACATGGCCATGGTGATGATATCTTAAATAGTCTGTGTTTTCTGGGCTGTTGTAGAGACTCTGAGAAACTTTGGTCTAGGTTTAATTTAAGAAGAAGCTGTGTAATTTCACAAAGCTACTCAAACATCTTATTTATTCAGCAACTATTTGAAGGGCATCTTCTATATAATCTGTAAATCACAATTGTGATGGAGTATAATGATTCATAAGTTCAACAGCTACTCTTAAGAACCCAAAGTCAATGAGAGAGTGATGAGGGCTGTGTCTGTACCTCTTAAAAATACACACAAATACACAGGGGACTAGGTGTATAACCTCCCTGGGAAGATCAGAAGAGTCATATTTGCCATTCCTTTAAATCTGAATAGAAAAACACATTATTGAATGAGGGAGAAGTTAATACAGAAGCGGGAAGGCGTCAGTTCTTTTGCCTTTTTTTTTTTTCTGTAAGATGTGTCGACCTACAAAATATTCACAATCTGAAAGTTGAGAGTTATGTTTTATTCAGTGGGAAGTTTTAGGGCTTCAAGTCCAAGAGACAGCGTTTCAAGTAACCATGAGAGAACTGCTCTGAGGAGGCAGGGGGAGGAGTCAGTTTATATAGAAGTTTGCAGCAAAGGGCAGGTAGTATGAACATCAAAAGTATCTTTGTGATTTAAAACCAGATATCTCAAATTAAAGAATTTAGTGCTTTTCTATGTATGGGAAGATGCAAAAGTCAGAGTTTACAGAAATGATTCCTTTCATATGTGCCTCAGTTAACTGGGGTTAGTATCCTGTGTTTTTCACATTTAGAGCTCCCTTGGGGCTTACCATTGGTGAGCTGCTGTGATCTGATGGCTGCTGGATTGCAGATATTTTCCTTCCTGGGTGCCCTTAGGGCTCAGGAACTAACGGTGGAGGGCTGCAATCACTGATGACTGCGACATCCTTATTTACTGATATTGCAGGAAATATTTCATTTCTTAATAACATTATCAGGAGTTGATTGAAAGGTAACCACAGGCTTCACCTCTTATCAGAGAAAATGAGGATAGTCTCAGAAAGATAAAGCAGGAGACATAGACAATAGATTATTATATCCTTTTTTCATTTTTGGTGTCCTTAAACCAGACTAGAGACAAAGGTAAAATTAAGGTTAGGAGTTTGGGGTGTCTATTAATAGCCCATTCTTGAAAGCTTTTGTTGTGTGAAATTTAGTTCCCACCTTGTGGCAGACAAAATATACTAAAAATAAAGGTGTATGCATGTAATAGCGAGAAAATATTGGGTGGGAATTCATTTATCGTGTTCTTTCCATGACTAAATGTAAATGTGTTTGTTGTTGCTGCTATTGCTTTTGATCTAGAAGAGTAGATTTAAGTATTCATTCCTTAGATCACAAAAAGTATAGGCTGAAAAAAACTCAAGGTCAGCACAGGGTATTTGAATGTCAGAGTCAGGGAGGAAAGTGCATTAGTTGAGAGGAACCATGACCTGTATGTCAAGTGATGCTATTTGCTGCTGGCCACTTGCTTCTTTTCTGGTTTCTTGCCTTGGTGAAGGGCCTTTGGATATGATGAAGATGGCAAGGGAGCATACCAGTCATTATGTCTTTTTCATTATTTTGTCCCTGACCCCTGATATTCTCTAGAATTTTACAAAGCTCTTTTGTCTAGGCTCTTATAAATTCATTACTATTCTAAAGAACAGCTCAAATGATAACTGATTCATGTACCTGGAGTCATAAGTCACTACTTTTCCCATTGCCTATTCTCTTATCTCACACACACACACACACACACACACACACACTTGTTGTTTTTCAGTTGCTAAGTTGTATATGACTGTTTGTTATTCCATGGGCTGTAGCATGCCAGGCTTCTCTGTCCTCCACTATCTCCTGCAGTTTGTTCAAATTCATGTCCGTTGAGTCAGTGATACTGTCTAACCATCTCATTCTCTGCCTCCCCTTTCTCCTTTTGCCTTTAGTCTTTCCCAGAATCAGGGTTTTTTCCAGTCAGTCAGCTCTTCACACGAGGTGGCCAAAAGACTGTAGCTTCAGCTTTTTAGAAACAGTCCTCCCAGTGAATATTCAGGGTATATAAACACACACACACACATACACAAAGAGAGAAACATGTGTCCTCTAATCGGAGAAGGCAATGGCACCCCACTCCAGTACTTTTGCCTAGAAAATCCCATGGACGGAGGAGCCTGGTAGGCTGCATGCAGTCAGTCCACGGGGTCGCTAGAGTCAGACACGACTGAGCGACTTCACTTTCACTTTTCACTTTCATGCATTGGAGAAGGAAATGGCGGCTCACTCCAGTGTTCTTGCCTGGAGAATCCCAGGGACGGGGGAGTGTGGTGGGCTGCCATCTCTGGGGTCGCTCAGAGTCGGACACGACTGAAGCGACTTAGCAGCAACCTGAGAATAAGATGTACCAAATAATCCTGTCAATATTCTACTCTCAAGTTAATAAATGATCTTGAGCAAATCAATTCAGTATTGGCTTTTCTTGATAAAGTCCAAATTCTTTAACGTGGTGCATTAAGTCTGTATAGTCTGGCCCATCCAGCCATACAGAATCACACATGGTGCGACGTTCTCTCATGTGCTGCCATGGGTTTTGAACATGACATGTGGGATGTGGGGCCTAGTTGCTGCTTTGTTGTTGTTTTAACCTGAAACACTTTTGCCCATCTGCCTCATTAGCTCCTCTTTGCATTTATAGGGAACTTGAATATCACCAGTTCTTTTGGTGCTATGATCCTCAACTTGTGGTTGTAGACTATCAGCATTCTGGATTAAATTAGAAAACATAGAGGCTGGTCTCTTGGGAGACTGTATTGATGTTACAAAGCATGAGAGGATAGGTAATACAATACCCCATGCCTGGTCCAAAGAAGACGTTAATAAAGTGGCTATAAATAACCTCTTGCCCATTATTCTTATGTCATGCCCTTTATCCTTTCATTACCATGACAACCTGCCTCGCAGGAGAGGTAGCTAGCTGATCTTTAACAAAAGAGACAGAAGGGGTAGACTAGAGTAATTGCCTTTTCCTGTTATTTTTGACTGCTCATGAAGTCAGACCCTGCAGTCTCAGTATTATTTTAACTCTCTGCCACCGTCAGTTGCACCAAAAATCCTATGAAGTTTTTACAGCTAAGGGAGGTTTTATTATTATCTTTGTCTTAAGCCATTGAGATTTGGTATCATTACAATGTAATCTAGGTAATCTAGCATGGACTAATTTAAGGCAGAAGCCCAAGGGGTGAGATGGGGCTTCTCTGGTGGCTCAGATGGTAAAGAATCTGCCTGCAATACTAGAGACCTGGATCAGATCCCTGGGTCAGATAGATTCCCCTGGAGAAGGGAATGGTTACCCACTCCAGTATTCTTGCCCAGAGAATCCCATGGACAGAAGATCCTGGCAGACTACAGTCCATGGGGTCTCAAAGAGTCAGACAGAACTGAGCTAGTAATACTAAGGGCTGAGATTCTTATATTTGTACTTTTAAAAACTCACAGCCAGTTTACAGAGCAGACAGTTGAGTTCCTCAGAAGCAGAAACAGCTTACGTACAAATTTCTACCCTGTTGTGGCAGAGAGTGAAGGAAAATTTTATTTTCCTAATTTGAAACTCATCGTCCACACCCATATTTGACAGTGAAACACAGAAGTCTTAATGAACAGAGCAGCTGTTCTTCCCATCAGAGAGACTGACAAGGTGATGTTTAAAGGACACAAACTTAACTTTTTAAGATAGGTGGGAAAGGATTTGGAAACAGCAGCAGATCTTAATTTGGGTCACATATTAAAATCATTTTGAAGGTTAAAATAAAATACCATACCCCTGGCCTACTTACCAAGGATCAACTTATTTGGTCAAGAGTGTGGCATGTTTCACAAATACTATGAGCCCTCCATGGATCATATAGTAGATTATTTAACTTCCCTGTGCCCTGGTTTTATTTGTAAAATAGTGATTATAACAATGTATCTTATTGGGCCATGGTGAGAAATGAATGAAATATTCCAAATAAAGTTATAGAGGAGTGCTTAAAGCCAAAAAAGTATCCAATGAATATTATATACTGTTATTGACACAATTTTTTTTTAATATAAATTTATTTATTTTAATTGGAGGCTAATTACTTTACAATATAGTATTGGATTTGCCATACATTGACATGAATCTGCCATGGGTGTACATGTGTTCCCCATCCTGAACCCCCCTCCCACCTCCCTCCCTATCCCTTCCCTCTGGGTCATCCCAGTGCTCCAGGCCCGAGCATCCTGTGTCATGCATGAACCTGAACTGGCGATTCGTTTCACATATGGTAATATACATGTTTCAATGCCATTCTCCCAAATCATCCCACCCTTGCCTTCTCCCAGAGTCCAAAAGACTGTTCTATATATCTGTGTCTCTTTTGCTGTCTCGCATACAGGGTTATCATTACCATCTTTCTAAATTCCATATATATGCGTTAGTATACTATATTGGTGTTTTTCTTTCTGGCTTACTTCACTCTGTATAATAAGCTCTAGTTTGATCCACCTCATTAGAACTGATTCAAATGTTTTCTTTTTTATGTCTGAGTAATACTCCATTGTGTATATGTACCACAGCTTTATTATCCATTCATCTGCAGATGGACATCTAGATTGCTTCCATGTCCTGGCTATTATAAACAGTGCTGCAATGAACATTGGAGTACACGTGTCTCTTTCAATTCTGGTTTCCTCAGTGTATATTCCCAGCAGTGGGATTGCTGGGTCGTATGGCAGTTCTATTTCCAGTTTTTTAAAGACTCTCCACACTGTTTGGAGAAGGCGATGGCACCCCACTCCAGTACTCTTGCCTGGAAAATCCCATGGACAGAGGAGCCTGGTGGGCTGCAGTCCATGGGGTCGCAAAGAGTCGGACATGACTGAGCAACTTCACTTTCACTTTTCACTTTCGTGCATTGGAGAAGGAAATGGCAACCCTCTCCAGTGTTCTTGCTTGGAGAGTCCCAGGGACAGGGGAGCCTGGTGGGCTGCCGTCTATGGGGCTGCACAGAGTCAGACACGACTGAAGTGACTTAGCAGCAGCAGCAGCCACACTGTTCTCCATAGTGGCTGTACTACTTTGCATTCCCACCAACAGTGTAAGAGGGTTCCCTTTTCTCCACACCCTCTCCAGCATTTATTGCTTGTAGATTTTTGGATCGCAGCCATTCTGACTGGTGTGAAAAGGTACCTCATTGTGGTTTTGATTTGCATTTCTCTGATAATGAGTGAGGTTGAGCATCTTTTCATGTGTTTGTTAGCCATCTGTATGTCTTCTTGGAAGAAATGTCTGTCTAGTTCTTTGGCCCATTTTTTGATTGGGTCATTTATTTTTCTGGAGTTGAGCTGCAGGACTTGCTTGTATATTTTTGAGATTAGTCATTTGTCAGTTGCTTCATTTGCTATTATTTTCTCCCATTCTGAAGGCTGTCTTTTCACCTTGTTTATAGTTTCTTTTGTTGTGCAGAAGCTTTTAATTTTAATTAGGTCCCCACACAATTGTTAATATATATTTTCCAATCTTCCATTTGTTGAAATAATCCTTTAGGGAGGGGTTAAGTATTTTAGGTTCAGTACATGCTTCAGTTTGGATTTAGTTCATAAATCAGAATGAACATTAAAGTTTTTTTAGAGCAGAGACCTTGGTTCATTCACCACTGTATTTCCAGGGCATTGCAGACACTGGGGATTCTCAGTAAATATACACCAGGCAGACAAATGAGCCAACAAAATGAGGCATATCTGACATCACTGAACAGTTGTTTAAAATAATACCAGTATAGAACCATAATCTGGGATAGAAAGAAATGAATTTAATAGGGAGAACTGAAACCATGTACAGTTGAAATACACAGTTAAAGCTGCATTCTAGCACCTTCCTGGAGACTTTGTTCAAAGATCAGAGCTGTTTTGCATTTCATGAGTGTGGAAAGAAATATGTGTTGCCGTAGTAGAAAAGATGGTAGTACAAGTATTTGTTAGAATAAATAAACTCAGAACAAAAGGATGGTCTACTTTGGAATTAAAGCAAAATTTAAAAAGTGATCAGTAAATATTTTACTTAAAAAATTTGAGAAATGAAACATATAGGAAATGTAGAAATGCCTACACTGCCTGAAAGGATTTTAAGAACTTGAATCTTGCATGCTCTATGAGTTCATAATTTTGGTAAAGCGAACCAGTCAGGTAGTCAAAAGCCTGCTAAACAAGAACAAGGAACTTATTTGATCTATTTAAAGAAAAAGGAAAACAGAGTTTTTGACTCACCAATGGGGATAAAAGATAGATTTGGAAAATGGCATAGAAAAAGAAATCTAAAATGTGTGTGAAATATTCTTTTCTGCTTCAAAGTTGTTACAAACATCAAGTGGACAGTGCAAATAATAGAGAAAAATTGCATTGATGAGATGTTACATATATCTAGATTTCTTTGGCAGCTGAAGCGACTACGGTGGTGGCTTTAGATAGTATGAAAACATGACATTAAATCCCCTAATATTTCTTTTTGTGATGGAGAAGACAGAAGGCAAGAACTTCATTTTGGTCCTATTTACTCCAAAGGTCAACCCATATGAGAACTGGAATTACAAAAAAAAAAAAAAAAAGGGAAAGGGAATTTAAAAATTAGAAAAATCAATGAGGACTAAAATTGTAAAACTATTGTAGATGTTATTTTTAATGAAAGCAATCAGTCATTAATAAACACTCAGTTTCATTCAAGCTTACATCCAGCAAGCAGAATAGTTGTTTCAATTTAAGGAGGACTGTCTAGTTTATGTGTCTATGATCAATCCTCCTTTTATTTATTAGTTCAGCTGTTGCATATTTCTTAAAATATCACACACACACACGCACATATGCATTATAATAAGATATACCGATAGGTATAGATTTATATCTCTATCCTTACTTTTTATTTTCTCTCACGAAAGAACCTTTGAAAAATCCAAAGCAATTTTCTAGTGACCCAGGGTCTGGTGAATGAGCCCATGAGCTTTAAATTAAATCTCACTGAATAAACAACTTAACTTTTTTCTGTTGCTGAAGCCAATTTGGTTAGTTCTCTCTGAGGATATGCATCTGACTGCTTTCATGTGGTGCGACGTTTGCTGTTTGGCTGAAGAGGAGAAGAGCCAAATGTATGAATTATGGGGACAATCTAGACACAGATCTTGAAATTCAAGTCTTAGAAAAGAAAAAGAAGCTAGTCAACAGAATAGGCCCTGTGTGTTCAAATATAACAGATAATTTCACTATGGAACACTTGAGGAGCAAAACACTCCAATTATTTGCTGTTTTTAGTCAAATCTAATTTAGCTCTGAACACCTAATTCTTAAAAATGGCACAAAATTTAGTAACGGATTTTTCTTTTAAATGTCAATCAACTGAAGTTTATTTTTAGGCCATTGTATCCAAGTATTCATTTTTATCAACAAAATGAGAGAGAAATAAAACTTTAGTTATAATAATAAAGTATTGAAATATAATAACAACCTAGATAACCTAGATAGCATATTCAAAAGCAGAGACATTACTTTGCCAACCAAGGTCTGTCTAGTCAAGGCTATGGTTTTTCCAGTGCTCATGTATGGATCTGAGAGTTGGACTGTGAAGAAGGCTGAGCACTGAAGAATTGATGCTTTTGAGCTGTGGTGTTGGAGAAGACTCTTGAGAGTCCCTTGGACTGTAAGGAGAGCCAACCAGTCCTTTCTGAAGGAGATCAGTCCTGGGTGTTCTTTGTAAGGACTGATGCTAAAGCTGAAACTCCAGTACTTTGGCCACTTCATGTGAAGAGTTACTCATTGGAAAAGACTCTGATGCTGGGAGGGATTGGGGGCAGGAGGAGAAGGGGACGACAGAGGATGAGATGGCTGGATGGCATCACTGACTCGATCCACATGAGTTTGAGTGAACTCCGGGAGTTGGTGATGGACAGGGAGGCCTGGCGTGCTATGATTCATGGGGTCGCAGGGAGTTGGACACGACTGAGCGACTGAACTGAACTGAATACATACTAAGTAACAGCATAGTGATTAAGAGCTCAGAATTGGATGTTTGAGTCTCAAACTTAACCTTAGTTAAGTAGCATTGTGATCCTGAAAAGATTTTGAACATTCTTAGGACTCAGCTTCTTCTCTTCATGAATAATATAAAACAGAAATTTGATGGTATATGGGAATTTCTTGCAACATATCTGATATCATTTCAGCTTTACTTGACCCCCATCTGACAGTATTATCACAAATTCAAATAGATCTATTTCCATATATTATTGTCTTTAAGAATTACAAAGAGAACAAATGTGTTTGTGGTATCTCTATTCAGTCAAATAGAATCAAAAGTAGAAGAGGTTTTCTACTGCTCATGCTTTATTGGGAAGGTCCTAACCCAGGGCAGTGTGAGTAAGATAAAAGAGAAAGGAAACAGAGAATGGGAACAATACCGGGGGATATGCTATCTGCTGACCACTGCATTGTAACAGACCATAAACAAATAATAATGGAGGTCACTGTTAATCACAAAGTCGCAGCCTCATGATACGCCTTGAAAGAAGCAATTAGGAAAGAGACTGTGCCTAGGAGCAGTCCATTGGAGGAGGTGTGGAGATAAAAAGTTATCTGCCCTTTCCTTGCATCTTTTTTTATCTTACGTGGGTCAAACTTTTTCACAGAAGGAAGGAAACACCCTTTCTCATGATCAGTCTTCCCTAAACACTTTCCGTCCAAATTATTTTGATGCAAATCCAAAATAACAGCTCGTATCAGCTATTAATGTTTCACTTGTATCTCTAAAGATAAGGACTACATTTTAAAGTTAGTTTGGATATTTCCAGTTCAAGCTATGGAAAAGTGTTTCATAAACAACAACCATAAAATCTGGACAAGATACATGATAGAACTATATAAAAACATTGAAGAATAACCAGCACAGAAGGAAAGCACATTGAGCCCACATATTTTTCTGTGACTGTTTTGCACATCATAGCATAGTAGAGTAGAACCTAAGCAGGAGCTGTCACTGAGTGGCTGGGAACAAGGGAAGTCTTGGCAGAGGGTAAAAGAGAAAAATATATCCCAAACCTGCATACAGATTACCATTAGGCCATACTTAATTGTAGATTATTTATGTCCCAGAGCAAAGCTCTGGGAAATCCAACAACAGCATCAGTTAAAACTCAACAGCTCGGCAAATTAAAGAGCAGAGCTGAGAGTGCAGCAGGTGCACAGAGCTAGGGAAAAGAGTTGGAATTTAAGCCCCACCAAAGCAGAAGTCAGATATCTGGGTAAATGCAGATTCCTCTTATTGAGAAGGAGACAGGAGCAGGAGAAGCAAAAATTCAGGAATCAGGAATACCAGTATCCACGTTGCTTATTAGTACCACGAATCTTATTCTCCAGGAAAAAAAATTCTCCAGTGAGATTTTTACTTCCTTTTTTGGTCTAAAACTATATCAACAGTATAATTTTTATTATAATCATGGAACATTTTGAAAAATACAGGGCTTTCTTAATTCTGCACATTTTAAAAAATTGTCAAGTGGCTCATTCTTACCACTGCCTGACACCCTTTGCAATGTCTCACGATTGTAGTTTTTTTTTTTAATAACAGCAAAACATCTTTATTTATTTACTTTACAATATTGTATTGGTTTTACCATACATTGACATTAATCTGCCATGGGTGTACACGTGTTCCCCATCCTGAAACGTCGTTTAAAAGTTTCAATAAAACATTCAGGGAAGGATTTATTTTTAGAAAATTCCTGTCATTAAAATGATAGAATCTAAGTACTGGTTAAGGATTTTTCAGTTGTTTCAGTTGGTTTTGGATGACTTACCAGAAATATTGCATCTGCTTCCTCATGAAAGTTAGTTCTGAGTTGAATTTGATAGTCCAGAAACAATTATGGATATTCATGGAGACACAAAGTCAGCTCCTTCGTCCCTCCTAGCTTGTATATTGACTGTAAAATCCTCACTGTCACCAAAATAATATTGTTCCTTTATAACTTGTTTTGAAAGCCTATTTTTGTATGTTGCAATTCTCTCAAGATTCTCTATGAAGAATGAAATTGATATTGTAACAATCAGGAGTGGGGCATGACTTTACTATGGTAACACATGACCCTAAATTATATTTCATCACAAAATAGCATTAACACTTTCCAGCAAAAAGTCTGTTGCAGCCCTGGCTACTCTTCCAGGACAGTTTCCTTTTGTGTAGTTACCTGGGAATCTAGAGTTTCCCATGCTTTTTTTCCTCCATCTCCACATTCGTCTCCTACAAACCCTCTTGACAGGAGAGTAGATAGATTGAAAGGGTCTATTACAGCAGCTGTTACTTTTTGTGGCCTGAAAGTGACAAGTGTCTCTTCTGCTTATAACCCATTGTCCACTCAAATCTTAGTGATTTGAACAACAGCAGCCATTTATTTTGTTCACAGTCTTCAATTTGAACAGGACCAGAAGGGCATGACTCCTCTCTTCTCCATGCAGTGTCAGCCCAAGCTGGAGAATCCACCTCCAGCATAGGTTACTTACATGGTTTGCAATTTTATGAGGGTTCAAGGCTGGTGACTGCATATGGACTTCCTCACTGCATGGCAAGAGGGTTCCAAGAGTAAATATTCCAGAAGACAGAAAATGAATGTTGCCATTGGCTCAAGACCTGGGTCTAGAAGCTGTCATGCATCATTTTCACTGTATTTTATTAGCCAAAGCAGTCCCATACCACCCAGATCCAAATAAAGAGGATATAGACATGCTTCTTGAGGAAAAGAGTGACAAAAGTGTTGTTTTTCAGTTGCTCAGTCATGTCCGAATCTTTGCAACCCCATGGTCTGCAGCACACCAGGCTTCCCTGTCTTTCACCATTTCCTGGAGTTTGCTCAAATTCATGTCCACTGAGTCGGTGATGCCATCCAACCATCTCATCCTCTGTCATCCCCTTCTCCTCCTGCCTTCAGCCTTTCCCAGGATCAGGGTCTTTTCCAGTAAGTTGGTTCTTCACATCAGGTGGCCAAAGTATTTGTGCTTCAGCTTCAACATCAGTCCTTCCAATGAATATTCAGGACTGATTTCTTTTAGGGTTGACTGGTTTGATCTCCTTACAGTCCAAGGGACATTCAAGTCTTTTCCACCACCACGGTTCAAAAGCATTAATTCTTTGGTGCTCAGCCTTCTTAATAGTCCAACTCCCACATCCATACATGACTACTGGAAAAACCATAGCTTTGACTATACAGATCTTTATTGGCAAAATAATGTCTGCTTTTTAATGTGCTGTCTAGGTTTGTCATAGTTTTTCTTCCAAGGAGCGGGTGTCTTTTAATTTCATGGCTGCAGTTCCCATCTGCAATGATTTTGGATCCCAAGAAAATATAGTCTATCACTATTTCCATTGTTTCCCCATCTATTTGCCATGAAATGGTAGAACTGGATGCCATGATCTTCATTTTTTTAATGTTGAGTTTTAAGCCAGCTTTTTCACTCTCCTCTTTCACCTTCATCAAGAGGCTCTTTAGTTCCTCTTTGCTTTCTGTCTGGTATCATCTGCATATCTGAGATATATATATATATCTGCAATATATTGATATTTCTTCCTCCAATCTTGGTCCCAGGTTGTGTTTCATCGAGTCCGGCATTTAGCATGCATATAAGTTAAATAATCAGGGTGAAAATATACATCCTTGACATACTCCTTTCCCAATTTGGAACCAGTCTGTTCCATGTTTGGTTCTAACTGCATCCTTATTAATAGTTTCTCTATTTCAGTGGACGAGAGCTTAATATTTATAGCTAACCCACACTGCCATGCCAATTCAACCTAAGAGCCTTGAAATCACAGAGCTCACAAAAAAATCTATCACTGTATTTTGGGGTGGTTAATAACGGGAATATTTTTTTCTAAGTTGAATATATATGCAGTGTGACCTCTGCATATACATATAAAGGTTAATGAAGCTTTGCTTTCTTATTGTACCATCAATAATTCGGGGTATATTTTATTTGTAGATTTAGTGCATTAGAAGTCTCTTCCTATTTCAATATGAGTGTGTGTGTTTTTCTACATGTGTGTGGATTTGTTTTTCCCTTGGGCATTTTTTGAGAGCTATAAACATTTCCTACTCCTGACATGATGAAGTCTTAAATAGAAATGATTTGGAGATTTATTAAATATAAAAAGGATTAACATCAATCAGGCTTAATATATGCAGTTGAATAACCCAGACTTTTTCCTTTAATTAGAAATGCATAAAGGAAACATCTCCAAAGTGGAGTGATTAGTATGTAAGAATCTTTAGGAGATGTTCTTCCTCCTTACTATGAGAGAGAGATTTTTCAGCAGAAGTTAGTCATGGATTTGCTTCCAAGACGCCAGCTTTATCTTTGGCTCTTAAAAGGTTAGGACTGCAGGATTAAATGATGTCTGATATCACAAATGAGTCAACTAACTTGTGACATGGTTCTTACTGTCTGTGGGAGGGTGCAGACATTCATTTGATGAGACTGCAGTAGAAGATGAGTATCAACTGTGAACTCAAGAAATAGGTTTATATTTCCCTTTCTCTGTGTTCTCTTTCTCTTAGCTTCTAACACATTAGAAATTCACTAATATGAAGTTGTAGCTAACATCTTTTTAGATCTTATTTCTTAACTTACTTTATTATTCAGCTCAGTTCAGTAGCTCAGTCGTGTCTGATGATTTGTGACCCCATGGACTGCAGCACACCAGGCTTCCTTGACCATCACCAACTCCTGGAGCTCAAATTTGTGTCCATCGTGTTGGTGATGTCATCCAACCATCTCATCCTGTGCCATCCCCTTCTACTCCCGCCTTCAATCTTTCCCAGCATCAGGATCTTTTCCAATTAGTCATTTCTTCTCATCAGGTGGCCAAAGTATTGGAGTTTCAGCTTCAGCATCAGTCCTTCCAATGAATATTCAGGACTGATTTCCTTTAGGATTGACTGGATGGATCTCCCTATAGTCCAAGGGACTCAAGAGTCTTTCCAACACCACAGTTCAAAAGCATCAATTCTTCAGCACTCAACTCTAATTATTAATATATAACTAAGTGATCACACTTATTATCAAATGTTATAATTGGAAATGTAGACTAATGTTCTAATGTCTGCCAATCAAGTGTGGTCCTGAATTATAGTGGCAAAAGAAGGAGGCAGAAAAAAATTTAGATAATTTTTTCATATAACAATTTTATAACTTTAGGAGCTGAATATCTATTAACAATGTTTCTGATTTCTTATTTATACCAATGAAACAAAGTAGGGATTGTTGAAAATGCATTGCCCCTTGGAGGGCCTGTGAAAGGATAGTGGCAACAGGGTGGGGTTCTTTCCTACCTTTGCTTGTAAGCATATGGGCTGATTATGGCTATGACAAAGGTCTGAATATATTTTTAATCTATTCAGCAAAGTGGAGGTTGTAAAAAAGGCTCAATGGCTAGCACTGTTTGCTTTAGTCTGAAAACTAAAGCTGTCTTTTTTTTCTCCCCACCCCTGGTCAGTTTTGCATTCATGCAATTTTATTAACCATAATGACACCTTGTTTTGATACTGTTTCTTTCATCTAAACATCTCAAAAGATTTTACAAACATAAAATTCTGATATTTTATACAAAATAGTTAATTATAAAATGTGTGTTTGCATGTGTGCACGTGCGCTCAGTCATGTCTGCCTCTTTGTGGACCGGAGCCCACCAGGCTTCTCTGTCCATGGAATTTTTCAGGCAAGAATACTAGAGTGGGTTGCCATTTCCTTCTCTAGAGGGTCTTCCCAACCCAGGGATAGAACCCACATCTCTTGCATCTCCTGCATTGGCAGGGGGATTCTTTACCACTAACAATTTCATATTTATTCTCCATTCAGCCTACTTCCAGAGAGAATGAGAAGAGAGCTCAGGGGAGGGATCTCTGTGAGGCATCCTCATCAGAAAATTCTTAAGCTCTGAGGGCTTCTTGAAATCCTTGTCAGTGTTGTGCTGTTTTCTATTCTTTTACCTGTTTTCTATTGTCTGCCTTTATTTTTTTCTTTACCTACAAATTTGAATATATATATGGTAATTGCAAACAAAGGTACAAGTTTTATGAAATTCAAATTACCATCACTAATTAAATGAGATAAATGATCATGTTTGGTTAAAACAGAATGCTCATGTTGAAGTTAATAATGGAAATATAGAAACTCAAGTCTATTTTGGTACTTTTTTTTTTCTTGAATATTACTAATGTCTGTCTGCCTAGTGTCTGGTATCAAACAAGGGTCCCCAAGCTCCAAGATCTAATGCCTGATGATCTGAGGTGGAGATGATGTAATAATAATAGAAAAAAAAGTGCACAATAAATGTGATGTGCTTGATTCGTCCCAAAACCATACCTTTCCCTCACCTGGCCTTGAAAAAATTGTTTTCCCTGAAACTTGTCCCTGGTGCCAAAAATGTTGGGGGCTGCTGATATAAAACATTTCTAACTTTCAGATTTTTTTTAGCTGTGTTCAGGGTATTCAGATTCATCACTGACCAGTCATTAAAAGTGCCGATTTTAAGATGATAATTCCATACAATGGTCAGGTTCAATTCAAGATATAGTTAATGTAACAGTGCTATTAAAATTCAAATTAAATTAAAGAAAGAAGTTAAAGTGTTAGTCACTCAGGTCAGTAGTGTCTGACTCTTTGCAATCCCATAGACTGTAGCCCACCAGGCTCCTTTGTCCATGGAATTCTCCAGGCAGGAATACTGGAGTGGGTGGCCATTTCCTTCTGCAGAGTATCTTCCCAACCCAGGAATTGAACCTGGGTCTCCCGCATTGCAGGCAGATTCTTTACTGTTTGAGTCACTAGAGAAGCTCAATTCAATTAATATCCAGTATAATTAACAAGTGAATTAGGGACAGAAAAATTCTTTTTGGTGTATTTACTACCACATTTTCTATTAAGAATCTGTGGTAAACTGGCACAAAAATGAGAGTGACTCAGCATTTCCATTGTTATGTGAATATCGTACTAACTGCTACAATGCAGATTAGTAGGCATTTGACATGTCTATATACTACAGTGCTTCGAATAAACTGCCCCATCTTCTTTCCTTTTTCACATTAAGATGCATAAGGAAAGTGGCATAAAGGCCACTATGGACACAAATGCAAAGATAGGCCTCAGGTAGCCAACTAGACCACAGATCAGCAGCTTTTTTTTCCCTGTTAAAAGCCAAGTAATAAATATTTTAGGCTTTGAGGATCACACAGCTCCATTGCAACTACTTGACTTTGTCTGTGGCTACTTTTGAGTTACTAGGACAATCTGTAATAAGTGAGAGTAGCTATGTTCTACCTAAATTTGCTTTTCTGTGGCTGTAAGTTGGCAGACCTCTGATCTAGATGTTGGTTTCTCCAGTATGATACCAGTTAGACATATGGGTCTATTGACATTGACTTTAAATTAATTAACATTAAACATCATTATTCGGAGAAGGCAATGGCACCCCACTCCAGTACTCTTGCCTGGAAGCTCCCATGGACGGAGGAGCCTGGTAGGCTGCAGTCCATGGGGTCGCTAAGAGTCGGACACGACTGAGCGACTTCACTTTCACTTTTCACTTTCATGCATTGGAGAAGGAAATGGCAACCCACTCCAGTGTTCTTGCCTGGAGAATCCCAGGGACGGGGGAGCCTGGTGGGCTGCCGTCTCTGGGGTTGCACAGAGTCGGACACGACTGAAGCGACTTAGCAGCAGCAGCAAGCATCATTTTTTTGTTCCCCCATATACTAACCACATTTTAAACTCTTAAGAACCACATATGGCTCACAGCTTCCATATTAGACCATTGCATATAGAATATTTTTATCTTTACAAAACATTCTATTAATCACACTGATACAGGATTTCAAACATGCTTATATGAGTAACTCTAGTGATTATTATACTTATGACACAAAATATAAGTACATATGTCTAGGAAAACTCATAAGCTCCTAATATAGATTCCCAGACCTCCCAGGGGTAAACTAACTCTGATTTTAGAAATATCTTCAAGAGTGAAATGAGTTAAGTCTTGGTTCTTAGTAATATACTTTTGATTCTTAGGAAAGTCTATGTCTCTGTTATCTTACCTGTTCTATGGGAAATGCAATGCCTGCTGAGTTTACCATAATGTGGTTTTGAGCAGGGATTTTTGGAAGCAACTGGCAAATGTTTTAGGACCAAGTAATAGCATATAGGACTGCAAGGAGATCCATCCAGTCCATTCTAAAGGAGATCAGCCCTGGTTGTTCTTTGGAAGGAATGATGCTAAAGCTGAAACGCCAGTACTTTGGCCACCTCATGCGAAGAGTTGACTCATTGGAAGAGACTCTGATGCTGGGAGGGATTGGGGGCAGGAGGAGAAGGGGACGACAGAGGATGAGATGGCTGGATGGCATCACCGACTCGATGGACATGAGTTTGAGTGAAATCCGGGAGTTGGTGATGGACAGGGAGGCCTGGCGTGCTGCAATTCATGGGGTCGCAAAGAGTAGAACACGACTGAGCGACTGAACTGAATAGCATATAGCAGCAAAAATATTTTGGGGAAGACAAATTAGTGTGATAACTGATATTGTGGAAAGAGAGAGTTAGGAACTGAAATCCTAATTTTGCCATTTTCCATGGGAATTTCTGCCAGATCCTTGATGTCTCAAAGCCACTTTTTGGTCACCAGCAAAACAAGGATAAAAGTATTAGCCCCCTAGAATTGTGAAGATCAAATGAGGTGACGTACTTAAGGCTGCTTAACACAGTGCCTGGTTCAGAGTGAGTCCTTAGTAAATGACAGCTATTACTGTTGCTACCCTGATCAAGGAAGGAGAAAACATCACATGAGGCATAAAGACTTCCTGCCACAGCAGAAATATCCAAGGGTTGAGTCATATTACAAGAAATGAAAGTAAGAAAGGTAGGCTAGAAACATGAGAGAAAAAGCAAGAAGGGAAGAAAATAGCATTTTAAGTGTATACTGACTGGAGGAAATGGATATATCATTTACAGACTAATGGAAAATGTGCTGACTTTATGAGGATGGATAAAATTTAAATCTTTTGTTTTGCAAAATATGCAAAGATCACTTAAGTAGGACAGAGCTTCTAGAAATGCTCTCACATATTAAATGCTATCCAAATGTAATGGATTATTACAGCATTCTTCTCTAGACATAGGCTACGATTGACACTTGCAGACCCTCTTAGACACCTTCAGATGAAATGATGTAGATCCTTTCTGGGTTATATTGACTCATCTACCCAGGGTTCATCTGTTCCAACAAATATACCTAGAGACTGTAGGATGAAGTTAAAAATGGAATGAAGCCACCCCAATCTGTCTACTAGTCATAGATGACCAACTGTCCCAGTTTACCCATGACTGAGGGGTTTGCTGGGACACCAGATTTTCACTACCAAAACTGGAACAGTTCTTGGAGAAAATCGAGATGATTATTCCCTATTAGTTATTATAGATCTAGAAGGAAGAATGCTTAATGTAGGCACTGGATAAACCAGGGTGATTAGCACTAATGTTCCTTCCAAGTCTACCGCCCTTGCTCCCAGCGTATGATGAAAACATTGGTGAAAATTAGGGAGCTGAAGACACCAGTTATAGAATTCTGACCTTAGAATGACTAAATTGATTAGTTCTTTGTAAAATTCTGTAATACCTGGAAGCTAAATTTTAAAAGCATCTTAGAAGTTTTCTAGCTCTGCAATCTTAAAACCTTGAAAAGCTTTAGTGTAGCATTTTTTTCTTCAAACAAAAGCTCGATTGAGAATATTTTCTGGAGAAATATAAAAATGGGTGAAGAGTCCCTGAATCTTATCTATTATTGCATCTCAACCCTTTTGTACCTTTCAGAAATCATATGCTTCTCAAGAACACAATTGGAAAACAATTAACCTTCTCCATACCCATCCTGTTACACATGAAAAAACAGACCACAAGACATCACTTCATTCCTGAGTTTTGACAGCTGATGCATGTCAGAGCAGGAAATTAAACTCCAAGCACATTTATTGATAAAATGAGCTTAAAAATGTATTGATAATTTCAAATTTTCTGCCAAAGCCCCTGATTCTCCACCTTGGTTACCTGTTTGGAACACTTGGGATGCTTTAAAAAAAACAACAACAACAACACAGACACCTGGGTCCTATCTTTAGAAGTTTTGAATGATAACACTCAGTTGTGTCCTGGGCATAGGCTCCCCAAGTGAATCTAACTCAAGGCAAAGTTAAACACCATTGACCTACAATAAATAATAATACCAAACAAACAAATCATTGCCCCATCTCTCATTCACACACATGCACACACATACTGGCATCACAGTCAAGAGATGTGGATTTGATTTCCTCTCTCTCAGTGATTGGTTTGTGGCTTTTAATAAGTGCTATACTTTATGCTTCATGAGATATTGTCCAGTTGTTTTCAAAATTTTTACATCCCTGGAATCCTTCTTCAAGTGAAAAATTGTGATACATCATACACATAAGGACAGAGTTGCTTTGGTTAAAAAGGAGAGGATGGCCTGGAGTCTCAACACCCTTTTTAGGTGCTACCAAAGACTACTGAAGCATGTTTACAGAACTTTCATGCTTTAAGAAATCCACAGGGCACTATTGATCTGTAGAGCTCTACTTTATTTCTAAATTATGACTTGATTGGATAAAACTGAATACTTGTTAGGAGGTCTCCTTGCACTTGATTCCACATGACCTGATCCGCAAGCAAGGTCTATTTTGGTTGTCTGATAAAAGGGGAGTATTGACCTTTGATCAGTTTTTCTGATGAATAAAGTCATTTTTTTCTTACTAGGCAGCTGTAATGCTATGATAGAATTTGCTCCAGTGCTCATATTAGTAGGACACAATATTTCTAATTGAAGGATTTTTAGTCCCTTTCCCTTGGCCAATCCCATAAATATTTTACATCACAACTTGAGCTGAAGGGTGGCCTTTGAAACTTTGAGAAATTGGGTCACAATTGGTTTGACCTGAGCAAATTCATGAGAGGCTGCATCATCAAGAAATAGCGCCCCTTCATTATTTATAAGAACACAGAAGCAGATGTGCAATTGTTCCCTGTATAATTTTCATACATAAAATATCATGTACACAGAGAATGCTGTCAGATAACATAATGCACTGCATTTATTTTGCGGATGGCGTCGTCACTTTGTCAATGTGTTTAGTAAACATATTTCCATTATGGTGAGTAAAGGGTTGTCAGTTCTGTTTCTTTTTCAGATATCCAGTGGCTTTCAGAGTCTTGCCAAATGTCTTGGTCTGTTTTCAGCAAGTTGTTTATTTAATATTTATTTTCTTTCTTCCTTCATTTATTTATTGTTGAACTTATCCTTGATATTAGCAAAAAAGTGAAAAGTTTTTCATCAGGGATCATTTTTCCTCCTCACTTCTTCTGAAATCCAGCTATCTTAAAGATTCACTTTGCTACCTGTTTGCAGAAGATGTCAGATGCCCTTCACTCCACCTCTCCACTGGCTCTTATTTGAAATGAGTTCCCAAATATTGTGTATGCATAGAAGCAGGTTGGTTTTTTTTTCCCTCACAAAGTCCCTATCAGTTATTAATAAAATATAGAATCTATATCAGTAGAGCTATTTGTCTTTTCAGGCAGAAGGTAACCATGCCTGCCTCACAAAATCCAATATAAATCTTTCTCATTGCTAAATTTAACTTGGGAAGGGAGAGCCTTTTAATTGAAAAGGAATTGTCTCCATGAATGAGGGTATTGAGGCAAATTTAGAAATGTGGGATCTAGCTTCCTGGGCTGTTCATTTCCGTAATTGAAGACTCACTCTTGCTTTGCTTTTAATTCTTCATGATTAGACCTTTCTGATAATATTGTCATTGTTTTTAAAAGACATCAAGGCTGAATCACATGCATAACTTTTATTATTTGTCCGTAATTTCTGTATATAGATACTGGCATTATTTACACAAAGTGTATCTGTAGAAAGGTTTCTGGGAATCTATAATATGCTTCCTCTTGTTTCCTAGAATTGCCCTTGGAAGTCTAATATCTCTGCAATGTGCAGGTTTTCTGGATTAAACTGAAGAATAATCTCTAGCTAAGATATACTCTCATAGTATTTTATTTTTACAAATTTATTTCACATTGCTTACAGCATTATATAATATTCAATTTGCTGTATTAAAATATGGGAAAAATTTTTACACTGAAAGTATTTCAGTCTATTGGTTTTATAAATGTTTTATTATTAAGTTTAAACTTATTATTATGTTTATTATTTATTATTATTATAAGTGTTTTATAATTGCTTTGTTCATTTAACATGGTGGTGTTTTTTATATTTCCAAATTGTTATGGAATTTCTTTTTGCAGTTTCATAGTATCTATTTTCACTTAGAGAATATGAATCTATTCTTTAATTTTTTTCCAGTCTTATTGGAATATAATTGATATCTAGTATTGTATTAGTCCAGGGTGTAGAACATAATTATTTCATGTATGTATAGAGAGTGTGAGCCCCTTGAGGGCAAGGGCTATTATTCCAAATGTGTATATTCTTAACATCTATTATAATACCTGGTTATTCAGAAATTCTGTAGAAGGGAACGGCTGCCCACTCCAGTATTCTTGCCTGGAGAATTCCATGGACAGAGGAGCCTGGCAGGCTACAGTCCATGGAGTTGCAAAAAGTTGGACATGACTAAGGGATTTTCACTTCACTATCTGCTGGATCATCAAAAAAGTGAGAGAGTTCCAGAAAAACATCTATTTCGGCTTTATTAACTATGCCAAACCCTTTGACTGTGTGTATCACAATAAACTGTGGAAAATTCTGAAAGAGATGGGAATACCGGATCACCTGACCTGCCTCTTGAGAAATCTTTATGCAGGTCTGGAAGCAACAGTTAGAACTGGGCATGGAACAACAGACTAGTTCCAAATAGGAAAAGGAGTATGCCCAGGCTGTATATTGTCACCCTGCTTATTTAACTTATATGCAGAGTACATCATGAGAAACACTGGGCTGGAGGAAGCACAAGCTGGAATCAAGATTGCTGGGAGAAATAACAATAACCTCAGATATGCAGATGACACCACCCTTAGGGCAGAAAGTGAAGAAGAACTAAAGAGCCTCTTGATGAAGGTGAAAGAGGAGAGTGAAAAAGTTGGCTTAAAACTCAATATTCATAAAACTAAGATCATGGCATCCAGTCCCATCACTTCATGGCAAATAGATGGGGAAACAGTAGAAACAGTGGCTGACTATTTTATTGGGCCAAAATCACTGCAAATGGTGACTGCAGCCATGAAATTAAAAGACGCTTACTCCTTGAAAGGAAAGTTATGACCAACCTAGACAGCATATTAAAAAGCAGAGACATTACTTTTCCAACAAAGGTCTGTCCAGTCAAGGCTATGGTTTTTCCAGTAGTCATGTATGGATGTGAGAATTGGACTATAAAGACAGCTGAGCCCCGAAGAATTGATGCTTTTGAACTGTGGTGTTGGAGAAGACTTTTGAGAGTCCCTTCGCGAGAGGAATTCAAAAGCCTCTTGATGAAAGTGAAAGTGGAGAGTGAAAAAGTTGGCTTAAAGCTCAACATTCAGAAAACAAAGATCATGGCATCCGGTCCCACCACTTCATGGGAAATAGATGGGGAAACAGTGGAAACAGTGTCAGACTTTATTTTTCTGGGTTCCAAAATCACTACAGATGGTGACTGCAGCCATGAAATTAAAAGACGCTTAATCCTTGGAAGGAAAGTTATGACCAACCTAGATAGCATATTCAAAAGCAGAGACATTACTTTGCCAACAAAGGTTCGTCTAGTCAAGGCTATGGTTTTTCCTGTTGTCATGTATGGATGTGAGAGTTGGACTGTGAAGAAGGGTGAGCTCCGAAGAATTGATGCTTTTGAAGTGTGGTGTTGAAGAAGACTCTTGAGAGTCCCTTGGACTGCAAGGAGATCCAACCAGTCCATTCTGAAGGAGATCAGCCCTGGGATTTCTTTGGAAGGAATGATGCTAAAGCTGCAACTCCAGTACTTTGGCCACCTCATGGGAAGAGTTGACTCATTGGAAAAGACTCTGATGCTGGGAGGGATTGGGGGCAGGAGGAGAAGGGGACGACAGAGGATGAGATGACTGGATGGCATCACTGACTCGATGGACGTGAGTCTCAGTGAACTCCGGGAGTTGGTGATGGACAGGGAGGCCTGGCGTGCTGCGATTCATGGGGTCACAGAGTCGGACACGACTGAGTGACTGATCTGATCTGATCTGGCCAGCAAGGAGATCCAACCAATCTATCCTAAAGGAGATCAGTCCTTAATATTCACTGGAAGGACTGATGTTGAAGCTGAAACTCCAATACTTTGGCCACCTGATGTGAAGAACTGACTCATTAGAAAATACCCTGATGCTGGGAAAGATTGGGGGCAGGAGGAGAAGGGGATGAGAGTGGATGACATTTCCAACTCAATGGACATGAGTTTGGGTAAACTCTGGGAATTGGTGATGGACAGGGAGGCCTGGTGTGCTGCTGTTCATGGGGTCACAAAGAGTCAGACACACCTGAGTGACTGAACTGAACTGAATCACCCTGGATTTGCAGAATTTATAGTCTTGCTGACTACATGTTTTAAATGTAATATATTTGAAGTGTTCCCTTAATTTTACTGTCTTCTCCAAACTACTTGATCCACAAAAAGCTTCATTTCTCAGAAATCATGTATTATATCTTAGTAAAAATTACATCACAGGGAGGAAACCTGGTTAAATAAGGTAGGATGAAATAGTCTGTTTGGTGTATCATTGTTTACTCTTCACTCTTTTTTGTCTATAGAATCATTCTTTAATACTTCATTGTTTTTTAAGCTAAAATAAAAGATGTGTGCCTAATACACATAAGGAAAAAATGGCTGCTAATAAGTCTCAGTAATCTCATTTTGATGTATCAAGCACCTCAGAAGCTTTATCATGGCATGCTTCTTTTTCCAGTAGGAGGCAGAATAATACAGTGGATGAAAATGAGGACCGTGGAATCAGACAGATAGAAGTGTATATACAGATTTTGTCACTTCCTGATGAGTATTTTAAGAAAATACCTTAAGTCTTTAATCCTCAATGCTTCTTATAAAGGTAACAGTAATATTTCTTAACATATAAAGTTGAGAGGCTCAATGACAATATTTGAAATTAATCAGGAACAAGATCTAACATATGATAAGCAATCAGTATGTTAGATATAATTACTTGAAATCTTCTCCCTCTTTCTTTCCCCCCCTTCCCCCCACCTATTTCATTTTCACCACAATGTAGTTTTTGAACTACTGGTATTAATTAGATATATCATCCCTCAAATGAGTTGAGGAAGAAAAAAAGTTGTAAGCCATTACATAAACTAAGCCCCATAAAGAAGGGATTTGGTTGATTAAATGATACTACTCCAGGGATTTCTATTTAACAGAGGAGTTTGAAGGTGGCAAAGCCTTAATGAAAATGCAGATAAAACAGATGGACATTTCTTTCTTACTAGGTCATGGTTCCATTGATTCTCTAGAGGAGATGTCTTTCTTTTCAGTCAACAAATGGGGGTAGTTCTTCAACTTCCCCTTGAATCACTCTTTAGACCCTGCTGTGGGGCATAGTAACTGCCCCACTAATGCCTCAAGATAAGCTTTAATCCAACTCCATAAATCCCAGGCTGCATAAACTGGTCTACTAAAGTGTGCAAAACCCTGGTTCAACTCTTTCAAGAAACATCTATCCAAATAGTTCTTTAAGCAGGAGCCTGCTGTAATTCACTGGAAGTCTATTATGTGCTTGAATGAGCCCTGGAACAATACTGCTCTACTTTATTCAGAGAGTTATGCATGATCACATAGAGAAGAACAAGTATCAGCAATAGCCTCTGCATTAAGTATTATTGTCTTTTTAACCCATCTACTGGGCATACACAGGGCATGAAATTCAGCCCAGCATGTTTGTGGAGGAGGGAGATGAACTTTCTAAAAATTAGTTGGTATACAGTCAGAATCTGGCCAGAAAAGAACTTATATTGCAAAGTGCACATATTTGACTCTAAGGAAAACATTCAAAGTTTTTGAATAGGTGGAAAACACCTGCCTTTTTCTCTACTTTCTTGTAATGCTGGATGTCTTTGGGCTTACCTATGGTTTCTAGAAATAGATATTCTGCATGCTATAAAAGGGTTCCCCTAAGTTGGTTTGATGTATAGTGACAGACATCAAGAATGCAAACTATAACCTGGTGTTTGAAGGCCTGCATAATATTACCCCAAATCCCCTTTTCAGCCTTGTTTCCACTGTTCTCTTCCTGAACCCTACTCTCCACCTAAGTTGGACTCTTCTAAATCCTTCAACTCAAGTTTTATTTATTCCGTTCTCTCTCTCTTATTGTCCTGATTTTGTTTCTCCATTTCTTAAAATCCTGTGTTTTTAAGGACAACTCAGTGTCATCTTTTTCTTAAAGCTTTATCGTGGTCTCTGTAGAAAATTTTCAGGTGCAAATTGGTGGTAGTTTTATCTTGGTTTTGTCTTTCCCTTTTAATGCATTCTTCTTTGTCAGGAAAGGTCCTGTCTTCTTTATCTTTTTTTTCCTCATAATACCTAGCACAGAAATAGCGCTTCTCCAACTATTATAACAGGAAAAAGACAGACTGAAAGTTTGTCACTTTTCTTGAAATTATCCCTGAAGTCGCAGGGCAAATAACTAAAAGAGAATCTGGAGAGAGAGAGGGGCACCTGCAGGGACATATGAGATGGAATCACTTGCTCATCTAGAGCATATGGTCTGTACTTTTTTGCAGAGTTCATTACCTCTCCTTCTTACAACACTCAATCAATATTTCTGAACCTTTATCTTTAGAGATAATCACCATAAGTTTATAGAGTTTGTAGTCTTGTACCTATAAATTTTATTTTTTATTATTAATAATACACGTGAAGGAAATTTTCTTAATTTCACTGTTTTCCCTGTTAACATATGATACATGAAGCTTTGGATCTCCCCAGAATCAGAAACTGTTACCTGGTCAAGTAAGTTGAAGATGTCCTTTTGATTTGGCCTCATCTTTTCTTCACTCCTTTTTACCTATACCTACTAGCATTCATCAACATATCATTCTTCTTCAAGATAAAGTTAAGAAAAAATGGGTATGAGACACACCAAAGAAAAGAAATGATGGCTGACCTTCAGTGAAGGTGGGAAATAGATAGTGCAGTTTTTCGACATTCTAGTCTCAACTCCTTTTCTCTCAGCCAGTTCTAAGGACCGAGGCATTTCACTTCTTTCAACATTGGATAAATTGAGACTAGTTGATGAATTGGTGGATGTCAAGTGTGGGAATCTGGGAGTCTGTCAACCAGAGGGTAGTGTATCAGGGGATGATTCACATGAGGAGTATTTCCCAAGATGCAGGCATTTGTATATAGCCCTCCACCAGCTTCTCCCAAGGAAGACTGTGGTAGACCCTAAGAAATTTTCCTTCATGGGACTGACTGGGGGATGGCAAGAGTAGCTACTGTGGTTGAGGCATAGAACTCCCCTGAACCCTTCTCCTCAACTCCTAGATGGAAAGTTCTTAATCTGAGGGGTATCAGTTCAGTTCAGTTCAGTTCAGTCTCTCAGTCGTGTCCGACTCTTTGCGACCCCATGAATCGCAGCACGCCAGGCCTCCCTGTCCATCACCAGCTCCTGGAGTTCACTCAAACTCATGTCCATCGAGTTGGTAATGCCATCGAGCCATCTCATCCTCTGTCATCCCCTTCTCTGCCTGCCTTCAATCTTTCCCAGAATAAGGTCTTTTCCAAGTAGTCAGTTCTTTGCATCAGGTGGCCAACATATTGGACTTTCAGCTTCAGCATCAGCCCTTCCAATGAATATTCAGGACTGATCTCCTTTAGGATGGACTGGTTGGATCTCCTTGCAGTCCAAGGGATTCTCAAGAGTCTTCTCCAACACCACAGTTCAAAAGCATCAATTCTTCGGTGCTCAGCTTTCTTCACAGTCCAACTCTCACATCCATACATGACCACAGGAAAAACCATAGCCTTGACTAGACGGACCTTTGTTGGCAGTGTACCTCTTTTTCACCCAGGATGCCATACATAATACCTCACTGCATTTAGTGCTCATGTCTCCTCTCAGAACCCGAATGTGGGTAAATTTTCAAAGTCATGAGTCTGATCCCCAATATGCCTTCTGAAACACCCCAGGTGGAACAGGGGTCTGCAGAGTACCCCTACTCTGGAGGCTCTGAGGTTTTTAATATAGTCAGTGGAAAACAAAAAAGAAAGAAAGTGAAATCGCTCAGTCCTGTCCAACGACTCCATGGACTATAACCGGCCAGGCTCCTCCGTCCGTGGAATTTTCCAGGCAAGGATATAGGAGCAGGTTGCCATTTCCTTCTCCAGGGGATCTTCCTAACCCAGTGATCGAACCAAGGTCTCCTGTACTGCAGACAGACTCTTTACTCTCTGAGCCACCGGGGAAGCCCAATACAGTCAATAGGTATCTTTAATGTGTGTAGTATTCATATTTTAATTCAAAAATAAGTATGTTTTACAAATAAATGCTAAACCAAAATTTTGGAACATATGAAAAACTAGAGAGTTCCATGGAACAGAGTCTGAAAACCACAGAGCTGTAGCATCTCTATTATTTCCAATTCAGTCATGTCTGACTCTTTGCAACCCCATGGACTGTAGCCTACCGGGCTCCTCCATCTGTGGGATTTTCCAGGCAAGAATACTGGAGTGGGTTGCCATTTTCTTCTCCACAAATAAATGCTAAACCAAAATTTTGGAACATATGAAAAACTAGAGAGTTCCATGGGACAGAGTCTGAAAACCACAGAGCTGTAGCATCTCTACTATTTCCAATTCTCACATTCTAGAATTCTAAGAAATAGAGGTATATAGGTTTTCTCAACAAATGTTTGTATTACAGCCAAACTTGGTAGGATAAATTGATTCCAAAAAGCAAAAGGAACTCAAAGTAATCTAACTGCAAGGTATTTGAACACTTAGCCCCCTTAATATTCTGAGTTCGAGTTTATGAAACAAACCAAGGAGTAAGACAAGCCTTTGTGGCTGCATTCTCAGTTAGTATTTGCTGCAGTTGCTGTTTAAGGTTTTGAACTTACCTTTTTTCTGTGGAGCCTGAGAACATTATCCCTACAAATAAGGTAGAAAGTTCTGCTTGTTAGAAGTAGATAAAGAGATTGCATGCTTATCTCTATGGTATCTCAGCACCCTGCAAGTTGGGGAATTGAATACATCCCTGTTCAAACAAGCAGTGTGCTCTACTTGTCTGCTCACTTTATTCTGTTCTCAAAAGACTTTCTAAAAAACATAGTGGTTGCTCAGATTAGAATTTTACTGATTCTTGGAGAGTAGATTGTAATCAAGCAAGTCCTTCTCTGATGTTAACAAAGAGGGCAAGGAAAGCAACAAAATCCATGGAAAGAAAAATTATTCAATCTTCCATTATGACTACAATGATAAAGTTAGATGGCAATTAATAAACAACCCTTGAGGAAATTTTCTGTGTTCATTTAGATTATTTTCTTTGAACTAACCATGCAGTAATTCACTATGAAAGAGTGACATGTTTCTCTCATGAATAATGAAACCTCAAACATACTGATTGAGAAAAACTCTCTTAATGATTCTAGCATGTATTTAATCGTGTATACCTATAGTTTTTTTAAAAAAAATTTGATTGACAAGTTTCTTGTCTTGTGGAATCAAATGACACCTTTTCCAGAAAAATTCTCCTAATTAGTTCACCATATTGTTTTTGTTGTTTTAACCTATTTGTATAGAATGTAGAAACTGTATGGGCATTTAAACTGGACTTTGTACCTGCTATTTTCAAGTTTACAAGACTTGATGTTCTGGTTGTTTATGGTTACATAACAAATTGCCTCAAAACTCAGTGGATTTAAATAACTATAATAATTTTGATCAGAAATCAGGAAAGTTCTAGAAAGAGTAACAGTACTTACTTGATATTTCTCTTGTGCTGGCAGTGGTTGGCTGCCTAAGCTAACCATCAGCTGAAAGCTTTGACCTGAAATATTCAAGATGACTTCCTCCCATACCTGGCAGTGAATGACTGGCTGCTGGTTAGAACACTTATGTATGACTGCTCTTTGGGTAACGAGCATATCACAGCATGAAGTTTGGTTCCCCGAGAAGTTTGGTTCCCTGAGAGGTGGTCCCAAGGGGAAGAATCTAGAAAACAAAGTGATTCACTCAACATTTTCTGGAACGTTGTGTTCCTGGGAAAGGAGAAAAACAGTAAAATGGTATATCAGGATCTGAATTCAGATACCATGTAACACCCTTTTACCTCAGACCCTTGAATACAAAGGTACTGATGCTTCATTGTACTTGATTTTGATTAACCAATATTCTAAGTGAGGGTTAATTTTTAATGTATAGTGAACTTGGAATATGAACTGGTCAGAATAAACCAACTGAATACATGTGTAGAACCTAGTTGGGAAGGAGGGGGAAGACCATATAAGATTTTTTATACCAAAATCATCTATTTTATAGTCAATGTATTTCTGTTGGATCTAGTTATTTCTAGGAATGATATTTTGCCCTAATAATTAATAATTTAAAACATTGTCCTTCATTCAGGGTCAACTAAACAAAGCATAGAATCCAGTGCAAAATGAAAATGTAGATTGTGTTTAAAAAAGCAAGTAAAAGTGCCATTAAGGGCACTAAAATATAAAGACTTGCTTTCCCTTTTGTGATCTCTCTAACCTTGTGATATCTTGAATTTTAGAATCTATGTAAAGAAAAATTACAATTCTAAATTATTGGCATGACTTACCTTTTATCTTTTGGCAACTCACTCCAGTATTCTTGCCTGGAGAATTCCATGGACAGAGGAGCCTGGCAGGCTACCATCCATAGGGTTGCAAAGAGTTGGACATTACTGAAGTGACTTAGCATGCACGCACACACTTTTCATCTTTATATTGGGCAGTACTAGTTACTAATGAAAACATAGGCATATTTCATTCATAGGTGAACTCACCAAAATTACACTGTTCATATTTTCTAATTCATTTGTACATATGTTTTTCATTGTTAACGGAAGAACAGAAACACTGCACAAAACTAACAATTGGTTTTACTTATTTTCTTGATTTATGCATGTTGTACTAACATATTTAACTTAGAGTAAGTAATGGGGAAGAAGACAGAAGAATAAACTATGGGTTTCCCTATGTTTCCATCTCCTTCTATGTCACCATTTTTACATATGTAGTTGGCTGGCACAGAAGAAAATATATGATAGGACTCCTTAGCTGTTTGTGTTTCTTAGAATGATGTTGTCTTTTTATCTTCAAAGCATGTTCTGGTTTGAACAGAAAGTGTAGTCTCACAGAGCTGTCAGCACCCAACTTGACTCCGTTATAAAAGGAACAGGCCTACCTTGTACTACCTTCAAGTCTCCCTGTGTTCCCACATATGGATCCATCAGAATTTTGTGTTTATGGAGCACTGGCACCACTACACGCAGGCAGAATGGCAAGGAAGGGCAGCAGATGTGCATTTTGGGTGTATCTCCTCTGCTTGTGTCATCTTCTCATTGTCCCATCAGACTTCACTGACAAAACACAGGTGCAAAGCTAAAATCAGTAGCAATTCCAAGACAGAAACAACAAAGCTTTAAATCAAGAGTGATTTAAAGGCACCCTTCTCAGCGTGCCTGCCTAGTTTGCACACTCATAAAGTCACCTCTATCTACACTTTACTCTTGTTTTCTGGAACAACTCTAACTCAAGAGTGGATGGTGGGGGGCGCAGAAGAGATGAAACAACCTGACCCCAGCTGTAGGTGGTCTCATGTTAGGAGTTTTAAATAATGTAGACACATGCGTTCACCACTAGAGATAATTTCTCCAGGCCAGAATACTGGAGTGGGTAGCCTTTCCCTTCTCCAGGGGATCTTCCCAGCTCAGGGATTGAACCCAGGTCTCCCGCATTGCAGGTGGATTCTTTACCAGCAGGGAAGCCCAGAGATAATTCCATATTCATCCAAACATGATTTTGGTGAAAATCTGTCTTATCCTGGAAAGGAATAAACAGATAGAAAGAGCTACTTGAAAAATACACTGTGCATAAACAAATGTTGCCTAAGTGGGAGACAAAAAATTCATCATAGAAGGATATCAGATGGTTTCTAAGCCATAGACTCTAATTTAGATGATGTTTAAAACATCTTAATTTTTTCCTCCCATTTATTAAATTCCTGATTCCTAAAGAATAAGAACCATGTGCCATAAATCCTGACTCCCAGAGCTCCTGCTATATTAGATAGGAATAGGTTTACTTAGAAGTTTCACTCCCTGAATGAGGGAATGTGGCAGGAACTGTCTCGACAGATTGTTCCAGCTTACTTTGGGCATCTCTGACCCATGATTCTGAAGACAGATAGTAACCCAGAAATGGATTTGTACCTTTTACGCCTCATTAGCTTATGTTCTCCCTGCCTGTCTGACAGGGCAAAGATTTATGATTCAGGAGTGCTCTGCCTCACTGCTTCTCTTTCCCACCTGGGGATTGAATATTTATTTTCCACTTTCCCCTTTGACCATTGAATTTGACTCAGTGAAGCATGTAAAACAATGACTCAGTACTACAGTTGTAAATATATTGCTCTGTTGATGTATTCTCTTTTAAGGGGGCAAAGTGGACATACAAAAATTAAATTGCATAACACAACCCATTCGATGAAGTTGGGAATTTTCTGTTCTTCAGAGATATATCAGTGCATTTTGGAGAATTTATCTTGTCTGTCAGGTCAAAGCTGGTGAAATGCAGGTGCCTAGATGGATAATGGAGTAGGTCTTAAATTTCAAACGTGCAGGCAGTTTTCACATATTTCACTTCAGGGGAAGTCAGTTTTCTTAGTTTATTGAAAAGGATAAACTATTCTAAATAACTTTACTTCTTAAATTTTTAAGGGAAACTTGAGAGAATTTGTGTCAGATCTTTATATAAAATATTTATTAAATGCAGTAAAATTCTTTGTTGAATTTGCAGTAGTTGAACAGCTAGCAGAGCTTGACCTTGCTTATTGCCAGACACATCCTTTTAAGCTACAGTGTAATGACCAGGGAAAGGGTATGTGAAGTTTGAGAGGATGTTTGAGACAGAGAGTTGTAATCCTGTATCAATCTTTCAGAGTCTCAGTGGTATTGTCTGTAAAATACTCACCATAATTTATATCATGGTTGTAAAGGTTGAAGACAGATTGCTGGGCACAGAGGATTGAGAAAGACAGAGCCTCTGGCATCGAAACTCAGCTGTCCTTGTGGACTCAGTGTGGTCTGTGCAGAAATGCATTTGGTCCTCACAACCTTCCTGTGAGTTTGGCTCAAAGTGTTTGGCTGCTCTTTCCAAAGGAGACTAAAGTACAGAGAAGTTCAGTAAATTTCCTGAGTTCACACAAATAGGAAATAATGAGATTAAGTCTGAAGGACTGATTGTTTGCTTCCAGCATTGGTAATTATGCCTTTGATCTCGGAAAGAATTAAATGCTAACTTTTGTTTTCAAATCTTCAGAAATAATTTTGTACTGATTCCAAGGAAATAGCAGTTGTGTGTTTCATGGGCAGTTATTTCCCTCAATAAAACATGACCATAACATCATTTATTTGTTGAAAAACCACAAGTGGGAGGTCAAGGTAATGCAAGAAATTAGGATTGCAAATACAGAAGAATACTAATTACAAATAAATTGCTAGTTGTTTATATACATTTAAGAGTCAGTATAATCTCAAGAAGACAATTTTTGGTGTGTTCATAGATGTGGTGACATTTTAAATCGGCTTTCTCACGTGTAAAAACAGCCTTGAAAATAAGCAAACAATATTCCAAAGTAAATTGATCAATCTTAAGCCATTTATTCACACAGGTGCAAACTCCTTTGAAGATCGCATAAAAACGAATGTTGGCTGTTGTTTAGAACTGAAGTTAAATGGTTAGAAAGGACTCAATGTGTATGCATTTTAAATTTCAATGAACAGTGGCAATATGTCATTTACTTCAAACTAATGCCAAGTATCATGACATAAGACATGGTTTGCCTAACAGACTAAAATCAAAACCTCCAGGAGACTTTTTAAGAAGTATTTTCATGAGAGTAAGAACATTTACTCATATTTTGGCATATTTATTTTAGCACAGAAGTATAGTGGACTGTAAGAGAAGCTTTAGAAACAAGAAAGCTCACTTGAATTCTACTGCTTTTATCTATCACTGTCAGTGGTAGGTCATACATTTAGCAAATTAATAAATATTTGTTGAGCCAGGTGTGCCAGACTCTCCACCAGAAGCAGACGAATAAATGTGAACCAAGTGAACACAGTCTTAGTGGTCTCTTGATGGGGGCAGGGCATGTAGATAGTGGGGACAACGCAGATCAGGCAGTAAGTGAATGCATTGCAAGTGAGGAATTTAAAAATAAGAATAAAAGGGAATAACGTTGGTCTGCTTTTTATCATTATATTGTAGAAATTCTAAAAATGTCAGTCTTAACATAGCCCTCCCTTTGGGGGCAGACTTATCTATGTACCATTGCCTTCTTTTTATGAAAGAATATTAATAGCTTTACTCAAAAAACCATAACAGTCCAGGTATCAAATAACAGATATGTGCACAGAATGAAATAAAACTCAGTAGTGAAAAAGAGTAAATTAATATCAAATCCAACAATATGTATAAACCTGAAAAATAACACGAACAAGAAGAAAACTTACACAGGGATACCTTCTGTCTGATTCCATTTATACAAAGATCAGGAACAGGAACACTAGTATATGGTAGAAACTGATTGAAATAATGGTGGCCTTTGAAGCAGCCTGGGTGGAATTTGATTAGAAAGAGATAGGAGAAATCTTTTTTGGATGGTGGTCATGTTCAATATCTTGATAGGGTTTTGCATTACAGAGATATATGCATTTGTCAAAGTGCAACATATGGATGTTATTGTACTCAAATTTTTGTTAAAAGAAGAAAACTATAATCAAATACTTAGTTCAGTTATATAAATATGTATAGTTTATGGTGAAATCCATTGACTTCTGAAATTAACTTTGAAATGCATCACAAATAAGATGGATTGATGAATAGATAAGAGACTGAGTAGATAGTAAAATAATAAGACATTAGCGTTAGGATGTAGGTGGTGGGCATACAAGTTTACTATAAAATTCTTTCAATTTTTTATGTTTCACAATTTTGATAATACAATATTATAAAAATGTGATAGATGATAGATAAATTTTTAAAAATTACCTGGCATTCAGGCCAGGTAAATTCCATGTACTGATTATTGAAGAACCTGAAGTTACAATTTCCAAAGGGGATGACTTACATTCAACCTAGGCCAACTATCACCCACTCCAGAAACTGAAAGTCATATTCTACCAATGCCCACTGCAGTCCATCTCATTTATGAAAATATTTTCATCATCTGTCTGTGGCTTATTTTGCCTGCCTTTAGCAGTAACCACCATTCTCCTCCAAACCCAGGATACCAAAGGATGGTGATCTTGGTGAACTCCATTTGTAAGCTGAGGTCCAGGTATTTAGTCAGTCAGTCAGTTCAGTTGCTCAGTCGTGTCCAACTCTTTGCGACCCCATGGACTGCAGCACGCCAGGCTGTGAAAAGAAGAGATCCTTACTGCTATATTGCATGAAGTCCTTATTGCCAAATTCAGACTTAAATTGAAGAAAGTAGGGAAAACCGCTGGACCACTCAGGTATGACCTAAAATCAAATCCCTAATGATTATATAGTGAGAGGGAGAAATAGATTTAAGGGACTAGATCTGTTAGACAGAATGCCTGATGAACTATGGATGGAGGTTCATCCATAGACAGGGAGCAAGACCACCCCTAAGAAAAAGAAATGCCAAAAACCAAAATGGCTCTCTGAGATGGCCTTAGGAATACCCGTGGATACGGAAAGAAGAGAAGCAAAAAGCAAAGGAGAAAAGGAAAGATATACCCATTTGAATGCAGAGTTCCAAAGAATACCAAGGAGAGATAAAAAGACTTCCTCAGTGATCAGTGCAAAGAAATAGAGGAAAACAATAGAATGGGAAAGACTAGAGATTGCTTCAAGAAAATAAGAGATACCAAGGGAACTTTTCATGCAAAGGTGGGCTCAATAAAGGACAAAAATGGTATGGACCTAACAGAAGCAGAAGATATTAAGAAGAGGTGGCAAGAATACACAGAACTGTACAAAAAAGATCTTCACAATCCAGATAATCACGATGGTGTGATCACTCACTTAGAGCCAGCCATCCTGGAATGTGACGTCAAGTGGGTCTTAGGAAACATCACTACGGACAAAGCTAGTGGAGGTGATGGAATTCCAGTTGAGCTATTTCAAATCCTAAAAGATGATGCTGTGAAAGTGTTGCACTCAATCTGCCAGCAAATTTGGAAAACTGAGTAGTGGCCACAGGACTGGAAAAGGTCCATTTTCATTCCAATCCCTAAGAAGTGCAATGCCAAAGAATGCTCAAACTACCGCACAATTGCACTCATCTCACACACTAATAAAGTAATACTCAAAATTCTCCAAGCCAGGCTTCAACAATACATGAACCGTGAACTTCAAGTCTTTAGACTGTAGGTCTTTCTGCCAGGATCATTCATTGAACTGAATGGGTCCTCTAAAGGTGCTGGGTCTCCAACTTGCCTCTCAGCTTACTGAGTTGGGATGCCTTTTGGGGATGAATTAGAAAGAGTTTTCTTTTTTTTCCCTTGAGTTCTGAGAGTGCCTTCACCAGGGTATCAATCAATGGTTTCCTTTTCAGCATTTGTTGTATGTAGTTGGAGATCTGGAATGGAAACTTGGCAATCTTCCACTCCCTAATAATCCCTTTCTAACTTTTGTTAGTTTATAGAAACAAGTCTTGTCATTCAGCAAATCACATCTTGCTGGCTGGACCAGGCGAGCTTCCAGGTAAACAGATCTATTTGTTTCCTCAAGATGTCCTTTTGGTAGCACAGATTCTAAAATATGTGTCTCAGTACATTTCCAATACCTAAAACTCTGAATTGCCTTTTGCTGGTTCACAGCAATATTTTAGAGCCCACATGACATATTTGTTACACATTTGAAAGCTTGAACTTTACTAAATATAAACTGCTGCTGCTGCTGCTAAGTTGCTTCAGTCGTGTCCGACTCTGTGCAACCCCATAGATGGCAGCCCACCAGGCTCCCCTGTCCCTGGGATTCTCCACGCAAGAATACTGGAGTGCCATTTCCTTCTCCAGTGCATGAAGGTGAAAAGTGAAAGGGAAGTCACTCAGTCGTGTCCGACTCCTATCGACCCCATGGACTGCAGCCCACCAGGCTCCTCTATCCATAGGATTTTCCAGGCAAGAGTACTGGAGTGGGGTGCCATTGCCTTCTCCGAAATATAAACTACGTACCAACAATACACTTTTACTTGAAGATAAGCTTTGGGGGGAAAAGTAAATAAAAAAAGTATACCTCTGCCTTCCTTGTCTTCACTAGAAAGTTTTCTCTTGGATTAAAAAAAAAAAAAAATTCCCTAAAGTAAGATAAAGAACATAAAAATGCTCCAATATTATCAATGTGGACTTACCTGGTGGTTCAGATGGTAAAGCGTCTGTCTACAATGTTAGAGACCTGGGTTCAATCCCTGGGTTGGGAAGATCCCTGGAGAAGGAAATGACAACTCACTCCAGTACTCTTGCCTTGAAAATCCCATGGACGGAGGAGCTTGGTGCAGGCTACTATCCATGGGGTCTCAAGGAGTCGGGCACGACTGAGCGACTTCACTTTCACTTTAATTATCAATGTACTGTGCATTCTTACATGGACACTAGGCCCCTGTTCTCTCTCCAGTCCTTCAGGGTGCAGGAATGTGGAAATAGAGCTAGAAAGTCTGTCTGACTTGCTATTCTGCTTACAGAGTGCCTACAGAGTTAAGGGTGCTAATTTTTTACCTTTATTCATTTATTTATTAATTAAGTAAATCCTGTGGATATTTGTCAGTTAACTAGGTATCTACTAACTGATTTCCTTGGGGTTGGAAATAGTCAAGCTTTGACACTTAGCAGAAGACTCATCCAGACAATTTATTAAAAATAAAAAATGTTCAGACTCAAAACCACCCAGATTTTGCTTGAAGGCCTGGAGTCAGGTCCCCCTGAATCTGAATTTTTAATAAGTAGCTCAGCTGCTTATGACGCCGGTGATTTCAGTGCCTCTACTGAGAGAGTCAATTCCTAGGCAGATTGATAAGTCCAGGGTCCCCAGGGAGGAGAAAGGGGTCTGGGGTTCTTAAAGTGGAGATAGGGGTCTGGAATTCTCAAGGAGGAGAAAGGACAAACTTTTTTTTCCCTCTACATACTTTAGTCTTAGTCAGTTATACAAATCAGTTTAAACTCTGTACTAGGGATTATACAACAATGATGTATCCTGCTTGAGGACAGTTTCTCCTTCCTGGAAACATTCTGACTAATCCTGATATTTTAGAATGTGTATTATGGGAGTGGGTCTGGTAGGATCTTTCTATTGTTAAATTTTAATCTTGTTATCCTAAAATGTAAATTGTGGGAGTGGGTCTAGTAAAATTTTCACAAACTTGAGACATTCTTTTGATGCATTGTAATAACTAATTAAAAGGTATGTAACTCCATTGCTAACACTAGCAAGGGGGATACTCTTTCTGCCCCTTCTGATGTCTATGTCAGAAACTTTCTCTATCCCATTTATACTTTAATAAAACTCTATTTTATACTTTGTCAACAAAGGTCCATCTAGTCAAGGCTATGGTTTTTCCAGTGGTCATGTATGAATGTGAGAGTTGGACTATAAAGAAAGCTGAGTGCTGAAGAATTGATGCTTTTGAACTGTGGTGTTGGAGGAGACTCTTGAGAGTCCCTTGGACTGCAAGGAGATCCAACCAGTCTATCCTAAAGGAGATCAGTCCCGGGTGTTCATTGGAAGGACTGATTTTGAAGCTGAAACTCCAGTACTTTGGCCACCTGATGCGAAGAGCTGACTCATTTAAAAAGACCCTGATGCTGGGAAAGATTGAGGGCAGGATGAGAAGGGGATGACAGAGGATGAGTTGGATGGCATCACCGACACAATGGACATGGGTTTGGGTGGACTCCAGAAGTTGGTGATGGACAGGGAGGCCTGGCGTGCTGCAGTTCATGGGGTCGCAAAGAGTCGGACACGACTGAGCGACTGAACTGAACTGAAAACCCTATTACACAAAAGCTCTGAGCAATCAAGCCTTGTCTCTGGCACCGGATTGAATTCTTCTCCTCCGGAGGAGTCTTTCGTGGTTCAGCAACAACCTTTCACTACTTTGAGGAATACTGCTTGGAATACAGTTCAGACTTAGTGTTACATAAGAATTCCTACAAATCTGCCTTCTAAATATTTCACTTATTAATGTTTCACTTATATTTAGAAAGCAAATGTGAGAGAATATGGCCAAATGTTTAACTCTTCTGAGTCTCAGCTTCAATAGCATTATCAAAGGAAGAATGCTAATATCTGCCAGAGTCTTCTGAGATGAGTAAATGGGATTAAACACATAAAATGCCAGTGAATGTGTACTGAGAATTTTGGACTGAGGAATTTGTTTCATTTACAGAAACATCAGTCTTCAATTTGTAAAGCTCTACCTCTCCAGAATCTAACTAGATGAAATTTCTAAGGACGCGGAGTTGTGGATTGGCATGGGAAAAAAATAATAAAAGAAAGAAAACATTGATGATTGGGTACCTCATTATATTTAGACATTGTGCTGTATACTCTGAAATAGTCATCTCATTTCATCCTCGTCACAACATCATTGTCTCTAAATTAAGGGGTAGAAGATACAGAGACGCTAAGGAACTTGCTCAAAGTCTCCTGTTTAGAGGTAGAGTTTGCTTCATGCCACATTTATTTGACTCATAAATTTCTTCAAATACTGGAAACACTTGCTCTTCCAAGCATGCTTATGATTGTGGAGAGATTATCCAAAGAAATCACATGAACTTGAGGCAGTGATACAGTATAGTGGAATAGAGAAGTCCCAGGATAGAGACGGGGAAGCAACTAGAATGAAGCTCTAAATAACATGATACAATGTCTACAGCAGTGGTTCACCCCATCACTGCACCCCTGGTTGATGTTCATTTTGCCTAGCCTCGATCAGGGGGAGCTGGTGTACCAGTGGACTCTATGCCCCCAGATGGAACAATGAGAGTGCCTCGAAGGGGCCCTTACTAGTTCCTACAAGGTCAGTGTGAGCCCCAAGTAGAAATCATGAAGCTAAATCTCTCAGGACTTACATGGAACAGGGTGCCCCATTAAGAATGTATCTTTAAGATCTTTCCCAACGCATAATCCTATGCAACTGGAAGGCTGAACAGGACTAAGGTTAGGGGAGATTATGATTCATCCAGAAGACAAGTTTTCAGTTGTCTCTTTTTTGCATTTTCCTTTTGGTCCAATACACTGTGTCATTTCTTATTTATCTCCAGGAGTAAGCCCGGATTCTCTGTGCTCATTTGTTTCTGGTTGAAGTAGATTTCATTAGGAAAAAGATCTGGTTGACTATAGTCTGATCTTTTAGTTACATGATTCAAGTCACTAAATGAGTTCATTTGTGAGATGAAATCATCATCAGGAGAAAAAATGATTTTTGCCAAAATGTCTATTTTTAAACCAATTCTTATGTCTTAATTTTTGGATTGAGCACATGGAATTGTCCACGTGGCAGTCACAGCTATCTTTCTGGAAGGCCAATTTGTTTTGAAGATTTAGGAGAACTCTGTCTTTAGAATAAAACAAGTAGAGATGTATTATGGAGTCAAATATAAAATTTACCTGCACTGTAGTAATAGAGCAGGCTGACATGGGTTTGTGCACTTATATGCTAGGGCTTGGTTTATTTCTGTAGTTAAGGTTTACAGGGGCTTCCCCAGCAGCTCAGAGGTAAGGAATCTGCCTACAGTGCAGGAGCCGCAGGAGACATGGGTTTGAACCCTGGATCGGGAAGATCTCCTGGAGGAGGGCGTGGCAACCCACTCCAGTGTTCTTGCTTGGAGAATCCCATGGACAGAGGAGACTGGTGGATTACAGTCCATGGGGTCGCAAAGAGTCAGACACGGCTGAAGCGACTTAGCACACATGCACACAAGGTTTACAGAGCATCTACTCTGTGCCAGGGTATAGTGAATGTTGATATTACTAGTACCCAAAATCTGTTAATAAACTTCAGTGGAAGTATTTAACAATTGGTGATTAAGTAACAATGAAGAGGTACGTAAATATATGAAAAGTTTCATTTCAGGAAAACTTGCGTGAAATTGGTCTTTTAATTTCCAAAAGCTCAGATGATACATGTTTTTGTTTGTTTAGGTTTTAATAGACTTATTGTGAGAATTAAAGAGAAACAAGACATATTCCCTATTCCACCTTAAATATCAACCACCTTTTCTTTTAGAATAGAGGAAAGTAGTGTAGTGGTATCTCCAAAGTGTTCTTTTTCAGCAATTGAGATATACAGTGGTTTCTGGTTCATAACCAATGCATTACCTGTGCAAAGAGAATTTTATGGTATTTTCTCACAGTGGGGAATTTCAGCGTTAAAATGTATTTGCTCTTATCAGTAGAGAGCTATTATTTCTGCTCCTTTCCCAAGCTAATTCTTTGTGCCCCTATGGTTTCAAATTTCATCCAATATCCTTGAAAGTCAAAGACAAGTAGTTAGCTCCTCTGTTTCAGAAGTAACCATACACTGTAATTTTCCAAATTACACATAGGAGATCAAGGTGTGAAAACTCGCAATTGTTCTCTCGAAAGTGGTTTTAGTCTCAATTATCTCTGGGCAACAAAACCACCTCTTTGAATCTGCCTAGTGCTTTATCATTCATTAGGAGGCTTCAGGTAAATTGTCTGTCCTTCAGTCCTTACAACAACCCCAGGAGGGCTGTTATGATTATGCACATTTTGTGCATTCAGATAAGTTAACAGACAGAAATAGAGTAGGCACTCCCCAAACCAGGTTTTCTGATTCCAAGTCTGGTCCTCTCCTTCAATGATTTCTCTTTTCCATTGCTTCTTTCCACCTTATAGAAGTTGACAAGTTGAATTGTGTGATAAATACTGTGAGTGATGAACAGGCTGCTTCTGAGCCTAATGTTCATAAACTGGCTGATGTAAGAGTAAGATGGTTGATTTTATGTGCCTACTTAACTGGGCTATGGGATATCAAGAAAGCTGATAAAATACTTTTTTCTAGGTGTGTCTGTGAGGGAGTTGTTAGAAGAAAATAGTATTTGACTCAGTAGACTGAGTAAAGAGATATACTCTCATCATGTGGGCAAGCCTCATCCAATCCAATGCGAGCTCAAGTAGAACCAAAAGGCAGAGGAAGCATAAATCCAGCCCCCCAACCCCCGCTTCCTGTTGAACAAAAAAGTCCCTTGGACAGCCTAGATTCTGGTTCTTGGGCCTCTGGACTCTGGGACTTACATCGACAGCCCCTTGGTTCTTGGGCATCTGGCCTCAGACTGAATTATGCCACAGACTTTCTTGATTCTCCCACTTGTAGGTGGCAGACTGTGGGACTTCTTTGCCTCTGTAACCATATGAGCTAATTTCTGTAATAAATTTTCTCCAATCTATTTGTCTCTATCTACCAATTTATCTATCTTAGAGTTCTGTAGAAAACTCTAATACAAAGAGTTATCAGTGATTTGTCTTTTGTGACCTTTTAGCTCTCCTTGCTCTTTCACATTCATCCCTGCTTCTGGAATCTGCACTGATCTTAGTTGTACAAAAGTCCCTGTACTGTAACCTGCCAGTCATCCTTTCCTTCCACCATGCCTGAGTGTCAATTACAATGTTTACTTACTGGTATCCCCATTTTACTCAGGTTGTCACTACAAAGAAATCAGATAAAGAATTTTTCAGCAAAGTCTTTGTGACTAATGATATAA
Source organism: Bubalus bubalis (assembly GCF_019923935.1). NCBI lineage: Eukaryota > Metazoa > Chordata > Mammalia > Artiodactyla > Bovidae > Bubalus > Bubalus bubalis. The sequence goes on along the minus strand of NC_059177.1, from coordinate 20,092,881 downwards.
TCACTCTTACTTCTCAGAATTTCTTTTAGTTTTGATCAGAAGAGGCCTGGATACTATAATGACTTGACCCAAAGGCATAAATCATTATGGCTTCTTTCCTCTCTCCCTCCCTTCTTCCATCCCTTCCTCCTTCCTTGTCTTCCATCCACCCTTCCTACTTTGCTTCTTCCATTCCTGCCATCTTCCCTCCATCCCTTCCTCTCTTGTTTCCTCTCTCCATGCTTTCCTCTCATCCATTCATAAATGATTTTTTCTAACAATGAGTAAACATCCTAAATGTATCAGGCAATATGTCAAACATTATGGATAGAAGAATGAATTGACACAACTCCTTCCTGGAAGTCTCATGGTGACAACCATAATATCAGTAAGTGTTAGGTTGGAGAAGCCCTTTGTTGACTTTCATTTATAAAGATAGTGAAGCAGAGATAAAAAATAATAAATGAATTCAAATTTTCAAACGAATGGAATATAAATAAATATGCAAGTAGCTTGAATTAATAAAGCACCAAATAAGGCACAGGAGACTTCTGGGACATGTTGTTGGTGAAGGGGAGCTGTATTTCCTTGAAATAATGTTATGAGTACTGTAGCAAATTGCCCTCACAGAAACTACATTGGTATATTCCCCTCCCCAATTTTTCTAAGCAAAGAAAGCAGAAAAAATAACCTGAAATTGCTTGGAAGAAGTTTTTCTTAGAAAGATAGGTCATCTGTGAATTACTCAAGATATCCTCCATTAGAAAAGTGGACCCATTATCTAGAAAATGGGTATGACCAGCCCTATTGAGTTTCAGTTGTGAGAAGAAAAATCTGATTGGCTTCTACATATGACTCTCTGGGGACCACAGGGAGTTAGGAATTCTGGACCCGTAAGGTACAGAACACAGACACCTACCTCATTCGTGTCCTATATGCTCTGCAAGTCTGCTGATGTGAATGTGAATTGGAAGAACTAAGCAATATGAGTTGAAACTCCAAGAGTTCTGTGCAGGCACCTTGATCTGACTTTGGTATTAAGGAGTTGATATTGTCTTCTCTTCCCTGATTATCTCCAAGGGAAGACAAGTGATTATCAATGTGGGTCTCAGATAACTGGAGTGTTGTCTTAGCAGTAAACTGTCTTCCTATTTGGGGCTGGATAGATCCCGTAATTTACGGAGGAGCTTTCTGGCAGCCAAAAACAAAGCAGTAGAGGACTAAGCTGAACTCTGTGCTGTGCTCAGTCATGTCTGACTCTTTGCAACCCTTGGGACTGTAGCCCCCAGGCTCCTCTGTCAATGGGATTCTCCAGGCAAGAATACTGGAGTGAGTTGCCCTTTCCTCTGCCAGGGAATCTTCCTGACCCAGGGATCAAACTTGTCTCCTGTGCTCTTGCATTGCAAGTGGATTCTTTACCTGCTGAGCCATGGAGAAACCCCTGAAGGACTGAAGAGATACTTTTTTTTTTTTTTTTCTGATAAGAGAAAGAAAAAAGAAAAGCCTAATTGATCCCTCACTTTCCATAAAGCCTATTGGAGATCATATAATTTAAGAAGAGAAAAATTCCAAGGGGGCTATAATGATCTCACCACTAATATGGCATGGAGAATTGTGGTTACTAAGATTAATAAAATAACATGGGTGTCTTTTTCTAAAATCAATTTGTGAAATGATTCATACAAGTTAGATAGATTTGGGTTCAACTTCATAATTTATATTTTCATGTCAGTTACTCTCTCCATAGTAGTTGATGACTCCTACAGTGGGAGACAATAACTGGTCTGGGAAGATGTAAAGAAGGTGATAACATTTTCCAACTTGATATTTTATAAGGGACAAATTACATTTCCTTTTACACAATCTGCCCTCTGAAAACCTGGTATGTATCATGTAGCTGAAGTCTGAAAAGGGCCTGAGGAGTTGAGAACACCTAATCAACCAATTATGATCTACAGCAATTACTTTTAAATGTAAATTTCTATATAAGTGGCTCTGACTAGAGATATTCATCTCTGCCATTAGCTCTCATAATACACAGTAATGAGGAGAAATATGCTGTGCCTATTTCGCCTTCTGACAGGCATTATTTGATTGCCTCATTTCTCTTTCATTGGTTTAGGGCATTCTGTTTCAAGATGGATGAAAATGTGTACTGCCAAAGGGTCCAGGGTGAGAGTCAGGCTTCTAATATGTAGGAAGGAATTTCAGGGGTCATCATTCAAAATAATCACCCAGTGTCCTTCATGGCTAGATTTGTGGGATTCACAGAGGGAAAGCTTTTATACAAAAACAAAGCAAAACACAAAACTAAACCTCCTTGCCCTCTTCTGAATGTGTAATCTGTTACCTTCTCAGTTCAAGTGTTTCAGATGAATTTGTTCTGATATATCTTATATGTGACATTTTGCAGCAAAGAGCTTTTAAAAGAGCGCTCCATGAACTGCTTACCCTGGCTAGCGATACCTTAAATCAGTGGTCCCCAACCATTTTAGGTACCAGGGATCAGTTTTGTGGAAGACAGTTTTTCCATGGACTGGGGAAGAGGAGAATGGATTTGGGATGATTGAAGAGCATTACATGTTTTGTAATACTTTATTTCTATTATTATTGCATCAGCTCCACCTTAGTTCATCAGACATTAGATCCTGGAGGTTGGGGACCCCTGCCTTAAATAGAGGAGTATGTCAAAGCTAATTCAGACATGATCATGGGGTGCATGGGAAAAATGATTAGTGTATCAATGTTTGTCCAGTCTACCACCCTCTCAACCATTAATGAGAATTCTTACTTTGGGAGTGCATTTCTTTCCTCTCACCCATTCTTCACAGATGGCCTATCCTAGAGAGAGTTGTTCTTTGCATTGATGGAAAAGTGAGGATTATGGATGGGAAATAGTACTAGGTAGCTAATAGAGACAGGGAAGAACTTAACAAAATAAGTTTCAATCTATTTATTAAGAGTGCGAGGAAAGAGAGACCACTGAAATTGGGGGAAAGAAAGAAGAGGGCGTTAAACACATGATGGCAGAGGACAGAGAAGGGATTTTTCAAGAATTTGAAACTAGAGCAGTGATAAAGCAACTGCAGTGAAAACATTGGGTTTACCACAACATATGTTCAGGTGTTTCTGTAAGATGGTAGAGAAAACCCCAAAAGAACATTTTGGCCAACCTATTACATAAAGGGGAAAGATATCGTGAGTCTGCTGTGATAGAAATCTTCCCTTTACAGTATTAAAAATGCAAGTTAAGTATGATTTTAAATCTTTATAGTAAGAAAATTTGAGTTAAGTATGATTTTCAGGTTTCTGAACTATCTCATTAATTACAGCATGGCTGTAGGTTAAGACATGGTTATGTGATGCTTTTTAAGTGTAACAATTGATCATTTTTATAGGGATTATTTAATTGAGGACCAAGGTGTGCAAATTATAGGCTGTGGGACAGATCCAACCTGCTGTCTGTTTACCTGAAAACATTTTAGTAAAATACAGACATGTTCATCTACTTACTTGCTGTCCATGGCTACTTAAACATCACGTGGACAGAGATGAGTAGTTACAACATAGATATTATGGCCTGCAAAGCCAGATATAGTTATGTCCTTTTAAAAATTAAACTCTTTTCATGAAAATTAAACTCTTTAATTTGAGCTAGTTTTAAATTCATATGCAGTTGTAACAAAAAGTATAGAGATATCTCATGTGGCCTGTATCCCGTTTTACCATGGTATCATCTTTCAACACATACTACAATATCATAAGGATAAAATTGATGAAGTAATGTAAATAAAAGTTTAATCATGAAAAGGATTCCTCATGTTGCTCATTTATAGCTACATGTGTTTTTCTCCCAGCTCCAACCCTCTCCTTCAGCCCTAGAAACCATTAATTTCATTTTTATAGTTTTGTCATTTTTAAGAATGTTATATATATGGAATCATACAGTATGTTACCTTTGGAATGGGCTTTTTTCACCTACTATTTTTCTGGAGATTCCTCTAATTTGTTGATTTCCTTCTTTTTATTTTATTCCTTCTGTTGTTGAATAGTGTTCCATTGTGTATATGTATACACTGTAATTTATTTCACCATTTACACATTGAAGTACATCTTGGTTGTTTTCTGCTTTTGGCTATTACAAATGAAGCTGCTTTGGATGCTTGTGTAGAGATTTTTTAAAAAGATAGCCTAAAGTTTTCATTTATCTGGGATGAATGCCCAGGAGTACAGCTGCTGGGTCTTTTGCAGCTGAAAATTTGATTATTTTTTTGTTTTAAACTGTCAAACTGTATTCCAGAGTTGCTATAATATGAAAGTTGCTTATTTTGTAATTCCATAAGTAAAGTTTGAATGATCCAGTTTCTCTGCACCTATGACAGCATTTGATGTTCTCACGATTTTTTATTTTACCTCTTATGATATATAACAGTGATATCTCATTGTAGTTTTAATTTGTATTTCTGTAATAGTTTTATTTCCTTTCATGTATTTTTTATTTTTGCTATCAGTATGTTCTCTTATGTGAAATAGTTATTCATGTCTTTTGCATATTTTCCAGTTAGATTGACTTTTTTAATTGTTGAAAATTTAATATTCTTTTATACTCTAGATGTCAGTTCATTGTTAGATATATTGTTTGAAAATATTTTTTCTCACTCTATATGTTTTTATATCATCTTAACAGGGTGCTTCACAGAACCAAAGTTGGTAATTTTGATGAGATTCATTTTATCCTTATTTCCTTAATGAATCATGCTTTTGTTGTCAAGTCTAAGAACTCTTTGTCTAGGCCTCGATTCTCAAATTCTTTTACTTTTTTTCTGAAAGGTTATATTTTTACATTAACATTAAGCTGTTTTTTTCTTTTTCTTTTTTGTCTTATATGTCTGATTGCTCAGAACTATTTGTTCATGATGACTACCTGACATTCTACAGAAAAGATTTGCTGATTATTGATCTAGAAAATTACAAAACATGTATTAGAAAGTACACTGTGGAAAGAGAACCCAATCCATCTTACTATAAATTGATTTAAGCATAAATATATGAAACAAATTTTTAAAAGATGCATTATAAAATTTTTATAACAATGACTGTCACTAATAAATGAGCAAAAGAGACATTAAAACTGGTGGAATAGTGCCTAATCAATTCCATTCCACATCTCTCCACCAACATTGTTCTGGCTGTGTTGAACCAATTCTGAAGACTCCACAGTGTTTTCTTTTATATTGTACAGGAATCTGTTTCTATTGTATCAGGATTGTTTGCGAGACTTACAAGCGGTTTAAAAATTGTATACTCATTTTTGTTCACTGTAACCTCTGGGTTGTTATGACCAAATTTTTAAGTGGGCACATGAAGCTCTGAAAAATGAGGTTTGTTTGCTTCATCTGTTTATCCAGAATGCCTTCTCCCTTTTCTTATCTGAGTGTTCTGACATCTTGCTTTCTGATTCCTTAAATATGTTGCAGTGAAGTCTAGGCACTTAAAATTTCTTGATAAGATGCATAGCCTTTTGGTAAAAACATGGACAGCATGACACTTTCTGAGTAAACATTATTAATTATTACTCCTCCCCAATTCAGCTATATCCCTTCAAAAGATATCCCAGATCAACAATTTAATGACAGATGCTGTGAAGGTCATGGTCTTATTATCAAGTATTTTATTTATCCCAGGAAAGTGAGTTTTTACATGAGTTTCTAGCTACCCAAGGCTTTAAGTACCGCAACTTTCCCTCACTTTAAACATTGACATCAAAATCTTCCTAAAGAATGCAACTCTGACCTTTCTTCTTCAACAGAAGATGTTGCATGAAATCTACCTTCTGCTTAGAACCAGGAATCATTCTTATGTGCATCAACTATTGTGACAGTGATCCCCTGTATAGCCATTGAAGTGTACACAAGGTGTTCATCTCCCCACTAATTACTCCAAAAATGCTGCAACTTTTGAGTTCTTTGAATTAATTTCAGTAGTTTTGCCACCCCCACTTTCAATAACACCTTGCTTCTGTCTTTGCCCTGGCACTCTAATATGTTGCTTCTATTTTTTTGCAGGGAATAGAGATTAGAATGATTACAACTGAAGCAAATTAGAGTTTCTTCTATAAAGATCATGAGATTTTAAAAAAAGATCTTTCTGTCATCTTTTGGAGTCTCTAAATGAAAGAAAAAAAGAAGAAACTAAGAAACTTATGGGTTTGTTTTTTTTTTGATGAATTTTAAAAATTAAAGTATAGTTGAATTAAGATGCCCTGGAGAAGGGAATAGTTACCTACTGTAGTATTCTTGCCTGGATAATTCCAGACAGAGAAGCCTGGTGGGCTGCAGTTGAGGGTCGCAAAGAGTTGGACATGTCTGAGTGACTAATATACATACACACATCTGTTAATCCCAGATTCTTAATTTATCCCTTCCCCCGGCTTTTACCCTTTGGTAGCCATAAATTTGTTTTCTATGTCTGTGAGTCTGTTTCTGTTTTGTAAATAAGTTCATTTGTATCACTTTCTTAGATTCCACATATAAGTGATGTGATACTTGTCTTTTTCTGACTTATTTCATTTAGTATGATAATCTCTAGATCCATCCATGTTGCTGCAAATGGCATTTTTTTATTCTTTTTATGGTTGAGTAATATTCTATTTTATAGATAGATGTCACATTTTATTTATCTATTCATCTGTCAATGGACATTTATGTTGCTTCCATGTCTTAGATATTTTAAATTGTGCTGCTATCAACAATGGGGTGTATGTCTTCTTTTAGAATTAGAGTTTTTGTCTCTTCTGAATATATGCCCAGGAGTCAGGTTGCTGGACCATATAGTGACTGTTATTTAATAAATTTACTTTATGTCAAATATTGTGGTTATTTAAAAATTAGAGTGCCCACTTTTAAAGAATTTATAATTTAGTAAGAGAGGGAAGAATGAGCTGAAACTAGTTTTCCACTTATTCCTGACATTATGTGCTAGTGGAACTCAAGGAACTCAAGGATAGGTCCACAAGTCCTTCACAATTCAATAAAAAGCTCATGTCACTTGATTTTATTGAGACTGAGATAATGTTTAAAAAATAAAAATGCCACAATATTGCTATCAAAGCTGATATAATTTAAATGCTTATATTAACATATAAACAATTTTAACACAAAAATAATACATGATGATGAATATGCAATTCACATGGTAATTAACATAGTTCTTAAAAAGATTTGCTTGTATAGTGGAGGGGTCAGATAATATAATACATGTTTAAAGATGTATAATGAATGTATTATTCTTTATTCCTGCAAGTGTATCAGTCCTATATCTCCAGTTTTGGAGATAATATCACCACTGTCAATTTGAAGCCCTTCATGAGTGTGAGGTCCAAGCTGGTATGGATCTACCTTGACCTAGTAGTTGGGATTAAGTTTAGTCTTTACAGAGCTCAGTGTCCAAGGCAGAGTCTAAAGTTCACAAGCAAGTATGTCCCAAGAGGAGAGGGATCATCCAACCCAGTCTTAGTAAAATAAACAGTTCAAAATTCCCTGGGAAATAGCTGTGGGCCTCTTGAATATATGAATAAAGCAAAACAGCAAGAAGACATCTAAGTGGGTGGGAAGATTGGATGCCTCAGATAGAATCCTTGCTGCTGTGCATGGTTCTGGGGACAAATAGATACACTCCTAGATCCTATTTAGCCTTACGGAGTTGAAACTTAACTAAATGAACTCCTGGATAAATCCTGACAGGTACCTCTATACCAGTTAATTACAGAAAGTACAAATTCAGATTAAAATAGTAAAATTCACACATTTAAACAATTAATAGTGACTAGAAGGATGAACTTCAGGTACAGGTAGACCTGGGTTCATATTCCAGTTGTGGCTCACAATGTATTTGACATTTCTGAACAAACATGTTTTCTCAACTGCAAAATGGTTATATTAATATTATAGCCTACCTTATAGGACTTTTGTGTGAATTAAATGTGAATCTCATATAAACCATTTAACACTGTGCCTTGTAAGGTATAAATTATGATTATTTTCATCTCATTTTAGCTTTTAATATTTTAATAAGATGGATCTTTGTGAAGGCCTGGACAGGTATTATAATGACTAGTTGTAATTGGTAGAATTTTGCAGTTCATTGATGGGTAGATTTAATAAAAACTTATTTAACATTTACTGTATTTAGATACTCTACACACGTAAAAGACTAAATCCTTTAAAAATAGTTTTCACTTTTGTTTGTTCAAGTTTCTTTGCTTTATTCTATGATGTTTATTTTCATATAAATCTCTATCTTTGCATTTCTATTGGGTTATGCAAAGCTCAAGATTTTAAAATAGTTCAGTTTTCCCCCAAAATAAGAAAGATTGTATTTTAGTGGTCAATAGAAGTATCAGTTGAAAGTAATCTGCCATTTCCCTATATTCTAATGATTCAGTTATGATAATACAGCCACAATACAGGTGCCAAAATCAGATTGTGCCTACCAATCGAGACTGTTTTTGCCCTCAGGGCATGCTTCTGCCTACTAGGAAGCTCTAATGGTACCTTCACATCATTCTCATTTGCTGTCACAGCCCAGTGCTGCTTGGAGCTTGAGTCTCAGTGGAGGAGGTGGTAATCAGTAGAGAAGTGTCTCGCCCTGATAAAGCCTAAAGGAAGGGAAATGCAGGTTTCCTTCTTCTCTTGCTCCCTAGATGATAGAACCACAGTGATAGGCAATTTCCAAGATGTGGTGCTGCAGAAGAGCAGGCTGCCTGGAGTGTCCCAGAGACTTGTATAACATGCATTTACATAGGGAATTGCTTTTCTCAGAAAAACTGTGCAAATGGGAGCAAATAATCCCAAAAGGAATTGGACTCCAAGTTTATCTTGAGTAGAAAATTCCCTCAGAATTGGTAACTACTGCATTTTAATGACAGGAAAGCTAGCCAGTGTTTTAACAGGTTAAACATAAGTCCTGATGAGCAGTTGTAAGAAAGAAATGTTTAAAAGAAACCTTGGAAAAAAAAAAAAAACAAAACTAAATGGAGAACTAGGAGAAAAAATAAAGTTAGAAATAGTGTAGATAGAAACACAATGGACACCTTCTTAAATCTGACAGTAGCATGTAAATAAGCCTGGTGGAAAAGCCAGTCTTAAAGATTCAAAAAACTTTTGTGAATTAGCAAGGTTTTCAAAGCTCAGCACTACTGACATTTTGCATCAGCTAACTCCCTCTGTTGTAGGATGTTCAATGCATTTCTGGGACCTACCTCCCAGGTGCTTATAAAAACCTTAACCTTACATTATGTCAACTAAAATGTCTGTAGATATTGTCACATCCCCATAGGGGGAGAGCAAAACCATCCTCTTAATGATAAAGACATCTAAAAAAATGATAAAAAAAAAGGTCCACTACCAAAGCAAGCAGCACAGTAATAAATAACTTGTGATTTACTTACATTCAAAATCTGGCTTGGCCTCTATTCAAGCTCAGAATCTTAAGTTACTTACAAGGTCTGAGATGCAGTGTTCTTGTATTAACATGTCCTAGAGTGTTATATCGGAGAAGGCAATGGCAACCCACTCCAGTACTCTTGCCTAGAAACTCCCATGGACGGAGGAGCCTGGTGGGCTGCAGTCCATGGCGTCGCCAGGAGTCGGGTATGACTAAGCGACTTCACTTTCACGTTTCACTCTCATGCATTGGAGAAGGAAATGGCAACCCACTCCAGTGTTCTTGCCTGGAGAATCCCAGGGCTGGGGGAGCCTGGTGGGCTCCGTCTACGGAGTCACACAGAGTTGGACATGACTGAAGTGACTTAGCAGCAGCAGCAGAGTGTTATATGATACATTTCCAGCACATGATTTTGATAAACCAAATGAGACAATGTGCTATGATACATAAGATGATTCCATATAGCATGTTTTCTTTTTTATGCAGGTATGTATGCATATATGTATGTGCGTGAATGTGTGTGTGTGTGCACATGTGTATACATCTTACAGAAAAACACCAGTGAATGTTCTGGCTAACCCAATACATATACAATGGAGTGCATATATATGCTCTCTTACAAATAAATCCATTTTTTGTTTTGGAGTCCTAGTATTTAAGAATGTCCTTTTTTTAATGCAGTTAAAATCTGCCATATTATAAGGTTTATTCACTGATTCTTATTCTGACTTCTGGAGCTTCTTAGAATGTCTATTTACTCTTCAAAAAGATAGCTGGTAGAATTCTAGAAGACAGTCATTCTGTGTTGACTTAATTGTTGCTTTTATTTCCTATATCGCAAAACCTTCAAATGCCAAAAATTAATATTTTATTTCAGTTCAGTTCAGTTGCTCAGTCGTGTCTGACTCTTTGCAACCCCATGAACAGCAGCACGCCAGGCCTCCCTGTCCATCACTAACTCTCGGAGTTCACCCAAACCCATGTCCATCGAGTTGGTGATGCCATCCAACCATCTCATCCTCTGTCGTCCCCTTCTCCTCCTGCCCTCAATCTTTCCCAGCATCAGAGTCTTTTCAAATGAGTTCCTGGTAAATGTATACTTAAATTTTTATCTTTCTGAGAATAACTCTGAGGGGTCCATATGGACATGGTTCCTATTTTTATTAACAATATTATTAACAGCAGTACAAGGAATAATAATTGATTATTTGTCACTAAGAAGAACACTTTTCATGTACGAAGATCTTTCTCAACTGCAATCTTATATGTGTTCACTTTCCTCTTTTTCTATTTTTTTTTTTTTTTTTTTGGTTTAAAAACTGAAACAGAGGATGTTTATAAAAACCTAACAAAATAATGCCTAAATTAACCAAACCTGGTGATGAAGCCAGTCCTATCCAGTGCTAAAGCTTGTGGTGTTCACCATGCTGTTGTCTTGTCCTGTAAGGTCAACTTCTCTAGGAAGTAGGCGCCAAAGCCAGAACCAGAAGGGCATCATGTCAAGATCTAAAGTAAGACCTCTCTTATAGCAGTCTCAGGCTCAGGATGCATTTGGAGAGAAATCCCACACCTGGGCAGCACTAGCCCCCTGAATGGGATAGACTTCCTCCCACAAGCAGACATCAGGGTGGCTCTCCATGTTCCTTGGTTATTTCTCTTTGAGGATGGTTCTGCTCTCTCTGAATCCTTAATAAAGGTAGCTTTCAAAATAAATTTCAAGTCGTTTCTGTTGAGATAGTGAGTAAAGTTTTTTGTTGTTGTTTGTTCATTTTTATTCATTGAGTTGCTCGGGATTTACTAACCTAGATCTAAGAATGAGAAATACTCTGGAGAGAACTGAGGAGCAACAGCCCCCACCAAAACTCAAAGGTGTGTAGGCACACACACACACACACACACACACACACACCCCTCACAAAGGGAGCAAAGGAGGAGTTCCTTCTTTTCTTCTGATCCTCAGAGCAATGTTTCTCAAACTCTGTTGGAAAACACTTATTATTATCTTTTTAAATAGTCAACCTGTTGTAGACTGATACTTTTGAAAATATAAATGTAAAATAACAGAACAATAAAATCAAAATAGCATACCCAAAAAAGAAGCCTACACTTTTTATTGTTGAATTCAAGGAAAATGAATTTATTCAGTTACTATACAAGTTTCTAACTGTGCTCATTCTGTCCTTACCTTTTTGAAAAAAACTTCATGTAGCACCTTCTCAGGGGATTTTGTTCCAGAGAATGGCAGGTGAACATGTTTGTGCATAAAAGATAGGCTGTGTAGCTTGACTTTATGTATATCGCTTATTTCTAAGTCCTGTTAAAGAGGAGCTATGGCAAGTGAAAAAAAGATGCAAGGAAGAGGAAAAGAAATAGGACCAACCAGGGGATAGGGTATGAGTCTTTCTTCCCTCTCAGCTAACTTTTGTTGATGTTCTTGTAATTTTTTCCCCTTTCTGTTTCTGCTTCTATTCCTTATTTACTAGTTGTAATTCTTTTTCTCTTGCCATCTGCTTTCTTCTACATTATTATCCATCCCTTTTTTCTCCCTCAGTTTCTTTCCCTTTCCTTTTGTTATTTGTATATGAAGCATTTCAAATATAGAAAGTATCACGTGCAGCCAAGGAAAAACACCCATGACTGAAAATGATTTAAGATCTATGGCATGGCATCTCTCTCTCTCTCTCTCTCTCTCTCTCTCTCTCACTATGATATGATATGTATATAATTAAGAAAATTTCATTTTTAAAATGTAATAGTTTGTGAATCATACATGATAACATGTAGATTGAGTTCCTTTATTGTTTCTGCTACCTAGTATACCATTATATGGAAATGACACCATTAGGTTATTTGGTTAGCTATCCCTCTTAAATTAAAATAATGTGTATTTTAAAAATTTCACAATGCTAGATGTTACAGATAATATCTTTGTGCATGTCTTCACATGACTTTTAGAAGAGTTTTTCTGGCACAGATAGTAAAGAGTAAAGCTAGGTATTTGCAAGATATTCCCTAAATAATTAGGACTATAACTTACATGACCGCTATTTCCTCTTTTTATCCAGTCCTTGGTGTTGTCAGTTTCCTTATGTTCTTGGCAATCTAATGGATAAGAAAAGTTACCTTTTTAAAATTTGCATTTCTCTGATTATTACTGAGATTAATATTCTTCATATATTTATTATCAAAACAGGATTCTTCAACTAAGAATTGCTCATTCATTGTTTGCCCATTTTTCTATTAGATCCTTTCTATAAGATCATTAGATCTTTTTAATTTGTGTGAGTTCTGCAAGCACAACATTCATTAATTGTTTGTTCAAATATCTTCATTTAGGATGCAGCTTGTTTGGGTACTTAGGAAATGCTATTCTTTGTTATACAGACAATTATTTTATACATGTAGTTAAACTTATATTCATTTCCTTTATATTTATGCTGTTTATGGATACTTTAGAAAAATCTTTTCTTATACCTTAAGTGTATTTTCCTATATTTTGTCCTAAGGGTTTTAGAGAAGGTTTTAAAACATTTCAGTATATAATCCATCCAGAATTAACTGTGTCCTCTTCTCTTTCAATCTTCTATTTTATTATCTTTTACTTTTCCTCAGTACTTGCTTACATTTCTTCTCTCCTCATTTTTTGTATCCTTCTAGCCACCTATTGGGATATTTGTTAAATAATCAAAAATTTCCATGTTTATCTATTTTTTTTTAAACTGCTGATGTTTATACTTCCTGCTTCAAATAATGATAGTAAATGTGTAGTATAAGGGCAAGACAAAGGAAACTTTGGTGCCCAGCAGGGTTCCTTGGGGCCCCTGGGCACAAAGCCTTTCTGTGTTCCTTTTATTTGATTGTAGGAAATAGCCTTCATTTAGTACTGTGATCTTTCCTGAGTTCCGATGGGCAGATTCATTAATAGTTCTATTAGTGGTTCCCTTGAGTCTCTTGACCTAGTTTCTTGGTATTTAAAAAAGGAGATAAGTAAACATACTTGGAATATTAACTGTGAAGATTATACGAGAAAAGGATACAAATGCATGTAATTAGTCTGCTCCTCTGATAGCTCAGTTGGTAAATAATCTGCGTGCAGTACAGGAGACCCAGGTTTGATCCCTGGGTAGGGAAGATTCCCTGGAATAGGAAATGGCAACCCACTCCAGTATTCTTGCCTGGGAAATCCCATGGACAGAGGAGCCTGGTGGGCTACAGTCCATGGGGTTGCAAGAGCTGGACACAACTTAGTGGCTAAACCACCACCACCTTTATTTCTTGACAACTGCAGTTAGTGTGATGCAAAAGACCAGTGCATGAAGGGTGTGGTGAACCTTTCAGACGGAAAAATTTCCCTTAAAAACAGAGCAACAGTGGAAGTCAGGAATTTCAGATATTATTTCCATAAAGTGTTACAGAAAGACCTGAGCTAACTTTTTGGCCAATTGAATAAATGGTTCAGCATTCGAACAAAGTATGAGTTAGATTAAGAAAAAAATGTGAAAGTTGCAGGCACTCTTGCCATCCCCAGTGGTATTAAATAGGAGGCTGTCTGTTTAAAGAGTTAGCTTATTTGTTGATGGCTGTTCAGCAAAGAGAAGCTGAGAATTGGTGTTGAGGAGCTATATGTTCCTGGATCAGGGTCTAAAAAGCTGATTCCATTCTGCAGTGATAGCAAATGAGGTGATACAAGCATTGCCCAATGAATATTGCTCAGGAAATAAATTGGGCATCCAACTGCCCACGGGTGGATGATGCCTTGCTGAGCCTCTCTGTGCTCAATGTACTATATTAGGAAAGTGAATCAAATAGGCATTTCAAATTGTAAAAATGATCATGTTTTCTGAACTCGTTCTAATCAGCAGAAGTATTCCCCACTGTGTTTTGTTTCTCAGGCCTTCAGAATGAGCCAGTTACTTCTGAAAATGGAACAGGCAGGAGAAACCTGCCAGTGACAGCACATCAGTACTAGACCAGGCAGTGGTGCACAGACTCTAATACTCTGTTACTCGAAGTGTGGCCTGTGGGCCAGCAACATGGCCATCACCTGGGAGCTCTGATAAAGGTGTCATCTCATGGCCCATGCCGGATCTCCTGGTTTAGAATCTGCCTTTTTAACAAAATCCTCAAAAGAGTCCTATGTACCTAAAATGTTGTGAAGCTCTGTTGTAGATATGTATGTGTAGATACCCTGGAGGTCTGGCGCGCACACACGCACATACGATTTTGATTTGTGATTCTAGCTTAGATCTTAGGAAACATCATTTTTTCTTACAATACAGGTCACTTCACATCACACTGTGAAGCAATCTGTTCTCAGTGCACTTGTTCACCTTTGTAATGTGGTCATTTCTTCTGGAAAAATTTGGAAGACTGAAAACTTAAGGCATCTATATTTACTGATCAGTCCAATAGCGCTACTATGTGTATCAAGCACTGTTGTTGTGGTTTAGTCTCTAAGTCATGTTCAACTCATTGCAACCCCATGGACTGTATGTAGCCCACCAGGCTCCTCTGTCCATGGGATTTCCCAGGCAAGAACTGGAGTGGGTTGCCATTCCCTTCTCCAGGGGATCTTCCCAACCCAGCGATCAAACCCTCGTCTCCTGCATCTCCTGCATTGACAGGTGGATTCCTTACTGCTAATCCAATGGGAAGCATGAATTATGTATAATAAATGTACCTTAATATATGGCTTTGAACGTAACAGTGATATATATACTTGTTTATGTGCATATATGCACATATGTTCACTTTGATTTTATTTTGTAAATTCTCTAGGTACCTGGAAAGAATACACAAGAGGAACAGAAACATTTTATTTTGGATAAAATAAAGCTCTGTTAATACATGGACACATTTCTTTAAATGCTGGAAGCTCCCTTGGAGTCTACAAATTCCTGTAGAAGTAGAGCTTTTTCTCTGCAAAGTAAATTGAAAGTGTTTAATCAAATTACTCCAGGGAGAATCATCAACTAGAATGCAGTGGGAGGTCACCTTATGTCAGGGTTCCAGTTTGCTTGCAAATGCTTATTTTTTGTGTGTGTAGTGTTTTTTAAGAGGAGTAGTAAAAAACAATTGATTTTGGAATATCTACGCCAATCTTGATTCCCAACTATAAAGGGCCCTGCCAAGTCTGAAAAGGAAAAAAAGAACAGAATTAGAATTAAAGGGGAAGGAGAAGAAATTCATTACTACAGAGAAAAACCTGGAGGAATTACTCTGAGAAAATGTGCAGAAGGGCAAATTTACTTGTTGAGAGAAATGTGTTCTTTAATGTATGAAAGGACAAATGTGTGTAAAATAATATGTGTGTTCTAAGTCCCTTCGGTCATGTCCAGCTCTTTGCAACCTCATGGACTGTAGTCCCCCAGGCTCCTCTTTCTATGAGATTCTCGAGACAAGAATACCGGAGTGGATTGCCATACCCTCCTCCAGGGGATCTTCCTGACCCAGGGATCAGACCTGTGTCTCCTATATTGGCAGTTGGTTTCTTTACCACTAGCGCCGCCTGGGAACAGACTTACTTGTGCTTATAGACCCTGACAAATTCTGCATATCTCTGGCCTGCACTGTTCGTAATATACCTCAACATGAAACAACAGAAATGTAGTTTAGAGGTATAGAATGACAAAGGTGGCAGGATGCTTACACGTATTATCACTATCAGTTCACTCACTTAGTCGTGTTGACACTATGCCACACCCTGGACTACAGCATGCCAGGCCTCCCTGTCCATCCACAACTCCCAGAGTTTACTCAAACTCATGTCCATTGAATCAGTGATGCTATCCAACCATCTCATCCTCTGTCATCCCCTTCTCCTGCCTTCAATCTTTCCCACCAACAGGGTCTTTTCCAATGAGTCAGTTCTTCCCATCAGGTGGCCAAAGTATTGGAGTTTCAGCTTTAGCATCAGTCCTTCCAATAAATATTCAGGATTGATTTCCTTTAGGATGGACTGGTTGGATTTCCTTGCACCACAAGGGACTCTCAAGAGTCTTCTTCAACACCACAGTTCAAAAGCATCCATTCTTCAATGCTTAGTTTTCTTTATACTCGAATTCTCACTTCCATACATGACTACTGGAAAAACCATAGCCTTGACTAGATGGACCTTTGTTGGCAAAGTAATGGCTCTGCTATTTAATATGCTGTCTAGGTTGGTCATAAATCTTCTTCCAGGAGTGTCTTTTAATTTCATGGCTGCAGTCGAAATCTACAGTGATGCTAGAGCCAAAAAAATAAAGTCTGCCACTGTTTCCACTGTTTCCCCATCTACTTGCCATGAAGTGATGGGACCGGATGCCATGATCTTTGTTTTCTGAATGTTGAGCTTTAAGCCAACTTTTTCACTCTCCTCTTTCACTTTCATCAAGAGGCTCTTTAGTTCCTCTTCACTTTCTGCCATAAGGGTAGTGTCATCTGCATATCTGAGGTTATTGATATTTCTCCCGGCTATCTTGATTCCAGCTTGTGCTTCCTCCAGCCGTGTTTCTCATGATGTACTCTGCATAGAAGTTAAATAAGCAGCGTGACAATATAACAGCCTTGACGTACTCTTTTCCCAATTTGAAACCAGTCTATTGTTCCATGTCCAGTTCTAACTGTTGCTCCTCACCTGCATATAGGTTTCTCAAGAGGCAGCTCAGGTGGTCTGATATTCCCATCTCTTTCAGAATTTTCCACAGTTTGTGGTGATCCACACAGTCAAAGGTTTTGGCATAGTCTAATAAAGCAGAAATAGACATTTTTCTGGAACTTTCTCGCTATTTCAATGATCTAGTGAATGTTGGCAATTTGATCTCTGGTTTCTCTGCCTTTTCTAAAACCAGCTTGAACATCTGGAAGTTCACAGTTCATGTACAATTGAAGCCTGGCTTGGAGAATTTGGGCATTACTTTGCTAGCGTGTGAGATGAGTGCAATTATGCAACAGTTTGAGCATTCTTTGGCATTGCCTTTCTTTGGGATTGGAATGAAAACTGACCTTTTCCAGTCCTGTGGCCACTGCTGAGTTTTCCAAATTTGCTGGCGTGTTGAGTGCAGCACTTTCACAGCATCATCGTTTAGGATTTGAAATAGCTCAACTAGAATTTCATTGCCTCCACTAGCTTTGTTCATAGTGATGCTTCCTAAGGTCCACTGACTTCACATTCCAGGATGTCTGGCTCTAGGTGAGTGATCACACCATCATTATTATCTGGGTTGTGAAGATCTTTTTTGTATAGTTCTTCTGTGTATTCTTGCCACCTCTTCTTAATATCTCTTCTTCTGTTAGGTCCATCCCATTTCTGTCCTTTATTGAACCCGTCTTTGCATGAAAAGTTCCCTTGGTATCTCTAATTTTCTTGAAGAGATCTCTAGTCTAGTCTTTCCCATTCTATTGTTTTCCTCTCTTTCTTTGAATTGATCACTGAGGAAGGCTTTCTTATCTCTCCTTGCTATTCTTTGGAACTCTGTGTTCAAATGGGTATATCTTTCCTTTTCTCCTTTGCCTTTGGCTTCTCTTCTTTTCATAGCTATTTGTAAGGCCTCCTCAGACATCCATTTTGCTTTTTTGCATTTCTTTCTCTTGGGGATGGTCTTGATCCCTATCTCCTGTACAATGTCATTAACCTCCATCTATAGTTAATCAGGCACTCAATCTATCAGGTGTATTCCATTTAATCTATTTCTCACTTCAACTGTCTAATCATAAGGGATTTGATTTAGGTCATACCTGAATGGTCTAGTGTTTTTCCCTACTTTCTTCAATTTAAGTCTATATATGGCAATAAGGAGTTCATGATCTGAGCTACAGTCAGCTCCCAGCCTTGTTTTTACTGGCTATATAGAGCTTCTCCATCTTTGGCTGCAAAGAATATAATCAATCTGATTTTGGTGTTGACCATCTGGTGATGTCCATGTGTAGAGTCCTCCCTTGTGTTGTTGGAAGAGGATGTTTGCTATGACCAGTGCATTCTCATGGCAAAACTCTGTTAGCCTTTGCCTTGTCTCATTCTGTACTCCAAGGCCAAATTTGCCTTTTACTCCAGGTGTTTCTTGAATTCCAAATTTTGCATTCCAGTCCCCTATAATTAAAAGGACATTGTTTTGGGGTGTTAGTTCTAGAAGGTCTCGTAGGTCTTCCTAGAACCGTTCAACTTCAGCTTCTTCAGCATTACTGGTTGGGGTATAGACTTGGATTACTGTGATATTGAATGGTTTCCCTTGGAAATGAACAGAGATCATTCTCTCATTTTGGAGTCTGCATCCAAGTACTGCATTTTGGACTCTTTTGTTGACTATGATAGCTACTCCATTTCTTCTAAGGTATTTTTGCCCACCATAGTACATATAATGGTCATCTGAGTTAAGTTCACCCATTCCAGTCCATTTTAGTTTGCAGATTCCCAGAAAATTTGGAAAACTCAGCAGTGGCCACAGGACTGGAAAAGGTCAGTTTTCATTCCAATCCCAAAGAAAGGCAATGCCAAAGAATGCTCAGACTACTGCACAATTATTGCACTCATCTCACATGCTAGTCGGAGAAGGCAATGGCACCCTACTCCAGTACTCTTGCCTGGAAAATCCATGGACGGAGGAGCCTGGTAGGCTGCAGCCCATGGGGTTGCTAAGAGTCGGAAATGATGGAGCGACTTCACTTTCACTTATTACTTTCATGCATTGGAGAAGAAAATGGCAGCCCACTTCAGTATTCTTGCCTGGAGAATCCCAGGGACAGAGGAGCCTAGTGGGCTGCTATCTATGCGGTCACACAGAGTCGGACATGACTGAAGCGACTTAGCAGCAGCAGCAGCATATGCTAGTAAAGTAATGCTCAAAATTCTCCAAGCCAGGTTTCAGCAATATGTGAACCGTGAACTTCCAGATGTTCAAGCTGGTTTTAGAAAAGGCAGAGGAATCACAGATCAAATTGCCAACATCTGCTGGATCGTGGAAAAAGCAAGAGAGTTCCAGAAAAACATCTATTTCTGCTTTGTTGACTCTGCTAAAGCCTTTGACTGTGTGGATCACAATAAACTGGAAAATTCTGAAAGAGATGGGAATATCAGACCACCTGACCTGCCTCTTGAGAAACCTATATACAGGTCAGGAAGCAACATTTAGAAGTGGACATGGAACAACACACTGGTTCCAAATAGGAAAAGGAGTATGTCAAGGCTGTATATTGTCACCCACTTATTTAACTTATATGCAGAGTACATCATGAGAAATGCTGGCCTGAAGAAGCAGAAGCTGGAATCAAGATTGCTGGTAGAAATATCAATAACCTCAGATATACAGATGACACCACCCTTATGGCAGAAAGTGAAGAGGAACTAAAAAGCCTCTTGATGAAAGTGAAAGAGGAGAGTGGAAAAGTTGGCTTAAAGCTCAACATTCAGAAAACAAAGATCATGGCAACTGGCCCCATCACTTTATGGGAAATAGATGGCAAACAGTGGAAACAGTGTCAGACTTTATTTTTTGGGACTCCAAAATCACTGCAGATGGCGACTGCAGCCATGAAATTAAAAGACGCTTACTCCTTGGAAGGAAAGTTATGACCAACCTAGATAGCATATTCAAAAGCAGAGATATTACCTTGCCAACAAAGCTCCATCTAGTCAAGGCTATGGTTTTTCCAGTGGTCATGTATGGATGTGAGAGTTGGACTGTGAAGAAAACCGAGTGCTGAAGAATTGATGCTTTTGAACTGTGTTGTTGGAGAAGACTCTTGCAAGTCCCTTGGACTGCAAGGAGATCCAACCAGTCCATTCTAAAGGAGATCAGCCCTGGGTGTTCATTGGAAGGACTGATGCTGAGTCTGAAACTCCAGTACTTTGGCCACCTCATGCGAAGAGTTGACTCATTGGAAAAGACCCTTATATGGGAGGGATTGGGCGCAGGAAGAAAAGGGAACGACAGAGGATGAGATGGCTGGATGGCATCACTGACTCGATGCATATGAGTTTGGGTGAACTCCAGGAGTTGGTGATGGACAGGCAGGCCTGGCGTGCTGCAATTCAAGGTGTTACAGAGTTGGATACGACTTATCGACTGAAGTGAACTGAAAATGTCAACATTCACTTTTGACATCTCCTTTTTGACCACTTCTAATTTGTCTTGATTCATGGACCTAACATTGCAGGTTCCTATGCAATATTGCTCTTTAGAGCACTGGACCTTGCTTCTATCACCAGTCACATCCACAAGTGAGTGTTGTTTTTGCTTTGGGTCTGTCTCTTCATTCTTTCTGGAATTATTTCTCCACTGATCTCTAGTAGCATATTGGCACCTACTGACCTGGGGAGTTCATCTTTCAGTGTCCTATCTTTTTTCCTTTTCATACTGTTCATGGGGTTCTCAAGACAAGAATACTGAAGTGGTTGGCCATTCCCTTTTCCAATACACGTATCAAAAGAGGCCACCCAGTTGGTGGGGGGGGCACCCAGTTCTTTTGGGAAAGGAGGGAAAAACAAAACTATCCTTGGTTTACAGATATAGTCCTTACAGGACCAGAAGGGTGGTTCCAAAAGTCTTTTCACCACTCCCAAAACCTTCCCTGTTCATCTTATGAAGCTTGTAAATACTAAACAAAGGGGAAACAAACTCATCCTAGAAAGAATTTACCTATATCTTTGAGATGCAGATATCCTCTCTGGTGTTCCTTGTATCCTTATCTCTGCTGTCTTTTTGAAATGCAAATTTTAGAGAGGGTCAAATAATTTAGAAATTGGCTTATCCATGGTAATTAGAAATTGCTTTTTCTGCAAATATAGTGTTTGGCCTTCTAGCCAAGTGAGCCTGACTTGTTTCATCTGTGAAAACTGCAATTTTAATCCAACCTCTTTTGTAAACACATGGGTTTTACTTTTCCGTACCTGACTCAGAGGTGGCTCAGATGGTAAAGTGTCTGCCTGCAGTGTGGGAGACACAGGTTTGATCTCTGGGTCAGGAAGATCCCCTAAAGAAGGGAATGGCAACCCACTCCAGTATCCTTGCCTGGAGAATTCCATGGGCAGAGGAGCCTGGCAGGTTACAGTCCATGGAGTTGCAAAGAGTTGGACATGTCTGGATGACTAACACTTTTCACTTCACTAAAGATACTTGAGAGTTTAGAGAGAGAGTTATAAAATGAATCCTCAGCTTTCCAGTTTCTTTTAGAAATTGAGAGTCACCTTTATCTCCTTTGTCTCCCTCAGGACTATTTAATCCATCAGTAAGTCCTGCCACATGGATGTCTATATTTACCTGTGGCTCCAGCTCTCTACACCAACACCACAAGTTCAACCCACCATCCCAGTCTCCTCTCCACCTAAGCTCCTGTCCCTTATTTCCTCAAGGCTGCTGGATGGTTTCTTACCACAGGGCCTTTGCATAAGCTAGTTCCTCTGCCTCCTTGTCTGTAGTTCACACTTTCTCTGCTGGTTCCTGCTTACATTTCATCTTAAATGGCAGTTCTTCGTGGTGGCTAGCACTAGAGCATCTTATTAACTATGTCTTCCCTGTTATTTCTGTCAACGTATGCTTGCCGTTTATCACTGCATTCATTATAACTTATTGTATACAGTTTTAAGTCTGTTCTATCACAATATATGGTAAGTAATGAAATAATTAGAATGACACATAATTTACTGTTCCATCACAGGTTTTTGAGGGTGAAAGGGGTGATGTCAGTAATTATGCCAAGGCAGCAGGCTCAAATCAGAACAAACTGGGACGTATGGCCAGGATTGTATATAGTAAAGATGTTCTAGTATAGAAGCAGTGTTTGTTCATATGTGATTTTATCCTAGGCAAGGAGAGGCAGAAGAACTGCAGCAGGCTTTAATATTTTGCCAGGAAAGAAAAAAGCTCTAAGCCTAAGTGCTGCACAGAAATGTTCCAGCTCTATTTTAAGGCTGAAGACTTTCAGGCTGAAGGGCTTTAGGGAAGATAAGATATTTAAAAATAGATCCCTACACCCAGTCCCTGTCCCTACAGAGGTGCAGTTATAACCCTGGATGGTTCTCTGTTAAAGGTAGGGTCCACTTCCTCCCATGCTCACATTAACAGCAGCCCTGCTAATGCAAACTCCATTTTCTGTCTGCTTTTGTTCAACACCTCCAAGTCAGCATCCCAAGATTTGTCTTTCTGAGAACCTTTAAAATTTTCCACAGTAGCTTGTCTAGGCTATCTAAATTATCAACCAAGGTATAAATTATTCTTTTGGTTACTGCTCTAGTTACAACATTATATAGGTTTTGAGTGATCTGATCTGATTTTTATTTTTCCTATAAGCTGCAGTTTTTGTCTCCATGTATTCCATTGACTTTAAATGGGATATTTCTGACCACAACTCCTGGTAGAAAGTGTATTTTCTACCATGGCCCATTACATTTGTGTGTGTGTGTGTGTGTGTGTGTGTATACATATATATATAAAGTGAAGTGAAGTCACTCAGTTGTGTCTGACTCTTTGTGATCCCATGGACTGTGGCCTACCAGGCTCCTTGGTCCATGGAATTCTCCAGGCAAGAATACTGGAGTGGGTTGCCATTTCCTTCTCCGGGGGATCTTCCCGACCCAGGGATCGAACCCGGGTCTCCTGCACAGTAGGCAGATGCTTTACCATCTGAACTACCAGGGACGCCCACATATAAATATATATATACATACATACATACATATATAGCTTTTCAGGTGGCATTAGTGGTAAAGAACCCACCTGCCAATGCAGGAGATGTAAGAGATAAGGGTTCCATCCCTAGGTCAGGAAGAACCCCTGGAATAGGAAATGGCAACCCACTCCGGTATTCTTGCCTGGAGAATCCCAGGGATTGGGGAGCCTGGGGGGCTGCCGTCTGTGGGGTCACACAGAGTCAGACACGACTGACGTGACTTAGCAGCAAACATATATTTTATATAAACATGTACACATACAGGCATACGCATATAAGCAGAAATGGTTTTACCCCCAAATTTGCCCTTATTAGGTATAAAGGGGTTGCAAGGGAAGAGTTGATGAGCTTTTATGAGTTTGAAGTTATGGAGGGAGGGATGCATGCGTACTAAGTTGCTTCAGTCGTGTGTGACTCTTCGTGACCCTATGGACTGTGGCCTGCCAGGCTCCTCTGTCCATGGAATTTCCCAGGCAAGAATACTGCAGTGGATTTCCATGCCCTCCACCAGGGACTCTTCCTGACCCATGGGTTGAACCCCGCAGGCAGATTCTTTACCACTGAGCTACCGTGGAAGCCCTGTGGAGGCATATCCAAACAGAAGTATCTAGCAGACAAGTGATGAAGGATTTGAGTTGGGATGATTTGGGTTACAGTCCAAGTTGTAAGAAGCGAAGAGATCTCAGTGGGTGAAAGCAGAGCAAGGAAAGAGCAGAGATATGGCAGGTGAAACTTGGGGAATATTTATGTCTAAGGGTAGAGGTAGAAATAGAAGCCAGCAAAGGAACTAATCGACATTACTGAGAGGTAGAAGCAAGGAGGATAAGATAGCCTATAAGGAAAGCAATTTAGAGACAAGGAGATAGTAGTATTGAGTGTTTGTTTATTCAAAACTTATTGAGCACATAAACTCCATGAAAGCAGGGTATTTGTTTTCTTCCCTGTTTAATCACTAAAAGAAAATGTCCGGCACATGGTAGAAACTGTCTCTGTCTCTTCATGTCTGTCTGTTTCTCTTTCTGCACACAAACACACAATTTTTTTGTTGTTTGTTTGTTTGGTTTTCTAAGAATAAAATGACTGCTCTTTGGAATTTGGGACAGGACCAGATACTGAGGAAGTAGATGATTAAGGCATGTCCCTGCCTGTAAGTCTTGGCCAAGTGGAAATGCAAATGTGAAGAAAGTGTCCAGTTTATTAAGCTATAGTCTTTTCACTCCAAATTCATGCTTCTGATGTGTCAGGGTGGCCGACTGGTCTAAGGCACCAGACTCAAGCTTCTGTTACCCAAATTGATGCTTCTGCACTCAGCTTTGTGATACTGGGGCTGAAAGTTTGCGAACTACACTTCTGCCTTTCTCCTGATTCCCTGTTAGATTCTGACTGTTGAGGGTGCTAGAGGACAAGAAGGGACTTATTCCCTCTTTTTTTTTCCCCCTTGGTGGCTTCCAGTGAGCTCCATGTCTGCTCCCTGTTCCTGAAACGTGCTTCTTGTCAGCATCACTCCAGCCTTCTTCAGCTCAGCAATGGGTATGTCCATTCCCACAGCAGTACTTAAATCCAGTTCATGCTTGTTTTTAACACATGCAGATTCTGCCTCATTGTACGTTCCTGAGAAGCATCAGCATTAGCACATGTTCCATCCTCAGAGAGTTGAGTTCCCATCACCTGTCACCTGGGGTTAAAGCTCTGAGCTCAGAGAAATCAGAGCAAATTGAGTTGAGCCTCTTCCTTTGAGTTCCACCTCGAGAGTCCTCTGCTCCAAGCCTCTGTTTTTTATTGCTTTCAACCTCCTTCTTCTGTTTCTTCAGTTCTAGGTGTGAGAGTTTTTTCCTCTAGGTGTTATTTCTATGATATTTTGGTGTTTTCTGTTTGTCTTCTCAGTTACCTACTAAACAACAAAATCTTTGTTTATAATTCTTTATCTTAAACAATCTCTTTTAATATAATTGGGGTAATTCTGTACCTTAATTGGACTTTAAGACAGAAATTGATAATAGGAGTGGTCCTGGAAGTGGACACTAATAGGTGGGTCAGAAGAAGGATTTCTGGAGAGGCAGAGAGTAAAAAGTTGCAAAGTCAAGTGTGAAATTTATACAAGGGGAAGGGTTTGAATTTCTGAATGCATCTCTTTAATTTATGTGTCTGCAAAGGCAGTATTAATATTCAGTGATATAGTGGATATACTGGAGAGTAAATTAATCCCAAAACAATCAAAGTGGCATGATTTTATTATTAGCAATAAGTAATACCTATCAGATAATTTTTGACTAATGATACAATTTCCACTGCCTAAGTAGAATCTAATTGTTGAGTTTAATTAGAATGTAACAATTGTTGTTTATGTAACATTATTTATAATACTATTTTCAGTATCATTATTTGCAGAATCATTAATTTACAATAGGAATTATATAGTTATTTACACAACTGAGCTGTGTATGTGACATGAAATGATCTGACATACATAATGATTAGTGATCACCCTAGGAAAGGGAAAGTACAGTTTATCTAACTAAATATCCAATCTTTCAAATCTCTGCACTTATTTATTTTCCCAATGAGTGTTTCTGTATCTTCTTAATTATATATAAAGGGAATGCATTTTTTATTGTGTGGATTTTCAGCTATGCATCAATTTTTTACAATATCTGTCCATGGCAGTCTATTCTGGCTTTTACTACAGATGCCCAGCAAACATGATTGGTATCTGTTTAGCTGCTTTTGTACTTTGTCTATGATAAAGAAAATAGTAATATTTCCCTGGTAGATTATAGAGTTAAGTACTATAACAAGAATATTTTAATCAGAGTTCTCTGTCATGTCTTGCTTCTACACATGAATGATTTGGCATTAAAAGAACTTGGGCGTGTAATTTAACCTGAAATTCTCAGTATTTTTGTTGTTTCTTGATGTAAATATTGATATTACTTCATGAGTTTCTTTAGGATTCATTCAGAAGATACAGGTCAATATGATGGCAAAGCCTGATCTGGAATACATGCTCAATTACTAAGGGATAATATTATATTTTTACAGCACTAAAATCCTTAAGAGTTTATTTTCTTATACTATCCAAAATCAACTGTAAACTAAAGGCTTAGTTCATATACTACAGAACCACTGCTTTTTTTTTCACATTTAGTGGTAAATTCAATCTGATTCTTAACACTGAAGAAACTTAAAATGCACTGAGATTAATGTACCTAAAGAGATGATAAGAGGAAGTTATTAGTTTATGTCCTCTAAGACATTAGAGGAAGGATTAATTCTGCAGAGATGATCAAGAAATTTTTGATGTAAGAAAGAGCATGCAAGTTAAATCTGGAAGGATGGTTAGAATTGCATTAGGTAATTGGGATAAATCACACAGAATTATGTGATAAAAGCACATATACAAGGAGAAGTATATAAGTTGCTCTTTTGTAATTTGAAGGTTACTGTGAGAGATGGTACAAGATCTTGAACACCTATTTCTGGAGTCTTATATATTCTGGGTTATTGTGTATCTGTTAAAAATACAACCAGGCAGGATGGTGATCATGTGGGCTGCTTCTGAAACAATCATGCCGCTGCTAAGTCGCTTCAGTCGTGTCCGACTCTGTGCGACCCCATAGATGGCAGCCCACCAGGCTCCCCTGTCCCCGGGATTCTCCAGGCAAGAACACTGGAGTGGGGTGCCATTTTCTTCTCCAATGCATAAAAGTGAAAAGTGAAAGTGAAGTCGCTCAGTCGTGTCCTACTCTTAGCGACCCCATGGACTGCAGCCCACCAGGCTCCTCCGTCCATGGGATTTTCCAGGCAAGAGTACTGGAGTGGGGTGCCATTGCCTTCTCCTGAAACAATCATAGAAGTATGAAAATTTAACATCAACTTCTATCTCAATCTTTCTAACATTCCATTCTACAGTAATACTTTTTAAATAATTGTTTCACATGAGCAGCTCCAATGGATTAATAGGATCTAGATGTAGAGCTTTGTTGAGGTGAGTTCTGGGGAACAATAGGAAAGAATATAAAAATTTATGAACAAGCTAGCTCCACTAGAATCGATGGATTCCATTTTTCTAGTCACTCATCAGTGGCATGATATTCGTGAAATTGTTTTTTCCAAATGTCTACATCATAAAGATCTGAGACAAGTTGTGCCCACTGTGCTCTATCGGATTTCTGACCCACAAAATCATGAGTGAATAAAACTAAGCCAGCATGTTTTAAGAATAGTAGGTTATACAACAACATATAACTGACATAGAAATCGGAACCTCCTACAAGGGTCCTGCAGTAACAACCTAAAACACATGGTGCTGGTTTATGACTGGGCAGCACATAGAAGACTGAAAGGCCCCTGGGAGCTGCTAGTGGAAACCAATAGGCAGCATAGTTATTGCCATAGGAATTAGAAGAAAGAGGACTAGGATTGAGGTCATGTACTGGAAGCACAATTAGTAAATCAGAATCAGCTGAAAGTGTCAGTAACTTTCTATTAGCTGTCTATAATAATACCTGAGTAAAATATAACAGGAGAGAAATGAGCTAGATTTCAAGCATTATCTGGAGGAAATGGAGAAGAACTAAAACTTGGTGTTTTAAAATAAAACTTTCTCATCCTCAATTGTGTCCAGCAAAAGACTCTAAAATTAAAATGGATTATGCATATATCAAATACAAAGCGTTGCCAATAAAAATGCATCCTTGGGGTAAAGATTACATCAGTGTTACAGTTATAAATCTCTTGGTTGAAAGCTCAGAAAGTTTTAAAGCTTCTTCTAGCTGGGCAAAAGAACGTTTGAGAATCTCAAAGGTGTACTTTGTAGATACTGAAAATAGCACTTCTGATAGTCTTAAGAACATGTTCTCACAGCACCCTGACTCAGTGCCCAAAGTAGAAACAAGGGTAAGCATCAAGAGATTGTAGGTGAAGCTTTTCTCTAGTGGAGTGTATTGTAATTTAATACATAGAAAAAATTTTTTAAATAAATTACATGAGTTTGGACTTAAAAAAACCCAAATAAACAGAAACAGTTCAAATTAAAAGTTAGCCTGCAGTTTTTTTGATATATAGTTGATTTGCAGTATTGTATTAGTTTGATAGTTATTCAACATTTTTATAGATTGTGCTCCCTTTAAAGTTATTACAGAATAATGGCTACATTCTCTATGCTGTACAATAGATCATTGTTACTTATCTATTTTATACTTAATTGTTTGTATCTGTCAATCCCACACCCCTATCCTGTCCCTCCCTCTTCCTCTCCCCACTGTTATCCTCTAGTTTGCTTTCTATATCTGCGAGTCTGCTTCTGTTTTGATATATATATTAGTTTTATATTTTAGATTCCACACATAAGTGATTACATACTGTACTTGTCTGACTTGTTTCACTAAGCATAATACTCTCTAGGTCCATCCATGTTGCAAATGGTGAAATGTTGTTCTTTTATATATTGAGTAATACTTCATTATATTTTTGCATCTTCTTTATCCACTTCATCTGTTGATGGACAGTTGGGTCAGTTCCATATCTTGGCTATTATATATAGTGCTGCTATGAACATTGATGTGCATGTAACTTTTGAATTACTATTTTTTTTGAATTTTATTTTATTTTTAAACTTTACATAATTGTATTAGTTTTGCCAAATATCAAAATCAATCCGCCACAGGTATACATGTGTTCCCCATCCTGAACCCTCCTCCCTCCTCCCTCCCCATTCCATCCCTCTGGGTCGTCCCAGTGCACCAGCCCCAAGCATCCAGTATCGTGCATCGAACCTGGACTGGCAACTCGTTTCATACATGATATTTTACATGTTTCAATGCCATTCTCCCAAATCTTCCCACCCTCTCCCTCTCTCACAGAGTCCATAAGACTGTTCTATACATCAGTGTCTCTTTTGCTGTCTCGTACACAGGGTTATCGTTACCATCTTTCTAAATTCCATATATATGCGTTAGTATACTGTATTGGTGTTTTTCTTTCTGGCTTACTTCACTCTGTATAATAGGCTCCGGTTTCGTATTTCTTTATTTTTGGATATATACCAAGGAGTGCTAGATCATATAGCAGTTCTATTTTTAGCTTTTTGAGGAGCTTCTGTATTACTTTCCATAGAGGCTACACTGGTTTACATTCCAACTAACAGTGTAAGAGGGTTCCCTTTTCTCCACATCCTTGTCAACTTTTGTTATTTGTAGATTTTGATGATAGCCATTCTGACTTGTGTGAGGTAAACTTGCATTGTGGGTTTTTTTAAATATAAATTTACATTGGAGTGCAGTTGATTTACAATGTTATATTAGTTTCAGGTGTACAGCAAAGTGATTCAGTTATACATATATAAATACATACATCCATTTTTTCACATTCTTTTCCCATATGGTTTATTATAGAATATATAATTGCATTATGGTTTTGATTTTCATTTCTCTAAGGATTAGTGATGTTGAGCATCTCTTCATGCACCTGATAGCCATCTGTATGTCTGTTTTGGAAAAATTTCTATTCAGGTCTTCTGCCCATTTTTCAGATTGTTCTTTTGATATTGAGTTGTATGAGCTATTTTTGCATGCTGTGTATTAGCCCTTTCTCATATTATTTGTAAATATTTCCTTCCATTCAGTAGGTTATCTTTTTGTTCCGTTGATGGTTTCCTTTACTACTGCACAAAAACTTTTAAGTTTAATTAAGTCTCATTTGTTTTTGCTTTTATTTCTTTTGCATTAGGAGACAGATCCAAAAAATATTTCTGTGATTTATGTCAGAGTGTTCTGCTTATGTTCTGTTCTTGGAGTTTTACAGTTTCAGGTCTTACATTTAGGACTGTAATCTATTTTGAATTTATTTTTGTATACGGTATGAGGAAATATTCTCATCTCATTCTTTTATATGCAGCTGCCCAATTTTCCCAGCATTGCTTATTGAAGAAACTGTCCTTTCTGCTTTGTATGTTCTTGCCTCCTTTGTTGAAGATTAATTGACCATAGGTCTATGAGTAGTCTGCATCTTTATATGGGGAGGAAACAAACTGAGAAAACAACTCAGCTACTGACATTGGCCATTCTCTGTGATGTGATGGGTAATTAATTCGATTTTTTTTTTTAAGTAAGGTTATTCAAATTTTTATCTTATATTGTGTTAATTTTATTAAGTCCTCTTTTTCTCAACTTAATTTTTTTAATAGTTGTGAATTCATCACCATAAAGTCATTTCAAAATTAATTTTTATTAACTTTTTGCTATGTATAATCTTTAGTTACATGACCTTTTTAATTTCTAATATTAGACAACTTGTTTTTTCTTGTTATTGTTGTTCTTCATCAGTATTTCTAAAACTTACTTATTTTCAAAAACCTAAGCTTTGTGGGGAGGGAGGTGAGAGGGGAGTTCAGGATGGGGGACACACGTATACCCATGGGTGATTCATGTCAGTGTATGGCAAAAACCACTACAATATTGTAAAGTAATTAGCTTCCAATTAAAATAAATAAATTAATTTAAAAAAACAAGCTTTGATGTAGCAATTTCTCAAATGTCTGTATGTTTTATATTTTAATGAGTTTCTGTTCTTATCTTTATTGTGTCCATACACCTACCTTCATTTTAATTTGTTCTTATTTTCTAGCTAATTAAATTGAAAACAGGTAACTGATGCTAAATTATTTTCAAATTCATACATATAAAAGTGTAATTGTCCAACTAAGTGCTGCTTTATCTATATTCTCAAAATTTTGGCATGCTGAATTTTTATAATCATTACCCAAAAGATATTCCAACTTCCCTTACTTATTTTTTATTGACTCTTTGGCTATTTAGAGATGTTTTATTTAAATTCCAAGTGTTTGGGGCTTTTAACAATTCTTATCGTACTTATTTCTAATTTAATATATTGCATCTAGAAAAAAGTACTATGTAATATTTCTATTTTTTGAGTTAATTTACACTGACTCTATGACTTGGCATTTGGTCTAGCTGGTGTTACTCATGTTCCCTTGAGAATGATATACATTAAATTTCCATTTCATTCATGGAGAAGTAGTTCTATGAGAATTGTCTATCTACCATAAACAGCTAGAACACAAGAAAAACTGTATGAAGCAATGAACTACAGGAGGTACAACACTGTGAGTCCTGAGAGAAGGGAAACAGGAGGTGAACCCTACACCTCACCAAGCCGCCAGCAGTTTGCAGGCTGTGGAACAGGGAGGGGACTCATGGAGTCAGTAGTCTCATTTAAGGAGACAGACAAGAGTGTGAGGCAACTGAGGGGGCTAGAATTTGAAAGCCAGAATATTCCTAAGAGAAAATTCTAGAGATCAATTCAAGAGCCTTTTTGAGCCATTCCCAATAGCAAGATCAGAGAAACTTTGTCATACATGGGGTATTGATTAGTATATTCATTTCCTTAGGCTGCTATAACATATACCACAAACTAGGTGGTTAGAACAACAGAAATTTACTGTCCCAGAGTTCTGGAGCATAGAATTAAAAAATCAAGGTGTCAGCAGGGCACAGTGCTCTCTGAAACCTCTAGAAGAGAATATTTACTTACCTCTTCTACCTTCTGGGATTTGATGAGAACCTTTGGCACTCCTGTCTTATGGATGAGTCACACCAGTGTCAGCCTGTGTTGTCACATGGCAGTCTTGCTGAGTTTTTCTTCTCCTCTTTTTATAAGTCACCAGACATAATGGATTAAGGGCTGACACCAGTATGACCTCATCTTAACTAACTATATATGCAATAGCTCCGTTTCCAAATGAAATCACATTCAGAGGTGTTGGGGATTAGGACCTCAGCATCTTCTTTTGGGGGGACACAATTCAATCCATAACAACTAGCTTCCTGAGAATCATCATTCCTTAGAAATGAGTCCAAGAATAAAGGATTATTTATGCCACCCACAGAAAAGTACAAACACAAATCTCAAATAATAAAGTGATTTACAAATTACTTAGTTGAGAGCCAAAAAAGTCCAATACTCTTAAAGAAACAGAATAAAATCAGTAGCCAAACACATGAAATTTACAATATCCAGCATTTAATCAAATCTTACATGCTGTGCAAACAGGCAGGAAGATACTACCCATATCTAGGAAAATAAAAGCAATCATTAGAAGCATATTGATATCATATAATTGGAAGACAGAGTTCTTAGAGAATTTATTATAAATATGTCCACAGATAAAGGCAAATGTGAGCATAATGAGGAAGAAAAAAACACACAAATTTAAATTTTAGAAGTGAAAAATAAGTATCTGTGATAAGAAATATACTAGATGAAATTAACAGTGTATTAGACTATATAGATGAAACATTCAATGCAGTTGTAGATATATCAGTATTAGCTATTCTGTAGATATATCAATATTAACTATCCAAACTGAGGTACAAAATGTTTTAAGAGTCTAAAAAATAATAGCAGCAGTGTACTATGAGCTGTGGGCCACTATCACATGATCTATCATAAATTAAATTAGAGTTCTAAAAAGACAGTTTGAGGAGTAGAGGAAAAAATACATTGAAAGAAATAACAGCTAACATTTTCACAAATTTGATGAAAACTAAATATTCACATGTTAAGGATACACACTGAACCTCAAGTTGTAAACAAAGAAATATTAAAACATTCAAAAAAAAAAAAAAACATTCAAAATGCTGAAAACCAGTGATAAAGAGAATAAAGTAAGATGTCCAAGAAAAAGGACTCATTATGTATAGAAGAATAAATATAAGACTAATTATGGATTTCTAATCTAAATCTATGAAGCCAAGAGGAAATTGGAATGGCATTTTTTAAGTGTTGAATGAAAAAAAAAAGTCATTTCAAAATCCTTTAACCCAAAATGAAGACTTTTAAAACATGTAGATGCTGGGTAAATTCATTGTCATAGGATATGCAATATAAGCAATACTAAAGAAAATTATTTAAGCAGCAGGAAAATAAGCAAGATGAAAATTTGGACCCACACAAAGAAATGAAAAGTTTCCGAAATAAGAAATATGTGGGTAAATACAAAATACATTTGTTCTTACCTTTAACTTATTTAAATCATAATATCATTTTTAGAGAAATGTTCTTAAATAATTTATTATGGTGTTTATAACATTAAATTATATACATTAAAATAGATGACAGCAATAGCATAAGGATGGGAGGGAAGAAATGGAAGTATAAATACATTTCTTCTCATTTTTACCCTTTTAAATCTTAAAAACATATTGAGAAATGTTTTTAAATAATTTATTATGGTGTTTATAACATTAGATTATATAAATTAAAATACATAACAACAATAGCACAAAGATGGGAGGGAATAATGGAAGTATACTGTTGTAAGGTTTTAATGATAACTATGAAGATACATGATAATATTGCCTACAAAATGGCAGAGTAGAAGGACGTGTGCTCATCTTCTCCTGCAAGGAGTCCAAAATAACAACTCACTGCTGAACAACCAGCAACAGAAGAATGTTCAGTTCGGTTCATTTAAGTCTCTCAGTCATGTCCAACTCTATGTGACCCCATGGACTGCAGCATGCCAGGCTTCCCTGTCCATCACCAGCTCCCAGAGCCTACTCAAACTCATATCCATAGAGTCATAGATGCCATCCAACCATCTCATCCTCTGTTGTCCCCCTCTCCTCCCACCTTCGATCTTTCCCAACATCAAAGTCTTTTCCAATGAGTTGGTTCTTTGCATCAGGTGGCCAAAGGATTGGAGTTTCAGCTTCAACATCAGTTCTTCTAATGAATATTCAGGACTGATTTCCTTTAGGATGGACTCATTGGATCTCCTTACAGTCCAAGGGGCTCTCAAGAGTCTTCTCCAACACTGCAGTTCAAAAACATTAATTCTTCAGCACTCAGCTTTCTTTATAGTCCAACCCTCACATCCATACATGACTACTGGAAAAACCATAGCTTTGACTAGATGGACCTTTGTTGGTAAAGTAATGTTGGATCCCATCAAAAAAAGATACCTCACATCCAAGGGCAAAGGAGAAGCCCCAGAAAGATGGTAGGAGGGGCGAAATTGCATTTAGAATCAAATCCCATACCAGCCAGAGATGCTCAGAGGGCTCAAACAAAATCTTGTGCACACCTGGAGACCCCACAGAGACTGAGCCAGACCTGCCTTTGAGTATTTGAGTGTCTCTTGTGGAGGTACAGGTCAGCAGTGGCCTGCTGCAGGGGCAGGGGCTCTGGGTTCAGCAGAGCTGGATGTGGCATAAGCCCTCTTGGAGGAGGTCGCCAACACAGAGCCACCAGAACTCACACAGGACTGGGGAACCTCACCAGAACTCACACAGGACTCTTGGACAGCACAAACAAAACCTTGCGTGTACCAGGACCCAGGAGAAAGGAGCAGTGAACTCACAAGAGACTGACCCAGACTTGCCTGTGAGTGTCCAAGAGTCTCCGGTGGAGGCGTTGGTCAGCAGTGGCCTGCTGCAGGGTTGGGGGCACTGAGTGTGGCAGCGCATGCATGGGACCTTTTAAAGGAGGTCGCCTTTATCTTCATTACTCCCCCATAGTTTGGTCTCAGGTCAAACAACAGGGAGTGAACACAGCCCCACCCAACAACAGAAAATTGGATTAAAGATTTACTGAGCATGGCCCCACCCATCAGAACAAGACCCAGTTTCCCTCACAGTCAGTCTCTCCCCGGAGGAACCTTCCATAAGCCTCTTATCCTTATCCCTCAGAAGGCAGACAGAATGAAAACCATAATCACAGAAAATGAATCAAACTGATCACATGGACCACAGCCTTGTCTAATCAATGAAACTATGAGCCATGCCATGGCCACCCAAGATGGATGGACCATGATGGAGAGTTCTGACACAACATGATCCACTGGAGAAGGGAATGGCAAACCACTTCAGTATTCTTGCCTTAAGAACCCCATGAACAGTATGAAAAGGCAAAATGATAGGATACTGAAAGATGAACTCCCCAATATGCTACTAGAGAAGAGTGGAGAAATAACTTCAGAAAGAATGAAGAGACAGACCCAAAGCAAAAACAACACACAGAAGTGGATGTGATGGAAATAAAGTCCGATGTTGAAAGAACAATACTGCATAGGAATCTGGAATGTTAGGTCCATGAATCAAGGTAAATTGGAAATGGTCAAACAGGAGAGAGCAAGAGTGAGCATTGACATTTTAGGAATCAGTGAACGAAAATGGACTGGAATGAGTGAATTTAACTCAGATGATCATTATATCTACTACTATGGGCAAGAATCCCTTAGAAGAAATGAAATAGCCCTTAGAGTCAACAACAACAACAAAAATCTGAAATGCAGTTCTTGGGTGCAGTCTCAAAAAGGACAGAATGATCTCTGTTTATTTCCAAGGGAAACTATTCAGTGTCAAAGTAATCCAAGTCTGTGCCCCAAACAGTAATGCTGAAGAAGCTGAAGTTGAATGGTTCTATGAAGACCTACAAGACCTTCTAGAACTAACACCCAAAAAATATGTCCTTTTCATTATAGGAGGCTGGAATGGAAAAGTAGGAAGTTGAGAGATACCTGAAATAACAGGCAAATTTGGCCTTGGAGTACAGAATGAAACAGGGCAATGACTAACAGAGTTTGCCAAGAGAACGCATCGGTCATAATAAACACCCTCTTCCAACAACACAAGAGACGACTCTACACATGGAAATCACCAGATGGTCAATACTGAAATCAGATTGATTATATTCTTTGTAGCCAAAGATGGAGAAGCTCCATACAGCCAGCAAAAACAAGACCAAGATCTGACTATGGCTCAGATCATTAACTCCTTATTGCACATTTCAAAGTTAAATTGAAGAAAGTAGGCAAAAGCACTAGACCATTCAGGTATGACTTAAATCAAATCCTTTACGATTACACAGTGGAAGTAACAAATAGATTCAAGGGATTAAATCTGATAGACAGAGCCCCTGAGAACTATGGACAGAGGTTCATGACATTGTAAAGGAGGCAGTGATCAGGACCATCTCCAAGATAAAGAAATACATAAAGGCAAAATGGTTGTCTGAGGAGGCCTTACAAATAGCTATGAAAAGAAGAGAAGTGAAAGGCAAAGGAGAAAAGCAAAGATATACCCATTTGAATGCAGAGTTCCAAAGAATAGCAAGGAGAGAGAAGAAAGCTTTCCTCAGTGATCAATGCAAAGAAATAGAGGAAAACAATAGAATGGGAAAGATGAGAGCTATTTTCAAGAAAATTGGAGATACAAAAGGACCGTTTTATGCAAAGATGGGCACAATAAAGGACAGAAACGTTATGGGCCTAACAGAAACAGAAGGTATTAAGAAGAGGTGGCAAGAATACACAGAAGAACTATACAAAAAAGATTTGCATGACCCAGATAACCACGATGATGTGATCACCCATCTAGAGTCAGACATCCTGGAATGTGAAGTCAAGTGTACCTTAGGAAGCATAACTATGAGCAAAGCTAGTTGAGGTGACAGAATTCCAGTTGAGCTATGTCAAATCCAAAGGAGATGCTATGAAAATGCTGCACTCAATATGCCAGTGAAATGGAAAACTCAGCAGTGGCCACAGTACTGGAAAATGTCAGTTTTCATTCCAATCCCAAAGAAAGGCAATGACAAAGAATGTTTAAACTACTGCACAGTTGCACTCATCTCACATGCTAGCAAAGTAATGCCCAAATTCTCCAAGCCAGGTTTCAACTGTATTTGAACTGTGAACTTTCAGATGTTCAAGCTGGATTTAGAAAGGGCACAGGAAAGAAAGAAAGAAAGCGAAGTTTCTCAGTTGTGTCTGACTCTTTGCAACCCCATGGACTGTAGCCTCCATCATGGGATTTTCCATGGCAAGAGTACTGGAGTGGGTTGCCATTTCCTTCTCCAGGGTATCTTTCCAACCCAAGGATGGAACCCGGGTCTCCAGCATTGTAAGCAGATGAACCAGTGATCAAATTGCCAACATCCATTGGATCATTGAAAAAGCATGAGAGTTCCAGAAAAACATTTACTTCTGCTTTATTGACTATCTCAAAGCTTTTGACTGTGTGGATCACAACAAACTGTGGAAAATTCTTCAAGAGATGAAAATAGCAGACCACCTGACCTGCTTCCTGAGAAATCTGTATGCAGGTCAAAAAACTGGACATGGAACAACAGACTGGTTCCAAATCAGGAAAGTACCAAATCAAGGCTGTATATTGTGACAATATGGTGACAATATTGTCACAATATATGGTGACAATATACAGAGTGACAAATGTACAGAGTACATTTCACATGATGTACTCTGACCATATGCAGAGTACATCATGTGAAATGCCCGGCTGGATGAAGCACAAGCTGGAATCAAGATTGCTGGGAGAAATATCAATAACCTCAGATATGCAGATGACACCATTCTTATGGCAGAAAGTGAAGGAAAACTAAAAAGCCTCTTGATGAAAGTGAAAGAGGAGAGTGAAAAAGTTGGCTTAAAACTCAACACTCAGAAAACTAAGGTCATGTCGTCTAGTCCCATCACTTTATGGCAAATAGATGGGGAAAGAATGGAAACAGTGAGAGACTTTATTTTTTTGGACTCCTAAATCACTGCAGATGGTGACTGCAGCCATGAAATTAGAAGATGCTTTCTCTTTGGAAGAAAAGTTATGACCAACCTAGACAGCATATTAAAAAGCAGAGACATTACTTTGCCAATGAAGGTCTGTCTAGTCAAAGCTATAGTTTTTCCAGTAGTCATGTATGGATGTGAGAGTTGGACTATAAAGAAAGCTGAATGCCGAAAAATTGATGCTTTTAAACTATGGTATTGGAGAAGACTTTTGAGAGTTCTTTGGACTGCACGATCCAACGAGTCCATCCTAAAGGAAATCAGTCCTGAATATTTATTGTAATATTCAGGAATATTCCAATGGACTGATGGAAGGACTGATGCTGAAGCTGAAACTCTAATACTTTGGCCACGTAATGAGAAGAACTGATTCATTGGGAAAAACCCTGCTGCTGGGAAAGACTTAAGACAGGAGAAGGGGATGACAGAGGATTAGATGGTTGGATGGCATCACCGACCTGATGGACATGAGTTTGAGCAACTCTGGGAGCTGGTGATGGACATGAAAGCCTGGTGTGCTGCAGTCCATGGGGTCGCAATGAGTCAGATACGACTAAGAGAGTGAACATGATAATAAATGAATATGGAGTTTGATAAATTTATGAGTACTGTAAACCCTAAAATATACAAAAGACATCCCAAATAAATATAATTATTAATCCAGCCATGGAGATAAAATGGAATCACAAACACTGTAATTAAAAAGAAAGCAGCAAAAAAATTGAAGAGTAAGGAAAAACAAGAAAAGGGCAGTGTGGTAGATTTCAATTCAACCACATCAACAATTAAATATGGCTAGTCTGAATATTATAATTAAAAGTCAGAAATTGTGAGAGTGGATTAAAAATGATATCTATATCCTATAAAAAATGCTGATATATTAAAAGTAAAAAATATTGGAAATATGTAACAACTGAAGTGACTATATAGAAATCATACCACCAGACCTACTACACTTTAAAAGTAGATATATTATCAGAAATAAATAAGAATAATGAAAAGGCATTGATTCTTAAAAAAGACATAACACACACAGAAGAGTGGAGCCTCTAAATACATGAAGCAAAACTAATAAGATGTATCTAATAAGTAGACTTATATATAATTATACCTAGAGATAAGACTGTTCTTTCAGAAATTGATAGTATATGTCAACAAAAATTTAGCTAGGTTATTGAACACTTGGAACAGAACTATTAACTGTGCCCAATTAACATTTGCAGGGTACTCTAATCTATGATAAGAAAATACACAATTTTTCTTTCAAAATCAGCTTTGCTGAAATCTGTTTCATTTGAAATTAATAGAACCACCCCAGCTTTCTTACTTAACTGTTGAAATGGTTTAGTTTTTTCTATCCTTTGACTTTCAGCACTCCAGTTCTTGATATTTAAATTGCAAACTATTTTATGATTAAGTAATAATTCCATTGTATGCATATACCATATCTTTATCCATT
The DNA here is from genome assembly GCF_019923935.1 of Bubalus bubalis. Lineage (NCBI taxonomy): Eukaryota > Metazoa > Chordata > Mammalia > Artiodactyla > Bovidae > Bubalus > Bubalus bubalis. The sequence goes on along the minus strand of NC_059177.1, from coordinate 20,053,750 downwards.
CCCCTGTTGATGTTTAGGTTGCTTCCATGTCCTGATTATTGTAAATAGTGCAGCAGTGAACACTGGAGTACATGTATCTTTTGGAATTATGGTCTTCTTCAGGTGTATGCCCAGGAGTAGGATTGCTCAGTCCTATCATAGTTCTATTTTTAGTTTTTTTAAGGAACCTCCATACTCTTCTCCACAGTGGTTGTATCAATTTACATCGCCAACAAGAGTTTTAGAGGGTTCCCTTTTATCCACACCCTCTCCAGCATTTATTATTTGTAGATTTTTGGTGATGACCATCCTGACAGGTGTGAGATGGTACCTCATTGTAGTTTTGATTTGTATTTCTCTAATAATGAGTGATGTTGAGCATCTTTTCATGTGCCTCTTGGCTATGTGCATGTCTTCTTTGGACAAATGTCTGGGAGTAGTATTTAATGTGGACAGGGTTTCAGTTTAGGAAGGTGGAGATGGATGATGGGTGATGGTGAAAGTTGCATAATAGTGTGAATGTACCCAGTGCCACTGAACTGAACAGTTAAATATGCTTAAAATAGTATGTTTTATATTATGTAACTCTTACTACAACAAAAAATATTAAAAAGCAAAGTAGAAAAGTAAAATGTAACTATTTTAGTCAAGTACATAGATGGGTGTTAACTTTTTATCCAGTCTTCATCTCTTTTGAATATGTGTATATTTCATTTATATTTAATGTAATAATTTTTTTTTTACTTTACAACATTTTTATTATAAAAGTAATACAAATAAAGAAAAACTAAAATCTTAAAGAAAGACAAAGTCATCCATTTACTGTCCTGCCCTCCTATTATAACCACAGTTAGGAATTTATTTTTGTCCTCTTTTGGTGTGTTATTTACAGCCATAATCATACACATTCATACACTTTTGTATCTTGCTTGTTTCCTTTTACTAAGTATTTTCTCATGTTTTACAGTGCATTCATTACTAATTTTTAATGGTAACATAACACATCATTCATTAGCTATATATGATTATTGACTATTTCCCCAGAGCAGGAGTTGGCAAACTATGGCCCTGCATTTGTAAATAAGGTTTTATTGGAATACAGCCATATCCATTCATTTGCATACTGTCCACAGTTATTTTTGTCCCACAAACAGCATAGTTGAGAAGTTGTGAGAAAATCTATATGGCCTGAAAAACCTAAAGTAGTTCCTTTTTGGCACTTTCCAGAAAATTTTGCTGACTCTTGCCTTCAACTTTTAAAACACCTTTCTAGACAACAATTAATTAAGAGGTATTAACAAAAGTAGAAAAACTGGGTCTACTTAAGAAATGTTTTTAAGGTTCACAGTGTCCCCTACTATTAATACCTCTCCTGTAATATTCTAGCTATGATACAGTAGGGTGGTAGTAGTAAGAATGGGGAAAAAAAGGCCCAGTACTCTGGTAGGTAGCACTTCTTTGGTCCCTATTAATCTACATATGCAGTTTTATACTCTGGATGAGCGTGTTTTTAATTCTGCTTTAAAATTAACCAAAGAAGGAAGTAAAATTAATTGCACTGTGAAAACCAATCAAAAGAACACTTTCTATTGAGGATGAAAGAGCAGATTACAGTAAATTTTCCATTTCTTCAGACTAGCTGTCCTGACCAAGAGGCACTGAGAAAGTTGAGTAAGGAAAAGGGATGGTGATCTCAAGAATGCTCTATCCTTCTGAATACAGCATAGGCATAAACTTGCATAAGACTGTAATTAAACTGTCTCCAGATAAGAAATTTCTAGAGCAACTATTTTTTTTTTTAACAAAATACATTCTTCTATATGGGAAAGTTTTATTCTTCAAAAAAGAAAACTTCTGGAATTGGACCAGCTAAGTCATCTCTTACTATCTCAAATCAAAGATGAACCAAGCTGATGGTTCACAATCCAGTTCTGTGTGAATAAAGTAAGCATCAAGAAGTATAGGTGTCATCTTCTAAGGGAAATATTCTTAGGATCTGGCAGCATAAATCCATCAGTGAGTTTGTAGTAGACTGTTGTGGAGTCAGACTCCACTATGGCCAAAGTAAAAGACATAGGCAATCGGGATCACCTTGCAATTTTCAGGATGCCTTCAAGATCCCCCTTATCCTGCTATGGCTGAGGGAAGCACTGATGGGCGTAGGTACCACAGACTGTAAACCCTTCTGCTTCTGTCTCAGTGCTGAGAAGGCGGATGAGCTGGAGATCTAGTAATCCCACACAGTTTACTTCATGCCAGCTTTTACTCGCTATGAGGTCCAGGCAAGCCAAGAACGCTGTATAAGCTTGGGTGGCATCTCTTATAATTAACTCCATCATTTCTAAATACTTAGGGTGCGTGCCCATCCAGATGTCCTCGGGGAGGGGGGGCGCCGTGGGTGGGCGCTGCCGCCACCGCAATCGCCACCCGGTCGCGCCTGCGGTCGGCTGGGACTCTCTGCGTTCCTCCATGCCCAGCCACGTGGCACGCCCGTGGTGCACCGCGCGGCTCTCTCCACGCCCCTATATTTAATATAATTATTGATAAGACTGACGTTTGTCTAACCTTTAAACATTTTTCTTTTTGTTCCACCTGTTCTTAGTTTATCTGTTTCTCTTTCTTTCCTTTTAAACTGGTTATTTTAATTCCTATATTAGCTTTTTACCTCTATTTGTATATTTTTAGTGGTTTTTCTTGTGATTCCAGTATGGATCTGTAACATATCACAGTCCATTTAGATTTAACAACATACTGGGTATTATAAAACAATAGTGAAGTCGCTCAGTCGTGTCCGACTCTTTGCGACCCCGTGGACTGTAGACCACCAGGCTCCTCCGTCCATGGGATTCTCCAGGCAGGAATACTGGAGTGGGTTGCCATTTCCTTCTCCAACAATAGAACCTTATAATAGTTAATTCCTGATTTCCACTATCTTGTGCACTATCATGTCATATAAATATTTATATTTATGCACATTACTGACCTCATAATATAATGGTATAATTTTTAAAATTTCAACTGTCATTTGGTCTCTAAAGAAACTGAGATGAAAAAGTATTGTGTTATTATGTAAAAAGTATTTGTTACTGCCTATTTATCATTTCTGATTCTTTTCTTTTTTTCTTTTTGTCTGTATATATGTTTAATTTTGAATCTTTTTCCTTCATCAGAAAGAATTTTCTTTAGGGTTTCTTACACTGCAGGTCTGCTGGTGATAGAGTCTGTCAAGTTTATTTTATCTAAAAATTGTTATTTTACTCTCATTTTTGACTTATTTTTCTTCTGCACATAAACTGTTGAGTTTATTTTAGATTTAAAATATCATTTCTTTGTCTTCTAATTTCACTCTTTCTAATGAGAAGTCAACTTACATTCAAAATTTTTTTCTGTATATAATGAACCTTCTTTCTCTGGAAACTTTCAAGAATTCTTTGTATTTGGTTTTCAGCAGTTCGATTGTGATAGTCTAAGATCATGTTGTTATATCTTTCTTTGTATTAATTCTGCTTGAAGTTTGCTGAGCTTCTTGAATTTTGAAGTCAATGATTTTCATTGAAATTGTAATTTTTTGCCATTATTTCTTCAGTACTTTTTCTCTACCATTTTTATTTGTCTCTTGATGAATCCAACACACATATATTAGACCATTTAATATTTTCTTTAAGGTCACTGATTCATTGTTCATTTAAAAAATTATCTTTGTTACTGATTACTTAATCTTCATTTATCTTGACATTCACTGTTCTGTCCTCTTAATATCCAATATGCTAATAAATTTATCTTTTTAAACATTTTAAATAGTATTCTTTTCTATTGTAGGTTTTCTATTTCATTCTTTTTATAATTTTCATTTCTTTGCTGAAATTTGTTCCCTGTCTATGATCCTTTTAAAACCCTGAGCATAATTCTAATAGTTATTTTGAAAATCTTTTCTACTAAGTTTAAAACTTGGATCATGTTGGGGTCCATTTTTATTGACATTTTTGCCTCAGTGAGTCACATTTTCTGCTTCTTTATATGTCTGGTAATTTCTTTATTGTTTTATAAATGTTCATAACATTGATAAGACTCTAGATCTTATCATTTTTTTACGAAAGGTAGTGTTCTTTTTTTCTTTTAAGTGTTTAATTTACTTGATAATTACCTTGATTTAAGTTTAGTTTTATTATTTGCCAGGAAGAAAATTCAAGAAGTGTTTACCAAAATGATATGATTTGACAAGGTTCAAATACTTTCTTTCCACAGTGATTGGTAGCAGCTAACATCTCTGTTTTGGACATTCAACTGTTAATAGTTATTTCCCACTGGAACATTTAGAATATCTCCCATAGGTGAACAGTTCACGTGTCAGTCCAGAATTTAAGGAAGATTAAAGTTGGATATGGGGCTCCCATCAACTGCATGTCCTTTCTTTCCAGCTGTTTTCTTATCAAAGTTCAGCCACTTTGGCAGCACAAAGTTCATTCTCTGAAATCCAAAACAAATCGAGTCCATATTTTTGCTTATAATAAAGCTGTTCTTCACTGCGTGCACTGGGGGTTCTTACAGAGGGAAAAACCCTGTAGAAACAGATCTCTTCCAGGGCTTTTCACTTCTTTCAAGGGTTAAATATCCTGCAATTTGTGACCCCTTTTCTTCCCTCTTCAGTTACTCCAAAGTGTTATATTTTATATTTTGTCTAGAGTTTATAATTTTTATCTGAAGTATGGTTATTTTAACATAAGGTACACTGCCATTAGCAGAACCAGAAATAGGGGCTAAGTTTTTATTCTTTCTGGAGAAGGGAAAGGCTACCCCCTCCAGTGTTCTGGCCTAGAGAATTCCGTGGACTGGGGTCACAACGAGTTGGACACAACTGAGTGACTTTCACTTTCACTTTTTATTCTTTTTTCAACTGAGAAACAAAGAATTTGCATGTAATGCAGGAGACAAAGGTTTGATTCCTGGGTCAGGGAGATCCTTTGGAGAAGGAAATAGCAACCCACTCCAGTATTCTTGCCTGGGAGAGCCCATAAACAGAGGACTCTGATGGGTTGCAGTCTATGGGGTCACAAAGAGTTGGACATGACCTAGTGACTAAACAACAGCAACAATGTAGTTGCTTTGTGATGTCATGTTGGTTTCTGCTGTACAACAAAGTGCATCATCTATATGTATCCATAGATCCTCTCTCCCTTGGACCTCTATCCCACCTCCTCCCACCCCAGGCCCCTAGGTCATCACGGAGCACCACGCTGAGTTCCCTGCTCTATACAGCAGTTTCCTACCAGCTATCTGTTTTATGAATGGCAATGCGTATACCTCAATCCTAGTCTCCCAATTCGTCCTACCACCCGCCTCCCTACATGTACTCTACTTTCTCTACTTCTATGTCTCTTTTCTTGCCCTGAAAATAGGTTCATCTGTACCGGTTTTCTAGATTTTACACATATGCCTTAGTATATGATGCTTCTTTCTCTTTCCGACTTCACACTGTATGACAGACTCTAGGTCCATCCACATCTCTGCAAATGACCCAGATTGTTTCTTTTTATGGCTGAGTAATATTCCATTGTATATATGTACCACATCTTCTTTACCCATTCAAGTATTGGTGGGCATCTAGGTTGCTTCCATATCCTGGCTGTTGTAAATAGTGCTGCAGTGCACATTGGGGTGCATGTGTCTGTTTGAATTATGGTTTTCTCACAGTCTATGTTTTATTTATCTTTGAATTTCCAGCACTAGGAATGTCTTGCATGATAAATAAATCATCAATAGATGTATATTGATCAGATGAATATGTATGTGCATAGAATGATCTCCTGTGGGAGAAAGGATGGCATGAAAGGCATTAAGTTCCCCTCAATACCAGGTCCCCTTGCAACTTCTTATCAGCCTAGGGATACCAGTATAGACTAATTCATACTCTTTATGTCTGTGGAACTCCTAATAGTTCCATTTTAGACAATTTCTCCCATTCAGACTTATCAGCTAGTTTTGTAAGCTTGCAGACCATCCCTCTCTTCCATTTTGCTCTCTTTGAATTGAAGAGACATTTCAATTTTCAAATGAACCAGAGAGACAGACACAGCAATAGTTCTTACTTGAATCATGCTCTCAAGGGAGAATGGAGTAGATTTAGAAATCTTTTGCTCTCTTTTGATTGCTTTATTCAATGTCAGTGGCAAATGTTTAAAGAATAATTTGTCCATCACTTTGGCCCAGGTTTTATTCAATGGAAAGTCTTTGTATCATTTCACTTTCCTTAAATGAAACAACAGTTTGAGGTGAATTAGGCTTTTGAGTGTTGTTGAAATTTCCCTTGTTTAGAAGTAAAATTTCTAGTTTCGTCTTTCTTCCCTCCAGTGCCACCCCTTAACTCCTTTGCTACCTGTCAGCCTGTGTTATATATTTACCCTGAACTTGTGAACAATCCAAATTTATGTCATTGACTTTGATGTTTGTTTACCTATGCTTCTTACCAGTTTTGTTTTTAACAGATTTAAAGTTCACAGAGACCGGAGAACTTGTTAAGCAACTTGCTGTGTAGATTACCTTGTAATTGCGTTATACAATGAACTTCTTGAAATTTTTGGTAATGGCTCTGGGATGTAAAAAGACAGAGTTCACTTAAAATTAACTTTTTCCTATTAGCTGTCTCCGCTTTGAACCACCTGTATCCTGACAGTAAGCTGAAGTTTCTAAATTAAATCTTTCATTATTCATTGTTTCATTATTTATTAAATTATTATTTTAACAATTATTTATGGGGGCTTTTTCTCTGTTTTGCATTATTCTAGGTTTAGGAAGCTTGGTGATGAAAGGTACTGAATTAAGTATGATTCAATGAAAAAAGATATGATCCCTGATATTGAGACTCTCATTCTTAGAGCAAAGCAAGAAATTTAGAGTAATAAAGAATAAAGTAATAAACAGGGATTTTAAGAAATGGACAAGCAGGGCCTTGACTATGGCCCTGTGTCCCTTAGAAGACTCCCAGAAGATAAAATGATTGAGGTGCAATTAAATAAAGCTGAGTATTTTAGTTGAGGCCAAACCAGGTTAACTTTTGGTCAGTGAACCTGGTGAGCTTATAGTTCCATGGTAGTTCTCCCTGGCATTTTTGTTTATTGTCAGAAGTAGAAGTAAATGTTCTGAAATAGGGAAGGGGACTGAGGATGGTGTTTGAAAGGCTTTATTCTTGATGGGTTGAGAACAGAGAGAAAAGGATGATGAATAGTATGACATAACATGTATCTTCCCTTTTCTCTCTTAGATTGTTGGGTTGCTTTTGATTAATTTCTTTGGAAAAGGGATTCAGGGTTTATTGAAGAAGGAGAGCTTATAAGATAAAAGACTGAGAGATCCTGGGTGCAAATGGTATAGCTTTGAAGCAGTGGCGAACAGTTATTATTTCTGCTTCTATGACATCCATCTGCTAATTTTCTGTAAAATATTCCCAATTTTCTTTTTATTATCAGAAAGCAACTTCCTTCTACTGTTAGGCCAAATGCTTCATGGGAGACTCATTTATTCTTAGCTCCATGGGTAGACTATGATAAAGGCCTATTCCAACAGTATTGTGTCTCTACTACCCTTGGTACAGGGTTGAACATGGCACAAAACAGGTAAAACAAAAAAAACAAACAAACAAAAAAAAAAACAGGTAAAACAAAGGCCATTTCAGTACATTTTTGAAGTGATTGCAGTTAAGAAAGGGCTTATGCAGCCAGTGATGGCAGCTGTTCAATACAGAATGAACAGGAAAACCCACTGGCACACATCACCCCTTCACCAAACCCATTATTCCCACTACAGGGCTCTGGCCCTTGAGAGCTTAGCATGGTCACTACTGAAGGATTACAAATAATGGTTCAGTGCAGCAGTGGAAGAGATGATTTCTCCAGAAGCAGTTGTCCTGTAGACAAGAATTCAGGATCATAGCAATTGAATATAAATATTTCTCATGTGAACCCCTCAGAAATAACTTAAAAGATGTTGTAAGGGAGCCAATATCTATTGCCCAGGTAGGTGAGACTAAGGACTCTGGTCATTTGGGAATTGATCTTGAATGTTACACTGATGTTAACGTTTGTACTCAGTGACAGGTCAGCCGGAATAGTTGAACTACATAAATAATAGGAAGAGGTCGGCAGGCTACAAAGATGGAAAAGACGTTCCAAAGAGTAAGAATAGCATTGACAGAGAAAAGCAGGCAAGAACAAGGTGCATGTGGGTGACAGCAAACGACTTGGTGAGAATGAGCGTGGGATTATGCTTTTAGGGGAAGAGGATGTAGCATCAAAGAGATGGGAAACCAGCTCACTTTCCTCTTCAACAAACATTAGTGCCTACATTTTATTCTTTAGCCTGGTACCCAGGATTCCTCACCATTCTAAATTTCTCTTTCAAACTGTTCTTCAGCCAAGTTCTTCTGTCTCCTGCAGTGAGCTACTGTTTTACTTCCTCCTAGTTCTTCCCCGGAGAAGGCAATGGCACCCCACTCCAGTACTCTTGCCTGGAAAATCCCATGGACGGAGGAGCCTGGTAGGCTGCAGTCCATGGGGTCGCTAAGAGTCAGACATGACTGAGCGACTTCACTTTCACTTTTCACTTTTCACTTTCATGCATTGGAGAAGGAAATGGCAACCCACTCCAGTGTTCTTGCCTGGAGAATCCCAGGGATAGTGGAGCCTGATGGGCTGCCATCTATGGGATCACACACAGTCGGACACGACTGAAGCGACTTAGCAGTTCTTCCCCAAAGTCATTTCTCTTGGCTTGAACTGTCATCCTCTAGCAATTTTAATCCATTCAATTCACCTGATAAATTAGCTTTGATCAATTGATCTACTGCTTTGCATGGCTATTTATCTTTTTTAAAATGCATCCATCTTATCTCATCAAATTAATATTTAGCTCATTGAGGGACAAAGGAGAGTATTATGTTGCTCATTTTTCATCTACTAAAGAACCTGGTGCTTCTCAGTGATTCAGTGATAAAGAGCCTACCTGCCAATGCAGGAGACACGGGTTTGATCCCTGGGTTGGGCAGATCCCCTGAAGGAGAAAATGGCAACCCAGTATTCTTGCCTGGGCAATCCCATAGACTGAGGAGCCTGGCGGGCTATGGTCCATGGGGTCGCAAAAGAGTTGGACACAACTTAGCATGTATACAGTCATGACAATAAAAATCCTGGTGTAATCCCCAGAATGTAGTGTCCAGTGAGCAAAAGTGTGACAGTCTGTGGGTAACAGCAGAGAATATCAGCCAGTGACTTTCTTTGCTTCAGCTTTGTATGTTCCAGGGGAAGTTCAGAATCAGCCCCTATGCCTTGACAGCATATCTTCTTCAAAGAGATTTGGAAGGTATCAGATTGACCACCCTCAAGAGAGAGGACCCTGGTTCTCCCTATCCCAGTATGTCCTGGCAGAGCCTCAAAGGCTCCCTGTCCCTCCTGTTCAGTGGCATCAGCTGTAGGGGTTTCAGAGCCCAGTCAGTATGGAGAGAGGTCCCACGGTGGGAAGCCTGCTGCATGCCTGTTAGAAACTGAACTGAACCAGAGAGTTTCCCAGGAGCAGTTGCTTTGCTCTGTTTTCTCTCTGGCACACAAAAGCATTGCTTGCCTGCCAGCAGCCTTGTAGTTAACTCAGCTGTATAACCTGCTAACAATCCCCAGAGCCATTTTTCCCTGAGGGACCACTTTCTACCACACAAGTGAACAGTCAGGGAAAGGGCAGTTTGGGAGATGAAGCGTTGCTGCCTGGATGGCCATGAGCTGACATTGCAGAGGGCAAGGATCTTGTTTTTGTGGCCTCTGGGGATGAAAGACTCATTTCAGGAATTGTGGTTTTCTTTTGTGAAAGACCTTATCTACCCCGCCCCCAACACTTACATTTTGAATAGAACACTTAACAACTTAATCACATAAAGTATCAAAAGGGAACTGGCTAAATAACATTCTTATGGATAAGAATCCTGTAGAAGATTGTTTCCCAAATTACGTGCCTTGGATAACTATTAATAGTTCTGTCAGAGGCTAATGGCTGTTATGGGATGAAGCACTTCTGTGGTTACACAGATTAGGGATTTTCTGGGTTATCATACCATAAGATTTTTCAGAGCCTATAATTTGCCTCTGTGGCTGATGGATCTCTAAGAGGTGGTTATGAAAGTGTGAAAGTGTTAGTCATGTCTGACTCTTTGCAACCCCATGGACTGCAAGCCACCAGTTCCTCTGTCCATGGAATTCTTCAGGCAAGAATACTGGAGTGGGTTGCCATTCACTTCTCCAGAGGAGCTTCCCAGCTCAGGGACTGAAGCCGGGTCTCCTGCATTGCAGGAAGATTGTTTTACCAGGGCACCTCAAGAGTGGTTATATATTATTTGCCAAATTTAATTGAGCATACACCTTTTCATAAAAAAATACCAATTCACACATTTCTGGAATTTACATTGATGGAAAAAGCCATTCTAGATATTCTTCTGTGCAGGGGAGAAGGGGAATTTTCATTCTCTTCCTAATGAAGCACTCTTAAATGTTCTTTGGTTATCTTCCCAGACTAACAGTCCCTTTCTGTTACTATGTATATATCAATATCATGCACAGATTCATTCATTCATTCATTCATTCAGTAAAAATTTGGAAGGTAGACACTCACTTTATGGGACTTCACTTTTCTTCTAGCCCCATTCTAAATCCTCCATACAGTTTATACCAAGACATTTTTCCTCTGGTTCTGTTGCACCCCCATATGAGAGAGATCTGTAGTAGAACTATGTGACCCCATTAAATTACCAAATTTTATTTGTATTTTTGTGATCTGTTGGTTGAAAAAGTGTATTAAAATAGTACATTGTGAATGTATTAAACTATTAAAGATGTGTTTATTCTTAACATCATACTAAAATTTTATATTAACTCTAGATCCCCAAATTGCTCTCATCTTCCAACACGTGAAAAGAAAAACAATGCTGTAGAATATGGTTTTCTGAATCAGAGGAAACTGGGTTTTACTCTGATCTCAACCACCGATAAGTGGTGTGAATCTGAATAAGTTAAGTAATTTATTTAAACCTCATTTATTAGGATGATTTCAGGATCAGATTAAGTAATAGAGGCACACTGCCTAAAAAATGATAGATCTCTTAACCTTCTCTTTCATTGAAGGCAGAAAAAAAAACAAAACTGTAGTGAGGAAACATATGTTGAGACAAAAAATTTGATTACGATCCCAATTGTCTTTACTTTTTATAGTTCCATAGCAAATGCAGAAAGAGATACCTCTTATAATTATTGATGTTCTAAGTAAATAAATAGACCATAGGAAGTTAAATATATTGAGTACTGTATGCTAGATATTATTTTAAGTGCTTTGTGCTTTGTGTGGCTTAAGGTATTCGATGTTCACAAAAATCCATTTTTATCTCCAATATTAAAGATGAGAAATCTAAGACAAATGGTTTATGTACTTTGCCCAAGGTTCCACATCTTGAAATTCATAGTGCTTGCTACCAAACTCAGCTAATATTTTTTAGTAGCTATGTTCTTGTTTTCTCAGATCCTTATCATGTGAAGGACTCATTTGGCATTTCACTGGCTTGTTTTCGAGTACCTTGGAGCATTTGAACATTGACAGGCCTTTCTAATTGCTTAGGAATAGTAGTCCTATCACCAGACAACAATTACATGTATTTAATTTTGGTGGTGCATTGCTATACCAAAATATAGAAACTATGATGCATCATGCCAAGAAATGGTTCATCTTTCATCTGCATTCAAACTGAATAATATTCCCTAAAATCTTAAAATCCGTTACTACAGTGAGGTGTTTCAGTGTTTTTAAATAGCTATCACTACCAGGAACAGGAAGGTCCCTGTGAAGACTTGTGCTGAGGAATTGTGAAGTTTAGAGATACTCCAAAGATCTTCTTGCCATACCGAGCTTTAGTGGAAAATTTTACTCAAAAATCATTTATTCATGTATAAGACTATGCTTCTAAGACTGTGCTGGAGACATAAAAATAAAGAAATATGCCTATCTGTAGAAAGCTCAAGATCTAGAAAGAGGATCAGGTAGGTAAACAGATTATAACCTTGCCTTCCTACTGGAAGCATGTGTGAGGAGCCTCTCAACATCCAGGAATCAAACCTGGGTCTCCTGCATTACAGGCGGATTCTTTACCATCTAAGCTACCAGGGAAGCCCCTAAAGGAAGACAGATATATCAAAATATTTCAAAATATGATAGAGTGGACTTCACACAGTGTTATTTGATAACTGGTTGTGATATATAATGGATCTAATTATAAGAAGTTCATTCTTGAGCACAGTCATACTTTTGATTTTATCATTGGTTCAGATCTCTATTCTCATGAACATAGTAATGTAGTAATCATGTCTGCTTTGGTTTGTATAGCATGGGTTTGAATGAACTTCTACCATTAATACCTCTCTAGCCTTGGACAAGTTACTTAGCCCCCTCTGAGCCTTTGTAACATCATCTCTAAAAACAGGATAATAACTAAACCTTGTAGACAAAGTTAGTAAATGTTACTTGCAGCTTTTCCTATTATTGTTAGTGTTGAGAGTATTATGATGAGGTGTGAGGTTAACAGCAAATTGCGCATTCAAGTTCAAAGTTTATTTTAATAGACAGTAGCAGAGGAAGGAAAAACATTCTGATGTTTAAATTAAAGCTTGTATTCGAGAATAATTGGGGCACTTCTCCCACTGACACTGATCATATGAAAGTGAAAAGTAAAAGTGTTATTTATTTCAGTCATGTCTGACTCTTTGCCGCCCCATGGACTGTAACCTGTCAGGCTCCTCTATCCATGGAATTCTCCAGGCAAGAGTACTGGAGTGGGTTGCCAAGGCCTCCTCCAGGGGATCTTCCTGACCCAGGGATCAAACTTAGGTCTCCTACATCGCAAGCAGATTCTTTACCATCTGAGCCAGCAGGGAAGCCCCAGTGTGGTAAATACTTCAACTGTCCACAATATGTACTGTTCACTAGTCAGAATCATCATAGATTGACTGGGGAAGAGGCTCCTTTTTCTGGTGTCTTGTGTGAGTTGGCAATCATGAAATCTTGTTGCTTGGTTTAGCTTGTTCTCCCTGCCCTTTCCATGGTCCAGCCTATCCACAAGGGCAATTAGGAGTCAGTGAGTTTTGGCAACATCATTGCTTGTCCTGACAGCTTTGTATTCATTTGTAGTACGCAGATTTGGGATACTACCTAGATAATTTGCTAGTGCTAGTTTTACCAAACATCCTCACCAAAAGAGGAAAGGGAGTGATTCAGATAATTTAGAAATTTGGGGCTAACTATAATGATCCAAATGTGGTTATTAGCATTCTTTAAAATAAAATTGGCAGCTTGAATAATGGACTCAATCAAATTGACCAGATGTTTTGCACTTGGTTAAATGTGTTCTCATTAGCCAATCAGTACAAACAACTGATTAAACCTTTTGCTAAAGAATTTCAATTAAACAAACAAATAACAACAAAACTGTATAGGCAAGTTTCTTTTGTTTTCTTCTACTTGAAATTGTGAATTTGTGATGGGAAACCACAGATGGACTTTCACTCCGAATTCTTGTGAGGCTCTGGATGACCTAAAACCCAAGACTAACTTTAAGTTTGATTACAAATGAAACTTTCAAATGGAAAAAGGCTACAGTAATCTGAAAACTTTTTATTTTTAAATTTATTTTATTGCAGTATAGTTGATTTATACTGTTGCATTAATTTCTGTGGCACAGCAAAGTGATTCAGTTTTATATATATATATATATATATACACATACACACACATATATGCATATTTATATATTCTTTTTAATATATAATTTTAAACTTTATATTTTGTATTGGAGTATAGCTGACTAACAATGTTGTAGTACTTTAAAGTGGACAGCAAATGGACTCAGCTGTACACATACATGTACCCATTCTCCCTTAACTCCTCTCCCATCCCAGACTGCCACATAAAAGTTAGCAGAGTTCCTGTGCTATAGGTAGGTCCTTTTTGGTTGAAAATTACTTTGTGTGCATTTTATTGCCTTGTGCACCACAGATATGAAAATAGAGGTATTATATTTTAAATTTGTACAAAATATTTTACTTTTTAACATATCAGTTCAGTTCAGTGCAGTCGCTCAGTTGTGTCCGACTATTTGCAACCCCATGAAACACAGCATGCCAGGCCTCCCTGTCCATCACCAACTCCCAGAGCCCATCCAAACTCATGTCCATTGAGTCAGTGATGCCATCCAACCATCCTATCCTCTTCTCGTGCCTTCAGTCTTTCCCAGAATCAGGCTCTTTTCAAATGAGTCAGCTCTTCACATCAAGTGGCCAAAGTATTGGAGTTTCAGCTTCAACATGAGTCCTTCCAATGAACGCCAAGGACTGATCTGCTTTAGGAAGACTGATTGGATCTCCTTGCAGTCCAAGGGACTCTCAAGAGTCTTCTCCAACACCACAGTTCAAAAACATCTATTCTTCTCTGCTCACCTTTCTTTATAGTCAAACCCTCACATCCATACATGACTACTGGAAAAACAACAGCCTTGACTAGATGAACCTTTGTTGGCAAAGTAATGTCTCTGCTTTTTAATATGTTGTCTAAGTTGGTCATAACTTTCCTTCCAAGGAGTTTCTTTTAATTTCATGGCTGCAGTCACCATCTGCAGTGATTTTAGAGCCCCCCAAAATAAGTCAGCCACTGTTTCCACTGTTTCCCCATCTATTTCCCATGAAGTGATGGGACCGGATGCCATGATCTCAGTTTTCTGAATGTTGAGCTTTAAGCCAACTTTTTCACTCTCCTCTTTCACTTTCATCAAGAGGCTCTTTAGTTCTTTTTGACTTTCTGCCATAAGGGTGGTGTCATCTGCATATCTGAGGTTATTGATATTTCTCCCAGCAATCTTGATTCCAGCTTGTGCTTCCTCCAGCCCAGCGTTTCTCATGATATACCCTGCATATAAATTAAATAAGCAGGGTGACAATATACAGCCTTGATGTACTTCTTTTCCTATTTGGAACCAGTCTGTTGTTCCATGTCCAGTTCTAACTGTTGCTTCCTGACCTAGACACAGGTTTCTCAAGAGGCAGGTCAGGTGGTCTGCTATTCCCATCTCCTTCAGAATTTTCCACAGTTTATTGCGATCCACACAGTCAAAGGCTTTGGCATAGTCAATAAAGCAGAAAAGATGTTTTTCTTAAACTCTCTTGTTTTTTTGATGATCCAGCAGATGTTGGCAATTTGACCTCAGGTTCCTCTGCCTTTTCTAAAATCAGCTTGAACATCTAGAAGTTCACAGTTCATGTATTGCTGAAGCCTGGCTTGGAGAATTTTGAGCATTACTTTACTAGCGTTGTGACATGAGTGCAATTGTGTGGTAGTTTGAGCATTCTTTGGCATTGCCTTTCTTTAGGATTGGAATGAAAACTGACCTTTTCCTAACCTGTGGACCCTACTGAGTTTTCCAAATTTGCTAGCATATTGAGTGCAGCACTTTCACAGCATTGTCTTTTAGGATTTGAAATAGCTCAAATGATGGAATTCCATCACCTCCACTAGCTTTGTCCATAGTGACACTTCCTAAGGCCCACTTGACTTTGCATTCCAGGATGTCTGGCTCTAGGTGAGTGAGTGATCACACCATCGTGATTATCTGGATTATCTAGTTGGAAGGTCTTTTTTGTACAGTTCTTCTGTGTATTCTTTCCACCTCTTCTTAATATCTTCTGCTTCTGTTAGGTCCATACCATTTCTGTCCTTTATTGAGCCCATCTTTGCATGAAAAGTTCCCTTGGTATCTCTAATTTTCTTGAAGAGATCTCTAGTCTTTCCCATTTTATTGTTTTCCTCTATTTCTTTGCATTGATCACTGAGGAAGGCTTTCTTATCTCTCCTTGCTATTCTTTGGAACTCTGCATTCAAATGGATATATCTTTCCTTTTCTCCTTTGCTTTTTGCTTCTCTTCTTTTCAGATTTATTTGTAAGGCCTCCTCAGACAGCCGTTTTGCTTTTTTGCAATTCTTTTTCTAGGGGATGGTCTTGATTCCTGTCTCCTGTACAATGTCACGAATGTCCATCCATAGTTCATCAGGCATTCTGTCTATCAGATCTAGTCCCTTAAATCTATTTCACACTTCCACTGTATAGTCATAAGGGATTTTATTTAGATCATACCTGAATGGTCTAGTGGTTTTCCTCACTTTCTTCAATTTAAGTCTGAATTTGACAATAAGGAGTTCATGATCTGAGCCACAGTCAGCTCTCGGTCTTGTTTTTGCTGACTGTATAGAGCTTCTCCATCTTTGGCTGCAAATAATATAATCAATTAGATTTCAGTGTTGACCATCTGGTGATGTCCACGTGTAGAGTCTTCTCTTGTGTTGTTGGATGAGGGTGCTTGCTATAACCAGTGCGTTCTCTTGGCAGAACCTTATTAGCCTTCGCCCTGCTTCATTCTGTATTCCAAGGCCAAATTTGCCTGTTACTCCAGGTGTTTTTTGACTTCCTACTTTTGCATTCCAGTCCCCTATAATGAAAAGGACATCTTTTTTGGGTGTTAGTTCTAAAAGGTCTTGTAGGTCTTCATAGAACTGTTCAACTTCAACTTCTTCAGCATTACTGGTCCAGGCATAGACTTTGATTACCTTGATATTGAATGGTTTGCCTTGGAAACGGACAGAGATAAATCATTCTTTCGTTTTTGAGACTGCATCCATGTACTGCATTTCAGACTCTTTTGTTTACTATGATGGCTACTCCATTTCTTCTAAGGGAGTCCTGCCCACAGTAGTAGATATAATGGTCATTTGAATTAACTTCACCCATTCCAGTCCATCTTAGTTCACTGATTCCTAGAATGTCGATTTTAACATATGATCACATATAACATGCCAGTTCAATCAACATGCTGTAATAATTAATCTACTATAATTGATATAGCCTGGCATGCTACAGTCCAGCGATCACAAAGACTCAGACACAACTTAACGACTCAATAACAATAATAATTGATATATTTAGATAATCTCTTGTAATCTTCATAACACCCCTGGATGCCAAGAGACAGGGATTATGAATGCTTTGTTACAAATCATAGATTTCTGGCACAAAAATTGAATGATGTGCCCAATGCCATCCAGTTTGGTAAAGCTGGTAGTTATCCAAGATCCCTCAGAACTTAACCGGTACTTCTTCCCATGGTCAGCTGCATAGCAGTAAATTAAGATAACATGTTGATCCATTTGGGGACATAATTAGAGAAGACTATTTTTTTACAGAATGTTTAATATCATAAGTTTATTTATAGGTAGAGTGATTGATTATGTAGCTCAATAGCTGAAATCAATCTTGGTATAACATTTGAGTCCCTTGGACTGCAAGGACATCCAACCAGTCCATCCTAAAGGAGATCAGTCCTGGGTGTTCATTGGAAGGACTGATGTTGAAGCTGAGACTCCAGTACTTTGGCCACCTGATGTGAAGAGTTGACTCATTGGAAAAGACCCTAATGCTGGGAAAGATTGAGGGCAGCAGGAGAAGGGGACGACAAAGGATGAGATGGTTGGATGGCATCACCGACTCAATGGACATGAGTTTGGGTGAACTCTGGGAGTTGGTGGTGGACAGGGAGGCCTGGCATGTTGCAGTTCATGGGGTCACAAAGAGTCAGACACAACTGAGTGACTGAACTGAACTGATAACATTTGAATAATGCAGGAATTTTTAAATATCATCTTTACGTAGTGGGCTTCCCTGGTAACTCAGATGGTAAAAAATCTGCCTGCAATGCAGGAGACCCTGGTTTGATCTCTTGGTAGGGAAGATGCCCTTGAGAAAGGAGTGGCAACCCACTCCAGTATTCTTGCCTAGAGAATGCCAGAGACAGACCATGGAGTCTCAAAGAGTTGGACACGACTCAGCAACTAACACTTACCTAATCTTTGTAACTTTGTAGACTTAGGTCCAATAATAGGAATTCAGATTTTGTAGTTTGACATAGTTTGACATATATAAGCGTTAAGATACCAGCTGTATTTGAAATGTATTTCTGCCTAATTATTTAAAAACAAAGTTCCCTAATTCTTGTTAATTATTTATTTAATATACAGAAAATGAAATTAAGTAAGAATATAGAATGAGAGTTAACAGACCTCCTGTTAGAATACCAAATATGCTTTATAAAGCTGCCATAATTATGAAGACCAGACTTGAAGTCTGATTTATGGGATTTTTCCTCAAGAATAAATCTAATGAAGCATGCTCAGAGATGTGTTAAAGAAATAAAAATAATAACACATTGTATGCATATAGAAAATAAAATCTTTTGGTAGTGAGAGTATATATGGGTTTTGTTTAATTTCTCTTACCCTCTATTTCCACATTTCTATACGAGTTGCCTGTTAGTTTTATTATTAAATATTTAATAAACTTGATTTTTATGGAAAAAGCAGCTCTGAACTGACCATTCTATAGCTTAGACATAATTGTAAACCCATGCAGCATTTACTTATTCCTGTCTAGATGATTTGATACCAGAACTAACTGCTCACTTTGCCAATGCTTCTCAATACCCCTATTAAATCAGGTCCCATTTTGTTATTTGAAATCATTTTCATGAGCCATCACTGGTCACTCTATAGAGTTTTCCAATTTCTGTCATATCATCACATATTATGTATCTCATAATTATAGTCACTACCTGATATTTATGTTTGTACATTATATTTTTGTCTGATAGAATTTTCATATCACAATAAGATTGTGTACAATTTTATTTATTACCACATTTGCAATGTATATGACAGGTTGAAATGTTTGGATGGCATAACTGACTCAATGGACACAAGTTTGAGCAAACTGTGGAAGATATTGAAGGACAGGGAAGCCTGGGGTGCTGCAGTTCATAGGTTTGCAAACAGTCAGACTTACTAAGTTGCTTCAGACTAAGCGACTGAACAATGAACAGCAGCAATGCATTCGGCAGTCATTGTGCACAATGTTTTCTGAAGAACTGAGTCAAAATGAATTAAATGAGTGACTGGATTAATTGGGCTAAAAGGGTACTCTCATAGGCTTTATCCCCTATCCAAATCCCAAATTTGTACTCAAAGATGATTAGGTTATTTCAGTGGACACCTTCATCCACAGAGTGGTATCTTATTGTCTTGTATCATTTGATTCTCGCCTCTGTGGTAGTGAGGGCTTTACTGGCTTCATCTTTTTCTAGGAGACACTGACCATACCAGGAAGGCATGTGAGTTGTAATCCATTTTACCTAGGAAAAATGGAGCATTTCATAGTTTATAAAGTTGTTGCATTGAAATTGGTGAATGGGAGATAAAAGCCTGCAGACTACTCTCTGAGCTAAGTCAGTCCAATAGAGCATGTTTAGTGTGACCACCAGGGATTTTTCTCAAACTCAATTCACAAGAAGGAAAATATGCAAGGCAGCCAATTTTCCACTTCAGATCCCCTAACAAAAGCTTTCAGAACTGACAGCTTATACTTTATTAAACAGAATATAAATTAATAAACACACACACACAATCTTGTGACTAATTGTATTTACTTGCATCTCAGGGTCAGATAAGAGAGAATGTCTCTGTGAGAAAACCTCTTGATTCTTCTTTCTCCTCCAGCAATTTTTGTATGTCTGCTTACTTTTGCAATCTTTAAAGAAGATTAATGCATTTTTAAACTCAAGAAATATGTATTGAAAACCTGTTGTGAGCCAGAAACTATTCCAGATGCTGGGGATACTGCACGGAAGAAAAGGAATGGAAAATCCTATGTTATGGAATCTACATTCTAGTGGGTGAAAGGAGACAAATATATAATAAAAATAAAGTATATCAGGTGGTATTAAATACTAGGGAGAAAAATAAAGCAGAGATGGGGTTATAAATTGTCAGCACAGGATAGGCCTGAAGAATAAATGCAGTGGCCCTGAGGTTGAACCATTCCTGGATGCTCAAACCAAGAGCAGAACAGCTGAAACAGACGGAGCAGGGAGGCGAGTAGCCAGAGGTTATTCACAGAGGCACTGGAAATCAGATCATAAAGAGATTCACAGGCCAATGTAAAGACTCAGCTTCTGAGATAAGAAAGTATGAAAGGAAGAGGAGCAGGTGAATCAAACATTTCTACCTGACAGGAATTGCTATTGCCTGGAATGGGGAATATTGTCTGGGGGATCATGTTTTGGGGGAAGACAGATGTCAGGAATTGGACTTTGGACATACAATTTTTTTAGAAGATTGTGAACAGTTGGTTGTATGAGTGTGAAACTCAGAGGAGAATATGCTAATCATGGGATAGAGTTGGTACTGAAAGCCATGGGCCTGGGTGAGATGACCAAAAGAAAGTAGAGAGCCCCATGAAGTAAGCCCAATGACACTAAAGCTTAAAGGTCAGAGAGAGGAAGAAGAGCCTTTAGTAACATGGGGAGAAAATCAGCACAAAGTGTAATGTCCTAGAAGCCTGCTAAGGAAGGAGTTAGAAGAATAAGGGGTTCACTCTCAGTGTTGCTAGTAGATTAGGTATGAAAAAAAAAGCTGAAAATCAACTGTTGAATTTAGCAGGATGGAGGTTCTTAGTGAACCTGATGAGAAATTTCATTTGAGTGATGGAAGTAAAAGTCTAATTGCAGTGAGTTCAGGAAAGAATGTAGAGGTGGTGACAACACTTTTGAGAAGCTCTTCTACAAAGAAGAACTAAAAAGTGAATCGAAAGCCTGAAGAAAATGTGGGCATCAAAGGAAGAAATTCTGAAGATGGAAGAATTCACAGCATGTTTGTATGCTAATGTGAGTGATCCAGTAGAGAGGGGGAAATGGATGGATAATTTAGTAACATCAGATCAGATCAGATCAGTCGCTCAGTCATGTCCGGCTCTTTTCGACCCTATGAATCGCAGCACACCAGGCCTCCCTGTCCATCACCAACTCCCGGAGTTCACTGAGACTCACGTCCATCGAGTCAGTGATGCCATCCAGCCATCTCATCCTCTGTCATCCCCTTCTCCTCCTGCCCCCAATCCCTCCCAGCATCAGAGTCTTTTCCAATGAGTCAACTCTTCGCATGAGGTGGCCAAAGTACTGGAGTTTCAGCTTCAGCATCATTCCTTGCAAAGAAATCCCAGGGCTGATCTCCTTCAGAATGGACTGGTTGGATCTCCTTGCAGTCCAAGGGACTCTCAAGAGTCTTCTCCAACACCACAGTTCAAAAGCATCAATTCTTCGGCATGATAATTGCTAGAGTGACACTCTTGAGTGGATGAGAAGAAAGATCTAAGGTACGGATGAACATGAATATTTATCTCTAGTAACAAAATGAAAACTGTCAATTAGAATGGAAATTATTGATTATTTTGACCTAGATACTAGTGGAGAGAAAGAACAGTGGTGGTATGGTGGATCTTCCAAGCATACTCCTTTCTTTCCTAAATAAAATCAGAAATAAGAGCTTCAGCTAAAAGTGAGGATCAGAGAGGTACTGTTGAAAAGTTGAGAAGGAGAAGGTTTTAAATTTTCTTCTAGAAGAACGAGAGAGTGAATGGAGGAGAGAAGAGATTGGCACACTTTTTCTATGAAGGACAAAATAGTAAAGATTTTAGCTTTGGGCTATTTGGACTCTCACAATTTCTCAATTCTGACTTACAGGGAAAGCAGCCATAGACAATATACAAACACAAATGGATATAGCTGTGTCCGCCCTACAACATTATTTGTAAAATCAGACGTTAGTCTGGATTTGGCTATTGGGGTCACAGTGTTCTTACTAAAAACAAAGCAAAACAACACTAAGGGACCATTTTAGATGAGTGGGTCAAGAAAAGCAATGCCGTTTAATACACTGTGTGTTTTTCTTCAACCGATTTTTCTGTGCTGAGTATGTGGAAAATGTGGCTTAACTAAGGTTGAGAATTTGCCAGAAAAGAGTAACCAATAGATGGAGGTATACAAAGAAATCATAATAATTAGTAGTGAAATCTAACTGGCTCATTAAAGAAGAGGAAAGGGTAGGAGCAGGGTGAAAGAGTAAAATGTTGGCAGGCTCAAAGGACTATGATTGTAGTTGCAGAAATGTTGGAGTAGGCATGTTAAAGGGAGTAAATTTTAAATGGTAGGAAATGTCCTCCAGAATAAAATAAATGGTGTTTATAATAACACGATAGAGGTGTTGGCTAATTCTATGGTGGTAATCATTATGCAACATATAGGTTTATTAAATCAACACATTGTACATTTTAAACTTACACAATAATGTATGTCAATTACATCTCAACTAAACTGGAAAAAATAAAAAAAGATAGGTGTCATTTGGTGAATGGGGTGGTTACATTGATATTACTGGGGAAATGCAGTTATTAGTAATAGCAAGGCCAAGAAACAGTGAGAGAGGAACTCTGAGGGAAGAACAGGATCTCTGGAGTAAAGAAGGTGAAGGATTTGAGAATCCAGGGAATTAGAAGAATTATTTACAAGTATATGTAACTCACAAAGAAGTGAGAGGGTAACTTTAGAGAATGACAGTATGGCAAGTGGAAAAACTCCAGGAGATAACACTGTAGAATGATTAAGAAAAGGCTGGTGATTGGTGGTGTGATTTGATGGATGAAGCTTCAATCTGTGGATGTTTTTAGGTCAAAGGGAGGGAGGCATCTGAAAGCAGTAATGAGGAGCAAAGAGGGCCCCCCTCCATACCTGCAAATATGAACAAGGGCACAAAAGGAAAAAATGAAATACACCTACTGTAGGGAACTGCAGGAAAGCAGTGTCCTTATAGGAGAATCAGGTCACAGAGAAAGAACGTAAAGTGAATGATTGTAAGAGAGGTTGAGAAGTAGGAAGTTTTGTTTGACCCTCCCTTCCCACACATAGTAGATAAAGGTTTGGGGCGTAGAGACAGGCAGGAGAAGGCCACAGAAAAGGGGATGCATACAGACAGATTCAAAATGAAGCTATGGGATTATGTGAGATTCCTAGTGACTGATCAAAACAAGAATAAAAGGTATAACGGAATTAATCCTAATGCACAAGAGAGTGGTGTGGTAGCACTTGCTGAAGAGGAAGGGGGAGATGGTGGTATTGCCCAGAAAGACCAAAACAAGGGCAGGGCTATGTACCCCAATCTTGTCCAACACTTGGTCCCTAGTTCTGGTGTGAAGCTTTGTGTCATAGAATTTTTGCCTTCTGGTCAAGACTTTCAAGAAAGTTTACAATGTGACATATTATATACTTCAATCCTCGGGAGGGATCTAATATATCAAAGCCATCCCCTCCTCCCAGACCAGGACTGGTTTCCCTTGCACTTTCTGGTTAACTCTTGGCCATGACTTGGCTGTCCCCATGGAATTGTTGGCTTTTCTTATTTTTGATAGGCAGATAATCTTCAAGTTGAAATATAGTTTTGAAAGCCATTCTTTTCAAGAATGAAGATTGTGCTGAGCTGCTTTTTTGTTCTGTGCCTTTATCTTCAAAGGCTTTGTAGAGTTTGTCCTGTTTCACTTTCAAAACATAATAAAAGCATCAGTCTCTGCCCTTCAGGTTGTTCAAAGGTGAGAATACTTTTTATAATAAACAGTGTAGTTGAATGATAATGCTTATTGGGACAAAATATTTCGCAAGGTGGGAGAATGAGCTCACAATATAAAAAATAACCTTCTGTGTCATTTGTCATCCAACCTAGGACACATTTGAGCATGAAAGGGGATGATATGAATAATTAATCCAGGACAGCAGGCACTATGTTGGTATGCTACTAAGCTCCTTTAACAAAGACATCCCAAAATATAGAAGCTTAAGTTACACAGAAGTTTCTTTCTCTGACATAATGGTTCAGAGTAAGAGTTTGAAGGATGGAGAGTGGCCCTGTTTTCTTTTATCTCCATAAGTCTAAGGGCTGATCCATCTGCAACAATTTTGCAAAGAGAAGGAAGAGAAAGCAAAGAGTGGCTGGGAGGTAATCAGAAGCTGTTTAGAAACTTAACTCAAAAACTCCTCACATCACTTCACCCATGTGGAGTGTCCATTGGACAGAAGGAAGCCATATGGCCACACTTAGCTGCAAAGAAGGCTGCTTTCTAGCTGGTGGACTATTAAGAGAAGATATTGTTTGAGATATAATTTCACCTACCTATAACAGACCAATTTACACATTGATGAGGTAAATTTTGGTGCTTCCCAGATGGTGCTAGTGGTAAAGAGACATGGGTTCAGTCCTGGGTTGGGAAGATCCCCTGGAGGAGGGCATGGCAATCCACTCCAGTATTCTTACCTGGGAAATCCCATGGACAGAGGAGTCTTGGAGCTCCTGTCCAGACCTATATATAACATAGAAAAATTTTGGTGTTGTCCATGTAGTACCTGTGGTAGAATGTATTAATCAGTTATCTAACCAACAAGCATATGGGAAGCTAAGGCAAAAATACTAAGGACTATCATGTACATAATTGATAGATGTATGTTTGCACATACATGTAAATGATGTCACATATGCATTGAAATTTAAAATTAGTAGAATCTTTACACTTATTTTTGTTCACTAGAACACCAGAAGAACACTTGGAACTTTAAATTATTCTCATTTCACCCATGAAGATGTTGGCATTTGAAAAAATTATCTAAAATCAACCTACCTAGAGCTACATGAGAGCATTATATCCAATAAAACCTCTTTTATCCATACTTCAAATTAAAGTTCACTATAATTGATGGATTTATGTTTTCTTCTTGGATAATAGAAACAATCACAGATGCTAGGATTCTAAGGACAGATGGGAATTTAGCGATCACTTGGTCAGCTATCCTCATTTTATTTTTGAAGAAATGAAGGCATAGACATGTTGAAACCTGACCAAAGTTTTTGAGCTAATTAATACTAGAAGCAGGGCAGAAATTTATCACACGAGAGTTCCTAATCCTTTTGTCTATTTAATTCTTTTTCTTGAGGAAACATGGAAACAGTGGCTGACTTTATTCTTCTGGGCTCCAAAATCATTGCGGATGGTAATTGCAGCCATGAAATTAAAAGACACTTGCTCCTTGTAAGGAAACCTATGAGCAACCTAGACAGCATATTAAAAAGCAGAGACATTACTTTGCCAACAAAGGTCCATCTAGTCAAGGCTATGGTTTTTACAGTAGTCATGTATGGTTGTGAAAGTTGGACTATAAAGAAAGCTGAGCGCCGAAGAATTGATGCTTTTGAACTGTGGTGTTGGAGAAGACTCTTGAGGGTCCCTTGGACTGCAAGGAGATCCAACCAGTCCATCTTAAAGGAGATCAGTCCTGGGATTTCTTTGGAAGGAATGATGTTGAAGCTGAAACTCCAGTACTTTGGCCACCTGATGCAGAGAGCTAACTCATCTGAAAAGACCCTGATGCTGGGAAAGATTGAGGGCAGGAGGAGAAGGGGACGACAGAGGATGAGATGGTTGGATGGCATCACCGACACAATAGACATGGGTTTGGGTGGACTCCGGGAGTTGGTGACGGACAGGGAGGCCTGGTGTGCTGCGGTTCATGGGGTCACAAAGAGTTGGATACTACTGAGCTACTGAACTAAACTGAACTAAGTTCAAGCTTTGAGTGGCAATATCAGTGACTTCTGAATGGCTGGCTCTAACTGTTGTTCTGTTTTGTACCCATGGCTTCTCAAACTAGCTTCATTGAAAAGACTAACAGGGACATATAGCATTACAAAAGAAAGAAAATGCCTTATACAATGTTTTTGCAGACCTAAGTAGCAGACTTATTTAAACACTTAAAAAATCAAGTTATAGTGCCTGTTCTTAACTTGAGTTTTCTACCATGAACTTTCCAGTGGGGAGAAATGTCTCAATGTATGTTTTATATGTTTTAAAGTATGGGAATACCTTATTTTATTGTACTTTGCTTTATTGTATTTCATAGAAACTTCATTTCTTACGGATTGAAGGTTTGTGACAACATTGTGTTAAACAAATTTATTGGCATCGTTTTTTCAACAGCATTTGCTCATTTCATGTCTCTGTGTCACATGTTGCTAATTCTCACAGCATTTAAAACTTCATTATTTTTGTGGTGGTCTGTGATCAGTGACATTTCTTTAAAATTTTATTTAGTTTTAAAATTGGCGTATAATTGCTTTACAATGTTTTGTTAGTTTCCGCTATACAACAAGAATCAGCTATATGTATACATATATCCGCTCCTTCTTAAGCCTCCCTCCTACCCCAACCCCCTGTCCAGCCCCTCTAAGATTATCACAGAGCATCAAGCTGAGCAACCTGTGCTAGACAGCAGCTTCCGACTAGCTATCTGTTTTACACATAGTAGTGTATATACGTCAGTCCTAATCTCACAATTTGTCCTACCATCTGCTTCCCCTCGTGTCCACAAGTTCACTCTCTACATTGCTATTATGACTTACTGAGGGCTCAGATGATGGTTAATATTTTTTAGCAGTAAACCGAAGAAGGCAATGGCACCCCACTCCAGTACTCTTGCCTGGAAAATCCCATGGACGGAGGAACCTGGTGGGCTTCAGTCCATTGGGTCGCTGAGGGTCGGACACGACTGAGCGACTTCACTTTCACTTTTCACTTTCATGCATTGGAGAAGGAAATGGCAACCCACTCCAGTGTTCTTGCCTGGAGAATCCCAGGGACGGGGGAGCCTGGTGGGCTGCGGTCTATGGGGTCACACAGAATTGGACACGACTGAAGTGACTTAGCAGCAGCAGCAGCAGCAATAAACTATTTTTAATTAAGGTTTGTACGTATCTTATTAGACATAATGCTATGACACACTTAGAAGACTACTGTATAGTGTAAATATAAACTTTACATTCACTGGGAAACTAAAAAATCTGTGTGACCCACTTTTTTGCAATATTCACTTTATTTATGGTGGTCTGGAACTGAACCTATGCTATCTCTAAGATACGCTGGTGAGCAGCACATGCACACACACACCTACACAAATGTTTTTGAACTGTATATAAGTTTTTTTTTTCTGGTTTTGTGTCATTTATTTCCAACATGGGTTATTTAAAGGTGCCATTTAAACCTTCATATAGTACAAGCCAATCATAACGTTGTACTTTGCCAGAAAGTTCACACAGGGAACCAGCAAGGGCCCCTTAAGAAAAAGTGCTATTCAGAGACCCAAGAATAGCATGACCACTTGCCAAGATAATGCTGAGATTAATCTCAGGAAGGAGTGAAAATTACTTAATGTTTGTGGCAGTGAGAAGTCTCTGCCCTCAAGTGGAGTCCACGTCTCCACCATCAAAGCTAAGATGCACACTGAGAGTGAAATGAGACTGTCTCCTCAAGGTTTTTGAAGATCATTTCTACCCAAGTGGAGTGTAAGCAGAATGGCTTCCAGGAAAATCTACTGCAATTGGCTTTGACACAAGTTTCCTCTGCTTTTTGTGGGAAAGAGGCTCAGACAAGTGAAAGATTTCCAGCCTTTCTGAAAGAGAGGAAAGCTACATTGCCTTTTAAAGAATAGTTCAAGAAGGTGAGAGCAGGAGAAATTTTAAAAAATAGACCTAAATGACAAAAATCACATTGTTAGATAAAAGCAGTAGAATGGAGACAGTTTGAAATCTAGGTACTGAGGAAATGAAAAGCAGGTCAAAATTAAGTGCTTAAATGTTAAAGAAACGAGCAAAGCCTAAACATGCTGTGAATGGTGAAATTGTACCTGCTTCTTATTTTTCTTTTATTGGGAGCTTATCTGTATTTTTCTAGATTTTCTACATGTAAACGAATATTTTTGTAATATAAAATACAATAAAATGTATTATATACACAGACTTCCCAGATAGCACTGGTGGTAAGGAACTATGCCTGCTTATACAAGAGACATATGAGACACAGGCTTGATCCCTGGATCAGGAGGATCCCCTGGAGGAAATGGCAACCCACTCCAGTATTCTTGCCTTGACAAAAAAGCCTGACAGGCTACACTCCATAGGGTGGCAAAGAGTCTGACACGACTGGAGTGACTGAGCATGCACGCAGGTATTATATACAAAGGGACAGAATATGCTATAGAACATAAGAATTTTCATTGAGATAGAAAGTCTCACTAACATGAGGAGTTCTTTCAGTGATTATACATTTTAAACCCAAAATTAAGATGTGTGGTTTAAAATACATTCACACAATTTTTCCTGATTTGTCGTGTGTTTATTTGACAGAGCCTCAGATGTTATACAGATTAAATCTAATTTGCTTCTATATTCAGGGAATTGCATCTGTCCTGAAAAATTTGGTGCAAATGGTGGCTATATAAGCAGTCTTCATTAAGCTACTGATTTCAATGAATGTTAAATTTATAGTCTAATAACACTGAATATATGTGGTAGACATTAAGAAATATTCTATTAGGATGAAAATATTAAGAAGACTAGAAAAGTTTAGGACTTTGCTGAAAAGATAATACAATGCATATTTCAAAGTATTGTTAATGGACACCTCAATAGTTTAAAAATACATTACTATTGTTTTTTAAAGATACTGATATTTTAGCTTATACTTTTTATTTTTTCCAACTTTATTAAGATATAATTGACATGTATTGCTATATTGTGTTTAGGGTATACTGCATAATGGTTTGACTTATATTGTGAAATGATTACCATTATAAAATTAATTAGCATTCATCATCTCATAAAGTACATCTCATGAAGAAAAGTTTAAAAAAAATAAAGAAAGAAATTGTGATAAGAAATCTTAGGATTTACTCTGTTAGCAGCTTTCATTTATATCATACAGCAAAGTGTTATGTATTCACCATGGTGTATATTATACTCCTCAGTTCAGCCCAGTTCAATCGCTCAGTCATGTCCAACTCTTTGTGACCCCATGAATTGCAGCATGCCAGGCCTCCCTGTCCATCATCAACTCCTTGAGTTCACCCAAACTCATATCCATTGAGTCAGTGATGCCATCCAGTCAAGTCATCCTCTGTCATTCCCTTTTCTTCCTGCCCCCAATCCCTCCCAGCATCAGAGTCTTTTCCAATGAGTCAACTCTTCGCATGAGGTGGCCAAAATATAGGAGTTTCAGCTTCAGCATCATTCCTTCCAAAGAAATCCCAGGGCTGATCTCTTTTAGAATGGACTGGTTGGATCTCCTTGAAGTCCGAGGGATGCTCAAGAGTCTTCTCCAACACCACAGTTCAAAAGCATCAATTCTTTGGTGCTCAGCTTTCTTCACAGTCCAACTCTTACATCCATACATGACCACTGGAAAAACCATAGCCTTGACGAAACAGACCTCTGTTGGCAAAGTAATGTCTCTGCTTTTGAATATGCTATCTAGGTTGGTCATAACTTTCCTTCCAAGGAGTAAGCATCTTTTAATTTCATGGCTATAATCACCATCTGCAATGATTTTGGAGCCCCAAAAAATAAAGTCTGACACTGTTTCCACTGTTTCCCCATCTACTTCCCATGAAGTGATGGGACCAGATGCCATGATCTTAGTTCTCTGAATGTTGAACTTTAAGCCAACTTTTTCACTCTCTTACTTTCATCAAGAGGCTTTTGAGTTCCTCTTCACTTTCTGCCATAAGGGTGGTGTCATCTGCATATCTGAGGTTATTGATATTTCTCCCGGCAATCTGAATTCCAGCTTGTGTTTCTTCCAGCCTAGCGTTTCTCATGATGTACTCAGCATATAAGTTAAATAAGCAGGGTGACAACATACAGCCTTGACGTATTCCTTTTCCCATTTGGAACCACTCTGTTGTTCCATGTCCATTCCACTTCTAACTGTTGCTTCCTGACCTTCATATAGGTTTCTCAAGAAGCAGGTCAGGTGGTCTGGTATTCCCATCTCTTTCAGAATTTTCCACAGTTTGTTGTGATCCACACAGTCAAAGGCTTTGGCATAGTCAATAAGGCAGAAATAGATGTTTTTCTGGAACTCTCTTGCTTTTTCCATGATCCAGCAGATGTTGGCAATTTGATCTCTGGTTCCTCTGCCTTTTCTAAAATCAGCTTGAACATCTGGAAGTTCACGGTTCACGTATTGCTGAAGCCTGGCTTGGAGAATTTTGAGCATTACTTTACTAGCATGTGAGATGAGTGCAATTGTGTGGTAGTTTGAGCATTCTTTGGCATTGCCTTTCTTTGAGATTGGAATGAAAACTGACCTTTCCCAGTCCTGTGGCCATTGCTGAGTTTTCCAAATTTGCTGGCATATTGAGTGCAGCACTTTTGCAGCATCGTCTTTTAGGATTTGAAATAGCTCAACTGGAATTCCATCACCTCCACTAGCTTTGTTCATAGTGATGCTTTCTAAGGCCCACTTGACTTCACATTCCAGGATGTCTGGCTCTAGGTCAGTGATCACACCATCGTGAATATCTTGGTCATGAAAGTCTTTTTTGTATAGTTCTTCTGTGTATTCTTGCCACCTCTTCTTAATATCGTCTGCTTCTGTTAGGTCCATACCATTTCTGTCCTTTATCGAGCTCATCTTTGCATGAAATGTTCCCTTGGTATCTCTAATTTTCTTGAAAAGATCTCTAGTCTTTCCCATTCTGTTGTTTTCCTCTATTATTTATCTTATAACTGGAAGTTTGTTCCTTTTGGCCATCTTCCTCCATTTTCCACTACCCCAAACTCTGCCTCTGGTAACCAGAAATCTGTTTCACTTTTTTATAATTTTGTTTGTTTTCCACATTTAGGTGAGATTATACAATCTTTGTCTGTCTTATTTCACTTACCATAATGTCTGTAACATCTATTCATATTGTCACAAATGGCAGAATTTCCTTTTGTTTATGGCTGAATAGCATTCCATTGTGTGCATATAACCATAGCGTCTTTTTTCCACTTATCTGTCCATGAACACTAAAGAGGTTTCCACATCTTGGCTAATGTAAATAATGCTGCTATGTACATGGGGTTTTTTAAAACTATTTTAATTTCTTTTATATATTCACAAAAGTGGAATTGTTGGATCATATGACAGTTCTATTTGAAGTTTTTGAGGAACCTCCATACTGTTTTCCACAGTGGCTACAAGTATACAATCTCATCAACAGTGTATGAGGGTTCCCTTTTCTCTACGTCCTTACAAACACTTGTTATTTCTTATCTTTTATATAATAGTCATTCTAATAGTTGTGACATGATATCTCATTGTGATTTTGATTTACATTCCCTAATGACTAGTGATATTAAACATATTTTCATGTACCTATTGGGCTTTTTTATATCTTTCCCGAAGAAACTTCTCTTCAGATCTTTTGCCCATTTTTAAATTGGATTGTTTTGAGTTTTTATTTTTTTGTTTTATGCTGTTAAGTTGTATGCGTTCATTATATATTTTGGATATAATATCAGATATATGGTTTGCAAATACTTTTCCCCATTCTATAGACTGTCTTTTTTACTTTGCTCATTCTTTCTCTTGCTATACAGAAACTTTTTAGTATGATGTAATCCCACATGCTTATTTATATTTTGTTTGTTCTTTAGATGTCATATCCAAAAAAACTTTGCCAAGACCCATGTCAAGTAGGTATTTTCGTATGTTTTATTCTGTAAGAATTTCATGTCTTACATATTAGTTGTTAATGTATTTTGAATTAAGTTTTGTTAGTGGTATAATCAGATCAGATCAGATCAGATCAGTCGCTTAGTCGTGTCCGACTCTTTGCGACCCCATGAATCGCAGCACGCCAGGCCTCCCTGTCCATCACCAACTCCCGGAGTTCACTGAGACTCACATCCATCGAGTCAGTGATGCCATCCAGCCATCTCATCCTCTGTCATCCCCTTCTCCTCCTGCCCCCAATCCTTCCCAGCATCAGAGTCTTTTCCAATGAGTCCACTCTTTGCATGAGGTGGCCAAAGTACTGGAGTTTCAGCTTTAGCATCATTCCTTGCAAAGAAATCCCAGGGCTGATCTCCTTCAGAATGGACTGGTTGGATCTCCTCGCAGTCCAAAGGACTCTCAAGAGTCTTCTCCAACACCACAGTTCAAAAGCATCAATTCTTCAGCGCTCAGCCTTCTTCACAGTCCAAATCTCACATCCATACATGACCACAGGAAAAACCATAGCCTTGACTTGATGAACCTTTGTTGGCAAAGCAATGTCTCTGCTTTTGAATATGCTATCTAGGTTGGTCATAACTTTCCTTCCAAGGAGTAAGCGTCTTTTAGTTTCATGGCTGCAGTCACCATCTGCAGTGATTTTGGAGCCCAGAAAAATGGGTCTAATTTCATTCTTTTACATATGAATATCTAATTTTCTCAACACCATCTATTGCAGTGGTTGTCTTTTATCCACTGAGTATTTTTAGTGCCCTTGTCAAATATTGGTTGACTTAGGCTTATTTCTAGGCTCTAAATGCTCTTACATTTTGTGTCTGTTTTAGTGTCAGTACCCTACTCTTTTGGTTACTCTATCTTTATCATAATAAAGATATGCTGTTGAAATAAGGAACTATGATGCTTCCCAGTTTGCTCTTTCTCAAGATTGTTTTGACTATTTGGTGTCATATATATGTATTTTGTATATATTTTATTTATTTTTACACCAATTTTTATTGGAATATAGTTGCTTTACAAAGTTGTATTAGTTTCTATTGAACAGGAAAATGAATCACCCATACATATACATATATGTCCTCCGTTTTGGACTTCCTTCTCATTCCGGTCACCATAGTGCATTAAGTAGAGTTCCCTGTATTGTAGAGCATGTTCTCATTTTTTAGGGGGCTTCCCTGGTGGCTTAGATGGTAAAGAAACTGCCTGCAATGCAGAAGACCCAGGTTCAGTCCCTGGGTTGGGAAGATCCCCTGGAGAAGGGAATGTGTATCCAATCCAGTATTCTTGCCTGGATAATTCCTTGGAGAGAAGCCTGACTGGTCCAAGGGGTTGCAAAGTTCTCATTAGTTATTTATTTTATACACATTATCAATTATATATATATGTCAATTCCAATCTCCCAATTCTTCCATCCCCCTCATTCCCTTTTGGTATCCAGATATTCATTCTCTACATCTGTGTCACTATTTCTGCTTTGCAAGTAAGATCATCTATACCATTTTTCTAGATTCCACATATATGTGTTAATATATTGATACAGTATTTGCTTTTCTTTTTCTGACTTACCTCATTCTGTATGACACTCTGGGTCCATCCACATCTCTTCAAATGACTCAATTTCATTCCTTTTATGGCTGAGCCTCTTGAGAAATCTGTATGTAGGTCAGGAAGCAACAGTTAGAACTGGACATGGAACAACAGACTGGTTCCAAATAGGAAAAGGAGTACGTCAAGGCTGTATATTGTCACCCTGCTTATTTAACTTATATGCAGAGTACATCATGAGAAACGCTGGACTGGAAGAAACACAAGCTAGAATCCAGATTGCCGGGAGAAATATCAATAACCTCAGATATGCAGATGACACCACCCTTATGGCAGAAAGTGAAGAGGAACTAAAAAGCCTCTTGATGAAAGTGAAAGAGGAGAGTGAAAAAGTTGGCTTAAAGTTCAACATTCAGAGAACTAAGATCATGGCATCCAGTCCCATCACTTCATGGGAAATAGATGGGGAAACAGTGGAAACAGTGTCAGACTTTATTTTTTTGGGCTCCAAAATCACTGCAGATGGTGACTGCAGCCATGAAATTAAAAGACATTTACTCCTTGGAAGGAAAGTTATGACTAACCTAGAAAGCATATTCAAAAGCAGAGACATTACTTTGCCAGCAAAGGTTCGTCTAGTCAAGGCTATGGTTTTTCCTGTGGTCATGTATGGATGTGAGAGTTGGACTGTGAAGAAGGCTGAGCACTGAAGAATTGATGCTTTTGAACCGTGGTGTTGGAGCAGACTCTTGAGAGTCCCTTGGACTGCAAGGAGATCCAACCAGTCCATTCTGAAGGAGATCAGCCCTGGGATTTCTTTGGAAGGAGTGATGCTGAAGCTGAAACTACAGTACTTTGGCCACATCATGCGAAGAGTTGACTCATTGGAAAAGACTCTGATGCTGCGAGGGATTGGGGGCAGGAGGAGAAGGGGACAATAGAGGATGAGATGGCTGGATGGCATCACTGACTCGATGGATGTGAGTCCGAGTGAACTCCGGGAGTTGGTGCTGGACAGGGAGGCCTGGCATGTGCGATTCATGGGGTTGCAAAGAGTCAGACACGACTGAGCGACTGAACTGAACTGAACTAATATTCCATTGTATATAGGTACCACATCCTATATATGTCTCATCCATTCCTATGTTGATGAAAGACTTATGCTGCCAGTTTGGTGATATCACTCCTGTGCTATAAACTTTCTTTAAAAAGCTAAAATATACTCTTTAGGAGAAATTTCACAGTTTGTGACACTTTTTAGTACCTGTTAAATAATTAGGGCTTCCCTGGTGACTCAGACAGTAAAGAATCCGCCTGCAG
This sequence comes from Bubalus bubalis, assembly GCF_019923935.1. Taxonomy (NCBI): domain Eukaryota; kingdom Metazoa; phylum Chordata; class Mammalia; order Artiodactyla; family Bovidae; genus Bubalus; species Bubalus bubalis. The sequence goes on along the minus strand of NC_059177.1, from coordinate 20,019,324 downwards.
TGCAGTAGACCTGGGTTCAATCCCTGGGTTGGGAAGATCCCCTGGAGAAGGACAGGGCAACTCACTCCACTATTCTTGCCTGGAGAATTCCCATGAACAGAGGAGCCTGGCAGGCTATAGTCCATGAGATCACAGAGTTGGACATGATTCAGCAACTAAGTACAGTACATTAAATAATTTACAGAAAATTTTATTGGAATTTATACATCCAAATGACTACCCAAACTAAACAGGACAGATGTATGATTTGATATCAACATGTCCATTCATGCAGCTCTTTTATTTATTTTTGGCTGTGCTGGGCCTTTTTTGCTAAACGGGCTTCTCTCTAGTTTTGGTGAGCAAGGGCTACTCTCTATTTGCAGTGTATGGGCTTCTCATTGTGGTGGCTTCTCTTGTTGCAGAGCATAGGCTCTAGACCACACAGGCTTCAGTAGTTGTGGCACATGGGCTCAGTAGATGAAGCTCCAGGGCACTAGATCAGTTTCAATAGTTGTGGTGAATGGGCTTAGTTGCTCCACTGCATGTGGGATCCTCTTGGACCAGGGATAGAACCCATGTCTCCTGCATTCGCAGGTATATTCTTTATCACTGAGCCACCAGGAAAGCCCACAATTCAATTTTATACTGACAGAAGCAACTAATATCCATTATTTCTTTGGAATAAAAAAGATTTTTATTAGGTTTACTCATGATTTTAAATTAATGTATTCCCTTCATTTTCTGAGGACTCAGCTACCATCCTGCCTTGTAAAAGGACATTATTAAGTCATTGAAAAGTATCTTGTTGTTTGAATACCTTCAGGGAGTTGAATCTTTTATTCACTCACTCAAGCACAAGAGCTGACTTTATTTGCTTTTTTATTGAATACTATTACTGTTATGATATTCAAACTTTGTGACTGTGCAAACACTTAAGCATTTGTACTTAAGCCATTCAAATGATGTTTCAGTTCAGTTCAGTCTCTCAGTCGTGTCTGACTCTTTGCGACCCCATGAATCGCACATGCCAGGCCTCCCTGTCCATCACCAACTCCCAGAGTTCACTCAGACTCACATCCATCCAGTCGGTGATGCCATCCAGCCATCTCATCCTCTGTCATCCCCTTCTCCTCCTGCCCCCAATCCCTCCCAGCATCAGAGTCTTTTCCAATGAGTCAACTCTTCACATGAGGTGGCCAAAGTACTGGAGTTTCAGCTTTAGCATCATTCCTTCCAAGGACTACCCAGGACTGATCTCCTTTAGAATAGACTGGTTGGATCTCCTTGCAGTCCAAGGGACTCTCAAGAGTCTTCTCCAACACCACAGTTCAAAAGCATCAATTCTTTGGTGCCCAGCTTTCTTCACAGTCCAACTCTCACATTCATAAATGACCACTGGAAAAACCATAGCCTTGACTAGACGGACCTTTGTTGGCAAAGTAATGTCTGCTTTTGATTATGCTGTCTAGGTTGGTCATAACTTTCCTTCCAAGGAGTAAGCGTCTTTTAATTTCATGGCTGCAGTCACCAACTCCAGTGATTTTGGAGCCCAATAAAATAAAGTCTGACATTGTTTCTACCATTTCCCCATCTATTTCCCATGAAGTGATGGGACCGGATGCCATGATCTTAGTTTTCTGAATGTTGAGCTTTAAGCCAACTTTTCACTCTCCTCTTTCACTTTCGTCAAGAGGCTTTTTAGTTCCTCTTCACTTTCTGCCATAAGGGTGGTGTCATCTGCATATTTGAGGTGATTGATATTTCTCCCGGCAATCTTGATTCCAGCTTGTGCTTCTTCCAGTCCAGTGTTTCTCATGATGTACTCTGCATATAAGTTAAATAAGCAGGGTGACAACATACAGCCTTGACATACTCCTTTTCCTATTTGGAACCAGTCTGTTGTTCCATGTCCAGTTCTAACTGTTGCTTCCTGACCTGCATACAGATTTCTCAAGAGGCAGGTCAGATGGTCAGGTATTCTCATCTCTTTCAGAATTTTCCATAGTTTATTGTGATCCACACAGTCAAAGGCTTTGGCATAGTCAGTAAAGCAGAAATAGATGTGTTTCTGGAACTCTCTTGCTTTTTCGATGAGCCAGTGGATGTTGGCAATTTGATCTCTGGTTCCTCTGCCTTTTCTAAAACCAGCTTGAACTTCTGGAAGTTCACGGTTCACGTATTGCTGAAGCCTGGCTTGGAGAATTTTGAGCATTACTTTACTAGGTTCTAAATCTCTTAGCTGACTTCCCCCTCACTCCCCAATATGGAATATGACACAAGTAGATGAAGTTGGCAATGTGAAAGTCATAATCTACAGAATAAGAAGAATAAGAATTATGAAGATGAAAAATATTTTATTATTTGAAGACTTTAAAATATAATCATCCAAAGGATATATTTCTTAAAATGACAGTGTTTAATATTTTTTATTAAAGTATGTTGTTGTTGTTTTAGTCACTAAGTTATGTCTGACTCTTTTTTCAACCCCATGAACTGTAGACCTCCAGCTCTTTTGTCCATGGAATTTTACAGGCAAGAATAGTGGAGTGGGTTGCCATTTCGTTTCTAAGGGATCTTCTTGACCCAGAGATCAAACCCATGTCTCCTATATTGGCAGGCAGATTCTTTACCATTGAGCCACCTGGGAAGCCCATTGAAGTAGAGTTGATTTATATCATATTAATTTCAGTTTTACAGCATAGTGGTTCAGTATTTTTACTGGTTATACTCCATTAAAAGTTATTTCAAGATGTGCTTATCTTTACTGATTACCTATTTTATACATAGTAGTTTGTATCTCTTAATTCCATACCCCTGAAATATCCCCCACCCTTTCCTCTTGCCATTGGCAATCAAAAATTTGTTTTCTATAATATGAGTCTGTTTCCGTTTTGCATATACATTCATTTGTAATATTTTTCTTACATTCCACACATAATTTTACACAGTACTTATCTTTGTCTCACCTGTTTCACTAAGCATATTATTCTCTCAGTCCACCCACATTGCTGCAAATGGCAGAATTTCATTCATTTTCATGGTTAGGTGATATTCCAATATGTGTATGTAGATATAAACATATGTTAGTACGTATACATGTACATATATGTGTGTGTGTGTATATATATATATATATATGTATACACATACCACATCTTCTTTACCCATTTGTCTGTTGATGTGCCCTTTGGTTGCTTCCATATCTTCACTATTGTAAACAGTGATCACAGTGTTTAATATTAACAAAATAGATAGTTTTAAGAGCTCATAATAAAAATGAGTATTATAAATTTGTGTTTATTACAATGGTGATAATATAAGCAAATTGTTCATGATGATATTGACATCACAGTAAAGGCTTAGAATCAGGAAAGAACTGAAAGGACATTTAATTACTTGATTATATCATATTTTTCATCTAAATTCATCTAGAGAGATACTAACATGAAGGATTTTTAATTGGACATACATGATCTTGAAACCTGACTACAAAAAGTAACTGGAAACATTGAGTTGTAACTAACTTTTAAGCCTGTGTACTTCTTTTTCCTACAGTTTGACTGGTATTTAGAAATTTTATCTGTTCAAGATAATTTTGTTTAATTGAAAGTAGTTTCTCTCACATGACGAGACAGACAATATTTTCAAGTAAGGTATTAGTACCTGCTTAATTTTCAAGTAGGGTATTGGTTCAAAATTGGCAAAGGAGTATGTCAAGACTGTATTTTGTTACCCTGCTTATTTAGCTTCTCTGCAGAGTATATCATATGAGATGCCAGGCTGGATGAAGCACAAGCTGGAATCAAGATTGCTGGGAGAAATATTAATAACCTCAGATATGCAGATGACACCACCCTTATGACAGAAAACAAGGAGGAACTAAAGAGCCTATAGATGAAAGTGAAAGAGGAGAGTGAAAAAGCTGGCTTAAAAATAAACATTCACAAAACTGAGATCATGGCATCTGGTCCCATTACTTCATGACAAATAGATGGGTCAAAAATGGAAACAGTGAGAGACTTTATCTTCTTGGGTTCCAAAATCGCTGCAGATGATGACTACAGCCATGAAATTAAAAGATAATTGCTCCTTCAAAGAAAAGCTATGATCAACCTGGATCAGATCAGATCAGATCAGTCACTCAGTCGTGTCCGACTCTTTGCGACCCCATGAATCGCAGCACGCCAGGCCTCCCTGTCCATCACCAACTCCCAGAATTCACTGAGACTCATGTCCATCGAGTCAGTGATGCCATCCAGCCATCTCATCCTCTGTCATCCCCTTCTCCTCCTGCCCCCAATCCCTCCCAGCATCAGAGTCTTTTCCAATGAGTCAACTCTTCGCATGAGGTGGCCAAAGTACTTGAGTTTCAACTTTAGCATCATTCCTTGCAAAGAAATCCCAGGGCTGATCTCCTTCAGAATGGACTGGTTGGATCTCCTTGCAGTCGAAGGGACTCTCAAGAGTCTTCTCCAACACCACGGTTCAAAAGCATCAGTTCTTCGGCGCTCAGCCTTCTTCACAGTCCAACTCTCACATCCATACATGACCACAGGAAAAACCATAGCCTTGACTAGACGGACCTTTGTTGGCAAAGTAATGTCTCTGCTTTTGAATATGCTTTCAACCTGGATAGTGTATTAAAAAGCAGAGACATTACTTTGGTAACAAAGGTCCATCTAGTCAAAGCTATGGTTTTTCCAGTGGTCATGTATGGATGTGAGAATTGGACCATAAAGAAAGCTGAGCACTGAAGAATTGATGCTTTTGAACTGTGATATTGGAGAAGACTCTTGAGAGTCCCTTGGACTGCAAGGAGATCCAACCAGTCCATCCTGAAGGAAATCAGTCCTGAATATTCATTGGAAAGACTGATGCTGAAGCTGAAACTCCAATACTTTGGCCACCTGATGTGAAGAGCCAACTCATTGGAAAAGACCCTGATGCTGGGAAAGATTGAAGACAGAAGGAGAAGGGGATAATAATGGACGAGATGGTTGGATGGCATCACTGACTCAATGGTCATGAATTTGAGCAAACTCCAGGAGATGGTGAAAGACAGGGAAGCCTGGTGTGTTGCAGACCATGGGGTCACAAAGAGTCGGACACGACTGAGAGACTGAACAACAACAACAAATTTGTACCTGCCCTCCTCCATCTTTCTCGATAGACAGATAGATGAAATAGATACACACTCATACCCATATTCTTGAACTGTAAAGAAAATGTAATCATTAAAAGGGGGGTATTTACATTTTGTTATTTTGTCATCGTCAACTATCAGAATTGTTAAGATCCACTAAGGATCTTTTATTATTAACATAAGCATGAACAATTGAAAACTTTAATATGTGAATATTTTAATCATTTAATCGAAATAAAGGCTTCCCCAGTGGCTCAGTGGTAAATATTCAACCTACAATGAAGGAGACACAGGTTTGATCTCTGAGTTGGGAAGATCCCCTCGAGAAGGAAATGGTACCTGCTCCAGTATTCTAGCCTGAGTAATACCATGGGCATAGGAGCCTGGCAGGCTACAGTCCATGGGATTGCAAATAATTGGACATGACTAACAACTAAGTTACCACCACCACCACATTCAAAATAAAAGAGTATGCTTTTATTTTTTTTAATAACAATTTTTAAAAATACTTATCAGGTAGTCATTATTTAGCCTGGTAGGCTGCAGTCCATGAGGTCGCTAAGAGTCGGACACGGCTGAGCGACTTCACTTTCACTTTGCACTTTCATGCATTGGAGAAGGAAATGACAACCCACTCCAGAGTTCTTGCCTGGAGAATCCCAGGGACGGGAGAGCGTGGTGGGCTGCTGTCTACGGGGTAGCATAGAGTCAGACACGACTGAAGCGACTTAGCAGCAGCAGCAGCAGCAGAGTCTTTTTCAATTCACCAGAGTAATACTAGAGTATATATTCAAGGGAATCCTTTATTACTTTTTCTCTTCATCTTATTTCTCTTCTACAGTATCTAATATGATGTCATCAAAAGATACACTCTATCACAGTAGAGAGATAAAAATCTTCATTTATGTCTTCTTTGACCTTAGTATAAATTACACTATATTAATGATTAGGATAGAGCATTTTATAGTATATAATTAGTATGAAATATAGCACATTATTACTGGTTAGTCAGCTCCATTATATACAAAGTATGTGTTACCCTTGAATAATAGCCAGTTATAGAAAAATATTGTATTTAGTTTGAAAAAATCTGAAAAAGTAATAAAATAATAAGAGTAATAAAACATATATAGTTTAATAATAAAAATAATTATTTTAAATTCATATGTGTATGTTGAGTTCTTTGTTTATATTCCCAATTGGAAACAGCTTTCACCTGAAAATTTTCTGTTTAATACTTAGTATTTTTGTTTGTATTGAATTATTTTTATGTACTACCAGACATTAAACATAGATGACTTACAAAAATAAAACAGTAAATGATTGTAAAGTCATAAATATGTTATTGCCTGAAATGTTTATACAATATGATCTGCATCGATAGACTGTCATGTTTGAAATCATTAACCAACTGAGCTATTACTCAGCTGCCAAACACAACTTATGTCATATTCATAGGTGCACTTTAAAAGCCATATTGACTTTCCTGTCTTTTTTAATGTAACCTTCTATAGGATGTTTATTGTCATTTTTTCCTAAGCACAAGTCTTTTTTTCCACTTTTAGTTTGAATTTAAGTAGATAGTTCTAGAACTCAACTTCATCCTTCACTTTTTTAGCCTCTTTCACCTTTCTTGAATGATTCGTACAGTGCCTAAATGTAATCATTACCTTTGTTTGCATGCTTTTTCATTGAATCATTTATTCCTGTTTTTTCAAGTTTCAAAATGATTTTTTTTAAGGAAGGAGAAATCTGTCTTTCATAAAGTGAAATGAAACTCTTGTCTTTTTTTTTTCTTTGTTTTAGTGAAAGAGCTGACACATACATTCTTTCTCCTAAGTTAACATTTTTTAAACAGGGGAAAGTTATATTTTTGATAGTGTCCTCTACTTGAAGAGAATTATTTTTTTGCATGTTTATCTAGCATCGCAAATGTTTTTGTTTTTTTTCCCTCCCATTGCCTTTCAAAACCACGACTCAGTCTCTAGAAAGGGTAATAATAGAGGAAATAGAAAGTTAATTTACTACACTTGATAATGTTAGACAAGTAATAGACTGTCAGCTAAAAGCTTACTTTACTTTTTGAAGTAATTTCTATTTTGCAAAAGAAAGACTATTAAGCAAGTTTCCTTTACCCCTCACAGGTGCTTTCTGATTGCTGTGTGTTTTTCTATGGGTGATATTAAAGTTCTTTTTTTCCTGATCAACTTCAAGAAATTTTCTTGATCCTGCTCCTATATAGGTGTTCTTATCTGTAATGTTGACCATTCACATACAAGATACCTCTGGGCTGCACATACCTTTGTTTTCATCTGGTTATGTTTTAGTACTATTATTTATTCAAGAAATTCTGTTTTTAAAGCTGACTTCTTATATAAGAAATTGCACAAAATTACTGTCTCCAAGAAATAACATTTTCTTCCACTGAACACAAAAACATCTTTGCACTAATCTTTGATGTTTTCATGTAGTTCTTTCAAGGGGAACTAATGTTGATGACTGCCTGTATTAAAGCATCTAACTGCTTCTGTAGCTTTGTGAGTTTTATAAAATACTTTATTTTGTTAGTTTTTGTTTGTTTGTTTGTTTCAGTCCATATTGTTGTATCTACATGTTGCAAGTTGAACCTGAGTTTTCCACTTCATTGATAAGGCTGTGGACAAAACATATTCCTTGGCATCATGGAAAAACTCTGCAGCCCTGGAGATGTTCAATTGACACTGTGACAATTCTAGCAACATAATTCCTTTTTTCTCTTCCTAATCTGCTAATATTTATTCATTATTGTATACTAGCTATTGTGGTTCATGAAAGGGACATAGATCATGCAAGGGATGTAAAAGAATGTCCATCTTCTTAAAGAAATGCACAAATCAATTGGAAAGGTAAGACGTCAACTTATTTAAAGGATTAAAAAAAGAAAATCAAAACTTCCTTTTCCTTGGCAGGTTTCAAATCCAGTATGTCTGTTAGATGAGTCAGTTGGGGGTAGTTAAGAATGTTCAATATTCAGTATGGATTTTCAGTAAATTTTTGGCCAATCGCTTAATGATCAGCTATTATCCTTTATGGTGAGATCTCTGTCTCTCTTTCAAGTGTTTAGGTGTACAAGTCAATGTAGAGTAGGGGTTTCCCTGGTGGCTCAGTGTTAAAGAAGCCACCTGCAATGCAGGGGACATAGATTTGATCTCTGAATCAGGAAGATCCCCTGGAAAAGGAAATGGCAACCTGCTCCAGTTTTCTTGCCTGCGAAATCCCATGGATGCGGGGGCCTGGCAAGCTTTAGTCCATGGGGTCATGAAAGAGCTGGACATGACTTAGTGACTAAACAACAAAAAAGTAAAGATCTTTCTCATTTCTATTGGAAACATATAGCACATGAGCCTAATTTTGTTTTATTTATATGTGGATGTTATGGTTAATTTTATGTGTCAAATTGATTAGGCCACAGGATGTTCAGATATTTGGCTAAGCATTATATCTGGGTGTGTCTGTGAGGATGTTTTCAGATGATGTGGATGAGATTTAGTATGTGAATTGATGGAATGAGTAAATCAGATTGTCCTCTGTAAGACATTGGTATTCTTTTCCCCTCAGACTGAACATACACCATTGGCTCTCATAGTTCTCCAATTTGTGGAGGGACAATTGTAGGGCTTCTAGCCTTCATCATCCTGTCAACCAATTTCTTATAATAAGTGTTTTTTAATGTGTGTGTGTATATATATCCCTTATTGATTATGTTTCTCTGGAGAACCCTAATACAGTAGAAATGCCAAAAATATAGCTTTTAAATTTATGTAGAGAATATACATACTATTCCTCAAAGTTTTATGTGCAATCAAATCTAATAAACATTTTATTTTTACTTATAGTATATATGACATTTATCATGGTTTTATATATAACATATACATGTTTCATATTTAAATAAGTATAATATGCTGTGTTTATATTTGAAGAATATAGAAGTATTTTAATTTTGTTCATGGTATGTATGAATATCATATATTTATGGAGTATAAAAACATATGAGTGATATATATAACATACACACATATTCTAAACCCAGTGTTCTTCAAACCTTTCTGAGGATAAAAATTATTTAAAGTCATTTTTTAAAAACAGAAAAACACATTTCCGAACTCCAGTCCATATCTACTAAATCACAATTTTCAGGAACATATTCTGGTTATCTTCATATTTAATTATTACAAAGGATTCAAAAACGGGTCTCCCAGACTCTGGATTTTTGCTCTTAATGCCATACAAAGGGATGTTGTAACACCCCTTTGGTGTTACAACACCAACACTGATGGACAGTAGCACCAATTTAGAAGAGTGAGAGACTCATGTTGATGTCATTTTTGACCAAAGCTCATTTATTTACTCAATAGCTGAATAAGCTTATGTCATGGGGCAAATATTGTTCAGGTATCAATGTGTTGCTTGTTTGCACATTATCTGGAGAGAAAATGAAAGTCTTTGTTCTAGACCAGTTCTGATGCTATACTGTGACCCAAAATGAGAATCATGAGGTGGAAACTGTCTTGATCTATAAATGTTGAGAATTTGATGCTGCTATTGCTATTGCGAGACTTGGATCTAAGTTCTACCTCTGCCACCCATTGCTTGTTTCAGACTATGACTAAGACAGAATTCAATATTTTCATCAGTATAATGGAATTAATAATTTATAAATGATTTTATTTCTGTTATTTTTTTCTAATTTTGGAAATTTAAAACTATACAAAAATTAAAGGGAAAGGTCTATTAGATGGTTATCTGCTCATGACCAGTTTAAACAATGATCAACTCATCGTCAATTTTATTTCTTTATATCTTCTTAGGGTTATTTGAGGATTGCAAGAAGTAATTCTCTCATGCATGGTGCCTGGCATATGATAGGTGCATAATCAAGTTGAATTAATTTTATTTTCTAGTAATGAACATTGAGTAATAATTTATGGCCCACTTTTCAAACCCATTTTCCATTTGTAGTCAATTTTTACTTTGAAAATTGGAGAGAAGTAATAGAAAGTAAAAAGTAGAAAATAAAAGCAGAATATTTTCTGCTATTTTTATCCACTTTAGTCAGATGCCAGAGTTAAAAACACATTCAGGTACCCCACATACAACTACTTAAATGAAACGAAGCTCATCCATCAGAACTACAGGGCTTTTCATATGGATTTCCCATGTGCCCTCTTTTTTTTTTTTTAATTGGAGGATAATTGTTTTAATTGGAGGATAATGTGGTAGTCTCTTTATCTGTGTCCTCAGTTTCTCTGCCAGCACTCTTGATGTTCTTTATCTGGCTACTGCTCTCTCCTCATCACATGCCTAGTGTAAACTTCTAGCTAATTACTACTTACTCCTCAGGACCTCTCTTTGATGTTGGTTTCCATTTTTATCTGCACCTCTATTGTGCCCTTAACTATAATGCCCTGTAACTTAAGGTTTGTTTTTTCCCCCTTATATTCTTATTGTAAATAGGACCCAAATCTCCAACAAAAAACTTTCCAGCTATTTTTCATTTTCTCATCTGCTTTCTTGGCAACCAGTACTGAGAGCCCTATGTGAGAAACACTGTCCCTTCTCTTCTCTTAAAACTTCCTTTTTGTCTCCTAAACATACCATTCTTGTTCATAATATACCAAATGTTATAAAGAGTCAAACAGACAGAAGAAGGTTTTTCTGTGACTAGATGCCAGAAATATTTTGCTTGTACAGACATAATGGATATCCAAAGAGTATGCCAGGAGTCACTGAATCAGGACATAAATTGCTGAAAGGGAAGAAAAAGTAATTTGACTGCACTTAACCTTCTTTTCTGCATTGTTTTTCTCTAATTCATCAAGCTTTGATGTACATTTTATATATGCACTCTGAGTATTGAAAAAAACTCAAACACATTCTCACACAATCACATGTCTTATGTAATTATGTCCATTTTAGCTATTTATATAAAAAGATCACAAATATGAGTGAACCCTAAGCAAAATTTTGCAGTAGGCTTTATTAATTATCAACCTCTAATCAGTACTAATTCCTCTACATCCTTCAATTTTACCCTATTTGAGACACTTACTAAGCATTCACAGAGATTTCAGTATATTTGAGTTTTTTTGTCATCTCACTTCCAAGCCCATCAAAACTTGAAATCAGAATAGAGCTAATATCAGAGCCATAACTTTGGAATCAGATACTTCTGACAGCACCAAGTCCTGACAGTTGCTATTAGTATAACCCATACTCATTTATTTATTCCCCATTCTTCATCTTAACATCTCTTATCATTTTATTTTCCTTCTCTATATACTTGGGGATAATAATAACACCTATTTCTCATAAAGTGTTGTGAGGACTACAAGAAATATTACATTCAAAGTGCCAGATTATATTTGGAGTGCAAGACACTGGGATGCATGGACTGATTCTCAACCAGTGTCTTTCTTCCCTCAGAATATATACACAGTATGTATAAATATACATAGCTGCACATTTGCATATATGTGCTTATTCATATACACACATATATAGGTACATATGTTTGAATATAGTATGCATATTTATAGTATATATATACACACATATATTTGACTTTATTTACCACACATATAAATCTCTTGCTATGTTAGAGTAAGAATGTTTGGCACTTCCCTGTTAAAGATGTTGATTGGTCATGATGTGAATGGACCTTTCTTTGATATTGTTATGGGAAGAAATCAGTCCTGTTCCCAGTATCCCTAAAAGCACACCTTACAAAGCTTTACTCACTTCCATAAAGGAAGCTGTCTCTATTGTGTTGTTGTCACATTTAATTTTTGTCTTCACAGTAAAAATGATGTTTTAACAGTGAGTGAGAAAAAAATTATTGTCTTTGCAAAAAAAAAAAAAATCATGGAACGGAGAAAGCTATTAAAAAGAGGTGTGTGGGGATATTTCCATCATTATTTGAGTTTATTTTTTAAAATATTAAGTATATCACCTATAAAACCTCATATCTGGATACTTACACTCAGAAGTGGGATTTTGAAGCTTTTTAGGCTGTTTCAGTAGCTTTTCAGGACTTCCCTGGTGGCTCAGACGGTAAAGCATCTGTCTACAATGTGGGAGACCTGGGTTCAATCCCTGGGTCGGGAAGTTCCCTGGAGAAGGAAATGGCAACCCACTCCAGTACTCTTCCCTAGAAAATCCCATGGACAGAGGAGCCTGGTGTCCATGGGGTTGCAAAGAGTCAGACACGACTGAGCGACTTCACTTTCACTCACTTTCAGTAGCTTTACATGAAGAGTTTTAATGACTTTTTGATCACTTTGATCAAACTGGAGAAAATACACCTTCTGCTTTGAAAGCACAACTGACAGCAAGAAAGATAGATTTCACTAGTTTTAATCCAAATCTTACATTAACTGGTGATTGAGGTTGGAAAATGAGTTCCATGATTTAGTGAGAACAGTCCACAAAGCCCTTCCATCAGTGGATCTGTGCATCTTTCTGAGGTTCTGAGAGTCATTACCATGAAGTACTGGAACACAGTGAATCTGAACCAGGGCTTCTCAAAGCTTTGTGACATAGTGTTAGAGCAAAATTGAAGAAAAAATATTAGATCACATACAATCCAGTTGTTGTCATTGGAAATGTTATTATTAACAATATGTCATAAAATAGCAACTTAGTGGGAAAAGTGACTTTATGTATTATTCTGGGCTTCCCTGGTAGCTCAGCTGGTAAAAAATCCACTTGCAATGCTGGAGACCCTAGTTCAATTCCTGAGTCCAGAAGATCTGCTGGAGAAGGGATAGACTGCCAACTCCAGTATTCTTGGGCTTCCTTGGTGGTTCAGACAATAAAGAATCTGCCTGCAGTGCAGGAGACCTGGGTTCGATCCCTGGGTTGGGAAGATCCCCTGGAAAAGGGAATGACTACCCACTCCAGCATTCTGGCCTGGAGAATTCCATGGACAGAGGAGACCATCAGGCTACAGTCCATGGAGTTGCAAAGAGCTGGACATGACTGAGTCACTTTCACTTCCATGTATTTTTAATAAATACAATGATATTTAAGATATCCCTTTATTCTTTATTTTATCACTGTTTTTATTTACTTATGTTTAATAAAGGTTAGTATGTTAGCACAGTTGTCTATTTATACAAAGATGAATATGTATAAATGACATGTATCTATTCAAACATTTTTATGATGATCAATTTGAAAAAAGACAAAAATGTTTCAAAACCTATTGACATGGGCCCCACAGATATTATCATCATGGTTAAACCAAGACAGTTTATGACTCCCTTTGCAGGAGAGAGAGGCTAATGGTCAAGTGAGGTCCTGTGCCTGTGTGTTTCACGGCTGCAGCATGTCTGTCCTCCCTCCATGCTTCCCTTTCTCTCCCTCTGCATTACTTTCCCAGGGCTGCTGTCACAAAGTACCATAGGCAGGGCAGCTCAAAACAGCAGGAATTTATTCTCTGACAATCCTGGAGGCCCAAAGTCTGAAATTAAAGTGTTAGTAGGGCCACGTTCTCCCTGGAGGCACTAGGAAGGTATACTTGCTTGCCTCCTCCTAGCTTCTTGTCATTCCCGGCATTTCTTGGTTTGTTACTGCCTCACTCCAGTCTCTACTTCCATCTCACATGGCCTTATTCTCTGTAGCCTTAGTCTCCCTAATAAGATCTGATCTATTCTTAAGTTATTTACATCTGCAAAGATCCTATTTCCAAATAAGGTTGAATTCACAGATACTATGGGTTGATACTTCAACACATTTTTGAGAGACACACAGTTCAACCCATTGTATCCTTTCTCTTCCAATCATTCCTTCTCTCCCTGCCTTTTCCCATCACTTCCTTACTTTTATCTAGGACCAGAGCAGCTGTTGAATTTTCTGGGATATCTCTGTTTGCAGAGAGCCTTGGACAGACATACAAGATGACGTGGAGCTCTCACCTGGGAGACGGATTGGTCTAGAGCAGGCCGTGGAAGGACAGTGTGGTATGATTCAGGCATCGCAATCTTTCTGGGCATATGTAGAGGGGAGTGGGGTTGACTACTTTAGCCATAATCACATGCATCCTTTGAATCTGGTATCTTGAAGTTTCTACCATCCGTTTCAGTCTATTAAATAGAAGTGTTCCAAAACTAACTTACTTACAAACCAGAAATAGACTCATAGATATAGAAAATAAACTTATGGTTACCAAAGGGGAAAAGGAGAGAGAGAATTTTGGAGTTTGGGATTAATATGTACACACTACTATACATAAAGCTTCTCTAATAATTTGCTTCCCAGAGCTCAGTTGGTAAAGAATCTGCCGGCAATGCAGGAGACCCTGTTTCAACTCCTAGGTTGGGGAGATACTCTGGAGAAGGGATAGGCTACCCACTCCAGTGTTCTTGGGCTTCCTTTGTGGCTCAGCTGGGAAAGAATCCGCCCACAATGCGGGAGACCTGGGTTTGATCCCTGGGTTGGGAAGATCCTGTGGAGAAGGGAACAGCTACCCACTTCAGTATTCTGGACTGGAGAATTCCATGGACTGTATAGTCCATGGGGTCAGACACGACTGAGCAACTTTCACTTCAGTTCACTTAATACATAAAACAGATAAACAACAAGGACCTACTGTATAGGACAGGGAACTATATTCAATATCTTCTAATAACCTATAAAGGCAAAAAATCTGAAAATGATACATATGTGTATATATATAATAATCACTTTGCTGTACACTTGAAATTCACACAATACTATAAGTCAATTATACTTCAATTAAAAAAAAAAAAAAGTGCTCCCATTTTCCTGGTAGTCCGAAGACAGTTTTCCTTTTGGTTTAGTAACATTTTCATGTACTTTTGTAATCTAATACTTATTGTGCAGTCTGGGTATAGATACTGCATAGAAATGTATGCCTTAATTAATATGCTTAAGTTGATGAGTTTTATATTTCTACTTCTACAGCCCTTGTGCTACATTCCATAACTTTTCCATCTTTTCCTCTCTCTCATGACAAGGTTCCTGATGCTCATTCTAGCAATACATTACCTTTCTCTCTTTCATGATTCTTATGTGTCCCCATCTTTTAAACAGTGCTTGGCCCTCCCACTTCCACTTTCTGTCTCATCTCTGTAATTCATTTCTTTCCATTATATGAGATCTATCTAGCCTAGTACCATTGTCAGTTTATCTCGTTTGCTTTTTTCCCTCCATTGATACCCAGTCATTTCATGTTTTATGCTTTGTTTCAACTGATGCTTTCGACGTGAGCATTTCAGTAATACAAATTCACTTGTAGACTATCTCTCCCCTTTAGGCCCAGGGACAATTGCTTCTTTGTCCTCCTTATCTTTGAGACTACCTCAGTATTAATGACACTCTTAATAACTGAGCCTCCTGGCCCAAAGAGATAATTTGAGAGAACCAATAGATGGCAGATATTTGGTTTTATGAAAGGCAGAAATTGTTTCCCATGGGAGAACATAGAGTTCTTTCAGTAAAAAATAGGGTACAATTTTACTTCTCAGTGCTAAAGGACATGTCTGCTATTCAGACCAATTGTTATTCAAGCTGTGACAGATTCTACCCCCTATATTGTAATAAGAGTACAATTTTTCACAAAACCCTTGCTTCTTCCCACTTTTTTTCCCCTAAATGTTGTTTCATGAGATAAAAAAATATTTTTAAAATTAGTGTATGTAAGATAGGGGCTTCCCTGGTAGCTCAGCTGGTAAAGAATCCGCCTGCAATGCAGGAGACCCTGGTTCAATTCCTGGGTTGGGAAGATCCCCTGGAGAAGGGGTAGGCTACCCATTCTGGTATTCTTGGGCTTCCCTGGTGGCTCAGATGGTAAAGAATCCAGTTGCAATGCAGGAGACCTAGGTTTGATGCCAGGGTTGGCAAGATCCCCTGGAAGAGGGCAGAGCAACCCACTCTAGTATTCTTGCCTGGAGAATCCTTATGGACAGAGAAGCCTGGGGGAGCTACAGTCTGTGTGGTTGCAAAGATTTGGACATGACCGAGCAACTAAGCACAGCACAGTGTATATAAGATAAATTTATTGAAGGAGTCTTAAATATATTTCTTTATATTTTCAACCATTTGAATCAGAAGCATAAATGATAACCTAATTTTTCTAGCCTCCACATTCTTTAATTTTTGCCTAGTTGCTCCAGAAAGGGGTGTTACCTCTTTTTCGTTAAAAGTCTCAATTCCCTATTTTACCTTGTCTTCTTCCAGGGAGCAATGTGGCTGCTGAAATACTTCTGCAGTTATTTCTGGTGTCTTATTCCCCAGCTTACTTAATACTTACAGTTCTCTACTGCTTTCTTTACTTGCCATTACAATCCTCACAAATTTTCTGTCTCCCTCCTTTATACTTGTCATATTTCCTTGGAGTGTAACAGAAAAAGCATTTTTTTTTCTTTTTAAACTATTGCTCTGTTTGCCGCATATAGCCATTCTTTTAGTGACTGTCATAAAGCCAATCTCTGCAAAGGCTTTACAGATTGAGTTCAGCAACAAGATGCTTTTCAATCCTGGTGTTTCCTGAGTCCTCACATAGTTGATGGGCTTTGTCTCAAGAATTTTGTATTTCCCTTGTCTTCACAATGGGCTATCCTGAGCTTGCAAATTCCTCATGATATATGGTAGTGAGCACATTTTTTTTTCATTGTTTTTGCCTTGCCTTTAGCACCTTATTATTTTTTTTTTCCTTTTCTCCAAAATTCATGTGCTTTCATGTATTTGGTGTTTTGTCCAGTCAGTAGTATTATAACAATAAAGAAGTGGTTAACTGAGGTCTTTACAGCGTGGCAGAACTGGATGTGAAGCCTAGTTTTGCCACCGATTGACTGGGTCACCTTCAGGAATTAATCAGCTGCTCTTATCCTTAGATTCCTCTTCACTTGTGAAATAGGAATAATAATAGTGTCCCAATCATAGGATTAGTTGGAGGATATTATATGATAGTGTTAATGACTATGCCTGACACGTGAGGAGTGTTCAATAAATGTTTACTATTATTTTTTACACATAAATCTGGGGCTTTCTCCAATATCTCCAAGTTTCTATTTCTCTAAGCAAGTGAAACATACTCTCATATTAATATTTTCTTTTGCCCCATCTTAACTTATTTGCTGCTGCTGCTAAGTTGCTTCATTTGTGTCCGACTCTGTGCGACCCCATAGACGGCAGCTCACCAGGCTCCGCTGTCCCTGGGATTCTCCGGGCAAGAACACTGGAGTGTGTTGCCATTTACTTCTCCAATGCATGAAAGTGAAAAGTGAAAATGTAGTCTCTCTGTCGTGTCCGACTCTTAGCGACCCCATGGACTGCAGCCTACCAGGCTCCTCCGTCCATGATATTTTCCAGGCAAGAGTAATGGATTGGGGTGCCATTGCCTTCTCCACTTAACTTATCTACATAGGCTTTTAAAAACTTTTTGGTTTCCTCTTACCTGGGCTTTCCTGGTGGCTCAGAGGTTAAAGTGTCTGTCTGCAATACGGGAGACCTGGGCTTGATCCCTGGGTCGGAAAGATCCCCTGGAGAAGGAAATGGCAACCCACTCCAGGATTCTTGCCTGGAGAATCCCATGGACAGAGAAGCCTGGTGGGCTACAGTCCATGGGGTCGCAAAGACTCAGATACGACTGAGTGTCTTCACTTACTTATTTACTTCCTTCCTTCCTTCCTCTTACCTAAATATGTGTATATGTATTTCTACTGTTTATAAGTAGATCTTTCTGTAATGCTTTACCATTTTTTCTTCTTTTATAAAATTTTTGAAGAATATAAAAGATAAAAAATCACCTATAATTTTGTCATGCATCTGTGTCTACACATGATTTATATGTGTGTAAGCTTGCAAAAGGCATATATATATATATACACATATGTATGTGTATACATATGTATGTGTATACATATATGTATATGCATAATTCAGTTCAGTTCAGTTCAGTTCAATTGCTCAGTCATGTCTGACTCTTTGCGACTCCATGAATCGCAGCACGCCAGGCCTCCTGTCCATCACCAACTCCTAGAGTCCACCCAAACCCATGTCCATTGAGTCAGTGATGCCATCCAACCATCTCATCCTCTGTCGTCCCCTTCTCCTGCCCTTAATCTTTCCCAGCATCAGTGTCTTTTCAAATGAGTCAGCTCTTCACATCTGGTGGCCAAAATATTGGAGTTTCAGCTTCAACATCAGTCCAACAATGAACACTCAGGACTGATCTCCTTTAGGATGGACTGGTTGGATCTCCTTGCAGTCCAAGGAACTCTCAAAAGTCTTCTCCAACACCACACATTTATATAAAAGGATATCACCCTACAACTCTACTATATCTCCAGTGACATTACCAAGAGAAAAATACTTTCCTCCACTTGATGGTGGTATCACCAGTCATTTTGTTATGCTTGTAAGTATGGCTGTCCCTTATTATCTGTCGGGGGAACTGGTGGCCAGATACCCTCACAGATACTGAAGTCCCCAGATGCTCCAGTCTCTTATATAAAATTACATAGTATTTTCATATAACTTAGACACATTCTCTCATATATTTTAATCACCTCTAGGTTAGTTATAATATATAATGCAACATTATTGCTATGCAAATAGTTGCCATTTTGCAGCAAATTCAAGCTTTGCTTCCTGAAAACTCTGAAATTATATATATATATTCTCATCCACAATTGGTTGAATCTGCAGATGTAGACCCTGCAGACATAGACAGTCGACTGCATATATTATTTGCACCCGTACTTTTGTTTTAAAACTATATTTAAAATATTCATCCCTTATATTAGTAATTAGTGCCTTTCTTTAGGCAATTTCCCCCTCTGTTTTTGCTTCATATTGATGCTACTTTCCTGTAGTTCTTAAATAACTAACTGCTTATAGTAAAAAAAAAAAAAATCATACAAGGCATATATATTTCATTTTAGAGTTTTCAAATGTTTTTCCATGTGCTATGTCATGTAGTTCTCACTGCCATGCTGTGAAATGGGAAATAATATCCCTAATTAACAAAGTATTGTAAGTCCCAGCAGCTAAATAATAGAAAAAAATATGGCTCCCAAGCTAGAGTGTGAACCTCTGAACCTCAAATCCAAACATATTTTTGAGTGAAGTGCTTAACCGTGCTCAACTATTGGTTTTATGTTTATCCACCATCTCTTGCAGCCTGACATGGAATCTTTTTATCACCTATATCCCTTTATATTGAAAATTTTCAAGGTCTTTCTTATACTTCTCTGACTTCTCCAAATTACTTTCTATCATAAGTGTGAGAAGATCTGAAAACAAGTGCAATATCTCACTTTCTTAAATGCAAAACTAGCTATATTTTTTCTAGAGGTCATTTACATTGTTCTCATTATTGAGATTAATACAGGAACCAGGAGTAAGCAGTAAAATTGTGTGATAGTTAAAATACAAGCTCCAGAAACCCAGTGCCTGATTTCAAATCCTAATTCTGAGACTTCTTAACTGGGTGACTTTTGTTTGATCCTCCATTTCCCTGTGTGTAAAGTGAAAATGGTCATACCACATCCTATGATTGTAGAAATGATTAAGGACTCAAGATTTTAAAATATTTAATGATCTTAGGCATTAATATTAAAACATTAATAGTACTTTATCTATAATGAGTGCTAAGACAATGTTAACCACTATTACTATTAAGATAAAAATAAGGCATAAGATCATCAGCTAGCTTTCCCAGGTAGTATTAAAAATCCTTCTCAGACCAATGTGGTTTTTACCAAACAGTTCTGTATATCTGTCTTACAGTAACAGATGCTAGTTCTTCAAAAAGAGAATGTCAAGATTTTACTGCATTCTCCTAGTGTTCCTATAACTGTGAATGAACTGATAAGACTGTATGTAGATATTTGAACATAACAAATTGTAGTTATACTAATATCATCAATTCATATACTCTAAATAGCCTATATATATATATATAATTTTTGCTGTAACACATTTATTTTTATTACTGTTATGCACTTTTAGAATGTTTAATAAAGAAAATTTTGATAGACAAGAGTATTACATTGTAATGTAGACTTTTTAGGATGATGGAATATATAGCTTCTGGAGAAGAGAATGGCAACCCACTCCATTCTTGCCTGGAGAATCCCATGGACAGAGGAGCCTGGTGGGCTACGGTTCATGGGCTTGCAAAGAGTCGGACACGACTGAGTGGCTAAGCACACATATATAGCTAGTGGCATAGATTTATGAAAAAAGCAAGGGCTAGTAGATGCTGGGGTTCTACTTCTATCTGCCTTTAAGTGCATGATATATTCATACAAAGGTCAATATATTTAAAGCTTCACTTCTTAACATGGCAGGTCTGAGGTAGGTGATCTCCAAAACTACTATCAGCTCTGACATTTTAGAATCTTTCTGAATATTATAGTACCTCACCTCATAATTACAATTATTGATAAGTGTGATGGGAACTGTGGAAGTGTCATCTTAAATATTGAGCTAAGTGGTACAGGAACTAGAAGACATCCTCTCCCGAGGAAGATATCCATCTACATGATTTGATACACTAGCACCTAGCAATTACCTGCTCTAACTCTCCACTTAAAACTCTGAAATACCTCTCCCCTGTTCTTAAAAATAAAACCCAATGTTCCTAAAACAACTGCTAGGCAGTATAACTGGGATCCAACCAGACAGCCAGTCTTATCTCTACCAACCTGCCACATGTTATGCTCAAGTATAAATCTCCTTTTCTACTTTGGATTCCTGCTAATGCTGTTCACTTTTCTTGGAATTTCCCATCTCCTCTTCTGAAAAACTCCTACCAGTAACGTAAACTTTAAGCATTAGTTTAAATATAGGTCACAAGCTTCTGTGTTGAACAACACAATGCTTTATGCATTAAAGACAAAATTGCACAGTTAGAATCTAGTTTCAATCATCTCTTTTTAAATGAGGATCTGGCAACATTTGGATTTTTGTTTGTACATGACAGCTGGAGCTGTTAGCTAATGAATAACCCTTTTAAATGAGACTTGAGGACCCATATAAATATATCCCTATGCACTTGGAACTCAGCTTCACTCAGGTATATCACTTGTCTATTCTTGTAGGGTTATCAGATGGCAATCTCCAGCTAAAATTTTACTTCCTCAAAAAATGTCTTTCTTTCCATCCTTAGAATAGGTACCTCTTGATTTTATGTTCCACAGCACTTAAAATAAACATTCTTCAACATATTGAGCACAACTGAAAATGATGCATTTTTACAGGAATGTAATTGTTCTAATGTATATGTCCTTTCACTAGATTGCAAGTTTTATGAGGGCCATAGATGTCTGTCTTGTCCACCACTGACATTTGTTTGTACTAAACACTTTGCCTGGTCTACGTCATGTTCTCTCTAACAATATTTGCGTGTCCAGTATAAAGGAAAAGGAAAGGAAAGTGAAGTCACTCAGTCGTGTCTGACTCTTTGCGACCCCATGGACTGTAGCCCACCACGCTCCTCCATCCATGGGATTTTCCAGGCAAGAGTACTGGAGTGGGTTGCCATTTCCTGCTCCAGGGGATCTTCCAGACCCAGGGATTGAACCCGGGTCTCCCTCATTGCAGGCAGATTCTTTACCCTCTAAGTATAAGCCAGAGACTAATTTAGTGTCTCAATAGCTAGCTGATGTATGATTGATTATTACTGATAATCTGATATAGAAACCCTAGATGGCAGCTGTAGAGTAAAGAGGCAGATTTAGATACATCAGTGGTTTCAAAAGATGCAACACCACAGAAGAAGACATCATTCTCTTTAAAAGCATGGTTTAGCTGTTGGGAGCCACCTTCTTCACTCTCTGCTCCTGTCAGAGATCTGTTTTCAGGGCACATTGTTGAATAGTGTTGCAGTTGTGTTAGGAGGATGTAAGATTTGTAGATAACCTGGCATTAATCACAAATTTTCCTCTAATCTTTATAGAGGAAACACATAGGTATGTTAACAGATTCCCAGAGAAACACACCTACCTCCCTAACATGATAGTTCTATTTTTAAGTTTAGATATCCAGCTCATTCCTTCCAGGAGCTAAGAACAATCTATTGCAATAGCTAGAGAAAATCTAGAGGGGAATCGGGGTAAAATATGCACAGGGTTCCTCGGCCTCTTCTTCTAGAGTAAAATGAAAGGAAAAAGAAAAGGAAGTAATGGGTAGAGGTCTGTGGCAAATACTCACTGTACCCTGAGGACTGTGGGCAGGTGAAGCATGAACATTGAAATTCACAGGTTTAAGGTTAGCTATTCACTACTTTTTGCCTCTTTGTATAGTTCATGGGGTTCTCATGGTGAGTATACTGGGGTGGTTTGCCTTCCCTCTTCCAGGAGGGTAAACATGAACTTGGGCAAACCCTGGGAGATGGTGAGGGACAGAGAAGCCTGGCATGCTGCAGTCCATGGGGTCATGAAGAGTCAGACATGACTAGGCGACTGAAAAACAAAAGCAAATTCACTCACTTGTCACCCCTTATCCATTGCTGAAGCCACTAACATAACTTTCTTTGAGTGTCATTGCCTTTCTCTCTACAGTGATAATTAATTTCACTTATTGGGTGTTTTCTGTGTGTCAGATGCAGTTCTGCATCCGTTTTCATTAGTTGTAGAGCCAAGCTGCAGAGGTCGGGATTTTGCCCATTTTAGATGAAGCAAAAAGACCCAGATGACGTCTGCCAGTAGAAGAGCTGAAATCTGATCCCAGGTCTTTCTCAAAACCAAGTCAGGTACATAGCCCTTATTCTGTATAGCCTCCAAAATCTATTTTAGTGGAGGTACTTGAAGTAAAGAGAAAAAGGATAAGGAGATAAATCTATGATTTATACTTTGCCCAATGCCATATTAAACATGTTTCTATACCATTCTTGTTTGGCCTTAGAATATAAAGGTTTTTTTTGTTGTTGTTTTGAGGTTTATTTTTTATTTTCTTTTTTAGCTCTTTCATTCTGTATCAGTTAGCAGTTAGAAGTTAAAGCTTCTAGATTTATCAAGTACACCAATTGTATTTCTCTTTTGGTAACCATGGTATCATTTCATGTACAAACATTTTTTAGTTAAATGAAGCTAATTGTGACAGAAAAGCTTGAATACTGTATAAGTCTCCCAGCTTTTTCTTGTAAAGAAAAAATTTCCTTCAAATTTTTGATTGGAAACATCAGACCTGCTCCCTAAAAAGATTCACATACACATACAATTTGAGTACATTTTAGAAATATTAGGCAAACAAAAGTGTTAAAAATAATGATGAGAAGAAAATGAAGTATAATGCATTTAATGTGTATGATGTACAAGGGAAATCAAATAAATTTCATGAATTTATTCTGCATCTACCTCAGTTGAGTTTAGTAACATGTGCTAACAATGAATTACAACATTTACAAAGAATTGTGTCTTTAAACCAGGGCCTCTTAACCTAAGATCCATGGGTGATTAATGCATCCCAGAAATATAATTTACTTCTGAAATGTGCCTTTGCATTTTGGGGAGGAGAGGATCCTTCCTTTTTACCAGATGGTCAAAAAGATCTGTGATTCTCTCTGAACTATGAACTAAAGATGAAGGAATTGAGAATATACTCTGGAGAGTGTTTTTTGAACTAATGTTGATTTGAAAAAATGAAGAAAAGCATATGTTGAGAAATCTCACCTCAAAAGTATTATGTATAGGAGACTTAAAATGCGCCATAATATAAATAGTAGTCATCTGTGCATCAGTTCAGTTCAGTCGCTCAGTCGTGTCTGACTCCTTGCGACCCCATGAATCGCAGCACGCCAGGCCTCCCTGTCCATCACCAACTCCCGGAGTTCACTCAGACTCACGTCCATCGAGTCAGTGATGCCATCCAGCCATCTCATCCTCTGTCGTCCCATTCTCCTCCTGCCCCCAATCCTTCCCAGCATCAGAGTCTTTTCCAATGAGTCAACTCTTCGCATGAGGTGGCCAAAGTACTGGAGTTTCAGCTTTAGCATCATTCCTTGCAAAGAAATCCCAGGGCTGATCTCCTTCAGAATGGACTGGTTGGATCTCCTTGCAGTCCAAAGGACTCTCAAGAGTCTTCTCCAACACCATTGGTGCATAGGTGATTTTTATTCTCTTCTAGTTATTTCTTCAAGTTCTTAAAGTATAATTTTAAAAATTCCCTAAAATGGGTGTTTTCTCATTATATTAGAAAAATAAATATCTTGAGTTTAAAGAAATTTAAATAAATTATGTAAGACAAAATATCTCCAGTATGTCTGTCACTACCTCCAGATTCTCCTGAGGGAAATGGACTTTCTATTTATCTAGGAACATTTGATTCTAATAAAAAAAAATTATTGTCTTCTTATTTATCTATTCTGACTAGGAATTCTTCTGGTGCACATATATCCACCATTAATATATGAATTAGATTCAATTCTTCAATACTTTACAGTTGTAGAAAAGTGGTTTTTATGTCCTCAAAGTTCTTTGTTGAAAGACAATGATCAGTGTATGGTTTCTACAGACAACCTGGTTTCTGTGATCCAAATTAGATTTTGAGAAACTTTCTCATTCTATATTGGCAGTTATTTAGTTAGGGGCAAAATATTCTGGTCTCCCATCATGTATCATCTCCTGTGAGAGTTTATACCTTTTCATTGATTTCATTTTATTTAAACCTATGGAAGTTTTTGAGAATAAAATCATATCTACAAGTTGATAATGCAATAAAAATTGCTTGTGTGTGTGTGTTAAGTCACTTCAGTCAAGTCTGACTCTTTTGAGACCCTATGGAATATATCCTACCAGTTTCCTGTGTCCATGGGATTGTCCAGCCAAGAATACTGGAATGGGTTGCCATGCCCTCCTCAAGGGAATCTTCCTGACCCAGGGATCAAACCCACATCTCTTAGGTCTCCTGCACTGGGAGATGGGTTCTTTACCTCTAGTACCACCCATGAAGCCCAGAAATTTCTTTAACTAGGATTATGTATTGGGACACTTTAAAGGCATGTTACAGAATAACTGTTTGACATTTATTAAAGTGAAAGTTGCTCAGCCATGTCCAACTCTTTGCAACCCCATGGACTGTATTGTCCATGGAATTCTCCAGGCCAGAATATTGAAGTGGATAGCTTTCCCTTCTCCAAGGGATCTTCCCAACCCAGGGATCAAACCCAGGTCTTCTGCATTGCAGGCAGATTCTTTACCAGCTGAGCCACCAGGGAAGCCCAAGAATACTGGAGTGGGTAGCCTATCCCTTTTCCAGGGAATCTCCCTGATCAGGAGTCGAACCAGGGTCTCCTGCATTGCCGGTGGATTCTTTACCAACTGAGCTATGAGTGAAGCCCTGACTATATATTAAAGTCTTTTGCTAAAAATGGCAAAATAATAGTTTGATCAGAGAATTGTTTATTGCAATCACAGATCTTTAGAATTGGAGGGGACCTCGTGGATTATCTGGTATATTTCCCCACATGATGCCCAGGTCATCACCAAGTTTTTCTAACATCTTCTTGAATACCCTGAGTGACCTAGAACATAGTGTCTTATTTGACAGGATTTGCTGGATCTTATACCTAAATTTTAGGGAAACTTCTCTAGTCAGTTTCTCTCTCTCTTTTGAGAAGTTAGTGATAAATTTTTGTCCTGCCCTTTAGGCTTATATGGAATAAGTCTCATAATTCCCTTATCCCAGATAAAAGAGAATTACTATAAATAATGGTAAACCAGGGCAAACTAGCTTAATCAAAAGTTAAGCCTTGTGGGCTCAAGGCAGGCCTGACTAACTGGACTTTGGCTCTAAATTGTGTGGCTTTCTATCTGGAAAATTCTTTCAGTATGGAATGACAGTTTTTTTCATGAGAAACATACTTAACATAATTTTAGCTGCTTTATACAGCACTATTTAACTGTATTGAATTAATCGTAAACTAAAACTAAGTTGGCATTTTTCTTCAAGTATTTGTCTTACTTATATAAATCTTATCCTTTGTTTATGATTTTCCTTTTGGAACCAAATAATGGAACGTATAATTATTATACTTGTCTCATATAGAATATGATTATAACTAATACATATCTTCTGGGATTCTTATGCTGCCATGTATTACATTAGCTCTTCCTCTCTGGATTGAATCATTTATACATTCATCTCTACATGAATTATGCCCTTAAATGATATAATGTACATTTGTTGCTGTTGTTTAGTTGCTAAGTTGTGTCCAAATCTTTTGTGACCCCATGCACTGTAGCCCACCAGGCTCCTCTGCCTGTGGACTTTCCTAGGCAAGAATACTGGAGTGAGTTGCAATTTTATTCTACAGAGGATCTTCCTGACCCAGGTATTGAACTTGTAAAGACAGATTTTTTACCACTGAGCCACCTTGGAAGCCATAATGTACATAGTTTACCTAACATTAGACCTGATAAAGTCAAGGGATATTTTAAGCAAACTATGCAATCATTCAAACCATCATTAAATGGTTGAATGTGATAGAGCAGAAAAGAAGACTCTGCCATAAGATTTTACTCTTGTAAAATGTGAATCTGACATTCAACCATTATTGAAACTTCAGTTTTAAGGCTTACCAAGGCTTTTTTTTTTTTTTTGCCAGCTTGGCATGAAACAAAAGATTAATCAAAAGCCTGGCTGATACACAGACACACACTTACATATATATATGTACGTTTCCTTTTCCAAAATTATTTTATTTTACTTTTCAAATGGAAAATATGATTTATTTTATACTAGGATGACTATTACTTGCAGTCCTACTTTCTTATTTGGCACAATATAAGCTATTAATATTTGATTCAGAGAAAATGGAAATGAGTTAAGATGACGTTTTAGTTCCAGTTTTCACCTTCCACTCATTCGAGGTGCTTAAGAAATGTCTACTTAATAATTTATATGCTGAAAAATGATGCTAGATTCCTAGTCTGTGGTTTATGAGATTTGCTTTCTAGGCATCCATCTAACTCATTCTTCTAGTATCTATTTGACTCTTTATGAGTACACGGAGGTTACGCTTGTGGATGCTGTGATGTTCTGCCCACAACCCCTTCAGTATCTTACTTATTCCCCATAGCTATTGTATCTGCTGCTGGCAAACTTCCCCCATCTGTCAGCCTAGACCAGAACTTTTGCTCAGCTTCTCCCAATGTCATTGTCTTTCCTAGGGGTCAGCCTTCATCCAGTGATTCTTCCATACCGGAGTATCAAGATAAACCCTCCTGTGACAAAGGAGCAAGACTGAGGAGTCCGCCTAGCCTGGGAGCTCTCCATGGTACCAGGCAAGGTCTTCGTTGTAACTACTCGGTCTTCAACTTCTCTTCTGCCATTCCTCCTTCCTTCCTTTCTTTTTTAACAAGTGCTGACCCCAAGAACAATCCATAATAAATTTTTGTTCATATTACTCCCCATCTCAAAGTCTTCTGAGGGCACACAAATTGGAACAGTTATCCAATCTAAGTCAGATTTCTCATGTTGAAGTTCTAGATTTCTCATGTTGAAGTTCTCAGAGCAATGAGTAAGTTTATGTAGACCAGACAACTTCTAGTCCATTTCTCTTCTCTAACTCTCTCTAGTCTTACTTGAAATTAGCTGTTTCTTGAATGTTTCTCTTAAAATTTTCTAGTCATGTCTGAGAATACAAAAGTGGTTTTAGATCACTAGAGAGAATCTGTACTGGACAGCTGAAGAGAAATATTTCCTGAAAAATATGAAAATTTTGTGTTTTACTATCTCAGTGGAATGTTGACACCATTGCTGAATAAAGATAACAAGGTGTGGGATATAGAGAGTCTTGTTACTGGAATATACTATTTTTATTGATATTATTTATGGTTGTCATACTTCTCTCAAAAATCAATACCATTTATTCAGTTAATAAAAGTTATTAACATAATGCCATGTATTCAGTAAATACTTTTGAAACTATTAGAATCAATTAAAACTCCAATAGCTGTTTATAAAATAATCTATAATTTTCATAGGTTATGTCAATAGACAGGTTGAAGATAAGGTGGCAGTAAAAGATCTTATCCAAAATAAAATCCAAATGTAAAATCTCTAATAAATAAACATAAATGAAATCTGAAGGACTTATATGAAGGAAACTGTAAAGTTTCATTGAGGTA
Source organism: Bubalus bubalis (assembly GCF_019923935.1). Taxonomy (NCBI): domain Eukaryota; kingdom Metazoa; phylum Chordata; class Mammalia; order Artiodactyla; family Bovidae; genus Bubalus; species Bubalus bubalis. Next base: position 19,991,058 of record NC_059177.1, on the reverse strand, counting down.
CATGAAAAAAGAAAGATTTGCATATGTAAGGAGACAAAAATTATGATTGGAAGGATTCCATTTTGGAAAGAAATCAATGTTCCTTTTAATTAATCTAGTCAATATTTGTACAGGGATCAGAGGATGATAAAAATTTGATGCATTTTTATGGGACAAATTTCAGGTAGATTAACACCTGTGGAAGAACACTCAGACATTCATATTCAGAAGCAGGCAAGTCATGAGTGGAGAATTTTCAAAACATATATTAAAATACATGGGGGTTGGTTACTTAATAAATGTAGTATTGATACTAAAAACACATACATTTAAGTGATAGCTGCTGAAAAGATAATAGCTGATGAATGAAGCATTTCAAATTGGTAAGGCAAATGCTTTGTAGACAATTATCTTGTCATTTATGAAAACTGAGAAATATCAATAACCTCAGATACGCAGATGACACCACCCTTATGGCAGAAGGTGAAGAGGAGCTAAAGAGACTCTTGATCAAAGTGAAAGAGGAGAGGGAAAAGGTTGGCTTAAAGCTCAACATTCAGAAAACTAAGATCATGGCATCTGGTCCCATCACTTCATGGCAAGTAGATGGGGTAACAGTGGAAGCAGTGTCAGACTTTATTCTTTTGGGCTCCAAAATCACTGCAGATGGTGACTGAAGCCATGAAATTAAAAGACACTTACTCCTTGGAAGGAAAGTTATGACCAACCGAGATAGCATATTCAAAAGCAGAGACATTACTTTGCCAACAAAGGTCCGTCTAGTCAAGGCTATGGTTTTTCCAGTGGTCATGTATGGATGTAAGAGTTGGACTGTTAAGAAAGATGAGAACCAAAGAATTGATGCTATTGAACTGTGGTGTTGGAGAAGACTCTTGAGAGTCCCTTGGACTGCAAGGAGGTCCAACCAGTCCATTCTAAAGGAGATCAGTCCTGGGTGTTCATTGGATGGACTGATGCTAAAGCTGAAACTCCAATACTTTGGCCACCTCATGCGAAGAGTTGACTCATTGGAAAAGACCCTGATGCTGGGAGGGATTGGGGGCAGGAGGAGAAGGGGACAACAGAGGATAAGATGGCTGGATGGCATCACCGACTCGATGGACATGAGTTTGAATGAACTCCGGAAGTTGGTGGACAGGGAGGCCTGGCATGCTGAGATTCATGGGGTCGCAAAGAGTTGGACATGACTGAGCAATTGAACTGAACTGAAAGTTGATCATTTAATCTTATTTCTTAAATAACTTGTATTCAGGGCTACCATTACCCTTGTGAAAGATGCTGAGCATAGTGACTGGAAGTGGGCAGAAGAGGGAATTTTGGGTTTTAGGTGTGAACCCAGAAGTGTCTGAATCTAAATGATGATTACATGTGTTTTCATTTTTTGATAATTCCTTGAATTGTCTCATTATGATCCATAGCTCTTTAATCTATATGTTGTTGTTTTTAGTCACTAAGTGCAACTCTTTTGTGACCCCATGGACTGTAGCCTACTAGGCTTCTCTGTCAGGGGATTTTCTAACAAGAATGCTGGAGTGGGTTGCCATTCCCTTCTCCAGGGGATCTTCCTGATTCAGCGATTGAACTTGCATCTCCTGTATTGTAGCCAGATTCCTTACTGCTGAGTCACCAGGGAAGCCATATGCAATATTAATTAATTAAAAGTTAATTTTAAAAAGTTAAAAAAGAGTTTGAATATCTACTGCATATAGGAGTATATCCATTACAGAATCAGGCAGATTTTGGCACTGAGGATACAGTAGTGCAAAAGCAGACAAACTCAAAGCCAGTGCTTCCTTTTCACATAGGTATACTCTATTATCATTGTGAAAAATCTAATTTAGATTGAATTCCTAAGATTAGCTTTATAATTTAGATAATATAGAGCACTTTGTTATTCTCGTGTCATTTTTATGATTTAAATTGATGCTCAGAAAAGAAAAACAGCTTGTAAGAAGTGGAATTTTAGTTTAAAAATTTATTTTTAATATACTATATGATGTATGTCAAAACAAAAATTTATATACCTCTGCCAGGGTCCAGCCCCGGTGGACCCAGGGAATTAGAAGCGGGGACAGCGTCGGCGAGGATCAGGAAACAATGTTTAATTAAACGCCAATTAAGGATATAAAGAGTGGTTAAATAAGGATAGCTCAGTGAGGAAATTCAGTGGAGAAAAGAGGCTGAATAATTCAGCCAGAAGGTGAGAGAAAGAATGACATGGGGAGACCAAGTTTCGGTGAACAAGGCCCGCACTTTATTTTCCAAAGTAGTTTTTATACCTTAAGTTATTCATAGAGGATAATGGGGGAAGGGGTAGAGTCATGCAGTAAGCCAGGCTTTCTTCCTGCAAACTTATCATATGCAAAAGTGTAGGTGATTTGCATCATCTTCTGGCCCGGAGGCCTGTTAACATTATAAGACCCTTTCTTCAGAAAACTTATTTTTCTCTAAAGGTGATTAGTCAAGCGCCACCCTCCAAAAGCATTAGATAAAGTTGCATTCCTAAAGGGCAAAGGTGTGGTGGGCTATAACAAGAAAAAGAATTAACTCAAGGGTCCCAGGTTACAAACATTAAAGCTACTACTTACACCAATTATATCAATCAATACACTGCCAGGGACACAGCAGGTAAGGGATATGGAGACTTAGCAGCAAACATTGGCCCAACAAGTGAAAAACCCTTCATCAATACAATTTCTAATCAATCTTTTAACTGCTCAAAGGAATCTGTATTTAGACAGTTTAGAACATCTCATGCCTCTCACAGTTGGGAGGCTCTGAACAATCACATGTGGCCAGAAGAACCTATTCAGGCAGGCTAGAGGACTTCCAAAGGAGTTTGTAGGTTGAAACACTCTTGTCACGCCCAGGAACTTTATCAACTGGAGCTGTAAGTTAACTCTTTTTCAGAGAGAGGTGGTGGGGGACAGTCCCCCCGTAAAGTCAGAGGTGTAGGTGAGAGCACAAAGCAGAAGGTAGGCAGACTCTGGTTTTGGGGGTACATGCTCGAGAATTTCCAGGGGGACTCCTGAGGCTCAATCCCGCCTTTGCGTATGCCAAGCCTCCTTCCTCATGACCTTTGCCACGGGCGGAGCTCGCTCCCAGCATACCTCATCCATGGTAACTGTAATATGGTAAAAACATAAAAATTAGTCAAAAGTTTAAAGTTGTTTTAATTTAACAAACAGACCTAAATACACTAGTTTTCATGTTCTCCTTTAAAACTGTGATCTTCTCAAAAGTAAAGTCAAATTCTATTTCTCTGAATTATAAAAAAATAATTGGTGTATAAATATTTGTTCAGTCACACCTTATATTTAGAAAATATTTCTTGAACTTAACATTTCACTGTAACATTCAGTTTCTAACCTTTTATATATTAATTCTCATAAATCTGGTCTCAAACAAAGTAATTGTGAATTTTTTTTCTACCTTAATAAATTGGCTGTTGGTTTTGTTACTGTGCCATCAGACAAGCTCATTTACCATGGTAAGTTCTTATGAGTTTATAAATCTCTAGCATGAATTTATATTTCCCTATGTGTTGACATATGACATTTCTATCTTTCCTAAATAATTAAGAAATTCTTCCAGCTCAGAAGAAAATATTATATGTGTAATAGTCAGATAATTTAGCAAGTTCCAGGCACTTGTAAATTTGTGAATACTCATTGATTGAATTTCCATTTCCATTCTGTATTATAGCTTTAGTCAAATTGATTCATTTCCATTCAGTTCAGTTCAGTTCAGTTGCTCAGTCGTGTCCTACTCTAGTATGCTGGCCTACCTGTCCATCAACAACTCCCGGAGTTTGCTCAAACTCATGTCCATTGAGTCGGTGATGCCATTCTGCCATCTCATTCTCTGTCATCCCTTCTTCTCTCACCTTCAATCATTTCCAGCATCAGGCTCTTTTCAAATGAGTCAGTTCTTCGCATCAGGTGGCCAAAGTATTGGAGTTTCAGCTTCAGCATCAGTCCTTCCAATGAATATTCAGGACTGATTTCCTTTAGGGTGGACTGGATGGATCTCCTTGCAGTTCAAGGGACTCTCAAGAGTCTTCTCTATCACCACAGTTCAAAAGCATCAATTCTTCAGTGCTCAGCTTTCTTTATAGTCCAACTCTCACATCCATACATGACTACTGGAAAAACCATAGCTTTGACTAGAAAGAACTTTGTTGGCAAAGTAGTAACTCTGCTTTTTAATATGCTGTCTAGATTGGTCATAACTTTTCTTCCAAGGAGCAAGAGTCTTTTAATTTCATGGCTGCAGTCACCATCTGCAGTGATTTTGGAGCCCCAAAAAAAAGTCTCTCACTGTTTCCCCATCTGTTTCCCATGAAGTGATGGGACCAGAAGCCATGATCTTAGCTTTCTAATGTTGAGTTTTAAGCCAACTTTTTCACTCTCCTCTTTCACTTTCATCTGGAAGCTCTTTAGTTCCTCTTCACTTTCTGCCATAAGGGTGGTGTCATCTGCATATCTGAGGTTATTGATATTTCTCCCGGCAATCTTGATTCCAGCTTGTGTTTCATCCAGCCCAGCATTTTTCATGATGAACTCTGCATATAAGCTAAATAAGCAAGGTGACAATATACAGCCTTGACGTACTCCTTTCCCAATTTGGAACCAGCCTGCTGTTCCATGTCCAGTTCTAACCGTTGCTTCTTTACCTGCATACAGATTTCTCAGTAGGCGGGTCAGGTAGTCTGGTATTCCCCTCTCTTGAAGAATTTTCCAGTTTGTTGTGATCCACACAGTCAAAGGCTTTGGCATAGTCAGTAAAGCAGAAGTGGATGTTTTTCTGGAACTCTCTTGTATTTTGATGATCCAACTGATGTTGGCAATTTGATTTCTGGTTTCTCTGACTTTTCTAAATCCACCTTGAACATCTGGAAGTTCACGGTTCATGTCCTGTTGAAGCCTGGCTTGGAGAATTTTGAGCATTACTTTGCTAGCATGTGAGATGAGTGCAATTGTGTAGTAGTTTGAGCATTCTTTGGCATTGCCTCTCTTTGGGATTGGAATGAAAACTGACATTTTCCAGTCCTGTGGCCACTGCTGAGTTTTCCAAATTTGCTGGAATATTGAGTGCAGCACTTTCACGGCATCATCTTTTAAAATTTGAAATAGCTCAACTGGAATTCCATCACTTCCACTTGCTTTGTTCATAAAGATGCTTCCTAAGGTCCAACTGACTTCACATTCCAGGATATCTGACTTTAGGTGAGTGATCACAGCATCGTGTTTATCTGTGTCATGAAAATCTTTTTTGTATAATTCTTCTGTGCATTCTAGCCACCTCTTCTTAATATCTTCTGCTTCTGTTAGGTCCATACCATTTCTGTCCTTTATTGTGCCCATCTTTGCATGAAACTCTAATTTTCTTGTAGAGATCTCTAGTTTTTCCTTTTCTATTTTTTTCTCTAATTGTTCCTCTAATTGTCCTCTAATTCCTCTATTGTTTTGACTAATTGACTAATCAATTAGTCAAATACATTAATAACTTCTTATATATCAATTTGAGTTATATCTCTCTTCCTGGCTTTATAATATCCAGAAACATCCCTTTGAGATATGTACTTGGATGTCTGTTGTAATCCATCTGGTCCACCTGCCCCGCCCTCCCTTTCATTGGTCGTACCACATGGCCTGCAGGATCTTAGTTCCCAGGGGTAAAACCCACACCCTCTGCAGTGAGACCCTGAGTCCTAACCACTGGGCTGCCAAGCAGTTCCCCCATCTAGCCCTTGTGCCATACTGCTTCCTGTAATCTTCCTGCCTAAATTGATTACAGATAATTCCCTGTGCCAGACTTAATGCTCAAAGCCATTCTCTGACACTACCTCACCCATGCCAGCACTTAGGCTCCTGAATGCTATCTTGTCACTTACTTTGTTAGTTTCTCACTAATTATTTGCTTTTGAACATCTGTAACTCAATAAACATTGTGTTGTTGTGGATAGCCAGAATTTTATAAAGCAGAAAAAAACCGATAGAGTTTGGGCTCCACTAGGTTTACAGTGCCAAGATTAATGAAATCAAAATAGATGAATATATAACTAAATTATAATAATAAAAATTGTCTTACCAAAAATAAAAGTATGAAATATTATGGTCCCAGAGTGGCAATATGAGAAATAAATTACCTCTTCCTAAATTATTGATAAAATATTTCTTAAATTTATAAAAATTGCTTACATTAGCTCTAAAGGAAATGTAATTTAAAATTTGTTTGCTTACAAAGTTAGTAATTCTTACTCAAAGTAAATAAATCAGTGGAAAGTCTTTTTTCAGATTGCACACCCCATATTCTTAAAAATTCTATTTTTATAAATATGGGACTCTGAGAAGGAAAGTTAAAAATTACCTTGTACAATAATCCTCCTTATGTTAGACTCGCATTTTTCCTTTCCTAAAAAATGCCCATTGTTAGCAACAATCAACCTTAATTAAAGGAGTCTTTTTTTTTCCCCTTTAGTTTAAATCCTGGCTGCACCACTTACAGCTGTGTGACCTTGAGCAAATTACATAACTGTTTTGTGCTTTAGATGTCACATCTATCAAGCAGGGTAATAACAACATCTATCTCAGAGAGAAAATGCATTAAATAAGATAATATATGTAAAGTGCTTACAGTAGTGCTTAACACAAAGTGAATGCTCATTAAAGGTTATTTATAATTTATTGTTATACATAACAATCCATCCCCTGTAAGTAAGCTGATCTAATTCCTTCTTCCATTCTGCACACAACAGAAAAGGCTAACACCCACTATTTTGACTGAGATTTAGCCTTTCAAGTTATTTATGTGCTACCTCTTTTGTGACCTTTACTATACACAACCAATGCCTGCCTTTCCAAAATTCTATCAGACAAGGATATTTCCCTGCCAAAAGCACTCAAAAATAATTTGACAACACACTGAGTAAAATCCACATGATTTAACCATGTCCACCATAGTCTATATGATATAACCTCTGCCTGCATCTCCGGTCTTGCCACCCACCCATTGTTTATGGCAATCCATACTCTGGTATTTCATTTTCTCTTCTCTAAAAGTGAAAGTGAAAGTCACTCAGTCATGTCTGACTCTTTGTCACTCCATGGAATTCTCCAGACCAGAATATTGGAGTGGGTAGCCTTTCCCCTCTCCATGGGTATTCCCAACCCAGGGATTGAACCCAGGTCTCCTGCATTGCTGGCAGATTCTTTACCAGCTGAGCCACAAGGGAAGCCCAAGTGGCATATGTTAATCAAGAGTAGAATTCCAAACAAACACTTCAGTCTAGTGCTCTTGGTATTGGAGTTGCCAAGAAAAACATGATGCACTGAAGCATTGGGTGAAGCAATATTCACATAGCGATGAGACAAAGCAAGACTAGCTTCAGTAGTTTGTCCCCCATGGCTGGCAGGTCCTTCTTAGCAGTTGACACAGGACCACTAGCCTGCATACATCTCTTTTATGCCACAAAACAAAGAGCCATGCCCCTTTCCCCAAAGAAAAAGAGATGGCAGTGGGGCTGTCCAGGTGCCATATCACACAAATGCTTAAGCACAACATAGAACACACATTGAGTCTGAATCAGGGAGAAATTCCCACACAAGGTGACAAGCCTAGCATAGGTTGTCAGGATGCTTTCTCTTGTTAAGGAAGTGTTTCAGCTCTCCCTTTCGTGGAGGTCAAAAGACTGCAGGCATAGATAGTCTTTTCTGACAAAGGTCCATTTGCAGTTGCTATTTCTTAAGCCTGGAAATATTATCTATAGCTAGAATTATGAGTTGCTGGCAGATACTTAGACAATCAGTGGATAGAGATGGCGGGAATGGATTCTATTCCTAACCTCTGTTCTTGGTGATAAAGGTCTATTATACATAAGCATACCTGTTGGCCTTTCTCTTAAAGCAAACTCTTACAACCTCTTATGTATTAGTTTTTCTTTTATTCAGTGGATCCATTTAGTAAAATGGTTTCTCATCTATCAAGTTAAAAGAGTAAGGCTCTGGAGGAAAGCTATTCAGTATTTATTCTGCATTCCCTTCACATAGGATCTATTTGACATTAGACAGTGCCTCTTAATAGACTCCATTTCTTTATCTGTTAATCTGCTAAATGAGTAGGATAACATTGGCCACCTGAGTGGTTCTATTTGCGCATTAGGTGTCAATATATTGCTGCTATTGTTATAACGTAAGATTCATAAATTTGAGGGTAAGTGCTTATTCCAGTTCTTCACAGGAAGAAACTGAGACCCAGAGATATAAAGTAATTTGACTCAAGTCTCCTAGGCGGTAGGTGATACAAATAAATGACTCTTTTCAGCTTCTAAATTTAATACTGTGAGTGTAGGATAGTTGTTTCCACTGAAGTGATTCATTTTTTATAGCAACATCTACGAAATATTTGACTGCCATTTTGCACAAGGTCCCATTAGCAAAGAGAATATTCAACTGCAAACTAATGTGTGGATGCAGAAAAATATTTCTACCAGGACTTCTGGTAGGTGCCCTCAAGATCAATTTAAAATGTGGTAAAACTTATACTTTATATAGAGATAATTTTATATCCTATTTCCATTAAAGGAAGTTATTCTTTTGGCACTTATAGACTTCTGTTTCCAGGAATGTAGAATAGATGTACTTTTCCCTGTTTCTTCCACTAAGTGTGTGGTTATTAAAAGGCAATATAAGGGAAAATTCTTGTGATGATAGAAAAGTTCTGTATCTTGATTGTTAGTATGCTGGTTGTCATGTTTTACTGTAGCATTGCAGTGCATTACCATTGGTGGAAAATGGGTAAAGAATATAAGATATATGTCTAAATTATTTCTTACAACTTCATGTGATTCTATTATTTCTACTAAAATAAAAAGTACCTCATTTAAAAATACAATGGCATAGTATTAGTATAAAAAATTTAACAGCTTAATATATAAATAAAGTAATAAACTATCAGCACTCCATTATAAAAGTATATCAAACATGTCTGGGTCATATAACAGAGTCCAGTAAGTATTAACTTTGTGACACAGAGTAAGGTAATCACTTTCTACAATTGTTTGTCTCCAGTATCAAATGCGAACCATATTTCTACTTATGAAATTAATGTCTACTAATGAAATTAATATATACTTGTGAAATTAACCATATGTCTACTTAATAATATTAATGAATATTGAATGAGACAATGCATCATCTAAAACACACTGCCCAGTTTCTTCAATTTATGATAACTATACTCACTCTTCAATTTATGATAACTATATTCAATCACAGATGGTCAATACAGAAATTGGATTGATTATATTCTTTGTAGCCAAAGATAGAGAAGCTCTATACAGTCAGGAAAAACAAGACCGGGAGCTGACTGTGGCTCAGATCATATACTCTTTGTTGCCAAATTCAAATTTAAATTGAAGAAAGTAGGGAAAACCACTAGACTATTCAGGTATGACCTAAATCAAATCCCTTATATTATACAGTGGAAGTGACAAATAGATTAAAGGAATTAGATATGATAGTCAGAGGGCCTGAAGAACTATGGATGGATGTTCATGACATTATACAGGAGACAGGGATCAAGACCATCCCCAAGAAAAAGAAATGCAAAAAAAACCCAAAATAGCTGTCTGAGGAGGCCTTACAAATAGCTATGAAAAGAAGAGAAGCCAAAGGCAAAGGAGAAAAGGAAAGATATACCCATTTGAATGCAGAGTTCCAAAGAATAGCAAGGAGAAATAAGAAAGCTTTCCTCAGTGATCAATGCAAAGAAATAGAGGGAAACAATAGAATGGGAAAGATGAGAGCCCTCTTCAAGAAAATTAGAGATACCAAGTGACCATTTCATGCAAAGATTGGTACAATCAAGGAGAGAAATGGTATGGACCTAACAGAAGCAGAAGATATTAAGAAGAGGTGGCAAGAATACAAAGAAGAACTGTACAAAAAAGAGCTTCATGACCCAGATGACCCATGATGGTGTGATCACTCACCTAGAGCCAGACATCCTGGAATGCAAAGTCAAGTGGGCCTTAGGAAGTATCACTACGAACAAAACAAGTGGAGGTGATGGCATTCCAGTTGAGCTCTTTCAAATCCTAAAAGATGATGCTGCGAAAGTGCTGCACTCAATATGCCAGCAAATTTGGAAAACTCAGCAGTGGCCACAGGACTGGAAAAGGTCAGTTTTCCTTCCAATCCCAAAGAAAGGCAATGCCAAAAAATGTTTAAACTACCACACAATTGCACTCATCTCACACTGTAGCCAAGTAATGCTCAAAATTCTCCAAGCCAGGCTTCAACAGGACATGAACCTTGAACTTCCAGATATTCAAGCTGAATTTAGAAAGGGCAGAAGAACCAGAGATCAAATTGCCAACATCCGTTGGATCATCAAAAAACAAGAGAGTTTCAGAAAAACATCTACTTTTGCTTTATTGACTATGCCAAAGCCTTTGACTGTGTGGATCACAACAAACTATGGAAAATTCTTCAAGAAATGGGAATACCAGGCCACCTGACCTGCCTACTGAGAAATCTGTATTCAGGTCAAGAAGCAATAGTTAGAACTGGACATGGAACAACAAACTGGTTCCAAATTAGGAAAGGAGTATGTCAAGGCTATATATTGTCACCTTGCTTATTTAACTTATATGCAGAGTACATAATGAGAAATTCCAGGCTGGATGAAGCACAAGCTGTAATCAAGATTCTGTGAGAAATCAAAATGCCCTCAGATATGCAGATGACACCATCTTTATGGCAGAAAGTGAGGAAGAACTAAAAAGCCTCTTGACGAACTTAAAAGAGGAGAGTGGAAATGTTGCCTTAAAACTCAACATTCAAAAAAACTAAGATGTTGGCATCTGGTTGCATCACTTCATGACAAATAAATGGGGGGGAAATGGAATTAGTGAGAGACTTTATTTTGGGGGGCTCCAAAATCACTGCGATGGTGACTGCAGCCATGAAATAAAAAGATGCTTGCTCCTTGGAAGAAAAGCTAGAAAAGGAAGAAAATACCCAACCTAGACAGCATATTAAAGAGCAGAGATACTACTTTGCCAACAAAGGTCCATCTAGTCAAAGCTATGGTTTTTCCAATAGTCATGTGTGGATATGAGAGTTGGACTTAAAGAAAGCTGAGCACCAAAGAATTGATGCTTTGGGACTGTGGTGTTGGAGAACACCCTTGAGAGTCCCTTTGACAGCCAGGAGATCCATCCAGTCCATCCTAAAGGAAATCAGTTCTGAATATTCATTGGAAGGACTGATGCTGAAGCTGAAACTCCAATACTTTGGCCACATGATGCGAAGAACTGACAGATTGGAAAAGACCCTGATGCTGGGAAATATTGAGGACAGGAGGAAAAGGGGATGACAGAGGCTGAGATGGTTGGATGGCATCACCCAATCGATGAACATGAGTTTGAGTAAGCCCCAGGAGTTGGTGATGGACAGGAAGCCTGGCGTGATACAGTCCATGGGGTCACAAAGAGTCGGACACAATTAAGTGATTGAACTGAACTGATACTCAATCTTCTCAAAAGATACATGTAACACAGCACCATTCTTTACTTGTGAAACTGGAAAATTTGAAAAGATTTTGATCATAAAATTAGTTAAAATAACAAAAATTTCATAAATGCTCATCAAATACAAGTTGTAAGATCTTATTTGTTGGCTATCCTATGAGATTATTTTAAATGATTTTATAATGTTATAGAAGAATGTTTAATGACATGAAAAATGTTCATCATATATTGACTTAAAAGTTTATAAACTGTTCTATGCAATGTGATTTTACACATGAATATGGATATCAAGACTGAGAGGCAGTGCAAAACAAACAAAAAGAAAGAAATCCTAATCTTGACAGAACAATAGTAGATTAGGTTCACAGATCTTCAACACAGTGGGAAGAATAATTACCATTTTGCTTTTGAAGGAATAAAAAATGTAAATTCTAGTGAGTGGCAGTTACATCGAAATATGACTATTGTGTTACATTAGGCAAAGAAAAAAATATTATAGGTATATTAAAAAGGATTGCTTAGAAAATTATGTTTGAATTGTGAGATGGAACCAAGTGGGAAATAATACCAATGGGAACATATTCTGTGCATTAACTGGCACTTTTATGGTATATTAAGCAAGCTTATATTACATTGTCTCATGGCCTAGAAATTTCTGGATATTCTGTTCACTTATAAATATAAGTGAAATATAAATACTGTTTTTTATCAAAGTATTTCCCTCCCTCAAAGGTATTTTTGTCAATACAGCTGTATAAAAAGAAAATATTCTGGAAAATTACTGAACTTTGTCAAGAACAGTGAAGAAAGAGATCACTGTTGGAGAAGGAAATGTAATGATTTCATTCAAGGTCGCTAATGCTTGGTGAGATCATCTGTAGAATTATGGTTATTGATTAAAGACATATTTTTCTTTTTTCCTTTTTATTTGTAGGAGATCTTTATTCATTGTTGGTTGTGAAAATAATGTAGAGAATTGTGTATTTTATCTTCTAGTAAGTTTAAGTTGAAAAAAATCAAGTACTCAAGTAACTTTAAAATAATTTTAAAGACAGATAAATATTTACCCATTAACAAGCAGAAAAATATATAATTCTGAATGTAGCATAGCTATTATAATAGCATATTATTCATATGTGTCATGCTGCTGCTGCTAAGTCGCTTCAGTTGTGTCCGATTCTGTGCAACCCCATAGATGGCAGCCCACCAGGCTCCCCCATCCCTGGGATTCTCCACGCAAGAACACTGGAGTGGATTGCCATTTCCTTCTCCAATGCATGAAAGTGAAAAGTGAAAGTGAAGTCGCTCAGTTGTGTCTGACTCTTAGCGACCCCATGCACTGCAGCCCACCAGGCTCCTCCGTCCATGGGATTTTCCAGGCAAGAGTACTGGAGTGAGTTGCCATTGCCTTCTCCAGTCATATGTGTCATAATGGAATATTAAATGAAAATGAAGTTATTGACTGTTTTTAGAGGAGTAAAAGTATTCATTTACTAAAATGCTCACACTATGCAATCCCTTTTCCCCTATTTCAAGTGGACTGCAAAATGTTTCTAGTTAACGGTAAGAACTCTTATAATTTATTTTCTTTTTTATTTGATTGCATATATGGGTATGAAAATATTTTTCAAATCAAAAAGTTTATGAAAAGAGATCCAGCCATACTCTTCATTATAAAAAGATTCACTTATGATTTTGTCTACCATTGAAGAAATTAATAAGGCATATATGTTTTCAAACCACATTCTAGGAATCCCTAATGTTTGTTTCAACCAAAAGTTTCCTAGCAAGAGAGAAAGAAACAGAAAAAAGGAAAGAAGGAAGAGTCAAAAATAACCATAAACAATGTTTACCAGAAGGGAATGAAAATTTGTGAACCACTAATTTGTCCTGCCATCTCCCATCCTCTGTGCAGTTTCCAGGACAAAAGTCTCAGAAGTCTCTGAATTTATAACCCTGGGAATGGATAAAACTGTTTCCCTAGGTTCTGATATGAGCACTTAAATTAAACAGTAAGCAACCTAACACAAAGTAGTTTTCACCCCCCCCACACCAAAAAAAAAAAAAAAAGTGTGCATACTTTCATGTACAAAAAATATTTCTTTTGCGTAGAAAAGGGAGAAAGTCAATTCATGTTTAATTCATTGCAAGTCAGTGCTTTCCTTGATATCTATTCTCGGGCTTCCTTTGAAAATTTAGAGTGTCTGCTATTGTTATGTACGTGTGTGCATGCTGGCATATATTTTTTTTCTGTACTAGGTAGATGTTTTATTGTGTGTTAGTTGCACAAGACAAACTTCTTTCAATGGTCTGAAAATGGTTTCTTTCCAAGAAACAAAGAACACAATGTAGCTTTCACTATGGACCTACTAATAGAAATGAAACCAAATGATCTTGTTTTGTGTTCTATATGTGTGAAAGTGAAGAACAACTGAAACTAAAATGCTTTGAGCAGACCAATTATCTCTTTTGTCTCAAGCACACCCAAAGTGTCTTCAAAACCACAGAATTTACATTGTTGAGTCAATAAATCATTCTGTATAAGTGCCTTGCTCTGCTCTTCAAACAACATAATTAACAAAGTAAACAGGGTATGCAGTGGATCCAGGTGTAGAGATGATGTTTAATTAAAAATGAGGCTACTTCCAGTGATTTGATCTGTTTTTCGGTTGTAATTTTGAGCCTTTGCACTGTTAAACACTGATTTAGATTTTCAAAGTGAAATCATTTTAGGATGGTTTAATTTTACTTCTCTGAGAATGATTCTCTTTAGTCTTGTCCCAATGAATGATCTGTGTTTTCTTTTCATTTTTACATTTTCTTTTTTTTTTTTTGTCTTAGTGCAATTTGCTGTAACACTTCTATTTTGTTTTGGATGCATGTAATATTTCTATAGGTCATTTCTTCATTGAATAATTATATTTTGCATGTGTGCTCAGTCCTCAGTGATGCCTGACTCTTTTGGAACCCCATGGAGTGTAGCCCACCAGGCTTCTCTGTCCTTGGGATTTTTTCAGGCAAGAATACTGGAGTGGGTTGCCATTTCCTCCTTCAGGGTATCTTCCCGACCCAGGGATTGAACCTGAGTCTCCTGTATCTCCTGCATTGGCAGGCAGATTCTTTACAACTAAGCCACCTGGGAAGCCCGATTATTATTTATTTATTTATTTTTAAATTATTTTTTACTGTATGTCAAGCACTGGGTTAAATATGGAAAGACATGATTAGGAGGTTATATTTGATATATTTCCTCATGTAGCTTATACTGAGGTATGGATGGGAAAAATGACATAAGTAAATGTATAATTAAATATAAAACCAATCTGTGATAACTGATAATTAAAGGCAGTCACTTTATTTTTTAAAATATTTATTTGACCATTCCGAGTCTTAGTCATGGCATGTGGGATCTAGTTTCCCTGAACAGGGATCTAACCAAGGCCCCCATATTGGGAGCACAGAGTCTTAGCCACTGGACCACCAAGGAAGTCCTAAAGGCAGTCATTTTAAATAGAGTAGTTAAGTAAAACCGTTATGAGGGACTCCAAGCTGATTCTGGATGATTGACTATAAATTAACATGCAAAAGTTAGGGTGGGAGCTTTTTCTAGGCCAAGAGTGAATTCTTTAAATCAGGAAATGTTTTCTCATGTGTTATTAATTTCCAAAGGCATTGAGGATAGAGAAAAATGAACATGAAGAAAATGGTCCTGTTTTAAGCTGATGATGTAGATGTTATTCACATCACAAAAGGTGTCATAGATCTTGGTTAAAAGTTTGGATTTTATGCTAAGGACAATGAGAGGCAGGTGGCTTTCTTTTTAACTGGGGAGAAACAATCATTGGGTCCTTTATGAAAAATGCACTAGTAATATTTCAGGTGAAGTGTCTTAGGTATGGGTAGTGGTTGTAAAAGCAAAGCATATTGAATGCATTTGCTGTTTGTTATATTAAAAAAAAAAATTCAACTAATCAGGGTCAGGATACCCAGCATATAACCATTATTCTATGATGGATTTTCTCAACAGCAAAAATACTGGCATTTGGTATTATTGGTATGAGGGGTTGTCTTGTGCATTGTAACATTCTTGGCCTCTGCACATTAGATACCAATAGGACACACACACACACACACACACAAACTTGTCTTGACAATTAAAAAAATGAGTCCAGGCATTGTCAAATGTCCTTTGAGGGCATAATCTCACCTAGTTGAGAACTACTTTACTATAGTGATAGGTTTAATGTCTGATTTACTGTAGAACAACAAACTGGAAATGAGGGAAGGGAAAAAAAAAAAAAAACAATGATGTTAAATTTCACTCCAGAAAAGCAGTAAAAAAAATTTCAGAACCACAGACAGCTCCAATAATACCACAGGCAGAGAAGGGGTATTCTCTTTCCATGATTTCTGCTATATGATGAGTACTATGCTTCCCTGGTATTGGTTTTGAAATACACACGTGTGTGTGCACATGTGCGTGCATGCACACACACACACACACACACACACACGTATGTATATGGCAGCATCTTCTGTTTAGATTGAAGTGTCAATAGGATTGACCTGTAGTTTTCAAACTATGGTATATACCAGAATTGCCTTTGGAAAGAGGGAAAAAAATCATGAAGCATTTTTAAATAAGAATCTCATAGCAATAATATCAAAAGTAGATATTTCTAATCTCTGGTGTTTCAGTTTTAAGTTGCTTCTGTCATAGAAAACTCTTAAGGGTTATGACAGTGATTCTCAAACATATATTGGAATCAGAATTCAGAGGCTTAGGTTTGTGGAAGTACTGGACAGCTTGGCCTTGTTAATTTTGTCAGTTCCTCCCACGATTCTCATACACAACAGTGTTTGAGCACATCTGAGCTATGTAGAAAAGCAGCAACAGTTATTGATTAACTATGGATAGTGATACTCCCAAGTCATATAAGAAGTTACTGAAAAATACAGTATGAGTGTATGTTTGTTGCTTTTGTTTAGTTGCTAAGTTGTGTCCAACTGGACAGGCTCCTCTGCCCATAGAATTCTCCAGGCAAGAATACTGGAATGTGTTGTCATTTTCTTCTCCAGGGGATATCTTCCTGACCCAGGGATCGAACCTGGGTCTCCTGCATTGCAGGCAGATTCTTTACCATCTGAGGCACCAGGGAAGCATACAGGGAAGCCCTAAGTGTATATAATCATTTGCAAAAAGTCTTATGTACTTAGAGGATTTTGTTGTCAATTTTGGTCTTCTTGTGTGTCAGTCACTCAATCGTGTCCAACTCTTTGTGACCCCATGCCATGTGATCCCATGCCAGACTCCTCTGTTCATGGGATTCTCCAGGCAAGAATACTGGAGTGGGTTGCCATTTCCTTCTCCAGGTGATCTTCCCGACCCAGGGATTGAACCTGGGTCTCTTGCATTGCGGGCAGATTCTTTACTGTGTGAGCTAGCAGGGAACCCAAGTTTGGTCTTCTTAGTAGATAGAAAACAGTATTTCATTGTAATGTTAATATGCATAATTTTCATTACTAGTGAATGAGAGCATCTTTTCATATGTTTGAAGATCAGTTGTATATCTTCCTATGTGAACTGTATGGTTATATATTTTGTCCACTTTTCTAATTTTTAAGATTTTTATAGATAGTAGAGATATTAGTCCCTTATTCCTAAGTGGAAAAGACAGTAAAGACTCTTCTAGGACCTGTGTAGGAAAAGATAAAATGTATTAGGAATAGCAAATATTCTGGTGTATAGGACTATAGCAGTGATTCCCTAATGTGAGATTTCCCTTGGGAAGTCTGCATAATGGTTTAGGTAATATGTGGATACAATGCTAAATTACTTTGAATTTTTCATAAACTCATCCTTCTCATTTCATCAAAAGAATAAATTTTAGAGTATTTAATAATCTTATGTTTTTGGAACAAATAAAGTGTTCTATGCTTGGAGTAATGTGCAGAAAATAGCATCAAACTAATTTAATAACATTATTTTATTGTGTGTGTGTGTTTTTTTTTTTACTTTTACCTTCGGTTTATGGTAAGACTTTCTATTTATAGAGGAGAAATATATAGTATTATCAAATCTCCCCTTTATTAGAAAAAGTGGCATCAAGTTGAAAAAAATAAATAGTTAATAGGTGATGGCTGGACATGGCCAAATCACATAGGTTGCTCAAAAATAATAAATTTTACTCTTAGATTTACTTTTTGAAAATATGGAGAGGAGTGAATTGCTGTAAGCATTTTTAACTTGTTGTTGTTACATAGTATTGTTTGAGATTTTTCTGGCTCAGATGAGCTGGTGGTACATCCAGATCACATGTTCTTTCAGTTCTTAACTTCAATTGTATCTCAACATGTTTTCTACTTTAAGAGAAGAAGGAAAAGAAGAGAAAGAGAAGCAGGAGGAGCAAAGGAGGAAAAGAGGAAAAATCATATTTTTATGTAGATAGGTTTGGTATATGACTGACAAATGAATAACAAAGCCAACATTTATGATAGGAGTGGGTGATAAATCAAGTCTCTGATCACTAATAACTGGTTGCAAGATTCTTACTTTAGTAGTCCTTCACGTAATCCTTATGAGGGGTCCCTGATTCCTTCAGGTTTTGAGAACTGCACTTCTTAAAAAGTATGACTTACTAATAATCATTTTATATGAATTCTCCCAACTGATCTAATAAAAAAAGTTTTAAAAATAATTTTTATGACTGAGATCACATAAGGGATGTTAAAGAAAGTATGTGTGATTCCACATCCACAACAGTTATCCTATAGCATTTTGCATTCTTTAAGTAAAAATTTTGACATGAAGGTAAATTCCTTTTGTGGTGGTTTGGTGGTTTAGTTGCTAAGTCATGTCCGACTCTTGCAATCCTGTGGACTGTAGCCTGCCAGGCTCCTCTGTCCATGGGATTTTCCAGGCAAGAATACTGGAGTAGGTTGCCATTTCCTTCTCCAGGGGATCTTCCCAACCCAGGAATTGAATCTGGGTCTCCTGCACTGCAGGCAGATAACTTACCAACAGAGCTATTTTACCCTTTGTAACATCATCTACGGGGGCAAATTTTTTAATAATTTTGAAACATTAAAATATGTTCTGGTGCTTTGTAAACATCCTCTTTGTAATAACTGCATCAATTATCCAACCATAAACAATTTTTTATGGATGTTTTATATAAATTGCATCAAACCATACACAATTGTTTGTATCTTGGATTTTTCATTCAACATTTTTGGAATATATACTCATAAAGAGTATATAGAAGAGTATACATATACAATATGATTAATTATGGTATATACTTTGTAATATATACAAAATAATATACATACATATATACACACACACAGGGCTTCCTGGTAGCTCAGAAGGTAAAGAATCTGCCTGCAGTACAGGAGACCTGGATTCGATCCTTGGGTCAGGAAGATCCCTTGGAGAAGGGAATGACTACCCACTCCAGTATTTTTGCCTGGAGAATCCCATGGACAGAGGAACTTGGCAGGCTACAGTCCATGGGGTCACCAAGAGTCAGACATGACTGAGTGACTAACAATGACTTTCATACTCACACACATATATATACCCATATGCATGCACATATATCTATGACTCTCTCTATGTATATTATATAATAGGCTGATCAAAACGTTTCATTCAGGTTTTTCAGTAACATCTTACAGAAACACTTGAACAAACTTTTTGGCCAACCCAGTATACTCTATTTTGCACTTAAGTATGCTAATTCTCTATAAGGAGGTTCATCCAAGACTAATCAGCTATAAAAAATGAAGCTAGGATTTAAATCCAAATGTCTGATCCCTAAGACAAGGATGTCTTACAACCATACCATAGTCTTACATGTTCAAAGAGACAATAATGTAGATACATGGTAAGAATTTTTAATTGAATTATTTCTATCTAGTACATGTCTTACCTTCTCTATTTTGAGAGTTGGAGAGTAAAGGAGGGCAAGAGGAAATCAAGAAAACATGTAAAAGATGAGATCGTATGTGGAAGGATTTATAAGTGGCCAGAAAGGTTTGACATATTTTCAAAAAATAATAAATCTTAAAAAAGAAGAATTATTTCCAACCTACCAAGTGCTAGATGGCACCTTATGTCTTTTATAAATATTATTGTTAAATATCACAGTAACCCCAAGAAAGAAATATAGATGCTTGCCGTTCTACAGATGAAAGACTAAAGCTAAGATCTAAGTAACTCACCCACAACTTCATGCTGAATAAGTGGAGAAACTAGGATTATAACCCTGTACTGTCCCAAACTATTGTTCATTTTACATGATGCTCAGAAGTAAGAGTCTAAAATTTGGCTTTCTAAATCCAAACTTTGGCACTTTATGACCTTATGACAGGTAATACTAGACAAGTGGTGCTCATGCAGAAGAGGCTGCTTTGTTTAGATAAAATCACCGATCTTTCCCCAAATCACTTAAATCAAACTTGTGGTCCATGTTCTTTCTAATAAAGAAAAAAATATTTTTTTATTTTAAAAATTAAAACATCATGGTCAACAGTCTATCATGTTTTTGTGTTGGATAAATCTCATGTATTTCATTCTTAACCTGCAAATCATAGTGTAGAACTAACATTTAGTGGATTTAACCTCAAAATAAGGATAGAAAAAAAATAGTTCCTAAGTGCAAATTTAATAAATGATTCTGGAATAGGATTGCCTTGAATAAAGCTAAATCCTGGGCAGTTGTCACCTTTTTATTTATCACACTAAAAAATAGTTCCATATAAATGCCTGAATAATCTCAAACTATAGGCTTCAATAAAATATCCTGGGAATAAAAACCAATCATAAGTATTTTCTGTTTAGTCCTTCATTTCACTGTGACTTTTGAACCTAAGAGGTGACCTATGATCTTGCGTTAGGAATGGATGATGTACGGATTTCCTGAAGTCTCTTGATCCCTGGTGATTCTCTCAAAACTGCTATCTAATGACCTGGAAAATTAGAAAGGGATGGATACACCAGTATCTTAAGACTGAAAGAGCTGCAGGCCAACAAAGCAGGGAAACTGAAGCTCTGATGGATCAGTTGAGAAGACCTAGACTGGCATCTTAGGGTCATTTCCTAGACCTTCAAACAAGAAATAGAATTTAAAAATAAAAGAAAGAGCCCCTTCGGCTTTCTTCTTCTTCCGTAATATTACACTCCATTTTAGCTCTGAAAAGCTTCAAAACAGCAACAAAGGCCAAAAATAGATGTGTTAAGAATGAGGGAAACAGAGATTAGAAACTGTCACCAGAAAACCCCACTCTGTCTAGCAAATCCCACTAGTCCATGAGTCACAAACCAAGCCATGTGCTCATCACACAATTTAGTGCATCCCTAACAGGAAAAATGTATCTGGCTCTTCTCTATAAATGCATGTACTTTTTTAGCAGTCATTAATGGATATCTGTCTGTCTTTAGCACTGTGCCAGATGCTAAGGTGGTCAGAGATGGTGGTTAGATACAAATACAGTAGATACAGATACAAATACACATAATACACAGCTGAGAGTGTAAATGAGATTTAAGGAATAGCTTGCTTTACAGGTACTCAAAATACTGACTTAAAGTCTAAAATTCAGCCAGAAAGAAACTGATAGACCTGGCTTTGGTTTCACCCTATCCAGAGACTTGCAAAGATGAGGCATATAAAGACAGCTAGGAAAAAGATGAAGAGCAGAGTTTACCATATCAGCTATGTGGCAGGAGTGACCACAGTTCCTTGTAATCTGCTCTACAGATAACCCCAGAAGCTTATGCCCTGAAGGAAACAGCAGCTAGCACAATCACCATGGACTTCCTATAGATTCTTCCTGTTTCACACCACAGTTCTTTGCGTTTGAATATGCCAGACCTCTTTAGAAATGAAAGAGAAGACTTTACAAAAAAGGATCATACATACAAAGGATTATTAGAGATTATGCTTAACAATTAGACACCAACAAATTGAAAAACCTAGAAGAAATGGAAACATTCCTAGAAACATACAGCCTACCAAGTATGAAAGAAGGAATAAAAAATCTGAGCAGACAGGCAACAAGATTGAATCAGTAACCCAAAACATTCTAACAAAGAAGAGTCTAGTAACAGATGATGTCACAGGAGAATTTTACCAAATATTTAAAGGAAAACATGAATGCACAGTCTTCCAAAAAAATAAGAGAACATTCCCAAACTGATTTTATGAGGTCAGCATCACCCTGATACTAAAAGCAGATAAGAATGCTACAGGAAAAGGAAAATATAGGCCAATATCCCTGAAGCACATACATGCAAAAAAACTCAGTAAAATAATAGCAAACCAAATTCAAAAGCACATTAAAATAATGATATTCTGTGATCAAATGGAATGCATCCCTGGAATGGAGGGATAGTTCAACATATACAAATCAATAAATGGGATATGCCACATTAATAGAATGTCTTTTCCAAAGAAGATATGCAAATGACCAACAAGTGCATGAAAAGGTGCTCAGCATGACTGATCATCAGGTAAATGCAAATCAAAACCACAATGAGATATCACCTCACTACTGTGAAAATGGGTATTCTCAAAAGAAATGAGATAAGGAAGTGCTGGAGAGCATATGGAGAAAAAAGATCCCTCCAATCTTCTCGGAAGGGAAGTAATGTGGTATGCTGCTGCTGCTGCTGCTAAGTCACTCAGTTGTGTCCGACTCTGTGCGACCCCAAAGATGGCAGCCCACCAGGCTCTGCTGTCCCTGGGATTCTCCAGGCAAGAACACTGGAGTGGGTTGCCATCTCCTTCTCCAATGCATGAAAGTGAAAAGTGAAAGGAAAGTTGCTCAGTCGTGTCCGACTCTTAGCGACCCCATGGACTGCAGCCCACTAGACTTCTCCATCCATGTAATGTGATATATCCACTGTCAAAAACAGTATAGAGTTTCCTCAAAAAATTAAAAATAGAACTACCATATGATCCAGCAATCCCACTTCTAGTTATATAGCCAAAGGAAATGAAATCAATATCTCAAAGAGATATCTGCAGTATGTTCTTTGAAGCACTACTCACAATAGCCAAGATAAGAAAATCAACTAAGTATCCCTCTATAAATGAATTGATAAAGTTATACATACATATGTATACAATGGAATATTATCCTGCCATGAGAAAGAAGGAAATTCTGCCGTTTGTGATAATATGAGTAGACCTTGAGAGCATTATGCTAACTGAAACAAGTTGGATGGTAGAAGAGATTGATGGTAGAAGCAATCTCTGTATGAGATTGCTTATATGAGGAATCTAAAAACATTGAACCCATAGAAACAAAGAGTAGAATGATGGTTGCCAGTGCCTGAGGGGTGGGGGAAATTGGGGAGTTGTTCATCATAAGGTATAAACTTTAAGTTATAAGATGAGTTCTGGGACTGAAAAGTACTGCATGGTGACTATAGTTATAATAATTTATAATATAATTGAAAGTTGCTATGAAAATAGAACTTTAATGCCCGCCCCATAAAAACAACTAAATGGTAGTTATGTATAGTGAAAGCTGTGTTAACTAACCATATTCTGGCAAACATGTTACAATATGTACATGTATCAAAACATATTGTACACCTGAAACTTATATGATGTTATATGTCAATTATATCTCAATACACTTTGAAAAACTGATTTACTTTACAGATGTTCAGAGTATGTAGTCAAATTATAAAACTCAGCTAAAAATGTTATCCTTAAGAAGATGATAAAACAAAAAGACAAACTGACCAGTGTTTGCTACAAAATCTATGTGGTCATTTGTTTTGTGAGCATGCTCATGTGAAGATTTTGTAGAGTAACTAAGCTACACAGAGGATAAGGGTGATCACCACCAAGGTCAAGATGAGCCCCACCCTTTGGCTTCAGAGTTTATGAAGTGTCTGGAGAAGTGGTTCTCCCTGCAAATATGCCGTGTTCTGCCTGTAACTGATAGTCACAGAGAGACAGCTGTCCTCTCAAGATTCCAGTGCTCCCTCTAGTTTCTTGATCCTTCCACTTGCAAATTCCCAGAACTGAAATCACTAAACAGCCTCTGCGTTTAGGCCTACCTGAGACCAATCCTGTTCCACTCACCAAATCTCTGCAAGTAGTTGATGGCTCAGTGTAAGGTTATGTCCACCCAGCATCCCTTTCCTGGGGTTTCTTAATCCTTGAACCTATATTTTAGTAACTGGACTCTTAAAAGTCCCATCACATCTTGAGTATTCCTGATTGTTACAGGAATGAGGAATATTTTACTTCCTTGAGCTAGAAATTGTGTGTCTTCCAAAAAGACTCAACCTTCATCCAGACCCTTGTAAAAAAGTTAATAAATAGAAACCACAATTAAATAGAGTTGGGAGACCAGAAGAGGGGCTCCCATGCCCTGTGGTGAGAGCAGAGCCCTACAGGAAGAAGAAAGACCCCTCTTACTTCTTGGCAAGGACTCAGCCGATGAAAGGCCATAGACTATCTGTTTACTGTAGTCCCCACAATTTCCTTTTCCTCTCTCTCTATTTTTTTTTTTTCTCATGCCTTGTGGTGGTCTTACATGTGGTTCGCAAAGGTTGCAGACCCTGAATTGTGACTCTGCTGTTGCAGAATAAACCCATCTTTGTTGGAGAATTATATGGCAGTCTATTTATTTTGTGTCAATACTCTTAAATATAGGACTTGAGATTTAACCTCAATGCCCCTTATCAAAGATTCTTAATAGCAATTGGCTGTGTTCTTCTTCTTCTTCTTCTTTTTTTTTTTTTTTTGATGCATTGAACTATATTTATTGCATTTTATTTGTTTTTTTTAAATTTTATTTTATTTTTAAACTTTACAATATTGTATTAGTTTTGCCAAATATCAAAATGAATCCGCCACAGGTATACCTGTGTTCCCCATCCTGAACCCTCCTCCCTCCTCCCTCCCCATACCCTCCCTCTGGGTCGTCCCAGTGCACCAGCCCCAAACATCCAGTATCATGCATCTAACCTGGACTGGCAACTCGTTTCGTATATGATATTATATATGTTTCAATGCCATTCTCCCAAATCTCCCCACCCTCTCCCTCTCCCACAGAGTCCATAAGACTGATCTATACATCAGTGTCTCTTTTGCTGTCTCATACACAGGGTTATTGTTACCATCTTTCTAAATTCCATATATATGCGTTAGTATACTGTATTGGTGTTTTTCTTTCTGGCTTCTTAAACCTCAGGTGGTGTCTCCTGATAATACTTTATCCCTATTGCAAGGTATAGTTTTAGAAGCTTTAAACTATCTCATTTAATCCATATGATGGCCCTGTGAAATCTGTTGTTTTATCATCAGCTTCTCATTTGTTTTTAATGGTGATACTGAAGCACGCATTGGTTAAGTAACTTACTTCAGCATCTTAATTTGCAATGCTGGCAAGAGGCAGAGCCAAAAATCTAGTTCAGGCAGTCTGGCTTAGTATGTCAGGCTCTCAGCCACCATACTGCCTTACTCCTATTTGACTGTGGGAGACCCTACTGAACTTTCCTCTAGTGTGTTTGAGGCAGATGACCCCCCACCCCACCCCTGAATGACTGCCTAGTTCTCAGTCCTTAAGACCACCTCATGCCTATTCTGGTTCTTTTCTGATCTCCTGTCTACCTCGTATGGGATTAAGATTTTTGTTTGTGCTTGGCCCTTTATGATCTCACCCAGGCCTCTTCTCACATATACTGTAGCTTGGTGTAGAGAGTGACACTTTTTCCCATCTAACATCACCCCAAATTGACCAAATTAAATTTCATGCAACAAAGTAAAAATTGTTTAAATTCTCTTATCTTAACCTTTCAGTTCATCATGTTCTTTCATATCGTTGTATCCATCAAACATATTAAATGTAGCAACCTGTTATCATCTAATGTGTTCTATACAAAGTCATATATGTTGTAAGGCTCTTAAGTGCTTGTTGGGAACATATATAGGCAGAGAGAATAAAAACAGTAAAATACTTCACATGCAATGATAATAAATATATTTTTAACTTTGTCTTAATTGTGACATTGAAATAACAAAGGCATTCAAAAACTCAGAAATTGGTCATATTAAAATGGGCTAATGCCATCAGAGAAAGTCTCAGTAAGGATGTGGTATATTTGGTATTGTTGGTTTTCAAACATCTGATAGTCTGATTTCTAGATTTAGACTGCTGCTTATGTTCACCACAATCCTTATTCTCAACTGCCAAATCTTTTCACATTTATCAGTCTGGGGTTTGAATGATATTTGTAGCACTCTTTGAGCCAGTGAAATCCTTCCAGAATACATTCAGACCAAGAGTGAGGAAGCTCTAGGCTAACTGCTAGACAATAGTTATTATCCCAAGTTGCCTCAGTGAAAATATCCCAGTGAAAATATATCACCATTTATTTGGACTTTAAAAATTAAGTGGCCTTTCTAAATTTGCAATTTACATTTAGAAGGCATTTTTCTTGAAAAAAAAAAATACAAAGTCAAATTGGGGTGCTTTTTTTCACTGCGGTAGTTTGTAATAGTATTTCCACTGCCTGAAATTGCATCATTATTAATTAGTTTACATTATTATTGATTAATGCATGCTCATTTATTATCTATTTCTACTCACTAGAATGTAAGTTTAAAGGGCATCTAGATCATTCCTAATTGTCTTCCAAACCTAAAAAAAGTGGACACAGGACCCAATAAGTATACAGTATTTCCTGATTTAAGAAAATACAGAACCAGTTAAGTTTTTTTAAATGGAGCTTTCTTTTTATGTATTTAATATATTTGAGAATAAGAGACATTAGAAATGTTAAATCCAGCAACTGCAAAAATCTCTCTCATATGTTCATTTTAAAACATAGGAAATGTTGCCTAAAAGTGTCTTTTCTCAGTTTAATACTCCCCCTTCACCACCCAAGAAAATAAATGAAAACCTGAATATAAAGAACACATTAAAACAATAAAATATTATATCTGACTACCAGTTTTATTAATTCTAAATTCAAATCAGCCACCAGGAATAATAAGAGAATGAAATTCACATGAAGAAACGTGTGACTGATGGTTGAAGGAAAACAGAAAGCATAATCAAGCCTTTATTCTTTCCTATTCTACACCCAAGTCTATGCAGCTCAGATTTTGGCTTCCTCACAGGGTGCTTTAATTCACAAAGTCTGACATAATTCATCATACGCTTTCAAGAAAATATCTCTTTATTCTGTGCTTTGCCAAGCTTCCCGGGGGCTGAGCACAGAGCGTGCAGCTGGAGGACGCTGGTGCCTTGAGAAGCATGCTGTCACCCACGCCTGTCCCCGCTGCTCACATCCTCTGCCACTGCTTCTGGGCTCCTGCTCTTCACGGGAGGGATAATGTCACTTTGCTAGCCTTGCGATGGAAGCCTAGACAAATGCCTCTATCACTCTTTACTAACAAAACCAAATTTCTTTTACACTTATATTTTTAAGACATGAAAAAAAGCAAATCTTATAATATTCATATTTTTATGTGGCTTTTCTCACATTCATGCTTTGTTGATAACTATCCTTTTATGCCATTCTTGTGGCTTAAAATATTGAGAACCGGGACATCCACAACCTGATGCTATACTTTCCAGAACTGGGAGGCTTCAAAGTGAAAATTCCACTACCACCCACAACCCATGGAAACAGGTATGACAGAAAAACCTGTTTCCATGGGTTGTGGGTGGTAGTGGAATTTTCCTACCACTGAACAGATCTGCAGACCTTCCCCAGGCTGACTTCTCAAATTCTTGCCCCCAAGTCTTGGACTAGAAAATTCATGGTATTGAAAATAATCGGAATTAGATGTCACAGATCATGACAGGTAAAGAACGTGGGTTCTGGAATTCAGAAGTGTGTGTGTGCATGCGTAGTCGCTTCAGTCATGCCGGACTCTTTTCGACCCAGTGTACTGTAGCCCACCAGGCTCCTCTGTCCATGAGATTCTCCAGGTTAGAATATTGGAATGGGTTGCCATGCCTGGGTTCAGATACTGAGTTCACAGGATTAGTCCTGTGCACCTGAGCAAATGGCCTAACCTCTTGCCTCAGTTTGTTCTTCTGTAAAATAGGTAATAATATTGCCTGTCTCAGGGATTCCTAAAAGAAATTATGAGAAAATAGCTCTAAAAACTTTAGAATAATGGCTGACATATCTTTAGTCTAAAGATCTTTAGTCTCCAATCTTTAGTACTTGAGAGGTACTTTCCTGTTTATTAATATTAGACAAAATAAATGCAAAAAAACACATACATAATGAAAGGATAGTTTGATTCTTAAAAACTAAATTCCAATCCTACCTTTAACCCTGATGATTACATATCTAACCTTTAATGTAGATTGTAAGCAGCTTTTCTCTTGGGGAGAAGACAGGAGAGAGAAGCAGGGGATTTGGGTAGTGTAAGTAAGCAAAATGCACAATGTTTTAAATGTAAGTAGTGTTTCAATGAAATTTTTACCATAATTACTTTAAGATAATATTTAATATACAAGCAGTATTTATTTTATGAATTAATTTGTATTGCCTTCATCGTAACAGCATAGACCTGCATCTTTTTGCTTTTAAAATTTTAAATGTAGGGTTTTTAAATTATTATAAGGCATTCTTCCTGGTAACTATGAATACAATACATCCGCCAATGAATGTAGAAAATAGGATCCACTTATTCCTTTGATTCAAGTCTCTTTTTATTTATTAAGTCCTTTTCATTTCTAATCCCCAAATCTTATTTATTTCCAAAAAATATGTTTTTTTTTCTAGTAATACAAACAAATACAGTTAGGTGATAAAATCTAATGAGACTATCACATATGGCTAAAACATCTACTTCTTCTGAAGGAATTGAGGATTGGTTGCTTTCAGAATACATTTTATTGAAGAATTATTTCCAGACACTTCTGGAAAAAGCAGTTTTTCTTTGCATCAGTGGTCCTTAACCTGGTTTCTGTGTCTTAATTTTCTTACTGTTATTTGCAGAGTTGACATCTGGAAAATGAGGAAACACAAGGAGTAGGTGGAAGTGGGCCTTATGTTGTAGAAAGATCATGAAACTCAGAGTCAGGAAGATTAGACTTTGTCTTAATAATCCAATAATACCAGCTAAAATTTATTGAGGGCACAGTTGGGGCCAGGTGAGTCCTTTGTATTCACCACCTCCTTTAACTGAAGCAGTTTGACTCTAAGGTAATCCTTCAGGCAACATGACGTTAAATGAGTCATTTAACTGTCCTGAGTTTTTATGTAATGATATCAGGTCAAACAATGTCTGTCGAATGATTGTTCTAATGATTAAAAGACATAATGTGTATAAAGCTTCTTTAAAGGCTACCATGGTCATTGCTAACACTAAGTATTTCTTTTGTGCCAGACTTGATGTTGTTCCCCTTCTTCTCATTTAATCCTTTCCAAAATCTAGTGAGGCAGTTCCTCTGATTTTATTATTTCACAGATGAGGAACCAGATCCAAAAGAATGGTAAATTACCTGACCATGGTTTAGGGCTAGTGAAGCAAGCCTGGACACTCAAATATGTCTGACTGGATCCAAACTCTTAACCATTGCTGTTTACAGTCTCCTAAAGAAAATTATTGGAGAAGGCAATGGCACCCCACTCCAGTACTCTTGCCTGGAAAATCCCATGGACGGAGGAGCCTGGTAGGCTGCAGTCCATGGGGTCGTTAAAAGTCGGAGACGACTGAGCGACTTCACTTTCACTTTTCACTTTCATGCATTGGAGAAGGAAATGGCAACCCAGTCCAGTGTTCTTTCCTGGAGAATCCCAGGAACAGGGGAGCCTGGTGGACTGCCGTCTATGGGGTCGCACAGAGTTGGACACGACTGAAGCGACTTAGCAGCAGCAGCAGCAGCAGGAAAGAAAATTATTGGAGTATAGTTGCTTTACAATGTTGTGTTAGTTTCTACTGTCCAGCAAAGTGAATCAGCTTTAAGTATACATATATCCCCTCTTTTCAAAGTTTCCTTCCCATTTAGGTCACCACAGAGCATTGAGGAGAATTCCATCTGCCAAAAAGTAGGTTCTCAATAGTTATCTATTTTATACATAGTATCAATAGTGTATATATGTCAATCCTATTCTTCCAATTCATCCCAATCCCCTTTTCCCTCTTGGTATCCATATGTTTGTTCTTTATGTCTGTATCTCTGTTTCTGCTTTGTAAATAAGACTGTCCCAATTTTTCAGTCTCTTAAAGCTGTTAGCACTCCAGAAATTTAATTGTACATACAACCAGTTTTTGGAGGGTAAGTCTTATTAATGAGGTTCCAAGATTCAGAAGGAAATAGAACCTATTTTCTCAAATATTTTCAGTGTGTATTATGTTCCGATAGTCTGTATTATGTCTCCAAAAATACCTCATTCCCTCCATCTAAATAGAAAAGATGGGCCTCTTGAAAGGATTCAGAAAAAAAATCTCCCCCAAATGAGTCACTTTGGCATGTGGATTATTTTGAGCTGAAGACAAAGTCAAAAAAGACATGGGAGTAGCTTATTACTTCACTCTTAACTGCTTAAAAGAATTTGAATAAGGAGTCTGTACTAGGAAGAGAATTACCAAAGACAACTTCTTTTTACATCAGAAAGACTTTTCTGCATGGTACGGCAAAACTTTGTTAAACCAAGCATTTGCTCTTGCCATCTCCCAGTGAATTGTCTTCCTCCTCTTTGAAACCTCAGACCTCTACTCCCTTCTCCTTACTTAGCATTGCATATGCACTTCAGTTGCCTGACTCTCTGGGGGCCTCATAGTCTAATGGAGCTCCTGTACCTGTGTTCAGCTGCTCTGTCATGTATGACTCTTTGTGATGCCATGAACGGCAGCCCGGAAGGCTCCTCTGTCCATGGGATTTTCCAGGCAAGAATACTTCAGTTGGTTGTCATTTCCTTCTCCAGGGGATCTACCTGACCCAGGGATGGAATCTGCCTCTCCTGCATTGGTAGGTGGATTCTTTACCACTGCACCACCTGGGAAGCCTATGTAGCTCCTGTACATATATAATTAAAATCTGGGGTTTTTTTACTCCTGTTAATCTGTCTTATGTCAATTGAATTATCAAATTAACCAGAAGAACTTTAAAGGGTAAAGGAAAATTGTTTTTCCTCCCAAACAATGTAAAAAATAATAATGTAGTCAGCTAAGTGTATATACACACAAACATACCTATAGATGTTTATTATATTTATACTTTGGCCACCTCATGTGAAGAGTTGACTCATTGGAAAAGACTCTGATGCTGGGAGAGATTGGGGGCAGGAGGAGAAGGGGACGACAGGGGATGAGATGGCTGGATGGCATCGCTGACTCGATGGACGTTGACTCTGAGTGAATTCCAGGAGTTGGTGATGGACAGGGAGGCCTGGCATGCTGTGATTCATGGGGTCTCAAAGAGTAGGACACGACTGAGCAACTGAACTGAACTGAATAATTATTTATGTCATTGCATATATATATTGTTTTAGAGAATTATTTTTAGTTTATGCATGTCAGTTTATGTCTATGCATAGCAATCACCCCCAAATTTGGCAGTTTAACACACATTTACCATTCACAATCTTTCTGGTTCAGAAATCCAGGTACAGCCTGACAGGGTTCTCTGGCTCAAGGTCTCTCCCAAGGCTGGAATTAAGATGCCAGGCAGGGCTGTGGTACTCTTTTATCTCAGAAAAGTGGAGCAGTTTTTAGATTCACTCACATGGTTGGTGTCAGATTCAGTTCCTAGCAGACTCTTGGCCCTTAGTTCCTTGCCACATGGGACTCTCCATGGAGCAGCTCAGAGCCTGGCAGCTGGACATCATAAAACTGAGCCCATGAGGGTGCTAGAGAGGATGACCAAATCCAGTTACAGTCTTTTGTATCCTAATCTCTTAGGATACCGTCTTGTCCCTTTTAAAAACATTTTTATTCTTTCAAATTTCTGTGCCAATCTTTTGTTTTTTCATTGGCTGCCCTGAGTCTTGGTTGTAGCATGTGTGATCTAGTTCCCTGACCAGGGACTAAACCCTGGCACCCTGTATCAGGAGAACGAAGTCTTAACCTCTGGATCACCAGGGGGTCCCTTGTCACTATTTTTGACTGAGATGTGATTGACCTAGAACATTGTGTAAGTCTTAAGGGTTTTAGCGTATTAATTTGTTGCACTAATATTGCAACCTGAGTGCCATCATAGCGTTAGCCAACTGTGCATATTTGCAGCTAGTAGATGCATAAGTCTTAGGGACCTAACATACAGTAGAGGTATTATGAACATCTGTCACTTCTGCTGAATTCTTTTCATTAAGAGGGAATAACTAGGTGCACCCCACCCTCAAGCAGAGGCGTGAATATCTGGAGCTGGGGATCACATCTTACACAGAAACCCCTCACAAAGTTACTCATTTTGTTGTTGTTGTTGTTGTTGTTGCTTTTGAAGTTGCTGTGCAGGAGTTGTGAGAGGGTTTCAGCTGGAAGTAGTTGTTGAGCATTGCCAGCACAACTCTCATCCTGCTATGCCTCTCATCCTGCTATGCCTAACGATGTCTCAGCAAAGAACCCCTGCCCAAGACAAATAAAATCCTGAGTGCCTGTTAAGGTTTGCAGCATCCCAGTCCATGAATTTCTCAAATGGTTTATGTGTGTTGTGTCTGGTCTGAGAGACACGACAAGAGTTCCAAGTGTTGGCTTCGTGTGAGGAGGCCCATACTAAGTCACTAAGTGTGCTCATTCTAGTTTCTCATGAAATTTCCAAACTTGAAAAAGAAGAAAGTATTCTTAATTCTCTTTAAGTAAATGTTTGTATGATGGAGAGGTGAATGAGTGAAGGAATGAAAGAATAAAATGAAAGGACAAGGGTCAAAAACTCCAAATTTATGAAATGTCAGTCAAACTTCACTGTTTCACTGATTGAAACCTCAGTTTAAATTGGTTGTATGAGAAATATAAGAATAATGTATTTGCTTCTATAACACTATATGTCTCTAGAATGACAATTGACTAGGATTAAGTTCTCTGATTAAAACAAAAAAACTTTAAGGATGTAATATGGAAATATACATTAATAGAAGTTTCATTCTGAAGACAATTCATCATCAACTGGGGGAATGGGAATGAAGGGATGTACAGGTAAGCTCATATACTGTTTTTTTAGTGATGCTCAATGGATTTAAGATTGAATAATGTGGATCCACAATTTAGAAATATTTGACTAAAAGAAAATGAATGAAAAAGAAATGAAATCCAGAATTTTAAGAACACTGTGCAATAATCATCTACTAGTTGATACTGGCTGCCTTTCTCTCTCTCTCTCTCTCTCTCTCACTATATATACATATATATATATATATATATATATATATATATGCATATGATGGTGGTGGTGGTGATTTAGTCACCAAGTTGTGTCTGACTCTTGCAACCCCATGGATTGTAGCCCACCAGGCTCCCCTGTCCATGGGATTTCCCAGGCACTTTCTCTTTCTCTCTGTCTCTACATATGTATAAAACTTCCCCTCCCTCCCTTCTTCTCTCTTTCCATCTTCCCTCTCTCCCTCCTCTTATATGTAATTTCATTAATATTAGAATAAAGTTTGAGTTGCTGAAGATTTATTGGAGGTGGGTGCAGTCCCTACTGCCTGATTGTTCCCTTTCCTTGATCTCTTCTCCTTAGCTAATTTCCCCACTCTCACAGTCCTGACTGCTGTGTTGGATTCCTATCTATGCTGAGCTCCCTGGCCCTTCCTAAGCTAAAGGATATGATAACCACAGAAGTCACTGACAGAGGGAAGGGCATTATTCTGACAGGCTGTGTGTGGGAATGGAGCCAGAATTATGCTCTCATTTTACAGTAGACACTGTATCCCTTGATTACTGTGCTGTTGAACATTTTGATGCCTTTGTTTCTTAAACCTTTAATACTTTTTCTTTTTTTTTACAAATACACTATTTTTATTATAAACTCTGATTAGTTCTCAAACCGTCATTGGGGTCCCAGATAATGAAGGGTTGACTATAATTATTTGAAGACAGCGTTTACAATGTGTAAGTGAAGTGTCAGATTTGTAGCTTCAGTATCATGTCCCCCAAGGAATATTCAAATAGCATAATCAGGCATCAGTTTATGATTTAAACAATATATATATTTGCATTCTTTGACATGCAAAGTTTAATGCTAGATTCTGCTTCTTAAGTGAGGGAATTGAGCACTATATTTAGTGTTTTCTCCACATTTGTGCATGAAGAGAAAATTTAAACATAGAAGATTTCAAAAATGTTTTTATTTGCCTGGTTAATAAGTTACACCTATACATTCAAATAAAATATAGGCTATCAAGTATGATGTAGGAAGAGAAATGTTCTGTTTGAAAATGATAAAGAAAAATTACTGAGAAGGTGTTGACTAGACAAAGACCTAGCATTCAGAAGTTTATATAGCAGTAGCTTGCAAACGATATTACATGGAACATGTACAAGATGTTCAACAAACTTCATCTGGGATGCTTTTGAAAATCTTATAAGTAAAATAGACCATGTCACATAATGAGAAATAATTCTAGGTGTCATTTGACACAGAGGTTGGCACTATTTCTTTGCTTTGCTTAGGTCTGCCTTGCTTTTTGTACAGATTTTGTTCTCAGATTGGTTCCCTTTATAGTTGCAAGCTGGCTAGAGCAATTAAAGGCATCACATCTAAACAAAGTTCATAGGAATAGAGTCCAGTCATTATTTGTAATTATTTGTAAAACTGGAGAAAATTTCCCCAAACCCTAGCCAACTTCTGTGCACATCTCACTGCAGAGAATTTTATCACATGCCCATGGTTACCTTCATCAAATAAGACATATGACCAGGCCTGGGATAAAGTTGACTTTTCTTGAACAAGTTTATCAGGAAGATGATGGATAAAATTAAGGTTAGGAAGAAGGATGGTGGAGGTATAAATGAATATTGAATATTCACCTAGTAGTGTCTAGCATCAAAGCAGATAAAATTATTTTAAAGTCAAGTAAGTTTAGAAAATTTTGGATTTAATTTTATTTCAGTTATCTTCCTTTTAATAATTTTAGGGTATTCTTTTTTTTTTAATTGGAGTATAATTGCTTTAAAATGTTGTGTTAGTTTCTGCTGTACGACAGTGTGGATCAGCCATAAGTATGCATATATCTCCTCCTCCTTGAGCCTCCCTCCCACATCCTCTTCCCACCCCTCTAGGTCATCACAGAGCACCAGGCTGAGCTCCCTGTGTTATACAGTGATTTCCCACTACTTATCTGTTTTACACATGGTAATGCTTATATGTATTATGAATTTCCAAAGTGAGGTGTTTTTTTCAGTTGCTAAGTTGTATCCAACTCTTTGCGACCTCATGAGATGCAGCACACCAGGCTTCCCTCTCCTTCACCATCTCCCGGAGATTGCTCAAACTCATGTCCATTGAATTGGTGATGCCATCCAACCATCTCATCCTCTGTTGACTCCTTCTCTGCCTGCCTTCCATCTTTCCCAGCATCAGGGTCTTCTCTAATGAGTCAGCTCTTTGCAACAGGTGCCCAAAATATTGGAAATTGAGCTTTAGCATCAGTCCTTCCAATGAATATTCAGGATTAATTTCCTTAATGATTGATTGGTTTGATCTCCTTGAAGTTCAAGGGACTCTTTAGAGCCCTCTTTATGGTCCAACTCTCACATCCATAAATGACTATCAGAAAAACCATAGCTTTGATTATATGGACCTTTGCTGGCAAAGTACTGTCTCTGCTTTTTAATATGCCACCTAGGTTTAGGGGCTTTCATGGTGGCTCAGGGAGTAAAGAATCTACCTGCAATGTGGGAGACTTGGGTTTGATCCCTGCGTTGGGAAAATCCCCTGGAGGAGAGCATGGCAACCCATTCGAGTATTCTTGCCTGGAGAATCCCCATGGACAGAGGAGCCTGGCAGGCTACAGTCCATGGGGTTGCAAAGAGTTGGACATGACTGAGTGACTAAGCACAGGTTTGTCGTAGCTTTTCTCCCAAGGATCAAGTGTCTTTTAATTTCATGGCTGCAGTCACCATCTGCAGTGATTTTGGAGCCCAAGAAAATACAGTCTGTCACTATTTCTATTGTTTCTCTGTCTATTTGCTATGAAGTGATGGGACTGGGTGCCATGATCTACAGTTTTTGAATGCTGAGTCTTAAACCAGCCTTTTTACTCTCCTCTTTCACCTTCATCAAAAGGCTCTTTAGTTCCTCTTTGCTTTCTACCATAAGGGTGGTGTCCTCTGCATAGCTGAGGTTATTGATATTTCTCCTGGCAATCTTGATTCTAGCTTGTGCTTCATCCAGCCTGGCGTTTTGCATTATGTACTTTGCATAGAAGTTAAATGAGCAAACTGACAATATACAGTCTTGGCATACTCCTTTCCCAATTTGGAACCAGTTCCTTGTTCCATGTCTGGTTCTAACTGTTGCTTCTTGACCTGCATGCAGATTTCTCAGAGGCAGGTGAGGTGGTCTCATATTCCCATCTCTTTAAGAATTTTCCACACTTTGTTGTGATACACTGAGTTAAAGGCTTTAGTGTAGTCAATGAAGCAGAAGTAATTTTTTTTTCTTGAATTCTCTTGCTTTTTCTATTATCCAACGGATATTGGGAATTTGATCTCTGGTTCCTCTGCCTTTTCTAAATCCAGCTTGAACATCTGGAAGTTCTAGGTTCATGTACTGTTGAAGCCTAGCTTGGAGGATTCCTAGCCTCTTATCTTTCCACAGGTCTTTTATCCTCATCCATCAGAGGACAGACAGAATGAAAACCACGATCACAGAAAACTAACCAAATTGATCACATGGGTCACTGCCTTGTCTAACTCAATGAAACTATGAGCCATGCCATGTAGGGCTACCCAAGACGGATGGCTCTTGGTGGAGAACTCTAACAAAACTTTTTCCACCAGAGAAGGGAATGACAAACCACTTCAACATTCTTGCCTTGAGAAGCCCATGAACAGTACGAAAAAGCGGGGTATAATATGTCACAACTTTCTTCCTGTTCTATTTATTTGTTTCTTTTTGTTTTGCTACCTTATAACCGCCTATATATTTTTATTATTACATTGTTGTTATAAACTTTTGTAACATTAGCTTCCCACCATTTATAAAATATTACCATAGAGCTGTAGCATGTGGATGGTGTTCATTGTGGCCTCCTGGGATTTTAACTTTCTTCTACATGTGAGAAATTCTCCAACTTCTGAAGCTTGGTAGGGAAACATTACAGTCATGACAAGAAAAGTTAAGAACGTTACAACCTCCTTTCCCAGACTGACTTGCAGCTAGGTCAGAGGCATAGGTTTGAAACGTAAGGGGTGGCCCAAAAAGAAACTGATGAGAAAATATCTTTCCTCTTCCTTTTTCCTTCACTTTTTCCTCCTCCTCTGCTCTCTCTCTGCCTCTCTGTCTCCACTTATAGCAGTTTTCTGACCACATATGATCTATAGTACGCTCTAGGTGTTTTTATGGCTGCTTAAGAGAATGGATGCTTCTGAACTGTGGTATTGGAGAAGATTTTGAGAGTCCCTTGGACTGCAAGGAGATCCAACCAGTCCATCCTAAAGGAGTTCAGTCCTGGGTGTTCATTGGAAGCGCTGATGTTGAAGCTGAAACTTCAATAATTTGGCCACCTGATGTGAAGAGCTGACTTATTTGAAAAGACCCTGATGCTGGGAAGGATTGAGGGCAGGAGGAGAAGGGGATGACAGAAGATGAGAAGGTTGGATGGCATCACTTACTCAATGGACATGGGCTTGGGTGGACTCTGGGAGTTGGTGATGGACAGGGAGGCCTGGTGTGCTGTGGTTCATGGGATCGCAAAGAGTCGGACATGACTGAGCGACGGAACTGAACTGACCTGAACCTTAAACATAGCTCTCTGAACTTTCTAATATTTATCTGAGCTACCAGAAGTCTTTTTAATAAATTGCTATTCTGATTGTTTCAGGCAAAGCCACCTTCTGTTGATCGCAGCTGAGAACCAGGACTAATACAAGTACTGAAGATGAGAATATGGCCAACAGTGAAGGTAACACTTTAAAATAAGAATAAAATATATTAATTAATGTGACTGCATGGGGATTAGTGACTATAGATGGTTATGATATATTCCAAAGAATGAGCCCAGCAGGGGATAAAAATTAGTTTTGAGTTGTCAATAAAATTTCATATAAGTAAAAGTGGTCATGATTTCCAGTCAGTTTACATTTTTGCATCAAACAGTTTAACCAATTGCCAATGAATAGCAGAATGACAGGGTAGAAATATTTTTAACCAAAATACTGAAATCACTGCTAACACTCAGTAATTTCGAATGAAGCTAAAGTAATTCTAAAATGATTATCTAATTCACTGGGAAAATATGATTTGATTTATAGAAATCTATTTGGGAATGCATAAATTTTATGATTTAAGGAAAATGAAAGGTTTAATTGGAGAGATTATACTCAAGAGTATTAGAATTATATTTAAATTTCCAATGTAATTATTTTCATACTCTTCTTTTTCCCAAGAGGTTCATATAATTTAACCATGAAATTATGTTTGGAAAGTAAAGAACTATTCTTCCCTTTATAGAAAGTATCATTAGCTATCATAACACCTACTTAAAATGAACTCAGGAGGTTTTATTTATTTTTTAAGACAAAAATTTTTGATGAGAACAAAGAACAAAAAAGTGTGCTCATAGTTTCACTATTTTGCCTCCTAGCTAAAAACTCACCATGCATAAGTCTGTACATCATAATTAAAGGAAAAAAACAAAACAAAACTTAAGTTTGTAGAAAATGGCAAATAATTCTCAGCATGGAGTCTAATCTGTCATGGTTTGGTCACTTTCTAATATTGAACTAACACTAAATCAAATACACAATCTTCTGTCTATTTTACTAAGATTGACCTTATAAGAACAAAGTTATAATGTTTTACTAAGTGTTTTTCATTGGAAAAAATAAATTTTCTCTCCAGTTCTTCATTAGGCCAAATGAAAAATATTCATCTAAAACATGGGCTTCTGTGTGATTATCCAACCAGATAAAATTGTTACTGGCAGGAAGAAAATAATGACTTAGAAATAATAGCATAGCTGTACTGAGTCAGATGACTTAGGCAAATCTTTTCTCACCAGTGACCATTTGAGTCCTATTCTGATTTTTCTTTTTATAGCATTGAATTAAAAGCAGCTCATTTCTCACAGGCAGATTTGCTTTTTATTTGCAAGGCATGAAGTCCTAATCTTAACGGATTATTTAGAAATATATATCAAGAAATGATGTTATAACATTAGATTTGGGCACAATATTAAATAAATTTCAGTCAGAGTCTTTTACATGTTTTATTGATTTTCTGTCAATAATCATAGATTTTTAAAAACTGATTTGTTTAACATATATGTAGGCATCTTCTTAGTTGGAAATAATTGCCCCATTCCCCAATATGTTTCTTGCATCATTTTCAGTTTCCATTTTGCATTATTCTTAATTTATATGTCTTAATTCTCCTACTTCACTGAAATTCACATTTTTCATTTATCATTGCAACTTCCTGCTAATGCATGATTAGATATTAATGTAATAAGCTGCCTGGCACATAGTAGGTATTCAATAAATCTTCATTGGGCAAATAACTCAATAAATAATAAAACAAAGTGTGTGATTGGTTTTTTTCTTTTATATCTCAAGGAAATGATCCGAGCATTTCTTGGAAGTATCCCCATGGATTTTTCTCATTGCATTAAGTCTTGCTTTAAAAATGTTTCAATAATTCTAATTAAAAATGCTAATGTATTTTGCTCATTTGACTTTAGCATCAGATTTTGAATTCCATTTTGCTTTTCAGGTGTGTAGCGCCATCTGTCTTCTCTTGAGACCAGGCGATTGTTAAAGATTGAATTATTTGTCCCAATTTCTCCATCTCCTCCCACTCTTATTGATAGCCTTTGCCACATAACTTCTCAGTTCTTCCCACAAGAAAGCATCCTTCTGTGTCCCATGTTTAGCTTGGCCATGTGGCTTGCTTTAGCCAAGGATAATAGTAGTCATGCTGCAAATAGGTTTCTGAAAATTGTTTGCATAGTTGGGCATATTCTCTCTTCTGTTTCCTCCATGAGAAGAGCATGCCTAGCTGGCCCACTGACATGGAGGGAGGGATTTCTGGAGCAGAGCCATAGAAGCCAACTGAATTGTAAATCAGTCATCCCAGTCCTGGCAGTCCACAGAAGAAACACCCCTTGCAGCCTGCACCCTTGTGAGCAAGAAATACATGTAGGCAGTTGCATGCCAAGATTATGTAGTTGCTTGTTATGCAGTGACAATAATTCACAGAGAAATGATTGAAGAGTACTGATTCACAACATTACGAGCTCCAACTGCTCCTGAGAAAATTGGTAATAAAGAAAATAATAAGAAGAATTACCCCTTATTAGTGCCTATCAAATGCCAGCAATAACTAGATTCTTTGCACATTGTAATCCGTATTCATGCTATGAAGACAACAACTCTTTGAAGTGAGTGATATTATCCCTAATTCTTGCCAGGAAAGTAGGACTCAGAGATGGTCTATAACTTGCCAGAAATCACAAAGGTAAAAAGTGGCAATTTCAGGCTTACAAGTCAATGACTTTAGATTAAAAAATCTCTACCTTTTACTTAGTGTCAAGGTGGCAAATTTTGACTTTTATCTTGTCAACCTTTCTTTTTGTTACTCCACTCTCCCCATTCCATTTCCATCTCCCATTTCTCAACCCTGCATTTCTTAAGAAGAACAGCACCTTCCTGCTACTTAACCCTAGACTTTAAGGGCTTTGAATGTGAGTTGCCTTCCATAGTCTCCTAGTTTCAGTAGTGAGGAATGGTAGGGATATAAGGGGTGAGAAAATATTTTCATTTATTTGGCGAGTACCCACAACCAAACAAAAAATAAATAGAACAAAATAAAATATGACATTGATCAGCCTATTTAAGTAATCATAACTGTAACATTTATAAATGTTAAAATACTTTTCAATTTAAAATACTTTTCATATAGATATACCAAAAATAGTTTTATGCTTACATTTTTCATCCAATTTCTTTCTTTCTTCACTAGACAGTGATGTAGGAAATACCTATAATTCTGTGTTAAACTATGAACCTGTTAGGTCTTTGAAGGATATTAATCTAAGAAGATTATATTGACTGGATTTTGCCCATCTGCATGGCTGTCTAAGTTTCATTCCAAGTCATAATGATTTAGTTTGTTCCAATGTTATATGTGACCGTGATGACATCTACCAAAGGAAATTCCTCATTTTCTTAGCATTATTTCCACTGCTTCATTGTGTTGAATATGCAGTTTAGACAGGACTACTTGAAATAAGGCAGAAGAAGTGGCACCTCTATCATGCTGTACAGCAAAACTGCTCTTTTTTTGTGCCTCTGGCAAATTGTGATTGCTGTTCTGCTCAAAAGATGCAGGTCACTGGCCTTTCCGTAAGCTCTCTTCATCAGCAGTCTGAATGCTTTCTTTTGAACAAAAAAAAAGAAAAGCAGTTGATGATGTGTAAGTTTGGATTATATTCTGGCAGGTTATTTATTCAGACAATTGAAGAAGAGGAAGCAGTGAAAATTTTGATAAGAGAAAAGAGCTTGAAGGAAAAGGGAGTCACTTGAGGTTGAAAACCTATGTAATAAGTTAATGATGAGATCAGAACTGTGTAAGGAAAGGGCAATGAGTATCAGACAACTATGTGGTCTACACACAATAAGTACTTGAAGTGAATACTGTGAAGTACAGGTGTGCAGTCTCTAGGTTGGGCTTATGGTCTCAGCGTATGTTTCTTTCTCTTTTAAACCAACAGAGACATCTCCCAGATCTGTTCTCCATCAGCACTTAGCATAGAAACACATGTACACACACATACACACACA
Source organism: Bubalus bubalis (assembly GCF_019923935.1). Lineage (NCBI taxonomy): Eukaryota > Metazoa > Chordata > Mammalia > Artiodactyla > Bovidae > Bubalus > Bubalus bubalis. Next base: position 19,949,583 of record NC_059177.1, on the reverse strand, counting down.
CATACACAATCATTATAAAATCCTTGAGTACATGGGCCCTTGAATTATCTAGTACAGTATAAAGCAGAAGATTGAATTGTTCCATTAGAACACTTGATTCGAATCTGCTTCTTTCATTTGCTACCTTAGTGTTCATAGATCAATTGTTATAAATCTGCTGAGACTTCATTTCTTCCCCTATAAAAATATGGATTATAATTCCCACTTCAGATCTGTATACAGCCTAACAGATATGTGAGCAAATGTCAGACTGTCTGCTGGACTCCTAGCACACATGAGTGCTTTGCACACAGAAAGTACTCAATAAATTGATTGTGGTGTTGGTGTTGGAAAGATGGCATAATTTCTCCTCCTTCCATATTGATGCTAATTCGTCAAGTAGAAATTTCACTTCTCCTTTTTCTATTTTTGTAGTTATGGGTAAGACACTCCTGGAAAAGAAGGTAAAACTTTCTGCTCTATCTGACATTTCCTGATGTAAAATGATTATTCCGCTTAGGGAATTTGGTAAGAGTCTGACATCCATTAGAGTAACATTTCTCTGTTGGGTGAGGTTAATGCATTAACAGCTAATACCTACAAGTGCTCTGACCTACATACAGTTATTTCTTTAAGATTGCCTGTCTATGGACTGTACAAATTCTGCTCCCAACTTCTTCCTTCCTTGTGATAAACTTCTCTGGCTATTCCTTGCCCTTTTAAAAGTAGGAGAGGGGAGGGGAAGGGAGACTCCACTATGCAGTTTTCTAGCTTCTCTGATTGAGAGGTAAATTTAATTCCGAGCAAAGCATAGTGTAAAATCTATCACTGTACAAGACAATACTGATCCCCCCCCATTTAAAAAACTTAAAATGACAACCACTTATCATTGTTATTATTATTTATTGAAACAAGAACCACTTACAAGCTCCCTGTACCAACTTTAGTTCTGTCTCAATGGCCAAAGTAATCACATGTCCAAGCCTAGAGTCATTGTGGAAAGGCACTACCAATGGATGAGTTCAGGGAGTCATAAAAAACTGGGTGCATTAAGTTAATAGAAGTGGAGTTCATTGATTAATAGGAGTAACATATTGGCCACAGGCCCAAGCCATGTTTTCCCAGCCAACATCACCTGCATCAAAGCTGATATTTGGCTCTGTCTCTAGTTTCTTTTTCCAGACCGATTCAAAACCCTCACTCTAACAGATGATAAGCATAACGGGGATTTGCATAACAAGGCAAAAAAATGCTTTGTGTCTTTTGTGAATTATCTGGCCAAGCTAGTTGTGCTGGCCCAATTTTCAGGGACAGATATCAATTTATCCGGGCCATTTTATTATATTGATTAAAGTCCAGAAAATTGAAAGAATTCAAAAGGTTCTGAAAGAGTAGATTTTTTTCAACTTATTTACTAGCTTGAAATTCTGAGATAGAAAGATGCTTAAATTAATGATTCAAGACCCACAAAAACACATGAAGGAAGAAAACTTTTCTTGGGACCTGATTGGATTGGGCTACATTCTAATGAGAGTTCCATAATCTCTCTCAACTCACTTTCCAATTTGGAAAATTGCAATAAGACACTCTTTATTTTAAAGGTATCCGTAGAGGACCTCTGGTCCTGAAGATGCTTTATAAATTTAAAAATATCAAGCAAAATGCTATGTCCTCCAAATATGTCCCATTTTTTACTATTGTCATAGAAATTTATTATGTTGTATGATCAGGTCGTTCAAGATGGCTGTTATCTTGTTTTCTGTACATCTTCTGCTGAACCAGTCCCTGCTTCATTTGTGGGGCTGTTCAATCCTCTGGTAACTGATGAGCCCACCTGACATTCATTCTTCCTATAAATGGTAGCCTCTTCCCACAAATTGGGAAGATTGTTCCCATACCTACATACTGTGTGCCAGTGAGGCATCAGCCCGGGACCCTTTATGTAAGATTCCCTGTCCAATAAACCATTGATGTCTCTGTTGTTGTCTCTGGGCTCTTTCTTCAGTCTCAAGGCTGGGCGACCACAAGGCTTGCAGGCATGCAGGCTGCAGCCCAACATAAATGAAGGCACTTGAGAGAGCAGTGTGCCAGCACTATGCACGGAACAGAGCAGGTTCTAGGGGCACTTCACCCCAGCTTGGCCAATAGTTCCATTTGGGTCTCCTCGTTCCATTTCTATCCCCCATTTCTCAGCCCTCAGCCTTCTCAATCTAGGTAGCCAAATCCAGATTTTAAATTATAATTCCTCAGAGGAAAGTGGGATTAGGGTGAGAGAAATGAGGAGATAAAATTTAAGGAAATGCTGATGTGAAGACACTTCCCTTGCAGTGCTGTGAGAGTAGGAAAGTGAAAGTGAAGTCCCTCGGTCGTGTCTGACTCTTTGAGACCCCATGGACTGTAGCCAACGAGTCTCCTCCATCCAGGAGATTTCCCAGGCCAGAATACTGGAGTGGGTTGCCATTTCCTTCTCCAGAGGATCTTCCTGACCCAGGGATCGAACCCAGGTCTCCCACATTTAGGGAGATGCTTTACCATCTAAGCCACCAGGGAAGTTGTGAGAGTAGACAACTCCTTAAATTTTGTTCCCTAGGGTCTTTGCTTGCCTTGCTGTAGTCCAGCCTTGCTGCTGCTGCTGCTGCTAAGTCGCTTCAGTCATGTCCGACTCTGTGTGACCCCATAGACGGCAGCCCACCAGGCTCCCCCATCCCTGGGATTCTCCAGGCAAGAACGCTGGAGTGGGTTGCCATTTCCTTCTCCAATGCATGAAAGTGAAACGTGAAAGTGAAGTCGCTCAGTCGTGTCTGACTCTTAGCAACCCCATGGACTGCAGCCTACCAGGCTCCTCCATCCTTGGGATTTTCCAGGCAAGACTACTGGAGTGGGGTGCCATTGCCTTCTCTGATAGTCCAGCCCTAGTTATTTTTAATAGTCACTAGGTTGTGTCTGACTCTTTTGAGACACTATGGAATGTAGCCTGCCAGGCTACTCTATCCATGGAGATTTCCCAGGGAAGAAGTGGAGTGGGTTGCCATTTCCTATTCCAGGGGGGTCTTACCGACACAGGGGTAGGACTCGTGTCTCCTGTGTCTCCTGCATTGGCAGGTGGATCCTTTACCACTGAGGCACCAGGGAAGAGGACATAGTAAAAACGTTAGACACTCTTCCACAAGTGGAGCAAAGCTCCACTTGTGAGCAGGTAAGTACTAGATGTTGTCAAAAGGGGATGAGTCCCTTCATGCATTTACTTTCCAAGATTTCTAATCTAAGTTAGGATTCTTAGTCATACATTTATTATTTTTAGAAACATGTGCAAAACAAAAGGAAATCTTAGCACAGCAATCCTGCTGAAGACACTAGATGAGAGACCCTAGCCAGTTCAGCCTCGGTTAAGAACAGTTTTAGAGTCAGTTAACATGGTTTTTGAATCCCATCTCCACTCTTGTTGGCTCTTTGACATTGGGCAAGATATTTATCTGACAAATCAGGGTGATTTTAATAGCATTTATCTCCTATGTTTTATGTGTGTTTGAGAGAACTAAATGAAATAATGTACATAAAACTTTCAGTGAACCAACTGGTTCATAGATGGAATTCAACAAATGATAGATATTACTGTTGATACTATTTTTGTTATTAATTTTGGGGGCAAAGACTCTCTAAAGAATCTGCGTTTGGCACTAAAATTTACTTATAGGATTCAAATTGTCCTGAAATAGATTTGGAAGTTGTCTCCCTTCTCTTACATAATTCTGATGATCCTTGTGAGAAATCAAAAGGGAAGTCCTGGGGAATTGAAAGAAGGAGGGGAGAGGGGGAAGCAAAAAGTATAGGAATCAGAAGAATTAGGAGACCAAACATGAAATTTACTACAATTTAGATTTTACATATTCTTGAAGAGAAGGTTTAGAGTAAGGAATGATTGTTTGTGGATGGAGGCTTTGGCAATTATTTTCTATCTCTTGAAAAATCCTGTTTTTGGTTTTTTGTTTGTTTATTTGTTTTTTAAAGAGTCATGAATGTAATGTAGCTTTCTCTGGCACTGGAGAATGTTTCCTCCAAACTTTGAAAAGTAGTTTAGAATATGAATTGCACTCCTTCACCAAAAAGTTTACTTTACAGATTCTCTTCCCTCAATAAGTATTTTTAGAATCATAAATGTTTCCCTTAAATTGGTAGATTAAAAATTAATATAGATTCATAGAATAGAAATGACCTCTAAGCCTCAAGTTAACTTTTTGAAATATGTGGTAGGTCTATCAGTACATAAAATTTCAAAAATAACACAGAGCCATAGCAGTAATCATTATGAAAGTTGATGGCAATAGAAAATAATGGGTTTGGAGAAAAATAAATGACTTAAATTGACATAATATGTATTAAAGATGAGATGGGAAATTTTTGAAGGGTTATTTCTGATCATCTGCTGAAATAAAAGTTAACTAACCTATTTGTTCATTCATTTATAAATATATTGTCAACAAATTGGTTGTCAAGAACCCATATTATCAATTCACTAACTTTGGCCCCAGTACCTTAACAGAACATGCAAGAATAAATACATTTTCCTATTGTATTTCTTGAGAAATTGTGGAACTATGCAGCTAAAATGTTTTAAAAAAAAGTAGAAAATTACTGATAGGATGAATCATATTACTTGATACATATTATTTGAGTAGGTGGCAGTGGACACCATATAGGACCTCTTATGGAACGTGTTTGGCAACTCACACTTTGTCAAAATTGCACATCTGGGCATTTTTCCTCAAGTCTTCAACCTTACCTCAACATGAATTGCTTAAAATTTTACCTGTATCAGTAATCTGAAAATATGTCTAAAGGCTTAGAATTCTGTGTTCAATAGTCATGAGTTGCATCCAGTTTCACCAATATTAATTGTCTGGCACTGAGGAAGATTTAAATTCTATGAACTTTAGTTAATAATAAGAAACCTGTTATCCATCAGGCATGAAGGTACATCCCCAAACTACACAGATAAATAAGACAAGTTGTCCACCCACAGGGAGCTTGCAGTTAGAATAGTGAGAAGTCAAAACAGACAAGTGAATGGACACTGATGAATGTCTTGTGAATATGAGAAAGTATAACAGGCAAAGCCCTGGATTCTCAGGGAAAGACTTCATCTAAGGAAAATCCTAAAGAATGGGCAAATGTTAACTTTAAGAAAGGAAATGGAGAAATACTGTGCATGGCAGAGGAAATGGTATGTGCATATACTTACTGGTTGTAGAGCACATTGGCTGGAGCAGAAGATAAGAAATGAAGGAGAAAGAGAAGAGACTAGAGGGGTAAAGAGGCTATATCTCAGAAAAAGGTGGGTTTAAAATTTTTTTTATTTTGTATTGGAGTATAGTTAATTTATAATGTGTGAGTTTTAGTGGAGCAACTAAGTGATTCAGCTATACACATACATATATGTATTATTTCTCATGTAGGTTATTACAGAGAACTGAAAATTTGATTTCTCTGTGCCATACATTAGGTCCTTACTGAGTATCTATTTTATATATTAGTTGTTGTTCAGTCATTCAGTTGTATTTGACTCTTTGCGATCCCATGGACTGCAGCAGCCAGTCTTCCCTGTCCTTCACCATCTCCCAGTGCTTACTCAAACTCATGTCTGTCGGGGGAGTGTGTAATTTCATCTGTTCTGTCTCATCACAACAAAAATTTGAAGCGACGGACCAGTGTTACAGCCCTCAGACAGACCTTGTCACAGCTCTCGGACAGATCAGTGTTACAGCTCTATGTTACAGCTCAGTTTTATTTAGAAAATAAAGAAAAATACATCCTCAAGGCATGATGGCATGCCAACCCAAAAGACATGAAGAGGAGAGAGAGAGAGAGATCGAGAGCTGGAGAGAGAGCAAGAGAGTGAGAGATACACCCCTGGCCCTTTGGCTCCTCTTTTTATATGTTTTTTTCTCCCCCTGGGCCTGCCCTATGTAAATTGGGCTAGCCAGGAGTGCTGTTTGTTCTGCCTGAGACCCTCACTCTGGTCCTCGGATCTTCCTTTGTTCTATTTTCACGGGCTTTTCCCTTCCTTGTCTTATACCCACTGTCATTCTGGAGTCCTTTTTCCTATTCTAACTACCTAACGTTCCATCCTCAAGAGACAGAAGGCCCAAATCTTTGGGAATAGGGGCGCCAAGGTCTTTCTGGCTACTTCCTGCTGAGCTGGAATGGTGAGGGACATTGGGTCTCCTCCCTCTTGCTAGTCTCAGGCCTCAGAGTTCTTGTAGTGGTGTCCATCTAAGGGTGAGTGATATTTTACATGGTCGGCTGTAGTTTTATAAAACCTAGTTGAACTGGCACTGCATGTTGTAGTTTGTTGACCTGGGCAGAGACAAAAAAGGTTAGACAATTGATAATACACGGAGCAATCATACGCAGCGTCAATATGGCATAACAAGGGCTGGTAGGGGCATTAGTCAACTCCAAATTCCCAACGCCAGGATGGCTCAAGTTCCTCCTTGTTCAGAGATCATGTCTATCTCCTGTGTGTTTTGGAGTTCAACCCCTGCCAAGCTGTGTTGGCTGTTTAGAGCTGTCCTGAGAAGTCTTATCCCCAGAAACTAGATTTTGGGGGTATTCATTAGAATGGCACTCATTTGTAGTTCTGAATAGGTTTCTGAGATCTCCCAGGGGATCATAGGTGTATTGAGTGTTCTCTTCTGTTTTCTTCCACCGCTTGATTCATGAGTAGTGAATCCAGGAGTCATGTCCTGATACCTTGACTGCTGTGGGGGTAGAAAGTATTACAGGTTAGGGGCCCTTCTTTGTGGGCTGAAGTTGAGTCTTTGGGGACCCATCTTTCCAGACTTTAATTAAGACTTGAGTCCCTGGAGCATATAGTGGTGACTCCTTAGAATCTTTTGGGTCCTGGTAGACACCCCCACAAGCTTATATCCTGTTAGAATTGCCCAATGGCCATGGTATAAGACTGGAGGGTCTGAGCCTCTGGATCTAGGAAGAGGTCATTGACATAAACTAAAGGTCTCCCATACAGCATCTCATAAGGACTAAGACCAACCTGTTCCTTAGGGGCAATATGGGTGTGGAGGACAGCTATCAGTAAAGCCTCCTTCCATCCCAGGAAGGTTTCCTGGGTTATCTTTTTTATCGCTGATTTTAAGAATTGGTTGGCTCTTTCTACTTTTCCTGAAGACTGAGGCCTCCGGGCACAATGGAGGTAATAAGTAATGCCCAATGCCTTAGAGATCCCTTGGGTGATCTTAGAAGTAAATGATATCCCATTGTCACTTTGTAATGACCTGGGCAGGCCAAATCTTGGAATGATTTCATGGAGCAGGTTTTTTTACCACCTCCTCAGCTTTCTCAGTCCAGGTGGCAAAGCCTTCAATCCATCCTGTGAATGTATCTATCATGACTAATAGGTATTTATACCCTTGAGAAACTGGCATCTGGGTGAAGTCCATCTGCCAGTCCTCTCCTGGGTAGGCCCTACATTATTGGATGGGCTGGGCCAGCTGGGGTCTTCCAGGTCCTTGGGGGTTGTTTAATCGGCAAGTGGGACAAAAGGAGAGTTCTTGCCTTATAGTCGTTTGGAGGCCTGTTCTTCTGAAGGACCTTTCTAGTAATCTTTGGAGGGCCTTTTCTCCTAAATCTAGAGGAGGAAATGGCAACCCACTCCAGTATTCTTGCCTGGAGAATCCCATGGACAGAGGAGCCTAGTGGGCTACAGTCCACAGGGTCGCAGAGAGGGACACGACTGAGCGACTTCACTTTCACTTTCTCCTAAATGAGTGGTGGCATGTAAGGAGTTAACCAACTTCCATTGGAGGTTCCCAGGCAGAAAAAGGAGTCCCTCCTTTTGGAACCATGCATATGATCTTCTTGAAAGCCCTCACTCTTAGCTTTGAGAGTCTCACTTTCAGTATATGAAGGAGTTTCTGGCAAATTAGTCTGTGGAACTAAGGTGGTAACCCCTATTAGGTCAAAGTTCTGTAATCCTGCTCTCTTAGCTGCCTGATCAGCTGCTTGGTTCCTTCGTGCCATTTCTGTGCTCCCTTTTTGGTGTCCTTTACAGTGGGAGACTGAAACCTCTGTGGCAGATGGACTGCCTCCAAGAGTCTAAGGATTTGATCACTATATTTGATTGGGGACCCTTGGGTGGTCAAGTGGCCTCTTTCTTTCCAAATAGCAGCATGTGCATTGTAGCACCAGAAAGGGATACTTGGAGTCAGTGTAAATGGCTACTCTTTTTCCTTTTCCCAGCTCTAAAGCTCGAGTCAGGGCTATAAGTTCAGCCAATTGGGCTGAAGTACCTGGTGGCAAAGGTTTACCCTCTATGGTCAAAATTGGAGACTACTGCATATCCAGCTCTTCTTTTTTCCATCCAAAACAAAGCTGCTTCCATCAGTGTACCAGATTTCCTTAGGATTGGTCAGAGGATCTTCCAACAATCTCTCTCGTGGTTTTGTCCAATGGTTCAAGGTTTCTAGGCAAGAGTGAAAGGGCAGAGAGCCCTTGAGGGTAGGCAGCAGGCTGACTGGGTTAATAACTTCACAAGGGGATACAGTGAGGCCTGGATTTTCCATCAGCACTACTCGATATCTGAGGATTCTTTGATCAGTTCAGTCATTCAGTAGTGTCCAATTCTTTGAGACCCCGTGAATCGCAGCATGCCAGGCCTCCCTGTCCATCACCAATTCCTAGAGTCCACCCAAACCCATGTCCATCGAGTCGGTGATGCCATCCAATCATCTCATCCTCTGTCGTCCCCTTCTCCTCCTGCCCTCAATCTTTCCCAGCATCAGGGTCTTTTCCAATGAGTCAGCTCTTTGCACCAGGTGGCCAAAGTATTGGAGTTTCAGTTTCAACATCGGTCCTTCCAATGAACACCCAGGACTGATCTCCTTTAGGATGGACTTGTTGGATCTCCTTGCAGTCCAAAGGACTCTCAAGAGTCTTCTCCAACACCACAATTCAAAAGCATCAATTCTTCAGTGCTCAGCTTTCTTTATAGTCCAACTCTCACATCCATACATGACCACTGGAAAAACCATAACCTTGACTAGACAGACCTTTGCTGGCAAAGTAATGTCTCTGCTTTTGAATATGCTGTCTAGGTTGGTCATAACTTTCCTTCCAAGGAGTAAGCATCTTTTAATTTCATGGCTGCAATCACCGATCAGACATTCATAAATGGCCTCTCCCATTTAGGAGTTGTTTCATTTGGTGACTGGTAAAAATAGTTAGTTTGTTCCCAAAAGAGAGTTTTAAAGCATCTTCTATCAGGACTGCAATAGCTGCAAGGTTTCAAAGGCAGGGAAATTTCTTCCCAATAAGGGAGGAGGACAGTCAGGGACCACTAGAAACTGGTGGGGAAATATTTGTCCATCCCAGCAACAAAGAAGTGCTCTGGTAGATCTTTCATAATTGTTTTTCCTGTAGCACCCCAAATGGTACAAATTTGGGAGAAGAAGGCTCCAGAGTAGGAGGTCAGCACAGAGTAGGTAGCCCCCTGTGTCAACCAAGAAATTCTCGGACCTACCTGCCACACGCAGTTGCACCCTTGGCTCCAGCCCCATGATGGTTATCTGTGACAGGTGGGCTGGCTGGAGCAGGCTACTTCATTCCTGTTGAACCACTATGAAGGAAGGCTTGGCACTTGACCTTGAGGCTCTTGGGTCCGCAGGGCAGAGTGCTGCATAATGTCCCAGTTGATGGCATTTATAGCAAGCCATCGCGGTTGAGACATCATGGTTTGGACACTCTTTGGCCCAGTGCCCCGCCTGTCTACACATTAGGCATTTGCCTTGTGCCTTGTCCTTCAAGGACTTGGGGTTTGCCATAGGGCTTCCCTGGAGGGTGGCCAGCATCTGGGCATACCTTATCTCTTTCCTTTTCTCCCTCTCCTGGGCTTTGGCCCCCATCTCCCGTTCTCTGTTATAAAAGGTATTGGTGGCTGTCTGGACCATCTCATCTAAAGAGGCAGCAGGGTCCTGCTGCTGTAGCTATTGTAACTTTATCCTGATGTCTAATGCACACTGGGACAGGAATTTGTACTTTAAAATCACCTGTCCCTCGTAAGAGTCTAAGTTCAGATTGGTAAACTTTTGGAGGGCCTCTTTTAGCCTTTCTAGAAAGGCAATGGGGTTATCATTGGGCTCCTGAGTTATTGCTGAGACTGGGCACAGTCCCACAAGTAATAGGCTTCCTTCTATTTCCATGGGTGGACGTCCTTAGGGGTGAGTATTTCTGAAGTTTATCCTACCTAATACTGTTGCAAGCTGAGAGCCAGGCATCCCCGGATCAGGGTGAAGATCCCCAGCCAAGGTGAGATGTGACAGCCTCCTGGTGATTGAATCCCTGGGCAGGTTGAGGCAGGTCAGGCTCCCAAGAATTGGGTCCCTGGGCAGGTCGAGGTGTGACGACCTTCTGGGACCCCTGGACTGGGGGATCCCCGAACAGGTTGAGGTATGACAACCTTTCAAGGACCAGATCCCTAGGCAGGTTAAGGCAGGTCGACCTCCTGGGACCCCCAGACTGGAATTGGGCATCCACAAGGTCTCCAGCATGACAAGTGCTGGGTAGGATTAAGGGGTTGTAATTTTAACTCATTTCCAGTTTGTTCACTGCAGATGAGAATAGATATCATGATGTAAAGCAATCCAAGCTTGTGCCCTGAGACTGGGAACCTGGTGAAATAGTCATAAGCCTTATTCTCTTACTGTTCTAAGGGATTGTAAGTCACTGATTTCCTCCCCTAATCCTCTATAAGAGCAGTTTAGGGTGTTTCCAATGGTAAACATTTCATTGTCATAGACCCAATTCAGGTAATAACAGAAGTAATGACAAAGAAGTGCGTTATCCGGCCACGTTAGGGACATTAAGAGTATTTTTAATAATAGGCAGGATGAAGCAATGTTGCCTACAAGGGGGCAGGGTCCTGGTTGTAGGAGTTAGTAATTGGCTTAAGAACAAATTGGTAAGAGGCAACAGACCAGATGTTCCATAAAAGTGGAGTGGAGATTTGATCCAGGGGTATGTTTGTAACCTTAGGAGAAGGGTGGTAAGGGTTTGGGCCCAAATGGCCTTCAGGGCTAGCTCCCAAAGTGGCAAACATTATCCCTGGAAGCCCAGTTGCCTTTGAAGGGATGCCACAGATGGCCTGAATACCTAGAGGGATTGAATATTATATAGTAGTTCCCTCCCAAGGGCCAGCTATTTTCTGGTTGTCCCACCAGAAGATTGTATAGGCCACATTGTGGGCCTGGATGGGCCTCCACATGAAACAGGAGGAAAGGGGGCTGGGCACAGCTTTTGAAAGAATGACATAGCACAAGGGCATAACATAAACCAATTAAAATCAAATGGGTCCAAGATGACAAGTCAAATTCAACTAAACCTTGATCCCCAATCTGCAAGATAAATGACACACCCATGTGGCAGGACAGTTCCAAAACACTGTCAAAAGACAGAGGAGTAGGTGCTTCCCCAACGGTTGAGATGATCCTCCCACTCATCAGCATATGAATTTACCCAGCTCACAAAAACTAGCCACACCATATTCCACGGCCCAGGCACTTGCCGTCTGCAATGGCCCACACCCTGCAGAGCGTGCTTCTCTCTAAATCCTAACAAATCCACCTCTTACCTATCACTGTGTCTCTAACTGAATTTTTGGAATGAGACATCAGAGCCTGAGCTTCATTAGGTCTTGAAGCCAGGCATCATGGGTTTTGGCCAGGCTCAAGCCCCAGGAGGGAGGAGCTGAAGGACGGGAGGAAAAAGCAGTGGGAAAAACGTGCCAAGGAATCACCTTCATAACCTGCTGGAAAATCTGCTAAATACCTGACCTGTGCTCACAGTTTTCATTGGCCTAATCCTTGGCTCAAAGAAGATTAAGGAAAGAAGAACCCCCACCAGCTTGGGTAACAGCTACTAGAGCACAGAGGGAAGTGGAGCCTTCAGGACACACTGAGGAGTAGCCTCTCCAGAGTCCCTCAATTGCACCTGCTGCGCTCTCCTGTTCATGGCGGGGTTCAAAGAAACAAGAAACAAGAGATTGTAAAGGAATTAGGATTTTGTTAGGTATATGTCCCTCCAACCATAGTAGCGAGGACCTCCTACCTTAACCGGAAGTCTTCTGGAATCCGAGACTGAGCCGCGTGAGCTTTCTGCTGAGTCTGTTTTTTGCTGTCCCAGTTTCCAGCACACTGGGCTTCTTGTCACTTCTCCTGCACTGGGTTTTCATGTTTAGCTCCCACCCGGGGAGCTTTCGCCAAGTTGGGCTCCTGCTATACTTGGTCTCCTCCTTGCGGGTGCTGCGCCAAGGTTGTTTCAGCCAGATTAAATCGGAGTCATGGCACCATAGATGTTGGGGGAATGTGTAATTTCCTCAGTTCTGTCTCATCACAACAAAAATTTGAAGCGACAAACCAGCATTACAGCCCTTGGACAGACCATGTTACAGCTCTCAGACAGACCAGTGTTACAATTCCATGTTATAGCTCAGTTTTATTTAGAAAATAAAGGAAAATACATCCTCGAGGCGTGAGGGCATGCCTACCCAAAAGACATGAAGAGGAAATAGAGAGAGGGAGAGTCAGAGAGCGAGAAAGAGACTCCTGGCCCTTTGGCTCCTCTTTATATATATATATATATATTTTTTTTTTTTTTTTTTTTCTCCTCCCCCTGGGCCTGCCCTATGTAAATTGGGCTAGCCAGGAGTGCTGTTTGTTCTACCTGAGGTCTTCACTCTAGTCCTCAGATCTTCCTTTGTTCTATTTTAACAGGCTTCTCCCTTTCTTGTCTTTTAGCCACCGCCATTCTGGACTCCTTTTTCGTATTCTAACTACTTAACACGTCCATTGAGTCAGTGATGCCGTCCAACCATCTTGTCCTCTGTAGTCCCCTTCTCATCCTGCTTTCAACCTTTCCCAGCATCAGGGTCTGTTCTAATGAGTCAGTTCTTCACATCAGGTGACCAAAGTATTGAAGTTTCAGTTTCAACATCATTGCTTCTAACGAACATTCAGGATTGATTTCCTTTAGGAGTGACTGGTTTGACCTCCTTGCTGTCTAAGGGACTCTGGAGAGTCTTCTCCAACACCACAGCTCAAAGGTATCAATTCTTTGGCATTCAGCCTTCTTTATGGTCCAACTCTCACATCTGTATATAACTACTGGACTGGAAAAACCATAGCTTTAGCTACTTTATACATGATAGTGTAAATGTGTTATTTCCAACCTCCTTATTTATCCCTCCCCCAAGCTTTCCCCTTTTAGTAATTGTGTTTATTTTCTAAGTCTGTGAGTCTGTTTCTGTTTTCTAAGTAAGGTTCATTTGTATTATCTTTTTAGATTCCACATGTAAGTGATGTTATATGATAATTGTCTTTGTCTGACTTATTTCCCTTAGTATGATAATCTCTAGGTCCATCCATGTTGCTGTAAATGGCATTATTTCCTCCTTTTTTTATGGCTGAGTTGAGGTTCCATTGTATATATGTACCACATCTTCTTTATCCACTCCTTTGTTGATGGACATTTAGGTTGCTTCTATGTGTTTGCTATTGTAAATAATGCTGCAGTGAACATTGGGGTGAATGTATCTTTTGGAATTATGGTTTTCTCTGGATGTATGTCCAGGAGTGGGATTGCTAGATCATAAGATAGCTCTATTTTTTTTTTTTTTAAGAAATCTCCATACTGTTCTCAATAATGGTTGGAAGGAAACTCATTCAAAAAGGATTTTAAAGGCAAGCCAGGGCATTTGAACTATATTCTAATGACAATGGAAAGAGCCATTGAAGGATTTTAAGGCAGAAACTGAGATGATTAGATTTTCATTTTAGAAAGGTCAGTGGAAATTAGAGAGTTTAGAGCAGTTAGGAGACCATGACATTTGTCCCAATTATACCTCAAAGTACAGTGGAAGGGGAGTATTGATAGCAGCAACAAGGAGATGGATGGATTTTAAGAATGCTGGGGAAATGAGGCCTTGTTAAGACTTAGAAAGTGAATGTGAAACACAATTCACCAGGATTATAATCTGGTAACACTGTTAAAACAATGCCATCAGCTAGGTGGCTGACACTGGCAATTCTGATTTTGATCCTGAATGTCTCTTTTCTCAATCAGAAGTAGAAAGAAAAGGAAATTAATTGTATTAGACTTTTCTCTTTGCCTTTAAGTTTTCATGTGAAATAAATTTTGAATTGTCTCTGGATACATAATTTTTACCATTTTCTTCCAGTTAATTTCCATGAATAAGCAAATTAATTCTATCTCATTTCTTCATGTCAACCGCATTGACATAGTTCACAGGTAATTGTATGGTGTCATCTTTGCCTTCCAACATCACTGAGAATATTGGATTTGTAAATGTTAGCATGTTGTTAGCAGGAGGATACATTTTTTTTTTTTTAACTTAAAGAACTCTCACTGATCTAATCTCCCTCATGTTTTCCACTTTCATTTGGAATTGTATTACGTCTACCATGCCATCCAACAAGCATCATTATGAATGAATAACTAATTAGGACCATTTAAAATGAATGTTAGTGCAGTTTCACTTCTTTTTCATTGAGTCATTCAGGATATGCCCTCGGCTTCTCTCAGCTTCTCCCTTAACACTCCATTGAATTTAATCCAACCCATGTTCCCCATTCTCAAAATACCTACTTACATGCAGCCTTTGTGTATTATCTCATGTTTCCTCACCAATAACCTCTTCTACCCTATCCTCATTTAGTTAATTATTACTTATTCTTATCTTACCTGAGACATCTATTAAGAAAAGTTTTATGAGCACACATTGTACACATGGTTGCTATTTATGGAGAACATCTTTATACAGGCATATAAAGAATACAAAGTTGAATAAAACGATTTGGCTGTGACCATGTGGAATTAAAAATATAGTAGATAAGACTGACACTAATACAAACAGATGCACGCAGACATGTGCATACATATGTTTGCATATATGTAGAGGATATACAGAAAGAGGTAGAAAGGAATTGTTTCTGGAGAAAGGAAATGGTGATAGGGTAACAGAACTGAAAAGAAAACTTTGGGAGAAGAAATTTCCTTTGAAATTATTTAAATATATACCCAAATACCTAGAGTTCCAGAATCAATTAATATATATATATGCTGCTAAGTCATGTCCGACTCTGTGCAACCCCATAGACAGCAGCCCACCAGGCTCCCCTGTCCCTGGGATTCTCCAGGCAAGAACGCTGGAGTGGGTTGCCATTTCCTTCTCCAATGCATGAAAGTGAAAAGTGAAAGTGAAGTCACTCAGTCGTGTCCTACTCTTTGCAACCCCACGGATTGCAGCCCACCAGGCTCCTCCGCCCATGGGATTTTCCAGGCAAGAATACTGGAGTGGGGTGCCATTGCCTTCTCCAAATATATATATATATCATAAGTACTATGAAGAAAGAGTACATATTGTGATTGTAGAAAATACCAGGAAAACTCAATTTATTTTGGAGAATTAATTGAGTCTTCTGTGAAGGAATGACCTTTTTTGAAATGGTAAGAATGTTCCAGACATTCTTGACCTAAAGAATGGCCCATATCAGAAAAAAATGCTGATCTTGCAAGAAAAGAAAGTTAGCAGTTTGAGAAGAAAGGAAAAGTTGGTGAAAGGTGAGCCTGGAGAGACTGAGAGGAGCTATGTCCTACAGGAGCTTATAGATCATGTTATGGATTTCACCTTCTAAGATCAAATGGGATAGCATACAAATACTTTGATCGGAGACAGAGCTAGACCTGTTTTCCATTTCTGGAAGAGTTTCCTGGATGCTCAGTAGAGATTGTATTGGAGAGGAAGCAAAGTTTAAGTAAGGAAGACTTTTAAGACAAAACAATGTTGTATTAGTGCTCAAGAGATGTGCCAGTGATAGTAAATAGCATAAGTAAAAAGATTCAATAAATATTTTGGAGGTATCCTAACTAGGATAAATAAGGCATCTTATATCTATGATGAGTAAGAATATGATTCCAAAGATTTTTCACCCAGCCTTTGGGAGGACAATAAATTTATTTACTCAAATGAAGATTCATTTGGAAAGTTTACATAATGTATCCACCTATACAACATTTTGGAAAAGGAGAAACTATAAAGATAGATAAAGATCAATGGTTACCAGAGTTTCAGGAAGAAGGAGAGATAAATAGGTGGAACACAGGTTTTTTTGGTTGTTTTTGTTTTTAGCATCTGAAACTATTCCATAAGATACTGTAATAGATACATGACATCACACATTGTACATAGACCTATATACAACAGGAAGAGAGAACCTTAACATAAACCATGGGCTTTACTTAATAATGTATTAATATTGATTCACCAATTGTAACAAATGTACTTCAGCAATGAAAAGTGATAATAAATAGGGACAGCTTTGTGTTGGGATTATTTGAGAACTCTCCATGCTATCTATTTTTCTGTAAACCTTAAATTTCTCCAAATATAAGATGTTAATAATAATTAAGAAAATATAATGAAAGAACTCAGAGTTTTAGTAGGAAAGACAGGAGTGAGAAATAGCATAGCCAAAAGAAAATGAGTATTCCATGAAGGAATTAGTGATCAAATATATCAAATGCTGCTGAAAGTCTAAATGAGAGGAAGGGAAAAAATTCCACTGGATTTTACAGTATGATATTTATTTGTAATTTTAACAAAAGTATTTTCAATGGTATTATTGGAGGCAAAAGTCAGATCTACATGAAATAAAGACAAAATGGGTACCATCAGAGAATTTAGGATTTATAACTTTAAAAATCAATTATTAAAATTACTCTGTCTATAATAAATAATATGTGAGAGAAATCCTTAAATATTTTTAAAATTTTGGACCTGTTGGCAGCTAAAGATAAAGTTCCATAATATACAAAGTATGTATGTGCATTTTTAATGTATGCTATGCTAAGTCACTTCAATCGTGTCCGACTCTGTGCAACCCCATAGATG
Organism: Bubalus bubalis; assembly: GCF_019923935.1. Classification (NCBI taxonomy): domain Eukaryota; kingdom Metazoa; phylum Chordata; class Mammalia; order Artiodactyla; family Bovidae; genus Bubalus; species Bubalus bubalis. The sequence continues at coordinate 19,932,626 of NC_059177.1, read as the reverse complement.
GCAGCCCACCAGGCTCCCCCGGCCCTGGGATTCTCCAGGCAAGAACACTGGAGTGGGTTGCCATTTCCTTCTCCAATACATGAAAGTGAAAAGAGAAAGTGAAGTCTCTCAGTCGTGTCCGACTCTTAGCGACCCCATGGACTGCAGCCCACCAGGCTCCTCCATCCACAGGATTTTCCAGGCAAGAGTACTGGAGTGGGGTGCCATTACCTTCTCCTTTTGAATGTAAATTACATTATAAATATTATTCCAGAGACATCTTAAGACAGATTCAGTTTGACTAACCAGCTGGAAAATGTCTCTTATCAAGCTGTCTAGGTTTTTTAATCTGATTGGGATATTATTAACAATGTTTATAATGACCAACAGGGAAATCTCCCACATGGCTAATCATAAAACTATAGATTCATTCATCCTTGTGTATAAAAATGTATATGACATGTTTTCCTCCAATATATATGGGAACATTTATATAAATTTAACCATATTTAGTATCACTGTGGCAAATGGCAATAAACCTATGGCTATAGAATAAATTTAGAAAAACCGTTTATTGAATAGTATCCACAACTTGATGCCTATAAGAAAAAGTATTAGGTGAACTGGATAATATTTAGAGTATAAAATACACATAAGGAGGTACTTCTGCTTCTGACCAAGATGGAACAACAGCAGAGAGATTTATTCTTTTATCAGGAACCACAAAGAGAAGCAAAATACATGAAGCAGTGTTTGAAACATTGATTATTATGCAATGAAGGCCAGTGGTTCCTAAGTGAGGAATTGTGGAGATGAGCTCCACAATTGCCCTAACTTTCTACCTAGAAAGAGATCATAAAATGCATGGAGACATCTCCCTAGGTTGAGAAGACAGATTTGGGAGCTTGCAGACACCTAATTGACTACACTTCTGCAGGCAGAGTGCTGGAGAAGAAAGGGATCTGCAGATGGAGAACCCTGGTACTGTCAGAGGCACCTGCTGTACTCTCCAGCAGACCACTGGTAACACAGGCATGTGAGGGGACTACCCATGGGCCAGGAAAAGAACCTCTTGAAGGGTTAAAGAGAACAATTCTTAAAGTGCAAATAGGCTGAAAATAGTTCCTATTTCCACCAGCCATATTGGGAAATGTATAAATCATGAGATATTGGTAGGTTATTCAGAAGGATTTGCTTCTATTGTGGAAAAGAATTAACTCTAGCCAAAAGTGGTTCTTGTATTGCCATGATCAACCTGTTTCCAAGGAAATTTAATACTATACAGGGTGAAGCTAAAAAACATTTACAGGGATACAAAAATATCTAGCACCCCCCAAAATGAAAATTTCATGTTTTGAGGGGCATCCAGTAAATTATCATACATGCAAAAATCAGTAAAATATAACCCACAGTGAGGAGAAATTTTAAAACAGCAAACCTAATCCAGCAAATTAACATATAATAGAGTTACTGTACCATTTAAATGATTACTGAAACTTTATTCCATATGTTCAAGAAAGTTAAGATTAAACATGTTAAGATATGGAAGATACAAAAAAAAGATATATAGCAAACTTCTAGAGATGAAAATTACCATGTCTTAGATGAAAAATATCCTTTAAAGACATTACAAACACAGTAAGTATTGGAAATAAAAGATTAGTGACATTGAAGATATAGCAATAGAAATGATCCAAAATGAAACATCAAGAGAAAAGGTTAAAAGTAAATTTGTAATATGTGGGGACAGCTTTAAGCACCCTAATATATTTACAGTTGGAGTCTTTGAATATAGAAAAGTAAAAGGGATACAGAATTTTTTTTTTTTAAGAAATAGGGGTTGAAATTTTTCTAAATTTGAAGAAAACCCCACTCCAGTATTCTTGCCCAGAAAATTTCATGGGCAGAGGAGCCAGACGGGTTACAGTTCATAGGGTCACAAAGAGTCAGACATGACTGAGCAGTTGAGCATGCACACACATGCTGCTGCTGCTAAGTCGCTTCAGTCATGTCCGACTCTTGGCGACACCATAGACAGGAGCCCACCAGGCTCCCCCGTCCCTGGGATTCTCCAGGCAAGAACACTGGAGTGGGTTGCCATTTCCTTCCCCAATGCATGAAAGTGAAAAGTGAAACGGAAGTCGCTCAGTCATGTCTGACTCTTAGTGACCCCATGAACTGCAGCCTACCAGGCTCCTCCATCCATGGGATTTTCCAGGTAAGAGTACTGGAGTGGGGTGCCATTGCCTTCTCCGATGCACACACATATATGTATATAAATATATATTTTATATATGCACATACACATATACCTACACATATATATTAATACAACTGATTCACTTTGCTGTACAGTAGAAATTAATACAACATTGTAAATCAACTGTACTTCAATAAAACAAATGTTTAAAAAAAAACAAACAAAATGATTCTTGACTACAAATGGCTTGTGAAGCTCTAATGTAAACATATAAAATGCACTTTATGGAGTGTTGGGAATAGGAATATTGAGAGGTATACATAGTCATCTCCATGGCCACTGAAGTGCAAATGCAACTAACAATCTATGTGCTGTTAGAAAGGGACAGTGGCATCATATAAACATGTTACAAGCAGAACAAAGCAACCGGTGGTTTCAAATGTGAACCTCAGATAAAAATTACAAAGTTTAGCAGTTGAATTGCAGGCATTGATTTCTTATTAAGTTGCTTCACACACAGGCAACTCTTGGTAGTGAGTTCCAGGATTAGAAGAGCAATAGACACTATTGATATTGCAGAGATCAGTCTGTAGATGTCTTTCTATTTGTTTTCTTTCTTTTGTATTCACTCACCATTATTGTGTTCAAACACCACTGCAGAATTATACTTTTCTTGTACAAGTGTTGCTGGTTTGGCAACACGAATGTGTTTAGGGTCATGTCCTCACACCACTACTCTGAAAACTAGATTATCTTTTTATATTTTGCTTCTTATTCCCCCCCCCCCCCCATATTAAGACACATAAGCTCTGAATGGCACAAGAAGAAAAATGAGTGCTCCAAAGTTACTTATCACAGGAATGGGTTACTGAACTTGAACAGGCAGAATGGTGGCTGCCTGGTTCTGTCAGCTTTATTTTTCATTCTCTCCTGCAGTTATGTATTTCTTTCACAGTAGGAGAAGAGAAACGTCTCCCCTGCTGAGACCTCCATTTCAGGTACCACAATACTCATCTCTGTGTGATTATGCCACGTCAGCTGAATGCAGTGGAAAGATGAGAGTCGCAGTGACTAAGTCAATAATGTCAGGTTGCTCCTTGCTGGAAAGTGAAACATTTTTATTATTTTGTTAATGGAATAGTTATTCTCCTTCCCCCCAAATCAATTAAATACAACTGGAGTATGGATTGTATGTTTTCCTTTGACAGTAGATTAATTTAGCTGTAATTGTTATTTTCTCTTAGGAATGGGAACAGATCAGCTATTTTATTCTATTTGTCTGTCTATTTTTTAAATCAGTGCAAGAGACAAAATAGTTTTTTAATTTAAAGTGATAGTCTCTTAACTTTTAATCCTCTTGTTTCTTCTCCTTTTATCAGATTATCAGAAGCATTCCAATGGGTAGTTTCTTTTATAGAATTTACAATATGAAACACACTAGCAAATTTGGGGATCTCCCAGCTGTGCATATCTTTTTGAAGGAGTACAGGATTTGATACAGAATATTTCACATTGTTCACCTTTCATTTAACACGAGAGTTTAACATGAGATTTGTTTTCTGCAACAAATAAGGAGTGTGAACAATAAGATACTTGGTTTTATCCCATGTTTTCAAAAGCAATATAGGGAATCAGGCAGATGGGGATACAGTGAGTTTTGTTTGTACATATTCTCAAACAGGCACTTCTTCAAAATACTTTTTTAATACTAATACACTGAAATTATCATTCTAAGAGCTACAGTGAAAATATAGTTGATGCACTAACAAAAATTGTTTTATATTTGATATTTGGCTGATTGGTCTTCCTCTGAAAGCACTTCTAAGTAAAACGTTGCTGAGAAATTCACAGCAAGTTTTGAACAAATAGATGTCTGTACAGTAAGGCAAGCTTTGGTCTCAGTGTTGAAACTCCTAAGGAGGATAACCTTTGGTTTTCTAAGTGTTTTGGTCAAGTGGAGATAGACAAAGCAAATAGTGCAGTAATTATTTTCTTTATCTGGAGAAACACTTTTGTAAGTGACATTATGTCACCTTCAATTTCGTACTCACTGCTTTCTAAAGATAATTGTTTTTCCACTGTGGAGTGTAACTGGATATTAGATTTATGTTAAGAGTAAACATTGATTACCCATAAATATTTGGGGAAGCTGACTCATTTAAAATGTCTTAAAGAGAACAAAAGAGAGTTCTGAAGAGAATCAGAATTCTTAGACCTATCAAGCTTAATAGATGCCTAGTAATGATATGGGTTCATTTATTCTTTCAGCCCTTAGAAGCCCGTTCACTGTTTCACACCTATACAGTAGTGGTGAAAGTATTTGTCTAAGCACTGATCCTACTACATGAGAAAATAGGAACACAAATTTAAATTGTACGTTTACTAGTACAATGTTACCTCTTCCAACAAAGTTCTCAGTGGACACAGTTTTGTTTGAGGATGAGATTTGGGGAATCATTACTGAGAGTCTGTGGTGAGTCATGTGGAGGTTGGAACTTAAAAGAGAAGTTAAAATTTCCTTACAATTAACTCTTCATTTTTAAATATTTAAACATGTTATTGAAGAACTGTTTTCTTACTAAAGATCAGTCTTTCTTTAATTTCTTCAAAAGGAGGCAGTCAGTGGTGGAATTAATTCCACAGTGGCAGATTTTGCAGCTCAGAAAATTTTTTCTCTCACAAAAATAAGTTGTATATCCTGACTTATCTTTCAGATATATGAGAAGTTTAGAAATAATGTGAATTTAAAATAAAAGGTGTTTGATTACCTCATTCAGGTCCTCTGTTGTAAGTGTCCCACTTCCTATAAGCCACTTCTCTCCTGTGTATAGAATGAATGATTCATTATAAATTATCAAGAGCTGACTGTTTCCCAATTAGGGTTTTATCCCCTTTATTTCATGTTAACCTCTGACCATGAAACTATTCCTTGTATTTCAGGAATGTGAAATATTTCTTCCCATTTATTAGCGCTTTAAAATGATAAGTCCCTTTCATTATTTTGTTAAAAGTACACACGTATTTGGTCAGCAGTACTAGAGACCATCCTCCATTGATGGAATTAATAATTAGTACTGGGTAAATTAAAACTGGATTAGATCAGTGAGAAGTAGCATGAGGGTTTTTAAAAAGTAATATTAATCATTATTTATCAACTTTGCTGCATTTTGACCAAGGTAATTGGTTGTTTTCAGAGTCTGTCTTGTGCAGTGTAGGATGCTTAACAACATAGTTTCTGTTCTTTGCATGTTACTAGTAGGGTCTACTGGAGAAGGCACTGGCGACCCACTCCAGTACTCTTGCCTGGAAAATCCAATGGACGGAGGAGCCTGGTGGGCTGCAGTCCATGGGGTCGCTAAGAGTTGGGCACGACTGAGCGACTTCACTTTCACTTTTCACTTTCATGCACTGGAGAAGGAAATGGCAACCCACTCCAGTGTTCTTGCCTGGAGAATCCCAGGGATGGAGGAGCGTAGTGGGCTGACGTCTGTGGGGTTGCACAAAGTCGGACACAACTGACGTGACTTAGCAGCAGCAACTAATAATTTTTCCATGTGTTGGCGAATGTCCTCACCAGAGACACACTTTCCCCTTTAGCCCATTATGAATCACTGGATAAGAACCAATAGGAATAATAAAAATCAATCCCTTAAGAATCTCAGTTTCTAAATAAAGGAAGAAGACTACTTCTTGATAGGTAAGTGTAATACATTTGGGTCTAACACATTTTCCCAACCACTGTTCTCCTAGACATTTCCCTGTTTTTTCCAGATGTATTGTGAATTGTTTAGCACACACAGAACTATGTTTTGTAAACCAGTGCTATGGAATGGAATTGATTTTAAATTGGTGGGATGGGATTGTAAATTTTCTAGTACTTCACTAAAATAGGGATTTAGTCGTTGTTTAGTGATTTGCATAGCCCATGTAATGCTGCATCCCTTCTATCTTGACAGAGAATCTGGTGTACTAAATATGTAGAAACATCCATGTGCCTGTGATGATCCAAAGATGGTCGATATGGCATAGAAGAGGTTCTGCTAGTATCATCCTTGTGCTCTGTTTTCCTTAATCAACTGCAGGAATGGAAGTAGGAGGTTCACAATAAAGAGGATCGAAGTCTGGGATGTAAAATCTAGAAGGGTTATTAGAGACAGTAGTGAATTGTAACTGCTTTTGCCTCCTGAGCTTTCCTTCTTACAACACTGAGCACCCCTCTTCTGCTAATATATCATCTCTTCATCACTCTCAGTCAGCATGTTGAGGGCAGATCCTTGCATTGTACAGCATTGAGCCTGTTAGACTCTATCATCTCCTTGGCTACTGAGATTGGTGCAGATGCAATCTTATACCTCAAGAAATGTTTAATGAGAAATAACTTCATGTCTTTTGTGAGATCACTTGGAAACAGAAGCTATCTTTCTAGTGGGATTCAAAAGACAGAAGGATGACATTTGGAGGGACTAGAGAGCAAGGCAGAGAGATGGGGCATATTCTTCATGAAATTATTCAAGGTTCTGGAGCCAACTGATTCTGAAAATAGATGGACTTTTGGAGTTACTATTCAAAAAGTAATTAATTCCCTTTTGTAAGTAAATCAATGCAAGGTTGGTTTATTATGTTGTTTGCAATCCAGAGTCTTAACTGATAAAAACATATATGCTCTCATCCCAATCATCACCCTTTACAGATGATGTGACTGAGCCCTAATAATTTTCTCAAGATTATACTTCTGTAATCACAATCTTCTGTAACTTAAGTGGAATCTGTGCTTTAGCTTGGTTTGTTTCTTCACTGCTCACCTGCAAAGTGAATCAGCTTATTCTTTTGTTTACATAATACCCAATGTGCGTGCTCAGTATGTGCTCAGTCACTCAGTCTACTGAGCAACTCTTTGCAACCCCATGGACTGTACCCTGCCAGGCTCCTCTGTCCATGGGATTTCCCAGGCAAGAATACTGGAATGGGTGGTCATTTCCTTCTCCAAGGAATTTTCCTGACCAATGAATTGAACCTGCATCTCCTATGTCTCTTGCATTGGCAGGTGGATTCTTTACCACTGAGCCACCTACCCAACAACTAGTGTTAATTATTTTCTGTTTAATAATTACTTAAATTAATGTAAAAGCCTCTTGAAACTGTTGCCTGCATTATTTGCCTATTGCTTCATTCAAAATGAATTTTTATGTTTGCCCATAAATATGCAAAATAGAGGCATATCCAAAGTCTACATTATTTATTCCAGATCTTCTTATTGACACATAATCTTAAATTCCATGATAATTATACTATTTATTGGGCTATTTAAATGGTTATAGTAATTCTAAGAGCTTTGTCAAGAACTATAGTCACATTCTTTTTCTTAAGTGATTCACAGGAAAATCTGTTATTTTTAACTTTTAACTTAATTGTATTTTCCATGCTATTTTTCCATGAGTACTATAAATCACAGAGCATACAAGACACGTTCATCATTTTTCTTGTGACAAATGCAAAGTAAAATTAGAATACAATAGCCTCAATATGTTTATACAGATGTTAAATTCATCAACATTTATTCCATATGTCTGTATTCTAGCATTCTCTTCTGTCCTCAAATTGAAGAATTTTAAATTAATTTCCACCAGTATCTTTGATTTTTCTGTATGCTGATGTGTAGGGCAATGATATATCTTGTCATTGAAATTGGTTATAAAGTTAAACTTTTGGCTGCTATGAGTTACTAACCATGACAGAAATGTGAAACACAGTTCCATATATAGAGAGGACTTATCCTCTATCTGTATATATCTGATACATGTATACACATGTGTATATATAAATATATGATAAAGTACTTATACTCAATGTGATGCAAATAACACTTAAAACTCAACAATAAGAAAACAAACAACCCAATTTGAAAATGGGCAGAAGATCTGTAAAGATACCTCACTAAAGAAGATATTCAGATGTTATATGAAAACAAGTTCAATTCATATGAACTTACTCTAATCAACTCAAAATTATTAGAGAATCTCTTATTAGAGAATTGCAGATTAAAATGGCAACGAACTACTGCTATCACTATGCACCTGTTAGAATGACTAAACAAAGCAAAAACTAAATAATTAACCTGACTTTACCAAATGATGGCAGGAATGCAGAACAGCTAGAACCTGTATTCATTGCCCGTCAAAGACTAAAATATACAGCCTCTTTGGAAGACAGCTGGATAGTTTCTTATAGAGATAAACATAGTTTTCTCATAAAATCCAGTAATCATATTCTAGTACTGGCCAAATTGAGATAAAATTTTATACCCATATAAAAATCTGAACATAAATGTTTATAGCAATTTTATTTATAATTGCCAAGAACTGGGAGTAACCACTTTGTATAAAGAAATTGTATATCTGTAAAATATATATCTAGATAAAAAGAAAATAAGACATCAAGTCACAAAAAGACATTAAGGAAGCTTAAATGCATATTTTTAAGCAAAAGAAGCCAGTCTGAAAAGGCTATAAACTAAGTGATTGCAACAATGTAACACCTGGAGAAAATAAAATTATGGAGACAGTACAAGGGTCATTGGTTGCCAGGAGTCTGGGGAGAGATGAAGAATGTGGGAAACACTGGGAATTTTTAAGGCAGTGAAATGATTCGGTACAATTCTATAATGGTACCTACGTGACATTATGAATTTGTCAAAATCCGTAAAACTGTACAACACAAAGAACAAAACTTAGCATAAACTGTAACCTTTAGTTAATAATAATGTATCCAAGTAGCTTCCTTATTATAACAAATTTATCATGCTGCTATAGGTCTGACATAGCAGAGGAAACTACATGAGTGTGTGAAGTGGATATTTGGGAACTCTGTAATATATGCTCCATTTTTCTGTAAATCTAAAACTGTTCTAAAAAATAAAGTCTAGTAATTTAAAAAAAGTCACAAAGACCTCTTAGTATATGTGTAGCATTTTGAACAGTTCCATAATACTCAATAAAAGTTAACTTCTATTACTATGAATATTAATACTATTGAGATTAGTAGTAGTAATAGATATATTAACAAAGGTGTCTTCTCTGAAAAATGCTTTTTTCCTTTGCTGCATTTGTAAATTCAGAAGTTGACAAATAGACATAAGAAAATAACATATATTTTGACATGATAAATAACATAAGAAAATGTCATTCTTTGCCCTGAAGAAAAATGTTTTCCTGTATAATTAAATAAAATGGAAAAATTGTTTTCATGTTCTGATACATAAAGTGACAATTTCTATGAAATTTTATTGTAGCAATTACTTTGTAATACAACTACCAAGAATTATTTATTAAAAATCAAATTGTTTTATGTTTTACATTTTATCATATACTTAAAAAAATCAACAATGAAAACATCAACTATGAAGAGCCTTTCTAAGAAATAATTTTTATTGAAATATTTTTCACCACATGGACTTGGAAAAAAATCTAGAATATAAAAGACTTTTCATTCACTTCTAATAAAACACTAAAAAAGCAACTGTCAGTTTTTTATAAATCTTTTTTTTTCTTTTGTATTTCTGGATCAAAATATGAATATAATTTCTTTATATTCATCAATGCTTTGGCAGATATAAAGGATGTATACTTTATTAAGTGGCAATAGAACTTTATTTCGATTTAGATGCTTTGTTTCTGAACTTTGTTTTTTTCCTTTTTCTGCTTTAATGTTGAGCAAAGTATTCATTTTAAATAGAAGAATCCATCATATAAACAGTATTCTGTTGTACACCAAGAGGTTTTTTGCAACATATGTGGAACAGTTAATTTGAGTGGTTTTATTAACTATTTTAAGGAGGATGCAACTGTCTTATTAGTTACTTGATGATAGGTAGTCTGAATACTTCACTGGGTGGTTGGACATTTCATTAGTGTTCATATGACATAAACACTCTATTTAACAAGGAAAATTATTAACCTTAAAAAAACTTATTTACTGCAGTGACAAAGAATAACTTACATTTTAGCTTTTCATAAATTTTTATACTGGACAGACTCAAAATACATTTTGTCAACATACCCCCTACAGGTCTTCCTTAAATGATATCTGTGATATATAAAAGCTGTTACAAAGATGGCTTTTATTTTATAAGCTAAAATAATTTGACTGTGTCTGTAGGGAGGGAGGGGCATATTTGACATGCAACTTTTGGATGTTATTGGTTTAATTTGTACTTCTACATTATTCTTCTGATATATAAATCTGTATTCCAAACCACTTAACCTAAAAATTCATAAAGTGATTATCAAAAATCACAAGAAGGCACCCAGATATAGTAGAAATTAAAAAAAAACAACAACAGTAAAGTCATATGTAACTCAACAATGTCAAAGCTGAGAGTATTAAACAAACATTTCTAAGCATAACTGGCATATAGACTTATTCCTCTTCTAAGTTGGTTAAAGATATTTTCTGAAGTCTCCGGATTTATTCTTGTGGTGAACTGATCTACATGGGCTCCCTATCTGACTAGCTATCTGGTGCTCCATAGAGTCTTGGAGAATTTAGTGTCAAAAATAACAGTGACAAGTTGGTAAATTGCAGACTCAATCATATAGATATAATTTCTGCAAAATGAAGGTTTATCTTACTTTTTGTATGAAAATTGGGTTAATGAACTATCTTGAATAATCAAAAGTTATAAAAAACACTTATCTGAAACAAAGCAGAACAGTTTTCCTGTATGAAAACATGTGCTTTCCAGGTTTCTCCAGTTCAGTCAGATTTCCTTTACATTGTGGTCTTCCTGGTGTGATACCTTTTGTTTAAATAAATCCTCCTCACTTTATTTCCTTATGGCTTATCTGAGAAATAATTTATTATGTTGTATAATTTTAATGTGTATGGTGTGATGATTTGATAGACATATCAAAGGGGAAATGATTCCACAATGAGAATAGTTAATGCATCCACCACTTCAGAGTTAATACCATTTGTGTGTGTGTGTATGTGCAAAGAAATTTTGAGATCTATTTTCTTACCGACTTTTAGATATAATATACAATGTTGTTAATTATTGTCCTCACAATGTACCTTAGATTCCTAAAATTTACTCATTTTATAAATGGAAGTTCCTACCCTTTGACCACCTGCATCCATTTACCCTTACCCCCACCTGAGGCAACTACCATTCTCCTATTATGTGACTTTCACGTTTTTGGATTTCACATATAACTGAGATCACATTTGCCTTCTATCTAAATTATTTCATTTAGCATAATTCCCTCACAGTCCATCATATTGTTGCTAAGAGAAGTTCAGTTCAGTTCAGTTGCTCAGTCATATCCAACCCTTTGCAACCCCATGGACTGCAGCACGCCAGGCTTCCCTGTCCATCACCAACTCCCGGAGCTTACTCGAAGTCATGTCCACAGAATCGGTGATGCCATCCAACCACCTCATCCTCTGCCGTCCCCTTCTCCTCCCACCTTCAATCTTTCCCAGCATCAGGGTCTTTTCAGATGAGTCAGTTATTTGCATCTGGTGGCCAAGGTATTGGAGTTTCAGCTTCAGCATCAGTCCTTCCAAGGAATATTCAGGACTGATTTCCAACTGTCACATCCACACATGACTACTGGAAAAAACCATAGCCTTGACGAGATGGACCTTTGTTGGCAAAGTAATGTCTCTGCTTTATAATATGCTGTCTAGGTTAGTCATAGCTTTTTTTTTTTTTTTGCTAATGGCAGAATTTTCTTTTCTTCTCATGGTTGAACAACGTTCCAGTGTGTGTGCATTTGCCACATCCTTTTTATCCATTTATTCATTGGCAAACACAGATTGTTTCCATGTCTTGACTTTCGTGAATAATACTGCAGTGAACATGAGGGTGCAGCTCTATCTTTCAGTTATTTCATCACTTTTATATCTGTTATCCAGAAGTGGTACTGCTGGATCATCTCCTAGTTCTAATTTTAGTTTTGAGGAACCTGTTTTATATTCAATAGTGGCTGCACCAGTTTACATTTCCATCAGCAGTGCACAAGGAGTTCCTTTTCTCCACACTCTCACCAGTACTTTTTTCTCTCTTATCTTCCTACTAATAGTCATTGTAACAGGTGTAAGATGATATCTCACTATGCTTTTAATTTGTATTTCTCTGATGATTAGTGTTGTTGAGTTTCATGTACCTATTGGTCATTTGTATATCTTTGAAAACTGCCTGTTCGGGTTCTTTTGTGTATGTATTTTTATTGAGATGTATGCTGCTGCTGCTAAGTCGCTTCAGTCGTGTCCAACTCTGTGCGACCCCATAGACGGCAGCTCACCAGGCTCCCCCGTCCCTGGGATTCTCCAGGCAAGAACACTGGAGTGGGTTGCCATTTTCTTCTGCAATGCATGAAAGTGAAAAGTGAAAAGGAAGTCGCTCAGTCGTGTCCAACTCTTTGCGACCCCAGGGACTGCAGCCTACCAGGCTCCTCTGTCCATGGGATTTTCCAGGCAAGAGTACTGGAGTGGGGTGCCATTGTCTTCTCCAATTGAGGTATATATTTCATATATATTTGAATACTAATCCTTAATCAGAATATATAGTTTGCAGGTATTTTCTCCTGTTTTGGAGGTTGCCTTTTTACTTTGTTGGTTCTTTTGTGTGTATATGCTTTTTAGGTTCACATAGTCTCCTTTGTTTATTTTTGCTTTTCTTGCTTGTACTTTTGACATCATATATATGAAAAAAAAATCATTGTGAAACCAAAGTCAAAGAGCTTTTCTCCTGTCTTTTCAGAGTTTGATGGTTTTGAGTCTTGTAGTTGTCCTTAATCTACTTTGAGTTAATTTTTTTCAAGCAGTGTAAGATAGACATTCATTTTCACAGTTTTGTGTAAGGATATCCAGTTTACCCAACAGTATTTTATTGAAAGCACTGTCATTCCCCACTATATGTTCTCGGCTTTCTTGTCAAATATTAGTTCACCGTATCAGCACAAGCTTATCTTTGGGTTCTCACTTCTGTTCCCTTCTTCTGTATCTGTTTTTATGTCATTTCCAACAAAACAATGCTGTTCTAATTACTGAGGCTTTGTTGCATAGTTTGAAATTAGGAAATGTGGTATCCCCACCATTGTTTATCTCAAGCTTGCTTTGACTATTCCAGGTCTTATGTGATTTTATATGAATTTTAGGATTGTTTTTTTCTATTTCTGTGAAATAATGTCATTGGCATTATGATAGGGATTCCCTTGAACCTATAGGTTACTTTGGGTAGTACAGACATTTTAATAACATTAATTCTTCCAATTCATGAACATGGATATCTTTTCCATTTATTTACACATTTGTCAGTTTCTTTCCTCAATGTCTTATGGTGTTTGGTGCACAGGTTTTTTACCTTCTTTGTTAAATTTGTCTTAAGTATTTTATTGTTTTGGGAATATTATGAATGGGATTGTTTTATTTCTTTTTCAGATAGTTTGTTAATGTATGAAAATGCAACTAATTTATCTATATTGATTTTATAGCCTGCTTATTTACTTAATTCATTGATGAGTTCTAACTTTCTTTAGTAATGTCTTTAAGTTTCTGGGTATAAGATTGTATCATCTGCAAACAGTGACAATTTTACTTCTCTTTCCTGACTGTGATGCTCTTTTTTTTTTTTTTTTTTTTAATGTGACTGCATATTGGCTAATGCATCCAGTATCATGCTGAATAAGAGTAGTGAAGATGGGAACTCTTCTTTGTGATCTTAGAGGAAAAGCTTTCAACAGCTGGTAAAAGCCAGCGGGTATGATGTTAGCTGATGTTTGTCTGGAAAGTGGAAATGAAAGTTGCTCAGTCGTGTTCAACTCTGCGACGTCATGGACTATACAGGTCAGAATATTGGAGTGGATAGCCATTCTCTTTTCCAGGGGATCTTCCCAACCCAGGGATCAAATCGCATTGTGGGCAGATTCTTTACCAGCTGAGCCACAAGGGAAGCCCGCGAATACTGGAGTGAGTAGCCTATCCCTTCTCCAGCGAATCTTCCCGACCCAGGAATCAAACAGGGGTCTCTTGCATTGCAGGCGGATTCTTTACCAACTGAGCTATCTTTATTATGTTATGTTTCTTCTATACTCAATACATTGAGAGTTTTTAATCATGAAAGGATGTTGAATTTTGTCAAATACTTTTTCTGTACTTATTTAGATGATCACATGATTTTGTTATTGTTACTGCTGCTGCTAAGTTGCTTCAGTCGTGTCTGACTCTGTGCGACCCCATAGATGCTGTTAGGTAATTATATAAAATCTATGAGTTTAGGGTCATGTATAAGAGAATTTCAGAAGAAAGTCTTAGTTTGTGGTGGTATTCTGAACAAGTGTTGATTTTTACTTTGATAAAAATGCTATCTGTATTATAGCTTTATAAAAATCTTTTGGCAAACATGTCAGGAAAAAACTGCTTTATAGGTACTTAGAGCACAATAAATTTCAAAAGTCTGAAAAAAATTATAAGCAGTACTATAAAACAATGAATGCCCAATAAAAGTTTAAAGGGAGAAATACATATTTTTGTTCTATAACAAATGCAAGTATCATACGAAAATTGTCAAGTTTTGATTATTGAAAACTATAAGTGAAAAGTGGTTTTGAAGATGGATGTAGAATATTATGAAATCTCATCATCCCTGAGGCCACATCATTAAAGTTGCAAGAAACCACTGGGATAATGTGGTACATAGAAAGGTCCTACTGCTCTGTTGCTTGAAGGGGGAAAAAAAATCTTTTTGTAAAGGTAGCGGAAAAATATACGCAACGAATACAATTATTTGATAGTGAAAAATAGAACACAAATGATTTAACAATGGGGCCATTATGCTAACCCCATTTTCCATAGATCAGAAGTTGGTTAGAGCAGCAGCCAGGGGTGCCTATGGTAGTCATTATCCAAATTTTTGGACACTAATGTCCCAGTCTAGTTTTTTAATATCAAGTTGTTTCATAGATATCTTTTGATTATAATCATTCATTTTAAAAGAGAGTTTAAAACATTATTATAAAAATTAGACACATAAGCAGAATATACGACTTATTTTTCTTATAGATCTTACTTGGTAGGTGAGCAGATCCACAATCTACTTGCTCTAATTCGACAAGCCACTAGGAGATTGTGGCTGAGGGGTTGGCAGTCACTGGTGTAGAGTAAAGGACCAAGTGACTTGGCAGGAAGAAAACTGTTGGTGAGCAAGGATCATTTTCAGCACTGAGCAAGTGACTTAGATTGAGATTATAGGTTTTGGTTTCTAACATTTAAATATATTTTTCATTAATTTTCTGTGGTACTACACCAGTCCAGCAGAGTAGAACTTTTTTTGAAGAAAGAACCAGTCTATTGCTTTGGTGTCAGAGTGAATCATAATCTGAAAGGAAGTATTATTCTATAAATTAGAATATTGACTATACAGGGTAAATTTCTTTTTCTCTTTCTCTCTCTCCTGTTTTCATTCTCTGATTCTCTCTGGTTTTCTGGGATTAAATATACATTTTTATCAGCCTTTTGTAGTATGTGGGGAGAAGATAAATATTTGATTTGCAAATTCACTTAACCTATGTAGCCATTATTCCAGTGAACAGGCCCTTCAATACAAATATATATCTATGCAAAATATTTTATTTTTCACCAATTTTGATTCTTCCTTACAGTAAAGTTTTTTGTTTTTTGTTTTTTTTACTTTTATTTTTATTTTTTTTTTATTTTTAAACTTTACATAACTGTATTAGTTTTGCCAAATATCAAAATGAATCCACCACAGGTATACATGTGTTCCCCATCCTGAACCCTCCTCCCTCCTCCCTCCCCATTCCATCCCTCTGGGTCGTCCCAGTGCACCAGCCCCAAGCATCCAGTATCGTGCATCGAACCTGGACTGGCAACTCATTTCATACATGATATTTTACATGTTTCAATGCCATTCTCCCAAATCTTCCCACCCTCTCCCTCTCCCACAGAGTCCATAAGACTGTTCTATACATCAGTGTCTCTTTTGCTGTCTCGTACACAGGGTTATTGTTACCATCTTTCTAAATTCCATATATATGCGTTAGTATACTGTATTGGTGTTTTTCTTTCTGCTTACTTCACTCTGTATAATAGGCTCCAGTTTCATCCACCTCATTAGAACTGATTCAAATGTATTCTTTTTAATGGCTGAATAATACTCCATTGTGTATATGTACCACTGCTTTCTTATCCATTCATGTGCTGATGGACATCTAGGTTGCTTCCATGTCCTGGCTATTATAAACAGTGCTGCGATGAACATTGGGGTACTCGTGTCTCTTTCCCTTCTGGTTTCCTCAGTGTGTATGCCCAGCAGTGGGATTGCTGGATCATAAGGCAGGTCTATTTCCAGTTTTTTAAGGACTCTCCACACTGTTCTCCATAGTGACTGTACTAGTTTGCATTCCCACCAACAGTGTAAGAGGGTTCCCTTTTCTCCACACCCTCTCCAGCATTTATTACTTGTAGACTTTTGGATCGCAGCCATTCTGACTGGCGTGAAATGGTACCTCATAGTGGTTTTGATTTGCATTTCTCTGATAATGAGTGATGCTGAGCATCTTTTCATGTGTTTGTTAGCCATCTGTATGTCTTCTTTGGAGAAATGTCTATTTAGTTCTTTGGCCCATTTTTTGATTGGGTCATTTATTTTTCTGGAGTTGAGCTGTAGGAGTTGCTTGTATATTCTCGAGATTAGTTGTTTGTCAGTTGCCTCATTTGCTATTATCTTCTCCCATTCTGAAGGCTGTCTTTTCACCTTGCTAATAGTTTCCTTTGATGTGCAGAAGCTTTTAAGGTTAATTAGGTCCCATTTGTTTATTTTTGCTTTTATTTCCAATATTCTGGGAGGTGGGTCGTAGAGGATCCTGCTGTGATGTATGTCAGAGAGTGTTTTGCCTATGTTCTCCTCTAGGAGTTTTATAGTTTCTGGTCTTACGTTTAGATCTTTAATCCATTTTGAGTTTATTTTTGTGTATGGTGTTAGAAAGTGTTCTAGTTTCATTCTTTTACAAGTGGTTGACCAGAGTTCCCAGCACCACTTGTTAAAGAGATTGTCTTTAATCCATTGTATATTCTTGCCTCCTTTGTCAAAGATAAGGTGTCCATATGTGTGTGGATTTATCTCTGGACTTTCTATTTTGTTCCATTGATCTATATTTCTGTCTTTGTGCCAGTACCATACTGTCTTGATGACTGTGGCTTTGTAGTAGAGCCTGAAGTCAGGTAGGTTGATTCCTCCAGTTCCATTCTTCTTTCTCAAGATCGCTTTGGCTATTCGAGGTTTTTTGTGTTTCCATACAAATTGTGAAATTATTTGTTCTAGCTCTGTGAAGAATGCTGTTGGTAGCTTGATAGGGATTGCATTGAATCTATAGATTGCTTTGGGTAGTATACTCATTTTCACTATATTAATTCTTCCAATCCATGAACATGGTATATTTCTCCATCTGTTAGTGTCCTCTTTGATTTCTTTCACCAGTGTTTTATAGTTTTCTATATATAGGTCTTTAGATTCTTTAGGTAGATATATTCCTAAGTATTTTATTCTTTCCATTGCAATGGTGAATGGAATTGTTTCCTTAATTTCTGTTTCTGTTTTCTCATTATTAGTGTATAGGAATGCAAGGGATTTCTGTGTGTTGATTTTATATCCTGCAACTTTACTATAGTCATTGATTAGTTCTAGTAATTTTCTGGTGGAGTCTTTAGGGTTTTCTATGTAGAGGATCATGTCATCTGCAAACAGTGAGAGCTTTACTTCTTCTTTTCCAATTTGGATTCCTTTTATTTCTTTTTCTGTTCTGATTGCTGTGGCCAAAACTTCCAAAACTATGTTGAATAGTAATGGTGAAAGTGGGCATCCTTGTCTTGTTCCTGACTTTAGAGGAAATGCTTTCAATTTTTCACCATTGAGGATAATGTTTGCTGTGGGTTTGTCATATATAGCTTTTATTATGTTGAGGTATGTTCCTTCTATTCCTGCTTTCTGGAGAGTTTTTATCATAAATGGATGTTTTGTCAAAGGCCTTCTCTGCATCTATTGAGATAATCATATGGTTTTTATTTTTCAATTTGTTAATGTGGTGTATTACATTGATTGATTTGCGGATATTGAAGAATCCTTGCATCCCTGGGATAAAGCCCACTTGGTCATGGTGTATGATCTTTTTAATGTGTTGTTGGATTCCGATTGCTAGAATTTTGTTAAGGATTTTTGCATCTATGTTCATCAGTGATATTGGCCTATAGTTTTCTTTATTTGTGGGATCTTTGTCAGGTTTTGGTATTAGGGTGATGGTGGCCTCATAGAATGAGTTTGGAAGTTTACCATCCTCTGCAATTTTCTGGAAGAGTTTGAGCAGGATAGGTGTTAGCTCTTCTCTAAATTTTTGGTAGAATTCAGCTGTGAAGCCGTCTGGACCTGGGCTTTTGTTTGCCGGAAGATTTTTTATTACAGTTTCAATTTCTGTGCTTGTGATGGGTCTGTTAAGATTTTCTATTTCTTCCTGGTCGAGTTTTGGAAAGTTGTACTTTTCTAAGAATTTGTCCATTTCTTCCACGTTGTCCATTTTATTGGCATATAATTGTTGATAGTAGTCTCTTATGATCCTTTGTATTTCCGTGTTGTCTGTTGTGATCTCTCCATTTTCATTTCTAATTTTATTGATTTGATTTTTCTCCCTTTGTTTCTTGATGAGTCTGGCTAATGGTTTGTCAATTTTATTTATCCTTTCAAAAAACCAGCTTTTTGGTTTTGTTGATTTTTGCTATGATCGCTTTTGTTTCTTTTGCATTTATTTCTGCTCTAAGTTTTAAGATTTCTTTCCTTCTACTAACCCTGGGGTTCTTCATTTCTTCCTTTTCTAGTTGCTTTAGGTGTAGAGTTAGGTTATTTATTTGACTTTTTTCTTGTTTCTTGAGGTGTGCCTGTATTGCTATGAACTTTCCCCTTAGGACTGCTTTTACCGTGTCCCACAGGTTTTGGGTTGTTGCGTTTTCATTTTCATTCATTTCTATGCAAATTTTGATTTCTTTTTTGATTTCTTCTGTGATTTGTTGGCTATTCAGCAGCGTGTTGTTCAGCCTCCATATGTTGGATTTTTTAATAGTTTTTCTCCTGTAATTGAGATCTAATCTTACTGCATTGTGGTCAGAAAAGATGCTTGGAATGATTTCTATTTTTTTGAATTTACCAAGGCTAGCTTTATGGCCCAGGATGTGATCTATCCTGGAGAAGGTTCCATGTGCGCTTGAGAAGAAGGTGAAATTCATTGTTTTGGGATGAAATGTCCTATAGATATCAATTAGGTCTAACTGGTCTATTGTATCGTTTAAAGTTTGTGTTTCCTTGTTAATTTTCTGTTTAGCTGATCTATCTATAGGTGTGAGTGGGGTATTAAAGTCTCCCACTATTATTGTGTTATTGTTAATTTCTCCTTTCATACTTGTTAGCATTTGTCTTACATACTGCGGTGCTCCCGTGTTGGGTGCATATATATTTATAATTGTTATATCTTCTTCTTGGATTGATCCTTTGATCATTATGTAGTGACCATCTTTGTCTCTTTTCACAGTCTTTGTTTTAAAGTCTATTTTATCTGATATGAGTATTGCTACTCCTGCTTTCTTTTGGTCCCTATTTGCATGGAAAATCTTTTTCCAGCCCTTCACTTTCAGTCTGTATGTGTCCCCTGTTTTGAGGTGGGTCTCTTGTAGACAACATATGTAGGGGTCTTGTTTTTGTATCCATTCAGCCAGTCTTTGTCTTTTGGTTGGGGCATTCAACCCATTTAAGTTTAAGGTAATTACTGATAAGTATGACCCCGTTGCCATTTACTTTATTGTTTTGGGTTCGAATTTATACACCGTTTTTGTGTTTCCTGTCTAGAGAATATCCTTTAGTATTTGTTGGAGAGCTGGTTTGGTGGTGCTGAATTCTCTCAGCTTTTGCTTGTCTGAAAAGCTTTTTATTTCTCCTTCATACTTGAATGAGATCCTTGCTGGGTACAATAATCTGGGCTGTAGGTTATTTTCTTTCATCATTTTAAGTATGTCTTGCCATTCCCTCCTGGCTTGAAGAGTTTCTATTGAAAGATCAGCCATTATCCTTATGGGTATTCCCTTGTGTGTTATTTGTTGTTTTTCCCTTGCTGCTTTTAATATTTGTTCTTTGTGTTTGATCTTTGTTAATTTGATTAGTATGTGTCTTGGGGTGTTTCGCCTTGGGTTTATCCTGTTTGGGACTCTCTGGGTTTCTTGGACTTGGGTGATTATTTCCTTCCCCATTTTAGGGAAGTTTTCAACTATTATCTCCTCAAGTATTTTCTCATGGTCTTTCTTTTTGTCTTCTTCTTCTGGGACCCCTATGATTCGAATGTTGTAGCATTTAATATTGTCCTGGAGGTCTCTGAGATTGTCCTCATTTCTTTTAATTCGTTTTTCTTTTATCCTCTCTGATTCATTTATTTCTACCATTCTATCTTCTAATTCACTAATCCTATCTTCTGCCTCTGTTATTCTACTATTTGTTGCCTCCAGAGTGTTTTTAATTTCACTTATTGCATTATTCATTATATATTGACTCTTTTTTATTTCTTCTAAGTCCTTGTTAAACCTTTCTTGCATCTTCTCAATCCTTGCCTCCAGGCTATTTATCTGTGATTCCATTTTAATTTCAAGATTTTGGATCAATTTCACTATCATTATTCGGAATTCTTTATCAGGTAGATTCCCTATCTCTTCCTCTTTTGTTTGGTTTGGTGGGCATTTATCCTGTTCCTTTATCTGCTGGGTATTCCTCTGTCTCTTCATCTTGTTTAAATTGCTCAGTTTGGGGTGTCCTTTCTGTATTCTGGCAGTTTGTGGAGTTCTCTTTATTGTGGCGTTTCCTCGCTGTGTGTGGGTTTGTACAGGTGGCTTGTCAAGGTTTCCTGGTTAGGGAAGCTTGTGTCGATGTTCTGGTGGATGGAGCTGTATTTCTTCTCTCTGGAGTGTAATGAAATGTGCAGTAATGAGTTATGAGATGTCTATGGTTTTGGGGTGACTTTGGGCAGCCTGTATCTTGAAGCTCAGGGCTGTGTTCCTTTGTTGCTGGAGAATTTGCTTGGTATGTCTTGCCCTGGAACTTGTTGGCCCTTGTGTGGTGCTTGGTTTCAGTGTCGGTATGGAGGCATTTGATGAGCTCCTGTCAATTAATGTTCCATGGAGTCAGGAGTTCCCTGGAGTCAGGGTTTGGACTTAAGCCTCCTACTTCCAGTTATCGGTCTTAATTTTACAGTAGTTTCAAAACTTCTCCTTCTATACAGCACCACTGATAAAACATCTACGTTAAAGATGAAAAGTTTCTCTACTGTGAGGGTCACTCAGAGAGGTTCACAGCGTTACATGGAGAAGAGAAGAGGGAGGAGGGAGTTAGACGTGACCCAAATGAGATGAGGTGGAATCAATAGTGGAGAGATTGGGCTAGCCAGTAGTCACTTCCTTATGTGCACTCCACAACTGGACCGCTCAGAGATGTTCACGGAGTTATACAGAGAAGAGAAGAAGGAGGCAGGAGACAGAGGAGGCCAGAAGGATAAAAGGGGGAAATGAAAAGGAGGGAGATAGATCCAGCCAGTAATCAGTTCCTTAAGTGTTCTCCACCGTCTGGAACACACAGAAATTCACAGAGTTGGGTAGAGTAGAGAGGGGTTAGGGAGGAGATACAGGTGACCTGGTGGAGAAAATGGAGAGTCCAAAGGGAGAGAGAGCAGTCAAGCCAGTAATCTCGTTCCCTAGTGAAAAATGGGTCCTGAAGATTGGGTTCTTAAAGGTACAAAATTGGTAACAAATACATAAAAGCAAAAATTAGAAATCTAGAGTAGAGTTTGGAATTTCAAAAATGCGATGTTAATGAAAAGAAGAAGGAAAAGAAAGAGAGAAAAAACGAACAAAGAAAAACAAACAAGGTCGTGAAAATTATAAAGAAACTACAGGTACAAAATTGATAACTAATACCAAAAAGCAAAAATTAAAAATCTAGAGTAGAGTTTGGAATTTCAAAAATACAACGTTAAAAAAAAAAAAAGAAGAAGAAGAAAAATAAAGAGAGAAAACAAACAAACCAACAAAAACAATGTCGCAAAAATTATAAAGAAAATACAGGTACAAAATTGATATCAAATACCAAAAAGCATAAATTAAAAATCTTGAGTAGAGTTTGGAATTGCAGATATACGATGTTATATAAAAGAAGAAGAGAAAGAAACAGAGGAAAAAAAAAGTCACAGAAATTATGAAAAAAACTATAGGTACAAAATTGATAACATATATCAAAAGGCTAAAATTAAAAATCTAGAGTAGAGTTTGGAATTTCAAAAATACAATGTTAAAGAAAAGAAGAAAAAGAAAAAAGAAAGAAAAAAAACGGTAAAAAAATTATAAAATATATATATGAAGTTTGCTGAAGAAGAAAAAAAAAATAGGGTCTTTTTTTTTTTTTTTGCAAAGTAATAGTTATAAAAGTGAAAATTAAAGGACAATAGAGGACTTAAAAATTTTTTTGTTTTAATTAAAAAAAAAAAGAAAGAAAGATTGATCGTAAAAATAGTAAAAATATATCTAGGTCTTTCTCTGGTTTTGTTGTGAGTATTGTGGGTTCAGTTCATTTTTGGCAGTTCCTTAGTCCGACTTATATTTCTCAAGATCTATAGGCCCCTTCCTATGTAATCCGTAGTAACCACAGGGTTTTAATCTATGGCCTGTAGCTTCCAAGGCGTTTCCCTCTGTTATAGCTTCTTCTGTTGCTGGTCTCTTCAGTGTCTGGTTCCCGCCCTGACACAAAGGGGATGGTTGAGGACACTATTTTTTTTTTTTTAAATTTAGGCTCACTTGTTCAGCTGCGCTGTGGGGAGGGAGGGAGGGATGCTGCAAACAGATAACACTGGGGTGCGCTCACAGTGCCTCAGCCACACTGGGTCTGCCCCTGCTCGTGGCGCGTGTAGCCTCCCTGCCCACACTGCTCGGGCTCTAGGTTGTTCCGCCGGGAACAATCAGAGGCCGGCCCTGGGCTGAGCTCCCAGGTCCAAGCCGCTCAGGTTCAGGCACTCGGGTAGTCCTCAGAGGCGCAGACTCGGTTGGGCCTGCGTTGTGTGCTCTTCCCAGATCCGAGCAGCTCAGGTGATGAGGTGTTTGGCGGGCGCCAATGCTGCGACTTATCGCCTCCCCGCCACTCGGTTATCTGGATGTAAAACCGGTGCACCTTCTCAGGCAGCTGTTGACCGTCCAGACCCCCAAGAAGTTTTAGTTAGCAAAGAAGCCTGCTTACAGTTTTATAGATAGTGTCTCTCTGGGGCTGCGATTGTCCCCTTCCGGCTCTGGCTGCCTGTCACCGGAGGGGGAAGGTCTGCAGCCGGCTATCTCTGTTCAGTCCTTTGTTCTGTGCGCTGGCCTGGCGGTGTCTTAGGTTAGGGCTGGCTTTTCGCGTGGTAGATATCCCACAGTCTGGTTTGCTAGCTCAAATTATTTCGCTCAGATAGCGCTCAGGACATTCGGCCCGATTCTTACTCTAAGGGACACAGCCCGCGCCGCACTTCCCTGCCCAGCCCCTGCTTGCTAATGCCGTGTGCAGGCGTCTGTGCTGCTTCTCCGCTGGGGGAGTTACCGTAGGGCTCGCAATCCGCGATTTTTAATTGTTTATTTTTTTTCCCCTCCCTTTTATGTTGCCCTCTGTGCTTCCAAATCTCGGCACAGATTCGGCAGTGAGAGGGTTTCCTGGTGTTTGGAAACTTCTCTCTTTTTAAGACTCCCTTCCCGGGATGGAACTCCGTCCCTCCCTCTTTTGTCTCTTTTTTTGTCTTTTATATTTTTTCCTACCTCCTTTCGAAGAGTTGGGTTGCTTTTCTGGGTGCCTGATGTCCTCTGCTGGCATTCAAAAGTTGTTTTGTGGAATTTACTCGACGTTTAAATGCTCTTTTGATGAATTTGTGGGGGAGAAAGTGTTCTCCCTGTCCTACTCCTCCGCCATCTTGGCTCCTCCCTCCTACAGTAAAGTTTTTACAAATCACATCATCTTTTAAGTGGTTTTAGATATTAAGAATTAGCCTTCTTTAGGCTTCAACAATGTCCCCAAATGTAAGTTGAAGTAACTGAGAAAATTGGTGTTTATTTCAGAGGAATTGTTCTGAAACCCTGAACATGCAAGTGAATATGTGTGTGTGTGTATATATATATACACATATTCCTGCTGCTGCTAAGTCGCTTCAGTCGTGTCCGACTCTGTGAGACCCCATAGATGGCAGGCCACCAGGCTCCCCCATCCCTGGGATTCTCCAGGCAAGAACACTGGAGTGGGTTGCCATTTCCTTCTGCAATGTATGAAAGTGAAAAGTGAAAGGGAAGTCATTCAGTCGTGTCCGACCCTCAGCGACCCCATGGACTGCAGCCTTCCAGGCTCCTCTGTCCATGGGATTTTCCAGGCAAGAGTACTGAAGTGGGGTGCCATTGCCTTCTCCGCACATATGCCTGGCCATGATTTAATAGTCAACGGATTTATAATAGAAATGAAAACAAATTCTTGAGGGAGATAGGAAGAGATAGACCAAAGAAAGATTGTTATGCTCTTTCTGGAGAGTGAAGCCTTTCAACTCATAAGATTAAGTATGAGAAGGAATGACTCTTCATGAGGTTCCAATCTTTCAGATGTCAGGTTTAAGCTTGCTCTCCCCTGCAACCTGCCTCCCTTCAGTTGGATGATTGTACACTTTAAAAATGATACCTGCAATTTAAAGAACATTAAAAAATGTTGTCTTGCTTTTCAATCTTGAATTAAGCAAAAACCATGGCATTTAGTAACCTAATCATCACTTTATCTCTTATATAAATTCAAATAAATTATGTGATTTTGCATAAGGCAGGAAAAAAAAGCAGGACAAAACCAAAATAAAACCTAAGATCATTGCTTTTCTCATTTTTTTTTTTTTTTGAACATATTGCTGGGAAAATTACTATCCAAAATAACTTATATCTTGGATTTCCTGGTGCTCTTTAGTGTTGGCTATTGAAAATTGTTTTTACAAGTGTTGTTGAACTTCATTTTTTTTCCATCAATAAATCCATATTATATATATACAATGAAAGTTAAGAGGGTAAAAGTCACAGTAAAACTGAATGAAGTTTATATCACACATCATGTGATTTGGGGCAAATGTTAAAAAGTCTTTGAGCCTCAGTTTTCTCATCTATAAAATGGGGATTAAAGTCTGCCCCTGGTATCTCACATTGAGAGAATCAAATCAGAAAACACTTTATTGGCTATAAAAGCACTGTCAAAGAAAAACTATTCATGGTATTATAACTGTGGTAAGAGATACAAAGTGCTATGGATTCCCAAGATACGTAAAGCATGGTCTCTGCCCATCCAGAAGTGTACAGGCCAGTGAGTAGCAGCGGCAGTAGTTTGTGCATGCTCAGTCATGTCCTACTTGTGACTTCATGGGCTGTAGCTCACCAGGCTCCCTGTCCAGGGAATTCCCCAGGCATGAATACTGGAGTGGGTTGCCCTTCCCTTCTCCAGGGGATCTTCCCGGCCCAGGGATCAAACCTGACTCTCCAGTGCCGCCTGCATTGGCAGATGGATTCTTTACCACTCTGCCACCTAGGGAGGCTACAGGCCAGTGAGAGAGGTACCTAAATAACCACAAAGCCACGCTGTATATGATGCACATCAAAAAACCAGTAGAAGTGGTTATTGAAGTAAAGACCTTCAGAGGAAAACATTAGTTCTGTTTGGGAAGCTTGTGACAGCTTTACTGAAGATGTAGATTTTAAACCACACCAAGGCTGTCAACAAATATTGAGCACTTACTGTGTCCTCACAGTCCTTATCCCTTATCCCTTAAGCACTTTCTAAGAACTTTACAGGGATTGCCTCATTTCATTATTTAAAATATAATGCTGCTGCTGCTGCTGCTAAGTCGCTTCAGTTGTGTCCAACTCTGTGCAACCCCGTAGATGGCAGCCCACCAGGCTCCCCTGTTCCTGGGATTCTCCAGGCAAGAACACCGGAGTGGGTTGCCATTTCCTTATCCAATGCATGAAGATGAAAAGTGAAAGTGAAAGTGAAGTCGCTCAGTCCTGTCCGACTCTGAGCGACCCCATGGACTGCAGCCTACCAGGCTCGTCCATCCATGGGATTTTCCAGGCAAGAGTACTGGAGTGGGGTGGAGAGGCTAGCACTATTTTTATCTCCATGTTATAAACAGAAAGCTGAGATTCAGGGAGGTGAAGGGACTTGCCATAGTGGCATAGTTATCAAGTAACTCTGTGCAGTCTGAAGCCAGGAGCATGTGCCTCCAAGTGTCATGATTCCAGTCATGGTGACAGGGTAATAGTAAACTCCAACTGGTGCTTTGAAAAGCTCGAAAAGATAGTGGTCTCCATCTCACTTTTCCTGTCTTCCACATATACAATCCATCATTTTTCTCTGTATCTTTACAGATTCTCTCACATAAAAAGCTGGCTCTTGATTCTGATTTTGGCCATGTGGCTTCCTTGGTTCAATAGCAGTGGACAGACATTTACTCCTTCTGAGTCTAGGCACCAAAATTTTTGCATGTTTCTATTTGCTCTCTTGTCCTTCTGCCACTGCCATGAGGAGGACTGCCTGGGCTGTCCCACTGGTCCTGAGGAGATGAGAGATGTGCAGAGCAGACCTGCCCCACAACCAAGCCAATGCTGAAACCGAACCCTCAGCCAACCCTCAGATACATGAGTGAGCCTGGCTAAGATCATTCAACCAGCATATCCATGAGCTGTGGTAATAAACGACTTTTAAATCACTGATTTTGGGATAGTGTGTTAGGCAGCAATAGCTAACCAATGTGTGTGTGTGTGTGTGTGCAGCTAACCAACATTCATATATGCATATACATGTAGTTATATATATAATATGTAAATATATATATTATATAATATGTAATTATGCATCAGTTGCGACCCCATGGACCATACAGTCCATGGAATTCTCCAGGCCAGAATACTGGTGTGGGTAACCTTTCCCTTCTGCAGGGTAATCTTCCCAACCCAGGGATTAAACCCAGGTCTCCTGGATTATGGGCAGATTCTTTACCAGCTGAGCCACAAGGGAAACCCAAGAATATAGGAGTGTGTAGCCATTCCCTTCTCCAGGGGATCTGCCTGACCCAGGAAACAAACCAGGGTCTCTGTCATTGCAGGCGGATCTTTTACCAACTGAGCTATGAGGGAAGCCCGTGTAATAAATATATACATTTAATTTTTATATTATAAAAATATTCATTTGTTTTAAATTGGAGAGAGCAAAAATATGTATTAAGAGAAAAAATAAACCACCATATCCCACCACTGTGATAAAAAAAATTACATGTAATACCATTTTCTGTGAGGCATTCTTCAGAAAAATTTACATGCATTAAATAATTTAATATTCAAATAGCCTAGTACAGATTATTAGCTAGATTTTAACTGTGGGAAAATTGAATCACAAAAGGTGGTAGTAATACAGTTAGTATGGTTCAAAACTCAGAATCAAATCCAGAAAGGGTGGCCCCAGCCGAAGTGTCTCCAAGCCCTCCATCACATGGGTTCTAGAACCCACAAGTGTGGGTATGCAAAAATGAACTGCATTTCAGAGAGAGACAGCGAAAGGACTAAAGGAATTGAGAGAGCCAGTTGGTTGTGCAGAGAAGAAAGGATTTATCACTTTGGCTGGAGGCAAGCTGATGAACTCATCCAGTTACCTCTGGGAAAGGATGATCTAGCTATTAAAAGTAAATATACTTTTAAGGTGTCCATGTACCATGTACCTATGGACACCTTATCTTTGACAAAGGAGGCAAGAATATACAATGGAGAAAAGACAACCTCTTTAACAAGTGGTGCTGGGAAAACTGGTCAACCACTTGTAAGAGAATGAAACTAGAACACTTTCTAACACCATACACAAAAATAAACTCAAAATGGATTAAAGATATAAATTTAAGACCAGAAACTATAAAACTTCTAGAAGAGAACATAGGCAAAACACTCTCTGACATAAATCACAGCAGGATCCTCTATAACCCACCTCCCAGAATATTGTAAATAAAAGCAAAAATAAACAAATGGAACCTAATTAAAATTAAAAGCTTCTGCATAACAAAGGAAAATATAAGCAAGGTGAAAAGACAGCCTTCGGAATGGGAGAAAATAATAGCAAATGAAGGAACTGACAAAGAATTAATCTCAAAAATATATAAGCAACTCCTGCAGCTCAATTCCAGAAAAATAAACAACCCAATCCAAAAATGGGCCAAAGAACTAAACAGACATTTCTCCAAAGAAGACATACAGATGGCTAACAAACACATGAAAAGATGCTCAACATCACTCATTATCAGAGAAATGCAAATCAAAACCACAATGAGGTACCATTTCACGCCAGTCAGAATGGCTGCGATCCAGAAGTCTATAAGCAATAAATGCTGGAGAGGGTGTGGAGAAAAGGGAACCCTCTTACACTGTTGGTGGGAATGCAAACTAGTACAGCCACTATGGAGAACAGTGTGGAGATTCCTTAGAAAATTGGAAATAGAACTGCGATATGACCCAGCAATCCCACTGCTGGGCATACACACTGAGGAAACCAGAATTGAAAGAGACACGTGTTCCCCAATGTTGATCAATGTTCATCACAGCACTGCTTGTAATAACCAGGACATGGAAGCAACCTAGATGTCCATCAGCAGATGAATGGATAAGAAAGCAGTGGTACATATACACAATGGAGTATTACTCAGCCATTAAAAAGAATACATTTTAGTCAGTTCCAATGAGGTGGATGAAACTGGAGCCTATTATACAGAGTGAAGTAAGCCAGAAAGAAAAACACTAATACAGTATACTAACACATATATATGGAATTTAGAAAGAAGGTAATGATAACCCTGTATGCGAGACAGCAAAAGAGACACAGATGTAGTGAACAGTCTTTTGGACTCTGTGGGAGAGGGCGAGGGTGGGATGATATGGGAGAATGGCATTGGAACATGTAAAATATCATATGTGAAATAAAAAATAAAAGTAAATATACTTTTGCAGTTTAACTGTCATTTCACTTTTGCTCAGTGTTCAGTTTCTTTAAGCCCAGGGATTTGAAAATGAAGCTTCATTTCAATTGAAAAATTAAAAGATGACAATAGCTCTGTCCCTGGTGGCCAAGATAAATACAACTTGGAAGGACAACTGTGGAACTGGAGACATGTGTACATTTGAGTATTCATGTGTTTCCCCACACAGCTTGCATCAAGATTTGCTTATGTCGGCTAGAAGCAGTTCAGAAACAGCCTATCCTGCTGGTGGCAAAATTACGTTAGGACAGTATCTCACACCTGACACTCCTGTGAAAGTGAAGTATTTGGATATTCTGTCCTGTGTTACTTGCTGTGAGCAGGGCAAAGGCAAGCAGCAAGGATCCAGTTTCTGGGTGACTGTCATGTGTAACGTGGGAGAATAATTCACTGCCACTCACAGGTGTCTCTAATGGCTATATCCTCCTTGGCTTACTTGTGCGGTGGACTATTATAATTTTGTGAAAAAAGGAGCAGACTCTTTATGCTTTAAAGCCATGCCTTGCTCTTTTGAGCTACTCAAGGACGATCATGGTCATCCTAATATAAAATAGCTTTTCATTGTCCCTCTTGGGTCTCATGCAGGCTAGCACATACCTTCAAATATAAAAATTAAAATTAAAAAAAAAAGTTATATTCTGCAAATTGCCAGAGGGAAAAGAGGCAGCTGTCTGCATCCAGACTTGGCTTTAACTGCTACTTCTCACCTAATGCTTTTGGCAGCTTGTCTCCTAAGTGAAGGTAAGATCTGTGTGTGAACACTTAGGCTGGCTTTCCACATAACATCACAGTCTCTAGAACTTAACCAATTGTCCCCCACCAAGGCCCGCAGGCAGTCAAATGGACTCAATCGTTATGGTATGGCTATTCTAGAATTTCTCATCTGGGAACCTCAGAGTTCCATTTTCAAGCATGGTCCACCTGTCACACACTACCACTCAGAGACAGGCTCCCTGTAATATTCAAAAATGTTAATTCAATGAACAGTTATGAAATACCTACTCTGGGGTGAACAGTTCTATAGATTTTTGTAAGAAGTCAGGTTGAGTTGAGATCTCAGATGCACCAGCCAAACTACATACACTGTAGTCGTTATGATGGGACCACAGACTACAGGAGGCCTGTAGTGAAAATTAGAAATGAAATTAGAGTCTTGCATCTTAAAGTGTGACCTGCAGTATATGCATTATTAGGAGATGTTTAGAAATGCCACTAAATCAATCAGGATCTGCAGGTGATTAGCCAGATTCCTTGGTGATATATGTGCACATTAAATCTTGAAAATGATGCTTTAGAACAGTATTTCTCCAACTTTGTTTATATCAGAATCACCTGGAGGCTTTTTAAAAATTGTGACATCTTAGACTGTGCTTCAGTTCAGTTCAGTTCAGTCGCTCGGTCGTGTCCGACTGTGTGTGACCCCATGAATCACAGCACGCCCGGCCTGCCTGTCCATCACCAACTCCCGGAGTTCACTCAGACTCACGTCCATGGAGTCAGTGATGCCATCCAGCCATCTCATCCTCTCCCGTCCCCTTCTCCTCCTGCCCCCAATCCCTCCCAGCATCAGAGTCTTTTCCAATGAGTCAACTCTTTGCATGAGGTGGCCAAAGTACTGGAGTTTCAGCTTTAGCATCATTCCTTCCAAAGAAATCCCAGGGCTGATCTCCTTCAGAATGGACTGGTTGGATCTCCTTGCAGTCCAAGGGACTCTCAAGAGTCTTCTCCAACACCACAGTTCCAAAGCATCAATTCTTCAGTGCTCAGCCTTCTTCACAGTCCAACTCTCACATCCATACACGACCACTGGAAAAACCATAGCCTTGACTAGACGAACCTTTGTTGCCAAAGTAATGTCTCTGCTTTTGAATATGCTATCTAGGTTGGTCATAACTTTCCTTTCAAGGAGTAAGCGTCTTTTAATTTCATGGCTGCAGTCACCATCTGCAGTGATTTTGGAGCCCCCCAAAAATAAAGTCTGACACTGTTTCCACTGTTTCCCATGAAGTGATGGGACCAGATGCCATGATCTTCGTTTTCTGTGCTTAAGTGCTATTAAATCAGACTCTTTGTGAGTGGGTCCCAACCTCAGTATTTACTTCTAACTCCCTCTTCCACCTGGTGATTCCACTATTTGATGCTGCTGACTCTGAGTGCCAGTTATCTTGCAGGGAACTTCCTAGTTAGAATATATATCTATTTTCCAGAAGTACATAATATTTTATTGAAGATACTGTTACGTCTCCAGGCAACAAATCACCCCATTTTCTTGCTAATACTCAGAAAGTCTTCTGATGTCTTATTTTCCAGGAATGAGAGGCCTACAGGCGACACAGTCGTAGATTGCCAATCTCCTAATTCAGGATTGGCTTAAGCCAGTCCCAGTAGTTTCA
Source organism: Bubalus bubalis (assembly GCF_019923935.1). Lineage (NCBI taxonomy): Eukaryota > Metazoa > Chordata > Mammalia > Artiodactyla > Bovidae > Bubalus > Bubalus bubalis. The sequence goes on along the minus strand of NC_059177.1, from coordinate 19,900,911 downwards.
TTCCTTGCACAATGACTGGCTTAAAAATGGGCACATGTTATTTTCTGGCCAAGACGAAGGAAGGAATATGGTTTCTGGACCTTTGGGAGAGCTTTCCTCACTCTTTAAAAGGAGCCGCTGGAAGGGCTATATTCTTTGTTTTTGGCAGCCTTTAAATTTTCCATGTGCGATACCTGAAACCACTGCAGATAGCTGATAACCTTGAGCACGCTCGATGGGAGAGAGATTTAGGGCAGAAAAGTCGAAAAGAAACTGTTATAGTTGACCTGCTGAATTAGCCAACCCTAATAACTACCTCTGATCTCTTACCCAAAATACTAAATTTTATTTAAGACATTTTTAGCTGAGCCATCTCTTACTGTTGACTTAAAGTATCCTAATAGATAATCTTTATCTCATAGATAGGGAATAATAATATACAGTAAGCGAAATCCTATGATAACAACTCGAATCATAGACCCTCGATATGGAAAGGCACCCCAAACACCATCTGCTCCAACTGCTCAAGTAGTCTCTGGACAGCACTGAAATATGTATAGCCTTCAGTAGAAGCGTTACAGAAAATTAAGAAAACTTGCTGATTCGATGTTTTTACAAGTCCTCTTCTCATTTTCTATCTCTGACTTGATGGATGAGGAACATGCAGAAATAGATTATTTCTGCCTGAAGTAGCACAAAATGCACTGCCCAAAGACACATATTCTTATGTGCAAGGCATGTATGTGCCTGAGAAGAGCATTGCTTGTTGAAAATGGAAGAACAGCGAGCAGTCCATGAGATGTTATCCTTGAGTTTTCCTTTTCCTGATAGTCCTTTATGTGAAATCCAAGTATAGAATTACACTATTATTATTGTTGTTAAATTTCAATTTAACAATATTGAGACACTCTCCAATTGCATGCAATTAAATTTTTTTAAAAGTACTTTCAATCTGCTTGCAAGGTTACTTGTGATCATGTTTCATGTGGGCAGATAGTTTGATCTGTTTCATTCACTGCAGTATATATTCAGTATGTGCGTGTATATATATATATATATATGCAGTATATATATTCAGTATATGTATATATATATATGCAGTATATATATTCAGTGTGTATATATATATATATATATATATATGCAGTATATATATTCACCCCAGTGCCTATAATATTATCTGACATACAGTCAGCACTTGACAAATATGAGTTGACAAAATGAATGAATGAATAACTTTCCTAGTTGGTACTGGATCTCCATTTCTAGCTTAGTTAGCAAGCTAAGAGTACATGCTTAATAATTGTTATAACTTATGGAAGTCTTTATTGCAAGGTTCTTCCTGTCTTTGGACAGTTTGCCCTACCTTTATAACTCGGTTTTAAGAGAATCCAGAGGTATTTGAGTTATCTAAGAAATAAAGTAAATGTAATATGAATAAGAGAGAAAAAGATTTTGATTCTAGGGAATTGGCTCACACAGTTGTAGGAGATAAGAAGTTCAAACTCTGTAGGGCAAGGATGGAAATTCAGGCAAGAACTGATGGTGTACAGTCTTGAGTCTTGAACTGATGGTGTACAGTCTTGAGTCTTGAAAGTGAAAGGTTGTTGTTGAATCACGCGAATACACCGGGATTCTTGGCCCCCGGAGGAGAAGAATTCAATCCGGGGCCAGAGATGAGGCTTGATCGCTCAGAGCTTTTGTGTAATAAAGTTTTATTAAAGTATAAAGGAGATAGAGAAAGCTTCTGACATAGGCATCAGAAGGGGGCAGAAAGAGTACCCCCTTGCTAGTCTTCAGCTGGATGTTATATAGTCACTAGCAGTCTGTTAATGAAAGAAAGGAATGTCTTATAATTCAGAATAGCACCAGGCCCCTCGCCCATAAGATGCATTTTGGGATAATCTTGGCACCAAATGGTTTATCCTGGGCCATAAAATGATTAACTTGAATCTTAAAGAAGGGCAGACCACCATACAAATAGTTTCATTTACATAGATTAGGGGAACAATATCTGAGTATAACATACTGGTTTGTCAAGTAGGTTCTGGGCCAAAAGGCGGAACCGACTTGGAGACAGAGTTTGGGGTAAAGGCCTAGTACATTAGCATAGCTTAAGACAAACATTTCCATAAGAAAAAGGCATTGGTTATCTCTAGGCTCAAGAATAGCTAACTTCAGGCGAAACCAGGTGTCATTATGGCAACACAGTATTTTAAGAGAAACCTCTCTTTAAATTTGTATAGAGAAGGAAAAAAAAAATTGCTAGTTTGTTTCCTCCTGCCGCTTAAGAGAGATAAAAATATCTGACACTTGCAGGCTATTTCCTCCATTTGGAGACCCCTCTCTCCTTGGGGACCCCTAGATTTCCTATCAACCTGCCTAGGAAATGACTCTCAAAAGCTCAGATCTCAGGCAGGATTTCTATGTTGCAGTCTTAAGACAGAATTCCTTCTTTTTCCAGAAACCTAACTTTTTGTTCCTAAGGCCTTTAGCTGTTGGGATGAGACTCATTTATGAAAGGTAACCTGCTTTAAACTTATCTGTACATGTGAGTCATATCTAGAAAATACAGGAATATTTAGTGTTTGGCCAAACAACTGGGCACTGTAGCCTAATCAAGTTGACACATGTCAGTAAAATTAACCATCACAGGGTTATTATTTTTCCTTTTTACACTAATGGGAGAATAAGTAAAATTGCTCTCATTAAGTACATATTTGCAGTCTGGCTTTATTAAAGCTTATACAGTTACCGAGTAGACTATAACCCCCCTTCATCTTTCCATCAAGTCATGATCAGCCTGTTTGCTTCTGGTCTTCCGCTGACATTTAGATTTCTAGTCCCAGTAGAGGCATTGAAGGTTTGCTGATGTCAAACAGAAGAAAAAGTTAAGAAATAGGTCATCATCACACCCTCCAGACTCAAATAGGAAACAGAGTTGCTTGCCAGGCTCATCTCTGAGAGTGTGCAGTAGGTAAGAAGGAATATTTCCAGCTGCCCTAGTCAGAACAAGCCCACAGTGTCACCTTTGCAGGCTTCCTCTGATTATTCCAATTCCTGAAATACACCAGGAATTGCCAGTGCATTCCGCCATGACCTGCCTCATGACTTGGGTTTATCAGGGCCTCTGTCTTGTCCCCTCACCTCATCCAGTGGGTGAGTTTGGCAGGTTGCCTCTGGCCCAGAAGAGTCTCTAAAATCCAGCTTGTTTTGTCAAATGTTTGAGTGGCGTTTTATTGAAGGCTCAGAGGATGAAGACCATATAAAATTTAAACTAAGGCCTATATGAATACATATAGTTGATTGTATGACAGAAACTAATACAACATTGTAAAGCAATTATACTCCAATAAAAAAAAAAAGTAAAAAAAAAAGAATATTTCACTTTTTTCTCAAGAAACTTGAAACCTACCTAGGTTCAGGGTGAGAACTGATGAAGCAAAGCATTCAAAAATATTTTAAAAAATGAAATCTTTTTTCACACTTTATGTTTCTTTTATCATTTTTGATGAATTTTGTGTGCTTTTTTTGTGGAGTCTTTCTCTGTCCAGTCTTCGACTTTTAGTGACTTACTAACTTGTGTGTTTTCTTTACTTTTGTGAATTGTCCTCTTTTTAAAAGTGAATACTGATCCATGTTTCTCAGATTGTCATCAGTATTTATTTAGAAGATTATTCTCTTGTGGAATTTATGATATAGAGCAGGCATCAGCACACTTTGGCTTAAGGGCCAGATAGTAAACGTGGCTCAGGGGTTAAGAATCTGCCTGCCAGTGTAGTAGATGCAGGTTTGATCCCTGGATTGGGAAGATCCCCTGGAGTAGGAAATGGCAACCCAGTCCAGTATTCCTGCCTGGAAAATCCCAAGGACAGAGGAACCTGGCAAGCTACAGTCCATGGGGTCACAGAGTTGGTCACGACTGAGGGACTAAGCACACACACACATCATTAAATCATTTTTCTTACCTTAGATAATCATCCACTTCTCTAGATCCTTTGTTAGTAACAGAATTATGATCCAAAATAGTGCTAAAAGGTCTATTTACATAATGCTAGAAATGAAGGAGATGAAATTTAAATAGGAACAATGTGATTTCTTCGGATTGAATACTATGAACAAAGTCTGTTTGATTTTAGGACAGAAGACATCTTAGTTTTTTTATCATGTCTGTTAATTTATCACAGAGAATAAATCACATAGCAGATCAAGACTATTTACAAATACTTAAGCATCTATTTCAGATGTTTAGTTCAGATACTTTCAATTTTAGTTCAGACAAGGAACTTTTCTGAATCTGAGTCTCAAGCCTCTCCTGCACTGGCAGGCAGATTCTTTACCACTGTGACGCTTGAGGGCAACACAGTGCAAGAACCTACTCCCTCCCCTCCCCCTGAAAAAAAAAAGATTGTTAGGGTAACCAATGGGCAAAAATTGAGGTATTTGCGAATCAATTTTAACTCAAAACAAGGAAGTTGTTCTCTTTTTTCGTTTGATTTTTACAAATGGGTGATTTCCAAGGAAAGATAAGATACCATATGTAGTTAAAAATGCCCTTGGTTGTGACATAGGATACTTAGCTTCTGATATCAACTCAGAAAAACCTGGATCTTCTTTATTTATATTTAGAATCAAAGTTAATAGAATCTAATCACCTAACTCACGGAATGTTTTTTTCAATATTACTTTTCCCTGGAGAGTTCAAACAGTGACTAGTGGCCCACGGAAGGTCTGGCTTATTGGTTAGGCCAAAGAGTTTCCTGTTAGGATTCTAATTGCGCTTCTTGGTCCAGGAGCTAAACCCTTTGCTCTTTTCATAAATACATTATATAACTGCACTTTGTTTAAAGGCTGGTGACTATTAACATATAACTAACCACCTTGCCAGTCAGTCCATCCTAAAGGAAATCAGTCCTGAATATTCATTGGAAGGACTGATGCTGAAGCTGAAACTCCAATACTTTGGCCACCTGATGCAAAGAACTGACTCATTTGAAAAAACCCTGATGCTGGGTAAGATTGAAGGCGGGTGGAGAAGGGAACGACAGAGGATTAGATGGTTGGATGGCATCACCGACTCAATGGACTTGAGTTTGAGTAAACTCCGGGAGTTGGTGATGGACAGGGAGGCCAGGTGTACTGCAGTCCATGGGGTCGCAGAAAGTCAGACACGACTGAGCACCTGAACTGAATTGAACTGAAGCACCTTGCCCAAAAGAGAAAAATCTCCTTAAGAAAGAAAGTGGGTTGAGGGTGGGGGAGTAAATGACAAGCTGGTAGCATTAGAATGGATGAAACATTTGCTCTCCAACCCCTAATTAAGAAAAGGCAAAGTAGGTCAGCATTACATTTGCATGACAAAGCAAGTAATGCAAACAGAAATTGGCTCCAAGTTAATCTCTTTTTGAGATACAAAGTTTAACGGAGAATATAAAGTAAGGCAAATTTTAAGTTTTCCTTTGCAGGATTCCATTGTCTTCAGGGCTTAATTCATCAGGCGGAAGAGGTGTGCTTGTCATTCAGGCCTAGTGGTTGTGTGAGCCGCTCTGACACCATTCATTTATCTTTGCTCTCACTTGTGTAAACCATCTTCCTATTTACTCTGACTTTGTAGTTTAAAACTAAAGAATATGTTGCTGGTGATATATGAGCCAATTTCTGCTCATCGTAGCCTTCCAAAGTGGCTGTCTGTGCCAGCGTGAAATTCAGAGACAATATAATGATCCCAGCATATTGAGTTAGTGTCAGTGGCAGCTGGAGGTTAATGTCATAGAGCTGATCATTTCGTACTAAGGAGCATCACTTCATTATCTGGTGACTCTTACACCATTTCTACCCCAAGCATATAGTCTATGAATGAGTGCTAGTCCCCAAGCTGTTTACAAAAGGTTTACATCAAAAGAAGTTAAGAATTTGAGAGCAAACGTTTAGATATTTATAGGAAGCCAACAATGGTTTTATGTCTATTGAATAAATTTAAAAAATAAGAGTATTTGGTATTATGTCATTTTTATCTCATTTTCTAAGTAATTTATTTTTATTTTTTCATACAGAATTACCAAAATGGAGAGGATTTTTCTAAAAATGATCTTTGACTATAAAGCATTTGAGATTCTTTGCCTTAACTATCAGAGAACTTAAATTCAGTCTTTTCTTGTTTACCCAACTAATTCTTTGCAAAGATGAATTCATTCAAACCATAAATATACACATATTCCATCATTTGCATAGGAAAAATAACATAAGAAATAGTAACAATGACAATTACAATCATAATCCTTGCTATTAATATTACAGTTCAGTTCAGTTGCTCAGTTATGTCCAATTCTTTGTGACCCCATGGACTGTAGCACACCAGGTCTCCCTGTCCATCACCAACTCCCAGAGTTTACTCAAATTCATGTCCACTGAGTCGGTGATGCCATCCAACCATCTCATCCTCTGTCATCCCCTTCTCCTCCTGCTCTCAATCTTTCCCAGCATCAGGGTCTTTTCCAATGAGTCAGCTCTTCGACTCAGGTGGCCAAACTTCAGCTTCAACATCTGTCCTTTGAACGAACATCCAGGACTGATCTCCTTTAGGAGGGACTGGTTGGATCTCCTTGCCATCCAAGGGACTCTCAAGAGTCTTCTCCAACACCACAGTTCAAAAGCATCAATTCTTCAGCACTCATCTCCCTTTATAGTCCAACTCTCTCATCCATACATGACTGCTGGAAAAACTATAGCCTTGACTAGATGGACCTTGTCAACAAAGTAATGTCTCTGCCTTTTAATATGCTGTCTAGGTTGGTCATAACTTTCCTTCCAAGGAGTAAGTGTCTTTTAATTTCATGGCTTCAGTCATCCTATGCAGTAATTTTGGAGCCCAGAAAAACAAAGTCAGCCACTGTTTCCACTATTTCCCCATCTATTTGCCATGAAGTTATGGGACCAGATGCCATAATCTTAGTTTTCTGAATGTTGAGTTTTGAGCCAACTTTTTCACTCTCCTCTTTCTCTTTCTTTAAGAGGCTGTTTAGTTCTTCTTTCTTTTCTGCCATAAGGGTGGTGTCATCTGCATATCTGAGGTTATTGATATTTCTCCCAGCAATCTTGATTCCAGCTTCTGCTTCCTTTAGCCCAGCGTTTCTCATGATGTACTCTGTGTACTCTGCATATAAGTTAAATAAACAGGGTGACAATATACAGCCTTGACGTACTCCTTTCCTGATTTGGAACCAGTCTATTGTTCCATGTGCAGTTCTAATTGTTGCTTCCTGACCTGCATATAGGTTTCTCAAGAGGCATGTCAGGTGGTCTGGTATTCCCATCTCTTTCAGAATTTTCCACAGTTTATTGTGATCCACACAATCAAAGGCTTTGGCATAGTCAAAAAAGCAGAAGTAGATGTTTTTCTGGAACTCTCTTGCTTTTTTGATGATCCAGCAGCTACTGGCAATTTGACCTCTGGTTCCTCTGCCTTTTCTAAAACCAGCTTCAACATCTGGAAGTTCATGGTTCACATATTGCTGAAGCCTGGCTTGGATAATTTTAAGCATTACTTTACTAGCGTGTGAGATGAGTGCAATTGTGCAGTAGTTTGGGCTTTCTTTGGCATTGCCTTTCTTTGGGATTGGAATGAAAACTGACCTTTTCCAGTCCTGTGGCCACTGCTGAGTTTTCCAAATTTGCTGGCATATTGAGTGCAGCACTTTCACAGCATCATCTTTTAGGATTTGAAAGAGCTCAACTGGAATTCTATCACCTCCACTAGCTTTGTTCATAGTGATGCTTTCTAAGGCCCACTTGACTTCGCATTCCAGGATGTCTGGCTGTAGGTGAGTGATCACACCATCGTGATTATATTGGTCATGAAGATCTTTTTTGTACAGTTCTTCTGTGTATTCTTGCCACCTCTTCTTAATATCTCTGCTTCTGTTAGGTCCATACCATTTCTGTCCTTTATTGAGCCCATCTTTGAATGTAATGTTCCCTTGATATTTCTGATTTTCTTGCAGAGATCTCTAGTCTTTCTCATTCTATTGTTTTCCTCTATTTCTTTGCATTGATCGCTGAGGAAGGCTTTCTTATCTCTCCTTGCTATTCTTTGGAACTCTGCATTCAAATGGGTATATCTTTCCTTTTCTCCTTTGCTTTTTGCTTCCCTTCTTCTCACAGCTATTTGTTAGACCTCCTCAGACAGCCATTTTGCTTTTTTACATTTCTTTTTCTTGGGGATGGTCTTGATTCTTGTCTCCTATATAGTGTCACGAACCTCCATCCATAGTTCATCGGGCACTCTGTCTATCAGATCTACAATATCTCTTTAAATTGTCAGAGACCTGACGGAGGGCTGCTGTGAAACTGGCCAGAAAGTCTGCTGTTCTTTTGATAATAATGTATGTAAGACTGTATTGCTGCTGGGTACCCTCACATCAAATGCTAGTATCCGTGGGATGAAGTTCCAATTATCAGAAAATGTATTTTCAAAACCATCTGTGTATAATCTATAGTGGCAATCACATGCGCTGCATTAGATGTATGGATGGCTGGATGCTTCTTGAGGATGCTGCTACCTATCATTCTGCAAATTTTCATGCTTTAGATACTACTTCAGATACTGAATTGAAAGTCCAACTCCATTATTTACTAGTTGTGTGACTTGGGGCAAATTACTTAACTTCTCTAAATCTCATTTTTCTAATTAGTAAATAAGATACTATTAATAGTACCTCATGGTGCTTCTGTGAGGATTACACATGGGAAGGGAATAAAAACACTACAGTGTCTAGACTACTTCGCTACCGCCCTTGTTTCCATCCTGTGACACATCCCCTTAGAGTAAAACTCCTGGTTTGGCCTTGCCCTACAGGTGGTGGAAAGATGCATGTCTGAACTGTGACTTCAAAAGGAGAGACAGGGCATATAGATGGTAACCTCTTCTTTTCCCGTGAGCATGCTGTCTGTAGGTGTCCCATATTGCGAACTTTTAGGAGGAGCCAATTTGCCTGCTGATTTAGACAGCTTCTCTGGTGGTCATCTCATTGATATTGACATTAATACTTGCTATTTCGACCCTATTTTCTCAAGAGTGTTAGTTCCCTTGAACTATAGGAAGGTGTATTAAAAAATGCTATAAAAGTTAGCTCTTACAACTTTTTAGTTTTAAATAATATATAACATCTTCCCTGAGCTTTATTTTTAAATGGGATAATATTATCAATGTCTCTGGGATACTGTAAACATGTAGAAACATTTTGTATGTAAACTGTCTGATCTGACCCCTAGTCACCATTCTGTCTTGTGGCCAGATTTCACATCCCAGATTTTGCTCTTGAGAATATATTATTGTATTTATAAGGCCACTGAAACATTAACTAAATGGCCACTTTTAAAATGGAAAACACCAATTTTTGGAGAGATACTTTCTTTTGAATAATTGAGATAGTAATTATCAGTCACTGCTTTGTAAGAAATTTGAAAAGTACAGTTGGATTCAGAGTTCTGTCTTGATGTCTAATATCAATGGAGATGCATTTTACTACATAAACTATTCAAATTTAAAATCCAGTGCTAACATTAGGGATATGAAAAAGCTTGTTCTTAAGGTACCAGCTGGAAAAAGCTATTATAATTGTGAAAAGATTTATTCAAGAAAATACAGATCAAATAACTGTAATTTATTCTTACGGTAAATATCCATTAGAAACAAAACAGATGATTTAAAAAAAAGTATCTTTCATTATGAGACAAATTTAAATAATTCTTGGATAATTTCATTTTAGTGTGTTGCTTATTTCTAATTAAATCCAATTAGAATCAATTCATTTTATCACAGGCAATTTTTCTATACCATCTCGATTTCAAAGAATTTTTATGTCTATAATTCTAAACTTTATGAGCTAGGAAGATGCATGTTGTGACACGTGTAAGACTAGTACTAGGATTATTTTTTAGTGAGGGAAAAGAGCAAGGCATTTTTTTTTCCCTATGAGCTGATGAGTTTTATATATGAAGAATGGATGTGTATTAACAGTTCTGTCAGTAATTCTGTACCTGGTGTCTTCAAACAGACACCATTTCCTTGAATTTCTGGGAAGACATATTCTTTGTTTGCTTTCTTTTGGCAATGGTTTTGCTAAAACTGAGTTCTTAGTAAGTCCCTGAAGCAAGCTAGTTTGCTGAGCAATACAGTTTGACAAACGTTTATTAGTAAAAGCTATACGGTTAAGATTTATTTGACTAAACTGTCCCATTGCTTGTCATTAATTATCATGTTTATTCACAAACAAGTTTCTATGTTCACTTGTCACTTCAGCAATTTAGAAATTGATTGGATCCATTGGGATGTGTAATACCCAAATTGAGGCTCCCTTGAAAACTTGTCAAAGGTACAAAAGTTTATACTGACAGTTAACAGAGGAGAAGACAAGAACATTTTATTTAAGTAGTTAATCATTTCTGGAGGAAAGAATGCAGTGGTTTCCAAAAGGAACAAGCCAGCAGAATCTGAGGCAGCTGCTAATAGAAGATATTACAATGCATTCTTGAGATCTCAAGTAGGAACACTTGCTGAGCATAGTACCCAGCAGTTAATAAACTATCAGAGTAGAACTTACATGATTGTTAGGAGCTGATGGTTAAGCACATAAAGGCAGATTCTTCTTGAATTGCTTTCTTGAGAGTAAAAAGAGGTCAACGGCTAGAGTTATCCCATACTCTTTGTTTTTTACCATTCCTAAAATTTTCGTCAGTGACTATGCTGAACATATGTTCTTAATCTACTTTATTTTCTTCCTCTGGCTTCTGCCTAAATAATAATCTAGTGCTTTGCTATTCCAAGTCCCTTAACTGTTACTCTTCCACCACCAGATAAAAACCTTGAATCAAGATATAAATTAGTACACTTATTCCTTCATCAGAGAAATCCAGTTGAATTAAGCAGTGTGCTCAGTGATATCAGTTCAGTTCAGTTCGGTCACTCAGTTTTGTCCGACTTTTTGCGACCCTGTGAATCACAGCACTCCAGGCCTCCCTGTCCATCACCATCTCCCAGAGTTCACTCAAACTCACATCCAGTGATATAGTGGATTTATTTTCTCTACTGAAGTTTTCTTCTTGTCAAAGACCAGTAATAA